>NC_083358.1:100888432-103388432 GCF_030254825.1 Meriones unguiculatus
AGGCTTCAGGGGAATCTGATGCCACTGGTTTCTGAAGGCACTTGCACTTACGGGTACAATCCTCCTTCCCTCAAATAATTAGAAGTAATAAAAATCTGTAAAAAGAAAGAAATCCAATTTCTCAGAAACCACAATTTCATGTTAGTCTAACTCATCCTGAGTCATAAGCCTTTTAAATTTGGATATACTAGCATATTAGCCAAAAACCAAAGTTCAAGATGTAATTTCTATCATTAAACTTTCAAAACTGTTTTCTTTCTTTGCTTAGGAAAATGAATTACAATGAGCTAACAGAGATCCCATATTTTGGCGAACCAACACCTAATATTACTCTACTTTCATTGTAAGTTAAGATTTTAGATCTTTTATTTAATAAGAATTGTGTGTGTATATATTTATATGCGTGTGTATATTACATATATGTATTATATATAGGTGTGTGTGTGCGTGTGTGTGCGCGTGTGTGCACGTGTGTGCGCGTGTATGTGTGTGTGTATTATATACATATATGTAGAAACCCCCGTTTTGGAGAACCAACAATTGTGCTATCACTCTGCCGACAGTGTAATATAACAGTACGTGTTGTTTGTTTTTCAAGTACCTATTTATTCTGTTGATCCTGATTTTGTAGTATCTTTATGACCTGGGATAGGTCACTGGCAATAACTTCAGTATACTCCTTTTTTGTAGGGTCCATAATTTAATACCAGAAATAAATGCAGAAGCATTCCAGCTTTACACTGCTCTCGAGAGTTTAGACCTCAGTTCCAATATAATATCCGAAATCAAGACATCTTCATTTCCTCGAATGTCACTGAAATATTTGTAAGTAAAATACAGACCTAGATTCACTCAGTTGGTTGGAAGAACAGTTTATTGAGGAAACTGCAAGGGAACAGTGGGCTGAGTGGTAACGTGTGTGCCTGCTTCCTGGATTTACTTTAAAAGTGCATTTCTGTCATTTATTGGTAACCATATTCCCTCAAATGTCTGTTGTTTATTGTAATTTTGATATGCATATAAAACAAGCTTAGTTTTGTGCTTTTAGAGTTACTTATTCCACTACTTCATCCCAAAAGAACGAGTGTTCTGTTGGCAGAAAAGATTGCTAGATATTGAGAGCAAGCTTGAGATTTTTAACATTTCTTTAGTTGTTTATTATTGTTCTCTGGATGATGTAATATGCAGATCCTACAGAGTGTGGCGGTCAGAGGACACCTGTGGACTTTTTTTTCCTTCTATCTTTTTCTTTCTTTTCTTTTAGTTTTGAAGGCAGGGTTTCTCTGTGTCATAATCCTGGCTGTCCTGGAACTCACATTCCAGTCTAGCCTTGAACTCAGAGACTCACATGCCTTTACCATTAAAGGCATGCACCACTGCGTGCCCCCTCCCCCACCTTTTCTTCCATATTTAGGTGAAATTCAGGTTAAGCTTGTTTGGCAAGTGCTTTTACTTGCTAACCCATCTTATAATGGTGCATATGTACACACACACACACACAGTATCAGTAAAGATTCCTTTTTGGTTCATAAGCATGATGATTGCTTTTGACGTGACACGTGCCTCCCATGAGCCTTGTTACACCTTGTCGCATGACTTTAATCTGATATGGGGGAAAAAGCCATCGGCTCAAGATTTAGTTTGAGAGTTTTTCATTTTGGTACTGGGAACCAAATCCAGAACTTTGTCATGCTAGGCAGTGGCTGTGCTATGAGCCACACCTCCAGTCCTAGTCAGCAATTTTGTAAAAAGTAAATGGGAATGATTTGTTACTGTTTGTTAAAACAGTAGCTTACCTTGTATAATGATGACAGCATGTATGCCAGTTTCTAAAGTATATTCATGCACACTACTTTGTAACATTCTAAATGAAGTAGGAGCCATACTTTTATCCCACCTTGGTTTTTTTTTTCTTTTTCTTTTCTTTGTTATTTTCTCTTTTGTTGTTGTTTGTTTTGTTTTCCTTTTTGTTTGTTTTGAGACAGGGTTTCACTTTGTAGTCCTGGCTGGTTTGGAACTCAGTAGGTAGAACAGGCTGGCTCCAAACTCATAGAGATCCACCTGCCTCTATCTTCTAAGTGTAAGAATTAAATTTAAGGGTGTGCTCCAAAAAGTCCTGCCTTCCTCTTGCTTTTAGATGGTAGGGTTCAAAACTAGGACTTTGTCATATCCTAGGCAAAGACTTTATCACTGAGCTATACTTCTAGCTCTTACATAATTAATTTTGTAGATGAAGGAGAAAACAGTTAAGTGATATGTGAAATAAAATAGCAGTTGAGGGGCTGAGGAGATTGCTCAGTGGGTACAAGTGCTTGGCTCTGTAAGCACAAGGACCTGAGTTCAAATCCCAAACACCCATATACAGGCATGGCTGCGTGTGTCTGTAACTCTCGCATTGGGGGTAGTGAAGGGCAGATCCCGAGAGTTCAGTGGCCAGTCAGCCTAACCAAAATGATGGACTTACAGTTCTATGAGAGACTGAGCTCTTTGTTCCATGAGAAATCCTGTCTCAAGGCAATAAATCAGAGAATGATAGAGGTAGCTCTCCCTTCCCCCATCCTGCTCTGGCCTCTACACCCACACATGCATACTCACCTGGATAACATATACACTTGCACACAAAAGAATGCAGGGAATCTTTTGAAGAAGAGGGAGATAGAAAGACCTATAGGGGCCAGGAGCTCCACAAGGAGAGCAACAGAACCAATATATCCGGGCCCAGTGTTCTTTTCTGAGACTGATACTCTAACCAAGGACCATGCATGCAGATAACTTAGAACTCCTACACAGATGTGACCAATGGCAGCTCAGTCTCCAAGTGGGTTTCTTAGTAAGGGAAACAGTGGCTGTCTCTGACATAAACTCAGTGGCTGGCTCTTTGATCACCTACCCCTGAGGGGGAAATGGGAGAGGAGGGTAGCCTTACCAGGCCACAGAGGAAGATGATGCAGCCAATCCTGATGAGACCTGATAGGCTAGGGTCAGAGGACCTCCCCTATCAGTAGACCTGGGGAGGGGCATGGGAGGAGAAGAGGATTGGGAGGGGACGAGGGAGAGGGCTACAAAGTGAATAAATTGTAATAAATAAATAAATAAATAAATAAATTTAAAAAACTAAACCAAACAAAAAAATATTCTTTTTTGGTTCATAAGCATGATGATTGCTTTTTTTTTTTTAAGATTTATTTATTACTTATGCAATGTGTGTTAGCATGTACACCTGCACGCCAGAAGAGGGAACCAGATTTCATGTTTAGATGGTTGTGAGCCACCATGTGGTTGCTGGAATTGAACTCAGGACCTTTGGGAAGAGAAATCAGTGCTCTTATCCTCTGAGCCATTTCTCCAGCACCGATGATTGCTTTTTACATGACATGTGAGATAGCTCTCATCAACCTTGTTACAGTCTTGGCACATGACTTTTGTCTGATGTGAAAAAAAAAGCTTGACTTGAGGTGGGAGTTAGAAATAGCAGTTTGTTGTGGGCTATTAATATTTATCATTGATGTAACTTTTAGTTAAACAGCGGTTGTTCCTAAACCAGCTGTACACCCAAATCACCACACAGAAACTGGGATGTATTTAGTTAACGTAGAGCATAATGCTGAGCAATGATTACTCCATCGTAAACCTGCAAGCCCGCATAGAACCTTCCATTCAGATTTTACCCATTATACTTGCGTTTAGTCATATCTTAGGTCTGGTTCATCTCTCCTTATGGTTCCAAAACCTCTCCTGCTGATCTCTGCTCTCTTACTCTCACTAGCTTCTTTCACTTCCCTCTGGACCAGGATGTCTTACCCTATCTCTCCTTTGCACAGCATTGGCTAGTTGTTTTATTGACAATACAGAGAACAAATTGGTGGCATGTTTACGCAAACTTGATGCTTAGAATAAACATCACAATGCAATGTCCGAATTGAAACCAGATAGTGGGGTAGAGAAATCAGCATTTGAATGAACAAGAGTAAATTGTATACATTCCACAAGAATATTATACCAACAGCAGTTGAATAATTTGTCAAACATATATAGTTAAGTCAGCCTTATAGACTTTGGGTAGTTATCACTATTTCTGTTCTTTTGCTGGTACCTTGTCTTTTTAGGAATTTGAGTAATAACAGAATAACCACCTTGGAGGCCGGCTGCTTTGACAATTTATCAGGTTCTTTATTAGTGGTAAAATTAAACCGGAACCGAATTAGCATGATTCCACCTAAAGTCTTCAAGCTGCCTCATCTCCAATTCTTGTGAGTAACAAAACTGATGGATTATAAGAAGACAAGTTTTCCTTTACAGCATTTTTTCTTTTAAATTACTGTTAGAGTTATTCAGCCAACTTTCTAATTGTATAATTTCTTGTTTAAGGGAACTAAAAAGAAACAGGATTAAAATTGTAGAAGGCCTTACTTTCCAAGGGCTTGATTCCTTACGCTCATTGAAAATGCAACGGAATGGGATTAGCAAACTCAAAGATGGAGCATTTTTTGGCTTAAATAATATGGAAGAATTGTAAGTATCAGAATAGGGGATAGTTGTGAGGACTCTTTCTGGGGCTTTTAATGCCAGAATAGTGAAGAGGCAGTTGCTTATGTAACAGAGATACATGAATGGTTTTTCTGATGGGAGGTAAAATGCACAAACAACCTCCACTTTCTTCTGCCCTTCCTACTCCTTTTTTCCTACATTGAACCTAAGGCCTTACACATGCTACATCCCTTGCCTTCATACAGACTTGAAGTTTTTTTTAGTTAGCTGGTATTTTTGTTTTCATTCTTAAGCTTTTCAATATAAAAAAATTATTTCATATTGTTTTGACTTGAAATTACCAGAATTTATCTGGTTCAAGAATCCTGTACCACTTGATCTGTTGGTTTTGTAGATATTTAGTTCCTTTAGGGCTAAATCTACATTTCTTGGGTCACTAGAGTTCAATAGGTGTCTGAGAATTTAATGGAGATTTAACACTGTGCTTGGTATTGAATGTGCCTTGTTTGGAGTTACTTGCTTCTCTCTATAATTATACAGAGAACTGGAACATAATAACCTTACAGGAGTGAACAAGGGGTGGCTCTATGGCTTACGAATGTTACAGCAGCTGTATATGAGCCAGAATGCTATTGAAAGAATCAGCCCCGATGCATGGGAGTTCTGCCAGAGACTATCGGAACTGTAAGTGTTGAGTGGTGCTTCATGGGAGGGTGTGTTTGGAGGAAATTATTCTCATGGTAGTTGTGAGATCTAGCTTCCCTATTTCCTCAGGTTTTGTTAGAACACTGAATTTAGTGTGTCAGTGGAGTAAAATTTGTAGGTTGGAATAACTTTCAATTTTTCAATGACTTTCAATTTTTTTTTTAAATTTTTTTAGGGATTTGTCCTATAACCAGCTGACTCGCCTTGATGAATCTGCCTTTGTGGGGCTGAGCTTACTGGAGAGATTGAATTTAGGGGACAATAGAGTCACTCATATTGCTGATGGTGTATTTAGGTTTCTTTCCAATCTTCAGACATTGTAAGTTTTAGTTTTTAAGTCTTCTTTAGAATGAAATTAAGCAAATGAATGAAAATAACTAATCAATATGAATATATGTATATGTTAGTATTTTGTGTTTCTTTTGTTCTCTATCCCATATATAAGTCTTAAAGCAGTTTATACTTTATTCTGATTTAATCTCACAACAGCAAAGTTAGCAGTGTCAGAATGCAGCCATCTGCTTGTTATCATGATGGATAGTGTATCAGAACTCCTGGCTTTTGTCTGGAAGGATGTAGGTATATTGTGGTGGCAGTTCTGTTCACTGTTAGTAGTTTGCTGCATGACTTTGGTTTGTTTGTGCGTGCGTGCGTGCGTGTGCATGTGCCTGTGGTTTTTGGGTCCTTGGGGCCAGTGCTAGACACTAAAACTTTAGTATACTAGGCCAGCACTTTATGACTGAGCTCTATCTTCATGGCTTTGCCCAAAAGAAACTAACTTTATTTTTCCTTTGCATTTTTGGAGATAATTTCTCAATATGGAGCTTAGGTTGGACTTGAACTCTTAGCTATGCCTTCTAGGTGCAGAGATTATAGGCATGTACTAAATGGCCTGGCTAAATGGTGTGCATGTCTGTGTCTGTGTGCACACAAGTGTGTGTGCAATGGTGCTGCTGCTAATTGATTATTGGCCTTGTTCAGTGGAGCACTCTCCTAGCATACACAAGACCAGTAATCAACAGAAGTACCACTGATGAATTTCATTAAGATTGCTTTCAGGAGTCTGGTTTGGGTACCAGTGGCCATAAGACTTCAGGAACTATTTCTCCTCTCCTCCATCAACTATTAACTATGTATAAACCTTCAGTGAGGTATAGGGCCTAGTGAGCCTCTTCTTCCTCCATTACAGGCTGGGTCTCATGTTACATAGGTAATTATAGCTTCTGGGAGTTGAAGATTGTTATGCCATGTCATGTGAGATAGCTTTAGGAAGCAAAAGTGATTGAATACTTTTAATATAGCTAGTATTTCATCAGCACATGATGTATACAAGTATACTTTTCTCTGACAATGGAATAGTGGATTTTTTCTATGTTAATCTCTTTCTAAACTTGATTGATTGATTGATTGCAATTTATTCACTTTGTATCCCCCTCCCTCATCTCTCTCTTCTCCCACTATGCCCTTTCTCTAATCCACTGATAGGGAAGGACTACATCTGTGCAGGGGTTCTAGGTTATCTCCATGCAATTTATTCACTTTGAATCCCCACTGCAGCCTCCTCCCTCTTCTCCTCCCAGTCCCACCTACCCTCTCACTTCTCCCCCTATGCCCTTTCCCTAATCCCCTGATAGGGGAGGACTTCTTCCTTTCCATCTGACTCTAGCCTATCAGGTCTCATCAGGACTGGCTGCATTGTCTTCCTCTGTGGCCTTGTAAGGCTGTTCCCTCCTCAGGGGGAGGTGATCAAAGAGCTGGCCACTGAGTTCATGTCAAGGTTGTCATGAGACAACCCTTTTACCCCTTACTAAGGAACCCACTTGGAAATTGAGTAGCCTATGGGCCTCCTCTGAGCAGGGGGTCTAGGTCCTCTCGATGCATGGTCCTTGGGTGGAGTATCAGTCTCTGGAGGACCCCTGGGCCCAGGCTTTTTGGTTCTGTTGTTCTCATTGTGGAGTTCCTGTCCCTCCAGGTCTTCTATCTCCCTCTTCTTCCATAAGGTTTCCTGCACTCTGCCCAAAGTTTGGTTATGAATCTCAGTATCTCCTTCGATAACCAGGTGGGTAGAGTCTTTCAGAGGTCCTCTGTGAAAGGCTCCTGTCCTGTTCCTTGTTTTTTCCTACTTCTGATGTCTATCCTGTCTGCCCTCTGAATGAGTTTTCAGCCTCTTCCCTAGGGTCCTCCTTGTTGTTTAGCTTCTTTAGGATTTTCTGCTTCTGGGTTACCTCACTCCTCAGCTATACCATTCCCGGGCATTTACCCAAAAGATGCCCCACCATTCAGTAAGGACAGTTGCTCAACTAAGTTCATAGCAGCTTTATTCGTAATAGCCAGAATCTGGGAACAACCTAGATGTCCCTCAGTGGAGGAATGGATACAGAAAGTGTAGTACATTTACATAATAGAATACTACTTAGCAATCAAAAACAAGGAAATCATGATTTGCATGCAGATGGTGGGAACTTGAAAAGATCATCCTGAGTGTGAAGTAGTAGGTTTTAAAAGATGATACTTTTAAAGAAAAACGCACTGACTGCTCTAGCATGTGGTCATACAATTTTTGCTTTCCAAGGGGAATGTTTAATTGCTCTTGGCTATGAAGCTCTGTGTTGGTATTTCTGTTTGAGCAAATAAGTTTAAGGGCCCAGAGGGAGTCTTGAAGCATCCAGGAATCCCATGAGTCTAAAATTACATTTTCTTTTTTTTTTTTCATTTACATTATTTTATTTGGAAATGTTTATAACAGTACAGTGAAACTAAATTCCAGAGACAATGGATGTCATTTCTTTAGGCATCATCAATTTATTATAAAAGGGAGGCAATGAAATTATTTACATGATGAAATAGTTCAGAATATTGGTGGAATGGGCAGCTTCATGTGACACCATTTCAATAGTGATTTCAGTCCACATACTTTCCAAGAATGTCACCATCTCTAAATAAGAAATAATCCTTGTCATCTAGAACTACTTTGGTGCCTCCATACTCTGGGAGAACTTTGTCTCCAACCTTCACACTGACCAGTTGAATCTCTCTGCCCTTTCTTTTGCGTAAAATTACATTTTCAAGCTGTATCTATCACCCTTATTTGAAACCCTCCCTTTTGTAGGGCCTTGCCTACAATTTTTAATAGGTTAGTACAATTAATTAGATAAGGTTAACTAGGATGATTAGTAATCTTAGGAGGTTGCTTAGTTTGCTAACCTATGTCTATATTAATAATTATTAATTAATTAATAAAAATTTGAGGCTGGGTCTCTATGAAGTTCTGACTGTCTTGGAGCTCACTATGTAGATCATGCTGTTTTGAACTCATAGAGATCTGCCTGCCTTTGCCTCCCAAGTGCTGGGACTAGCCCAGCTGCTTAGTTAATTTATTAAATTTTTGGTGTTTATCACAAATACTCCTTTAAAACCCAGAACTGAGTCTTCATCATCAATCACTGTTAAAATAAAGTTTAAAAGCACTATGTGTCTCTTCATGCTGCCATATCAGGATACTTCCTAGTAGTTTGGTGGACATACTGGCTAATAATCTTTTTCTCCCTGACACTTTCAGAGACTTGAGAAACAACGAAATTTCATGGGCCATAGAAGATGCTAGTGAAGCCTTTGTTGGACTCAAAAGCCTCACTAAATTGTATGTATTTGTGATGTTTGTGTGTATCTTATGTCTTTTCAAGGAGTGTTGTAAATGTTATTGGAAAATGTTTATTTTATATGAACAGAAAGTCTGAGCCTTCCCACTGTCTCCTAAAGGAAGGAGCTTTGTTTGTCAAATAGTTTGTTGTTGTTTAGGATTTACTTCATATCCCAATCCCAGCTTCCCCTCCCTCTTTTCCTTCCTGTCCTCCCTCTCACTTTCCCTCCCCCACATCTACCTCTCCTCTCCTCAAAAAAGGGGAGTCCTTCCATGGATATCAACAAGGTTTGGCATATTAAGTTGCTGTCAGTCTAGGTGTATCTTCTGTTGAGGCTAGACAAGACAGCCCAATTATAGGAAAGGGATCCAAAGGCAGGCGGTGTAGTCAGACATAGCCCCTGCTCCCATTTTAGGAGTCCCACATAATGATCAGCTGCACTACTGTTCCATATGTGTAAGGGGCCTGGGTCTGTCCCATGCATGCTCTTTAATTGGCAGTGCATTCTATATGAGCCCCTATGGGCCAGCACTTTTTATTTATAAAGGATTCCTATGGAAATTTACCTTTCATCTAAATTACTTTCAGATTAGGATTATAAGAGATGGCTTGCAGTCACAGAATGTTCATACACGCGTCTCATTGTTCTTTGTTCTCTTTATTTCCTTCCTTACTGTCCTTCTTCCACTTCCTCTATACTGCGGGTGGTTTCCTTATATTCAGGTAGATTCTTCTGCTCTTTTTTTTTTATTAATTTATTTTTTTATTAGTTACAACTTTTTCACTTTGTATCCTAGCTGTAGCCCCCTCCCTCATTCCCTTCCAATTCTACCTTTCCTCCCTCCTCTCCCCCCTCCCTCCTCTCCTCCCTTGCCTTTCCCTCAGTTCACTGATAGGGACGGTCCTCCTCCCCTTCCTTCTGACCCTAGCCTGTCAGGTCTCATCAGGATTGGCTGCATTGTCTTCCTCTGTGGCCTGGTAAGGCTGCTCTCTTATGAGATATGCACCATTCTTTATCTCCCATCTCCTTTGGATCTATTTCTCCCGTCAGGATCCCTTTTCTAGTTTTATGACCTACACACACACACACACACACACACACACACACACACACACACCCCGCGTGTTTGTAATTCTAACTCTAGGTACTGAATATGAGAGAAAATGTTTGGTTGCATCCATTTTTCTGCAAATGCCATAACTTCATTTTTCTTTATTGCTACTATTGTATGTATGTGTTACCTTTTCTTTATCCTCTGTGTTTTAATGGACATCTAGGCTGGTCCCATTTCCTGGCTGTTGGAAGTAGTACAGCAGTAAGCATGGTTGTGCAAGTATCTCTGGCATATTGACTTAGAGGCCTTCAGGGATACATTTACCAGTAGTATAGCTGGGCCATATGGTAGTTCTGTTTTCAGTTTTTGGAGGAACTTCCATACTGATTTCCATAGTGCCTGGACAAGTTCACACCCTCAATCTAATGGAATTTAAATAAGTGATTGAATAGAGTTTTCTGTTCAAGTAGGAGACATGCCCTGAGAAAATGTAGTAGAGCAGGTGTATGTTTAATCATGTGAGATATTTGGGGAATCAACCTAATAATAGGGGAAAATATTCTCCCATGAAACATTTTAGATTTAGATCTCCTATGAGAAGGAATTCTCCAAAGAGTCATATTTGTCTCAATCTGATCATCTTTTATTAAGGAGAGAAATGGGGACTTTAACCTCACTTTGCATTGGTAAGCTACCCGGTATTTCATTGGCTAGGATGATTGTTTAGAGGACTTCCATTGAGCTGTGAGATCTCAGTAGAAGCTTTCCTATTGTGCTTTGCATTAATTAGTAAGTTCATAACTTTCTTAAAAATGCTTGCTTTCATTAAGCTATAATTCAGTGTGTATAATTTTTCCCTCAGTAATATCTGAGTAAAGCCATTAAAGAGACTAAAGGGATGGCTCAGAGGTTAAGAATTCTTTCTTCTCTTGCAGAGGACCTGGGTTTTGTTCTAAGCACCCATATTAGGTGACTCTTAAGCATCTTCTACCTCAGGGAGTCTGAGGACTTCCTGACTTCCAGAGGCACATCCCCCACGTGCACATACCTCGCCCCCACATATACACACAGACACATAACGAAAAATAGTTTAAAGAGTGTGTTAACAATACCACATGTAAACATTTAACACAATTACACTTTGTGTAGGTAAATATTTAATGAATTTAATTTTATTTCAGAATCTTGCAAGGAAACCAGATTAAGTCAATTACACAGAAAGCATTCATTGGCCTTGAATCTCTTGAGTATCTGTAAGTATTTCATATACATTTACTCACTGTGTAATCTTTGTGAGGGGGGGCAATGGTGGCTGCCTTTAATCCCAGTCCTCAGAAGACAGAGGCAGGCAAATCTTTTTGAGTTTGAAGCCAGCCTGGTCTACGTAGCCAGTTTAAGGCCAGCCAGAGTTGCATACTGAGACTGTCAGCAGGAGGTGTTCATGAACATGTATACATTATGTATTTTCACTATAGAAATGGTTACTGATGTTTCTTTTTTTTTATTTCAGAGATTTGAACAACAATGCTATAATGTCTGTCCAAGAAAATGCTTTTTCTCAGACTCATTTAAAGGAACTGTAAGTAATTTTTTTCTCTTTTAGTTGTTAGGACTCATTGTATGTAATATATGGCATTTGTGTGCCTGGTGCCCATAGAGGTTAGAGGAGATCATCAGATCCTGTGGAACTGGAGTTACAGATGAGTGTAAACTGCTGTGTGGGTGATGGGAATTGAACCTGGGTCTTTAGGAAGAGTGGACATTGTTCTTAACCTCTGAGACATCTCTCCAGCCCCTCTTTGTAAAGTAAAGAAGGCGATGCAGATGTTTTCAGAAGCATGTCCTTCAAGCAAGAGATAGAAACGTGTTAACACTGAGTTGTTTGAGTAGTGGCATCATTTAGAGATAACCCAGCCCTGAAGAGTCAGGAGTGTGTGCTACCAATTGTAATGTGTTTAAATTACTAAAATGTTCAGAAACTTTAAATGTTGCAGTAGAAAAAAGATAGTGTTTTATACTTTTTTTTCACATATAATTTTTAAAGTAATTTAAAATATATGTTTGGGTATTTTGCCTACATGTGTGTCACTGTACCAGGTACATTCCTGGTACCTGTGGAGGCCAGAAAAGGATGTCAGATCCTCTGGAATTGATGTTACAGACAGTTGTGAGCTGCCATGTGGGTGTTGGGAACTGAACCCAGGTCTTCTGAAAGAGCAGGGCTTTTGACTGATGAGCCATTTCTCCAGCACTTCCTATATAATTTTTTAAAATGACAATAAAGCTGAGCCATTTCTCCACATTTCCTATATAATTTTTTAAAATGACAATTTTATTTTACAATTTTATTTTCTACAAGTTGTCCTCTGACCTCCACAGAAGAGCATGGCACATAGCCAAGCATAAAGGCATACGCCTTTACTGCCAGTACTTGGGAGGCCAGCTGGTTTACTTAGTAAGTTCCAGGATAGCCAGGATTATATATAGGGAGACCCTGTTTCAAAAAAAAAAAAAAAGAATGCCATGTGTGTATGCCATCCCCCCAACGTGTGCACACATATGATAAATAAAAATTTAAACAATTTTATTTTAAAGTACTGAGTTGTAATAGGTTGGAAATTTTAAAAACTGGTTCTTACCACAGAGTGAGATGTACTAGAAATGTGTTTTTAAACTTGTGTTCAGACCCTTTCTTCATTCCTTACAACTTGCCACAGTAGGCAAATTTAGCTAGAGGCTCAGTGTACGTTCTCAGAGTGGGAGTAGGAGTTCCCTAGGGTCAAGTGAAGTTACAATGAACTAATTTGTTTGCTAAGACATTTATTCATCATTTTGTACTGTATTGGACCATGGTCTCTGTTCTTACCTCATATTATATTAAGGCAGTTTATTCTAAGGCAGATAAAGAATTGAGATAGTAAGGGCTAGGGATGTAGCTTGCCTAGCATGTACAAGGTCCTGAGTTTATTCTCCAGCACTGCAAATCAGTGATAACAATATTTGGATAAATAGATGTGGATGTGGAGAGTTTTGAGACTGATCCAGGCACATAGTAAAAATCAAGTGACTAATATCAACAACAAAAATTGAAATATGAAAATCTGTACTATGGATGTGACTAGTTGGTAAAATACTTGCCTAGCATGTGTGAAGCTCTGGATTTTTTCCCTAGCATTGCATTAACCAGGTGTGATGCCTATAATCCCAGCACTCAAGATGTAAAGGCAGGAGGATCAGAAAGTTTGAAGTCATCTTCAACTACCTATCAAGTTTGAGGTTAGCCTGGGCTACATAAGACTGCCTCAAAAAGCTTTGGAAAATAATCATTAATTACTTTTTGCTCTGTTATAAAAAATTCTGTGAAATATTTGTATTTACTTTAGGTTTAGCTAATTTGTAAGGATTCAGTTTAACTACAAATCAGTTTACCTTTTTTCTACCAGTATAATCTGAGGGCCTGCAGAAAAGCTTTAACTATTACGAGAACCTGGTTCAGTGTGTGTGTTAGATAGTAGGCAGTATAGTTTCCATACAGAGATTCACTAGGGAGGTGAACAAGTGACAAGTATTTGTTTGAACAAACTTCAGTCACACTCCTGACTCTTCTAGGCCTGTATGTGTGTGTGTTTTGAGAAGGTCTCACTATGTAGACCAGGCTGGCACTGAACTCACAGAGATCCACCTGCTTCTGCCTCCTAAGCGCTGGGATTAAAGACATGCGCCACTACACCCTGGCCTTCTAATCTTTTTTTTAAAGTTAGTTTTATCTAAACTTTTCTGAATCTAAAAGTTTAGCAAAGATCCTCCCATATAAATATCTGGGTATCCCTAAATAACTGATCACATTTTTCCTTCTGTACTATTCCCCAGGTGATGTCTGACCACATTGGCCTGCCTTTTGCAAGAGTATTTCTAGGTTGTTTTTGCTAGAATAATCCCCCTCAGTTCTGAAGCCACCCACGGGTTCCCACCCCTCTTTTTCTTTGGCTAAAATTTCTTGTCTGCTGTAATAGGAGTTGAGCCCAGCTTCTTTCCTCTGTTAGAGAATTTCATTGCAGTGATCTCTGTACCTGGGAGATGGTCTTGAATACACTGTACATCACCATGCTTTAACAAGTGTTGAATAACTTTTTCTTTAACAGTTAGGAGGTTGTAGCACAGATAGGATCAGATTCATCATTGGACCCTGGACCTCTCACCCAGGACTCCCAAATGTACACCTTTGAAGCCTTTGTCTTCATTCCTGACTGATTGATCGGGGATCCAATGGTGAGTCAGACTGGTGATTCATTGCTCTGGACAAATGTCCATTGGAGCTGGTAAGGAGAGATTTTGATTCTTGAGATTTTGAGTGCAGTTTCTAAACTGGGGCAGAGTGCCATGCTTCTTTTCAGAGACACTGCTCTGCCAGAGGTCTTCCTGGGCCTCTTCCCTCAGTGGAGATTGCTTCTCAACTCTCTGGTATAGACATTCTTTGTAGAGTCTTACTGTTTTCTTGATTGGATTCCAGTTTTCCTACAGGAACTTCTCTGTACTCACCAGAAACCCTGGCAATAGGGTGTTCTGCTAACTCTGTCCACTTCCCAAGTATAGGAATTTTATTGTCCTCTTTGAGGAACTTAAGTTCTCCATGTACTGGTTCCTCTTAAGATCACTCCCTTCCCATTGTTACTTTTCTTTCGCCTCTGAACCACTCACCCCCTGAGTCTTTTTGATATGTGTCTTTGAAAATCCCTCTTCTGCATATGTACATCCATCTTTGTCAGACCAGATTCCATTTTAGCTGCTTCACTTTCAGGCCACCTGTCCTCCATTGGGGACACTCCAGGAACTAATAGACCCCCAAATAACAACTGTGTGATTCTGAAAAACACTGAATGGAAGTACTCTTTTTATCTATACTCAGATGGGCTTTGGTGATATCAAGATAGCTCCTAGGTGTCTAGTAACCTCCCTGAGATTGATTATATGTTATGGCAAAATAATTTCAAAAAATTAATTAGCATTCATCGATTATACATGATAATAGTTTCACTGTGATATTTTATGTAATGTATTCTGAGCATATTCATTCCCTAACTCCTCCTTTATCCTCTTATCTCCCAATTACTCCTGTAATCCTCTTTTCAAGAAGCCCCACTTCTGTTTTTATGTTCTTTTTGTTTGTTTTTGTGACCCAGTGAGTTTCAGTAGGGCTGTTTACAAAAACATGGGCATCTTATTAGTGGCTATAGAATTGACGGAAATGTTTCTCCACCCCCCAACAACCACTAACAGTACATAAATCCTCAGAGGGTTACCCAAGATTGACAGTCTCCTCCACAAATGTATGTATGTTTCACCTTCTCCTTCAGGAGTATGTTCCCTGTGCTAAAACTGCATAGTACCAAACCATGTATACACTATAAAACTGAGGCTGCAGAGTAATAGAGTCCACTTGGCCTTCCATATCTTGTGCCCTGTTATCGCTTCTTCATTACTTGTGGGTTGGAACTTTAACAAGTTAAAGAAGTTATTTGAACCCTTGCCACTGTAACACTGTAACACTTGATCTAATAATCAAGATGGCCACTTAATCATTGGTGTGTGTCAGCATATGCAGTGTGGATACACTAGACAAAAGGATGGTTTATGTCCTGAATGGACAGCATGAGATTTTATCTCATTAATCAAAATGGCACACATTTTGCAATTTAGGAATTATTTACTTTTGTGCTTTTCTGTGTAACATTTGTATATATTATTGACCTCAGGTGATTGAAACTGCAGGAAGCAAGCTATGGATAAGGGAGATGTACTGTATTTGTAAATAGGTATCTTTCTCTCTTTGTTTTTCAGCAAGTTTGGATAAAAATATAAAGAATAGAAAAAACAACAGTTTTGTACTTAAAACAGCAGCCTTTGGGAGGCAGAGGCAGGAAGATCTCTGTCAGTTTAAGGCTAGCCTGATCTACATAGTGAATTTCAGTCCAGTCAGGGCTGCAGAGAGACCCTGTCTCAAAAAAAGTAAATAAATGAGTGAGTTTATGTTATTTTTATACTGATTCCAGAAAGATGTAATTTCTCTGTTTGCATCTGTTTAAGTGGTAGTTTAAACAGATGTTTGGTATGAATGTTTGTATGTTTGATAATTTTCTGTCTTTGCATATGTTCACATGTACATATGTGAAAGTACATAACATGAATGTGCATTAAGAGGCCAGAAGTTGACATCAGGGGTCTTTTTCTGTTGTTCCTCACCTTATTTTTTGAGCCAGGGTCTCTCACTGATCCTGGAGCTCTGTTTTGGCTAACCTGGCTGGCCAGCATGCTCTTGGGATCTCCCTGCCCCTGCTTCCCCAGAAAAAGCTTCCAGATACATGCAGCAGCACCCATCTTTTACATGGGTGCCAGACTTAGATCGCATACAGCAAACCCTTTAGCTGATGAGCCACCTCTAGCCCTTGATAGTTGTTTAGCTCTGTATCAGAGCTTCTTAACCTTGGGGTCACGACAGATCTTTATCGCCAAACTTTACATTATGTTTTTGTTGTTGTTGTTTTGTTTTTTTCAAGACAGGATTTCTTTTTTGTGTAACCCTGTCTGTCTTGGAACTCACTCTATAGATCAGGCTGGCCTGAAACTTAGAGATCCACCTGCCTCTGCCTCCCAAGTGCTGGGATTAAAGGTTTGTGTCACCACTTGCTGGCTACATTAAGATTCTTTTTTTTAATTTAATTTATTTTATTAATTATACTTTATTCACTTTGTATCCCCCCATAAGCCCCTCCCTCCTCCCCTCCCAGCCCCACCCTCCCTCCCCCTTCTTCATGCATGCCCCTCCCCAAGTCCACTGATAGGGGAGGTCCCCCTCTCCTTCCTTCTGATCTTAGTCTATCAGATCTCATCAGGAGTGGCTGCATTGTCATCTTCTGTGGCCTGGTAAGGCTGCTCCCCCCTCAGGGGGAGGTGATCAAAGAGCAGGCCAATCAGATTATGTCAGAGGCAATCCCTGTTCCCATTACTATATAACCCACTTGGACACTAAACTGCCATGGGCTACATCTGTTACATTAAGATTCTTAACAGCAAACTTACAATTATGAAGGAGCAGTGAAAATAATTCTGTGGTTGGGGTCATCACAACATGAGGAAATGTGTTAAAGGGTTGTAGCATTAGGATGGCTGAGAACCACTGCTCTAGATGATATTGCCAAATTCATTTATAAAATTCTTTAAAGGAGTTCTTTTAAAATTGTCTTGAACGAAGAAAGAAAAGAGCTAAGTGGTGGTAACATGTACCTGTAATCCCAGTACTCAGGAGGCAGAGGCAGGCGGATCTCTGAGTTCAGGGTCAGACTGATCTACAGAGGGAGTTCCAGGACATCAGGGCTACGCAAAGAAAGCCTGTCTCAAAAACCCAAAATAACAAAAACAAAGAATCTAAGAAAAACAAAACCCAAAACAGGCACTTATATAAATAATCATAAAACTCTCAGAAATATAACCCGTGCGCTTTTCAAATGCCTATGCTTTGTGTAAATCATGTATGCATAAGATTGATCTTGTTAAAACTAGCTGTATTTTCAGAATTGTCAACATGGACCATGATGCAGACAGTTTCTGCTCAGCTTGTTATCTTTACTAGATGTTTGTTTGGACTGTGAAACTATAGTTTAACCTGTGAACAGAATGTTCACTAAAACGAGTTATTTGCTATATAACAAGAGTCAAAAAGAAGTAAAAGAAAGAAAGGAGTAGTATTTTAACTTTGTAGATTTTTCCGTGATACATTTTTGTTTTTTGAGAGTTAAAGGCAGGTCTCATAGATGCTGAGCATGTGCAATACCATTTCCGGCCTGGGATTTGTTCCCCTGAGACAGCATAGATAGGCTAGCTTTCCTCCTGCCTGAGCCTCTTGAATGCTGGGATACACAGCCATGTGTCTTCGTATTTAGTTTTCTATAATATTTTTGACTCTTGCCTTTCTCAACAGATAATGGTGTTTAACTTTATTAATGTCTCTGGAGATTTTCCGTGAGAACTTAAGTCATAATTAAGCATGAGTGAGTCAGGCAGCTATAAGTAAAATAAGTTTATGAATGAACTTTTCAGCATAATTGTTTTTATGTGTCTATGTAAAACAACTAAGCTATACTACTAAGTGAAAAGGTGAGCTATATTAATTGAATATGTGGATTGTTTCAAAGAATAATAAAATTTGAGACATTGATTCTTAAATATTTTCAAACTTACCTACTTTAGATGGCTTACATTTTACAGGAAACAAAATATATTTGAGTCTGTTAGGGAGTATGTCCTGGGCTGGAAATAAAGGAGTGCGCCATCACCGCCCAGCTATATTTCTTATTTTTAAATGTTTTTATTTAAAATTATTCTTTTGCATCTATCTATTTATCTGTCTGTCTGTCTATCTGTGTGTGCATGTGTATAGATCCAAGGATGACTTGTGGGGATCAAGTCTCTCCTTCTGTTGTGTTGGTCAAACTTCAGTCATCAAGCTTGGCAGTAGCAAACTTTCCCCAAAGTTTTACCCACTGAGCATCTCACCAGCCCCCAAACATACATTTTTAAAGTGGAGGGGGAAAGAACAAAACAGTGCTCAGAGGTTAAGAGCACTGGCTATTCTTCCAAAGGTCCTGAATTCAATTCCCAGCAAGCACATGGTGGCTCATAACCATCTATAACAAGGTCTGGTGCTCTCTTCTGGCGTGCAGGCACACATGCAGGCAGAACACTGTACAAATAATAAGTAAATCTTAAAAATCAATTGAAAAGGTATTAGAAAGTTGGAAAGAGTCTCATGTGGTCAAACTGGCTAAATTAAATCCCTTTATTCTAAGATTTTTGAAAAAGCATTAATATTAACTGTTCTCTGTACCATTAAAATATATTTTCATAAAAAAATGTTTTTTTTGTTTTTTTTTAGGTCCATCTGTCATCTGTTGTTTTGTCTGTCCCTGACTACTCTCTTGTCTCTCTCTCTCCTGCCTTCAGGATCCAGGATTGGATAGATTGTAGGATCTTATAAATGCTAATATATTTTGTTGGACCAAGCCAGCCACACCTCCAGCCCTCCTTTTGAAATTTAATTTAATTTTTTAAAACTGTGCATGACCAGGCTCGCCTTAAACTCCTGATCCTTCGATCCTTCTGCTTAAGTGTCTAATAGATTTTACCGAGTCCTCAGTCATGGAGTTTGCTTTTGTACCCCTCTCCAGCTTTCTGAGATGATGTTTTCATTTATTTCCCAGAGTCCTGATAATGGTACATAATAAAACAGCCTTTCCCCAAAGTTTTGTTAACTAAACACCTCATCACATTTCATACATTCAGGTAATAATCTGGGAGAATTTGACACTTAACAAGATTCATTCTAACTCTGGCGATCCTTTGAGGCAGCATCCACGAATCTGTGTAGCTAATCTTTTTTCTTTCTCAGCAGCTGCGAGGCTGAGGCATGGTAACTCCCTCAATTTCAGGTCAGCTTGAGCTGCTGAGTATTAAATACGTAAAGATTCAATAGCCTTTAGCATCATGACTGCCCGTAGTTGATATTTAACTCCTAGTAGTTTCCTTTACTGTTTCATTTGCTTTCTACTCCTCACACACGGACTCTGCCTACAAGAACCTAACAGAGTGTACACACACAAACACACACACACAAACACACACACACACACACAGTTTTTTCCCAAAACATGCATACTACAAAATAAAATATTGATGGAAAAATTTAAATTTATATGTAACTCTTTCATGAGCATCAAAATACTTATGCAGAGCATGAGGAGAAATACCAAAAAGCATAGAAGTTTTACTAAATGCCAACTTAAAGTATTTTAAAGGCTTGCTAGCTGGTTCAAGAGGTGAAAGCACTTGCTAGGTGCCCAGCCTGATAAACTGAATTGGATTCCTAGATCAGTGGTAGGAGAGAACTTCCACACAGTCACTATGGCAGGACCCCAGCCCACACCAAGTTAAGAGTAGAGCACTCAGTTCAATAATAAATTGTAGTGTTCCCCAAATCATTTGCTTTCTCTTCCTTTACATCTAAGAGATCATGGAGAGAAAAACACTGATTCTTCCGACAGATCTGTTTATAGATCACATTTTTTTTCTTGAAATTGGCTTTTGCTCTGAGTTGAAGTATACATTGCCAGAGGGTTGAAGTGCTTTTAGTCTTGAAATAATTTGAAAATAACAATAAACTTTCCTACAATAAAGCTCCATGCTCTAAAATCTGTAGTTAGCTTTTGCCTTTAATGTTTCAAGATTTTAAATCTCAGGAATATAAAGGATTGCACAGCAAATATCCATACACCTTCACCTGGATGTTCCAATCATTGACTTTTGACAAGCTCACCCAATCCCCTTCTTTCTTTTCTTACTCTCACCATTGCACTCTCTATGCATACATAGTTTTTGTGTATAGATTGTATATATTCAGGTCCTTTATTGTTTGTAGACTATTTAAAATTTGTAGAGAGACATCAAAGGACTAGAGAGTTAGCTCGGCAGTTACGAGCACTTGTTGGTTTTACAGAAGGCTCAGGTTCAGTTCCTAGCACCCACATGGTAGCTCACAAACATCTGTTACTCCAGCTTCCGGGGCTGTGATACCCTCTTCTAACCTCGGGTACCAGGTGTATACATATGGCACATATACGTACACATAGGAAAAGCATTCATACACATTAATATAAAAGTTGTAAGCTGGGCAGAGGCAAGTGAATCTCTGAATTGGAGGCCAGCCTGGGCTGCAGGAATAGTCCGGGCTACACAGAGAAGCCCTGTTTTGAAAAAAAAAAAAAAATGTAGACATCATGATGCTTCACTTGTAAATTACTTGGCATGTGTATATTTGAGGCTGCAAGTTTGAGGCTGACCTGGTAGTATAGTAACTCTGTCTCAAAACAGTCCTCCCACAAACAAACAAGCACATATTTCATTCCATTGCCATGGCTCTTTACTTGGTTTTAATTAATTAATTAATTTAAAAAATTAATTTTTAATTTTTTTTATGTACATTGATGTTCTGCCTGCTTGTGTGTGTGTGTGTGTGTGTAGGATATCACATGAAACTGGAGTACAGACAGTTAACAGGCTGCCATGTGGGTGCTGGAAACTGAACCCATGTCCTTTGGAAAAGCAGCCAGTGCTCTTAACCACTGAGCTATCTCTTCATCCCTTGTCTTTAATTTAAAATGGTTTTCTTGTCCTTCAGTCTGTTTTGATGTTTTTTTGTTTGTTTGTTTGTTTGTTTTGGAATGCTAACATATTATTAAGGCTAATTGTCTTAAGTTTTTTAATAATTAGATACTTTTTTTTTAGATTTGTTTGTTCATGTATTTTATGTATATGAGTGCTCTGTCTTCATGCATATCAGAAGAAGGAATCAGGTCCCATTATAGATGTTGATAAGATGCTGGTAATTGGATTCAGGACTTCTGGAAAAGCAGCTAGTGCTTTTAACAGCTGTGCCATCTCTTCAGCCCAGATGAACAGTTTTTGACAAGTAGATGCTTAAATGTGTGGTTATCCTGAAGAACCTAGAATAAAGCTAAAATTAAAGGTTCTTTTCCTTGTTTTCTTTCTGCAGTGTTCTGAACACAAGCAGTTTGCTCTGTGATTGTCATTTGAAGTGGTTACTTCAGTGGCTAGTGGATAACAACTTTCATCGTTCTGTGAATGTAAGCTGTGCACATCCTGAATGGTTAGCAGGGCAAAGCATCCTGAATGTGGACCTGAAAGATTTTGTCTGTGGTTTGTATTTCTGTTTAAAATTTTTAAATGCCTCTAAACTGTTGTAACAAAAGAAAGGGACTGAAGCAATAACAATGCCACCACCCCAAATGGCTTTCGACTAGCACACCTTATGTCCTTGTGTTGCTCTGCACACCATGTCTCAGTGATTACATAATACAGGCTACATGTTGTGTTCTTTGATCATACAGTGTTTCAAACAGTTCTCACTGTTTTCTTTTGTTTATTTGTTTGTTTTTCAGACAGGGTTTCTCTGTGTAGCCTTGGCCATCCTGGATTCGCTTTGTAGACCAGGTTGGCCTCAAACTCATAGAGATCCACCTGCTTTTGCCTCCCAAGTGCCTTTTTTTTTTTTTTTTTTTTGTCGTAACACAAGGATCCTCTCAATGCTGCCTTCTCATTGGCTTTGAGTGATCATCTTTAGTGGCAATGTGAATGTCGACTTTAATTTGAAGGGAATTATTAACCTTAGGATATATGACAGGCTTCTGAATCAATGTTTTTTTTGTTTGTTTGTTTGTTTGTTTGTTTGTTTGTGAAGACTTTTAGTATATTCTGAAAAGAATCACCAAGAGAATTTTTGAAAAGGCATTAGTTTACGTGGCCATCAGCAGTGCTGTAGTTACAAGTGTGTGTGTGTTTATAACCACCAGTTTCATTTTTTTGTATGTAGTTTCTTGGTAAAAGGACAGACAACTTGGGATAGTCAGTTCCCTTTTTCCATCATGAGGGTTCCAGAACGCAAACTCATGTTGTTAGGCTTTCTGGCAAATTCTTTTACCCACTGAGCCATTTCTCTGGCCTTGATGGACATTTCTCTGGCCTTGGTCTGACATTCTTGATGGAATGTCTTTTCTTTTTTCTTTAAAAGATTAATCTATTTTATTTCATGTGTACAGGTGTTTTGCCTGCACGCATGTCTGTCCCCTGTGTTTGTGCAGTACCCATGGAGCCCTGGAGAGGGTGTCAGATCCTCTGCAACTGGAGTTGCAAAAGATTGTTACTTGGGATGTGCTGGAGACTGACCTGGGTTCTTTGTAAGAACAGCCAGTGCTCCTAACTGTTTTTGCCCCTTTATGCAGTTTCCCAAGACTCAGCGTGGCCAGGCACTGGTGGGGCACACCTTTAATCTGCAGAGGCAGGAAGATCTCTGAGTTTGAGGCCAAGCTGGTCTACAGAGTGAGTTTCAGGACAGCCAGGGATACATGGAACAACCATGTCTCAAACAAAAAACAAAAAAGACTCAGAGTGTTCGCATATCTTTGAGACAGTAGAGGTAGTCATAGATGGTGTATTCTGAACATAATTCTTTTGTTTGTTTGTTTTTCAAGACAGAGATCTTGACTCTGCCTCCCACATGCTGGGGTTAAAGGCATATGCCACCTCCAACTACCCTGAATATAACATAGTTAATTTAAAAAATCTGTAATTTTCTTTTTCAACTTGGAAATTTTTTTATGTTTAAATTTTCTTTACAATGGATTGAATTCTGTTTGCATTGTCACACATTCCCCTTTGACTTGGTTTCAAATGTAAGACATACTATGTTTTTGTTTGTTTTTTGAGACAGGGTCTCACTATATATCCCTAGCTGGCCTAAAATTAACTATGCAGACCAGACCAGGTTGGTCAGGAACTCAGAGATTTGCCTGCCTCTGCTGAGATTAATGACGTGTGCTACCGCTCTGGCTCATACTATATGTTTTATACTATTCCAATTATATCTTTTAAGGCACAGTGGAATGTTACCTAGTGAAGATACTGGTTCAGCATTCTCCCCCCACCCCCCAAGATAGGGTTTCTCTGTGTAACAAGAGCTCTGGATGTCTTGGACTGATTTTGTAGACCAGGCTGGCCTCGAATCCACCAAGATCCTTTTGACTCTGCCTCCTGAGTGCAGAAATTAAAGGTATGCACCACCATGCTCCACTGGTTCAGAATTTCTATAGCAGCCTCTCAATCTATAACATTTTATTTATGATTCCATAGTACACTAACTAGTCCTAAACCAGTTTTCACTTGCATGTTTATCCTTTTTGTATTTTCACTATTTTTTGGGTGTTTTTTTCATTTATTTATTCACTTTACAGCCTTAGTGCAGCCCCCTCCATCCTCTCCACAAAGTCCTACCCTCACACCTCCTTCCCCCATTCCTCTCTCTCCTTCTCAAGGGGAAGCCCCCATGGGTACCAACATACCCTGGCACATCAAGGCTCAGCAGGACTAAGCATATCCTCTCCCACTGAGGCCAGACGAGGCAGCCCAGCTTTGGGAAAGAGATCTAAAGGCAGGAAACAGAGTGAGAGACAGCCCCTACTCTATTTGTTAGGGGACCCACATGAAATACCAGCTGCACAACTACATATGTGTAGAGGGCTTAGATCCAGTCCTGTATGTTCTTTGGTTGGTAGTTCAGCCTCTGTGAACCCCCATGGGCCCTGGTTAGTTTACTATGTAGGTCTTCTTGACCACTCTGGCTCCCTCAACCCTTCCTTTCACTCTTCCACAAGACTCCCCTAGCTCCACCTGTTGTTTGGCTGTGAGTTTCTGAATCTGTTTCCATCGGCTGCTGGATGAAGCTTCTCACAGGACAGTTATGCTAGTCTCCTGTGTGCAAGCATAGCAGAGTTATCATAGTAGAGACAGGGATTGCCTTTCTCCCATGGGGTAGGTCTCAAGTTGGGCCAGTAGTTTGCCTTTCCCTCAATCTCTGTTCCTTCTTTATCCCTACACTTCTCATAGGCAGGACAATTTTTGAGTCAAAGGTTTTATGGGTGGGTTGGTGTCCCCATCCCTTCACTGGAAGTTCTGCCTAGCTACACATATTCTCCGCTGCTAGGAGTCTCATTTAGGGTCCCCTCCATAGACTCTTGGGAGCCTCCCCTGTCCCAGAGATGCCCTCCCACTGAGTATTCTTGAGTATTATAATGTTGAAGCTATGTACAAAGTACTTTCAAGTCATGTATTTATTAGTAGTCTCCATGAAAATGAGTAGGTTTATATTCCCATTTTCTTATTATACAGAAAGGATAATGGTTATTATAAACATTTTGTGTATATATCATTATATATGGGACATAATATCATTATATATATAAATATGTATTTATATGTATGGGATGATAGAATTAGAACTTACCTTGAAATTGTTACATAAGGTTTCTGTCATCCTTAACCACCCCACCCCCCATAGGTAATTCTTAGGAAATAGAAGATTCCTGAGGGATGGTGGGAAGAGCTCTGGGTCCAGAACCTGAGTTCCAGCCACCTTTGTCACTGTCTGAAGCCTTTGAGCAAACTGACATCTGGAGTTAATTTTCCTCAGTTTTAAGAAGGGATTTGATTCCAGCTCTACAGTGTCCTTCGTATTAACATAGCCTCTATGAATGAAACTTACAGTGTTCAGTCTTTGTTTATAAAATCGGATCAGAAATAACAATAAGTAACTGACTTGGCCACTGTTGCACTTATTTCCTCTAGATGATTTTCTGAAGCCTCAGATACGGACACATCCCGAAAGCACAGTTGCATTAAGAGGTGTTAATGTAACTCTGACGTGCACTGCTGTGAGCAGCAGTGATTCACCCATGTCCACTGTGTGGCGCAAAGACAGTGAGATCCTGTATGATGTGGACATCGAGAACTTTGTTCGCTATCGGCAGCAGGCTGGAGAAGCTCTAGAATATACTAGTGTCTTGCACCTTTTTAGTGTGAACTTCACAGACGAAGGGAAATACCAGTGTATTGTTACTAATCACTTTGGTTCTAATTATTCTCAGAAAGCCAAGCTGACTGTGAATGGTAAGGAATGGTGCTACTTGACTTTTAAAACACTTGCTTTTCTACTTATGTATTTCTAGAATATACACTATGTCTATGTCTATGCTGATGGGCAAAGTGCTTTGTAATATAGATATTTTTTACATTAATATAAATCCCTTGACCAAGAAAATTATGTCGTGCCTCACATTTGGAGGGGGTCTTACTTTTCTCTCGGTTATGATACAGAAAGGGGTGGACTTTGGGTTGCCCACTGCCCTCTAGCCTCCGTTCTTTTTTTGCCCTAGGAGATACTTTATTTCCATTTTTCTTTGTCCTGAAGATATTCTTCTGATGGTCTCAATTTCTTTCCAAAACCACAATTCTCTGAAAACTATTCTGATATTGTTTACAGTATCCTCTAAAACTTGAGAAAGTTTAGGACATTTCTGGGTCCAGTGGTCTCTGTAGATCTCTGGTTATAGTGAGAACCATCTTGAAAATAAAACTCTCCTAGTGGTTATAAAAAAACTTTTCTAAAGCAGCTTGGTCCATCTATGAAGTTGAGTAAGTACTCCATTTTAGGCTGTGTGCAGTTGAAAGATATGCTTGTTCTTCTGTTCTTGTGTTTCTTTTTTTAATTTCCAGATTTTTTAAAGAGCTTGTTTTATTATTTTATGTGTATGAGTTTGCTATCATTTATGTCTGCACCACATGCATGGCTGGTACCACAGAGGCCTGAAGAGGGCATTGATCTCCCAGGACTGAAGTAACACAGTTGTAAGCTGCCATGTGGGTGCTGAGAATTGAACCCGAGTCCTGCAAGAGCAATAAGTGCTCTTTACCACTAAGACCACTCTCCAGCTCCACACCTGACTCCTGTGTGTGTGTGTTTCCTTCCTTCCTTCCTTCCTTCCTTCCTTCCTTCCTTCCTTCCTTCCTTCCTTCCTTCCTTTCCCCCTCCCTCCCACCCTTCTTCCTTCCCACCTTTCCTTCTCCCTTCCCTTTCTTCCTTGCTTCTGTTTTTCAGGACAGGCTTGGGTTTCTCTTTGTAGCCCTGGCTGTCCTGGAACTCACTCTGTAGACCAGGCTGGCTGTGAACTCACAGTGATCCACCTGCCTCTGCCTGCCTGAGTGCTGAAATTAAAAGCATGTGCCACTATGCCCAGCTATATTCCTTTTTTTCTTAAGTGAGATTTCTTAAAGAATAATGTTTTTTGAAACAGTTGTCTTGATATCTGTTGATATTAGATTTGAGTGCATCACTTGACTGTCGTAAGTGAAAGAACAGTATTAAATACTAAGTTCTAAATTGGCATTCAGAAAAGTTTTCGGCTTTCTGGTTTTCTTCTTTCCGTCAGCATGGTCAGATGGACATGATATGTATTCTAGAAATACTGTGCTCCACACACTGAAGGGCAGGTGGGAAAGACAGTGTCAAATGCTGTGTTCATTGTTAGTCCAGAGGATGTGGTTTCTCAAAGAAGAATTCTGCCTACAAGATTATTAGATTTGTGGGCATGCATGTTTTCCCTTTGCCTACTTTTTCTGTACTGTTTTTGGAACAGAGATGCCGTCTTTTCTGAAAACTCCAATGGATCTAACTATTCGCACTGGTGCCATGGCGAGATTAGAATGTGCTGCAGAGGGCCACCCAGCACCTCAGATTTCCTGGCAGAAAGACGGTGGCACTGACTTTCCTGCAGCCCGAGAAAGACGCATGCATGTCATGCCCGAGGATGACGTCTTCTTCATTGCCAATGTGAAGATAGAGGACATGGGAATCTACAGCTGCATGGCACAGAATATAGCAGGGGGCCTCTCAGCAAATGCCTCACTTACAGTGTTAGGTAAGCGTGCTTTGGTAGGACCACTGCCTCACTGGAGCCTCGGAGCTTTACATGGCTTTGGAAGGCAAGGGAAACAATTTGGAGGCTTAGGCTGTAGAGTTCTTCCTCCCATCAAGGCAGTTTTTCTGTGTAGCCCTGGCTGTCCTGGAACTCACTCTGTAGACCAGGCTAGCTCCAGACTCACAGAGATCCATCTGCCTCTGCCTCCCGAGTGCTGGGATTAAAGGCGTGTGCAACTACCACCAGGCTTACAGTGTTGTTCTTATTTTGCTACTTTATACAGGGTTATGTCAGCTGAGGGAATAGTATTTGTGGGTCAAATGACCTAAATCTTGGAACATACCCAGGCCACATATCTTTATCAAAAGCTTCAGGTCTCTTTATTCTTTTATGTTTCCTCTTTAATATTTTAATTTGCATGTTATTGGGTTTTGTTAGTTTGTTTTTTGTTTTTTAATTGTTCAGTGAGTTTGTATGGGGAGTTCTGCTTTTCCTAGAAGGATCCCAACCATTTGGTACAGTTACATACAAAACCTAAGAAAGTTTATCTTTTCTCTAATTAAGAAGAAATTTAAAATAAAAAATTATTTGTCTTCTGGTTAGATTTTCTATCTTTTCTGTGTGCTCCACATAACCTTAATATTAATTTCTTTAAAAAAATTCTTTAAAAATTCTTCTCATGTCCAGTGGGCATGGTGGCATACATCTGTAATCCCAGTACCCTGGGAGGTAGAGGCAAGCAGATCTCTGAGTTTAAGGCCAGCTTGGTCTACAAAGTGACCAGCACAGCCAAAGCTACACAGAGAAACTCTTGTCTCAAAACAAAAACCCAACTTTATACTGGGCACTGTGGCACAGTGCTGTAATCCCAGTACTAATGAGGTACACACACAGGGGCAGGAGGGTGACAACAAGTTTAGGACAGTCAGGTTTAAATAGTGAGCTCCAGGTTAGCCTGGACTATATAGCAAGAATATATCTCTAAAAATTAGAAAATCAAAAAGGATTTTCCTTGAATTTTTCATGAATAGTATTTTGTTGTATTCATTTTTGGTTTTTCTTCATTTTTGTTTTTGGAGACAGGGTCTCATATAGCAAAGGTTGGACTTGAAATTGCCTCCACCTCTCCCTACTTTTCGGGTGCTGGGATTATCGGTGTGGGCCACCTTGTTATTCTTAGTTAAAACATGTTTCTTTATGTAACTCAAATCCAAGGCAAATTATGCCATCCAGGTCTCTATTTTTTTTTTTTAGGTATAAGAGTTCTGTGGGGTCTTCTCTTCCTTCTCATCCTTCTCTTCTTTCTCATTTTCCTCCTCTCCTTCCCTTTCTTCTTCTTCCTTCTCCTTCTTCCTCTTTCTCCTTCTCTTCTTTCTTTTCTTTTTTTTTTTTTAAGATAGGGTCTCTCTCACTCTGTGACCCTGGTTCACCTGGAGAACTCATGTGTTATAGGTGAGCACCTCTGACTTGGCTGTCAAAAACCTTTCAAGTAAGTTTGTTACCTTGGAGGCTGAGGTCAGCTTGGGTTAAATAGTTGGGAACCTGGCTCAGGAACAACAGAAATCCCCAGTGCTCACTCAGTGCTGTGCCGAGCTAGTATCCTGGCCCTGCTTTACTTTATTATTATTTTTTTAATTAATTACACTTTATTCACTTTGTATCCCCCCCTAAGCCCCTCCCTCCTCCCCTCCTAGTCCCACCCTCTCTCCCCCTTCTTCACGAATGCCCCTCCCCAAGTCCACTGATAGGGAAGGTCCTCCTCTAATTCTTTTTGATCTTAGTCTATCAGATCTCATCAGGAGTGGCTGCATTGTCATCTTCTGTGGCCTGGTAAGGCTGTTCCCCCCTCGGGGGGAGGTAATCAAAGAGCAAGCCAATAAGATTATATCAGAGGCAGTTCCTCTTCCCATTACTATGTAACCTACTTGGATACTAAACTGCCATGGGCTACATCTGTGCAGGGGTCTTATGCTATCTCCATGCATGGTACTTGGTTGGAGTATGAGTCTCTGGGAAGACCCCTGTGTTCAAATTTTCTGGTTCTGTTGCTCTCCTTGTGGAGTTCCTGTCCTCTCCAGATCTTACTATTTCCCACTTCTTACATAAGATTCCATGCACACTGCCCAACATTTGGCCATAAGTCTCAGCATCTGCTTTGAGTCTGCAGGGCAGAGCCTTTCAGAGGCCCTCCATGGCAGGTTTCTAGCTTGTTTCCTGTTTTCTTCTTCTTCTTCTGATGTCCATCCTCTTTGCCTTTCGGGATGGGGATTGAGCATTTTAGTCAGGGTCCTCTCTCTTGATTAGTTTCTTTGGATGTAAAGATTTTAGTAGGTTTATCCTATATTACATGTCTATATGAGTGAGGATATGCCGAGTGTGTCTTTCTGCTTCTGGGACAGCTCACTCAGAATGATCCTTTCCAGGTCCCACCATTTGCTTTACTTTATTTTTGAGACAAGGTCTTACTAAGTTGCCCAGATGGCTATAAACTTGTAATCCTTTTGTTTTGGCTTCCTTAATAGAGTAGATGGAATTACAGCTATGCATCAACACAGCCAGTTCACATTTAGATTATTATTACAATTTTTTTGGTGTTTTTTGTTTCTGAAACATTAACTGTTAATCCTTGTTAAACTGCACATTGTTTTATACTTTTAATAGTCTAATTCTATCGGCTTTAGGGTATAAATTTCCTAACTTAGTATTTTTAATCTTTTTCTGTTAGAGACACCCTCATTTATTAGACCTCTGGAGGACAAGACCGTCACCAGAGGTGAAACAGCAGTGTTGCAGTGCATAGCTGGAGGGAGTCCTGCTCCTCGGCTCAACTGGACCAAAGATGATGGACCACTCCTAGTCACAGAACGGCACTTCTTTGCTGCAGCCAATCAGCTTCTCATCATTGTAGATGCTGGGCTAGAAGACGCTGGAAAGTATACCTGTATTATGTCTAACACTCTTGGGACAGAACGAGGACACATTTACTTAAATGTCATTTCATCCTCCAACTGTGACTCTTCTCAGAATAGCATTGGGCATGAAGATGATGGTTGGACCACAGTTGGCATTGTCATCATTGTTGTGGTCTGCTGTGTTGTGGGTACCTCTTTGATCTGGGTCATTGTTATTTACCACATGAGAAGGAAAAATGAAGACTACAGTATCACAAACACAGGTAAGTGGTACCCAGATGACAGACACATGTCGTGTTCTTAGGAATTTAGGATTTACTAGAAAATTAAAAAGCCGAGTACTGTGACTGATTACTAAGTAAGAGGTATTAGGAAATTTTTCTGACAAAATACCTAGCTTTCTTGAGGTAACAGAACCTATTTGGGGAATTTGTATATACTGTAAATGCTTTCCCCTAAATTTAGCACTTAGAATTGTATTACATGCATATTTTCTTGGTTTTCTTTCCTTCTCTTTCTTTCTTTCCTTCTTTCTTTTTTTCCTTCCCCTTCCTTCCTTCCTTCCTTCCTTCCTTCCTTCCTTCCTTCCTTCCTTCCTTCCTTCTCTTCTTTGTTCCTTCCTTCCTTCACAGGGTTTCTTTGTATACCCCTTGCTATCAGCACTTATTCTGTAGATCAGGCTGGCCTTAAACTGAGAGATCCATCTGCCTCAGCCTCCAAAGTGCTAGGATTAACTGCGTTTGTCACCGTGCCCAGCTTGTCACTGAGAGGATTGCAGTGTGTAGCCCTAGATGGCCTGGAACTTACAAACTGGCCTTGAGTTTTAAGTGATTCTCTGCCTGTACCTCCTGTATGCAGAGATTACAGGTGTGGTGAACTATGCCTAGATGGGATATGTTTTGGTTTGGTTTTTTTTTTGCACTTTCCTTTTTTAAAGCCTAAGGTTCATTTCTAGCATAGTTTTTTTTTGTAGGGAAAAGTTGAACCCTTGTGAGTTGGTTGGTCTTTTACCCCATTCAACCAGGGATCTGCAGGAGACGGGATTCAGGTAGAGAGATGGTGAAAGTGTAGCTGAGATGAGATTTTCACCTTTAGGTTTTTCTTTTGGTTACCCCTTACCCCTAGCCCCTAGTCAGTGATTCTGGGCACTGAACCCATAGCCTGTACATGTTAGGCAAGCAAAAATGGAACTCAGAAGAACTCCAGTAAAAAAAATATATATGTACATATATGTATATATATATATATACACACACACACACACATGTGCTAAGGGAAGTATGAAGAGCTGTTGGGTTCCAGGTCCATACCACTTTCCAGGCCAGTGTCAAAGGGATCACATTTTAAAATTGCCTTCTGATGCTGACTTTAGCTGCCTGAGTTTGAGAGTTACAGATGTTTCTTTACAGAGGAGCTTAATTTGCCTGCAGACATCCCCAGCTATTTGTCTTCCCAAGGAACACTGTCTGAACCACAGGAAGGCTACAGCAACTCTGAGGCAGGCAGTCATCAGCAACTTATGCCTCCTGCCAACGGATATATTCACAAAGGCACTGACGGTAGGTCCTTACTGTTCATAGTTACAATTTCAGCCTGTTCTTTTGGGTTTATTATTCCATGTATAGTTTCCCCATTAGTCTGAGTCAATATTTTAAGATAAAACATTGAAAACATTTAGGTTTGTGTAAAATGGAATGAAAATTGACTGTAGTCTTAACCAGAGAAGGCCATCTTAAAAAAAGAAACACATTAGCCTTAAACAGGGATTGAAGGGCACAGCTGAGGCTCCTGGATCTCTGTCATGACAAGAAGAGGATGTTCTGGAACCTCGGTTCAAGTGTTTCTCACCCCTTTAGAGAGGAGCATCCTTCGGATAACATCCAGAGGCATTTGGTTCTCCTGCTGACAGGTAGGTACATAGTAATGTTTAAAGGGCAAAATGACTCTTAGCCTGTAAAGGAGAACGTCAGAGGTCTATAATATGTCCTCTAGTAAAGGAACTAGGACCTCCTTTGCCCTTCTCTCCTCACACCCTCACTTCTGTAGAAAGTGAGACACAGGAGGGTAGATTTGACTAGGGATAGTTTGAGCAGCTACTGTCACTTAACCTCTTGACTCATAAAAGTAACATGGACTCTCATGTCATGGTGATGCCTTATTTGCTTTAGTTTGCTCAAGCCACACCTGTATCTCAGACAGAGGTGCAGAATTCAAGAGCATAGGCTGTGAAGCCAGAGTGCTTAGATTTAATTTTCAGCTCTTCCTCCTGTCATACCTGTCTGTAAAGTAGAGACGAGAATTGTGTCCATTTCATAGAGATGTTGTGAGGAATAAATGAGTTAATTTGCATAAAGACCTTGAAATTTCACCTGCTTTATAAAGTAAGTGTGCTCTAAGTACTATAGCTATTAAAGAAAGTTGATTATTTCAAAACTATTCCTTAACAGAAAAGCGTTTGGGTTCTTTCCATGTTATTATTAGGTGGCACGGGTACCCGGGTGATCTGTTCAGATTGTTATGACAACGCCAACATCTACTCGAGGACCAGAGAATACTGTCCATACACCTATATTGCCGAGGAGGATGTTTTAGATCAGACACTCTCCAGCCTCATGGTTCAGATGCCCAAAGAGACATTTTTGTCACATCCTCCCCAAGATGCTGCTAATCTGGAGAGTCTGATACCATCAACAGAGCGAGAGCTGTCTGCCTTTCCTACCAACCATGAGAGGTTGACTGAGAACCTTCCCTTCTCACAGATGAGCAGTGGTAATGCTTTTGTTCTATTTGGAGCTTTTGATTTCACTGATCAGCCTTTCTGTTGTATCAGTAGCATGCGCATTTAACAGGAAACAAACAAACTAATATACTAGAATAATTGCCATTGTTTATGGGTGTCAACTAGAGGTCTTTATATTTTCTCCCATCTTCATTTAAATAATAGAGAGTTGAAGTGCTAAAAGTAGGGCTTGAGAAACCTAAAATGTTTTGTTTGGCTCTTTTTCTGTCAGGCAAACAATCTCAGCATCATAATCTCGCCTCCCCACCCTGTGTCAGTAAAACATAGCTCTTTCTGGACCATGATGGGAACTATTCTCAAGTAGCTCCCTAGCTGTCCCTCTCAGAGGAAGAACATGGGGGAACGAACAGGGCACAGGGCAAAAATTACAGAGGAAGGTAAAGTATAGAGTTGCTTCCAGGGACAGTTCTGGCAGCAATAAATGATCTAACACGAGACTGAAGATATCCTCTGTATGAGACCAGTTCTAAAGATTTTTCAAGAGATATAGGTTAGAAAAGAGCACTGTAATCAAAGGTAGTCTCTTAGCTTTTTTTAGTGTCATGAAAGAACTATAAGTACAATACATCTTTTAACCTCTGGGATATCTTCATTTGGAGTCGGCTTTTAAGTAAAGAGATGAGCAAATGAGAGTGCCTTGGTGCATTGTCCATTCTTTGCCTAGGGTACTCTAATTAATTCTATCCATTGTGTGCTAGGGTTTATTAGCATTACCTTAGAACTTGTTAGAGATGTTGTGTTCCCACCCTAGACCTAGTGAATCTAAATCCAAATTTTAATAAGGCGCAAAGATTATTTGTATTCTTTGTTGTTGTTGTTGTGACAGTGTCATGCTCAAATTCAATAGCAACCCTCCTGCCTCAGTCTCCCAAGTGCAAATCCTAGGATTATGGCATGAGCCACCTCATGTGGCTTGTATTAAATTTGGGATTTTATGTGTGAGGTATTCATGTGCATGGAGACACATGCATGGGGAGACTAAAGGAGAATGTCTAGAGTTATTCAATATTGCCTTCACCCTATTTGTTGAGACAGAGTCACTTTGTAAGCCTCAAGACTGCTGGTTAAGCAAGGCTGACTGGCTAGCAAGCTCCTGGATCCTCTTGTCACTGCTCCTCAATGCTGGAGTTACAGTCATACATGATGTTGCCTGGCTTTTTGTGAGTGCTGAGAATTTGAACTCAGGCCTTCTTGTTTTCACAAGTCCTCTTATCTACTGAACCATATCCTCAGCCCCATCGTGCACATTAAATCTTGAGAAATCAGCTAGATGTGGTGGCACATTCCTTTGATGCCAATACTCAGAGAGGCAAAGGCAGGCAGATCTCTGAGTTTGAGGCTAGCCTGGTCTACAAATCGAGTCCAGACAGCCAAGGCTACACAGAGAAACCCTGTCTCTAACAACCAAAAAAATAAATAAAATAAAATCTTGAGCAATCATGCCCTAGTTTACATTCTAGGTGAATTTTGCTTTCATTTGTGGAAGTTTGTTTCCAGAATGTTAGACTAGGTTTTCCCAAAATATGTTCTCATTCTCCTCGTCCTACTCTGTGTTTGTGGGTTTATCATCTTGTACCTCCATCTTCTCAGTGCTTTGACAACACCTGAACCCAGGTTTAGTTCCCAGCACCCATATGGTGGCTCACAACCATCTATAACTACAGTTTCAGGAGACTTGATGCCCTCTTCTGACCTCTCCTGTCACCAGGCACATTTGGTACACTACACTCTGGCAAAACATCCATATACATAAAATTTTTTTTAAATATATTTAAAGAAGTACCGGCTCCATTGAACCAATGGTTATTATCTAGGTGTCATGAAACTGTCATTACAGTATGTTTTGGTTTTTTTTTTAATTTCTTTTCCATGTGTCTAGAATTTTGTACTCTATTTTGATCTTAGTTATGGTCTCTATTGGTATGATGAAACGCTATGACCTTGGGGAGGAAAGTTCATCATCAAAAGCAGTGAGGGCAGGAGCTGATGCAGAAGCTAAAGGGCTGCTGCCTACTGCCTTGCTCCCATGGTTTTGCTCAGCACTTTCTTACAGCACCCAGGACCACCAGCCTAGTAGCACCACCCATCATGGGTTGGGTCCTCCCCATCAAGCACTGCTGAAGAATATGCCATACAGGCTTGCCCAATCATTTTTTTTAACTTTTTTAATTAAATTTTTATTTTTTATATTAATTAGTTTATTTACTTTGTATCCCATCTGTAGCCCCCTCCCTCATTCGCTGCCAACCCTACCCTCCCTCATCTCCTCCCTGTCCCTCTCTTAAGTACACTATCTGACCCTAGCTTATCAGGTCTCATCAGGACTGGCTGCATTGTCCTCCTCTGTGGCCTAGCAAGGCTGCTTCTCCCTCAGCGGGGGAGTGTGTCAAAGAGCCAGCCACTGAGTTCATGTCAGAGACAGTCCCTATTCTCCTTACTAGTGTACCCATTTGGAGACTGAGCTGCCATGGGCTACATCTGAGCAGGGGGTTCTAGGTTATATCCATGTATGGTCCTTGGTTGGAGAATCAGTCTCAGAAAAGAACCCTGTGGCCAGATATATTTGTTCCTTGACTTTTTGTTGGTTCTTTATGAGTTTCACATCATGTATCCCAGTCTGACTCATCTCCCCATTCCCTCATATCCATCCTTCACCCTTGCAACCTCTCCCGAAAAATCACACACACACACACACACACACACACACACACACACACACACACGCACGCATGCGCGTGCGCATACCAAACAAACATCATGGAAGCTTTAGTATGTCACAGTGTGTCCCATAGTATCTCCCTCTGCCCACATATCCTCACTTGCAAATGTTCATTTGCAGTGAGTCAGTGGTCTTTTTTGAGAGATCTAGGTTCTATGACATCATCAATATTGGATCCTCACCATGTCTCCTTCCCATTATTGCCCTGTGTCATGGAGTTCCTGCACCGCTGAATCTGCAGGACCAGGCCTTTCACACACTCTGGCAGTTCATAGATGCAGTAGACTTTGGAGTAGGCCAACTTAAACCCTGGATCTGGGCATGGGTTGTAGCTGAGTTGATCAGCCCACTAGCTCTCCCACACCTGCATCCCACACCAGGGCAAGCTCTCCAGCACTGCTCTGCCTAAGCCACCCAGTGCTGCCACTGGCAGGAAGCAGGATCAGTTCGTCTGCTCTTATGCCTTTGGGGCCAGCTCACTCTCACCCACAGCTCCAGAGCCAGCGCTGCTGTGCTGCCCAGTCAAGGAATGGGGCCCACTCTCCCAATTGCTTCATCCTGCAAGGGGCTGGATCAGCTCTCCCACTCTTACACTCTGGGGGCTAGCTCTCCTGTGCTTTCACCACCAGGGCCAGTTACTCTGTGTGGTCCAGGTGAGGTGCAGGGCCCACTGAGTGCTACAGCCAGTGAGGTGGCAGGGCTAGCTTTTCCAGTCTCATGCACTAAGAGCCAATTCTCCCTCCCTCATGCCCTCAGGGCTGGCTCATCGGCAACCTGCCACCAGGGCCAGCTCTACTATGCAACTCAGGTAAGGTATAGGTTTCACTCTCCTGAGTACTGTAGCCAGTGAGGGGCAGGGCCAGCTCTCCCACTTTTCATGACCCTGGGACCAGCTCTCCCAACTGCTATAGATGGTGAGGGTTGTGTATGGGGGGCGGGGGTGGACATTATAGTAATACCACCTCACAGAGGGTAAGTTCCAAGGCCAGCTCTCTCATGCTTTTGCCTTTGAGTCCAGCTCACCTGTGCCCCTACCACCAGGTTCTAGTCATAGTGCAGGGCCCTCTCTTCCAAGTGCTGCAGCTGGTGAGGGGCAGAGCTATCTCAGGCTTATGAAGTCATTTTCTTAGTTGAGATCCCCTCTGATAACTTCAGCCTGTGTTAAGTTGACATAAAACTAGACAAGACAATTCTTTGCAGAAAAGCTGGTAAATAACAGGCGAAAAAGAACAGCAAGATTTCATAAAGGTTTGGTAGTTTGTGGTTCTAGTTTTTATTTTATTTTATTTTGTTGTTGTGTTTAATGTTGGCATTGTGATCTTGGTGTCCTTATCTAGGATGCTGGCATCTGTACTTTTGAGTATTGGGTTAAAAGGATACCAGGGGCTGGAGAGATGCCTGAGGAGTAAAGGGCATTTATTGCTTGTACAGAGATCCTAGATTTGATTCTCAGTTCCCACATGGCTGCTCACAGCCTCTTTCAGTACCAGACACACATGTATTACACAGAGAAAACACCCATACACATTTAAAAATTAAATTTTAAAAAAGTAGATCAGGCTTTAGGAAATTAATTTTGAAATTTCAGCTTTCACTGATGATATATCTTGTCTCATTCTCAGAAATGTTTCAGCGTCCTCTGTGGAACATGAACAGAGACCTGGGCCTACTTCCTTTCCCCCAGCAGCCTGTCCTTGAGTCATCACAGCTGGCCGAGAGGGATCCAAACTGCTCTTCGCCTGTGTCTTGCCACAGGTTACATGACCACGCTTTTGATTTTAGTAGGACTCGGAACATTCGAGACGGTGGTGAGGGCACATGAAGCTCATCCAGGAGGAGGTCCACGCAGAGACTAAAGCTAGTTAGTTCACTACCTCAGAATTGAGAAGAGCCCCCAAAGTCAGCATTTGCGCTACTCTTTGCTTCAAGTTACATCTGACCACACCAAAGTAGCCCTGATGTCTGTTTGGGCTTACACCTGGCGAAGAGAAGCAGTGGCTGACAAAAGTGTACCACAGAAATGTGCACTGCATTGAAAGTACACAGCTCTGGCAGAAGACGACATGGGCAGGTGTCCTTCCTGATGGTCCCACAGGGATGTGCCCAGGTGTGCATTGTCTGTCATGAAGGGTGTCGTTGCTGCTTAGCCTGCTGGACTAGCCCAGTCCTCAGAGTGTCCTGAGAAAGCATCACTACTTGACATTCTACTTTACCTTCCAAGCAAGAAGCAGAAATAGCTTCTGAGCTCTCATAAGTATAACTGGGATTCTCTGTGGTGCTGAGCTGAGAATAGCAGCTGAGACTTTGATATTCAAGGTCTCAGTTAGAATCCAAGTTTCACCAACTGGTACCAGATCAAAGGCTTTTGTATTCTTGTGGATTGTGTGTGTGTGTGTATGTGTGTGTTGTATGTGTGTGTGTTGTGTGTGTGTTTTGTCCCTATAACCAGGGATGTCATTGTAAATATATGTGCATTTATAAATAATTTTTCTACTCATTGACCTTGTGTGTTGGCTACAGTGTAAATATTTTTGATATGCCTAAATTATATATAATGTCTGTCTGGTTACTATATGGGCAGCAGATTCTCAAGATCACAGATTTTGCATAACTTAGTTTAGTAAGGTCTGTAAACAAAGTTTTAAGACTGTTTATTACTAGGTGTATGTAGAGAGGCAGGGTACTTAGTGAGTGATTGTGTGCTCACAGACTCAGTCGTGGTGTAATTAACTGCTTGCTTCATGCCTGAAGGTCCATGCATCCAATACTTGCCATCTGTTTACAAGTGCCAGGTGATAATCTCGTTCTAGCATAAATGTCTTGCTCTTCCAGCTCAGCAGCCTTGTCACAGCCCTGTGAGCATAGAAGATGACTTATTTTGGGACAGTCTTCTTTCAGCAGAGTACTTTGATGACAAGGAAGCCAAAGATTGTTCTTTTTCATGTTTACTTTGTTTTAATCGCCTTCACGAATGTAGCATATTAAGAAGGGAAGTGAGCTCCTGGGAGTAGATCACTCGGACGTTCTTGTGCTCTGTAAATTTAGAGTGGCTTTTTATGCGAGTTATTATTTAAGCCAAAAAGCTTTATGTAAATGAAGAATGTTAACACTAATGAAGTGTCATGTGCTTTCAGTCTATCCTCTTGAGTGTAATGCCAGCTCCCTGCTAGGTGGCTCCCAACTTGTAAAGGTGTCTATTTATAAGTAACTGTATATTTCTAGAGTTCCAAACTCACACAGTTTCTTAGCTTTTTGTCAGAAAGTTAAGATGAATTTTGGAATTTTTCCCATGCTTGTTTTAATCCTAGTTTTTTCTTTCTCAGACAGCAGCACTGTTAGTTTTTTTAACTTCTTGTTCTATTCAAACTGTCATGTTTTCTTCATTTTCACTTTAAAATGTTTCTAGTCTGGCCAGCAAGAAAATAAAAAACTGGAACATGCCCAAAAGGAAGAAAATGTATAGTGCAAAGGGATGAGACTAGAAATTAAGAGCTCGCTCGTGACACTGCTCTTGTTAGCTGTGTGTCTCTTACATGAGAGAGGTTGTTTACTAGCTGCTCCAAGCTCTCTCCAGCTCCCTCCAGGAACCAAAGAGGACTGAGCCACTTCAGTAAAGAGCTGCCTTTGTGAACTGTTAACTAGATCAAGGGTGATGCTGCTCGCTCTTACTTGAGCTGTATTTATTTTGCCAGTAGGGGACTAACAGTCTAAGAAACACTCAGGGGAGGGAAAAAATGTTCTGCTTCTAAACAGTGTCAGTAAACAAAGACTCACATCTGAATTGAAAAGTTGCCTTTTGTCCTCAGAGCTGCTGCTCACAGGAGGATCAGGATGGAGGTTTGCCTTGGTTCAGTTGTAGCCGCCATGCCACTTCTTTCGTGGTCAGGGTTCTGTGCTGTCCCATCTGTTATTGTTAGGGTAGAAAGCAGGCCCCCACGCAGTCCTCTAGAAACACTTTATCCAGCACATTGCCTCCAAGCTCCAGCAGTGGCCCTTCTGCTGGGGTGCCAGTCTGGTCTCTGAGGGTTGGTGAGATTTTGGCCCTGCCTTCCCAGATCTCTGGCTTTGCTTAACTAACTGGCTAGGAACTCATTTACAGGTGAGCCTGTCCCTGGTCTTAAACTAACAACAGATTCTAACCTTAGAGAACTGGGTTGCACACGTTTGACCAAGTGCTCTTTACCCTTCTGGTGATAGGATTAGTGTCTGCTCAGCACTTCCTCCAGGCTGGACAGGTCCACACGGGACTAAGTCAGGAACTCTGCAAAGCAAGGCAGACTGAAATTTTGAGAGAAGTGGTCTGTCCCCAGCCAGTTCCCACTTCATTTCAGTGTGGATACGTAAGCTCTCTTAATTTGTTTGTGCCCCTCTTAGGCTGATTCTACAAGTGTACCTATAAGAAGTAGCCTTTTCCTTGAACTCTAGGCCTTACCAGTGCGGATCTACACTCACCTTTCTGTTACTCATCTGCATGCAGGCTGCTATCTGAAACATGAAGTACTTGAAATCGAACCCTAGTGAATAGCTGTCCGTAAGGCCATACCTCAGAAGCTTTGCACGGGTAGTTTGGGTCAGGTAACTTTTACTCTTGGTTGGCTGTGTGTTGCCCAGGGAAGGGTTGTAAAGGATCGTTGGTCCGCATCAGGCAGTTTCAGCACTGTCAGCCATCCTTTGAAAAGGATGACAAGAAATGGCAGATGTCATCTCCGGGAAGGTGGAGTACACATCTTAGTCTAATAATTACACTTCCCTGATAATGGAAATAGTCTGCTTTTGGGGGAGGTAGGTGCAGACGTTAATTGCTGACCATCTGAAGAAAGTGATGGAGGGAGCATGGGCAGCGCTATAATGTCATTAGCTTGTCCTTTGATCTTTGTGTTCTGTTTAGTTCACTTCAGATTTTTTTTTTTTAATCGTTTGGAACTTTGGTTAACAAAGGAATCTGATCTGTGTTCATTGCTAAAAACATGAAATGTTGGCATTTTTTTCTGATAAAATCCTATACTTCTGACATAAGTGTCATTACAAAAAATTTAAATCAATGTTTTCATTTTTTTTTCTGAATTTTATATATATTTTTAGCACCCACTGACCTTGAACTCTCAGTCTCCTGCCTCGCTCTTTCAAATGTGGAGACTGTAGGTATGTCTGACTTGATTAATTTTTATTCTTTCCTAAGGAGGCAGCTGGAGTTGAGTTGGTTTAGTGTTCCGCTTCATGTTTTACCTAAGTGTGTGAGGATGGCCTTTTCTCATGATTGAATATTGAGAAAATATTCACTGACGTGCTGCATTGGCAAGAAGTAACAGATCAGTGTGCCTGTCACGTCTTCATACCCCACCCCCGCCCCTTGTGCTGGGATTGAGCCTATAGCTTCCTGATGCCAGCTGCATGCTCTTCCACTGAACCCAAGTCCCGCATTTGTTCTCTTTTTATGTGAGACACAGTCCATCCTTTGGCCTTTGTTTTCTCTTTTGGCAGTCCTAGGGACTGAGCCTATAGCTTCCTGCATACCAGGCCAGTGTTCTACCTTTGAGCTGCAGCTTCAGCTAAATATTATTTTGCTGCAGATGAATGGGTGGTTATAAAGAAACAATGGGACCATAAATAGTTGAGCTGGTGTTTTCTGTTAGATGGTCTCTTTGCCAGGCCATTTTGGTGGCATGCTTCCACCGCCCTCTCTACTTCAAACTTTTTGTTTGGAACATGATCTTAATATACAGCAGTTAGCTCAGATTTACTTTTTCTTTTATTCTATTTTGGACATTTATCTGGTTCACTGACTGAAGTACCAAGTTTCCGAATTAAGGATGTATTAGGACCTGTACTTGGAACATCTGGAAACCCAGGAAACACTTGTAGGTTTTTGAGAAGGTGGGAGGGAAAGAGATGTTGGTGTGTGGTGTCCTAGGAGTCAAACCCAGGCAAGCACTCTCAAGGTCTACGTGTTTTAGGTTAAGATTTGGATGCACTCCTTCCATTGACCATTGTTTCTTCGAAGTCCTGATAATCATGGTGAAGAGGGGTTTGACTTGTCTCTGCCTGTTTTTGGATGTGAAGTGATCTTGTAGCAGCTGTAACTGTTTTCAAAGAGAAGCTGATCTTCAGGTGGCTAAGTGCCCTTGAAATATCTTATGGCTACTGGAGATGGCCTCTTCACCCGCTGAGTGACTTCTCTCTGCTGCCCTCTGTTCTCTTCCCCAGTAGAGAATGTCAGGCTGAGCAGCCCTGGGGTAAGGCGTCTCTAAAGAGAAATACAAAGCCAAATTGTTCAGTGTGTCTGTTTCCTGGTATCCATTATATTTTCTCACATAAGAATGTATATTTTATAGAGCATGTGTTCACCCTGTCTACTGTGATGTCAATAAAGCTAAAACATAAGATTCTCTGGTCTTCTCTTGCCTGAAGTATAGGAATGAATACGAATAATGAGTTTGTTTGGGCCCTTTGGAGGGGAGTTTTCAAGTAGTTAAGTTAACATGAGTAGCTTGCTTTTCTCTAGCTGTCACCAAGTCCTACTTGGAGGCTGGAAGTGCCAGCTGTGGCTCGCCTCCTTGTCCCTCCTGGGGTTCACTGTGGTGCTGGGAGACAAATGGACTCAGCAGTCATGAAAGTGTTCTTTGCAAAGGGGAAATTTGAGACCAACATTTTCTAGTCTGGTAAAATCTTTGGTTAACATAGTATTTCAGTGTTTCACTATTCTGTATCTTTGTTGCTCTGCCACCTCAGGGACTTGGCTCTTTGGGGTGTCAGCGCTTTGAAGACTGGGCTTGTCACACTGATGTCATTGTGTGCATCTACCACACTTTGGGAAGCACTCACATGAATGTCCCAGCAGTCTGGGGTTATAGATGAGGCAGACATCTTTAATCTGCATTGTGTAGTTAAGGAAGCTGCCTCAGTGAAGCTATGTACCCAGTGGCAAGAAGCTATGAGGCAGCGAGGCTAGGATTTGAAGCTAGGTTCAGACTGACAGGGCTTTTCTGCTAGGACACCTTCTGGTTCTGAGTACCGTGACTTGGCTGCAGTCCAGAGGACTCAGATGGAGGCACTAGTCATTCCCAGTGTGAAAGTGTGAACTAGAAAATTCATGATGTTTTACTAAATTCTGATGGAAAAATAGTTCATTTTGTTCTCTTGTAAGAGAGAATGCAAAAACATCCCCAACACCATGGTTTTATTCCTTTTTCTTTGCTTTTTGAGTGGAATATGCTAGGGCCTTCTAGCAATATCCTGCTGTTATAAAAATGCCTGTCACACTGAAAGTATTTTGAAGTTTATAACCTAGTACTGAACTATCCATACCATACAGCATGCTTACCTGCTATGGATCAGTACTTTTATAAAACACGAGTGAATATTGAGGAAAAAATGAAATAAAAAGACAGTACAGGGTGGATATGTTGGTACATGTCAATAATCCTAGCACTTGGGAACTGGAGGAAAGAGGACCAGGAGTTAAAGGTCATCCTTGTTTAGCTAGCCTTCGCTAAATAAGACCCTGTCTAAAAAAAAAAGGTGGGTTGGTGGTGATGCTGAGTTTGAGTCTCAGAACCTGCGTAAAAGCTCTGCATGGTGGCATATTAGAGTCCTAGCTCTGTGGAGGTAGAGATGCAGATCCCAGCCAGGCTAGCCCATTTGTTGAGCTCCAGGTTAGTGAGAGACCCTGTTCAAACAAACAAACAAACAAAAAACTAAAAGCGAAAGGACCACTCCTGAGGAATGGTGTCCAAGGTTCTCTTCTGTCCTCTGTACACAGGTGTGAGTTTTTATTATATATTCAAGAGGTAGATTCTCTTGTCAATCCATGAACATAACAAGTCTTGCTCAGTTTCTGTGTTGATTTTCATGGATGAGTAGCAAGTACATTATATGACCTGGAACAGTCTGTGGCCTTCTGGATCGCTACCTCTGTGACTGTAAGTGCCATCAGGGTCACTGGGGTCTTGGCTGTATTTATTTCTCCTGGTTTCTTTTAACCCTCTGACACAGAATGGTTGAAACTTGAAGACCACACTTCTGTCCTGAAGCAGCAATCCAAAGGCCTTTGCTGCTCAGCCACCTCCCCATGTGCTAGTTCCTCATTTGCCGGGTACAGATTGGCTTTCCAGGGCTGCTGTGTTCCTAGCCAACACTTTCTGGGAGGGGATGCCAATGGTTTGTTACCAGGGAAATTTTATCACAAGGAAAAGCAAATACATGGGCCAGTCTGCAAAGGGGATGGATTGCCAGTATGGGTGTCACATGGCATGTAGTGGCTGAAATGAGACTGTTGGAGCTGTTGAGTTCGCCACCTCTGCTGTTTTGTTCAGCCAGTGTTTCTTGACAGCTTCAATTTGGAGCTAGAGAGACGACTAACTGGTTGAAAGCACTGGGTGTGCTCGTAGAGGACCTGGGTTCAGTTCCCAGCCCTCACGTTAGGCAGCTGGAGACAGCTTGTAGCTTCATTTCCAGGGGATCTGGTGTCTGTAGGTATCCTTGTGGATGTGGTGCACATGAACTAGTTGTGCCTGTGTGTACACGGCAGTGTCAGCAGGGACCAGAAGAGACCATCGGGTCCCCCAAAGCTAAGTTATAGACAGTTGTGAGCTGCTTGACACAGTGCTGGGTTTTGAAAACACTAGCATTCTCTGTAAGATCAAGTATTCTTAACTGCTGAGCCATCTCTCTAGCCCAAATAACAAATCTTAAAAAAGAAATTTCAGGTCTTTTTTTCAGCATCCATTTAGTTCCCAGACTGCAGTCTGTCAAGGCAAACATGAAAACTTACAATAACTGATGGGAAGAAGTTTTAAAATCAATAGCAAATACATTGTACTCACTCTTTCCAGATACTGTCAGGCACTCACCACACGTAGCGTTTTGCCTTACAACCACCAATTAGAGGGAGGCGGTGGTCTCCATATTTTACAGATGGTGGAGTTTGTGTATCACACTTGCAATGCCAGCACTTAGGAGGCACATGCCACATTTTGGTTGAGCGGGAAACCAGCCTGGGCTCCACAGAGCCTGTGTCAAAAAAAGGGAGAACAATAGAGGTGATGGGTCAGGTCAAAGCCCTTGTCCAAAGTCACATGGTGAGCAAGCAGTAGAGCCAGGAGTTGCAGTTAGGTCTCAAAGTGCAAAGTTATTATGTTAAAGGAAAAAGGAGACTCGTTAGAAAGCCTTTGCTTTGTCTTTTAGTCTTTATTGACTGGATTGTGTCCCCAGCAAATAGAAATGTTGACATCATATTCCCCAGAACTACAGATTATAGTCCTGTTTCAAGATAGCCCTTGAAAGACATGGTTAAGATAAAATGATGTCTTTAAAGAGCAGGACCCAGCTCAGTAATTAAGAGGACTGTCTGTTCTCTCAGAGGTCCTGAGTTCAATTCCCAGCAACCACATAGTGGCTCACAACCATCTATAATGTGATCTCATGCCCTTTTCTAGCATGCAGGTGTACATGCAGATAGAGCACTCACACATAAAATGAGTAAGTACATCTTTAAAAGAGCAGGACCTAACCTGATGGGAGTCCTAAGAAAGAAGAAAAGGTCAGACACAGGAGCCCAGACAGAACTCCATGTGTGGTCTAGCTCAGACCAGAGCCCTTAGGAAAAACCAGGCCTCCCCACATCTCGATTCCATAAGTGTAAGAAGACAAGTTCCTTTTTACATAAAGATGCTTTGCATGCACACTGGTGCCCACACGGGTCAGAATGGGGTGTTGGGTTTCTTAGAGCTGGGGCTACCTGATGTGGGTGCTGGGAGCTGAACTTGGGGCCTAGGAGGAGCAGTACTTGCTCTTAACCTCGGAGCCATCTCTCCAGCCTACTCTTTAATGTAGAACATTAAGCAGCCCTGGCAGACAGTCTTCCAAAAGCCCAGCTAGGCTGGCCAAATTCCTCTTTTGTACCTAAGGAGTTCAGCCCAGATTATATGATTTGCCTAAAGTCAGTAGCTCCAAAGTTCCCTTCTACTGAAAGATATTAGACTCTGACCCAGTCAGGGGGTCAGGGTTTTTTTTTTTTTTTCTGTTTTTGTTTTGTTGTCTTTGTTTCTTTAGTGATGTTTTAGGTAGTCCTAAGTTAGCTTCAAACTCACTGTGTAGCTCAGAGTGGATTTGTAATCATCTTACTTCACCTCCAGAGCAGGCACATGCCAAATTTTGTTGTTATTTTGTTTTCAAGCAGAATCTTTCTATTATGTAGCTCTGGCTGTCCTGAAACTCACTGTGTACACCAAACTGGCATTGAATTCACAGAACTCCATCTGCCTCTGCCTCTGCCTCTGCCTCTGGAATGCTGAGATTAAAGGTATGTACCACCATGACCAGCTGTCAGTTTTTGGTTTGTTCTTAATCTCTCTTTCTCTCTCTGTCTCTGTCTGTCTGTCTGTCTCTGTAGGGAGAAAGAGAGGAGAGAGGATGGATGTGGGTATATGTGTTCTGGTGCATATATGGCAGTCGGGATGACAGCCTTGGGGATCAGTCCTCATCTTCCACCTTGTTTGAGATGGGGTGTTTTGTTTTTCTGTTGTACAGGCTGAGCTCCTGGGCATTCTCCTATCTCTGCTTCCCTTCTCCCTGTAGGAGCTCTGGAATGACAGAGGCGCTGCTTTGGTTTTAGTGGGTTCTGGGGAGTTAAATTCACGTGGTCAGCAAGCGAGTTTGCCTGCTGAGCCATCTCCCCAGTCCTCTCCAGTTCATTACACGTTGTGGAGGTTCAAGATTTTTAGATTTCCTGAGGTGAAACTGGAAGCCAAGCAGATGAACACCCCAGGAATTACAGAAGTATAGGAAACTGAAGCCAGAAAGCAGGAGACTGACTCCATGACGTAAATGAGTGTGTCTAGGAGCAAAGAAGGAGGAATTGGAGCATTCAAGGGTAAGTGTTTGTTTGTTTGTCTATTACCTATCTTTTGAGACAAGGTCTCAATGTGTAGCACACTGGTTGGCTTGGAACTTAATAATGTAGACCAGGCTGGCCTAGAACTCAGGTCTGTCTCCCTGAGTTCTGAGATTATAGGTATGCTCCACCATGCCAAGCTTAGTGAGTACGTTTAAGCTCCTAGTTTATTCTTTTCCAAGGAGAAACCATATGCAATAGAATCCCATGCCCAGAATGGCAGCAGGGCAGTTTTTGAGGCATATTTGCAAGATTGGGTTGTTTAAAGATTGACTTTATTATCTTTAGTTATGTGTATATGTGTGTCAGAATATGCACATGTAAGATCAGAGATGTCCAATCTCTCCCCGGGGCTGGAGTGACAGGCAGTTAGGAGCCACCTGATACAGGTGATACAGGTGTTGGGAACCAAACTCAGGTCCTTTGCAAGAGCAGAGTACCATCTCACCCACTGAACCATCACTCCAGCTCCAAGATCTGAGTAATTTAAATTTATTTCTTCTCAAATGCTCCATCCAAGCCAGTGTGAATCCCTCAGTCTTAAAAACAATGGGCACATGGCTAGCATTGGTACTGGAGACAGTAATTTGAATTATTTATCCTTTAGAGCAAGATTCAGAGATGACCAAGAGCAAGGGCAGAGAAAAAAATACAACAGTGAATTGCTAACACCTCGTGGCCTTGTTCTTTAAACATGTCACCTTGGGGGTGGGGGCTGGCTGGGGACTACACAAGCTGCTCTTACTAAAATGGGACTTCTAAGATGGAAATTCAAGCATGTGATGGTGAGAACTTTTGACTTCCAGAGAAACACAAAATCATAATAAATTGCAGGGCTTGAGGGAAAGCCATGAATCATGTTGGCAGGTGTGCTGCCTCGTGGGCCTGTGCCACCAGCACCAGCCTTCTCTCACACCTCTTCTGGCACTATGTCACCTGTTTCATCTGCCAAGTGCATTCCGTTTCCTGACCCACCTCCCTCAACACAACTCAGAACCCGAAGAGGTCAGGAGACATTTGCAAAAGACCCCGCACCTTCAGCTGTGACTGTTCCCAGCTTTCTCTCATTGGCCAGCCTTAATTTAGGGAGGCCTCTCAGCTGGTGCTGCTCATTGCTTTCAGCTGGAGGTCCCTCCTGGTCATCTGGGCCCCGCATTTGCCACATAAAATTTAAAAGCGGCAGGCTCTAGTCCTACTTGACAGTCACAGAAGCTTAAACCAGCCCCTTAGTTTTGGGTACCCCACTTTCCTGATGTGCAGAATGCACATACCCACGCCTTACTTTCACTAGAGTGGACTGCATCAGCTAATGCTGATGAGCACAGCATTCAGTGTATCCACCCACACATTACTGGCTTTTAAAGCGGAGTGCCGCCTCCTTCTCTGGACTGGCTCCGGGTGGGGACTGCGAAAGGTTGGCGTTCTCGGGCTAGCCCTGGAGATCTGGGTTCCTAGTTGGAGTTGGCTTGGAATCAGGACACTCCGAAGAAACAAAAAGCGCCAGTGGTACTGACATTCTGACTGGCTCTGCACACGCCCACGTACTGAGAAGGGTGGAGTCTGGGTGGCGCCCCTGGTGTTCAGGGCGTGCGTACGCGTCCTAAGGTACCCTTGGGAGCCCTTTCAGCTCTGGAGTCCCTCGGATCTTCGCAAGCACACTGAGCTATTCCCAACATGATCTCCAGTGGGTTTTTGTCCCGTCCTCCTCCCTCCCCCCAGCTGTTTTTCAGTAGTTCTTCACTCCCTGGAAAGGCTCTATTAGAGAACAATAATTACAAATGCACATATGGAATGTTAAAGAGGACAGAGAGCTCAGCTGCTTTAAATGAGGAGGTGGGAAACGAAGGACTGAGACTTTCCCATCCCTCTACAAAATGTATTGTGTGTCGAATAAAAAAATCCTCCTGGGCCCAGACATTCCCCCGTGTCCCCCCAGGACTGTGTACAGACTCCCGCAGTACTCTGTGGCAAGTCGAATTGCTTCTTGGGATATTATCTTCGGTGCTTAGCATGCCGAACTCATGCCAAGAGTGGAGGTGTCATCTTGGAAGAGCACAGATGTTCTGGAACCAGAATGCTTGAGTTCACTTCATGGCTACTTGAATTATGGGCAGTTCCTAAATTTCTTCTCACTTCTGTTTTCTTCTCTGCAGGACAGAAATGACAATCCTTGTCACTGCAAGCACCAGTGAACTCATTTCTACTAGGGAAGCAAACACGTTAGCCTGTCTATCTATTTATTTAACAGGATCTCACTAGGCAGTCAAGGCTGGCCCCAGATTCATTATGTAGCCCGGGCTGGCCTTGGACTCACAATTTTCCTGCTTCAAGCTGGGCTTACAGCTTGTCATGTGCTACCATACAAAGCTCATGTGCTCAGCTTTTTGCCTGGATAAACGAAAACATCACTTTCTCTGTGTCTTTTTGGCCAACCAGTGGGCTGGGTGTTGTTCCTGGGGGACAGCTGCACCTTTAAAAAGTGCAAACATGACTCTCATCTCCCCAAAACCTTTAGGGGGAGCTCCTGTTGGAACTGTTGGTCTGAAGAGTGACAGCAGCTGCCGCATGTGAAGATGGGGTCGCCTTTGTGGGCACCTGGGGCACTGCACGCTGCTGCTCTGACAGCAGAGCTTGCTAGTTCGTGTCTTGTTCTCTAGCTGTGCTCGAGAAGCCAATAAGATGAGGAACAGAAAGCCAAGCTGCTTTGTAATTAAAAAAATAAGGCCAGCACACAAAGTATCGGGTTTCATTATGGCATCTTCATACATTTGTGTCATATTTTGTTGTCACTTGTTCTTCTCCCCTGCTCCCCCCTTGTCCCTTTCTACTCCAGTGGGTCCTCCTTCCCATTTCCTATTGTCTGTATCCCAATGGCCCTCTCGAGTTCCCAGTTCCCTAAGATCTCTTCTCATCTCACGGTCCTCTTCCTGTTTTGCAACCTACATATATATATATATATATATATATATATATATATACACGCATGTATATACATATGTGTGTGTAATTTTAGATGACCCTGCACAGAGGAGAGAAAACACTTCACTTCGCTTCTGAAACTGGCTTATTTTGCTTAGCATTCTAGTTCTAGTTGCATCCATTTTCTTGCAAATGCCATTTGTGATTTTATTTTTATTGTACCCTCATAAGATTCCACTTTGCATATGTACATATTTTAAATGAAATTATTTTTGACTATGTATATATAAATATGAATTCTGATTATATTCATTTCTCCATTACCTCCTCTCATCCTCCTCCTGTTAGACCGCTTCCCAACGAAACCAGCTTTTACTTCCGGGGTTTGCTGTGGGGAGTGGATGGCTCATTGAGTTTGTTTGTGTGAACATGGGTGGGCTTGTTTACTGGGGCATAGGCAACTTACTAGTGACAACATCCCTGAGGAAACGTTCCTTCAGCAACCGTTAACTGCCTGTCAGGGAGGGGTGAGACTTACTGAGCCCCTCCCCAACCTGTGATGGAATGCTGAACTGTCCAGTGTTGTGCAGGTGTTATGTGGGTAACCATGGCTGCTGTGAAGTCATGAGAGAGTACAGCATCTGGGTCACATCTGGAAGAAAGATCCACAGCATTCCTCCTCCTCCTCCAGCTTACACTCTTTCTGCCCCCTCTTCCGTGATGTGCTGTGATGATTTGGAGAGGAGAGAAATATGTCTCATTTAGAGCTGAGCGCTCGGCTTTCAACCAGGTGTGCGTCTCTGCAGGAACCATTGTCCCCAGCGAAATAAGGCTGCTCTGACCAACACTGACAGCAACACTATATGAACAGAAACATAAATGTGCTAGTGGAATGGCTTAGCAGGTAAAGGAGCTTGCTGCCAAGCTGGATGGCTTGAGTTCGATCCCCAGGGCCCACGTGGTAGGGCAGAACTGATTCCCACACGTTGTTCTCTGGCTTTCAGATGCCTGCAGGGGCATGTATGCGCCTCCCCACACTTACAGATCACTACATGTAAGAAACCGTAAGTTCTTCGTAATCCAATGGAGATAACATGTACATTTAGAAAAACAACAGCAGCAGCTTTTCTAGTGCTTTGTGGCCTCTTCAGCTATGGGCTTTTGACTAGGTCTAAATTCCCTGCTGTGGAAATAGGTCCAAATGTGCGAGTGGTCATTTGCCCTGCGCTGGTCATGCCACTGTTGCACCAGTGGGCGCTTTTTATTTCATGTTACTTGTTTAATACAAAGGGTCCTCGGCTGGGTACAACTGTTGATTTTATCCATTAATCCATTGTACTTATTAATAATTTATCAATACATTTATTAACAACAAAGCACCGCTATTATTAATTATTAATTAATTAATCTATTGACGGGCATCTGGCTTAGTTCTTCTTGGTTATATGAACAGTAGCGCAGTAAACATGGATGGCAAGTTACCTTTGTGATGCCTTGTTGGCCTGGAAGCCTCCTGGTGTGTATTCAAGAGTGGTATAACTGGGTCAAGTGTAGCTCTAGTTCCAGGTTGTTGTTGTTTTTTTAATATTAAAAACTGTTTTATATGTTTGGGTGTTACCTGCCTGTGTGCATGCACCACACGCATGCCTGTTGTCTGTGGAGGTCAGAAGAGGGTGCTGGATCCCCTGGAATTGGAGTTACAGATGGTTGGGAGCCACCACATGGACGCTGGGAAGTGACCCAGGTCTTCTGCAAGAGCAAGGAGTATCCTAATTGCTGAGCCATCTCTCCAGCCCCAATTTCAGTCTTTGCAGGGACCTCCACACTAACTTCTGGAGTGGCAGGTTTACCAGCAGTCTACATGGATTCCTTTTTTTCAACGTTCTTGCTGGGACTGTCATTTGTTTTCATGGTCATAGCCATTCGGGGTTGCATTTCCCCAATGGTTAGATGCTGAACAATTAATGTATCAGCTATTTGTGTGCCTTCTTTGAGAACTATCTGTTCAGTTCATTAGCTGGATAACTTTTTTTTTTTTTTCTGGTGTTTAGTTTGTGCCATTCTATATATACAAAGGACAGTCAGATGTGTCTCTGGCAAAGATTTTATTACCATTCTCTAGGCTCTGGTGCTTGTTTCCTTTGCTGAATGGAAGCTTCTTAATTTCCTATAATTCTATTCGTCAATTGTTGGCACTATTTGCTGTGCAGATGGAGCATTGCTCAGAAAGTTCCTGCCTATGCCTGTACCTTGAAGTGTTTTCCCCTAACACGTTCAGAATTTCAGGCCTGGCTTTCACAGTCCACTTTGAGTTGATTTTTGTGCAGGCAGGGTTAGAGGTAGGGAGCTCAGTCAGACTTCAACTGTGAAAACTGTTCCCTCAGCACCGGCTGCTGGAGAGTCTGTCTTTCCTTGGATGTGTGCTTTTGACACCTTTGTCAAAAGTTAGATAACAGTAGCTTTGTGGGGTGATGTCTGGGTCCTCTAGTCCATCCCCTTGATTGCCAGGCCCGTTTTTGAGCCAGTACCATGCTGATTTGGTTCCATGACTCTGTAGTATGATTTGAGAAGGGATATTTCTGAGAACCTCCAGCAGTTTCCTCTTTCTGACAAGGATTTGCTTGAGATACCCAGGCTCTTCTGTCCTTAGGGGCAGTTAAACTGCTGACCTGCCAAAGGAATAGGTGCAAAGATCTGAAAAAGTGTTTGCTCTGTCTCTCTGCTGTTTGTTTGCTTGGTTACTAGCTTGCCTTAAGAACAGACATTCCTTTCTCAGTTTGGGAGCCTGGTCTGTTTTTCTTTATATTGGATACTCCCTGTTCCCTGGGTCCATCTAGTTTAGAATTTCTTCAGGCTAACATAACTTGGAGCTCATTTTAAACAGTCATTTTAATCCCTGGTGCCTTTGTAGACCCATCCAGCTACTTGTCAACAAATAGTCCAGGGTGTGTGTTCGTGCCAGCATTGGGCAGCTGATTAAAAAAGCTCCACAGCACCTCAGGCTCTCCTGAGAAGGGGCCGGTTCATTGCTGAACTCTCTTCCCAAGTTAGTCGAATCAGAATTTTGCAGCAGGCGGAAGAAGAGGCTGGGGTCTGAGATGCAGGCCAAGCTTCAGCTTTCCCTGCACGCGTGCTCCCCAGATTGAGATGTTAGAATTCCCGAGAGGTAGTGACAAGGTCACTGTGGTCCTAAGCCATGAGAAATCCTGTCCCATTAAGAGGCTGCGTCATTCAGCCCTTAAATACCCCATCAGTAAATAGGTGAGGGAACTGTTGAGGCTCTTTCAAAAGGTGCCATTTTATTGCCTTTTTGTTTCCCTGGGTGGAGGCTGATTTTAAGAAGGTCTACTACGCAACGGTTTGGGCGAGAACTGGCCTCCAGGTGGCGCTTCAGCCCAGAGAATGCGGCGGAAGGCGCTGCCCGGGCCACATTGCTCAGGGAAGACCTTACGTAAGGGGATTCACGGGAAATCCGGCTTCTCGGGTTGCACAATGGAGGAGAGGCCTGGCCTTTGTCAGGGCTCAAGCTGCGGCTTTAACTCTGTCCAGGGCGGTGCAGGGTTCTGAAAGTTCTAGACCGCCGCTGGAGGAAGCCCAGAGCACCTTGTTCTGTTAGGAGGCTGAGACCAGAGCTCCGGGCTCCCAGCCCAGGACTGAACTCGCAGTCCAAGGCTGCAGTCCTTCCGCTTGGCCTGCCTCCTCCTTCTCCCTCCTCTTCTCCTCCTCCTCCCACCTCCCCTCCCTCTCTCTCCACACCCCATTCTCACCTTATGCTATTTACAAATCGATTTCCCGGTGCGATCTCATTTGCAGCTCCCACTGCCAGGATAGAGGGACAAGGTTGGGGCCATCTCTGAGTCCCTGCACTCTAAATACATCTTGAGAAAGGTCCCTGTCCGTGCCTGTCACCGCGAGCAAATACTGAGCAGCTTGGACAAATATTGAATTCGGCTTGGTGGTTTCAGAGCCTGGCATTGAAGAATGCTCGGAACTATTTACAGCATGAAGAAATGTTTACCGAGGAAGAGCTGGGTGGAGGAGACGGGGACTGTGGGCAAGGCCAGCGCCTCAGGTTCTAGGACCACTGACAGGGCTGCGTGAGTTCTAGTGCGCATGGTTTTTGCAGGCAGGAGTACAGGAACATGAAGGCGCCCATGCAGATCTGACTCAGTGCCTGGCAGACACCCTCTCCAGGGTAGGCCCCTGGGGCGCCTGTCTCTAAGGGGACATGCGACAGTATGGATGAAATGGAATGAGTGGTAATTATGAGGCCTCGTTTAAAGCGTGGGGTGGATGGGCACTCAGGACTCCACTCATCAAAAGCCCTGGAGCGGGAAGTGTCCCCGTAACTGTTACCTATCCGGCCCCACTGGACCGCCCACCAGCTCTTTCTGTGCTTTTTGTTTGAATATGCACGTTTCAGGCCATCTGGGGACTTGAGGCCGACTAACTGGGTTCCAGTCCCAGCTCTGCCTTTTGCTGGCTGGCCTTGCGTGAGTCATTTAGCCTCTTTATGCTTGCTTCTTATCTTTTTGAGTGCTAATATGATAAGAGTATTAACTAAAATTTCAGGAGCTAATATACACACATATACACACACCTCATTACCGCTGAGGCCCCTGCCCCATGCCACAGCTGTCACCTTTCTCCCCTTCGGTTATGACTTCCCTGTGGCCCGAGGAAGAGAGGAAACCACTTGAAACACATTGGTTTTGTGTTGTTTTCTGGCAGAGGCACTGGCATCTTCGTCTTCAGCCTCTCCGTGGATTCCAGGTGGAGTTGAAAGGCTCTCTTCCCGCCACTGGAGCTCACCATAGAGTATATGTCCGCTGTTCAGTGCAAAGCCATGCAGACAGGAAGGAGGGGCCTTTCAGAGGATAACACTAATTAGTACAGAATACTTTATCTGGACAACATCCCGTAGAATGTAAAGCTGTCCCTCAAGTCTCCTAACTAAGCCCAGGGATCGCCGAGGAAACGTGATCAGCTGGAAACAGAAAGTGGGGTGGAGTGGGTAGCAGAGAGGAAACCGTAGCTGCTTGAGATCGTCGGCCAGATGCATCAATTTCCACTGCACAGGGTTCCATCACTCAGGCCAGGCTGGAAACCTTGCCACTGCTCAGGGACACTGAAGGTGTCTCCAGTTGCTGCCTGCCTAGGAGTCATGTTCTGTGGGAGAGTTTGTCATTTGTTTCATAACCTCTTAGGTAGCTTTCTCTATGGCTCAAGACCAGCCAGCTCACTCAGCCTATGTGTAGGCCTGAGAAGGAGAAAAGCAGAGCTTAGGAGACCAGTCTTCAGTGTGTACGTATCTGTCTGTCTTTCTTACATAGCTCAGGCTGGTGGGGATTTTGCTATATAGCTGAAGATGACCTTGAACTGGACTTTCCACCTTTGCCTCCCTGTGCTGAGATTGCAGGTGTGTGCCACCACACTCTATGTGATGCTGGGGACTGAACCCAGGATTTTGTGCGTGGCAGGCAAGCACTCTACCAACTGAGCTACATTTTCAGCCCTTCAGGGTAGTTTGTAATGGAAACTTTTCTGGCTACAGCTGTCTTATTCCAATTCTCATAGCAAATGAGACTTCTAAAAGAAGCTGGGGATGGTGGCACATACCTTTAACCCCAGCCCTTGGGAGGCAGAGGCAGGATCTGTGAGTTCCAGGACAGCCCTGTTTACAGAGTGTCAGAACAGCTACACCCTGTCTTGAAACCAACCAAACAACAGAGCAAAAACAAGATGAAGAAAATTGTAAAGAAGGCGCTCACAATCGGGATTGTCCAGCCGGAAAGGCTCAGAGTAGACAGAATGTAACTGGGCGCTGCCTTAGTTTAGGGTTCCATAAGGGAGGTGAAATTAAAGCTCTGGGTACTTGCCTAGGGAACACATTAGCTATTAGCCAGCTGGGATACTGATGGTAAGCAGGAGTGAATGTCTCAGGCATCCACACACTCTGATGGCTATAACCTTCCCGGGGAGTTGTGCTGAGAGGGATTCTGAGTGCACCCACAGCCATGCCTGTCACGGCTGCAGAATGGGGAACTGGAATGGTGGGTATGCGCCTGCTCCGGCTGCTAACGAGAAGAGGAAGTCGATTATTTGGAAGTTGGGAAAATAAAGATGGTTGGCTGGTCAAGGATGCTCATTTAATTAGATCACGTTGGGCGTTGAGCAGCAGCACAGGAAGGCAGGCTCCCAGGGAAGTTGGTGCTTGTCCTGGTTAAAACGCTCAGATGGAGATAAGGTAAGACGCTTGCTCTGAATTTAAGGCCTGGGCAGACCCCAGAAGAAAGAGGAGCTATTGTTAAGCAGATGGAAGGTCAGGGGGAGTCTCCTTCCCACCTGAGCTTTCCACATCGCTCAGCACCCCTGACATTTCATAAATGTTCTGCCATGAAAATCAGGCGCTGATGGGGTTCCACCAACCTAGGAAATCCTGTGAAAAGAATTCAACACAACTTACTGAGCCCAAAGTGGGTCATTTATTATTTATTTGAAGCTATTAACGGTACAAAAAAAAAATCAAGATTACATTTTCATACTATACAATATCCTTTATCCATCTCACCTCAGCGTGGTGATTGGCCTGAGGGAGGTGTAGAAGGGGGTTGTGCTGAAGCTCCAGTTCTGAAAGGCCTTGATTGACAGGGGAGGAGTCTGCTTACGAATGGGAGGCAGACACCTTGGGGGCTGAGGTAAAAGCAGGCTTAGGAAAATCAGAGTGGATACTGTAAAGGAGGGGCTGAAGGCAGGAGAAACTGTGGGTCAGAAGAAGAGTAAATAAGAGGTATTAACAGGGCTGGGGAGCTGGGTATGGTGATGCACACCTTTAATGCCAGCACTCAGGAGGCAGAGGCAGGTAGATTTCTGTGAGTTCAAGGCTAGCCTGGTCTACAAAGTGAGTATAGGACAGCCAAGACTGCACTGAGCACCCCTGTCTCAAAAAAACAAAAAACAACAATAGCAGCAGCACCAATGACAACAACAAAAACACACAAAACAAACAAATAAAGTCCAGAGCTGGGGAGACAGCTTAGTGGGTGGAATGCTCCCTAGCATGTGTGAACCCTGGGTTCATGTCCTCTGGAGCTTAACCCCATGCATGGTAGCTCATGCTTGTAATTCCAGCACCAGAAAGGTAGAGGTAGGAGAAGGATCAGGAGTTCAGGGTCATCCTTGGCTACATCGGGAGCTCAAGGCCAGCCTAAGCTACTTCAAACACTTAAAAATATATATATATAACAAAATAAACATAAGAGATTTCCTGACAGCACCATGAGGGTAGTTACAATGGAAATAGAGAGAAAGGCCGAAAGTCAAGAGATACTTGTCACCATCTTCAAGAGCTTTCAGGCTCCTGAAAGCAGGGACTCCAGGGAAAGGCACCAACGTTTCTCACAGCCTTTAGAGCAAGAACAGCGGAGCGGGAGGCAAGGTGTTTGATGAGACAGTAAGAGAAGCTTCTCTTTATGCTGGGACAGTTAAGCTTGGACGAGCTACCCAGGCCACCAGCAGGCCCTTCACAGCCAAGTGGCCATCCTCCCTGGACTGCAAGGCAGACCACCCAAAGCTGCTCTCTGCTAGGTGAGAAGATCATCAATTTTCTTAGGACTCTGAATATTGAAGGAGGCCTCCGAGCATTTCTAGTCAGTGGCTTTCAGACCTGACTGAACAGGACTCAGCGGTTGAATGGCAGCATACACACACACACACACACACACACACCCCACACACCATCCCTTAGGCGCACACAGCACCTGAGCATCACAAACCTCTGATTTGACAAGTTGCTGTTGCCCGAGAACCCGAGTGGAGCAGAGGACCCACGTTCTGTGGTGTCTTGAGGGGATTAGAAAGGCAGGGTCAAATCTAGCATTCTTTTAACTCCCGACTTTATCCCACGAGTGAGCAGACTGAGGGCCGGAAAGGAGCATGGTCATACTTAAGGTCACTTTGGCAAAGGTCTCAGGAACAGAACCTTGGATCAGAACCTCTTGCTTCAGGCTCCCCAGATAAGCCACAAGCTAATGCCTGGTCCTACACTTGGGTCTGGGTCAAGGAGTACACGGTGGCAAAAGGGCTTGGAAACCTTGTCTATAACCCCACTAGGAAGACCTAAGAGGGTGGCTGGGGAAAGGTAATGATACAATTACTGTGTTCTGGGAACCGAGCGCTCCTCCCACACTGCAGTCTACTGTTTGGCTCTGCATTGAGGTTGTTTTTTGTCCCCCAACCCTCAGAAGGGCCCTCTTTCCTCGAGTTTCTCTAAGAGCCATCATGTTGGGGGCGGGGGGTAAGGCTGGCACCAGGGCTTCCCCAGGGCCAAGCCTCACTTGGCTTCTTTCTGAGACTTGAACCTGAATCCTCTGCAAGAGCAGCAAGGGTCCTAAACCACTGAGCCATCTCTCCAGCCCCAGAGACAGGCTTTCTGATGCCCTTCTTCACCCACACTTTGATAAGAACAGTAGCTGGTATTTTTGGAGTGGCTGCCATTCTCTACTCATCTCTTTTCATAATTTCAGGGGCCAGGAGCATTTCCATCCCCTTTTTGTAGGCGTGCTGGCCAGTTTTTGTCAAACTAGCCACAAACTGGAGTCATCCTGGAAGAGGGTCCCTCGGCTGAGGAATTGCTGGCATCAGATTAGCATGGAGGAAAGTCTGTGGGGCATTTTCTTAATTAGTGATTGACGTGGGGGGTGCCCAGCCTACTGTGGGTGGTATCAGCCCAGGCTGAGTAAGCCATGGGGAGCTAGCCAGTAAGCAGTCCTCCTCCCTGGTCCCTGCTTCACTTCCTTTCTCCAGGTTCCTGCCTTGGCTTCCCCTAAAGGCGTGCTGTGCAAGTGTAAGCCAAATGCACCCTTCCCCAACCTCACATGGCTTTTGGTCAGAGTTGTATAACAGCGACAGAGAAACAGACCAGGATGAGCTGTTTCTGGCTTTTCTGATTATTATTAAAAAAAAAAAAATGCTACCTTGAACACTGTGTCCTTGATTTCTCGTGGGCCTACGTTGTGCCCCTGAGTCTGGTCATGGTTTGAGGGAATGTGGGAGCCCTCAGACAGGGCAGGATCAATTGGTGGTCACTTATACATGAGGTCCCTAATGGGCCTGTACGACTCCCTTCTTTCTGGCCTCTCTGCAGCCTTCTTTTTTTTTTTCCCCCACTCCACATTTTCTGGCATCAGGTAGGTCAGAGAGTTTCTGACTTTTATTCAGTTTTTAATCAACGTGTCTCAGGCTCTCATGAGATACAATGTGGTAGTGATTTTTCAGTGTCTGCGCAATGATTGGATCAGGGTGACCGAGTAGCCATCATTTCAGATGCTTCTCATTTCTCAGTGTGGGGAGATTCAAAATCCTTCCCACTAGCTACTGGTCAGCCACAGTTACCCGGGACACTGTAGGCCATTAGCAGCGATTCCTCCTCTCCAGCTGCACCCCTCTCCTTGGATACCATTCTCTCTCCACCTCTCCGCGCAGTCTCTGAACCATTGCATCTCTACCTCGTCCAGCTACTGTATGACAGAACATACAAGCATCTCTCTCTGATTGATTTATGTCACTTAAACTTCCAGCCCTGTCCTTGTTGGGCAAATGATACAATTGTTCACATTCATGGACAAATAATATTCTGTTCTGGGTTTACTGAATGTCCTTATCTGTTTGTCTGTCAGTGAACACTCGTCTCCACTTTGGTGAGTGCTGCTGTATACCCCTGAAACACAAAGTCTCTTTGCCAGGCTAATTTCAATTTAGCTGATTTATACTCAGTAGAAGCTTTCATGGTCAGACAGTGTTGTTGTTTTTTTTCTTTAAATGAAATCTCAATTGTTTGATTTTACCAATAGACTCAGGAGGCAGATGCTGGGGTGAAAGGCTGCTAGCCCAGAGAGGCAGAGAAAGCATCCAGCTGACCTTCCTCCTCAGCCTGTGTCCCAAAACAAAACCTCTTTCTCCATGCTGTTTTAAAAACTCCTCAAACACAATGTCCTTCTCTTCTACTTTCTGTGAGTCCCTCTATCCGTCCTCCTGACTTCCTCTTACTCTGTTTTTTTTTTTTTCTGTGTTCACTCAGTGTCAACTGGTTGCTTATTCCGACTCTTGATCTATGATTAACTTTATTTAATTCTGTTTACAATAGTCAAGCAGAAAGTACTTGGATTAAAGGTGTGTGCTAGGGCTAAGCCACACCACAACTAGAAACAGTTTTCCCAGTAAACAGCACAATCTTGGGGTTCAGTGTGATCATGTTAGAGTCCATGATTCTCTGAAAAATAGACCCCAGACTCAGATGGTATGCAAAAACAAAGAGGGTTTATTCTGCAGAGATTTCTAGCATGCTGTGGTCACCACCTTCACAAAATGGCGACTACCCAGAAGGGGGCTCACAGGCCCTATGTATAAACAGTCAGTTAGGGGAATTCAGGAATGATTAGATGACCATTACTTTGATTGGTGGGCAGCTAGCCAAGGGGTACAGGGCCAATCTGGATTGGTCAGGAGCTTAGGGACTATCTCTGACCCAAGTCAGGTGTCCGGCTGATGCTGATTGGCTGCCCATCACATGACCCTAGAAACCAAAACTGTAACTCAGCCTAGTCAGGTAAAGTTAAAACTAAAGTCTGTCATAAAGCCCTCTCAATCAAATATCCTGCAACAAGGTTGCAGTTGTGTTTTTTGTTTTCTGAGGCATCTACCTACTGTCTCTGCAGTGGCTGAGCTGGGCCACACTCCCACCTGATGTACGCAAGGCTCTTCTTGCTCTCCATTTCCACCAGCATTTGTCATCTTTGCCTTTTTAACAATTGCCATTCTACCAGGGCTGACTTGATGTCTCATTGTGAATATGTGCTTTGAAAAAATACTTGTTTTAAATTGTGTGTGTGTGTGTGTGTGTGTGTGTGTGTGTGTGCGCCTGCAGAAGCCAGAGAGGGTGTCAGATGCTCTAGAGCTAGAGTTACAGGCAGATGTGAACTACCATGTGGATCCCATGAACGGAACACCAAGTGCTCTTAACTGCTGAATCATCTTTCCCATCAGCCTCCCAACCCCCACTGCGTGGTTCTGCTTTGTGCTTCTGTGGTGATTGATGATAGTTTTGTTTTGTCTCTCCCCCCTCCCCATGTGATGGTTGACTGTCTGTATATCTTTTTTGGAGAAATCTATTTAGGGCTTAGCCTACTTTTAAGCTGATTTATGATTATTGTGTGGGTTTTGTTTTCTATTGAGCTGGTTGAAATCCTTGTTTATATTCTTGAAATCAATACCTTGCTGAAAGGACCAGGCCTGGTCCCCTCCCCCAAAAGTCATCAGTCCCAGGAACTGGGCCATAGGTCACCAATCAGGAATAAGAAACCATAAAATTCCCTACCCAAGAGATAGCCTGAAGGTAACCACAAGAATGGGAAGGTATCCTGTCTCAGAGTGGGGCATCTGTGCTGGGCAGCCCATCTACCTAACATTCCTGAGGTCTATAGGTAGCTCACTCAGTGTTAGTTATGTCAGTTAGCTGATCACTTTGTAACAAGCTTGCCCTTGATAACTGCTAAGCTGGGAATTCTGGGTTCTTGCTCAAGCCCCAAATAAAAACCCTGCCCCGAAGCTGCTGGGGCTCTCCTCTCTGATCCACTGTGTTGGTGACAGTGGAGAGACCAAGCTTAAGTCTGAATAAAGCCCTTTGCCCTTGCCTACATGGTCTGGCTCCTGGTGGTCTTTGGGGACCTAAAGATCTGGGCACAACATTGCTAGTAAAATAACTGGAAAATGCCTGCTCCCCTTCCCCCATTGTTCTGTTTGTGGGAAGCATCAGTTTTTTCTCTTTCTACTTCTCATTTTTTTCCTGTCTGGGGGAATGATAGCCAAAAAAACCCTCTTTGCTCATATCCCAAAGTATGCCCCTGGGTCCCACTTCACTGATTTCATAGTGTTGGGTCTTACATTTAAGTCTTTAATCCATTTTTGAGGGTTTTGTTTTGTTTTGTTTTGTTTTTGAGACACATTTTCTCTGTGTATCCCTGTCTCTCCTAGAATTCTCTCTGTAGACCAGGCTGGCCTCGAGCTTACAAAGATTCTCCTGTCTCTGGCTTCCAAGTCCTGGGATTGAAGGCATGTACCACCACTGCCCAGCTTGAGTTGATGAGATGAGATGAGAATCTAGTTTCTTCTGCATATAGATGGCCAGTTTTCCCTGCACCATCATTGAAAAAAATTTTTATTTTCCAATGCATGTAACAGTTAACTACAAATAATGGGTTTATTCCTGGTCCTCTATTCCACTGGATTATATCTATTTTGGGGGCCATTACCTTGCTGTTACGATAGCTTTGTAGTATGTTTTGAAGTCAGAAATTACAATGACTTCAGCTTTGTTCTTTTTACACAGGATTGGTTTGGAATTTTGGGGTTGGGGATTCCATGAATCCCAGTCCTGTTTTTCTTTCTTTCTTTCTCTTTCTTTCTTTCTTTCTTCTCTCTCTCTCTCTCTCTCTCTCTCTCTCTCTTTCTTTCTTTCTTTCTTCCTTCCATAGTTTCTGTTTGGAATATCACAGGAATTTTGATAGAAGTTACATGGAGTCTGCAGATCACTTTCAATAGTGTTGGCAGTTTAACAGGATGAGATTTTCTAGTCTGTGAACATAAGGAGCCTTTTGTTTTTCTGTGTGTGTTCTCTTATTTTCTTTCATAGGTCTCTTGACTTTGTTTTTTTTAAATTTTAATTTTTCTCTTTATAAAATTTCCCCCTCCTTCCAAAAAGCAGTAGTTTTCCTTTAAAAAAAATCGCTTTTTAAAAAGTAAGTCTGTGATAAGTGTATTCAGTGGCTAGTGTGTTTAACTCCTGTTGCACTAATGGTCGATGGAATTAGATGCAAGCCCCGCTCTCTCAATCATGTTTCATAGTAATAACAGAGATTGGAATGCAGAAATGTCTTTTTGCTACTTCAGTACACACAGTTGAATTCACATATTTAATGCACGTGTACACACACAGCTATGATGAGTTTAAACTAGGGGAAAAAAATAAGTGTATGTCCGCCATAGGTCCTTTATCTACATTATGACCTTCCTCATCATCTAATTTTACCCCATTTTCTAAATTTTAGACCATACTTAATACTGCTTACATATAGTCATGTGGTTTATTATAGGCTACAATTCATATATGAGGAAGAATGTGGTTTTGTCTCCCAGAGTTTAATATTACTCACTTAATGTTATACTTTTCAGATCCATTCATTCATTTTCTGCAATTTTCTTTCTTTCTTTCTTTCTTTCTTTCTTTCTTTCTTTCTTTCTTTCTTTCTTTCTTTCTTTTTTTGAGACAGGGTTTCTCTTTGTAGCTCTGGCTGTTGTCCTGGAACTTGCTCTGTAGACCAGTCTGACCTCAAACTTAGAAAGATCCACCTGCCTCTGCCTTGAGTGCTGGGATTAAAGGTGTGTGCCACGACTGCCCGGCGAGTTTCATTTTCTCTACAGCTTAATAATACTCCATTTTATATATGTGCCACATTTTCATTATCCATTCTTCTGTCTAGATTAGTTGCATTTCCTTGCTATAGTGAATACAGCACCAATGAACATATCAATGTGCAAACATTTCTGAGTTAGGATACGGAGTTCTTTGGACAAAGGCCTAGGAAATGGGATAGGTAGGCTATATGATAATTCTATTTAAAAAAATTTTCTTTTGGAGATTCCAAACTAATTTACACAATGGCTGTTTTAGTTAGTACTTCCACTTGCCCAAATAACGGTTCTTCCTTTCCTACATTCTCACCGACATTTGTAACCAGATTTCTTCTTACTTTTTTAAGATTTGTTTTTATCTTATTGGTATGAATATTTTGCCTACGTACATGTGTGTGTGTCACATGTGTGGGCCTGGCTTCCATAGAGGCCAAAAGGGTGCGGCAATCCCTGGAACTGTAGTTACAGATGGCTGTAAGCCACATGTGTGCGCTGGGAAACAAATCAGGTCCTTCGAGAGAGCCGTCAATACTCTTAACCACTGAGCCATCTCTCCGGGCCCTGTGCTCAGCTTTTATACTAAAAAGCAGGGAATGGAGTAGAAAAAATATTTTCAGATTGGCTTTGGGGAAAATGGGTCCTAGTTTCCAAGAAGGGGAAGAGGCAAGAGGACAGGAGAGAGTCCAGGCAAAACCCCACCAGAAGGGGTGTGGGTCCGGGTTATGACTCAGGCAGGGATCCTGGGGGAAATGCCAATTGTGTGCTGCTGCAGCTGGCCTTCTGGAATAATCCAGAATCTGAGCCTCCTCCGCTCCCCCTCAGGAGTCAGGAAGAGAAACAATCTGACACTTCCGGCTGCCACAGAAGGGAAGCTTTACACACTGGGCAGTTTCCTCAGAGGGAAATGACCGGAAGGTGGAGGTTGGAGCAATGCTGGACAGCCTGAAAGACTGCTACGGGAGGGCCTGCTGAGGGGGAGGAACTACGGGAGGGGGAATGGGTAGGCAGGATACTGCCCGTGCTGCTCCTGGAGTCAGGACTGCAGGAGCCTTGAGTTCTCTGCCCCTTGCAGCCACAGGCCCCCTTCCAGAACTGCATATTGAGGGGGGGTGGGAGGTAGGGACCAGAAAAAGGACAGTCTGACAGAGGCCTTTGGGTAAAGAAAGCTACGATCTCACCCCCCCCCCAGAGTTGCTTTGAAGCAGAATGAAGGTTGGAAGAGCCCAGCACAGACTTCTCTAAAGTGCAAAGGATTATTACATTCCCCGACAGGCTCTTGTAATCAAACGAGACAGGAGCAAAAACACGATAATAAATGCACAAACAAACAGCTGTTTTCTCAAAGGCTTTACCATCCCAGGTTCCCATTTGGCCTAAGTTTTCGCAGTGTTCTTCATGCTCAGCAGCCGGGTGGGCGTCTGTGGGAGGTAGGAAGAGAGGGTGGTGATTTGAAGTAGAACTGGGTCAAAGCTGGCGCTTACACAGTGTGTGGATGGCGGCGGTCTGCGCTGCCTTATCCCTGTCTTCTGGAAGAAGTGCTGGAGAGACTGTAGGAGGGAGGGAGGGAGGGGCCGGACAGGCCAGATGTTCCCCTGCTCACCCCTGCTCACTGCAGTCCCTCGGAGGTAAGGGAGATTGCCCTGTTCTTTTTTTAGCTGAGAGTGAAGTCTCCGGCCTCCTGTTGGTGCGGCTCTCATTTTCTCCCATCACACTCTTAGGTACCAGGCTTGTTCGGGAAGCCTTGCCAGCATGGCGGTGTGTGGGGGGGGGGGGGGGCACACAGAAACATTCCCATTTGGCAGTTGAGCACCTGGAGTTCAAACGGAGCTGAGGGAAGGCTGGCTTCTATGCACGCACTGCAGAGGTTTTTCTCCGGGGAGAAGGGAGCCGTGGTGGTGTGAAAGGTACAGGTTGGGCACCCTTGCGGTGATGATGATTATTTTCACCTACAGGACAGAGAAGGGGGAACCACAGGTCCTCATACCATGACGCTATGTAAAGACTGGAAGACAACGCGTGGGAATCTGTTCTCTCCTTCCACCGTTTGGGCTCCGGGGGATTGAACTGAGGTCGTCAGGGTCAGCAGCAAACCCCTTCACTGTTCGGGCCATCTCGCTGCTCCCTTCTATGAAGCCCAAGGATATCCTTTGAAGGACTGTCAAGAAGTTGGTTGTGCCAGGTGTGTGGCAGGTTTGGGCAAGGGGCCGAGTCTCTTGGCGGCAGTGGAGAGAGAAGAGCATTTTGTCAGTGGCCTTTTTTGTTTTTCAAACAACAAACGTGGTTTTTAAAAACAGTAGTTATGAGTGGTGTGTATGCGGTGAGTGGGGAGTATGGGCAACCGCATGGCACGCATGCGTGTAGAGGTCAGAGGACAGCTTCATTCTCCCCTCTTCTACCCTCATGTGGGCTCCAGGGACCAAAGCCACTGCGCCGTCGCTCCAGTCCCCCCCCTCCACAACTTTTCAGAGCAGTTTGGGGGAGGGGGTGTGACTTGGTGGCAGAGTACTCACACCAAACCCAGTCCCTACATGTGGACACGTTCACTCGCTGTGGGCACGGTGGGGGGAGGGGCTAGAGAGCTTCATTTGTCACCATTGGAGGGTCTACACTGCTGTGTCTCCTTCCCCGGAGCTCATGCGGGAGCCAGAGCGCATCCGCCATTGCTTTCATAGACTAGACTTCTCCCCACTGTCATAAGAAGCTGGGTATCAGTCCCGAAGGGAGTGAGTCGCTGAGTGTAGGGGTACTGAGAAAAATTGGCCAAAGCAAAAGAGTTCTCCCTGTATAAAAATCAAAACTTCATTCAGAAATGCAGCTCAGGGTGAATCAGGGCTCCTGGGAAGGCAAACTTGTACTGTCTTCCTGCAGCCTCGGTTCTGGACAACAGCGTGTGCCCTGTGCATGCTTTCTGGCCAGGAAACACCAAGGGCTCCCCTGGACGGCTCTGCTCAGACTCGAAGCTGAAGCTCTTGTTATAAACTGCAGTGTAAAGTTTTCTGCTCTTAGGGAAACAGGATGGTTTAATTACAGAAAGAAAGACTCAAATGTTCCTACCACTGTTGCTCGGTATATAAGTATCAAAGTCATATATCTTTGGCTGGGATTGTATCGGGATGTTTCATTGGAAAAGCTGCTCTTTGAGTATTGTCTCGATTTGGGGATTAGGAAAGAATTTCCAGCAATTTCTGAATACTTTGCCCTGTGACATTTAGTAGCGTGCATAATACTTATGCAAAGTGACCTTCTCGGCATTGATTCTAAAATCAAAATATCAGTGAACTCTGAAAAATCCTCATGTTCTCTCTTATGCAATATCAAATATCTGGATCAAGATTTAACCCTCTGTAAAAATGAATATGCGCATCCTCTCATTGGTTTGCAAATTTGACTTAGTCTTTAATATAAATTATAACATTACATGACTATCAAATAATTGTTTAAAATACATTTAGGATTAAATGTAAATTGATTGGTTTTTCTATTTTATATACAAGTGTACTCAGAATCACATGAAAATTTCTTGGGGGAAAGTGGTCATGACTGAGCCGCCTTGACATAGAGTTGCTTCCCCCCCCTCCCTCCCCCCCCCCCCCCCCCGCAACATGGTTCTCAAGAAAAGGCTGCCAGGGCACTCGGGAGAAGGCTTGGTGTTAAAGAGATGGCTACACAAACATGAGGCCCAGAGTTCAGACCCGCCTGTAACCAAGTCCAGCCTCAAAGGAGAAACTAGGGGATCTCCACAGGCTGTTAAGGACAGTTATATCAGTGAGCTCTGGGTGTGATTGAGAGATCCTGCCTCAATTAATGAGGTGCAAGGGACATCAACCTCCTCTCTCCATGTACACACACCCACACCCATACACGTGTGCACACACACGTCAAGAGTGGAAAAAGAAGAGAGTAGTTCTGCCATCCTCAGGGGATATGTTCTTGGAGGCCCGGAAGATACCTGAAACCCATGGATGATGTTATTTCTGGTTCCAAATACTTATGATGAAATTGAATTTATAAATTAGATGTGATAACAGATAAGGGGTCCTAATAGTAACACGGAACAGTTATTACACTGCGCTATAATGTTGTTTTCTCTTCCCACCCCGATTAGCATGCTTATTGTGGGCCACCAGGATGGCTCAGAAGGCAAAGATTCTTGCTACCAAGGCTAATGACCTCAACTCCCAGAACTCACCCAGAAGGAAAGAACCAACTCCTGCGGGTTGTCTTTTGACTTCCACACGTATGCTGTGGTATGCACACACACAAATAAACTGCCCTGCTGATTTTTTTTTTTTAATTTTATGTGTTTGGGGACTTTTCCAGCATGTATGTCTGGCGCCGTGTGGTGCAGTGTTCACAGAGGCCAAACGAAGGCATTGTATGCCCTGGAGTTGGAGTTACAGAGGGTTGTAAGCCCCTGGGTGGGTGCTGAAAAGCAAATCCAGGTTCCCTGCAAGAAAAACTAGCATTCTTAATGGCTGAGTCATCTCTCCAGCCATTTTTTATGTCTGTGTGCACGGGAACTATGGTGCAGCCATTTTCTTTTCCTGTAGACACTGCTTTTGGTAGTATGGTCATGTTGGCTTCATAGACTGAGTAAAAGAACACTCCTGTTGTCGTCTGGAAGAGACTGTAGATAGCTGGAATAGATGTTAATCCATTCAACCAGTTTATTATTGATTCAACTTCATTCAGACACAAAAGTTTCTTCTGTCATGAGTTTTGGCTGATTTTTCTCTTTTTGAGGGATCGACCCACGTCATTTAGGTTGTCAAATTTGCGGACATAGAGTTGTTTGTGCTATTTCTCCATTCCTCTTTCAATGCCAGTAAGAACTGTAGTGATAACCCTCTTTCATCTCTGATATCAGCAATCTATACCTTCTCTTTCTGAAGTCTTGGCTGAAGGCTAATGGATTTTACTGATCTTTTCAAAACGTCAGATCTTAAAAAAAAAAGAAAATCACTCTAGTTTTACTGCCTTTATTGATTTCCTGTTCGTAGTTATAGGGTCTTGGCTGGGATATGCCAGGCTGGCCTAAAATTTCAGGGTTCAAGTGGTCATCTAGTCTCAGCCTCCTAAGTGTTAGGTCCCAAAGAAACAAAGGACAAACAGTTAACTGAGATTCCGGTCAGCATATCAAAGCTGACCTGGCTACAGGGCTCTCCCAGCATCTCAAGTACCTCCCACCCCAAACCTCTCTAGCCACTGAGCTTCCCTTCCCTCCCCCCAGCTTCTCTTTCCTGTATAATGCAGCCATTTTGGCCATGTGCACTCTTGGTTCTCTCTGCCCTTAGTCTTTAATCCCCCTCTCTTTTCTCTTCCTCTGTCGCTCTCCCTGTCTCATTCTTCTCTCATGGCCTAGTCTATCCTGCTGGCCATGTTCAGTCTGGGCTCTTCGAGAGACCTCTGGCGGTTCTCTTCCTCACATCTACAATGAAATCCTTCTCCTCAACCATACCTGGAGTAGTCAGGTTCTCATTTTTATTCTTTAAGTAACTAGGGCCACAGGCACGCACGGCAGAGCCCACGGTATTTCTTTTCTTCTGTTGACTTCATTATTTCTTTATTTATAGATAGAGTCTCACTATGTAGCCCCGACTGGCCTGGAACTCACTATGTAGATGAGACCTCTGCCTTTCAGAGCTGGGATTAAAGGCATGTTCTCACGTCTACTTCCTCCTGTTGACCTTAAACTCAGCTTAGGTGACTGATTGATTTTACAATTCTTTTGTTGCCAACACATGCATTTGGTGCCATGCCTTTTCTCTTTTCTCTCTCTCTTTTTTTTTGGGGGGGGTTTCACAGTGCCTTTGCTGCATCCTGCACATTTTGATAAGTTACATTTTTGTTTTATTTTAGACACTTGGATATTTCTCATGCTATTTTATCTCTGACCCATGTGTCATTGTAAATATGCTGTTCATTGCACAGCTATGTTAGTATTTTCTAGCTGTCTTTCTGTTATTGATTTCTAGTTTCTGTTAGCCCAAGAGCACAGGCCATATGATTTCTATTCTTTTAAATGTGTTATGATTTGCTTTATAGCCCCAGAGCAGCTAGATCTCAGTGCTATTTCTTTTTTTTAATTATTTATTGCAATTTATTCACTTTCTAACCCAGATGTAGCCCCTTCCCTTGTCTCCTCCCAATCCCACCTTCCCTCCTTCTTCTCTCCCTATGCCCCTCCCCTAGTCCACTGATAGGGGAGGTCCTCCTCCCCTTCTATCTGACCCTAACCAATCAGGCCTCATCAGGACTGTCTGCTTTGTCTTCCTCTGTGGCCTGGCAAGGCTGTACCCCCTCCCCCCCAGGGGTAGGTTATCAGAGAGCCTGTCACTGAGTTCATGCCAGAGAAAAGTCCTGCTCCCCTTACTAGGGAACCCCTCAGTGCTGTTTCTTAGGGGCTCATGAGAGCAATGTGTCACTCCTGCTCCTTTTGGGTGAAGTAGTTGGCTAAAAGTCACTGGGATCCAGTTGACTGACAACACTGCTGAGTCTGTCTCTGTCTCTGTCTGTTTGTCTGTCTCTCTCCTTAGCTTCTTTTTTCAGCTTTCAACTCTAGAAGGATTAAGTAGATAAAGCCCAACTGTTTTCCTTCCTTCTTTCCTTCCTTCTTCCCTCCCTCCTTCCCTCTCCTTTACTCTTTCCACAGTGAAATAAAACCCAGTGGCCTCGAGCATACTCAGTTAATAAGCTACCATTGAGTTGTACCCTCCTCCTAACATTCACCTTTTGGAAGAAAAATGAATTAATACAAGATATGAAAATCTATATTTTGTCTTGTCCCCTCTGTCTGTGATGACAGCCCACGGGACTTGAAGTAGGTGATGATCCCTAAGGCAGAGTGACATCCCCATCAGGAGTGAGTCTCTTATACCCACTGACCTCTGCTTAGGCAAGAACACTATGATGCTTCCAGAATCACTGGTAAGGCTTTGAGATATGATGAGTCATGTCCTTAGCTTCATCCCCATGTCTTAAACTGAGGCTGGGATTTCCTTGCCCCTGACATCCCAGAAAGGGAAGGACTCAGGGTGACTGACAGTTTTCAGAGAGCCTGCAGATAAGGCAGCACCAGGGTGCTGGAGGCCTGTTAATATCCAACGTTGTCACAGTAAACACTACAAAATGGTGTCTTAAAACAACAGATGTTTATTCTCCCTGGTTCTGGAGGTGTGAGTCTGAAGGGCTGTGATTTCTCAGGCTCTGGGAAAGGCTTGTCTCTGCTTCTTCCTAGCTGCAGGTGGCTGCTTGCATTCCTTGGAGATGCTTCCCTCCTCACTGGCAACATGCATGCCTCTGTGTCTCTGTTATCTATGCTTCTAAAGAGCTAGTCTTGGACCAGAGCCCGCCTTACTTAACTAATTACATTTCCAAAGATCCTCTTTCTAAATGCAGTACACAGGTACTGGACATAGGAGAGTGTCCCTTTTGTGTGTGTGTTTGTTTTGTTGTTTTTGAGACAGGGTTTATGTAGCCCTGGAGGGCCTGGAACTTGCTCTGTAGACCAGGCTGGTCTCAAACTCAGAGATCCTCTTGCCTCTGCCTCCCGAGTGCTGGGATGAATGGCCTGTGCCACCACTGCCCCAGCCCCGTAGAGTATTTCTTGTGTCTCCCAAATTTGCCATGCCACCGGGATGATCTGGAGCTGGGACAGAAGTTACAGCAGCTGAGGAGAGGAAGGTGAACGTGAAAGATGGCAGCTTCCACAAGTTTGGGAAGGGGGAGTGAAGGCTCCGAGGGGTCAGCTCTGCCCTCATCTTCCCCTTTCCTCGGGGGCAGTTTTAGTCCTGGTATCTGACTTGTGAGGTACTTGTTTCTGCCTAATCCAGCACTTCCAAATAAACGCTGTCAAATTGGTTCATTCGTCATTTATAAGATGCACTTTCACACCGTGCTTAACGTCCCTTTCCAAGGCAGACCGGTGCTGTAATTCATCCCAATTTTAGAGAGAGAGAGAGAGAGAGAGAGAGAGAGAGAGAGAGAGAGAGAGAGTGAGTGAGTGTGTGCTCAGAATTCTGCTCAGATTTATCAGCAAACAGTTCTGAAAAACTGTGTCTGATGCTGAGTAAGGCCTGGCAGGAAAAGTAGCCACAGGCACTGAGCTCTGGCATCGATCTGTGACTTCCCAGCGGGAGAACTTCAGGGGTGGAAGCCCATAGGCCTGATTGCCTTTTTAGATTAATATTTAATAGGATGACCGCCCCCATCTAGCCTGCCAGCCCAGTTCAGGGCCACAAGCCAAGACTTGGCCTTGCTGTGAGCAAGGGCTGTGAGGAAGCTTTGGCAAAATTTTAATTAACTGAAGATAAACATACATGGGGAGCGTGATTCCATTAGCTGGCCATGCCACCCATGGAGAAAAGGCCTCGCTAATCACACACCCCAGCAGGTGAGGTGGCCCTCGGACCCCGCAGCGGCCGCGTGCTTTCAAATTAAAAAACATACTTTAAAAATAAATATGCGTGGGGGTCCTGACGCATCACGTTGCTTCCTCCGACAGGCAGTCGGGTGTTAATGAGTGACTGTTTTTTCCATATTGCAGCCCAGGAAGGCCAGAAACACATGCTCAGCAAGATGAGGTTGGAGTGGTCCTTTCAGAGAAGAGAGCGGACATTAGAAATCAAGCCGAGGGAGCCCGGAGGGAAGACGGGTCCCGGAGTTAGGCCTGGGTCGGTTGGGGAGTAGAAGGGCAAGTGAGGCAGAGGTGGGCTGCAGGCTTTCCTGGCAGGCAGCGAAGTTAGAAGGCGGGCTGGCTAAGGAGTGTGGCTGGGGCCTGCTTGGGGCCACGGTTTTCTGGAAGAAAGGATGGGTAGAACTTGGTTGGAAAGGAGGGGCTGCATTCACTCCTGAGTGACCCAGCGCTGCTCTAAGACAGGGGATGAAGCAACGAGGAGGACCTAGCGCTTGCGGTCCTCCGCAGCCGCTGTCATGGCGGCTGAAGGCAGACAAAGAACACTCGAGAAAGTATCGCGAGGCAAACACGTGACCTAGATGACCGGAAGTAACTCGCCATGCGATCCTGGGGAGGGCATTCCAGGGAACAGCGGTGCGAAGGCCCCAAAGAGGGTAGGGGCTTGATCTGTGAGAGTTTTGGGGAAAAGACCTGTGAGGTTGGAGTCCAGTGAGAAAGGAGGCCATCAATAGGAAAGTAGGTGGGCGCAGATCTAAGGATTTCATTCCAAGAGCAATTGTTTCTCGTCTCCCACTGGCTCAGAAGCTTCAGGAGGACAGGGCTATGCCTTTACTCACTTCATCCTGGAGTACGTGAGGACTACCCTTTCTTACCTTGGGTTCTGTTCCTCCCCACAATCTGTGGAGCCAGGCTCCAAGCTGCCCTCCAGTGACCCTGGGGCCTTTTGTACTCCCCTTTCACACTGAAGAGGCAGGACCTTTGTGAGCCATAAAATAATGTACAAGGGGCAGCCTGTGATGCTGGAGGCCAGGCTGTAAGTGTCGTGCCAAATGGCAACCCAGAGAGGCCTACACGGAGTGGAGCTGGGTCCATGGACAGAAGCCAGCCACCGACTTGCCAGTCAAGTGGATGAGCCAACTTAAAAGGGAGGCCTCTTGCCCTTGTGATAATGATAGACCTGGATGACACATGTTTGCAATTGAATGAGAGACCCTGAACCAGAACTGCGCAGCCAAGAGCTGCTTGCATTCCTAATAGAAATACGAGAGGTGGTAAATGATGGACTGGAATTGGTAGCTTTTAGGTGATTTCTTAGGTGGTGGAGTTGGGACCCCTGCCGTGAGGTCACTCGAGAGTGTGGTGGAACACTGCTGTGAAGAAGCTCTTGGAAATACCTAAGACCCCAGAGCTGGGCTAAAGCTGGCCCTTGAGGACCCCTAACAGGTCTGAATAATGGACTATTGGCAAATAAACATCACCTCTTGTCTCCTGTGAAGGAGACAAAAGCTGAGAGATTCAAGACAATGGTCTCAAGGATCTAAGTCATGTGTAATTCCCCAAGTTTGTTTTTGTGGCCTTGGGCTGATTTTACAGGGTGAAAAGCTCTTTATGTGTGTTTAGGTGAGGAAGAAAGGGGATGAAGGGTTGGGGGAAGCTACTTCGGGGCAGCTGCAGAGGGGAAGGAAAGAAAAGAGCAGGCCTTTGTGGAAGGAACCAAGCTGGGCAGAGAGCCCCACTGGCCTGAGGTGGGCTAGGGGTTAGTAGTTGAAAGGTGAGATGGAGGGAGTCAGACTGGCCCAGTGATTTTCCAGCTTTTTCCATCAGGCACGATGGCTTCCAATTCTTTGAGGATCTCAGTTCTGGTCAGAGTTCCACCTCAGATAAAAATGTAGTGTCCTCTCAGTTGGTCCTGGGAAAGGTAGCTTGACATCATCCTCTGGAACCTCCTCTTGACACGTCTGTCTGGGACTTATTTCTGCATCCAACCATCCTGTGCATGAATGTGTGTGTGTGTGTGTGAGTGTATGCAGTGTGATTGCCATGGCATGTGTGTGGAAGTCAGAGGACAACTTCTGAGAGTCCTCTACTTCTACAATGTAGGTTCTGGGAAGCATATTAAGGTTGCCAGGCTGGGTGATAAGGTTCTTCGGCGGCAGAGCCATCCCTCTTGCCCTGGCTCCTTATTTCTGCGGTTAATTGATGCTGCTCGGTTGAGGTCTGTTGAGTTCTTTGATGTGTGCTTGCTGTTGCAGCTGGGGCGAGCATAGGCCGAGCCTGTCCGCCTGTCCTGAGGCACTTCACAGGAGCGCCAGCGTGCTGGGGACCAAACACCCAGAGGGTCAGAGAGCCTGCCGGACGGTTTGATTAAAAGGTGCCGTGTGCGGTGATTGCTTTTTCTTTTCCTATGCTATAAATAACCAGGTTAATCTCTCTTCGATACCATCTCCCTGCACATCACTCTGCTTCAATTCCCTGGGAGCTCAGCCTGGTCCCTTCGTGGTCTCCTCAGCCCTGTCTATTTGAATTCTACTATGCAGCTCTTTCCTCCAAAACAGAACCACTCTCCTTTGAAGAAAGAAAGGAGGTATATAAGATTCAGGAAGTACAGCATACAAGGCCAGGAAGTAAACAAAATTTAAAAGGCTCAGGAAATTCCTGAAAGTTAACAAGATCCCTCAAGGACCCTCTCCGAGGTTGTAGGATCAGCAAACAATTGCCGGGAAGAAGAGATACTGGCTGTGCTGGGAGCTTCCGGGATGCGGCTGTTGTGAGTCGTCTCCCATACTGGGTGGGCTTCTCAGTGGGGCAGCCTTTGAGTCATGTTCGGTAAGCTCACTGCTTCTCCAAGCTAGACTTGGGTGAGATAATTTCTTTGGCCTACTATCAGTGGCCTATTCATTTGTTCCCATGAATCCATGTTATACCACATAGACTGTTCGTCCTTCATGCCCCGAGGTTGCCTTTTCTCCACTCAAGATGTTTGCTCCCCTCCACGGACGTTCTTTGAGGTCCTTCTTTGAAGAGACAGCTTTTCACCCAGCACAAGGCACTTTTCCTCACCGGCCTCCATTAACATAGGTTGTCTGCACCCATGGGTCAAAGTCACAGAAGCATGAGATTTGGAAAGACTTGTGGGGTATATTCTCATTACATAGATGAGGGCACTTGAAGTAGCTTATTCAAGGTCACACGGTCCATGCCAAAGTCGAGAGTCTAGATTCTGTTGTTGTTGTTTTTTTCTTCCTCCTCCTTTTTCTGATAGTTGCCCAGGCTGATCCGAACTTACTGTGTAGCCAAGCTGTCCGATGTCCCCCTGCCTCACCCTCCTGAATTCTGTGATTATAGGCGTGCACCATCATGCCTGGTTTGAGAGCCCAGTTCTCCAGGCTAGGTTAACCACTCTAGCAGCCTCTTGAATGTAGACACCATATTACCTTTCTTAAAAGTCACTAACCGTAGTTAATATCCGTGGGCTGTGGATGGATTGTGGCTGGGTCAGAGTGCATCCCTTGCCCCTCCGAGGCCAATCTAGGAAGAAAGGCTTGAGAGAGGCTAGCCCCTTCAGATCTTCCCTCAGAGGAGCATGGGCAGAAAAGGGTGACAAGTGTCCATCCCCTGGAAGAGGAAGCCCGAGGAGTTCCAAGTGTGAGCATGTAAGAGCATCAAGCGGATCTCACCCCAGGGCTTCCAGCCGTGTGTCTCTGAGCAAGACGCTTTGCCTCTGAACTCAACATCAGGATAATGGGATTAGGAAAATGTTTCTAAAACTCCCTGTGCCTGGGTAACCAGTAAGTCACTGCTATTTAAAAGCTACACCACTTTTAAATTTTATTGTGGGAAGATATGAAAGACACAGTAAAGTGTACAGTGTAGAGGCGCATATGTGCCACCCAGACCCTACCACTACCATTTTATTAAAGCGTTTCTTCTTTTGGTTTTTCGACACAGGGCTTCTCTGTGCAGCCTTGGCTGTCCTGGACTTGCTTTGTAGACCGGGCTGGTCTTGAACTCACAGAGATCCACCTGCCTCTGCCTCCTGAGTGATGGGTTTACAGGCATGTGTCATCATGCCCGGCAACTTGTTTTTTTTCCTACTTGTTCATCTACCCATCCCTCTCGTTACCTATGACTCTCTTATTTCAGTGATGCATTTCAAAGCAGATTGCAGATAGGAGTGCACTTTTCTCTTCAGCGTGTGAACCGGTATATTTCAATACCCATTTTGTCTGCAAGTTCAGAGTCAACAACCTGGGTTGTGGTGGTTTGATTGAGAATGGCCCCCTTTATTTGCATAGTTAGTCCCTGGTTGGTGAACTGCTTGAGGAGTAAGAGGTGTGGCCTTGTTGGAATATGTGTGTCCTTGCTGGAGGAAGTGTCCCCTGGGCGTGAGCTTTGAGGCTTCAAAAGCCAGGCCCTTCACTGTTTCTCTTTCTTCAGCCTGTCTGAGGGTCAGTATGGAAAGCCCTCAGCTACTTCTCCTGCACCATGCCTGCCTGAGGTGCTGCCATGCTCCCACCATGGTAATAATAAATGAAACCTCTGGAGATGTAAGCAAGGCCCCAGTTCATTGCTTTCCTTAATCGGAGTTGCTTGGTCATGGTGTCCCTTCACATGGACAGAATGCCAAGACACATGTGGATCTTAAATACACCTTTGCTGAGTCTTAACATCTTTAATCACCTGTGCAAAATGAAGTCCCATGAAGATCTATGGAGCATTTTCACCAGAAAGCTCACCTGTTCTTCCTCAGGTCCTCCCTCTCTCCGCTTCTCGTTTCCCAACTCTCATTCATATTTTCTTTTCCTGCATCGATTACTCTGATGGGTAATTATTGTTAGCCTGATTGGATTTAGAATTTAGGACACACACCTCTTTGGGTCTTTTAGGGCATTTCCACAGAAGGGAATTTAACTGAAGGGAAGACATACCGTGAAGGTAGGCCGTACCATCCCATTGACTGAGGTAGATTGAGGAAGAAGAAGGAAGCCGCCTTTAATAGCGTTTGTCTCTACTTCCTGGCTACTGATGCAGTGTGAACAGCTGTGTCACTCTCCCGATGCCATTCCTACTTTCTGTGAGGGGCTGTGTTCCCTCAAACCATTAACCAAAATAAGTCCTTTTCTAAGTCACTGCTGTCAGATACTTTGTTATAGCAACGAGAAGAGTAACAAATATGGAAAATTAGTACCAGAAGTAGGGTTGCTGCTGTGATAAACCTGACTGTACTTTATAGGTCTTTGGGACTAGTTTATGGCAGGAATGAGAAGAATTTGAGGTGTGGACTAGAGAGGCCCTGGAATGCTCTAAGCAGACCTTAGTGGGCCATGCTAGTGGGAGTTGGTAGGATAAGAATGGAGAAAAAGACAAACATTAAGACTTTAATCCCAGCACTCAGGGAGGCAGAAGCAGGCAGATCGCTGTGAGTTTGAGGCCACCCTGGTCTACAAAGCAAGTTCAGGATAGCCAAGGCTACACAGAGAAACCCTATCTCAAATAACAAACAAACAACAACAACAACAAAGACTTTGCTCATGAAGTTTCAAAGGGGAATAAGAGCTCTGTGGGAGCTGGTAGGATAAGAATAGAGAAACATATAAACATTCAGACTCTGCTCATGAGGTTTCAGAGGGGAACAAGAACTCTATCAGGAACCTGTTGAGAGACCACTGGTGGTCTGTTCTGGCAGAGAATCTGTCTGTACTCTCCCATGTTATGAGAAATTTTAATTAGACTGAATCCAAATGATACACACACACACACACACACACACACACACATGCACACACACACATTTGAAACAGGATGTGTGTGCGTATGTATTTGAAACAAGACATTTCAAGGTCTAGCATAGTATCCAGACTGTGCTGTGATTACTGTTCGCTGCTCTTATCCAAGTTTGCAATGAGGAAGAGGGGCAAGTGGAGTAGGAAGTTAGGACCATGATCAGTTGGGGGGAAAAGAGCATGTGTGTGTTTAAAATTGTAGATGAGGGTGTAGAGAAAGCAGCTGTACTTGTTAAAGAGATTAGCACAATTAAGGAGAAATCTTTCACTTTGCACTAGGAATAGAACATATGCCTTGAGGGCAAGACCCCACACGTCAAAGGCTCCAGCTTGTGAAAATGCAAATTCACTTGAAAGGAGAGAAACGGAACTGAGAATGCAGCTGAAGGAGTTCTGTACTGAAAAACAACCGCCCAGGGAAGATTTCTCCCCACCTCAGGTTTGGCAGCCGAGGCACACAGAGACTGTTGTAACTATGGTAGAAGTGGGCCAGACCGTACTGTGCTGGAAGAAGAACTCAGCTTTATCTATGTGGTGTTGATTTTGCAAGCATGTAAAACCGCAACCCTTGAAGGGTGGTAATGGAGGCTTTCATCAGGCCCTGCCTGCCTCTAAGGCAAGGCCATATGTAGAAAGGTTGGCTACCCTCCACACATGCTCTGAGAGGCCAGTGAGTGAGGCTGTGAAGGTGAATGATCCATTGCTCTGATGGTGCATAGGCTGTCTGGGGTGCCAGGACCGAGCCATGTCTTCTGAGGAACGCTGAAGGCACAACGTGGCCCCAGCCCAAGAGCGAGGCCATGTGTGCTGAAAGCAGCAGCAGCAGCACAGGAGCGGCTGTCTAAGCCTGTTAGCACCCAGAAGATCCCATCATCGGCACCAGAGGCTGGATTTAGAACTGACAGATTTGGTGTTTACTCTGATGGGTTTCTGTCTTGCTTTGACTCGCTCTTTCCTCACTCTAATCCCATCCCTCCCTTCCCGAATGAAAAATGTTTATCCTGTTATTATATATTGGAAATGTGTAACTTTAAAAAGAGATTGATTTTATTTTTAATACGTGTGAGGAGTCATTCACAGAGTCAAGAAGAGAGCACTGGACTCCCTATAGCTGGAATTACCTGCCCTGCGAGCCACCTGATACCGTGCTGGGAACCGAATTTGGGTCCTTTGTGCAGGCTCTTTACTGCTCAGCTGGCTCTCCAGCCCTTGAAACGTATTGTTTGTTATTTTTAACTTTACAAGAGGCCACAGGTAGGAGATGGCTCTGTCAGAAGAAGCCCTGGATGCTTGATCGATTTAGAACCATTAAGACTTAGGGGGCCCTTGGAGATGGACTGAATACATTCTGTAATATGAGATGGTGGTGGGCTTTTCATGGGGCTAGGAGCGAAATGTTAGGGATTAGAGTGGTGTGTCTGGCTAGATAACAAGGGGTAGGTTTAGGATGGTTGGTCTTCATTGTCGTGTTGGCTGAATCTAACCCCCCTCCCTAGGAGACATCTCTAGCCATATCTGGGAGGGTGTTTCTAGGGGTGTTTAGCTGAGTAGGGAAAACATACCCTGAATGTGAATTGCATCTCCTGGGACAAACCCCCAACCGAATAAAAAGGGGCAGAGGAGAAGACATGGGCACCAGCATAGTAGGCACACCAACAGCCCTGTTAGGCTTCCTGACCGCAGCCACAGCGTGACCTGCTGCCTCACGCTCTTTCTTCCATACTTTCCCCATCTTTGTAGATAGCATTCTCACAAACTGGCCAAAACAAACCTTCCTTCATCGAGTTGCTTTTGTCAGGAATTTTTGTCACACAAAATTAAAAAAAAAATAGAAGATCCTATAAAGGGAATTATGTACGAGACAGTTTGCCAAAGTGACCTTGGGGCGACAAGTTCTCCCCCCTTCTCTCACTTATAACCGCTGACTGCAACATCCTGAGGTAGGCAGGTCCTCTCTAGAGCAGCCTGGGCTCTGTTTCCACCTGGCTTCTAAACAGGATGTCCTTGAGCACGCTTTAGCCCCGCAAGCCACATTCCCGAGGGTACAAAGCGCAGGGTGGGTTCCTTTCCAGGGTCTTTTGGCTGAACTGGAAGTGGGGTGGGCACAGGTGAAACTCCATCCGTTCCTGAGCCTCCAGGAGGATTGGCTCCCAACGACTTTGGGGCTTCTGTTGGCCTGCCTGCTTGCCTACGGGAATTCACCTGTGTTCTGTAAGTTGTGTGTGTGAAGGTAACGCCTCACCTGCCTCACACGTGTTCAGTGTATAGCAGTGCTGCTGTGCGTGTGCAGGATGTGCCGCTTTCCCATTCTGTGACTTCCGCTTTGGAGTGTCTCTAAACTCGTCCACGTCCTTTCATCAGTGGTCTGCACTGTTCTATTGCTTTATAGCACGCTATTGCACGCACGCTTGTTTATCCCTTATTCTAACATTTCTTTTTAATAGATGGCAGTAATGACTCTTCTTTTCTAACGGGATAGACTAAAGAACATCAACTGCCATAAGATCTCACCAGAAGGGAACTGGCCTGGGACAAAGGAAGAGCACGGTCCCTCCAATGGATCATGAGCCGGTTTCTATTCTCATGGTTTAAATCAACACAGCGTAGAAGATTAGACTTTAGTTTTCTCCTGGAGGCCCCTCACCCTGTCCTTTTCTCATTCTGCGCACCTCACCCAGCACTTCTACCATAAAATTACTTGGAGCCAATTAAGAGCCTTTTGCTTCCTCATCAGGGATATTTATGACTATGGGGATATTTATGATGCATGGAGAGGGCTCAGGTCAGGGAGGAGACAGAGTTTCTGCTGCCCTTGTAAATGGGATTTGCCTCTTGCTTTTGCCAGGGTTATAAAAAGGAAGAATGCAGACCATATAGTTTAGAGTTGCTTTTCTCCTGTTTTTTTTTTTTTTCATAAGCCTTTTTTTTTTTTTTTTATATTGTTACTAACTTGTCTGCTTTTGATGGAGATGTTTTGCTTTTCTGGACCCTCATTGATACTTCTCTGAGCTTGCCCCAATGTCCTGTCCAGGCTAGCACTATAACATAGTAAAGGAAGATGTCTTTGATGCAATGATGAACATTTCTTAATTCTGTGACAGACTTGGAGCTACCAGAAGCCACTGTAATTCTTCTACGTAGAGCAGGAGGGGCCATGAGCATTTTAAAAACTTGGCAGAATTGCCAAGGAAACTATCACCTCAAATATCCATTTTTTTCCTTTTTTTTTTTTTTTTTCCTTTGCCTTGCTTTCCTTCCCTTATTTTCATCTTACAGGACATACCTCTCCTTCCCCTGTCTTTGGCTTCCATCTGGACTGAGGGTCTCATCTTTTTCTAACCAGGCCAGGCTTACCTCTATCTTTAAATGTTCCCTTGCAAAGACTCCTTTCAGGGCTGTGGTGTAGCTCAGTGTTACAGTGTTTACCTACCATACACAAGGCTCAAGGTTCAAGGCCCAGTACTATGAGGAGGAAACACACACACACACACACACACACACACACACACACACACACGCACACACACAAAGTACCCCCCCGAAAGGCTCCTCCCACCCTGTCCCATAATCAATAGCTTTTCTCTTATAATACTGCAACAGTTTTTTAATGTATTCAGCCATTTCACATTGGTATGAGAAACTATTCTCAAGAACACTTGTTGTGTGCCAGGCTGCCCTTTACTTTGCCCTTCGCTGCCTCTGCTTTGTCTCCTCATTCCATCCCTCTTTGTAGCTTTGTCCTTTGGTGACACTGTACTATCAAGGCCCCAAAGGCCACCATCAACCTTCCAGCTAGCACATACAACAGCCTCCTCTGTCCTGGTGACCCGACAGCCTCAGTGATGACTTTTGGGACTCAGCAACGTTGTTGTCATCTTACCTTTCTGTCTTTTCTTTTTGAAACTGCGGTTTTCTCTCATGCTCTAAAGATAGTTTTTCCTCCAAATGGGCTCCTTGGACCCATGACGTCTCCTCTCTCATAACATAAGCTCTTTTGTGATGTACATACACATCACACACACACACACAACCCTCACACACCCTTCACACACAGACACACACACAGCCCTCACGCACCCTTCACACACAGACACACAGGTACTTTACACAAACACACACTCACACACCTCACCCCCACCCCCTGCACCTCTCACACATATCCCTCTCTCTCTCACGCATACACATTCCTCACACACCCCTCACACACATATCCTCACAGACTCCTCATACACACACCCCCACACCTCATCCCCAAATACAGAACACACACACACACACACACACACACACACACACACACACACACGTGCACACCCCAACTTGCTCTCTAGAGGCCTCTGCCTGAGTCATTGGGTTACCTAAAATCAACTTGTACCCAAGTCAACAGGAATCTAAAGCATGGTTTCTGCCCTTTGGGAGCTTGTGATTTAGTCAGCGAGGCAGACACGTACAGATTTTGAAATGTTCTGTAACAAACCCCAAGAGGTAGTTAATACTGAAGGTGATGACGGCGAGTGATACCATGCGATAGGATGTTCTGTGCGTGGAAGTAATGACATAACGTCACTCAGGAGAAGGAAGCCCCAGGGGACACTGGCCTCTGTTGCCCAGGGAGCTTGTAGAGGGCCGGTCAGCGCATCACCAGGGAAAGGTCAGACATTCAGAGAATATTCTTCTAACGACCTTCACTCGGGTCGGGAAATTCCTCAGCCTGAGATGGAAAAGCTCCAGTAGAGAGATTTGGGAGGCTCAGCTCTTTGTTAGTTATCCACGGTGGGAGGCTGGGGTGCAGGGGTGGGATGGCTGCTCATGGCAGCTAGAGCCTGGAAAAAAAAAACAGTAAAATTTCAGCAATCAGGTTAGTCCTGTATCTGGCTAGTAGTGGTCGAGGTTGGAAACATCAGTGGTGGGGTCATGGTGGTCGTCATGTCTCTAAGAGCCCAGCCTTAGAGAAAAACAACTAGTGAAGCTCATGTATGATGCATGGAATTACCCTCACGGGGAGGTGACCGGCGCCTAACAGACAAACCAATCACGTGCCCGAGAAACAGCAAGGGGGTCAGATTCTGCTGGGTCGCTCATTCACAGTTTTGCAGGCAGGAAACCCGGGAAGTACTTGTTCTCTTCTTTTGAGACAGGGTCTCACTCTTCGCTCCAGGCTGGCCTGCAGCTCTTGGCAACCCCTCCTCCCCAATACAGCCTCCTAGCTGCTGGGGTCACAGGGGTGCTCTGCCACACCCAGCTCTAGAAAGCTGTTCTTTAAATACTGAGCATTGATTAAGGGTTAAATCAAAGGTAAATTCGTGTGGTCAGTTCCGATAAACAGACACTAATGAGGCATGGGGAAAGTAGCCCAAAAGCAGCCCTCTGAAGCCTGAAGCAGAGGAAATAGTCCAGAAACAGCAGCTGGAAGTAGTTTCAATGCTAAAGGATGCTGGAGATGGTGGAAGAACCTGAAGGCTCCTGGCTCCGTGGAGCTCTGTCTTGTCTGGGAAGAAGGACGAAGGTCGACAGATAATCGAGGCTAGTCATTCGTCTGTTGCTGCTCAACATATACCTCTTCAGCATCTGCCATGTCTGGGCCCCGGGCTGGGCCTCTGGAGACAGCTGTGAGCGAGTTCCTGCCCCGAGTACCTACCTTCCAACGTGGAGGAGTAAGGACTTACAGGAACGCCACAGTAACTCATTCACACCTGACCCAGGTGACATACAGATGGCCACAGGTCAGCAGACAGCCCCAGAACGGTGAGTTTGAGAACAACAATGGGACGAGTGTTGCCAGCTCTTTCTGGAGAGGCAGGGATGTCAGCCATTGGTTTTTGGTGCCAGGTTCCCCAGGTCTCACCAGGGTTTTTCAGCTCCATCCCTACCCTGTGGGAACATCCTGGATGGATGGAATGAAGAGCAGGAACATCACCCCGGGTTCAGAGTTCAAGCCAAACTCAAGTGCAGGGCTAGAAGCAGGAGGAGGTGCGGGGTGGTGCCGGCTGGTCAGCGGGTGCGGAGTGCCAGGCTGGGCTGTGGAAGGGTTCTTTGGCATGTGGCTTTGTGGAGAATGCCTGGTTTAAAGGAGGAGCGGCCACTTCATGACAGCTCAGCTTGGTGCGGCAAGGGCACGCGTGTGACTCAGTGGGGGTCCTAGCAGGGCCAGACGTCTGACGCACTAGAGCAGCTCAGTTAGAGCAGAAGGGGGTCGGGTGATTCCATAGCTGGTCACGGGAGTCAGAACCACTCCCATGACCGAGATGAAGGAGAAGCAGATGCCGAACCCGGAAGGAGAAAGGTCGTTTGGAGATGGTAGGGTAGCTTGTCTTGAAGAATCTGAGATAGCGGCCAGCCTGGGGAGGCAACAAAGACAAATCGCGGTGATCTGAGTCCCCTCCTACCCAGCTTTTGGTGGGGTTCCTACTGGATAATTTCAAGAAGTCAATGGACAGAAATCCAGGGGGGACGAGCCAACAGAGAGCATCATCACATAGGCTCACCATACCGGGACACAGCCATCTCTGCACAGAAAGAAACACCCTCCACTAACAACCCTGGATCTTCCCGTGAGAGTGGCTGGTGTTGGGAAGGAGGAGGCAGACCCCAGCCTGCCCTGACGTGACCTCTTACTTGCCTCCTCGGCAGGCACACGGAGTTCCTCAGGGTTGTCCCTTCTTCTGGTGCCACACCCTCCCTAATGGGCATTTCTCACCAGGGAGGGGAGCTGAGACCTTCATGCCCTTCCTTCTGCCTCATCCAGGCTTCTGTCAGTCACGGAAACCCAGTCTTTCTAACGCGCCGATCTGAGCATGCCATTCCGTTCCCCGAAAGCACTCGCCCATAGCACAGAGCCTCATATTTCATCATGACTTATGAGGCTTTTGAGGTATGGCCATTCCCAGCCCCATTCTTGACAGACTTAGCATAATTCATCACCTCTTAGATTTGCAACTTTGCTTCAAAAACTTCTTTACAAATCCGTCTACTGTGGTCCAGCCACACAGAGCTGCTCTCTGATCTTTCCCTGACTCCCAAGGCCTTTGCACGTGCTGATCTGCCACTTTACATCAGCTGATGTCTATCCTGATTCTCATTTCTCCTTCCTCCATTGCTAGCTGCTGGGGGAAGGACTTGATGTGCGCTGTCCCTCCCATAGCATCTCAACCCTGAACCAGGACTCAGTATTTATTTACTTGTTTTAATTCAGTAGGTATTTAGAGAGTATTTTGTAAACATCTCGTCCCAACTCAGGACCCCATACTGTTGGCCTGTGCTCTCTCTAACTCTTTATCCAGAGACGTCTTACGTATTCTAGGATTCTTAGATGAAATATTTTTCTCCTGGAAGACCCTCTCTCAACATCCTCTCTGTCTCCCAGTCTCTTCCGAGGAAGGGTGATCTGCTCCATTCCTGTGTGTTTCCAACACTGGTTCAGAGCCTGGCCTGTGTTAGGCAGGCACTGTGTGTGTGGAGGGAGATGAGGCAATAGGCTTCTGTGTGCGCCTGTAATCCAGCACTTGGGGAGGCAGAGGCGGGTCTACAAAGTGAGTCCAGGACAGCCGAGGCTATACAGAGAAACCCTGTCTCAGAAAGAAAGAAAGGAAGAAAGAAATGACAAAGAATAAACAAAGGCACAACGACCCAGGGGTGAACTCAGGTTTTGTGGGGCTTAAGACTTATACAATGTGGAGGGCCCCCTTTAAGAAAAACACAAAACCACCAACACAAGATTAGAATTGAAAACAAGCCTTTAGCGTGGAAAAATGTCACAAATAACACAAAACAAAGAAAAAATAATAGAGTTCTGAATTAATTAACTGCCTAGTACGCCACTGTCGTATTTTCTCTACTTTTTTTTTTTTTTTTGGCTGAACGCTCTTTCATCACTTCTTCATACTCAATGATTATATGATGTTTTCTGTAGAGAGAAAGGAAAGATAATTAATCTTTCCTCCAGCATAACAAACGCGATATTTATATTGATGGATGGGTGCAGAACACACAGGATTTCACAGCCGGGTACACTTGCTGTTCCCAGGACTGCAGCGGATTGGACCCTATGAGCGGGAATTCTCATAAATCCTGTTGGGCATCATTCCTGTCGGAAAAGAGACAAACAAATGGTGCATCATTGTCTCCCTGTATTACTCAGCACAGTCCTAGTGCCCATGAGTCTTGGTGCTGATGAGAACTTAGCGCCATGCTTGTTTCGCACCGTGGGTGACAGGACAGGTCCCCCCACAGGCTATTTCGTTCAAGGCTTGTTTCTGCGGTATGACCCACCCCCCCCCCACACACACATGTACTGTTGGGTCTCAGGAGCACTCACCTTTCTTGGTTCTTCGCCTTAGAATGGGTTAGAACCATGGGCAGCAGTATTTGTTTTGTTTTGTATTTTGGTTTTTTTTTCGAGACAGGGTTTCTCTGTGTAGCCTTGGCTGTCCTGGTCCTGGACTCCCTTGGTAGACCAAGCTGGCCTCAGACTCACAGAAGTCTGCCTGCCTCTGCTTCCCTGAGTACTGGGATCAGAGGTGTCACCATGCCTGGCTGCATTGTCTTGAAGCCATTTCCACACTGAAGCACCTCGTGAAGACCGCCTACACTCAAAAGTGACTGCAGACTGCCTAACCAAGTCCCACAGAAATCCAAAGCCTAATTTATGCCCGACTTAATTTCCCTTTAATGAGACCCCCAAAATGGCTGCGATCTCTTCAGTACCAGCCAGTACGACAGTGAGTAAGCCAGCTGGGGAGCTTCTGTAGGCTTTACAGATCACATGACCATATGAACGGTAGACCCCAAATGGTTCTTTCTCAGTGCTGCGGATCAAACTCAAGGCCTTGCTCCTGTTAGGTAAATGCTTCCCTTCCGGAGCGACACCCAAGCTGCAAGCAAATAAGCTTAAACTTCCATGAGCTTCATTGTGAGTTTGCCTCTGCTTGTTTATTGTCATGTCACACCAGCTTAAAGCTGTTACTGCATGAGTGTGTCAAAACACCTGACAATAGCAACTTAAGGAAGAAAAGGTTGATTTCCCCTCGCCGTTTAAGGGGATACAGTCTATGGTGGCAGGAAGCCGTGGCACATGGCAGCCATAGAGTGCAGGATGCTGGCGCCCAGGCCTTTTCTCCTTTTGCCCCGTGTGATTCAGTCTCGGCTCTGAGCCCGTGGGACGGTGGTGCTCACATTCATGGTGGGGGTCTTCCCTTCCCAGTTCAATGTCTGGAAACCCTCTCACAGACACACTGAGAGGTGTGTCTCCTAGGTCCTTCCAAATCCAGTCACTTTGACAATGACGATTAACCATGACAAGGAGTATTTGCTGAGAAGGGCAGGGCTGCTTGGTGTCGCTACCCAGGAGGAAGCCCCTCTGCCCGGTGAATCACATCGCCTTGGTCAAAGCTGGCCCTCGTGGAATGGTAAAGGTATTGGAGGTGCTGGATAGGGGAAAGAGACCATTCGGCAGGGTAAGTTTTTTCACTCCGTCATCATCAGGCAAGTAGGCCAACGCCAAAATGTCAGCTGCCCTCATTAGCAGCCAGCTTACCCTTGTTGCCCTCTCAAGGTAGTTCTAATTGGCTGCATTGAGGGAGAGCCATGTCTGGCTTTTATTAACAGTGACAACAGCTGCACTGTTGGAAGAGCAGGTAGAAAGGTCACATTGGAAACACCATTTCCAAGCGCCGAGTCATTATAGACAGACTCATGGCTTCTACAGCAATGCTGAACAGGATCTGGCCCACTGCGGGGGGTGGGGGTGGGGCGGAACAGGACTGTCGGTTTCCCACTTCATCTTATTCCTTTTCAGGAGGTTTGCCTTGAGCACCCCACACACATTTTCCTTCACAGTATCGCACCTACTTCATAGAAAGTTCTGGATTGTCAAGGGCATGGCTCCAGGGGTCTCCGGTACTGAGGGATCAGTATCTAAAAGGCTAGGTCAAGGAAAGTGTGCTGCATTTCTGGAGCAGACGGAGGCTTGGAGGACAATGGTCACATGTGTTGGAGGTGTGTGCACTTGCTCTTCCAGTACCTGGGGGCTGAGGCAGCAAGGTGCTGAGTAATGAGAACCGGCTATGTCACATGCTCCCCACAGCATGGCACTCCCAGCTCCCTGACAGCTCTTTGACTTAAGCATCCTGACTAGCATCTAGTAAGTCACCCCCTCGGCATGCCCCCATGGCAGTAGGCTCATGTTCCTGTCTGTCACTGGTCTCAGCGCACTGCCTTTTATTCATGTGCTCAGCATCCATCTTCTAAGACGGACTGTTGGCTCTTCTAGGGTATTTATTAATCACATCACATTCGGTTCTAACCTTAGCGTGTGTCTGCTGACAACTTGATACCACGTAGAGTCACCTTGAAGACAGATCTCTGGGTATGTCCATGAGCAATTTTCTGCATAGGATAATTGATATGGGAAGACCTATCCTAAGTCACAAAAGCTGAGACCCAGCACTCATCTGTCGCTTCTTCTTGTGACCGGCTGCCTTCTGCTTCTGCTGCCCTATCTTCCCTGCCATGATGGACTGTGAACCCTAACAAGCCCTTCCTTCCTCCCTTAAGTGGCTTCTCGTTTTGTGATAGTAGCACACAGAGTAACTAATACAGTCCCTGCCACAGAGTTCGGCCCTGATGAGTATCCATGGACTGACCAAAAGAAAGGAGTAAAAGCTTTGGTTATAACCAGGCAAACCACCGAGAGGAGCCTAGTTTTGTAGTACAAACAGCATTGGCACAGGGGAAATCAAGGTCTCACTTTGTGGTTCTAAGTCTCATGAACAAAACAATTGATGAATGGGCTGAAGCAGATGCCCAAGGTCCCAAGGTCAATTTTATCAGAGTTTAAAAGAGAAACCCTAAGGGGGGCAAACCTTAAAGGGTTTTTTTTTTTTTTGGTAGTTCTCTGGAACTACCCAGAGAAAGAGAATGGAGGGGAGAAGAGGAAAAACCATGCCATGTAAGCTGGCATGGAAGTCAGAGACATGGCCGTTAGCCACAAATCAGGGAGGGAGGCCTTAAAGGCAGAGTAAGGAAGTGCAGACTGTTGGGGGCCAAAGTGTTGAGGAAAGTATGGATACAAGAGCAATAGAAAGGAGAAGACACCCTTTCCTCAACAATTCAGCACCTCACTGAGGAACCAATTATTTTGTCCATCTTTTGGCATGTCTTAAGGTGAGCCTGCCTCCCTTGGGGTGAGCCCTTGGCCAAGTGAAAAAGCCAGCCCCAACTGGGGTATGAGGCCCCTATTCAGGACAGGGATTCTATTCTCTTGACTAGGAGTTCTTCAATAAGCTGTTTGGTTGAGTTTGGCCTTTGGCTCCCCCACTATGCTAACGAGGATTGAGCTGGCCTGAAAATCCCGTGAGCATTAATACAATGATGGCTTTAGCAAGGAAGGTGATTGTTTAATGGAAGAGGCCATATCTCACCTCAACCTCACATAGCTCCTGGAGAGCTAGGCTCTTGCTGCCCTGTAGCTCTGCTGTTCCCTGGGCCCCAGTTCTGCTGTAATGGCAGCCCTGCTGTTCATGGCTCTGGCTGCCCTGAGCCCCTGTGAACTCTACTGTCATGGCTGTGTCCCACCATCTGGGAGGAGAAAAGAAGTCTGACCTTGCCAGAAAACTATCTTTGCTTACATCCATTGGCTTATAATCAGTCACTTGAATGCATCCTGCTCCCCTAGATTTTGGGAGTGCAGCTAAAAGTGGGGTCTATTATTCTGTAAGAAGATGCAGTCCAACTGGTGAGGAAATGACTTTGGGCTCACTAGCCACAGGTCTTACGTAACCTCCTTAATTCCCAGCTTCCTCATTCAGGAGCTGGAGGAATGCAAGCAAACCTCTTAGCACCATGTCTGGCATTCCCTAAGGGCTCAGTCATTGTTATTAGTTCACCATGGTTGTGGCAAGGCTGCCAGAAGGTGTGCCCCTGACAGGGAGTTTGTGCATACAGGTGAGCTTGCCTGAGTCTGAATCTGAGTGTGTGTGTGCATGAGGCATGATATTCGTGTGGAAGTGAGACATTTGAGGAGCTGGTTCTATTCTTTTACCATGTGGGTCCCTGCCGTAGAAGAATTTTAATCCATAACATGACTGCTCTGGCAAGGCAAGGGTTCACATCAAAAGACCTTCTCCATCTATAGGATCTGGCTGGAATGAAGACACACTCCAAATTACAGTATGATCTGGCTGGGATACACACCCAACCCTTAGTACATACCTTTAATCCCAAACCATGAAGGCAAGATTAGTTTATAGAAGGCAGCAGCCACGTTTGAAAGTGACATCTAATTGAAGGGCAGACAAACTGACAAGTCAGAGAAAGATTTGACAGAATGAGTCATAGATAGGATACACCCCACTCTCAAGAGAACAGCACAGGAGAGAGACTACTCAAGAGCAGCTCAGGGAGAGAGAAGAGTTTTTTTTTTTTTTTTTTACTAGGGCAGTTTTACAGAGACAGGTTTTAGAGAAGACAGAATGAGCCAGAGAATGAGAAGGAGCCAGAAGATTAATGGCGCACACCTTTAGTCCAAGTGCTTGGGAGGTAGAGGCAGTTGGATCTTTGAGTTTGAAGCCAACCTGGTCTACAGAGTGAGTTCCAGCATAGCTAAGGTCACACAGAGAAACCCTGTCTTGAAAAAACCAAAACCAAACAGACAGACCCCCCAAAAAAACAAAAAACAAAAACAAAAAACAAAAACAAACCATACTGCCAGAATTAGTTTGAGGCTAAGCAGAGCAATTCGGTCAGAAGCAAGAGAAGCCAGTTTGAATCAGTCAGCTTGGAGAGGCGTTTGGGCCAGAACAGCTGAGTTGAACCAGCCAGTGAGGATCCAGAATGAGCTTGGGGACAGCTCTCATCTCATCCCCTAATCTGAAGAAATAAAAACAACATTTACAGGTTCCAGGGAGTTCACCTGTAAGACCTGGAGTCTCACTGCTCAGGAGCTCAGGACCACGCCCTTCCCAGGAACTCTCACAGACCACAGCTCGATGCCAAAGCAAGAGGTTTTATTGCTATCGCGATAGGGTCACCCCTTCAAAGACCCTGAACATGCAGAGCACAGGGTTTTTATACCTGAAAATCAGGTCACTTTTGCTATATAGTTTACAGCTGGTTGTAGATAGTTTACAGCTGGTTGTTTCTTAGAACAGTTCACCAAGCCCTTCAAAAGCTCTCTGCACCTGGCTTCAATTCAAATAATCACAGTTGTTTCTCATTCCCAGGTGGTCCCTCAAACTCACGTCATCAGGCTTAGTGTTAAACACTTTTTACCAGCTGAGCCATCTTGTCAGTCCCTCCTTTTAGTTTTGAGATAGCCCCTCACTAGGCTGCCCAGGCTGCCCTTAAACTCACTCTGTAGTCTAGGCAGGTCTTAAACCTATGATCCCTGCCTCAGCCTCTGGAGGATTATAGGCCTGCGTCACTGGACCCAACCTGAACCTGCATCTTAGCTAGTAATGCCGCTTGCCAGGCTGACATGGGTTTGTTACTTGGCTTTTCTGCCCTTGAGCTTTCTCATCTGTTGAACAGGGCTAGCAACCGACCTTTCTTTCCCAGAGTTGCTGTGAGGATTATTCGGGATCTTGTACAGAACACAGGTACTGTTTAGCATAATATTGAACAACAGGTTCTGTTGGCTGCTTCTGTTACTAATGAAAGCAAGCCCGGAGTGACCGTGATATCGGCCACGGATGATGGCAGAGTTCGCACCGCGTTCTTCCCCACCACCAGACCTCAAAATTCAACTCATCCTGAGGGGTAGGGCAGCCGTAAGCAGGAGGCAATACATTAACTTGCCTGTGGTGACTGCATTCTGAATTCTTTCCAAACAGATCCGACCTCAAAAGCAAAGGTGACATCGTCTGCCTTCCTGCTTGTTGTCGCCACCCCACAAAAGCTGTCAGCAGTTCTCATTACCGGGGTGCTTTTCCCAAATGAGCCAGAGGAGGGGCTCCTGGGCCAGGAGTCCAGTTGGCATTGCCAGTATGAGGGGTGGTGGTAGGCTACCTTGGGACTAGAACTGCCTGTCTGTCAGGCAGAAGTTACAGGAGAGCAGCAGGAGCCAGCTTTGGACGAGCCGGAGTTGTAACCAGTGAGAGGCGCGGCACTTCCGTCTGGCCCCTGGGAGGAACACATCCTGAGTACTCAAGGAAGTGGTCAGATTTGGAGGAGGCAGAGTCCTTTCACCCCGTGGAAACATTATTCTTGCAGGGGCTAAATCGGGACCCCCTGCCATTCACCCTAAGTGCCTCCTTACCGTGGCACCTGCTGAGCGGCTGGCCGGAGTTCCTGAGGGACTGGGGGAACGGAGGATGTGGCTGGCTCACTCTGTGGCTCCCAGGGCCCCCTTCTTACATAGCCTACCAGGCTGACCCCTCCCTCCTCCATTCTTCTCCATAGCCAGCGGTGAGTCCTGGGCAAACCCCCTGTATATGGAGCCAGTGTTCAGTGTCAGTAACTCCCAGTTACATCAGGAATCTGCTGCTTTTCTGCAGTCTGCAGGGGAGGCCTTCCCTTGACGTGAGGAACTGAAGGGACCTAAATGAGTTAGGGGAGGAGAATGGCTGTGCAGACAGTGCTTCCTTGCTGTGGGCCCCATGATGCCTCCCTTAAACACATACAATCATGATAAAAACATACCATCATAAAGATTATGTGGGAAAAAAATAAATATTTTGTGGTGACTTGGAAAAATGCTCTGGTATGACGTTAAACAGAAATATCAAATCTCATTTTTTCTTGTCATGGATATAGATGTAAAAATTATATGTATGTCTGGATAAGAACAGAAAGGAATATTTTCTAAGGCTATGGGATGGTAAGATCATGAGTATAATTTCTCCTTTCTTGATGTGTTCTGCTATCTAAATAAAAAAAAATGCTTTAAGGGGCTAGAGAGATGGCTCGGAAGTTAAGAGCTCTTGCTGCTCTTCCAGAGGCCCCAAGCTTGGTTGCCAGCACACACTTTGGGTGATTCACAGCAGCCTGCAACTTCACCTTCAGAGGTTCCAGCACCCCCTTCTGGAGTCTATGAAAACCACCACTCACGAGCACATGCCCACCCCGACATACATTTTATAATAATAAAAAAGTAGAAATAAATAACAAATACTTAAAATCTTGCTCACTGTCTTGTGCTTCCATCCTGTCCATCTCAGTCCTTCATCCTCCTCAGCCTCCCCTCCCCCAACACACACACAAGAGAAGAAATAAAAAAGACGCTGAGCCGCTGCAATTTGCCAGACTGGCTTTTTAGTATGCGATCAACTGTTCAGTCGATATTCATTGGAAAAGGTATGGTATCTGACAGCAGGTGAACCCTGCTCTCTGGTGGCTCTCCTCCCTGCGTGGGGCGACTCAGGGTGAATGTTTTCTCTGGCGCCCTTGCAGCGTGACAAGCAGACAGCAGTCTTGAGGGGTTTGTGCTCCTGGAGTAGACAGCAGAGGTGGGCCTGGCAGCCGCAAAGCTGCTCACTAGTTCTTCACTTCCTGGGTTTGGAAGCACGAATGGGAGGAGAAACCAACCTTTGGCTGTGACCCCGGGGCCGCTTGGACGCTGTTGTGGGTTGGATTTTTAAATATCCCGCAAAGGACCATGGGACTTGGTTCCCAATATGCCGCTGAAAGGTGGTACCTACTAGACAGAAGTCAGATCGCTGGGGTATTTCCTGAAGTGGGACGCTGGGCCCTCAGCCCCTCTCTCCTTTATTCCTGGCCACCACGATGTAAGCACCTTCTTTACAACAGGCTCCTGCCGCAGAATCCTGCCATGTCTCAGAGCCTCGCCCCCGTCATGTAACAGAGCCAACAGCAAGTCAGAATACCCCACCTCTACGTATATGTCTGTGTGTGTCCATGTGTTGGATTAGGGTATTAGCTGCAGCCTTTTCCAATACCTGCCCTAGCTCCAAATAATGACACAGAGACCTCGTACATTCATTCAAAAAGCTTTAAAGCACTATAACCGGCAGATAGTTCTAACCCAGTTATGCCAGTCTGGCTGCTTCCTCAGCCTTGTGGCCACCTCAGTCTTGCCTTGGGCTTCAGCTATAACTCTATCCTCATGGCAAACTCCTCATGGCTACTTCCTCCTCCTTCTCCTGTCTCTCTACCTGAGACCCACTGACTAGGAACGGAAGTCCTGCCTTCCGTCTTCTCTGTCCAATTATTGGCTAACCAGCTTCTTTATTAACCAATCAGAGATAACTGGGGAGTAATTTTTACACAACATCGAGACAGGAGATTCTTTTTTTTTTTATTTTTTATTAATTACACTTTATTCATTTTGTATCCCCCCCATAAGCCCCTTCCTCCTCCCCTCCCGATCCCACCCTCCCTCTCCTTTCTGCATGCATGCCACTCCCCAAGTCCACTGATAGGGGAGGTCCTCCTCTCCTTCTTTCTTTCTTAGTCTATCAGTTCTCATCAGAAGTGGCTGCATTGTCATCTTCTGTGGCCTGGTAAGGCTGCTCCCCCCTCAGAGGGAGGTGATCAAAGAGCAGGCCAATCAGATTGTGTCAGAGGCAGTCCCTCTTCCCATTCTTGGACACTGAACTGCCAATGGGCTACATCTGTGCAGGGGTTCTAGGTTATCTCCATGAATAGTGAGACAGGAGATTCTTAAATGACAGTTCCCATGTTTGGACTGCAGCCAGACCTCAGGGCACAGAAATCAGCATCTGGATACAGTGCAGAACATCCCCCAATGTGTGTGTGTGTGTGTGTGTGTGTGTGTGTGCACGTGGAGGTCAGAGGTCAATGTCAGGTGTCATCCTCAGTTATTCTTCACAGGTATGTATGTATGTATGCATGCATGCATACAAGTATGTAACCCTGGCTGGCTTGGGACTTCACTGTGTGAATCAGGCTTGCCTTGAACTCAGAGGAGATCTGCCCGCCTCTTCCTCTCAAGTGCTGCCTCTTCCTTCCTTCCTTCCTCCCTCCCTCCCTCTCTCTCTCTCTCTCTCTCTATTTATTTTTGAGACAGGGTTTCTCTGTGTAGCCTTGGCTGTCCTGGACTTGCTTTGTAGACCACGCTGGCCTGGAACTCACAGAGATCCACCTGCTTCTGCCTTCCCAGTGCTGGGATTACAGGCGTGAGCCACTATGGCCGGCTCTTTTATTTTTATTTTTTAATATTCTCTTCCTGGTCCTGGAGCTCACCAGTTCAGCTAGACTGGCTGACCAGCAAGCTCCAGGGATCTGCCTGGGCCTGCCTCCCGTGCTGGGTTACATATAACATGCCAGGTGGGTGCTGGCAATCTGACCTTAGGTCCTCATGTTTGAGGAACAAATGTTTTACTGACTGAGCCATCTCCCTAGTCCTAACCTTTCCTCTTTTTTAAGCTGTTTTCCCCAGGTATTTTGTTACAGTGATAAAACTCAGGAATGCAAATGACAGTCCTACTTACCCATCGGGTTAGCCTGAGCTCAGTAGCCCCTCTCCAGGTTAAGAGCCAATTTTGACCCTCCTCTCTTCAACAGAGGTACAGGGACGCTTGAAAACAATGGTGCTGGCACTCGCCTTGCAAATAGGAAGTAGAGGCCATCAGAAGGATTCAGGGTCAGCAACTGAGGGTTCAAGGCTCCTATGAACCGAGTGAGCTCATGAAAATTAAGTGAGGTCATGAGAAAAAAACTTTGAAAATTTAAAGCTTGTATGTCAGTGTCCTAGGGAAACCAAATTCCATAGCTGGGTGGTTTAACCAGCTGGCATTTACTGCCTGAGAGTTCTGGAGGTGGAATTCTGAGGTTACGGTTACCGTGGCAGCACCTGGCTCTCGGCCGACGGCCTTCCCTCTGTGAACACCTGTCTCCTAATTGTCTCTTAAGAGGAAACTAGTTACACTGGATGACAGCCCACTCTAATGACCTCGTTCTTAGCTTAATTACCCTATTTGCAAAAGAACAAAACAAAACATAACCCCCCCTCACATTCTGAAGTCCTGGAGTTTGGAATCTCAAGGTAGAAATTTGGTTGGAGTGAGGGGCGGTTAGGGTTTGCCACCACACAGCTGAACTGACAACAGAGCGATGTGCCTCTTTTTCTCTGGATTTGCCCAGGGCTGCAGAGACGGGCATTTAGGACTCAGTGGGGCACAGCCTTGCTGACCGTTTTCCTTGGCAGTGGTAGGTGAGAAGCAGGAGGAGATGCCAGGTAAAACCCTGAGCTTCTCCCTGCTGCTGTGAGGCTGAGTCTGTCCAAATGCTGCCTCAGCCTTGTTGGGCAGATAAATGAGCTGTCTGTTCATTGGCTTGGAACACCTTTCTGGTTGTTTTTTTGGAAAGCAGTTGTCAAGTACTCAGCAGTTACTAACCGGATGGAAACAGTTTTGCATGGCCACGGGTGTGGGTCTTTAATTACATGTGTGTTTTCTGGAATGCAGAACGGAAGGTTTTTACAGCACTCTCCTGAACTCAAGGATGGATGAGTGATAAGGAGGCCAGGTTGCATTCCCTTCACATTCTTCCCTGGGTAATCGCTTTCACCTGCTGGGAAGTGCAGCATTTATCAAACATTTATCAAAGCCCTTCTTGGTGTTTGGGGCCATGCTGGAACCGAAGGACTGCTTTTGCTTCACTGGGACTGTTAAGTCAACCCAGACATTGGACCTACAGGATAGAGAAGGAGCTGAGGTGTCTAGGGGCCAGGCGAGCCGTCTTGTCAGCACTATGCGGTCCAGAGCTGAGTGGAATCCTCTCAGCGGGGACCCGGGTTACCTGGCTGTGCTATTTTGGCTCTCAAGTGATAAGAGGAAGAGAATTGTCCAGTAATGCTGGTACTGTACCTCCAGCCTTTCAAAGTGGAAGTTGGGAGGGGGAGGGGGTAGGTGGGGGCCTCAGCGTGTTTCCTGGAAATTTGTCCTTTTTCTAATTATCTGGAATTTATGTTATAGACATCAGTTCACCCACTTCCCAAGTGGAGTTTTCTTATCCATAAAGGGAGAACGAGAGCATTTGCTATTTTCTTGCTAGGCTTGCTGTCCTATTTCTGGAACTAACTTGTCCTTGGAGAACTCATTCCAGGTGGCTCAGGTAGGGCTGACACAAGGAAGGTACCTGTCCTTTGTCTGCCCAGTCTGCACAACTCACTAGTCTTTACCACATGGGATGGCAGAGTTGGGCGCATGACAGGGAAACATACCAAAGTGTGCTTCGGATGCTGGTATGGCCACCTGAAAAGAGCAGCTCTCCTTCCTCGTGGAGAACTGGGGAAGGCTGAGCTACTTACAGTCATCTTCAGTGGTATGGTCCTAAGCTTCATTTCTGCTGCTGCAACAAGATGCCCTGACGAAAAGCAATTTAGAAGAGAAAGAGTTGATTCTGCTTACAGTATCAGGTCACAGTTCATCATTGAAGGGAAGTCACATCCCGCCCAGTCAGAAGCAAAGAGAAACAAATGCATGCATGCTTCTTGCTTGCCTGTGCTTGTTTCAGTTCCTGCTATATAAGCCAGAAACCCCTGCCTAGGGAATGGTGCCTCCCACCGTGGGCACCACTGGGTCCTTCGACATCAATTAGCTAATAAGGAAAATCCTCTATGGACTGATTCTAGGTTTTGTCAAGTTGGAGATTAAAGGTCACCATCACAGGTCCAGAGGCTCAGCGGAAGGGAGGAAATGTCTGGAGAAAACGAAGTCAGAGTGAAGACAGCAACTGAGAAATGGAAGTTAAAGGCAGCTTGTATTAGTTTATTTTTTTAATTTTGTTAATTTTTGTTGCTGCGATGAAAACACCATGATCAGAAACAACTTATAAGAGTTTATTTTGGTCACCATTCCAGAGGGCTAAAAATCCGTCATGGCAGGAAAACATGGCAGCAAGCAGGAGGCTGAGAGCTTATATCTTCACATTTGAGCACAAAGCAGGATTAGAGAGCTAACTGGAAGCAGGATCAGGCTGTATACTCTCCAAGTCCACCTCCAATGCCATGCTTCCCTAAACAGCACCGCCAGCTGGGAGCCAAGTGTTAGATACCTGAGCCGATGGGAGATGTTTTCCATTCAAATCGTCACACAGGCTTAAATACGGTGCTTGAAGGTTGAACATGATGGGTATTGCTTGTAATTTCACACAGAGCTGAGGTGGGAGGCCAGCCTGGACTGGGTAGTATAACCAGGAAGACCCTGTTTAGAGGGAGGAGAGAGAGAGGTAGACAGAGAGAGACAGAGAGAGGTAGACACAGAGAGGCAGTGAGAGAGGCACAGAAAGAGACAGACAGAGGAGAAGAGTGCTTGGGTCTCTGGAGCCCTCTTCTCCGGTGAACTAATGAAGGTCCTCCTTCTGTGGCTGCTGCTCTTGCTCTGACCCAGGTTTCCATCACCTGGAATGGGAGACTCCAGAAGCAGTTCCCAAGTCTCCCAAAGACAGCCATTCTCACACCCAGCCTGTGTGTTTACTCTGGACCAGAATCTGGATCTCAGAAAACTGATTAAGGAGAGTCTAGGGAGTAAATACCCTCAGTTTTATAGATTGCCAGGACCACAACCCTTTCAGGCAGACTGCCAACAAGAGGGTCATCTAGCAGCACCGAACCCTTCCATCCACAGTTGACTTTGGACACTGATTTTTATTCTTTCCCTCCTGAGTGTTTCATTTTATACATTTTTCTTTACATGTATGAGTATTTTGCCTGCATGTTTGCATGTGCACATTTGCATGCCTGGTGCTCAAGGAGATCAGAGGAGGGTCTGGGATCCTCTGGAACTGGAGTTAGAAATGGTTGTGAGTTGCCATGCGGGTCCTGGGAACAAAACCTGGGTCTTCTGAAAGAGCAGCAAGTGCTCTTAACTGTTGAAGCCCTCCCTCCGCGTCTCCAGCCTGCCAGGTGCTGTGCCGAATACAGGCAGCCAATTTTTTCGCCTTAAAGATTTTTTGCCAAGCATTCTGCGGCTTCCTGGGATTCCCTGGGCTGCAGAGGCATCCTATACACTGTGCTCAAAGGATTGCTATGGTTTGGCACTTTACTGTCTCCCCGAACGGGCCCTCTTGGGAGGGGTGACACTTTTACGAGCTGGGATCTAGAGGCATGTCTTCATGTTGTTGAGGGTCTGCTCCCAAAGGGGAATGTGTGATTCGTCCCTTCTTTTTCCTCCTTTTCACTTCCCGGCCAAAGCCATGAGCCAAAACGAGCCTTTGCTCAGGGTTTCGTTTTCTGTTTTGTTTTTTTTTTTTGGGGGGTGGGGGGGTCACACGTGGATGCGTGAGCACATGTGCACGTGTGGAGGTCTGAGGTCGATCTGGATCACTCTCAGTAGCTCTTCCACCAAGGCAGGGCTTCTCTGTCAAAGTCAGAACTCGAGAATTTGACAGCTTGCTTAGCGGTTCTTGTCTCCACCTTTCCTGTATCCCTGGCAGGCCGCCACTCCCGCCTGACATTTATGTGGGGTCTGGGTGTCTGAACTCCAGTCCTCACATTCACTAGGGCAGGTGCTCCAATGACGGAGCCATCTCCCCAGCCCACGCCTTTGGTTGCTTTTTAAAAGAGAAGTTGATGAACTTGTGGCTGCACAGGTGACTCAGAGGGTCAGAGCACTGGCTGTTCTTTCCGAGGCTTCAGCTTCAGTTCCCAGCACCCACAGGACAACTCACAACTGTCGGTTACTCCATTTCCAGGGATCTAATGCCTTCTGGCCCCCCCGGGCACCAGGCACACTCATGGTGCACAGATAGACACATTCAGGGTCAACACTATACCTAAAATTTTAAAAAATTCTTAAAAAAAAAATAAAGTTGATTTTCTCACATGTTTGTTGTTGTGAAAGACAGGAGACAGACATAAGGGTGTGCGGTGGGACAAGAAGAAGGAGCCACTTTGGCTTTGTTTTTGTAACTGTCAGTCTGAGTTTCTTGACTCAGGTCATTATCAAGCTAGTTGCATTTTCCACATTGTGCTATGGTGGTGCACAGTCCATTTCATTTGCATGCCATTCCGGTCTCGGAAACGTGATGGCTCCTTTCCCCTAATATTCCTAGATCTGAGGGGACCTGCTGCAGCACACCCCGTCCTCCTCCGGGGACAACAGCTCACACTGGGCTTGGTTTGGGACTGAGATCCGCTGGGCAGACAGGCTTCCCTTTCGATGCTTGCTTTGGTTTAGGCTTGCAAAATGAGAGCCTGTTCTGACTCCAAGGTCTTAATGAAGCTTTTCTAACTTGATTTTCAGAGGTAATGACAGAGCCACCCCTGAATATTTGATCTGCAGCATCCCTGGCTTCCACTTGCATGAGATATTTGGCGTGCTTCTCCTGTGCTCTGCAAGCCTGGCAGCTTGCATTTCTCTCCCGCTGCGACGCAGTGTGGGGCTTTGGACAGGCGCCTGACTATTATGCTTCCCTTAATGTTTTTGTTTGTGTTTCTGTCAAATATCTTCTTAAAGGTTGATCCCTGTCCTCTCTCAAGAGCAGACTGAAAAAAAAAAAAAAGGCTTGTGTGAACTGTCCTATATTATTAATGAAGATATCCTATTCCGGCATCTACCAGGCACCTGCTTATCCAGGGCAGGAACTGGGAGCCTTTCTCCAGGCTGTGTTCAGCCCCCAGCCCTGCAGTGATGTGAATGTAGGGTGGTCTTCATCACAGGTGTTCGGCACACAGGCTGTAACCCAGGTGCAGCGTGCATCACATAGTAAGGAAAGGCCCTCCTCTGTCCCAGCTCTGACATTCCGGCTCTGCTGAAAAGGAATGTCAGAGAAGGGACCTAAACCAGTGACCCCCGAACCTACCTGCTTGCTCCTCCTGAGATTACAAACGCTTGTCATACGTTGAACATCCTAACGTGGCTGACACAGAAGACTTTTACAGGGCGGAGAGAGAATATTATATTCACAGCCAGGAAGCAGAGAGAGATGAATGCCTGTGCTCAACAGACGTCCTCCTTTCTATTTAGTCTGGGACCCCTGCCCATGGTTTCATTTGTCCTAATCTAGATAGGCCCTCTCAGACATGCCCAGAGATTCATTTCCACATTGATTCTAAGCCCCATCAAGTTGATAGTAAAGATGATGTCCTAACCTCTGTCAGTTTGACTCATAAGCATATCACTTTTAAGCCATAATCCTCCACCCTTCTCCCCAAAGGCCTGGGGCCATCTAATGATGTAAAATGCATCCAAAGTTCCCACAGTCTTAACAAATCCAACATTTTTTAAATCCGAAATCCAAGCCTCGTCTTGAACTTGGACAATCTCTTAGCTGTGAGCGCTTATGAAATTAAAACAAACAAACAAACAAACAAACATCATATTCTTTCAGTTTACAGTGGTGTGGAATAAATATTCCCCTTCCGAAAGGGATGGATAGAAGACTAGCAAGAACTGATCAGACCTAACTCAGATGGAAATCCAGCAGGGCAAATAGCAATTATATAGTTGGATTGTCTGACATCTGGGAACACTGATAGAATTGTTTGGGCTCCAAAGAGCTTGTGTGGCCCACTCCTTTGACTCTGCTACCTGCAGCAAACATGGCTGCTCTCTTGTGCCAACTTTACTTGTCATGTCTACAGCTTTCCTCAGCAGGTGGTTCATGGTTTTGGCACCTCCAGCATCACTTATTATTTGTATAATATAATAACAATCTGATTGTTATTACATTAACCGTCCTGGCGACTCCATTGCAACGTAGCTTTACTTTTACAGCTTCATGTATTAGACTCTTGGAGCCCCCTTGTCTAGCTTGCTTCAACAGCCTTCTGGAATCATGGTACAAAACTTTGTGACCTTTTCAGTCTTTCACCTTTCGTGCCTGTAATACCAGTATCACAGAGACAATGCTGTCAAGTTCTGCAGCTAGCTTGGGATGGAGCCTGGCTGTGTTTGGACCACAGCTGCATAAGTCTTTGTGTGTTAGCCCTGGGACTAGGCATTCCTAGGCAATTATTTTTCAGCAGGGGAACCCTTCCTTGACCTTACCAGTTTAGGCTCTCTACTTTCAAATGATTTCGCATTTTCACAAGGTAGGACCTTTGATAGATGGGATCTTTCTCCTCTGGTCCCTTTTATTGTCCCTACTACAGAGAACAGGTTTCTCTTGAGTGACACGAATCCCTTCAACAATTAGAGCTACTTTGTCGTCTTCCCTCTCCTTGTCTGAGGCTGCTCACACACCTTTCCTCGTCCTCCTTCGTTCTCTCCCACTGCAGACCTGGGTAAGAACACTCGCGAGCACAGCCTGCATGCTTCCCTGTTTTGACATTTTCTCCACCCAATAAACTAATCTGCCACCTTTAAATTCAACCTCATTCAGACTCCCGGGGACATGGGCAGAAGGCAGCCAGGCTCCTTGCCAGAACAGCACATGGATGGCCTCTCGCCCAGGTCTTGGCAAGTTCTTGTTCCCCTCTACAACCCATGAACCAGCGCTCCACCATCTGTGTTCTCTCAGTGTTCTTGTCTTCCAGGCCCCTACCAGAGTGGCCAAATAAGCTCTTATGGAGTGTTTAGGGGATTTTGTAACCCAGGTCCCAAGCTCTTCTACATTCCTACCGGAAGCCGTTTTCACAGGCCTAAGAAACACATGGTTTTTTATCTCAACAGCACTCTGTCTCTTAGTGACAGTTTTCTGAATTAGTCATTTTTCTTATTGCTATGACAAGATACCTGACAAAAGTAACTTAAGGAAGGACTGATTTTAGCTCACAGTTTGAGGGGACACGGTCCATCATGGTGGGGAAATCATGGCAGCAGGATCGGGAGGCCTCTGATCACATTGGGTCCATAGTCAGAAAAAAAGAGCAAAGCTTGTGTTCAACTCACGTTTTCCATCTTACTCAGCTCAGAACCCCAGCTCATAGAATGGCATTGCCCACTTTTAGGCTAGGTCTTTCCATCTCATTTAATCTAATCTAGACAATCCTTCAGACACACCCAGAGACTGGTTTCTATGATGACTCCAAATCTCATTACGCTGACAAGGTCAACAGCCAGAGCTAGCCTCTGTGCAAGAGAGAGGGTCGAGGAGAAGAGTCAGAGCTATTGAGAGGAGTGAATGGAGAAGGTGGTCCCAGTATGGGTGAGACCTTGTTGGGAACAGGTGCTGTCTAGGGGAAGGAAAGTAGAGCGTTGAGCAGGGTAGGCCACATGGACCGAGGGAGTTCAGGTTTGGGCAAGAGTTCAGAATGGGTTTCCACGGATGCAATGATTTGGGAGCAGGAACAGTAATGGGACTTGGGCTGTTAGAGTACAGTGGAAATAGCAAAGTCTATCATTAACTGACTGTAGATAGGACTTTTGTGAAAGGGAGATGGAGAAGAGAGGGAAGAGGAGGAGAGAAGAAGAGGCAGAAGGGAGGAGAGAAGAGAAGAGAGGAGGCTGACAGTGTATTCCAAGATCTGAAGTATTCAGTTTTTCTGTCCTCACTTTACCACAACCCCTTCCTTCCTTTATTCAGCAAACATCTGTAGAGTTGCTGGATGCCAGGCGCTGTGACAGAGAAGGTAAGTGCCCAGACTGGTGGATGACATGGACTTGGAAAGCAGCACCCCTCCTTCCAGTGCTGTGATAGATGGTATTTAGAGATGACAGTGGGGAGAAGGGAGGCCCAGCAGCACATTTTGCTTGAGCAAAGCATGGAGAGGAGCGCCCTTTGCTAGGACACAGCAGAGGCGCCACACACCAGGATGGAGCAAGCTTGGAAGACAGAAGAATGAGTCCAGTGTAGATGTGCCGCAGCTGGCCTGAAACCTGAGGTGATGCCGTGGTGTGAATGGGAAATGATCCCCCCAGGCTTGGGTGTGTGATCACTTGGTTCCCCGGCTGGTGGCCCTGTGTGGAGAAGTGCTGGTGGCTCAGCCTTGCTGGAGGAAGTATGTCACTAAGGCACGTTTTGAGATGCCGTAACTCACCCTACTTCCAGTTCTGTCTTTCCAGGCCCTGCTTGTAGCTGAGGAGGCAATCTCTCGTCTCCCTGCCTCCTTCCTCACATCTGCCACTCACTGCTGTACCCCTTCACCTCACGCCAACACGGGCTCTTATCTCTCTGGCATTGGAAGCTAAAATAAACTTTCTCTTTTGTAAGTTGCCTTTGGTTAATTTTTACCACAGCAACAGAAAAGTAATGAACACAGGCAACCAGCAGTAGGCCTGCTCCTTAATGGCTGACTGCCCGGCTCTGTATCCTGGGACCTGCGCCTAGCAGACGTGAGGTAGGTGCTCAGAGAATGTCTGTGGAATGGGTCTGAAACTCAGATGTGGAAGTGTCTTCTGGAAGGCCTTGCATCCTTTTCTCATACCCATCTTTTGCGGTGCTGGGGACTGAACCTCATGGGAAGGCTTACTGCCCATCAGTTAATTTTCTCCGGAAACATCCCTGCAGAAACACTTGGCCAGAGGCATGTCTTCTAGGAGACTCTAAAGCCAGTTGGGCTGACAAGAAAGATTAATTATCACAAATATACTCCTTGCCAACTTGCACCCAAACACTTTTAAACAGAGCACATCTGTCCACTCAGCAGGCCAAAGCCATTCTCATGTGCTGGTTTTTTTTTTTTTTTTGTCTTCTATTTACAGCACCCCACTTGTAGGTAGCAAAATTATACATAGACATATGGTGAGTTCATCCTGACTTTATCAGACAAAGCTTCTTGGGGACAGGGATCCTGTTTCAGTCTTTGGAGACTTTAGCCTAACTGGATTAGTCAGGATTCTCCTAAAGGAACAGAATTTATAGAATGACTATCTATCTATCTATCTATCTATCTATCTATCTATCTATCTATCTATCCATCTATCTACGATTTATTAGAATGGATTACAGGCTGTGGTCCAGCTAGCCCAAAAATGGCTGTTTACCAACAGAAGGTCCAAGAATGCAATAGTTGTTTAGTCCATGGGATTAGATGTCTCAGCTGGTCTTTAGTATACGCCAGAATCCTGAAGAAGGAGAGTCTAACGCCAGTGAAGGAATAGACTTGCCAGCAAGGCCAAGAGGTAGCAGGCAAAGAGAAAGCAAGCTTCCTTCTTCCTTGTCCTTTATATAGGCTGCCACCAGAAGGTGTGGCCCAGATTAAAGGTGGCTCTTCCCACCTCAAGGATCTGGATTAGAACTGGGCGATTTAATTAAGAAAAAACATCCCTCCCAGGTGTGCCCAGCCGTTCGCATTTTAGTTAATTCCAGATGTAGTCAAGTTGACAAACAAGAACAGCCATTACACTGACTCAGCCCGTCATCCTCAAGGACCAAGTCATGGGGCCTATAGTGGCTCCCACAAACTCCCCTGTACCCTGCTGTCCTGACATTTCCAGACCCCAGCCAAATGGGCAGCTAAGGAACAAGCACCATGCTGAAAGCTCAGAGGCATGGCAGTAAGCCGAGGCTCCTCATGGTCCTCCAGGATATTTAAGGGGTTATAAGAGCGGGTTGGGTGCAGGTGAATGCTTCAGAGGTCACTGAACCAGGCCTAGAATCCCCATCCAGATGCTGTCTTTTGAAGAACAGATCTTGCCATTGGCAATTGTATGCCAAACAACAAGATGGTCCATACCTCCTCTATTCCCCGTCGACTTTTAGATTGCCCATTACTCAAAGAGCACCACGGGCATAAATTCATTCCTTAGTTGGAAGGCCTCCCGGCTCCTGAAAAATCCCAGTGTTGCTGAGCTCTGGGCTCCCCAGGGTCAGAGAGAATTCTTGCACTTAGCTTTGGGCTGGAACAGGTTTTTTTGAGAAAAGATGAAGAGAAACCTCTATGAAGATGTTTAGAAGTGGTGCCTGGAAGCGAATGGCAGCACCAGTGAACACAGGCAGCCAAGAGTTCGGGGGTTTTAGGAACTCCTTTAGAAGCCCGGGTGAGGTTGTGGAACCATGCCCTAGAACACTGTGGCGCTTCCTCGCCCTCTGTCCACTGTTAGTAAAGTGGTGGGACATTTCACACCTCCCCAGGGACTCCAGCGAGCCCAGAGATCATGGACACACGGGCTGATCGAGGCGAGAGGGCTGCACACATGTTACTCCAGACATAAAGGTCAAGATCCGTCCTCAGGAAAGAGAAAGCTTTGTGGCAGGACCTCAGCGTGTTCCAGCCTGGTCCTGACACTCACTGGCCAGGGTGAGTCTCTCATCCTCTCTGGCTCTTAGCTTCCCCATCTTCTTCGAAGCTGTAGGTCCCTCCACCTTACCCAGAGGGTAGCGATGAGTGTGTGAGCAAACTGTGGCTCGCTCTGAGACGTAGTGCAAGCTCAGATGGCTGTGTGGAACTGCCGCCCTCCCAGCTTCCTGCCTGTGCCTGTCACTTTGGGGAGGTTTCCTTACAATACCCCCAGCACAGAATCCTTTACTACTGAGGCCCCTCACAGGGGGTGAAATGTGTAACGAGGGATTTCCAGCGACATAAAAATTACATCATTTTATGTGTAGCCATCAATCAATTTCAGAGAAAGCTGGCCCGCATGGCCCAGAGACATGGCCAGCTTTGCACTTCTGCAGACCGCGCTTCATTTTATTAAGAGCAGAACAATGAGACCAAGTTCCCTCCTTGGATGCTAAAACAGACAAATTAGCCAAGAGCAAATTCTGCTGAGACTGTGTTTCAGACTCGAAAGTCTGCGCTCCGAAATGGAGCCTTCCCTTGACCTTGAGAAGCTACAGACAAGCCGGTGGCTGGATCCGAGCCTGGCGTAGTGACAGCTGGGTTAGCAGACCAGGAACCCCAGCGCCAGTCCAGGACGCGGCCAGCAGAGCAGCATGCACACCCCGGGCCTTCACACAGGACATGGCAGTGTCCCGAGCAAGGCACATTTTTGAGGATTCACTGCCACCCTTGTGGTGAGGACTGTCACCCGGGATGACCCCGCTCACCTCAGCAAACTGTGGAGAAGGGTTAGAGGCAGGGCCAAATAGACACTGTCTTAGAGTACTGTTTTTGTGTGTGCAAAATGAAACAATACAAGGGCAGCCCCTAAGTGGAGGTGAGGAGTGCTCTTCCCAACTCCCAATCTTCTGCCACACCACAGATGTATTGCTAACATAGAGATTTGGGTAGGTCGTAAATGGTGATGAGGTATCTGAAAACTGTGGAAGAGACATTAAGGACTCCTGCACCCCTAAACCCACCCACCCCCCACAGATGGGGAAAGGCATTTCTTTCTCTCTCTCTTTTTTTTAAAAATTTATTTAATTTTATGTGTATGAGTGTTTTGCACTCATGTATACGTGTAAACCATGTCTGTGCCAGGTGCCCTCAGGGTTCAGAGGAGGGTAGTTCTAGTTCGGGTCCCCTAGAACTGGAGTTACAGGTGGTCGTGAGCCACCATGTGGGAAGAGCCCAGGTCCTCTGCAAGAGCAACAGGTGCTCTTAACCGCTGAACCATCTCTCCACCCCAAAAGCATTTCCTGAAGGGGGAGCAGTTGGAGCGGTTAAAGGAAGCGGATGAGGGAGAGAGGTTGGGGTTTAGTGGGAAGCACTGAGAACCCGTGGCCGGGGTCCCTCGTTCAGTCTCTCGGTGTCCTAGATAATGGCAGATGTGGATGGAGTTGGCAGTGGACCGACTGTCATCTGAATCAGGCATGACTGTGGAATGACAATAGGGATCCAATCAGCAACGGCTTTAGGGAAGGTCAAGAAAGTGGGTAGGAAGATAGGAGACAAGAGAGACCCCAGAAAGAGGGTAGCTCCCAGCGGTTTCGTGTTGCCCCAGGACAGAGTGTTGGGATTTCACTGTGAAGGGAAAAGCTGTCATCCAGCAGCCTGCACCTGCCTGGGAAGATGCCCTCTTTGGAGTGAATTTGCAAGCCATCACTATTCTGTTGGAACAGATCTCTGGCAGGATTGTCAGCAGGGAAAACCAATACAAAAAAGAATCCTTAGGGATCACCTGTATTACGGACATGCTCTTCCCTATCACTACCGTGCTCTGTAGTCCCGTTTCCCCTCGGAAGGCCACCGATCAGCAGTCAGCAGGGAAACTTTTTTTTTTATATTAATTACAGTTTATATACTTTGTATCCCAGCCGTAGCCTCCTTCCTCATTCCCTCCTAATCCCACCCTCCCTCCCCCATCTCTTTCCTGCCCCTCTCTAAGTCCACTGATAAGGGAGGTCCTCCTCCCCTTCCATCTGACCCTAGCTTATCAGGTGTGGCTTAGCAAGGCTGCTTCTCCCTGTGGGGGAGGGGGGAGTGTCAAAGAGCCAGCCACTGAGCTCATGTCAGAGACAGTCCCTGTTCCCCTTACTAGGGTATCCACTTGGAGACTGAGCTGCCATGGGCTATGTCTGAGCAGGGCTTCTAAGTTATATCCATGTATGGTCCTTGGTTGGAGAATCGGTCTCAGAAAAGACCCCTGCATCCAGATATGTTTGGTCCTTTTGGAGCTCCTGTCCTCTCCAGGTCTTATTAATTCCCTCTTCTTTCATATGATTCCTGGCACTCTGCCCAAGATTTGGTTATGAGTCTCAGTATCTGCTTTGATACACTGTTAAATAGAATCTTTCAGAGGGCATCTATGGTAGGCTCCTGTCCTGTTTCTTGTTTTCTCCCACTTCCAATGTCCATTCCATTGGTCTTTCTAAGTTAGGATTGATCATCTTACCCCAGAACCTCCTTCTTATTTAGCTTCTTTAGGTGTATAGATTTTAGTATGTTTATCCTATCTTTTAGGTCTAGTATCCACTTATAAGTGAGTATATATTGTGTGTGTCTTTCTGTTTCTGGGATAACTCAGGCAGGATGATCTTTTCTGCCTGCAAATGTCATGATTTCCTTGTTTGGCAGGGAAACTTTTAAGTCAACGTTGCTTCCATTAGCAGGGCAGCTGGGGAAGACTTGGGCCTATAGCTTGTGCCTAACTTGGAGCCATCCTAGAAGCCAAGTAAGCTCAGAATGACCCTGGGTCTCATGGTGAGGATGTGGGGAGGTGTGTCCCAAAGGCAAGAAAGAGTCCCCCACACCAGTTTGGGGGAGACATAATAACCTGGAAAGCCAGGAAGGGTGAATCTGAGGTCTGCCGCTGAGTGGATGAGGCTGGCAGCCACAATGTTGAGGGCAACGGTGCATACTCACGGAGTGCTTGTCACACTGGGCACAGTGCCAAGCAAGCATAACCTTCTTCCTTCCTTCCTTCCTTCCTTCCTTCCTTCCTTCCTTCCTTCCTTCCTTCCTTCCTTTCTTTCTTGTTTTGTTTTATTTTTTTGAGATAAGAGTTTTCTGTGTAGCCTTGGCTGTCCTGGACTTGCTTTGTAAACCAGGCTGGCCTCGAACTGACAGAGATCCGCCTGCCTCTGCCTCCTTGAGTGCTGGGATTGCAGACATGTGCCACTGCGTCCAGCTGCAGCACTCATCCTTTCGATCATTAAATCCATGATGCTGCCATCTGCAGACTTCAACTTTGAGAGGAGGAGCTAGCCACTGAGAGGTCAAGTAACTCGTGCAGAGGCAGGCCTGGCTTGGTCACTTCCACAGACCCTTTCTCCGCGTTTCAGACATGAGTGTGGGAGCACGAACCATTGTGTTTTTGACACCAGCAGCACTCAACAGAGGGCTGGGGAGGGCGAAGATGTCAAAACTCCGGCTTTGGCCAAGGCAAAAGATGATCACGCTGGACTGTAAGCCTTGGGAGCAGTAATGGCTTGGTCTCCACAGCTCATCTGCACCTAGACAGGGGACAGTGCAGTCCCTTCCCAGCAGTGGCTAGGACTCATCTGTGGTTTGAAGACCACTTGAGATGCTAGCAGAGCTCCTCCAGGACCTTGTGGATGCTTGATGCAGTGCAAATCCCCCTCTAAGAGGAGAGAGTTGCACTTGGGCTGCAGGGCTGAGTGAAGGTCAGGGGTGTGCGATGCAGTAGGCTGGGTGTGACTGGGGATCACCTCATCTTCTGGGGGCTGTTCTGTCTCCTAGAAACTGAATGTGAGGCGGCAGATGTCACCTGCCGGCCACAAGGAGTTACTGAGATGGCATAAAGTCATCCAGTCCCTTGACAACCAGAGGTGCCCAATAAATACACATTTTCCTCCTTTCTCCTTCAGAAGAATTTTTAGAGGCTGTGCGGCTTCTTTTTGAGCCCTTATGTAAATTTATGTGAAGTGACATTCAATGAAATCACTCATCTGAATGATCCCTTTAATTCTCCCTGCAGCTTCAGTAAAATTGAAATTTAAATCGTACATTTTATTTAATGGAACAACTTAGGTGTCGGGGAGAAAGGAAAGAGGTGTCGAGGCGACGCCTGTATTAAGACCAAAAGACCTTGGCATTAAAAATGAGTGTCGTAGGGGTGAAAGAGCTTCTGCTAAATGGACTGTTATCCTTGGAGAGTTTTTTTTTTCTCTCTCTCTCCTTAAGGCAAATTTAATCCAAAGATACAGATAGAAATCAGGTTTGGAAGAACACGCTCTCCATGGAGAGGCTACCATTCCATATTTGTGTATTGTGGTTTTTCTCACTATTTCTCATGCATCTTGTTTGTCTGGATTATGACACAGATTATTGGAGGCTATTAATGATTTGTAGCAGAGACTAAAATCATAAGATGATTCTGGAAATGCATTTTAGGCTTCAGATATAACTACTAAAAATGTCTATCTATGTTTAATCGTTTAATTAGCAATAGGTTTAACATTAAAAGTATTTAACATTAAACCCTGAGGCCCTGGTTTGTCCCCTCCAAAACAAATCTTACTGTAAGAAAATCAAATTACAAAGAGAGAAGGGAAGGATTCCACTCCCCGTGATAGCTATATATTTGATTTATAAAAGCTTTCTGTATATTGGGGACACTAAATTTATTGTATGGTATTGTTTAGGGAAATTAAGAATTTATTTTATCATTCAAAATGTTTTACTAGTATATTTCTTTCCATTTTTATGTAGCAAAAGCTCCTATCACTTTCTGTTTGAGTTTTTTATGTTTTTACTTTTAAAGGTCTCTCTGTCCCAAAATTATTAAAAACTTAACTTATTTTTTATTATTTTTATGATTACATTTTGTATGTGACCTTTGACGATATTACTGGGCTTTATCCTGCTTTAAAAATAAAGTTTGGATCCAGGTTTAGTTTTTCAAGTGGTCGTCCAGTACTGTCCCCACCTGGAGTATCCATCTTTTTATTGATTTGAAATGTTACCTTTACAATGAGTCTAATCCCATATAATCCCTTACATGCCTGGAACTATGTACAATTTTATAGTCTTGCCTATGCTCTGTGTAATCTCACAGATTTGGTGATTAGAACGTTGAAAAATATTTTAATATTTTGTAAGTTAGTTTTATATAGTAATTTGGGGGGAAAGCAGAATTAAAGTCTTTTATGAATAGAGCTTTCTAATGAAACCATATTCAAAAATCAAATGCCGGGAGCTGGAACGGCGGCTCAGTGGTTAAGAGTATTTTTGCTGTTTCGGAGGACCTCAGTTTGGTTCCCAGCACATAGTAACTCCAGTTCCAGGGATCCTAACAACATGATTGTGGGAGCAAAACACTCATACACAGCAAGGAAAGATATAAATCTTAAAAAGAAATCAAACACTGGCTGTGCGGTGGTGCAGGCCTGAAATTCCAGCAGAGACTGGGGGCAGAGACAGGGGGACTGCTGAACTGTGTGCCAAAACCAGGCCACACAGAACAAGAATCAGTACCAGAGGGAAGAAAGAGAAGGAGAAAAAGAAGTAGGAGAAAGAGACAGCAAGAAGAGAAGGAAGTCCATGGGGTATGTGGCAGGAAGACAGAGGAAGGGAGAGGAGGAGGGAGGACTATTTCCCCTTTTATGATTAAAGCAGAGTGTTCAAAGAACCAAATTACTATTCTGTGTCAGAATTACCTTCTGAAACTAAAAGAAAATCAAAACTAAAAAGAAAATCAAAAGCAAACGGAAGACAAACTTCCTTTAAGTGGAGATACATTGTTGAAGAGTGGGTAACAATTTCTCTCTGAAGAAAAGTGTCCTCTCTGAAATGAGGGGGCCACGTGGATGAAAGACTGGATGAGGAATAAATAAAAATAATAATCACACCATAACAGATACCTCAGGGAGCCTGGTCATCCCTGGGGGTTGTGAGTCTGAGAATCTGGATGGATGGATGGATGGATGGATGGATGGATGGATGGATGGGAACTGTATGACTCCTTGCGCAGCCTTGATCGTGTGGACAGACATGTCCTGTACATGGCTATGGCCATGAGGAGCCTTGCCATGCCACGGGGCTATCACCCAAAGTCTCACTTCCTGTGGGGATCAGGAGCTGAGCGACGGAGGGTAAGCGGCGACGGAGCCCACGCAGAATCCCAGGACTCGGACTCCGGAGACCAGACTCAAAGGCGCAGATCCAACTTTACTATCCAGTGTAACAGCCTTTAAAGGATTGAAAGGCCGATCAGACCATCCCATGCCAGCCTCAAGCACCAGTCACAGTCAGTCGGGGTGGTGCGACTATAAGGAGATGTGGGAGATGTGGGGGGAGGCAAGGTCACCTTAGGAGACTTCCGGAGAGAAGGGGAAAGCATCACCGCGATAGCCTCGGATTCATTTTCAGACTTTACTGGCACGCTAGGAGCCCCTGGGAGATCAGCGCCGTGCGCAGTGGATCAGGACCTCTGCGGGAGTAGCTGACTATTCCCTAGGGGCCTCCATAGGGCCTTCCTCGACCGTCCCACAACTTCCAGGCGGGTTCATAGCCTGCTGCAGCTCTCAATGCTGAACACACTGAGCCCTGAGCCCAGAGCTGTGGGAGCCAGCCAAGAGTGGAGAGGCCCACACTGCTGGCGGCCACGTGCAACCGCCCTCCGAGACTGAATCATATACTCAACCGAAGACCTCACCAGTCAGTCCCTGAACACCGCTGTGCTCCAAAACAGTGAATGAATCTCTTTCCTCTGTGAGTCATTTACTCCAAAATGTCAAATGGAATGTGACGTTTCCCCACTGCGGAATGGGGCTATCAAGAGGAAGATGTTCCTGGATGCCAGCGTTCCCATCTGAGCTCAAAAAACCGGGGTCTTCTTCCTTGTAGACCCAACAGTGTGGAAGAAAAACGGATGCTAAATGGGAACCAGAGGTGAGGGGGTAGGGTGTCATTCCTTTGGAAAGTACACGGCGCTCCCAGGTATGTAGATTTACATGAGGCGCGAGTATGCAAGCCGCGAGAATTCTGTACGCCTGTGCAGCAAACGCCTAGCTTCGCCTGCAGTGGGGTAGCAAAGGCCTTTAGCTTTCTAAGGTGCACAGGTATAACGTAAGTGTTTCATAACCAGGCTACATTACTTTTGTAGTTATGAAAATGCAGGCCTTAAAAATGAAATTAAATTTCAAAAAAAGCATTGAGTATCTTTTTAATTAAAAAAATTTTACGCGTGTGGTGTTTTGCCTGTATGTATATCTGTGCACCGCATGCTTACCTGTGGAAGCCAGAAAAGGACACTGGGTTCCCTCGAACTGGAGTTACTGACAGTTTTTATCATCATCATTATTATTAATTAATTTTTTTATTAATTACAGTTTATTCACTTTGTATCCCAGCTGTAGTCCGCTCCCTACCCCATCCTTCCTCCCTCTTCTTCTCCCATGTCCCTCCCCTCCCCTAGCACACTGATAGGGTAGGTCCTCCTCCCCTTCCATCTGACCTTAGTCTATCAGGTCTCATCAGGATGGCTGTATTGTCTTCCTCTGTGGTCTGGTAAGGCTGCTCCCCCCTCAGGGGGAGGTAATCAAAGAGCCAGCCACTGAGTTCATGTCAGAGACAGTCCCTGTTCCCCTTACTAGGGAACCCACTTAGAGACTGAGCTGCCATGGGCTACATCTGTGCAGAGGTTCTAGGTTATCTCCATGCATGGTCCTGGGTTGGAGTATAAGTCTCAGAAAAGACCCCTGGGCCCAGATATTTTGGTTCTGTTGCTCTCCTTGTGGAGCTCCTGTGCCCTCCAGGTCTTTCTATCTCCCCCTTCTTTCATAAGACTCCCTGCACTCTGCCCAAAGTTTGGCTACTGACAGTTTTTTAGCTGCCACATGGGTGCTGGAAATTGAACCTGGGTTGTTTGGAAGATTAAAGCTATGAAACCACATGACTTTGATTTTGCCATGGTGGCCTGAGAGAGGTAGAGTTAGTTTTCTTCAGGACCCTGACAGCCTGTCCTTAATGGAGGACTGCTGTTTATCTACAGCAGTAAATGTGAGTGCTCCCTCTGCTCAACCACAGACGTAACTCTGCAGGCTCCCTCCATTCATGACTGAGTGAATGTAAGTGTTCCCTCTGCTTGTCTACCGCAGCAAATGTGAATGCTCATCTACAACAGGGAATATGAGTGCTCCCTCTCCTCCTTCGCTTGCCTATAGGAGCAAATATAAGTGCTCCCTTCGTTCATCGGCAGTAGCCAGTGTGAAAGCGGTGAAAGTGAGTGCTGCTCTGCTTCTCTGTAGCAGTGAACGTGACGATAGGATGAGGTGGCCTCTAGCAAACCTGAAAAGTCTTTCTGAGATAGTCTGGGCCTGAGTCTGGTGAGGTCTAACATAGCACAAATGGCAAGCGGTTAATTACGACCCAGAGAGGGTGGGGCCTGGATGAGACAGGCGGCTGGCCACAAACCAGGCATGTGCTGTGGAAGTCTGGCGTGGCCTTCCTACCCTCTTCAGCCAGAGCTGTTTCTTCAAGGGCTGCAAGGCCACTCTGCTCAACAAGATCTCCCCGATCCTAGGTCCCCTTCACACACACTGGCAGCGGTCAGCTTCCTTTTGAGGGGCTGGAGCTGACAGACTGCGACGCTTTGCATCAAGACGAGAAGCCAGGATTTTCTTCTCCCTCGTTTTCTTTTTCTGGCTCGGAATAGGTCTGTGTGTACACAGCAGATGGCTTTCTGACGAAGCCCAAATCCATCCAGTCTTTGGGGAAAAAAAAAAAAAAACTACAGCAAAAAGGACTGTTATTCCAATCTGATAAAGCTTTCTATTTTCAGCTAGGAAAAAAAAAAATGAGTGTCTGTAAGTAGAAAAGAGAGGGAAAAAAAAATCACTCCAACACCAGGAAAGTGAAAGTAGTGAGAGCTGATACTCGCCTTGGGTGGATCCGGGGGGGTTTAGCTGTTTAGGCCTGGGCACCACTCTGGCTCAGCAGCCACAGGAAGACAGTTCCAGGAAACAAACCAGATAGGCAGAGGTGGGAAGGGGACACACTGCTTCAGGCACCATCTGTGAGGAGAGCTGAAACAAACAAAGTATGTTTGTTTCTTTATGAAATTCTGTCTTGCTTAGGAAGTAAGTGAGTAGCAGAGACCTGGGCGCTCTTGCTAATAAGCAGCAAGGGCCGTGGGACAAGAGCGCCGCGGTTAGGCTGCTTGCCCTTTCACCCACAAATGGTGCCACCGACGCAAGTACTCAACTGGCCCTGCCTCTATTTTCACATCTTTAAAATGGGGACAGAAGGCATGGTGGAGATCAAACGGCTTCGCTTCCTCACTCATGACTGGCTGCTGAGGACCAGCTCTGCAGTCCCCAGGCACTGCTCTGAGGAGCAGACAGCGATCAATGCCCGTGGAGAGGGAACACTTGAAAGCAAGTAGTGAAAAATATGGTCTGTTAGATAAGCATAAGAGATGAAATCTGATGCTTCACTTTGAAAACAGACGCGTCTTGAGTCTTCACAGATCCAGTTGCACAGAACGCTGGAGGCCGATAGGCTACGCTACCCCCCAGCAAGCTGGCAGTTTAAAGGAGAAAATTACTAACAGCCTGGGTGACCTAGTGACCCTTAGCCATGAAGAGGTCAAGTTAAGCCTTAAACTAAACTGGATGCAACATGTAGAGATGAACACGCATGATTTTTTTTGTTGAAACAACAAAAATAAAAGATGGATGTAAACGGCAGAAGGAAACACCTGGATGGAGTGTAAGATTCTTCCCTGCTCAGCCAAAAAGGTAAGGAGGAGGCTGTGTAAGGTTGTTAATGGTTCTCTGCCTTCAGTTGGCCTGCCTGTCCTTCTGTGCTTAATGCCCCACTTTGTAAAGTCCAGAACAAACGGCCTCACTTTAGCTAATCTGAGTCTTCAGGGTTTGTTTTTGTTAAGTGAAGATCTTTGTTTTTCTCAATAAGGAGCAGGACGAAGGAGGGACAGAGGGGGCATGTGGGGGGGGATGGGAATGCAGGGGTGGGAGATTGGAGGTAGGAGTGTGGGGGCCACAGAGGATGGGAGTGTGGGAGGGTGTGGGAGATGGAGGTTGGGGATCCATAACTGTAAATGCCAGTGCTCTGGGGAAGGAGTCAGCTTGGGCTGCTAGAGAGAGAATACCTCACAGCAAACAAAAACCAGAATCAAGGGGTAAGAAGGTTGACTTCAGTCAGGTGACTGATGTTCAGTCTGGGGAGAAGCCTGGCTGTACTTTCGTCATCTATAGTTGAAGTCAGTCTTATTTCTAATACTAATCATGACACATTTTCAATGACCAAGCAGTGTGGCGTGTGGGTGCATTGGGATGAATGTAAGATAGGGGCTGGATGATGACGCCAGAGGAGGACTCAGCAATAACACGGAATAGAGCAAAGCTCGGGGCGACCATCGTCTGCTCTTCTGCCTTGTGTAATGTCATGGTAACTAAAACTATCGCAGCGTTTGGTGGTCTCAGGTGCTGGGCGAGCTTCTTTATTGGCAGAGATATTGTGTTCAGTACTTTACTTGTTGCTATGACAAATATTTGACAGAACAACTCGGGGAGTGAAGGGAAGGGAAGAGAAAGGAAGAGAAGGGAAGGGAAAAAGGGAAGGGAAGGTTTCATTTTGACTCATGCTTTAAGAGGTGATTCAGTCCATCAAGGCAGGGAAGACATGGTGGGCAGCAGCCCTGAGGTAGCCAGCCATATTGCTTATTCAGTCTGACCAAGGGATGAGTCACCTGTAGGGGGAATGGCTCTTTCATCCTTAGTTATTTCTCTGAACTGGCCTCCCAGAGGTGTGTTTCCTGAGTGAGTCTAACCCAGTCAAGTGAGCAATGAGAGTAACTATCCACCACAGAAAATAAGTGAAGTTAGGAGCCAAAGGGGCTCTGGACCTGTGGGAAACCCTCAGGCCTTTATTTTTGGTTAGTGATTAGGAATATGCTAGAAAGTCAATAGGGACTCTTCCTGGATCTAAGAGAAGGCAGTCAGATGGGACTGTGCCCTGCCTCTCCGCTGTCCCCCCAACCCGTTCAAGCCAGTATATTTAGACAGTGAGAAGTCAGTCTCTTACACATAGGCGCATTTTACCTGCAAAAACACCCAACACGTGACTAGTTTTTTAATTTGTCAAGCTCTCTCCCAACAAAATAACAGTTGGGTTTAATCCTCCGGTTGCTTTAGAGATTCTAGGATACAGACTAGTAAGACTAAGGCACAAATCTTCATTTGACAGAACAAGCTGATGAACAGAGGAAATACCACGGCTTAGGAGCATCAGAGTTGACTAGGTTAAAGAGCAACGCCTGGCATCTCACTGGCTGCTCTTTCAGAGGACCTGGGTTCAATTCCCAGCTCCCATACAATGGCTCACAACCATGAGTAACTCCAGTTTCAGGGGATTCAACCTACACGCACATACATGCAGGCAAAACACCTATAAACAAAAAGTAGAATTAAAATCTTGAAAAAACAATCCAGTTCCTACCTGGAAGATCCAAAATGGAAATTCAGGCGAAATGCAAGCTACAAAACAAATTGCAAACCAGAGCCCTGAATGATGCTCCTAGTACATTTGTATCCTGGTGAGGTGGGTACAAAGCAAGCAGATTCCCTGAGGCCCAGAGGCTGTGTGGAGAACAAAAGCCAAAGGGAAGAGGATGAGACAGAATTGAGGCCCATTTCTCCAGGAGGAACAGTCTCAGAAAGTGGAAAATGGAGAGGCAGGGCAGACTCATGGGGAGGAGGGAAGGGCACTCCTTTAATCTCGAGACACAGAAATGGACAGACACCCTTCCAATATACGGATGCCTTCATATTGCCCATGTTTTTAGGTACAAGTCTGTTTTTAGTTTTTTATCTTAACAATATAAATAATATAGTCAGAATCATACCTATAACATGTGATTAAATAAATCATGGCCCTCTTACATGCAACAACGATTATGCAGTCATTAAAAGACTGTTAAATATTTCAAGCCATTTGTGGGCAGCTCCGAGTTAAAGATGCTGCAGTGAACACCCAAGCCTTTATCCATTTGGAAAATCCTGTTAAGAAGAGTCTATGAGTAGAAATCAAAACAAGCAAAATATCCTCAGGCCTGGAGAACAGGAGAGAAGACCACAGCCAAAATTTAGAAGCTTGAGGCTCAGGCTGTCAAATGCTTGTCTAGCTTGAGAGGGGCCCAGGCACTCAGGAGATAGGCAGGAGGATCAGGAGTTCAAAACCAGCCTGGACTACATGAGACTCAGTATCAAAAAAGCAAAACAAAACAAAATTTAGAAGCTAAAAGCAAACAGACAAGTATTAACACCAAGATACATGCAAAAAGATGGCTGTCGGGTACCCAGAAGATGGGGATTGCTTGAGATGTCAGAGCATCTAGATCACAAGATAGCATTTCCCCCAATTCAGGGTACATTCCTTCTATACTGTCACCATCCAGGAGCCTATAGGGATCCTGTCTAGAGGAACTTGACATGCTAGGTACATTCTTGAGGAATGAGAATGACATTTAACATTTTACTTTTCTGTATTTTAACAAATTATCCCCAGTAAACAGACTCATTGTAATTAGAAAAAAAATACTTTTAACTTATATAAAGAACTTAGCATGATTTTAATAGTGCTGAAGGGGATAAAGTTAAAGTCCCCTCCTGCCTGCTCCTGCCTCCATGGAGGTAATCCAAATTTAGAGTTGGTTTTTATATCCTTACAGAGAAAAGAAAGCTTAAAAATTAAAATGAAAACTATGGGGGAAAAGCGAATACCAGAAAATCACTTGTTTATGAACTTTAGAAAAGGAGCAAACATGAACTTCTCTTGGCCCAAGAGTCTCTGAGGAATGGAGAAGGCTGAAAAGGAAGAGAACAGAGAAAATGAATTTTGTGTTATTTTGAAAAATATAGACTAACATAAGAGGCCAGGGTCTCTTAATTTAGCGACATTGTTCCATCATTAGAGAGACAACTTTTGGCACCCAAAATAGAATTGAAGAAGCATGAATAATTCCCCCGTCCCTTTGAGTCACCATTGTTTGCCCAGTAGGCTCTGACTTCTTAATAAAAATTAACAATTTATCAGAGGGGGAAGGAGGGAGGAAGAGGAGGGGGGGACCGGAAGAGGGGTTCCTAGGCCTCTGATGGAACTAGATCTGGGGACTGTACCCTGCCCTTGTTCTGCCTTCACAGCAAACCCAGGCTCTCCTTGTCTTATGCAAACACACAGCTTTGTATTTTTAAAATCATAATAATAAAATGTTCATGTTTGTGTCTGTGCATGTGACTGTATTGCCCTTGGAGGCCAGAGAGGGTCCTGGATACCCTGGAGCTACGGTTGAAGGCAGTTGTGAACCGCTGATTTGGATGTTAGGAACTGAACTCGGGTGCTCTCTCCTGGAGCATCATGCTCTCCCCACGGCTGAGTCACTGCTCCAGCCCCAAGGTGAAAGAAATTGATTAAGCATTTCTGAGGTCTTTTATGCACTTAAGGAAACATGCCCCTAGCGGAGGAAGGCTTGCTACGTCTTCTCCGTGGATTACTTAGGCTATTTTTTTAATTTATTTATTTTTATTAATTACAGTATATTTACTTTGTATCCCCCATAAGGCCCTCCCTCCTCCCCTCCCAGTCCCATCCTCCCTCCCCCTTCTTCATGCATGCCCCTCCCCAAGTCCACTGATAGGAGAGGTCTTCCTCTCCTTCTTTCTGATCTTAGACTATCAATTCTCATCAAAAGTGGCTGCATTGTCCTCTACTGTGGCCTGGTAAGGCTGCTCCCCCCTCAGGGGGAGGTGATCAAAGAACAGGCCAATCAGATTATGTCAAAGGCAGTCCCTCTTCCCATTACTATGTAACCCACTTGGACACTAAACTGCCATGGGATACATCTGTGCAGCGGTTCTAGGTTATCTGTATTCCTGGTACTTGGTTGGAGTATGAGTCTCAGGAAAGACCCCTGTGTTCAAATTTTCTGGTTCTGTTGCTCTCCTTGTGGGGTTCCTGTCCTCTCCAGATCTTACTATTTCCTACTTCTTACATAAGATTCCATGCACTCTGCCCAACAGTTGGCCGTAAGTCTCAGCATCTGCTTTGATAGTCTGCAGGGCAGAGCCTTTTAGAGGCCCTCTGTGGCAGGTTCCTAACTTGTTTCCTGTTTTCTTCTTCTTCTTCTTCTGATGTCCATCCTCTTTGCCTTTTGGGATGGGGATTGAGCATTTTAATCCGGGTCCTCTCTCTTGATTAGTTTCTTTAGATGTACAGGTTTTAGTAGGTTTATCCTATGCTATATGTCTATATGAGTGAGGATATACGATGTGTGTCTTACTGCTTCTGGGGCAGCTCACTCAGGATGGACTATTTCTTTAAATCAAACGAGCAGATTCATAGCACTTTAGTTTGCCACAAGATGCTCCTATCTTTCTGCACTTAAACCATGACATTTTGTTAAGAGGGACTGCAGGATGGAAACGAGGGGAGGGGGACCCATTATATGGTGAGCTGTACCATAGGAGATCATTTTCCTGATAATGTTCTTGGGAAGTGTTTTAATATACTTAAGAACCTTGAAAGATTGTAGGAGATAGAAAACGATTTACTGGAAATACCATTAATAACTTTGTCTTGAACATAAAGCAGAGCCAGCGAGAGGAACTGGGGGTGGGGGATGGGGAGTGGGGGGTGGGGGAGCTGTTCAACACATTTTTGTTTTTACCGGAAGGAACAAATCCACTCACAAAGGAAAAAAAAATAAAAAGAAAAAAAAGAAGAAATCTGCAGCAGAAAAATCGCCATTTGCTCCATGGTTGATTTGGTGGATTTTTATCTCAGCATTTCCGAGGCAAGGAGACTCATTTCCACCTGATAAGCTGAATATAAGGCTTTTCTCTTCAGCGTTTGTTACAAAGACACAGGCTTCTGGGCATCCCCACAGCCCCTAGGAGTAGGCGAGGAGCACCCTGCTGTGTGGCTGTGGTGCTGGCGGCGGCGGGGAGTAGGATGGGGGTTGGGTGGGGGTGGGGACACCTCACCCCTCTGGGCCCAAAGGGGGACATGTGGGGAGTCACGCTTCCTGAGGAGAGAAACTGGTGTGTTCTGGGGCCTGCCCCTTCCGAAGATCCAATTCACCCCTTTCCTTCTACTCCCAAACGTTTCTTCTCCCCTCCCCTTTACCCAGTTTGGTGGAGTTTTCATCCGTCACCCTTTCCAGTGCCCGGGAGAAGGCCGCTATTTGTGAAGCAGGTCTTGTCTGTGAAGGAGAGAAGAGACTTGGTGATCTAATAAGGTGCTCTGTTCTGCCTCCCTTCTGCCCCTGGGCTCTGAAGCTCCCTACTCCCCCTTCTCCACTGAGAATCCGGAGGAGATACCTGCATTGGTGCAAAAGGATGGTAAAGGTTAAGGTGCAGAGGCTGAGGACAGAGCCCAGTGGCAGAGAGCTTGCATGTGCAAAGCTCTGGGGTAGATCCCCGGCAAAACATACATCCACAGAGGCCCCAACTCACATGCACACTTAGGGTGAAAGGGGTTACTGCTGGGTCTCAGGGTAGCACCCCCAGGGACAGTGGCAGTTGGAGATCAAACACCCGGCCACACATGGTCAAGCTACTAAAAGAAGACCTTATATTTTTGTGCCTGTATGCCTTCTTCTCTCTCTGCATGACAAGGCCTGTAGAAGTGGCATAGCATCAGTTACTTCAGCAAAATCAGAAAGCTCAGGCAAGCAAAAAGGAAAAATTACATAGTCTGAAATCTCAGCACCCTATTAAAACAAACAAACAAACAAAAAAACAATACCCCCCCCAAGATTTTGATATATCCAGTTGGTTATCAGAGTCTTGCTGACATGGACTCTTCCAGAATGAACCCAGAGAGCTGCAGGTCCGGATTGGTGCTAGAGGGGGGTGGTTCCCAGGAAAGATGCCACTAATTAAAAAGCAGACTGAGCATGTCTTCTAAAGTGTCTATCTGCATCAAAAGAGGGTTACAGTTCTGACAGCATATGGGGGGGGGATTAATACGAGGTAAACTGCAAAGCAATTAGATGATGCAGTTTTTAAATCTTGGGGGAACAATGTTACCCAAAGATGGAAATGCTTTCCTACCATGCTGTTTGATTCGGGTGCGTCCTGTACTCTTATTTTATAAGTAAAATTCTTTTGAAATGAGCGTGCATTCACATTTTTTAAAATGTTGGACTTTGTTTTGAAATGAGTGTAAATCCATAGGACGTTGTAAAGAGAATGCAAGTCATGCGGTGGTTAGATGTCTCCTGACCCTTTTCCATCCGATACACAGCAGGGACAATGCAGTAGGGATTCGGAATGGCAGCCAATACAACATGTGAATGTAATTTTTCTCTCTTATGGCATGTGCAAGGTCATATGGAAGTTCTTAAGTTATTTCATGACAGGCTTGTCCTCTCTGCTACCATCAAAAGCCACACGCTTTCCTTTCATCACCCATAATGTTACCTCGGCAACCACTAATCTGGGCTCCATCTCTAATTTTTCATTTTAAGAATGTTATATAAATGAGTTTAACTATGCTGTGGACCTTTGCTCTGGAGTGCCATCTTCGCTGGAGTGCTGAGAAGCAAATGATGTGCTCTCTGAAAACCGACCTTCTTCACTCAGGCGCACTGCCATTTCATTCCATCCGGTTGTTGTTTGCTCCTTTTTATTGTCAGGTAATATTCCAGAGAAACGTTGTGTCAAACAGAGGCTGTGAGAGCTATAGCCAGAGCCACATAAATAGTAACAGCTAACAGTGAGTGAGTCCTTAAGATGTATCCTAAATGGTGCTTGGTCTTTTTCCTAGCTTGTCTCATTTGATCCTCATTAACCACAGCCATTGGGTTGCTCGTTTGCTTTAATATTTTTATTATGCTACTTAATGGATTGATTGATGTGCATGGGCATGCATATGCCACAGGAGAAGGTCGAGGGGCAACTTACAGGACTCAGGCCCTTACCGCTGAGCTATCTCAACGGCCCTTCGGCTTGTTTGTTCTTCTGGGACAGGGTCTTATGATGTAGTGCAAGTTGGCCTTAAGCTCATGGTCTGAGGCTCCCAAGAGCTGAGATGGCAGGCTTGGGCCTCCGTGTTTGAGGACAACTTTCACTTTACAGGCAAAGAAGCGGAGGCCTGTGTCTTTCTCAGGGCTGTGCAGTCACTAGGCTCCCTTTAACCCACAGTGTGAGTGTTTGGTCTGAGTGCACGGACGAGGTGGTACCCCATTTCATCTCTATGCCTCCGAGGGAAAGAAGGAGCCCCTGCTGTGTCCTGTGAGGACCGCCTGCTCCCCACAGGCCACGGCGTGTTAGCATCCCTCTTTTGGATAGGCACTCACCAGCAGACTCCTGACAACCTTGGACACTCGGCTTCTGGTGTGGAACCACTACAATGAAATTTACCTTTGCACCGATCCACACTGACTCACGAACGGCCTCTTGCTTTTACAGCTTCCACCAAAGCTTCAAGGATCCTCCGCGAAGCAGAGACCATTACAAGAATGTGAATGACAATATAAAGATTTAATATGCACAGAAAACCAGAAGTCAAATTCAAAGCCGGTTTTGAGATAGATGCCTTTAGGCCCTAAATCTGCAAGTGTTTTTTTTTTTTTAAGTCTTCTACAATACTCATGGTTATAAATGAACAACCGACTGTTCTGACAATAGAGTTAAATTAATTTACAGGCTCACCCGAACCAGAGAGTGAGTAAAGTGAGCAGACTCTTAATAAGAGTTTCCAGATAAAGGACATTTTGTCTGTAGTTAGTGTGTGTGTGTGTGTGTGTGTGTGTGTGTGTGTGTGTGTGTCTGTGTGTCTCTGTGTGTGTGTGGTATTGGGAAACCCGAAGCTTTTTAGGCAATTATTCTGAAGCTGTGCCCCCATCCTCATTTTGTGTTTTATCTTTAAGTTGTTCAGGCTGGCCTTGAACTCACTGTGTAGCCCAGGCTGGTCCCCTTGCCTCAGGCTTCTGTTAGCATTACAGGTACATGCCGCTGTATGTCTGAGGAAGGGCATTTGGGACTACACGTCCACCTAAAGGGGACTTCCAAACCCCTACTTCCTCCTGTGCCCTTTGGGGACTGTCTTGGTCACAGATGACCGTGGTGTCGCCTTACTCGGATTCCCACGCGTCTCCTGTGCTGAGCAGATTGTGGGTGAAGAGTGTGGCGAGAGGGCTCTCCTTGGAAACAGCTCCACCAATAGCTGCCACGGATCCTGTCTGTAGTCATGACAAGTGGTAAACAGCCAAGCCCCGTTCGAGATCGGTGGGTGCTCACTGGATGCCGTTTAGGAAGTCAGTGAGTATAAGGCTGGCCTTTCAGCCCGTGGAATGCTTGCATGCCTGGAACTCGCTGCGCAGGATCTTTTTTAACCTTCCCGACGCTGCTGTGGGAGATGGGATGAGTTCGCGTTTGGAGACATGGAAAAGGAGCTCAGATGACTTGCCCTGAGCTTCAGCCAGCATGGGTGGTGCTGGGCAAGCCAGGCACACTGATTTCCTTTACGAACCGGACTTCAGTGTCACAGAACAGATGAGAAAAGGTTTATCGCTAACGCGCGAGCGAGGATTGAGACAGTGTCGCCTGCTTTGCAGGTCCTATGGAAGGAGCACCAGGCAACCAGCATCTGTGGCTTCTGACGCGTTAGACTCCACCACACCTCAGGCACCTCCCAACCCCACCATCAAGAGTAGACCTTGTTTACTTGGGCTTAATGGAAGCATCTAGATCTGAAGGAAGCTTAGACATAATGAGCACAGTCCAGACTGGGAGGTTGCACAGGACAATCTAGCTTCTTATACAGAAAAAAAAATTTCAAGGAAAAGAGGGATATGTAAATTAAAAGACAGCAGAGAGGAAGGTTAAGCAACGGCAACATGTAAGTTTGATTTGGCTGTGGATGCAAACAAGCAAACCGTTTTTATTTATTTTTTTCAGGGTGAGGTTTTATTTTTTTATTATTTTTTAAAAAAACTTTTTATTGATTCTTAGTGGATTTCACGTTACACGCCTCAATCCCACTCATCTCCCTGTCCCTTCGCGTGTCAGTCCTCCGTTCTTTGCAACCCCCACAAAAGAAAACAAAAAATAAACAAATCTGGCTGTGGAAGCTGCGGCTTTTCTTGGTGTGTCACGCAGCAAACCCCAAACACCGTTTCTTGCAAATGCATCCAACGACTGCAATGAACATTTGCAAACCGCTCTTTGGAGGCTCCTGGAATGTGCTTTCCGTCCAGCCAAGCCGCCGCCCTTCGCATCCTGTGAGCTGTGCCTACTTTTGAGAGTCTGTCAACGTCCAGCCTGTGAACTATCGGCACCCCTCCTCTTAGAAAGGGAGGGTCATTGACCCCCCCCACACCTGAGCATCCAGCAACTTGTCCCATTTGCATCCAGTTCCACCCTCACTGCAGCCGGCCTCTGACGTCTCTAGGAATACAGAAGGGAGCCAACTCCACTGATGAGGCAGCGAGAAGCCATCATCCCTGCTAGGCGAAAGCTTTCAGGTGCCACTGTTTGGAGTCACCCATGACCCTATAAATAAGCCCAAGAAACCCACTGGCCTTCCCGGAAGTCTGAAGGTGGAATCATACTTTGTCCACGAGGTTTGTCCTCGTGCCCTTAGAGGGAGGGGGTAAATGGTCCTTCAGGGAAGGAATTTTGGAAACACTCTTTGCCAGGCATCTGGGGAATGTGAGTGGTGATGAGGTGCCTGAGTGATTTTTCTGGGCAGTGACCGACATGATCAAGGTTATAATTTTGTAAAGGGAGTCCTTGGAGCTCCATGCTGAAACTCAAATGGTGGGCATGCCAGTTGGGGTTTACTGCAGAACAGCCCACGGGATCAGGAAAGTTGTGGGATCAAGAGAAAGGGGCTGGGACATGAACTGGCCATTACTGAATTCTGACAGATACAAGGAACCTTGTGTGTGTGTGTGTGTGTGTGTGTGTGTGTGTGTACACATGAGAGTGTGCTCTTCCCTTTTTGCCTTGAGACAGGCTCTTTCACTGAATCAGAAGCTTGCTGGTGGCTGGCCAGTGAGCTCCCAGAATCCACCTGTCTCTGCCCCGCGGTGCTGGGATTACAGACATGCACAAGCCTGGCTTTTTTTGTGGGTGTTGTGGATTCCAATTCAGACTGGCTTGCACATTGAACGCTCTTAGCGAACCATCTCTTCAGCGCTGTTTTCTCTTTTAGACATGTTGGAAATATTCCATTAGTAGGTGGCGGGAGGGAAAAAGCCGGATCTTGCACTAAATGCCTGTAGTCCTGGTGCTCGGGTGGCTGAGGCAGGAGAATAAGCTCGGGAATTCGAGACCAGTTTGGGCAACACAGTGAGATGCCTCCATCTCAGTCGAGCCATCAGTCAAGCCATCAGTCAATCAGTCAGTCAGTCAATCAATCTCTGAACGAGCAGTCATGAATTTTCATGAAATAAGAGAAATCCCCAGGAAAGTCATTGTTTGGGCTTCAAGGAGGTAGCTCAGCCAGCAGGGCTGGGTGGTGCTGATGGGTCAGATAGTCCAGAACTGAGGAGGTTCCATGTGTCTCTGGGGAAGGCCTCACTTCTCTTCAGCACCTGTTCCCTGCCACGCAGGACCATGCCAGGGGTTCCTGAGCCCCTGCACTTCTTGGCCTCAGTCCCTGTCCTGCTCTAGAGCCTTTAGCAGCTCCCCTGAAAGCAGACCTCTCAGAGACCCTGTGCCAATGTGGGTTGCATTTCCTTCCTCTCTGATGGATGTCTCCGCCCAGATAATGCTCAGTTTTACAAACTCTCATGTCCAAGGGGGCGAATTAGTAGAAAGCTACAGTGGGCAATGCAAATTAGGTTCTAGCATCTAGAGGAAGAGTTGTTGACTTGTTTATTTTATTTTATTATAGATACAATGTTCTGCCTGCACACCAGAAGAAGGCACAGATCTCATTATAGATGGTTGAGAGCCACCATGTGGTTTCTGGAGATTGAACTCAGGACCTCTGGAAAAGCAGCCAGTGCTCTTAACCATCCGAGCCACCTCTCCAGCCCAAGTTGCTGACTTGTTAATTATCATCTCGGTAGGTTATCTCAATCTTTCTTTTTTTCTTTTTGGGGTTTGTTTGTGATTTCTGTTTTGATGTAAGAGGGAAGAATAAGTCAATTACTTTGGTGCGTGCTCATAATCCCAGGAGACATTAATTAACTACTCGGACCAGTGTCACAGTCACAAAAGGCACTCTCTTCAGTGATCTCTCCATCCACACTTCTGCTCGCTTATCTGTTTCTCCTTCCCTTTAAAAGTGGTTGATTGATTGACTAACTGATTGTGTGCTCATATGACGGTGGGAATTGGTTTTCTTTTTCTACCATGTGGGTCCTGGCAACAAGTGCCTTTAACTGCTGAGCCCTTTCTCCCACCCTCTCCTGCCATTTTTTTTTCTTTTAGCCATTCTCCCCAACCTGCAAGACAGGGTTTCTCTGTGTAGCCCTGGCTGGCCTGGAACTTACTCAGTAGACAAGGTTGGCCTTGAATACAGAGATCTGCTTGTCTCTGCCTCCCAAGTGCTAGGATTAAAGGCATGCACCACTACCTGGCTTATTTTAGTTATTTATTAAAGGCAAAAGATATCGCTATTTATTACAGTGCCTGGACATAGCTAGCTTTCAGCTCAGCATGGCAGGGGCCCCTTTTGGTGAGCCGTCAGGACAGGCTCGGCACAGCCTGCCTTTTTGTCTTGCAGTCCTGGAGACATAGCACTGGAGATACTGCTCTCACCTCTCCTCGGCATCAGTCTTGCTACTCAGTTTTGTTTATTCAGTTTTGTTGTCCAGCCAACCTTTCTCTTTCTTTGCCAGTGGGGACCCTGGCTTCCTTTCAGCCTCGCCTGGGCCTCTGTCTCAGCAGAATCCCCTCGGAACACCGGCATTACCTATTTGTGCCCACCTGTGTGGGCCCAGCCTGGTGCGGGAGGCTAAGACAACTGCTTCAAAGTCCCAGGAGGCCAGAGGCTTTCAGCAATGTGGGGCACACCAGTTTCTGGCGTAGGCAGGCTTCCTGATAGAGTGAGACCATGGCCTGAAGACCTCCAGTGGGTGTTCTGAGTCTCTGGGGAGGTCACAAAGCACCCACTGAGCCACCTCCTTCACACAACTACAGGGGCTAAGGAGTGGGTCGCAGCCTCTTGGTTGGCTCGTTTACGTAATTGTTTTCCTCCCTGTTTGGCTCCCGTGGGAGCGCCTGTCTAGCTGAGACTCTTTGCACAGGCTGATTTAGGACCTCACGGGAATGGTCACACCTCTCCCCTATAAGATCATGGGGGGCGGGACAGAGGGAGAGAGAAAGAGAGAGACAGAGAGAGGAGCCAGGTGTTGTATACAAGTCGTAATTGCCTAATTAAAAAAAGAACCTTCACGGGACTCAAGGGCTTCTGATTGTTTTTACATTTTCATCATGTAGATTCTTAATCTTTGCTTCTGTGCTGATGGATTGGTTATTCCAGTTGTAGTCTGCTGGCCAGTGTCAGGCCTAGTTACGAGCTGTGATCTTTTTCTTCATAAGCTCTTCTATTGTGCTAACTCGGATTTTAAGTACCTCCCAGTCTGAGTGATCTGGGTACAGCGTGTCTTTTTGCTTATACAGGATCCAGGAAATACAAGGTGTTAGTTTGTATAGTTGTTTTGTTTTGAATGGAGAGATAGACTTTGTTGGCTTCAAGAACAATGGTGTTGGCCATAAAGGCACATGTGCACACTGGCACACACTCTCTGTGCTTCTGCTCATGCTCCCTTATGTTCTATTTTCCTCTATCTGGCTGCTTAAAGTTTTTGCTGCTTCATAATTCATACACCTGTGACATAGTGTGACCTTGGGAAGTGTGTGTGGGGGTACCGATAGACACAATTCTATCCCTAATGTGTATTTCAAATGTCATGCTAATTACTTTGCCTTGTTTCTGGATTCATATCCCTTAGTCTAGGGTTGGCTAAACATGGCTTGCCTTTTTAGCAGAGTGATTGGCTAGGCTGTGGTCTGGTTGGTCTTGGGTCAGGGGCTCAATGGGCCAATCTCATGTAGATGTGTGATGGAAGCAATTGTGGATTACTCCAGCAAAATACAGCAGCCGAGCAACAAGGGATGTTAGCCAGATAATTTCCCTGGAAGGAAACTGTGAGTGAGCAGGTAGCAAAGGATGTTTCTAGAACATTAATTAGCTAACAGCCTCATCAATTATTGGCCCAGAGAATCAGAAAGTTAAAAGAAATGTTATAAATCCCATTCACTAATATTCACATTTCCTACTTCTAAAAAACCCCTCTCAACCATAGAATGAATATTTATCGACTTTTTATCCTGACAAAATGCACCTATGTATTAGGGCTTCATACCTTGTAAGTAGCTAATGGAAGATAAGCAAGCAATACTAATGCAGACAGATACTAATAGCATCGAGAGTCAGTAACCAAGAGGCTGACAGCATGGCAGAAAAATCTATGAAAAGCAGACACATGAACTCAAATAGCACAGTAGCCTGGGACCACTTTCAATGTAGGTTAAAAACAGCCCTATGTACTTCAACAGCCCTCGAGGGCATTCCTGTCTTACAGGCTCGTTAACTGTAGCTAATGTTCACATTGGTGAGCCTGGAGTATATAAGGAAAGGCTAAAGGCTAAATTATGTTTAGAACATCCAGCTTAAGGAGACAAGAACTTATGTAACGCACCTAAGAAAATCTTCCATGTGCACTTAAAAATGAGCGTGTCAGCGAGCAACCCTCAGTTTTCCAAATCAAGTTGCTTGCCGAGAACTCAGGAATAGCTGCCCCCAACCACGCGTGCTCTGTACTTCATGCCAGCTACCGGGAGCCAGGTGGCAAAATGCCCTGTTCCTTATGGCTGCCCAGAAAGACCATCTTAACTCTCTTGAGGTCAAGATAGATAACAGCAACCAAGAGGCATGGCAGTCAAGAGTGTCGGCTTCTTGTCTAGGTGCTGGAGACCTAACTCATGTCCCCATGCTTGTCTGACAAGCATTGGTGAGTTATGTTTCTAGCCTTGGAATTTAACAATTTTGTGTTATCTTCTAAATGAATAAAACACCTACATCTATTTGCTGTTTTTTTTTTATGGAAGTTTTCTTTATTTTCATTATACATGCAAGAGTTTTCTGCCTTCATTTATGTATATGCACATTGTGCACAATTCTTGGAGGCCGGGGGAGGGTGCTGGGTTTTCTAGAACTAGAGCCACAGACCATTTTACACTCCCGTGTGGATGCTGGGCACTGATCTTGGGTCCTCTGCAAGAGCGAGGGTTCCTAACTACCAAGCCTGTGAAGGTGTTTTCCTGTGAATTATTTGGTTCTCGGGTATTATTTTTCTTCCTTTGGGGCATTAGCTGTTAGTAAGGAACTATCTTGAACTAGTTTATCTACTAATGAAGGACCACGCAGTTTTTCTAGAAGAATGGAATGGACAGGGAGGAGCCAGGCTGTGGAGGAAAATGATGTCCAAGTATGTAAACACGAGACAAGGTGTGTTGCTTTGTTGGGGAAAGGGCTGATGTCCAAGAGGGAATTTTCTGGGGAGAAGGGGACACAGGAGGGCAGGCAGAGATGTGAAGAAGCAACTTTTAGCTAAAAATATTCTCAGGGTTATTGCCTTGATTAAGTGTTTTAAAGAAAAATTCTCCAAAGGACGGTTTGAGGATTTCAGCCCATGGCTTCCATCTCCACCTCATCTCCCTTCTGTAGGTGACTTGATTCAAAGTTCAAAAAAAGCCACCATGAAAAGAACAAGGTGATGGAGTTGTCACCAGAACCTTTGAAATCTTCAGTTAAATAGTGCCTCAGTCAAGTCATATGGCCTGCCTGTCTTGAAATTCAGTCACCTCAGTCATTTTCTTCAAATAACTGTTATTACATTTCTTCTCAAAATAAACAACTTCAGGCCTCTCAGCATTCCAGGTAGATGAGAGAGGGAGAGAGAGAGAGAGAGAGAGAGAGACTTAGCTGTCAGTTCGAGGTTGAAGACATCAAATTCACAAACAAAATTGAAAAAGAGAGGGCATAGTCACTCTGTGCTCTGTCAGACTTCTTGTAACAATGCACCACCATAAAAAACCACCCACTCTCCCTCACACGTGTGCCTCAAGATTAAACCAAAGCGTGTACTTCCGGGGGACTGAGCCACAGCCCTGGCAAGCCTCTGCTCACTGGCTGGACTTGAAGTTCCCTCTCATTATATTAACCTGTTCAGTTGTTTTGGGGACTTTTCCAAAATTTTAAAGGGGTCAAACATTTTTTCTGATATACCAGGGATTTGAGATTTTTTTTTAATAATACTTTTTTTTTTTTTTTTTTTTGTAAATAAAAGAAGGACACCAGTCTTCTGCCAAGCGGGTATAACAGATTTTGCAAACAGAACTGTGAAGCCTACATCTGGTATGTGCACATGATTAAATAACAGTTCAATCCCCCTGTATGGGGAGAAACCTACAGAAACTAGCTTCAGCGCTCACAAAGAATTTGGGGCATGGCAAAGAAAATTCAAACTGTCTATCAGCTCCAATCACTTGTTTGTTGCTTTGTTGAGAGCCTTTCTTGAGAGTCATTTTTAAGGCCAGATCTTATTCCTCTGGAAAGAGAGTTCTGGGATTAATTAGTGATGTCTGCCTTAGGTACAGAATAGAAGTCTAATAGTGCATTTGCTGTGATGTCTGCCTTAGGTATAGGATAGATAGAAGTCTAATAGTACATTTGCTATTTATTTATCCTTTTGGTAGATCTATGACATTGAAAAATATAGAATTTGTATTTTTGACCACTTGGCAGTTTTTTCTGAAAGTCCACCATCATACATAGTGATTTAGAAGTTTTATCATAAAATAAATTTTATGTATTTTTGAGAGAGAACTACCAGTTCACGCCTATCTTGTTAGATGACAATCATTCCAAAATTCTGTGGCTTAAAAAAACTTAATATGCTTACAGAACTTGTGTAGGCCCTTGGAAGGCCTGTGCACAGGTAGCTTGCAAAGTCTGGAAAGACTTAAGAGATCTAGCTGGTGAAACCTTAGTCGCAAACATCCCTAGATTCCACGTTAGGGAAGATTGTGCCTGCCTCCACAGGGAAGCAAAGCCAGAAGAACGTTAGCTAGGGTGGGCTAGGCCGATGGAGCCATTTGCAGAAAACACAACCTGCCGAAAGCAGGTGGCAAGTGAGTAAGCCCCTTCATCTTCAGCTGCCCCACTGGTTGCTTGCCTAGGGTAATAAAAACTTGATTCATTTGCGGATGATAATAAAAAAAAAATGGTTAGCAGTAATTCCTTCGCTTTAAGGAAAAGTCAAAAATTCTTAAAATGATGGTATGAAAACCTGTATCAAAAGCAAGCCTGTATCAGAAAAGTCCATTGCCCTGGAAGATGTTTTAGTCTGCACATATGATGCTTGCTAACGTTTGCTGAGTGTTTGCTTCCCCAGAAAATAGCATAATAGCGACAGACCAAATACCCACTTAATTTGGAGAATTTTACCAACTCTGCCCTGTAATTGCTTGTTGGAGGGGCTCTGTGCATCGTAGCTGGGTAAGTAAGCATCAACTCTGGTTTGTACTCCTTTTTTCTAGTCGTGAAATCTCAAGTTGCCCCTAGCCTGTATCTGACTGATTCTCACTCTACTATAGAACGCTGAAAAACCATCTCCGGAATTTGTTTCCTAGGCTACTCTTTAAAAGGTTTGCATAATGGATTAAAAGGGAAAAAGAGCTTACACAGACCCGTTGCTATTGGAACCCCAGCAGTGAACACTTTGCATGTTTATTCCTGGAGACACTGTCTCTAACTGTCTATCTCTTGCACTGACACTCGCTCTGAAGGGAAGGAGCCCCTCTCCTTCCAGAGGAATGTGAAGACAGGAGAACTTGAGGGAGAGAGAAAGCCACTCTTGGCCGGCACATGTAAGGGCCTGTGTGTGTTGAAGTGGCTACCGACATGACTACACAATCTTGCCCAGCACTGCCTTCGCCGGCTGGCTCCTCCCCCACCCTAGGAAGAAAGCATGAGCTGAAAAAAAAAGTGTGTCTCCAAGAAGCAGTGGTGAGGTGGTTGCTCCATCTTTTGCATTCACAATTAACAGCGGCTGAGAGCATACACTGAGGAGGGTGAAATAAGGGGTGGTTTCCGCCCTGGGGTGTCACAACATCTCAGGGGCATGCTGGCAGAGAGACTGGATGTGGTGGGGGTGGAGGTCGGGAACGGACCAGGGGAAACAGAACCCTTTCCCATCATTCATCTACGAATTAGGTGGCAACGGGGCTGCTATGGACAAGAGGGTCTCGATTCACAAAGAAGTAGATCCTCTAAGACCAGGAACACATTTCCGAAGGAGAAATAAATTTGTATGTGGTGGATCCATAGAACAAAGCCAATGTAACTCCTTAGCTATAGAGAAGCCGTGAGAAACCTCTCACTGTGCGTAACAGTTTCTAGGGAGCTGCGTTCACATCTGCAACTCGGCAGGTGTGTGTGCGTGTGTGGGCGTGGTGTGCCGAAACAGTCTCTCATGGGGCATCTCAGCAGGTGCTCCCCAACTCTTCTAGTCAGCTAACAGTGTTCCCCAATACTTACAGTGTTCCAGACAGGATGGAGATGATGGGGAATTTTTTTTTTAAAGTCCTTGATTTTATTTTTAAGATTCGTTTTATGTTTTTAATCATGCGTATGTTTGTGTGTCTATCTGTGTATGCGCCCATGGAGGTCAGAAAAGAGGGTTTCAGGGTGCCTGGAGCAGGAGTGGCAGGCGGTTGAGAACCTCTAACATGGGTTCTAAAAACTGATCTCACATTCCCTGGGGTGCTCCTAACAGCTGAGCCACCTCTCCAGCTCTGAATTTCTGTTTTTCAGGGTCCTAACTGTGCCACTCTGGTTTGGTACCTGCCTTACAGACAGCAGGAGAGCAAGGGCTCCCTTCCCAGCCTGGGTGGACCTGAGAGACTGGGGTCCCACAGGAGAAAGTGGGATGGAGATGATCTGTGGATATCCCAGATGTCAGAGCTTCTGCACTTCCTGCTAACCTGTCACATCAGAACAGTGGTGATCCCATAGCATCTTTCACGGCTGACCTCCCCCAAACACTAATATTTATAGAAAGCCGTTGAGCATTAATAAAAGAGGAAAACCCACAGCTCCAGCGCGTGTTGTATTAATTTAAGGTTCATGGCTTCATTACCCAGAACCTGCAGACAGTAAGAAGGCAGCATCTAAGACACAGAAGAGTGTCACCAGGAAGTCAATGCCAGGTCTTTGGGCGATGGAGTGTGGCCAATTATCTTGTAAATAGTGTCATCAAGTATGCTACCGATAAGCCACCCCGGAGGTGGCAGGAGAGGAAGAATTCCAGGGTCAAGCTGAACTGCTTCAATAATATACTCCACTAAATCCACTTAAAACCTAGAGCAAGAAAGAGAAAAGAAAGGAGCAGGTCACACCGTTAGGTAGGGTACACGTGGGAGGAGAGGCCACATCCTCATCCCTGCTCTGCGCAGTACCCATCTTCACCCTCCCCAGTCTCTCTCAGGGATGGGAAAATTACAGACAGCATGCCCCGGGGATACATTGTTTGTGTCAATTTGCTTAGGTCACAGTATGCAGCCGTTTGATTTTTATTCTAGATATTTCTGAGAGGGTGTTTGAGGCAGGATCAGAGTTCAAACCAGCAAGGCTTTGCTGAAAAGCAGCTTTCTCTCATAAAGGGAGTGGACATCATCCAAGTAGTAGAACTGGGTTTAATGATGGTCTACGGCCAGAACTACCCTCTTCTCAAGAAGGTCTCCAGGACACCAAAGTGGACACTCTCCACAATGCCCCCTAGCCTTGCAGGGTTTGGGTTTGCCAGTCTTTACGACCATCAGAGCCCCCACCTGCACCCACCACCTATCTTCATACTTTTTTGTTCTTGTGAGACACACTTGGAACTCACTATATAACCCAGGCTGGTTTTGAACTCACAACAATCCTGCTGCCCATCCCTCTTGCTCATCCCTAGCTATCAGGACAACTGTGACCTTTCAGCAGCTGAAGGATGAGGGTGGGATATTAATGAGACAGAAAGGGCAGGTACCCAGCCTTCCATTGACATGTGACAGGAATGGGGAGGTGGCTCCCATCTAGGGGTTCTTCCCTGGAGACCTAGGCACAGATGTTAGTTAAAATGCGATCAGAAGACCAGAAGAGGTAGCTGCCAGGTGGCTGATTCAGAGGGACACCCCTAGCAAACAAATGCCATTCTTTTTGTTTTTGTTGTCTTTCTTTCTTTCTTTCTTTCTTTCTTTCTTTCTTTCTTTCTTTCTTTCTTTCCTTCTTTCTCTTTCTTAACTTATTTTGGGTGTGTGCTTTGCCTGCATACATGTTTGTGTACCATGCATGAAACTTGGTGCCTGCAAAGGTCAGAAGAAGGTATTGGATCCCCTGGAACTGGAGTTACAGATGGTTGTGAGCCACCATGTGGGTGCTGGAAACCTGGGTCCCCTGCAAGAGCAACAAATGCTCTTAACCGCAGAACCGTCTCTCCATGTCTGTTTTCAAAAGCAAACACAACTATACTGTCTCTTAAGGCTAGCTCCTTTCTCTGCTACGTGTCCTAGAGCTTAGAATGAAAAGGGAAAAGACCCTCAAAGCTGATTAACCCTACAGAGGCCTGATGTGAGACTCATTGTTTCAGGTGACCTAGGCCTCTGTGCTGCCCTCCTGCCCCCACCATCGCCCCGACTCCCTGTGTCCCTCCCTGTCCCTCGCTGCATGTGGTTCATTTAAGGTCAAGGCTAGGCTTGACTCACATCCTGGCACGGTAATCAGTGTTCAAGAAAATATTTGTGGAATGAGCAAATCGATGACCCAGCACCCAACCAACCTGGAATGAAAGAAGCAGGACTGAGAGCCTCGGGCAGAGTCAAAGGCAGCTGTGGGGCGGTCAGCAAAGGAGGCCATGCAGCTTGCCCGGTGCTTTCCTGTGAGCGCGCAGGCTTCTGCGCTAACTCAGGGCCCACCTCTATTAGAAGTAAACATTTCTAACTCCTCTACAGAGAGGCAGACAATCTTATTAAACACCCACATGTCAGATTTCAAATATTTACACATTATCTTGCCATGGAACATGTTTTCCACCAGCAAAAACTAGCGAGACTCCATTCTAGCACGCACACCGTTGCCAGCGAGGGTTCTCTAAAACCTGCTGGCAAGCTGTTCGCTAGCACCGTGTCTGTCTACTTGCCGCTCGTGGCCATGGCACTTTGGAGACTCAGGTGGAAGCCATGTCTTCTTCGGAAATTTGCGTGTGGTGATAGGAGATGGTAGCCCACCGTCCAGCTGGTGGTAGCCTCTCTGTTTCCTGTCCTCCTTTCCTCTCTGTTCTTTCCTACCTACCTGGCCCTGGCCAACAATCTTCCCCCTCCTTCCCTGACTCTGCTCTTTTTCCCACACGCCAGCCACACCTCGTGTGCGTTCCCACCTTTGAACTTGGAGTTGAGGCACTGAAGTTCCTTTAAGGTGCCCTCAGGGCACGAGCTGGGCTCCCACAGCCCACGCACAGCCAGGGCAGTAAAAGTTGAGGGAGCAGCCACAACACGCCCAACAGCACAGAGGCAGCCCCGCCTACCCGAGCCGACACTTCTGCCTTGGTACCTTGCTTCCTGGGCCCTTGCTGCCTCACACCGTTTGGCCCTAGGAGCATGTCCATTCTTTTCACCTATTTGTTCAATTAAAATAATAACAACCAGGGACTGGGAGTGTGGCCCAGCATGAGGGCTTGCTAGAATGCATAGGGCTCTGGGGTCCTTCCCAGCACCGAGGGGGGAACGGGAGGGGGCAGAGCGGGGAGAGCGTGTGCCTGCCCTAGTAGGCAGTGGGTGTGTAGCCAGAGTCCTGCCCGGGAATTCGTGTTAGTGGGCAGCGCTCAGTTACCTGTAGATGCTTTTCTGTAGGAGAGCCCTAGAGAGACAGACACGCAGGGCCCTGGTGTCTACAGGCAGGAAGTGACTGCTGGGGGATGGGGAGCTGGAAACCAAAGGTTGGTGATGCTCCAAGAAGGGAAAAGAGTGCCCAAACTGGTAGGGGCAGAATAAAAGAGGTCCGTGGTGGTGGCTAGATCCCAGAGTTCCTGAGGAGGTGGTGAGCTAGGAGAGCATCGAAGGGGTCGGGGCATCAAGGGCATTGGGGTTGGATCAAGGGCACGCAACTCTATCCTGAGGCGAGAAGAATCCTGGGGAGTGTTCAGAGGATTGATTGAAGGGTCTCTCAACAGTCCCTTGTTGCCACCTCCTGGTCCAGCCTTCCGGGCTTTGTGGAACCTTACTGGTCACACATTCTTTCACGGAGCATCAGATGAAACCTTTGCAACTTGTCCAAGGCTAACTGAGTACCTCGCCCTGCCAGCCCTTCACCCCAATAGCCCCTCACCCCCTGACCTGCTTGCTCCCTCAACTCTGACAGTCATGTCTCCCCTGCTGTGCGTGCATGCGTGAGTGTGCGTGTGCGTGTGCGTGTGTGTGTGTGTGTGTAAGCCAGAGGACAGCCTCACAGGGTTATTTATCTCTTGGGAGCCATCTACCTTGTTTTCTGAGGCTGGGTCTCACACTGGTTATGGAGCACTACAGTTGGGGGGGGTTAGCTGCTCAGTGAGCCCCAGAGAATCTCTTTGTCTCCACCTCCCCAGCGCCCACGGGATTACAGATGCTCAGCTCATTCCCAGCTCTCTCTGTCGGCACTGGGAATCATGGCAAGCACTTTACTGCTGAAGTAGCTCTCTAGCCTTTTTCCTCCCCTGTTTTTGCAGTAAAGTCTCGCTACCTGACTCTGACAGTATGGAACTCACACACCAGGCTGTCCTCAAACATTCGGCAGTTCTCTGGCCTCTGCCTTCTCAGTGGTAGGATTGTAAGTATACGGCACCATGCCTAACTTTTTCAGAGGTATTTCCTTAACGGATAACCCTTAAGTGGGGGCAGAAGGACCTCCCACTGAACCTGGAGCTTGCTGTTTGGTCTAGGGTAGTGGGTGGCAGGCTTAACCATCTTCTCTCTGCTTCCCACAGTGCTGAGGCTGCAGGCGCAAGTGTAGCCAAACACAGCTTCTTCCTCTCTTTGTCACAGCATATTACATCAATTTCAACATCTACTCTGGGCTACCTGAACTTTGAAATGCTGGTTAGCACAAGGGACCTCCCTGACAAGCTGAAGCCCCCCCCTCCTCCAGTCTAGGCAAACCAGACAAACCTAGGTACCTTGTCCTACAGGTTATTTTGAGTTTCAGCTACATCCTGCACCTCAGTTGGCCTACAAATGTTCCCCTGGGGCCAGGGCTTCGGATAATATGGATGCTGGGAGTCTTCCCAGCCATGGTTTAAAGGTGTGTCATGGCACATGAAAAGGGAAGCAGGCCATGCCAGTGCCTGGTAATGAAAGCAACACTAGAGGAATAGTAATAACCATTATAAACACCAATCCTCACCCAAGCCCCTCTACAGTCTCTGAGTTCAGAAGTATCCCGTTTCACAGAGTGTAAAAGGAGGCACAGAGGACTATGAGACTGTTTCAGGATTCCTATTGATGTGAGGAAACACCATGACCAAAAGCACCTTGGGAAAGGAAAGGGTTTATATGGCTTACACGTCACATCACTGTTCATCATGAAAGGAAGGCAGGGCAGGAACGCAGACAAGGCAGGAACCTGGAGGCAGGAGCTGATTCAGGGACCAGAAAGGAGTGCTGCTTACTGGTTTGCTACTCTAAGGCTTCCTCAGCCTGCTTTCTTATAGAACCCCGGACCACCAGCCCAGGGGTGGCCCCACATGAGAGTTGAACCCTCCCACATGAATTATCAGTCAAGAACATGCACCATAGACTTGTCCACAGGCCAATCTGGTGGGGGCATTTTCTCAATTGGGGTTCCCTCTTCATAAATGACTTGCATCAAGTTGACTAAACTAGCCATCACAGAGACCATGCTAGCAGGAGGACATCATAGGCTGAAATGGTCATCCTAGGCCAAGATGAGCCAGGAGCTAGTGATGTCAGAGCTTGGGACTCAACAACAGAGTATCTCTCCCTGCTCCCCGTCCGAGAAAAGGTATAGGAGAACCGTCATCTATAAAACTTTAACATAGAGCCAGCCGTATTCTACACCGCCTTGAGTCAGGGCTTCCTCATAGGACTCCATTAAGATTCTGGGATATATTTCTTCCTAATTTCTCAAAGAGGTCCTCGCCGGACTTGCCCAAGAAGTTCAGAACTCAGTTTTGTTTGTTCGGTAATCATGAACCCAAGAATGTGTCTGCGGGCGGCGGGGGGGGGGGGAAGGTTTAAAACAATGGGAAGGACTGTCTGCCCGTGGACCCTGTGGAGCAGGAAATTCATGTGGGAAGCTGTTGCGTGCAACCGGCATTGGTGTGCAGCGCCGAAGAGCTTCGCATCCAAGGGGTGTGGAGGCCAAAAGCAGCTTCCTGGTCTTTCAATGAAGGATTGTTCCGAACTGGGCTTCGCAGACCCGATAGCGCTCCACAGAGATGCCTCGAGGCTCTTCCTGTATTGACTCAGACTGGGGCAAGAGAGCCGGGTCTCTACTTCTTAAAGACAGAAGGGGGAGGATGTCAGGCAAACTCCAGCTGAGGAATGTTCTACAAAACACCTGACCAGCAACCCTCTGAACTCTTAAGGTCTTGAAAAGGAGGTGTGATATCTGCATGTACAGGTATTAGTTAGCAATCGGTTCTGGCTCACCTACTGTGACAAATACATTGAGGTAGTATGTTAGTGATGGGAGAAGCTGGGCTGGGGTAGGAGAGCTTCACACCGCCTCAACTTTCTGGCAAATCCAGGTCAGTTTTAAAATCCGGTTTGTTCAGTAGGAAGAGGTGCTGCTGACCAGCGGATTTCTAGGCCACTCACTCTCTGTTGACAACCTCGGAGCCATCTGTGCAGTTGGCCAGAGAGACGGCATAGAGTCCAGGGGTGTGGGCAGCCGTAAGACCAAGATGCTGCAGAATGAGATTTTCGTCTTTATCTGGGGTCCCACCCGTGGTATCTTATCAGAAAGGGGGTGATCTTCAAGAGCCAAGTCTGGGTGTCACAGATTATAATAAGTGTCACACACATCTCATTTCTTTCCTCTTTAATAGATTTTTGTGTATATATGTTGGGGTGTGTGCGCGCATGCTATGTGTGTGTGTGTGTGTGTGTGTGTGTGTGTGTGCGTGTGTTGTGCATGTACTCATGCACCGGCCGACAGAGCTCAGAAGAAGATGTCAGGTGTCTTGCTCTCTCTCTCTCTCTCTCTCTCTACCTTATTCTCTTGAGACAGAGTAGGGTCTGCTGTTTGAACCTGAAACTTCATCTAGTCTGGCTGGCCAGTGAGTTCCCATGATCCGCCTGTCTCCATCTGCATGCTGGGATGAAGGCATGAGAGGCCATGCTTGGCTTTTCTGTCAGTTCTGAGGATTTGAACTCAGATCCTCATGCTTGCGCAGCAAGACCTCTTAACCACTGAGCCATCTCCTCAGGTCCTTTTCCTTTCTCCTGTGCCTTGAACATCAACCAGCACTTCAGAAATAACTGAGCCATGGTCCCCGCCCCCCATTCAGAAGCCTTCTCCTTTCCCTAACCTTCATCCATCAGCCACGCATGCAATACAAGGTGAGTCGCCCAAGGCGCCTTCCCCCTTCCTTCCTCATGTCTCACCTTCCCTTCATGGCTTTCACATGTTCTCTCCAGTCTTGCTGTTGTCCAGGCTCAGCCTCCTCATGCAGCCTGCTGGCCACAGCTCCCAACCCTTCCAATGCTCAAATATTATATATAATAAAATACTTCAGGCAACCAAACCCCAACAGGTATTGGCAATACAATGAGCCTACAGCTAAGTAGAAAAATAACACTTTACTGATGACGTTAAGAGTACCACTGTCTGACTCATTCCCTGCTTTTGAACCTCTTCCCTTCTCTCTCAGTCTTTTATTTTATGGATTCAGTGTTCCACTGTGTAGCTCATGGTAGCCTCAAACTTGCCATCCTCCTGCCTTGGCTTCCTGACTGGTAGGACTGAGTTCTTCCACTTTTGCCATTCCCCACTGCCAGTACTTTTAAGGGCTCAGAGTGGTGGCTCAGGGGTTAAGAGCACTTGCTGCTCTTCCAGGTTCAGTATCCAGCCCCCACACCAGGCAGCCCACAGCCTCCTATAAACCACGTTTCAAAGGCTCTGACGCCCCCTTCTGGCCGCTGCGGGCACCCACACGCACATGGTACGTACAAATAGCTCAGAGACACACATGCACTTAAAACATATGAAAAAAAAGTATTTGCTTGTTTTTTTTTTTTTAATCAGGCTAAGGGAATTCTCTTCTGTTTCTGATTAAAACCCAACCAGTGAACAAGGGTTGGGTTTTACTGAAGACAGTCTCGACCGGCTCTGGAAAAGTTGCGCACGCGCAGTTTTCCTCCATCAATCTGCCTTTGTGGCGTTTTACAGAAAGATACCCACGCGCTCCTCGTCTAACATGGCAGGGTTTTAATCAGGCGATTAACATGAGCTGACTTACATTCTGTAAAGTTCACGCCGGCCACTGTGTGGAGAATCCATTGGAGAGAGCAAGGGAGAGAAGAGGGAGAGTAGCCAGGGGCTGTGGCAGCCCTCCCAGGGACAGAGTGGGGACGTGGGAATGGAGATAAATGAGACAGGTTCGGAAAGAAGAAAGCTGTTTTGGAGATAAAACAGAGGAATGTTCTGATTTGAGCATGAAGCGTCCCCACAGGCTGGTGGCTGGTGTGGAGCTGGTAGCACCATTTTAGGAATTTCGGGCAACTTCTAGAGTGCAGGGCCTTCCAGAGGAAGGAAGTCACCCCCCGGGTGAAGGCCCGGGGGAGGGGAGGTTACTGTGGGAAGTTCTGTCTGGTTCCTGGTCCTTTCCCCTCTCCCTGTCTACCATGAGGTGAAGATCGTCACCGTATGCCCCTGCCACCGTGAGGTTCTGTCCAAATGTGCGCACCAGGCCCAGGGACCAGGGATCAAACCCGCGGAACCCGCCAGCCAAAGTTAGTGCTCCCCCCTCTATTCCTGTCAGGTGTGCGCTGGCAGGGGCCAGATGGCCTACCCACAGAGGACTTAGGCAAGGAGCGGTGGAGACGAGCGAGGCTCCCTTTCCGGTGAGCTGGCGTTCAGACGCCCAAGGGCGGGTGCCAAGCAGACAGCTGGAGGCTTGAGTGCGAGGCCCAAGGACAACCTTGAGGAGCTGATCTAGACCACAGCATTAGAAGCCAAGGCCATGTGTGAAGTCTAGGGGAGAAGGAGAGATGGAGAGGACAGAAGCGTTATGGGTGTGGGAGCGCAGAAGCCCAGCAGTTGCCAGTGGAATTTACTAAGTAAGCCTCTCCAAATTTTTGTCACTTGTGTACAGATATTTGAGGGGAAAAACCAAGAGCCATTTTGCATACCGAGCTGAGTAAGTCAAGCGTGTCCAGCTTACAGGACTCTCTGGAGCAGGCAGGGCGACCTTTCCGTGTGTCTCTCTCTTGGACAAGCATCGATCTCTTGATCTAGCCTCAGGCCTCTTCCTCCCTCTCTGCGTCCTGTGGCATGCTCCTGTCTCCATGACATTCTGCCCACATGCCTAGGAACCTGCGAACCGCGGTCTGATTGCCTTGTGCGGAACACGCCAGTTTGTCTCATTTTGCTCTCTTGTTAGCGGGGACTCCCGTAGCTATAAATACTATCTCTCTCCCACACATTGGACTCATTTCATGAGGAACACACACACCCTCAAGGTCTGAGGAGTTCGCCGAAGAGAGCACCGCTTCGCCCCTGCCCGAAGGCCTATTTAAAACTAAAACTGAATTCCAATTACCTTCTCTTAGACAGTTTTTCCACACACCCTTGGAGATAACATTTACAAATGACATTGAGAGTCCTGGCCAAGAGACAAGAAGACAAAAGGTGTCAGATGTGCTCGAGGCTTTCCACAGTCGAGGGGGTCCACCTGGCTTTAGCTGGGCGACGTGGCAAACCCGAACCTTCCTCCTCGGGATTCATGGTTGGCGGAGAGAGGGGTGAGATCCTCTCAGCTGTGTGCAGTCAGTTGTTGGAATTTCAACAGGCCCTCCCCTTCCTAAGCAACCACGATGATTCTCAACAAAGGTAATTTTCTGCTTCTCTGGTTCAATTCAATTTGTCTTTTTAAAAGCAATTAGCACCCCCTTTAAACTTCCTTTATGCCCCACTAATTGCGCTCAGTTCAGGAGTTAAAGCCCTCCCCCATCTCCACTTCGACAACTCCAATAATATCTAGTTAAGGTACAGGCCAGACCCCAAATACACGTTTTGGTTGACAGTCTCCTTAGCTTTGTACGTATTTAGATTTCCACCAGGGGGGAAAGAAGAGGGGATGCATTTTTATGCTTTCCGGAGTAAGGTGCGTTTCCAATTAACCGCACGTCAGAGGAACTGGAAACTGCACACCGGAGGACTTAAATATGCATTAAGAAAAAATTCCACAGCACACTTGAAACTAGTTGGTAGGCCCACAGGAGTCAGACACACCAAGGAACTTGTACTTTTCCTCTGTAAACCAACACTGCTTATTTACTTGAGCTGGGTAAGGCAATCTGAACTCACCAACACGCTGACCTGATTAGATAGATCTTCTTAGGTGGCAGCCAGCTCTCGAGAAGACCCAGGTGTGACAGGAAAGCAGATGGCCCTGGGAGGCACTTTGCCTCCAGCGAAGAGGGTTGAAAGAGAATCACGGACTTTTGAGCTCCAACCGGCTTAGCATAGAGCTACCCCTGACTTTGCAAACGAACAGACTCATGACCGAAAAGGAAGGATTGGGAATGCTAATGTGTTCTTTCCATTGCAGAGAGGGATAGTTCTTGATATGTTATGTTGGAATGAACTAGAGAGCTGGAGCAAGAAAACGGCCCCCAACACCACCAAGTTAGAGATGTCATTGGTGTGGGGAAATGCCTAGACACTTTTTAAAAAGATCATATGTGTATATGTACATACATGTATGTGGGTGTATGCATGCTATATCCTGTTAGGAGATTAGAGGACTACATGCAAGAAATGGTACTCTCCTTCCACCATGTGGATCTAGGGGATAAAACTCAGTTCTTTGGGTTGATGGCAAGTGCCTTTATTTTCTGAGCCATCTCTCTTGCCCTGCACTGGGATCTCTCTCTCTCTCTATCCATCCATCCATCCATCTATCATCTATCTGTTTTTCTATCCATCTGTCCATCTATCATCTACCTGTCTATCTATCCATCCATCTATCTATCTGTCTATCAGTATTTTAAGATTTATGTTTAGCCAGGTGTGGCGGTGTGGCGGCTCACACCTTTAATCCTAGCACTCAGGAGGCAAAGGCAAGTGAATCTCTGTGACTTCGGAGACCAGCCTGGTTTACATAGTAAGTTCCAGGCCAGCCAAGGATACACAGCAAGTCCTTGTCTCAAACAACAAAACCAACAAAGATTTATTTTTTATTATAGTTATGTGCCTGTGTGCCTATGCATAGTATGTAGTATGCACCAGTGCCTATGGAGGCCAGAAAGGGGTGCTGAACCCCCCGGAGCAGGGGTTACAGTTGGTCGTGGGCTGTCTCTCGCAGGTGCCGGGGACTGAATTCAAGTCCCTCGCAAGAGCCTCAAGCACACCTGGCCACTCAGTCACCTCTCCAGTACCGACACTGGATTTTTAAGCCTTCCTTTCCCGACTTTGAGTAGCAGGAAGGGGAGAGGGAGGCAAGTGAGATGCAGGGCACACTGGACATACTGACAAGACACTTAGCTCTAATTCGCTTGACCTCACCCACCACCAGCACCAAGTCTCCAGCTAATGGAGACTTACTGAAACTCAACCCCCAGACTTCCCTTTTGATTTATAACTTATAGCAGTCTTTGCTTCTTTTAGTGGAGAGGCCTGGAACTGATTTCTGCTTGGCTCCTGGGGCCAGTGTATTCATTTGGTAAACAGAATGGCCTTGCTGAAATGTTGTAGAGGTGGTTGGAGCCAAAAGAATCATCTCATCTCCTAGGAACCAATTAGAATCCCTGAATGGCAAAATTCCCAATTAGAAAAAAAAAAAAAAAAAGAAAGACAAAACATTCTGAATTATTTTGGAACTTTCCACTGGGCAGGGCAGGATGCTCTAGGCTAGTTTGTCAGAGAGCTGGGCAGTGCTTTGGCATTGAGTATTCAAGAGAGAAGGCGGAGTGACCACCAGAACCTGGTGCCGTAGTTCAACTCCAGGCAGGCAAGCACACAAACACGCATGATGTAGTCGGCAACCGTTCCCACTACATTTAATATCAGCAGCCAGCCAACTTGAACAGCCACTGGCAGCTAAACTCTAGAGTTGAACTGAGGGCCGGTGGGCCCTGGAGGCCTCTTGCTTAATTCTGTGGCCTTGCGTCTCTGTGTGTGTGTGTGTGTGTGTGTGTGTGTGTGTGTGTGTGTTGGGGGGTGGTCCAGCACCCTATTGATGATGGGTACAGCTGTGAAATCTACACCCTACCTTGCTGACCTTTCTCACCGCTTCCAACTAAGCCATTCACCTGACGAAGCTGAAAGTTCCCTCTGTTCAGTTGGGTGGTGAGAAATAAAAAGAAACTCCCTCAACCTGCCGGACTGGTTCTGAGACTTGAACCAGGTCCAACACCTTTATATAATGCATAATCCAGGACACCGGTCGGTCCCCAGTTGCATTGACTTTTCACAGCGGCCCCCCCCCCCCCCCCATCCCACACCACACACCTTCCCCTGTGCAAATTTGCCTTTCCTTGACAAATCCTAAAGATCTGAGGGCCCCACCTTCGTCTTGGGGAGCCACACATCAGCAAACTATTTTAAGAGAAGCATTGTGTAGCTACAAAGACTGGGAAGAGGGCCTGGGTGAATGACAGTCCTGGGAACAGCCAATTAACTGGTAAATCCCTGTTGTCTGCAAGCTGAACCACGAGTGAGGGAGGGAGGAGGGAGAGCAGCTGCCACCCAATTAAACTCAGTTGCTGAGCCGCGCCTGGAGGACTCTTGCTTCTGGTTTACCTAAACATATCTGTTCTCTCAGACATCTTAGGGACTGCTCGCAGCGAGCACTCTGTTGATTTCCTTCTTTATCGCTGCTGGCAACTGAGCTGAAAGACGCACAGAGGCGAACTGAACGATGGAAGGGTCACAAGTCCCCAAATTACACCTTCTTTGGAGTTTGGGTGGAAGGGAGAGGGGGGACTTTGTAATACAGCAGACTGAAGAGACTAGCCACACACACAGCCAGCAGCAGAGGGGTGGGTACTGGAGGGGGGAGGGGTAGGGGGAGGGGGGAGGGGTGGGTGGGGAGGGGAATGCATTACAGGTTTGGCGCCCTGAGTCTCTGAGTGCTCAGCCTACCCTCCAGTTAGTAAGTTTAAAGAACCCTGACTGCCTTTCTCTGGACTGATAGAAAGATATTGTGCAGTTCTTGGAGTTGAGCGTCCTGGCCAGGATGTCTTCTCTCTGTCTGTTTCCACCCCATTTTATCTCTTCCCCTTTTCTGGTTGCAACAAATTTTCCATTTTCAATTCCTGATCAGAACAGAAACTTCAGTCAGTAAATATGTATAAAATAGAGGTTCTCAACCTATGACCCCAAGGGGGTCGGTCGCATGACCGATATTTACCGATTTTTGTTACAGTAACAAAAATACAGTTATGAAGTCACAATGAAGTAACGTAGGGAACCATATTAAAGGGTCGCATCGTTAGGAAGGTAGAGGATCACTACTACAAGGGCTTGTTTTCAACTCACACAGCAAACATACCCGCCACTGTCTCTCTGCTGGTCCTGGATCATCTGAGTCAGCATAACTGCCTTGTCTTAAAAAAAAAAAAACAAAAAACCCACCAATTTGGAGTCAGATCTCCTTAGTGCCCGAAAACCTGGGCCAGTTGTTGAAAACAATATTTGTTTTACTGTTTACTAATAATGAGATAGGTTTAATCCCATAGGACCTTGGAGAGAACAGCCTAGAAGACATCATGTGCCCATTATTAAGCTTCAATAACCATCAGTATTCTCTTCTTTCACTTCAGTTTTGGGGAGGGAGAGGGGGATGGAGCAATTCAGCCATCTCTTCTTCATATGTCCCCTTAGCAGATAAAGAGTTGTTCTAACATAAGCCCAGTGCCATCACCATCCCTAACATTAACTAGAATTTCCTTATTTTATTTACGTTATTTTTGAGACTGGGTTTCACGTAAACCAGACCTGAGCTCACTGTGTGGTGGAGGATGACCTTGAACTCCAGACTCTCTGGCTTTCACCTCACAACTGCTGAGAGTACAGGGATGGGTCCCCATAGGCGGCTCTATAATGTATCAGATTTCCAGTCCAGGTTCCAGGTGTCTACAGTGCCTCGAAAATGTCTTTTCGTGTTTGGCTCATTCAAAGGGTAATGTCTGAAAGGAGCCGCATCTCTTGTCCTGTTGTTTTTTTTAGCTACTTTTCTTATTGTTGTGACAAAACACTGGAAGCTGTTGGGATTTAGACCCAGGGACCGGAGGCTGAGGTGCCTAATTTACATCCCAAAGCTGACCTGACCTCCAGATTCTCCCAGCATCCCTCAGTCCCTACCTGTTACAGGGCATTGCTGGCACACCCCGCTTTCTACCCTGAACTTTCCAGCCCAGGGGTGCAGCTTCCCTATGTAATCCAGACATTTTGGTTCCTTCCATTCTCTCCCTCTGCTTCCCTCTTTCCCTCCCTCCATCCTTCCTTTTCCACTCTTCTCTCTCCTCTCCCTCTCTCCTTTCTCCTCTTCCTCCTCTCTCTCCTTTCCCTCTCTCCTCTATCTGCATGCCCAGTTTCTTTCTTTCCCATCCTTCCCTTTCCCCCCACTCTTCAGTCTCCCCCTGCACGGTGACTTTTCTGACCCGTTCCTTGGGACAGGTGAGCCCACCAGGAAGCTGCTCCCCATAAAACTGCATTTATAAACTCTAATCTGGATTGAATTAGCTCATTTCATTGGGCGGGAGAATGCTTATCAGAAGCGAGTCAGGAAGGCACGGTTTGCTTTGGTTCATGATTTGAGGGTATGGTCAGTCCTTCATGGTAAGGAAGGCATGGAGGCAGGCGATGAGACAATCATAGTAACATTGTGCCAATAGCCAGGAAGCAAAGAGAGATAAACTGTACCACACCGAATGGCTGCCTGTGTTCAGAATGGGTTTTCCAACTTCAGTTAAACATCTATGGAAACACCTTTCCAGTTAAACCCTGCCAAGGTGTGTCTCCTAGGTGACTCCCAGGCCTGTAAACCATCAAACTTACCCACCACATCGGGTCTGTCTCTTTTAATTAATAATAGTCCCCCTTGTCACATTTGGACCATTATTTATTGAATGCATGATATAATTTCTGCTACAGGATTGTCTACATTCTGGCTTTGACTCACCGTGTCCTCACGGCGCGTGTCTAACACGGTCCCCAAACTCATTTTCTGTAAGCTGAGGTTAGAAACTTGATTACATTCTATACTTTTTTTTTTTTTTTTTTTTTTTTTGGCAAGAATATTCCACAGGTGGAAGAACATCACATCAAGCGGTTCCACTTCTAGTGAAAGTCATCAGTGAGTTCAAATGCTGTCACCCTGGCCCAGCTCCCCTGACATTTTGTCTAATGGTTTGAGCAGCCAGCTTGATCCTTGACTGGCTCTGACTCCTGTGACTTTCTTGTTCTTTCTTTCTCCATGCACTTACTGTGATTCCAAAGAGAAGAAATTTCCTCATGAACTACACGGTTACCGAGAAATACGCTCTGTCCAGGAAGAGGTACGATAAGAACTTTATTATCTCCTTTTAATTTTCTCTTTCGCTTTACAAAAGTTTATTTTTATGCATGTGGGTGTTTTGTCAGGATGTATGTCTATGGGCCACACACATGCCTGGTGTCCAGGGAGGCCAGAGGAAGGCACCGGATGCCCTGGGATTCCAGTTCCAGTCAACCACCATGTAGGTGCTGGGAATTAGCCTGGGTGTCCCAAAAGGGCCAGTGCTCTTAACCAGGGAGCCACCTCTCTCCAGCCCCTGACGCACACTTTTTCTTTTTTCTTTTTCATTTTTTTTTAAATTTTAATTTTAATTTTTTTGAGTCAGAGTCTCACTATGTAGCCCTGGCTGGTCTAGAATTCACTAAGTGGAGCCAGCTGTCCTCAAACTCAAGAGATCCTTCTGTGTCTCCCAAGTACTGGGGTTAAAGGCCTGTGCCACCACACCTGGCTTAATTTTCACTTTTATCTGAATGATTGATGCCTTAAAGTTCCCCAGGGACAGAAAATGAAGTTTTCTTCCTTGTGGAGAAGGGATATTATGAGCTCATGAGTTTTTACATATTTGGCGTGGTTTAGTCTAGTCAATGTACTTTTTCTCATGCTCAGGGCCCTGTCATCTGTGGCCCATGAATGTTACTGTCCACTGTATTTTGCTTGACATGACCTAATAGTCTCAGCAAGTTCCTTGACTCAGGAGTGACAGGATCTCCTAGGCTAATAGACCTCAGATTTGGGATTAGCCACGTCTCCAAGGAGGCCTGAGTCTTTATGGAAAACAGTAGAGGTTATAATCTTGTTTCCAGGGTCTCTCCTCACTCATCTATCCTGAACATCTCCAGTGGACAGAACTTGGAAATTATTTAGAGAAAGAAAACCTGAGTTACGAACTTAGCTAAGTAAAAAATGTTTTATAATGGATTTTTTTATGTGCGTGGGTGTTCTGCTTGCGTGTATGTAAGGGTACCACACGCGCAGCTGGTGCTTATGGAGGTCAGAAGAGGGCATTGGGTTCACTGGAACTGGAGTTACAGATGGCTGTGAGCCACCATGTGAGTGATGGGAACTGAACCCAGGTCTTCTGGAAGAGTAACCAATGCTCTTAACCACTGAGCCATCTCTCAGCGGTTAAGTAAAGATTATACATTTTAAAAATATTATTTATTTATTTATTTATTTGTAGGAGGGAAACACTTGTTTGTGGAGAGCAGAAGACAACCCATGTTCCTAGGAGTGAACTCAGGTTATCAGGATTGGTGGCAAGTGACCCCACCCACTGAGCCACCTCACCCAGCCTAATTATGTTTTTGTTTGGTTTTATTTTGTACCCAGTTTCTCTTGTGCCGAAAAGCTCAGCTTCTAGTACTATTAACATAACTGGGTTTGTCTATCTTCCCACAACGGCAAATCGGTACACAACGTTTTGACCAGCACTAAGAGTACTAGAGACAATCTGAGGTTTCTTTGTGCCTAGGTTTGTTTTCAGAATACAGTGATTCAACGTCGTTTAAAAATTGTCGAAGGGCAATGATGCTTTTGCAGGGGTTCCAGGTTCAGTTTCCTGCACCAACACGGGGCAGCCCACAGCCACCTATAACTCCAGCTGCAGAGCATCTGACATGCTCTTCTGACCTCCTCAGACATCTGCATGCATATATGTACACACACACACACACACATGCATACATATATATACATACACACATACATTAATAAGTAAGCATTTTCCTTTCAAGATCTATAAGAACCCCGGCTTCTGTATTGCAGATATTTTGAAACCCACACCAAGCTTGGTAGAACAGCGCGGCCATGGCAGAACTGGCTTGTAGCAGTCCAGGTCCCCAACCTGAACTGCCCATTTTTGTCTCCCAATAGCTCTTTGGAGAACCTGTATCTCTTTATCCATCAGCCCTGGGCCTCTTGAAGGTGGACATGATCCCTGCTGACTCAGAACCCAAGCCCCATGTGTTCTGAATCTGTGACAGCCACCCAAGTTGCTTTTCCTGCCTGAGTTGGGAAAGCTAACAGAAGCCTGGGTCTATTTTGACCTTCCAAGGGGTCACCATCCAACAAACTAGAGGTTTGTCATGATTCCTTGGATCTCTCTGTAACAAGGAAGCCAGAAGAAATGCTCTTAGTACAATCGTTTATGTGGTAGACCCCACTGTCTACCTTTACATTAGGGTCCCATAAAAAAAAAAAAAAGCTGGGCACAGTGGTGCTCGCCTGTAATCCCAGCACTCTGGGAGGCAGAGGCAGGCGGATCTCTGTGAGTCTGAGGTCAGTCTACAAAGGAAGTCCGGGACAGCCAAGGCTACACAGAGAAACCTTGTCTCAAAAAACCAAAAAACCAAAAACCAAACCAAACCAAAATCTCTTTAGTCTTTAGAACTGACTCAGTTAGTTTTCAACTTAAAAAATTAACTTCTAGTTTTTATCACATTTTATATAAGAATGGTGAGGATGCGCTAAGTTCCCACCTACCCCGGCCCCAGCCTGTCAATTGTAGGCTATCATGTGGATGCTGGGGATCGAACTCAGGTCCCTACCCTTATCCGGCAGGCACTTTACCAACTGACCTATCTTTCTAGCACCTGAATGTTTGTTTTCTTTTGTCTCACGTGGCTCAGGCCAGCCTCACACTTGCTGTGTAGTTAAAGATGACCTTGAATTTAGGATCCTACCTCTACCTCCTAAACCCTGGGATTGCCACGATGTTTTACTCAGTGCTGCAGACAGGTGCTCTGCCAACTGAGTTACATCTACACCCTAAACTCTTGGACATTTTTGATGAGTCTGGAGCTCGGTGTCTGGGGAGGGAGGACCACAGGATTAAAGCGGCACTTTCATCAAGTTCTGTCGAGGGTACATACTATTTAATATGACTTACTGCTGTTGATGTTCTGAAAATAAGATTTGAAGTTGGCTTACAAAACAACGTGTTTTGCTTCTACAAAACAGTGGGGTTTGTTATGGCATCTTCTTACATATGTGTCAGGATTCTTTGCTTGAATTCACTCCTCTTCCTCCAGGGCTCCTCTCTCCAGCTGGTTCCCTTCCTTCCTGCACAGAGTCACCCTTTTGGAGTGTCACCCCTTGAAGTATTCAAATTCCCTGACACTCTCTTTTCTCACCTTTGGTGTTAACACGGACTCCCACTGTGTACTGCTTGTCAGCCTCCACCACGCAGCTACCCATTTCCCCCTCCATGCTGCAATCAAGGGAAGATGAAGTCACTGTGTCCGGCCCACAGCGAAGGGGCTCATCTCTTTGAGGATGGAGACCTATATAACTTGCTTAGAATTAGAAACCCTTCCCTTCACATCCATTTGTTTATTAAAAAGTGTACTTCAGAGCAGCAGGATGGCTCAGTGGGTAAGGGTGCTTTCTGCCAAACCTGGGGACCTGAGTTTGATCCCAGAACTCTATGCGGTGGAGGAAACCAACTCCTGCCAGTTATTCTCTGGTCTCCACGCATGCTCACGGCACATGCATGCATATATGTGCATACACACAGAGGCACACAGAGGCACACACACAGAGACACTAAAGAAATGCAAAAACACTTTTTTTTTCTTCAATATACACTCTAATGTATTAGCTTAAGCTTGGGGTTCTGACCCAGTTCTGTGATTTGCTGTCTGCCCTGGTCCAGGTTTGACCACTGGGAGTTTTTCAGTTTTCTCCTGTGTCCTTTAGACATGTCTCCATAATGTCTTTTTTAAACACACTTCCTTACTCCCTGTCACTACCAGATGTTTTGGGACTGTCTTCTCCATTTCTTGTCCCATTATAACCAGCCATTTCGCTGAGAGGCCTCGGTTTCTTTGATTGGAAAATGGTATTAGGTGCTGTGATCTGAATGGCGTGTTGCTTGTTGCTATGCGGCCTCCTTAGCTGGCACAACAAGGAAATAGCGGTCTGTGCAGCAACCTGTGCAGACAGACACGGAGGTGGCTATTTCTACGCATGCCCATCCCTGCCTAAATTAAGAAAAGCTTGAGTTCACAAGAGCATCTCTAGCTCCAGGCTGTCTCCACATGGATCCTTCTGTCTTCCTCCACCTCTCACAGTGAGCTGACTCCACTCCACTTACATAATTGTTCAACTCTGGTACACAGGTTTTGCCACTTCTCTCTGTCTTTTTAAAATGTTTTCATTGTGTTTTAAACCTTTATTTATTTAGTCTGTGTGTGTATGAGGGTATGTGCGTGTCACAGCACGCATGTGGAGAACAGAGGACAATTGTTGACAATTGGCTCTCTTTGTCCACCATGTAGGTCCTGGGGATTGAACTCATGTAGTCAGTCTTGAGAGCAAGTGCCCTTACCCACTGAGCCATCTTACCAGTACCTTAATTTTGTTTTGAATTGTGCAAAATAATTGATTTCAAAGTCAGAACTATAAAGTAGGATGTATTTGGACAGATCTTGCCACTGCCCCCTCCTTGATCTCTTCCCTTCATACATAATACTTTTCATTTTAGTTTATTCTTCCATTATTTCCTTTTGAAAGTGTAAGTAAATACATAGTTACATTCACTCCTTTCATGCACAAACAGCGTGTGCCATGTCCATTCTCCTTCACTTTGCCTTTTCCACTCAGCAACAGATCCTGGAGAGCATCCAGAACAGCCAGGAGTGGTCCTCCTCACTCCTGCCTAGGCTCCTTTGATATGGCTGCCCTGTAGTGATCTAACCAGGCCTCTATTGATTGACATTGGGTTTCTTCAGACTTGCTTTCATAAATAGCACAGTGAGAATAGCTTTGAACATGCAGCATTTGGGATCCTTGCCAGTGTATCTTCAGGATGGATTCCCAAAAGTGAGATTACTGGGCCAAAAAGAATGTATGTGTAATACTGTTAGAAGCTGCCAAATTTTTCTCTGTAAGGGCTGCATCATTTACATTCCCATCAGTAGCATGAGAAAGGTTCCTTCCCCTACAGCTTTGTCCAAATGTGGGCCTGTGTTTGGATTTTTGCTTATCTGACAGGTAACAAATGGTAACACAAACAGGATTTTTCTAACTATCAATCTATCTGCCTGTCTGTCTAGATCTATCTATCTAGCATCAGTTTCTCTATAACCTACTTACCACTTATTTTCTTATCTGTCATTTATCAATTACCTGCTTGTAACTTCTACCTTCTATTTATCTATCATCCATCTCATAATAAAATTAATCTGTCATTTGTGATTGATCTTTCCTCTACATACTTGTTATCTATCTTCTATTAGTCTATCATTTATTCTATCTATCTATCTATCTATCTATCTATCTATCTATCTATCTATCTATCTATCATCTATCTTTCCTTTGCCATACTAGAGGTTAACCCAAGGCCTTACACATACTAGGAGAGTGTTCTTCCGCTTCCTCGTATACGTGAAGCTACAGCCCATCATGTATCTCCTATTACAATGAGGTCCAACACCTTTTCATCTATTTAAGCGCCATGTGTATGTTTCTTATTTTGTGAGGCCCCTGCTTTATAGTTTGGGAGCCACTGCCATGATAAATTCAAGAAAGTATGGAAAACAGGTCTCATTCTGGAAGGAACACTTGGAGCCTGCACAAGGCAATAGAGATGTACAGGACACATTCAGGCTTTAAAGTTCTGGGACAAATGAAGTATTTGAGGAGTTAAGAGAATAAAGACAACTGGAAAGCAGTTACAGAAAGCTCTATGGAAGAGTTTGAGTTGGGGTTTGAGTTGGAATTGGGGTAGCGTGAGCAGAAAGAGAACGGGAAACCGCGCCTGGAGTAGCTTGAGAACAAAGCATATTAAGGCGCAGGGACAGGAATTACTTCACTTTAGGCTTCCTAGGCTCCATTGCAGCCTCCTGGGTCAGCCGATTGCCTAGCTTTCAGCTGTACAGCAAGGGAGGTAATAATAGCATGTATCTTAGAAGGTTATCACCAGCATTAACATAACCTCTTCCTGTATCTGCAGGGGCTTGACCCCAGGACCCCAGCCTCCAACAAGCCACATCTGCAGATGCAGGAAGTCCCTGGGAGGGAATGGCACTGTAGCTGCAGTTTGTGTACCCCGTGCCATCCTCCCATCAACTTTAAACCGTCTCTAGATTACTTACAACACCCAACACAAGGTAAACCCTAAACAAAGAATTGCTGGACTCTCTAGTTTAGGGGATAAGGACAATGGAAAGAGATTGAATGTTCAGAGCAGATGAGCTATTTTTTCACCTTTCCAATTCTCAATTGGTTGAAGCCACAGATGTGGAATTCATGAATACAGGGGATTGACTGCATAATGTTGGCTGAATATTTGCTGTTATTACAAAGCACAGGGGGCCATCTGATGGAAGGCAGGGATTCTGTTGGAATTGCGAGAGATTCCAATGAAAATAGAGATGAGCTCAGGTAGGGGATGTCATCAAACTCCATACTTGGGGTTTGGACAATCCAAAGGCCATGGCAGAAGCCTGGAGGAGACAACCAAGGGAGACTTAAAAAAAAAAAAATCTGTGTGCCACCAGAATGCTGAACAAGGGGGACTCCTGAAATGGTATCAAGAAGAGACTTTAAACTTATACCACCCTTTATAAATGGGCAAATTCTCCCTCTGCTCTGTGTTTTAATTTTAGTAATTAATACTAAAACTGCAGGACCAAAGTAAGAATTAAAATTTCGGAGCTCAGTCTCCTCCTTTCTAGTGGGTTCGCAGGGTGGCAGGGAGAAGGGGCATGTGGCTTCCCTTTCCACTGCCTGCTTTTCTTCTTTTCTTTTCTCCACAGTGATTTTGAAATTTACAAGACTAAAGGGAACCAGCTAAAGGAAACAGGGAAGTGCTTACTTTCTCAATGCTGTCTTAATAGGGTATCACAATTTGGGGTCCTATTTTTTTTGTGGGTTTTTGAGAGGCTCCAATGGGGATGTTCTAATTACCTGTTTGTTTGTTTGTTTGTTTATTATTATTTTTAATCTGATATATACACAGAGGGTCTTTTTATTACAAGCTCAAGCTTGAGCTCAGGCACACAGAGGTTGAGAATAGAGCCTATTTATTTATTTTTGAGACAGGGTCTCACTATGTTCTATTGACTGGCCTGGAACTCTCTGTGTAGACTTAGTTGACCTCAAACTCACAGAGATCTGCCTACCTCTGTGTCCTGAGAGCTGGGACTAAGGGCCTGCTACCCCATCCAGCCAATAGTGCTGTGTATAGTGTAGTTGAGGCAATTTACTCTAATTGACCCCCTCCCCAGCCCAAGTTTTCCAAAAGACCTCCTGGTAGTCCTTTTAAGTAGACCTCGAAATGGCTCCAGGCCATCCTTGACCCTACTCAATCTAGTTCAGCCCTATGAAAAATAGTCTTCACAAACAGAAAGCGTGGGCTGTCAGTGCAGCTGCCTTTAGCCAGCCATTAGGCTCTCCTGTCAGCTTATCACTACCTTTTAGATTCCCCAGGCAGAAGTGAGACACCAGTCTGGGATACCTGCTATGGCAGTCCATTTTCAATTGCTGTAACAAGGCACCTCAGGTTGGGTACTCTCTAAAGAAAAGAGGTTAATTTAGCTCACAGTTTTGGAGGTTGATGTCATCCATCATGAGTTCCTCCTCACCGGACCCTAAAACAAAGAGAATCAGGAATTGGCCTCACTTTTTCCTGGAGAACCTGATCCCATTGGAACGAATGGAGTCTTTTGAGAACCGCATTGATTCCTTCCCAAGAGCTTTACTCCCAATCACCTCCCCCCCTCCCTCCCCCAAGATTCCACTCATAGGTCCCACCATCCCCACCTCGAGCTTTGATCTTTTGAGGAAAACATAGTCAAACCATACAGAAACCACAGCAACCCTGCCTTCTCATGCCAAGCCTCGAGTTTTCCAAGTAAGCCCCCCCCCAAGGCTCTTGTGGCTTGAGTTGAGCGGGGAAACACCCCTCCCCCACCCTTGGAACCGGCATTCACAGCTGGGTTCCACACTGTCTTTACCCCAATCTCTTAGTCTCCATCCTTACTTGTTTTGTTTTTTTTTTTATGTTTGTAGGGTGGTAAATGTACCTGTGTGTGTGTGTGTGTGTGTATGCACGCGTGTGTATGCACGCGTGTGCACGTGCCCGTGCGTGCACATGTGAGATAACCTCAGTGTCATTTTCAGAAACACTGTTCACCTTCTTTGAGACAGGGTTCTTCATTTGCCTGAAGACACTACCAAGTAAGTAGTGTCACTGTGAGCCCCAGGAGCCTCTGTCTCTGCCTCCTCAGCATGGGGATTGCCAGCCAGCACATAGCAAACTTTTACAAGGATTCTGAGTACGAACCTCAGGTCTTATGTTTGCAAGGCAAGTACTTTACCAGCTGTCCCCCTAGCCCCAATTCTTTCCTATTATAGAGATGAGATCCTCTTGGAAGTTTATGAATATTCTTGGCCACTTAAAATACTTGCATAGTAGCATTTTAAAAAGTTTCTCCTGTTGTCCTTTTGCCTTAGAAAACTGAGACCAAAGAGTCTTAATTTTAGTGTCCTATTGGAGACCACAGTGCTTCGCCCTCCATGGTTAATGGCAGGAGCATTAGGAAGATGGATCTGGCTGTTTATATGCTAGGCTGGTATGAGGTGGAAGCAAAACCAGCTTAAATCTGCCATGACCCAGAAATAAGAAAAAAAATTAGTAAATTAATCACAGGCGAGAAAACCCAGAAGAGTGAAGTCTCCTTTGCAAGGGGAAGGAGGAGGGCTGTTGGATACGAAAGAAGAAATACTTTTTCTTTCTTTTCAAAAAGAAGAATTGGAGTAAGTGAGTAAGTAAATTTTCATAGAAACAGAGTAGGATTCAATGTCAGGCCTTCCTAATGCCAGTAGACTGATTGTCCTTGTAGCGAGAGCCCATCATTGAGGGTGTGCAGTGAGAAGACTTTCTGCCCACCACACTCTTCCATCCCAAGCTTCCCCATCTCAAGAGATCTTGACTCGCTAACCACTGCTTGACACAAAGCCTAGGAGTCATTCTTGATTCCTTCGTTTTCCTATATCCCCACAGCCAATCCGTCAACAAACACTATCATGCCTACCTGCTAGTCAATCACTGCATTGGTCCACTTGTCTCTATACTGCCCTGATGCACACCAGGTCACCATTAGCTCCCATCTGGGCTCCTAATCGCTCTCCTTGTGTCATCTCAAGAGCCACACAATCCATTCTCACACATTAAGTAGTGAGAGTCATCTTACAGAAATGCAAAGCAGACCCTATCATCGCTTTCTTCAACCCGTTCTAGGGCTTCTGCTTGAACATAGAGAATAAAGCTCCAACAGAACCCTGCTTGAGGAGCCCATGTGGTCTGGCCACGGCAGCCCCTCCACCCTCATCTTCTATAGTTCTCTTGGTTCACTGCATTCATGCTACATCAGCCTTTTCTGTTGTTGTTTATCAAACCAAGTCAGGTTTATTCCCACACCAGGACCTTCACACTTGCGTGGTTTGCTCCTGCAGATGTGCACAATTGTTCTCTTCTTTCATGTGGATCCAGACTCAAATGCCTCTTTCTCAGAGAGGACTTCTGCACGCACTCATTGGATGGAGGACATCACTGTGCCTCCTGCACCCTCCACCATCGCTTTCTGTATGTCATCACATGTCATGCCTACCAACTGTCGCTTTTCAAAGTGATTTCATGTATTTCCATAGTGACTGTGTGAGAGCCAGGCCTTTGCCATCATTGTCTAATAACCCTATCCCCAGTAGATGCAGTGAGTCCTCAGTAAATATTTGTTGAAGGAATGAGTGGTTGGAGGATCCTGGCTGAGGATATTAGCGAGAGAAGCCCAGTCATCGGGGGAGGGGTCACTCAAAGTCTGTGTCTGGAGTGGATGAATTAATAGGAAAGTAGGACTGTGTCTACCATGTCCATGGAGGACAAAAACGATAGAATGATGTAAGAAGGATGAAGGCAAGAGGCATCAAAGCTTAGCTCTCCAGTTAAACCCAGAAGTGCTGATACTGAGGGGAAGGGGATTTTTGCAAGAAAATATTTCACTTCATCTTGGACATGATGATAAATTGCAAGTATGACAGGAGTCTAGAGACAGGAGTCTGGGCTAAAGATGTGATTTAGACGCCACCAGCCAACAGCTCTTCATTAAGCTGATAGGCCTTGTTCAGTTGGGGTTCTCTGGTAGCCAGAAATGTAAGGTCACTGAGGACTGCGTCAAGTTTCAGGTGGTGCGAATAAGACCTGACTAAGGGACTGAGAAAGAACTGTGCAGAGGAGGCAAGGGCACAGTGATTGAAGAGAACCCTGCAAGCCCTCATCCAGCTAATTCCAAACGAGAGCTTCAAATGAGAGGCAAGGGCAGAGGAAGGAAGAAACTCCTATAGGCTACACACACACACACACACACACACACACACAGTGTCTATGACAACAAGGAGAGGGCACAAATCATGGATGACCTTTAAGGGAAATTTTACTAACATAATAAAAATCATATAGCGAGAGACTGGGGAGGAAGTGAGTGCTGAGAATACTGATGAGCCGAGGAAGAAAGTGCCAATCATTCAGAGCTACACACGGGAGACATCTGCAAATGGCCCGGAGAGCTGCATCACAGGGCATTTGGTGGTTTAAATTTACAGATCTGGGCTGGGGGGGTGTAGCTCAGAAACCCTGAAGAGTGGGTTCTGCAGTCTCGGGGGAGGGTCTTCCTCTGGGGAGGGTCTTCCCTCTCCCCCGCCAGCCAGCAGTGTCTATCTCCTCAGGGAGGTCTTCCTTGATCCTTTAGAGGTTGCTCCAAATCTCTCCTCAGCCACACCTCATTCTTTGATTCTCACTCCACTGAGGAGAAGGAGGAAGGTCGGGTCTCACAGCTTCTGCCTCCCTGACCCCAGACCTAGTGGACAAGATCTCTTCCCTCCACTAAGCTTTGCATCTCTCCTGACTCTTCCCTCCTCAAGGTACCTAGGCTCGAGCCTGTCACTGTCTTCCTCCAGGTCACACGACAAGATGGAAAACGCATCAGTTAATTCTCCAGTAAGCTAGAGATGCATCTCACTGTCTCTGAAACAGCCCTTCAGACATCAATCAGATGGAATCGTCTCCCTGCCTAGAAAGCCTTCCCACAGCTTCCATGCGACCTGGAAGCTAGCATCCTTCTAGCAACAGCCACCTGAGCTGCCCCCGGAGGCTCCAGTTTCGCTCCTGCCGCCCACCACTGCCTGGCAGCGAGCCAGCGAGCCAGCGGTCCTGTTTTTCCGGAGACTTGCCAAGCTTGTTCTGGCCTGCAGGCCTGTGCACTTGCCTCTCCTCTGCGGAAGATGCCATAATTGTTTTTCACAACATTCAATACCTTTCAAATGTTCCTATGTCTTTCTCCACTCAGGCCTACTGGCTTGTCCCCTCCTCTGATGGTCGGGGACAGCTACATCGTCTGAAGTGTCAAGTGTAAGGCGGGTCTCCTGTTCAACAAGCAGGAAGAAAGCTTTTCTCTTTCTCTGTCGTCTCTCTTGTCCTCTTAGTCACGGTGTGTTTTATTTGCCGATTGACACCATGTTCCTTTGGGTACAGGGGTTCCCCTGGGTTCAGTGTAAGCCTCCAGAGGGGCCCCACCTTAACCCTCCAGTGCCAGTGCTCGTGCCTAGACCCGGGGGCCTGAAGGCAGCAGTATTGCTTCAGGGATGTGGGAGATGGCAGTTAAGAATCTGAGGGAGGCTGACAAGATGGCTTGGAGGGTAAAGGTACCCACCACCAAGACTGATGCTCTGAGTTCTAACCCGGGGATCCACATGATGAACGGAAAGAACCGACTCCTGCATATTTATCCTGTGACTATCGCACAGGTACCGTAGCATGTACGTGATCACATGCATGCACAACACAAAATAAACAAATGTAACAGGAAAAAAAAAAGAGAGAGAGAATTTGAAGGAGTGAGACTAATGTCACCTGAAGCTCTAGGCTTCATGCTCGCTCCATTGTCACATGTCTGGGGATGTATTTGCCTGGGATGAAGGAGGCCCTGGGTTCGATGCTCAGCACTATACAAACCGGGCATGGTGGTGAATGGCTGTAGTCCCAGCACTCAAGACAGGTGGAGATGGTGACAGCAGAGACCACCTCCCAGAAATGATGATACATGTAGCTGGCTCCTCACAGGGGATCTTCTTGGCCGCTGTATTCCGTTTTCGTCTACTCGTTCCTGCCTTTCTTCACTATCTGCGTCTGCTTTATTTTCCTTATAGCCCTTGTCACTACCCAAAGCTGTATTGGCTTCTCCTCTCTCTCCTGCTGGGCGGCAAACCCGCTGAGGACATGACCCTTGTCTGCCTCACTTGCTGCTGTATGTCAAGCATGTACAATAGATGCCCCGTAAACACCTTTGCATGATTGCATGAGAAGAGTCCTGTCACCTCTTTGGCTTGGTTTCAGTTACACTTCATAAAACCATCATGCTATTTTTTATTTTATTTTATTTTATTTTATTTTATTTTATTTTATTTTATTTTTATTTTTGGTGAGGGGAGGTTTTTGTAATATTCATCTTGGCATATTTTGCTATATTTGAGCTAGAAAGTTTTTTTTTTTTAAATTTCAGATCTCTTTTGCATCTTTGCCAAGTCCCCATTTTCATTTTTCAAAAGAGAGATTAAAAACTAAAGTAGTTATGCCAGAGAGGGAATAATAGCAAAAATGGCCAAACTCTGTTGTGTTCATTGGGCACAGCTGGTACTGGGCCAGACAAGCCAAGGAGACTCATTCTCTCTTGTGTGAAGCCTAGCCTTCCTTGCTTTTGCTCTCACACTGCAAGGGGGTGGGGGTAGGGGATGTGGGGGTGGCTCAGGTCAGCTCGGAATGCTCATCCTACTGTAATCCACGTGCTGTCCCATAGTTCGCTGCTTCCCTGCTGGAGCGCGCTGGCCACCTGCCAGGGTTCAGAACAGCTCCTACTAGGTTCCAACGTCCAGCCCTCTTAGGAGCTTTTGGAACGTAGATGATAGCTACCTTTCACCTCCCTGCACATCCCTTCCTCACTGAGGCCAGCTCCTGCTGACGCTCTGTCGCGTAAGACAAGTTTACCTCATGTGAGCAGACCGTATTCTCTCCATCCTTGCTCACAGCACCTGCTGGGCCCCACTAGATTCCAAAATTTTGGTGAATTCCTTCACGGTGTAATTATTTGTTGAATGACCATCTCCTCTACCACGCTGTATGCTCTGTGGTGAAAGGGGAGTCTTAACTCTGAGCACCTCACCTACTCCCCACAGGCACTCAGGAAGTATCTGATGAGTGGACACGCAGCCCTCATGCTTAGTAATGGTGTTCCACAGAAGTATATCAGGCGGTTGTTGAATTATATTGGGAAAATATACTTCTTTTTCATCCCAACGATCATGACTTGCTTAGAGTGAGTTGGTTTTCCTTATTATCAAAATAAAAGACAGCTTGAATAATTAAGCCAGTTCCCAAACTCCGGTCTTTCTTAACGGCAAGACATCCGGATGTAATAAATGAGCAACTCCTGGAATACACGTGAGGCTCCTGGGGCCTTCACCTCATCTTATTTGTGCCATCACAGACCCTCCTTTCTCTAGTAACAGGCATACCCGGTGGTCTGTCAAACCTATCACCCATGGCTAAGCTTCATAACATCATTACGTGCTGGCTTTTGGAGCCATTTGATACTAAAAGTAATTATAGGCAGGTTTCCGAGACAAAAAACTAATTCCTTTATTGTTTCCTTCTATCAGACTAAAGACTCTGGAGGTAAGGACTCAAATGAGGTCCAGGCTGCAAATTGCATCGAGAGACAGGATAAATCAGTCTTGGTCAAGGCAGAGGAGCGCTTCCTTCTCTCACAGGCAGATTCAATAGAGACAAATGGCGGGGCTGGAAACAGACGCTCTGCTCCGCTGGCCAGGCATCGTCACGGTCCGCCCTAGCAGAAGAGCGACCTTCCTTTGGTGATGGTTATTTCTGCAGGTCTTTTGTGTTTTAATCTATCGATTCTCTATTTAGCAATAATGGAACACAGTACTGATAAATAATGCATGTCAGCAGCATATCTAGAACAGAGGCTAATGCTTCCTTGAGGGTTGGGTAGCCTCTTGGTTTTTTGTTTTGTTTTGTTTTTTAATAAGTAAATCAAGCAGTGTTTCATCGTAACAAAGGCTAACCGCCCCCACTCCTATTCTCTAAGACCAACTGCTGTGAATACTGCTGACACCATTGTCCCTGAGTCTTCTCTGCCATTTCCTTTGCCAATCTCACCTCTGCCGTGCCTCCCTAGTGTGACATTAATCAAGCAGGTCTTGCCAAGTGGCTTTGTGGAGAAACCACATCCCCCGAGATGTAATTTATGGCCTTAATGCTGTTAACCGTGTGGCATCCTTCACATGGCAACTGATTAGGCATTAGCCATAAAGCAGATTTATATGTACCTCTCTAGAAGGAATATGCATGTCCATATACATATGTATGAACGGGACAGCTCGTTCTCCCTTGAGCAGTGGTCTCATCAAAGGAGGTTGTGTTCTCTTTCCTCCTTGAAGAGACATAAGTGACTTTCCTCCCTTCTAAAGGGCTCATTTAACAGTTTCCCTCTGCCTCCGTATCTGAGTGATGGAGGCAGAGCTAAAGCGAGCCAGCGCCTTGGAAGGGGTGGCGGCTGGTGACGGGCATATTGAATCGAAGCTCGTATCATCCTGTCTCATGACCTGGAAGACTGCAATATAGATCATTAGCCCTGTGTCCCTGAAGGTGACAGCAGAGCCAGCTCACAAGACCGTAATACAATTTGGGCTAGAACAGGATCCGAAATGAAAAGTACTGATGTGAAAAGAGGTGACATTGAGCCCTGATTGAAACTCTAGTTCAGGCTTAAGGGCCTGTCCTCTCCAGGCTGGAGCTGCAGAATGTCGGTTGACGGCTCTCCGGGGCACCATTCTACGGGTGCAGAGCACAGGCGGCTCCTCCAGGGCTCTTCAACTTCATCGGCACGTACTCATTTTCACAGTTTCTCTGCTCCCGCCGGCCTTTGATCACCGGGGAGCAGTGGGCCTCGAAACGTCATTTCCTTGAAGCCCGGTGCGGTGCCTGGCACACGGGAGTTGAGATGCACGCTGCATGCTTTATTGATGAGCAGATGAAGAGTTGTGGAAGGGCTTCCTCGGAGACGCAGCCTCCTTTTTAAAATTTTCCCTCATTAAAGTAAGCCTAAATTTTTATTATGGAAGATTTTGAAAACATGCAAAAATAGATATGATATATGCCTGCGTGGTACCCATCTATTCACAGCCAAACCTAACCATTTTGGTTAGGTTTAACCTTTACCCTACTCACTCTGCTTTGAAGCAGATGTAGTCATCAAGTGACTTTATCTCTGAATATTGTGGTTCGGAATTTGAATCTCTAAAGTTTAAAAACTCATATTTTTTCGGTTACGATAGCATTATGGAATGAAAAATAACTATATATTTTTTCTTATTTATCAGTGTGTATGTGCCTGCGTGCATGCGTGTATGTGTGTGTGTGTGTGGGTAGGTCAGAGGATAACTTATACGAGTCAGTTATGAGTCAATTTTCTCCTTCCTCCATGTGAGTTTCAAGGATCAAACCCAGATCAAGCTTGAGGGTAATGTTTTTACCTACTGAGCCACCTTGACAGCCCTTTATAACTACTTGACCAACTATGGAACCAACGTTCAACTTCATCCTATCACAAATATCACATGCATCTTTAAACATATTTTAATTTATTCGATCATTTCATACATGCACACAATATAGTTTGACCATTTCCACCTCCAACTATCTCTTTCCAGCCCACAAACTTTCCCCTTCCTACCTTCATGCCTCCTTTTACATTTGTTTTTATTGATACTCTAAAATAGTATGCGTCTACGTGTATGTCCGTGTGTGGATATGTGCGCAAGAGTGCAGGTGCCTGTGGAGCCTAGGACAGGGGTATTGGATCCTCTGCGGCTGGAGCTAAGAACCCTGTGAGCTGCCCAGTGTGGGTGCTGGGAGCTGAAGTTGGCTCTTCTGCACCACTGAGCCATCTGTCTCTCCAGCTCCCTTCTTTTTCTATATAACCTACTGAGTCCAATGTGCTGCCTGTATGCACATGGGTGTGGGGCCGTCCACTGAAATGTGGGCGACCTACCAGCGGCCACACTTCAGAAGAAAAACAGGTTTCTCGTCTCTAGCAACCATCCGCTGCCAATAGCCCTCAACCAGGGTGGAACCTTGCGAGCCTCCCTCATCCGTGCTGGACTGTTGCCTGGCTTAATCCTGCGCAGGTGACCAGAGCTGCTGTGAGTGAATGAGTACAGTGAATGTCAGAGCCAGAAAACAGCATCTGCATGGACTCCTTCCACTCTCTGGCTCTTTCAGTCTGTCCCCACCTCTTTCAGATGTTCCCTGAGCCTCGGGGTTTTCAACGTAGCTGCACCTTTTAGGGCTGTGGCTACTCAACAGTCACTGATTTTCAGTACTTTGACCAGTGGTGAGTCCTTTCGTCGACCCTGTCCACTGTAAAGGGAAGCTTCTGTGACAGAGGTGGAGAACAGCACTAGTCTGTGGGCCTAAACAGATGTTTAGAAGGCAGTTTGACAGCGTATCATTTAGCAGAATAACAGTAGTTGTTCCCTGCTGGAGCCTGTGATCCCCCCACATGCTTTTATGGTTTGAATTAGAGTCCAAATAAAATAGCAATTGGCTGATATATATATATATACATATATATATATATGTATATATAATCAAATTATAGATGTCTACCTTTTCTTTAACTTTTAAAATTCAGTGCTGGGGATTGATTTCAAGGTCTTGACACCCAAACCTTTGGTTCACTGAGACAAAGTCTTGCTAGGTAGCTTCACTCTGTAGGTACTTGTTCTTCACTCACTGTGTAACCCAAGCGGGCTTCAAGCTCATAATCCTCTTGCTTCAAACTCCTGAGTGCTGGAGTTTTCTAGATCTTTCTCTAGAGATAACTGTGGATCCATACGTAGTTGCAAAACATTTTGCCAAGCTGACACTAGGCTCTTAGCCTAGTCTCTCTCAATGTTAATATTACACACGGCTTCGGGACAATAACAGCACGAGGAAAGTGACCTTGACACGCTCTGCCAACCTCACTCAGGTCTCAACAGTTTTGGATGCTGATCTGTGTGTGTGTGTGTGTGTGTGTGTGTGTGTGTGTGTTTACATCCATGCAGACCTATGAGACTCAACACTGTCAGGATACAGGTCAGTTTCAGCACAAATTCCTTGTGCTGTCATTAATAGGCACATCTCCTTAACACATTTTTCTGGTCTCCATTTCTTTCATATATATGTGTTTATTCTTTGGCAATTTCAGATATATACATACATATATATATATAACTATAATACACAGTGTATCTTGATCATATCCACCAACAATTTCCCCTTCCTTTCTCCCCATCTTGATATTTTTGTTGCCACAAAGCTAAGAATAAGACTGAAAGTCTTGCATGTGCTAGTCTACAAGCTACAGCTACAGACCCTCATCTCTGTAATTTTGTCACCTTAGAAATATCATATATCTGCACTCTTACAGAATCTATTGCTTTGAGGCTGGCCTGTTGTTTTTTTCCAACATATTTTTATTGATTATTTGGGAATCACACATTATGCACCCGATCACACTCACTCCCCAGTCCTCCTAGGAGCACCCCATCCGGGCCCCACCCCCACCCAGACCCCGACCCCCACCCCTTTTGTGGCCTGTTTCTTTTCCCATCCCGTTTCTCTCAGGGTCTGTGCAAGTTGTGTGTGTACTTCCTGGCTTGTTTCTATCACTGAGTACCATCCTACGGAAGGGATATGACAGTTTGTGCACCCATTGACTGAAGGACGCCTGGGCTGTTTCTAGCTTGGACTATACAAATAAAAGCCAGTGAGCAGTCATGAATAGATTTTGTATAAACGCAAGTGATTACGTTTCTGGGACATAGATCCCAGAGTGCAGCTGCTGGGTCATTTAATAGGCATGGGGTTAGTGAGAAAATGCCATCTCTTTTCTGAGCGGGCGTACCATTCATAAGCCTGTTAGGAATGTAGGAGTGTTTTTCCATTTCTCTCAAGCCTCACCAACATTTACTGTATTTTCTTTTAAACCCTAGTAACCTTGATAGGTGTGGAGTAATACCTCCTTATTATTCTTTAACGTTGTTTTCAGCTGTAAATGTAGCTCATTTTTGTTCTAGTATGAAAGCTGATCATAAGAAGCAAGATACAGCCAATGTGTTGATATATTAATATTTTCTCTTCAGGCATATTTGTCTATATTTTAGAAAACTATAGCTATGATATAATTTTGAATCAATAATATATTGAACAATACTGTGTATATTTCAGACCTTACACACCGTGGGTGTGGGGCAAAAATATATTGAGAAATATATGTCCTATAAAATATTATTTGAAAACGTGGTTTTCTGTTGGGTCCCGGGGACTGAAACTAGAACCTCTGCATGCTAAATGACTGTTTTTACCATTCCTAACCCTGAAACATTTTTTTAGAATTCTTTGTGCAGTAATGGTGCACATGCCTTTAATCCCAGCACTCGGGAGGCAGAGGCAGGTGAGTCTCTGTGAGTTTGAGGCCAGCCTGGTCTACAGGGTGAGTTCCTGGACAGCCAAGACTATACAGAGACCCCCTGCCTCAAAAAAAAAAAACCAACCAAACAACAACAACAACAAAAAAACCGTTTATGTGTGAATGCACGCGTGGGTGCAGGCCCTTAAGAGGTCAGAGGGACTCAGTTGTCTTCAGAGTTCATTCTTTCGTGCCCATCTCCCACCTCCGTGGTGCTGCGGGAGTGCTCGCTACCTCAGCTGGCATTGTGTGTGGGTTCCGGGGTCAAACGGAGGTCATCAGACTCTTCTACCCAGTCAGCCAATGCCTCGTCACCAGCCCATCTCCTCAAGGAGGAGCTATTGGTAGCGCATAGTTGCTGGGGGAGGGACGAGCATTCCTTGGGGTTGTGGGTACGGGTGGAGTCTCCAGGCTCCAGTGGATGGCCCCACGCTCAGGCACATGTGGGCCACACACCCAGACTTCGTGACTCATCAGAAGCACGTGAAGTTCAGAGTACTGGGTGAGCGTCTATGATCACATTTCATTGTAAACCTGTATGAAAGTTTCAAGAATAAAGGAAAAAATATCACCCACAAGAAAATAGCTATATGGTGTCCCATCATATAGAGGTATTAGACTATTCTCTTGTTTTGAAACATTTGTTGTTTTTAATTTTTGACATGATAAATGCTATTTGAATTGTCATACACAGCTTAATTTTGTTCTTTTTTTTACGTTTCTAGTGATTTTTTTTTTTTTTTTTTGTAATCCATTGTAGGACAGGGATTGCTAGGTCGAGACACAGACAGACACACTTTAGGGCTTTGGTGCCTATATACGACAGATCCAAAGTACTATCAGAACAATTTTATCTAAACTCACCGGACAGTGAATGTTATGCTTTTATATTGACCAAGTTGATAGAGGAAAATCCTCTTTCAAAATTTGCATCTCCTTGATGAGCGTAATTGAAACACATTCGTCAGTCTTAGTAGCTATTTGGACTTCTTCCTCAACCGTTAGTGCTTTCTGGGGTTTTCTGTCGGCACATTCCTGATGTCATTCGAGCCGTATATGAGGGAGTTGTGTTGTGTTGTTTTGCGGTGCTGGTGAACACCTGACGAGCAGCCGGGAGATGGAGGAGGAGCAGACGGGAGGAGCACGGGTTTCTAAGGGTCCTGGCTCTGGGCACTGCCCGCTGCCAATCCTGGGAAGCCTGGGTGGCCGAGGCACTGTGGGGGCAGGCAGCTGCTTTCTCCGGAGCTAACCTTCCTCAGTTCTCCTTCTGCCATCAAGCGTTCTGAGAAAGGCAGGGCCCCTGAGGAACCAGGTGCTGCAGAATGTCTTGTTTGCTCATGTACTTCCTGTGTCCAGGTGGCCTGAGACCAAGGACATCAGCGTTCCTTGTTCTTTCTTTTCCTTTATGCCACACAGCTTCATTATGGTACCTCACTTTTCTTTTCCTTTTCCATTAATTAATTAACTAACTAACTAACTTAGCATCCTAATTGGAACCTCCCCTCCCTTCTCCCCTCCCCCCTGATCCCCTTTCCTTTCTCCTCAGAGAAGGAAAGACCTCCCTTGGATTTCAACACACCTTGGCATATCTTCTTCTGTGGAGGCCAGACAAGGCCATCCAGTTAGGGGAAAGGGATCCAGAGGCAGGCAGCAGAATCAGAGACAAGCCTGCTCCTGCTATTAGAGGTCCCTCATGAGGACCAGGCTGAACATCTGTCACAAATGTATGGGGGGGGGCGGGGCCTAGGCTCGGCCCATGCTTGCCCTTATTCTTCTAATACTATCCCCTTTATCGGTCAAGCTGCAGCCAGTTCACAGTTAGTGAGACCCTAACCAACCAACCAACAAAACCCAAGGACAAACAAACAACCCCTGCCTCCAACAATGTCAACCAAACCGACCCAAATTTGCACGGTCATACACCCAGGGTGTGTGCAAGGTCTGAGGAACACATAGGGCCAGTTTTGGCTTTTTTCATGTGTTTCTCTTCCCCACACACAGGCGCCAGTGGCGGCAGCATTCGGGAGGAGACGTGAGGGAAGGACTAGCAGGAGCAATCCACGTAACCTAGGGCTAGAAGCCACACTCCTCCCTTGACACATCTGTCCCCGACATCTGGGACAGGATGCACAGCAGCCACTGTCCCCAAATTGAAATTTTATTCATTTAGAGTTGTTATTTCTATGCTTTTTCAGACATTCAGGTAGCTGTGACTTCAAATCCTTGTCATTTTTTTTTCATAGCCACATCACACGGTGCTAGATTGGTCTATGATTGGGTCTCAAGCTGAGTGCTATTTACCACCTGGCAGGCCGTGTGGACCTATTCCGTACGTACTTCAGTAGGGAATCTGTACTCTGTCAGCAGAACAGAGGTCGTGGGACAAGCTCTCATCTCCTCATCAAGTGATATCCGTTCCAGAGGCCTGTGAGTTCCAACCAAGCCTTTCTGTTAGAGACTACTACCTCAAACAAAAGCCCCTAGGAATTCCTGATTAGGTCCCTTCCTATCAAAAGAAAGATACACGAAGGGCAAACACATGAAATAAACACACATAAAATAAAAATAATTACGTCTTTAAAAAAAAAACAATCTAAGGCCTAATTTATTTGTTTATTTTTAAATTGAGTTTCCCCATGAGGCAACCTTGGCTGAAAAAAATTCGACTTCCTCCCCTAGAACACTGCCTCACAGTGGGAAGCAGCCCTTGTGATCTTCAGGGAAGATACAGACAGTAAATAAGATGATCTCAACGCTTCTGAATCGAAGACGGTAATTCAGTGAGTTGGTATGTCAGAGGTTTAGGAGAAACAAGATCCGGGGTGAGGGAAGAGCAGAAACGGGATGGATTATACTCGTCAGGAGCCAGGGAAGAAGAGCTACAGCCTAGTCACTTCACACCAATTACTTCACAGCATCTCCTCCCAGGCCTAGGGGGTGGGGGGAGGGGATGGTTCTCGTTTCAGAGGAAGAAACAGAGGTTCTGAGAGGTTGCGCAACTTGAATAGGGATTGGATTTGTGGACCAGCTCTGACCAGCTCTTACAGTTTCTTTCACTGTCCTCCCACAGCTGTGTAGCTCTACCACACACACCTCTAAGACCCTGGAGAGGGATCACGTAGTTCTCAGTCTCTCTGTATCCTTTCCTCTCCCTTTCCCTTCATTTTCGACAGATGATCCTGGGTTGGGGAAGGGGTGCTCTGAACACGTGAGTGTGCACATTTCCTTTTAACCCTCCCAACAACAACTGAAAAATCTTAAAAGGAGCGGAGATGACATCACCCACAGTATCCGAGCCGTGTCAGGGAACATTGCCTGTCAAAGCTAAATCACCTTCGTTTGCCCTATGCTATTTTGGGGACAATATGATTTGCTAAATCTTAACTTTAACCTATATTTCTTAAGAGGACTTTTAACTTGGGATATTTATAATCTTCTTTGCATCTTCAAAGCGCTTTGCAGTATTAACTAATTAAACCTCAGCAACACCTTTGATTAACTCCTTTTTATAGATGTGGGAAAGAGGCACGGAAGAAATGCCCTTGGCCACGATAGAATCAGCATTCCAAGGTAGGATTGGAGCCTGAAATTTCCTGCCGCCACCTCTTGTAAACCACACATCTGTCTCCTGCCTTGATGTCTTAGTGGAAGGACACGACGGGGCCATCTTGTTGCTTACGTCAATGGAGCTGTCTCAGAACTACCTGTCACCTTTCCAGCTCTTCACTATTAATTCTGCATGTCCTTATGACATGATTTCTTTCACCTCAGCAATCAAGAGCTACTGGGAGGAGTGAACAAAACGCCCCGATCTCACGATGCCACTTCGCTCCCTTGTAAATCCCCTTGGAGTCTATTCTTAGACAAACTGTCCGTTCAGGAATCCAAGGTAAGCCAGATTTATCTGGCAACATCCCCAAAGAGTTCTCCTTTCCATATGTCCGGACAGAAAGTTAAGCAGTAATTCAAAGATAGAAAGGGGTCAGCAATAACCATTTTCACAGCTACCAGGCAAAAATCCCCCATCAGGGTTGTCTGCAGCACAATTTCCCAACCGTTTTTAAGGCTGGAAGAACCACTCAAAATGTATGGTTGATGGGCAGCTGTCCCAGTCGGGTGAGACTCTTGCCAACAGATATCAGACTCTTATTAGCATCCTCTGTTCTAAATTAGAGGAGAAGCTTATCGTGAACTACATCCTGGAGTCTTGGAAGATGCGGGGGACTGGGTGGGGTACCGAGGCACAGCACTGTAAACACTAGGGGAGAGGTGACACCATCTTTAAAGACCTTCTTCTCTAAGAATGTACTGTTCTTTGATGAGCTTGATAGCTTTGGTGTATTTGAAGGGAGGGTTACCACTGAGACAAATAAGGACTTGATGTCGAAGCCTGTCATTGAGATTTGGAGATGCTCAAAGGTTTGCATAAGTGCCAATCACTTGACCCCGAATCCAAACCAGACTCGGTAGGTTTAGGGGCGTAGGAGATTTGGCCTAGAAAAATCTCAATTGGAGTTACTCCTGTTTGTCTGACTAATCAACCTTGCTGAGCTGGGCTTCCTCCGTGGGAAATACAGTGGCAATATTGGCCTTTTATAATTGGTGGGGAAATAAAATGAGAACATTTTCTGCACTCTAGAAAATTATTTATTTTAACTAATTTTGGTTATTAATGTTAACGGCCAATGTTTATTATGTCATTACCATATCCCAGACACTGTTTGAGGAATCTTTTATGCCCAGGCTTATAGAGTTTTGTCACCCCCAAAACTCTATAATTTTCTTTTAAATGAGGAAACTGAGGTCTAAAATCACCAATTAAAGAGCTGATTCGGCCATGCTATATTGTCTCCCCCACCACTTTCAAATTTGTATTGTTTTAAAATTGTACAGGTCTAATATCCACTTATGAGCGAGTATATACCATGTGTGTCTTTCTGCTTCTGGGATACCTCACTCAGGATGATCTTTTCTAGATCCTACCATTTGCCTGCAAATTTCATGATTTCCTTGTTTTTAATTGCTGAGTAGTATTCCATTTTGTAAATGTACCACAATTTCTGTATCCATTCCTCAACTGAGAGGCATCTGGGTTGTTTCCAGCTTTTAACTATTACAAATAAAACTTCTACGAAGATGGTTGAGCAAATGTCCTTGTTGTGTACTTGAGCATCTTTTGGATATAAGCCTAGGAGTGGTATAGCTGGATCTTGAGGTAGCACTATTCCTAATTGTCTGAGAAAGTACCAGATTGATTTCCAAAGTGGTTGTACAAATTCACATTCCCACCAGCAATGGAGGAGGGTTTCCCTTTCTCCACATCCCCTCCAGCATGTGTTGTCAAGAAGCTAATCAAGAAGGAAGACTCTGGGTAAGATGCTCGATCCTCATTCAGAAAGGCAAAGGGGATGGACATCAGAAGAGGTAGAAAACAAGGAACAGGATAGAAGCCTACCACAGAGGGCCTCTGAAAGACTCTACCCTGCAGGGTATCAAAGCAGATGCTGAGACTCATAGCCAAACTTTGGGCAGAGTGCAGGCACTCTTATGAAAGAAGGGGGAGATAGAAATACCAAGAGGGCACAGGAGCTCTACAAGGAGAGCAACAGAAGCAAAAAATCTGGGCACAGGGGTGTTTTCTGAGACTGATACTCCAACCAAGGACCATATGTGAGATAACCTAGAACCCCTGCTCAGATGTAGCCCATGGCAGCTCAGTGTCCAAGTGGGTTCCATAGTAATGGGAACAGGGACTGTCTCTGACATGAACTCAGTGGCCTGCTCCTTGATCACCTCCCTTTCAGGGGGGTGAAGCCTTACCAGGCCACAGAGGAAGACAGTGCAGCCAGTCCTGATGAGACCTGCTAGACTACGGTCAGATAGAAGGGGAGGAAGATCTCTCCTATCAGTGGACTGGGGGGAGGGCATGGGTGGAGAAGAGGGAGGGAGGGTGGGATTGGGAAGGGAAATGGGAGGGAGCTACAGGTGAGATACAAAGTGAATAAACTGTAAGTAATAAAAATAAAAATAAAATGTATCTTTAAAAATTGTACAGGTCTTTCACAATACAGCGTTTTGTTATTTAAATGACTTCTAAATGTTAATATACAATGACTATTTTTTTGAAACTCAATCATGAATTACAAATACATCAATATGGTTACTTCAGACAGCCCTGGATGCTGGGGAATTCTGAGTCCTGCACCACAGTGCTGTCTTTAACCTCCAGTTGTCCACTGGACATTTCTAGTCTGCTTTGCTATAGTTCTCCCTACTGTTACAACTCTCAGGTAAAATTCATTCTTGTCTCTCACAGTACCGTCCTTCCATTAACTTTCCTATTTGCTCAAATTGCCATTTTTCTCCCTGGCTGGAAACTTCTAAGTTATCTATTTCCTTTCCCTTCTGACTGAAGAGTCCCCTGGCTGTCCAACTCCATCCACAGGAGCAGCTCCTCTTCCCTTCTAATTCCTTTGTCAATACTGTGGTTGAGACTCCATCTCTTCAAGCATGCATTGTTCAATAGCTCCCTAATTTGTTTTTCTACCTTTGATCCATTTGAATACCATCTGCTAATTGATCTTGAATTACCGTTTCAGCAGCTACTTCCTGGGTCAAAAATGTTCAGTTGTTTATGGGGCAAAGCCCACGTTCCGACTCAAGGTCCAGCCGTACCACCCAGCCCTATCTCAACCCTGTATGCAGTCTTTACTGCCTTTGGACCCCAGCTTATGGAGTAAGTCTCTTTTTCCTTCATGCCCTTCTTCTGTTTCTCTATTTAGCGAATGACAGCTCTCCACGATCCAAGCCAATTTCTCCTGCCTTGATTTTCTAAACTACTAATATGTCCTCTTAAATCCGTGAGCCCGGAGCACTCGGCAGTCTCTGCTTATTATTCCTCTTAACTAGTTAATTATTCACAAATAAAATGTCAGTTTATCTTACCTTTCTGGAAGGAGGGGTGGATGGGAAATAGACCTTATATTTCTTTCTCTCCAACACCTCTTATCTACTGTAAAACCAAGCTCTGTGCTGCGTTCTGGGAACACCGAGCTGGCCAAGGTATGCTAATGAGCTCACAGATGAACAGTACAGGTCTCTATGCAAACAAATCATCACAATTGGATATGAAACAAGCTATGCTGGGTGAAGCTATGCTTGGAGGATTCTGGAAGTGCAGAGTAATAACAACCCAGGACAGGGAAGGTCTCATAAAGTATACCTTGAAGCGATTCTTAGAAAACACGTTGAAAATAGTTCTCTGGACAGAGAAGGTGGAGAAGGCTTTCAGGAACAGAGAACACCATGTCCAAAGGCACATAAACTATATGTGTGTGTGGGGGGGGAAGGCAGTGGCGACTGTGGGGGGAGGGGCCAACACATGTGGCCGAGAACCAGAAGAATAGGCTGATAATTAGGCAGAGTCAAAGTTCTCAAGACTTGGTCATGCGAAAGAGATGGGACTTGATCCTACAAGGCAGGTAGGAATCTGCGAGTCGGGTGGTGGGAATGGGACTTGTAAGAAGGCAGTGAAATGACCTGGGTTTAGATTCTAGAAATCTAACTTTGGGGGCTGGAGAGATGATTCAGCAGTTAGGAGAGCTTGCTGTTCTTACGGAGGACTGAGATGCAGATCCCAGCACACAAGTCAGGTGGTCCACAGCTGCCTGTGAGTCTAGCTGCAGAGAAGTCCTCTTCCGGCCTCTGTGGACACCTGCGTGCTTGGGTGTAGAGACACAGAGTCCTGAAGAAGAGGAGGGCGATAACTCTGAGGGTAGCATGTAAATAGTGCCTGGAGACCGCAGAGGAGGAGGGGCCTTGAGATTTTGAGAGTTCGGACCAAGTTAGGAAAATGGGACCAGAACGGGCTGCTGTTTTGGTATGTTAAGCAGGGGACTAACTGCTTGGATGTGGCTGGAGCATGGTAAATGAGGAAGAGGACAAAGGGTCAGTCTCATTATTGTTATTGTTTGCAGTTTGGGGGATAGAAGCAGGGCATGCTGAGCGGTTGCTCCCCCAACGAGCCACACCCAAACCTTTCGGACTAGACTCTTTCTGTTGAGACCTTAAGAGACCCCCCACCACCACCACCACCGAGGTAGAGAACGGTGGTAAAGGGCCGTTACCACCGCTGCTTTTGTCACTCTGTGGAGTGAGGAATGAGCCGCAAAGGTGATAATTAAGGAGCACGGATAAGGAGATGCTGTGAAGCACGTTAACACTTCTCTCGGGCCTAGCTCAGTGCCTGGCACAGGTGGGCACTTCACAAATATTTGTGGAGGAAGAAAACGACCTTGCTGGCTAAGCAGGCAAATAATACACGGATTGCTTACATTCCTCGGTAGAACCGTTTCCCAGTCTTTGTAGTGAATGCAGCTTCTAGTGATTCGAGACTGTACAAAAGGCACACTGAGGTCCGTGGGTTGGTGCTGTGACTGGCTGGCAGGCACTCCACCTTCCCTGGCCGACATCATCTGGGGAGAAGGATGAATAGGGAGCTTAAGAAGGAGCCCTGTGGTGTGACCTTGAGGTTTGGCTGCGTAAACAGTGAACACGGCCCCCAGGTTTCTCTCAAAGACTCCGACAACAACGGGTTTCTAGGCCCTGTAAGTGTTGACTCCACATGACTGTTTTTAATGAGGAATGGCTATTCTATTCACTTGGGTTTCTTTTTACCTATATGATAAATCATAACCTAGGATGTGTAATCCTTTCCTCACCTCTTATAAATAACTTTTCAATTAATCCCAGGGGGAAAGGGTACAGTCAGGGGGAAAGAAAGGGATGGAAGGGGAAAAAAAAAACCTCAACAGGAAACTTAAGAAAAGGATGATTCACCCAGCAGATTCCTGGTCTTTCGGCTTCCCTCAGCAGAAATGAGTGATGTCCTGGGACATGGAATTTTAAACATTAGTGGACATGTTTCAGCAGTCCAGTACAAAGCCATTAATTTCCTTGGCATTTTCAGTACTTCCTTGCTGTTAAGTGTTCCCAGTATGTTCAAGTTAATAGAAAATTTGCAAGCCAAGGATATTTTATGCCTGCATAATTCTGGTTAAAAGCAGCATTGGGCAATATTTAGAAAAGGTATGGACTATGTTTACACGCGTCCAATGCTTCAAGGATGATAATGCTCTCTTCTCGCTGTAATTGCTTCTTTCTGCTCCTAGACTCCAGTCTATATAGCGAGATCACACTCAAGGGTCCATTTCTACATGTTATGTAAATGGCATCTGGTGAAGTTGTATGCATTCACTGTCCAGGAGCGTGCAGAAGGGAAAGAAAACAATGTGCGGAACTCAAGTACAGCGGGCCCTCAAAGCGGTTCACCCGACTGACGCCGATCAGGAGAGCCAATGCGACGGGCAGGATGTCACAAAGCCCTCCCGCCTTACAATCAGAACTACGGGCTGCAGATAGATGCACCCTTTTAGCAGAGCATCTCCGTTTTTACAGATGAGAAAGCCATTAAGAGATGACACCCCCCACCCCCACCCCCTCCTCCCCGTGCTCTCTTGTTAGCAAGCGACAGAAAGCAATCGACTTAAGCAAAAATGGAATTTGCTGGTCTATGGCAACCAAACATCCAAGGGGTGAGCATGGTTTCAGATGAGGCTGGATTCAGAGCTCAGATTCCACCTTACATGGCTGTCTTCCCCCACTGTGTTGGCTTCTATCCCAGAATCTAAGCGCACAGAGTGCAACACGATGGCGCCAGCCCCACCTTCTGCTAGAGCCGAAGTGCCTCCTTCAGTCGCAAACGCTTTACAGCATCCCGTTGGTCCTAGTAGGGGCCTGGGACCCTCCTTAAGTGGGTGCCATGGCTTAAGGTGGCTTAATGATGGTCACATGCGTACCACAGGACCCGGTTTCCATCCAAGCAACAGGCTGTGAAGAGAGGAGGGTTGTTGCCATAAGAAGGAGGAATGCATCTTAAAAATCAATAGTGGCCTTGCTACTCTAAGCGATATTTAAATTAAGATTTTTAAATAGACTTATTTACAATAAGGAGTCTATCTCAGGGGTCCCCAATGGGGGGGGATGTTAGTTTGTGATTGTTGGAGGAAGCAGAATGAAGCCAATGTGTTTCTCCAGTCTGTGTCTCTTCGTCTTCTTTCCATTATTGTCTTTATTATCCCCAGCATCGGTTCAAATCCCTACGGTGTCTCTCCTCTGGAACAAAATATTTAACAAATACTTCTTCCAGATCACCAAGAAGAATGTTCGCTGGAATGTGGGCTTCCTCGTTGAATCCTGAACCTTTCAGTTAATCTCTCTCTGTCCCTCATAGATCACCCTGATTATTTCGGTGACCTTAATTTGACCCCCTTCCCAGGAGCTTGCATTGTTTGCTGGTTTAGAGAAGCTGACTATTCCTGGTTATTTCTTTACCTGGAGGGTAGGCAGAACCACAGAAAAGGTAGAGTCTCTCTGCTTTGAATGTGTCTATTGCTCTTGTTTCTCATTGTTTTTAAGTTCTTCAGAGTCTTTCAGAGCGCATTCCCCACCCACCTCCTTGTCATAGGTATGAGGTAGCAGGCATGTTCCTTAACTGAGGCTCTAGAATTTACTCAGCTACTTAGCTACATCTATTCACCAGGTGAAGATCAGCATTTTTCAACAGCCGAGCATGCCTGTGTGATTGTGCATGCTGAGTGTCAAGGCAAAGGATTGCTGCTGGCATATGCAGAACGGTGTCAGGAACTCATTCCCAGGAGTGTGGCATGTCCTTGCTGCCAGCTAATTTCTCTCCTGCTATTCAGGGACTCTTGTTTTGTTTAGCTGACAGTTCTGCTACACTTCTCAAGAATTTCCCAGGCAGAGCTTCTAGTCTGGATTATCCAAAATCAACTAAACAAACAAACAACAAACAAACAGGGGTCTCTGGACTTTCCACAAACAAATCATGCAACAAAAGCCTCTTCTAGAAATATAGACAAGAGGACAAAAATGACCACACCGTATTTATAAATTTTAAGTTCCTCAGTTATCTGCTCTGATAAACCCGTCCGGCACTTGGTAACTAAGAACGACTGCAGTTTCTTCAGTTCATTATTCTGCAGGTCAGCAGTGAGGGCTGGACGCAGCTGGGCATTTTGGGGACCAGTTTCATCAGAGCCATTCGTGCGGTTGCAAGCATCTGGCAACTCAGATGGGGCTGGAAGCCCACAATGGCTTTGCTCATATGGATGGGGGCAGGGGTGGGGGTGGTGCTGGCTGGTGTCTAGGTTGTCATCTCCAGCAGGTTGGCTCGTGTTTCTTCACCTAATGCCAGAAAGTTCTCAGCAAAAAGAGGGAGTCAAGCTCAATTGGCAAGTCTGCCCAGTCTCTGCTTCTGTCAAGTTCGATAATGATCCCATCAGCCAACTCAAGTCCAAAGACAGCCAAGTCCAGAGACAGCGTGGGAGGAAAGTGCCCAGATATGTGGGGGTGGGAGATGGGATCTATTGGGGACCATTATTGTAAAAGAAAATCTATCACATATATTAAAACATTATTATTTATTTTCTGAAAATGATACTTACCAGAGAAGATTTTTGGGCAAACCCATTACCAGGAAGGATGCCTGTCAGAGATTTGTAGACACAGAGCAGAAACATAACCTTTTTGTAGACTTACCAGCGCCGAGAGAACACTGTCTGTGTGTTGAGGTCTTACCCCAATTATAAAACCAAACCCGCTGTAAAAATGGGAGCCTGTAGTTAGACAGGAGCAAGCTGTTTCAGTGCGCATAGTAGGGTGACTGCAGATAGCAGCGATGCGGTGTGCATTTCAAAGTACTGGAAGAGAGAATTTTGAATGTGTTCACCATAAACTGTAAGGGAACAGATGGAATTGTATGCCCTCGTTTAAGCGTTACGCAACTTATAGATGTCTCGGAACGTTGTGTGACTCCCCATAAACATACACAACTTTTGTTTTTATATGCATTAAAACACGTGGGCATTAAAAAATGGAAGCTGGCATGTACATAGACCCTACCTAGATATTTAATGTACAACCGTGACTAGGACTCTTCTGAAGGACTTAAAGTACGGAGGGAGTAAGACTTTTGTTGGCTTAGGTCATTTCCATTGATCGCTGCAGCCCTGACGTGGAGAGAGAATGGTCATGAGATGGTTCATGGAAATAGCATTTCTGAACTACTGTTCTCAGCCTCTGCCTTAAATTTTGGACTCTCTGTGAGGTGAGTAGTAACCTTATCTCCATTTTACAAATGTGCAAGGTGAGGTTTAGAATGCCTAACTGGCTGGAGCTTATACAGCTAAAACCAAGGACTGGGCCTTGAACTCTGACTATAGAGCCACAGTGATTGTCTGCAAATAGGGCTGTTTTTGTTTTTTTATTTTTATTTTTTTCCAACCACTTGGAACAGAAGAGTTTCACCCATGCTGCGATGTCTCTGCCCAGCCAAACATTCTACACTTGCAGTTCTGTGGAACACTACTTTTCTCAGAAGCGTTTTCTTCTGGAAAACTCCTGGACATGAGCGTTAACACGGCACCCTGGAAAGGCAGCTCCCATTGTTGTGACAGCATGAGAACCGATAATGAGGTCCATTACCTCCTCAGTCAGCTCTGGGACCCTTTCCCAGCAGTTACTCTGGCAAATCCCTCGCACGTACATTGCTGCCACTGTTGCGTGAGAGAAGTCACACTTCTGTCTGTCTTTTCCCAGTACTAAGGCGGCGTCCCTTATGCTTCTCGGTGAAGCTGCTGCTGAACTCAGCCTATCTGAGTTTCATGATGGAAACAATCTTTCATGCCAGCACCTACCCACCAAACAGTATATCTGAGGATCAGAGCTTTAGGAGGCCTGAGCTCCCACATGACTGAGGTACTGGTGGCAACTCAAATGTGATGAGGAGGGAGCAGTGCTACCCTGGAACGAAGACTTTTTCTACTAAAGGTTAAAAGTCACAGCACTATAATAAGTAAATTGAGCTCTCATACTTTGTGTGTTCTTCCCAGCCTTTCCAGAAGCTTGACATTTGGCACACCATCACCACCACCACCACCACCACCACCACCACCACCACCACCTCCACCTCCACCACCATCACCACCACCACCATCACCACCATCACCACCACCACCACTACCACCACCACCATCACCACCGTCACCACACCACCACCTCCACCACCACTACCATTACCATCACACCATCACCACCACCACCACCATCACCATCACCATCACCACCATCACCACCACCACCATCACCACCACCATCATCACCATCATCACCACCACCACCACCACCACCTCTACCACCACCACCACCCCTTTGAGACAGGATCTCATTTTGTCTCGGGCTGGTCTGAAACATATTGTGTAACTCAGGCTGGTATCCAGGTCACGGCAATCCTCCTGCCTCCATCCTCAGAACACTGGTATTATATGCATGAGCTACCCTCCCCAACTTCAGGGCAGCCTAGCTTGACTCTCCACCTGAAAGGCCCTCAACTGTGCCTCACCCTGGGGAAAAGGCTGTCTTCCCTCCTTCCTGTCTGGGCCTGGCAGCTGGTGGCCCTCAGCCTTCATTCTTTATTCTTCCGTCCGCACACCCTGAACATCATCCAGATTTTAAAGTTAGTTTTTATGAAACAAAGCCCTACAGATTGGAGGGGTTTTTTCCTTTTACTTGTCCTTTTTCCCCTTCCCTCAGGTGGCCTTAAACTCACCAGGTAGCCAAGAATGACCTTGAACTTCTGACCTTCCTACTCCTACCTCCCAAGTGCTGGGATTACAGGTGTGCTCCTCCATCCCTGTCTCTGTTCTCTGTTGAGAACTGAGCCCAGGGCTTTTCAAGTGCTAGGGAAGCACTCCTAAAGGAGTCACGTCCCAAGCCCCTCCCCCCTTATATACATTTTAAACCATTGTCCAGCCATATACTGTTTTGGCAAAGAGAAGATAATGAGCCATAGCACATGTCAGACAATTTGTCCTTATGCTTGTCTTTGTAGAGAGATGAATTTAGCAGAAAAAAAGTTGGTGTTTAGCTAATTTTGAAGAAGAATAAATGCATTAGATAGATAGAATTCAGTCAAGCACAATTTGCATAGCATGTAAATTGCATAGAATTGTAATGCAGAGAACCCAGAGTTTTCCAACGGTGAATGGGTCTAATTTATTGCTATTTCTGGGGAATGAAACATTCTGAAGCAATAACTGGAAGATTTAGTTTCTATCTGACAATTTTTACAATGAGAAATTAGATTACAGAGTATGTTTTTTTAGTAAACCCCTTGACTAATAAATTGTAATTTAAAGGCCATAATGTACTTCTTTCTTCTAGCTCTGCACCAAAATTGTACACACATCATCTGCCTTAATTTCTAAGCTCTCAGCTCATTTTTATGTACTTGGGAAATTTGCTGTTCTCAGAGTGGAAGAAATCTTAGAAAAATTAATTATTTAATGAGTTTCAATATTCAAATTTATGGCTGTTCGCTCAGAATGTAAATGTAGAGGCACGTTTAAATTTTAACCAGAGTTCAGTGCAAATTAATATCCACATGGGCAGTGTGCAGCCAGACGAAAAAGGGAAGAAAAGAATGTCTTCAAAGAAAATAGGACAGAGGTCCGCTCCACTGTGGAGCTCGTTGCTCTGCTTCCGTGATGAGGTGCCCAGCAGGAAGGAGCTTAGATGCTGATCCCAGATCCAGCCTTTCAAGTGCTTCTCAGAAAAGAAATGGGGAAGAAGGTATGTGGAATTCCATCCAAGTCGGATCCGGTGAGCATCTTAGGAATGTTTATATGAGTGTGAGGATGAAATGGACACCCGTGTTGGCATCAAGAGACTGTCCAGTCTGGGAGATAAATATCTCTCAACACGAGAAAGCATGCACAATTGAGTTTGGCAGTTGGTAGAGACCATGGCCCTGCAGCACGGTGAATGCTGTGAATGCCAACGCAGCGTACACTTTGAAATGGGTTTGGATGTGTGATGTGAGTTTTACCTCAATGTTGAAAAGAGGCATAAAAGGAGGAAGAAAGGATCCCGTCTGTCTGGAGGAAAGATGGTGGGGACAGACCATTTGAAAACTCAAGTGCTCAAGACGTTTTGTGTTTTTGTTTGTTTGTTTGTTTGTTTGTTTTTGTCTTGTGGATATTTGCCATTCTGAAGGCTATGTTGTTATCTGAGTTAGGAAAAGAGTCCTGTGAAAGGTAGGTATGACAACACCTGTCCAGTACCCCAAAGCTCTGGGACAAGGAAAGAGGATGTTGGTTTGAAGCCAGCCTAAAGCATGACCCTGTCTTGAAAATAAAAAAAAAAAAAAATTGAAGTAAGACAAACTAAGGCAGTCCAGTGAAGACTGTGCTCTTAGAAAGGTATTTGTACACCTGGCGCACATTGGAGACCACAGCTGGCCTGTTTGAGCAAAATACCACTGTTCCAGGTAGGGAGAAGGATGTCTGTTTTAAAACTCAGCTCTGTCCCTGCTTGCTGTGTGGCTGCGGGCAAGGCAAGCTAATTAACCTCTCTGAAACTGTTTCCCTGCTAGCAAATTGGGGGTCATAAAAAACAACCTTACGTGATTTTGGGAAAGATTAATGCCATATGCACAGTGTACGGTGCAGAGAAGCCACTAAGGTTAATAGCCGCGCTTCTTCCTCATCTCCCAGACTCCTTCACTCCGCTCCTGTCTTGAAAGTTGTCTTTCTCAATCATAGATGTTATTCCTTATGATACAGCAACAACTCTCATGATTGACGACGTTTTCTACGGTACAGCAACACCACTTAAAAAGCTGACCTCAAAGTTACTCTCATTAGGATAACAATGGAAGGTCTTAAGCTGTCCTCACCTCGCATTTCCTTGTAGGAGGGCTTTTTACTGAAACATTGTTCTCCAAACCAAATGCCACCGCTGTCTACTTTTGTACAATTCACAGGCTAAGAACAGTTTTAATTTTTATTGTTGTTGTCGTTGTTTGTTTGTTGAGATGGGATCTCGTATAACCCAGAATGTTCTAGAACTCCCTGCGTAGCTGAAATTGACTCTGAACTCAGGAGCTTCCTTGCCTCTACCTTCAGAGTACCGAGATTATTATGACCCACTATCTCAGCTTCAGTTTTTAATTTTAAATAACAGCAAAAATGAATCAAAAAAATTTGTTGTACCTGAAAATGCAAATTTCATTGTTCATAAATGACATTGTATTGTAACATGGTCACATAATTGCCAAGGGCCGTTTTTTGCCCTGCAGGGGGAAAACTGGGTCCCAGAAAGACCCAATGGTCCACAAAAAGTACATTCTTTGGCCCATTGCAGAAAATGCAATGGAGCATCATTCCTGGACTCCCCCTACCTGGTTTTCTCTCTCTTGACAGAGACTTCCTTGAATGGATGGGCCACTTACAAACTGAGTTCATTGCTTTTCTTTATTCTTTTTCTTTCTCTCTTTTTTTCACAGGCCAATGGAAAACAGAGATCCTGAGGGTCAGAACCTACTCTGCAGGGCTGTGCCAAGACCTGGTTGGAGGACAGGTAATTAAAATGTTCAGAGTGGATGAGAAAGCTCTTCTGGCTGCTGTAAAACCACATTATCTGAACAGCCATCTCATCTCAACCCAGATGTTCAGATCTCTATTGGTTCTGACCCCAGGAGGGAAGAAGGCATGATTTATTGAGTCATTAGACATCCAGCAACCCTTTTCTACCCGGTTGCAGACCCTGTCTGAACCTTCTCCATCTCTTATCTAGATCACTAAACATCCTGTGACCTGACCTTCCAGAGTCAGCATCAACCTCCCTCCAATCCCCAGAACCAGTGTGACCTTCCTAAATAGCACCCTTCTGACCTCCTTTCCTCTCTCCTGTGAAGAAAGACTACACTAATGGCTCTCTTGTTCACATATCTGTCTGTACCCACACCCCTGGGTAGCACCTCTCCTTACTGACTCTGCCCCGTGATTTGCTTTGGACAAGGGGGTAATAACAAACAGTGGCACAGCAGCCACTTGAAACACACCAAACCTGTTTCTTCTCTCGAACTCTGAGTGCCCACACCAGCCTGCTGGAGGGTTGTAGGAGATGTGTTGAGGAGAGCTGAGTTAGCCAGTCAAGTCCATCATAAATAACCCAGGCTCACGAAACCTGGTGGCTGACTTCAAATACAGAATGAGTCCAGCCAAGGGGGTGGGCCACCTTCACCAACCAGTAGGCCTATGAAAAACAAGCAAGCTGTGTTCAGTCTCTCTCTTTTGGAATGGTTTGTTATTCAGTGCCTGTAACTACCTCTGCAAACAAAACAGAACCAAAGAATCCCAGAACTCCCTAACAACTCGCGAGGCTTGTGATCTTTCTGAGCTCTGTGCCTTTGAGCTGACCAACTCACTCCACTGCCCATCACTGTAAACAGGCTTCCTACAGCCCAGTCTGCTTGAGCAACTGTATCCTGAGTTTTGTGTCTGGCTCTTCTCCTCCCCCAACCCCAGCCCCGATCAGCTCCTCTGTTCTGATGACCCCTCATGTGGAAGTGATTCTCCTACCCTTGCTGCTCAGACCAGATCAGAACTGTGAGTCATGACTCATTGGGTCACAAGATAAGCTTAGATATGCATAACTAGCGGTTTTGGTTTTGGTTTGCCCTGGTTTTTTGTTTTGTTTTGTTTTGTTTTTCTATGCAGGGTTTGAAGCATTGGGCTTGTGCAGAACGGCTGGCATTTTTAAAAAGATGAACTAGCCCCAGGCGTGGAGGCACCTGCCTGCAATCCCAGCACTCAGGAAGACCGAAGCAGGGGGAGAGTGAGTTTGAGGACAGCCCAGGCTTTATAATGAGACCCTGTTCCAGAAGAAACAAACCAAAAAAATGGTGAAGAAAAAAAAAATAAGAGAGCATAAAGCAGCGACTATCACTGTGGGCTGGGCATAGTAAAAGCAAGTTTGCAATGTATCAGTTCACAGAGCATCACTATCTGTGGGCTGCAGCCCAAACCTTTTGGAAACACACTGCTTTTTAGCCACATCTTCCGACTCCAAATGACCACCTCCACAAATCTGCCTGCTCCTCCCTCCTGCGTGGTCCCAGGCAGCTCTGACTCAGTGCCTATCCATTTTCACCTGCCTCACTACCCGCCTCTGAACAGGCCCAAGGCGCCCTGAGGCACCAGCTTCCCTGAACAGCAGATATTTATTTCTCATGCCTCTGTGTCTCTGGCATTTGGTTTTTCTTCTACTAATGACAACATTTCTTTATTCATTTGGCTGGGGAAAAAAAAGTTATTTGTTATGTCTGGTCTATATGCATCCTCCATTGTTTGTTTTTCAAGTCAGTTTCAGTATCGCCCATCCTCCGCCTTCTCCTCCCTTTTCAGCCCCTTCTCACATACACCTCAAAATCTATCCTCCACTGAACCTTCCTGTTTCTATTGGAGATTCACCAGCATTCCCCTGTGCTCCCATAGTTCCATGTATACAATGGTCATAACCCTTATCAATGACATAATGATAAAGGCCGAATCTGGGCAAGGGAGCTGGGGTCTGGAGAGATGGCTCAGCGGTTAAGAGCTTATATTGCATAGCCAGGCGTGACGGTGCACTCCTTCAATCCCAGCACTCGGGAGGCAGAGGCAGGTGGATCTCTGAACCCGAAGCCACCTGGTCTACAAAGTGAGTTCCAGAACAGACAAGACTGAGAGGTCTAATAACCCCACAGCCTCCAAGAGACCCCCAGAAAACCCCAATCTGTCTGGCTAATCTGACTCTATCCTCGAAACATAGAAAAACAGTTTCTGGAAAAACTGAAGCTCACAGGCAGCCAATCAGCTTAAAGGTCAACACATGGCCTTGAGTTAAGTATAATGATTCAGCAAACCTGAGGAAAAGACCTTAGCAACTCTGTAAAGTTCCTAAATGTTTAGCCAATCCTAAATCCCCCATACCTCCTGAGTCAACCAATCCAATGAGAGGTTACCTCACTTCTGGAAAGCTCCCTACTTGTCTTTGAGTTGAGTATGCATGTTCACTTTGTGGTCCCATTCTAAGGAATTGTGGCTCTTGGCATGCTGGTAAAATTTTGCAGAATAAATGCTCCTTGCTTTGCAAAGTACTTGAGTCTGGGGTCTTCCTTCAGTGATTCTCGGACCCTAACAAGGACTACACAGAGAAACTCTGTCTTGAAAAACAACAAAGAGACAAACAAACAAACAGAAAAGTGCTAGTTGTTTCTCCAGAGGACTTGGGTTTGATTCGCAGCATCCATGTGGAGGCTCAAAATCATGTTAACTCCAGTACCAGGGGATCAACGCCCCTTCTTGCCTCTATGAGCACTGCATGCATGTGGTGCGTAGGCAGAGAACACCGGAACACAGGTAACACTAAAGGCTTATAAAAGGTTTCTAATCCATCTGTGTGTGTTTTCCACCCAAAGACTGGAGGCTGTCAGGGGTGAAAGACTGAATCTTGTTTGTCTTCATGTCACCAGCACCTAATGTAGCTCCTGGCATCAGAAGAGCTGGCACTCATCTGGAGGTGAAATGGTCCCTTTGTGCATTTAGGAAGCACAGGTGTCCTGTGGAGATGAGGTGCAGGGTCACTGTTGGTGAAAGGATGATGACCCCAGGGAAAAGATGGGAGAGAGGAGCTCCGGTGACCGCTGTGAAGTCCACTCATCTCTGCAGCAACTCTAGAGCTCCTGTCTAAGGACCTGGAGAACACTGACCTGAGCTCGTACAACAGGAAGCCACTTCACAGTCTCTCCTAGTGGGTCTTGTGTGCTGCAACTCAGGAGAAGGATAAAGGGGCACACAAGGCAATTGAGATAGGAGAACTGTGAAAGGCGTCAAACCCTCAGAGCTGGGGGAAAGGGCGCTGTTTATGGGCTGGGAGGAGAAGAGAGAACACACGCTTCTGATGCAGAGAGCCCCAACTGGTTGGAGGAATATTTCTCTCAGATTATTCCAAAGAACAGAAATGAGCAGGGAAGAAATGACAGCTTTGGAGAGACCAAGGGAATCATTTAGTTGCATGGAAGTATATTCCCATGACACTCGCATGGCTCTCTGCTTTGAGCTGCATTCACAGGTGCTACTGTGAGATTTTTTTTTTTTTTAATCCACATAAAGCTTGTCCCAGTTACTAGGTTTCCAATAAAGCCTCTACCATGGCCACTGTTAATTAATTACAGGTTCAGTGAATGGCTGCTCAGTACCACAGGGGAAAAGTCAGTACTGAAATCGCACATCCCGAGTCCCGTGGGCATGGGGGAATGGATGTCCTCTTGGATGTTTATAAACAACTGAGTGTGTAGCACAGGAGCTGCCACACATGTAAGGGGGAGCAGCTCAAGGGGAGCCAATGAATCCTTTCCTTTCTTTAGCTCTTTCACCCTTTCTAAGGCAGCTAAACCATTCTGGTTTGTAAGAAAAGCAGGTCCCAAAATAGCCTGCGTGTCTATAGAAGACTGTACTAGTCAGTAATGAGGGCTGGAGAATGGAGAGAGGGGGAAATGAGGGCGGGAGAAAGAGGGGGAGAAAGGTCCACTTCTTTTGTGTCGGATGAGTCCATTCCAAGGAGGAAATTTCCCAGGTGAATGTAAAAGAAAGCCAACTCAACCAGAGCAAAGGAAGCAGGTAAGAGCCAAAGCCAGGAAGAACAGGAGTGGATTTTGGACTTAAAGTCCGTGATGATAAGTCTAAAGTCATGAAGTTCCTTTTGAGGCAAAGATTTGCTTCTTTTTTAATCACTTTTGTCGTTGACTCAGAGAAACATGGGGATTTGAACCGGGTGATGAATCAGTGACCTCAGTGAGCTAATATGCCCAAGCTCTGCTAACACACCGGGAAACAGCAGCAATGAGAAATCAGATGTCTTTCACAAAGCAGGCTGAGTGATTGTCTGATGAAGCTCTCCCAGGCACAGTTCAAGGGTTACAACTGGAGAAGATATTCCACTGTGCCTTGGAAAAAACTAGGAAATGAGATGATGGGGAGAGCCAAAGGAAAGGAAGAGAATCAATTAGATAATGAGGCTTCGAAGGAAGAAATGGAGCTAATTAAAAAAAAAAAATCAAGTGTAGCCAATGGGGGCTTCTCCCTAGACAGGCTTCAGAAAGCAAAACCATCTTTTGATGGTCACTAATTGACTCCCGCCTCCAACAGTGGTCTCTATGTCCCCAGCCTGGGAAAGACATTCTTAAGAGAGTCAAGCAGCTAGAAAAAGGACACAGCACTGAGGGACAATTTTAGAATGAGAAAGACTTGTGGAGAGAGAAGGTCTTATTAGATGCTGAATCAGAATTTTTATACCTTTAAAATAGTTTGATACATAAAATAACCCATTTGTATATAAGTTACACTGCTGTATTGCATGTAGCACACACGCTCCTTCACACATACTGAACTATAGAAGGCATTCAGTATTCTGTGTCTACTGCTGCTGTCAGTTTTTATCCAAAAAGCTAGGCCGTTTGGATCTGTACTCAGGCTAAGCTCTCTTGATGTCATTTTTATGACCTGTCCAAACCCCAGACAGTAAGAATTTCTGAAGCTGCAACCACGGCCTCTGGAGCAATGCGTCAGGTCACCTCACTATGAGTCCAGCCCTGTTCTGTGCTCCCAAGTAGATGACTAGCTTTCTGTCTCATTAAACACCTGTCATCTTGTACTCAAGATTGCCAGTGGGTTTCTGCCTTGGGAATGCTCCCTGCCTGAGACCTATTTTAGCTAGTTTGTCTACTATAACTCGGTACTTGTTAGTGTCTTACGGTCCTCAGACGCAGCGACAGAATCCAAGGAGAGGAAGAATTGGGACCCTCCCTCTCCAAGAAAGGGATTAGGACAGAAAAGAGCCAGGGATGAGGGTATGGAGGGAAGTGAGCCAATCAGTGTCACAGATCAGCAGTCATAGGAGACTGGGGAACAAAATGGGGATATGCACAGCAAGGTGGCTATTCCTAGGAGATTTGTACATATGTGCCAGTGCCCCAGGCAGCAGACGGGGATCTCAGGGATAGAAACTCAGCAGAAGGGGCCTTGTCCCAGGCAACCTAGCTGGGCATAGAAGAGACCTGATGACTAGCAACTGCCTCATGTAGAGAAAGACTCTCACAGGCCTGGGCAGACGGGGGCGGTGCATTTGTCTCTAAGGCTTTCCCCAGCCTCCCCTCCGGCCCTTACTCTACCCTGTCATCTGCATTCAGATCTTGCTTCCTAAGATACAGCTTTCTTTCCATCACTCCCTGCTTGGTATCTTTACCAAACGCCTGCCTTGTGGGTATGGCTTCAATTGTCCAGTCCAGTAGCTTTTACAAATCTCCTAGGACGAGACAACTTGGTACAGACAAAGCCAACTATGGGGCATGCTGCAGACAGATTTAGAAGACAAGGATTGAAAACTGATAGATAAACAAGCTGGGTATGATGATGCAATCCTTTAATTCCAGCATTTGGGAGGCAAAGGCAGGTGGACCTCTGTGAGCTTGAGGCCAGCCTGGAGTGTATACTGAGTTGTAGGACAGCAAGAGCTACATAGTGATACCTTGTCTCAAAACAGAACAAAACAAAAACAAACAAACAAAAAAAATCAACCAACCAACAACAACAACAAAACAACAACAAAAAAGAAAATAGCTAAAGCCAAGTGTGAGGCGGTACATGTTTGTAATCCCAACCTTGGGGAGGCTGGTAGGAAGTACAAAGCCAGCCTGAGCTTTGTAGCAAAATCCTGTTGAGAGAGAGAGAGAGAGAGAGAGAGAGAGAGAGAGAGAGAGAGAGAGGAATTCTATGCCCGTGAAGCTGCAAGAGCCTTTAATGTAGACACTTGTGGCTTTTTTTTTTTTTTTTTTTTTTTTTTTGAGAATGGATGATTGTCTCTAAGGTAGAGATAGAGAGAAGACGGTAGGTTTGTTGGGGTGCTGAGGGTTGAACCCAGCGATTTGTGCATACTAGGCAAGTGCTCTACCAGCAGCAGAGGATTAGGGCTTTGATTGGTAGTTCAAGCAAAAGACCAACGATGCTTAGTGTCTGAGGGAGTGAAAGTCCATGTAACCAAGACGTTTGTCCAATGTTTACTTGTTGAGTCCTTTCTCCCTGTGTTAGCCTGCAAGTGATTCTGATGGCCTGCCCTTAGGAACTTAGCAATTGTTTACATCATCATCTGCCTCCGCCACCAGGTGTGACAGGTGTATGTGTTCTGATAAAGGGACCACCTGCCACCCCCCTGCTCTTTCTCTCTGTTTCTGCATTCTCTCCTTATCTCTCTGTTTATGCATTTTCTCTTTCTCTTTCTCTCTTTGTCCTTGATGTCCTCTTTCTCTCCCTCTCTGCCCCCCCCCGCCCTCATGACTCGCTTGCCGCCCCTACCCTTTCCCAGGTCCTCACTCCTCTCCTTTCCCCCAGTAAACCTTCTTTATGCCAGGTCTATTACATGACGTGATTTCTGAGGGGAATACCTTGGCATGGGCCTCACTACATTTATATTTCATAACACTGTGCCAGGGCAGAGGGACAGAGATGTGATCAGGAATTGGAGGGGCCTGTGTCTGAGCGGTTACATATCAATGACAATGTCACTGTCACTGGGGCACGTGTGAAGGGCACCCACCCCTGCTTAGGGATCTGTCAGCTGCCAACCACCCTCGTTTGAGTGCCTGTGTTTCCTTGCATATGTCAGATGTGCTGCTGACTTAGGCGCCGGAAACAGATTTTCCCCAGCCTACTCCTCTGAGCCCACCAGTTCTTTCAGGCTTATCCCTCGTTTTTTTCAGAGTCCTCCTGAAGAGATTTCTAGTGAAGGTGGTACATAAATGTGCATTTCACGTCTACACGCCGTTCCTGGATTCAAAACAGAACAGCGGCACATTCAGACAATTTCAAGGACACTGAAACACAAACGGCCGTACTCAAAAACCCGACGCCATAAGTGACGTTGAAGCCACGGGCTGCCGGATGTGATTGTGAGCACAGACCGGGGATTGCTGGCATCTGGGGTAATAGCATGGATTAAGGCTCTCTGTGCCTTTTCCTTGCACCGAGTGAAGCACCAACTCTCACTGGCCTCCCCAGGCCCTGAGAGGAGGGTGAGAAAGGTTTCAAGGGACACTTCCCTGGAGTCCAGAGAGTATGCAACAGAGTAGAATGGTGGGAATGACAAAACTTACCTTGAAGTAAGGACCGGGCCAGCGATGGGATCTTTTTCTGTTGCAGTGGGATGGAGCTGCTGAATCATAGGCAGAAAAGGCCACTGTCTGCGCACTGGGACCTGAGAGGCCAGGATAAAGCAGCCATAACATTGTTGAATCTAGAAAGAGAGAGAAAACAAAACAAAGCAAAAAAAAAAAAATGTATTCACAGTGGGCCTCCAACCCTTCAAAACACATCGGAAAATGAAAAAATGATAGAAATATTGAGGGTGTGCATTTATTCAAAATAAAATGAAAATAATAGATTAATATTTTTTAAGTTCCTAAAATAAGTGTGGTCAAGACTACCCAATGAAATACAAGAAGGGCTAACACTCATTAAAAAAAAAAAATGAGAAATTGAAACCTGAACATTAGCAGAAACAAGAACAGGTGGAAATGAAACATGAGGACTGCGAAATGTGGGACAGTGCAATCACTGAAGTTAAAAAAAAAATCACAATCGATAAGACCAACTCCAGACTGGACATATTTCAGCAGGTGGCTGAAAACTTGGAAAACATGCTGAGAAACTCAGAGAATGGAGCAGAGGACAATAGAGAGATTAAAGCCAAGATATGTCGGCAAGGAGAAGAGGCTGAGCAATTCCAGCTGGAGCAGGAGTTCCTGAAAAGGAGAGCCGAGAGCGGCGGATGAGAGATGTTTATGCAGGGGTGGCGCCTCAGAATGTTCTGGACTTTCAAGACAGAAGAGCGCAAGCTGAACTGAAGATGGATGCTGTTTTATGTTTTTACGACTCGGCTGTGAGTCCCTTTGTGGCCGATTTCCCTTCATCTTCCTCACCCCGGGCTGTACCCCTCCTGCCCTTCCACTAATCCCAGGGTAATTCACACCACCTCCTACTCAAAAGCATTCAGCTCGTGCTTCTTCCTCGGGAATGCTTTTTGTAATGCAAAAGCAACAGCTCTCATCTTAAAGGGACTGAGAGATAGTTTATTCTGGAGCGCAGAAGAGTGACTACAGCCCAGGAACACAGATTTAGCTTAACTCCAAATTCCATGCTCTAGTGTGGAAGCAGGTTCATGAAGTGGTTATAGTTGTATGGAACAAAGGAAGCCACAAATCAAAGGCAAGATTAAAATACATCGGTGGGTACGGCGAGGTGGGGAAGCCTCTCTATAGGCCCCAAAGCCTCTCTGATGTCATTTTGGTTGGTGGACGCTAATAGTCTGCTAAGTTAATAGATTCTGAAATATTCTGTATATTAGTCACAAGCTGTTAGTTCCCATGCAGACGTTCGTGAGGAATGGCTGTCCAGGAGGGCTGGAATGAGGTAATCCGCCTCTGGACCTGCAACATTCCAGCCTCTCCACAGCATGGAAATTCTAATCAGCCAGCCAGTCTCTGTAGGCACAGCTGCTTTTCAGGAGTTTTCAGCCACATTTCCCACAGTTCCCTCGTCCCTGGCTTTCCGTTCATGGGTTACCATCTCAGTGAAACCTCCCTTGTTAAGAGCAATAAACGCCTGCTTAGGAAATGAGTGACTGAGGGGTGGAGAGATGCACATTAACCCTTCTCCCACTCACAACCTAACCCGCCCATTCAAACCTGCTACTCAGTATCGTGTTGGGCACACGGCATATGTCTATTTTATTATTCAAAATTATGAATTAATTTATTGTGTGTGAGAGCGTGTGCTATAACGTGTGCGTGGAGGTCAAAGGGCAGCTTTTGGGAGTTGGCCGTCTCCACCCACCAGATGGATATTGAGGACTGAACCTGGGTAACTGGCCTTGGTAGTAAGGGCCTTTATCCTTCTCATTTAGTGATGCTAAATGCCTTGAAGAGTCCTGTCTGTGTCCTTAAAGCTGCCATCATTATGGGTGCTTATGAATTAATGACAGATGTACTCAATCTCTTTTCCCGAAAGCTTTATTATTCTCTATAATAGAGTAATGAAACGGAGGAGTCATAAAGCTGAAAGGGGGGAGGGGAGGGGAGGTTAGAGTACTTCACTCTCCGTGTTTTACATGTGAAATATGGCGCCCAAGAAAGGTGGCGTGGACGTGTGGCCAAAGAGCTGAGCAATGTTATGATGAGAAATCAGCTTTTGATTCTGAATCCAGTGCTCATTTTAAAATGCTACACATCTTTATCTTAACTGCATTCCCAGAGAAACTGGGTCATAAATAATTCTGTTCCCCAAGGAACACTCTCCTAACCCCTATGTGCACACACACTGTTTCCAGGTAACAATGAATGGGTCACCCCACTTGCTTGGAAAAGTCCAGGCTTCCAGGTGCCTCTTCATTAAAAATGTCATTTTAGCGTGTTTTTATTTCTATGGCTTTTTGTCATTAAGAGCCTATCATTAAAGTAATTAGAAGACTCTTGCCTGTTAATCAGTCTACATTTCAATAAAACATTTTAAAATTCACAGTCCAAAGCTGTTACCTTATTATTTAAGCATGAGTTCTATTATATAAATTGTCACCACAGCACTGCCAAGCAGTTATTTATGGAAAAAAATCTGTTAGCTTTTCCTTGGTAAACCGATGTCACACTATGCTGAAGTTATTGAAGAAATTACAGGGAGATGGGAGACTGGCGGTGGGGGGGTTGGTCCCCATCCTGCCTCCAACTCCTGCAGTGTCACTGGGCTCTGGAAGATTCCCAAAGCCTCTTTTGGATGCTATGTATGCCAAGATGGTTGAGCAGGAACACGGTTTTGCTGTGGCAGTGAGAACTCATGCTGCTAAATTTTGGGTGTCATACATACATATATATACTCACACAGGCACACGTATGTGGTGATGTGAAGAAAAGAGTTTTGTGGGGGTTTTTGTTTTTAAGCTGCTATAATTCAGGCAGACTGCATTCCACTTGTGGAGCAGGGCTTAAGGCATTCAGAAGCAACCAAAAAGATCATCTCAGAACCAGTCTCTTCCAGGGAATGTGCTCTTCTGTTTCCTGCAAGCCTGTGTCTCCAGAAGCTTTGGCATTTCTGTAGGGCTTCTCAGCTTGCATTCTCTCAGAAGAACCTTTGCTTGATCCAGAGAGCACGTGCAGCCTTTGGACCCCATCCAATGGAGCCTTTGGACCCCATCCAGTGGGGTCCCATTAACTGCTCACTTTCCTGGTGGTCTATGTGCAACAAGCTGATTTCCAGACATAGGGCACCAAGGCAACTAATACGAAAGCCCAAGAAATCAAAGACAAATATTTTTTAAATCACAGTTGGGATTGTTAGGTATTTAAGATTTTTTTTTCTGTCTGTTGGTTGGTTTTTAAGATAAGTACTTGTATATCTATGCTTGTCTTGAACTTAATATGTAGCCAAAGATGACGGTGAGTTTTTTATACTCTTGAGGCTGCCTCCCAAGGGCCTCCATTGCAGGTGGACACCACCATGCCTTGTCTGTGGGGCTCTGTGCCAGGCCTTTGTGCTTGCTAGACAAGTATGTACCATCTAACCAACATCTTCATCCCCTTTAGGAAACTTTGAAGGTAATTATAAACTCTTTGTTATCATTGTTGCTTTGCACAAGGGACTTCATGACAAGTGTATGAGTTGGTAGAAATATAAAGGGAACTACGGAACATTTGGCTTAATTCTGAGATGCCCCACCTTCCAGGTTCATAGTCTTTTAAGTCTGGACAGACCTGTGACTTGTGCATGAGCGAAAGAACACAGAAAAGGTATGTGTGTGTGTGTGGGGGGGGTCACAACTGTCATGGTTATGTTATGTAAATTGCATCTTGACAGCAAACTCTCTCTATGCATTCTCTCCCTTGATGTCCTTGAGGAAATAAGTTTCCGTATGGACCCAGCAGACAGCACAGGGCAGCCTGTGGGTCACAGAGACAAGAAGCTAAGAGCTTCAGTCCAACAGCTTGTGAGGAACTTGGAAGCAGACCTTTCCTTGCGGAGCCTCTGATGAGATACTGACCGTGGCCGACACACTGGCTGCAGCCTTGGGAAGGAGCCAGAGCACAATGCCCCATTAAGCGGTGCCTTGAGTTCCTGACTCAAAGATATGCATGTCGTTTTAAGCTACTATCTTTGTGGTGGCTTGTTAGGGAGCAAGGGCTAAGTAATACGCTCCTAGGTGATACAGGTCGGGCCGCATCCCAAAGCAAGGAACACAGAATTGAGCAGTTGAGTGTAGTGGTGCATGCTTGTAACGCCCATACCCAGGAGGCAGAGGCAGCGAGGTCTGGAGTTCTGGATCAACCTGAGCCGGATATCAAGTCCTTGTTTGGACTAGGGACCTTAGCTGTACAGTGCTTGCCTAGCATACACAAAGCCCAGGGCTCAACCCTTAAAAAAAAAAAAAAGAGAGGAAGATGGAGGAGGCTGAGGGAAGAGAAAGAAAACAGAAAAGAGCATCAGTTTGCATGCTTGTGGACTCTAGATTTTGGTTCTTGCTGTGTCACTTAGCATTCTGTGTAGCTGGGGAGTTAACCCCACCTTTTTTTTAAACCTCCATTTCCATGGTTCTACTTTGAAGACAGTATTTCTTACCGCATGGTCCTATTTGTAGGAGCAAGTCAGATACAGTATTTGCCAGTGTGCCTGGTAGATATGAAATGTGAAATATCTGAGTGTCGTTCGCTGCCTCTGTGTTGCATAGACTTTAGCAATTGGGCCATATAGGACCTTCACTTGAGAGCCTCTCGGCAGGCACGCTGGGGCTGGCCAGGCTGGTTTTGCTAGCTGTGTTGTTTGTTCTAGTCAGGACTTTCTGGTTCTGGGAGACTGTGTGACCTTCTCTCCAGTTCTGGGAAGATTTTAACTCTTTGGAGTATTTTAAATGCTCTCCCTCTTGCTATGTAACAGGATTATTTGATTCTTTTTGTCTGGATAAAAAAAAATAGGGGAATATGGGAAGGATGAGTTATTAAGGATCCCTGTTCAACTAAAGAACTATGAGGTTTCCTCAGTGACATGAATATGGGGCCTCAGTCTTCGTACACAAGGTAACTCCATATTCGAGGTAACTCCGCATTCAGGAGAGACGTCATTGTCTGGCTGAGGACACTGAGCTGTCAGTCACACACCCAGTTTTTGCTTTCTTCATCAGCAGGAACACACTGGGAAGTGTGAGGTTGTCATCTGCCCCTTGAATGGGGTGAGCAATACTACAAACTTGGTGGTCTACACTGCAGAGGGGTCTCAGACTCAGGTCAGGATGAGCTAAAAGAAACTCATTTCTACCTAAGTAGCCTTCCTTTGTTACTCAAAGCATCAATGAGATTTTATATTTAGAAGTAGTCTAGATTGGGAGCCGAGAGAGGGAGGGAGGGAGGGAGAGAGAGAGAGAGAGAGAGAGAGAGAGAGAGAGAGAGAGACCTGTTTTGAAGCTATAGGATGGATGTTTGCTTGGTAAGAGGACTGAGTTGACTCTTCCAAGAAACTGTCCTTTTACAGTTAACTAGAGGGAGGGAAGGATCCCTTACTTCTTTCCCCTCAGTGCCTCCTTTCCTTCCCCTTCAAATCTGCCTCTTCTCCCTCTCTTTCCCCCACCCTCCCTTAAAAAAAAAAGAGAGAGAGAAAAGAGTCTTGCTTTGTAGCCCTGAATAGGCTGGTCTCAAACTCACAGAGCTCTACCTGCCTCTGCCTCCTGAGTGATGAGCCTAACAGGTGCCTCCTGAGTGTGCACCAGGGCATGTGCCTGTGCCTGTCCTGCCTTTCCTTTTCCTCAGCAAGAGAGCAAAGCCCAAACACACTTCTGCCATTGCCTTGTGTACATACAGGCTGGTTGACCTGGACGCAAATCCTGACTACTCACACATGGTGATTCTGTTCTGAGATGCAGTGGAAGTCCAAGATTTGCTAATGATTCCTTCAGGTAGAGGCAATGCCTGCTACCTGATGTTGGCCAGAAAGTCATGTGTGTCAGTTCTTCTGATTCTTGTAGTGATTCCATGAGGGAACGCAGTTCAGACAGGGCAGCCTGATGAAGGTCACACAGCTCATGGAGTTAGGAATCCAACGTAGCTTTCTGAGTTAGTAAGCCAAGCCGTAGCTGCTTCTGTGGCTCTCGCTGCCTTTAGAAAGTCTCTCTATTGCAGCTGTTTAAGCTCATGACCAGAAGAACCAAAGAAGCTGGGAGAAAAAAAGAGAAAAGCTTGCAAGCTAGCCAAGATGTAGCTAGAGTTGGTTCTGCAGACACTTTGACCCTTGTTTGGGCTTTGGAGAAAAGAGCTCCCGATGATGGGACCCCTAATAGCCTGACGTGGTGGCTGTTGCTGGGGCACAGGATGTGAACTCTTTGATGATGCAGCTTTGCAGAACCCTTCAAAGGAAGAGTGGGTCATTACTAGAAAGTGACTGTGTGAACTCCTGTCTCTGATCATGTATGTTTATGAAAATTAATCAACAAGAAGAGAAAATGCTGTGATGGTATTGCCTACGGATGGTCTCGCAGAACAGCACGATAAGTAAGCAGCTTTGGTAGTTTTATTTTCCTATTTTCCTTTCCAATCACTGTGATCCATGAGCCTCCCAGTGCCTATCCCATCCAACGCATCGGTAATAAATCATAAATATTTATAACATTTAATCATGAGGCAGCCAAAGAACTAAAGAAAGCGTTACATTATTCAGCAACTCATTAGGCACCCTGCATGCTGATAACCCAAGGCTGAGACCTGGGAATGGTTTCGTCCATCACCCAGTGTTTCTCCTTACCACAGGAAAAACAAACAAACAAACAAAAAACCCCAACATTTCTTAATGTTCACACGTGGACCTCCCTTACAGCAGATATGGACCAAAGTCGATTAGACAGCATCATCCTTGGTGTCCTAGAAATGTATAATTTAACAGTAAACAATAACAAAGTGCGTCTTCCGTGCCATCCCATGGTAGAAAGAGAAGGGGCAAGCCAGAGTGGGTGCGGAGGTGGAAGAGAGGAAGACAATTACGGAGCCCTCCCGAGAACCAGGCAATAATGGCTACACCGTCACATTTCCATTATTAACGACTCCACTGCATTTCCAGTCCCACACTCCCTCTCTTTTATTACTTCTGAAGGGAAAATAATTAGATCTGCTACGCAGTCTCCAAGAAACACCACCAACAAGAACCACAGAAGCATGGAACAGAGGTTCCTTTAAGAGACAAGGACCTCATGCTGGGACTGTTCAAACAGGGTGTTCCCCTCCATCAGAGAGAAAGAGAGAGAGGCAGAGACAGACAGAGAGACAAAGACAAAGACACACACAGAGAAACAGACACAGAAAGAGAAAATTGTTTTACTGAGTGGGGTTTAACGTTTATTTTACTTTGTATTTAAAGATCCAAGGTTTTTAATTAATTTTTTTAGCATACAAGTGGCTTTCATTGTAACGTTATACACATATATCATTCCTCCTCCTCCTCCTCTCTTGCTGGTCCCCTTCCCCTTTGCAAAATAGTCCTCCCTTCAGCTTTAATGGCACATTTATTCTATTCTCATTTGCTCACTCATAGATCTCTTCCCTCACAATCATCCCTTACTTTCACGTCCTCCATATGTGTGTGTGTTTATACAAACACGTTTATATGTATAGACACACACATGCATGCTTAGGTAAATGTAAATCTAGGTTCTGCCCGTGAGGGAGAACATGCAAAACTTGTCTTTCTCTTTCTGAAGGTTCTTTCACCTGTGATCACGCCCAGTTCTATCTGCTTTCCAGCAAGTGTCACAGTTCCATTCCTCTTGGCAGATGAATGAAATTCCATTGTGCCCACATCACGTTTTCTTCATCCATTCGTTTGTTGATGAGCATCTAACCTGCTTCCCTATCTTGGCTACTATGAGCAATGCAGCAATGAACACGGATGCGCCTGTATCTCTGCGGCGAGCTGACTCAGTGTTCCAGGTGGACGCCTAGCAGCAGTATACCTGAGTCATATAGCAGCTCTATTTTTAGTTCTTCGAGGAACCGACGTGCTCATTTCCATAGTGATAAACCAGATCCCGTCCCCTCTGGTTTTTCTTTTTCTTTTTCTTTTTCTTTTTCTTTTTCTTTTTCTTTTTCTTTTTCTTTTTCTTTTTCTTTTTCTTTTTCTTTTTCTTTTTCTTTTTCTTTTTCTTTTTCTTTTTCTTTTTCTTTTCCTTTTATGTTTCAAATAAGGTCTCACTGAGTTGCCCAGCTGGATTTCCTTGTGATCCTCCAGTCTCAGCATCCTGAGCCCTTTGGACTACGGGGTATAGCACTCTGCAGGCCGTGGGGATTTGAGGAGGAGTTTTCCATCAGAAAAGGTAACATTCCCTCAGGAGACAAAAGCCAAACCTCATTTTCCACGTGCACCGGACATTTGAAGGTTGGACTACTCACTCCCCCAAGCTCCCTTGGCGTTAGAGAGGCCATGTGACCCAGTTCTGGCCAACGAGTGAGAGATGGCTGTGGGGAGGCATGGGGGAAGCGGTTGAGAAAACGCTGAAGATGTAAATAGGCTCCTGGAAGCCTCGGACACTGCCAGGCGGGTTGACAAAATGATGTCGCTTATTTTTTTTCTTTCCTTTTTAAGATTACATTTGCGTATCTTACTTTTATTACTTTATTTTTTTACAGTTTCACATGTGTACCCTTTGCATACTGACCACCGCCCCACTACCCCCGTCCGCATTCCACCCTCCCCAGGAATCTTTCTCGCCCCGTTCATATCTGTTTCGTCCTGTGACCCACCAAGATTAACCTGGCCCATCTGTGGGACTGTGGGTTTGAAGCTGTCTGCCAAAGCTTGCTGGGGACAGCAGTAAGCACGCAACTTAAGATGGTGAGGATTCTCCTTCTCCCGTAATCTGTTGATAGCCAATAGTTCAGCGGTGAAGGGTAGGGCCCCATGACCCCCTTCCACGTCTCTGAATGGTTGTGGGGGGGGGGGGCTGCTCTTGTGTTGGCCCAGAGCTGGTCATTACAGCTGATGTGAGTTCACGATTACGGGAGTTTCATGGAGTTTGGGGAATGATGGTGCCCACGGCACTTCAACCTAGCTCGTACACTTCCTAGCCCCTCACATTTGTTTATTCGTTCATGTAGTTATTTAGTGTGTATGTGTGTGTTTGTGTGTCAGAGAACAGCTGGCAATCAGTGCTCTCTTTCCACCCTATGGAATCTGAGGATGGAGCCCAAGTTACCAGTGTCCCTGCCAAGTACCCTTGCCTACTGAGCCGCCTCATTAGCCCACGGTACAGTTTCTTTGGACAAGTTTAGCAGTTCCTCAAAAAACCGAAACACTTACTATATATAGCTGGGCAATTCCTAGCTATGCTGGAGTAACTGGAAAACATGCTTCTATGTGAAAGTTCAAACACAAATACAGCAGCATTATTTTAATAGCCAAAGAATAGAAATCGCCCAAACGACCATATGCCAATGGGTATAGACATACAATGAAATATTCTTCAGTTATAAACAGGACTGAATTACTAAGATTTCCATTCACTGGACGAATGGAATGGATGAATGGGCAATATTGTGCTCGCCAGAGACAAAGGCCACATACTGCTTAATTTGACTTATCCAAAATGCCCAGAACAGGTGTCTTTAGTAGGCAGATTTTATTTGAGGATAATGGTGATAACTCACAGAAAACCATTGGAATGCATGTTTTAAATGTATGGATTGTTATGGTATGTAAATTATATCTATTTAAAAGAGAGAGAGAGAGAGAGACTCAGTGGGCATAGGAGTAAGGCCTGTTGTCCCCACTATGACCTCTCTTTCTTCCTGGAGTGGAGACAAGAGGTCAGGAGGCACAGCAGCCACGTTAGGATCAAGAGAACCAAAGCCATTTGCCGAGTAGGATGAGCAGTTTGCAGGCCCAAAGCCGCTTCCTGTTTAGGATGTGGGTTGTCGGAGTCCGGCAGCTGGACGCCATCCTAACTAATACACCTCCCAACTTTGGAATCTTATGAAAAGCCAATTACCATCAAAATGGAAAAGAATGGAGTTCTGAAATGCAGTAAAACATTAGATCAAAAAATGCCATTTTCAGGGGACTCTCCGTTTATAGGGCTATTTAGTGATTGTGATGGAGCAAGAATTGGCTCATGTCTAACTTCATTCTGCTGCATTATGACGCAGTAATGAAATGTGAAATATATTCAGGCTGTCTTCGGGAAAAATACAATAAACATGAATAAGTTCCACAATGACTATTTCACTAAGCCATTCTCTGCAGTCAAAAGTGAAAAGTCTAATTTTGGATTGTTTCCAAAATTGCCTCATAATGGTAGATCCTCATTAGATCCCTAGGTAGGACTGAAGACATTTAAAAACTACAATTTGTTATGTAAGGAATAGCTATAATCTGAGTATAAGGGAAGCCATTATGAATGAAGAAGGCATGAAATATGTGGCCATTTATAGCCTTCTCTGAGATAGTAGCAGGTTTCACTGCCACTCTGAAGCAAACTTTCTCAAATTTGTACCTATAAAATTTCCATCTAGTTTCACATGTTTTTACTTAACAGATCTCTCTCTCTCACACACACACATACACACACACATACACATATACATACACACACACACACACACACACACGTGTGTGCACATGCACACACACCAGAAAAAGGAGAATTGTCTTGGTGGCCAAGGTGTTTTCTGCTCAAGCCTGATGACTTGAGTCCAATCCCTGGAACGTAGATGAGGAAAACCAACTCCACCAAGTTGTGCTCTGATCTCCACACATGGCATCATAGCTTGTACCCACACATTATACCCCCTCACACTAAATTTTTAAAATGAAGATCCTCCGGTTACAGATATATACATACATACATATACATATATATATATATATATCACTATCCTAATGTTATAAAATTCTGGGATTCTGAATCTTAATGTTGTTGGGTGAATGTAGAGTGGTTAGATTTACTTCAGTTAGCTCTAGAGAATTGAAGTATAGTTTGATTCTTATGCTTGATCATTCTTGGATGGACTTCATTCATGTGGAAGGAAAGGTGGTCCCAATGTCTTCCACTCATTAGGCATTTCAAATTACCCAAAGGTTTTGTTCAAAGACTTAAAAAATCAAATTAACCACGTAATTGTGTGAGCAAATAACAGACAATTATGTGATGATTTTTTTTTTTAAATGGAGGTGCATTCAATAATAATACAAATTCAAGAGTGCGTACAGACTAAGGCACTTTTCCCTTCATAACAGTTTTGGGAAGAGGAGGAGACAGACTCGCTGGGCTTCTGTCAGTGCCTGTTTCTATGGTAGTGAAGATGACTCACTGTTCAAAACTGAACTGTTCCTAACGGGCCACACCTCTAGCAATATGCTTCTCTGCTCTACCCAGTCGCTGTATCAGTGTACACTCAACTGGTGTATCATTCTCAGCTGCACAAAGACCGTGTGTGTGTGTGTGTGTGTGTGTGTGTGTGTGTGTGTACACAAAGTATAGAATCAGAGACTATTAAAGAATTGTTCTTGTTTGGCATAATTAATGTGGCTTGATCTAACATATTCCTCTTTCACCCTTCTGACTGTGGGAACAGGGCTCATGGCTTTCTTCTGTACCTCTTTTTGCATGCTAGTCAGTAGAGAGGCCACGTTTGATATAAACCTCTAAAACTATGGCCAATAATTTTACAGGAAACAAAATTCTAATTTCAAAGACTTGTAATTTCTATACTCACTGCTTTTTTTTTTTTCTATTGAAATACTATGACTGCTCATTAGATTAAATTCTAACATTTTGGCAACCAGCTCTATGCAGTTATATGACAGAGAAACGAAAGGTCAGCTGAGGATATTAGCAAGGCAGGGGCTGGGTGTTTTCATTAAGCCCTGGTTGGCTTTATCAGGCTGATCCTGGGAGAGAAAAGTACTGTCATAGAAGGAATCGTGGAAGAAAGGTAGCCTAGCATTTGTGGCAACATATGAGAACACACTTCCTAAGTATAGGGAGGAGACATATGGGATTCCTCTCAAGCTTGAAATATTATACTTTTTAGGGAGAGAAAAAAAGAAAATAAATATGTTTAGCTCTACTGGCATCTTTGCTGATGAAAATAATCACAATAATTAGTCACCGCCTCAAAAATGCATTGTGGAGAGTCGCCCAGCCGGAACAATTACTTTCCCCACCCCCCCACTGCCCTTTCAGCTCTCACAGTCACATTCCGCCGTCAGCCCACACAGAAACCTCTGCGACTTCAAGAGTCAGTTGTGACGCACGGTTCTGTGCTAAGTTTATAAATATACACAGATGTGATCACAGGAGAGTCTTGAGGTTCACATCCAAACGTTACGGCTCCCTAAAATAGCCGTGTCTCTGTTACATGCTCCTTAATGATGTGCCGGGTTTTCATGTCTTTATCCTCGTGTGGTTTGTTTGTCGCTTCTCGGAGCTGGGTTGACGCTGAGAATGAGGCTCCTCCAGGCGCTGGGAATGCGTGCCTCTTCCTGAAACCTAGAAAGCCAGGGACTTCAGGCTGTCGTAGGCATCAGATCTGATACCGGAAGAAAGAATGCTGCCTTTCTCCTTTCCCTCTGCAGCCTCCAAGTCTTACACAGACCAGATCCTGAGTCAAACCTAAGAGATCCTAATAGGAAGCAAAGAGCAGTTTCTCCGTTGTCCTTAGACTGAAAGGTCGATAGAGCGATATTAACGATGTCAAGGATGATAATGGCTACTTTAATGACAAGTCGAGCTGTAATATTTTAAAGAAATTACCCTTACGTTGAGATTATGAAGATGTAGGGCTGCATTAAGGAATAGAACTGCTATGAACATGTGAAAGGAAGCAATATTCAGAAGAAGAAGAAAAAAAAAATCACTTTTGGCAAATGCCATTTGACTTCCATTGGTTACTGAGCATTATCACGGGCCACTTGATCTTAGCCCAGAATGACCTTGAACTGCTGATCCTCCCCCCCCCCATGTGGAATTAGAGTGCTGGGATTCCAAGTGCTGGGGATTGAACCCAGGACCTCATGACTACAAGGCGAACCCTCTACTCACCGAGCTCTGTCCCCACTCCTGGGATATATTATTGCTGTGAGCTCATCATCAAGAACACCATTTCCCTTTTCCTTCCTGCCGCTCAGTCATTAGGAACCATCCAGAACTGTGGTCATCTGACTTGGAAAGTGATTTCCTAATGTGCTAACTTCAAAGGGACTTAGAAATCTCAGAACATAAGGCCCAGCCCAGGGTTAATCCAGCAAAGTGGTACTTAGTGGCCTGTTCAGGGTTTGTTTTGATGGGTCTTTAATGAGCAGTCATGCATCACAGTTGCGTTCTGAAAGGCGCATTTTTCTGTGAGGTTGCTTGCATCTTTTTCTCTGTGTAGTTGCCATGTTTTTTTGACACTGAGAACTCAGTGAACCAGAAGGAAACAATTGTTTTTGTTTTTGTTTTTTTCTTTCTCTCTCTCCATACCTGCCAGCACATAGCCTCTCTAGCTCATATGTTGGCTCTCTTAGGCTCACATAACTGGTCTTTTCCTTCAAGCCAAAAAGGACTTCTGTCACAGAGATGGTGTAAGAGTGTGTCTGCACTACTTAGGATCCATTTGACTTTTCCTTCCTCTTCAAGAGAAGAAAGCGAGTGATTCCAGGTCCGGTGTTCATTGGGACACCTAGGCAGGTTGTCCGGCAGGATGCCGCAAGGCAGTGTGTGTGTGTGTGTGTGTGTGTGTGTGTGTGTGTGTGTGTGTGTGTAGGGGATGCTTAAGACAGATCAGGCTCTCCCAGGCAGAGTGGGGATCCCTTATTAGTCTCAGGGGAATGAGGAGATTTTATACCCCATAGCTTCTCCTGATTCCTGTATTTCAGGAAGGATGTAGGAGAAATGAGAAGGGCTCATTAGTTGAGGTGTACCCATTACGGCCGTAAGTAGCTCTCCGATGTCCTGGAGTCTGACAGCCTGAACATATAAACTTCCTTGGGGAAAGGACAATGGCGCCTTCAGGTTTCCTGGACCCCAGCCACCTGAGGAATCTCTTACAGGTTTAGAGCCTCACAGGTAGGCTCTGGGTGAGAAACTTGCCAGAGGCTCACGAAAGCCGAAAGCCAAAGCCCCAAGCCACTGCTAGTGGTGGGCACGGTCTAACCAGCCTACAGCTCTGAACTTGAGAGAGATAATGCTAGAAACAGGAGGCAAAACGAAATCGGCATTGCTCACTCGGGTTTGGCGTGGCGGTTGCTGGGCAGGCAAGCCATGCTCTGCTAGCTTCAAAGGGAGCTCACCTCCTGCGATGCTGAAAAGCTATGAATAATGACATCATTGTTGTGGCTCCTCTCCGGTCACAGCTCTTCTGTACCCACATACCTCTGGAGGGTACATGTGTGGCCAAATATGGAGGTATTAGCCGGAGAGTGCAAGAAATAAAGACTCCATCTTTCCTATTCTGCATGTAAGAGAGTTCCTAACAACTCAGCTCTCATACATATGTAAATTTTCTTAGCTGGAAACTATCACCCATTAAATTGTTCAAGGTCCCTTTTACAAAAACCTCTGTGACAAATTATTTTCAGAGCTCCCGTGTCAGGAAACGTTTGCCTTTCTTGAATAATGGACCTGATTTTTTTTTCTTACTGAGAGAAGAAAAGTAAGGGAAGTCATTGCATTTCTCTTTTTGCTTTGCTTACCAGGAAGCTAAAGTTTGAACATAAATGCTGTCTCTGTTCTCTTCCTTGTTTTTGCCTACATAAAATTTCCACCCTCCTTCTCTTTCCCATTTTTATGTATACTTTATCTGGTAAACTGATCTTATTCAAAACCAAAATTTGCAGGGTTTACAGCGAATTAAGAATAGCAGTAATTATTTTACCCACTGACTGTCTTGAAGGTCACATGCGTAGTTGTGGTACAGACCTCTTGACTTTCTCACAGTTCCTGCCCTGGTCAATCTCCATCTCCCACTCTCCAGCTTCTTGTTAAAGACCACAGGTCAGATGAGGAAGGGCAGTTCCTGTGGATGTCAGGATTCTGAGGGCTTCCGTGAAGGAGAAACTGAGGCACACTCAACAATACAGGGTGCTTGTTCTTGTGTTTTCATCTCTGTTTTTAATTTGTGGGATAAAAGCACATTTGCTTAATTAAAATTTGCTTTTTATCAGTAATAACCAAGCCACACATGGTTTTTCTGCATTTGAAATTGGACTCTACTTCTTCAAGTTGGGCATTTTGGGGCTGTCGTATGTACCATGTTCATAAATCTTGATTTTTCTTTTTGTAGACTTTCAATATTCTTCTTCCATCCAAATGGGGAAAATGAACCAGAGATTTTAGTGATTCACCGTCCTTAGTACATGAGGACTTTTCTCTCATGAAAAGATGAGAATAGAGGTCTTAGGTCAAGCTGTCTATCTGGTTTAGAACTTAGAAAATGTGCCCATCACCTGCTCTACAAGCAGGAGACTGTGCCTGGTACTGGAAACCTAGCTAGCTGCTCAGTGTTAGTGAGGTCACGGTTATCGGAGAAGATTCTACAACCACTAATTTACCAAATCAGCACAATCCCTAACAACAACCTAAACATTTGTCCTCATACCCACAGACAAGCATAGTCCTTACCCCTCATCAAGGAAATGCCTCTTTACAATGACAGAGGCTACGGAAAGCCACAACCAATTAATATGAAGAGTTAAAGAGCCCAGTCCCAGCGAACACAGCTACAAAATACAAGGCTCAGGGAACATTGAGGAACTGGGGGCAGAAAGACTGTACGAGCCAGAGGGTCAGAATTTGTTCTGAGTTTGTGTCTCCTAGTAACGTCAGATGTTACAACCATAAAGTCTCACCAACATGACTGCCCAAACATAAGCCGAACAAGGGTGCTACCAGTGGACATGTTAAAGTGGCAGGGAAAGCCCATGAGGCCTCAACCCTACCCAAAGAACCACAAGCAAATGAGGAAAGCTGGGAGCACAAGAGGTGGTCTTCCCCAGGGAGGAGCACAGCAAATGGTTCTCCAATACTCAACGGTCAGTCCTGAAAACACACATACAAGTAACCCTGTACAGACTGAGCGGGTCATAGTTAGGAATGTGTGTACATATATGCATGCAACAACATTAAAAACAAAGGAGAATGGGGAGGGGAAGATGGGAGGGTTTGGAGAGAGAGGGGGGAAGGGAGAGATGTTGTAATTATTTTATAATCTCAAAAAGTAAAAAAAAAAAAAATGCCCATCAGAACCTTGTACTTTAAGAGGGGCTTAGAGATATAAACTACTACAAGAAAATAGCTGTAACCTCCTAGGGGTTACTGTTCTAGTTTCACTTCTGCTGTTGTGGTAAAATGTCACAAAAGGTAGCTTGGGGGAGAAAGAAAGGGTTTACGTGGTTTACAGTTCCAAGTTACAGTCCCATTGTGGAGAAGTTGAGGCAGGAACCCGAGCCAGCTACTCGCAATACATCCGCAGTCAAGAGCAGAGGAAAATGGATACATACGTGCTCGCCTGCTTGCTTATGCTCGGCTCAGTTTCTCCGCTCTTACGCAGGAGTGTAATGCCTAGGAAATGGTGCTACCTACATTGCTTTGGGTCTCCTTATATAAATTAAGACAAGGCCCATAAGCATGCCTATAGCCAACACAATGTAGACAGCCTCGAGTTGAGACTCTTCCTGGGAGATTCTAGGTGTGTCAAGTTGCCATAAGTATGCTAGCTTAGGGTTAGAATCTTGGTATTCATAACTTGACTCCCAAGATTTTCTAACCAAGACCCTTATTGAGCAATGACCACATCTTTCCTTGGATACAGAATTGTTCCAGAGAACTTTGCAATCCAATATAAGGCAAGGTGAATTATATTAGTAATCCCCTTCTATGTGCTATCCATTTGTAACCAACCCATCCCAATCATGATCTTAAGATAATTTGATCTAGTGGGCAGCATACACATACACACATACACACATACACACACACACACACACACACACACGAGAGAGACACACACACAGAGACAGAGAGAGAAAAAAAGAGACAGAGACAGACAGACAGACAGACAGAGACTTGCATCTTATAGATGGGAAAACCCAGGCGCTCAGAGGTATCCAAAGTTGCTTGGTAAAGTTTTCTAACTCCTTCCCAGCACCCTGTCTCTCCTAGGTTAAAAAGCGCGCAGTGGTGTTTGTACTGTGGCTTGCTGTGAAGCCCAGAATGGTTACAGAGATTAATCGGACTTAAGTGACTCAGAAGCACTGAGTAAACACGGGTATGCATACACAAATGAACAGTCACATACCAAACAGCTCCCAGCCCTAGGTATGTTTGAAGAAGGGTGCTCTAGGAAGAATTTTAAGAGCTAAGCTCCAGAAGTATGAGTTTATGCAACAGTCTTATTAATATTCTACAAAACTATTGAAAATGGATGAGGACACTACATTGCATCACTAAAAATCCAGAAGAAAGTAATGATTCTGTTTAATACTGGTCCTGGGGTTCAGGCAACTCCTAAAGCAAACAGTAGACTGTTTTGGGATTTCCATATAATCATTAATGTATTTGTAAAAAGAACACAGAATGGAGAGGAGTGAGGCTGCTCAGCAGGTAACCACACTGATCATCGTAGGAGGAAAGATCCAAATGAGGAATAGGTTTAGACACTTTTTTTTTCCTTTGAATTATCTGAATCATTGTTTTTGGATTTTTAAATATATATATAAATATAAAAAATATAAATATGAGATAGACCACAGATGCAAACAGTTTAAAGAATTACAGTACTAAAAAAAAAAAATCTAACAGCTGGGCCATGGTGATACACATCTGTAATTTCAGCCCTCAAAAGGCTGAAACCAGAGGACTCTGATCCCAGCCAGCCTGGGCTAGGTTCTGCCTCAAAAGAGCAAAGCAAAAGAAAAAGAAGCAGATTCCTCGTCATTGATCCTGATGATCCCACAGTTTGATGATCCCTTAAAATAATAGTCCAACTGATGCTTCTGTTGGTAGAGGCAGCAGGGACAGAAAGACCAGCTGCTGCTCCTCAGCCATGTTCCTCTGTTCTCTTGCATTTCTTAGGCACTCTTGAACCCACTGCTAAGAAAGCACTCTGAAGTCTCTGAAGAATTTCTGCTTTTGTCAGCCCAAGTTTGCCTCAGCCTTTACGTAAGAAAAACCCAAAGATCATTTGTGCTGCAAATTCCAGTGGCTTGCGTGGCGGAGAGGAAGCCCAGACTGCCTTTTGTTGGGTAATCAAGAGTGGTTTGTATCTTGTACAAACATTCGTCTTATTCACTAGGAGAAAAGTAATGGGGTATGCAGACATAGAATTCCTTCGGTCTTCCAGAATGTGTGGCCTGCTGCCTCTCCAGGAGAAACCCAGCTGGGACAGGGCAAGAACCTGAGGATTCTAGGTCAGAGTTTAGCAGAACTGTTTTGTAGTGAGTCCAGGAGTAAATATTTAGGTGTTTGCAGGCCATGTGTACGGTCTGTGTTGTAATGATTCAGCGCCACCAAACTGCTAATGCTGAAGCAGTCACAAGAAAATACGATTGTATTTGAGTAAAGCGTACTAATAAAAAACTAGCAGCATGCCACCTTCAGTCAGTTTGGCCCATGTTCTAAGGCAGTGGTTCTCAACCTCCCTAAGGCTGCAACAGTTCCTCATGTTGTGGTGACCCCCAACCATAAAATCATTTCGTTGCTACTTCACAACGGTGATTTTGCTACTATTTTTTTTACGCTCTTAAGCAACCCTTGTGAAAGAGTCGTTCAACTGCACGCAGGGGTCGTGACCCACAGTTTGGGAACCACTGTTCTAGAGTTTAGACCAAACTCTTTCCAACCCAGAGCTTCCTTGAGAAGGACTCAGACAGTCCTATATCTGAAAAGCTTTTCTTGTATGTGCTAGAGCATGCTTCCTTGACATCCTCACCTGACTACCACCACCATCTTCAGCGTGAACCATGGGCCAAAGCTTCCTAACTGGTCTCTCTGTTCCAACCTTTCCTTTCCTTTCTACCACATATGTGGCTGCCTTGAATAATTCTTCTAACATATAAACAAAATCATATCATTCTCCAGTCCAAGTTTTGCCGAATGTTCAGAATAAGCCAAAATGGTTTACCTTGACCTCTGTGGCATGAAATCCTATCCCTGTTGTTTCTCCAACCTCACATCCTGCTACTCTTTGGCCACACAAACCTCTCAGTGTTTTCCAAACAAGCTGTGTGTGTTCCTACCTCAGGGCCTTTGCACTGGATTTTATTTCTGCTCCCAGGCATCTGCAAGGCTTGTGCCTTCCCTTCATTCAGGTTTCTGCTTAGCTGCCGCCATTTATTTCAGAGAGACCTCCTCCAACTGCTTTGTCACACTTCGTGCCTTGTTTTACATATATATGACGTGCTTTATTTCACATTCTCCAGCGCTATTGTTACAAATGTACGTGTGTAATTCTTTTTATCATTTGCTCCCAAACATGCCAGCTTCACAGCAATAGGAATTTATGTGCCTTATTCACTACTGTAGTTCCTATGCCTAGGGCAGCGGCTTGTGTATATCAGGTACTCAATATTTGTTGGCTACATGATGAATATGACTGTCCTTTGCAGCTTTTGAAAATATACTCAGTCTTCCATGTAACAACCCTTCTGTTTGCACAGGCAAGCTCTGGATTCTTCCCACGTCTTCCAGGACACGGGGGGCATGCCATAGTCACATTATTCCCCTAGACCCCATACTCCTTAAGTTTTTACTTCACCTCTGCCCGCCCGTCAGATTATACCTGTACCTGGCCACCCTGTTTCCCTTTAGAGACCTTTTATTCCCTGGTGTTTGCCCAGGCCCTTGTGAAAATCAATAAAACACCGCATGTATGGACATTCGTTACTCATTTTAGCTGCTCAGCATCTGAATTCCTTTTATGACTGAGGAGTCCCCACTTTGTGAGAGGGAGCCCCGTCTTCAGCATAAGATTTGAAATCTTCCCATGCTCCCTTCCCCACACACCTGTGCAAACAGGAGTGTTGGCATGGGCTCTGGGTGCCGTCAGCCAGATGCTCTGTGGAAACGGCACAACAGAAGCCGCCTAAGAAGCAGCCTCTGCCCCGCGCAGCAGCAAGTGTAATGTCTCAGTTAGCTTTCTTGTTGCCATGCTCAAACACCAAAGCCACTGGGGGAAGAAGGGATTTATTTCATTTTACAGTTCACAGTCTGTCATGAAGGAAAGTCAGGGCAGGAACCTGAAGGCAGGAATCGAAGCAGGTTGCACAGAGGAACACGTTTTGCTGGCTTGTTCCTCATGGTCTGCTCAGCCTGTTTCCTTTCTTTCTTTCCTCATTCATTCATTCATCCACTCACTTTACATCCCTCCTTTTTTCCTTACCCCACTCTCCATCTCTCCTCCCTCTCCCCTCTCCCCCACTTCTCAGAAAAGGGGAGCCCCCGACCCAGCCCAGCACATCAAGTAGCATCAGGACTGAGTGCATCCTCTCCTTCTTCCCATGTGGCCTGGCCAAGCAGCCCCGCCAGGGGAAGTGATTGAAAAGCAGGCAACAGAGACAGCCTGCTTTCTTACTCAAGCCAGGATTACCTGTCCAGGGGCAGCACCCCTGCCCCGCCCCAGTAGGCTGAGCCTTCCAATATTAATCATTAAGCAAGAAAAGGCCACATAGGCTTGCCTCTTGACCAATCTGATGAGGGCACTGTCTCAGTTAAGGTTTCCTTTTCCCAGATGACCCTCACTTATAAGTTAACAGTCAGAAAAGCTAGCAGGCAAGCAAGTAAAAAAAAAAAAAGCCCATCAAAACGGGACAAAACCTAACTAGCACAGGCAGCAATGTGTTTCTGTTGGAGAGGCTGCAAGGCAGAGGTTCTAGAAGCCCTAACCTTTGCCCCTTCAAACTTGCCAGAGGAGTTTTTCATTTTTACCTTTTGTATATTATTAAGTTTATTGTGCTAGAATGTTAGCTCTTACAGAGAGCAGGGACCTTCATTTTGTTTATTTGGTGTCCCAAGCTCCGTAGAGCACATAGTAGGAGGTCAATAAATATTTGAGTGAATGCACACAGATAGTTTCTTTCTTTCTTTCTTTCTTTCTTTCTTTCTTTCTTTCTTTCTTTCTTTCTTTCTTTCTTTCTTTCTTTTTTTATAAAGGCAGCAGGAGAAAGTGTAACTTCATAATGAAAGTAGTACTCGGAGTCAGAACAAGCCTCTCGGGAAAGATGCATGACCCAGGATTCTGGATGGGACCTTACCAGTCCACTTGAATAGAGGGGAGAGTGTTTACGAGTTATAGACTCAGAGATTTTTAGATGTCACCGAGTCAGATGCATAGTAGGAACAGACGGTTTTGCAAGGTTAATGATGCAGAGATGTCACTGTAATGAAACAGGACAGTTAGGAGTAGTCTCAGCCTTGTTGGTCCCAGCGCTAGGCTCAGTCGGCCATGTTGGTCTCGTATCTCTACTGTTTGCATGGTCCCGCGATGGCTTGCCTGCTAGACGGAAACAGCGTTGTGTTATCTCCTCCAGCAGGTGTTGTTTTTCTGGCCTCTTTTTCTTTGCCTATCCAATCTCCTTCATTTTTCCCTTCAGAGATTCCCTTAATCATAGGAGGTTGAAGATGAGCAGAAATGTATTTTCCATAACCAGTGCTGGCTGCCACTAGGGTGTGGGACCTTGTCTATCCTGGGACAGGGGATCGCTGGATGTTTTCAGGGGAGCCTAGAGCAGAGCAGGAGCCTTCAAAGGGGGATGGGCCGGAAGCATTTCAGGATCTTCGTTTAACATAGAACTGAAAATTTCAAGAAAGTTAAAAATGTGGGACCCAACTATAAAGTGAATAATAATGGCTATCAGAGAATGGTTAAAAACAAACAAACAAACAAACAAACAGGTTAAAGAGGCAAGGTGACTGTTACTGTTGTCCAAATGGTCCTTAGGTCTGTATAGAAATGATCTTCCTGTCTATATCAGCTTGATAAAAACTCAGAATCTTGACCAGTAAAGTGGTGGTAAAGTTAAGTTATATTATTCTGATGAGACTGTGAATTGCTGCAAATATTTTTACACTTGATCTTAACCAAAAGGTTGAGAAGCAATTGCTGCAAACACTTTTAAATCTGAAGTCTGTTATAGTTTAACGCGTAGAAATTCATCCCACACAGTACCCTAATTCTAACATGTTGTTTGCAGTATTGTTTATAACAGCAAATTATTGACAGGGAATCAAATGTCAATCTATAGGGAGCTAGTTAAATATATATTTGATTTTTTCATGAAGTGGTGACATACGCCTTGGCATGGAAAGGGTGTCCAGGACCCAGAATAGTCAGATATAAATAGTACCTAGTGCTAGCTCGCAAAGACTCATGAATTTTTTTTTTCCCAGAAAGATATATTCAAGAAAGTTTCCACGGTGATTGCTCTAGGGGAGGGAGGAGCATTTGTAGTCGGTGGAAGGAGGACTGTTTTATTTATTTATTTTTTATTCTTGCCTTTTTATGCTATTTGCCTTTTTTCCCCATATACAAAGTGAGTTATATTTTTAAGCAAAAATTAAATGAAATTAGGCATTTTTATCAATCAAGTGTTTTTCTTTTATTTAGTTGTTTTTTTAGTAATCATACATTACAAGAAATACATTACAAAATAGGTAAGCCCGTACTGCTTAGTGGCTTTATACATTGTCACAATCCTTTTGGAAAGAGATTTGATAGTACGTGACAAAAGTATATACATATTCATTTATTTTGCTACTGTAAAATTATTTTTGAGTGTGTGAGAGAGAGGGATGGAGAGAGAGCATGTATGTGGCGTGTGTGCGTGTGCTCACGAGGTTGCACATACCCAGAGGCTACAGGAGGACATCAGGTGTCTTGCTCTATTGCTTTCTGCCTTATTCCCCTGAGACAGGCTCTCACCCCAAACCTGGAGATGGGCTGGCAGCCAGGAACTTTCAGCCGTTCTCCTGCCTCCACTCCCCACAGTATTGGGATTATAGGCACAGCAAGCCAGGCTTTCTGTTTTAAGTTACATTTTTATTTGTTTGTTTGGGGATACCTCCACTAGAAAGTCAGAGAACAACCTGTGGAGGAAATTCTTCCTCCACCATGTGGTCTTGGGGAATCAAACTCCGGTCTTCAGGCTTGGCAATAGGTGCAGTAACCCACTGAGCAATCTTGCCAGCCTGTGGAGGCTAATCTTGGTTGTTCAAGAACCCAGCTTCCTGGGCCTTCCAACATGGACTGAAGTCCAGCTGTTTCCCCAGAAATTCTCCAGGCCTTCAGCGTCAAGGCAGGACTTCTGAGGCACCCAGCCTCATGCACTGAGCAGCTACCTGGCTCTTAGCTTCTTCACGTACAGACAGCCAGTGCTGGACTATCGGGCCCTGTGGTGTAAGCCAATCTAATTAAACCTCCTTTTAAAATACATACTCATTGTGATGCTTTTGCCTCGCTGGAGAACCCTAATGCCAATTATCATTTAAAATCATTAAAGTGATAATTAAAGTATAGCATTAGCAGAAAAAAGTAGTACGGTGGATAACTTCGTCACAGCCATGTTAGAAGAGCCATAAAAAAAATACCAACAGCAAAATGTCATCATTGGGTAGCAGACTTTTTTTTTGCGTACCCTCATTTTCACATTTTCCAACATTTATAAAATAAATGCTTATTGTTTTTAGTGGAAAAATATTCCCTAAAGAAGGAAATGAGATGCATTTGGTATGATTTGCTCATAGGCACTTACTCAGGTGCTAAGATAATTTACCACTTCAATTTCTAAATTAAACACTCACTTATCATTTCTAAAAAATTGGGTATAGCATTTTGCCAAGAGTCAGTCATCAAACTTGTCAATTTTTATTATCCAAAGGCATTAATTACTCATCGTCAAGTGATGCCAATCTTGCCTTCTGTGTAATGATTGACATTAACCCTTCTCTCCACCCCTACTGTCGGCACTGGCAAAGGCCTGGATCCTAACCACACTCTCAGCCCAACCCGTTTTCCTTCATTCCATCTTCCACTCTGCCTTACGAGATTTACGATGCTGATCTGTGTTATTAATTTGCCCAAATCACTCCATTACTTTGTTGGCTCCAGATCAGAACAATGTGAACTTCTGAGGGAGCCTACAAGGCCCTCTTCACCAGACACCCCCTCCCTTACTTACAGACCTAAAAAAATACCATTTTTTTCCTGCCTTTTTGGGCTCCCCTGCCACTCCACACCCCCAACACCATCACCTTTTATGGAACTTTCTTCACTAGCTACTTCTCCACCTTCTTTAATTAGCTCCTGCAGGAGAGACTGTTCCCAGTCCCGCCTGTTAGGGTTTGTATATAAGCCGTATTCCTAATAGGCTTGAGCATTGAGGGTTCCCAGTGCAGGGCTGTTCCCACCTGAGGATCCGAGGAAGCTTGAAGGTTCTGACTTCACCAGCGGATTGATCCCTTGATTGATTCATATTATGATGACATTATTGGAAGGTGGGAAAATCCCCTGGGCAGATAGAGCTTGTCCCTGCTCTGCTTCTGTCTGAGCTTCCTGGCTCTAATGAGGTAAGATGCTTTGCTACCCTGCACACTCATGCTATTCCGCCTCACTACGGGCCCAGAGCAGTGGAGCAGTGAACTGAAACCTTGGAAACTATAAGGCAAGGTAAATCTTCCCTCCTTTCAAATAGTTCCCTCCTCTCAGGATAGATAGACACTTAGGCACAATTTCAAAGTCACTTTCCCAGAGCAAATAAACCAATACCACTTGATATGCTTTCAAGGTATTTGCATATATAGTGACAGCGTTAACCCTCAAGAGAGCCTGTCAAACAGGAAGAAAATGCACCATCCCCATCTCATGAGTAAGAACGAGAAGATTCAAGGTACATTTGTCTGCACTCAACTAGATCATAGGCGAAACTAGGACTGGTAGGTCCTGAGTAGGTGTTCTGGCACCTGAGTAGGTGTTCTGACCTCTGACAATTCTCTCTTCCAGTTTTGTTTTCTGAATTGTAAAAACTAGACTGCTAGATCTGGGGCTGCAGCTCAGTGGTAAAGAATGTTCTTAGAATTTTTGGAGACTTGAGGGTCAGTTCAGTACCACCACCACCATTTTCTCTCTCTCTCTCTCTCTCTCTCTCTCTCTCTCTTTCTCTCTCACTGTTACATGAAACTATTCCTGGAGAGACATGAATAAATGTCTACCTATTCCAAACAGGGAACGGACAACAGAGTGAAGTAAGGATATCACCAAAGTCCAACTTGGTGAACTAATGAATTTTATTAAGGCCTTCTACAGGAATACGAGTGAGGGGTTAGCTACAGGAGCAGAAATAATCCAAAGACGGCTGCATCACCAAAGTATATCTCAGCAAGGGTGACAGCTCACAGAATCTGGGAACCCGGGGAACACTGCATGACCTTTAGGCAATTCAACAGATGGGGAAATGTCTTTTCCAGGAAGCTCGGTTGGTTTGAGCCTCTTCAGGCTGATCTCTGCTGCTTTCATGCAGTCCATCTCATGTCTGCTCTTTCCAGGCAGCGTGGCTGGTCTAAGAGTGTTTGTCAGCTGTCCTGATTGACTATATGTGCTTAGGAAAGGATGGGTCTAGTGATTCTGCTCAGTTTCAGGGACTTTCTGAAGCTATTGAGTTGTTTACTTCCTGCACTTAACAAGCTTCCCTGCAGGATAGAACATTTTACCTTCCCTCATAACACCCCATTATCTCCCTGTAAATATCCTCTATCTTAATGAGCTCCCTGCTTAGGACATCCTGGTGCTGCATCTCTCTTTTAGCATTCTGTCTTAAAATATTCTGTTGTTTTGCCTCCCCTTTAATATCCTGTGTCTTAATCAGCCTCACTTAGAAATGGAATATTTTAGTCTAGAAGGAAACTTCTACACAACCCAATTCATATGCCCAAACACACTCACTCACACATGCACACCTGCACACGTACACACACACAATCAGAGAGGTAAAAGTGGGGATCACTGATGGGAAGAAAGGAAATCTAGCTGATAGAGGAGCAGGCAAACAGCCTTAAAGGACTATTCTGCCTATATAAATACTATTTATTGAATTCTCACTGTTTCAGATTCCATGCTAGGGACTAACTGTAAACTGTCTTATCTAGCAGTTTAAAGCCAGATCTGCCTTGTTTGAATCCCAGATCTACTGTTCAGTGTCTGGATTTGGGCATGTTGCAGTTTCTCCTTCTGTAATACAATGCTGATAAGGGCATCTCCCTCATATGACTATGGTTCATACTCAGACTAAGATTTTTTTTAACAACCATGCTAACATTTTTATTATTATCATGTCATCCAGTCCCCCAAAACATTCACAATTTTACCTGTTAAAAAACTGAGCTAGGTGCAGTGGTGCACACCTGTAATCCCAGCATTTGGGGAGGCAGAGGGAGGTGGATCTCTGTGACTTTCAGGCCAGCCTGTCTACAAAGCAAGCTCAGGACAGCCAAGGCTACACAGAGAAACCCTGACACTCACACACACAAAGAAAGAAAGAAAGAAAGAAAGAAAGAAAGAAAGAAAGAAAGAAAGAGGAAGGAAAGAAAGAAAACTGATGCCCACAGCAGTCAAGTTGCCCAAGACCACATATTATATAAGTGATAGTGCCAGCCCAAGATAGTTGGACACTAAAACCTGTGCTCTTTCTACATTTAGGGAATAGAAAAAAAAAAGCCTAATGGATAAGGGAAAAGATGGGCCCCGGGGCCATAGAGTCATTGGCCAACACTTTATGTTGGTGATGCTATCTTGAGCTGGTTGCTTAACTTCTTTCAGTGGTGATTTCGACATCTCAAAATCATCAAACAGGCCCAGAGATTGCTCAGAAAAGATGGCTCAGCAGGCAAGGCTTTGCTGCCAAACAAGATGACCTGACTTTGATCCCTGGTTCCCATATTGTGGAAGGAGAGAACTGAATCTAGAAAGTTGTCTTCTGACCTCTTCACATGTGCCATAGTATGCAAAATATGAATAATAAATGAATAAATGTCATACAAATAATGATCAAATATAGCATGTTATATGGCTGATACATAGCAAATAGTCTCATGTATTAATTTTGCTTATTGTGCTATCAAAGTGCTGAAATTTTTTTTCTTCTTTGAGACAGTTTTTTTATGTAGACCTGGCTGTCCTGGAACTCCCTGTGTAGACCAGGCTAGTCTTAAACTCACAGAGATCTGTCTGCCTTTGCCTCCCAGAGCGCTGGGAGTAAAGGTGTGTGCCACTATGCCTGACCTAGGAGCTGCAATCTTATAGTATATAATGATGAGGAAGGTTGTGGAAACTCTTCGTGACAGCTATGTAGAAGGCTTGAAGAGCTGCTGTCACAGCCTTGATGGTGTGAGGACCCTGTTGTCTTAACAGGAGGGCAAGAGAGAAAGAAGAAAAGAAAAAAAAGGAAGGAAGGAAGGAAGGAAGAAAGGAAGGAAGGAAGGAAGGAAGGAATAATGTCACTGATGTCTACTAACTTTACTTCGTGGTGTGGGCTTTGAACTTTTAATCCATGTTACTGATGAAATTAATATATAAATGATGGATATTTTCTAACCTGACTGGGGAAGGGATATCATTACTAATTCAGTTGGGACTTTAAAACTTTTCAAAAGTCATTACAACAACTGCCAGTCATAAATCCATGTCTGTCAAGAAGAATCAAAGTGAAACACTCTTTTTGCAAGGTCTGAGCAAGGTAGAAATGATGTCTAGATATTTGTTAAGAGTTGGTGACTGAAAACAATACCAGTCTAGAGACATTCAAGCCTACATTCTCTTTCCTTCTTGAAGGTTAGGAGTCATCTCCTGGAAGCTGAGACAAGACCAGTTTGGACAAAGAAAAAGTGAAGGGTACCTATTGTTTTCGCTGAAGCAGAACGAAAACCTGTTAAAAAAGCCTGGCTTACTCTGTTTTCTGCTTTACACACACACACACACACACACACACACACACACACACACACCCCTTCAGAACAAATTGTATAATAAGGGTTCTTTAGTAAAACTATGTATGCTGTAGATTTAATGTGAAAGATGATGGTTACCTGGAGCAGGCAGAAAGAAAAGCTAGAGTGTGGTGATTGTATGAAACGAGAAATTTGTTGTCACCAGTGGGCAAAGCCCTGTCGTTAGGCATAACTTGTAAGATGCTGACCATGCAAGCAGATATGGGCAAGCCATATCCAGAGACAGAACTCTGACCCAGAGCCTGTAGCAGCGACCCAAGACATTTATCCATATTTGGAGCAAACAGCCCAGGAAGCTAGTCTTACGAAACTCAAGAGTTGAAGGAATCTAGTCTGCTGCTCCCAGTGGCAACCCAGGAAGCAAAACTCAGCCCACCCAGCACGCCAAGACTTGAACATAACTTACAACTTACCTTAAAATTATAAAAATGAGAATTGTTGTTGTTTTGCAGCGCTGGGGATAGAAGCTGTGGTCTTGCACATGCCGGGCAAGTGCTCCATATCTTCCCAGATTAGCTGGGAAGGTGCTCAGCATCCACAAAGTCCCCAGAACCACATACCAGCCATGGTGCCACACAGCTGTAATTCCAGCACTCCTGGGGCGGGTGGGAGAGGCAAGAAAATCAGAAGTTCAGAGACATCCTGGGCTACATAGTGAACTCAAGGATAACCAGAAATACTTACAAGACCCTGTCATCGTGTCATTGTGTCATTGTGTCCCTGTGTCATTCGCTTCTCAATTATGGGTCCGGGGTCCTGCACACACCAGCTAAGTACTGTCCTCAGTACTCCAGCTCTGAAAATACCTCCACTTCTGCTTCACTTACATACTCCTAGGCTCCCAGCCTCCCTGAGGTCATTCTTGCCATTTAGAGCTTCCATTTTCTGTAGGCTAGCGTCTGCCAGGCACCAGTGAACAACTCTCATGTTACAGCAAGCTCGGAACAAATGGCCTTTGCTATTTTCATTTGTTTTATTATTATGAAATAATGACAAGACTCTTGGTTCTCAAATATCAACCTTAATTACCTTTTAAAAATTATGGCCATTGTGCAGTAGGTAAACAAAACTACAGACTTTGTGCACAGACTGTTCACAGAGAGTAAAATAGGTGCATGGTGGGGAAAAGAAAGAATATAGAATCTGGGTGCAGTGGCACTTTCCTGTAATCCCCGTACTCAGGGAGGCAAAGGCAGGAGGATTTAGTGCATTTGAGGCCGGCCTGGTCTACAAAGTGAGTCCAGACCAGTCAAGGCTACACAGAAAATCCCTATCTCAAAAAAAAAAAAATATATATATAATTTGTATAATATTCATTAAAATATCATACTATAATTCCTAAATGAGAATAATGTAAGTACCCCTTAAAAGTATTCTCAGTGGGAAATGATATCAAATATATAATATTTATGTAAATACTGATGATATATCAAATATATATCATCCAGGTCTGGCATGATAACTCAGTGGGTAAGGGCGATGGCGGACTGCCCCTGGGCCTAATGACCTGAATTCAATCCCCAGAACACACATAATGGAAAAAGAGGACTGACTCCCATAATTTGTTGTCTAGCTGCCACGTCCCCCCTCCCTATACAAAATAAAATAAAATTTTGGTGTAATAAAACCACACATATGATTTCTCTTTCCAGCCACATTTCCCCTGTCACAAAAGAATTGCCGCTGAAAATGTTTTCTGCTCCCTCCCCTGCCTACCATGGTTCTTTTGTTGCTCCTTTTCTTGAGTCAGCTTTATTTAATAAGTCTTTTGCTTTGAGGGGGAAAAAGTGCATCTTTTTCATCACATACTTCACTAAGCCACAGGACCAACCACATCATCTGTGCAGAATGAAAATGCAAAGGCTTCATCTTCAAAGTCATCAGCCACATTTAGATGGGGGTAGCTGAACACATGACCCACGCCAGGTGCTTTTGAGGCCTCCTAGCTAAAAAGCCAGCCAGCCCCACCAGCCAAAAGTAACACATCCAAAAGATATTCCTCACATTCCTTGGGTCCTTTTCCAATTGGCCTTGTTAATGAAATAAACTCTAAAATACACCATTGTTTTCATATCGAAAACAAACTAACTAAAGAACAAACGAAAACAGAAAATGAAGAGAATTGGTTCTGGTCTTTCTTTTCCTGGAAACCCCAGTGTGGACTGCACAGTGATCAGGCCCTGCACACAGAGGCTCTTCCTCCTTGCACTGGCCTTCAGCAGCCTCTTCCTCCTCGTGCTGGCCTTTGTCAGCAGCACTTTCTCATCTCTGAGGCTGGAGATCCTGAAAACCAAGCCTGGGGACCTCTGATGGGCTTTCCAGGAGTCTGGGAGGCCACCCTCATAGCCAGACTTCCATCCTCCTTTTAAGAGCAGAAATCTTCCTGTGACAGGCAAACATTAGGACCCTAGAAGTTCATAAACCAGGGTAAGTGTATCATTAGATAATCTGTTATTTGCCAAAAATAATAAAACTGTGCATCGAATAGCAAGCGGCCATGAATATTTAACCACAGCTGACGCCTTTTTTTTATGCAGCGTGCTGCAGCTGTTATAATGTACAACAAAGACAGAGCGGAGGGGGCACTGGCGACGAGGAGGCTCCTACTGTCTCTTTACTGTAGAGAGTCAGCTCTTTTTTTTTTTTTAATTAGGAAAAAATGAAGCGATGTTGTCGCACGGTTTCAAAATACCAACCTTCAGCAAATAAGACCTGATGATGTCTGCAAATATGATTATCAGACAAAAAGAATTCATTATTCATCCTCCTCTGGAATATTTATTGGCATAAAGTTCAGGCAGTACAAATCCATAAAAGACCTGAAAGTTTCTCAGGGCAAGACTAAGCTCGGACTGCTTTCTGTAAAAACTAAAACGTTGTATAAAATGACACAACAGACGCAGCCCAAGCGCCATGAGCTCTACGCGACTTCTCCACCTTCGCCAACACTGGCACACGAGAAGCCGTGGGTTGCCTGAGGTCAAGGCACTAACAGGACAAGTCACAAGTCTGGTTTGTCTCCCCTCCATTCCACTATCACATGGGCTGTGTGCTGGGGGTCGTTGGGAACTCTTCAAGCCACCGGGTGCCTATTACTCAAGATCCTGCCTTGGAAGCACTCATCTCCCTAAACCCATTCACCCAGTGCAGCCTCCTTGATAGGGAAAACTGTTCATTAGGCATTATGAATTAATTAAGATCATTCACGGATTTCCTCCTGAACAATAACAACAAAGGCTTATTGTACTAGGCTACTTAATCACACTGCCTGTCATCTCCACGCGGACGCCGTGTAAGTCCGCAGTGTCATGCCAACAGGTAAGAACACTGAGCCTCAGAGAGGTAAACTAACATGGCTAGGGTCACACAGTTATTGTCCTATTTGATTATGTTCATAAAATGAGGGATTCCCGGCCAGGATAAAAGAACACATGTTCTGGTTGGTAGTTCTGAGGTGTCTTCGACCTAAACAAATGTTTTCCTGCATACGATCCACTTCCTCATTGCTTTGACAGATACCTAACTTAAAGAAGGATGGAGTTTTGGCTCATGGTGTGAGAGGAGACAGTCCTCTCTGGAGGGGAAGGCATGATGGAGTTCAGAGTGATGGAAACCTACATCCCCAGAGACCATGAAGGAGAGTTTGTTAGCGGGGCTGGGATGAGTTTGTTAGCCGGGCTGGGATATTACCTCAATATCTAACTCCTGGTGACCCACTGTCTCCAGGCAGCTCCTTTTCCCCCTAACCCACAACCACACAAGAGTCAAATGTTCAGACACATGAGCTAGTGGGAAACACTTCATGTTCAAACCATCACAGTTGAGTCATAGCTACATGTGCTGGGCCCCAAGAAGGTGAGGAGAGCTGTGAAGGTCCTTTTAAAGAAAATTTCCATCGGGCCAGCCAGATGGCTCAGCGGGTAAAAGCACCTGCCACCAAGCCTGAGAACCGCAGCTTGATGCCTGAGCCCCATGTGGTAGAAGGAGAGAACAAATTCTCACAATTTGTCCTCTGATGCCCACCTGTGTGCTGTGGTACACGTAAGCCCCACTGTGTTCAGCTACGGCCAGGTTCAAATCTACGTCCTCAGGGCGTCTCACTCCTGCCTCTTTATCAGTTCCTTTAAGCATCTTGTAGAAGAACGTCAAGGCAGCTCTATACGAGTAAGTGAACGTAATTACAATTTTTCAATAAAATAATAGTTTCAGGGAGCTGGCAAGAGAGATCAGTCAGTGGTCTTGCCACCAAGCCTGACGGCTTTGGTTTGATCCCTGTTACTCACGATGAAGAAAAGAACTGACTCTCAAAAGTTGTCCTCTGACCTCCGCACATGAGCAGTGGCCTCCCCGCTCCCCCTGCTTTCTGTCCCCCCTCCCCCACAGTAATAATGAAACAAAATAAAAATCCTCTCTAAAACAATCTTCAGCTCTTGGCCCTTCTAATACGCCCTGCTTGCTGATACATCATGAAAATAATGTATTTAAGTCTGTTTGGCACAAAGTATTTTTAGCTCTTCTCTATTTTGTACAGAACCACACTCAAGTTCCCCTACAAGACAGTTAAAGAAACTGGGATAGAGAAAAAGAGTGAGGATGTCCTTAAGACGTGAACTTGAACCTGGCTGTCACTGAACACAAGGGGCTTGTGTCTTGGTGAATGCTAAGACAAAATAAGCGCAGCCAGGACATAAAAGAGTGGAAGAAAGATTTATTACCTGCAGCAGGCGAGGAGGCCAAGGGAGTCGTTTCGAAAGCAACACTCGCCTCTAACAAAGGCAGCATGGGGGTTTCATTCTGGGAACCTATCCGTGGTCACATGGAGGCGGCCTATTCCTAAGCATGCCCAGTTTAAGGTCACAGAGATTAAAGTGATGGGCAGGAATGCTTCCGGGCATGCTTACCTTGCACCGTAAAGTTTTAGCTGAAAATAAAACAAAGGACACTTTGTGGTACGGTGACACGGGGATCCACAGCCCCCCTCCCCACACATGGGTGCCTTACTTAGTGGCTAGCGGTGAAGTAGACGACTCGCCTTAACACCTTTGTTCATAACACGTGATCCGTGTCTCGCTCTCCTTACCCGTAAACCAAGGGAAGGGCCCGCTTGTTGGAAATAGTCAATAAAGTAGATAAAAGGCCCCGCACTGAGTGAGTGGAAGAATCCCTCCTCACCCCCTTCAAACCAATCTAATTTTCTATCCCACAGACCCTTGACTTTAGCCGAGCTCTCCTGTTGCCATCCCACGGATACAAGTCACACAATCCTGCCTTCTTACCGCTCTCCTCAGGCTAGATTATCTGCCCTGTCCCACACCTCCCTCCCCATAGCTAAGAAGCGTCAACCCTAAAGACCCAGCTGAAGGCTTTGCTGCTGCTCTGAGACCCTCCCAAAGCTCTTCTCTCCTGTATTCCTGAAGCACTATTGTCTCGTGTCATGGATTTAATAGACCACGCTGTTATTAAACTTTTTCATGCTTGTCTTATCTCCCCAAAGGTGCTGTAAGCTTCTTAGGGGGCAAAGATGAGGGCTTCCTCTCCCCTGCCTCTCCCACTGAGATGATTGCTTTATGGCACCAGTGACAAGTGCTCCATAATTACAGGCAGCGTGTGTGAAGGAAGGCTGCATCATATTGCATTTCGTTAAATTGTACTTGTCCGCCTGGGGGGGTTGAAATGTGAGAAAATTATACTGACAGTTCTTTTCTCTCTAATGTAGTTTGCCTTTAAAAATATTATCTGTCCGGCCTGTTTTGTTTTTATACGTGCAGCATCTCTTCTCCGATATGTCAACATACCACTTAAAATCTGATCTGACAATAAGAAGTATTAAAGCATGTGTCTCAAATGGATGGGGGATGGGGAATCACCAGCTATGAGTAATGTTCTCAATTTATAGTATATCCAATTTGGAAAAAAAAAACAAAACATGCTTTTTTCATAAGGTTGCATAACTGCTAACAAAAACATTTTCAGCCCCAGGATGTGTTTTGGGGGGGAAAGTTAGCCCTTCACTGAACTAGGAAAAATGTAAAAACCAAGGGCACAGCTTTTCTTGGTACACATCTGCCCTACACAGAGATGGTACCCAAGTGCATGTCAAATTTAATGTCCTCTCCTCATATAATGTGAGACGGAGGGCAGAAAGTCAATTGGCCCATTCTCATTGAGAGTAGTTCTTTCTAATTCTGGCTTGATGTCCTTGTGAACTATGTCAGTATTGCCAACTATTAATCAAACAGGCCAGCTACCAGCCTCCAGAATGATTAAAGGGGATGAGTGAGGGATGATGTCACATATACTCCTGTACCTATCTCTTCTAAACGAAACACACAGGTCTGTACATTATCCACTTCCTGATATTAGTTGTTATAGTCCTTTGGAAGTAGAATAGTCTCTCAAATGAATCAGGAGTACTAGAACACCAGTTAATCTGCTGACTGTAGACATACAGGGAAGTAAAGAAGGTTGAAATGGTGAATTCCTGACGCTTATGTTGTGTTTAGAGGTCTTTTCCATTGTCACAACTGCTCACATAACATCTAAGCTGGGATCAGCAAGTCACCTAAGTCTGAACTAAGGGCTAGGGATGTAAGTCCGTTGGTAGAGTGCTTGTGTAGCATGTACAAAGCCATGGGTTCCACCATATACACCAGGCATAGTGGTGCATGCCTATAATCCCGGCACTCGGGAGGTAGAGAAAGAAGGAGGATCAGAAGTCCCAGATCTTAAGCCACTGGTCAAGGGCGTCTCAGAGACTCCCACAAGAATATAGGTTGTTGCTGTTGCCCTTGGTTGCCTCCCAGAAGCTGAAGTAAATATCCCTATTGCTAAAGACACAATGAACTTCAAACACAGTTCTCTAGGGTACAGAGTGGGGTCTGACCCAAAAGCCTCCTCCCTGAGGTGCTATGCAGGCCACCAAGGGAAAAAAGCATTCAATAGTCCTACCCAGCCGTGACATCAATGAACCATTGCAACGATCAGCAACGGCGGAACTTAGATCCCGGCAGCAACCAATAGCTCTCTAGTTGCTGGTAAGGCCTACTCAACAGGAGGAGCATCATGCCTGTTACTGCAAACCTAGTCAACCGTCTGTGGTTAGTGAGGTCAGAGACCTCGGAGGGGAAGCTACTAAGGCCGCTCTTCCAGGCCAGCATGATTCCCGACTGCAGTCCACCTACTCACCCTTACACCCACAGTTAAGTGTAGCTGTCACCCCACATCAAAGAACCTGCTATTCCCAGCAGACGGAGACCATTACAGGAAGCCACGTTAGTCAGAATGCAGAGGGCAAGTGACTCTAGGTGCCCAGCCCCAGTTAATACATCTATGATCTAATCCCTACACTCAGGGCACAAGGAGCACAGCAGAAGATAGGGCAGAAGAACTGTCAGAGCCAGAGGACCAGGAAGTTTGCTGCAAGGCTGAGTCTTTCAGATACGACATGGAAGCTGCACCCACGAAGAAATCACAACAATACAGTAGGTCAAACAAGACCTGAGCAATGACAATAGCAGTTGATACGACTGTGGATGGGGAAAGCACACAGGACCCCACCCCTAGATGAAGAGCTATAGGCAGTTAAAGACTGCTGAGAGAGGGAGAATTGGCCTGCCCTAGACATGAGCCCTCTAAAGGGTCATCCAATCCCAAATTGTCCATTCTAAAAAAAAAGACACATACAAGCAACACTAAATGAATTAAACCGTTTGCATTTATCTATTTCTTCACATATATGTGCATGTAACAATAATTAAAGGATAAGAGGTCATGAATTTGAAGGGGAATCAGGAGGGCAACACAGGAGGGGTTGGAAGGAGGAGAAGGAAGAAGGAAACGATGTAAATATATTTTAATTAAAAAGTTCAAAATCCTCCTCAGCTACATAATGAGTTAGGGTACATGCAATTGTCTCCGAGGCAGAAACAAACTGAAGAAAGGTTGTATAATTTCAGTCACAAAAAAAATAAAACTCTTTAAGATACGTGAACTATACCATCGATAATCCAGCAGGAATGTTTAAGACTTCAGTTGCATAACAGTTCAAATTATTTTTTCATTTTTTAGGAGTGAAAAAAAAAAACCCACACAAAACCAAACCTTGAGAGTAATCTGACTCTGTCGCCTCTGCCAAGCTAATAAAAAACATAATTTCAAGCTAATAATTTTAAGTTGTAAATATGTACTTTGTTTCTTCTCTTACAGATTTATTTTGCTGCTGAAGTGAGATATGAGAATTAAGATCTATAAAGTAGAGTTTTAAATCAGAAGCAGAAAAAAATCATTTTTGAGGACAGGAATGAATCTTGACACTTTAATTACAAGTTCAGTGGAAAGTTTGGGAGTAGAATGTGAGCCTGAACGTTATTATGTTGTCGTTAAGAATTAATGACTGCACAGGAAATCAGTTTGTAGTAGAAATGGTAAATTACATAGAAAACTTATAGAGATGCTGTCTTGTGATAGCCAACAGTTTTCCTCATAATTTACTTGATTAAAAAAACCTTAATGGCGGGGCTAGAAAGATGGCTCAGTGGTTGAGAACACAGTCTAGGGAGTGAGGGTGGGATCAGGAGGGGATGAGGGAGGGGGCTACAGCGGGGATACAAAGTGAATAAACTGTAATTTATAAAAATATAAATAAAAATTTAAAAAGTGAAGAAAAAAAAGAATATTGTTTTCCCAAAGGACTTGGGTTCAATTCCCAGCACCCACAGGGCAGCTCATAACTGTAACTCTAGTTCCAGGTGATCTGACACCCTCACGCAGACATGCACATAAAATAAAACTAAATAAAATTTAAAAATATGAATGGTAGAAAATTTATAAAGAGATAATTTTTTTTTTAATGGTGTTATATTAACACCGGCCAGATTTTTCTTAGCGATTCTAATCATGCTCATCATAATACCATTTGTAGTATGAAAAAGCTAGAAGTGGGGCTGGAGTTGATGGCTCAGCGGTTAAGGGCACTGGATTCTCTTCCAGGGGACCCAGGTTCAATCCCCAGCATCCACACAGCACATGTAAATATATGAAGGTAAAACAATCACACTTACAAAATAATACAATAATATAAAATTAAAAAAAAACTAGAGACAATCTAAGTATGAAAATGCATAAAACATATGGTGTCTTATAGCTCAGTTGGTGAGCTATAAAATTGTTTAAAAGGACGGCTACAAATATGTCACAAATTGAAAATGGAAAGGACGAATTCTTCATTTTTATAGATGTCAATACTTATTGATGCAGTGACTACAGTCTGGTAAGATGTGCACAAGAGAAAGCAAGGGAAGAGAAACAGAAACGTTTGTGGAATTTACATTTGTGCGCTAAGTATGGATTTTTTCCCCTAAATTTTATGTGTTTGTGTGTCTTGCCTCCATGCATTCGTGTGTCCTGCTTGCGTGCAGTGTCGCCAACACCAGAGCAGGGCACTGGATCCCCTAGAGTTAGATGGTTGATTGTGAGCCACCACGTAAGTGATGGGAATTGAACCCAGGTCCTCTGGTAGAGCAGCCGGTGCTCCTAACTGCTAAGCCATCTCTTCAGCTCCCCTTTTCTAAACTTTTTGTAATTTTAAAATTCTACTTATAATCTTTTTAAAATTAATTTGTATTATTAAAAAAAACTGTTGCACGTAATACATTCATTAGTTTGAGCTTATGAGACTGCCAATTTTCAACTTTTTTTAATCTACCAAAATAATAATATATGGTTCAGTCTAATAGTGTATTGTCAGTGTCTAACTTAGGAAGTGGAGCTTCTTGAGAAATAAAATTGCTAATGACTATTTTTTACACAATTTTTTGGTAGTGTTAGAATCCAAGTCCTGTTCCCCAGTCCTTTAAGTCTTTGTGAAAAGCATCAGATATCAATTAACCTGAAAACCAAGTTCGGAAACCAGGACTCCCAAGTAATCTAGGTTGAAGGGAGGTTTCCCGATTTTTAAGAAAAGGAGTTTAGTTCAAGCTGCTGTGAGTTAAGAAAGAGCCTTTGCAACTGCATCTTTTTAAGTGAATTTGCAATTAAGTGTCATGTTCATTTTTTAATCATCCGATGGCCAGTATAAAGTAAAACATTCATAATTTAATAAGTAAATTTGCTTCTAACCTGTTCTGGGAATGACATTTAAATTGCTTCGTAGTCTGTGATTACTCAGAGATAATTAGTCCTCCAAATATTACTGTAATGAAAACCATGGGCTTAATGAATCATACAAATTCAAACGGAATCTTTACTGAATATTTAAGTTCAGCATAAAAAAATGTTTAACGACTGGTTGGAATTTGAAAAACTGTATAGGGTGAGCCAGGCTAGGCAGGTGTGACTGTGAAGACTTCGTGAGAATTTTGTGCAGCAGTGCTAAGACCGAGAAATTGTTTAAGGTGTGAGTAGTCCTACCTTTGCTCTACAGTGGCTTCAGTCAAGTCTTTGACATTATGGATCAGTTTCTGGCTTTCAGTGAAACAGCTTGTGGTCTTTTACGACATGTTTAGCAATAAACTTAAGCTGTGGAAATATGACTTTCTGTTTGTTATGCAGAGCCCTGTCTGCATAACAGAGCCCTGGCTGTTGGTGCCTCTGCATCCTGAGTGCTGGGATTACAGGTATGTGTCACCACCAATCAGCTGAACCATGACTTCTTGAAGAAACCAAAGCATTTGAGTGTGTGTGTCTGTGTTCATGCTCATAATCTTTGCATTGAGCATTGTACCCTGTACAAATAAAAGGTGACGGACAAATGTTTGCATTGGTTGAACAAGTTGATTAAAAACAGAAGTACAAAGAAAGTTCTTGATGAGGAAGCTCTGTGGCTCTTCACCTTGGCTCAGGCCTGCCTCAGTGACTTGGATAGAGAAGAATGGGGCATATTAAAGAAATTCTCTGGGGAATACAAAGCTCGTGGGATAAGCCAATGACAACAAGATGCTATATCATTTTAGACTTGGAATGAGGATAGGAATCCTGTGAGAGGAAACTCTGTGACAGTAAATGTAAAAATCCTCTAGCTGAGTTTCTTGAACCGTGAGCTGTCACTCTCTGATCCATAGGCTTTTATTTATAAGATCTCCTTTCCTTAAGGAAGGCTTATCAATGTTATCCTTTTCTCAGCTAGCCGAAGGCAAGCGGGCCTTTCCTCCTGTGGTAGTCACTCTTCCCGACCTAAAAGGTACTTCCTGTCCTGTGAAATTCCTCAAAACATTCAGCCTTACCTTGACCAAGTGTGTGATGCTCATCTTTGAAGACCTGTTTTCACATTGTCTCCCATCTTTGCAAGTGAAGAACCCACAGTAGGAACTTTTTTTTTTCTATGATCACTGGGGACAGTTAGGCTTTAGGCCTGTTTGTCTGGTCAGTCGATTGTTCATCCCTTCAGTAAATGCTGAATGGGGAGCATGTTACTCCTGCACACTGGGTTAGGCACTTGGATGCAATGGTGAGCAAAATTGGAAAAGGGCGGCCCTCTCCTGGAGCCTGCTGGCTAGTCAGGGGGAGACACCCACAAAGAAAACGTACACTGGTGACATCCTCTTAATCTGAGTGGCCAAGAGATGTATGTGAAAAAGATAGACTGCATATATTATTGATGGGGAGATGAAACGGTGAAGCCATTTTGAAAAGGTACTTGGCAACTGCCTTAAAAAAAATTATTAAGAATTCATTACACTACCCAGAATTTAACTCTTAGAACTCTTACAGAAATGAAAGTATATATAGACTCAGACTTGGACATGATACAGATTTCTGTTCTTTCCAACATTATTTATTATCTGTCTTTTTGTTGTCATTATTATTTTTTTTTACCTTTTTATTGCTTCTTTGTGAATTTCACATCATGTGCCCCAACCCTACTCATCCTCCTGTTGCTTGACTTGCAAATGTTCATTGCAATGAGTCACTGGTCTGGTTCGAGGCCCCTGGCTTTTGCTACACCATCAATGCTGGATCCTCACCAGATCTCCTCTCAGATATCTTGTTGCCCTGTGTCATGAAGACCCTGCAGCTTTGGATCTGCAGGACTGGCCCCTTCATGCACTCCAGCGGTTTATAGATGGGGTGGATGTTGGGGTGGGTCAACACAGAGCCCTGGATCTGGGCCTGGGTGGAAGCTGAGTTGGTCAGCTTGTCATCTCCCCTGTGCCCATGCCACTAGGGCCGGCTCTACTGTGCTGCCCAGGGGAGATGTGGGGCTCCTCTCCCGAGTGCTACTTCACATGAGGAGTGGGGTTACCTGTCTTTTTTATTACAGACATTCTAGTTGATGTGAAGCAGTATCTCCTAGTGGTTTTAACTTGCATTTCACTAATTTCTCCATCTATGACTGAATGTTTTGGGGCTCAGTTTGTGTAGACCTTCTTCAGAGAAATGCAGCCACTATGGGTTAAAGAGTACCAGGGCTACGTCATGCCCATAAGACAGCATTTTAGGCCCTCCTTCCCATCATTTGACTCTTACATTCTTTCTGTCCCCTCTTCTGTAATGTTCTCTGATTTGTTCTCTGATTTTTTTTTTGATGGGCTGTCTGTTTCATTATTACTGAGTTGTAAAAGAAATATCTTTATATATATATATGGAATATAAATCATTTATCAAGAGTTCTTTGAAATACTTTGTTTAATCTTTTTTGTTTATCACTTTGTTTAATACTTTCGGGTTTTTGTTTTGTTTTGTTTTGTTTTGTATTTTCATTATCAAAGCCCACCAGGTGTTTTGGATGGGGTGTGTTGAATCTTCAGAGTAATTACACTGTTTTTTAATTTGGCAGCAAGACTCATTCAACATGGAGTGAAAGCTGAGTTAGTTTCCTTTGCTACCCCAAGAGCATGGGTGCTCTGCACATTCTGGGGGGGGGGGCAGGGAGATGCAACAAATGAGGAAAGTACTTATGTAAGGAGGAAGGCAGAAAATTTGGTGCACAGTAGAAAGGCAGTGATTATATATTTTTTCTTTTATTGTTGAGATTATACTATAATTGCATTGTAATGGATACTTTGAACAAATGAATAACCAAAGACTGCTATTGTGGTTTCCTTAAAAACTCTTTTTGTAGCTTAAATATTTTACATTTTCTCAAATGCTCTGCAGACCTTTATTCTGGTTACTCTCCATAGACATAATGTTTCTGATAAAATGTGGAGACAGAATTCTATTCAGTGGACTGTGATATGTGTGGTATGAAGAATGCCAAAGTCAGTAATCATTATTTCACAGCATTTGAACATCATATGGTCCTTAGTATTGTCTAATACTGAATATGTTTTAAAGCATTGTTGTAGCAAAAACCATACCTGAAAAGGTTGCAGGAACATGTTAGGAAGCTACAGTAATCAAAACATCATTGTACTTACATTCAAACAATGGACTGGAAATAAACCTTAGCTACGATACTGACAAGGACCTCGATGTTATGTTGTGAGGAATGGGAATCTTTTCAACAATGGTACTAGGAGAATTAAATATCCATGTTAAAAAATGATCATACCTTATACCATAAAAACAAAACAAAACAAAACGACAACAACAAAAAACCCTCAAAATGGGCTTAGGACCTGAGCTGTCAGACTTAAAGTTGCACAAGTGCAGAAGACACATAGGAACAAGCTTCATGGAGCTAGATGTGGCCTCAAACAAGGGTGCAGACAATAAACCGAGAATGATGGCTGAACTGGCCATGGTATATTTAGAAATTCTGGTACAGGCATAGGAATGATGAACGGAACACAAGGCAACCTGCAGAATGGTGAGGAAATCTTTGCAAACCATGGGTCCAAGGAGGATACACAAAGAATTGACACAACAACGAAAGGCAAAAGAAGCCAGTTAAGAACAGGCAGAGGACGTTTCTCCAAAGAAGTGTTGCATGTACATGTGTGTGTGGTCACAGGCACAGGAACAAGTATCTCAGCATCTCTGCTCTTCACGGAGTACACAGCAAAGCCACAAGGAGTCATTTCCTTGACCTCATACGATAGCTACCAATGACAAGAGAGGACAGGAGTGCTGCCGAGCACGTGGAAAAGTTGGAACCTTGGTGTCCTGTTGGCGGGGATGCAAAATGATGTAGCCGTTACGCAAGCAGTATTGTCTTCTCAGCAAATTAAAGAGAGAATTACCGTATGATCTTACCTATGTGAGTGAGATTGAAAGCAGGATCGAGAGGTGTTGGCACACCCACATTTAGGACAGCACTTTTCACGATGGTCAAGAGATGAAAGCAACCTGAGTAGTCAATGATGGGTGAACGCCCAGTGGAGAAATGGTTCATAATAATAATAACAGATTCTTATTCAGTCTCAAAATGAAAGGAAAATATTCAGTCACACATGGGAAAAGGGTCCTGTTACATGCTATAACGTGGATGAAACACAAGGACATCCTGATAACTGAAACCAGTCACAAAATGATAGGCACTGTACGATTGCATTTACATGTAGAAGGTAAAGAAGTCAAACTCAGAAATAAAGAGCAGGGAGGTGGCTGCCAGGTGCTGAGTGTGGGTGGGCAGTAGAGGGTTGTCCAGTAGATAAGGTTCCAGATTTCGAAAGTCAAAAAGTTCTAGCTGTACAACAAGGTGCACAGAGTTGGCCCACTGAACTGTGCACTCAAGAGTGGTTAAGATACAAACTTTAATTATTATAGGCAATTTGATTTTTCCCAAGAAGCAAACATCTTCAAACACTGGTACTGGCTGTCCTCTCAGTGCCTGTCAGTATCGTCTTTAGAACAAAAGAAAAGTCCTCAAAGCTTGGGTAAACTAATGTACAAATCTGAAGTGATCTAATCAGAAGTACCTATTATAGAGAGTTAGCCCCTGGTTTAATGTTTTATAATTTTATCTATACTCACAATAGAAGTTTGCTTTTTAAAAATATATTCATAATAAAATGTTGGAGAACGAATCTCTTTAACCTCAACCAAGATTTCACAAATTGTTTTGTTTGGTTTGGTTTTTTTGAGACTGAGTTTCTCTGTGTAATATCCCCGACTGCCCTGAGCTCACTCTGTAGACCAGGCTGGCCTTGAACTCACAGAGATCCACTTGCCTCTGCCTCCCGAGTGCTGGGATCAAAGGCATGCACCACCATGCTGGTGAATTTCTTTTCTTTTCTTCTTCTTTTTTTTTTTTTAATTTATTTACCTTCAATTTATGCGCATTGGTGTTTTGCCTGCATATATGTGAGATTGTCAGATCTTGGAGTTACAGACAGTTGTGAGCTGCTATGTGGGTGCTGGGATTTGATCCCCAGTCCTCTGGAAGAGTAGTCAGTGCCCTTAACCTCTGAGCCAATTATCCAGCCCCATGAAATTTATTCTTAATTTTTAAAAGTATGTGTATATGCTGGGCATGGTGGTGCAGATGTTTAATTCCAGCCCTGGAGAGGCAGAGGCAGGCGGATTTCTGCAAGTTTGAGGCCAGCCTGGTCAGCCAACCCTGAAGTTTGAGGACAGCCAACTCTGTCCCGAAAAACAAAGCAAACCAAATCCATAATTACGTGTATGTACTGGGGGAGAATGCACATGTGAGTGGCAGGTGGCCTTGGAGTTCTGAAGAGGGAGTTGCGTCTCCTGGAGCTGAAGTTACAGGCAATTGTAACCGACCCAGTGTGAGCGCTGGGAACTAAGCTCAGGTCCTTTGTAAGAGCAGTTTGTGCACCTCTCTGTGGAGCTGTCTCTCTGTTCTCCCAGTTCGTACTTAAAACCTGCGTGTGACTGATGTATGTGCACACTTTCACGTGTCCGCGGAGGCCAGAAGGTAACGCTGGTGTCTTCTTCCATCCGTCTTCACCTTCTGTTTTGAGACAAGTTCTCACCATAACCCTGGAATTCACTGACTGTCCAGACGTTTTGGTCAAGTTGCTGCAAAGATCATAGATGTGCGTTGCCATACCTGGCTTTTTATGTGGATGCTAGGCGTCCAAATTCGTGTCCTCTGGCCCTCGCAGCAAGCGCTTTGCTGACTAAGCCATCTCCCCAGGCCACGCATGGAAAGTTTTAAAGAAATCTTTAGACACTTTCAGAACTTCACACAGTTTGCAAAAAGAATGCCTCGAGTATTTGGTAACAGCATTCAGCATTTGGATCATTTGCAGCTTTCTTTACCTCCTCAGTTTAATTGCAAACACCTTCAACAGAGCGATAGCAAACTAATTAGCAATTCCTTTTCCTCAAAAAAAAAAAAAGCCCACTCCTAATCAAGGAAGATAATCATTTTTGATTAAACAACAACCAGAGTTATCAAATGTAAATTTGCAATTGATTACAGGAAAAAAAAAAACATAGCGTGTGCTTTTCCTCTTAATAACAGTGAACATTATTGCTCCTCCACTCGGTTATATTTAGTTTCTTGGATTAATTTAGGCTGATCCATCTCTTTTGATGGTGAGCTCACTAGGGATGTCTATATTATTTCCCAGAAGAATAATCTCCATGCAAGTAAAATATCCAGATGCAAAGTATGCATGCGGTAAAAAGAACTCTGGCAGTTGCCCAAACGTCGTAATAATTTGGGTGCCACTGACGTTCTATTATTTAGGCTTACACATCTCTCAGGAAATAATAAGGTCACAAGGAGTGACCTCAGTCCTAAGAGATACAAAGCTGACTGTCTAAAAATGACTGTCCCATTTTAGAAAAGTTAAATCTCGTATGTATTTTATTTTCATTCTTCTAATAAAGAATGGAACAGTTCCAGTCAACAGTAGACAAACTATAGTTCCTGTCCTCAGGGAGTTTCCAAGCCAGCTGGCGGAACATGCAAGTCAATGGCAATAAGAAGGCATTGTGACAGAACAGGGGCTGATTAGACATAAAAGGGGTCTTGACATGAAGCACGTATAGGAGTTAAGATGAACGGATAGCATGAGTTTACCCTAAAGGACCAATGGGCATCCGGTGGGTAAGGCAAGCGTGTGTCTTGGAAAGACTCAAAAGATGCCTAGTGAGAGATGAAAATGGTGAGGAAAACCTTCTCTTGAAGAACAATGTGCCCCTTCTGATTTGAATGCGATTCTAATAGTACTGAAAATCTGACAAAAGCCACCTAAATGATTTCTTAGGAAAAAATGTTACATTTGCTTTCTTCTTTCCATATGCCTTAATAGTATATTGCATGTCAGGCTGTGCGTGATTAGAAGGTGAAGCCAGGTGTGGTGGCACATGCTCATAATCTAAGCGTTCAGGAGGCTGAGGTAGGATAATTTAAGCTCAAGGCAAGCTTGGGCTTTATAGGAAAAAAGGAAAAGAGGAAGGGAGGAGACACAGAGCACAGACAGAAAATTAAGACAGTTAAATATTATTCTTTATCCTTTAAGTTACATGTCAGTTTTTTACAAATAGATACAATGAGAGTGATGACAGCAGTTCCTCCCTGTCCCCCTGAGACAGAGTTTTTCTGCTTGGCCATGGCTGTCCTGGAACTCGCTCTATAGACCAGGCTGGCCTCGAACTCAAAGTGATCCGCCTGCCTCTGCCTCCCAAGAGCTAGAATTAAATGCGTGTGCCACCACCACCCTTGATAGCAGCTCTTGATGCTTGATACTGTAACCCCCAAGTTTGAAGGTGCCCTTGAAATGAAACAGAAAAAAATGGCAGCAACAATAATTGTTGGTGTTAAATCTTAACAGGACCAAAAATACCATTAAAAGAGTTCCCTTGGACAAATGGCTGGATATGTGTCTATGCCCAAAGCAAACAGAACAAAGAATCTTTCTCTTAAATTACCAATAAATGGCTAAATTGTTGTAGGAAAACACAAATTTTAATTCCTGTGGCCAGACTGTCTTGTCAGGACAGTCCAACTGTATTTTAGGTAAGAAAATGGCTAGGCAATTGCTTTGCAGCCCAGCATGACTCTTGTTAAAGAACCACGGCATTTGTTTCAAATATACCTAGATTTAAATCCAGATTCTGCCACTTACTGTCACTTTCCCCTCTCATTCCTCATACTCGATTTTCCCCCAGTGCCACTGAGTGAGAAATAAGCTGTCTTCACATCACATTCCACAAGAAGTGGGACGTTAAAAAAAAAAAAGCAACTGATGACAAGGATCCTTTGATTATATATTGAAATAAATAAGCAGCTCATTATTTTGGCTGAACAAAAAACGTATCTCAAGTATAGAGCATGAACTTGCTTTTTGTTTTGTTTGGTTTTGTTTTCACCCAAATGACAACCATAGAAAAATGAGGTTCAGATGACATAGTGGCTGAAAGATTCTGAGGAAGACAGTCTAGAAAACCGTTCTGGTACATTGCTCCATACAAGGACCATGAAGGAGTCCATGGAATAGATGAATTATGATAGATAGATGGATAGGTAGGTAGGTAGACAGACAGACAGATAAATGATAGATAGATAGATATGGATAGACAGATGGATGATAGATAGATAGATAGATAGATAGATAGATAGATAGACAGACAGACAGACAAATGTTCTGGTGGTTTGAATGAGAAATGTCCCCCATAGGCTAATGTGTCTGAACACTGGGTCCCCAGCTGGTGAATCTGTTAGGGGAGTTTTCGGGGATTCGACCTTGCTGGAGGAAGTATGTCACCAGGGGCAGCCCTTGAGAGAGTATAACTTTACCCCGCTTCCAGTTTGCTGTCTTTGACTCATGCTTGAGATTAAAGCTGTGAGCTCTCAGTTTCCTGCACCTGCCTCTTGCTGCTATGTCCCCACCCATGATGGACTCTTTCTCCTCTGGAACCATAAGCCCAAATACACTTTTTCTTCTGGAAATTGCCTTGGTCATGTATTTTATTACAGCAACAGAAAAGTAACTAATGAACATGCATAGATGCCAGTGAAATATCCACATACTAAATGCCCACGATCCTCAGAGGGAAACATGGCAGGCAACAAGGATCTCCTATGTGTAAGCTCTAGCAAGACTTCGAGAACAAAGCAACCTATCCATAGTATTGTGAAGATAAAGAAGAGGAGAGATTCCGTTCAATCAAAGGAATGGAAAAAAAATAGTTGCATGGAGAAAGCTACGTTTGAGATCGTTTGGGAGATGCAAACATCTGATGAGCAATGAGAAGGACATTTCAAACAAAGAAGTGTGCACTTTAGAGGTGAATGAGGTTCACATCTAGATCTGCTATTTTCTAGTCATGTGACTTAGGGAATTCCGGTAACGATTTTCTTCCATCTGTGAAAATAGGACAATAGTTCCTACCTGGCACGGTTTCTGGGTTGATACAATGTGAAGGGCTCAAAGCAATGCACGGGGCTGAGAAGCTGCGTCTAGTGCTGCAGTTATGAGAAGCAGAATATCTCACAGAGGGAGAACACGTGGCATAAGCTGCTTGAAGAGGGTCATGGAGGGGAAGCCTAGAGGTAAGCGTTGGGCCACATTATAGGGACCTAGAGATGGTGGACAAGGACATAGACTTTACCTAAGAGGAAAATTTCTCCCTCCCTTTCTTTCTTTCTTTCTTTCTTTCTTTCTTTCTTTCTTTCTTTCTTTCTTTCTTCCTTCCTTCCCTCCTTCCTTCCTTTTCTTGTTCTCTCCTTTCTTTCTTCCCTTTAGGTGTTAGGTCAAACAAGCATTAAATTGTAGACAATGAATAAAAGTAAAAAGACAGATTAGCACCAAGGTGTCCGGTTGGAGTGTCATAGTCAGGCATGCTTTGTATGTTGATGATAGTAGTGAGGGTGACACGAGAGGCAACTCCAACTCGCAGACTGACAGAGGTGATGTTACCTTTGAGCTAGGGGATACTAAGGTTGGCGAGACAATAAGCAGATATCTGGAGAAAGAACGTTCTAGAAAAGGAAATGGAGATGTGTGAGCTAATTGCTAAGACAGCAGGGGCTGAAGGAAGAGCCATGTCTGTCTGAGAGAATTTTCAAAGGAGGCCTGGCCCCCTAAGACTGAGGAGAGTTCTCCACACAAAGTAAGACAAAAGTAATAAAGGGCACTAAGGGTGAAGGAGGAGGCAACAGGTGTCAGAATCTAAACAAACACCGCTCAGACCTGGGCATGAGATACTTTCTCAGGAGAGGGTTACACAAGCCTTCACAGAGAGGCACAAACATTAAAGCTGAGAAGGCTGCCGGAAAACCTGTCCGGCCTAGGGCAGAGGCAAGGTTACCACAGTTGACTTCAGTTACTCTAGAAGTTTGTAAAAGCTGGTGTTAAGCGTCCACCTGGCCTCTCTGTGTCTACAAAATTCTTCCACAGGGATGAATGGTACATGGCTTTATGAGTGATATCTTTGTTGGCTCTCTTCACAAGAACCACGACTGTAGCCATCATTATTAATACCTTTTGGCTCTCTAAGACTGTGGCAAGACTACTTCTCTCACAAATGAGGTCAGAAGTAGAGGCAACTAAACACCTCAACAACATGAGAAGTTAGAAAAAACATATCCTGTGGAAAAGCAGGCCAGTAGCTAACAGACACCAAAAGGTAATCGATATCTGGTGTAGAATCAGGTCATTTGCAAGAACCCATGTCTAGCCAAAAGGAACGAAACTTGGTGAGCCGGCTAACAATTTGCCAAGACAAATTAATGACGCAGTGCCCTTGACACTTCACGCCTGAGACAAAGTGTGAAACTTGCATTCTGTGCACATTGTAGTGACACACACCAGTATAAATAAACAAGGAGAAAAGAAAGTGACTTTGAAGATATTTTAAATAGCAGGAATGAGGAGCACTCTCTATGGACCCCATGCTCAACAGTGGCACTCTGATAGGCTTCCTTGGCCATTCTCAGGCAGGTAAGACAAAGCACAGTAAGTGCAAAATTCCTGATAAGAAAGACTGTGAAACCTGGGGCTGGTGGCAGAGTGTTGGCATAGCATGCTTGAAGACATGAGTTCTAGTCCCAGCATCTCATAGCTGACCCATAAGGTAGGAGTCTAGCCTCAACTATACTGCAAGTTGGAGGCCAGCCTGAGACATAAGACTCTGCCTCAAAGAAGAAAGGATATGGAACCTGTGAGGACCCAGGACTTCAATAAAACATAGATCAAAGGATACTAGCTTCATAATGAAGTAAAATTTCTCTTAAAAGGTTTTTGTTTTGTTTAGAATAATAAGTATTGAAGTCAGGGCCTTACACATGCCAGGCAAGCTCTAGGCACATCTTCCCAATCTAGAAATGTTTTAAGTATAAGGAAAATTATGTAGAAAAGTACTTTCATAGCGCTTCAATTTTCTGTGTGTGTGTTGCATGGGTGCATGTTCACATGTATGAGGGTACATGTGTACAAGTGTTCACGAGTGCGCATATGTATGAAGGCCCAACACTGATATTAGGAGTCTTTGTCTATTACTCACCACCTTACTCCTTGAAGCAGAGTCACTCAGTTGAACACAAAGCTCACTGATAAGGATAATCTGGCTACCAGCTTGCTCTCAGGATTCCCTGTCTCTGTCTTTTGAGTACACTAGAATTATGGGATTTATGTAGGTCCAGGGCACCTGGCTTGGCAGCTTCTTTATCCACTGAGTAGTCTCCCCAGTCCAACACAAGTGTTTTGTTTTTTTTTTTTAATGTTTATTTATTTTATGTATTGATGAACCAGTGTGCCTCCATCTTAGGCTTGACAGCCATCTTATACTAAAGACACACTAGGCCAATTCCTGTTTATGATTGAATCTGTTTCTCAAGGATTTGGCTATGCCCCACCTGCAACCTTAACCACAAGTGGTTCTGTAGTGCTTGTTTCAGGAAATGACGACCATGTCTTTGTTTTGAAGAGTTGTTATGACCATCTTACAAGCCTACCTTTGTTTCAAAAGGTTATTATGACCACCTTGTTATACTGCTCCTATAATCCCACCAAGTCCCCCATTTGGAAACCCCATTTCCTCTGAGCTATAAAATCCTTTATCTTGCCCAAGTCCAGTGCTGACCTCTCAATATCTTCTTTAGGGGGAGGCAGCCTGTGTACTCAAATAAAAAAATAATCTTGCTTTAGTTAATTTGGCCATGATGATTTGGATTGATGGCCTTTCTCCTCAAATCTTTGGGATTAACAGTGTATGTCTGTTTTGCTTGCATGTATATATGTAAACTATAAGCATGCCTGGTTCCTAAGGAGGTCAGAAGAGGGCATTGGATCCCCTGGAACTAGAGTTATGGACGTTTGTGAGCTACCATGTGGGTGCTGGGAATTGAACCAGGGTCCTCTGTAAGAGCAAAAAGTTCTAAAGCACTGAGACATCTCTGAAATACCAGCAGCATGTGTTTTGTTTGCTTGCTTGCTTGTTTTTTATGCAAGGAGACTCATCCACATCTCATTGGATGAACAGCAGCTATTCAGCATTTCTATAACTGGAACATTAAAATATAAAAAGTTCTCTCCTCATATGCTATAGCAATGAAAATATTGCAATTCTTAGGGTCTACCAAGAGACCAGGAGAGGGAGGGAAGAGCACGGAGAAAGGTTGGAAACATGATCTTTCCCCTCGTCCTGCTTCTTAGGAGTGGCCTCTCCCACCTTCTACTCAAGTCTTCAGGCTGCAAAAGAGCCTACAATAGAGACAACAAACAACTACAGCCTTTTTTTGCCAGCGTCTCCCACCCCTCCCCCTGCAGTGATTAAGCTCCATCAAATCCTGACATCATTAGCACAACATCCTGTTTTCTGATCTCATTGTTACCGCTCTTCCTGTCCTTTTGAAGCACAGCTATGCTAAAAGACATACAGCATTTGCTTCTGGAATCTACAGCAAAACAAACTTTGATGTGGAACATTTCACCTAATGGAAAACTCTAGGAGAATTACAGTTTCCAAATTATACAAGATACCTGTAACCTTCCCAGCTCAGTGATGAATGCATCTTTCAATAACAGATTTGATGCAAAGGATGTCATCTAGACGCATATACACAGATTGCATGGTCTGAGAATTTCCCCTTCGGAAGGAACACACAGGTGAATTAACGACATCGGTGTTTGCAGAACCAGCATGAGGATTAAAATCTATCTAAGTGTCACGGCTAATGTTAAACTGGTGATAATGAGCAAAAATTGCTTATGGCTTATTAAGATTAATGAAGAAGCAATTTTAGTGAGATATGAATTAACTTTCCCAGATCACTAATAATATTGTAAATATTTAAGAACAGACAGGCATGGTCTTCATAAATACAATTGGACACATGGGATCAAAGGTGGGTAGAGGACATTATGACCGGGTGCACTCTCCTTTACTTTTAGGAGGACAATATATCAGATGCTAAAATGATTCTCTTTGCTCACACTGGAAAGTCAGCAGGCAGATTCTTTTTATTTTATTTTTTTTTATTTTTTAAGAACTTGGGATGCTCAGCTATTCTCTCTGAGGGTTCATGTAGGCTTCAACCTCATTACACACAATCCAACAAAACATAGCTCTCCCCAGAGGGTAATAGCAGCTTAGAGCTCTATACTGCAATAACAGAAGGACGGAGCCTTTCCTGAGAAAAGCATACACAGAGAGCTTACATGTATTTTAATGGAATCACAATGCAGTGCAAGTGAATTTTTATTACCTTGGCTCTTTTGTGGGTGTCTATAAAATGGAAGATGTATTCTTTGAAAACATTTTTATATTGTACACTGTTTTCAAAGGTTGGTTTTTTTTTTGTTTGTTTGTTTGTTTTAATTTTCTTTAAGCTTCCTTTCTTGAAACTGCTTTCTTCTATACATTTTCTTGTCCATTTTGTTCAGTAACATTGTCGACCAAGGGGTGACTAGAATGTCAATACAATTTTAGATAGCAGTGACATACAGTAAACTTGGGTCTTCAAAAGAAGAACAAAAACAAGGTTTTTTTTTAATTTATTTTGTTTTTATAAGGAGACTTGTAAGAAGTTTAGATTTACACAAAAGTTGTGAAGGTGCTACACAGAATTCTCATACACTTACTCTATTCCTTCCTTTTTTACCACTTTAAATATCTGTAGTATGATCATCATCATCATCATCATCATCATCATCACCATCACCATCATCACCATCATCACCTTTGTCATCTGTGTGTGTGTGTCACATGCACATGAGAGTTCGCATGCATGCTTGTGTGCATGCCTCTGTGTCTGTGGAGGACACAGGCTGACTTTGGGTGTCTTTTCCTCAATTGCTTTTCACTTTTGTATTTTTGAGACAGGGTCTCTCGCTGAGTTTGGAACTCATCCATTAAAAAACTGGCTGGTCAGTGAGCATCAGGGATCTGCCTATGTCTGCCCTCCTAACTTCGGGGTTACAAGTACATGCCTGGCTTTTTACATGGGTACTGGGGATCCCAACTGAGGTCCTCATGCTCAAACATAAGGCACTTTAACACCAGAGTGTTGCTGTAAATTAAAAAAAAAAACGGGGGGGTGTTGGGCTATATAATGTTTCTTATTTGCCCTAACATTATCACGGCGGTATTATCTAACCTGCTATCACAAATAATAAGACACAGACACTTGTTAGATTTAAAATTGCCTTATTTACCTTGGGCTGGGCAGATATTTCACCTACGCTGGCTCAATAAACTCACCATCCATCTCCCAGCCCCCATCCAATGCCACCCACCTCAATCCTCCTCATCTGGCCTACCTTCCATCCTTAATCTCATGGCACTTGCTTTTATTTTTCATCTGAGCCTTTTCACATCATTATCAGAGTCTTTCCTCTCAGCCCATGCGGTTCCTTCTTTATGCTAACCCATCTTGGAGTACTCTTTCCTCCTCTCTTGAACCTGAAGCCCAGGAACCCTAGCCACACCTACCCCATTCTGCTCTGCTCAGGTATAGGTTGTTTAATCAACCAGTCAGGTATGTCTTAGGCAGGTTTACACAACAAGGATAGGTGTAACCAGATCTTGCCTCAGATCATCCTCTTAACAACTGAGCCATCTCCCCAGCCTTCCAATATGCTTATGTGAAGTTGGAGCAGGACTGGTAACTAACCTCTAGTCTTTATTTGGCTTCAATCACCGGCTTTCCCCAGTTATTCCGCTAACGTCCTCCTTCTAATTCAGGATCCAGTCTAAACCCCCACCTTGTGTTTAGTTGTCCTTTCTCCTGGCCAATGGCTAATTCTTGGTCTTTCATTAGTTTCATAGCATCAACACTGAGGATTTCTGGCCAGTTATTTGGTACAATGTCTTTTAGTTTGGTATTTGCTATGTATCTTCACTAAAAATTACTTTTTTTTTTCATCTACTCATTGCAAGTGGGTCATGTAATTAAAGCCACACTTAAGGAGTAGATGGGATAGTTTACTTTAAAGATGCCTAACATGCAGAAATTTGAATGTATAATAAAGCTCTCATCTTTCATTCAAATTTAGTTCAACATGCTTTTAGGGTACCATCAAAAGCTATTTTAGAGATTTACAGGGCAACAGTTGTAATCTCTGGAAATAGCTATGGGCATTACCATCACATGCAAAGACACAAGCCTTAATCCTTGCAACGATTACAGACACTAAGAAATGGCTATTGCTACATTATCTGAGGAGTTATTAAAATGATTGTTTATTTTAGAGCACTTTGTAACAACTGGTGAAATCTCCGGATGCATTTTCTTCTGAGAATGTTCTGCTACAAAACACACACAAGCTAAAGATTCTTCTTCTATTATGTTCAGTTAAATGCACATCACCGAGAATACTGCTCATCTTCAGAGTCATCGACAGACAAAAAAAATCTCTGTCTTCTTCCTTTTCTCCTTTCTTCCATCCATCTATCTCTTCAGTACTAGGAATCGAATCCAGGGACTTATGAATGCAAGGCAAGCATGCTACTGCTGACCTTTGACCACAACCACTTTTTTTTTTAAGTTGCCCAAGTTGACCTTGAACTTGCCATCTTTCCACCTCAGCCTGTTGAGTAGCTAGGACTGCAGTAGTGTACCACCACTTTTAGAGAATTACTCTCTTAGAGATTATGAATGTCCTACTTTGCTTTTCTGTAGCTGTAATAAGCACTACGACCAAAAGCATAGTGGGGAGGAAAGGCTTTTTGTTGGGGTTAATCTGGAGTTACTATATATTCAAAAATTAATCGCTTGCCCCCCCCAAGATCCTTTCTGTCCTATAAGCAAATTCTCATGTATCCAAAATGATGTTATGTGAACCTTGCCTCCCAAATTATCCCCGATTGGCTAATAAAGTTGCCTACAGCCTGGACTGGGCAGAAGAGAGGTAGGAGGAGCAAGGGTTCATGCTCTTGCTGGGTGGTAGAAGGAGCCCCAGGAGGAAGGAAGAAGAGAGGAGAGGCTGTCATGGGTTAGCATGACCAGGAGCACGTGGCCAACAGCAGCTTACTCTGAGGTCTGGCCTGATGAAGCTGAAGCAGCCCAAGTGGAATGTATGCAAGCACTCATGGGGATTTTGGGTGGGAAATAGACAAGATCGCTTAGAGGTTAATAATCTGCCCAGCTCCAGAGCCTTAGGGCTTATAACAAATCTAACAAGTTTCTATGTCTTTTATTTATAAAATAGTGGGTTAAAGAAAAACTGCCACTGTATTAATAACCGGCATTAATATTAATAGAATAATTAATTTCATTTACAATAGGGTTCGTTTCAGGTTACTCTTCCGAGTCCTGATCTATCCTTGAGGGAAGTCATAGCAGAAACTCAAGGCAGAGACCATGGAGGCCCACTTCTTATTGGCTGGCTTTCTCCACCACCCTCAGACAGCTTTCTTATGTAACCTAGGCCCACCTGCCCAGGTTTGTCAGTGCCCACAGTGGGCTGGGCCCTCCTACATCAGCTAGAAGCGAAGGGAATGAGCCCACAGATATGCCCACAGGCCAAGCTGATGGAGGTAATGCCTCAATTGAGGATCTTTCTTCCCAGATGACCCTAGTTTGGATCAAGCTGATAATAAAAACCAACCGGCAGAATGCATTTATTCATCTGACCTATGTCTTACACACACTTTACCTTTTTACATATCAGGCCATTTGGTTTATGATTTTCATTAGAACCTCTACCGTCATGGTACCTTTTAAAATGTTATTCTCAATTGCTATTTCCTGCTTCTTCTACTAGCTTTCCTTAACCTTTGATTAATATTTTAATTGTCACAGCTTGCCTGGTAAGTGACAAGATGAAAATGCATTCTTTTCGGCTTAAAGGAATTATGTGACTATCTTGCAAATCTATAATTAAGGTCTTGAATTAGCTACATTTTCCTAAATTGGTGATTTATATCTCTCTTTGTCCTGATCAAATTATAGCATCGCAAAGACACAGTTGTGCTAGTTAGAAATGCCTATCAACATAATGATATATTCTTCTACCATTTTATGTACTGATTTCTGTTTTTCCAACAGTCATTGATACCTTACAACAATAAGCTAGGTGCTGTGGGGAAACAGCGCAACAGTTTCTAGGAGAGAATCTTCAACTGTAAAAAGCATTGTTGTATGAGGTATAAACCACTGACATACAGTCGGTACAAATAAAATGCAACAGAAAAAATAAAGGTGGTAAGGAGCCACAGGGTCTTGTACATACAAACGGCAAGAGCAGAGACATAATTTCAAAAAATTAACTCACTAGCACGGCATCATGATATCGGAAAAGAAGGGAAGAGGGATGGAGAGAGGAGAGATGAGGGGCAGAGAAATAGATGGAAGTTTATTATTAGTGAGGTAGCAATATGAATGAGAGTATTAGCAGTAGAGACAGAGAAGATGTAGATAAAAAATAAGACAACCATGAAAATAAAACTAGTAGGTGATGGCTGTTGATATGGAGAACAGGGGATAAAGCTTTGCTATTCTGAGCAACGTGATGCTCCGGAAGCAGAAATGTAGAAGGAGCATGGGTTTTAGTCTTTACTTACATTCCTTTGCAACATCGTTTATAATGTACTCTGTATGTGCTGGGAGCTAGCCTACTGCGTGAGAACATCTTTATCTTGCTGCTTCCCTATGATTCACTCACTATAGCAGCCTCTATTCCTTTCTGGAATAAGTTGCAGTATAAATAAATGAATACGCATTCATTATGCTTGGTTATATAACCGTGCCTCCTCTCAGCAAATGTCTCAAGGTTGTAAAGGGATGGTCTCTGTTCGTAACTAAGATCGTGGTTCGGGCTTTCTGAAGGGATGTTTTCAAGCTACATTGTGTTTGCTTCATATCATAATATGTCCTAGCAAAAAATACTAGTGTTCTACAGAAAACAAGTTTCTCTTTTCAATTTAGAATTGGGTAAACTAACAACTATTCTTTTTTTCCTTAAATAAATATTAAATGCATTATTCATTAAAAAAAACAAAACAAAACAAAACACAAAAAACAAAACCTTCTTGCTCCTTTAGACTCAAATTGCTCCTCGGATCTATGTTAGTATATGAAAATTTTTGTGGTAATTATAATGGTACAACCACAACAAATACTGATCTTATATTATGGTTTTTTTTTAATTTATTTTTATGTATATGGATGCTTTGTCTGCATGTATGTCTGTATAGCCCATGTGTACAGTGCCTATGTAGGCCAGAAGAAGGCATCAGATGCCCTGGAACTGGGATTACAGATGGTTGTGGGCTGCTATGTGGGTGCTGGGAATTGAACTTGGTCTTCTATTTTTTTTTTTTCTTGCTTCCCTCCCCTGCTCCCAGAGACAGGGTTTTTCTGTATAGCCTTGTCTGTCCTGGACTTACTTTGTAGACCATGCTGGCCTTGAACTCACAGAGATCTGCCTGCCTCTGCCTCTCCGAGGGCTGGGATTACAGGAGTGTGCCACTGAGCCCAGCTGAACTTGGTCCCCTGAAAGAACAGCCACTGCACTTAACCACTGAGCCATCTCTGCAGCCACAGCATTAATTATGTTTAAGTTGTTGTGTCGTCTCCATTAGATATGGCCCTCAGAATAATCTTTGAAATGAGTTCCATCAGAATCCCATTGGAAAGATGAGACACGGGGAAGGTGAGGAACTTGAACAAGTCTACCCTGTTCGTAAGTGTGGGAAAGCACCAAACGCATGAAGTCTGGTCCCTGAGCCCACGTGTTTGGCAGTTGTGTCCTCAAGTCACTTCCTCCACACGTGACAGTTAGACAGGCTTAGACTTAGGAAAACAGAGCTTTCTGCCATATATCCCTGATTTGCCTGACGTTAGGGTTACTTCAGTAGAGAAAATAAAAACTTAGGAGCCCAGTGGCATTCTTGGAGGCCTTAATCATCAAAACTCTGTAGAAACATAATTCCCTACCCACCAAGACATTTGGCTTGGTAATTTAAAAATATTCACTTCCTGGGGATAGCAGTTGGAAATAAGAGCTATTTATTTGCATTTAAACTGGAAGTAATAAAAAGAGAAATGGAAAATAAATGAAAATAGGTTGATTTTTTTAGTTCAAGAACAAAACAAAACAAAAAATATACAAGAGTTAGAGGGGCTGAGGAGAAGTCTCTGTTGGGGAGGTTCTCGCCATGCTAGCATGAGGACCTGAGTTCAATTCCCAGGATTCACTTTAAAAGGCTGAGTGTGGTGTCCTCCAGGCGTGAAACAGGAGGACATCTGGGGCTCTGGACAGCTAGCAGGAAGCTCCACGTTCAGGGAGAGCCTGTCACAAGACAAGGTGAGCAGTGACATTTGATGAGAATGACATTTGAGATTGGTCTCTGGCCAACACACACAGGCTTAGGAGCATGCACGCCCCGCCCCCTCCACACACAAACACAAAACTGACAGGTAACTGGGTTGTCTGCTCATTGCAACAGTTGCAACAGTCAAGTGGAATTCAGGGACAAGGACAACATGAGTCCACGTTTTGGAATGAGGAAATGAAGGGCTGGAAAAGGAAACTCTGTACAGACACCAACGTTTGTGAGCCTTGTCAGGATAAAATGATGATTCCTCTTCTCATGGACGCCTGTAAGAAGCATAAATCTCTTCTTTAATTCCAAACTCTGAAAGAACTGAATAATTTCTGAAGATACTGAAGTCTGGCAATACATTTCATCAAAAACTCATTTGCCAAATACCTGTAGAGGGAATATCCTCGCGGATCATGTGCCCTGAGAAGAAGGCCTGACATATGACAGAGACCGTCAAGCGAGTGATCCCTGAGTCATTGTCACATCACACGTGCACTGTGCTGTGTTTGACTGAGACATCAGACAAGCCTGACACGATTGTATACATGTTCACATGTGTGTGTGTAATCACGTACACACACACACACACACACACACACTTACCTTTCTATGTCTCAGTCAGCACTTGGGATTCTAAGACAAAATGATCTTTCTAGAGGAATGGTAAATGATTAAACATTTTTAATCTGATTTTTATTTCAATTTAAAATAGGTTCCTATATAAAATTGTTCGATACTTTGTCCTGTTAGTTTTCCAAAAGCTAAATAATGTTAAGTGCAAATTACATTTTATTAAATATATTCCTAAACATATTGGTAAATATATAGCTATATTTGTATATGTATGCATATGTGTGTGCACACATATACCTAAATATGTATATATATATACATATATATATATATATCCATGCATAACAAAACCACTTTTTCCTACCTTTTTAACCGTTTTTGTTGTTGTGAGTCAGGGTCTCATCATGCAGCCCTGGCTGGCCTGGAACCTGCTATGGAAACCAATCTGACCCCAAACTCAAGAGATCCCCATGTGCCACCACTTCAGCTCTCGCCTTTTAATCTCAGGAAAGGAAAAGGGGGCAAGCCCACAATCCTGCTTTGCTCTGCCTCAGCTAGGACAGGCCTGCCTGGAGACATCATAGTCTGCAGTTTTACACAAGCATTGCAGCATCACGAAGGTAGGAAATCCTGTCTTTAGCTGCAGAAGGATTTTGCCTCAGGATCATGCTCCCCAGGTCTCAAACTCTGCCCTTTTCCACAGTTCTCAGAGCGGGATACGGAGAGGTAGGTGAGTAGAGGCAGGTGTGCTTTGAAAACTGCTCCAAACGTGAGAGAACCAAGGAAAGACAAAGCCCAGGTAAGTGTGTCTCAGAGCCTTGTGCTAAGATAGACCTCAAAAGCTGTGCTCAGGCCACTCAGGGATGTGTCAGAAATGAAAACACCACAGCCCCAGACCTTCTCAATCAGAAATCCAGTCTTCCCTGGAGTCGGCTTCACATACGGGGAAGAGCTCAGGCCACAGAGTTATGCAGACCCGGCTCTGAACCCCTGCGAGGCTGTGTAATGCCTGTGTGGTGCTCAACCATCATGTCAGTACACCCTTGCCTGTAGAAGGTCTTAATCACCCGCTGCTGACTCCATTAACAGCAGCCACTAGGCTGAGGTGCGTACTCAGCCGTGTATGTCTCACTGTGACAGGGCATTGATCTTCCTTGTGCTCTTCATTCCTGAGGGTGTCCTTGTCTTCCTGCCAAGGCGCTTGGCAATGTCCCCTGTTAACTTTAGAGTTTTCCTTTCATTACTCCATACTATGGGCACTCATTTAACCTCCCTGCCCCTCAGTTTCAGAATCTTTAAAATGGGGACAATAATACCATTTACTTCCTTACAGTGAGGAGTAACTGAGTTAATGCATGTAAAGTCCTTTAAAACATATCCACAACACTCATTCTGAGAGATTACTGAAAGAGAACGCCCTGACAAGTGCACTTCTGAGCTACAGAGAGGCTACGCTTTCAAATAATAAACATATTATTTCTCCTACATACATTTGTTTATGATTCTGAGGCCTCGGAACACACAGTCCTTGTTCTCATGGAGCACGTAGCCTAGCGGGAGAGGCAGACGGCAGTCACAGTCACAGTCACGTGAGCACTGCACAAACACAAAGGTGAGAGAAGAGCCCTGAAGGCCAGAAGGGCAAAGGAAGCAAAGGGAGAGGATGGAACAAAGTCAGATGCAGAGTGGGGAAGAGGGAGGAAGATGGTGTTCCTGCTGGCTCTGTGAAGTTGTGCTTGGAAGAGGCAAGCTGGAATACTGGAAAGACCAGTTAGAAGGTTTTACGAAGGTCTAAGGCAACAGGCCACAGCGGCTGAGGCTAGCATGGAGCAGAAGAAATGGAGCTGCTTAGAGGCTAAGGCTTGTGCAAGACAGGAAGCGGACAGGATTCGAGGAAGAACTGAAATGGGAGATGGGAAGACAGGGGGCGGGGCGCTCCTGAATGAAAGCCCTTCATTAGCTGCGCTGCAAAGGAGCCAGCATGGCGGCACTGGGGCTCAGCAAAGAGGTCTGGGCCAGGAAGAGAGACCAGGTAGTCACAGGCTTGCAGATGACTGCTACGGTTAGGAAGTGACTAGGATGCCTAGGAGAGAGCTCGGGACCTTACTCTAGTGCCTGGGGGAGCAAAGTGTGAGCAAGCGGAAGAGGCTGATGTGCCAGAGTAGTCCATAGAAATACCCACGCCCCGGCCCGCTTACTTTCATTTCGCTCTCTCCTCTTGGTTTAAGCTGGTAGCCTGGCTTTATTATTTCTAGCTTCAAGGAGATTGACAGAACCTAACATACAAGGATCCTTCAGTTAAGACCTTTAGAGTTTAGAATAAAGGTCCAGAGGACGAAGAGAATCTCCACAGCTCTTAAGGGTTTGGAACTGTAGAGACCCATGAGCGGCTCAAGCTCCTGGTCTCAGAGCCTCAGCGCGTGCCAATATTTCTTTGTATGCCTTCCGACATACATGGCTTCTGGATCTTTGCTTTGCCCTAAAATGGGATGTTTAAAAATAACAAGTTGAATTTCTCATCAGGCTGACGGGATGATAGCAAAAGTGTCAGAACCTTGGGGGAAAAAAGAATACAATATGATTTTTTTTTTTTTTTTTTTTTTTTTTTTTTGGTAAGGGTTCTGTTTTGTGCCATTTTGTTTTCTGAAGCTAAATGAAGAATGTGCCTCTGACTTTAATGGAAACAAACCCATCAATAACATTCTCAAATCAACTTCTTTGATTGCCTTGTTTTGAATTGAGACTATAGACTTGTCTTGTTCTAAATTTTCTTCTGACTGGGGCTGTAGGGATGGCTCAGCAGTAAGAACAGATTGCTGTCGCCTCCAGAGGATCTGGGTTTGGTTCCCAGCTGTGACCTGGCAGGTCACAGCTGCCTATGACTTCAATTCCAAGGGATCTAATGTCCTCTTCTGACTTGCACAGGCTTCCGCATGCACGCACCGTTCATTAGCCTGATCTTCCTCCTGGATGCCTTAGTTACCTTGGTTAATAGTGTCACTACCCATCAGTGTGACCCCCAACTGCATTCCTCCCGTCTTGAGCATGCACACTTGCTCACTCGGGCACTGAGGCTCTCTGCTCCTGGAGCCTGGGAGCCTGGGCTAGGCAAGAGTCTCATAGGCAATACCAGAAAATGTTTATTAAGCACTTGTTCATCAGGCACCGTGCAGACTAGACTGTCTCACACTATGAAGTACTTACTGTTAGCTACCCACGCTCCAGAGTCGAAGAGGAGTCAAACAACCCAACGTCTCCTTCTTAAAAGAGGACATCTGACATGTGGGCCCGTTCTCACACGCTCTGGCCCTCTGCATCCCTGTTTGAAGTTGAATGACCTCAGTGATAGCACAGTGCTTTGCTTGATGAAAAAAAAAATGAGTCAAGTGATGGACATGCAGTGAACCGTCTTCCTTCAGCAGCCTTGGAGATTGGTTCCAGGATCTTAAAGTCACATATAAAATGGTAACAGTATTCATGTGTCTCCCTAATTAAATAATCTCTGAATCTCCTAGGACACCTAATACCTAATGCCAATGTAATGGTTGTTACCTTGTATCACTTAGAGAATGTAGACATTCAGTATAGGTGCTACGGATGTGCATGTTCCGTACGGATGCAATTTGCCTTTTTCTGTATTTTTTACATCTGGGTTGGTTGAATCAGTGGATGACTAATGCACAAACACAGAGGGCCTCTGTGATTCAGAAGAGTAAAGGTTGAAGCTAGGGCTTGAACTTGTGGAATTTTAATGGATGGAATGAGAAAAGATGCCATGCCAGGTGAGAATGCCAAGGAACAACTCGAGGACTGAAGCTTGTTTATGAGCTTATAGAGAAGGCCTTGGCAAAATCAGCCATGTTCAGAACTAATGAGATAAAGCTGAGGAGGCTGGAGAGACCCCAGTCATAGAGGACCTTGAAATACAAACAAATCAGAGCAGTGCTTTGGGGAAAAATTAATTTGCCACTTAAAAAAAAATGTATGAGTCAGATTAGGAAGGGAGAATCATGCCAAGAAATATAGTGAAGGCCTGGACTAGAGTGAGGTAGTGAAAGTAGGATGAACACTGGATAGGAAAAATACGTCTATGCAAAAATCAGCCACAGCACTCAGACTGATCACCATGGAGATGACAGAGAACTGGATTTCAGTTAAAATGGCTTTAGTGTCTAGTTGGCAGATGGTTTTACCACTGACCAAGGACAGGAGTTGGAGTTAGTTGGGAAAGAGAGGAGAAACAGTCTCAAATTTAGATATACTGAGTTTGACATGAAGGCCTAACTGATCTGTTAGTCACTCTCCATTTTGCCAGTTTAGAGAATGTGCTGGTTCGTGTTTGTCAACTTGACACACCTGGAGTTACCTGGGAAGAAGAAATCTCAATTCTTCTCTCCATTAGATTGGAGGAATTGCCTCTGTCAGATTGGCCTGTAGGACATTTTCTTGATTAATGATTGATGTCAGCCTCCCAGCCCACTTCGGGTGGTACTACTCCTGTGCAAGTGGTCCTGGGTTGAATTAAACAAACAAACAAACAAACAAAAAAACAACAACAACAACAAATAAGCTGAGCAAGTCATGGAGAAAATCCAGAAAGCAGCAGTCCCCCATGACCTCTGTTTCAGATCTGTGTCCTCCAGGTTCCTGCTTGAGTTCCTGCCCTGGCTTCCCTCAAAAATGGGCCATGATCAGGAAGTGTAAGCCAAATAAGTCCTTTCCCAAGTTGACTTTGGTCATGATGTTTAGCGCAGCAGCAGAAAGCAAACTAAACTAGGACAGAGATTCAGGCCTACAGACTAAGAGGCACAGTGCTATAGGTCATAGGTCTGCCTTGTGCTTCTACCATGACGGCTCTCCAGAGCTTAAGGAGAATTTTTGTTTCCTCACCTTTTGCCTTTTAAGTTTTCCTTCTATTGCACATCCAGCCTCTGAGCACATCCCAGCCTGCTGTGCTATGTGTGCTGGGGTGGGGAGCAGGGAGCTCCGGGTATCATAACACACCGGGGTACCGAAGCCTGGGATTCAGGACTGGCACACTGCGCCTCTAATTGATAATATTTTCTGCTTCACAGTAACTGAGCCGAATTGCATAGACTTGGAGGAGTAAATGAAACAAGTGCTTTATGAAACAACAGGCAAACCATTTAAATCTATAACTACTATGCTTATGTTTCCTGCTTCCTTGTCTACGGCGGAATGGAAGCAGCATCTGTGAGCCGCACACAGCCATTTCCTTTTATGTTTCCAAACAACACTGCAAGTGGTATTACATCCTTACTCTGGCTCACAGGAGACTTAAAGGGCTGAGTTGACAAAACAGGAAAGCTAAATCATTTATAAGGATGTAAACAACCAGATTTTTACCGCCACCGCTATACCCCAAACGGCAAAACACAAAAACGAGTTCATAGAAACCATAAATACTGATCTTTTTGCTCACAGGGACAAAGATTGAAAGATTAAAACTCTTTGTAAACTGGAAAGAATAACAACTTCTCTGGCTTGCCCGTAAAGCTTTGTCATCCCTTAAAGTATATAGATGATCCAAAACTTAACAAAACAAAACAGAAACCCTTTAAATTGTGTAACCAAGTACTCCTAAAATTTGACTATGAAAATATTGTATATTACTTGTTACTTTTACTTTGAAGCTTCGGCTGAGAACAAAGACTAGTTACTGAGGCAGAAAGCTGCAGATATGTTACTTGGAGTGGACCAGCAGCATTGCAAAAGTTAAAGGAGAACAGGAGACGTTTTTCACCATGATAGGCTATGATAATAGGTAAAGACAAGGGCCTGCGCGTCTGCTAACATCTTTGTAAATTACCCTTCTCTGGGAACTCACATACACAGGGTCAGTTGCCCTACAGTTAGAACTCGTACTTTTCATATTCAAGAGTAGCTCTACCCAGCCCCACAGTGCCCCGTTTACCTCCTATGTGCCAGAAGTGATGGCTGGAGAGAAAAAGATTGACGGGCTGCCTGTGTGTCAATGCATACTTATTAGCACTTGGAAGACAGAGGCAGGAAGATCAGGAGTTCAAGATCACCCTCAGGTACTTAGTGACTTTGAGTGACATGAGTCCCTGTCTCAAAATTCCTAATAGATATTGATTGTCCCTGCCCCGCTGTAGCTTACATGATACTAGTTTAGAAGGGGCATTCTAAACAATAAAGATATGTTTTAGTTTTTGCTTAAGCAATGACAGTGCAATTGTCAACTGAGCATGCTTTGAGCGAGCCAGAACAATATGATGATGATGATACTGGGCACGTGTGGGTTCTTCCTTTTTAAAATGAAGGGCTCCGGTATTTTACCCTTAAATGGAGCATTTTCTTTCCAGTTTTGGTTTTAGGCGCAGAGGTTTTTCTATTTTACTTGAGGGAAAAATAAATAAATAAAAACCCTTAGTGAGTTTAATGCCGGATTGCCCTGATTGAAATTCTGGCTTCTCATGTCATAGCTGAGTGGGCTTGAGCTCCTATTTATTCATCCTTTATTCCTCGGAGTCCTACCTATAAAAATAAAGGCAATTGATGCTCGCTTTGTAACATTTCTTGCTAAGACTAAGAGTTAAACACACAGCAGGGGTTTAAGGATGATGCCTGGCCTAAGGGAAATACTAATACTTTGATTATTATTATAGAAACATGTATGTTTACATCATGTTATCCATCATATTATCCCAGCTGTCTCAGTCACGGGACAGCTCTGAAGAGACACCATGACCGTTAGCAGCTCTCATAAAGGAAAGCATTTACCCTACAGAGGTTTAGTCCTTTATCATCGTGGTGGAAGCATGATGGCATACAAGCAGACATGGTGCTGCAGAGGTAGCTGTGAGTTCTCTATTAGAATCCTAAGGCACCAGAAGAGTGAGTGAGCTATGAGGCCTGGCTTGAGCATCTGAGACCCCAAAGCCTACCCTCAGTGACATACTTCCTCCAACAAGGCCACGCCTCCTGATAGTGCCACTTTCTATGAGCACATGGCGGCTGCTTTTTAGTCAAACTACCGCATCAGATTAGGCTGCTATAACAAAATATCGTAAACGGGGGACTTAAACAACAATTTCTCAGTTTTGGAGAATGAAAAATCAAGATACCGATAGGGCCTGATTTTTATGAGATCTCTTTTCATGGCATTCATCCATCACAATGCCCTCACGTGGAGGGATGGACAAGGGAACTCTGGGATTTCCTTTTAAGGCTACACATCTTTGTGAGTGTTTCACCCTCTTGAGTTAATTACCTCCAACAAACATTGGGGAGTGGATGCAAAATATGAATTTGAGGGAGGAAGACACAGATGTTTTCACATGTTCAGTTTATGCCTTAGTTACTTTTCTGTTGCTGTTCTGTGTGTTATCCCACCCAGGGAATGCCAAGGAATGGTGTCAATCGGTGAGGGAGAATTCCCACTTCAATGCACAAGATCAAGACAGTCCCTCATAGACATGCCTAGAGGCCTGTCTCCCAAATGATTCTAGATTCTGCCAGATTGCCAATCAACCCTAAAGGCCACAAAGCTCCTTTGAACCCACGAGAAGCCTAGCCTTCCCTACTGCAACCCTCGGATTAGAACCCACCAGAGAGCACGGCCCTAAAATGATACGCAGCCTTTCTCTCCACACTCTGATCATCACTACAGTTGAAAGTCACTGTGGCTGTGGGCTTTTAGTATTCCTCACCTGTGAAAAGGGGGGGAAAGTGAAACGGTAGGATCTCACTGGTTAGCTAGTCTTTGTTTTTATAGGGGCAGAATAGAGCAATGGTACTTTATTTGTTAGGGACAAAGTAGACGATGAGAACTGTTCTAACGAGAAGAAAAAGAAGGTGCTAGGTGTCGCTTAGTATTGTCTTCAAACCGGTGAAAGCAAAATGAGGACAGTAGTGTACAAGCTGCCAAACTCCCCAGGAAGTGCTGGATGAAGCTTTGATTAAAGAATCCCGGAGATGCTGAACATTTTCTGGATGGAAGAGAGCAGCTCCAGAGAAGCATTACCTAGAGGCAAGTTTACATGCTGGCAAGTGTGCTTTACTTTAAAAACAGATCCATTTTTAACACGTTTACATAGTCTTATTTATTTGATGCCATTTAAAAATTATTTTCTCAGGTTGGTAATGGCGCCAAACGTCTGGATATTATTCCTGTTATAAGGTTGCTTTGAGTTTATACCTTTAAAAAAACAAGCTTAAAGCCCACTGAAAAGGAACTATGTACTTTAAGGGATAACTGATTCTAGGGTGGTAGCAGGAAATGAAGAGAGGTGGGTCCATCTTGCTATGCTGGAGAGCCTCTGGGATGACTAAATCAGGTCAGAAAGACATGAGGAAAAACACCAGCAAGACACCGACACAGAGATGAAAAGCAAGGCAGGAGAAAAGATGGAGAACAAGCAGCAGCATCTTGATAATCTCCTAATCCAAGTGACAGGTACATAGAGTTCCTTTCACGATTCGCACCACTTTCTTTCGTGTTTGTTTGAATTTTTATTACTAAATGAAAATGTGCATGATTTAATGTGAAGCAATATAAATTCCTAAGTTCTTGATGGCATGAGACAATGCATAGGTAAAACACAAATAACAGACAATTCTACATCACAGTGATAACTAATCAGCTACCGTTAACAGCCTGGGCACTGTATACACACACTGCACAGATATATGCAGGCAAAACACTCATACACATAAAATAAAAATAAATAAATATTAAAAAATATCATTCTCCATCAATCTCTCTTATCTGCCTTGGCTGAAAACACCATTTTAGTTATACTGACACACTGCTCTATAATCTCCTAGGCTTTCATAATTAGTAAACGGAATCTGGGCTCCTTCCAACATTCTTTTCATAATTCTTTCTACTACCGTCTGTCTCCACGGAATCCTCAGCTGTAGCCACCCTGAGTATCCTCAGATTCAGCTCAGGCTGGTTCCTATAGAAATGTCATAATTCATAATCCGAATGAACCAAGACCTTTAAAATAATATATTTGGGGATTTCAAAGTTTAGAATTCTTGATACAATCAGCAACTTGTCCAAGCACAGGGCCTAATTTTTGTGAAAAGGCCAAGCTGTTATATAAGCATTTGCCAAGGTCAGAGAAAAGAAATTAACAGAACACATTTCAGCCTGAGCAGGATGGCTTGCAGACTAAAAGACAGGGAAAGTCTGCAGCCAATGGAAGCAGCAATGACATGCTTCCCCTTGAGCACAGCTCAGGAGCACCAGTTCCCCAAAGGTTTGGGCTTCATACCCTCACAGCATGGGGAGCGGGGTGGGGGAGTGGTTAGCCCCTTACCTCACTACACCTGCTTCTAGGCCTGGGAAAAGCTGAGATCTGGGTTTTAAAAAGTGTTCCTCCATTGTTTCTAAACTTCAGCAACCCCATAAGTCAATGAGCTTGGTAATTAGATAGTCTTACAGTTGGAATGAAGCTTAATCACGATTGATGAGCATTTCCCTCTGGTATTTATTTTTCTTCAAACTCTAAAACTAAGCCAGTTAGACAATCATAATGCACAACTGAATTCTTGTGATTTCCCAAGTCTCCCTGACTGTATCTCGGGTGTTGATCTACTAGATTCTGTTAGACTTTGCGTAGAGTCACTTGAAACCAGTTTTCTCTGGTACACAGTGAGTCCTTAGATCATGAGCCAGACTCTACTGTGCAAGGTGCACTAACCCTAGAAACCCATGAGCCTCGGATTCCTCCAAAAGTTCATGCTGAACAAGTTTCTGCTGAAGAAGTACTCTAAAATCAATACAATGGGTCTTTGCTTTATTATTTGATGGTCCAGCTGTACACCTCAGGTTGTCCTGGAAGTTGCTATGTAGCCCGGGCTAGCCTTAAATGCATGAATTTCTTGCCTCAGCCTCTCAAATTCTGGAATTATAAGACATGTACCACTGTGCTCAATAGGTCTTATTTCGGTGATCTTCACTCCTTCATCTGCAGCCCAGAAGGGTACGTGCTGCTTTTGCATAGGGAGTCTGTTTCCCTCACCAGTGCTGAAGTCACCTTTGATCCTCTGTAATGTATATAAGCAGCAGGTAAGTTTTAATTTCTTATAGTTATAAACTACCTCCAAAACCCAAAACAGTTTTTAGCTTGAGCACCACATGGCCTGACATATTTAGAGATTAAACTGAATTAAAATATAGAACTAACACTTAAGTGGGTTTTGAGAGTAGTGTTTATGCCATTTACTATAGGTAAGACTTTGGCCAGGTAATTCAAGGTTTGCATAAACGGAAACCTTGATTTCTTTTCCTCTGCCACCTCCTCTCCCCATCACTTTCCTCCCTTTCACTCCTTTTCTATTCTGAATGTATTATTTTTATTTTCATGTTTTTGTTTGTTTGTTGTTTTGTTTTTTGAGACAGTTTTCCTGTGTAGCCCTGGCTGTCCTGGAACTCACTCTGTAGACCAGGCTGGCCTTGAACTCACAGAGATCTGCCTGTTTTTGTCTCCCAAGTGCTGGGATTAAAGGAGTGCGCCAACACCTCCTGGCATCATGCTTTCCTTTTTATTTTTTATTTTTTCTTTTAATGCAGCATGTATACCTGGAGAACTTTTAGGCATCAGTTCTCTCCTTCCATCTTTTCATGAGTTTTGGGGACTGAACTCAGTTCATCAGGTTTTTATGACAAACACCTTTACCAATTAAGCCAATTCATCAGCCCAACCATTCTAATCTCAACTAGGCATTTGATTGTTTTCAGTCGCAGGCAATTATAAATAATTCTTATATTGATCTTTGGGATGACATGAGTATATATTTCTATTGTCCATACACCCAGGAGAACAATTAATGAATGATAAAATATCTAGAGACTAACTTTAGTTGAAATGTCCTACTTTAGTCTACTGAAGCAGCCAAAACAATTTACATTCTCAAAAGCATTCCTACATTGTTTTTACTAACACCTAAATCAGGTTGGCCCTTTTCGTTTTAACTGTATTAATCCAGTTGTAACAGAGTACTGTTTCTTTTTTTTAATTAATTAATTTATTCACTTTACATCCTGATTGCAGCCCCCCACCCCACCTCTCCTCCCAGTCCCCCTGTCCTCGCACACCTCTCCCTACCATTCTCCTCAGTGAAGGAGGAGGTCCTCCATGGTACCAATCCACCCTGGCACATTAAGTCTCTGCAGAACTAGGCGTGTCCTCTCCTACTGAGGCCAGACAAGCCATCCCAGTAAGGGGATCCAAAGGGAAGCTTCAGAGTCAGAGAAGGCTCCTGCTCCAGTTGTTAGGGGACACACAAGAAGATCGAGCTGCGTGCATCTGCTACATACGTGCAGGGGGCCTAGTTCAAGCATGCTCTTTGGTTGATGGTTCAGTCTCTTCGGCCCCTCATGGGCCCAGGTTAGTTGACTCTGTAGGTCTTGTTGTAAAGTCCGTGACCCCTCCTGCTCTCTCCATTATTTCCCCCAAGACTCCCTGAGTTCTGTCTAATGTTTGCCTGTGGGTCTCTACTTCTGTTTCCATCAGCTGCTGGGTGAAGCCTCTCACCAGAGTTATGCTAGGCTCCTGTTTGTAAGAATAGCAGAGTAGCATTAATAGTGTCAGGGATTGGTTCTCTTCCATGGGATGGGTCTCAAATAGGGCCAGTTTTTGGTTGGCCATTCCTTCAATCTTTGCTCCATCTTTGTCTCTGCACATCTTGTAGGCAGGACGAATTTTGGGTAGAAGGTTTTGTTGGGTGGGTTGGTGGCCCCCTTCCTCTACTGGAAGTCCTGCCTGGCTACAGGACGTGGCTTCAGGCTTCATATCCCCTGTTGTTGGAGTCTCAGCTAAGGTGACCCCTACAGGCTTCCTGGTGCCTCCCCTATCCCAGCTCTCTGGCAAATCCCAGAGATGGCCTGTTCCCCCTCCAATTTCTGTTCTCTCTCTCACCTGACTCTCCCCTCCTCCTCTCCCTACTCCTAATCCTTACCCCTTCTCTCCACGCCACCCCCTCTCCTACCCAGTTCCTTTCCTCCATTCACCTCCAAAGCCTATTTCTTTTCCCTTTCTGAGTGAGATTCAAGCATTCTCCCTCAGGCCCTCCTTGTAACTTAGCTTCTTTGGGTCTATGGATGGTAGTATGGTTATCCTGTGCTTATGGCTAATATCCACTTATAAATGAGTCCATAGCATGCATGGCTTTTTGGTTGGGTTACTCCCTCAAGATGATTTCTTCTAGTTCCAACCTGTCAGCACACTTTTTAAATTTTATTTTATTTGGGTTTCTCATGTCTCTACCTCCCTTCTCCACTCCAATTTCTATCAACACCTTATCACCAGGTAGAAGAGAAAGGTCAGTGGGGAAAAGGAAGATAGGTTTCTGACTACTTTCTGCTGGCTAGGGTCATTGTTGGGTTCATTGGGGCAAGTCCAATCTTCATTTCAGGATATCTCCAACTTCTTCTCATCAAACTGCAACAACAGCAACCAGGAGCAGCAGAGGGGAGCAGCAGCAGCCTTCTTCGTCCTCAGGGCAACCACTACTGTCCGGGCTCTGGCATTTATTCCCTTTCCAGAGTTATCAGAATTAAACTGTCTGCAGCTGGCAAAGATCATGCCCCTTCCAGAGCCTGTACAAGGCAAATAGTCTGCTGCTATGGACAATCTAAAACAGCCTCATGACCCACACCTGGGATTAAAACAAAAGCATGTTTACATAACTGAGTTTTTAAAGACACCAAAACTTCTACTACACCATCCATTTTCCTGCAAATTTCAAGATGTCTTTGTTTTAAATAGCTGAGTAGTATTCCACTGTGTAAATGTACCACATTTTCTTTATCCATTCTTCAGTTGAGGGACATCTGGGTTGTTTCCAGTTCTGAATGTTATGAATAAAATTGCTAGAACATAGTTGAGCAAGTGTCCTTGTGGTATGGTAGGGCATCTTTGGGTATATGCCCAGGAGTGGTATAGTTGGGTCTTGAGGTAGAGCTAGTCCCACTTTTCTGAGAAACCTCCAGATTGATTTCTACAGTGGTGTACAACTTTTACTACTATTTATTAACAGTGTTTTGATGGTGGTCCAGGGTTCCACAGGAAAGCAGGCTGAGCAAGCCATGACAAGCAAGCCAGTAAAGCAGCACTCCCTCATGGCCTCTGCATCAGCTCCTGCCAACAGGTTCCTGCCCCGTTTGAGTTCCTGTCCTGGCTTCCTTGCACAGTGATGTGCAAGCATAAGCTAAATAAACCCTTTCTTTCTTCTCCAATTTGCTGCGGAGTTGGGTAAGCTTTGTTTTGGAGTAGGAAGGTCAGGGTGGAATCCAGAGAAGGGGCTTTGAGCAGACTTAAGAGAAGTAAGGAGCACACTGGGAAGATTCCTGGAGGCAGACAATGCTCAGAAGTCTGCTGGCAAGTTGCGAGAACTGAAGAAGGCCAGGAGCTGCAGTAGAGTCAAATGAGAGAGTGGGGACATTAAAATCTAAGGTCAGAGAGGCCGAGCATGTGTGCTCAATTCCCCAGCCCCTGTGCGGTAGGCATGCCAGTACTTGGGAAGCAGAGGATCAAAAGACCAGGGTCATCACGATACTGTAAACTGGGTGGCTTACTCAACAAGAAATTTTCTTCCTGCTTTAAAAATTGAAAGTCTGAGATGAGGATTTATGGCTCTTCCTTCTTTCCTCTCTCCCTCCTTTCCCTTCCCTTTCTCCCCTTCCCTTCCTTCCTTCCCAAGTGTCTTAGCCAGGGTTAATATTGCTGTGATGAAACACCATGACCAAAAAGGAAACTGGAGAGGAAATGGTTTATTTGGCTTACATTTCCAGGTCATAGTCCATCCTTGAAGGAAGCCAGAACAGGAACTCAAATAGGGCAGGGACCTGGAGGCAGGAGCTGATGCACAGGCCACGGAGGGGTGCTGCTTACTGGCTTGCTCCTCATGGCTTGCTCAGCCTCCTTTCTTGTAGAACCCAGGATTGCCAGTGCAGGAACGGCATCACCTACAATGGGCTGGGCCCTCCCCATCAATCACTAACCAAGAAAATGCTTTACAAGCTTGTCCACGGCCCCATCCCACTGAGGCATTTCTTCAGTTGAGGTTCCCTCCTCTCAGATGACTTTAGCTTGTCAAATTGATATAAAACTATCCAGCATACCAAATGATAAGATTTCACTTTTTCATTAAAGCTCAGTAGTTTTCTGTTGCGTGTACACACATTTTTTTTTTTTTTTTTGGTCCATTCATCTACTGGTAAACATTTAGATTGATTCCATATATTGACTCTTGGTAGTAGTACTTCAATAAAAATGGGTGTGCAGTTGTCTCTGACATTGGCCTATTGGTGTCAAATGCTTTGAATGTCTACCCAGTCGTAGTAGGGCTGCTGGGTCATATAGCAGGTCTGATTTTCCATAAAGACTGGACCAACTTATGTTTCCACAGTGAATGGGGTTCTCTTTGCTTCACGTCCTGGCCCACACCTCACACCTTCCATCTCTCTGGTGATAACCATCTTGACAGCAGTGAGGTGCCAGTTTGCTGCTCTCATTTGCATTTTCCTTAGGACTAGCGGTGCTCCCTGAGCATGTTTCCCCCGCGTCCGTCACCACGTGCACGCTTTTCTTTGGGTCCCTCCCTCGTTTTGAAGGAAGGCAAGTGCAGACTTTACTTTGATGTCTCTGGAGGAAGCATCACAAATGCCGTGGAACCCTGTCTTTAAATGGGAATAGTATTTTATTTTAAGTTCGTGTGTTAGATTTCCAGTGAGCTTTACCATGAAATTTGGGAGTGCGTGTTTGGAAGCACTTCCTTTAAGCTTAGTTAGGTAAGCATTTCCCTCTGTTGGGGAAACGGAGTCTTATGCGGGGCTTTGTAGCGCAATCTGCTGGAGGCACTGCTTGCATCTATTCTGTACTGAGAAAGTGAGGCTCAAGGGTTTGTAGTTTTCTAATTAGCCAAAGAACCTTTACGAGATTTCACATGGTGGCGAGGCCTTTGTAAAACAAAGTTCCCGAGTCCCTTTACAATTTAACAAGCATATTGTACTACTTGTAACTACATATTCTCTAGATTAAAAGAACAACGCATGTTTTGCCAACTTGAAGATCATCCTATGCTTTGAATGTATGTCACTTTCTTAAGAAAGTAAATCAGATCCTTGAAATTAACATTATGTCTGTGCAAGTGCTCCTTGGTAAATAGATAAAAAGGCACCTGCATAAATTTAAACATAATTGCAAACTCTCTCTCACTTTCTATTTCTAATCTTCTCCTTACCAAGAAGGGTCTTTTCAACAAAGCAATTATGCTCTATGGAGATCCTTACAAAATACAATTGTGCATTCCTTTAACTATAACCAGGGTATGAAATTAAAACTGTAGTTTCTGATTTCCAGAGTATTCAACAAATTTTCACATCTATCCTTTCTACCCTGGTCCCTGCCACCATCATTTATTAATGGGTCCCTGTTCTAGAGTTTTCTGAGAACATCGAAATAGCTCGACCTTAATGTGGATCTAGCTTCTCCCCTATAGTCACAGCACAGGTCACTCATGACACCAGCTGTGAGGGTTCCCCACCCACTAGCCAAACCACCAGTCAGTTTTGCGTGGATTCCAGCTACATGTTCCTCTAATTCAGTTTGTCCTTAACACCGTCTTATTGTCAGACCTCAAAGACTGAGGACCCAGCTCTCCTTGTCACTTGTCAGCTGCAAGCTGCAGGTAAGCATGGGTTTTTACCTGTGCTTCTGACTGATCGGCTATGCGCTGGTGTTCTCACAACCTCCTCCTCGAAGAGCTCGAGTAGACGTGCTTAGTGCTTTGTTATAAAGGCTTTTGCAGAGGCCACACTGGGAATGGGATGCAAGTCCACGGGTTGGGGGAAGGACCCTGTTTGGGTGTGCCACCTTCTAGGGACCTCCCCTTGTTCCAGAAGCTCTCTGAACCTTGTCCTGTACAGTTTTATGGAGGCTTCACTGCATACATGTGACACAAGGACACCCAGGATAGGAAGGTGATTGGGCAGAGAACACAGAGGAAGCTCCCAAAGGAGCAGGAGCCTATCAAAGCCGTCTGTCCAGATTCTCCTTGGCCTGTTTTGTGCAGCATTCCTTCTTGCTGGGTGTGGGCAAGACTGGGAGTTTTATGACCTCCTATTAGACAAGGAGAGTCACAGATTTTTTTTTATAGCCAGCTCTAAGAAAGAAAGGCAGGGGAAATTAGAGCAAGTAGCCAAAGACAGTTATGAATGAGGCCTAATGCAAAATTGTAAAGTTGAGATTTTTTTTTTTTTTTTGCCCTTTTTTTACAACTTGAAAGTACGTTCGTGGAGTGTTAACTTTGTAAATGACAACGTGGTGTTGCCAGTCAAAATTTGGACACATGTGTAAAAAGTTTCCAGGATTCATCCCAGGGAAGAAAATTCTGACTTTTCTGGCTCGCTCTGGAGAAGAGAAAGTCAGTTTTTCTGGCCTGTCTCCCGGAAGGGAAATTTCTGCCCTGGGGAAGGAGTCATGAACCCGGAACCCAGGAAGACATCATCCTATCACAGTTGTCTGGCTTCCTGGCTTGCAGCCTCATCCAGCAGCCTTCCCATCATGGCAGCCAGAAGCAGAACAGTTAAAAACCATCCAAACCAGATCACACCACTCTCCTCTCCAACAGCTTTTTAACTGGGCTCTGAGTAAATGCCACATTCTTCCTTTATCCTTGAATGCATCTGTGATCTCCGTCCTTCCTGAATGCGTTTCCCATTTCTGTCTGCTCGGAACCATGCCCTAGGCACATCAGCCTCGTTTCCTCATATCATGTGTGAGACTATAGGATCTGTGGAACTTCTGGATCTTTCTGGTTATCTGCCTTGTCATTTGACCTCTGCTCTCCAAGTCAGGCTTTTGCAGCCCCCAGCCTTCCACTTATCAATGCATTCTGTCTCTCTCCTGTTTTGTGGCTAGCAATTAATCTCTTGAGTTATTACCTTGAGTCTCTCTTGGTCATTTGCCTATCTCAGGCTTATTGCTTTTCTTCCTACAAAAAGGAGGAGCCTTGTAAGTCTGTACCTTGCTATATAATAAACAAGTGCTTAAAGCCACATCAGCTCATAATCCGTTTGGGGGAATAGATGGATAAAGGAATGTGTGTGCCAGCTGAAAGACAGGAGCCCAGCCTCGTGAGAGACATGCATAGCATATGGGTCAAAACAGCTCACCCTGAGAGTCAGGATCACATACAGATGGGAAGCTCTTGTTCTGGGTGGTGGATAGATCACTCTGCCCCAGGAAACCATGGTTAGCTATTTAGGCAGGGCATTGTAATTAAGATAAAAGACAAAAGATAGGTCAGGCTTGCTGGCATATACCTGTAATCCCAGCACTTGGGAGGCTGAGGCGGGAGCATTGTATGGTGAGACCCTGTTTTACAAAACAAGCAGGGAAGGAGAGGGACAATAGCCAAGGGTCTGTTGGTATCTTCCATTCTATCCAATGATCTCAGTGTTCTGCTTTGTTAAACCAGTGTGTTGCCTGTCTGCTCGACTACCTTCTCTTTTCAAAGCGTGCTGCTGCTGCTGCTGACCTTTAACACTCCTGTGAACTTAGCCTGGGTCCATGTGGTCATTTGCCAGTAAATGGGCCCGTGTGCAATAGGATGTGCTGATGTGTGGAATGTAACACTGATTTCAGACAGTTTAACTGAAATACAAATTTCCATGTTATTGTACTTGTCGCTGAACACATTTGAGCATTATTATCATACAGATGACAAATAAAATGCTAGACAAATAAAAATGCTAATCAGATATGAAGATACAATGTTAACACTGAGTTAGGCTAGTGATGGTGGATTCTGTTGCACAGATCACACAACATGGTGGCATATGTGGTGTGTGTGTGTGGAGGCTGTTTGGTATCTCCCTCTATCGATTTCCACCGTATTTTTATGGATAGGGTCTCTCACTGATCTGGAGCTGATTTGGGCACAATTAGATGCCTGACTCAGTTTCCTAAGCCTGGGCCTGTGATCCGTGACTTTTGTTTTCAAGTTGGTGCTGGTATTGAATTTAGGTCCTCAAGCATTTCGCCAATGGAGCAGTCTCTACAGCCTCTCTCGGAACACATTTTAAGCCATTTTCTCAGGCCTTGTATATGAACAGGATGTGCACAGAGGGCAGAGGATGGCGTTAGATGTCTTGTTCTATCCGTGGTCTGCCTCATTCCCTTGAATCAGGGTCTCTCACTGAACCCGGAGCTTGCCCATTTTGGAATAAGGCTGCCTGGTCAGTAAGCCCCATGATCCTCCTGTCTCTGACCCACATTGTTAGGGTTAGAAGCATGGTCATACACAGCTTTTTGTGGGTCCTGGGGTTCAAAACTTGGGTCCACATACTCTTACCCAGTGAAACTATTTCCCTGGCTCCCTTGCTCTTCTTTCTTTCTTTCTTTGTATTGGACATTGAACCTAGAACTTCATTCATGCTAGATAAGTCTCAACTACTGAGCCACAATCTCAGCCTACTTCTTTAAACCTTTGCTATTGAGGCAGGGTGTCATTAACTTGTCCAAGCTAGCCTTGAACTTGTGATCCTCCTGCCTCAGCTTCCCCAGTAGCTGGGTGGCAGACCTGACCTACTTCACTAGGCCTGTCTAATAAAGATTTTGTAGTTCAGAATGTGAACAAATCAAGATGATTCTAACAATTGGCAGACGATGACCACAGGATATTTGCATGTTTTGCATAGAAGGTATTCATACTATCATATGCTCTGCCTCTCCACCTCCACCTCCATTTTGTTTTCAACAGTCTTACTATGTAGCCCAGGCCAGCCTTAAACTCTGTGATCTTCCTGTCTCAATTTCCCAAATACTGGTATTATAGGTGTGAGCTACATGCTTTACTTTGAAGAATATTTTATTATAATAATTTATGGCAGAAAACTAGGCTAAATTTTCATGTATTCCTTACAGAAGGTAAATATTTATAACACCTGTCTGCTCTGTACCCCCTTAATATGTCATGCAACCGATGATGGTTTGATTTACCACCACTAGAATTCAGGCTTCCTTCAAAGAAAAGAGTGAGACGAAGACTACAAATGAACCCAGCATTCCATCTACACTTGTTTTGCTTTGTTGCTGGGCCACATACAGCTGGGGACACCATTTGCATAGACTGAGAGGGCCCCCTGATATGAAAAAGAAGGACCCCTGGGTCATATCACCAACTTTGGATGTATACTTTGTTCTGAAGTTTTCTACTAAACGGGCAGGTTTGCTTAACTCTCATTAGGAATATATCACAATACCATGAAATAAACTTTTCACTTTTTCCTGCTCCCCCCCAAATACCTCAAAGACACAAAAAGATGGAAGCAAATCAATGTACTCTATTTGTGGCAAATGCTATGGCTTTCTTCTCTAAATACTAATCTCATCCTTTTTAATTTTTTAAAGAGAGTTATTTTAAAAAATGTGTATATATGCGTATATATGGATGCAGGTGCCCACAGTGTTCAGAAGAGGGCATCGGATTCCCTGGAGCTGGAGTTACGGGTACTTCTGAGCTGCCTGACGTGTGTGCTGGGAACTGAACTCGGGTGGTCTCCAAGATTAGGATGCGCTCTTAACTGCTGAGTCATATCTCTTCATCCTTACTGAGCCCCCTCAGCTTTGCTCAGCTGTTGTGTATCCAGGTATTGTCTGAGTTCCAGAGGCTATGCCAGGTGTGCAATGCAAGTTTATTACTGTCAGCAGAGACTGACTTAGTCAAAGACATGTGGGCCCCTTGTGTTCAATCAGAGAGAAAGGAAGTCCTGTTGGGAGGAGCATTTGGGGAAGACTTTCTTGAGCTACAAAAAGGTGATGAAACTTCTTCCCTTCTTAGGACATTGTTGCTTGAGGATGTGATACTTGGACCCCTGATAGCCATCTTGAGACCTAACCTGTTTTCATACAAGACACATTACCAGAAATTAGTGATAACCCGGAGAAACTTTGGGAAGCGCCAAATTCAGGTGTTTCATTTATTTTTGTTGGGCCTGGCTTCATACTCTTTGACTTAGTAACATACCCTCATGAAAAATCGTAACTCTTAAGCTAACCATTAGGTTTAAGAAACAATGATACACTTGGAAACAATCTGACTAAGGAGGGGCCATTTTTGAGAGAAAATTCATGTGGCACCTGTGGCTATGTGGTAATGTCAAGAAGTGTCCTATCGTCAGTAGCTCACTTAGTGGGCAGAAATATTCACAGAAGAGGGAAAACAACCCACCTAAGATGGATGATATTTGCAGAACTGGAGAGGTAACCAATGGTGCATTTAGCCTTACTACAAACATTACCACACAGCACAAGCCAAAATAATATCTTGTGGAGTATTTGCTAGGCCCTCTGCGCTGAGGGCCTGACTCAGCTGCAGACATGTCTCACCACAGCTCAGTTAAGTGTTGTTGCCATACCTATTTGCGTAGGGGGAAGCAGGAGGTTAGGTGACAGTAAGCAGCATGCTAGGAAAAGCAGGGACGTGAGCCTGGCCGCTGCAGTTTTCTGCCTGAGAATCAATTTACGGTTAAGACTTCTCGGCAGATATTGGGCGGCTACTTAGAAAAGAGGAAAAAAGCCAGGTAGCAGACAGACATTGTTGGATGACTACTTAACAACCGTTCTCCCCCTCCTCCCTCAAGGAGGACCTCTGCTTTGTTTGAAGGTGACTCATAATCAAAATAATGGACTGTTAGCAATTGCATTTCCGTTTGCCAACCCTGGCAGCCATAAACTAGGTAGGATTTTTCTCCTTCATAAAATTTGGAGTAACATTTCCTTACCCTCTTTTCCTGCTTCCTATGATGACCCCTGAGGATGTGATGTCTGAAGCTGTGACAGCCACCCTGTAATTAAGAGGTGACAGGGCTGGAGACAAAAGTTCGTATGGATGTGATGGCAAAGAGTAAACACAAAAGAGCCTCAGTCCTTGAAAACAGCGATCTTCCTGTCCAACTAGTCCTGAAACCACCAACACTTTAACTTTATTCGAAAGATGTAATAAAATGACCTCACACTCCAAGCTACTATTTGTCAGATGTTTTGTTCCTTGCTGCTAAAGCCATTCCGAACAGATAGAGTTTAGGCAGAGAAACCTGTGTCAGAGCCTCAGCAAAAATAGACGATGTGAAAGCAATTGAGTTTTTACCCAGGAATTTATTAGCATTGAGTAGTTGTTCATAAAACAAATTAAAATTGATCTCAGATGTGGGTCAATCTGAGTAATCCACATGATGCCTGCAATGAATATTTTCCTCCCTTGGCTTCCAGATGCCCGGGTTCCTCTACCCCCATGATGACTGTGAAGGCCATCAAAAGCCATCTGGCTTCCAATCGACTTGGCCAGAGGGAGCCTCAGCAGGATGGAGGGTGGTATTATAGAAATCTCCTAGTTTCTCTCTTGGGCGACTGCTCAGCAGATGCAATCAAGGACTGAAGGTTACAGTTTTCCGTCTGGCAGCCTGTCTGCCTGGGTCTAGATAAAGGTCCTGTCTCTGCCTGGCAGGTCCCAAGCCTGCAGCTCCAGGGCTCACACTTTCCCTGTGGTTTCTTGAGCCCTGCCCGCCCACAGTTTGGTGTTTTTATTTCCCCAATTGAATGGCGCGAAGGAAATCACTGCAGCTGTCCAGCTTGGTCCGGTCTGTAAAGTTCCTCAGGGTTTAAATAAGGGCTATCATTAAAGGGAGTCAGAAGGCTTGCTCTGTCACAAAAGTGAGACAAGGTGGCCCGGCTCAGAGAAAGCACTTTCCTAGAAATCCTGGAAGACTTCTTGGATGAGGCAGGCATTCCAAAGACAAGAAAGACTGCACCCAATAAAGGACGAGAAAAAGCTTAAGAAGTGTTTCTGAAAACTTAGATCTGAGGTCTCCTTTGTTCACAGTCACTTTTTCCATTTTTACAGACAAGCAGACTACCCAGCCAAGGTCAAGCTACCAGCGTCAGGACTTGGCTCTGCAGGCACCAGGCTGGCTTTTAATCTCCCTCCTTCCCGGCTTTCCTCAAGCGATGGCTCTCTCCTGCTAGGCTGCACTCTCCTCGAGAGAGCAGGATCACCGTTTTCTTCACCCCTGGAGCCCATTAGCTAGTATAATTAATGATGGCCACTCTGAGCAGGGGGATGCTGGCTTCAAACAGGCTGTCTAACTTGCCTGAGATCACACAGCCTTCAAGCCCTGGGCTGTATTCCACCCTCCATCAACCGGACTCGGAATCCCTCACTTCAGTGGATCGTTCAAGAACATTCGTTGAACGAATGAACAGACCCAAACCCGTTGACTGCGCGTCGGCGGTGCCAGGCCGGCTTAGCGGCTCCGCCGCTCCGGGTGGCTGGGGACTGGACTCGCAGGATCCGAGCAAAGCCCTCCAAGGCTCGCCGTCCAGCTTGGGCTCCGAGGCTCCGCCCCTGCCCAGCCGGGCACGCCCCACCTTGTGGACTTGGGTCCCTTTCTGCGTTCGAGTTTCCCTTGGCTCCAGGCCCTGGGCGGAGGGCCTCTCCCCGCTAGGCGACCTGTGCCCGCTCCCAGACCAGCCCTCTCCCCTCCCTCCCTCTTCGCCCTCCCTCGCACTCTAAACTTCTTTTGCCCTCCCTCTCCGAACTTCAGTCATCCTAGCGCCCGCCTCCCTCCTTCAGCTCAGCCAATCGGAGGCCAGCATGTCCGCCGAGGGCCCGCCCCTAGCCTGCCGGGACCCAATCCGCGGCGCGGAGTCGGGATCGGGGCGCATCCCTCGGAGCCGGGCCGGTGACGGCAGCGCGCCGGGCGCTGCGCTGCGGGAGGGGGCGGGGCCGGGCCGGCGAGGGCGGGGGAGGGGCCGAGCGGGGAGGAGGTTGCGGCGGGTTTGAAAGCGCCAGTTTCCTGGCAGCCGGGGCAGGCGTTGGTCTCGGCGCTCGGGCTCCGCGGCGGCCGCGCAGGAGCGGGCGGCGAGGCTCGGCGCGCGCGCGTCCCGGACTGGAGCCCCGCGTTCCGGCCGCTCCCCCGGCTCCCGCCCCTCCGCCTCAGCCTTTCCCGCCGGCGCGGGCGCCGAGTCCCCCCCGGCCGTCGGGCGCCGACCCCGCCCGGAGCCCCGGCCGGCGCCGCCCGCAGGGGCGCGCGCTCCCTCCGGCTCTCCCCGGCGGCCCGCGCGAGGGGCGGCCCGCGGCGGCGCGCGGCCCGGCGGGCCGAGGCGAAGGGGGTCTGCGGCGGGGGCCCCCTCCGGCCGGGCTGTGCGCGGGGCCCGGAGCGGCGCCGCGGCCGCCCGCGCGGGGGCTCCCCATGGTGCAGCGGAGGTCGGGATGTCGAAGACGCTGAAGAAGAAGAAGCACTGGCTCAGCAAGGTGCAGGAGTGCGCCGTGTCCTGGGCCGGGCCCCCGGGCGACCTGGGCGCCGAGATCCGCGGCGGCGCCGAGCGCGGCGAGTTCCCCTACCTGGGGCGGCTCCGCGACGAGCCCGGCGGCGGCGGCGGCACCTGCTGCGTGGTCTCGGGCAAGGCGCCCGCGCCCGGCGACGTGCTGCTGGAGGTGAACGGGACTCCGGTCAGCGGGCTCACCCACCGGGACACGCTGGCTGTCATCCGCCACTTCCGCGAGCCCATCCGTCTGAAGACCGTGAAGCCAGGTGCGCGGTCGGCTTCGGGGACCGGGGGCCTCCGGGTCCCGGCTCCCCGGGGAGGGGGCGGCGCCGGGGTTCCCCGTTCTGTGGGTGGCCAGACTGAGCTCCGGGGGAACCGAGCGCCGGGTAGGCTGCCGGGGAACTGCCTCCAGGAGACGGCTGTTCCACCGCAGCCGGTCTCCCGCCGCAGACGAGAGTTTATATATATATATATATATATATATATATATATATATATATATATGTATATATATATACATATATATATTTTAATTTAAATTTTGCCTAGAGGAGCCCATCCCTTTCCTATTCTCCTTCGTGGAAAAGGTTCTAGGATGATAGTCTCTTCCGTGGAGCGGATCTGCAGCTTCTAACGGGGGAGAAGGGGCTTTACGATGGAGACCCGGCGCTAGATCGAGTGCCCAGGTTACCACCGAACGCTCCCGGGAGGGCTCAGCTGGCCCGGTGCGTCGTGCACAGCCGCAGACGTCTGGGAGATGACAGTCCAACTCTGTGGGTCTAGGTGGCTCAGGTGTCTGGGTACTGATGAGGTATAATGTGTGGTGAGTGTGTGTAGTCTGGGTTTGGAAGAAAGACCCAGATGCCCAGCCGAGCAGATGCTTTTGGAAAGCTTTCGAATCTACAGAATTTGTTGAAGTGCTGGGTGAAAAAAAAAAAAAAAAAAAAAAAAAAAAAAAGGACCCTCGTTGCCCTGGTGTCTTCGATGCTCGTAAAATGTGCTGCAAAGCACGTTACGCTATGGCATACTCGCTGGTTGGAAAGCATTGATCAGACTGCGTACAGTCTGGTCTGGTAGTATGTAGTAAGTTTTCTTACGATTTTGTAAGTGAGAACATTGTTGGTCCTTTCGGTATTAGTAGAGCGTGGTTCTGGCTTCTGAGATGGTTTGTAGGAAAAAAAAACACATCGTGATTAATCATTGTTGCTAGAAATAAAAAAAAAGATTTTTTTTCCCTACTGAACATAGATGGGGTGCATCTGAACACATGGGGCTGTCAAACCGTGACCGGGGCTAGATTTTGGTTTTCCCTTTCACCACAAAATGCTAGAAAATTCTAGAGAAAATGTAGTATGCGCTCCCTCTCCCCCTTCCTCTTCTTCAGCTTACTTTAGGAATATCTCTTTAGTAGTCCTTCAGCTAATTGCAGCTGATGGTTTGATGTGCTGCGGGTATGTAACACATTCTTATTTTAAATGAAGCTTTTTTTTTTTCATATAACCTACTCTAGCATACTGTTATGATTTGTGTTTTTGTGAGTTTTTCTTATTGTTAATCGTTAGAACTTTATCAGACTGTAAACAGCCTTTTCTCTGTTTTTGAGGGTTGTAAGATTCTTTACTCTTAACTTCGAGAACCATATGTGGAGGTTGGACACAAGGTTTTCTGGGCTGTAATGTGGCCTATTGGTTACTGTTTGTAATATTCAAAATACTCTACAGAGAACATTTACCAGCACAGGTGCCACTTCCATCAGTGGTTCTCAGCCTGCAACCCACAGGTTGAGGGTTTGCACATGCAACTTTGGGGGGTTGAATATTGCACACATACCCTACTCATCAGATATCCACATTACAATTCATAATAGTAGCAACGTTGCAGTTAGGAAGTAGCCACACAAATAACTTTATAGTTGGGCTCACCACAACAGAGGAACTGTATGAACCAAAGGGCCACAGCACTGGGAAGTTTGGGAACCACTAACTTAGATAAAATACCCTGAGCTAGGGAATGATGAGAACCTGTGCATCACTGTTCTGTTTTGTTTTGATCAGTTGGGGCATTACTGAGATAATAACTATTTAAAAACCAGTTACAAAGTTGATAGATTGTTGAGGAAGATCGTATTTCAAGTCACTGTGATTCTTTTAAAAGACTAGAGAGATGGCCCCTTTATGACTACCTACCTGCTTTACATGTTATATAACTTCCAACTTTAACATAAAATTGTAGAAATACTTCAGGGTTAAGAGAGTTATGCAGTAGTATTAGGTAAGTGTATCGATCAAACCTTCTGTGTCCCAGAATGTGGCCAGTGTTTTTGCATTAATAAAAATTTGCCTTCTTGGCAACCAGAGACTCCCTTCTACTGTAAATATTTAGCTGATATAAAGGGAACAACTGGTGTCAGTGGCCACACTATAACTTATTAATAACAAGTCTTAACGTTGTGCTTGCTTTTTAAAATATGCTCAACATTGATAATTTGTAGCGGATACCACTATTTCTGCATCATCTAAGCAAACTTACAGATATTTGTTAGGTGGCATATTAAATGATCTTCTTAAATGGCTTTCCTTAAAAGTAGCATTTATAATAAAATACCAAGGACTTTGTAGGTTAAACCCAAGCTTTAAGTACTAGAAATTAAGAACTTGAAGAGGTTATTTGTGGAACTTTTGATTTAGTTAAAAACAGCACAAGTATATCTCTGGAGGATTCTGTATTATATGGTTGTGATTCATTTAGAAAAACACGAAAATAAAGTGTAAGGTTTTCTAAAAAGAAACTTGCCCTATCCCTACTCCCATTTTCTCTTAACTCCGTGAAAGAGGTGAAGTTTTAATGTAAAGCTTTATATAGTAGATTTAGCACTCTTGACTGGTAACCCTTTTAAACTGTATATTCTTGACAGTCATTTAGAAGCTAACACAGTGAAAGAGTGAAATGTAGCCATTTCTGTAAGCTGTCACGTTAAGGAGGAATGATCTCATTAAGGAGGAATGATCTCGTACTGTCTCCTGACAGTTTGTGGCAGAGGATGAGCTGAGTGTAGACACTGAGACTACTTCCTCACTGTAACCTTGTTTCATCCCCAGGGAAGTTCTGTCAGTGCTGTTAATGTGGGGACCTAAAGTATGCCTTCTTTCTGAGTTTCTTAACTTTTGCTTTAGAGTTGTATTGATTTTCCTTTGTTATACTCTTTAATGGGTAATTGAAAATAGTTCTTTAAAATTTGGACCCTTCTCTGAGATAGGGAGATTCTTATTGGTTTAGTGTTGACACAGTACTTAGCAATCAATACTTTAACACTTACAGGTGAATCTTTAGTCCCATTTGTTGCTTGGTCTAGTTGGCTACCAGTTTCTTAATTGTGATTTGTAGCTTTTGTTTTTGTTTTGTTACTATTATTTAAAAGAGAAAAGTTGTTTAAATTTGAACTTCTGAACTTTGAGCTATTGGTGAAACTTTTATGATATAGTCCTGTCTCTAGCATAAGTGCCTGTGATTTACATCAGAATATATTCTTAAACAAGTTTCATTTGGATTAATATGACAATTAGTTAATTTTGTTCTAAAATTCTCTCAACTTGTGAATATGTAGAATGTTAGAATACATAAATATTTGCTTCTTAGTACACCTTTAAGTATTTCATTGGTTGCAAATTACATAGATTTTACTCAAGTTAAAGATTAAATATTGCATTATATCCAAGCACGTGAAATCATTGTGTTCTAATTTATTTTGCACACAATGCATTGGACTTCCTTAATTCTACTACTGTACCTAGGGATGAAAATCACAGGGAACATTGTGTTTAATGCAGTTAGCCGTGTGTTTAATGAGTAATTTGAGACAGAGTTTATAGCGTGTTAATTAAATGTAGGTAGAAATGCTCATCACTGACTCAGGGATTATAGTGTCTAAAGGAATTTTGTTAAAATGAACTCACCCCTAGAAATACATTCCCATCTAGTGAAGAAGCTTCACTGGAAGCTTTACAATAAGGAATGTGTATGATAATGCAGCTAATGAGAACTCTGCTTTACTTCTTAACTCCTGAATCTTTTTGTTAGTTTTTAGTGTAGTGGGTAGGTTAGAACATCATTGAATTTTGCTTAGGTGGTTTAGTATCCAAAGAAGAGAAGAACAAAAGAAATGAGACTCAACTCTTAGCCTCTTAGGCTATTAATACTGCCAAGTGTTCAATATCTTTTTTAGACAACAAAAACTAGAGATTAGATGAGGCAGCCCTTTTGTTGGAGACAGTTGTATCACATTTTTGATAAACCTTCATTTGAAACATTCTTGCTTTCTTTCTTTTTTTTTTTCCTTTTTCTTTTCCTTCCCTCTAAAGGTCTTAATTTAGTGGTTTAGGTTCAGGGTTCCTCTTATTAACTAGGGAACGTATGCCACAGCAACAGAACTGGTGTGCTGATTCTTACTACATTGTTGAAATCTTTATACCTAAAAACTGTCTTTCTTTTTCCGTATCATTTTCTGGGAGTACTATATCCAAGCATCTCTCATGTATCTAAATATCTATTGGTTACTGTTCTAGTGTATCATTCTGGTTGCCTTATCGATTGATGTTCCCAATCTTATTTATGATTATCATTGCTGAAATACGATGTCCAGAGCAGCTTGGGAAGGATAGGGTTACATTTCCATTCATCACCATTCATCACTGAAGGAAGTCAGGACAGGAACTCAAACGGACAGGAACCTGGAGGCAGGAGCTGATGCAAAGGTCCTGCAGGGGTGCTGCTTGTTGTCAGATAGTGTCTTTCATGTATAATCCCCCAAGTCCTTTTTAAAATGTTGTGGGTACTTAGTGTTTTGGGACTGTGTTATAGGAAAATAGTCTCTTTCCTTCCGCATCCTTCTCTTTTCCTTCTTCCTTCCCTTGACAGCGTTTTTTCTTTCAATGTATCCTTAGCTGGCCTTGATCTTGTGTGCAGTGCTCCTGCCCTGACTCCCAAGTGCTGGGAAAAGTTGTGTGCCATCACCCCCAGTAATTTTATTTTTGAACCATTCATTTTCTCTAGCAAACTCTACCGATTTTAAAGTAAAGTTTTGGTCCTTTGTGTTTTAACAATAGTTAGGAAGTTTGGTATTAAAAACTACAACTATGTTGCCTTGAATTGACTTTTAAAATATGTATTTTGAAATGTTGAGAAATAGTTCTTCAGATACTGCATTTTGGAAGGGAAGAGTGGATACTCTGAACGTAGCTCGCTGAGGGTGAGGAGCTGCTGTGCATTGTGGAGGATGGTGCTTTGGAGACCTGCTTTTGGTGGAAGAAAGGCAAACCCACTCACTCTCTGCTGTCCTGAAAGAACCACTGTTATTCTGAAAAGTTTCCATGTAAAGCTGCTGCTTTTACTGTGTAAAGAGAAAGTGAAAAATCACCTTGCTGGCATGCTCCATCCTCAGACACCTAGTGGTGTCCCCTTAGTAGCTAGCATTGGCCAAAGGGGTCAGAAATGCTGTCTTTAAGAAGCACCAAAGTCATGAGAACAGAGTGACTGACTGGTAAAGAATTCTTGTGGGAAAGGCTTTTACTCATATCATCTTTTCCCTTAATTATTTAAAACTCTTCAGGTAAGATTTAATATGTTGTGTGTGTGTGTGTGTGTGTGTGTGTGTGTGTGTGTGTGTGTGTGTGTGAAAATAAACTTAGTAATTGTCTCTATAGTGTGCTGTTCTAAAAAGTTACTTTGAGCACCCTTGAGTCTAGTCTTTGGTACTCTGAGGTGGGAAGATTGAGAATTCAAAGCCAGCCTGGTTAACATGGTAAGGCCCTATTTCAGTGAGCAGGGAGAGGGAAGGAAGGAGGGAAAGAATATCAGAATATCTTAGCGAGGATTTTTGGTGCCCAAGTAATTAACAAAGGGAGGGGGGTCAAACAAATAGAAATATCTTTTTTAAAGTCCTTATGTTGCTCATCAAGTGCTGCTTTGTACCACTTTTGGAGTGAATCTGCTGAGCCACCTGTGTTGAACACCACTTTAAGTGATTTGCTTGCAAAATAAAATTCTAAGAAATCTCTGTCATGTGGTGTCAATGGTGAAGCTTTATATGAAGTAAGAGAAAGGTTTCATTTGTTTTTGTCTTTGTAGAGTTCTGGTCACTTGTCCTTATTTTGTGACTTGTCTGTTTGGGGAAGAAATTATGAAAAAAGTTGCATTTATTTATCTTGGTTTTTAAAGATAGATAGGTTTTGGTTTAGTTGAAAAGTAATATTTTTAGTAGTGGATAAGATGAGAAAAGCATAGAGCAAGAATGTGCACTCAATAGGATGTTCCATTGCATTGGTTTTTATATGTGTATATATTAAAAACACTTTGCTTAGTACAAATGCACAAAGTTATATAATGTATAAAATTGAAATATAGAGGAAAATTTCTATTAATTATTTAAATATAGAGGTAGTTCTGTTCTGAATTATTCCTGATAATGTTCTCTAAATTCTAACTTAAAATGTGTTTTCTTTAAAAAAAAAAAAAAAGTGCTTCCTTCTAGTAATAATGCTGTTGAGGTCTTTAATCTTTTTTCTGTCTTTAGCTTAGTCTCTTTCAACTCATCATAGTACAGTGAGTATTCTACTTTTCCCATAATGTACTTGAAATGCCACTGTTAGTACTGCTGGTACTGAGTGAGTTAGTGCTGCTGCTAAGTGAGCAGGAGAGCAGGCCAGTACACAGCACTCCGCCGTCATCTTCTGCTCCGTTCCTGTTCCCAGGTCTTGACCTATGTGAGTTCCTGCCCTGACTTCCCTCATGATGAGCCATGCTGTGGAACTGTAAGCTGAAACAAACCCTTCCCTCCCCAAGTTGGTTGGGGTTTTATCACAGCAGTAGAAATCCTAAAATACCTTCTTCACTGTCTTGGATTTGTAATATGAATAGTAACTGATCTACTTAAAAATTCTGGTATCTTACCTAACTCTTTGTTATTGCTGTGTTTTTTTTTTTTTGCAGTGAGTTTTAAACACTTAATTATTTTCCTTCCAGAAAGTTTATGAGGGACTATACATATAACTATACAAAATTGGATTTTTACTGTACATGATGATATTTAATAAAGTAGTTTTATGAATTGAAAATATAGTAGAAGGGAGAAAAATAGAAGTTTTTTATTAGTAATTACCTTATTTTCTGAACTTAAATAGAATAGCTTTGTTTTCTCTTTTGATAAAATAACTTTTAAAACTGCTTGGCTTGAGTAGTCCTAGAGAATATTGCTCTTTGGATCTAAGTATCCAAACTAATTATGCACAAGAAACTTGTGAGAAATAGCTTAGATCTCATCAGGAAACGTAACAGCAATGACAACCAAAACCTAATTCACATGTCAATTTTAAGAATTCTGTAGCAAGACATACAGGAAAGGTAGCTCTGAACCCTCTAGAAATAGGGGTCGCTAAAGCATCTCATCGTATGGTGTCCAATAATGAACCATGCAGGGACCTTGATGTGCTCCGTGCTCATCTTTTTGACCCTTTGCTCTAAAGAGAGGGCAGTGGCGTACAGTGATTGGGCTAGCTGGGATAACGTATCTGTGTTTGCAGCTAGGTGTAGATAGAATAACTATAGATAGCAGAACTCCAAGAATGGGAAGCAAGGAGAAGAGGGAGTTCCTCAAAGGATGGGATGCTAAGCAGGGGACATGGAACATGGCCTCTTTTAAAACACTCCTACTTTGAAGCCAACAGCTGGATGTAGTGATAGTAAACTAATTCAGACGACAACAAAAAAACAGATACAGGCTGTAGAAGAAAGCTGAGACTGATTTTATCAAATATTTTGCTCAAATGTTACTGCATTTGATGCTTTTAAATCTGAAAACTGCTTTTATATGAAAATGTAAACGTTTGACTGGCGAGATGGCTCAGCAGGTGACAGTGCTTCTTCCTACAAGTATGATCCCTGGGACCCAAATGATAAAAAGAACCAGCTCGCCCTTAAATTGTCTTCTGATAGCTACTCACATGTCGTGGCATGTAGCTGCATGTACATCTCCTCCCCTCCCCCCGCATGCAGGCAAGCAGGAACAAATGAATGCAATAATTAAAAAATATTTTTATATGTCGAGTGTTTTGCCTGTGTGTTTTTTTGTGTGCCATACTGTGTGCCTGGTGTCAAAGAGGCCAGAAGAGAGTGTCAAATCCCCTTGGACTGAAATTATAGGAAGTTGTAAGCTACTATGTGGGTGCTGGAAATTGAATTTGGGTCCTCTGGGATTGTAGCCAGTGTTCTAAACCACTTAGCAGTCCCTTCAGTTCCCCAGCCTCACTTTGAGGATCTCATCATTTAGCCCTTGCTGACCTGGATCTCAATATGTGGACTAGGTTAGCCTCTAATTATCCCCAGCTTTCTGCAATAAAACAATTTTTAAAAGTTTAGGTATTTAGAAAATTGAGGTGCTGATGTTTGGATATGTTCAATTGAGACATCTTACTTACAAGTGTTCCATTCTCACTCAAAAACAAAAATAAAAGCAAAGCCACACAATATAAAACGAGACTCTCCAAATCAGTGCTTCTTGTTCTAAAGTAGGTAGACTATTTTAGAGGATCATTTAGTAACTTTGGTAGTGAGAAAATCATTGTTAGTCTAGTTCAGTAATAAAGTTTTAAAACAATATTTTTATCCATTTTGAAAATTAAATTCTAAACTTGCTTTTCAGTGTTTTGCTTTTAAAGCAAGTAGTCTTTTTAGACACAAATTGAGACAGTATCATTATTGTATTATTTCTAAAGATTCCTGTGCTGTAACTTTATGTCAACTTGTCACAAACTAGTTATCTGATAGGAAGGTACTTCAATTGAGAAAACACCTTCCTAAGATCTGGCTGTAGGGCATTTTCTTAACTAAGCCATTGTGGATGGTGTCATTCCTGGGCTAGTGAGAAAGCAGGCTGAGCAAGCCATGGAGAGCAAGCCAGTAAGCAGCACCCTCCATGGCCTCTGCATCAGCTCCTGCCTCCAGGTTCCTGTTCGTTTGAGTTCCTGTCCTGACTTCCTTAGGTGATGATGGTGATGGGCAAGTGTAAGCAAAATAAACCCTCTCCTTCCCAAGTTGCTTTGGTGTTTTGTCGCAGTAATAGCTATCCTAACTAAGACAGTTCCCTAATTGTACCTTTTAACTATGATCTCATAGAAGCTATAGATAGGTGAATCTTCTGACCCTTAGCAATACTACTTCAAGTAGTCTATAATGTGGTACCTGTTTACTGACCAAAAAGCAGTTTGGTATACTTTACAGAATAAAATCTGATTTCCTTTGTTAAATTTATTTTTTCCTCTGTCTCTGCTGGCAATGGAGATAATTCAAGAAAAAGTGGAGAACCCAAGAGTGGGATAGGTGCTCATTATACTCTGTTTTTAAAATTTATTTTTAATCTTATGCTGTTTTCACATTATAATTACAGTATTAATGTTTTCAGCTTTTATAATATAACTTGATTTTATTTTTGAGACAGGTATCACTGTGTAGCCAAGACAGCCTTAAACTCATGATCTTTTTGCATATAGTTCTGTCTCATGAATGATAAAATTTAGCCAGCATCTCTGGTTAAAAATAATTTAAATATTAATCTTTATTCACAGAGAGGTTTTGGCCAGTGTCAGCCAATAGTTGGATCTTTAGTAGATATGAAATGTCCATAGATTATTGGTGAATGCACGTATCAGTGATTATATGTACAAATGACATCTTCAGCTGGGTGTAGTGGCACATATTTGCAATCTTACTACTTGGCTGAGATGTAGACAGGAGGATCAGGAGTTTAATTTCAGTGTTGGCTATGTAGCAAATTCCAGGCCAACCTGGGATTTGAAAGACCTTGTTTTAGAAAGAAAATTTCCCAAACACCTCCTCTCACCCCTCCCCCTACAAAAAATCCCAACCCAAACATGAAATATTTTTGGATTGGGTATGATTTGCTGATAAGAATCAAAACAGAGACTTATTTTTTACATTAATTTATACCTTCTAGGGATATCTTTTGGCTATATTTAGAAGATTACTGCTTCTAATTCATAAGCCTGGAATGACTAGAGCTCTCCAATGTTAATTCCATGTATTGACTAATTGAGCTATAGAATTTGTTTTAATTCATTCATTCTTAGCTCTGTTCACAGAATTGTGTCTTATCTCATTTCAGTAATTTTGGTCAGGATATTTTGTCATAATTTTATTATTTTGGTTAGTGGTTCTGTTTACCAATTTGAATATTTGACTTAGGATGGAATGCATCTTAATAAAAATTGGATTTCTTTTGGGTAGAGGTAGAGCTAAGCAGAGCTGTCTTATGACGTAGAATTGGGATATAAAAATGACACTCAACTTCCTTTAGTGGGCAATCCCATGTTCAGCCATTGTGGTACAAATCTAATGTGACTCTTCTGTCTTGAGAACTTATCATGGGATACTAGCTGTCCTATCCGATACGGGTTATAAGGACATAAATGCTAGCATTCACATCTTGTATAGAAATTAGGAATCACATCTCACTTTATACACAAGGAAACTGAGGTTTAGAGAGATTAACACATTAAAGTTCTCACTGTGAGAACTTTATGAACAGAAACAATATGAACAGGAGCATCGTAGGCTTTCATTTTTCATTTATTGGCTAGAATATTATTAGTTCATTATGTCTGAAAAAAGCTACCTTCCCCTACAGTTTTGAATTGAGTGGGTGTTAAATATAGCAAAACGTTGGGCAAATACTAAAATAAAAGGTTCGTTGTTTGGTTGTTTACAAAAAAGTTTGTAGTAGTACAGTTAACTGGAGATTGTTAATCGCATAGAAATTAGACTAAATTATTGCTACATCTATGAGTGAGTGGTTTAAGCCATTATATTGAAAACCTGGATACTTCTTAGAATGAGCTTACTTGGGATGACTGTATACTTGATACTGGAATTAGTACCTTCCCATATTTCCTGTCCTCTTGCCATAAAATTTACTAACTAGGTAGGTGTTAGCACACTTACCCTGAGACTGATAGCCTAGGAAACGTTACAATGAATGTAGGGCTGAATATGTTTTGAAATTAGTTTCTTTTTTAAGTATGCAGACTCTTTTCAAAGCATATTTTGCTTAATAAAATTTATCCATAAAATGTATCATTGCGTTCAAGCTGAGCTCTCTTCTGGAGGCTTCAAGTATTGTACACGAAGATGGATCTTTGAAGAGGCAGTTCAAAGCAGCCTGTGGTGTTGCTGCCTCTTGTTCTTTGTGCTGCTAGGCTTCCTGTTCGGGCTTAAAGGTCACTGTCAACTGTAAAGAACTACATTAGTCTAGTCAGTACCCTTCCTCTAAAAATAAAGAAGGTGAATCTTAGCAGTGACAGAGTGTGAACTAGAACCCAGATCATCACATTTCTTTTGCTGTTTTGTTCTCTAGTATAAGATTTCACATAGAAATTTGATGAAAACTTGAGATTCCTCAAGGACTTTGTATTCTTTTAGAATTAAGTATATATACTAGACTGGTTTTTTGAGACTGTTTGCATTCATGAGTGTGGTTAGATGCAGTGGTAACCCAGAAGTTGGAGCACATGAAATAATTTAAATTATTATATACCTTAAGTTTTTAGGACACTTTTGGCTTATCGTACTGCTGTAGTTTATGGTTAAGATTTAAACAATTATAAAATTATAGCTAATGTAATTAATAGTTGAGTGTCCAAGTAATTTTTTTAAAAGTTGTTTCAGTATTGGGAAAATATTTCTCTTATGAAAGAGATTGTTTACAATGCTTTTAGTCAAATTCTTTCCAGTTGCTGCTGTCTGTTAGGTAGACTCCTAATGTTAATTCTTGCCTGTTTGGTCACATTCACACTTTTTGCTTTTGAGTAAACAGGGCATACAGTAAAGGAAAGTAAGTTTTCTGGCAGGGAATTTTTAGGGAGTGTCGGAGGTGAACCATCAGGGGCACTTTAGGCTTAAGCATGCTTTTCGATAATGGATGTTGATATAAGTTAAAGGAAAGATTGCACTCCTGTTGAGTGTAGCTCAGCATAGGTCAGACCATGGAGAGCTGGCTGTTTCTGAGAGAGAATTTACCTGTGTGGGGCACACCTGAAACTAGGGAGGGGGCAGTTCTGGGAAGACTGTTGATCAGGTATGCTCAATGGGAATGATGGGAGCCTGGTTGGCTGGTTGTATTGAAAGGAAATCTTCCTGTCGCTGTCATGTCAGACATTCCTTGTAGTGCCTGCCACGGACCAGTGCAGGGGACAGAAAAATACAATATAGGGAGTTGGTCATGTAGAGAATCTTTGAAAGAATAGAGTGCTGAACTTTAAGCTGGGCCTCTGAGAATGACTTCCAAGACACCTTGCAACCCACTGTGAGAGCTGCCATCTCTGCTGCAGTCAGGTAAATGGGAGGTTGCATGTGAAAACTGGCAAGAAAATACCGCTGTAACTATGATCAAGGAGACTGCATAGCCAGTTCCGTTGCCATCTTCACTACTTGAAGTGGAGTGTAACATCTAGTCATTGCTGTGACTTCTTGATGCCTGTGATTTGGATGTTTGTGTGTAGAGCTGATTGTTGTTAATGGCAGAACGCTGAGGAGAAGGACCTGCCACATACTCTTTCTCAGGGTCAGAATGATTCTACAGTCATTCTAGACTTCGCCTGAAGATTCAGCTGTATATGGCTTTCTGTTTTTGGGATTATATGGAATGTTGAATTTCTGTGCTACCAACTTTTATGAAACTGTTTAGGATTTTTATATTTATGCTTATGTGCTTTCTTATGAAGAGGCAGCATAAACTTGGATTCTGATTTTCTGGGATAAGGATAAAGGTAAAAATGCTGAAAAAGTAAGGGAGAAGTCCCTGTAAATAATTTCCTGAGAGAGGCATTTGTGGCTTTTAAGTATTAATGTGTGTCCTATAACTCTAATCCTAGTACACTGTAGTTTTGGAGATCATATCAGATCAGGTGCCTTTTAGGGTAGTGTGGTGATAAGACATCATGTATTTTAAACTAGAATGATATCAAATTCTTAAGAGATGCTGCTTACACTTTTTAGGTTTTGTGATTTTATTTTCGATCATAAGCATTATGAAGTGATAGTACATGTTATTTCCCCCTTTTCTGTTCACATGCCCTAAGCTTCACAGCCTGGTGAGCTGGAGAGTGCTGGGTGTTACAGAACACTGTTGTATCCCAGCCTAGGCCTTTAGGAACTCTTACAGTACCGACGGTAGATCAGAGTGCAGCTTGCAGCCTGAACCCCCCTGCTGTCTTTGATCAGCTGCCTGTTCTCTCTGCTCATCTCTCCAGCTTTGTTTTCTCTTTACTCAACTTGTTTCTCCCACGCTTCTCTGCTTTCCAGAGAGATAACTGACTTTGTATAGATCTCACCAGTCTATTGAAGTGTTCCTTAACATTGTGACTTGTCAGTCTCTGGGGTCAGCTGGGAACCTCAGGTGGTATTGTCTTTTTTTGTTATGTTGGCCTGGCTTAGGCATGCATACATAAACACACACACACACATTTATATTTTATTTTTGAATTTGAAAATATTCTAGAAGTTGAGTTTCTAGGCAGTATTTTACTTTTATTTGGTACCCTTGTTTTAGTGGCTCAGATTAGACCATTTCATATTAAAAAGTCACCTTTAAAAAGAGAAGTGACTGGAAATGAGTCTTAGAAATGAATCTCTAAGGATGATTTCTTACTGAGTGAAAATTGCCAAATCTGCTTATTAATCCGGTATTAAAGTGTTACAGCGTGTATAAAAATTTTATTAGTACTGTTCATATGGCATTCTATTAGGTGGTCAGGGAGGGCTTTCCTGAGAAGGGTGCATGAGCTGGACCATGAGCTGGAGTCTGCCGTGTGAGCGTTTCTAGGCAGAGGGAATTATAAACATAAACCCTTAAGAGGTATTCAGTCATATATTAAAGCAACAGAAAGACTAGTGTGGCAGGCATCTAGGAAATGAGGTGAAAGCTTGGAGGAGATTGAAGAATTAGACAGGTGTCTGTGGAGGTCTGCAAACCACAGGAAGGGATTTAGAGCTTTCTTTCCCCCTTCCTATTTCTTTTTCCTTTCCTTTCTTCTTTCTCATATTCTTTCTCTCTCATGTTCCTCCTGTCTTCCCCTTCCCCATCTTTCTATCTGTCTTTAGTGCTGGGTGAGTATAATGCTCTACCCTAGCGTAGAACCAAAGCTCCAGACTGGATTCTGTTTATTTTCAAAGTACTGCAGATACAGAGTTGGAGAATGAGTGTTAGAACACATTTCAAAAAGCCACTGAGATTTCATAAGAAAGGAGACCTTTCGGCAGAAGAAAATTAATGATGGACTGGATTTTTATTAAGAGTAGTGGCAGTGAAATGAAGTGGTGAATAGATTTGAAATATGCTTTGAAAGAGGAAATGACAGGATTCCATGACTGCAGGTAAGGAGAGGAGAACTTTTACGTTCAGATGATGTTAGGATTCAGCTCTGAGCAACTAAGTGAGTGGTGTTACCATCTCAAGGGATAGGAAAGACTGGGAAGGGTGCGCAAAGTAAGTCTGTGTGTGTGTGTGTATGAGAGAGATTCACTTTTTAAACTGTATTATATTATTTATCCATTAGTATATTTTATTGTTTTATGCATTTCAAGGTAAATTGCCATCATCAGTGCTTTTTCTGAGGAAAGCTTGTCAGTTTTCCCCTCTCTACCACCCTCATCCCATTTGCAGATGCAAATATAAGGTTTGGAAGATAATGTGCTCAAGCTCTTATAGCTAGTAGTTTTTCATAGATCTAGGACAAGCATGTAGGTTATCATTAGTCTAGAACTCTAATTTGATTACATTTAAAAATTAAGAATAAAATTGAAAGTTGAGTGTTGTGGCAGTATGCCTATAATTCCCATACTTGGGAGGTAGAGGCCTGAGGCTTAGAGGTAGAGGCAAGGCTAGTTCAAAACTAGCCTTGGCTATATAGGGAGTTGAGTGAAGTGTCTTCAACCAAAATATAACACCAATAGCAAAGAATAAAAGTGAATTTTAAAAACACAACACATTTTATTACCAACTGTGTTATGGTTAAAATCTCGTGGGTTCAAATTTCATAGACAAAAACACAAAAGTTGTACTAACTTCGGTTGTAGTTGGTTGGATTACAAAGTTAGCCTGGTACTTCGGACTAGTGGGAAAGCACTTTATTAATACAAAATTTAGAGTATTCGTGGTTGTTTGGTTCAGGAAAGTGGTTTGGGGCTCTTCTGAGCATGAACTTGCGTTGTAAGGCCTTTGCATAGGCCGATGTTCTTTGTGGGCCTGTAGTGTCTGAAGCCCGCACCAGGCCAGAGATAGAAGGGGGACAGTTAGATTCAGTTCTGTAGGGAGCTCAGCCCGACAGCGCTTTCAGATTTCAAAACTTTTTAGCTCTGCTGTAGGTTTGTTTAAAAACATAACAAATGTTAAATATCAAAATGGTAAGTCCCCAGTCCAAAACTTATTTAATAGTGGGAAAACTTTACCTATGGTGTTAAAAAAATTAATGTGTTGCATATAGCACAGATTGCTGACTTGATCCATCTCCAGGAGTGCAAAGGGCAAACAGATTTTGCCTTTGCTTTGCATGAACATCTTCCTTTTGAAGGTGTGGAAATACACCATTTTAACTTTTGTCTGATGGATTTATACTAACTAGGTTATAGGTTATTAAGCCTGGAAATAAATGCTTTTTGAAGTTGGCACAAAAATAATGAAGCCTGTTTGTTGTTCAAAACCAAACTAATTTCCTTCTGTTGATATCTTATGCTTTCTTATAAAATATACACTTAATATTAGTTTATAAGAATTTTAATTTTAAGGAAATTAATCTAATAGAACATTGTGTTTTTCCTTTGGGGTGTTCTAACATTTAATATCCTTTTGACAACTCTTTCAACTCTTATCTTCTCAAATGCCCTTTCTCATTAGTACCTGATACGACTGCTTTGTTAGGCTGCTTCAAAATCCAGTCCAAATATAATTCCTTTGGAGATTATTCCAAGATTAACCTATTAAAGTTTTCATTTCTCTACTTTTTAATCTCAGAATGTGCAAACACTACTGTACTGCGTTATTAATTCTGATTAACTGTATATAGCCAATCAGTTTAGACTCCGCCCAGTAGATTTCAGTGGTAGAGCTGGTCTGTTACCAATGTTGAATAAAACTCAAATCTATCTTAATCAGTAACTATAATTAAGTTAAATTAAAAGGCAGTTCTATACTTTTGCACATCAGGGAAAGATTAGAGAATATAGATGGATAAAAAAGGGATCTGTGATTTTGTTTGTTTGCTTTGTCTTATTTCCTTCAGGTCACTCTTGCAGATTTTATGAGAAAACGATTAGATTTTATTTCCTTGTGAATTAGAAAAGTAAGAGGAGAGAATTACAATGGATGTTCATGAGTTCATTTGAGATATGTTTGAACTGGGAGCTGACTTGCTTCTCCTGTCCTTGGACTTGGACTATACATCCCTATACAGTATATAGCCACATATATCTGATCTTCCTACTCCCATGTCTTGAGTGTTTGGATTACAGGTATGTACCAGCATGCTCTGTTTACATGATGCTAGTAGGGCTTGAATCCAGGGTCTCATCAAAGCTATACATTTACTCTACCAATTGAGCTACATTTCTATCGTGTGTGTTTGTGTATGTGTGTGTAAGACAACCTTAGGTATCATTCTCTACCTTCTTTGAGGCAGGGTCTCTCAATGGCCTGTAGCTTTAATTAGGTTAGGTTGGCTAGTTGCTAAGCCCTAGGGATCTTCGTGTTTCTGCCTCCCTAACACTAGGATTAAAAATGCTACCTTAAACTCAGACCTTTGGTGGGTTTTTTTTTTCTTTTTTCTTTTCTCTTTTTTTCTTTAAATAAGGCACGCACTTTGCAGACCGAGTCTTCCCCCAGCCGTAAGAACTGATGTTTAAAAATCTTAAAAAAAAAAAAAAATATATATATATATATAACTTGAATATAAATATAAAACAAATGACTTAAGGTTAATTAAAGCATAGTACTTGTATTTGAAAACAAAGTCCCATGAGGATTAAGATGAGATGTATATATGAAGCTGCCCATAAACTGAGTATGTGTGGTGTTGTATAAAGTATAAAATTAGCATATGTGATTTTTTTGACATCCTGATTCTTCCATATGAAATACTCTTTAAGGCTTTGTGGTTAACTCCTGGGGTATGTAGTTTGGTTGAATTAGATGCATTGTGGTCAGAAACAAGTACATTGTCAGAGACAACTTAAATGGTGCCATCATTTGCACCGAGGAGAGCTAACTGAGTCTTAGGGTAGACCTAGTATGAGTGTGAAGTTTAATTAACATTTAGTACCTCTCAATCTTTCCCTTTTATCTCATAATTTTTCTTGTTATTATTATTCTCTATGCACTGGCTCCAGAATGTCTAGTCTCCCTGTCTTTGATAGGCAGTTGTTAACAATAGGAATTTGCCATCATGTAATAGGTACATGTTAGTAAAATTATCTGATTAACACAGTTTATATTAAACTGATGTGAGAAATTGCTACTACTAAACCTACTTGTGGATATTTTCCTGTTAACCTCAGCTGGGCATGGTGGCACACGCCTAGAATTCCAGCACTTGAGGAGGCAGAGGTAGGTTCTAGGCCAGCCTGGTTTACAGATTAAGTCCAGGGCAACGCAGAGAAACGCTAATATATATATATATATATATATTGATATTATATATATATAATGAAAAATAAAAAATATTTCAAATGTCATTGCCTAATATAGTGGGTTTTTAGAAAGTGTGAGGAAAGTGTCTATGGTTCCTAGCCCTATCTTTCATAATCATGTATTTTTAAGCAGTTCTCCTTCATTGCTTTAATATATGTAACTGTCTTCTTTTGGTTCTTAAATTCATGTTACTTTGGATTATTTGCTAAATTGTTAACTATAAGGAAACTTTGACCTTTGGTTTTATACAAAAATTGTCATACTGATTGGTGATCATGATATTCCAGGTGTTAGCCCAGTGAGGTTGTGAGTGCCTGTTGCAGACTGGCTGTGCTTTGTCTTCACCCCTAGAGTAGCTGGGCATGGATGAGTGCTGTGAACATCCTAGGATAGGGGCCTTTCATTCTGAGTGTAAGCATCTCCAGCTTACCTCCTCTCCGCCTAGCTTTGGCCTGCCTTCGTGACAGCTAAGTAAATCTGGTGTAAATGCAGAAACAATTCTATCTACACAACTAGAGCTATTACCATTTCCATTTGAAAAACGCTGAATCAGCCTTGAGTTTGAGTCAACAAGTAAATTAAAACTAGTATCCATTGTCAAACCTCAGTAAGCCACCAATAAATTAATAAAGTATTTAAAAACACAGACTTAATCATGTAAAACACCAATACATACCTTCGTGACTGACAGTAGTTCAGTATTAAAGCCGAGATGTTTGGCCATACACTTTAATTGAAAGTAGTGTGGCTGGGTGATTTAGTCCAGCATTCTAGAAGTTGAGGCATGTAAATCTCTGTGATTCTAACCATCCAGCCTGCTGTTCATAGAGAGTTTTAGGACAGCCAAGGTTATGTAGAAAAACCCTGTCTTTAAAAAAAAAAAAAAAAAGTAGTTTTAAATTGGCCCATAATTTCCCATGTTAGCATTCAGAAAACGACTTACTTTTATACTGTTGTTTTTAAGTTTTATGTTTTCTCTACTTAAAAAATATTAAATTGCATTCTATTTTGTACCTGTGAGTGTTCATGTATACGTGTGTGTTAAAGTATGTGAGCAGAAGTCAGAGGCCAACTAAGTTGGTTTTCTCCTTTTACCAGACAGGTCCTGAGAATCAAACTCATGTTGTCAGGCTTGGTGACAGTACCTGTACTTAATGATCTTACTGACTTATCTTATGACATATTGGTAGATAGAGTTAGATATTACGTAGCTTTATTGTATCTTTTTTACAGAAGCCCAACTTGTAAGACATGTTTTATAAGTATTCCGGTAATATTGTGAATCTCTGTGAGTGATTACTTCCCAAAGAATCCATTTTAGCCATCAAGTCTCTGCAGTGATACATTTTAAGTAACCACTTCTTGAAAGACTGCTAAATTAAATGAATGCTCAGTTTTGTTGGAATTTAAACATAAATTGATTTGAAGTGAAGGAAATTGATTTCTTCTCTGAATCTTGAAAAAACTTGATTAGCTCTGCATAAGAATAAAATATCTATCGCTACCGTTTAGTAATAGTAATAAGCCAAGCATACACGTTTATTTTATACAAATTTATTATACTTTACCAAAACAGACTTAAACATGTGATGCTTGTATATACATCACTGTTATACATGCTAGAATTAAGGACACGGAGTCTCTTTCATAGTTCAAGGACTAATTTCAATTGCAACATGAAATTTGGTATGTGATTTTCTTAATAAGATCATGTTAATACAAATTTTATTATTTTAGACCATTAGAGAAAAATTTTAAGCCAATCTTTACATCTTCAGAAATGGGAACAATTTTTAATTTTATATATACACAAATATATATATTTATATGCTAGGAGTAAAACTCAGGGCCATGCTAGGTAAACTGTCTGTTACTGAGCTACATCTCTAACTCCCTATAATGTTTTTGATTGCTTTCTTCTAAATGCTTCACCAGTACTCTTTTTGGTAATATTAGTAATGCTAATAACCAAAGTGAGTATAATTCAAACAATCTTTCAATATTTATTAAAATTTAAGGGCATTTTAGATAAATTTTTAAGCGACCATGTTATTACTTTCCAGCGTGATAAAAGAAACAGCATTTTATGGATGTCTGCATGTCCATCTTCTGTGTCTACTTACTCAGCATCCACTCGGGAAGGGCAGGTACCCTGTCTGATTGGTCATGGCGAGAGGCTTGTGTTCATTAGTGGTAACTGAGGAGGGACTGGTTTCTAATTGTTGTCAATCATTTTACTCTTAAATGGTTTGTAATGGCTGCGGTCTTCCGGTGCCTTTACCTGAGATTTTGCCCCTCCACTGTCACCTTCTGTACTTCAAGCTCAGACTAATTCTCCTCTGTACTAATGAAACTGGTTTGTTCTTTACTCCAGCATTATTTAAGCTTTAAAAATTTTAGTGTTTTATCTCCTTATCCTTACTCCCAGCGTCTCTTTCTTGTTTTAAAATCAGTTCTTTTTACTTATTTAGATAAGGTTGGGTATATACAAGATTAGGTTTGATTATGGAGAATTTGAAATCTAGTCACAAAAGTTTTGCATTTTATCCTATTTCTAATAAAAATAAGCAAATATTTTAACGCAAGGTTGTTAGTAATCAGTAAAAGAGATTACTGATGTGTACTGGTACTGACATCCTGATCAGTACTGCCTGGTACTCATGTGTGGAACAGTTTATACAGGGGTTAACAGTTAGCATGAAAACCTTTAAAGAAGAATGATTTCTCAGGGTCAGTAGGACCAGGTAGCTTGAGGTTTTTTTGTTTTTTTTTTTTTTGGGGGGGGAAGATTGCAAATATCAACAGTAAATCAACCTTGAATATAGAGGGTGACAGAGGAAGGGGTATTGGAAAAGAGAGTTGATTTACGGAGGAAAATGATTTAGATTCCAAATGCTCTTTTAAAATTATGATAGGATATAGATTGCAGACTTCAGGTTAAGCACTGAACCTAATTTTCCTCCCTCCCTCCCTCCCTCCCTCCCTCCCTCCCTCCCTCCCTCCCTCCCTCCCTCCCTCCGTCCCTCCCTCCCTCCCTTCCTTCCTTCCTTCCTTCATGTAGAAAATATTGAAAAAATAGTTGAGCTGGGCCTGATGATGTACTCCTTTAATTTTAGTACTTGGGAGGCAGAGGCAGGCAGCTCTCTGAGTTTGAGGCCAGTCTGGTCTATAGAGTTGAGTTCTAGGATAGCCAGGATTACATAGAGAAACCTTGTTTGTAACAAAACAAAATGTATAAGGGTGTTTTGTTTGCATGTCCATATGTTCACTGCTTGTGTGTTTGGAACCTGTGGAGGCTGGAAGAATGTATCAAATCTTCTGGAACTGGAATTAAGGATGGTTGTGAGCTGCCATGTGGGTGCTGGAATTCTAACCTGGGTTCTCTGGAAGAGCAGCCAGTGCTTTTAACTACTGCGTCATTTATCTGGCCCTTTAATAGACTTTTATTTTTCTTTGACAATTTCATGTATGTAAACAATGCATCTTGATTATATACAACCCTGCTTTCCCTTCCCAGTCACTCAGTAACATCCCCCGAAATTTTCCTCCTACTTCCCCCAGTAACCCTCAAGAGTTTCATATCCTCTCTTTTGTTAAAATCCATTGAGTTCAGTTAGTGCTGCTGTTGGAATGTTCTCTGACCTAATGGACTTGATCTTGTGCAAATAACCATAGTTACAGTCAGTTCATCAGTCTGTTGTGCTCAGAAGACAACATTTCACAGCCCTTCTCCATCTTCTTGCTCTTACGTTCATCTGTCCCTTCTTCTTTGTTGTTCCTTGAGTCTTTGGGGCCAAGGGTTTGCTGAGATAAATGTCTCATTTAAGGCTGGACACTTAGTCTCAGCACTTTGACCAGTTAATGAGTTTCTGCATTAACAGCTAACCACTGCAAAGAGAAGCTTCTCTGGCCAAGAATGAGGGCAGCATTAATCTATGGATATAAATATAAATGTTTAGAAGGCAGTTTGACAACGTGTCATTTAACAAAACAACAGTCGTAGTCTTCCTCCTAGGGCCTGTAACCTTTTGAGGTTTTGGTCAGATTTCTAGTATCAGTCCAAAATTTCTTTCTGTGGAGCAGATGTCAAATCCGTCTATAACCTTTGTGCTACTGTTACATCACTGGACATATCTGGCGTGGCAAATTAGTTTTGTGGGATGCAGAATTGGTTACAGGAATACCATTTGATGTCTTGTGTCTCCCAGCAGCCTGCAGAGAACCTTTTGACACCATGAAAGTTAGTCCTGAGGGAAGAAGTTTTTAAGGTCAGTTCCCCCACCCCCACCCCCCATGTCCTACAACAGTTGATTTTTCTGTGTCCTACAACCAAAGATTTTGTGTCTTTGGCAATAGGTTCTTAACATCTACTTTGTTGAGCAACCAAGGTTAATGACAATAGCCTGTGTTATTTGTGGGGGCTTCTAAGAAGACTTCTTTCTTAAAATCAGCAAGAAATATTTAGAGTTCCATTTGAGTAAAAATTGTAAAACTACATGTTTACTAAGAAATTACATGTTTCTAGGGGAGCGCTTATAAATAGAATGCTACAAATGGATAGTAATAGTGGTATTGGCATAAGATTTGTTTTTAGTGTAGTGTTATTAAATAACCTGAGACTATTTGTCATTGGCCTGTGGTTCTTTTTTAAAATGTCAGACTTCTTGAGGTATAAGTTACAGTAAAATTTATCCATTTTTAGCTATATTGTTCTATTAATTTGGATAAATGTATAGAATTGTGTAATAAGTATCACAGTTAACATTTCCATCACACATAAAATTTCCTGATATCCTTTTGTAGATGTATGATCTTTTAAGAATACAATTTTGTAATATATTCTATCAAAGATTACAGTTTCAAATAATCATATAATTCTAGGAATATATTTTTAGGATAGAGGCAGATTTTAGATTGGGTATCACAGTTGTTGATTTCTGTTAGCTTAGTTTGAATCCATTATAATTAGTCAGGTAATTTAAGGAAGGGACTTACTGTGTATGCTTGCTTTTACTTTCCCACTTACTCTGTTCCTAGCTTCTTCATTCGATTTACTTCCTAAAATCAGGTTCTTTTCATGATTTCGGTAGTATTATATTCTCTCCCTATGCTCTTCACTTTTCCTCTTCAGCATTTATCCTGCTATTTTATTTCAGAGTTTCCTATCTGTCCTTGTCTGTAAGCCTTACTCAGGCGGTTTCTTTTCTTGGTCGTTATTTTCTCCCCACCATCTAACCTAGTGACTGGTATAATCTGTACTTCAATATCTTCAGAATATGTTTTTCCACTCACTCAGTCTCAAATACTTGAGAGGAGTATTGGGCTCTTAAATCTACGTTGAAGGAAGGAAGGAAGGAAGGAAGGAAGGAAGGAAGGAAGGAAGGAAGGACGACCCATTACATTTTGTCAGTGCCGTCTTTTAGGTAACTATTTACTATTTCCCACCCATTGAATTTTATTTTCATACCTATATCTTTTTCTGGGCTTTTCTCACCTCAAACCTGGGGTTCCTTGGTTTCATCCTTTTGTTTTTCACTTTCTCTTTCTGTAGTACTGCTAATTCAGTTATATGTAACTTGTTCTTTTATACAAAAAGCTTCACATTTCCCTGTTGTCTACTACAGAAAGTATTATTACTTGTTTAAAAGTTTGAGTTCTGATGCATGTAGTACCCTGCGATACATGATTTCTAACATGTCTTAATCTACTTTTTCTGCCATCTTTGTCTACTTGGATATTTAAATTTCGCCACTATATCTGCAGTCTTTTTAGACAAGAACTTTTCCCTGTCTGTTCCCACACTCCCTTCAAATTTTACTAGTGTGGTCTGCTTTTCTATTTTTGTGCATTAATCTAAATCAGGAGTGCTCCTTTTAAACTTTGCTTAGGATGGCTTAACTGCCTTTGCTGATATTTGTTATATTGTTTTATGTTATTCCTCTTTTTACTTCCATGTACTAACATCTCTTGTAGAGGATTAACTGCAAGTTGAGTTCAGGAACTATGGTCAACACACACTGCCCTCTATCCCTGACCCAGACAGCGTTTCACTATCACAGGCTGCTTGGAACTCTTAATACTCTTACCTATGCCTCCCAAGGGCTGGGGTTACCAGTGTGAACCTCCACCTCCACCTAGCTTCCTGCTGTCTTAATGGATGACACAAACTAAACACTTCATTAGAATATTCAGGGAGACCTGATTACTCTTACACAGGGAGTAGTTATTTTATTTTATTATTTTATTCTCTGTGCATTGGTATGAAGGTGTCAGAATCCCTGGAACTGGAATTATAGACAGTTGTGAGCTGCCATGTGGGTACTGGGAACTGAACCTGGGTCCTTTGGAAGAGCTGACAGTGCTCTTAACCACTCAGCCACCTCTCCAGTCCCACAGAGAGTATTATAGTGAATCATTTAGTAACTGATGAAATTCTGAAGAATAGTGATTAGTACATTAAATGTTAATATCATAATCAGAAGGGTTTAGGAAAACTCCCAAGATTTTAAGGTAAATTATACTATAGGAACAATGTGTATTATGATGCAGTTGCCAAAGCTGCATCATTATTAGTTGGGGAAAATTAATGTTGGCAGATATAGTTATTATGTAACCGTTAAAATATTTTGGAAAGACATTTGGCTTAACTAATGTTGTGCTTTGATTAATTATTTAATTATGCTTTTGCAATAAATTCTGTAACTCACAAATAGGGCAGGGGAGATAGTTCAGTTGGTAAGGAAAACATGAGGGCCTTAATTTGATCCTCCAGAACCCAGGTTAAGAAAAAAGCAAAAAGCAAAAAAACAAAACTAGGAGTGCTGTTATGCCCTTGTAACCTCCATGCTGAGGAAGTAGAGGCAGGTTAGACCTCTGGGGCTAGCTGGCCTGTCAGCTTCGTTTACTTGATGGCTTTCTAGACCAATAGGAGCTGCATCTCAAAGTGTGTGTGTGTGTGTGTGTGTACGTACGTGTGTGCCTGTGTGTGCCTGTGTGCGAGTGCGGGAGCATGTGTAACCACCTAAGAATGACACTAAAATTGTTTTCTGGCTCTCACATAAGTACATCCATGAACACACCGCTGTAACCATCACACACATACTTACCCACAGACATACATATGTGTGCACAAAGTAATGTCGAGTTTAAGGAGCCTCTTTCTAGGAGACTTAAATCATAGGTGACTTTTTAGAACATGCCATACAGACTAGCCTATAGCCCAACTTTATAAAGGCATTTTTTCTTTCCTTTCTTTTTAAGTTTTGCTTTATTTTATGTATGAGTGCTCTATCTGCATGTACACCTGCATGCCAGAAGAGAGCATCAGATTCCAATATAAGTGGTTATGAACCATCATGTGTGTGCTGGGAATTGAACTCAGGACCTCTTAGCCACTGAGTCATCGCTCCAGCCTCAATATGAGTAACTTTTGTCTTTACTTTTTACAGTGATTTTATTAATACATCGTTATATAAGTCTGAAATAAGCTATTTAATTACTATTCATTTTTTTAAATAATTAACTTAAATATCATGTCTGTGTCGTGCTAGAAAAGTAGCTCAGCAGTTAGGAGCTCTTCCAGCTTCCTGGGGATTTGGCTTCCAGCACTGCCATGGTGGCTTATAATCACCTGTAACTCTTACTTCCAAGGGACCCAGCGTGCTCTTTTGGGCCTCATGGGCGCCAGGCGTGCACGTGGTGCACACATGTGCACGTAGGCAGCAGAACAGCCACACATAAGGTAATAATTTCTAAAACCGCACGTGTGCACAGGTCTGAGTGTGGATCTGTGCATGTGAGCGCAGTGCTCATGGAGGCCGTGTCCCTAGCGCTGGGCTGTAGCTGTGGGTTGCCTGAGACGGGTGCTGGCAGCTGGACTTGTGCCCTCTGCAACAGCAGTGCGTGCTCCTAACTGCTAAGCCATCGCTCCAGCCCGACATTTGCCAGGCTTAATCCTTGTAATGGAATGAACTTAGTTTTGGAGGGTTGGAAAAATGAAACCACAGCTTCTTTTAGAACACCAGAACTGTTCAGAGTGCTGAACAATTATTTTACTCCAACCTAATATTTATTGACTTATTACTCTGATAATATGCTTGTTAAGTGCAAGTGGACCATATTGATAGGACTCCTGATGTTATTGCAGGAGAGAAAACCTTAGAAAATTTTGGATTTGAGTAGCATGTGGGCTAAGAAGGAGGAGGATTTAGACAAAACAAAGATTGGGAATATCCTAAGCGCAAGATTTGAAAAAGATTTATCAAAGATAAATCATTGGAGAATGGTGGAGGAACTCTTTTAGTTTAGTAACAGAATGGTTGTATTAGTTTCCTGTTGCTGCTGGAATAATATCACAGATTTGGTCACATTTAAGATTCAATTTATTATCTTTACAAGTTTTGGAGGTAAAAAAAAAAAAATCTAAATGTCTAGCCTGTCCTGGTATTGCATGCCTCTAACGCCAGCATTTGGGAGATAGTTTAAGTCAGTCTCAGGTATCCAGTAAGTTTGAGGCCAACCTGGGCTATATGAGACTGCCTCCAAAAAGTAAAGAAAAGAAAAGAAAAGAAAGTTTAAGTGTATGTGGCCAGGTTGTACTTCTTCGAGAGGCTCTAGGAAGACTTTGATTTCTTTTTTCTACCCCTGCCTCCAAGCTTCTGGGATCCCCTGCATTTCTTAGCTGTGGCTCCTTCCACTTAAACTACATTACTCTAGTCCAGCAGTTCTCAACCTGTGGGTCATAACCCCTTGGGGGGTGCACAGACAACCCTTTCACAGGGGTTATATAAGACCATTGGAAAACACAGATACTTACATTATGGTTCGTAACAGTACCAACATTATAGTTATGAAGTAGCAGTGAATATAATTTTACGGTTGGGGGGCTTATCACAACATGATGAACTGTATGTATTAAGGGGTCACAGCATCAGGAAGGTTGAGAATCACTGCTCTGTCCTCTTCCTCCCCCATTATATCTCCCTTTCTCTGACCTTACCTCCCTCTTAGATGGACTCCTATGATTATATTAGCCTGTAGGGTAAACTCCCCACTTCCAGATCTCTAATTTAGCCACATCTACCAAGAGTCCTTTGCTGTATCAGGGAAAATCCATAGGTTCTTGAGATTAAGACGTGGATATCTTTAGGGGAATGTTTTCTAGCCTGCCCCAACAATCATGAGAGCCTTGATAATTGGCTTCAAATATTTGAAGGGAGGGCTGACATATGGAAGATGGAAGGACTATACTTTTTCTGTGTGGACTCAGGGATAGAATTAGAACCAGTGGGTGGAAATTATATAGAGACAGATTTGTACTCACTCTGAGAGAGAACTTGTAACAGAGCTGTGAGGATGGAGTGGGCAGTCCTAGAACACAGCAGCATGTCCCAGACACTGCCGGGGTTGGACAGGGAATGAAAGGTCTTTGGCTGGTTCTCATAGATGAGCTTTAATGAATTTAAGACTAAATAGATAGGACTAAATGAACCGTACACCCTGGCCTGTCTTGAGTTCAGGCAACTCTCTCTGCACATCCCAGTGCTGCTAGCATTGGGATATAAAGCATAGTTTCTCCAGAGAGAAACCTAGCCTTGACTCCATTGGTTGCCTTGTCTGCGGCTTCCCATTTCAACAAAGGCCTCAGAGAGAGATCTAAAAAAGATCAGTAGTTTCTGCTGACACAGAGACTCTTTTATCTGGTAAAGTTCTTGTAGGCTCAGTCTATTCATTCTGTTTTATTTTGTTTGAGATTGGGGTCTCATGTTTTTCTTTCTCTCAAGTACTAGGATTATGCATTTATACCATACCTGGATTTTTTCCTTCCCTCCTCTTTCCTTCCTCTTCTTTTCTACCTTCCTTTCCTCTTCTCTCCCCCTCCTTATGTAGCCCAGGAGCCCAGGGTGGCCTGAAATTTATATTCTCCTGCCTCTGCCTCCTCAATAATAGATTTACAGGTTTAGTCTATCACTCCTTGTTTACTTTAAAAAAAAAAATTCTCACTGAGGAGGAAAAAAAACAAAGACTTTAAAAAAAATAGATGCAATTTTAAAAAAGTTATCTGGAAAAGAGTTTAATTTAAAAAATTATTCTTTGAGAATTAGTACATGCATACAATATATTTGAATCATATTTACTTGTAATCATATTTACAGCCTTTCTCCAACTTCTCTGGAATCCTCTCCCACATTCCCTTCCCAAATTTATGTTTTTCTGTCTTTGTTTTTAAAAATAACCCCCTGAATCCAGTCAGTGGTGCTCATATATGCATGGGTGTGGGGCCATCCGCTGGAGCATGGTTAACCTATCAGGAACCACACCCCTAAAGAATCGAACACGTGTAGCCACTATTGTCAATGCCTCCTCATGGGAAGAAGTTAGCAAATTCAATTCTACAGTTTCCTAGAGAGAAGATAACTTTTGGAATTCAATATGCTGTTGTAAGGACTGTAAATGACTTTATTCATCTATGTTAAATATGTTTCATTCATAACCAGCCAATTCCAGTCCATCTCAGAGGGTTCACTTGAGAAATCTCAATCTTCACAGTTGTGTATTATCAGGTAGTGCTAGAAGATCAATACTGACTCTCAGGGATCCGAGTCAAATGTCTGCATATTGTTGGAGCGCCTTTACTACTCCTGGATGTCAGTGAAGACGTCACTGTGCCTTAAAAAGTGTATGTGTTTTTAGGCTGTCGTAATACATTTCTTTTTTATATTTTAAATGGCTCTGCAACTCTGGAGACTAAAACTTTTGAGAGGACTAATTGTTTACTTGGAGGAGGATTTTTATGAAACAGAACTAAACTGAGTATTCTCGCCAGCTTGGCATCGCATAGCATCATGGCATTTGCCACTCCCACCCAGAACAAAACAAAGCAGCAAAAACGCCCAAGACCCCAGGATAACTATGTGTCGTATTTTCTACTAATATATGAACTTGGTAACAGTTCACAAAAACTTGTGTTGTTTCTCTGGCTTCCTCCTTATCTTTATCCTGGATCCTCTCCCAAAGTACATCAGCATTACATTTAACAATGTAAAGACACAGTCACACCTGCCTGCTTGACTGTGAAGTAAACAGAATTAGAAAAGGCAGTAAGAAGTTGTTTCATCTAACTCCAAGCTTTAAAGAGGCAAATGGTCTAATGTGGTATAATAGGTTCTTCAAAATGCAGAATCTAAATCAACACTTCCTAAAAATCTAGAAATTAGAGACTTAAGCCTTTGAAACTTCCTACAGAAGTTTAGTGAATATGCCTTTTCTGAGATGAGGGTCCATAAACTTTCATCATTTCTTTTATGAATTATTGTTTAATAAGTATAAGTATGTGTCAACTTTGTCATAAGCATTGTGCCTAACTTCCTCAAGACAGTTCTTTGCGTATGCATGTTCCCATGTGTATTGTACTTTGATGTGTGTGTTTCAGAGGTCAACTGATAATCTTCAGGAGCCATCTAGCTTGCTTTTTTTTTTTTTTGACAGGGTTTTGTTTTATTCTGGAGCTCACCAGTTAGACTAGGTTGGCTTGTATATTGTCCTGTCTAGGCATGCTGTTTATTTTTAATATTTTATTTTGTTACAGACATCTAGTTTGATTTCATTATAGTCAGAACACTATGTGATTTCAGTTAAAAATGTAAGGTTTGTGTTATGGATCATAATGGTATATTATAATAAAGTTCTTTCTCATTGATGTTTGAAAAAAATATACACCTGCTGTTGGGTAGAGTGCTTCATTTACATCAGTTAGATACCACTTACTGGTTTTGTTGTTTAAATATTCTGTCTTCAGTGGCGCTCTCTTTAGCAATTTTGTCAGTTGCTGAAAAGATAACGTTCTCAAATGTAATCTGTAAACTTGATCTGTTTCTCCTTTCAAGGTTTATGTGTTTTCAGGCTTTCTGTTATTTGGCTCACTCCTACTTTGAATCATTATGTTTTCATAGTAGATTAGTAATTTTATCATTATGTAATATTTTTTCTTTGTATTGTTATTTTTTTGTTTTTGTTCTGGATTCTGCTTTATCAGATAGTTACATAGTCATTCATTATATATTAGAACTTCATATTCTTTGGTGGAAGAGAGAAATATCAGGCCTTAGGGCCGAAGGTGGCTTCCAAACTGCTCACTTGGTTGAATCCTATTAAAGATGCTACTGTGCTGTACTCCATGTCCCATGTCCCTCTGGAGGAGTCTCAGGTCTTGGGGGAGAAATTGTTTCCTGTTGCTTCTTCATTGGGTTCCTGTCATAGCCCCTTGCTCGATGTTGTTTCACTTGTGTTGTTAGAGTAACTCTTCTTCAGTCTGGAGAGGAATGAACTTAGCTGGAATGTCACGTATTATTGGGATACTCTGGGGCTGGTTTTCCTTTGGACAGACACTTAATGCCCTGCTAGTGTGTTATCCTCTAGTCTTGAGATCTTAGACCAGTTTGGTTTTCTCTTAACTACTATGTGGAGTTCTCTTATTTGTTACGTGTTATTTCTAGGGTTTATATTTGTACTTGGAAGGGAGAAATTAGTGTGGTTAAATTTATAGAAAGCATCCCTTCTATAACATCCTTGCAATATTACTGTTCATAGAAATCAGGTAATATATGTAACTTTTCTGGAGTCATAACACCAGGGCTGTCCAATAGAGATAAAATGCAAGTCCTAACTGTGAGCCATCTGTAGCCACACTTAAAAACCTAAGAAGTAATGGATACACTTTATTTTAATACCGTATTATATTTCATGTAGCATTTTAAAATTCCATTTGACATTTAATCTAACCCCCACCCCTTTTTCTGATAACTCACTATAGCTTGGGCTGGCTTAGAACTTTTAATTCTTCTTGCCTTAGCCCGCTGTATGTTATACATAAAATTATTACATAGTTTGCATTCTTTATTTTTTTTGTACTGGTCTTTTGGGAATGTATTTTATATTTGCAGCATATCTTCATTATGACTCAAAATTTTCACCAAGTTTATATTTAGACTTCAAAAATTTCACAGTTGGAAAGTAGATTCATCCACTTCAGTTGGCTCAAACTCTTTCAGTGACTAAGACAGTGATTAGTTCTTGAACTTAGGTAGTATTTTAAAATACGTTATTTTCTTGTAGATGGGTCTTTTGCCTACATGTATGTTGTACCATTTGTGTGCATTGTCCATGGAAGCCAGAAGTGGGTGTCAGATCTCTAGGAACTTAGTTACATATGATTGTGAGCTGCCATATGGGCGTTGGGAATTGAACCCAGGTCCTCTGGAAGAGCAGCCTGTGCTCTTAACTGCCAAGACATCTCTTTAGTTCCTTAACTAGAATTAAACAATTTCAAATTCATTTAAAATCATATATATGTGTGTATGTGCATGTGAGTGCTGGTACTTGTAGAGGCCAGAGAATCTGGGTCCTCCTGGATCCGGTGGTATAGGTGGTTGTAAACTACCTGATGTGGGTGCTAGGAATTGAACTCAGGTCCTCTGGAAGAACAGGAATTACCCTAAACTCATGAATCATCTTTCCGGCCCCACTAAGTAGAATGTTAAAAGTTAGAAACTCGGGTTTTGAATTGTGCTATTTTCATTTTAGACACTCTCTGTTAGAGTGTCTGGTAACAGCATTGTCTGGTGATATAGCATTGGGCCAGGCAGCTTTGCTCTGTTTTCCCTAGTTTCACCAGCATACTTTAATTATTGCAGCTTCATAATAAATGTTAATATTTCTGGTAGTGTAAACCTTCTGTAATTATTCTTGGGTATTATGTTTTCTATTATTAATTCTTTAGGTTTTCATATACGTCCTAGAATAATGCAATGTACATTAGTAGCTTTCTCCAGAGTTTACTCTTGTTTGTATTGTTACCTGCATGTTTGATGAACAAAGCAAAGCAAAATTGAAATATTGATGTTATCCAGTTGGTTGACTCATAGCTTAGCTGTTTCTGAAATACCAGCCTTACTGTTCTTGAGTTATATTTATTTTCACCTTTATGGAATTATGAATTCGTAATTTAAGTTGGATAGTCTTCTCTGGCCATTCTGAAATATCAGTTATTCAAAATTAAAATGCCAGGCGTGTTTTTCTGCTTCCGGGTTACTCACTCAGTATGATCTTTTCTAGTTCCATCTATTTACCTGCAAAGTTCATGATTTCCTTGTTTTTAATAGCTGAGTACTATTCCATTTTGTAAATGTACCACAGTTTCTGTGTCCATTTTTCTGTTGAGGGACATCTAGGTTGTTTCCAGATTCTGGCTATTACGAATAAAGCTGCTATGAACATAATTGAGCAAATGTCCTTGTTGTATGGTTGAGCATCTTTCAGATATATGCCCCCTGCTCAAATGTAGCCCATAGATAGCTCAGTCTCCATGTGGGTCCTTTAGTAAGGAGAGAAGAGACAGTCTCTGACATGAACTCAGTTGCCTGCTCCTTGATCACTTCTCCCTGGTGGGGTGACCTAGCCAGCTCACAGAGGAAGAGGATCCAAGCAGTCCTGATGAGACCTGATAGGCTAGGGTGAGATAGTAGGGAAGGAGGACTTCCCCTATCAGTGGACTAGGGGAGGGAGATAGGGAAGGAAGAGAGAGGGAGGGAGAGTGGGACTGGAAGGAGATGAGGGGATGGGGAGATGAGGGAGAGAGCTGCAACAGGGATATAAAGTGAATACATTGTAAATACTGCTACTACTGCTACTACTTATACAAAATAAAAAAAACGCAGTACAGTTTAAAAAATATGAATGTTTGGTTCCTGGTTGGCAGAGCTGTTTGGGAAAGATTAGGAGGTATGGCCCTATGGGGGAAGTGTGTCACTGGGGACAGGCTTTAGGTTTCCCAGTGTTCTCTCTCTGCCTCCTGCTTGTGGTTGGAAGTGTGAACTTTTAGCTGTTCCTGCCACCATCCCTGGACTCTACACCTCTGGAATTCTAAGCCAGATCAAATGCTTTCTTTTAATAAGTTGCAGCAATAGAAAAGTAACTAATATAAGTGGTCAGGAAAAAGTAAGTAAGTATATTTCATTATTTCCTTTTAAATTATCAGAGATTGGAAGCCTAAAAAGGATATAGAACCAGAGAGGAGGTTGGAGCCTTTGGTTTTAGAGAGGCATTATTCTATATACTGCCTGTTCTATTTAACCCTGAGCCTGACACACAGTAGGTGTTCAGATATTTGAGTAAGTACATGGTGGCATTAAACTTAGCAGAACTCTGTGATTAGAAATGGAGCCACTTCAATTATGAACAAAGCTACTACAGATATTCGTGTCCAGATTTTTGTGTTGGTGCAGTTCATTGGAGAAAAACTTGTACACTGAGCTGTGGGTGTATTTGATAAGATTAGGTATAACTTTTCAAGAAATCGTATGCTTTCTCAAGCAATGCTCTGTTCACATCCTGACCAGCAATGACTGACAGCCCTGATTTACCTCTTTGCCAACACTGGAAGCTGGTCTCACAGTGTCTGATGGTATTTCATTGTTGTTTGAATAAAATATTATTTAATTAACCCCCCCCCCAAAAAAAAAACCAAAAAAGAAACACAGCCACTTTAACTTGTAGTTGACAAGCAAGCCTTTTATTACTGTATTCTATTACTACAAACCGATACCTTGTGGATATGACTTAGAAATATTTTATGAAGTTATGTTTGGCATTTAGGCTTTGTTATAACTCTTTCGAGAGATGCTCGGGAACATATTTACACTAGTATTGCTGAGTAAATTGGTATAAGTCATGATAAACATCTTGAGAGTGAGTCACCCAGATTTAAACAGTGCACTAGTAAAGCACATCACTTCTTGGTTTTTAAGTAGTTCTCAAGTTGTGTATGCACTAGGCCAGTTAGCTGGTTAATTTTCTAACAGAAACATTTTATATTTAATGGCTTTGATTTCATTGCCGTCTAACTGAAGCAACATTACATTTTGTTCTAGAATTTTCCACATTGGATTAGAATGTCTGAAACAGTTTTTTTTTTTTTAAGCTAGAAATGTAAACAAAAACAAAACCAGAAATCAACTTGGTATGACTTTATGGTATCAGGTGAACAGTCAAGCAAACATTAGTGTTGTTTTTCTGGCAGTATGGCTGATCGAACTGTTTGGTTTTAAAATATTGCAAATATGCTTAGTTTTAAAAAGCATATGACAGGAAAAGTTCATTTAAAATGAATGAAAGACTATAAGAACGAACAGGGAGCTGGGAGAATAGCTCAGTTGGTAAAGTGATTTGCTGCAAAAGCAGGAGTGCCTGAGTTCATTTTCCAGAAGCCAAATAAAAATTCTCAGTGTAGTGGCACATGCTTGTAATTCCAGCACTGGGGGAAGAGAGGCAGGTTGATTCCTTGGGTTCCCTGGCCAGCCATCCTGGCTAACTTGATGAGAATCCCTTTCCTCACATGAGGAATGACACCTAAGGTTGTTACACATACACACACACACACACACACACACACACACACACGGTTGGAGTTTTGAAATGGTTTTGAAAGTACTATGTGCATAGAGACTTAAATGGATCTACATTACCTGGAACTTGAGAGCGCAGAGCTGCTAGGAATCAAGATTCGCTTTTCTACAGATTTTATAGGTTAGGGACTAGATTGGAGATTATAGTAAGGGAAGGGCTAGTATGTATTAGAGGTCTCAAAAGCACATACCCTATAGAAGGAGTCAAAGAAAGTTTTTTTTTTTTTTTTTTTTCTCTAGCCTTGGATTTGAGTAGAAATTTTAGAGTTCAGAACTTAGGGCCATATATATGTTCATTTGGTGTTTGAATGATAAGTCTTTGCATGATATGTAAAAGTCTAACCCAAGAATTATATCCTAGATTTGTATCTTAACTGCTTCTGATACTGTATTAGTCAACATTCTCTAAAGGCACAAAATTTATAGAATCAGTAAATTAGAGTGGCTTACAGGTTGTGGTCTGGTAGTCCAGCAATGAGACTGGAGGTCTCAGCTGTCTGGTCTGGTGCTGGAGTCCCAAAGGATCCCAAAGGAACAGAGAGTGTCTGTTCCTGTCTATGTTGAGATCTTAAAGAAGTAGGTTCTAACATCAATGAAAGAATACCTCTGTAGCAGGAATGATATTTTTTAAAAGGCAAGTCCTCTTAGGAGAAATTTTTAAGATATGGTTACAACTGGAAAATAAGACTTAAGGAGTAAGATAACTTTTTATTTTACATAATTGGTATTGCTAGGTTTTTAAAATTCCTCTGGTCTTTAATGGGGCATATGGGCAAGGAACGGAATCTGTGTGTTTGTGTGTGTGTGTGTGTGTGTGTGTGTGTGTGTGTGTGAGTGTGTGAAGGAGGACAGTGGAGTAGGAGGAAAAATTAGAACAAAATATCATTGAACCTAATGACCAGTATTTGGTATATTTTATGACTTAAAAAGATTTAAAAATCATTTAAAATTATGTATATGTGTGTGGGTATGTGCAAATGAGTGTGGTTACCTGTGGAGGCCAGAGGCATTGGCTTTCCTGAAGCTGGAGTTATAGTTACAAGTGGTTTTGGGCACTCTTAACCTATGAGCTACCTCTTCAACTCTAATAGGATTTTTTAAATGGTGAAAACCATCATTTCCATATGTGATTTTTTTCCCTCACTGGGAAATGTGTCGGAGCTAAGCAGTTGGTGTTGTAGGTAGCTTGTGAGTAATTATGACATGGCTCTACCAGCAAGTACTCCTGGCTCTATAAACTTGACCAGTGGAGCAACCATGATCAGATCTGCTGCTCTGGTCATCTTTTCTTTCTAGGAGATTAAATTTTTTTTTAATTTTAATTTAGAGCTATACTCCTTAATCATTAAATAGAACACCATGATTCTGCTGCTACAGTTCATAACATTTGAAAGGATTAACATTTGGTTTATTCTCTCTAAATCCATAGCTATTAGGAAATAACCTTAAACTTCAGGATTTACTTTGCAGAAATGATTTCTTTCTAATGTATGCCATTGGAAAGGAATTCAGAATCCTGTTACATAAGAGGCTATACAACATTAATTCCATGCATTGATATTTAGTAACTAGGTATACATCAAAAAAATATTTTTGAAGATATCCCTAATTTTAAAAGTAAAATACATGCATACATAAGAAAACATGGAAAATACAAACATTTAGATGATAAACTATTTAGTAAAGTGCAAATTAAGACTTGGCAGTATATTATTTTGCCATTTTTATCTTTATGTATATGGTTGAAAGTCTTAACTCTAAAATGAATTTTATCTTATCCTAAAAATTATATAGACAATTTATCATATCAAAATTGAGTAAAAACTTACAGTCTAATATTAATCCCTGTCCCTTCTTATTCTGTCTAGTTTTCCAGGGCATGATATTTTTAAAAAAGTTGTGATCGCATTAAATTTTTTAAGATATAAAGTAGGAGCTCATGCTTATCAAAAGTTCATTGTCTTTCAGTTCTAAGGGTATTGGCTTGTGGTTCTGGGTGCGTACCCTTTGGCAGCTGGCACAAGGTTAATCTTCATCAGTAGTGGATGGAAGGGGTTTCTCCTCCCTGCTCTGGCAGGCTTCTTCCCCAACGCTGCTGTGTGGAGCTTAGTTTGCAAAGGGGTAAAGAAAGGCAGTGAAGCTCACTGTTAGTGAGGTGAGTTTTATCGGCCTGCTTCATGGATCCTCCTCCGGTAGTAATGAACAAAAATGCCTCCAGGAACTGTCAAATGTGCATCAAGACAACAGATAACCCTCGTTAGTTGAGAACTGCAAGTACAGTAGAACACATTTTCATTTCTGATAAGGTCTGTCTGTTGGTCAGTCTGTTGGTCTGTCTTAGTTAGGGTTTCTCTTGCTGTGATAAAGCACCATGACTAAAAGTAACTTGGGGAGCAAAGAGATTATTTCACTTCCGCTTGCATACCACAGCCTGTGGTCAAGAACGTCAGGGCAGGGGTCTGGACTCAAGAACTAAAGCAAAGGACACGGGGAGCCCCGCCTACTGGCATGCTCCCCATGGTTCTCCACCTGCTTTCTCATACCGTCCACGATCACCTGCCTGAGAATGCCACTGCCCACGGTGGGCTGGGCCACATCAGTAACTAAAAACAAACAAACAAACACGCCACGAGATTGCCAACAGGCCCATCTTATAGAGACATCATCTCAATTGTGATTCTTCACAGATAACTCTAGCTTGTGTCAAGCTTACAAAAACAAACAAACAAAAACACAAACCAAAAACCTACATAGAGAGTTTTGGAGATAATACTTTCAGTATTGTCTTTATTTATTCTTTAAGCTCCTTTTTGGTTCATGTAATGTCCTCACCTCCCTCCTGAATGCCATATTCTTCTACCCAGATGGTCACCAGCCATCTTCACTCAATCACTATAGGTTCACAATTGATAAGAAACTTCTGTGTGTCTTCCCCTATTGACAATTGTCTTCATTTTGTTTGATGGCAGTTCCAGTTTTCCAGGCCACAGACTTTACTGTAACCGATGCCCTGTGTTTTTCAAGGCTCACAAACATTCTTTCAAGAATCCTGCTAGCTCTATCTTTGCAATTTACTTGGAATCTGACCACTGAGCCCCATTGTCCTGGCACCATTTCTTGGTCCATTTCTTTCAGGAGCTCTGTGTCTTTAATCTATTCATAATAGCATCTTCCATGGCTCTTTAAAAATATTTTAAAATCAAATCATGCCATTCTTTTTGTCAGAGCTCTGCAGTGACCCCTAACTCTCACACAGAGTAAAAGCCAATGTACCTAACATAAAACACATGCTCAAATAATTGTTGAATGACATACTTAACCAAACCTATTCACATGCATCTCTCCTCATGCTTCATCTTGCTGAACTTCATGCTATTAATTGCATCAAGTTTTAATAATCTTTTTATCCTTCAAGGTTTCTTTCTCTGGTTGATAGTGTCCTTTGTGGGTCACTTTCTCAGTGTCAAAATCCTTGACTCTCTTCTTTTTCTACTCATCATCTATCAGTTAGTTACACCACTGGATAAACTTGTCATCTCTAGTTCAACCTTTCATAACTGTATTCTTTTGGTTATTCTTATAAATCTTATTTTAATGCAATAATTTTGATTTATATATTTGCATATAATTATTTTTTATAGTTCCATTTTTAGTTGCTATATAATTCGTGCTTTTCCAGGTCTACATACTACGTGTTCCTGATGAAATGCATATCCTGTTTTGCTCAGTAGCTTACTCTTGATTATCAACTCTCTCAGTACTGTCTTTAAAGGTAGCATGTCTTACATATTTTAAAATTCCAAGTTGACGTTCTAAATCTTTTCCCTCAAGGGAAATTAGACTTTAGAATTTGGTACAATGTTAAATATGTAGTGAGCACTTAATAATCATGTGTTCATAGTAATAGCTTCTTTGGCTTTTTGTTCATTGAATTTCACCCAAAACGATTATTCTGGACTTACTTTTTAGTACTAATTGAGTTCTTGGCCCACAGCATAGTAATTATAATAACGTTTTTTCATTATGAGCACAACAATTCAAAGTTTCTCTCTTTCCTCTACATTTTACTCTTAAAATGTTATTATGTAAATTTAGAAGACTTTTGCAATTTCATTTTGAAATTTATAAAATAATATCTTAATTTATAAGTTTTATAATTTAGGGTAGTTTAGAAGAGTAAGTTATTAACTTTAAAGAATAATATTAATAATCACATTTATTTCTTCGCTAGTTCTTGACTATCAATTCATTTGACAAATATTTTTGAGTGCTTATTACATTGTTTTTTGTATGAAAGGGGCTAGCATTATAAAAGTGTATTAAACATAGTCAATGTGTAGATGTATGCCTTTATTTCATAGTTAAATCCCTACTATTTGAAAAATGTAGAAGGTGGATTATTGACACGTGTCAAGTAGTAAAAGAAAGAGCAATTTCACTGATTCTTGACCTTTTTTTAGTATCTTATTTGATCATTCTTTAAAATGTAGCAGGTGAGAATTAGGTTTTTGATATTTTAAAAAAGGGAATTAGAATTTAGAGTTTTCATGAATAAAAGATTTTTGAGACACTAGTAGCATGTAGTTATTCTAAATCTTTAAGACTTACTTGTAGCTGTGAGTTTGTGAGAACTGAATTGGCTGTTCAGAAATAATAGCTATTGAAAACCATGCATGTAAACATAATGTGAGCATTATGTCGAGTGAACTATATAAAATCTAATGATAGACTTTCCAATAGAATAAATTATTTTGATTAAAGATTTAGGAAAGTTACAGTGTAACAACAGGAAAGAGCTGGATGATAATCATTTTCTTATTAACCTCTTTATATTCTAGTATGTTATGTAAGAAATTCATTCTTATATAAGTAGAATCATATAATTGCTTTCATAATATATTGCCTTCATATAATGTGCAAAAGGCTAAATTAAAAGATGAATACACCAATGAAGTAAGAGCAAAAGATTTCTCTAATAGCAAAATGGTTTGTGAGGATGATGAAACAGCTCAAATAATTATAACCCTAATTGATTTTTATTCAGTGTTTTCATTTAAACAAGACTAAGAAATTAACCTATAGATCCATAAGGAGTTGTAAAGTATTCAGAAATCAAAAGGAATGCCATTTGAGGGGTCTGATATTTTTTGTTTACCTAAATATAAATGTATCAGATAACAACTAAGCTGGGTTAATAGTGAATGGAAGATTCACGTTAAATGAATTCATGTTAAATGCTGATTTTTCCCTTCTTATTTTATGTTCCTTTAGTAAACAGACTTATTTCTTTCCCCCACCCACACCCCAGAGCTGAGGGCTGAACGCTTTACACTGAACTAAATCCCCAACCCCTGTTATTTTTAAAGACTTTTTTTTTTTTTGTATTGCTCTACCTGCATGTACGCCTGCATGCCAGAAGAGGGCATCAGATCCCAGTATAGATAGTTGTGAGCCACAGTATGGCTGGTGGGAATTAAACTCAGCACCTCTGGAAGAGCAGGCAGTGCTCTTAACTGCTGAGCCATCTCTCCAGCCTTAGCCTATCAGGTCTCAATCAGGGCTGACTGTATCATCTTCCTCTGTGGCCTGGCAAGGCTGCATCCTCAGGTGGAGATGATCAAAGAACCAGTCCCTGAGTTCATGTCAGAGACAGACTGCCCCCTTACTAGGAACCCATTTGGAAACTGAGCAGCCTCTGGGCTTCCTCTGAGTAGGGGGTCTAGGTCCTCTCCAATGCATGGTCCTTGGTTAGAGTATTGTTCTCTGTAGGCCACCCTGGGCCCAGGTATTTTGGCTCTGTTGTTCTCCTTGTGGAGTTCGTGTCCCCTCCAGGTCTTTCTATCTCTCTCTTCTTCCATAAGGTTTCCTGCACTCTGCCCAAAGTTTGGCTGTGAGTCTCAGTATCTCCTTAGATACCTTGATGGGTAGAGTAAACAGACTTTTTTGGGGATATGAGACACTTTTGGAAATGGAATGGTAGTTACACAACTTATAATGAAGTTGTTTTTAAAATTCTAAAAGTCTTTAAACATTTTTTGAAAGTCTTCTTAAAGCAGTTTAAAGAAAGTGATATAAAAGGCTCATTTCCATTTTATACCACAGGAGTGCCTATACTCAAATGATTCTTGGGGAGGACAATAATTATATATTGCTTCGTTTGTTTATTTTGATTAGACTAATTAGATTCTGTGTTTTACGCTCTCCTTATTCTTAATACACGTGTCTATGTGCCTGTTTTTAGTATAGTTGTAAAGACCTAAATATACGTAAGACCTGTTCTCTTTCCTCCTTAAAATGGCCCAGTTTAAAAACATTTACATATTCATCTATACAGTTATGTTTGAATAGACATTAATAAAGAGTCAGAATAAAGTCGGTATTTTGGCAAACATTTTATTATTATTTTTTGTTTGTTTGTTTTGAGACAGGGTTTCTTTGTGTAGCTTTGGCTGTCCTGGGCTTTTGTTGTAGACCAAGTTGGCCTTGAATTCACAGAGATCCTCCTGCCTCTGCCTCCTGGAGTGTTTGGATTACAGGCATGCATCACTTTGGCAGACATTTTAAGAGTGTTTTAAAATGAAATACTTAGAGGTGACAATCTTAGAAGTAGCTGTGGTTGTTGTTGTTATTATTTTATTATTATTGCTTTGAGTGTGTGTGTGAATGTGGAGGTCGCGATATCAATAATCTTTCCTGATTGTTAGTTTTTTGAAAGGAAAGGAGCGTGTGTTGTTTCTGCTAATTTTCTGGCAGGGAGAGCTCATGGCTCCACTGCCTGGGTGTGGGATTATAGGCAGGCAACCATCCGCCACTATAGGCAGGCAAACATCAGCCATTATAGGCAGGCAACCATTGGCCATTATAGGCAACCATCAGCCATTCCCGCCTAGAATTTAGGTGGGTGCTGTGATTTTGGACTCAGGTCCTCATGATTTTATAGCGATTGCTCTAAGGTGGGTGATGATGACACAAACCTTTGATCCCAGCACAGAGGCAGAGGGGGGTGGATCTTTGAGTTTGAGGACAGCCCGGTTGATAGGTCAAGTTCTTGAACAGCCAGGACTACACAGACAAATTCTGTCTTGAAAAACCATCTGTCAGTCTGTCAGTCAATCAATCAAGTGCTTTACCGAGCCATTACTCCAGCCTCAGAATATGTATGTGTATATGTATATATTTTCTTTCCTTTTTCTTGTTTCCACTCTCATGTTTAATCTGGTTTTTACATACTACTGTCTGAATTTTCACATTCCGTTAGTTTCGCCTTTCACCTGTCCCTTGTTAATAACTAACTAAACTTATCTATTAATATTTAATAATAATAAAAATGGAAGTGAGGAAATTATGTTACTTTTAAGCTGATTGCTACTTTATTTTATTTTTTATAATTTTTATTTTTATTAATTACAGTTTATTCACTTTGTATCCCCCCTGTAGCTCCCTTCTTCTTCCCCTCCCAATCCTATCCTCCCTCACTCTTCCCCACCTGTGCCCCTCCCCCAGTCCACTGATAAGGGAGGTCCTCCTCCCCTTTCCTCTGATCCTAGTCTGTTAGGTGTCATCAGGAGTGGCTGCATTGTCTTCCTCTGTGGCCTGGTAAGACTTGCTCCCCCACCTCAGGGGGAGATGATCGAAGAGCCAGCCATCAAGTTCTTGTCAGAGACAGTCCCTGTGCCCATTACTATGGAAGCCACTTGGACACTGAACTACCATGGGCTACCTCTGTGCAGGGATTCCAGGCCATTTCCATGAGTGGTCCTTGGCTGGAGTGTCAGTCTCAGAAAAGAAAGCTGTGCCCAGACCTTTTGGATCTGTTGCTTTCCTGTGGAGCTCCTGTTCTCTCCAGGTCTTACAATCTCCCACTTCTTTTTTAAGATTCTGTGCACTCTGCCCAAAGTTTGGCTCTGAGTCCTAGCATCTGCCTTGATACCCTGCAGGTTAGAGCCTTTCAGAGGCCTTCTGTGGCAGGCTCCTATCCTGTTCGCTGTTTTCTCCCTCCTCGGATGTCCATCCTCTTTGGCTACTTTATTTTTAACTAATTAAATATCTTATTTTCTACAGCTTTGTTTCCCAGTTTTTATTTTCTGCCTGTCTCATTAGCCTGTGATTGATTTATGGTTTTTAGTCTTTTCCTTTCTAGATAATCAGGTGGGAGAGAAGTAGAATATAAAGAAGGACTATTTAATGATATTTTTCGTTCCCTTTCTATTTGAGTCTGTTTGCCACTGGCAGAAGTACTTCCTTAACTATCTTTGTATATATTGAATAATATTAACAATTTAAACCATGTAATTAATTACTGTTTTAGTCCACAAGAATATAGAATTAATCCTTTCCCTACTTGTATGTTAGACATCATTGTTAATGAGTCAGAAGCTAAAAGATACTATTCATAATTCTTATGTAGTATAGCCTTCAGCATTTGCTAGCAGTAATTTATATTTTTTAGAGAGTTAGTATACAAAGTAATAGGTTTTGTTATGGCAATTTTATACTTCTATGTCATTATACTGCATTTTAATTTAGATCTTTTCTGAGCTGCTATTCCTTGAACTCCTTGTCCTTCCACCTTCACTGGTTCCCTTGATCCTCTCATCTGCTTTCATGTCATATTATTCCATTGACCTCTTTCCCCCTTCCTTAAGAGCTTTTCCTTCCCTTTTATGATTTCCTTTCTGCTTTCATATCTCTCTCAAAATTTCAAATTTAGTTTCTTTATCTGAGAGAAAATATGGCATATGCCTTTAAAAAAAGGATTGATTTATTTAATATTTATACAACATTCTGGCTGCATGTATGCCTGCACACCAGCAGAGGGCAGCAGATCTCACTGTAGATGGTTGTGAGCCACCATGTGGTTGCTGGGAATGGAACTAAAGACCTCTGGAGGAGCAGCCATTGTTCTTAACCTCTCAGCCATCTCTCCAGCTCCATATTTGTCTTTTGAGTTTGGCTTATTCTGCTTAACATAATGCTAGTCATTCTTTGTAAAGTTACTTGTCTCATTTTCTGGCCCCTTCTCTTGTTACTTCCCATTGCTAGAGTCAGAGCTACATAATTGTAGTTTGCTTGTTTGTTCTTATTTTTATTTTGTTTTTCAAGACAGGGTTTTTCTGTGTAACCTTGGCTGTCCTGGACTCACTTTGTAGATAAGGCTGTCCTCAAATTCACAGAGATTAACCTGCCTCTGCCGCCTTGAGTGCTGGGATTATAGGCATGTGCTATCATACCTGGCTAATTGTAGTTTCTTAAACATATCCAGATTTCTCTTTTTTTTCTGTGCCTTAGTAGTACACCCTGCTCAGACTTATTCTGCTGTTGCTCATTTCCCTTTCTTGTCACCTGAAAAATCTTTCAAGCCTGTTTGGTGGTTATCGACTGGAGCCACTTCATGATACCTCCTCATTTTCCATGTTCTCATTGTTGCCTTTAAGATTTAAAGGTTTAACCTACTGCATTGCTTGTCACCTTATGTGACCGTAAGCCCTATGGGAACACAAATGGAGTCTTTCATTTCTCACTGCTTTGGACAGAACACTCAATGTTAGACTGGAAAGAGAAAAGGAAACTGAAGTTGAGTGTCTTTCACATGCCAGAAAAGTTAAGCTTAGGTTTTTAGACAATAGAATATATTAAGTTGTCATATTAATTTTCTAGATTGTATGATTGTATCATATATTATTGTACATTAGCTGAATCTTATAGTTAGAAATATGAAGCAAAGCAGTTTGTCTAGTAGTTAAGTGCCAGAAGTGGGTGGGCCATGAATAAAGACACATTTTGACTCCATAATTTCTGGTTATTTTACTTTTATCACATTGCTTTCTTAACTATATAAAGGTATTAGTGAACTATAAGGTAAAATGGTAAAAACCGTGGATGTAGTCATTGTACAGAAGTGGGCTTAAATTTGAACTTTCCACATAGCAATTTTCAGGATCTTAATCTCCAGAAATCGAGTTTTCTCTTTAAGTGTGATTGATAGTATTATTTACGTCATTGGATTGCTATGAGAATGGAATGAAGGAATGTATGAGTACAGTTAATGCTATGTTGGGTACATAACACATATTATATGTTATTATATATTATATATATATTATATGAATGATTTCTACCAGTACGGATATTTATAAACAACAGACTTTGTAATAATGTAGTACACCATTGCAGTACTTTAATTGGTCTTTTATCTAAGCGTTCATAAAAAAGATCAAGAATATGGTGTTTGAGATTAGATCGTCATTCTTCTGGGGGAGAGCTCATAGCTCCCTCACCTACAGTTAAGGAAAGTACCTTCCTCAGTGATGATGGTGGTGGTGTTCCATGATGAAACAACCTAAAAACTGTTAAACAGTATACTGGTTCATAATCTGAGGCAATGAAAGGGCATTATGCATTGTTTCAATCCATATTATATAAAAAGCTTAGAGTAAAGCAATGGTGTTCCTATAAAATGTTTAGGTGCTAACAGTTTTTGCCACCCAAATGTGAGGACCAGAGTTTGGACCCTCAGAACCCCTGTAATGCAGGGCTGTACTGGTAGCATAAATCTGCATCTCAGGGTACTTATGTCAGGAGGGGAAGGAGAAACATGAGAAGCACTGGAAGCTCGTGGGTCGGCTGACCTGGTGTGTGCATCTGTGAACAGCAAGAGACTCTACCTTCAAACAAGGTGGAAAGCGAGGACTGACACCTCAGGTTCTGTAAATTGCTGTTAGTGCCAAGACTTTCTAGATCCGTAGATGTATTGGATGGCTTTTAGTCATTCAGAAGCCACTGATAAGTTATGCATTAATAATAAACGTAGTGATTACAGTCAAGTTCAGTTTCCAAATATTGAAAAGAAGTGTATGAGCTTTTATTGTGGCAACTTTCAGAACCTCTTCTGAGGCAGATGAAGAAAAGGTAGGCGATATGCTGAGAAGCAGATGTTGTATGACTGAAGTGCCCAGCTGTGTACTAACAAAATGAATCTCATGCCACTTAGTTAACAGTTCTTTGGCAGCCAGAGACATATGTAAAGCAATAGATACAGCGTAGGGGAAAAAATTAAAAATATTTCCTAAGCCAAAGCATAGGCCATGTCTAGTCCACCATCTGTGCTATTGGAAGGTTGGTTTTATCACATGCAGGTCATTCCAAGGTCACATAAAAAGACAGATTAGTTAACCTCTTATTCTTCATTCTCAAATGTTAGTGTTAAATATAAATATAGTTTCTACAACTTTGACTTAGTAAAAATATTTCAGCAAAATTAATTGTACTTGTGTAATATAAAAAATTATGTGTCAGCGGTTTTTGTGGGTTTTGAAAATATTTTGCTTTGCTGAAGGCTTATTTAAATTCTTTCAGATCAGATCTATTATTTAATTTTTTTTCTATTGAAATGCTTCTTTGCTAGATTTAGATGAATGATCATTTAGCTGCAAAGTGTATTACTGTCATGGTCTTTTGTCAGAAGGGCAGAGCCTTTTCATTATAAAGGTCTTCTTCTTCTGAATGCATGGTAAAGGATTTAGGAATGTCCTAACTAGGCTAAAAGTTCAGTTTTAAATACTTGAAACAAACTCCCATTACGTTTTTGTAAAAATTTCTGCCCATAGGTTGGATCCATGCATTATATTAGTTCTTTGCAATTGGTTTGTTTAGTATAGCAGTTTTTCCTAATTATTTACAAACTGCAGCGTAGGGTTTTCTTAGAGACCTAATGAAACACCTTAAAACTCCAGAGCCAATAGAAAATGAAAATGAAGAACCAATTAAACCAAAAAGAGAATATGAAAATATCAGAGTTAATAAGAAAAGTTAGGAATTAAAAAAGGTTGAATGAAATAGTTATTTTCTGTAGAATGGTAAATTAACAAATATAATGAAAATGCTTTGTTTACAGTTCATTAGAAACACCTTAATGAAAAAATATGGCATTGAGGAAAATGACAAAATTCCAAAAAAGGTATATGAAATATTAACTGATAGCTCATATATTTTTCCTGAATGGGATCAAAGAATAAAGATATGAATGTTTCCAAATTTTGAAATTTTGAAAAAAGTAATTTGTTTGAACCAGAAAGTTTATATTGATTTAAAAGAGTAAGCAGGATTAAAAACTGAGACTAGATTTTCAGTGAATGATAATTAGGAGGACCTAACATTACTATATGACATAGTTTGAGTAGTTTAATTCTAATGAACACACAAACATACTTAAGTAAGCCCATAAGCAGATTTCATTGTCTATAAAAATTAGTAATACACACTATTAAAAATAAGCTAAAGAAATCAAACTACTAGCTTGATAAATAAAAGAAACATACACAGACAACAAGCACATGAAAAATTTCTTCAGTGTTATTTTTTTAATTCTTTATTAATTACACTTTATTCACTTTGTATCCCCCCTGTGGTTCCCTCCCTCCTCTCCTCCAAAACCTTCCTTTCCTCCCCACTCTGTATGCATGCCTCTCCCCAAGTCTACTGATAGGGGAGGTCTTCCTTTTCCTTCCTTGTGATCCTAATCTATTAGATCACATCAGGATGGCTGCATTGTCTTCTTCTGAGGCCTGGTAATGCTGCTCCCCTCTCAGGGGGAGGCAATTAAAGAGCAGGCCAATCAGTTCATGTCAGAGACAGTCCCTGTTCCTATTACTATGGAACCCACTTGGATACTGAACTGCCATGGGCTACATCTGTGCAGGGGTCTTAGGTTATCTCCATGAATGGTCCTTGGTTGGAGTATCAGTCTCAGAAAACACGCCTGTGCCCAGATTTTTTGGTTTTGTTGCTCTCCTTGTGGAGTTCCTGTCCTCTCCATATCTTACTGTTTCCCACTTCTTTCATCAGAAGAAGGAGAAAAGAGGGAACAAGTCAGGAGCCTGACACAGAGGACCTCTGAAAGGCTCTGCCCTGCAGACTATCAATGCAGATGCTGAGACTTATGGGCAACCTTTGAGCAGCGTGCAGGGAATCTTCAGTGTCATTAGTCCTCAAACAAATAACAAAAACACTGAAGTAATGCCTTTCGTATAACACACCAGGCTGTCTAAAGTGTACACGAATGATGATGTCAAGCTTTGACCAGGGTCTGGCATTCTCACAGACTCCTAATGGATGTGTAAAATGTTTCAATTGCCTTAGAACACTGTTCAGGGATTTAAAAAAAACAAACAAGTTAATGCTATACCTAATGAGACAGTCTTACTTAAGAAAAGTAGAAACATGTTTGCTTAAAGACTTGTTCACAGATGTTCATATCAGCTGTACCATAATATTCCATGCTGGAAACGTCTAATATGCCAGTTAACTAGTAAATGGTTTAAAAACAAGTGTTTTTTATGGTTTATTTATGACAGACTAGTACTACTCATCAATAGCACGAACAGTGCAGATACATCTCAAATCATTATGGTTGAGTGAAAGATGTCAAGAACTACAAACTCTTACTGTGAGTTCCCATGTTTATAAAAGTTTAAAGACTTTAACTCAGTTGATAATGACAGAACCTGAGGATATGAAAAAAAAAACACGAGAAAAATTTTCTAGGGTGAATAATAATTGTAGCAGTAGTTTCATACATCTGTCAAAACTCTTTGAGTAATACAGGTTTAATGTTTATGTTGTGTTAGTTGTCTGTGTCTTCCCTGCTGCATAAATGTTGCATGTTCTGTGTGCTGCGCTTTGAGAATGTGTCTAGAATTCAGTGACTTCTAATTTCCACTGACATTCCACAGTATAACTCACCCATTGTCTTCTGTTTGGATAAACTTGGATTTGGTCTTGTAATGCTGCTTTGTGTGCCTTCAGTTTATCATACAGTCTGGCTCAACATCCTATTTGATTTCAGCTTAAAGTAAAATAGCCCCTACAATGAATGACCTGTATGTACAAGATCTAACTAGCTCTGTCCTCTGATCTGTTTGCTCCTGTTCTCCATCTTGTGCACAGCACCTGCTTTGCCTTCCTTGCCTTTCCTTGAACATGCCATGTAGGCCTTTTTTTTTTCTTATTGTTCAACTTTAAAAGGAATTTCATGGAAATTATTACCAGAAATTTGTTTCAGATTATGAATGCAAGCCAGAAGAGAAACTAGAAAGTGACAGACTGTATTTTAAAAGTAGCATTGTATTTGTTCTCTAAATAGGCAGGTTTAAACTTTTTTTTTAATTTTAATTTTTATTAATTACAGTTTATTCACTTTGTATTGCCCCTGTAGCTCCCTCCCTCCTCCCCTCCCAATCCTCCCCTTCCTCCCCCAGCTCCACCCATGTTCCTCCCCCAGTCCACTGATTAGGGAGGTCCTCCTCCCCTTCCCTCTGATCCTAGTCTATCAGGTCTCATCAAGACTGGCTGCACTGGCTTCCTCTGTGGCCTGGTAAGGCTGCTCCCTCTTCAGGGGGAGGTGATCAAGGAGCAGGCCAATCAGTTCCTGTCAGAGACAGTCCCTAGCTCCATTACTATGGAAGCCACTTGGACACTGAACTACCATGGGCTACCTCTGTGCGCAGGGATTCCAGGCCATTTCCATGAGTGGTCCTTGGCTGGAGTATCTGTCTCAGAAAAGAGTGCCCAGACTTTTTGGATCTGTTGCTTTCCTGTGGAGCTCCTGTTCTCTCCAGGTCTTACAATCTCCCACTTCTTTTTTAAGATTCTGTGCACTCTGCCCAAAGTTTGGCTCTGAGTCCTAGCATCTGCCTTGATACCCTGCAGGTTAGAGCCTTTCAGAGGCCCTCTGTGGCAGGCTCCTATCCTGTTCCCTGTTTTCTCCCTCCTCGGATGTCCATCCTCTTTGGCTACTTTATTTTTACCTAATTAAATGTCTTATTTTCTACAGCTTTGTTTCCCAGTTTTTATTTTCTGCCTGTCTCATTAGCCTGTGATTGATTTATGGTTTTTAGTCTTTTCCTTTCTAGATAATCGGGTGGGAGAGAAGGTAGAATCTGTACATCTGTACAGGGGTTCTAGGTTATTCCTATGCATGGTCCTGGGTTGGAGTATCAATCTTAGAAAAGACCCCTGTGCCCAGATTTTTTGGTTCTGTTGCTGTCCTTATAGAGCTCTCCAGGTCATACTATTTCCCACTTCTTTCATAAGATTCCCTGAACTCTGCCCAAAGGTTGGCCCTAAGTCTCAGCATCTGCTTTGATAACCTGCAGGGTAGAGCCTTTCAAAGGCCCTCTGTGCCAGGCTCCTGTCCTGTTCCCTGTCCAAAAGATGCTCAAGTACACAACAAGGACATTTGCTCAACCATGTTTGTAGCAGCTTTATTTGTAATAGCCAGACGCTGGAAACAACCCAGATGCCCCTCAGCTGAGGAATGGATACAGAAATTGTGGTATATCTACACAATGGAATATTACTCAGCAATAAAAAACAAGGAAATCATGAAATTTGCAGGCAAATGGTGGGAACTGGAAAAGATCATCCTAAGTGAGGTATCCCAGAAGCAGAAAGACACACAGGATATATACTCACTCATAAGTGGATATTAGACATATAATATAGGATAAACCTACTAAAATCTGTACACCTAAAGAAACTAACCAAGAAGGAGAACTCTGGCTAAAATGCTCAATCTCCATTCAGAAAAGCAAAGAGGATGGCATCAGAAGAAGGAGATAACAGGGAACAGGACAGGTTTAAACATTTTTAAATTACATTAAAAAAATGTAAGTGACAGCCAGGCGCAATGGTGCATACCTGTAATCCCAACACTCGGGGAGGCAGAGGCAGGTGGACCTCTGTGAGTTCAAGGCCATTGTGGTCTACAAAGCAAGTCCAGGACAGCCAAGGCTACACAGAGAAACCCTGTCTTGAAAAACAGATAGATAGATAAATAGATGTAGATAAATTGCAGGTGACATGACAGGGTTCTTGTTCTTCAGGATGCTGTCTTATTAAAGGGCTCTCACAGAAAAGCCAGAAAATAAAAAGCATACTGTTTCCATCTGAAATGAAGCATTTTGTGTGTCTATTGGGTTGGTTGGTTTTAAGTTGGATTAGAGATATATTTCACCTATTCTGTGCTAGTTTTATATGATTTTTGTTCTATGAATTTTTGTGTCCTAATATTAAAAAGCATAAATGCTGCTGCTAGTAGGTTTGGATTAATGAAATGTTTTATAAACTTGCTTTATAAAATTACTGTTATATATTGCTTTTCAAATCAAAGTCAAAGAAGAAATGTCAGATATTTTCAGTGCACCATTATTGGTTAGGTAAAATACGTAGGTATTTGTAAAGCTAGCCTGTTGATAACTTTAAAAATACTGATGTAAACAACACTTATTCACAATTGGCAGAACACAGCTCTAGGATTTTTTTAAAGTATAGATGTTACTGTGCTAATTCATCTTCAGGCCTCCAGCCCACGCCCCTGCTTTTATTGGGTTGTGTTTGTTGAACTGGTTGGGTGATATAAGTCATAGGTCAAAGGAAGAAAAGGAGTCTGACCAGTTTTTTTCTACATTGTTCTGAGATTCCCCCCCCCCCCCATTGGAACTAAACCAGCATAGATGTTGAAAGAGATAAAAATTTGGCAGCTTTTCATTTGCTTGATATTTATAAACAGGCTTTCCTTTGGGGAAAGGAATTTGAAGGAGGGTAAAGGCATAATTCTTCTTTAAACATAATCAATTTCCTATTTGATTTTTATTAGTTAAGCATAGCAATCCTGACAGTTGAATCTGAGATTATATGACAGTTGAGTCACATGCAGGCATCTATCAAGCAATAGTGAGTTAACTGTGGGAATAGGAGATTATGTGCTGCAGGGAATAGTTCTTGTTTGGTCCTCACTAAGGAATGTATGGTAATTTTTATGAATTCCTCTTAAATGGCAAATATCTATCAAGCACCTGCTTAATTTCTAATCATTGTTCTCAGCCGTAAAAATATAGTGTTGAACAAGAGTTTTTCTGTCTTAAGATGGCCTGGTTGTGGTGACACATAACTTTAGTCCCAGCACTAGGGAGCAGAGGAAGGCCAGTCTCTGTGAGTTCAAGGCCAGCCTGGTCTACAGAGTAAGTTATATGACAACTAAGGCTTCACAGAGAAACCCTGTCTTAAAACAAACAAAACACAAAAAGAAAAACAAACAAAAAACCCCCAACCAAACAACCAAACAAAAAGAACATCGTAGCATGGCCTGTTCTGCAGTCCTGTAATCCTACCTATTTGAGAATTGAGGCAGAAAGATTAAAATAGCTGGGGATAGAGCTTAATGATCAAGTGTATGCCTAGCACATGGAGGCCTAGTTAGGTTCCGTCTCAGGGTGAGGGTAGTCATTTCATTACATAGTGTCAGAAGAGTCTGCCTTTACCGCAGAGGTCATATTTGCATCAAAGCCAAAGGGATAAGGAGGAGGACATTTTTAAGAGGACCAGTTATCTTGACATTTTCCTCAGAAAGAACTACAAGGTCATGATAGTAAACTACTGTATTCAAGGACATAAAAGAGACCAATATGCCAAAACTATGATGAAAAGGGAGAATGATAAGTGACAACATTTGGAGAATCAGCCAAAGGTCAGGTCAGTGACCAACTTGTGTGCCATAAAGAAGAGTTTGGATTTTCAAAATGTGAGAAAAAAAAAATATAGAGCTTGCTGTGTTTTCTTGCTTTTGTTTTACAAAGTAAGATTTTTATAGTCTGTGTAGAAAATTGACAGAATGAGGTAAAAATGGAGCTAGAAATACTAAGCAGGGACCTGCTGCTTGCTATGTTGACGTGAGTCCAGATGGTGACAGATGAGACTCACATGTTTGTGGTAAAGCAGTGTAACCAGGAAGACTGTTAAATAGTCAAAAGTAACCCTAAACTCTTTGTGCCTATAAGAAAGTGCATAGTGGTGCTTTCTGCTGTAGTGGTCTGTTCTGAGGTTGGAATTGGAGATACAACTTGAGAATATTGTTTTATCTTCATCACCTTCAGTATGCCAAGGAAAATGGGCATCACCATTCATCATCTCAGTCCATTGTATTTTTTCAGATAAAGAATTTTAAAGTTATTTACAAATGTAAGAATAATTTTAAAACTTTATTTAAAAATTTAAAAATTTCAGCATAACTGTTATTAGCCAGTTTTTCTTCTTTGATGTTGTAATAAAATACCTGAGATGAGGAGTTATTTTGGTTCATTGTTTTAGAGATTTTAGTCAGTTGTTCATTGACGCCATTGTGTATGGGCTTGGTGGCAATGCATCACGACAGAAAGGCGTGGTAGAGTAAGCCAGCTTATGGCATCCAGGAAGCAAGGCACAAGGAAGGGCCTGGGAATAAGGTATAACTTTGAAGGGTGTGCCCTCAGTGACCTGCTTCTTTTCAGCTAGGTCCCACTGTTACTGGTGGTTCTAATCTAGGCCAGGTTCTTAGTCTCCTACTCAGAGCTCACACAGATCTGCAAGGGTAGCAAGGTAACACTGTTCAAAGTGAAGCAGCAATACAGATTGGAGAGGGTTATGTTGTCAAGATTGACAGTAGGTCCCACGAGTAAGGCTACTTGCACAAAGACTCAGTTTAGGGCTCTAATATTTTTGACATTGATAAAAAGCGTAATTGGGTGGGTTTCTTTTGATTTATGTATAATCATTGTTCCTAATGCATATATTCCTTCCCATAATACATCTGATTTTAAGCACATGGGTACTTAATAGTACATAGGCGTAAGATGGTAAATAGGAAACTTTCTCTGGAAGTTCTCTCAGGATACAGTTTTCTTTAATGTAGATGCCCTTTTTGGTCTTGTACCTGAATGCATTGGAATATGTATGAATAGAAACTGTTTAGTTTGGTTGTTATTAAGGAATAAAAACTTGTGTTATTTCGAGTAGGGCGATGTGCGGCTGGGTGTAGGCGGGAATCGAGCGTGCTGGGTGTGTTGTGTGAAGAGGAATGTGAATGCATAGTGCTACCCTTACTCCCCCCGTTTCTGCCAGTTGCTGATTCCATGACATTTCCAGAGCCTTCATAACCCAGCAGCCTCCTGGGCTGAACATGACATTAAGAGCAAAGCCTTCAGCCTTTGAGTTTTGCGGAGACTTCATATTTAGGCTATTGTAGTCGTAAACCAGGGTCTGAAGAGGTGGCTCAATGGCTAAGAACACTTATTCTTCTTGCAGAAGACCTGGGTTCAGTTTCCAGCATCCAGGTGGTGGCCCACAACTGCCTGTAGCTTCAGTTTCAGGGAACCTGATGACCTCATTTGGCCTCCGCTAGCACTGCACACACATGGCGCAAAAACATGCACTAACACACACACATATAGAAATAAAATAATTTACTTTAAATTAGTAGAAAACCTTAATTTAACTTCTATATTGTCTTGGTTTTGAAAACAAATACATATATAACTTATAAAAAGTCCATTGAGTGTAATTAACTGCCCACCAACTACCATAATCCTGGAACATATACATTGTATAAATACTGTTTCCAGATATTAAAAATAGATTTCTAATGTTTCTACTTATCATTACTTCTGATTTTTGCATTTTCCTTGTCTAGGGATAGCGTTTCTGAAAATTTTGGTGTGTGATGATTTCGTTGAAGGAAAGATGGCAACTTAGAAAATCACTTTTTTTTTGATTTATGAACATCAGTTAGAATAATCAACCCAATTAAGTAGTTCATTTACCGTCACCTGTTCTAGTCTGTCTGCCATTGTACAGACAACTTGGCCTGCACATTTGCCTCCATAGAAACTTTATTCAGTGAAATTTGCTGTATCAGCAAAATTCACAAAAATGAGAGAATTGTATGAATATAATAAATGTAAATGAAATGATATGATCTGAATTTTCATAGCATTTATATGGAAAAGTTTCTCATTGAATGGCTAACTGGCTAGAAGTACCATATTTCTTACAAATTTTTAAACGTTTTGTGTGTAAGCGTGCATGTGTGTCTGTGTGTATGTGCATATATGTGGGTGTGTGTGCATGTATGTGTGTGCATGTGTTTTGTGTGTATGTATACCAGAGGATGCTGTGGAGAAGATAACAAGGGAGCTAGGTTTTTCCTTTCACCATGTGGGTTTCAAGGATCAAATTCAGAGGGATGTTTAGTGGCAAGAGACTTTACCTGTTAAAGCATCTTGCTGGCCCCATATTATCATTTTATCTTAAAAAATGTGTTGATGGGGGCTGGACAGATGGCTCAGAGGTTGGGAGCACTGGCTGTTCTACCAAAGGTCTTGGGTTCAATTCCCAGCAACCTCATGGTAGCTCATAACCCTCTATAGTGACATGTGGTGCCCTCTTCTGGCCTTCAGGCAGAATGCTGTATAAATAGTAAATGGATAAATCTTTAAAAAAAATATTGTATATCCATTGTGTCTTACCTTTGAGAAAAATCATCTCTAATATTATCATCAAGATTTTGGGTTTTGTCTCCCTCAACCCCTCTTTACTTTTTTGTTTTGAGATAGGGTTTCAGTATGTACTCAAGTTTGTCTGGAACTTGAGCACCTTAGGCTCACACCTCCCACCTGCTGGGATTACAGATTCTCTCTCTCTCTCTCTCTCTCTCTCTCTCTCTCTCTCTCTCTCTCTCTCTCTCTCCTGCTCCTTCTCTTTCTCTAATCCTGTTAAATTCTGCTAGGAGTTTTGTCTTTTGCTTATCAGAAACAAACACTGAATACAGCTCTGTTTGTAATTTTATGATAAAAATTTGAAAGTCTACCGTCTTTGTTCCCAGTTGTCCGAGATACATTTAATGTTTTATGTGAGTCAGGCCCTCTACATAGGTTTTCTTAACTTTGGGGCTTTTTTAAGTTGTCATGATTGCTATCTCAAGTATAAGAGGTATAGATGTGCTATTTGTTTTAGAATAGCTTAAGGTTAGTATATCTTTTTATAGGAATTGTGCTTAGGATTATGAATAGACAAAGGTTCTGAAAATAGTTTTGTAAGTTTGGAAGAACAGATAATTAAAGTGGAAGGGAAGTCTTGAAATTCTTTACTACTTATTTATATATCTATCAATCAAATGGGCCAGTTTGGAGCAATGAGAACTTATGTTTAAACTACTGTTTTGAAGATTTTTCTGTTTCATTAAAAATAATGTTTTGTTAAAGAGTATAAAGATTATATTAAATGATATTGGCTCTGATAATTTCTAAACATTTTCATACTACCTTAAATTTAAAAGACTTAATGGTCTGAAACTTTTTATTTGTGCTAGGGTCATCATTTTATGACTCAAGGTTAGAAAAATATCCTCTTTACAACTTTCATCTTTATTCTTTGTTTTACTTTGTGTAAAACTCCGAGTCTTTCAGTGTTATTTGTAAGCTTAGTCCTGGCAGCCTGCGTAGACAACAAGTCTTTCTAGAACAATCAAGTATCATTCCTGGAATTCAGTGGCAGTTAAACTATACAGATGTCTTTTGGCTATGAAGTTTTTGTGTTTTGCTTTTTCTAAATGAGATCATTGGATACAGAAATTATTTTGTTTCTTTGTCAAGTCTCTCCAGAGTAATGTTCAAAACTATTTTTTAACTTTAAGAAGGAAAAATCTCAAAATTGATACTCAATACGAGTTGTACAAGCTTTTCAGTGTTTATGATACTAAAACTGCCAGTTGGATTGAACTTGAAATTATGTTTGCTCATTGATTGTTTTACATTTTTGTGCTCATAGTTGTTATTTTTTAATATTTAGAACACTGGATCTAAAAATGCAGTTTCTTTGATTTTATTTTTTCCTTGTTTTAACATTGACTTCTGTAATTTTGCCACAGGTTTAGGGGAGGAGAGGCTGCCTCTCTGGTGAACTGTTGCATCACATCATCGGCTTTGAAACATTTTAGAATTTAGTCTTTGTCCAAGGCTTGGAGAGTTACATATCTAAAGCACTCCTGAATTGTTTATAGTTTACCAATAATAGAGGAAGATCTTGGATCTTTTGTTGTGATTTGGCTCCTTTTTTCCATAAAAACTATCCCCTAATTTTATTGTCTGACAAACTTCTACCGTATATTTCTGCTAAAAGATAATTTTCTCAGAGTTTTACATTTTCTTCTTCCCAGACTTAAACTGCCCAATATAATCAGCTGCTGGTCAACGTTTATTTATAATTACCGTAACCAAAGAACTAATGTTTTAATCACATAAATTACATCTGAGTCAATACATGCTACTGGTGGCTACTGTGTTGAGCAGCACAGTTCATAGCTTATGTGGTATGCGAGCAGGTAAAGGGAAGAAGAAGAGGATTAGGGTAAGATTTCTAATGAAACTGTAGCATCTGCAGTAGTATCTAAGTGTAAAATTGTGCTGAGTTCAGTGATACACCACTAAGAAAAAAATAAATTTGTTATCAATAATTTTAAATTTCTTAATACCTTGGTATAGTTAAAGTATATTTTTTAAATAGAGCATATTATTGAAAATGACTTCACCTTTTTGAAATACAGCTGCCAGAAAGTTTAAAATTACATATAAAATTCTTTTTTGTGGGTGTTATGTTTCTAAAGGTCAGTGCTACTGTGAACTCCAGTAAAGCAAGGACCTTAACTTTTTACTTTAAATTCAACTATGTTGTATTCAGTAACCACGTTCATGAATGAAATATTATGTAGAAATTGTAATCACAAGACCTTTGAAGAACTGAAAATTTTAATTAAACAAAGTAATAGTACAGGACTTAAGGTGTATATGTGCTTCATATTCTATCTTCAGGCATGATTGGCATATACCTGAACATTTATACAAAGAAGGAAGAAACACATGTAGGATGATAATAAGGATACTTTTTCTGAGCAAGACTATATTCACAATGGCATCTAGAATTTAAATTCTGTTAATTTCATTTGTAAGAAATGGGGCAGAGATTGAGTAACTTGGTCTGAAAAATATTAAGTGATGAGACTTCAAGTTTAATTCAGGCAGTCAGGCTTCGTAGTTTCTATATTTTACTTTTAAGTAAGGGAGATAAAAGATGTAATTTTGATCATCCATAATTATTTAATTACTCTCAAGCTATAAAAGTTTTATGAAACTGGGGGAGCCATGGACTTTCAATGATTCTGTTGTTTTCTTGGAGTAATGCTCACTCAGAAATTGTACTTTTTTCCCCCTCAAGATTTATTACAATTCATTTATATGCCATTCATATATATTTGTTCATCACTGTTATGTTTATAACCTTAGCAGTATTTTCTCATTTCTCACCTAAGAAAATGTTGCCACTGGTAGGGTACCAGTGAAATCCTCTCATGATTTCTGGAAAAACAAGACTATTGTCAATTTTTATTTTGTGTGTGTGTGTGTGTTAATCGAGGAGATTTCTGTTCTGTAACAGACCTGAAATACTTTTCTTCGGGGAGAAAGCAAAACACCAAGAATGCATGTTTGTTTCTCCTCAGCTTCTGTGAACATCTCCCCTGGGAAGTTTTATTCACTCTCTAGTTGTAAATCTGCTATTTTATTACTCTGAATAAATTTTATCAAATGGATAGTCATGAAGCTACAGGTCCAAAGGATAAGTACACTTTTTCATTTTTAACCTGGTGGCACAAATTCCCATATATGCTAGTTCATTATTTTTCCTGTTCATAAGATTTTCTTAAAGTAGTGACATACATTTTGATAATTCATACATTGATAAGGACATTTTAAAAACCATTTTGAAAAATATGCCGTCAAAAGATTCTGATGCTTTCTAGGTAGGGAAATGAGATAACTCTGCATTATAAACTTACGTGTAGATGGAAGGCTTGCTTAATTCCTGCTTGCGTGAGTCTGAGCTGGGGGCCACTTGGAATGTTGGGCACCCTGTTCCACACAGCTGGGGACCGTGCACCTTCTCTTGCATCACTCCGCCATCTCTGTTGGTTGTGTTCCTATCGGAGAGATGAATCTGGATCTTCACATCCTTCACATCCGACTTTGTGGGCAAAAGGAAAACAATTAAGCAGCTGGAGGTTATACATGTTCTCATCCTATTGTCCAGAATTTAATCATATGGGCAGCTCTCTGTAAGTAGGGCCTGGGAATCTAAGTGTTGTTTGTTTGTTGATTTATTTTGTTTTTTTTGAGACAGGGTTTCTTTATATAGCCTTGGCTGTCCTGGACTCTCTTTGTAGATCAGGATGGCCTTGAACTCACAGTGATCTTTCTGTCTCTGCCTCTCTTGAGTGCTGAAATAGGCATGCACCACCACACTCAGTATGTTGTATTTTTAAAAGGAAAAAAAAGTTTACTGGAGTACTATTAATTTTTGCCACATGAGTAAATATTTTCTAGCACCTACTGTTTGTGTCACTTTGTACTGGGAATTTTACCTGTGTCATCTCACTTAGTCTCAATGACTGAGGTGCAGGTTAAGTTAGTCAGTAGGTAGGTGCGGAGCCATGATTTGAATACCAGTACTGTGGCATTTCAACACATCTCTGGGGGATTAAATAGATTATCCAGAAGAGTTTTAGTACAAGCAAGCTTGAAAGATGATTCTGTCATCAAGAAAGACTGGACTGTTAAAGAAGTTTTAATGGTATTAGCAGGAATTCATCTTGCTCTTTGTAAATTTTAAATCCAAACGAGAATGTAGATTAGGCAGTTTGTATATGAACAAACTGGGCCAAGTATTTGGGCTCAAGAGTTTAGTTTGAGGGTCTGGAGAGAAGTGCTGGCTGCTCTTCCAGAGGTCCTGAGTTTAATTTCCAGCACCCACATAGTAATTTACAACTGTCTGTAACTCCAGTCCCAGGGGATTCAACATCCTCTTCTGGCCTCTGTCAGTACCAGATAGGCATGTGGTACACAGACATGTTATTTATATGGAATACATCCATACATGTTAAAATAATAAAACAACAAAATAAACAATTTTAGTTTGATAACCTTTAATGTATAGATGGCATTTAAAACTGATTTGAATGGGGTCATTGGAGCTGAGGGGCAGTGAAAGAGAATAAGTTCAAATACCCTGGGGTATTCCATCATTTTCAAAGATCTGAGAGATGAAGTAGAAATAAAGGCTCTTATAGATGACTTTTTATAAATTTTCATTAACTTTCCCAACCTATCTCTGTTTCTGGCTCTTGTGTATAGTATCAGAATGCCACATTCTCTTATTTGGTATATCTTCTACTTTTCCTGCTTTGTTGAGTTCCAGTTGATAGAAATTACCTACTTTGTGAAACGATTACCATTATAAACTATTCATAACCTCTGTAACATGATTGGGATATTTCTCCCCTCGCACAGTAACTAATTTTTAAAGACCGAGATTTTTAGCAGAATTCAAGCCTATACAGCAGTGTTCGCTGTAGTCAAGGTGATGTAGATCAGTTCCAGGATCTGTTTGTGCTGCAGAACAAACTTTGTTGCCAGTCACCAACGTCTCTCCATTACCTTACCTTCTGGTGTGGACAAACATTGACATACTCTATGAAGGAGTTTGAAAAGATTTCATTTGGTTCATTCATGTTGCTGTCAAATACAGTAATCTCTTTTGTTTACAGCTAAGATTTCATTATGTATTAGTTTTGTATGTCATTTGCATATTTTTGCTTTTGTCACCTGGGATTGGGGATTCTGTTCAACAGTTGTTTCCCAGACTAATGTCTAAAAGCTTTCACCCCTTTTTAGTGAATATGTTGCAGCTCCAGTTCTTATGTTTAAACCTTTAATCCAATGGGTCTCAACCTTCCTACTGCTATGACCCTTTAACAGTTTTTCATGTTTGGTACCTCCCCACCATAAAATTACTTTTGTTGCTATTTTATGGCTATAATTTTACTCCTGTTATGAATCATAATGTAATATATATATACATATATATACATATATATACGTAAATATATACATATATATACATATATATATATATATATATATATATATATATTTGGAGGTAGAGGTTTGCCAGAGGGTTTGTGACCCACAGGTTGAGAACCACTGCAGTCTCTTTGAGTTGTGTTTTGTATGTTGTGTGAGCTAAGGATCTACATCAGTATATCTAGTTTTTTCAACACTGTTTAATGAAAACCCTTTTTCTTTTTTACATGTCATTGATTACTTTGTGAAAAATCAAATGCCTACAAAAATGCTATGACTTGTTTCTGGACTCTCTTCTATTTTATTGGTATGGTTAAAATATGCTAGTTATATTTTTATGATTGCTGTAGGTTGTAGCATATTTTAAAGTCAAGCTGGTAGTATGTCTCCCAGATTGTTTTACCCAGGATCTCTCCGACTATTCCGGATCTTTTGTGGTCCCATGTAAATTTTAGGATTTTTTTCTGAGTTATTTGTTTTGAACCCAGAACCTTGCACAAGTAATCTACCATTGAGCTGCATTTTCAGTCTTCTCTTCACCTTTGTAAAAATAATATTTACAATTTATTCTTCTGAAATTTCATACATTTTCACAATGTTTTGATCACATCCATCCACTGCCGCCTTTCTCAAACTCTCCCTGCCCTTGCTCTCACCACTCTCTCAAATTCCTGTCCTCAGTTTTGTTGTTCTTTGTGTCCCGAGTCCAGTTAGTGCTGCCCGTGGTCTTCTGGGTGTGGGGGCCGATGGGCCGTGAGCTTCACCAGCTGCCTTCTCAGAAGGGAATGGCTGTCTCTCCTCCACCAAGGGGGTGGTCCTTGCTGGGCCTCTGTCACTGGTGTTGCAGTTTTGACTGGCTTGATCCTGTGCAGGTGAGCACAGGTCCTGGGCAGAGATAGGTCCATCAGCCATGGCAGTCTGTATTTCATAGCTCTCTTCATCCGCTAGCTCTTAACTTTCTGTACTGTCTTCCACAGTGTTTCCTGAGTCCTGGATAGATGACTGCCTCCCCTTTTGAGACAAAGTTATTTCAGCTTAGCCTAACACTTTAAATTTTCCAGATTTAGCCATCTGAAAGTGGAATTACAAAGTACCATTGCAACTGGCTGGAATTTTTTTTTTCTTTTCTATTTCTTTTTTTTAAATTCAATTCTATTTATTTCAATTTATTTACTTTGTATTCTCTCTGCAGCCCCCTCCTTTGCCTCTTCCCAATCCCACCACCCTCCCTATTTGCCCACTAAGCCCTTCCCCTAGTCCTCTGATAGGGAAGAACTTCCACCCCTTCTATCTGATCCTAGCCTATCAGGTCTCATCAAGACTGGCTGCATCATCATCCTTGTGGCCTAGCAAGGCTGTACCACCTACGGGGAGGTGATCAAAGAGCTGGCCACTGAGTTCATGTCAGAGGCAGTCCCTGTACCCCTTTCTGGGGAACTCATTTGGAAACTGAGCAGTCTCTGAGCTTCCTTTGAACAGGGGGTGCAGGTCCCCCTGGGCCCAAGAATTTTGACTCTGTTGTTCTTATTGTGGAGTTCCTGTCCCCTTCATGTCTTTCTATCTCCCTCTTCTTCTATAAGGATTCCATAACTCTGCCCAAAGTTTGGCTATGAGTCTCAGCATCTCCTTCAGTACCCTGGTGGGTACACTCTTACAGAGGTCCTCTGTGGAAGGCTCCTGTCCTGTTGCTTGTCTTTTCCTACTTCCGATGTCTATCCTGTTTGCCCTTCTTTAAAAGGATTAAGCATCTTCCCTAAGGTCCTCCTTGTTGTTTAGCCTCTTTAGGACTATACTATAGGTTTTAGTATGTTTATCCTATATTATATGGTTAATATCCACGTATAAGTGAGTATATGCCATATGTGTCTTTCTGCTTCTGGGTTACCTCACTCAGGATGATCTTTTCTAGTTTCCACCATTTGCCTGTAAATTTCATGATTTTTTTGTTTTTAATTGCTGAGTAGTATTTCATTGTGTAAATGTACCACACTTTCTGTATCCATTCCTCTGTTAGGTTGTTTCCAAATTCTGGCTATTATAAAGCTGCTCTGAACATAGTCGAGCAAATGTCATTTGGGAATGGTGAGGCATCTTTTGGGTATATGCCTAGGAGTGGTATAGCTGGATGTTGAGGTAGCACTATTCCTAGTTTTCTGAGAAAGCACCAGATTGATTTCAAAAGTGGTTGTATAGTTTGCATTCCCACCATCAATGGAGGTGTGTTCACCTTTCTCTACAACCTCTCCAGAATGCATCATCCCTTGAGTTTTTGATCTTAGCCTTTCTGATGAGTGTGAGGTGAAATCTCTTGGCCATTTTGATTTGCATTTCCTGAATGACTAAGGACGTTGAACATTTCTTTAAGTACTTCTCTGCCATTCAGTATTCCTCTTTTGAGAATTCTCTGTTTAGCTCTGTACCCCATTTTTTAATTGGATTACGTGGTTTGTTGGTGTTTAACTTCTTGAGTTCTTTCTATATTCTGGATATTAGCCCTCTGTCAGATGTAAGGTTGGTGAAGATCTTCTCCCAGTCTGTAGGCTGTTGTTTTGTTCTGATGACTATGTCCTTTGCTTTAAAGAAGCTTTTCAATTTCATGAGGTCCCATTTTTAGTTGTTCTTAGAGCCTGTGCTGTTGGTGTTCTCTTCAGGAAGTTGTCTCCTGTGCCAATGAGGTCAAGACTCTTCCCCACTTTTTCTTTTAACAGATTTAGTATGTCTGGTTTTATGTTGAGGTCTTTGATCCACTTGGGCTTTAACTTTTTGATAAATATGGGTCTATTTTCATTTTTCCACATGTAGACATCCAGTTAGACCAACATCATTTGTTGAAGATGCTGTCTTTTTTCCGTGAAATTTTCTTGTGTGTATTTGCATTATTTTCAGCTTCATTATTTTTCCAGCTTTCAGTGTATAGATCTTTTTTCTCTTTCATTAATTCATTTCTATGTACAAGATTTTAAAGAATGTTATTGTAAACTGGCTTATTTTGATTTCTGAGATGGTCAGTTGTTAGCATGTAGAAATATGACTGATTTGAGTGATGGTTTTATATCTTGCAACTTGTTTTTTTTTTGTGTGTGTGGTGATGGGAATCAAACAAGGATTTATAGTACATAAATAATAATTACCACACTAGATAATTTAATGTAAATATATATTATATAGAATAAAATCCATATTCAAAATTTCTTAGATGTTTTGATTAAATGCTTTATTGTTTAATCTACGTGCAATTAAGAATCGTACTTTATTTACACTTAGCCATCATGCCATTTTGGTTTAAATTAATAGTGTCTAAGTCCTTTCATGGAGAGACAGGTGAGTCTTCCATGTTGGTATTTGATATTTTTGAATCATAGGCCAGTGTTTTTTGTAGGCTGTCTCTCAGTTTATATTTATCTTTTTCCTCATAATTAACTTTGGATAAAGTAGTTTTGGCAAGAACACATGATGATGCCGTAAAATTGATTGATATGATTATTGATACAGATTTTTTCTGTATTTTTTAATTTTTATTCTTTATATACTTTGCATCCCCAATGTAGTTTCCTCTACCTGCATCCTCCCAGCCTTGTCCCCGAACCTCTCCTTTCCTCTAGATCCATTCCTCCTCCATTTCCCCCCCCCAAAAAAAAAAGGAGCAGGCCTCTCAGAAGTACCAAATTGCAATAAGACGAGGCACAAACCTTCATGCGACGGCTGTACAAGGTGACCTAGTAGAAGGAAAAGGTCCTAAGAACAGACAAAAGAGTCAGAGACACCCACACTTCCACTGTTTGGGGTCCCACAAGAACACCCACCAAGCTACACAATGATAACATATATGCAGAGGACCAAGCTTAGGCCCTACAGGGTTCGTGATTGTACCTTCAGTCTCTGTGAGACCCTGTGATCCCTGCTTAGTTGAGTCTGTGGGTTGTGTTCTCATGGTGTCCTACAACCTTCTGGCTTCCAGAATCCTTCCTCCCTCTCTTTTTCGGGGTTCCCCTTGCATTGCCTGATGATACAGAATTTTATGATTTATGGTCAAAATGGTTATTTAAGGAAAATCACAATTTTTAATTAATTAGTAGTACTACCTATATGTTAATGCTATATTGGAGTGTGACTTTAAAATATAAAATTGAGGGGCTAGAGAAATAGCTCCTTGGTTAGGGGCACATGCTGCTTTTCCAAGGGACCGTGCTCCATTCCCAGCACCCACATGGCTTATATAACTTAGGAGAGAAGCTACAATAATCTTATAGTGTTTATATTTTTATAAGTTCTGTTTCCATGTTATACAAGGACCATTTAAATTCTCAGCATATCCATTTACAATTTTAGTTAGGAACCTTTTTCCTTTTGAATATTGATCACCAAAGACTTAATGAAAACTACTGTGAATACCTTTATGTTACTAATAATGCTTTAAAATAGCTAGATTTTGTTTATTTTTTAATTAATTAATTAATTAACTTTATATACCAACAGTAGTTTTCCATTCCATCTCTCCTCTCTTCTCATCCTGCCTCCATCCTCTCCTGCTTTCTTTCTTTTCAGAAAAGTGAAGGCCACCCATGGTTATCAGCCAGCCTTGCCATATCATGTTGCAGTGACACTATGTGCATCCTGTTGAGGCTAGATGAGGCAGCCCAGTTAAGGGAAAGGGTCCTAAAGGCAGTCAAAAGAGTCAGAGACAGGCCCTGTTCCTGCTGTTAGGAGTTCCACATGAAGATCAAGCTACACAACTGTCACATATGTGCAGAGGGCCTAGGTCAGTCTCGTGTATGCTCTTGAGTTGGTGGTTCAGTCTCCGTGAGCCCCTATAAGCCCAGCTTTGTTGATTCTGTAGGTTTTCTTGTGGTGTCCTTGACCCCTCTGTCTCCCATAATCCTTCCTTTTCCCTCTTCTGTAGGATTCCCAAGCTCTGCTTAATGTTTGGCTGTGGGTCCCTGTATCTGTTTCTGTCAGTTGCTGGTGGAAACCTCTCTGATGATGGTCATCTAGGCCTGCAAGTATAACAGAAATCATTAAGAGTATCAGGGGTGAGATCCCTCTCATGGCATGGGTCTCAAGCTTTACCATTCCTTGGTTCGCCGTTCCCTCAATTTCTGCTTCGTCTTTACCCCTGCATATCTTGAGGAAGGACAAATTGTAGGTCGAAGGTTTTGTTGGCTGGCTTGTCCCAGTCTCTCCATTGGAAGTCTTGCCTGATCACAGGAGATGTCTGGTTCAGACTCCTTCTCACCCATTGCTAGGAGTTTTAGCTAGGGTCACACCCTCATAGATTTCTGGGAGCCTCCATTGCTTTAGGTGTCTAGCTCATTCCAGAGATGTCCTCCCCTCCCCGCCCAGTACAGTTGTCTCTCCGAGTACTCTCTCCCTCTGTCCTCACTCAACCTAATCCCTCCTATTTTTATCCCCACTCCTTTCCCTATCCAGTGTCCCCCACCTCTACCTCTATCTATTCTGTTTCTCCTTCTCAGTGAGATTCAAGCGTCCCAGCTTGAGCCTTCCCTGTTCTTAGCTTCTTTGGGTCTGTGGACTGTTGCCTGGTTCTCCTTTACTTTATGGCCAATACCCACTTATAAATGAGGACACAGCATGCTTGTCTTTCTGGGTCTGGGATGAGCTTTCCATTTGCCTGTAAATTTCATGATGCCATTGTTTTTAATAGTTGAGTAACATTCCATTGTGTAAATATTCCACATTTTTTCTATGTCCCTTCAGTAGAGGGACGTCTAGGTTGTTTCCAGTTTCTGGCTATTATTAATAAAGCTGTTATGAACATAGTTGAGCAAGTGTCCTTTTGATATTTTTATTATGTTTAAAGTATTATTAGTTCATCTGTCCATATCCCTATTCCTTCCGGATCCCCTCTCACCTCTACCCTCAACATCGTATCCCCTTAAAAAAAAAGCTAATCAACTCTCATTATATTTAAAATTACTGGTTCCACATATCTGCTGTTATAGCTTGAATATATCCTCAAAAGGACTACACATTAAAAAACAAACTAACAAAGAACACTAAAAAAAATATATATATATGTTGGAAAGAATCTTCAGATTTTTGCTATTGTTCTAATTTTTCTGTTTTTATAGGATTTATTGCTAGAAAAGTACCTCATATATTATACTGTCTCCATATACTTTAAGAGATGTGAAATAGGGGAGGACCTCCTCCCCTTCTATCTGACCCTAGCCTATCAGGTCTCATCAGGGCTGGCTGCATCATCCTTCTTTGAGGAGAGGGAGAGAAGCGGAAGGGTGGGTGGGACTGGGAGGAGACTAGGGGGGCTGTGGCTAGGACACAAGTGAATAAATTGTAATAAATAATAAATAAATTAATTCATTAAAAAATTTTAAAAAAGAAAAAAAGAGATGTGAAATAGTTGGAGCCAGAATAACTGTTGAGTAATTACAGACAAAGCAAAATAAGAAAAACATGGAATATCTAAAGTTCCTTAATTTGGCAGGATCCAGTATAACACTTAGCAGAATAAACCCCGATGTGCATTATAGAATTCACGAGGATATCTAGCTTAGAGATTTCCAAAGAATGTAATGTTTTGGTTTAGTATTTTTAAAACATTTGTGACATTCTTAGTTTTTATTAACATGTATTAATTATACATCATCGTGGCATCTTCATATGTGTATATAGTGTATTTTGATCATCTTCATCTGTTACCCTCTTATCATTAATAATTTTGAGTTCTGTGAGACACATTAGCTTTGTAGCCCAAGGCTGGTCTAGAACTCATGGCTGTCCTTTCTTTCTTTAATGTGGAGGGAATACAGGCATTTGTAGGGTATACTGCATCTAGCTATACCTTTATTTTTAATATCAGTTATAAAGCTGAAGATAGGTTATAAAAAAAACAACTAAATCTGATTAAAATTGTCTTTTTTATGCAATGTCATTGATTTAGCAAATAAACTGAATAATGCATTTATGACTAAAGAATGCGTTTGTTATTAGGGATATAAAATTTGTAATTCCTAAGAGTTTACAAACTAATAAGAGAGGAGATTTAAATAAGTATTTATAGCGAACTCCATAAGAAAACATTACAGAAATGGAGCCATGGAGTTTGGCTATCTCTTTCATATTAAAATTAATCAATATACTAACTTCATAGATCTAAATATCTGACATCATCAGGTCTTCTCTGATTCATGGAAGTATTTGCCTTTGGCAATTGCCTATGCTGTGCATAGGATTTTTAAGTTTTGCTGTTTTTTTTTAACACGGCAGATAACTAGAACTGCTAGTTTTGAAGTTTTTAGGGTTGGTGTCAGTGTGTGAACACTTTAGCCTAATACTCTGAAAGAGGGATTGTGCTTTACTTTGTTCCTTTTTGGTAATGCATCTTATGATTTCCAAATATTCTTATGCTAAAAAAAAAACACATTTTAAACAAAAAATAAACTAGATATTCTATTTTAATTGACAACTACTTAAAATTAAATTTTGTTGAAATCTGTCTTTGCCAAGGGAAGTTTCTAGTCAATATAAAGGAAATTTACATCTGTTTCTTTGTCCCAGAGAAACCATTTGGCTCCTTACTTTTTGAGTTTGAGGTTTCAATTTAAGATTTGAGTATAATGAGCTGGAGAAATTGCTCAGAATGCATATTACTTTTATAGAAAACTAGAATTTGATTCCCAGTACCATGTCACGCAGCTCATAGCCACCCATAACCCCAGCTCTAGGGTACCCTACGCCTTTGGCCTCCGTAGGACCTGCCCACGTGTGGCAGGCATACACTCATGCAGACACACACTAAACAGGAGATGCATCTGAAAACAAGAATCGAGTATTCCGACAGGTAGATTGATAAACATTTCAGTAGCAACCAATCTGTGAAGCCCAACATGACCAGTCTTAATAAATAAGATTTCCAGGCACGAGTTAATTAGTAAGCAAGCTCACTAACATTAAGAAAGAATTACAGAGCCTTAAAACTCTGTTAAGGAAGTAAACTTTTGTTTTGATGGAAGGAACCTTGATAAATAGTGACTCCCCCAACCCCTCTGGTTTTTCAAGACAGAGTTTCTCTGTGTAGCCTCGGCTGTTCTGGACTCACTTTGTAGAAAAGGCAGAGAGAGGTCTGCTCGCCTCTGCCTCTCAAGTGCTGAAATTACAGGTGTGTGCCACTGTGCCTGGCGAGTTTCTCAGTTTTTTTTTTTTTAATTTTATTTTTCTTTTTAGTTACATTTTGAGTTTCTCATTTTTTAGCGTTCTGTTTACCTGTGAATTTACTTATTAATTTCTCAGTACAACCATCATTCTATTTTATGTTCAGAATTTTTATTATTTATTTACTCACATTGAGGCAATTTTCAATTGGTTAAAATGTAAAACTGTTTAATAAGTTTATGGTTTTCTTTTTTTAATGTTATTTATTTGTTTATTTTTTATTTTTTATTTTTATTAATTACACTTTATTCAATTTGTATCCCCCCCCCATAAGCCTCTCCCTCCTCCCTTCCCAATCCCACTGTCCCACCCCCTTCTTCACTGTCCACTCCCCAAATCCACTGATAGGGGAGATCCTCCTCTCCTTCCTTCTGATCTTAGTCTATCAGATCTCATCAGAAGTGGCTGCATTGTCCTCTACTATGGCCTGGTAAGGCTGCTCCCCCCTTGGGGGGAGGTGATCAAAGAGCAGGCCAATCAGTTTATGTCAGAGGCAGTCCCTCTTCCCATTACTATGTAACCCACTTGGACACTAAACTGCCATGGCTACATCTGTGCAGGGGTTCTAGGTTATCTCCATGCCTGGTACTTGGTTGGAGTATGAGTCTCTGGGAAGTTCCCTGTGTTCAAATTTCTGGTTCTGTTGCTGTCCTTGTGGGGTTCCTGTCCTCTCCAGATCTTACTATTTCCCACTTCTTACATAAGATTCCATGCACACTGCCCAACAGTTGGCCATAAATCTCAGCATCTGCTTTGATAGTCTGCAGGGCAGACCCTTTCAGAGGCCCTCCGTAATTTTTGCTCAGTTTTGGAGTAGCACTGAGTATCAGAGAAAATCTAGTCCTTAATGTGCAAGTACATTTGTAGGATAAGAATATTTTTTAAAAGTAATTTTTATCTATGCCAAATTACTCTTCCAAATAGGTGATCTTTTATTTGCATCTTTTTAGATCCTTGTAAAATGCATTACATTCTCTGGCCTGATTATTAGGTTTTCTAGATAAAACAAAATATAATTAGAGCTTATATGTTAGAGCAAATGTAATTGATTGAATTAAATTTAGGAAAGCAATGCTAAATTTTAATTTTCCTAATACTGTAAATATGTCTTCTTCTTCTTGTTGTTTCTTTGTGTCTTGAGACAGGGTCTTATTGTGTAGCCTTGCTTGTCCTGGGGCTTGCTTTGTGAACCAGACCAGCATTGAGCACAGAGACCCTTCTGCCACAACCTCTTGAGTGCTAGCATTAAAGGTGTGTGGTGCTATGTTCAGTTGTAAATGTTCCTTTCAAGCCTCATTTTTTTTCACTTCTATAGTTCATAGTATTCCTATTATTATCTAATATATGCACCAAAGTTCTTTAAAATAACTCTGAGTAGCATTTTAACTACATAGCAGTTTTCTCTATATGTCCATTGTATTTGTATGTTTACATATATGTAAAGTATTGGAGATAGTTTGAATGGCCTTTCTGAGATACACTGAATAAGGAAGGAAGTCAACACAGAAAAAAAAAATCAGTATATGCCAGTCTTCTGCAGAAAAATGTCCAAAAAAACTTGTGAGTTTATATATGTGTTTCTATACATTTCTGTAGATCGTAGAATACTGGTAGTGTGTAGCAACATAGAAGATGGGTAGTAGGTGGTTAACATGAGATAAGGTGTCACTGCAGAAGACTGAACTCCAGAATAGAACCTAAGGAGGAAATCAGGACCCAGATATCAATTAATAAGCCCTTAGTGTTTGTCTGCATTATTATTATTTTGCTGTATATCAGCAAGAATTCAGCAGGAGGCTGTGTATTTTTTACTTTACTCCACTATTGTAGAACATACTAATCTATGCATATTAAAGCTTTTATTTTTCTTACAGCACATTTTATATCAAGTATTATTATAGACCTTATAACGATAAATAAGGTGTACAAATTCTCTGCCTTAATGAGTCCAAATATCATGTTGATCTTGTAAATTCTGTGAAGATAATAGTGTTTTAACAAGGTAGAAGAGGATAGAAGTAAGAACAAGAGAAGATCTAATTGTGTTAGGTAGTTCAGGCCAGGAAGGTTTTCCTGTTAGGAGGTGAATCTGGTAAAGGAAATCAAAGGAAATAAAGACTCAGATCCTATGGGGAGCAAGTAGGATCCCATAGAACAAATTAAGAATTCATGAGCTTGGTTTGTTCTACACTTGAAGAAGACCAGAGTGACATAGGCATAGGGATGGAAAGTGTGAATAATTGAATTTGAAGAGTTGGGTAGGGCCCTGCCTTGTGGGTCTTGGTCATGTGCGTATCAGGGTTAGCTTTATTTAGTATGGCTTTCATAGGAAGCCCCGGAAGCAGTTTGAACAGGGCAATGCTGTATGCACTGAAAGCTATACTAATTTGGCCTTAAGAAAAATCATTCTGGCTGTTGTGTGGAAAATTGGCTTTAGGGGATAGGGGAAAGCAAGGAGCTCTATCTTGCTCTACTATAGACAAGATGATAATAGTTAATTAGTACAATGGTAAGAATTAGCACGAAAAGAGTTAGCTGTCACATATTTCAAAGATAGTAGAGCTTAAAAATTACAAGAGAAACAGTGTATTTAAATTAGGTCCAATTTATTCTCAAGTTACCATTTTGAGCTCTAGATTTCTTCCTAGCCCCCAAACACCAAAATCACATACAAATTTAAATCTATTTAAGAATATTCACTAGTAACCCTAAAATGAGTAACTCCATCCTTATTTTTATCTTCTTATAAATTTCTTTTACTGAAATTAGGATTAAGTTTTCATTTCGCATTACCAATGAATGAATATTATCTTTTCTGTTTCTGTGTCACTAGAATGAAGATTGTATCATAAAATTAGTTTTTAGAAGTCATGTTTTCTGTATTCCTGTCTTATTAGAACTGTATTCTCTATTTCTCAACATGTGAAAAATGCAATTACGTCTTTTTAAAAAATCAAGCATTTTAGGGCTTAAGGGGTAGCTCCTGGGCAAAGTGCTTGCTGCAGAAAGAACCTGAGTTAGGCTCCCCAGCGCCCACATAAAAGGGCAGGAGTAATGGCATGTCAGTACCTCTGGCCCTGGACGGGTAAAGACAGGTGAAGTCCTAGAGTGTTCTGGTCAGCCAGTTTAGCTTAACTGGTGAGTTCCAGGTTCAGTGAGAGTGTCTGTCTTGAAATCCAGTGTGGTGAGCCCTAGGGTCAGACGCCTGACACTGATTTCTGTCCTCCACACGTGTATGCACACACCACACAAATCTGTAAGCTGTAATCTTCTGCAAATTGCTAAAACTTTGTGTATGATAAGGTGTGTCTGTTAAATGTACATACCTACTTTTTAATTTATCTACTTACCTACTTTCTATAGCTTCCTAAGAGAGAGTCATATAAATTTAAAGCTGGGCATGGCCAACTTGTCTCCTTTTACATTTGTGATATTACCCTTATGACATTTCAAATGGATTTAGTTGTGTAAATGTAGAACATACGGTTGAAAACACCAAATATTTGTTTGGTCTTTTCAATATTCTTAAACCTATTTCTTCTGCCAGTAAGTTCACATTTTATCGGAACTAAAAATGAGCTTTTGAATTGACTCACTGAAGTTTTTCCATATGTGTATTGACTCACTGAAGTTTTTCTATAAGTATGCTCTGTTTCTCTTATACCCTTTTGCCAAATAATCATCTTTAAAGTTGTGCTGTAAAATCTTCACTTGTCTGAGTTATTTGTATGTTGTAATTTTGTGTGAATTGAAGATAATGGTCATTTTACTAAGTGTTGATTGTTTTGAAGCTTGTCATTTGAAGTAGTTGAGTGACTATTTCCATGCTTAGAACAAATAAAAATTACCATCTTTTATGCGAGAACAACTAGCTTGTTGTTTCTCTTTTGGTCAACAACAAAGTATACACATTGCTTTCACATTTCTACATAAATATAAAGCAGGAATGAATGCCAGTACCCACTATGTAAATGCCATAGGTGCATCCCTCTCATTTTTATGTCTCTAAGTGATTTTTTTGAAGGAAGATTTTTGATGCCTGAATTGGCAGACTCTCCTTTGTCTTCATAAAGTTGTTAGAGGTTGGTTTTCTTTTTCTTTTTTTCATTCTACCATCTGCATAAAAAGTCACCAATCACTGCATGAACATTTATCATATTATTGCACTAAAAAATTGTGTTCATGAGGCAGATATTTCTAGCACTTCCAAAAAAAGTTGAATTGAGGAAAAAAGAAGCCACTCTACAGTATACAGCCTGAGGGTATATGTTGACATTTCTGAAAGTTAACATTACCCTTTTCTGTTGACATGAAGGCTACTTATCTCTTAGTACCTATCTCATTCCTGGCACAGATACTGGCCACTCAGCACATGTTTGAATACATTGATGGCTGGGAGTTTACGTTATTACAGTACTGACAGTGGTCCCACATCCCCACTGACCGTCTGCCTTGTTTTGGCTAACTTTTAATGATGTTCTCTTGTCTAAAGTCAAGTTAGCAGCTGAGCATGGTTGTCACATGCTTAACAATCATAGTATCTGGGAGGCTACGGTAGAAGGGTTACAAGTTCAACACTTTGTCAGGACTGCATGCCAGTTTAAGCTAAGTCGAGACAATGAAAAGAGACTTTGTCTCATGAAATAATTAAATAAAGCCAAGGAAGGTTAGTTCTATTATTTTTTTCTCCAATGTTCTAGTTCAGTTTTAGGCCTCTAAAACAGTGGATTAATATTTATAATTAGGTACTGATTGGAGATAAATATAAAAATAGGTTTAAGAGAAAGTTTTATATGCTAAGCATATAGACTGCATTGCAGTCTATTTAAATTTTTTAAAATTTTATTTATTTTAACTTTTTATTGATTCTTTTTGAACTCCACAACATGTACCCCAATCTCACTATCTCCCCCTTCCCCCATATCTGCTCTGTGCCTTTGCAACCTCTCCCTACCCCTGCAAAGAAAACAAAACCCATCCTGCTGTGGAAGCTGTGGTATGTGACACAGTACACCCCTTTGCACAAACAGCTTGACTCGCAAATGTTCATCTCAATGAGTTGTTGGTCCAGTTCGAGGCCTCTGGCTTCTGCTACAGTGTCAATACTGGATCCTCACCAGATCCTGTTGTTGCCCTGTGTCATGAAGATCCGATATCTTTGGTTCTACAGGACCAGCCCCTTCATGAATACGGTAGTTCATAGATGGGCTAGATGTTAGGGTGGACCAACTCAAAGTTCTTGATCTGGGCCTAGGTGATAGTCAAGTTATTCAGCCTACCATCTCTCCCACATTGCTCAAGTGAGGGCTGGGGCAGTCCTCCTGCACCCACACCACCAGGGTCAGCTCTCCATCATTGCCCAGCAATGATGGGTGGGTCCAGCTCTCCCACACCCATGCCACCAGGGCCAACTCTACTGTGCTACCCAGATGAGGTGTGGGGCCCACTCTCCAGAGTGCTACAACTGGTGAGGGCTAGGGCTAGCTCTCCCATGCTGTCTAGGTGAGGGGCAGGACCAGCTCTGTGAGGCCTCAGATATCAACATGGCCCCAGGGACAGGGATGCCCACATGGCCTTCGGTGGTAACATGGCGACAGGTCACAGACCTAGACATGGCCCTTGGTGAGCACAGGCCAGGACATCACTGTGGCCTCAGGTGGCAGTTGCATGCTGCTCTCATCAGGCTGTTCCTCACCAACCTCATGTTTCCAGGCCCTCCTCTCTTCATAGTGCACAAGCCATTCCTCCCATTCTCATCTCTCCCATCTCTCCACCATGTACGTGCTCATCGTAGTGGTGCCTGCCTGCCACGTGCCTCCGTGTGTCTTCTGCCGTTCTTGTACAGCATTTTTATAGCCCTGACTCAATCTCCCATCAAGTGTCCCTCAGCTCTCAAAATGCCTTCATGCATTAACATTCCAGGCAACACTGGACAAGTCTTTTATCTGTGTCTGTTTCTTTGTACAGTTATAGAAGGAGATCTCATAATCTGAAAGAGTCTTCTGTTGGTAGTTATAAGTGGCTAGGTAGTAGTTTTATAAAGTTAACATTTAAGATTGATTTATTTTATAATTATGGGTGTTTACTTGCATGTACATATGTCCACTGCATGCATACAGTGACTGAGGAGGCCAGAAGAGGATGGCAGATCCTCTGAATTGTCGTTACAGATGGTTGTGAGCTACGTGTGGATGCTGAGAACTAAACCCAGGCCCTCTGCAAGAGCAGCAAGTGCTCGTTAATCTCCGAGCCATCTCTCCAGCTCTTAAAATAAAGAAAGATTTCTTAAAAATACTGAGGCTGACAGTGTGTGATAATTTAAATAGTTTAGACTTGAATTGAGGGGAAAATTACCTTTTCAGGGCATTGTTCTCAGAAGAGCAACAAATTAGAATTAAGAGCAGCATGAATACAATGAAGTTTTAACTGCTTTACTACATCTCGAACTAATCAATTATTAATGTATTGGGGAAGTGGGAAAATTATGACTTTTAACATTATGATAACATCACTGTAATAATTATTTCCTTTACACCTCTCTGACAAGTCCCTCAAATAACTGTTGGAGACACTGCACTTCTTGGTTCATATTTCCTGGCCTTGTTTTACATGAAATGATACTTGTTTTATTTTTAACATTTCACACTTAAGTCTTTTGTAGGTGTTTTGTTGTTGATTTTTTTTTTTTTTAATTTGTAAGTAATTTTGTTCCTTTAGGGGAAACATCAATAAGTTTAATTAGGAAATCTTGAAATGCCTTTATCTTACATTTAAAAAGAAAAGAACAATTATTCTTAGGCCAAGAAAAACTGGCTAAAAATGATGTACCTGTTTGTGGGACTGAGGTCACACACCAGGAAGGAAGGCTGTTTTTTCCAGTGTTGGTTTTCGAATACGTCATACTTTGTGGATTCTTGGAAATATCAGTCTTGTATTTTTCAAGCTAACTGAAAGACTTTCCCAAAGGTGAAATATAAAGACTTCTCTTTATTTGGATTTGATTGTAAACTGAGGCTTTGAAGATAGCACAATTAATAGTACCATTTAAGCAAACACATAACAATTCAATTTGGGAGCATTCTGTTTGAAAATTAGTGAAAGTACTACTATAATACACAGCTATTCACAGCTCTTTGTGTTCTTTTCATTCTTTCATTCTCAGAAATAGTTTGTTGCTTTTATAAGGAAGAGAAATAGAAATCTACTTGGGGGGGAGGATTATTTTTAAGATTTTAAAAACCTGTTCTTTTTATTCTAGCAGTAATGTGAAGCATGCCTCTTCTCTTAACCTTCTTTAAGTTCAAACCCAAATTCTAAACAGGAAATGTGCTGCCAGAGTATGTGGGATGGGAAGCATAACACTAAGGTGCAAAGTCTGAGGAACAAAAGGGAAATTTTCTTCTTTAACAACTTCGGACACCTAGTAATCTGAGTTAATGTACTTACTGTCAGTCTGTATCTGATATTTTTACGCATATATTTTCTGTCTTTAAAAAATTCTGATTCAATTAGGATTTAAAAATAATGTTGATTTAGGTCTCTGAATAAAAGTTTCTCTTCTGTTGTACTTCACAGTGTTAAAAATGAAGGTACAGAGCAGAAACAAACAAACAAACATACACACATACCCTGCTACTTAGGTAAAAACAGGAAAAATAATAATTGCAACAAATTCCCCAACACCATCAGTGTTTGCCATCTGTTGTGATATTTGACTAATCTGAATAATACTTGAGATGATTCAGGTTTTGTGATGTGACATGTGCTATATTGGAATCTGCCCTATAAAGTGTTAGTTTCATGGCATGATGTAGAATTTGATTAAAGAGAATGAAGACTAGAAATAAATTTTTACTATCTGCTCTTAATTGTCTAAAATTAGTTAAGAACCCCAATACTTATAAACAGTGAGTTAAATTTCACAACAAAGTCCAACCTGGTCTTTGAGATCTGCTACTCCCTGAGTATACAGACCATGTTAGCTACTGTACTAGTTTTTCATGTAATGATGTAATTCTAGCTCATAAGTAGATATTTTTTTTCATTTACAGATAAGGGAAATGAGGTGCAGAGAGATAGGTAATTGTTGAAGGCCACTTAGCTAATGAATAAATGACATAGGTAGAACCCTAAATCAGATTTTGCCTGCTCCTAGAGTCTGTGCTTTTAGCCAGTACTGTAAAAACAAACTTCTTTCTTGAGTGAGGATGTTATTTAGGATTTGACTTATATCTTTTTTTAATTAAAAGGTATTTTTAGTAGTGATTGTATGATAATGCTTCTTTGTGTGGCACTGATTACTTAACATAATTCTTTACAGATTGCGTTGTGCTATTATAAACAAGAGACTTTTTAACTTAGATTCTATTTTAGACTGGCTAACTTTGATTTTTGGGGAGGCCTGGCCTGTGTACCAGGATGTTAATCAACATCCATGGCTGTTCCTACTAGGCGCTTGTCTCCAACATCAGGATGCACTGATGGTTTAATATGAATACAGGTTACAGATGGAAATATGTCAACATGTGTATCTACACACACGGTCCTGTCACCTGAAAAGGTTTAGAAACAATGATATATCACTAGCAAGAAGCAAACTTTACATTCAAATCTTGGTTTCTAACACTGATTTCCAACAAAAAAAAATAACACATGGTACCTTGAAGAAGTGGCAGATTCTAGCATGAGTTAGAAAAGCCACAAGATTAGCTTATAGGTCTATTAGCGCCAGAAAGAAGACCCTCCCAAAAAATAGTCTACAATTATATGTGTTAGCCAAAGAGTTGAGGAGGGGACTAAAGGATTCTAGTGGCCAAAGCAAAATTTGAGCAACAGAAATATACATATTAGCATTGGATTATAATCCATTGCATGTAGTAAATATCCATGCATTTATGCTGATTAAATGAGTCATTATTAATAAGTAACAAGTAGAATCAGCAGATTTCACATGTGCAGGAGTTTTAGATTCCTTAAACCTAACTCTGCACTCATGTATGCATGAGCTGCCAATGGAGACTTCAGCAGCCTCTTCCACGCCTCTGACTTTACAGTGAAGTTATAATCCAGTGTAGAGTGAATACGGCACACTGTTGCCGCCAGCCGCAGAAAGTGATGAGTCATATTGCTAGTTGACATCCTTGATAGGCACTTACCTTAGCAGTCTTTCTCCCCAAACACACTTGCAGCCTCATCGTGAGAAAAACATCAGGAAAATCTCAGTTGAGGGCATTCCGTGCAGTAGTATATGCTGACTCCTAAAATCTTTCAAGATCATCAAAAACAAGGAAGCCCTAAGAAACCGTCAGAAAAACGTTAAGCCTAAGATGCTTGCTTAAGAAGACATAACAGAGCCTGGCATGGTGCCACAAGCCTGTTGTCTCAGCACTCGGGGAGGCAGAGACAGGTGGATCTCTGTAAGTTCAAGGTCAGTATGGTTTACAAAGTGGATCCAGGACAGCCAAGTCTACACAGAGAAACCCTGTCTTTCACCCATTTTTAAAGCTCCAACATGCTAAAATCGTTTGGAAATGAAGGGCAAATGATTATCCATTATTGATTTAGAGTTATTTTTAACAACATTTTATGTAGAACAACTTTTCTTTATCATATGTTGTAGTTTTAAAAAAAATTTGAAAATAAACTATACACACAATAATTACATCTCAACCAAGAAAAAAGACCTACACCTACATAACTACAACACGAAGAAATAGATTTTCCCAATTGTTCAAAAAAAAATGTCCTTTATAGTTTTTTTTTCTTCTTCCTGTCCTTAAAAGTCCAAGATCCCTTGAAGATTCACTTTTATTTTAAGTTGTCTTAACCTCTCCATCTGTTAAATTAATGTCTTCCTGCCCCACTTTGGGGTGTGTGTGTCTTTTTATGACATTGACTTTTAAAGTCTAGAACAATTTGCTTTGTAAAATGTTCTTTTGAAAGCTACATGTAGAGATTAGAAGCTAACAAACTTTTAAAAATTGAATTTTCTTTCTGTAGTTTTCACTTAACTATTACAATTCAGTGTTTTGAGGAGATAAATGAATAATAGGGATGATTTGGATAATGTAGAAAAATCATTAAAAATAAATGTTTTCATAGACTATTCCAGAAGATGAGGCTTTTAAAGAAGAAAATATGATTATATTAAAAGACTAATACTTCTGACAAAAGGCTTGAAATTTTTTCTGTTGCATTTTATTACTACTTTAATATTTAATATGTATCCTGCTCTGCTGTGTACAGTCTGGGGTAGGGACTAGAGCAGACAAATAATTGCTCAGAGGTAGTAAGTGTGGTAAGGTATGCAGACATAAATGGTAAGGGGCATATGACGTCTTACGGAAGAAAACAAGCAAGATATCTTAAAACTTGGAGGTCAGAAACACTTCCTCAAAGAAAGGAATCTCTGAACAGATGAATGTGGGTTTAAAAAGTATGTGAGGTAACCAGACTAAGTGTTGGTGGAAGAGTGTTCCAGAGAAGGGGAAAATCGAGTTCAAGACTCTAGGAACAGGAATGAAGGGTGTAACTGTGAGTGTGCTCCGTAATAACAATAACAAGAGGGTGCAACCACAGAATGTATGGGTGTTTTAAGGAGCTGGGAAAAAGCATCAGTCAACACTCAGTCTTAAATATAGCCTTTCCTGTCCAGTTCTGGTCAGTTCATGTCACTCTATAAAGCAGGAACTTTTGACTTCCAGTCATGAAAAGTAAGATGGCCTCTGGATTTTAGCTGAACCCTAAATCCATTGCTATTATTATTTGTGTAGGTTTTCTTCCTCATGTGACTCCTATTTTTAATATTATTAATGTAGCATTTGTTAACAGCAATTTGAATATATATATGTATTACTTAAATCATATAGCATGATGTTGCTCCTTTCACTGTGCTCAGAAAAAAGGGGGATGGGATTCATTTGCTTGTTCATTTGTGTGTGTTCATTCAGTCAGTCACAGCCGCCACCACCATCAAAAAGTCTGGAAGTCTTCTTGTTGACAAGTATAGGAAGTAAAAAAAGAAATCACCTTCTGTCTTTCACCATGGAGTTATCTTGACTGACCATTTAAATAGTATTTGTCCTTTTGAGTAAGAATCCCAGAGACGTTTCCCCCCGACCTTGCCCTAAGAAAACAAAATAACTTAAACCATGCCTATGATTTTATTGTTTTTCTTTTGGGGATGGGTATAGTTGACATTTCAATTGAAAATCACATTTCTTTTTAATTTCTCAAAGTTTTCTTCTTATACTTTGTTTATTTTTGGTTTGCTTCTTCATAGACACTTTAGAGGTTTGAACCACTGCACTTTCTTTGCAAATTTTGGTTAATTTCTCAGTTTTAGTGGTTCTTGAGTCTAATTCCTATTTCACCAATCTAATTTTCTGTTTCTGATTTCTGTGATACTATTTGTACTGCCAATTTTAAATGGATTGTGACTGAATTTCTCGTGTGCTGGTCTTTGTACCCTTCTCCTGCTCTTGTCTTGGCAGTCTGCCATGTGTCACACAATTCCACATAGGGATAGGAGGAGGGGTTTGTGGTATTCAGCTGGATCAAGACAACAGGTTGGGCTAATCTCAGTAGGAGCAGTCTCTGTAGGAGAGCGGCCTGCAGATCGTAAATATCTAGGGGAGAAAGCTTTAGTGGACATTTTCTGCACACAGTATCATCTGCACATGGGTCCCCAGGGAAGGCTTTGCCATTCCTTTGAGCCTCACCTGGGGATGAAGCTTTGGAGTCTTTGCATGTGTTTTGCTATGGTCCGTGACATCCTCAATACCCATGTCGACAGCCCACATTCACTCAGAACTTCGCTTACTCAGGGACCTTGGCTCCCCACAGTAGTCCACACCCCCTTTCCCCTCAATAATCCATCTCAGACAAGTCTCACCATATCTAATTCTTCTGGTAAAATTGTAATGAGTTTATTATAGAAGTTAAATAATAGTCTAACACTCTAGTGTCACAAGTAAAACCTTCTGTTACTCCCCTTCCCACCTATCGCTCTGGTTTTATAATCCCTATCAGCCTACTTTTTACCCACATACCACCCACCACGCTGTTCGCCTTATTAAAAGTACTCATTGTGTTGCCTGTTCAGACTCTGGCCTGTGAGACCAGCCTTCCTGACCAGCCAGCTTTCTCTAGTATGCATGCTCCAGGCACTGTGTGTGCTTAACTGGGAGGTATATCATTTGCTTATACTTGTCTGTGATACTATAACAAGGGCATTTATTCCACCAAGGGCATTATTACCTTATGATTTTATACCTAGCACAGCGCTCTCTCTCTCTCTCTCTCTCTCTCTCTCTCTCTCTCTCTCTGTGTGTGTGTGTATGTATTTATCATCCTTGTATTCTTTGGGTTTTATTTGCTTTAGGGGAGAAGTTGGCCTAAGTCATGTGTCTCTGTTATTTTCTTTTTTTTAATGGGATATATTTTCATTAGAGTTAGGCTGTTGTTTTTTTACTCTGTTTTCTTGTACATAACTGACTAATCTTTATGATGTGGTTTACGGTGATTTGCTGTGAATTGTTACATAGTCCTTTGCCTGTATGCAGGCTTTCCTGCTTTTCCTTTCAGTAATCAAATTGCAGGCTTGGGACTGTCAAACTCGACCACTCCAGCCTGGAACCATGCTCAGCCTTACCAATGTAGCCTAGTTACACAGGCCTAACATTGGAAAGCTAGATATACTAAGCCGAGTTGGTAGGCATCTGTTTTTATTGTTTACCTTAAAGATTATATTGGTTTTTCTCTTTTAAGCAGTTAAAAAAGGGAGGAGAACACATTATTAATTTATATTGTGCGAGGGAGCGCAAGTGTGTGCATGCATGCAGGTGTACATGTATGTACGTGCACATGAAGGCACTGGCCAGAAGTCAGCCTTGAGTGTCATTACTCAGGTACCGCTGTGATTTGAGAGAAAAGCCCCCATCAGTTTATGTATTTGAGCACAGGATCTGGTGGTGGTGGCGTGCTTTGGAAAGGTTACGGAACGTTTAGGAGGTGGAATTAGAGGAAGGGCATCACTGGGGACGGGGCTTGAGGTTTTCGAGCTCCAAAGCCGAGTCCTGCTGGGTACAAGGCTCATTCCCGAGTGCAGTTTAGTGCCATCAGCCGGCTCTCTGCTCCCCCTGTTGTGCCTCTTCTGCCTGCTGGCATATTTTCCCTGCCATGATGGACCACTCCCCTCAGTGTCTCTAAGCAAAAAATTAAACATTTTCTCCTTTATAGTATGTGCATGTATGTTTGAGTGTATGCATGTATGTGTGCATGTGTGTGTGTGTGTGTGTGAGGGTTGTCAGGGTATTTTATCACAGCAGCAGCGGAAATTAATGCAGACACCTTGTTTTTTGAGACAGGGTCTCACTGGCTTGGAATCTACCAAATAGGCTAAGCTGGCTTACAGTCAGCCCACAGGATTTACCTATATCTAGCGCCTATATTTACAGCCCTGGGATTGCTAATGTGACCACCACACCCAGCTTTTTGTGTAGGATTAGGTGAGACCTGGTCTTCCTGCTTCATGGCAAGCACTTTACTGACTGCGCCATCTCTCCACCCCCACTTTGTTGAGTTTTTAAAAAAGTATGCTTTCCTGTTTTGTAAAAACCTCAATAGGAACTATACAAGCTGAGTAAAATTCTTTATTGTCTTGACGCTCAGAGATAAGCACACTTTAGAATATATTTTTCATGTCTTTATAAGAATAAGGAAATAATTCATAAGTAGTGCTGTACATTAATTTGGCTTCTTGTGTTTTGCTCAGCAACATTTTTTGACAGCATTCTGCATAGGTAATTGAAGATATGTTTCATTGTCATTTAATCAGTTTTCTGTAGCTGGACATCTAAATTATCATAGCATAAACAATGCATGATAAACATTAATCTTATATATGTATTAAATTTGCGTGAATATTACTTTGGAAGAACTTTTTCAGAGGGGTTCTAAGTAGCTATGCTATTGGTACAAATATTGACAAGTCTTTCAGAAAGATGTACCATACCAAATTGTACCTCTGTTAGCAGTGTGTGAAAGTACTTTTTTCATAAATTTGTGTGCTAGATTTTTGTCAGGTTATCCTTCGTGACTTAGAGACCTCTGATTCATAGCTCTTGTTTTGTGTCTCTTCTGTGAACCTGTGACTGTGCTTAATTATTGGTTTGATATTTGTACATGGTGCCTATTTAACCAATATTTCAAAACAACACGCCTCAAGTTATCACCTGATGTCTTACTACTTCCCCAACCTCCCTCTTCTCCTTAAATGAAACTTAAATTTTTCATAATTACTTAAATTAGGACTCTGGAGTGATTTTTTTTTGTGGTGGGAAAGGGGAAGTTCTCCCCCAGATCTTCCCAACAGATAGATATATATTGCTAAATTATTGAGTTATATCTACTATGCCTCTTTTTATCTAAAATAAGAAACTATGCTCTTCAGCTATCACAGATTCCAGAAAACAGTTTTTTTTAACTTCTTTTTGTTACATAATTTGAATCAAAACTTTTAGGCATATGTATCTAGTATTTAATTTACTGATATACCTTTAAAACAATTTAGAAATACTACTTTCCCTGCTACTTTTTGTAAAAAGTCAGTTAATATTTCCCAGATCATCTCCCATTTGAGGTATTTACATTTTTTTAAAATTTTATTTCTTTATTATGTATACAATAGCTGCATGTATGCCTTCACATCAGAACAGGGCACCAGATCTCATTATCGATGGTTGTGAGCCACCATGTGGTTGCTGGGAATTGAACTCAGGTCCTCTGGAAAAGCAAACAGTGCTCTTAACCTCTGAGCCATTGCTCCAGCCTGGTATTTACATTTTTGGTTGCAAGATTTACCATATTATCTCAATAGGAAGATGTTTAAATATTTTTACTTATCTCTTTAATTATTTACATTGAGGATTTAAAAATAGTAATTTTAAACTGTAATTAATAAAAATAAAAAATTTAAAAATAGTAATTTTTAAAAACAAGCACCTTCCCTTTCCCCCTTTTCAATTTGCATCATTTTGAGTCTATATTATGCTGTCTCAACCAAAAGTACAGTTAGGACAGATTTTTTTTTTAACTTCATTTTTTATGTTGATTCATAATCACAGCCCCACAACTTAATTGTAGACTGAATCACATTTTTAAGTGGTTATTAAGCAATTGTGACCGTGGCATTTAACACAGGTGATTTGACGTAATATCCCAAGGAGTAATGGTGGCATCTTCTCACTTTTCTGATCCCTTCTTCAACAATTACATCAGCTGTCTCTTTAATTTTTAAAATTTATTTATGTATTCACTTTACATCCCTATTGCAGCCCCTCCCTCCTTTCCTAGTTCTACCCTCTCATGCTCTTCCCCCTCCCCCCTCTCCTCCTTAGAAAAGGGGTGCCACCTGCAACCTGCCCCAGCACATCGAGTCACCTCAGGAATAAGTGTATCCTCTTCCCCTAAGCCTGACAAGGCAGCCCAGCTAGGGGTAAGTGATGAAAAAGCAGGCAACAGAGTCCATGGAAGAGACAGCTGTGCTCTAACTGCTAGGAGATCCTCATGAAGACCGAGCTGCCCATCAGCTACAGTTGTATAGGGGACCTAGGTTCAGTCTATGCACGCTCTTTGGTTGGTGGTTCAGTCTCTGTGAACCCCCATGGTCTACAGTTAGTTGACTCTGTTGGTCTTCCTGTGGAGTTCTTGTCTCCTGTGGGTCCCTCTATTCTTCCCCCAACTCTTTCTTAAGACTCCCCAAACTCCAATTAATGTTTGACTGTGGGTATCTGCATCTGTTTCAATCTACTGCTGGATGAAGTCTCTCAGAGCAGTTATGGTAGGCTCCTGTCTGCTAGCATAGCATAGAATTGTTGATAGTATTGGCAGTTAGCTCTCTTCCATGGGGTTAGTCTCAAGCTGGGCCAGTGATTGTTTGTCCCTTCCCTCAATCTCTGCTCCATCTTTATCCTTGCACACCTTGAAGGCAGGGTAAATTTTGGATTGAAGGTTTTGTGGATGGGTTGGTGCCCCCCACCCCACTGGAAGTCCTGTCGAGCTATAGGAGGTGGCCACTCCTGTCTTCATATCCTCTGCTGCTAGGAGTCTCAGCTAGAGTCATCCCCATATGCTCCCAGCAGCCTGCCCCATCTCGGGTCTCCAGCTTGTCCCAAAGTGCCCGCCCCAAATAGGTTTTCATTCTCTCTCCCAGCCCTCTTCACTTTCTACCACTTCTCTTCCTCCACCTGATCCCCACCCCTCCCTTTCTCCCACCCAGTTTTCTCCATCCACTTCCAATATCTGATTTCCTTCCCCTTCTGAGGGAGATTCAAGCATCTTCTCTTGGGTCCTCTTTGTTACTTAACCTCTTTGGGTCTGTGCATGATAGAATGGTTATTCTGCACTCTATGGCATCTGGCAGAGGACCAATATCTAAAATACATAAAGAACTAAAGAAATTAAATGCCAGGAAACCAAACAATCTCACTAAAAGTGGGTTACAGAGCTATATGAGAATTCTCAACAGAGGAATAACTAATGGCTGAGAAGCACTTAAAGAAATGCTCAACATCCTTAGCCATCAGGGAAATGCAAATCAGAATGACTCTGAGATTCCGTCTTATACCCCTCAGAATGGCTAAGATCAAAAACTCAAGTGACAGCACGTACTGGCAAGGGTGTGGAGCAAGGGGAACTCTCCTCCATTGCTGGTGGGAATGCAAACTTGTACAATCAGTTTGGAAATAAATCTGGCACTGTCTAAGAAAATTGAGAATAGCTCTACCTCAAGACTCAGCTATACCACTCCTGGGCATGTACCCAAAAGGTCCTCCACCATACTATGAGGATACCTGCTCAAAGATGTTCATAGCAGCTTTATTCATAATAGCCAGAAACTGGAAATAACTTAGAATGGATAAAGAAAATGTGGTACATTTACACAATGTAATACTACTCAGCTATTAAAAACAAGGACATCATGAAATTTGCAGGCAAATTGATGGAACTAGAAAAGATCATCCTGAGTGAGGTCACCCAGATTCAGACAACCGTGGTATATACTCACTTATAAGTTAGTATCAGTTATCTCTTTGAGCAACTGATATGTATTCAGGCTAGCATAGCTAGTCTGTATGATAAAATATTTGTAGGTCATTCTGCAAGCTGAAATTTTGTAAGCCTCAAATATAAACTTTCAGAGTTTTTCAGGGTTTGTTTTTATTTGTGTGTATCTATGTGAGAATGTTCCTCTTGTGCGAGGATGCCTGAAGAGGCTGGAAGAGGATATAGGATCACCGGGACTAGAGTTCCAGGAGTCTGTGAGCTGCCTGACAAGAGTGCTGGCAACTGAACTCAGGTTCAGAAGAGCAGCAAGTGTTCCTAACTGCTGCTGTGTGCTTCCTAATGTTTGTGGCTCCCTTTATCTTCTCCAGCATCGCCCTTTGAATGTATAGGGCTGGTCTAGACATTTCTTTGCTTAAAGTTCATCAATGCTCTTTTAAAAATCTCTCTTTTTTACCATTAACAAATGAATCTTCCAGTTTGATGTAGATGACAATAGCCCTTATTTACCTATTTATATTATCTGAGGAAGTAGAGTGGAAGCTAGAGTCAAGGGCTGATTCCTTTTAAGAGAGTTTCTCTGAATTTTTCTGTCTCCTGCTTTTTAGGTGTTGGAAACTTGATTGTTCTTCTGCTGTGGGTAATGGGAGTGGTACTCGGCATGATGAGCTAATGCTGAATAGGACATTATCTTGTACTTTCAGTTACTCTGATCTGAACTTTTGAAGTAGCTTTGTGTATACATATCACACTTCCCAGTCAAGAAAAAAACCTTAGGCAGAAGAAAAATAATAAGGCCTGCTTGGTGTCCTCATGTCCCCATAAGTCATGTAAACCCTCGGTGTCAGTGGGGTCTTCTGGTTTTTTGTTTTGTTTTGTTTTGTTTTTATCCAATTCTGAAAAATGTACTAGATTTATAGACTAGAGAGTTGTATATGACCTCTTGAGTTGTCTCAAGGTAATATAAATTATTTTATATTTTTGGGATCTGATATTTGAATAGGCATAAATTTATAAAACCTTTTAAACTTTTCTAAATAAATTCATAAAAATCTGCTTTTTAAATTATTTTCCCTTATTGGAGAGTTTTTTGTCAAAGTGCTGTATATTGTCATGTTGCCAGAAGACTCTCCTAAGTTCTTCAACTGATGGTTTTACATGGTCATATTTGTAAGCATCACTTACACATATATAGCAGATTGCAGCATGGTCTTCACGTGGCTTCCCTAACAGTGGGAGTAGAGGCTGTCTCTAACTCTGTTGCTTGCCACTGGGTCCCTTTCCCCTGCCTTAACCTGGCCTCAGTGGAAGGGGATATGCCTAGTTCTGCTGAGACCTGAGGTGCCAGGGTGGATTGGTACCCATTGGGGCCCTTCCACTTCTCTGAGAAGGAGAGAAGGAATGGTGAGAAAGGAGTGTTAGGGTGGGACTGGGGAAAGAGGAGGGAGGGGGCTGGGATCAGGCTGTAAAGTGATTAAATAAATAAATAAATAAATGAAAAAATCTTTTACATGTTTTAAACACAGTGATTAGAAATAGAAATGGCACAGTAGAATATTACTCAGCAATAAAAAACAAGGAAATCATGAAATTGGCAGGTAAATGGTGGGAACTGGAAAGGATCATCCTGAGTGAGCTGTCCCAGAAACAGAAAGGAACACACGGTATATCCTCACTCATATAGACATATAATATAGAATAAACCTACTAAAATCTGTACATCTAAAGAAACTAATCAAGAGGGAGGACCCTGACTAAAGTGCTCAATCCCCATCCCGAAAGGCAAAGAGGATGGACATCAGAAGAAGAAGAAAACAGGAAACAACCTAGGAACCTGCCACAGAGGGCCTCTGAAAGGCTCTGCCCTGCAGACTATCAAAGCAGATGCTGAGACTTAGGGCCAACTTTTGGGCAGAGTGCATGGAATCTTATGAAAGAAGTGGGGAATAGTAAGATCTGGAGAGGACAGGAGCTCCACAAGGAGAGCAACAGAACCAGAAAATTTGAACACAGGGGTCTTTCCTGAGACTCATAGTCCAACCAAGTACCATGCATGGAGATAACCTAGAACCCCTGCACAGATATAGCCCATGGCAGTTCAGTGTCCAAGTGGGTTCCATAGTGGGAAGAGGGACTGCCTCTGACATAAACTGATTGGTCTGCTCTTTTATCACCTCTCCCTGAGGGGGGGAGGGAACAGCCTTACCAGGCCACAGAAGATGACAATGCAGCCACTCCTGATGAGATTGATAGACTAAGATCAGAAGGAAGGAGAGGAGGACCTCCCCTATCAGTGGACTTAGGGAGGGGCATGTGAGAAGAAGAGGGAGGGAAAGTGGGATTAGGAGGGGAGGAGGCAGGGTTTATGGGAGGATACAAAGTGAATAAAGTGTAACCAATAAAAGTTGAAAAAAAAAAGAAATAGAAATGGGAGCTTCCTAACATTATTTTATTTATTGAATGAGTCGATTCTTCATGGAGTCAGATTACTTTTCATCTGTAATTTTTAAAATTTATTTTTTTATTATTATTATTGTTATTGTTATTATTGGTTTTCCCAGACTGTGCATCCCTAGCTATCCTGGAACTTGCCCTGTTGACCAGAGTGGCCCTGAACTCTGGGATCCACCCATCTTTGCCTCATGAGTACAATTTTACACAATTTTTATAACCTTTAGCCACCCACTTTAGAAAATTTCTAAGGATTAACATAAGTTGCTTTTCTAAAATGAACCAGAGAAAAAGATCCTGTTGAATATTTCCCATGATTGTGGTTAATTAATAACATCCTACTACTGCTTGAATCTAGAAGTCGACATTGTTTACATAAGAGAGCCTCTTACACAGTTTACTTTATAAGTTCTCTTCCTTTTTTGGGTTAAGACTTGAAATGCATCTGAGTCTACCTTTTTATCTACTTTGGTAATGATATATCAGTAATAGGGCTTTTACTTCAAGTCTTTGATATTTTGTTGAAGCAGATAACTTTGATTTGCAAAAATAGCCAAACCAGTTATTCTGTTTTCACGGAAATGACAGGGCACAATAGATAGCTTTGTACTCTTCTGTCTAAAGGATGAAGCATTAATGCTGTGACTCAGTTATTGATGTGCCAACCAGGCATCAGTTATCAGGCATTATGACAGGTTTGTTAATGATTCCCAATGTGAGTCTCAAAGAAAAAATTGTAAATCACCTTAGGGTAGCACTGATTAAAAAAAAAAAGAATTAAATTTACATAATTCCATCAAAAATTCAAAAGAGATAGCCCTGGTTTGGCTATTTATTACTTTGTTTTTCTGTTCTGTTCTAGTGGGAAGGTTCAATTTTATTTCAGTCTTCCTGAAATATAACGTTTACAGCAAAATTTGTGATGATTTTGTTTTGTCTTATCCAAAAGTATTTTAATTTTATTTTACAAATGTGGATTTTATTTTGATAGCTTATCAATTGACTAAAGTTTCAGATAAAAGAAAAATAGTTGTAGTTTAACCTTGGTATGGTGAAAATAATATATATTTTGGAAATAAATAACCAAAAGGAAGCCTATACAAACAGTCTTCCAGTTCCTTTAAGTTTTTATAGGTTTTTGTGACAGGGTAGAAGACTGTCTCTTGGCTGGTAAGGTAGCTTTTGGTGTTGTACAGGAGATGATCTGTAGCATTGTTTCAGCTTGTGTTTCTTTGTTTGAGTTTTGATTTCTTTTGTCTCAAAACTATAAATTGGAACAGTACTAAAAACCTAACTTTTCCCAAAACTGAAGTGGCTCAAGAGATTTCAGAGTCCTTAATAATTTTCACACATGGGCTGGACAAGAGTTTAGTTATTTATTGTAAAAGTTCATTATTTTCCTGCTTGCCTATAATGAGAATAGCTTACATAGTTATATAGATAGCAGCCTTCTAAATTTGAAATTTTGGTTACACTCTTATAGATTGAAGATAGGACCGTAAATAATGAGCTGGGATTTGAGCAAAAATAAGGAACATAGAGGTAGTTAGAAAGAATATGTTTGTAGCTGTTAATTTCTGAGAGGTGTTAGTGTCAGACCTAAGTTTGTTAGACATTCTTTTTTACATCAAGGTTATGCTCAGCCTGTGGAACCCTGGGCCTCTGTTTCAGCTTGACTGAACTCTTCAAGAGCAGTTGTGACAAGGTTTCCCTTAGTTTCCCCAACCACTGTTCTCGTACTGTTCAAAAGTCCAAAATCTCCTTGTGACTCAAGGTAGACTCTTAGCTGTGAACCACTAGATTAAAAACAGTCATGTTCTTCCAATGTATGGAAGCACAGAACACACAGTGTGCTGTGTGTTTTTTCATTCCTAATGTCCGAGCACGAAAGTGTGAAACTTCTTTTAATTCTTTCAACGACTATGTCACTTTGTAATTGCCTTTTTTATTTTTCTGTTCTTTGAGGCAGGGTTTCTTTGTGTATCACTGACTGACTGTGAAGTGCTTCTGGAGTGTTTGGGATTAAAGGCATGCACTACCACCACCATGCTTTTCTGACCAAACTTTAGTTTACCCGTTTCTCTTCTCTGTTGTTTGCTCTTGAGTTTCACTGTAAACTTAGCTAAAAACAACCCCAAAACTCATGCTATAGTCTGAAAGTTATTCTGTTTTGAAATTTTGTCTACCAAGTAAGTTTGTTATGATTTCAACTTCACTCAAGTTTTTAGGAAATGGGTGAATATAGACACATTCTTTGCCAAAATATAGCAAGAGTGATCTCTAGTTCCCAGTAAAATTCTTAATAGAATGATAGAATTCTGAAACCTAGAAGTCTGTTCTTCATTGTTGGCATTTTCAATCTGTATTCTGGTTTTCAGAACTCTCAGCAGAACTGTTCTTTAAGCAACATTCTAGAACTTCTGTGGCCCACAACTCCAAAGTCTTTCAATGTCTTCTCCCAAATCAGTTCCAAAGGCCTCTGAACCAAATGGTCAGACTGATTGCAGCAACAATCCCAGTTTTGGTACAAATTATATGGAATTAGTTACCTTTGTCTCTTTGTGAGTACAATGTTTGATAGAAACAGAGGAGAAAAGATTTTGGTTGATTGATAGTTTCAAGGGATTTTTCAATCTATCACACCAAGGAAGGTATATGAGAGTTCGTAACAATGAATGGGGTGGAGGCTCCTTATACTGTGGAGAGCTAGGACAGAGAGCAACCAGAACTACAGCTTGCATAGTCTTCCCCTAGTGGCCTGCTCCTACCAGCCAGACTATTTAAGCTTCCATAGCCTCCCAAGACAGTGCTACTTGGGAATAAGAACAAAACAGGAGCCACAAAACATTGAAGATATATGAGGTTTAAAAAAAAATACATATAACTTTTGTGCCACAATATATTTTACTATGAAACATCTGCATGGTAATTATCTAGAAAAATAATATTTTAAAACAGTTTTACAAACAAACTACAGTTTGTGTTGTGTGTTTTTGGAGTTCATTTTCTTGAACCAGTTAAGCTAATTTTAAGTATGTCTTTCTCTCTCTCTCTCTTTAAACCTCTTTCATGAGGCCTTCCCTAATGGTAATAGAGCTCACAATGTAGAATTAATAAGTTATACTGACGTTATGAATCTAAGTCTAATGGGAAACAACTAATTATTGTTAATAGTGTTGACTTAGGTATATTAAATAGTTTATTGGAGGAATTGTCTTTTGTAAGAGAGAACTGAGAAATGATTGTGCCCATTCTTTTCTTATAAGGGAAACAAGGTTATATTTTTTAAAGTTTCAAACATCTGTCTGTCTGTCTATATGCATGTGATCAATGGAAGTGTTACAGCTCTGAAGAGAAAAGTGTCCTCACAGTCATGAGCCAAAGAATACCACAGAGTCACACCATATGACAAACCTCACAATAGAAATTTATTGGGAGGGGAAACCCCAGAGATGGCTGCCTCTAGGTGAGAGACAGCAGGGAACTGAGAGAACAGGCATTATGTAGGGGTTCTTGGGGGAGGCGGGAGCAAAGCTTTTCAGGGTGGAGATTTCCAGGGTAATGATTGGTGAGATTCCAAGTCCTGAGTTTGGAGGCGCTCAGGGGTTGGTGGGTTTTTCTGTTCAGAGGTTGGTGGGTTTCTATGGCAAAATCAGGGATTAGTAGGTTTTCTTGTTTGGGAATTGGTGGTTTTTTTTTTTTTTTTTTTTTTTTTTTTTTTTTTTTAGGGTGGGGTCTGCCCACTCTCCTGCCTCAGGGCTGGGAATGACAGATATAGCTGTTAGAAAATGACAGGGCCCTTAGGAAAGTCTGAGGGCCAGGCCTGTCCCTACTCCTCAGGCAGGGGGTTTGGCCACTTTCTTCTTTTGAGGGTTTACAAAGTTTACAAAGGCTACAAAGGGAGTCCGCAGCAGGGAAGGCCTTCTCTGCCACTTGAATTGGTGTGAGTAGCCAACATTCAATAGACTAAAAAGAAGTAACAATCATCACACAGTCATCATAGGCTTTAAAGTAAATGTATGCTCTGCCCGTGATGACGTTCAGCTACAGTTTTAGTATTAGAGAGGCCGATCTGGAAAGATCAGGAGTTTAGAGAGCACGGATTATATGATGAGATTCCTTCTCCAAATAATAATCTAAACATTTTCCTTCTAAAGGACCAAAGCTCTAAAGGAGCAGAGATGATTCAAGAACAACACGAGGGACTAGACTGCCTGAAAAAAAAAAAAAAAACTCCTTTGATAGTAGTCATATAATATAGGATAAATATACTAAAATCTATTGTCCTAAAGAAGCTAAACAACAAGGAAGACCTAGGGAAGATGCTGAAACCTCACTCAGAAGGGCAAATAGGATAGGCATTGGAAGTAGGAGAAGACAAGGAACAGGACAGGAACCTTCCACAGGGGACCTCTGTAAGACTGTACCCATCAGGGTATGGAAGGAGATACTGAGCCTCATAGCCAAACTTTGGGCAGAGTGCAGAAACCATATAGAAGAAGAGGGAGACAGAAAGACCTGGAAGGGACAGGAACACCACAATGAGAACAACAGAGCCAAAAAACTTGGGTCCAGGGGCCCTGCAGAGACTGATACTCTAACCAAGAGAAGACCTAGACCCCTGTTCAGAGGAAGCCCATTGACTGCTCAGTTTCCAAGTAGGTACCCTAGTAAGAGATACAGAGGCTGTCTCTGACATGAACTCAGTGGCCAGCTCTTTGATCACCTCCCCCTGGGGGGTGCAGCCTTGCTAGGCCACAGAGGAAGATGATGCAGTTAGCCTTGATGAGACCTGATAGGCTAGGGTCAGATAGAAGGGGAGGAGGTCCTCCCCTATCAGTGGACTAGGGCAGGGGCACAGGGGGAGAAGAGGGAGGATGGGTAGGTATAGGGAGGGATCTACAACCAGGTACAAAGTGAATAAATTGTAATAAATAAATTAATTAATTAAAAATTCCCCTTTGGAGTGGGATTTATTAAACCCAGAGCCTGGAATCTAGTGACAAGTTCTTTTCCACTGAGCCACCTTATACTATTATTCTTTTGCTTCTACTATAATCTAGAAGAGAGCTGGGCATGGTGGTGCACACCTTTAAACCTTGCACTCAGGAGGCAGAGATAGGTCGATCTCTTTGAGTTTAATACCTAATGTGCATAGTAGGTTTCAGGACAGCTAAGGCTGTGTAGAGAGACCCTGTATCAAAAACAAAACAGAAACAAATGAAAAGCCTTGAAGCAGCAAGTTACTTTTCCAACAGTGTAAGCTGACATAAATAGGAAAGAGAAGAGCTGGGCGTTATGCTATACATCTGTTACGCGGTGGAGGTGGGTAAGAACAAGATTTAATTTGGCAGCTCGCAACCACCTGTAACTTGAGTTTGAGGGAAGCTTAGGCCAGGGCACCTGCGGCCACATGCTGTATGGAGACGCACCAGGTACATATAGAAAGGTGCACATATATGCATCTGATTTAAAAGAGCATAATTTACTTTAAATGAATGTACATTTTTAAAACTTTAGAGAGGAGCAGGGAAGTAGCTCAGTTGGTAGAATGCTTATCTGTGATACACCTTCCATCCCAGCACTGAATAAACCAGCATGGTCTACTCATCTGTAATCTTAGCACTCAGAAGAGGATCAGAAGTTCACAATTGCCATCTGCATCATAGTAGATTGTGGCCAGCCTGAACTATTGAAAAGAATTAAATGAATTGGCTTCTGGAGGGTTCAGACATGACCTCAGAATTATTGTAATCCCCCCCCCAACTCATGAAGGAGAATATAAGAAGTACTGAGAGACTAGAAAAAGAGAAATGTTCCATAGTTTATGAAAACACAAGTCTATTACCCTGATATAATCTAAACTGTTACTAAACTTGAAGAGATTATTTAAAAACAAATTCCAAGTAGATAGAAAAGAATGGCTTATCACCATGAATCAATATGAATGTCTAAGAAACAAGTCATGACAAACTGACCTCATTTTTTGCTTTTTTCCCCCTCAGTTTTATAATTGCTTTTGAATTCGAAAATAGTAAAGACATGTTGTATCTTGACTTTAGCAAAGAGTTGACAAAGTCTCCTTACTGTTCTTGTCAAAAAGATGAAGTGTGGGTAAATGGATTTACAGTTGTTTATATGCTGAACCCATGCCAATAGGACTCAGAGTTTATCCAAACAATAATAGCCAGTTGCTTTATTCAGTGATTTCTCAATGAAAACTGATGGTGGATCATAGTTTGCATATATCTAGGAACTTTGGATTTGTAGTTGTGAAATACTGATTAAGGAGTTGTTCGTTGAAACTTAAATGCCTAGATTTTTTCATACAGTTGAAATACCAGTTACATTCATCTAGCCGAACTATTTTCCATTGTATATATTTTTAAATTTCATAAACCAGTTTCACTATTCATAAAACCAAGTAAAAAAATAGTAACTCTTAAAGCATGGTCTGGCTAGACTTGAGTGTTCACATTATAAAGAATTTTTCATTTGTATATTTGTTTAATAACACTTGCATTAGCCCCAGGTAGTTGTTTTCCATGCTCGTGGAATGTCAAGGTTCTGTGAACTAACCAGAGAGAGACTCACACAGTGTCTTTACATTTTTTTTTTTAGATTTATCTAATTTTATGTGTATAAGTGTTTTGCCTGCATGTATTTATCAGGTGCATGCAGTACCTACAAAAGTCCGAGAGGGCTTGGGATCTGGAATTGGAATTGCCATGGGGGTGGTCTGCAGGAGCCACAGTGCTTTTGACTGAGGAGCCAGCCATCCCTGCAGCACCACAGTGTGCTCGTGAATTAATACTTCTGTTGGCTTTCTGATGATCATCAGTGAAGTATCTATTTAAAGTTTTTAAAGATTCTCTGAACTTCTATAAAAATCATTATGCTTCAATATGTAGAAAGTTCTTTTAGTTTCTGGAGACAAGGAAGTCTATGATGAATGCTGTGTCTAGAATACTTTATTATCAATTGTTATTCTTAAATAATGTCAACTCAGTTTTATTAACTTTTCATTAGGTATAATTCATTGATCCTTACAGTATTTTGTCTTGATTGTCAAAAGCCATGATAGAGGTGCTAGAGAGATGACTCAGTAGTGAAAAGCACTGCCTTTGCGAAGATCCTAGTTGTTTCCCAGTACCCACATGATGGCTCAGAACCATCCATAACTCCAGGTCCAGGAGATCTGTGACTCCTTTCTTGCCTCTTCTAGCACTTGGACACATGTGGTGCACATACATACATGCAGGCAAAACACTCATACAGATAAAACAAGAACAAAAAATTAGAGTAAAATAGTTGCAAACATTACTTTCAGTTTTAGTGATGCTAAGTAAGAACTCTACCTTCAGCCTCTAGTTACACATTTTAAATAAAATGTCAATTTTAACAGAATTGTCTCACCCTTTTCTTGTATCTGTCCATCCCAGTAGAAGTTTATGGTAAAAAACAGTATGATTTTACATTTAGCCTTTTCTGTTGCAACTGGTTTTTAACATCTCAAAGGCCTTTAAAATAAGAGTTGGGTTAACTCCATTTTCCCTTAAAGAAATCCATCATGCTAGATAATTTGTGATTTGGGACTTTATTGTGATTTTTTTTAATCTTTTAATTATCTCTAAGCTAAAAGACTTTATTTTTATAAGTTAAAATCTCAAGTAGGTTTTAAAGATCTTAGAGTTATCAATAATTATGTCATATCTTAAAAGTTTTGAGTTTAAGAAAAGGAAATTATGAGTTAAAGTGTTGACTCAAATGATCATTTTTAGTTATACCTATATTGTGTTTTATCAAAACTAAACCTTTTCCTGAAGATATGTTGGTGACCAAGTTTTGGATATTGGCACCTATGCTGTTGTTTTAAATCGAAAAGGAGACACATTCTTTATTCATTCAAAAATCCTATGCAAATATCTCTCTTTCAGCCATGTACTTGCTATCCTCCAAGTTTTTGTCTAATATTTACAGAGAACTTGAGGCACCTGTCACCAAACTGTAAAATTACTTAATGAGCTCATTGGTTTTGTTATTGTTGTGCAGTGAGTATTGAGCATATTGATTATGTGTTAGGTTTTATCATCTTCTCAGCAGTGAACACATACTGGAGTATAAACAAAAGTAACAGTGTGATTTTGAATTGGGGGGATAGTGGGATACTCTGTATGATAGGGGTTCGGTATTCATCACTGTAGATGTCTTTAAGCTTATTTGTTTTAGTCACAGTAGTTCTCCCTCTTCTCAGCATCTATTTTGTTAGGACAAAGAGAGTAGTTGTTTGGGTATGTATTTATTACTAGGGCTTAAATGTTCTCTCTGAGCTTTAGAAACACTGATTGCCTGGTTATATTACTATCTCCCGTGTAGGTTCTTCGTATTCATATGTAGTAAAAAAGAACAAAAAGATTAGAGATGCAGTGTTATGAAATAGTAGGTAAAAGAACACAAAGATTAGAGATGCAGTGTTATGAAATAGTAGGTAAAAGGATGAACTGTCAGTGTTACGAAATAGTAGATAAAAGGATGAACTGTCTATAGTCTTGTTATGAAATCTTAGTCTGTATTTGTTGTTTCAAATAGAACACAATGTAGTCAGCTAGCTCTCTCTTCTACAGTAAGATAATCTTTTGTCTGAGCATTGGCCTTTTCTAATTATCTATAGTCTAGTCTAATGAACAATGTTTGCATTGCTTTTTCACTTAAACTTCAGTCTTTGTTACAAATTTGTAGTTTAAGATTTTTGCAATCTTTTGTTTACTTTTTCCTCAGAAATAATAAACACTTGACTGTCTTACTTATTCACACTGTATTTAGGAATCAACAAGTAGACTGACTGTTCTGATAAGTCAGTCTTTTGTTTCTTTGCTTTTTGTTTATTTGTTTCCCTTCAAAGAGCAGGAGTAAAGAATGAGTAAGGATTAGAGACTGCCAAAGCTAGAGCATGTGGGACCCACTGTATCCCAAGCCGGAGTTTTTGTATTTTTTCTGGTGCAACAGAAAGTCTTACACATACTATCACTGACCTAATCTGTTCTACATCTCACTCTAGTGACTGTGTGTGAGGGGCATGGAAGAAAGGAGTCAAATGGATGCAGGGAAGCGGATTAGAAGGCCATTTGTAGAATTCAGATGGGAAATGATGGTGGTAGACTCGATTAAGATGCCTCTGATGAAAATGGACAGCAGTGGCATATTATTTGGAAGTACAGCTGACAAAAATTGGTAATAGAAGACAGGTAGAAAGAGAAATCAAGGATGGCTTTTAGATTTGGGATTGTTCTTCCAGCCGAAGGTGCTGCTATGTTTTAAGAGAGAGAAAACTGGGGGAGAAGGTAGAAGAGTTTTGTTTTGTGTGTCTGAAATTTGAGGTACTTATCTGAAATCCCCAGATATGTCATCTGCAGTGTATATGAGTGAGGTAGGAGTTAAGTAAAGATAACTAAGGGATGAATATATGATCTGAATTGGGAGCTTTTAGGATATGATGGTATTTAAAGCCATGAGACTGAATGAAATTACTTTGAATGTTCATTATATTCTTTGCTCTATATGTTATCCTATCTCATAAAATTATACCCACATTATATTGTAGTCATTTATTTTAATTTCAGTACATATAATTTATTACTTTTCTTCTTATAGTTCAAATACTAATTTCCTTGTCTTGTTATTAGCTAAATGATTTAAAGATATTTGATCACTATTTTATATATTTAATGAATATATAATAGTTATATTTAATTTTCTGGGTTTTTTTTTTTGTAGGCAAAGTCATTAATAAAGATTTGAGGCACTACCTGAGTCTTCAGTTTCAGAAAGGATCAATTGACCACAAACTACAGCAAGTCATCAGAGATAATCTGTACTTGAGAACCATCCCATGTAAGTACATGATGCTTTAAGAGAAATGAGACAGAAATATCTTTACTTAAACATCTAGAAATAATTTATTGAAAAAATACATAAGTATGTGTTTGAGCATTGGGTAAAAGCACATGCTGCCAAGTCTGAGCATGATTTCCCAAGCCCACCTGGTGGGAGAAGAGAACCAGCTCCCACCAGTTGTCCTCCGACCTCCACATGCCATGCAGGTACCTGTGTGCGGGGGGGTATGTCTGCACATGCACATACACACAACGCACACCCATGTACACATACTAATTAAATATAAAAATGTATTTTGTATGAAATTGTGAAGACTAACTTGAAGATGAGTGAAACAAAAATTGAATGAGGAGAAAATTCTTCTGAAGACTGCATGTAGTCAGTTTTAAGTAGAAAAAAAAATGAAAATTCCATATTATGTCTTCAAACAAAGTGATGACCAGTTTGAAAATATGTACTTACCTGTCCTTTAAAAATGAAAAAGTTGACATTTTTATTATTTTGTGTGCATGAGTGTTTTTCTTGCATGTGTGTATGTGTACCTCATGCATGCAGTAACCTCTGAGGCCAGAAGAGGGCATCAGGTATCTTGGTAGTGGCATTATAGATGATGTTAGCTGGGATGTCACATGTGTGCTGGGGATCAAACCCAGGTCCCCTGGGAGGGCAGTCAGTGCTCTTAACCGCTGAGTCATATTGCTACAGCTCCTGTTTACCTTCTCTTAACTAGATTTTATTCTTAAAAAAAAAATTTTAAAAGCTTCTGCCTTATACACTAAAAATAAGTAATTAAAACATTACAAGCTATAAAATCTACTCATCCCCAATGAGGGAGGGAAGCACACATTGCCTTCTGTGTATAATTTATTTTGAATTTTTTATCAAGTTATTGGTCTTAATACAGAATCTGGATATTGATGTGCTGGCCTTTTTTGTTTTCAGTATGTAATGAGAAGTCATACATGCTAAGTTTTTACTTCAGTTAGTATGGGTCTTGGGAAGAATAAAAATAAACACATGTAAAAGCATTCTTTTTGTCCTAGTTACATTTCTGTTGTGTGAAGAGACATCATGATCAGGGCAATTTATGCAAAAAAACTTTTAATTGAGGCTTATTAACCATTTGAGAGAGTTCATCTATGATTTACAGAGGGAGCATGACAGCTGGTAAGCAGGCGTGGTGCTGGAGCAGTAGCTGAGAGCTTCTATCTTTTCTACAAATTAGAGGAAGAGAGAGCTAGCTGAATGCCCTGAGCTTTTGAAACTTCAAGCTCACCCTCTATGACACACCTTCTCCAACAAAGTTGACACCTCTTAATTCTTCCTAAAAGTCCTACCAATTGGACATCAAACATTCAAGTGTATGAGTCTCTGGGAACCATTCTCATTCAAACCACCACAGTTTTCCTTTTCAGTACATTTATGGATTCTTTTGGATACTACCTTTTATTCTGGAGTTCTTGGTTGCCTTTTCTTTTGTTTACTCTTAATGGCTAGTCTATTACCAAAGATTTCTTATTATGTTTCAGAATTATAGTTCCTCTATATTTAGATCCTTATCTTTTCTTGCTTAAGTTATTTTCCCTTCTCCTTCAACTTCCCTCCATCTCTTCCAACAAAGAGCATTGTGTAGTAGCAAAGAGTGAAATAAAAGAATTTGGAACCTTGACTTTAGCGTCCTACAAGCAGCTTCAAGTTGGGCAAGAACATTAATGTTGCTGAGACTCACAATTTTTGTATTTAAAAGGAGCAAGAGCCACCTCATTGAGTTGCTATTACAATTTCACTGAAAACGTGTAGGCAAGCATGTGACCTAGAATAGGCCCACAGGTAGTAGCTAACTCCCTCTCCAATCTGAAATCTCCTGTCTTGTCACTACAGTCTAGCCTATCTTTTGTGGATGTTGTCGTGTAAGACTCTTCTTTTTTTAAAGTCCACACCTGACTCTTGACTTTTTGTCCTCTTAAGATTTCCAGACTGTAGGATAAAGTTCAGATTCCTTAATCTGGTACAAAATATGTTTGTTTTTAAATAACTCCTTATCCATACTGTGTTTCTATAAATCTTCTTTGCCAGGTTTCAGAATTTCCACTCTATCTAATTTATGTTTATATGATGTGCCGTTGTCAATCTTCTTAAAGTTTCTGAATTGCTTTGCAAATAGTTCTGAATTTACTCAATAGCCAGTGTGAAACTACTGATAGCTTATTATCTTTAGCCTCACTGTCTTGTTTTTCTCATCTGCCTTCTATATAAGATGTTTTGCTTTGCAGTTTATTTAGTTTTTCTCTTTAGAAAAGTTTGTGTCTTTATTCTATAAATTAGCTTTATGCTTTTCTGTGATATGCTTTTTCTTCCTCCTCTATTGTGTTTTTGTCTCTTTATTAGTAGTACTGTTTACTTTCAATAGAAAGATTCAGCAAGTCAGAAGACTTACTCTATTTTGCATGTTTTGTTCACTTTTACTCTGCCCCCCCCCCCAAAAAAAAAAAAAAAAAAAAAAACTATTGTGTATCTAAGGCTGGCCTTGAGCTCGCCACATTGCCAAGATGATCTTGAAGTTCTCCTCCTCCCCCATCTCCATCTTCTCAGTGCTGGGACTACAGGTGTGTATCAATCATTACACTTTTAAAAAATGTAGTTCTGGAAGCTAAACGGCTGCTGCATACTGGGCACTGCATTCTACCAGTGAAGCTACATCACCAGCCCTGCTTCTGGTACTTGAGTTGTGCTTACATTTTCAAAGCAAACAGCCATTATATTATTGTACTCTCACCTTTATAATCATCATTTATTCATATTCTTTGAGTAACTACATATTTAATCTCCCTACCAAGTCCATGTTGTTGTTTTTTTAAATCAGTAGTTATGATTGTTCAAAGCTTGTTCTATGCTAGAGTTTCCAAGAAAAGTTCTTAGCAGTTTGTGGCTAAGAAACTGCTTTATACTTTTACATTTCTACTTTAATGTTCATTTGGATAGATATTAAATTTGGGATCTTATTTTCTTTCCTTGACTGTGTTCAGTAAAGCAAGCAGTTATCTAATTGTTTCCTGGCATAAAGCCTTGCTTAAAAAGGTTTTATAGCAATCTGATTTTTATTCACTCTTAAGTAACTTGCTATTATATCTTTTGAACATCTCAGGATAGCATTTTATTTATTTTATAGCATTACTTTATTGAAACAAACTCATAAATAAAAATATCACACAGCTAGATTATGGTAGGCACTCAAATACTTTCTAGTCCCTAATTTGATATGTGTCAATAACTTGTATATAGTTAGGATGACCATCCTACAGCCATCGAGCTTAGCTTTCACTCTCAATTACAGCTTTATCCAATGATCTGCCACAAAAAGGAAAAACACAACAGAGTTGAAATTATAATAACAATTCGCTTTATATCCTCTATTAGGACTCATGTGTCCTTTTTCTTGTTTTCCATCTTTCCTCATCATCTAATATTATCTTTTCTTGTTCTTCTCACTTAAAAAAACTTTAATCTAAAAAAAAAAATCATTCACCAAAATTAACCAGACCTAAAGTCTATACATCTCAGTGAACTTCTGTGTAGTTTGAATAGCCATTTGGAATGGAAGCTGTGTCATTCCAGATTCTATTTATATGTTCACTACTGGATATATTTTTTATGCACTTATCTATTAGCAAAACCACAAGAGAACACAACGTCTAAACATTAGGGATGAGAAGGACTGAATGCAGTTAGTGGATACCAGTTATAAAATTGGCTATAAAGCTAGTTATTTTAAAAATAATTCTTTACTAAAGAATTTAGAATTCTTTACTAAAGCTGATTTTAACTTTGTTGTGGAGTTTTCAGGATAATGTTTTTAAGTTTCATAGATCTAGAGATCCTTTTTCCCTTTTTAAAATATATTATAGAAAGATGAAGATGTACCCTCTAAGACTGTCTTCCTTACTGCCATCTGCCCCTATCATTTGTTACCTTGTAGTTTGCCTTGTTATCTCAGGTTTGCCTTTTTTCCTCAGTGTCATGTTTTGTTGTAGAAAGAAGGTGTGGTCTAAATAGTTTTAGTTCATAGGCCCAGGGAGTTGCACACTTTCAGAATTTAATTTAATAGGACTCCTTCGCTTACTCTCAAATGAAGTGTCTAAAAATTCCTTCCTTAACCTGGAAACAATGATGCATTAGTAGCATTTAGCAAGTCGAATGGTCACATCTAAATACCATTCTTTACTAAAAGAATTTCAGATCTATATGGAAAAAATGCAATCACAGGTCTGAAACAATAAAAGTATAAATGAGTCTAAAATATCTAGTTATACCAGAAAGTATATAAGTGCTTAAAACATTATGCAGCTATGCCAGAATTACTTAAACACCACAAAGAAGAGAAATTTACTGACTAAAGTCTGAGATCATTAGAAGAGAGAGGTGTGGGAGGATAGATAAATGACATATGAGCAGACAGACACTCCTATGGGAGATTATGGACTACAGTACAACAGGATCATGGTCCTTAAGAGATGAAAAGACTGTGCAGTGAGGAGTCATATTTTCTCATATTTCTGCCTACAGGCATTTTCTGTATTATAGCATCAAGGATAGCAGGGCAAAAATGACAGGCTCTGAGCAGAGAGAATAGAATTCTAGGTTCAAGAAGCCTAAATATCTAGAGAACTCTTTGGAAACTATAGGGTTAACCATTATCAGTGCATTCTTATTCTGGACTTGGAGATACTTGAATTCTAAGCAGCCTGAACAGAGGAACCCCACTTGAACAAAGTTAAATTATGCACCGCCTCAAAGATCAGTGAATATGCATGTAACTTGTCAGCCAGAAAGAGGAAGATTTTTTTTAATGTTACAACCAAATAGAGACACCAGATATTAAAATATTCATTCTAATATCTAATAAAAACCACTGTACGTGAAAACAATATGTGATATGATCTAGGAAGATGTGATCTAGATGACTTCTTAAAATAAAAGTCAGCTGATAAAAAAATGTAGAAATGATACATGATAACATTCCATCACACAAGGAATTTTAGAGCTTTTAAAATATGTTCAAGGATTAAACCATAAAATGAACACAGTGAAGGGAAAATGTAACAGCAAAAGGATGTAAAACTTAAAATAAAAACTCACTGGAGAGATATAAAAGCAGATCCCAGAATGCAGAAGTGAAGCTCAATGAGTGTGAGTGAGCACTTAGCAATGTAAACTAATCAAACAGGAACATAGAGGAAAGAAGCTGAAAGGGGAAACCTGAAAGGAGGCAGGGGTTCTGCCATGATTGACCAACAGCCAGTCAGCTTACCTTTGTCAGAAACAGTGAGGCGAGACAAGATCCAGTGACATAAGTGGCCACTGAAATGCAGACAGAGCTGCAGCTGTTCGTACTTAGCTGTAGAACCATATCAAGCCAAGGTTGGGAAAGCAGGAAGAACACAAGTTAGCTGGTCTTGCTAACTTCCCTGAAAACTCACCTTGTAAAGGTAAGAAATTCACAGACCCCCAGGCAGAAGAAGCTTAATAGAAATCATAGAGAGGCACTTCATAATCTAATTGCTTAAAACCAGGGTCCAAGAGAAAATGTAAATGGCTGTTAGAGAGAAAGAAGATACATTACATGCAAGGGAGCAAAGGATTGCTACAGAGATGGAATAACACAAGCCCGAGTCTAACAACTGAAGTCTTTAACACATTAAAAAGAAAAAAAAAAAAGAATCAACATATATATCTATATATAACAGAATTATCTTTGAAAAGTTGGGTTTTTTTTTTTTCAGATAAAAATGGAGGAATTTTTCAGCAGCAGAATTATTAAAAGAAATAGTAAATTCTGCAATTGGAAATGATAAAGTAGCTATCATAGTTTAGTATTTTCATATCTTTAGTAATTTTTAAATTAAAAATAATAAAATAAACAGGAAACAAGAACAGCACTCTAGCAATATGACTAGTTACTATTTATTTGACTATGTTGCTCAGCAGTAGTCCAGTGTGCATTCTTTTCTAGTAGACAGGGAATGTTCAGACTAGTGTTCTGAACCACAAAAGGAGACTCAGTGAAAGTAAGGATGTTTACATCATGCAAAGTATGTTACCTGACTATAGTGAAAATACAACAATAATAATAGTGATATTATTATTGGTTTTTTTGAGACAGGGTTTCTCTGTAGAGCCTTGGCTGTCCTGGACTCGCTTTGTGTCCTGGGTAGCCTCAAACTCAGCAAAATTTGAAATTATTAACAGAATGAAATCTAGAAAATCTCCAGATATTTAGAAATTGAGTAATATAACTAACCCATATATCAAAAAAAAAAAAAAAATCATGTGGGGCATACACGGCAACAGAGCAGAAACATCAAACACATTGAATCAGAAATTTTAGGATAGGTAGAGCACCACTTAGAGATAAACATAATATTAAATATTTGTATTATTAAGTAACAAAGCTCTCAAATGATACATTTGTCTTAAGAATGGAAAGAAAAAGAACAGGATAAAGCAAAACTAGCTAGGAAGGAAATTAATAGAAAAGCAAAAATCAGTGAACATAGAGAAAAATAAATAGAGAAAAACAAACTAAACATTGATTTTTTTTTTTACATCAATGTGATTGATAACCTTATAAGCAAACTACCCAGGAAAAAGAGAAAGAAATTAGCTTAAGGATGAAGTGATGACATCAGTAAGATTCCTCTGTGTATTATGTGGATATTAAAACTATCCTGAGCAATTTTATGCTGAAATAAACTGCGACTTGTATGAGATGAACAAATTCTTCAGAAGGTAGAGTTCCTAGCGCTCGCTGTGAGGCGCAGAAGAGCCTCCACATAAGCAGCAGCGCCTGCGGGGGCTGGTAGCGCTTTGAGTTCTACGGACTGTTACCGCATTGTGGGGGTTTCTGTGGCCCAGCCACCTTCCTCAGTTGATACAAGACGTTTCTGGCAAGTCCAGCCAGCATTCTTGTTGATTTTCTGTTAACTTACAAACACTCTACCCACCAGCACTCCCATGGGTGGGTTGCTGGTGAGTCACAGTAGTATCCCAGACTCTTCTCTCTGCCTGCCAGCCTTGACCCACTGAACCAGCACTGTCGCCAGGCAACCTGGCAAGATTGTTTACTCAGTGGGCTGTTACCACACCTGCTTGAATGACATCTAAAATAAAGATCTGGGGAAGTGTTTCTCCATGGCAGGCTGTTGGCACTTGGGTATTCTTCCTCAGGTTTAGGTGGTATTTTTTCAGAGTTATCTTTTAGCTCCACTTTTAGAATTTTTGTTAAATTTCAATTAATTGTCTGTAAATACTGTGCATAGTGCTTTAAACCTGCCCTGTTCAAATCACCATGTGATTTTTTTTTCCTTTCTGGATTCTGATATTATATTATTTATATAATTTACTCACTTTGTATCCCAGCTATAGCCTCCTATCTCATCCCCTCCCAATCCTATACTCTCTCCCTTTTCTCCTCCCACGATCCTCCCCAAGTCCACTGATAGGGGAGGTCCTCCTCACCTTCCATCTGACCCTAGCCTATCATCTTATCAGGACTGGCTGTATTGTCTTCCTCTGTGACTTGGTAAGGCTGCCCCCACACCCCTCACAGGGAGGTGATCAAAGAGTCAGCCCGAGTTCATGTCAGAGACAGCCCCTGTTCTCCTTACTAGGGATTCCACTTGGAGACTGAGCTGCCATAGGCTATATCTGTGCAGGGGTTCTAGGTTATCTCCATGCATGGTCCTTGGTTGGAGTATCAGTCTCACAAAAGACCCCTGTGCCCCAATTTTTTGGTTCTGTTGTTTTCCTTGTGGAGCTCCTGTCCCCTCCAGGTCTTTCATCCCCCACCCCAGCACCCCTCCTTTCATAAGATTCTCTGCCCAAAGTTTGGCTATGAGTGTCAGCACCTGCTTCGATACCTTCTGGGTAGAGTCTTTTAGAGGCCCTCTGTGGTAGGCTCCTGTCTTGTTCCCTGTTTTCTCCCTTTTCTGATGTCCAATCCCATATGCCTTCCTAAATGAGGATTGATCATCTTACCATGGTCCTCCTTCTTGCTTAGTTTCTGTAAAGCAAAGGACAATGCCATCAGAACAAAACAACAGCCTACAGAATGGGAATGGATCTTCACTAGCCCTATATCTGACAGAGGGCTAATATCCGGAATATATAAAGAACTCAAGAAGTTAAACAGCAACAAATCAAGTAATCCAGTTAAAAAATGGGGTACAGAGCTAAACAGAGAATTCTCAATAGAAGAATATCAAATGGCAGAGAAACACTTACATGCTCAGTGTCCTTAGTCATCAGGGAGATGCAAATCAAAACGACCCTGAGATTTTACCTTACACCTATCAGAATGGCTAAGATCAAAAACTCAAGTGTCAACACATGCTGGAGAGGATGTGGAGAACGAAGGGATCTTCAGAGGAGTTTAGTTGCATTCCTGGTCTAGAACCAGTGATGAGTTCTTTGCAGGAGGGAAGTAAGAGACATGTCGCTCATGACAAACTGAGGCATTGCAGTTGAATCGTGGGATCACTTGTGGTTTGACTATGACAGAATGTCAAATAAAGCCAGTACCTTGGGAGCCTAAGTGGCTGCTGCACTTGATCGATATAACAGTAATAATAGCTATAAACATCGTGATGGGGGTGGAGTGTTGCATAGGAAATCCTGTGCTACAGAGAAAAAGTAGTATGCTTTGATCTAATATTTTATTATTTTGAGATTTTAATAACATTTGAATGATCGCCATCCAATACAGATACTTAATATAGAAAATCTGTTTTTAAATGGACCATTGGTACAATATAAGTGCCAAGTAAATAATTTAAAGCCATGTTTGGTACCTCATGCCTGTAATTCCAGTAGTTGGGAAGCTAAAGCAAGAGGGTGCCAACAAGTTTAAGATCAGCTTGGGCTTTAGAGAAAGACCTTATTTTTAAAAAATCTGTAAAATTTGCAAATATAATGACATAAAGTATGAATTTTTTACTCCCAAAATGAAAGTATAAGACATATTAAGCATCCATTATATTATTTGATGACCTTTGATCCTGGCAAATATTCCAGATATAGAAAATTTTAATTTGATTTTATAGTAATATTCTCAGCTCATTAAAAGAATGTTCAAAAATGTTTTCACATTGGATGGGTTCTATCTTGTTTGGTTTTATCTTGAAATATCCAGTGCTTTTACTTTAAAATTTCAGTTTTGATATCATATAGTAGTGCTCACCAATATTAACTACTTCTCTTTTCATTTCTTCTGCTACAGTATCTATGAAGAGTTGAATTGTACAGCAAATACTCGTAGTGGAAAATGCCGGGGGCTATTACTGAGTGATATTCAAATAAGCAACCTTCAGATCTCTCAGCAAGGTTAATAGCATTACATGGAGTCCTGTGTTGAAACTGCCAATTTAACGACTTAGATTCCAAAACCTGTTATTTCTTGAAATGGCACCCATGGGATTTATATGAAGTATAGTTATACATATGATTATACTCATGTTGCTTTTGTAAGAAAGCCCTACCATTATCAGACAGGGCCTCGCAAACACACTTGTAGGAGTAGCTGCTGCTGAGACTGACTGAGCAGATTTTAACGCTTCTGCCCTGTGTTGCCAGGACATCCCAGTCTCAACAGTTGACACTGGCTTTCAGATTGTCCATGCTTAACTTCAGTTGATTGTAGTGGGATTTATTCTGTGTGCTGGCCCTTTAAAGGACCCTATGCCCTCCAGGGTTAGTCACCTCTTGGACTTCTGGAAACAGGAGAGTATATAAAAAGCCAGCAGAGGCTGAGGGAGGGAGTAGGATTGGAGAGTAGGCAGGAGTAGGGTCCAGGAGACAGAAGAGTAGGGTCAGAGAAGACAGTTTGTGCAGGAAATAAGAAGAGAGAGTAGGGCTAGAGAGAAGAAAAGATTGAGCAGAGTGAAAGTAAGAGACTTTTGAGAGTTAATTGGGCTAGGAGAGTAAGAAGACAGTTGGTGACAGCTGAGCCAGGAGAGGCTGAGCTGAGCCAGAGAAGATATTGGTAGGAGAAGAACCCACAAAGTAGCTAAAGAAAAAATAAAGCTGCAGTTGGTAGCAATCAGTTTCTTTAAACCAATAGCTTTAAATCAAATTGTTAAGATTAATTCTCACAGAATTACAATGTAATTTATCTCATTTTTCTTATTAATTGATTTTATTTTTTAGGATTTAGGAAATTTACTGATTTCACAAGTAAACTTGAAAAGAGAATTACTATATGCAAACACTAATATAAATCAGCTATGGTTCTTATATACTTGTGGGAGTGCAGAATAATTCATCTTCTTAGAAAAATAAAATAGAAAATTAAATATACATTTACTTTATGATTCAGTACTTTTGCTCTTCGGCATTAACCCATTATAAATTTAAATGTATCTATTTAAAGACTTATAAATTCTTGGTTTCTTTAGCTCCAGTGCCCATCACTGGTAAATAGATCATCAGATATTGGTATCTCTTTATAGAGGTGTTCTACTCATAAACAAAAGGAAATTTAGCACCAAAAAAATAAAAGAGGTTTTTGTTTGTTTTGTTTTGTTTGTTTGTTTGGAGAAAGTGTCTTTCTGTTTAGTCCTAGCTGTCCTGGAACTCTGTAATGTAGACCAGGCTGATCTTGAACTCACAGAGACCTGCCTGCCTTTCCCTCCCACGTGCTGGGATTAGAGGCATGTATCACCACCCAGCCTAAAACAGAGAACTTTAATAACACAATAGACCAAATGGACCTAACAATAACATACAGAGCTCTCTACACAACAGTAGCAGCATACACATCCTTAAACAGTCTCAGACCCACACATACAATCTCTTTAACAAATTAAAAAACTTAAAACATATGAGGTATGTCTTCTGACCATAGTAAAATGAAACTACTCACAGAAAATCAGGAAAATCTACAGATATGTGGACATTAAAACAGTGCATCTTTAAATAACAAGTGGCTGAAAATAGAAATTGCATCAGAATTGAGAACATATCTGGCACTAATAAAAATGAAGATATAACATACCAAAGCTTACGGAATGTGGTGAAAGCTAAGAGGGAAAGCAATCACCTGAAAACTCTAAACTTTGTACTTGACGGGAGAAAATGGGGAGAAGCTAAACCCAAAGTCAGCAAAAGGAAGGGATAATAATGATGAAAACAGAGATAATGAAATACAAAATAGAAAAACAATAGAAGAAATGAGTAAAGCCAATGTTGTGAAAAGATTAACAGTTAACAAAGCAAAACTTAGTGTCTAAGAGAAAGTGGAGACATGAAAACTGATGTGAGAGTTAGGACTTATACAGTAGGGAGTTAGTGACTAGAAGAGATAGGAAAGTGGCTAGAAACAAACCCTGCCGGGACCCAACCATAAAAACAAAAACAGCAACAACAACAAAAAACCATACATGAAGACCTGTAGCTATTGGGGAAATTGAAACAGTACTTTTAAATAAAAAAAGCCTAAATCCATTATAAATATTGACCCCTAAATCTCAAAATATTAGTGAACCTAATTCAGTTAAAACGGCAACATGTAATGAATAAGTGGGATTTGTGCCTGCAATCTAAATATAGTTTAACTTATAAATCAGTAAATGTACATAAAAAATCTCAGTTAACACAGCGAAAGTACTTTATAGAATTTAATGTTCTATTATGATTAAAAATTACCATACTCATCAGAGTAGTAATATAAGAAAAGGAAACTACCTCAGTGTAATGAAGACTGTCTGAAAAGCCTATGATTAGCATCCTACTCAACAGTAGGCTTTCTCTGTGAGGCAACCTGTGAGGGATGTTTACTTGCTACTCTACTGTTCAACTTAGTACTTAGAATTCTAGTCAGAGCAATCAAACAACAAGAAGAAGTAGAAGTCATTCTGCTTGGAAGAGAATTGAAATTATCTTTTTTTCATAAATGATATGTCAAAAGAAAAAATTGAACATGGGTGAATTTTAAGCCACATACCAGACTAAACAGGCCAGGTGCAAACAATTATAGTAGTCAACTAGTCATACTACTCCTTGCACGGGAGATTCTATTAAAAGCAAAACTGTTCTGTCAGTAGCTAAGTTGCTGCCATTGTGAAACCACAATTCCTAATTGTCTGAGAAAGCGCCAGATGGACTTCCAAAGTGGTTGTCCAAGTTTACATTTTCGCCAGCAATGGAGGAGGGTTCCCCTTTCTCCACATCCTCTCCAGGACAAAGCATGAGGACCACTTCAAGTCTGACAACAGCCAGAGCTGAACAGTGAAATCTTGTCTCAAAAGAATGAAACACCTAGAAGTTAACCTAAGAAAGTATACGATTTCTTTATAAGACTAAAAATATATGAACAAACTGATAGAAATTGCCTTTAAACATTTCTATTGTGTTTATTTCCTTACTTTTGAGGGAGAGAGTGCAGGCCAAAGGACAGCATGAGGGAGTCAGTTCTCCCTACCACATGGGTCATGGAATCAAACTCAGGCTGAAGGCACTCTGCCTAGACGAGCCATGTTGCCAGGCCAATAGAAATTTCTGGTTCTTGGATTTTGCGCTCTGCCTTCTTTTTGTGTATCTGATTCTAGAAGTTATAGGGGAAAGCTGTTACTAGAAAATAAGTTTGGAATGCTGCATATCAGATAATCATGAAAATGGAATAATTATAGCATCATAATAATAGAATGTAACAGAAAGCCGTGGCAAATACTCAGCTGTACAGAATTGTTGTGACTGCTGAGAAGGTGCACCATTGACTTTAATAAATCCTAGTGGGTGTCGGTGGACTAAATGAGAACTAAGACCGCTTGTTCCTGTGCTTCCCCCTCCACTCTCCACAGCTGCTACCTTTACTAAGGAACTGGACATCGGTCTGACTTTGTTGCGGTGCTTTCTAAGGCAGTGGGTGGCTTATCCACTCAGTATGTGCTGCACAACCATGAGGACTGGAGCTGGATCCCAGCACCATGTAGTAAACCACGCATTCTGGGATTATCTAATTGTAGCACAGATGAGGGAGGTGAGGAGGAGAAGGATCACCAGACCTTGCTTGCTTCCAGCCTAGCTGTGGAAGCTTAAGCCCAAATTCAGCTAGAGACCCTGTCTGTCAACAGGCCCGGGGTGATGAAAAGGGCACAGTATGCTCTCATTTGTCCTTTGCACCTGTAGAACGCAGGCCTTGCACTTTCACACGTCTACACACATCCACCCATACACGTGCGTCATAGATGTGAGTACCCCCCACACAAACATTAAAAATTAACAAGTCAATCTTTTTAGAAAAAGAAATCAGAGTAAAAGGAGGTAATTTTTTTTTTTGCTATTTGTTTTTCTAATGCAAATTGGCTCTGATACAATTGGTAAGTTTGTGAATGATAGCAACAGATTGTATTAGTTCTTTTTTTCTTTTTCTTTTTTTATTTTCTTTTTATAATTATTTTACATTCCAAGGGTGCCCCTCCTCTCCACCCAGTCCCCCCTTCTCTTTTTCTTCCTCCTTCTTCTCTCCCTTTTCCCCAGAAAAGAACTCCTCTTATCATCCTTCCTGAGCACATCAAGTCACATCAGGACTGAGCATATCTTCATCCCCTGAGGCTGGGCAAGGCAGCCCTGCCAGGGGGAAGTGATCCAAAAGCAGGCAATAGAGTCCATGTTTGAAACACCCCCACCTTCACCGGGCAACCCGTATGAAGACCAAGAAGCCCACTGGCTGCGTGTGTGCCGGAGGAAGAAGCCCGCTGGCTGCATGTGTGCCTGAGGCCCAGGTCTAGACCATGCCTGCTCCTTGGTGGGTGTCTCAGTCTCTGAAAGCCCCCACAGGACAGGCTTAGTTGTCTCTGGTGTTCTTCTTGTGAGGTTCCTGTCCCCTCCAGGCATGAAGACTGAAGCGACCACCTCCTAGCCAGGCAGGACTAGTGGAAGGAGGGGAGCAACAAACCCCTGACAAAACCTGTGATCCAAAACGTACCCTGCCTACCAGAAGTGCAGGGTTAACGAGGGAACAGAGATGGAGGGAAAGTCCAGCCAATAATTGTCAGTTATTTTTACGAACATGTGTAAATAAATAAATACATTCTTCTCACTCCATATAATATTATGCCTATGTGTGTGTGTTCAGAGAAGACCACTGGGTCTTGGGCAGCCAATCGATGTGTTGTTCTTCATTTCCTGGGAAGACCTTTTCTCATGCTCTCAGCACTCCTTAGTTGCCTGTAGTCCTTTGTGTAGGGATGATGCTCCTCAGCTTCCCCCTGTATATGTTAATGTGTCTATCGTTGTCAGCTCACCTTCAGGCAGTCATGTTGGTGAGACTTTATGGTTGTGTTAGTTCTTGTGCATAAGCTTGATGTCTTATTGTCAAAAGGCAGCAAGAAATCAGAATAAATGAACATAGCTGAATGCTGTACCTGAAGGAAAGTAGAAGCCATGGTGCCCATTCACTTCAATGGGACTCTGTTCTCTGATCATAATGGTTAGTCTTAAAATTACATATCACACAATTTGCCCCATCGTTTTGAAAAGAAATATCTTGCTTATTCTGGTACTTTTTGTTAGTAATTTAGTATTCCTTTTCAACTGCAGTAATATTTTAATTAGAACTATTTTGTGTTTTGCTTGTAGGATCCTAATAGTTTTTGAAAGGTTATCTCTGGCTCTGTTTTCTCTGTAATGTATATTGGGCATATATGCAGAAGAAAGTGCTTTCAGGAAATCATACTTCATAGAAATGTTCCATCTGTAATACCTATCTAGAAAAGAGACTACAAAACTTTATTAGTACTAAAAGTTATTTCATTTTCTAAAATATTTACAATGGGGCAAAATCTTAAAATAGATTTTTAAATTTTTAAATAATTTTTAGAGATTAAATGATGGTGCATTGTACAGACACCTGGATGATCAGATTTGATGATTTATTATAGTATCAAAAACATAAAGACTTACAAGTTAATTTGGGGGGGTGGAACAGGATTTCTCTATGTACCTTTGGCTGTCCTGGACTCACTTTGTAGACCAGGCTGGCCTTGTACTCACAGAAATCCACCTGCCTCTGCCTCCCTGGGTACTGAGATTATGGGTGTGTATCACTGTACCTGTCTACAAATTAAAATTTTTAAAAGACAAACAATTTCAGTAGAGATGTGAAAAAGACATGAGGAGCTACTTTATAATAGGAAGTCTATATAGCTAGCGACTTAGTTCATTTTGTGTTGCTATAGGAGATTGCCGAGAATGGGAAGTTTACAAAGAAAAAGGGTTTTGGTTTCTTTTGGCTTTCTAGATTTTTTGACTCATGCATCTGGAAGTTCCAGAGCATGGTGCTGGCATATGCTTGGCTTCTGGTAAGAGCTTCGTAGCAGAAAGAAAAGTGGATGTTTCAATTAGGGTTTTTATTGCAGCAATGAAATACTATAACCAAAAAGCAGTTGGGGAGGAAAGGGTTTAATCAGATTTCACTTCCATATTGCTGTTCCATCAAAGGAAGTCAGACAGGAACTCAAACAGGGCAGGAACCTGGAGGCAGGAGCTGATGCAGAGGCCATGAAGGGGTGTTGCTAACTGACTTGCTGTCTCTGTCCTCCTCAGCTTGCTTCCTTATAGAACCCAGCACCACCAGCACAGGGATGGCACCACCAACAATGGGCTGAGCCCTCCCCCATTGACTACTAATTGAGAATATGCTTTACAGCTGGATCTCATAGAGAAACTTTCTCAACTGAGCCTTCTTCCTCTCTGATGATTCTAGCTTGTGTCAGGTTTGAGCAAAAGACACAGATGTACCAAAAAATGAGAGAAGTTAATAAGACTTCCTTTTTTTATGTTAACCCACTTTGACAGTAACTAATCTGCTCCTTATTTATCTGAAATAGAGTCTCACTATGTAGCCAGCTTGGCCCCCGGCTCTCAGTTCTTTCGTGTCTACCTCCCTGTCTCTGGATTACAGGCAGGGTTTAAACACCATTCCTTGCACTGGACAATTGACTCAGCTTTACAGGAATTACATTAGTCCCTTCATGACTAAATTCCCTGGATTTTTGTGTAGTTTGGGTTTTATTCTTTATTATTATTATTATTATTATTATTATTAGAAAGGGGTTGTGTGTGTTCTAAGTGTGCACATGGAGATCAGAGAACAACTTTTGATAGTAATTCTCTCTTGCCACCTTGGGATTTGAGGATGAAACTCAAGGCATCAAGCTTTCACCCACTTAGCCATCTCACTTAGCCTAAATTACCTTTTTTCTCTTTGAAAGTTTTGTACAACATGTTTTGATTATCCTAACCCTTTTCCCCACCTCTTAGCCAGATTTATCTTCCCAAAGATAAATTTCTCACCCAATTTTATGTTTTCTTCCCTCCCATCAAGACTAATCTGTGCTGCCCAAATATTCTTGCATGTGTGGCCTGTCACTGGAGCACTGTCAGCTTATGGGGTTACACTCTAAGACAATAGCTGAACCTGTGGTTCAGGACCCCCATTAGCATGGCATGTCAGATACCCTGCATATCAGCTATTACATTACGACTCAAGACAGTAGAAAAATTACAGTTATGAAGTAGCAATGAAATAATTTTATGATTGGGGTTCACCACAACATGAGAAACTGTATTAAATGGTCATAGTATTAGGAAGGTTAAGTTAAACAAAATAGAGATTACGTTTGAACATAAAAAGTGTCTTATTGCGTATTTGGGGAAAAGATAGGATTGTAATGTGCTGAACAGAGAATGGGGGGGTAGGGAGAAACTGAGTAAACAGACATCTTTGTTAAAAGGAGAACGGAACTATGTAACTTGTACACATAAAATATATAGAGAGAGTATCAAGAAACTAAAGACTTTTTTTATTAATTTTTATTTTTTTTTATTTTTATTTTTTTTTTTCAATGAAGTTTATTCAGGAACATTGAACAATCCTCGGACCCCGGGGAAAGCCAGCCCACAGCTTAAATAGCCTCTGGGTAGCCAACCCAGGCGTGCCACGGGGGCAATGCAGATAGGTCCACATACATGGAAGCAAGCCAGATCCTCAGCCTTAGCCAAATGTGGAATTGTTCATGACAGAGAGCACTCACCATCGGGAAGGTGGAAGGCGGAAACCAGCTCCATCTTTAAGTCATAGCATTCCGCAGCTCTCTACAGTTCCCCCTTTTTGTTTTAGACGCATCAGGCAAGAGTAGAGGTCTGATCTCTGATATTAGAAATAAATTGGGACTTTGTACAGAGGTTCATTTAGGTGTCATCCACCCAAAGAGCCTCAGACCCGTCCGATACCTTTTTCTCAGAGGCGGGACCTGGGGCATCAACCCGCATGCAATCAGACATGCTCTTCTCTGGGTCCAAAGCGGCTGACCCTGAGTGCAGTGCTTAGCCTCGCATCCTGAGCGTATCATTTTAGCTTTTTATGGTATCCAACCATGCTTGGGGAGAATGTCCTGCTTCAATGGCTGTAAAGGCCTGAATGATCATGGCTGCATCACACTGTTGTGAGACTCTAATCTTGCATATATACCACAGGCAAACCAACACCAGAAGGCCTGCTAACACTCCCATGCCCGCCCATTCCTTCAGATGATTCATGGCTGCAGCAATCCATGTTGATAATCCTGTGGCTATATTTTTAAAGATATTAAAGGCAAAAGAGCAGGAGAAAAAAAATAGATTTGAACATATGTATGGAAGTCAGAGTTTATAGCAATTTGTGATGAGAGTAGCACTAAAGCCACTTCCTAAGTCTTAGCAATATATGTTTTGGAATCATATAACATCCATGCCTGTTAGTAGACGGGATCATGAACACCATCTTGTCCAGCACCACTTTGCAGAAAGATAATGAATCCTACAGACATTAAATGCCTGTTTTAAATCATACCACTAATAATAATTCCAGACTAAAAGAGAGTTCTTCCTGCCCCTTAGGTTGGTGCTATTTTTGTAATATTATTTACAATATGACTTGCTTATGAAGTAAATTTTATATAGTCATATTTTGTAGTAGAGTTCATTTGCATATTCTGTTAGCCTTTGCTACATAATAAGTTGCCTTAAAATTCTATGCCTTAAAATAGCTCTCATGGGGCTGGAGAGATGGCTCAGTGGTTAAGAGCACTGTCTGCTCTTGGAGAGGTCCTGAGTTCAATTCCTGGTAGCCACATGGTGGCTCACAACCATCTATAATGGGATCTGATGCCCTCTCTGACATGCAGGTGTACATGCAGATAGAGCACAGATACATCAAATCAATCAATCAAGTAATTAATTAATTAATCAATCAATCTATCTATCTTTAAAATAAAATAAAGCAACCCTCATGTGTTATTTGCCATGACTTCATGAGTTGCCTGGGGTTAGCTGGGATCACTCCTGTGGCAACGTCAGAGACGGCTTAGCTGAGGCTGGAGAAAATGGGATGTCTACCTTTATGCTGTTTGTTGGTGAAGTTCTAATTCTTCAAGGGTCTAGCCTGACGCTCTTTGTGTAGTAATGAGAACATTCTGGGAGGATGGGAGATGGAAATGAACATGCCTGGACTTCCACGGCATGTTCACCCTTAAATTAATAAAAGGAAGTTTAAAAAGAGTTGAGGCCGAAGGGAAAGGCTCCACCTCTTAAGGCAAAGAGGTTCAGTTGGTGGAGTCACTTTCGTAGTAGTTCTAAGTTATAATTTTAACTCTTCAGCTTTGTACTCAATAGAAAGCAAAAGGCTGTTTATTAAAGGATTCTTAGAAATGTAGTTCAACATAGGAAAAACAAAAATTTGAAAATGAAAATAAATGACTATACTGAAAGAAGCTATATTTTATTACTTTTGTATCCTCTAGGATTTAAAGCAAATATGCTATATTCAGTGCAATTACTGTACAGAATGTTGATGTAGCCGTTAATTTTCTCAGCCTATTATTTTTATCACCACCAGCATCATTTTTATGGATCTTTTTCACATTTTAGGGATTACAAAAAGAGGTAAGTCTGAGGCTAGCCTGGTCTACATAGCCAGCCAAGGATATATGTCGGCACCCTGTCTCTCCCTTCTTCAAAATATATGTGCCATAAATATATGCAATATTTGTCATTTATGTCCTGATAAGGTTGGAAGGGGTGATGGAGTCTGTTTCTGGTGAACTTATCTTTCTTTCTTGCAGTTAAGTAACAATATTGGGACTTTAAAATAATTACTGTGGTGCTGGAGAGATGGCTTAACATTTACAGCTCTTGCAGAATATCCAAGCTTGATTCTAGCACCCACAGTAGGCAGCTCATGACCACCTGTAACTCCAGCCCCAAGGGATCCAACTTCCTCCTTTGGCCTTTGTGGGAACCTGTACACACACACACACACACACACACACACACACACACAATTAAAAGTTTAAAGAAAATCTTTAAAAAAAAAACTGTGCCAGGAAATTAAGTCTTTATCAGCACTAAACTTACTTTCAGGGTTTGAATTTTATTAAAATATATTTCCTCCTATAGTTATTGTGCTCTTTAATATTAAGTTGTCTAAAATTTTACTATCTTTATCAGATACAGTGTATTAAATAAGTTGTGTCTTCCATGTAGTCTTCTTAGATTGATAGAACTCTGAGTACAAATTTGTATTTTAAAAAGTACATTATTATTTTTTTTTCTTTTTTCCTTAGGCACTACAAGGGCTCCCAGGGATGGGGAAGTTCCAGGGGTGGACTATAATTTCATTTCTGTTGAACAGTTCAAAGCACTGGAAGAAAGCGGAGCATTGTTAGAAAGTGGAACGTATGATGGTATGTCCCCAAATATTAAAACTACTTCCAGATGACTAGAACCATTTCAGAAGGGATTTCATCAGTAAATATGATTTTTAAAAAGTTATTTTGGAAGACTAGAGAAATGGATTAACAGTTTAGAGCACGAGCTGCTTCTCTAGAAGATTCGCTTTTGATTTCCAGTATCTACATGACAGCTAGCAACTGTCTGAAACTCCAGTTTTCCGGGATCCAATGCCCTCTTCAGGCCTCCTTGGACCCTGCACACACATGGTGCTCAGATGTGCATGAGGCAAAAGAACTGCATGCATAAAACACAAGTAAATCTCAAGAAATTATTAGAAAACTTTCCTTTTGGTTAGAAGATTCTTTTATTTTAAAATAATTTATTACATTTTTAATTTTATGTACATTGGTTCTGCCTGAATGTATATCTGTGTGAGGGTGTAAGATGCCCTGGAACTGGAGTTAGAGACAGCTGTGAGCTGCCATGTGGGTGCCATGTGGCTGTTCTTCCAGGTCCTCTGAAGAGCAGCCAGTGCTCTTAACTGCTGAGCCATCTCTCCAGCCCTGATAAGAAGATTCTTAATTAACCAATTAGATGGTGTTAGATAATAACCCAAAGCATTATATATTACATTAAAAAGTTCACTGTGAGCAATAAACTAAAACCTAATCCACCTGTCAAGTTTACGTATTTCATAGCAATTTACAGTCATCATCTGGACCCAGTGCTTGTTGATAGCTTTCTCTTCATGGATGGAATCTAAAGTCCATGTACTTTGAAAACCTGTTTATACCATAAAATCTTACAAAAAAATAATGTATAGATTGAGGGATACAGCCAATAATTGATTTTCATATCTGTTTCTTCTTTTCTTCTAACAGTTTGTTCTCCTGAAGTACAAACTTGAGTCAGTTTCAACTTTTAAATGCTTTCATGTTATGTGCTTATTTTTTTTTTATATATATAAATCTAACACACTTTTCCTTGGCAAGCTTATCCACTCCCATAGCATCTTATACTTTTTCATCATGTCTGTTCTGCTTTTACAATTACATCTTTCACAAGTTCTGTGTAGTAATGATAGTGCCTTCACGCTTTATGCTGTCTTTGATGGCTTGAGATGACATTAAACAAATGCCCTCGAGCGCACTCATTCACATTTACGTATGTGCGTATGTGCACATTTTTGTCCAGAAGACATTTCATTTCAGTCACCACATGTGCTCATTTCGTCTTGATGGCACTTTCGCCGCCTCCTTAGCGGCCCTTTAGGTGAGCTCAGGATACTGTTGCGGTTGATTTCCCCCTCCCTGCCCTCTCTCCTTGTTTTTGCCTCTGTTGCTTCCATTCTGCCCCTTGCTACAATGCTGGCCTTCCTCAAGCTCAACTCTGATTTTTCTGGTCATGTCCCTCTCTCCCTCAGAACTTGGAGTCATTTCCTTCCCGCCTATAAACTTTGACCTACTTTTTCTGGCCTTAGCTCACATGAATCATCCATTCATTTAAAAATTGATTTGATCATGTTTTATTTATTTAGCAACCACTTGTCAAGTGCATACTGTGTGCCAAGCCTTGTAAGATACCCAGGAATACTGTGGTGAACAAGATCAAAATGGTATTTGCCTTAATAAATTCTGTATCATAGTAGAGAAGGCAGTCAAAAATTAAATTAAGTGTAAACTGAGGTGCTCTGAAGGAAACAAAACAAGAGATTTTAACAAAAATGGTAGGAGTATCATTTTTGCCAGTGAAGACATGCCAGAGGAATGGGCAAGCTAATTTGTTTTTCCTTTTTTTCTTTTTTTTTTTTTTTTTAAATAACATTTTTATTGATTCTCTGGGATTTTCCCATTATGGACTCCAATCATACTTACTTCCTAGTTCTTCCATATCTGCCAACTCACTCTTGTGACGTGGCCCCACAAAAAGTAAAAATTAAAATAAGAATAAAAATAAAAAAAAACCTAAGTCCAATAAAAATATGGAACGCTTCATGAATTTGCATGTCATCCTTACGCAGGGGCCATGCTCTTCCTGTATTGTTCCAATTTTAGTTATGTGCTGCTGAGGCGAGCGCTTTTTTCACTTTTATTCAAATAGCTTACCTCTTACATTTAACCTTTCTTATTTATTCACTATATGTTTTGTTTATATATGCTCTTATTGTGTCTTGTGTGCATATTTATTATTTACAGGATCTGTGCTCCTTGTCTTATTCTGTTCTTTATTGCTTTTACATATTACTGTAGTTTTCTTTGATTACTCCTTGTTATTACTCCCCTACATATTACATGAATTCATTGCCTTTAATTCTTGCAGTATGTCATCATTTGAATATTGTATTTTATTTCATCATTTTTCTAGTGCTAAACCAAACTTTTTGACCGAGAGAGTGTATTCACTCAGTTTGATGAAGTAGTTTTGGATAGCTGTCTGTCTCCATTCTTCACAGCACAAGGGTTCTTGTTTGATGATCTTGAAAACATAATGGTTCTAGAAGTAGGCCCTGCTTCAGATAGGGGGAAAAGCAAATGTAATTCTGGTCAAGTAGAATGAAACATGTCTGTAGTTCCAGCACTTGGGAGATAGAGGCAGCAAGGTCAGGAGTTCAAGACCAGCCTTGGATAAGATCCTGTTTTCAAAAAGAGAGATCCTAGCATGATGGTGTGCATACCTTTATTCCTAATCCCAGTACTTGGGAGACAGAGGCGCACGCAGAGATAGAGGCAGTGAGGCAGAGAGGCATGGGGGAAGGGAGGCAGAGAAGCAGAGACAGATGGATCTCTGAAAGTTAAGAAACCAGCCTGGTCTACATAGCAAGTTCTAGGCCATCTGGAGCTACATAGTGAGACCCTTTCTCAAAGAGAGAGAAAGGGTTTAGGGGAAAGGAAGGAGACAGAGAGACACACACAGACAGAAACAGACAGCGAGAGAAAATTCTGCTAAATATTGGTTTAAAAAGATAAATCTAATACCTAGAGGGTATGTAAATTACCTGTATTCATATAAGTGACTCTAATATGATCCAGATACTATTATATATAATTTCATGTTTGAAATATTTATTAAAAGTTGATAGTTCTATAAATGAAAAGGCTTTTTTTAATTTAAAAAAACTTTGGGTTTTGGTTTTGGTTTTTGGTTGTCTGATACAGGGTTTCTCTGTGTAGCCTTAGCTTTACTGGACTCGCTTTGTAGAGCAGGCTGGCCTTAAACTCACAGAGATCCGCCTGTCTCTGCCTCCCTGAGTGCTTGGATTACAGGTGTGTGCCACCATGCCCAGCTAAAAGAAAACTTCCTAGATTTAAAAAGAAAATCTGTTTTGCTTGCTTGTATGTAAGCATGTGTACCATGTGTAGGCCGTTACCTGTGGAGACCAAAAGAGGGTGTTGGCTCTCCCAGAGCTGCAGTTATGCATGGGTGTAAGCTACCATGTTGGTGCTAAGAACTTGAACCTGGTCTTGTGTAGGAGAAGCAGCTGTTCTTAACTGCTGAGCCATCTCCCCAGCCCTGGGAAGACCTTTCTTAAAGAAGGAAACTTAAAAAAAAAATTATTGTGAAACCCCCAAACCTATTTAGTAAGTGGATAGCAACTGAACTCCTCATTTTTTTTCCTAATTTTTCCTTTAGAGACATGTTAACTTTTCTACAGTTAGATAACTAAGAATTTACAGTAAAAACGTGTTTCTGTTGACACTATTGTTCCTTAGAAAGCATACACTCTTATTTCTATTTTGATTCAGCCAAAATCCTTGATAGTGTGATTACTGAGCTTTAAAAAGGAAAAATAGCTGGGCGTGGTCCTTTACATCTTTAATTCCAGGAGAGGCACTGGCAAGTGGATCTCTGTGATTGTAAGAACAGCCTGGTCTACACAGTGAGTTCCAGGGCTCCTCAGTGAGGTCCTGTCTATTAAACAAGATAAAATGGGAAAAATTAGATTGTGCTAAAATTTTCCCCGCAATCAAACCTCTGCTTGCATTATTAAGTGTTTTTCTTAGAAAACAGTGAACTAGTTTTTTTCTTTGCCATCCTTATTTACAGATCAGAAAATCTAATCTGTTTTAATATAAATCTTTGTACCCATCTGTGTGGCATAACCCACTTAAAATATGGATTTTGAAACAAAGAAGTTGAGAAGTTTTTTAGTTTGACTTTTTGCACATTGATAGTTGCACTTATAATCAAACTTCCCCAGGATTCACTGTTTTCTCCCTCTAATGTGCAGATTTAAAGTACACCGTGTTAGTTCTTGATTTTTCTTAGTGTTATATGGCCTAACATTCTTTTTTCCTGTCTAGGGGAAAAAAGTTTACTTTCTTAATTTCCGTTACATCAATGGGTATCTTAATTAGCTCTTTTAGAACTAAAAAATTTTATTAAAAAGGTGATATAAGCACAATAAAACAAAAAATGTTTTGCTTTTTAACCATATTTATCTTTTCATAGCAGTAACATAATGATTGAAAAATGACTGTTAAGACAGCTAGACTTGATGAACACTTTCTCATTATGCCTGACTGCCTGACCCATAGGAACTGCATGACAAATTGGAAGTTATTTCATTTGTTTTTATTCTTATCTTGACCAAGTACTGGTACTGGAAAAATCATAGATCCTCAGAAAACCACTGAACTATCTCTTGCTTTTGTGAGTGTACACTAGAATAGAGCTTAACCAATAGAGCTTAATCAGTAAATTATCAGGTAATATAATTAAAATGTACAGAAAACTTTTTAAAATTACACAGCAGCTTATATTTCTATATAAAATAATTCTTAGTGTTTGTATATATATCCTCATTTTAGTAAAATTATTCATTTTATACATTAGAACAAAATCATTTGAGTTAATTTTAACCTTTATTTTTTTTGTGCCTTTCATTCTTGCATAAGAGAATCAATGCATTTATATTTCCAAATTTGTCCCTAATTCAGAACCCATATAAAACAAGTCCTATAGTGATGAATAGTTGATATATATTATCATCAACTTCCTGGCCTTAATATAAATTGTATTAATATGTTAGCTAATACATGACAAGGTTTATAAGAAAGTAGTCCATACGGAGAGTTTTAGCCTCCTTTTAGTCAATGCCAGAGACATTCTCTAATCTTTATTTGTGTAACTTCCTCAGCATTCATGCTTTCAGCTGCCCTCATTTTGTACACCACAGGAAATTTCTATGGCACTCCCAAGCCTCCAGCAGAGCCTAGTCCTTTCCAGCCAGATCCGGTTGATCAGGTCCTCTTTGACAATGAGTTTGACACAGAATCCCAAAGAAAACGAACTACGTCTGTCAGCAAGATGGAAAGGATGGACAGCTCTCTCCCTGAAGAAGAAGAAGATGAGGACAAAGAAGCTGTTAATGGCAGTGGAAGCATTGGTTTGTAAACACATTAACAACTTCTGTTTTTTTTAGAATGGCTTTAACCTTGAATTGAAATAGTAAAGTTTTTCTTGAACTGTATGTTGAGCAGATGATAGGGTTCTAGTTCTGCATGGCAGCTACTTGTGGAACAACCCATATTGCTGTGTATTGTCTAAAAAGAGTTTTCTTAACTTTGATAAATTAATAGTAAGCTATCATTAATGATATGACACTACCTTATCTGAAATACTTGTGATGCTGTGATTTGGTAATCTTACTGGCATAGTTCCTATTTCTCAGTATTAAAACAAAATTGGTTTTATAGTAAGCCTTGAACCTAAAGCACATAGACTTTGGAGGTATGCCAGAAGAAATTATCTGAAAAGTTTGTTACTTACAAATAAGGTTCATATTTTTTTTTAATCTTTTGGCTTGACTTCCATATTTCTCACTGAATGAAAATAAGAAAGAGAGGATGAAGAATCTACTGATTGTTACTGAATAAATTTGTAGTTGCCCCAGAGATTCTTTCACTCAACTGAGAGTAGAACTAGGAAGCCAGAGCTCACAGGGACTTATGTTAGTGTTATTTATTATTATCCATTCTCTTTGGAACAATAGTATGTGGGTTTTATGAAGGCTGTAATTTTTTCAGGAATTTATATTTCTACTAGTGTATCTACTGCACCAGACACAATGCATGGAATAGAGAAGGAGGTAAATCCTGCTCACATCCCTAGATTTGCAACCCATCGCTATATGATCCCAAATATCTTCATTTTCCTTTATCACCTATTAAGTTTTTCTTTGTATGTGCTTATTGCCTTACATGATCATTGTTTATTTTCCCCCTCCAGCAAGCGAGTTCTGGGTATTGTTCTAACTTCTGAATTCTTATATTTAATGTTAAATGAGTTAGCCAATGCATTTAGATGTCAAGAAAAAAGAATGTCTTTTAAGAGGTTTAGAATTAAAAGCTTGGAATTATGTTGAGAAAATAGTATAGATCATTTAGTTGCCATTGCTTTTGTCTGATATAATTATTTTCCCCAAGTATAACTCACTTCCAGATTGATTTCTACATTGGATACCTTTACATCTCTATTACATATTCTGCAAGGAAAGTAAACCAGAAATTTCATTTGTTCGTTCAACAAATAGTTATTGAACATCTGCTGGGCTACTAAGTGCTAGCCATGTTTCCAAATGCCAGGAATAAAGTAGTGAACACAACAGAACAAAGTCCTGTTCTCATGGAGCTTACTTTCTGATGAGAAAGTCATGCCTGGATAAATAACATGTAGCGTGTGTTTGATGACGCCAAGCAAGGCTTGTGAGGAGGTAGAGAGAAAGTAGAGGGAGTCAACTGCAGTTTTAGGTAAAGTGACAGAAAAGACTTGAACCAAATGAGTAAACTCCAACTACCTGAAAAAAAAAAGCGTATTCCTAACAGAGGTGACTGCAAGTTAAGATGCCTGAAATGCTCGTATGCCTGGAACATTTAGACAGCAGCAAAGAAGCCAGGGTGTTTGGTCATGGTGTGGCTTGAACAGCTTGATGGAAAGTAAAAGAATACAATAGTGACCGATGAGGTCAGTCAGTAATGCTAGGGAAAGGAGAATGAATACATGTTACATAGTTCTAGAGGCCTTGACAGGATTTGGGTTTATTCTGAGATGTGAGGTCACAGTTGCATTTTGAGAAGAGGAATATATAACAGGTTTTAATGGGCTCATTTGGCTCCTTTATTGAAAATAGGCAGTAGGAGGGTGCGGGTGTGAATAGGGATAGCAATCAGGAAGCTACTCCATGTAGAAGGAAGAAAGTAACCAATTTTGTTAGATGCTATTGATAGTTCAAATGAGCTATAGTCTCAGACTTAGTCATTGAATTTAGTCATGTGTAGAACATTGGTAATCTTGGTAAGTATAGTTTTATTAATGAAAGCTCAGAAGCCTTGATAGGGTGAGGTCTATAGAGAAATCGAAGAGTGGAAGTGAAGGTAGCAAATGTAAACTGTCTAAAGGAGGTTTGGCATAGAGTGGAAAAAATAAGGGCCTCGTCAGGAGAATGGAGAAGTGACATGTTTTTATGTGGATAGATACGATCTAAGAGATAGGGAAGACTGGTGGTCTCAGAAGAAGAGTGGCTGAAGGTAGGAAATAGGCAGGTGCTGTTTATAGTTGGAGGGTCAGCCTTCAGAAGGAACACAGACTACTTTTTAGTAGTAATAAGTGGTAGTGGGTGAAGGGGCTGTGTCTGTTGAATGATGGGAGTTTTTATAGTTCTCTTGTGCTTGTACTTGCTTCTGTTTTATCCATGAAATAAGCAACAAGGTCATCATAAGATACGGGATGAGAAAAAATGTAGCTCAGTAGTCCTCTGTAATCTGTAGCCCCCACTTTCTCCAGTTTCTATTACTCACAACCAAAAGTGGTCTAAAAATATTACTGTACAGTACAATATTTTGGGAGAGCGAGAAGAGAGACTACATTTGCATAACTTCTAGGACAGGATATTGTTATTATAACTGTTATATTTTAGTTATTGCTGTTAATCTCTCAGTAAGTAGCAAGATTAATAAATTGTGTGACTAGATTTATTCAAGGGATGACTAGAGCTGGTACCAGAGGCTTTTCCTCAGATTCTCTAGGACAGAGGCATTGCTTATAAAAATAATGAAAATGATAGAGTGTAACATGTAGGTTCTAGGAACATGTTTTCTGTTCGTTACTCCCCAGACAATAACCAAGTCTTAGTTTACACACCTATGTTATAGACAGTAGGACTCCAAAAGGATTTTAGTATTAACAGGGTTTTATTTAACTTTAAAAAAATCATTATTTAAAAACCTTAAAAAATGTACAAACCTGGCTAGGATAGCAGGCAAAAGGATGGGCTGCTTAGATTCAAATCCTGGCTTTGCTGTTTAATGGCTGTGTGACCTGAATAACGTAACCTCTGTGGCATGGTTTTCTCAATCTGTAAAATGATGGTGATATAATAGAGTTGCTATGAGGATTCTGAATTAGTATATGGTAAGCACTTAAAATAGAGTTTGGCACATGAAAGGTCTGTGTAAGTACTGTGCTGCTGAGATTACTTCTTAATTGATTCCAATGGTATTTTTTGTTGCTTTCCCAGACTGGCAGCAGGGGAGTAGAGTTTATTTTAGTTAGAAAATGAAGAAAACCGGAGTTTGTTTATTTATTTGAAAACTAATAAAGAAAATGAACACAATAAACAAAATTTACAGTATTTAGTTGCAATGTTATATATACATTGATGTATGCACTTGGCATTTTGTTCGAGAAAACAAGTAAACTTTATCTACCCTTTATGCTCTTCTGTTTCCAACAATGACAGAAACCAGAGAAATCCACTCTGAGTCATCTGACTGCTGGATGAAGACAGTTCCAAGTTATAACCAAACAAATAGCTCCATGGACTTTAGAAATTATATGGTGAGGGACGAGAATCTGGAACCACTGCCCAAAAATTGGGAAATGGCCTACACTGACACAGGAGTGATCTACTTCATTGAGTAAGCAGATGTCTGTCTTTCTTCCAGCATTCCCTGTCACTATGAAAATAAACTGAAATTTTTTTTTAAACCTTAGTTTGATTACTCATGCCAATACCTCAAAGCTTTCACTTGTTTTTTTGTTTGTTTTATTTTGTTTTTTTAATATTTACCATTTAAGTTGATACTTAATTCAATTATTTCCTTGAAGGACATCTCCCTCCTCCTCAACTTAATAATATTAAGTAATATAGTATATTTGGCCTCTGGGGTGTGTGTACATTGAGGCCAGAGGTCGACACGTGTATATACACTCACTCATAAGTGGTTATGAGACATATAATATAGGGTAAAATTACTAAAATATATACTCCTAAAGAAGCTAAAAAACAAGGAAGACCCTAGGGATAATACTCAATCCTCATTTGAAAGGACCAATGCGATAAGACATCAGAAGCAGAAGACAGGGAACAGGACAGGAGCCTACCACAGACAGCCTCTGAAAGTGTCAACTAATTGAGGTATCGAAGCAGAGGCTGAGACTCATAGCCAAACTCTGGGTAGAATGCATGGAATTTTATGAAAGAAGGGGAAGATAGAAAGATCTGGAGGGGACAGGAGCTCCAAGAGGAGACCAACAAAGCCAAAAATTCTGAGCCCTGGGACCCCTCAAGAGAATGATACCCCAACCAAGGATAATGCAAGGAGAGGACCTAAACCCCGGGTTCAGATGTAGCCTATAGACTCAGTCTCCAAGTGAGGTCCCTAGTAAGGAGAGCAGGGCTTTTCTCTGGCATGAACTCAGTGCAGGCTCTCTGATCACCACCCCCTGAGGGGGTACAGCCTTGCCAGGCCACAGAGGAAGACAATGCAAACAGTCATGATGAGACCTGATAGGCTAGGGCCAAATAGAAGGCGAGGAGGACCTCGCCTATCAGTGGTCAAGGGAAGGAGCATAGGGGGAAAAAGAGGGAGGGTGAATTTGGGAGGAGATGAGGGAGGGGGCCACAGCCAGGATACAAATTGAATAAGTTGTAATAAGAGAATTCTCTTACCAAAAAAAACATGTAGGTAGATTGCCCAATTTAATGAGCATTTCAGGAATTACATGAAGAGCTAGGTGTGGTAATGCACACCTTTAATCCCGGTACTTGGGAGGCAGAGACTAAGGATTTCTGTGACTTTATGGCACTAGACTAGACAGTCTAGTCTACATGGCAAGTTTCAGGTCGGCCAGAGCTACCTCATGAAACTCTGTCTCTGGCCAACCAACAAATAAAATGATCATTATGGAGAGAAGCATAACATTATCTGAGCTAAGTATTTTCAGTCCTAAAGGTTGGAGGTGTTGTATTGAGATAATAGGAAATACAGTAAGAAATACCACTGATCCTTAAAGTAATTGGTACAATAGAAGCCTATAAATAGGAAACTTTTAATGGAAAGTATTAATATAATATTCTTAGAGGTACCGAATACCACATAATTAGATCAGCCAAAAATTGAATTTTGTTTGCTCCAGAGAATGTTATGCAAATAATTTATTCAAATTTCATTATGAAGAATTTTTATATTCCTATGCACCTGTAAGTCTAATCTTTAAAACAATTTGTTTAGGAGTAGAATATTAATGTAGTGAAGCTACAAAATGTAATAAGTAACAGTGAAAATTCTGAGGTCTGGATACCATACTCAAATGATTTGTCTTTCTCTGTCTCTGTCTGTCTATCTGTGTCCCTGTGTCTCACTGTCTCACCTCCTCCTTTCCTCCCTCTCAACCCCTTTCTCATTAGTTAAGGCTCAGGACTTCATTCTTCTCCATCAGACAGTCTTACGGATGAGCATTTTGTTCTTCCAAGTCAGGAGTCTAGTACTTAAAAGACAGATTTTAAGAACACGGTCTTTACCACATACAGTACATTCTCATGCATACATCCATGTAAACACCAGTGGACAGGTGTACACAAAACAGAACAACCACATATACTCTTATCCGGGCAATTGAAGAGATTTTCAAGGACAGTTTATAACTACACCCTAACGTATGGGGGAATTTATAAAAGGATGTCTTTATACTTAAATATGTTAAAGACCTAAACAATGAAAATTGAAACTAGGGGCTAGAGAATGATGGCTCCGCACTCAAGAGTGCTTACTGTGCTTCCAGAGGACCCAGGTTCAGTTCCCAGCGCCCATGTCATACAGCTCACAACCACGGGCAATTCCAGTTTCTGAGAATCTGATGCCCTTTGGCTTCCTTGGACACCAAGCAAGAATGGGGTAAATGTAGACTTGTACAGGTCCACACTCATGCATATAAAATAAAAATAAATTCATGGGGGCAGAGAGATGGCTCAGTGGTTAAGAGCACTGTGTGTTCTTCCAAAGGACCCAGGTTCAATTCCCAGCACCCACCTGGCAGCTCACAACTGTCTGTAATGCCAATGCCAAGGGATCTGACACCTTCACACTAATGCACATAAAATAAAAATTAAATAATAAAAAAGAGTGATAAATAAATAAATTAATTAATTTTCCAAAAAGAATTGAAACTAAACTACTAAATGAAAATACAGGGAGAAATTCTGTGACATTAGATTTAACAAAGACTTTCTGATATGACAACAAAAGCAACAAAAAACAAGGGAGGCTATAAAGTTAAAATGTCTCCATGAAGCGGTCAGTGAGTAAAAAGACAACCTATACAATAGGAGAAAAATTTCCAAACCATATATTGAATAAAGAGGGGTTTTGTTTTGTTTTTTTTTTGTATTTTGAGGCAGGGTTCCTTTGTGTAGCTTTAGCTGTACTGGAGTTTACACTGTAGACGAGGCTGTCCTCGAACTCACAGAGATCCACCTACCTCTGCCTCCCAGAGTGCTGTGATTACAGGTGTGTGCCACCATGCCTGGCTTGAATAAAGAGTTTTTAATACAGAATACAGGTGAATATTTACTGATAGGTTAGCATTTTGTTTCTGTAGCTAATATGGCAGATCTGTGTTAACTACTTGTTTTAAAGTATATAATTGTACCACATTTTCTGTTTCCATTTTCAGTTGAGGGACATCTAGGTTGTGTCCAGGATCCGGGTATTGCGAATAAAGCTGTTACAAACATGGTTGAGCCAATGTCCTTGTTGTTTACTTGAGCATATATTGGATATATGCCTAAGAGTGGTATAACTGGATCTTGAAGTAACACTATCCCTAATTTTCTGAGAAAACACCAACTTGCTCTCCAAAGTGTTTACACAAGTTTACATTCCCACTAGCAATGGAGGAAGGTTTCCCTTTCCTCACATCCTCTCCAACATGTGTTGTCATGAGTTTTTTATATTAGCCATTCTGATGGGTGTAAGATGAAATCTCAGGGTTGTTTTGGTTTATATTTTCCTGTTGACTAAGGACATTGACCATTTCTTTGTTTCTCTGCCATCCAATATTCCTCTATTGAGAATTCTGTTGAGTTCTGTACCCCATTTTTAAATTGGGTTACTTGATTTGTTGCTTTTTAACTTCTTGAGTTCTTTATATATTCTCTGTCAGATATAGGGTTGATGAAGATCCTTTCCCAGTCTGTAGTCTGTCATGGAATACTACTACAATTAAAATACTACAATTAAATACAACTAAATACTACAATTAAAAACAAGGAAATCATGAAATTTGCAGGCAGATGGTGGGAACTAGAAAAGATCATCCTGAGTGAGGTATCCCAGAAGCAGAAAGACACACATATTATATACTCATTTATAAGTTGATATTAGACATATAATATAGGAATAAACATACTAAAATCTGTACACCTAAAGAAACTAAGCAAAAAGAGGACCCTGGGTAAGATGCTCAGTCCTCATTCAGAAAGGCAAAAAGGATAGACATCGGAAGAGGGAGAAAACAGGGAACAGGACAGTAGCCTACTACAGAGGGCCTCTGAAAGACTACTCAGCAGGGTATCGAAGCAGATGCTGAGACTCATAGCCAAACTTTGGGCAGAGTGCAGGGAATCTTGTGGAAAAAAAAAGGGGGGGGGGGAGGGAGGAGATAGAAATACCTGGAGAGGACAGGAGCTCCAAAAGAAGAGCAACAGAACCAAAAAATTTGGGCACAGAGGTTTTTTCTGAACCTGTGAAAAGAATATTAATGTAGGTCCGGAAAGTTCAGCTTTTACAAGTATGGAATAGCTCCTGTGAGTACCGCTTTACTTCTTGGGGATATTGTGTAAAACTTAGCAGATCACCTGTATTTACTAATATAGCAATAAAATTTGCATTGCTATATTCAAAGTCAGCCTTTTCTCAAGTAGAAATTGAGTTTGGTTTAGGAAGATATTTCCATTGCTTTTTTGTTTTTTTCCTAAACATTTGTATTTTCTTAGGTATACAGGAGTTGTGATCTTTCATTTTACTAAATTTCATTCCACTGGTTTTACTTTAGGGATACTCTCTCTATGTCAGAATGTACTTATAAAATACTCACACGTTTTCCTACACTAATGGTTAAGTATACACACAAAAAAGTGTCTCTGCTATGGTCTGCCAACTAGCATCATACCCAAAAATAGTAGTGGACTTTGCAAGGGCTCGAGAGGGTTAGAAAGGACATGGGGAAGGCTTCAGCTTTGTAACCATTTCTTTTCATAAAATGGACGAGGAAAGAGAACTTCATACCATTTTGTTCATTGGTCTTCAATAATTGACATTATGTTGACTTCCTATATTTTCTGTAACACTTTTTTTTCTAACATCCCTGTGTTTCAAGGAATTTTCCATTATGTGTGCATGTGTGTGTGTGTGCATGTGTGTGCACACGTGGTGCAAGTATATGCGTGGAGGTTCAGGGGTACTGTATATGTGTGCTATGAAAGTGGAGGACAATCTTAGAAATAATTCTCCGGAACACTGTCTGCCTCTTGATACATGATCTCTCGCTGGAACATGGCACTTGCCAGTTAGGCTAACTGGTGAGCCCCCCAAACTCCATCTGTCTCTGCCTCCCAGTGCTAGTACAAGTATGTGTCACCAAGATAGGACTCAGGTCTTCATGCTAACAGAGCAAGCATTTACTGACTGAGCTATTTCCCTAGTCCTTTTTCAGGAACGTTTAACACTGATTGTTTTCTCTGCAGTTTAATAGTTTTAGCAGCACTGTCTTACGTGATGGTGTGGCCTGAAGCTGACAACTGTGGCCTATAATGAAATTAAACACATTGTTCTTTTCAGCAGTTTTGGCCTACTTCATAGAAAGGAGCAATGGCATGCTCTTTCTGCTCTGTTGCACCTTTTTTTTGTTTGTTATATGTGATCTATGTTGATGAAAGAAAAAAACAGTTTTATAGAATGATGTTTAACCAAAGCCAGCATTTTTCACTGCTATGTTGCAGAAACAGCCATTTTAAAACTTGCAAATTTTATCTTATTTTAAAGAGTCTCTGTAAGAACAGAAGCTTTGATATTTGCCTGTATGTTTTTCAGCCCCCAACACTGTACATACAAATCACATATACTAAAAAAAGAATTTGCAGTACTTTTTCACAAAAGAAAGGAGGGAATTCCTACCACAAGCCAACATGATTTTTAGATCAGCTTTGCCAGTTAGCAATACACAATATGAGGGCTATGTGCCCACACTCTGAAAATTTGTTTTCATGCTTAAATAAGTTTATCATTCTGTGCTTGGCCTTTGATCTTGTATCTAAACTCTTCATTCTCAAATTTGTACCTCTAGAATGCCTTTCCGAGCAATGGATTGAGAACAATAGGATTACTGAGTCTGTAGTATCCAAATGGAGCATTAGGAGATATTCTAATGTCATATGCTTTTTAGTTATTTTGAATCTCTGCTCTTGAAATACTTTCTCCCTCTTTGTTTCACTATTTCTAACTGAGATCTTTATTCCACAGTCATAACACCAAGACAACCACCTGGTTGGATCCTCGCCTCTGCAAGAAAGCCAAAGCCCCTGAAGACTGTGAAGATGGAGGTAGATATTCAGAGACCTTTCATGCTAGACTCATTCTCTTAATCCTTCCTTACTCTTCTTAATTACATAATTAGTTTTCTGAAACCCTAAGCAAATAATGATATTCATAAGCACACAAGCAGTGGATTATAATCATAATTAGCTGGTGGTAGTAATTATGTTATTATAGATAATTTTATAAGCTTTTTACCTCCTCTTAAAAGAGAAAAATGCCTCTGCTGCTTTTAAATCTATATCCTAAAGTCAAACTTTAAAAATTTTAAATATTGAGTAAATTAGGCACAGCTTCATTATGTCTGATGTAAAGCATGGCCACAAAATTTGAAGACTTGCTCTACAGTAATCAAGACAGTGTCAGGCTTACATAAGGACACATAGATCAGTGTAACAAAATAGAGGGTCCAGAAACAGTTTGACACATATCTAGTCATTTGAATTACAGTTTGCCAAGAATCAATTCACTGAGGAAATGAAAGCATCTTTAACAAATAGTGCTGGAACAAGTTGACACTGTGAACATAAGACCCTGGGTTCCATCACTAGTACTACAAAATATATAAATTATACAAAAAAGAACATTCTGGAAAAGCAAACTTCATCTGTACCTCATTTCCTACACAAAAATTAATTTGAGATAAATTTAAAGTGCAATCACAAAGCTAAACTGTAAAACTTTTGGAAGAAAAACTGTAAAACTTTTGGCGAGTGTACTCATGATATGGGAACCAGCAGTTTCTCCACAAGCTATGAAAAGTAAGACTAGAAGCAAATTGATGGTTTGTGCTTAATTTAAAAAATTTAAATGTTCACAGGGATGTAAAGTGAATAAAAAAAATTTAAGTGTTCATTAAAATATACCATTAAAAAATGAGTAAGTCAAACCAAGCCTGGTTTGCACAGGATTATGATTCCATAATTCTAATTCTAATTCTAATTGAGGCTGAGGCAGAAGGATTACAAGTTTAAGACCAGTCTGGGAAACATAGTGAGATACTGTGTAAAACTTTGAAAATATATTTAAAGGGTCAGTGGTAGAACACTTGTGGAGCCCTGAGAAAAGGAGATGAGATAAAAGAATTAATAGACCAAATCACAGATTTTACAGTAGGTATTTAACAGGGAAACTATGATAAGAATCTAGAAAGAACTTTGAGGACTTTTAAAACTTTATGTGTTCGGTGTTTGGTATGTCTTGTATACCACTTGCATGCATTACCTACGTAGGCCAGAAAAGTGCAGAAGGTCTCCTGGAACTACAACTATAGAAGGTTGTGAGGCACCATGTGGGTGCTGGGAACCAAACAGGGGTCCTCTGCAAGAGCAGCCAGTGCTCCATCCTCCATAAAGAGCAACCCGATTAAAAATAGACAACATACATGCATAAACATTTTACCAAAGGAAGTATACAAATAACCAATATACACATGGAAAAGATGCTGAAAAACATTTATTCGAGTAGTTTGCTATCACAACCCACTGGAATGACTACAAGAATACAAAATGTAACAATCAATGTGGGTACATATGGAGAGAAATAGTAGCCTTGTCATGTTAATGTGCAGATTGTAAAGTGATACAGACATCTTGGAAACTGATTTTTCAGTAAACATACATTTGTTCACCATATGATTTAGCAATTTTATTCCTGTGTATCCACCCAATAGGAAGGAAATGTGTGTGTGTGTGAGTGAGAGAGAGAGAAAGTACAGGAAGACCTAGAGGCAAGTATAGTAAACATTGTTAATGGATACACCCAAAGTGGAAACAGTCCAAATAGATAGTATGCACACTGCGTTACAACCCACAGCTCAATGGTTCTTGGCAGTGAAGATAGATATTTTTATCTATGTATGTGTTTGCATATGTGCATGTATGTGTGTGTGTATAAACTGCATTGACCAAAGTGAATAAAGAAAAAGATTAAGACATAAAAGACCAGATTACACTACTCCCTATGTAAGAGAATAATGAAATCTAGGGAAACATAAGAAAAAAAAAGGTTTGGTGTCACATAGAGAAGAGAATGGGAATAGAGGGTGTTTGTAAATTGTATAAGACTGATAAAAATATGTGGATTCCAAAACTGGTGAGTTACTAAACACTGTAATCCATCTCCAGTTGATACCCACTTTCAAAGGAAAAAATGATTTTCTCCAGTGGCATCTCATTGGACATATTATGGATAGGCCATACGCCTAGCAGTAGATGGCCAACACACAAAACAAAATCAATGGTATTTTTGTAGACTTTTTGTCTCCTGTTGCTTTGCTTGAACATTTTTTATTTTACTTGTCTTTTACTTGGTTTCTGGTTTTGTGTTTTACTTGGTTTCTGGTTTTGTGTTTTTATAAAGTTTGCTTTTGTGTGTTAATGTCTATGTGTTTCTTCTAGTTTTTCTTTGTTTTTTTCTCTTTTATTTTTCTCACAGAATTTATCCTGAATAGAGTTTTCTCTTTGTCTATTTCTCTCAGTTTCTCCCGTATCTCCTCCCATTCAGATCCATCCCTTTTTTGTGTCTCAGTAGAAACAAATAGGCTTCTAAGGAATAATAACAAAATAAAATATAATAAAATAAAGCTAACATATCAGAATTGGACTAAACAGAAGCAGAAGAGCCTAAGAGAAGCCACAGAAATAAAGAACCAATCACTTGTTTGCACACCCAAGAATCCCATAAAAACACTAAACTGAAAGCTATAACATGTATGCAAAGGCTCTCTAATGTAAGAGAAGAGAAAAAAATAAAAACTAATATAAAAACAACCACCAAAATAGTAAAAGGAAAAGCCCTGACTCACTGTAAGACAAGAAGTGTGCAACGATGCCATTGAGTTCATTTTTTGTTGGCTGTCTGCTGAGCATGCAGCCTACCCTTAGGAGTAGTTTGTCTCTTTACTGAGACTCCCTTGGAGGGAGATGGCCTCTGGGTTAGCGTAGCTTCTGGGCTAGTGAGGTGTCCACCTCTCCTCTCAGCTTTAGGACCCCATCTGGTATAGACCGGTGCAGGCCCTGTGCACGCCGTGTCAGACTCTGAGTTCACATGTGGGTCAATCATGTTGATTTAGAGGGCCTTGTTTTCTTGGTGTCCTCTATCCCCTCTGGCTCTTAAACTCTCCTGCCTCTCCTTCCATGGGATTCCCGGAGCCTTGAGGAGAAGGATTTGATGGAGACATCCCATTTAGGGCTGAGTGTTCAAAGGTTTCTCACTCTCTGCATAATGCCTGGTTGTGGGCTCTGTATGTGCTCCCATCTGCTTCAGGGAGACACTTCTTTCTGTATGGCTAAGTAAGACACTGATCTGTGAGCAAATACTATTAGGATTCATCGTAATGCCTTTTTTTTTTTTTTTTTTTTTTTTTTTAGACCAATAGTGTTTGTTTTTACCCTAGGTCCCTGGGCTCTCTAGTTTCAGCTTGTTGGTCACCTGAGCGTGTCAGGTATGGGTTCTATCTCAGGAAGTGGGCCTCTAGCCAAATCAGATATTTGCCGCTTACTCCTACAGCGAGTTTGTGCCACCATTGTACTAGCACGTCTTGCAGGCTGGACACTTTCATAGATCCAAGGATTTGTGGCTCAGTTGGTGTTTTCATTTCTCCTTCGTTAGCATGCAGAGTGTCTTCCTGTATCAAAGATGATAACACATGGGGTGAAGGCTCTCTGCAGGCACCAGCTCAACATCTCCATGTTGAGTGAGTTGTGTAGGTGTTGTCTTGAGAAATGGGGTCTTGCCATCAGTTTGTGGAAAGCAAAGTCTAGGTCATTTGTGGTTCCTGTAGGACCCCTTTGGCTTTCAACTTAATTAGATGTACCCCAATCCTGGTACTGGAAGCTTCATTTGGTGACAGGAGATGGCCAGTTTGGGCTCTGTCTCTTCCATTATTTAGTGATTTCATTTAGATCACTTTAGGTGTGTATATATTTTAGGAAGCTTCTACGGTATTAGGTTTCCATACTATCCCTCAAATGGCCCTTAGTTTTGCCTGTCTCTTCCTATATTTACTCCATTGTTCTCCTCATCCCTCCTCCTCTCCACCTGTTCCAATACCTCTCTCTCCCTAATCCATCCAAAACTAACTATTGTATTTACCTTTCCTAGGGCTTCTGTCATCCCCTCCTCAAGTTCCTTATTCTGGACCTAAGCTCTGTGGCACTACAGATTGTAACTTGGTTATTGATTTAACAACTAATATCTACATATAAATGAATACATACCATATTTGTCTTTCTGGATCTGATTGCCTCACTCAGGATGATATTAGCCATTCTGCTAGGTGTAAGATGAACTCTCAAAGTTGTTATGATTTACATTTCCCTAATGACTAAGGATTTTAAACATGCCTTTAAGTTTCTCAGCCATTTGAATTTTTTCTGTTGAGAATTCTCTGTTCATATCTTTATCCCATTTTAAATTGGGTTAGTTGGCTTCTTGAAATTTAGTTTTTGAGTTCTTGATATATTTAGGATATTAGCCCTCTATAGGATAGAGAGTTGGTAAAAATCTTTTCCTATTCTATAAGCTGTCACTTTGTTCAAACAATGGTGTCCTTTGCCATACAGAAGCTTCTCAGTTTTATGAGGTTCCATAATTGTTGATTTAGTGCCAGGATTCAGAAAGTCTTTTTCTGTGCCAATGAATTCAAGGTTATTCCCCACTTTATCGTCTGTCAGGTTCAATGTATCTGCTTTCATGTCGAGGTCTTTAATCCATTTGGAGTTGAGTTTTGTACAGGGTGAAAGGTATGGATCTATTTCAATTGTTCTACATGCAGCCATCTAGTTTGACCAGAACCATTTGTAAAAGATACTCTTTTTTTTTTTTTTCAGTGTGTATTTTTGGCTTCTTTATCAAAATTCAGGTGTACACAGGTGTGTGGATTTATGTCTGGGTCTTCAGTTTGATTCTATTGCTCAACATGTCTGTTTTTGTGCCAATATCGTGTTGTTTTTACTATAGTTCTGTTTACATCTTGAAAAAAAGGGAGTGGCACCTCCAGCAGTTATTTTACTATTTAGGATTGTTTTTAGCAATGCTGGGCTGGGCTGTTTTTGTTTTGTTTTTTGTTGTTGTTCATGTGGTGTTTTTGTTTATTCTGGTGTATGTGTTTTCTTAGGAGGCTGAAGATTGTCTTTTAAAAATCTATGAAGAATTTTGATGGGGATTTCATTGAATCTATAGATTATTTTTGGTAGGATGGCCATTTTTATTATAATAATCCTACCAACCCATGAGCATGAGAGATCTTTCCACATTCTGATATCTTCTTCAATTTCTTTCTTTAGTATCTTAGTTTTATCATACAAGGCTTTCACTTGCTTGGGCAGAGTTATCCCAAAATATATTATTTGAGGTTAATATAAATGGTATTTATTCATGCCTCAGTCCCTTTGTCATTTTTATATAGAAGGGATATTGATTTTTTTTTAGTTAATTTTGTATCCAACTTCTTTGCTGAAAGTGTTTATGAACTGTAGGAATCCTGATGGAATTTTTAGGGTCATATATGTATACTATCATACCATTTTGCAAATAAAGGTACTTTGGCTTCTTTCTAATTTTTATCCCCTTGTTCTCCTTCAGTGATGTCTATCCTTGATGTTAAGGTGTGTTTCTTGATGCAGCAAAAGGATGGATCGTGTTTTCAAATCCATTCTGTTATTTTGTGTCTTTTTATTGGGAAATTGAGAACACTGGTGTTGAGAGATTAATGAACAATGCTTGTTGATTCCTGTTATTTTGTGATGGTGGAGGTGGTGTGTGTGGGGGCTTCTTTTGATTTGCTGGTCTGGGATTATTTATTCTTTGTGTTTCCTTGCTGTGGTTAACATATGTAGAGTTGGATTTGTAGGTAAATACAGCTTTAATATGGTTTCTATCATGGAAAGTTATTTTCTCCATCTATTATGATTAAAAGTTTTACTGGGTGTAAAGTAGCTTGGTCTTCTAGAGAGAGTCTGTAGAACATCTGTCCATGCATGAGCTTCTTTTAGAGTCTCCATTGAGAAGTCAGTCTGCCTTTATATGTTACTTGGTCTTTTTCCTTTACAGCTTTTAATATTCTTTCTTTGTTCTATGTATTTAGCATGGTTATTATTATGTATTTAGCATGGTTATTATTATGTATTTAGCATGGTTATTATTATGCATTTAGCATGGTTATTATGTGCAGAGGGGAACTTCTTTTGCTACTGCTGCTTTTTTCCCCTCTAAAACAGGGTTTCTCTGTGTAGCCCTGGCTGTCCTGGAGCTCACTCTGTAGACAAGGCTGGCCTCTGACTCACGGAAATGCCTGCCTTTGCCTCCTGAGTGCTGAGATTGAAGGCCTGCACCACCTTGCTTCTGTATGCTTCTTGTATCTTGATAAACATTTCCTGCTTTACCTTAGGGAAATTTTCTTCTCTGGTCTTGTTGAAATATTTCTGTATCTTTCACCTGGGTGTTTTCTCTTTTCTCTATTCCTGTTATTCTTAGATTTGGTATTTACACAAGTATCCCAGAATTCCTGGATGTTCTGTGCCAGTATTTTTTTTTTTTTAAGATTTAACATTTTCTTTGACTGGGGTATCCATTTCTTCTACCCTATCTTCAATGCCTGAGATTCTGTCTTCCATCTCTTGTATTCTGTTGGTGAAGCTTCCCTCTGAGGTTCCTGTTGGAGTTCCTGAGCTGCTCTTTACAGATTTCCCTCAGTTGTGTTTTATTTACTGACTTTATTTCCACTTTCAGGTCTTGAACTCTTTTAATTATTTACTTTCATTGTTTGTGTTTTCATAGATTTCTTTAAAAGATTTATTCATTTCCACAGTATGGGCTTCTATCATATTCATAAGGGCTATTTCAAGGTCTTTGTCTTGTGCTTCAGCTGTGTTGCTGTACTTAAGCCTACTTGGGGTAAGGGTGCTGGACTCCAGTGGAGACATATTGTCCTGGCTGATGATGATTATGTTTTTAAACTGGCATCTAGGCACCTAAGATTGGAAAGATTTTTGAGATTCTAAGATCCTGATAGGTGTGGCCATTGGGGGTTCTGGGTAAAATGTGATCCTAGGATTGGGAGCTCATACTTAGGAATGGGGATGGATTGTGGGATAGAGGGTGAGAGGGTTCACAATTGCCTGTAAGTCTAGCTCCAGGGAATGTAACACCATCCTCTGGATTCTGTATGCACCAGCTTACACAAACAACATGCATACACAAAGACTGAAAAAATAAAATAAAGGAAAAAGAAAACAAGGGGAGAAAGCTGGGCATGATGGAACATGCCTGTAACTCCAGTGCTTGGGAGGTAGAGAGCAGGAAGATAGAGAGTATTTTCAGTTACATAGTGAGCCTAGGCTACATGACACCCTGTCTCAAAAAACAAAACAGCAACAACAACAGAACAAAGGGGGAGTGTAGGAGAAGGTAGATGGGATTAATTGAAGTAATTCTCTGTTCTCTCCTATTGTATGTGTTCCAAGAATCAAACTCAGGTGGTCAGACACCCTTGCTCAGCCCCTGTGTTCATGATAGTGAAGTTAGCCATTGTAAAGGCAAATTACAGTCTCCTCTAGCACTGTAAAAACTGACTTTGCAGAGTATGTTTTGCTGATTTGTTGCCTTTCCTACTTCCTTGTTCTGCTTCTGTTCAATTTTCTGCATTTTCTATTTTCTTTGGTGGGAGGTATTTGTTCCTCTTACTCCATCAACTGACTATAGCTGACCCACTTCATCTGTAGTATTGTGTATTCTGAGCTAGAGTTCTGTGTTTCCTATTGCTTCTGAGTCTATTTTTAGTTGTCTTATTGGCATGTCGAATTCACATATTTAAAAGTAAATTTGACATATTTAGTCTCTATTTTATAGACATCAATTTCCTGCTCATTAGGCCAAGGCTCTAGCATAACAATTCTCAACCACAGGGTTCCATATCCTTCATGTCAGATATTTACTTTAAGATTCATAAGTAGCAAAATTACAGTTATGAAGTAGCAATGAATTAATTTCATGGTTGGGGTCAGCACAACATGAGGGACTGTATTGAAGGGTCGAAGTGTTAAGAAGGTTGAGAACCGCTGCTCTACAGTTCTTGCTCTTTAGCCTCTCCTTGCTACTCAGATAGCTCTCAGTTCCTGGAGGTTGGGTGGTTTTGTTTTCATTTTGCTTTGTTATTTTTAAAAATTTTGTCAAAATTATCAAGATAAAGAAAAACTGAAAAAAAAATTGACTATGAACACATATATGTATGTCACTGAGGGATTGCAAATGACATGTTGCTGTGTAGCCTAGGCTGGCTTCAGACCTGTAGTCTTCCTGCCCTCCCTGTACTCTAAGGTCAAAGGTATGGGGCTATTGTTATATAACTTCCCCTCTGCCCTTCTGCTCTTCTGATATATCCTTAATACCAGTAATCTCCAAGATATTGGTAGTCCAGATATAAGGTATACTAGAAGAAAACATTGGAACTTATTTTTATAACATTATTGAAAATAAAAATATTTCTAGAAAATAAACTTCACTATTTTAAGCACTATTTTGGTAATGGCACTCTTAGTCATTCCATATGTCAGACTGCCACATGCATTATCCAGAAGACATTGATCGTGGCACCCCTTTATAACACTGTAAAGTTTGCGGTTTGCGGTTTACTTGTGCCCATTTGTGCCTTAGAAGGAAATGTTGCTTTAGGAGAGTTAAACAGAAGTACTGCTGGTTAAAGATAATGCAGGCGTGTATGCCTAAGCTAATAATAAAACAAAGTTGAGCTGGCATTCTCAGATACCTCATATGAGGTGTTTTCAGGGGCATTAAGGTAAAATACTGACAATTATGTAGTCGTCTTTCTAAACATCTGGTTTGACATATGCTTTGTTAGGTACATATTACTGTGTGTACATATGTGTACAACTATAGTATATATATATATATGCACACATATGAGATATATATATGTAAATATGTGTCTCCGAGGGTACATATTCAGATTTTTACTGAGTAGACTACATAACCAAAATCGTTTGCAACATTGCCCTGTACTATTAAGCTACCTTTTATCTATTTATCTCCTTTGACAGAAAGGAAGGATAGAAAATTAATTATTTCTTCCTGAAAAATAACTTCCTCTTTCTGGCTTCCCATTGTTTACTAATAAAGACCAAAGACCAAGCTATTTGGTAAAGTAGTAAGAACTAACTAACTTTCTTTCTTTTTCTTTCTTTCTTTCTCTTTCTTTCTTGTAGTTAAACTATGTACTTCAAAATGTTTTCATGACAAATCTGCTCTATTTTAATCTTCCTTGTCATATGCCCACTTCTTTTGCCAGAAACCAGCATTGTATTTCCTGACTCATACCTATTACTCTTCTAAGCACAACTCTAAGTGTTATTTCTTCAGGGACCCCTCTGTGTTCTGTGTTTGACTCGACGCTGTGTTCTCTGTGCTCTAGTGGTAGACTTACTTGTCTCTAGGCATATACTGTGTCGTGTTGTCATGTAATTAGATAACAGTCCTCAAGAGCAAGGGTATTGTCCTTGTCACTTGTATATTCCTTCATCAGAGACTTAAATGTTTGGAAAAGAAAGAGGAAGGGAAAAGCTACGGGGCTAGAGGAGGCAGGGAAAGAAGAGAATTGTAATGTCTTCAGATCAAGTTGATTACCCTTGTAGACAATGTTTTTTAAATTCCGTAATATTCTGTGGAAGGAGATAAGTAGTTGTCTTCATATACTAGCTTAGAGTCACAATAAAACTAAGATACAGACTACAGACGTGAAATCAAATTTGGGCTAACCTGTGAGTGTGGAGCCCTGCCCCCACATGGGCAGCCTCTTTCCTCTGCAGGAAGTACCATTAAGCAGCTTGAGGCCCTCTCCCGTGAGGCAGTCCCGGGAGAAGACAGACTAGGATGGTTTCTGCAGACAGGCGACATCTGAAACAGAAGTTCTAGAGTCCCAAGCATATTGACTGCGTTCTTGAAAGCTCAACAGTCAGGTAGGGTGCAGTTTTTATCTTTGCGGAAGGAGCTGAGGGGCTCAGTGAAATGTTTCTCTCTTTCTTTATGGCATTGAGGATTTCAGACTATATCTTTTGTCACAACGTAATTATTAATAGTGTCCCCTTTTATTCTCTTTATTCTCAAAAGTAAATGACATGGGTCACCAGAATGGCTCAGCAGGTAAAGATGGCTTGCTGTCAAGATGGACTGTCTGCTTTCAGTTTTCCAACCAAAAGGATGAAAACCAACTTCTGAAAGTTGTTCTCTAATCTCCACATGTCCATTTTGGTACTCGTTCACAATAGATACATAAACAAACCAACAAAAGGACAGGTCATCACATACTTTCTGTACATTTATTCTAAGAATACTTGAACACCTTCAATAGAAGGATTACAAGTAGAAATATATTCTACTATTGCCTGCATGTAATTTGGTAATGAGGGCATAATTAGAACCTTGAGCCCCTTTGTTTTGTGCTCAGCAATCTTTACCACTTCCTCTGTGCACTTTCTGTATCCCTCCATAGGAAAGAATTGTCCTGCTGTTGACTATTTTCCTTACAGACTGTATCTGACTCCCACTGGTACTCTCCACCATGTTTTATTTAGAGTAGATGTTGAGAAGAAAATAATAGTCTGAATGTAGGACTTGATGTTTAAGATGCTCTTTGCCATGAATTGCTCATTTAAGATTTAGGAAAACTTCACCAATTCTAAAACTTGTCCTTTCTTTCCCAGTCTTCTGAAATTTGAACTCAGTTATGTCTACACACTATCTGATGATTTCACTGAACATATTTGTCTTCCATTCAGTAAAATAATTAGTGTTTTGGCTTAAATAATTATCCTGCGTATACAACATCAGGATTCCATTCTATTTTCAACCCACTCTATTTCTTATTTGATGAAAGAAAGATTAAGATTAAATTTTTACCAAAGGCATCTTATAAATACATTGAGTATTGAATTCATTTTGGAGCTTAGAGAATAATAATAGAAAATTACTAGCTGAATAGACCTCCACTATGAGAATGCAGTTGTAATTCATGTATTTAAATAAGAAAAATCTCATTTTGAAACGAGAAAAGAAAAAGGATAAGTTTGTGGGCATTAGAACCATCGACTGCTTGATATGGCAGAAATAGATTTGCCTTTGTGAGTCAATTGTTGGGAAGATGCACCCGTTTCTCACAGAGAAGATGGTTAGCTTACTTAGGTCTCTCCTGCCCTCAAAATAAAGATATTTTCCTTTGGCCTTGACTTACATTCTTTTCACAAGTTCTTTTTTTTTTTTTAAGGTCATCTCTTGTTAAGGACTCTAGCTCTATTTTAAAACTATAGTAATTGCTGCTGGGTGGTGGTGACGCATGCCTATAACCCCAGCACTCAGGAAGCAGAGGCAGGTGGACCTCTCTAGCCTAGGTTACAAGGTTCCAGAACAGCCGGGGCTATACAGAGAAACCTTATCTCAGAAAACAAAAACAAAACAAAACAAAAATTGTGATTATAATAGTCTTATATTTAGCTCCCACCCCTATCCCTACCTTTTCAGCAAACCTTTTGTTTTGTTTTTCTTTTTTGAGACAAGGTATCACTGTGTAGCCCTGACTGGCCTGGAGCTCTCTGTGTGGACCATGCTGGCTTCAGGCTCACAAGAGCTACTTGTCTCTGCCTGTGCCTCATGAGTCTTTTGGTTAATGGCATGTGCTATCATGCCTAGTCTGGAACTCCTCCTCCTTTTCCTCCTCCTCCTTCTCTTCTTCTTTTCCTGTGATTTATTTATTTTTATGTGCATTGGTAGGATTTCTTGCTTGTTGTTTGTTTGGTTTGTTCTGCCTGCAGGTCAGTCTATATGAGGGTGTCGGATCCCTTGGAAATGAAGTTCGAGTTACGAGCTGCCATGTGTGTGCTGGGAATTGGACCTAGGTTTCCTGGAAGAGCAGCCAGTGCTATTCACTGCTGAGCCGCCTCTCAGACACTGGCACTGCTTTTGTTGACATTATCAATAAGCTGATTGTCTAACCTGATCGATTCTTGGTAGCTCCTCCTCACAACTTTCCACAGCTTTGTTAGTGTTGGTCATACCTTCTGTCTTCTTTGACTCCTTCCCAAAGACCATACTTTACCCTTCCTAATATGTCAGTGTTCCCAAGCTTCTGTTTACTCTTCACCTTTCTCTATTCACGATTTAAGCACTCCTACCCACTGCTATGCTGTTCCCATGGTTTCTGCCAAATGTTTATCTTCCTATCTGTTAATTCTCGGTTCATATGGCCGGGAGCTTCTGAGATATCTCTATCAGTGTATTTTCAGAAATGATAATCCTCTCAGTTGTTTGAGTCAGAGCTGGTTATTCTCAGTTTTTTCCTCACTGTTTCCTTTTTGTTACAATTAAGTGCCAAATTCTAGCATTACAACTTTTAAAAAACGTGTATTTCTTAAATGTCTACCTGCACTAGACATGGTATGAAGACTTTTTTTTAATGCTTCTGTCTTCTAAGATCCTCAACATCTTATTTTTATATTTTTAGTTCCCATAGCCATGTTTTCATATTAGTTATTAGTAAGTACTTGATATGGTGTGTTGCAGTAGTTAATCTGTTATCAACTTGGCTGGATTTGACTTGAGTACTTCTGTGAGGATGTTTCCAGGAAAGTTTAGCTGGAAAGATCACCCAGAATATAAGTAGCATCATTAAGTGGGTAGAAATCCCAGACTGAATAATAAGGAGAAAGTGAGCAGAACTCTGGTTGCTCCCTGGGAAGCAACTAGACCAGCTGCTTCACCTTCCTGCTGCTGTGCCCTCCCCGCCATGATGGGCCACGCCCTTAAGCTGTGAGCCGGAATCAGTCCCTCCTTCTGTAAGTTGCTTTTATAGCTATTTTGTCATAGCAACAAATTAAGTAATTATACATTTGTCATTTTTATGCCATGAGAATTAGAAACTGAGGAACCACCTTGGCCTCCTCTCCCGCCTTTTCCTTCTGTCAGTCTCCACAGCAATCACAAATACTATCAATCTGACTTCCTTATCTGCATTATGCCCATTCTCATCATTCCTACTACCAATGCCTTAGTTCTAACCTGCATAATTTATTTCCTACTGTATAAATGTTGTATATTTGTCTGCTTTTATATCACTGCATTCTGTTTCTTCCTCTGTCACTGATGACCCATAATATTTTTGCAAATATAAATTTCATCCTGTCACAGTCCTGCTAAATCACTGTCATTAAGAAAAAATATCAGTCAAAATAAAAGTCGTGTGTCTGGGGTGATGCCTCAGTAGGTAAGAATGTTTGCTGAGTTTGAATTTCAAATATCCATATAAAGCCAGACATAGCCGTATGTCCCTGTTACCCAGTCTTGCACATTAGAAATAAGTGGATTCCTGGGAGCTCAGCGGCCAGCCAGCCTGCTTGATGAGCTTCATGTTCAGCAAGAGATCTTATTTCAAAAGAATAAGGCAGAAGGCCGGTGAGATGGGTAAAGGCCACCATACCCGACCACCTGAGTTCAGTTCCTGACAACCGCATGGTAGATGGATAGATCCAGTTCCTGCAGGCTGTCCTCTGACCTTCACACATATTCCTTGTACACCAGCATGAATGCACATGAGCGCATGTGCACACACCCCCACAAATGCAATTTATAAATAAGGCTGTAGAGAAAGATACCTACTATCCTCCTTTGCCCTCCACACTCACATATACCATACATAAACATCACATGTACCACACATAAAAATAAAATTCCTTAATATGGCACTCTGGGATTGTTGTAACTGGCACTTGCTTATAAGACTTGTCTGTCTTTGCATACAACTTTTCCTCTGTTTTGCCAAATTATCTGTAATAACTGAAAAAGCAAGGCATTTTTTGTATATATTTTATTTTATTTTATTTAGCAAAGGAAATATTAATTAAAAATTACCACAAAGACACATCAGTTAAATGTTGAGTATAAAATACATGTGTGTTTATTTCTTCTTCTTTTCATATGCTTGTAATGTTTTAACCATTAACTATATTCTTCTTTATTTTTAAATGTAAAATACTTTGGTCATATTCTTCTTCCCTAAGTCCCAAATACTCTCCGTCTTCCTACCCACCCAATTTTATGTTCTTTCACACACACACACACACACACACACACACAAAACAAAACAAAAACAAAAACAGCCCATTATATGTTGGCTCACTACCTTGAATGTGAGACCTGCCCCAGAGAGTTTGATATGCCCAGTGTCACTCCATTGGATAAAACCAATTTTCCCTCTCCCAGCAGGTATAGTGACAGTTCAGTTGTTAACCTTTACCCTAGTGGCTAGGTTTTCTTTCATTCATTCATTCATTTATATATATATATATATATATATATATTATATAAAATATAATAAGATAAAACAAAAACTATCACATTGAAGTGAAAACAAACCAACAGAAGGAAACAAGTTCAAGAGAAGACACAAGAATCAGAGACCCACTTGTTTCTATACTCAGGATTCCCATAAAAACACTAAACTGGAAGCTGTAACATATACACAGAGGACCTGGTACAGACTCATGCTTGATGCTTTAGTCTCTGTGAGTTCACATGAGTTTTGCCTGATGTTGGTTTAGATGGCCTTGTTTTCATGGTATATTCCATCCCCCTCATTCTTACACTCTTCCCTTCTTTTCTGTGGGATTCCCTGAGCATTAATGTGAGAGATTTGATGGAGATGTCTCAGGGCTGAGTGTTCCTAGGTTTGTCCTTGGAACACTCTCTAAGCAATGTCTGACACTGGGTCTCTGTGTGTGTTCCCATCTGCTGCAGGGAGAAGCTTCTCTGATGATAGCTAAATAAAATGTTGATCTATGAGTATAGTAGAATATCTTTAGGAGTTATTTTTATCACTCTCCTCCTCCTCCTCTTCCTCCTCCTCCTCCTGCTCCTTCTTCTGCTGCTCCTCTTCCTCCTCATCCTCTTCTTCCTCTTCCTCCTCCTCTTCCCCCTTTTCAGTAGTATGCTATTTTACTCTGGGTTTGTGGCTGAATTGGTGTTTACATTTCTCCTTTGGCAGCATGGAGAATACCTTCTTGTACCAGAGACTCTGAAGCACAGGGGTGAAGGCTCTATGCAGGCACCAGTTCAACATCTCCATGTTCAATGAGTTGTGTACATGTTGTCTTCAGCAATGGAGCTGGCAAGACATTCTTAATACCTCAGTATTCTTTGGTTTGTCTGGGATGACTTCATTGTCTCTAATTTGTCTTTTAGGACCACTGAAACATCTCTACACTTAAAAGACTTTTTAATTTTTATTTTATTTTTATTAATTACAGTTTATTTACTTTTTATCCCAGCTGTAGCCCCTCCTTTATTCCCTCCCAATCCTGCCCTCCCTCCCTCTTCTTCTCCTATGCCCCTCTCCCAGTCCAATGATAGGGGAGGTCCTCCTCCCCTTCCATCTGACCCTAGTCTATCAAGGCTTATCAGGACTGGCTTCATTGTCTTCCTCTGTGGCCAGGTAAGGCTACTCCCACCTCAGGTGAAAGTGATCAACGAGCCAGCCCCTAAATTCATGTCAGAAACAATCCCTGTTCCTATTACTGGGGAACCCTCCTGGACACCGAGCTGCCATGGGCTACATCTGTGCAGGGGTTCCAGGTTATCTCCATGCATGGTCCTTGTCTGGAGTATCAGTCTCAGAAAAGACACCTGTGTCCAGATTTCTTGGTTCTGTTGCTCTCCTGTGGAGCTCCTGTGCCCTCCAGGTCTTTCTATCTTCCCCTTCTTTCATAAGATTCCCTGCACTCTGCCCAGATTTCAGCTATGAGTCTCAGCATCTGCTTTGATACCCTGAAAAGCTAGTCTCAGAGTTGATTGTATTCCTCTTGACACCCTCTAAACCCTATCTTCAGCTTGGCATTTCTGTTTTTCTGTCTAATCAAGAACTGCATGTGTTCTTACTGTTTTTTTCAATAGAAAGGAGGCAGGAAGAACAGAAATGAAGGAGAAAGAAAAGAGAAAGGAAGAAGGTGAAAGGCCCCACTATGAATTGTATAAAATTACTAGGCATTTTAATCTATTACAATCTTCATTTTAAAGGGGAAATAAGAAATCATCTTTTTTTATCTATTTATTGGTTCTTTGTAAATTTCACATCATGCACTCCAATCCCCCTTTTCTTCCCTTCCCCTTGTACCCCCTCCCCACAACAGAGAAAAAAATCTCATCATGGAAGCTGTCGTTTGTCACAGTGTGTCCCCTTTGTCCACACTTCTTTGCTTGCACATGTTCATTGCAGTGACTCGTTGGTCTAGTACGAGGCCTCTGGCTTCTGCTATTCTATCAAGACTGGAACCTCCCTGGAACTTCTGTAGGATATCTTGTTGCCTTGTGTCATGGTTTTGGATCATTAGGACAGGTCCCTTTATCGATGAGGTAGCTATTGGGGTGGGACAGTTCAAAGCCCTGATCTGGGCCTGAGAGGTGTCTGAGCGGGTCAGCCCACTGATTCTCCTGCCCTTACACCCTTAGGACCAGCTCACTGGCAACTCCTGCAACCAGGGCCAGCTCTACCCTACTGCCCAGGGAAAGTGCAGGGCCCGTTCTCCCTTAGTGTTGCAGCCAGTGAGGGACATGGCCAGTTCTAACACTCTCATGGCCCTAGGGCCAGCTCTCCCTCCTGCCATAGGTGGTAAGGGATGAGGAAGGGGAAGAGGCCATCTCTCTCTTACCAGTACCACCGCACAGGCAGGCATATCTCTCCCATTCTCAAGCCCCTCAGAGCACTTACCCACAACCCCATATCCAGGGCCAGCTTTAGCTTGCTGCCCAGGTGAGGTGCAGGACCCTCTCTCTGGAGTGCTGCAGCAGGTGAAGGGTGTGGGAGGTGAGGAGGTGTCTCTCCCACCTCACAAGAAACATTAGTCAGGGCCAGCTCTCCCACTCTCACACCCTCAGGGTTGGCTCACGCACAATCCTCATATTCAGGGCCAGCTCTATTATTATGCAGCCCATGTGAGGTACAGGGCCCACTCTCCTGAGTACTGCAGCTGGCTAGAGGCAGGATAACCTGTTCTCTTTATTCTGAAAGCAGAATAAATTTTTTTGGTTACAGTTAAAATAGTTTACAGTAGAATTTTTGTTTTTGAGGTTAACATCTCACAACTGGGTATCAGTGGCATATAATCTTTTCATAGAGCTAAGCAATGTGTTTTGTTTATAGCATATGCACTCAAAAAAAAAGAATTGAAAATAAAGAGACTCAAAGCTATAGAAACGGCGCAATGGTTTAACAGCACTGGCTGTTGTTGCAGAAGACCTAAATTCAATTCTCAGCACCCATATGGTGACTTGTAACTGTAATTACCCAACTTTCTGGGATCTGACACCCTCTTCTGGCTTCACTGGCACCAGGCACACGTGCAGGCACAGCACCTATAAAAATACAATCTTCAAAAGAAAATAAAGGGGCAGGCTATTACAATGTACAACTGTGGCTTTTAGTTATTTGTTTTGTTTAATTCCATCTTGTCTAGGCTTGTTGTCACACGCCTATAATCCCAGCGCTCAGGAGGCAGAAGCAGGTGGGTCTCTGAAGTTCAAGGCCAGCCTGGTTCCTTAGTGAGACCCTGTCCCAAAAAATGAAAAACAAAGTTTCTTCTTGCTCAGTCCCTATATATAATTGGCAGCACTACAACCTCTAACCAGGAACACCCCTGCCTTTTTAATTCATACATGCCAGTTAAAAGGGTTCCTCAAGAGGCCAGTCATGCAAAGGAATGCAAAATGGAAAAGAAAAGAATTTTTTTTTGGCATAGACATTTTATGTTGAAAAGGTCAGGTTTTATTTTTTTTCAGCTATTAGAAATTTGAATGAGACTTTAGTTTTTCTCGTAGTTTACTAACTAATCTCTTGGAACTAATAATATATGCTAGTGCTGTGTAAGCTATTTGTTACCACAGCAGATTACACAGACACAGGTTACACAAGGCACTGGTAATTAAGTTAATTCATTCAGATGCTGAGCTGAAGTTAATACAAGGAAAAGTACGTCCTTTAAACAGATCTGGCTTGTGCACTTGAAATGGCAAAAGTCTGAGGCTGGTTCTTCTTTGAGAATTAGGTGAGAACATAATAAACGATGATGTATAAAAGTAAAAACCTCATAAAGTGCTGCTTGGATTGAGCTGTTTTTCATATCAGCTTTGTCAACCATCTTAAATAAAAGAACTATAACCAGTGGGTTTTTTTGGTTTTTTTTTTTTTTTTTTTTTTTTTTTTTTTAATAATCACTTGTATTTTTACCGTGTTCTGTATTTAGATTAGGCTGGCTTCAAACTTATAGAAATGTTTCTGCCTCTGTCTCCTGAGTGCTGGAGTTAGAGGCAAGGACAACCATACCCAGTGATTGTCAGCTTTTGGTCTAGCATCCTAACTACCTGCTGAGATATACTTGGTTAGTGAAGAAGCCACTCATGCTTAAACTGTTTGTTTCTGAAAAATTAACCCTCAGGTTTCTACTTCTCAAACATTAGTTTAATAAGGTAAATTCATTCACTGATTACTTATTTATTTCTTTAATTACAGAGCTTCCTTATGGCTGGGAGAAAATAGAGGATCCTCAGTATGGAACATACTATGTTGAGTAAGTTTGTTTTTTGAATTAATAGTCTCCCAAATGTTGTGGGTTTTTATTCCCGAGGGAATACTAAATATGGCATTTTATGTTTCTGTGACCTGATTTGCTGGTTATCTTAACTAGAGGATGGAGCGCTTTCTGTACCAACTTTGAGCCTTCCAGAAATTTGTTGTGGTTTTTTCTTCTGGCCCCAAACTCCCAGAATAATGACTTGTTAGACTTAAACTATATTTACAAATACCTAGGCTCTTCTCTAACTAGCTCATAACTTAAAATAACCCAGCTGGTTACCTCTGCTAAGGGACCATGCTTCTGTACTCACATCTTCCCAGGCAAATCTCTTGGGCCTAGCTCTATCCCAGAATCCTTTGTGCCTGGCTGTCCTACCTTCTGTTCTACCCTTTCCTATAGACCATAGGTTTTTTAATTGACAAGTGATGCATCCTTACAATACGGAAGATATTCTCTCTACAGAAGTTGACTTCGGGTTTATCAACACAGAACATAAGAGGGAACCCAGAATGGCAGCAAATGCCTGTACTCCCAGTACTCCAGAGGGTGAGGAAGGTTATTACATGAGTCCAGGGTTTCAAGATGAGCCTAACAATGTAGGCTCATTAACTGTCAATATACCAGTTGTTATAAACCAGTGGCATTTCCATGGTAATTATACCTAAAGTAAATATCTTTGACTCCTATTATGGTCTTTGTTACTGCATCTCTTGTTAGAGAGATACTTGAAGTGACTTCTTAAAAGCCAGTGTGTATCCTAAGGAAGAAATCAGAGTCATTTACAGGTATATAACTTGATGCTTCCTTCAAAAAGCTTTACTAATTTTATTTCTATTGTATTATTTAATACATTGCTGATTGTAGTGTGATATGCAAAATACACAGCAGCTCTTGATATTTTTATTTCCCCTGAGGGTAGTTGAAGGAAGAAACAACTTGTTTTTCAAGTCAGAGGCAGATTTGGAGACTGACAGAAAGAGGTGTGTGGGATTCTTCTTCCCATTGCAGTTTAGCCTGTTTAAATTGGGCTTCAATCAACTGTTATCTGCTAGGGATACTGCTGAACATCTCTGAGACAATGATTCTCATAATTCCTTATTCCAAGTGAATTTGAATACTTGGTCAAAAGGTGAAAGTCATTTGCCTGTTATAGTATCTCTAGATGAATGACCTGGTACCCATTAAGCAAGGGTACAACTCTGAGGCAGCTTTAGGGTACATCCTGAAGTGACCCCCACTCCACGTTGTCATGGAGGTGTGTGAAACCACCTGAGGTACAAGTGAGAGCAGCATCATGACTTCATAGGATTGCTCTCGGAACAAGCTCATTTACAGGAGGGTAATTCATTAGATTTAGAGGAACAGCCTGTACTCAAGACGCACATTAGCATTGAGTCAGCTGTACACAGAATGTGGCCTCCATCCCAGATTAACTGGATTTTGAATTTCAACTGTAGTAACATGCAGTCTACTGGGGGAGATAAAGAGCTGTTGCCTGGATGGCTACTCTTCGGCTCTTTTAGTTTGTCAGACCAGATGGCACCATGATTGCTTTTGGCAGGGATCTCGTAGTAGTAACACTAACTGCAGTGGCAGTTTTTCAGTTTTTCAGTCTCTTTTTTTTTTTTTTTTTTTTTTTAAGAAGATGAGATTCTAAAATGGGTTTTTTTTATAAACAAAATTGTTCTAAAATGTAATGGCAGGCCTTCTATAGACATACTTAATTTTAAAAATGGGGCGGAGGGCATGCCATAGCATGCTGAAGAGGTTAGATGACAATTCGCAGGAGGCCATTCTCTTCTTCCTCATTGTCAGTCCCAGGGATCAGTGGCAAGTATCTTTACCAACTGAGCCATCTCAATGGCCAAGAAATATTTCTATATTGAGAAATGCCATCCTGTTTGTATTGTATTAAGAATTATAATACACTTAGTCAACAACCAAAACAATGTATCTGGTTTCATATCTCAGTATTATTCATGAACTCTTCATTATTCATGAATTTGTTCTGATGAATGTTTAAAATCTAGGTATTAAATACAAAGCTGTAATACTGATGACATTGCAAAGTTTATATTAGGTATTTAGCCATCTTATCTAGCCACCTTCTGAACTTTTCTGGCCATCTCTAATATTCTCTTATATTTATGAAATTCTTTGTTTAGAGGGTATGCTTACTCCATGGCTAGACAAATAAATCTATTCATCCTAATATGTGCTTATAAATAACAGTAAAGGCCATTTCGTTGATGTGTGTCGAGGGTGGTTCTTCCATATTGTCTAATATAAATGCAATTGAATCCTCCACTAAATTTCTATTCTTTTATCTAAGAATTTTTAGGAAAAGAGTAGTATCCATTTGCCTCTCTCCTCTCTCTTCTTGCACACATCACAAAGGACCGAAGCTCAGGTCACTACTGTTGTAAACCCGCTGTGACAAGATCAGTCATTCTGGCTGGTGACATAAGAGGCAGGCAGACTCTTCCCTGAAGATGGTCATGTCTTTCTAAGTGCTAGTCTTTATGGTTTTTTATAGATGTACTAGTGGGGAGCGGGTGGGTGGGGCTGGCTGGAGAGATGGCTCATCAGTTGAGAGCATGTACTGCTCTTCCAGAGGATCCCAGTGCCTCACAACTACCCAACTCTTCCTCCATGCAATCCAGTGCTCTTTTCTGGCCTTTGAGAGCACCAGCACACACGTGGCACACACCAGACAAATAAAATAAAGGCAATTTTTTTAAAAGCACAAACTAAAAAGAACACTAACACCCCTTGCTATAATAGTTGCTCATTTGATGTAGTTGTCCTTTCCTTACCTGCACCAATAATAGTGCAGGTAGCAAAGGGAACATTGTTTGTTTCCTTGTTTATATAGATTGTATAATAATCGATCTATAGAAAGATAACCATATCCTGAAATTCTCATGGTTTGATGTTTAATTGTTGGCATTCAGTAATTTCATTTTTTGTTAAAGCAGATTTTAGTGGAAAACATCATTTGGTGAAATATCATTGCCCTATGGCATTATAGAATATGATCACGTGGCCTCTTAATTACACCTCATCATGGTTTTAAACATCAGTTTTAGTTTTTATTATTTTGCCATGACTTCAGTCTTAAATAACGATCATGGCAGTGCTACAGTCCCTATGGAACACATGGAAGTCTGTAGTTTATGGAGGACTACTGGGTACTCACCTGTCCCCAGGCTCCCTCTGCTTTCCTCCAGAGGTCTAAGCTTCCTAAGAGTCAATTGTGAATGTACCCAGTCAGAAAGCCCACTAAAATTGTGTTACATTTATTTAACTAATTTATTATGTAATTGTAAAGAAACTGAAGTGTAAAACCAGAGTTGTTCTGCAACTATGAGAAAAGAAAGTCAATTTCTTGAGTGATGCTGAGTTTACATGGGCAAATCCGTGGAAAGATATTGAAGTAATGTGCTGGGAAATGTTCCAGAGGCTTTACACCTCGATATCTCAGGAGTAGCTCAATAGCTTGATTTATTTTGGAGAAACTTGAAAGATTCTTCTGCTGCTAATTGCCTTTAAAAAGATTAGCTGACCATTACCAGTACTTCTGATTGCCTCAGGAAAAGAATTTCTGCTGCAGTGGGGTGGGTTCCATGGGAAAGCCCTAACATAAGCTTCAGAACCTTTGACCTCTAGTCATTCTCTGGTCCTCCACTATCTCTGTCAGCCTTTCTATGCTCCATTTCCTAAAGACACATACTCGTTAGCCTTATAATGGAATAGCATGATGTTTTATTTAGGAAAAGTAATAGAACTTTTTCACCCAAATCTGAACTGCATATTTCTCTATATTTTACAGTCACCTCAACCAGAAAACTCAGTTTGAAAACCCAGTGGAGGAAGCCAAAAGGAAAAAACAGATAGGACAGGCTGAAATTCACTCTGCAAAAACAGGTAGAGCTTCCTATTTGGTCATTCTAATAAAATGTGAAATGTTTATAGTAAGTTAATAAAAGTGAATTTGAACCTTTTATTGCTAAATCTTTGAAGGTCAACAGAGAGAGTTTTACCTCTGTAAAAGATATAAATAATCTTTTTTGCAAAATCATTTGAACATTGTGAGAATACTGAGATGTTTGTCATGACTGAATAAAAATATGAAATTGCATGAATTTGAGGTTGATTTTTTTTAAGATTAGTTTTTTTGTTTTTGTTTGGTTTTGGTTTTGGTTTTTTGAGACAGGGTTTTTCTGTGTAGCCTTGCTAACCTGGACTTGGCCTCCCTGAGTGCTGGGATTAAATGCATGCGCCTGGCTTAGGTTGTTTCTTTATGTTTGAAGTAGGCTCAGTATTAGCTCTGTAGCTCAGTATAGCTTCTACACTGACTACTTAAATGAGATATGTAGATTTAATCTACAAGGTTCTCCACTAACCAATACTAATCAATACTAAGTAAATCTGCCAAAGTACTTCCCTGTCTCATTGCTGGCACCCTCCTCTGTCTCCTGTCTTTCTTCTATGTGTTGATACAGACAACCGTCTCTGCTTATGTTGTAGAATAGAGTATGACCCACTCTGTTGTCTGTGAGAAAAATAGCTTTTTTCTTGTAGGTACTCTGCAAAACATAGGTGTCTTCCTTAAGCTTTGCATGTAGCTTAGCAAACATGTTCAATTTAATACATATTTTTGAGCACTTCTCATATGTCCCATCTGTATGTAAATAAATATAAAGTGCTTATAGTACTGTTTGTTACGTGGTGATCAATAAATGATAGCTTTCATCATTACAATGGGAATTGAGTCACCTTTTATCTGGTGAGAATACACTCCAAGACTGCAGTAGACCCTGAAGTTGTAAATAGCGTTAACCCTTATATAAGTTGTTTTTCCTGTGTATACATACCTTTGATAAATTTAACCTTTTAAAGAGATGTATTTTAGAAATTTTATGTGTACGGATGTTTGCCCTGCATGTCTGTCTGTCTGCCACATACGTGCAGTGCCCACAGCGGTCAGAAGCGGGTGTTGGGCTCTCTAGAACTGAAGTTACAGATGTTGTGTGCCACCATGTGAGTGCTGGGAACTGAACCAAACCCAGGTCCTTTGCATGCGCACCAAGTGCTCTTAACCACGGAGCCACCTCTCTAACCCCTAACCATTCCACTTAACGGAAACTCCAGTTACTCTTCGATAGGTCCGAATCACTAGCATTACCCTACCCTTGTGCCCTGGGACTATTTTTAAGTAAAACAAGGATTACTTGGATATGGGTGCTGTGGTACCACAAGAACTGATCTAAAAATCAAATGGGTAATAATCAGCTACCACGTGTTAGTATATACAGCATAATTAATTACCTGAATGGAAGGATGATTTGTATACCAGATGAAATGGACTGAGGTAGCACAAAAGTCCACACTTCTCAGAACAGGACACAATTTAAAATTTATAGTTTATTTCCGTTTAATATTTTCAGAATTCATCTGACTGTAAATAACTCAAACTGCAAAAAAAAAGCTGACTAGAGGGAGGCTTCTGTAGTAAGGTATGGGTGAGGGAAAGCACAGAGGAGGCCAACAAGCAGAGAGGGGCTTTACCTTTCTGAAGGTCGCCAAGGAACCCTACAAAGGTATTATTCATAATTACTTCCCTTTCCACCTCAGGTATTTAATTTATTAGAGCCTAACTATTCTATGCCTTCAGAAACTTTCTTTAGGGCTTTTTATTGTTATTTTTACTTAACATATACAAACATTGAAAATTGACTGCATATAGTTTATTCAGTATAATTATTTTTGTTTTTAAGTCTGATTCTTGTTTTGATACAGATGTGGAAAGATCACACTTCACTCGGGACCCGTCCCAACTTAAAGGTGTCCTTGTGCGAGCATCACTGAAAAAAAGCACAATGGGATTTGGTTTTACCATTATTGGTGGAGATAGGCCTGACGAATTCCTACAAGTGAAAAATGTGCTCAAAGATGGCCCTGCAGCTCAGGATGGGAAAATTGCACCAGGTAAGAAAGGTTTCCAAAATTACTGCAAGAGTAGATATACTAACAAAAATTACCGAAAAGAGATGTTGGGGGCAGGGACAAAAGGAGAGAGAATAAACTATGTAATTGAATCTTGGGATTCCTGTATTGTAATAGTTTATCCCTAGATTAAATACATTGCTAGTTTGAAGGTGGCTGGCTGTTTTTATAATAAGAAGAAATGTTAGATAAAACATGTTTTTTATTAAATTAATGTTTGGTTTTATATAATTGTTAGATAATACTTTGGCTATAAGAAAATTAATATTTGATAGTCATCTATCTACAGACTGTGGCTGTAAGAAACTTAATACTTAACAGTCATCTCAGAAGATCATTTGATTGTTTCATATAGAGACTTTAAAAATTTTCTTCATATATATGTATATGAATGTTTTGCCTGTGTGTATGTGTGTGATCCATGTAGGTGCCTGGTGCTCAAAAAAGCTGGAAACAGGGCATTAGATTCCTGAAAGTGGAATTAAAGATGGCTGTAAGCTGTCATGCTGGGAATTGAACCTGGGTCCTGTGGTAGAGTAGCCAGTGTTCTTGACCACTGAGCCATCTCTCCAGCTCCTATAAGGTCCTTTTGTAGCTCTCTAACATCTCTTTATAATTTCTTTTGGAAAATAGTTCATTGAAATGTTTTTAGTGATAACACAAACATCACTATTTTTATATAACTAGAAATACTTAAGTTGTCTTGTATTTAGTTTTCTCAGTGGTTTTTATATGTTTTAATATGGCTGACATTGTTTCTGGAGACTCTGGAAGAGGTTCGAGACAAATTACTAGAGACTGGATGGATTACACATTGTTTTCCAAAGAGTTCAGTGCTCCACTGAGGTTCCTTATTGCAGAGTTCGCTGGACTTCCCAAATCATCTGTTATTTCACAGACTGTTGTAATATGGACCTATATTTGGATCAGTTGTTACTGTACTTTTCATGACAAATATCATACTACTTTTAATTAAGTTATAGAATTTTCCATGTACTCTCCAGTGAATTAATAGAAACTTTAAAAAAGAAACCTAAAATAATTGAAAGTTATATTTAACTTAACTTCTATTTTTAAATTTAATAAACTCTAAAGATCTTAATCTTAATAGAAAATGCTTCCTTTTTGGTTTTCAATTTTAGCCTTTCAACCTGTTCATGAAGTACATCATATAGCATAAATAGATAGAATCCAAAATTTCATAATATGGTTTCTCATTCACCTAAAACTGTTAGCTAATCTGCATAAAATTCAATACTTCTGTAAAGATTTTAGGAACTTTTAGGAACTCTCACTTGAGGATAAAACTTAAAGCTTTATTTCTAATTAATCCAATTTCTGTTCCTCTTAGATTAGAAACAAATTTCTACAAAGTAACATTTAAAAAAAAAGGTTTTTCATGTGTGTGGGTGTTTTGCCTGCATGTATTCCCGGGCATGATGTGAGTGTCTGATGCCAGTGGAAGCCAGAAGGTATCAGATCCTCTGAGAATGGTGTGCTGCCATGTGGGTGCTTGGGATCGGACCTGGGCTCTTTGGAAGAGCAGCCAGTGCTCTTACAGGCTAAATCATCTCTCCAGCCTATATAACAATTTCAATACCAGGTGACCTGATTTTTTGAGTCTCGGTACAATAAGAACAAATTAAAGCAGCTTTATTGTCAGTAACCTTTTAAATAATTATATGATATGAAAGCAAATCGATGAGATAATTGAATTTTATTTTATTTTGTTTTTGGATAACTAATTTCAAAAGTCAAGGTGATATTTAAAAAATTGCCAACTATTGAAATTCTGTAGAATGATTCTACAAAATGAGCATAATAAGAGATGAAGACAAAATTAAATCATAGAAGAATTAATCTTACCTTTCAGCATCTTAAAAATGTGGTCATTGCTTGTCTTGATTTTGTTTTTGCTGCTGCTTTTTCTAATTGAAATCAAACTCATAATAAATACAAAATCTCTACAGAAAAGATCCTAAAGTGAAATAGGCAGTGAGCTAATGTCCTTCTAATCTTACTCTTCTTTTTATTAGAATGGATTAAGAGACATTTAAGAATAAGTTGTTTGTACAAGTAGCCAGTGGAATTGTTTTTTCTTGTATCTGCTAAATACCCACCCTGTGCTGAGGTTTCAATAGCCACTTGGAGGGTTTTTAAATGCTAGACTTGAGTTTGTGGTTATAGTGCTCTGATGTTAACGGCTCCCTGTAACCCCAGCTCTAGGGAGCCCAACACCCTCTCCTGCCCTCTGTTGGCACCTGTACACATGTGACATATACGTTGACATAGGCACATAGAAAAGAAATGAAAATATTAAAGATAAATCCTACAAGATGCAGAAATTTGTATATGCTTTCCAGAGCAAAGTCATAACATAGCAAATACATATATTGGAAATCTCTCTTTAATACTATGAACACTTAGAGAATTTCAGAATTCAAATTTTGTTTGTTTTTCTTTCCCCTAACAAAAAGATAAGCTTGTTTGGTTTTAATATTTTAACATGATTATATTTTATCAGGTGATGTTATTGTAGACATCAATGGCAACTGTGTCCTTGGTCACACCCATGCAGATGTTGTCCAGATGTTTCAGTTGGTACCAATCAACCAGTATGTCAACCTTACTTTATGCCGTGGTTATCCACTTCCCGATGACAGTGAAGATCCTGTTGTGGACATTGTTGCTGCTACCCCTGTCATCAATGGACAATCATTAACAAAGGGAGAAACATGCATGAATACTCAGGATTTTAAACCAGGAGCAATGGCTTTGGATCAGAATGGAAAATCAGGACAAATCTTGGCCAGTGACCGTCTCAATGGTCCATCAGATTTAAGTGAACAGAGAGCATCCCTGGCATCATCGGGCAGCTCCCAGCCCGAACTAGTGACTATCCCTCTGATTAAGGGCCCCAAAGGCTTTGGGTTTGCAATTGCTGATAGCCCAACTGGACAGAAGGTGAAAATGATATTGGATAGCCAGTGGTGTCAAGGACTTCAAAAAGGAGATATCATCAAAGAAATTTACCATCAGAATGTGCAGAATTTAACACATCTCCAAGTCGTAGAAGTTCTAAAGCAGTTCCCAGTAGGTGCGGATGTCCCCTTGCTTATCTTAAGAGGAGGTGAGTAACAGCACAGGGGCGGCTCTCCTCCTGAGTGTTCATACCTCATCGCTGCCCCTCACAGGGCAGGTGTCTTTTACTAGCATATCTCCCGGGCAGTTAGTGTGCATTTTTCTTGTGCCTCTGTCTCCATGCTTTGGCAACAGTATCTCTTTTAGCTCTGTGTTGAGTATTAGTTGTTTCATTCATGTCCGTTATGAATATAATTTCTGTATCATGATAATCTTTTCAAAATCTGATTTATAATTTTAAAGATTAGAGAGAGTCATGGTACTATGCTACATCAACTAAAATACATCCTCTTAATTTCATTTTCTCCGTTGATAACAATAACAGAAATTGACATTTTAGCCAGTGGTGCTTCATCGGGAACTCTGCACTACGTGAGAGATTTGAAATGCTAACATTTCTGTGTATGAGTAAAGCATCAGGGAGGTGTTAACCTATCCTGGATCTTAAGCTCTACAATCTTCTTGTAAATATTAATTAACTTCACAGTGCTTATGTGAAAACATTTCAGTTTTCAACATCAACTAACATGAACTATTCCTGGACATTATAAATCTAATTCTAAGAACTAACTACAAAGTTGCATTTCAGTAGGCTTTCTTAAGTCCATACTTAGTTTTTATATCTGGGGGACAACATTATCTTACTTCTTAGGAGAGATTTTCATTATTCTCATTTCTCCCCCTACCCCCGCCATATTTGTTTGCTCATTTGTTCTTCAGTCTTTTCCAGGTGATATAGTACAGTATGCTCAGAGTCAGGCTTAAAAACAAATCTTTGTGATGGGGTTGACAGGTTAGTTCAGTAGAGTTCAGATACCAACATCCATATAACAGCCCAGGAAGCCCATGGATGCCTATAACCCTAGCTCGGAAGGCAGAGGAAAGGGTCACTGAGGCCTGTTGACTTCCAGATGGCCTAGGGCTCTGCCTCTGCCTCAGAGGACTAGGTGGACTGTGGTAGAAAACATCCAGTGCCTTCTTCTGGCCTCCATGTGTGAACATTACTAACAGCCCTGTCTTCCATGCATTAGACAACTGGAAGACTTGTGTAAACATCCTTTTAGTTTGTTTCATAGGCGCCAAGTAAGAAGTAGCTAAATATTAGAACAGATGGCAAGCTAGCTTAGTGTATACACACTCACGATAGATAGATAGATAGATAGATAGATAGATAGATAGATAGATAGATCTTTAAAAGAAATATCTGATCCCTGAAGACCTCCCGTATCAATGGACTTGGGGAGGGACATGCGTGGAGAAGGGGGAGGGAGGGTGGGATTGGGAGGGGAGGAGGGAGGTGGCTACAGGGGGATACAAAGTGAATAAAGTGTAATTAATAAAAATTAAAATAAAAAATATTTTAAAAAAACTTCAGCCCTTGAGTAAACTGTGTGAGTGCCTGAGAGTTTTCTAACAAATATAATACAGAGACCATGGTTTGATATTAGATGTGTTGATGTCAGTTTTCTGACTCTCTGCTTACTGTTTCTGTGATTTAAGGAACCTTAACTATTGAACGGCTCCAGCATTTACTTCAAGAATGTTGTGAAGTTGAAGATAATAGATGTCTAATGTCTGACACTTAGTTGATACTAGACAGTTTATTATATTAGCTTACTGAAACTGAACTTTTATCAAAGACATTGTTAATGTTTGGTCTAGGAACATGTCCTCTGTTTTTATTTATTTATATATCTTATTTATTTATATATTTTTTTAAATTTTAGGTCCTCGTTCACCAACTAAAACTGCCAAAATGGTGAGTACTATAGTGGTCCTCCAGTGCTTTCCCCACACCCTGAAAGAGGTGCATTATTTCCCTCTGGAGAGTAGCCCCTTGCTATGGAAATGGCTGTGAGACATTAGAGAGAGGCATATTGCCCTAGACTTAGATCAGAAACCCTAAGGAGTTGGTAGAAAACTCCCTGTGAAGGCTTAACTGGTTAAGACTTGCTGCTGGAAGAACACTAGAGGCCCAGTTTTCCAGTGACCCACTCTCAAAGTTGTGAAGTGGGCAGTTGGAGAATCTATATAAACATCCTTATAGTTTGCTGCAGAGGAACCAGGTAAGAAGTAGCTAAATATTAGGACAGATGGCAAGTATTAGTACATTTTCTTTCTGGTACCCAAGGAGAAGATACAGTAGCTGATCATAATTTTATGGAGATTATAAATACCTGGATTTAGATGATCTTGCATTTACGACTAAGTAAAACTTTCCAAAATAATTATTGCCTCCTGAACTAAATCTTCTTATATCAAGTGATAAGACTATTGGATCTGAAATGTTATCTTCTTTGTTATTTCTCTGAATAACTTAAAAGCCTATTTAAAGATCCATTTAGAGAAAGTAGATCTTAAAATGGTTGTACCAAGCTTATTGTGGAAAAAACTATGCCAGGCATAATATTTGTGGATATAAAGACATTTGTGGATATTATTTAAAACCTCAGGTTAGTTAATGGTTTGGCCTTTGTAGAATAGAAAGCTGGTCTCTGAAAAGTCATAGGTTTTTTTTTAAAGGAAAGACCACATAAATATTAAATAAGTTAATTTCTTCCAACACACCAAGTCTACCAAGTTGCTATTGAATAGATCAGGGCATATTGGGTTGGAGGTGGGATGGGGAGTAGGGGGTGGGCTCATTTAAAGTCTACTTTTTGGGGGGCTTTCTGTACCATTAAGTCCAGTGTGAATAAAAGTATTGGTCTTTTTTGTTTGTTTGTTTTGTCCAGTCAGTTAAGATTGTACTGTTTTTTAATCATTTTAGTTCTGTATTTCACAGTAAGTTCCCTCACAGCTGTGCTAACACTAATAGCGATGATGGAAGGCTCTGGTGACCTGTAGCTATGCTGACAGAATCCTAGAGCTTGTGGGGGAAGGGAGGTGGCCCTGTCACCTTCCTGCAATCCCGCTGGGGCCAGGTCAGGGAGGGGTCTTTTGTGGCAGGACCTTTAGAAATTACTCACCTTTCAGTACTGCCTTACAAGCTGCTGCCTGCAACCTAGTCACTGTTAGTTAGTATATGCCTGTGGATCTTCCTCTCAACGAAAATTCAGGATAGCAGAGCTGATCGCAAACTCTCATTTTTAGCCTATTTGTTGAATTTGTATTTAAATTTGTTATTAAAGAAATCAGTTTGAAGCCAGCAAGGTGGCTCAGTTCTTGCTCTGCCAGCCTGACGACCTGGTTTAGATCCAAGAACCTATAAGAGAAGGAGGGAACTGACCCCTCAAAGTTGTCCATTGACCTCTGTTGGCACACCCACGCTCACACAGCATGCATACATCATATGGTAACACTGACATGGCCCTGCTGCTGCTGCTGCTGCTGCTGCTGCTGATGATGATGATGATAAATAAAACAAATAATTTTGCCGACTACTTTGGTAAAGTTATTTTTGTATTTTGTTTTCCCTTTTCTGACTAACTGCCCAGCATGGGTGCTCTCCCAGATAGATTTGCATTGCCCAACAGAGCTTTTGCCATACCTCTGAAACACTCTGAAACCCAGTTTCTTAGAACGAGTGTTATCTTAAACATCTTCACTAGAAAATTAGATTTAGTGCATGGGAGGTGGGACTTTGCCCTTGCTTTCTTTAGAAATGTTGCCACCTTGTATTTAATTATCTTCATCTCCAAGTCAGTTTGTGTCTTGGTGGTAAAGGTGCTTAATTGTAAAACCAGAGTCCCTCAGTTGAATCATGAATTTTTAAAATGACGTGAGTTGAATGTGTGTTAATCAAATAGACGTGGATGTGGGGTGAACTCGAGGACGTATGACCGGCTTTCTGTAATGTCTGCCACCTATACAACTGTCTTAGTTAACACTTCCAGTCCACACCACGATTTTAGCAAATAGCCAGTCGTCTTACCTTTAAAATACTAAGTAAGGTCCTTTTATTTCCATTTTAGAAAACAGATGCAAAGGAAAATTCAGGAAGTTTGGAGACCATAAATGAGCCTATTCCCCAGCCTATGCCTTTTCCGCCCAGCATTATCAGGTCAGGGTCCCCGAAACTGGATCCTTCTGAGGTCTACCTGAAATCTAAGACTTTATATGAAGATAAACGTAAGTAATTGTGGAATATTTCAGGGGAACATGTAACAAGATCAATTTGGGCCTCTGAAAGGCTCTATCCAGCAGGATATCAAAGCAGATGCTGAGACTCATAGACAAACTTTGGGCAGAGTGCAGGGAATCTTATGAAAGAAGGGGGAGATAGAAAGACCTGGAGAGGACAGGAGCTCCACAAGGAGAGCAACAGAACCAAAAAATCTGGGCACAGGGTTCTTTTCTGAGACTGGTACTCCAACCAAGGACCATGCATGGAGATAACCTAGAACCCCTGCACAGATATATCCCATGGCAGCTCAGTCTCCAGTGGGTTCCCTAGTAAGGGGAACAGGGACTGTCTCTGACATGAACTCAGGGGCTGGCTCTTTGATCACCTTATAGGTCCACAGAGGAGGACAATGCAGCCAGACCTGATGAGACTTGATAGACTAGGGTCAGATGGCAGGGGAGGAGGACCTCCCCATTTGTAGACTGGAGAAGGGATATGGGAAGAGAAGAGGGAAGGAGGGTTGGATTGGGAGGGGACGAGGGAGGGGACTACAATTGGGATATAAAGTGAATAAATTGTAACTAATAAAAAATTTAAAAAATAAAAAATGGACCGCTTCCATCCTTTACAAGCATATTGAGAAATTATTCCTTCATTCTCATTTTAATGTGATTCTGAGCCTTTTCTGTGTATGTTCAATATTCATTCCTTTTTTTTCAAAACCATGAATTAAGTATAAGCTGTCCACCAGCTACCATATTAGGTAAATAGCAATGCAGAGAAAAAATGCTACCTGTACCTAGAAATTTTGTTAAATCCAAAAGAAGACAAATACCTAATCCAATAAATGCTTATAGTGTAGGCAGAGTGGCACAATGTAAGTGTGCGGGGCTCAAAACCCAGAGGTTGGGGGATCAAAATAAGTACTTATATCCTAGTGGGGACAGTGGTAGAAAGATAAGCTGGATAAGTTGGGAAGCAGAACAGGAAATGGGCAGTTTATTAGCATGAATAGTAGGAAGTATCAGGGAATGCTTCAGAGAGGAAGCAAACAAGGCAGAGGGAGGAGCATGTGTGCATTGGCTTCCTTGGCCTGTGCTCCCCAGGAAGGGCAGTGTGGCTGTGACTGGGAGGGAAGCCAGAGGAAGAGAGAGGCACAGATTTTGCACAGCACATGAGGAAGCTGAGACTGCTGTATAAAAGAGAACCACAGAGTATGTTCAGCCTTTGGGAAAACTGCTGGGTTTGTGGGTTAGATTTTTCTGGCTAAAGGATGGAGGATGATCAGTGTGGTGTTCAGTTAGAAGAAGAGGCCACCAGCGAACTTCTTACAGGAGCTAACTGAGAGGAGAAGAGAAAGCATATAATTAAGAAGTCTGCTTTTACACTGATTTAGTTACTGATGACATACTCTGTCTGAAGTCAAATTTCAGGTTTATTGAGATTTGATTTTTGAAATTTTACTTGCTTTTAAGAACTAAACTATCTGCATTGAAAAAGGAATAGTAAGTGCAACTGACCTCCTGTATATGTAACTAGTTGCACCTCTTTATCTTCACACCTGCCTGCCATAGTCAGAAAGGTGAGAGCCAGGCCAGCTATGAGCACAGCAAAGCAATAACTTCAGTTAATGTAACTGTGTAGGAGTCCTTTCTGCAGGATGTCCAGTCATAGTCTAATAATTCTTAATGTTGGTATAAACTCTGCAGTGTCATTGGGCACTCTATAAAACAAGCGAGTTTGATTCATGACTTTTCCTTCTTTTTTAAATTCAGTTTCATATCACTGTGTGTATATGTGTGTGTGTCCTCATATACATGTGGTACCTGTGGCTGTGGAGGTCAAAGGACAACTCTGTGGAGATGGTTCCCTCCCTCCACTACTTCTCCATGCTTTAACAGCAAGTGACCCCCTCAGCCCAGCTCATCTAATCCCATTGTTTGATTTGGTGGGGTTTGGGGTGTTGTGTTGTTGCTGCTGAATTAGACCTGTGACCTTGCTCCTCTCATGCTGAGCACCTGCTCCACTTTGCCACCCACCTCTGCCCCTAAAGTTCCAGGAGTATGGCAAGAAGCAGTCCTCAAGAGAGTGCTTCCGAAGGATCGCCAGGAAGTTACCCTATTTCACTTGCTTTTTATGTAGTTTCCTGGCAGTTTCTCTTTTTTTATCTTTAGTAAATGTGTCTTACCTATGAGTAAAACTAATATTTTCCCAGAGGTTGAATCTTGGACATAAACTTGATTTTTCTGATTTAATAATCTCATCAATGCAACCAGCTCCTTAGGGACAAGATTGTGGGGGTTAGCCTGGCATCTGGGGAAGTCCAGCTGAGTTTAACTCTTAGCTCATCAGTGAGTTACTCAGGCCCCTAGTAACTAGTAACTTAGAAAATGGCATCATTGAGAGGCACACACCTGTTCCTCTTTGTCTTTAAAAGTACGAACGTTTTACACACTTAGGTTGGGTAAATAGCTCAGGGAAGATATTTTTCTTAGACAAAGATACTCGTTTAAGAATAGAAATAAGGAATTTTATAAGCTCTTTTTTTTCCCTAGGATTTAAAATACTTGTTTAAATGTTTGTTTAAATCATTTGCACTATCAGTTGATTAATTCTGAACTTAATGTAATATTGACTGGACAACATTAGAAGTTAGTGGCAGTGTCATACTGCAAGAATGGGAGTGGAGTAAGTACCTAATCATGATTGTTTCACACACGTTTGTTTAGCTTTTGAAACAGGAATTTATACCTGAATTTCCTTAAGCTCTCACATAAATTTTCACATATCAAATGTTCTGAGATTATAGTGTTTTGAATGCTCTATAATATTGTTCTATTAAACTTAATTTATTAATTTATTAAGCTTAATTTATTAATTTATTAAGCTTAATTTTATTTTAATCCATTTAAATTAAACTATATTTACATATTCTTATTTTCCATAGCACCGAACACCAAAGATCTGGATGTTTTTCTTCGGAAACAAGAATCAGGGTTTGGCTTCAGGGTGCTGGGAGGAGATGGACCTGACCAGTCTGTAAGTGCACACTGTAGGGTATTGATCTCCTGGGTTTTTGTTTGTTTGGGTGTTTTTGTTTTCGTTGTTTTGGTTTGGAGTTTGGGTTTTTTGAGACAGTGTCACTCTATGTAGCCCCTCTGTCCTGGAACTCCTCATGTAGACCAGGTTGGCCTTAGAGTACAATGATCGGACTTCCACTGCCTCCCTTTCTGGGATTAAAGGTGTGAGTATCACAGCTAGCTCACTGCTAGTTAACCTTCTGAAATAGAGATTTGGTGGACCACAGGTTGTATTAGTTACTTTTTGCACCTGTGGTAAAGTACCATGATTAAGGCAACTGAGAAGGAAGAATTTATTTGGCCTATGGTTCCCAAGGGAGAGCCACATTTTCATCTACGTGCAGGAAGCAGAGAGTGAACTGGAAGAGAGGCATGATTATAAATCCTCAAAACCTGCTCCCAGTGATGCACTTCCTCTTGCAAAGCTCCAAAGGTTCCATAACTTTCCTCAAGAGTGACATCGCTGAGGACTAAGCTTTCAGAAACAAAGTCTGCTAGGAGCTTTGCTCATTAGACCTCTGCAGTTGGACTTTTTGTTTTAGTTCCCTTTTTCCCTTAAGTTTGCTAGGGTTTCTCCTTATCTAATAAATAATTTTATTAATATGAATACAGCATTTCTATGTCATTGTTCCTCAGGTTGACACAGTGTGGCTTAAGCTTAAAACCAGACATTAACAGATCTCTGAGATCAAGGCCAGCCTGGTCTATGGAACAAGTTCCAGGGCAGCCAGGCTATGCAGAGAAACCCTGTCTCAAAAAACAACACAAAAAACCCATACATTAAAATCTAAATATTTAGTTCTAAACTTAACATCAATTAATTTACTTCTGTTCTTTGTAAATAAACAAAGCTTATTTGGAATTCAGTGGTAGATCTGTATGTGACTAGCAGGAATGATTCTTAGTATCAGAGTTTGATTCCTAGAATCAGAGAAAAAGCTAACTTAGACTTATTATTTCCCTCTGCCTTTATTACACAGAGTCTAAAGCATTTTTCTCCCCTCAGAACCTGTGCTCCAGTGTCTACTTTACCTCAATAGCTAGTCTTCAGAGTATTCCATAGAAAGTTGGCACCAGGCTCAACACATCGCCTATTGTTTTGTTGTTAGCTCTGACATTAATGAAATACAAAATAATTAAATTTCCAGAAGACACAGAGGTATATTTTTGAAGCACTTAAAATCAAGAATTGTATTTATGTGGGTTAATTTAGAAAGTAAAGCCAGTGGGTTTTGATTTTACATTTTGCCTTAGTGTTGCATGATAGAGAGGTATTACAATCTAGAGCTTGAGAACACGTTTACATGTGTTACATATAATATGAAAGTCCTGCATTGTTATTCTTAGAAATGAAGTCCTTTAAGTACAAAAGGCTTCTGTTTCTGAGTACAGCATCAAATCTATAGCATATGTTATAGTTAATAATATAGCTTATAATGACAGTGATCATTAGAGATGTAGAATTTAAAGCCCATGGCTGTGCAAATGTGAGCAAATGTCATATAGTCTGGTTTGCTAGCATATGTGTTTTTTATTGCCTTCTATTTTGTTGAGAGTCACAGTGTTCACTTAGAATTTATCTTCAACAATTTGAGAATAACCTTTCTCTTCTAAATGTCAGGTTTTAGTAGTTCTAAAGCTAGCATACAATTATAGGGTTCTAATTTCTGGAGGGCAGAATGAACTAGCTCTTTCCACAGGAAGCAGACAGTCCTCGGCCCCTTGCACCTCTGACATTTTAGGAACAAGAACTATTTCTTGGTTATATGCTCAGAAATTGTGTCATTGGCCATGGTATAAGTGGGAGAATCAGAAGAATGACCCTGCTCACTGTGAACAATGTGCAGAGAATCTTTCTCTTTGGCGTTTTTTAATTTTTAGCATGCCTGTCTGTTTGTTACATTATAGTGGTGGAGAACTTGGAGGTACTGTTTAAGTTCTTAAGCAACTTTGTATTTTCTTCCTTGGGCTCAATCCTGAGGATCTAGAATTACATGACACAGTGTGGGTATTTGAAGTACCACTTTGCAGAATATGTACTTTCTGAAACACCACCTCTCTGAAGTACGGCTTTTCATAGACAAGGTCTTTAACTGTTCAGCTGATCTTAGTGAACTGTACAGACAACCTGTGCTCTGCTATCTTACAGATATATATTGGGGCCATCATTCCCCTGGGAGCAGCTGAAAAGGATGGTCGGCTCCGTGCTGCCGACGAATTGATGTGCATTGATGGGATTCCTGTTAAAGGAAAATCGCACAAGCAAGTGTTGGACTTGATGACCACCGCTGCTCGCAATGGCCATGTGTTACTAACCGTCAGGAGGAAGATCTTCTGCGGAGGTGTGTAAAGTTCTCCCATCGCTGAGAAGTTGGGGATCCACTTTCTCTGGTTTCATAGCTTGTTCTGCAATATTCAGCAGTGTATATGCTGACCCTTTGGGGGTAATTCAGGGCCCATCACAGAAAGCTTTTTAGTGTAAAGGATCCAGAAATATTCTTCCAAAGTGGAAATAAATTTTGGGCCACTACATTAAGTTATATTATCGTATTCGTTGATTTTACCAGTATGTTACTGTAAATGGGCATATTGGCTTAAGTGGGTTTTTTAGTAAATAAATATTGTTATTTCAAAATACCAAGATAACCCCTACCTGAATATATCAAAAGGTGAAATGCCCAAATCTCACAGAGAGTGGAACACTTCACTTTAGAAAGTTGGTCTAGGGCCAGGGAAGAGAGCTCAGCGGTAGAGTCCTTACCTTCCAAGTGTGAGGACCAGTCTCTGTTCTACCCCCAGAGCCCCATAAAAAGCCAAGCATGGCTCCAGGATTTGTGATCCTGTTGCTGGGGAGCAGAGAAGGAAGCTCCCCGAGGCTTGCTGGGAGCCAGTCTAGCCTGATTGGTAAGCTCCAGGCTAGTGAGAAAGACCTGGCATGCAGGGTCAGCCTCCAGCCCCCATTTGAGCCTGCAGAGACACGTTCATGTGCACTGAAAAAGCAAGTTTTGGTGTAATGCGACCTAACGTTACAGATGCTTCTTATGTATCAGATGGGTGAGTTGTTTCATTTGGGCCCCCGAGACTCTGTGGTGTGATTGTTGTCATGTACAGTCTTCACAGCAGGGGTCACAGTGAGTAATGGGTCTATGATTAAAACTTTTAATTGAAGAGCCTGCAGTGTAGACCATGACAATAGAATGAACAGATCTTGGAGTTTCTTTTCAGTACTTTTGTGAGTACTGAATAGGATTTTTTTTAAACGGGGGTAACCCTGGCTAGCCTGAAAGAGGGTAGACCAAGCTAGCCTACAGAGACCTGCCCGCTTTTGCTACCATGTCAAGCAGAATAGGTTTTTTTTTTAAAGATTTATTTATTTTATGTAGGTGAGTGCTCTATCTGCCATAGAGCCTGCTCATTCAGATCTCATTATTAATGATTGTGCACCACTATGCATTTGCTGGGAATTGAACTCAGGACCTCTGGAAGATCAGATAGCGCTCTTAACCTCTGAGCCATCTCTCCAGCCACCAGAATAGGTTTTTATAAGTGAATTTTTGCCAAAAAAAAAAAGAAAGGAAAAGAAAAAAGAAAAAGACAGTTTAGTAGCACAAGAAATTGTCGTATGAAGAAATGGATTCCCATTGACTGTAACCTACGGCCCCAGCCCTAGGAGAGAATGTGCCTGACAAGTCATCAGTGTTGCCTAGCTTGAATGCTAGTATCGCTTGCACCCGTTTGGTGTTGGGGTTGAGCCTAGTGCTGAGTACCTTAAGCTTGTGGTCTGTCCCTGAGCTAGACTGGAGCAGTAGGACAAGAGGACTGCCTCTTTGTAAATATCAACACACTGGAGATTCGTGCAGATCTTCACACAATCTTGCTTCCCTTTGGTTGTGCTGTGGTCAGAACGTGTCTGCAGTGAGTGAAAACCTGAAAAGTGTCACAGCAAAAGTGCCAGGAAGTTTTATAGTAATTTGATATTATTAAACACTTAGCAAATTCATTCCAATAGGAAAAGACCCCCCCCACACACACCTCGGTTTTTTCAGTAGTGACTGGATGTTGGTATATTATGTTGAGATTCTAAACCATATTCTTTTAAAACTGTGCCTGTCTGCTCATGTCTGTAGGGAGGCATGTATACAGAGAGACAACCGTGGGGCATCGTCTTTTTTTTTTTTTTTTTTTTTTTCTTTTTCTTTTTTTCAGAGTGTTTCACTGGCCTGGAACTTTCTTTATAGACTAAGCTAGCAAGCTCCAGGGATCTGCCTGCTTCCGCCTCCCCAGTACGGCCCAGGCACTTTACTTACTGAGCTGTTTTCCCAGCAGCTATATTCTAAATTTACAACAAACAAATTTATAGCTAATGGGACTTTATAAATATGTCTTAAACAAATTTAGTACACTGGGATCTTAGTGATATTTGACCAAATTATCACACAAACAAGCCTTTCTTCTTTTTTTTTTTTTCCAAATCAATTAAAGCTCCCATTTCATTCTCTAATTCTTGTATGTCATAGCATAGCAGCAAAAGGGCGGGGGCTGACTGCCCTCGCTGGGAGAGTCCATGTGACTTCACACCCAGGAGAGCCTGCCATTCCCACAGATAGCTTGTTACTTACTGGGTATTGCACTGAACTCAGCTGATCCTATCAATCAGGAAACTTTAATTACAAGACACCTATATAAGAAACATCCTCTGCAGATAGCAGACAGTTTAAGGCAGCATTCTGGGAGCTTTTACCTCCCTGGATAACTGTGAACGTCAAATCACTGACTTTTACAGTGTAATTGACAATTACAGTCAATTCTAGAAGGAAGTTTATTATATCGTTTCTATCATCTACTTTTGTTAAAATGGTGTAACTTTGTAGAACTAAAGCAAGTCCAATAATTTGTTTATTTTAACGCTTTTTTAGTTTTATTTATTTACTTACTTATTTACTGTACGCATGTTGGTATCAAGTGCCCTTACCCACTGCGCTAACTCGCTGGCTCAACAATCCTTTTTAGCTAACTTCTCTCATAAGGTTTTGAAGAACTTCTCAAAAGCAAAATGACATGAGGTCAAATAAATTTTGTCTGTTGGGAATTTTAAGCATTTGGGCATCAGGTGACCCCTCTGCTGCCTACACCTGTGCTTTGGCCAGGTCCAGGATCCCCAGGGAAGATGAACAAAATGCTACAGTTCTGTTCTTTGTTATTAGAGGTGAAATTTATTTTATAGCCCAGCACGAAAATACTTATCTATCACTGACTGTTTTGCACAAATATTCAAATTAACGATGTTGATTATAGACAAACAACCTGAGGATGACAGCCCTCAAGCCTTCACACAGAATGGATCCCCTCGCCTGAACCGGTCGGAGCTCCCAGCCAGGCCTGCCCCGCAGGAGGCCTACAATGTTGTCTTACAGAGAAAGGAAAATGAAGGGTTTGGTTTTGTCATCCTCACCTCCAAAAGCAAGCCACCTCCAGGAGGTAAGGGCTCCTATATCCTGCTATCTCTCCCTCAAAATCCAGTTTCCTGAATTTATGAAATGAATTAAGACCTGTGTGTAATTGCCTTAGAGATTTAACCCCTTCCTCTCCCCCCACCCCACAGGTTTTCTCTGTTTCCCTGTGTGGTAGCACTAGCTGTCCTGAACTCGCTTTGTAGACCAGGCTGGCCTCAAACTCAAAGCCATCAGCCTGCCTCTGTCTCGCTGAGTGCTGGGATTAAAGGCAAGCACCACTACAAAAGCTGAGATTTAGCTTTTTAAAGTAGTAAATCATTAATTTCCAAATTTGGGCAATCTAAACCAAACCTTCAACCGTCAGATTTCTCTGGCATCTCAAATGCCACAAAATAAGTCTAGTTTCCACCAGGGCTATACCGGGGAAATATGCCAGGGACCTAATTTCATTAATTTAGAAAAAGATAGAATTTAAACTTTTTAAAATAAAATTAAGTTGGTAGGGCACAGATTACCTAAATTAGAAATGGTAAAAGCAGAAATGAATTACATTCTGGGAGCAGTTGAGAAGAAGTAAAATTGAGAAATAGAATATCTTGACCCAATTATGCCTTAGTTATTTCATGTTGCTAAATAATAATTGTATTTCACTATAAAGCATTCTTGTTGAATGATAAGAGACATTCCTCCCTGTCATATATATTCCATTGGAAGGTAAGATTTTATTAGAACCTTTAAAAATTAATATTCTGAGCCAGTGTTAACAGAATTTTATATCTGAGATGGATGAATGTATATATAAAAAAAAGAGCTAATCTAGTAAGCACAAGACTTTTAGGATTCAACACATTAAATGTTTGCCTTGTCTGTTTTTCTAAAAAAAATAGGAATCCTAACTGTGATTCTGAAATCCAATTGAATATCAGGTGAAAACCAGCACACTGATATATCTGTATTATGCTTATCTAATAATTATTTTTTTTCTGAGTCAGAACAATGAAAATCCTTGGCCATATATGAATATGCTTTTGCCTTTGCTAGTGGATTTGATTAAATCTTGGGTAGAAGATCTTACTAACCTAAATGGTGACTAAGAACTTAGTAAAAGGGGAAAAGAAGTAAAAGAAAACATTCTCAAAAAACTGCAGAAATCTTGCTACAATTAATACATGCATATAAAAGGAGAACATGCAGTGACATGGATGAGTTATTACTGTAGTAGCAGGTCACTGCTCAGTGATACTAGTTCCATTTTCCAGGAGCAGTTGCTATGGTAACACTTGAAACTAGAACTGTCACTGATGCTGTGAAGATGATTATGTAACTGTCAGAAATATGAAAGAAGAGATGGTTTTGATGTTAGTATCATTGGAAATCAGACTTTTCAAAACAAATAACTATTAAAGAAAGTCACATTGGTCATTCTAATACTAAATAATAATCTAATCCCAGACATTCAGGTTAATAAACCTAGTAAAAGACTTTTACACTATGTGATAAGTGCTGACCACTTTTATTTTAAAAATTCTCTCTTCCTGCCACTGCAGAAGATAATGAGGATGTAGTGTTTACCATACCACAAAGCCTGTGGTGGCTGCTGCGGCTTGTTGTGGTCCCTGCTGCTGCTGCTGCTTACCTGAGACGTTGCTACAGGCTCTGGCTGATGGTAGAAGGGACAGGGAAGTCGATGGGTTTTGAGACAGCATCTTATCATGTTGTCTAGGCTGTGTGTGAACTTGTGGTCTCAGGTGAGCCTCCTGGCTCAGCCGCAGAGTAGCTGTGACTTGGTATGACATAAAAGTACCCAGCAGCATTCTCTATTGGGAACCTTTAAAATTTTTATCAGTACTTAGTAATAGGATCTGAAAACCCAATCCAAATATAAGGCTGAGGTGAAAACTAATGCAGCAGGAAAGGAGTATTTGAAACTCATTAGTTATTAGTGGGGACATATTAGGCTCAGGTGGTTGCTTTGGTCTTCCTAAATACTCGGGGTTTTTAGTCAAGGGACAAAGTCAGAATTGGTAATTTTCCTTAACTGCTAGATAATAATGTCACTAGGAGCTTTCCTCTTAGAACACCGTTTGTCTCATTCAGAGAGAAGAACCCTGGGGTAAGTGTAAATGGAGAGCTCTCACTCACAGGGCAGAGCAGCCGCTGCAGTGTGTGACAGGGGTGTGCTTTATGAGAGAGTGTGCACTGTGGAAAAGCAGAAGACTCACCGCCTCAGAACCTTGCTCAACACAGATCACTTTTTTCTCCTAGGTAAACGTGTCTTCTAGTGATATGTGTCAAAAAAGAGTCCCTAGTGGCATCCCTGTAACCAGTTTTGAAATTGTAAGATTCCCTACTGTTGACTTTGTCTGCGGTCAGGAGGTCGGGTCAGTGTCCTCACGGCGAGCCTTAATGCCGAGTGTGCGCATGCTTAGCAAAAGCCCTGCTCTAGGTGAAAGGACATGGCTCCTTTCACTTTGCCAGTGCTTCAGAGGGGCTACTCCTGCCCCACACTCCTCAGTTCTGCTTGCAAAGGGCTTATGTGAGAAAGGGACATTGCCAGTTCCTGTCTTTTTTTTTTTTTTTTTTTTTAATAAATGTTTAGGAGTACTAACCTGACCAAAGCAGCTGGACATGCCAGACTGTGAGACAGGTTGGGGCCAGAGATGAATGTAGATATATATGGGAAAGGCAGTTTTGTGGCAGATGTCCACAGACTGTAGAGTGGCAAAAGTAAGGCAAGACCTGAAGCTGTGTGCCCTCTGAGGAAGTATCACGACAAACTTCCCATCCACTCAGAGTGTTCAGATATGACCCTTCATGTGCTCTGTTGGTTCTTGCTATTCTGGTGGCTCTGCTGGCAGCTCCGTTCTAAGTGTCCAGACATTCAGAATCTGACCGCTTCCATCACCCAGACACGCTCTGTGGGCAGCTGTGTGCAGCCATCCTACAGGACCTTGCTGTTGCTTTGCCCACGTGGGAAAAAGGGAACCACTGAGATTTCAGGGATTAATTCTGTGTGGAGCTTTCCCAGGTCTGATCAAACCCTGCCATGGAGCTTCTTGGGAGATTTAGAATGAGCACTGTGTTTGAGTAGATCTTCTCTAAGAAGTAGAACTAAGATGCTGCTTTAGGAGGTCACAACAGGGCCACCCCGTGATCTGCCACATGTTTCTAATGTGCCAGCTGCTAGACTGTTAGTGAACCGGCTCAGAATGTCCCATGGAGAGCATGGCCCCTACTACACTGACATTTTTCTAATTATACTATTTGCAAGGAAAATGGACTCCGAAGTACTTGATTTCATCTGCGCTAAAAGGCACTTGTTTTGAACAGTAATTGTCCCCCATTGAAAAATAAAATCTGCCATGGTGTAATCTTAGCAGAATCAAGGATATAAATCATGACCAAGAATAACTTTTCCAATCCAAATGAAAGTCTATTAAGTGTCTATAGGACACTTGCAGCTACGATTCAGAAACACTAGTAAGGAGCGTTTTACTGAGGAAATTAAACCTAAGTTACAGTACCACCTAAAAATACTGCACCATCCATATCAGTCAGTAGTCAGGAAGAACCCAAGTTCCTAGTAACGTCACTGACCTTAGCCAGGAAACGCTCAGAGAATATAAACTTGTTTCCTAGGACAGATGCCACTTACTGCACACTGGCTGGTACCTTGTTTGACAAGATGCTCTGGGTGCTTAGGGACTTGTCTTGCGCTGTGACAGCACATTTCCCCATGAGTGTGGAAGGCCCTTGTAGGCAACGCTGCCGTAGAGCTGCCTGGCTGAGGAGTAGTCACCGCTCTGTGCACTGAGGAGAACCAAGTCGGCTTTAACAATAAATATTCCGCCTTCCGTCCTCATGTAGCTTCTGAATTTTAAAAAGATGTAAAGACACAAATTAATTTTTATGCCGGTGTGTATATGTGTTTGGAAGAACGTGTGTGCGTCTACGTGTGTGCGTGTGCACGTGGAGGCTTGAGGAAACTTGAGATGTAATCCTCAGGGACACGGCGCACTTCCGTTCAGAAAGGGTCTCCTATTGGCCCGGAGATCACGTTAGAGGAGGTTGCTTGGCCAGCTAGCCCCAGGGCTTCTACCCTCTCTGGACCCCAAGCATTGGGTTATAATCATGTATTCCTCTCCCTGTGCCCACTTTTATGTGGACTCTGGGAATCGAGGTCCTCTGCTTACAAGGCAAGTGTTACACCAACTGAGCCTTCTTCCTAGCCCACAAATTTATTTTTTTGTAGAAGTGTGATTTATTGTACCTGGACTTCTGACCAATTACCAAGTCCTGTGTGTGAAACTTGACTTGCATTTGTTAAAAGATCCCTCTTGGGCGTCACTGCCCTTTCAGAAAAGCCAGAGGATCTTATTTCTAACACAGCTTTAACACACAGGGGTGTGCGCGCGCTTGCACACAGGCACATGACCACCACCAACACCAATAACAAACAAGCAAACCTAATACAGCTCTGATAGCTAACAGTGGCCCATAAATAGGAAAATAGAAATCATGATATAAAAAGACATGGGATTCAGGTATGGATTGGGATAGCTAGGGGAGCTATCCCAGAACTGCGAGTAAGCTTGATCAGATACAGACCTCCCCAAAACCCCAGGAAGAAAAGCCATCAGAAGTTTGGTGGGGATTGAGGATTCCTGGGCAAAGCTGTATGAAAGAGGTTTTGGCAAGTCCCGTGATATCTAGCCTTGTGCTTGAGAAATGTGGAAGAGCGTCAGTAAAGATGGCTGGGAGGCTAATAGCATTTGCTGCTCTTGCAGAGGACCTGGATCAGTTCCCAGCACCCACCTGGCAGTGCACAACCATCTGGAGCTCTAGTTCTGGGGCATCTGGCACCCATTTCCGAACTTCAAGAGCACCAGGCACATGTATGGTATACATATGTACATGTAGGCAAAATACCCATACACATCAATAAATCTAAGAAAAAGAAAAAGATGAAAGGCCTTTCACAGGGATGTCTAAGGACATGTGGAACCAATATCAACACTCAGTAGTACCAGGAGTGCTTCAAGTTTAGAGAGCAGTGATATGCCCTGTCATGCTCTCTCTGAAGCCCTCCAACTCCAGAAGCAGCCCCTTCCTCCCCCCTGCAGAGAAAGAGCCTGTCAAGCCCACCCCACCACCAGACCAGCTTTTTGGGGATTGTCACTCTTGTACTTATCTGTTCTCTTCTTCCCGTTCTGGCCCCTATCTTTCCTTCATTGTACCTTAACCTCTGGTCTGGTTGATGCCATTTGGCACTCTCTCTGTCTCTTTCTCTTTCAGAATAGTCACTGTCCTAGTAAAGCTTTTTAGGTCAATAAAGTCAGTGGTTTCTAGTAAGTGGAAGACATCAACAAGCTTATATCCATGGTTACAACCACATCAAAAAGTCTTATGTGTGTGGGGAGTGATTTGAACAGAATAATTGTACTTTTTTTCCTTTGTTTTTGAAGCTTTTTCTTTGATGTTAGTATACGACCTCTTAAATAACGATGATGAATCCACCATAGCAGGTATCTGAAGTAACTGGAAAACTTGGGATTCTTTCCAGTTATTCCTCATAAGATTGGCCGCGTCATAGATGGAAGCCCAGCTGATCGTTGTGGAAAGCTGAAAGTGGGAGATCACATCTCTGCGGTGAATGGACAGTCCATTGTTGACCTCTCTCATGATAGTATTGTTCAGCTAATCAAAGATGCTGGAGTCACCGTCACACTGACAGTCGTTGCTGAAGAAGGTGAGGAAGAAGCCACCCTTCCCCAAGCTGATGTCTCAGTGTGTCTCAGCTGCTCATCTGTTGTTAGTGTTCTGTTGCTGGGAACAGACACCATGACCAAGGCAATGTGTTAAGAGGATGCCTTTCACTGGGGGCTCACTTAGACTGTTTAGAAGGCTAGTCCATGAGCACAATGGAGAGCAGAGCGGCACACAGGCGGCCCTGGAACGGTAGCAGAGAGCCACACTGATGCGGAAGTTAGGACAGGGGACAGTGAGGGTGGATCTGGTGTGGGTTTTTGAAACCTCAAACAAGGCCACACCTACTCCAACCAGAATGCACCTCCTCATTCTGCCCAAATAACTGGGGACCAAGTATTCGAACATATGAACCTGTGGGGCCCACTCTTACTCAAACCACCACACAGTACAAGCTCAGAGTGCGTGAGAGCTGTTTGTGTGCTCTGCAGCTTCATTCTTTACCTTTCCATCTCATATCTTAAAAGACAGTTTATTATAAAGTTGTCAGCTGCTCGAGAAAAGTAGTTTAGCTGGGGAGTGGTGGCCATTTATTTGTATGCTAAAGAAGCAAGCATCCAGAAGTGAAAATTGGTAAAACTCATTTCTTATTTCCTAATGTCTTGTCTTGGCTTGAGTGAGGGGAGGTCCTCTAGAAAGTTCAGAGGGAGTTGCTGTTGATGTCAGATCTGGTGGGTCAGGTCCACGGCGTGCCTTCTTTGGGAGCAGAGCTTTGTCCTGCACAGCTGCTGTGTGGACAGAGCTGGCGGGGCGTGTCCGAATGGCCTGTAGGAAGGGCGTAGAGCACAGACTGGCAGCCCTGGGTAGTGTCTTGCCTTGCTTTAAAGCTGCCCTTCAGCCCTTCAGAGTCTCCAATTAGGAACTGTTTAGCACCTGCCTGTGTTCTTTGTTTATGAATTACTAAGTGACCATTAATATCCTGATTTTGTAGTGAGAACGAGGAGAAGAAAAAGGCAGAGTTATGAAGGTCCATTTCTCATATAAGATTCTTCCGACCTTGGGACTGTGACCCAGTGGTATAGTGGTATAGCCTAGTATATGCACAAGACCCTGGGTACTTGTGATCCCCAGTGCTGCTGAGAGGACAGAGAACAATTAAGGCTCCTCATATTATATTCATATTCCAGTTTTCCTCTGTGATCCTGCGATCAATTTCCAGGTGTTTTGCGGCCCTGCCCCTAACCCCGCAGTGTGGTGTCATGTTGTCAAGTCTGATCTCACTCAGCTTCCTGATCTCAAGTGACCCTCCCGCCTCAGCCTCTCCGACCTGAACTTTAGGCACACCACCATGCGCAGGAACATTCTCAATATCGCCTTTCTTTTTGGTTCCCACTAGGCTCCCCTCCAGTTTATCCTTTAAGGTGTTACGTAAGTCTTTCTGTCCCAGGGGCTGTGGTGGGTATTTATTCATGAGCATTCTCTCCTGAACATTTACTTTGTGACTCAAATTATAGCACAAGTCAGTGCCACCAGAATGGCACTGCAGTGGCTCTGAGTGGGAGAAGGGGTGCGGACTGCAGTCCACCTTGGGTGGTACTTTTGTAAACTACAGTACAAGCTTTTCAGTGAAATGGAGAACTTTGTCTGACTGCTTGTTCTCACTGCGCTCACATGTGCTACTGCTGACCGCAGGCCATACTTTGAAGAGCCTGGGGAAGTGTGGGTAGGAAAACCAAGTGTTTTGTTTTTTTGTTTTTTTGTTTTTTTTTTTTCAAAGATATCACTGATTATTGACGGTGAATTTTCCTGAGAGGTTATCCAGAATTTCTTGTCTTCCTTAAGAATAAAAGCTTCCTCTGATATTTCAGCCCAAGTGTGTCCGGACAGATGGCTAAAGTAGGCTACATGAAGATGCCTGTCACCTTTTAGTAGGAATGGAAGAAGAAAACTCATTCAGTGGTTATCTTCATTTTATTGTATTCTGGTTTTTTTTTTAAACCATGGAAACATTTAGGCGCTCTTATTTTACTCAGGAAATAATAGGCAGAACGCCTCCCTATTCTCCTAAAATTTTCGTTCATGGAATTTATAAGTCTTCCAAACCTCTCGTTGAATTCAGTGTAAAACTTATCAGCTGCCCTGCAGTTAAATGAAATCCTGAAAGCTGTTTTCAGGAACTGTGTTCACATTATTCCTCTAAGCTGCGTGGCCTTTTACTGATACCTCTCTCCTGCTCACCCCAAGCTCTTTCCCCAAGAGGGAAAAGACAATGTGTTTCCTTCATCCTTTCATCTTCCCTTTGCAAGGCTTCTTCAGGGCCTACTTTGACAAAGAAATGACAAGGCAAGTGCCAAGTGTCATATACAAACTGTCAAACTATCGTCAAGACTGGACTGACTCTAGCACCTCTGCCTCCGCCACACTAACGTGGACTTAAGGTTGGACAGGATTGGCCATGCCTGGTAGTTTGTAGAAACCTTTATTGTTTAATTCAAGCAGATTCCTAATGTTTTGTCAGGTCCTGTTTATTTTAATAGTAGACAGAAATCCCCACAGCTACTAAGAACGTGTACTGGAATGATACAGACATTTTTTGGGTCCCCCACACCCTTCAGTTTATTCTCATTTGTCTCCACATTTCACTCGTATGTCCCTTCTAGTATGCGTCAAGTATTTATTTCCATTTGTGTGTCTTTTAAAGTGCACTGTCCTGCATGTGTATTGTCATGACTTTTTCAGTTGTGTAAGTAGATGATAGTATGTTACAGATTGATATTCTGTTCTCAGAACAATGGTGGTTTGTGTTTTTTTTTTGTTGTTGTTGTTGTTGTTCATTTGGTTTTGTTTTCTGGAATCCAGTCAAAGATTCTAAGATTCCTTGTGTCATGTCTTTTTTTTTTTTTTAAACTAAGATAAATTCACATGTTATAAAACTCATCACATGTTCAGTTCTCCTGTTCTGGAGGGTTATTTGGGGGAGGGGGTATGTTTGTTTTAAATTTTTTTAAGTTTATCCACAAGGTTGTCTAACCATCACCATTAATCTCATATTTTATCAGCCCCCAAAAGAAGCCCCATAATTATTAGAAATCACTTCATTTTCTTCTAACTCCATTCCTCGGCAACCACACATCTACTCTTTGCCTCTATAGATTTGTTAGACATTTTAAGTGAAATCATATAGTATGTGACCTTGTCTGTCTGGTGTCTTTCTCTAGCCAACCTTCAAGGTTCAACTCCACTATAGCCTTTATCATTCCTTTAGTATATAATATGTAAATACCATATCACATATATATCATTTCACTTACTAATTAATCACTAGATAGACACTTGTTTCTCCTTTTATTATGAATTACGTTGATGTAAACATTAATGTACAGATTTTCCTGCAATGCATGACTTCATTTTTCTTGAGTTTTACGTAGATGTAGAATTGCTGGGTCATATGATGCACTCTTAACATTTGACTTTTTGAGGAGTCACCAAATGATCCCATAACAGTGTTTTCACAGGTCAGGATATAAAGGCTCAAGAAGAGTCCTGGTGTTTTGGTGGAGGCAGAGGCAGCCGCACCATCTTATACTCTCCTCACCATATATGAGGCTCCTGGCTTCTTCAGATCTACCACAACAGTTAGTTTCTGGTTTGGGAGGGTTGTTTTTCCCCTAAGCATTCTAGTAGATGTGGAGTGTTATTTCATTGTGCTTTGGCTTCATATTTCACTCATGACCAGTAATGTTAAATTTAGCATCTTTTCCTGTGCTTTGGAGAAGTGTCTGTTCAAATCCCTTGCCAATATATTATTCACTTGCTTTTTATTGTATTATAAATTTTCTTTACTTATTCTGAATGCCAGATCTTTTTCAGGTGTGCTGTGTTTGTCTCCCATCTTACACTTGTTTTTGCAGTTTCTTGTTACCTACCTTTTGATACATAATGTTAATGAAGACTGACTCATTCATATTCTTTTTGCTGGTTTGTGCTTTGTTCTTGAAGCATTATGTACATTTAGGGTATAGCCACATTGTCGAGTGATGGTTTCCCATGTGTGTTTACCTCATCTTACTTACCTGCTTCCCACTTTGCTCCCAGCTCCAAGCATCAAAACAGTGCTGTGATAGGCACATTCTGATGTGTGCCTTATAAGACACTGTGAGAATTTCTGGAAGTAGAATGACTTGCTCAGTCAGTAAGCATTAACATACTAGTTTGGCTCAGTACTGTGAGAATGTAACTGCTGCAGCAACCTCTGCCTCCACTAAAACACCAAGATTTCTTCTTGAGCTTTTATATCCTGAGCTTTTCTTGGCGTTATCAGCTTGTTTGTGTACAGTGTGGTCCACATTGTGAAAACACTGTGATCACAGTATGCTTAAGGAGCCAGGAAGGCCTTACAGAGGAAGTAACATTTTGAGCAGGAGGTAAAATAGGAAGGCTCATGTCCAGGTGATAAATTTGGTATCTTATATGTGATAAAACATTTACTTAAAACTTAAAGCAGGACACTTGGCCTGTTTTATTGATTATGTTAAAACTAGAATCCCAGGAGCTGAGGGAAGTCTGAAATTGATGCCAAGAAAACCATTAGATATTCCCTGCTCAATCTATATGTTACTTGTATGTATGTTTTCAGGGCTGACCATTTGGTATACTCTTCCCTGGAGAAGACTTTCTCCCTCTCCCAGAAAGCCCTGGGAGAAAGAACTACAGAAAGTCTGTAGTTCTTTGGGCTGAGGCCTCATGAGTTTTTCGATTCCCTTTGGAATGTTAATTGGTATCATCCTTTTTCAGCTCATGTTTGGGCAGTCATGTTGATGAGACTTTATGTAGCTTCTGACATTACCAGGAGACACAGTCTCATAGTGAACTCTGATCCTCTGGCTCTTCCAAGCTTTCTGACCCCTTTCCACAGTGTTCTGAGTCTTTGCTGCAAGAATGTTTCGTAGATGCGCCCACTGGGACTGGGCTGCACAGCTCTGCATTTTGACTGGTTGTGGTTTTCTGCAGCGGTCTTCATCTGTTGCAAAGAGACATTTCCTTGATGAGGGGTGAAGACTATACTTATCTATGGCATAAGGACAAAAGTTTACATTGTTGTTAGGGATTATGCTGCTTTAGTAAATTAGTAGGTATAGATTCCCCTCCAAGAACCGTGCCCTTACTAGTGTGGAGTAGTTAGCTAGTAATACAAGGCATGCTTTCCTCCTGCTGAGTGGCTCCTACAGCTGCGTAGAGAGCTGTTTTATATATATACATACAGGTATATGCATGCAAGAACAATGAAAAATGAGGCCATGAATCTGAAAGAGAACAGGGAGTATATGGTGAGAAATGTTATAATTGCATTATAATCTCAAAAAGTTAAAAAAAAAAAAAAAGCTAGGAATGTAGTTCAATTGGTAGACTGCTTACCTAGCATGCATGAAGTTCTGGATTCTAGCCCAGCACCACATAAACTGGGTATTGGGTCTCAGAACTCAGGAGGTCAAAGTTCAAGATCACCTAAACTACATGAAATCTTGCCTCAAAAAACTAAATAAATACATAAATATTTTTTAATATTTTGAAGGAACTTAGGAGGTCAAATTATAACCCTTTAAGCCCTTTGGGAAAAATTGTGACTACTACACTATAAAAGAGATGCACACTCAATACAAAGAAGGTTGGTAGCCTCTTCCACTCCGTTTCCCTCGGGAGATACCTGACTTTAAACCAAGGTCTGATCCAAGGCCTGGTCCCCTGTGTGGACAGCTGGTGTGCATGCATCAGCACAGGCCTGGAGGCAAGGCCGCGCTGGGATTGCTCCGCCTGGGCTTGGCCACATTCCGGTGCTGCCTTCTCCACGCCTTCCCTTTGACCTGTGCTTTTAGGAGCGTTCTCAGCTTGCAGGCGCGAGACATTCCCAAATACAACTTTGAAAGGCAACAAATTAAACCTCGCTATACAATGCAGAACCAGAGAATAGTGATTTATAAAGTTTCTACTTTCTGCATACAAGTTTTCCTATAATTTCCATCTCTTATATTTAACATCAGACATTTTTAAATCTCCCATTATACTCCAGAATTCATTTCTTAGTTTCTTTGTGTTGATTTACTCTAAAATAACCTCCACATTGAACATTCTTATAAAATAAGGTTAATGTTTCTAAATATATACTTGAAGAGAATGCAGTTCCAGATGAGACATCATTTTGATGATGATGATGATGGTGATGATGACAGTAATTGTTAATTACTTTTCTGTAGCTGTGAGAAAGTACCACCTTCAAGGTGACTACTTTGGGTTGGCAGTTCCAGAGGGTTCGAGTTCCATGGTGGTGGCGTGCAGGCAGCAGGTGTGGCAGCTGGAGCAGCAAGTGAGAGCTCACATGTTGAAAACAAAAGCAGGAAGCAGAAAAGGCAAACTTAGAACGGCTAATCCCAGGAAGTGAAGTCTACTCCCAGAAAAATAGCTTCTTCCACCAAGGTCAGACCTCCTAAGCCCCCCCAAAAAGCAGCACCAACTGGCGACCAAGTGTTCGGATATCTGAACCTCCAGGTGGCATCCTCACGCAGACCTCCACAGTTATATTAGAAACCTGTTCTCAGAATTTACATCTGGGGACCCATTCATGTGTAACCCTACGAGGTAATTATAATTCCACCTGCAGGGGAGATGGTTAGAAGCATGAGGAAACTAAAGGGCTCAAGAACACACAGTACACAGTGGAGCGGGCTTCACCCCTGTCTACGCTGCTCCGGAACTGACGCATGCGGTCACCTAGCTGAGCTCCCTATCTTTGATATTTTAATACCCTAGATTTTGATAGTTGGGTCAAATATTCACAAGCTTCAACTGTAAAAAATGTGAATCTAGGCCAGCAAGATGGTTCTACAGGTTAATTCACCTGGCGCCAAGTGTGATAACCTGAATTTGATATAGTCGAAGGAAAGGACCAACTCCCAAAGTTGTTCCCTGACCTCTGCACGTGTACCATGATATATGTACACATGCCCCCATCGCACTCCATCAGTGTGTTTCTTAATGAGTCCAGCAGATTCCCTTTGACTGTCGTATCCAAAGATGTCCATCTAGCTGTGGATTTAGCCTTGGTTGGCTCAGCAGTCCGTTTCCCAAGCTGTTAGGAATGACATGGACACAGATGCTTCTCTCTCTTGGATTTGTGCTCTTAGAAAACTGTTCTAGGGCTGGAGATTTGGCTCAGCGGTTAAGAGCGCAGTCTGCTCTTCTAGAGGTCCTCAGTTCAATTCCCAGCAACCACATGGTGGCTCCCAGCTATCTATAATGTGAACTGATGCCCTCTTCTGGCATGCTGTTGTACATGCAGATACAGGACTCACACACATAAAAATAAATAAATAAATGAATAAATAAATAAATAAATGAAAACTGTTCTATCTAAGGAATCTTTATAAACATCTCTCAACGCTCTGGATGACTTTATGATCTTTGACGCTCAGCATCAGGCAGAGCTCCATGCCAGGCCCAGCACAGTGAGCTAGTCAGCCTGGGGTCAGTTTCTAGATCTACTTCTCTGTCAATAACTTCCATAGGGGAGGCCCAGCCCTTCCTGAATCAGGCTTCTCAAACTGTCTGACACTTGGGCAGTAATTTGTAAATATTGCCTATGTTGTTAAAAATATTGTCATTAATATTAAGAAAAACTAGGTTTCCAGAAATTCAGCATCTTCCTGAGCCTCGGAAAAACTTCCTCTGTTAAAATGCAAGTTCCCAGGTGAATACAGCCTGCAGAGGGGCCTCTGTGCTCCAGCACCTGAGACTTAGCCCTGTTAGGGAAGAAAAGCTGTGCTCTGGGTCATGTAGAATGGGCTGTAGAGTGGCTCCTGGAGCTCTGTCCTCTACACAGGTATGACTGAGTGTGTGCAGTTCTCATTTCCGTGTTATGGAAGAGACAGACAGGGTTGAAAACATGAAATAAGACATGGCTCCTGTTTTCTTGAAACATAAATGCTGCTTAAAGCCGGAGGAGGAAGATGTTACTGTTCCAACTCCAGGAAGTAACAGTGCAGTTCTGTGAAAGCCCTAAAGCTGAGAACTGTAATCATTACTATTTACGTAAAGATCCAATTGGTCTTCATGTTTTCATATACAGATTCTGGTTTCTGTTGTTTTCTCATTTGAACAGAGCATCATGGTCCACCATCAGGAACAAACTCAGCCAGGCAAAGCCCAGCACTGCAGCACAGGCCCACGGGACAGGCACAAGCCAACCACATACCTGGGGACAGGTGTGGCTATTCTCAGGTTTTGGGTTTTTTCTCATCTCCTTGCTTTTCACTGTCACGCTCCCAGGCAGCGATGCATAGGCCAGGTAGCCAGTCAGAAAGAAAACTCTTGTGTGTTTCCCCTTCACAGTCCTTTTCAATGCCTCCTGCCCCTCCAAACTGTCACCCCTCTTCCCGGCCTCCATGCCAGGCCCAGCACAGTGAGCTAGTCAGCCTGGGGTCAGTTTCTAGATCTACTTCTCTGTCAATAACTTCCATAGGGGAGGCCCAGCCCTTCCTGAATCAGGCTTCTCAAACTGTCTGACACTTGGGCAGTAATTTGTAAATATTGCCTATGTTGTTAAAAATATTGTCATTAATATTAAGAAAAACTAGGTTTCCAGAAATTCAGCATCTTCCTGAGCCTCGGGGCTTCGGAAGGTCCATTTCTCATGGTGACAAGGTCACAGTATCTGCCCCAGGCTCAGTTATTTTGAGTGCAGCTTTCTTTGAGAGCAACTCCATCAAAACACCCTTGAAGGGAGGAGGTGGGATCACAGACTTTCAGTACACTGGAGGAAGTCTTTCGTTTAGAAATTTGGGTTCTAGAGATAGTCTGTCTAGAGCAGCTTGTCAGAATGGACATGGCAAGGCTCAGCTTTGAGAAAAGAGAAGTTAATCTGCTTTTCTTTTTAGACTGTTTCTCATCTTCTCAGTACAGAACATAACTTGGTTTCTCTCACAGAATTGCCCTAGAAGGTGAAATTGGGAAAGATGTCTGCAGTTCTTACAGACATTCCTGGTCTGACCATAAGCACCTCGCACAGCCTGACACTGCAGTGATTTCAATTGTGGGCGGTCGGCACAATCAGGTAAGCACAGACAGCCCAGTGCTGTTTGTTTGTTTGCTTGTTTTTGGTTGCTGTTTCATTAACATTGGTGTTTTTATTGCAAATCTGTCTGGATACTTTTGTTTCCAAAATTACTAAATTTTACAGAACTACTAAAGTGGTTGGCATTCACTACAGCATATAAAAAGAGAAACTTGAACCAACAAGGATGTACAAGTGGATACTATTGGAGCTCATTAAAGGGGGGAGCGTTTTTTACTTGTTTTTCAGGAAAATTAGTAAAAATCTCCTTAAAGTGGTTACTTTAAAAGATTTTCTCCATCAGATATAGGGTTGATGAAGATCCTTTCCCAATCTGTAGGCAGTCGTTTTGTTCTGATGACAATGTCCTTTTGCTTTACAGAAGCTTTTCCGTTTCGTGAGGTCCCATTTATTGATTGTTGCTCTTAGAGCCTGTGCTGTTGGTGTTCTGTTCAGGAAGTTGTCTCCTGTGCCAATGAGTTCAAGGCTCTTCCCCACTTTTTCTTCTAACTGATTTAATTTGTCTGGTTTTATGTTGAGGTGTTTGATCCACTTGGACTTTAGTTTTGTGCAAGGTGATAAGTATGGATCTATTTGTATTTTTCTACATGTAGACATCCAGTTAGACCAGCACCATTTGTTGAAGCTGCTGTCTTTTTTTCCAATGAATGGTTTTGGCATCTTTGTCAAAAATCAGATGTCCATAAGGGTATGGGTTTATGTCAGGGTCTTCTATTCCATTCCATTGATCCACCAGTCTGTTTCTTTTTTTTTTTTTAATTTTTTTTTTTTCAATGCAGTTTATTCAGGAACATTGAACAATCCTCGGACCCCGGGGAAAGCCAGCCCACAGCTTAAATAGCCTCTGGGTAGCCAACCCAGGCGTGCCACGGGGGCAATGCAGATAGGTCCACATACATGGAAGCAAGCCAGATCTTCGGCCTTAGCCAAATGTGGAGTTGTTCGTGACAGAGAGCACTCACCATCGGGAAGGTGGAAGGCAGAAACCAGCTCCATCTTTAAGGCATAGCATTCCGCAGCTCTCTACAGTTCCCCCTTTTTGTTTTAGACGCATCAGGCAAGAGTAGAGGTCTGATCTCTGATATTAGAAATAAATTGGGACTTTGTACTGATGTTCATTTAGGTGTCATCCACCCAAAGAGCATCAGACCAGTCCGATACCTTTTTCTCAGAGGCGGGACCTGGGGCATCAACCCGCATGCAATCACCAGTCTGTTTCTATGCCAGTACCATGCAGTTTTTAGTATTGTTGCTCTATAGTACAGCTTGAGATCAGGGATGGAGATCCAGTATATATAAAGAACTAAAGAAGTTAAACAGCAAAAAATCAAGTAATCCAATTAAAAAAATGGAGTACAGAGCTAAACAGAGAATTCTCAATAGAGGAATATCAGATGGCAGAGAAGCACTTAAAGAAATGTGCAACCTCATTAGCCATCAGGGAAATGCAAATTAAAACAACCCTAAGATTTCACCTTACACCCATCAGAATGGCTAAGATCAAAAACTCAAGAGACAACACATGCTGGAGAGGTTGTGGAGAAAGGGGAACCCTCCTCCATTGCTGGTGGAAATGTAAACTTGTACAACCACTCTGAAAAGCAATCTGGCGCTTTCTCAGACAACTAGGAATAGCGCTTCCTCAAGATCCAGCTATACCTCCCCTAGGCATATACCCAAAAGAGTTCAAATACACAATAAGGACAGTTGCTCAACCATGTTTGTAGCAGCCTTATTTGTAATAGCCAGAAGCTGGAAACAGCCCAGATGCCCCTTAGTGGAGGAATGGATGCACAAATTGTGATATTGGATATTACAAATTGTGATCTTGGATATTGGATATGGAATATTACTCAGCAATAAAAAAAAAAAACCAAGGAAATCATGAAATTTGCAGGTAAATGGTGGGATCTGGAAAAGATCATCCTGAGTGAGCTATCCCAGAAGCAGAAAGATGCACACGGTATATACTCACTCATATAGACATATAATATAGGATAAAACTTCTAAAATCTGTACACCTAAAGAAACTAATCAAGAGGGAGGACTCTTGCATTTAAAATGCTCAATTCCCATCCAGAAAGGCAAAGAGGATGGACATCAGAAGAAGGAGAAAAGAGGAACAAGTCAGGAGCCTGACACAGAGGACCTCTGAAAGGCTCTGCCCTATAGACTATCAAAGCAGATGCTGAGGCTTATGGGCAACCTTTGGGCAGAGTGCAGGGAATCTTAGGAAAGAAGTGGGAAACAGTAAGATCTGGAGAGGACAGTAACTCCACAAGGAGAGCAACAGAACCAAAAATTCTGAGCACAGGGGTCTTTCCTGAGACTGATAATCCAACTGATAATTAATTTGTAATTAATCTTACAAATTAATCTGAATTTGTAAGAATGAAGTGGCAGCCCAGCTAGCATCCCTTTCCTACACCAAAGAAAGGCGCATCAGAAGTGCCCACCGTGTCTCTCTCGTAAAGGTCCAGATGCAGCACACGCAGCGCCTGAGCACTCTGTTCTGCTTGCTTCCCTGCAGAGCCTGGGGTGTTACCCGGTAGAGCTGGAGCGAGGCCCCCGCGGCTTCGGGTTCAGCCTCCGAGGAGGGAAGGAGTACAACATGGGGCTGTTCATCCTTCGTCTTGCCGAGGATGGCCCGGCCATCAAAGACGGCAGGATTCACGTGAGTCGGCTTCTGTTGGCAGCCTTTGCTTCTGGCTCTCGACTGCAAACCTCTAGAACAATCGCTTAAGTGGGAATGCGGAAACCTCCATCTGAGAAACATGCTGCTGTTGCTTTTCTAGCCACTCGGGGCTCCTCTTGTGTGTCCATAAGGAAAATCCATGCATCAGGATGGAAAGGGAAGAAATTAAAAAAAAAAAAAAAAATCAGTTCTCATACAGGGCAGATGGATTAATAAATGAAATACACTTCATTTTATTAAAGTATTAAGGACAGCAGGATATAAAAGACTCTCCAACTTCTTCTAAGACATAATAAGCGCAGGAAGATTTTCACACTTGGTTTTCTATAAAAGCAGAAAATCCCAGCCCCGCCAACCTTTATGATTATTGAAAGAGTAGACTTTCTCAGCCCTGCAACACCAGCATTGTTCAGGGCCACTGGAGACTAAATGGCTGATAGATCTGCATTTTTCTCTTCTTCTGGATGTTAAAGAGGAATCATAGAAAGTAATTGTTGACCTCTATTTCTAAAAAATTCAATTAATTTGATAGTTAAATAATCACTAAAGATTTTAAGTTCTAGACAGCATGCCTCTTACCACCTAAGAGAACTTTGGGTTTCCTCGTCTGTCATCAGTAGGCACTAGGGCAAAAGAACCTTTATAACTAAGTAAATTGTAAGGTGAATTATTTAGGTCTAATAATCAGGAAGGGCTAAGGGGAGGAGGTAGTCAGTGTATCTCGGTCAGTAATGTGCTTGCCTAGCATTACAGAGCCTTGGGGTCAGTCCCTAGCAGCGCATAAAGACTGTGGTGATGGTGCACAGCTGTAATTTCCACGCTTGGGAAATTAAAGACAGGGTCACAAGTTTAAGATCATCCTCAGCTACCATAGCAAGTTCGAGGCCAGCGTGGGTTACATGAGTAGAACTACTCTTAGACATAAAAATAGCTTCTAGGTGGTTTCAGCTTTGTGTTTTCCACATCACTGCTTTATACTCATCATTCCTGTCATAACCAGTTTTGAGCATTTGCCTTAACCAAGGCTTTAGGCTGGTGTTTAAGTGAGTTGGTGAAATGATGATACCAGTCCTTCCTCAGAGTGACCAGGCATATGCTCAAGGTCAGAGACAGTGACTAACAGAGGTGCTTGAAGGGAAGCACAGTTGAGGAGAGAGGCTGGCGAAGCTCTCCAAGATGAAGATATCACAGTGGGATGAAATGACGGGAAGGTGATCCGCGAACAGGGACTCCGTGTTTGCACCTGTGCTTACAGGGGAGTGAGGAAACGAGGGGATGAAAGGAGGGAGGGTTATCAGTATGGAGGTGGTGGAAAGCCACAGGAGGGTTGTGAACTAAGATTTTCTCAGAGCAGCGAGCTTCTAAGTTGTGTCTACTGGTAATGTGCAGATAGAGACTGCTGTCACTCCTGCATGGAGTGGTGCTGTAAGGAAAACCTGAGCACTAGCCCTTTGGATAAAAGACAAAATATGTAGATGAAGCCAACTTCCAGTGAAGGAAGGACCAGCTTACATGGCTCATAAGTATCAGTTCAATGAGGTAAGATACAAAGACAAAGGATGTCCTGGGGACCTCACCATGCCTGTATGTCCCGCCCTCCCCCCCCCCCACACACACACACAGACACAAAAAAAGAAAAATTAGAAGGCTCAAGTGAGAAAGGATTTGGCAGTCAGCTGGTGCAAGTTTTATCATGTGAAGTTGGTTGTGCAGGTGTATTCCACAGGCTTCAGATGTGACATGACCCAGACAGAAGTGCTGAGTAAGCCCTTGTGGTAGATTAAATAATTAGAGATGTCGAGAGCAGCAGGCCATGGCAGAACTCTGAATGGGGCCTACAGTTAGTGCTTGAGAAAAGTTAAGCAAGCAGGAAAGGTAGAGATGCAAAGCCACACACACCAGAGCCAGAGGCCTAGAACAAGACAGGCCAAATGCCACTGGGAACAGCTGATCAAGAGTTGTTGGGCTAGCCTGTTTGCTTTTCATAGTTTAATAGAATGAAAAGAGCTCAGATTTGAGAACTAAGGAAGATGGAATCAAACTCTTTCTGCCATAAACTCTTTCCGCCTTAAGCCAGCATCTTTGAGCCTCGGTTTAGGATCCAGTGTGCCATCCTTTAGAATGTTCTTGATCCTCTCCCCATTATCCTCTCCTTCTCCACCTCTTTTTGCATAATTAAATCATGTAACTAATTAACTAAATGAATACTTTTGGCAAGTGTAAAATATGTGTGTGTGTGTGTGTGTGTGTGTGTGTGTGTGTGTGTGTGTGTGTTAGCTCCAAATAGAGTCTCAGATCTACTAATTGGATCATACAAACGAAAGCCAAACAGGCCTTAAAGCAGTAATGCATAGTTCTACAATGCATCAGAAGCCTAAAGCCCCAGGAATGAACTTACTTCTATTTCAGAAATAAACTCTAGATTTTGAAAACAAAAGCAAGGAGAGTATTAACTGTTAGATTTGGATCTATTCTAATAAGAACATTTCAGCTTTCAGAGAGGTCTTCTCAGCCTCTGTGCTCCATGATGCCAAGGAAGGAGGGTCTCTACCTCTCTTGCCTCCCTCCTCCTTGCTGGTCTCAAGTATGTACTCTGAACCTTTTAATTCCAGTTTCTTCAGTTCTTCATACAGTGCCTTGAATACTCACAGTGGGTAATTTATAAATGGTTTTCAAAGGGATGCTCTGAGTGAGAATTTTTAAATTAAGATTAGTAGTTTATAGATATTTATAGTTGCCAAAGGGGTAGAATGGATAAATAATGTAGATAATCTTTATATGTGTGTGTGGACGTGTGTGTGTGAGAGAGAGCATGTGTGAGGGTAGACGTGCAGAAGTGCTCTGTGTAGATCCCGGGTATTGAACTTAGACTTTCAGTCTTGGCAGCAAACACCTTTGATCCAGAGCCATTTCACCAGCTCCTAAATACTGACATTTTTAGAAAATTAAGAATTGTTCTCAGCTCTTATTACTGGGTAGACAGGACCACGGGTACTGCATCAATGTGCTAGTATAATTCAGAAGTCAAGAGAAAGTTAGCTTACAGGTAGGAGGTCCTGTGTGTCAGCAGAGGATCTGAAGCTGACCGGGGCTGTGGTTCCTTGGGTGCCTAGCCTACCTGAGGCCAAGGTTTCCATCCCCAGCACTGCCAACAGGAAGATTCACTCAGTGTCTGTCTCTAAGCAACGTGTTTTCAGTTATGCTGCTGTTCGTCCATGAGCTCAGTGACAATTGTCTACACTTATAGACTTAAAACAGAAGCTCAGGGAGGCCAAGCTCATTGCTGAGATCATTTGGATTTCATTTCTTTGGGAAGGATATCATTTCTTAACAGGTTATAAGATAATGTAATCCATATGCTAGACGTAGTACTTTGCAAGACTGCTTTTAAAGACGGTGACTATTTAAAGATTTAATATTGTATGTGTATGGGTGTTTTGCCTCCAAGTGTGTCTGTGTAGCACGGTACTTGTGTTCAGTACCGTTGGGAGGCCAGAGAGGGCAGGACATCCCCTGGGCCTGCACTTACAGGTGGTCTTGCTAGGAACCAGCACTCCTAACAGCTGAGCCTCTCTCCAGCCACAACTACCACTTTTTAAAAAAAGACACAAGCATTCTTTCCTCTATCTTTTATTGCCCTTTTTTTAAGTTTTAAGGCCTCCCTGTTTTGCCTCAATTGACCTCCTAAGTAGCTGAGTCTACAGATATGTGTCCTTTACTTCTTTTGTCTGCCTTTCATTTCTCTCTCCTCATGATTGTTCAGTAATACAAAACTGGGGTTGAATGTTCAGCTTTTCAAAAATATTTTCACCATTTTATAGACATTTTTAAAATAACTGAAAATCTCAGCAAAAATGTCCACGTGCCTCTCCCAGAGAACTGTTTTTTCCTTTGGATTTTATAGAGCCCCATACATGACTGTCGCCTAACAGGAACCTAAAGCCCCACCTTTCCTTTCCTTTCTATTTTTATTTTAAGGTTAAAAAATGACACCTGGTGGCAAGTCTGTTCAATTACAAGTTGTATTTACATTTTATTTACATTAATATATACAGGTTTGTGGCTTAAAACAAAGAATGTGACCGAAAATATGATCCTAGTCCTAAGATGAACCAGCTGAGCTACTTTCTTACTCATACTTCCTCAGGAAAATGATTCTTTCATCGCTTACCAAAGGGTTTTGTTCCATTTATTCTGGACAATTAAGATTTTGTTAATTGCCTTTTTTACTGTTTTCTGTTCTTAATCTTTATTATCTTACTTTTTTTTTAAGTGTTTTCCATTTTACATAATTGTATTGTTTTACTCTGCTTGTTACCATAACTGAATACCTGAGGCTGAGAAATATATATGAGAAGGAATTTAATGTTTACACCTCCAGAGCTCACACAGCCTAGCTGGTGGGGTCTCTGGTCCTGGGATAGTAAGCAGTGCCATGTGGCCGAAGCTCAGAGCATGCCTAGGAGACAGGAGTTCACTTTTTTTTTTTTACTTATCAGTATACAGCGTGCTGCCTGACTGCCAGGAAAGGGCAACAGATCTAGAGATGGTTGTGAGCCACCATGTGGTTGCTGGGAATGGAACTCGGGACCTCTGGAAGAGCAGCCAGTGCTCTTAACCTCTGAGCCATCTCTCTAGCCCTCAGAGTTCACTTTTAAAACAAAACCAACTCCCCTTTGATAATCTAATTGCCTCCCAAGTTCTCACTCCTCAGAACCCCAACAAATAACTTAAAAGAGTGTTTCCCCCACATGAATTTTGGGCAATGTTTAATGTCAGTTAAATGCAACAGCCAGTCATTTCTAATATCCTTTCACACCTCTACCTGTTCGAAAATAAAACATGTCTTTCTTCTTTCTTCATAAATATGCAACAGAACACTTATTTCTAGTTCATAGTTTTATTTTTTGCATTGTGTAGAATGGGGTGTGATCTACAATCAACTCTTTACACCAATGCCTTCTACACTAACTTGAAAACTAGCACTTACTTGTGATTCTTCTACAACCCTAGGAGGTAGGACTGGGGTTTTCATTTAGCAGGTGAAGAAAATGAGACCACTGATCTAGAAAAATGTAAAGCCATGATAGGAACCACATACCTGTACCCCAAAGTCCAGCTTCCTGTCAGGTCAGGCTTTATCAATAGATGAGTATGTTGCTCACGTGTATGTATGTGTTTGCCTGGCCCACTAAGGCCACAAAGGGGCCTGATGCCCTGGAGCTGGCATTAAGGAGGTTGTGCATTACCGTGTGGGTGCTGGAAATTGAACCCTCGGCCTCTGGAAGAGCAGGCAGCAAGTGCTCAAAATACTGAGCCATCTTCCCAGCCCCTAAAATACTTATTGTGACGTTACTTACAGATTGTCTGAGTGTACAAATATTTGGGTTTTTGATTTTCAGCAATATCTCATTGTTTGAAGTCAGTGAACTGATACAGATCTTAAAATCACATTGATACCTTTATTCATGTTTCCTAATGTTAAATTCCACCATATTTCTCATTTTCTTTTAAAATAGACACTTCTGGTAAATGACACCAGCATTCTGGTATCTTATTCTGAGTCCCAGTTTTCTGTTTGTTTCCCAAGAAAATTTTATATTTAAGTCACTATATGCAGTCCAGTAACTGGTTTAAATAAATGTTCATGTTAATGTATTCTCAAAGCTTAATTTCTTTAAATTGTAATCTCTCAGGCCTCACACATGTAAAGGATATGCTCACAGTACAAAGAATGGCCAGTCTCTCAGGAAAGCTTCTGCGATGAACAGCATCTGCCCCAGCTTTAGAAAACCAACATTAGCTCATGTTTGAAAGCACCCTTTACAGACTGTCACTTAGGTGCCATTCTATGGTGTTATTTAGGTTAATATAGAAATGTCACCTTTTTTAGTGTTTAACTTTGGGTAGAAAACTATATTTTTATTTTTATTGTTATTATTTGCTTATTTTGCAAAACTAGAGAGCAGTCTCGAGGCCTTACACATGTGGGGAAATCAGAATTTAATTCTTGATTTCAGATGTTCAGATACTGACTTGTAGCTACATGAAACTTTCCTGTGCAGAATTTTTATCAAGTAAATAAAATCTTGCACTGTGTCCCCATCAGCTGTCACCAAGATAGCACACTATCTAGGTTCAAGATTTCACAAGTAAGTATGACTTAGCAGAGTTGAAGGGCTCTGTTGACAATGTGGATATGAAGAACAGTGCCATTTCATACAGTTGTGAATGTTCCTTGTCCAGGTTGGTGACCAGATCGTGGAAATCAATGGAGAACCTACACAAGGCATCACACATACACGAGCAATTGAGCTCATTCAAGCTGGTGGAAATAAAGTCCTACTCCTTTTGAGGCCAGGAACTGGCTTGATACCTGACCATGGTAAGCAAAACAGCTAAATAAACACGAGGGGGCGGTAGAAGGAAAGAGAGTACCCCTTTGGAAGGAATGGACATTTCATTGGGTAATTTATACATGGACACCAGAACCACCAAAGAAAGTTACTAGGATGCAAATGATGTTTCCAAACAGTATATTTATTGGAATGCAATATATTTTACATTTATTGCATCTAAAAGCACATAGTGCTGTTTGTAGAAAAACAAATAAGAACTGAGAACATTAGAGGCAAAGAACTCAAATGTCTTCAGAGTTATCCCAGCTTTATCCCCTCCTTGGCTAATTACACGTTACCAATAAATGTTCTTTTCTTAAGATAAGTTTCTCTCTCTTAACAAGTAAATGCCAGAAGAATTTGAGGATTTTCTAGTCACTCATCAAAATAAGTTGCTACAGCCCCACCAGCTGGGGACAGGGAGGGAAACTTCAGCTCATGTCTGTACTCCTGCACTGATTGCAAATGCCCTTGGCTTCATTATGTATTTTTGAGCTGTCACGGTGTTTTAAAAAATCTTTTTGAGTGCATGATCCTAGAAATAAAGGCAGCACCATGCCTGTGTAGTATGTGTCTCCCCTGCCCAACTCCCCGTCAGAGCTTCTGTAGGGTAACCTCCTACAGTCCCTTCCAGCGGTGACTCTCTGGCTGTGTTATCTTCAACCATCTGCTCATACAGCACGTGTTCCCAGTGACATCTATGCTAACTGTACTCGTTTGTTTTCACATAGTCCGAGGCTTTTTCTCTTCCTTCTTCAGGTTTGGCTCCTTCCGGTCTGTGCTCCTACGTGAAACCTGAGCAACATTAAGGCTTTCAGGGCTTTTCTTGGTCTTTCCTTAAAAAGACTTGGTAAATTTGCATGTCTTTTAAATCACTTCTTTCATTTTCTTTTTAATTAAAATGATGCTATTAAATACATCTGTTTCTGTCTTCTGCACTTTTTCAGTCTTCTTTTGACATTAAAATTTGACAGCTTAACAAGAAAATTACTTACAGTGTCCATAAACCTCATTTGGGTTACCACAGTCTGGTCTTTTTCACTAGTGATTTTGGCATATCCTTAAGTTAAACAGTAATAACAGCTTAATTAGTAAGTTTATTGGACCAGGCACTTTAGTCCAGTTTTATTATTTGTATCTTATTTGGGTTTATGAATCAAGAGTGTACAGATCATACATTACCTCTTATGGTACCTAAGTGAAAATTTATTATAACACGAATCTACCCTTCATACATGAGCAGATAACTGTAAGCATCTGCCTTCACAGAGAGCAATATAAACGTGTATAAGCTATGTGACATATTCCTCCTCGGGCTGTGCAACAGTAACATATTCAAATGGCTGTCAGTTCAAAACTCACTTTATAATTCTCTTTATAATTCTCGAGTGTAACCGTGTTCTGCTCAATCACTTTTTAGGTGGTTGGGATATCAATAGTCCTTCATCTTCCAATGTCATTTATGATGAGCAGCCACCGCCTCTCCCATCTTCACATTCTGCTTCCACATTTGAAGAGTGTCATGTGCCAGTAACTGAAGGCTCTCTGATTAGAGTGCAGCTATGTGAGAAGGCAGAAGAACTGAAGGACACTGGACAAGAAAAGAAAAGCACTTTAACTGGAAGCCAGCCTGAGGTGAAGTATCAGTCTGTTCTCCAGAAAAATGTGAGCAAGAAGGGTCCACCCAGCAGCTATGGGCGTGGGGAGAAGAATCTCCTAAAAGGAGAAAACGGTGTTGCACGAAGAGGTAGGTCTGCCAGTCCCAAAGAGTCAGCCAGTCGGCATTCGGAGGAACATGTGGAAAAGATTTCCAGGCCCCTAAAAAGTGACCCCAAAGGAAAATCTAGAGAGCGGTCACTCAGCCCTAAGAAAGGAGGGAATAGAGGTCAGCTTGCCATTGAGGCGGGCTCTGGACAAGATCCCTGCAGAAAAGGCAGAGGACGCTCTTCCAGCCCCAGGAAGCAGCAGAAGATGGCAGGCAACAGCCTGTCAAACACTGAAAGCAAATTATCAGAGGTTGGGAGCCGAAGAGCTGTCGGCCATTGTAATGACAGCACTGAGCAGCTGCCAGATGGGAAAGAAAAGTCAGGGGTCATCAGAAAAAATCTGAAGCAGAGTCAGCTGGGAAAAAACAGAACAAGGTCTCCAGAGAAAAAGGGCAATAAAACTGATGAAATGTCTCTTGCATCCAAAAAGACCAGCAACACTGCTAGTACGGTAGTGTCTGAAAAGGAAAAAGGAAAGATGGCAACCACAGGAGAAACAAGTAGAGACAAGACAGGAGAAAACGTCCAGATCTCAGCAAAGACACTCAAGCAGGAGCCTGAAGAGAAGGTAGCGTTGAGTAAAGCAGAAGATCACAAAGGGAAAGAACCTGAGGCCGCTGACAGAGTCAAGGAGCGCGCAGGGACCACACCCGAAAGTACCTCTCCAGTCAAGAAAGCACCCATCACTCCAGGACCCTGGAGGGTGCCACGTGCAAATAAAGTCGCAGGCACTACTGGCACGGCTGACAAACAGCTGTGACCTTTCGTTTAAAACAAAGAAAAATTAAGTTGTAATCTTTTTCTAAAACACAGCATTCTTTTAAAGGGGAGGGGTATGTTTTTCCCCCAGAAATTCTTCAATACCTAATTGGAGCATCAGGGTAGCCAGGCTGCATGAAGGGTTTCTGGGATTGCTAAGACCCACCTGGCCCTGGCCTGCTGCCCTTCCTTATGCTCAGGCCACTCACTCAGCAATGACATGATCCTAGCAGTGTGGTCATTCAAGTTATCCACTGCATCAGGTCTGTTTTATCTTCCCATTTTGATAGCTCCAGTCACAAAACAGTTTGGTTTGGCTTGAAAATGTTCTCAATAGCATGCTGCATGTGTCCAGAGAGAAATATTTGAGTCCTTGCAGAGGAAGAAATCGTTAGCTCATCATTAAAGTTGGCACTTGCCTCTTCTCACACAGCCTTCTGTCCGTCCTAGTTCACAAAAATATTACAGGAAAGGTCAAATACTATGGATGCTTTTTCATGGCTAAGTAAGGTGTTTCAAGTGACTGTTAAAGGTATTCCTTACAACTGAATGCTCAAAATGGGAAAGTCCTCTAAGCAGCAGAATTAACAACCTCCTGCCCTGTTAGCCAGCTCTCACATAGTGACAGCGTCTCCGATCACCTCTGGTTGTGAGGGGAGTACAGGAGCATGTAGAAGCACTGCTTGTTTCTCTTTAAAGAAAAACTACTCCATCTGGATATTTTAGTTATTAATCATTAGTCTTTAAAGAGCCAGAGTCCTGTATAGGTTTTTGTGAGGGACTTAATCATGAACAGTTCCACAGCACTGCCAGAGAAAGCACCAGCTCCTGCAGGTAAAGGACACATCCAGGAGCAGATGCATGAGTGCTGGGATTTAGAAGCAGAGCCTGCCTTGGGCTTCCCCAGCAAGTCAGGACTAATGTGGTATAGACTGTGTGTTGGAACTTAATTTTTCAGTTTTTAAAGTCTAATAAAAATGTTTGCTGAAAGTGGGAGACAATTTTTAAACTCATACAATAGAGCAGGACATTAGTTAGTTCCCTGAAACAGCATTCAGAAACATCTATAAATACAGACATTTCTCAGACCAAAACTATCTACTTATAAAGTATTTGAACACATTCTGTTACCCTGTGAGTCTGACAAATTCCACTGTGACAACTGTACCAGCCCCTGTATATAACACATGCTTCCATCCAGAACTCTATTTAACCCATCTCTTATAATTACTTGAATAGAGCAAATTAGGAAACTTGATAAATGCTAAGTATTTAGTACCACAGAAATGATTTATTTTCCCTATAGTCCACAATTAGTGACACAAATCCTATTTTTCCTGTTAACTGTGACATGACTTTGATGCCCTGTGTTGTCAATATGATGTTGCTCTCCCTGAGTGCCCTGTCACTGTACTGACAGCAGTGTGGCCTTGGGGTGCGGAACAGCTGCGGATGTGCGGGATGCGAGTGTTTATATATGTACAGCACCTTTATATAGACACCTGAGGTTCTGATTAGAGAGATCTGTAAATCGCTCGTTATTTTTTATATAGATATTAAAAAAGAAAGAAAAGTTTATGTCCCGCTGCTTTTTTTTTTTCTGTCAGCATCATTTAACATTGCTGTTTGTGGAGTCTAGTCACCATCATGATCTGAGTCATCAAGGACAGAAAGACATTTAATGTGGCTTTGCCAGCACTTCATCTCATATATGGAAAAAAAGTTGAATACCATTGTAGCTATTTTCATATTTCATTGCTATTAATGCTATTTTTGATGTCCCTTTTCTCCACCACCAGGGAAGAGAGAATACTGTATCTCACTGAAATTCAGTTACTACACATTTATAATGGACTAATGGTATAGACCACTTAACACAAGATCACAAAATTCCATGGCAATTCACATTATTTAAAACCATTTTTATTTTACTTTCAGAATTACACGTATGAACTTGATATCATTTTACTTGGTATATAAACTTAAATCCTACTTCAAAACTCTGGTTAAGTATATTCTTCAGGAGAAATATTCCTGTAATTGCATGAACTCACACTACAAAGTCCAGTTCCAGGCCCAAAATGAAATGTATCAAACCAAAGGCTACTGAAAGTGGGAGCCGTGTGGTTTCTGTGGACTCGCTTCCTGGTCACCAGGCACACTGCTGAGAGCCCGCAGCACTGCCCTCTGACGGTCAGAGCACCCTTCCGGCTGAGCAGCTTTGAGCAGGGGCAACACCCACATCAAGAGTCTTGGCCCCAGAAAGCATTTTGCTTCGTATTTTCACATGTGAATACCTTCATTTAATGAAAGAAACTGGGGCAGCAAGATGCTCCTCAGGTAACAGCACTTGCCACCAACCCTTCCATCCTCAGCACTCACATGGTAGGAAAGAACTGAGTCCATCAAGATGGCCTTCACACATTTTGTGTGTGCTCACACACAAATTTAAAATAACAAAATAGTCAAGATACTATTCTTATGCAGAAATAGCCAAATGCTTTGTAAACATCTGGACAAATGAAGCTCCATGTTTTATTATGTCAAATCCCAGCAACCACATGGTGGCTCACAACCATCGATAATGAGATCTGGTGCCCTCTTCTGGCGTGCAGTGTACAGAACATTGTACGTGTAATAAATAAGTGGCAAACCAACCAAACAAAAAACACTGATTAGACTATGGGAAAAGGAAGCCATATGTAAAAATGGAAGCATACATTCAGAAACACATACCAATGAAATGTGTGTGTAAGTATAGCTCCCTCACAGCACTTGGGATAGGTAAGTATTGTTGACCCACTACCTATATTTGTGTCTTCACAGCTATGAATCTATCAGATTTTAAAAGGATAAAGATAATGACAATATTTACAGTAGAATTAACTGATCAGGACCTTATTCCGTCTCATTAAACCATAAACGCCATTAGGTAGTTGTTATCTCTACTTAACAGGTGAGGAAATTGAGACACTTCGTAGCAGGGGCAAGGATTCAAACTGAGAAAGATCTGTACACTCCAGGCACTTGGGGAGCTCACCTTTAAGTTCATCAGTTTTCCTGCACATTGAATGTGTACCCAGAGCTGGAGGGATGGCTCAGAGGTTAAGAGTACATGCAGAAGCCCTGAGTTTGATTCCCAGCACCGACATGGCAGCTCACAACCGTCTATAACTCCAGTCCCAGGGAATGTGATGCCCTCTTCTGGCCTCTGGCACCAGACATACACATGGTGCACACACATACACACAGGCTAACATCCATACACATAAAATAAATATAAAAATAACAATGTGTAACCAATCCCATGATACAGTACACAAGATGACCAAGTTCTGCAAAATCTTACCATTAAGGTGCTCGTGTCTCCTGTCTCCCTCAAATTCTTCAAAGCAGGGAACTTCGTGAGCAGGAATGCAGGCGTTTCCATTAACAGACCATGCATGATGGGGTGCTCACAGGTAAACCTCCATGGAAGGCAGTGTGGCCAATCATTAGACACTGAGGGTCTGAAACTGCACTAATGGCTGGACACATGTCCTCACATAGCAGGCGGACCATCAGAGAAACTGCCATCTGATGGGCATGGCTGAATCACTCAAGTATGCATGACTCACCAGCAACTATAGTTACAGGCTTAACTCAAAATTAAAATTTTCCACACAAATGAGTAGAACTTTGTTTCAGGTTATTGTATTCCTCCACCCTCCCTGAAAAAAGCCTAGAAACTGAAATTTTCCAGTAAAGTTCTTTTATTTGGATTCAACCTAAAATAGTTTCTCTCTGATAGAGAAATCCCCAATTCATAGACTATATAGAAAAGTACTGAATTTGCATATTTCCAATAAAAGATAGTTGCTTCATGCTTTGGGCATCTACCACAGTTACCCAAAAGACTATTTCCAGTAAATAGAACTAGCACAGCACTGGAGGCTCCAGGATAAATCTCCTGACTCAGAAAACGGTCCCGCGTCTGTCAGGCAGCTTTAGTTTGCTGACTATTCACATTGCTTGAGAACCGTGCAAGTGCAGGTTTAGCACGCATGCCCAGGGAAAGGATGTGCCCCTCTAGAAACGTCAGTTGTTAGACTGGGCTGAATAGAGGCTTATGCATGTGAGTCTGCAGGTTTCTGTGTCCATCTTTGTCCTCAGCGGGTGAAGAGTGACACCAGCCAGAAGAGTCCAGGCACACGTCTCAGCTTAGGACTTAATTTTCCACAGCTAAGAAAAAATAAATATAAAGAGTTAGTTGTAAGACAAGAAGGATTTAGATGTGTATTTACATGACTATAAACTGAGAACTGTTTATTAACATTTTATTGAGAACTTGCAAATAAAAAACATCGCACAGCGAACTTAGTAGATGCAAAGTCTACATCCTGAGCTGTGGCGTGTCATTCTGGACTGTACACTTTCATTATCAATTATGGTTTTGAACTTTTCACTTTCACTATCATTTATATTTTAAAGATTTATTCTTATTTTATATAAGGGCTTTTCCTGCATGTATGTATATGTTCCACATGCATGCCTGACCAGAGTCAGAAGAGTGTGTTGGATACCTTGGAACTGGAGTTATAGACAGTTGTGAACCATCATGTGGGTACCAAGAACTGAACCCAGATCTTCTGTAAAAGCAACAAGCGTTCTCAACTGCTGAGCCATCTCTCCAGCTCCCTCAATTGTTCTTTTATGCACTTACCCACACACAGAGAGACCCATTACAGAATTAACACTAGATATGACTTTCCATGTCCTTTTCCCCATCCCCTAACACTGACCTCCTGTCTTCCTTTCCATGTTATACTGATCCACATGTCCACGCATATATTTTGGGCCAGAATCCACATGAGGGAACACATGCAGGGTTCTTTCTTTATGAAACTGTGTAATTACACTTAAGATTACACATTCTATGTCCATTCATTTTCCTCCAGATTTTGTGATTTCATTTTTCTAGAGCTGAATAGTATTTCATTTTATATGTGTACCAGATTTTCATCATCCATTTATCTGGATGGACAACAAGGTTGAGTCCACTCTTTGATACAGTGACTATAGCAGCAATAAACATGAGGTATAAGTATCTCTGTGGTAGTGATGGAGTTCTGGAAATGTGCCCAGGAGTGAAACAGCTGGGTCATGTCGTAGTTCTGTTTTTAATTTTTTGAGAAAGTTCCAAACTGATTTCCAAAAGAACCCTTTATATAAGAAGGAATAAGTAACAATTCTGACAATGGAATAAGAAAAATATAAGTATTTCCACATCAAAAGTGGCACTCTAGCCAGGTGGCAGTGCACGCCTGTAATCCCAGCACTCAGGAAGCAGAGGCAGGCGGATCTCTGTGAGTTCGAGGCCAGCCTGGTCTACAAAGTGAGTTCCAGGACAGCCAAGGCTACACAGAGAAACCCTGTCTCAAAAACAAACAAACAAACAAACACACACAATTTTTTAAAAAGAGTGACACACTACTGTTAACGTTTTGCAGGTTTCGGTCATTCCTCTGTGTTTCCCTGGGTCACAGTAACATGCTCACCCAGACCATGCTACTAACATAAAATTCAAAATTGGATTATCAGTCTGGCCAAAAGTTGAATGTTTTACTTTTGTAAAATGAGAAAAGCTAAGCTGAGAAGCCTGCCATGTCAAATATCCCCCATCACTGTCAGCCCCATGGACACTCCCAGTGCTTTACAGACCAAAGGCTACACACAGCACAGTCATTACACTTACTCTTATGTTGAAACCTAGAAGATCGCTTATGACTCCAGAGACAGCAGAGAGGATGACCACTCTTGTGATGTTGTAGATTAACGGGTTCATGGTCAGTCCATAGAGTCTAAATGGTGTGTCCAGCTCCTACAGGGATGAGAGAATTGAGATGAAACATGGCTTCCCAAAGGTCAACATTACTCCATGCTTGTTTTAAGTCTTGGGTGAGGATGCTGCTTATGGCTCTTCCTTAACATCCCAGAGCTACTTTCAAAGAAACCTGTTAGGGTTTAACCAACCTCTCCATGGCCTACCCTTGTGAAAGAGGAAGGGGGCAATAAGTCATTAGTACTTGTTTTTTTAAAAGTGCCTTTAACCCCAGCTTTGAGAGTCAAGACATGCAGATCCATGTAGAGTTCAAAGCTACGCTGGCCTACACAGTCAATATCAGGTCAACCAGGGATGTGTATTTATACCATCTCAAAACGAAACAAAACATGAATGACCTGAGTACCATCAGAACCGAGGTCATGAGACTGAAAGTTCTTTCCCATTAGCCTAAAACCATCATGCCAGCATTCTGAACCTATACTGCCTAGCACTGGTCAGAGTTGTTTCTAAGTAGTAAAACATGGATTTAATGACATAATTCAAAACAAGCTTAATTTACTTCATCTTTCTTACACAAAAACACTGAGCAGCCAGCAGGCAGAGCCTGGGCCCTGTACCCAGAGACAGGTAGGCCTTTTGGCTTGGTAGGTGAATGTCCAGCAGAAAGACCTGATAGCCAGAGTTCAACAATAAGAGAGCTGAAGGTCTTGGGCTCAGTAACAAAGGTGGCCTTTGGAAGGCTTCCAGAGCCTCAGGAAACTCCAGACTAGGCAAGCACAATGACTGTGAGACAAGCAGCTGCTTCTCCAGCCCAGCAGCACCAATGATATTAGTGCCTCTGCGAACAGGGCCGAGGACACAGTGACAGGAACCAGTCTTGTGGCAGGGGAGAGTAAGGCTTGCGTATCTGTATCTCCAGCAGCCTCTTCATACTGGGATGCCTGGGGATGACAGGAATGACAGAAAGCTTGGCCACACTGACAGCCCTTCAGCAGGCCTAAGCACTCACACTCAGACAAAACCCTGTCCATGGGCCAATAGAAGTCTGCTTTCCCATGGTCAAACTGTACCCCTGAGGGATACCAAGAATAAGCCAGAGATCTCCCAGCCTTGTCCAGAAGAAACAAGTTCTCTTTCTGATCAGATGGACCACATGGTAATGGAAGCCACAATCCCTTGCCTTGCTTCTGGAGGCTTCGGACAGCTCTGGGCTGGGCCAGGCATAACTTTACCGACCCTTTGTCTCTAGAAGCTGGCGAAGTCACACCGCGTGAGACACCGCTCACCTTTAGCAATTTGGTGGACAGCTTCAGTACATTGTTCACTAGAGTGAGCTGCTCTTTCTTATTCGGCTTTTTTTCCATCTTAAGATATAAATTAATCTAGAAGAAACGAAAGAGGAGTAAGGGAAATTTTACAGAAAATACACACTGCATAACACCTGGCAAATTGTGAGGGTCATGTTCTCGAGTAAAGTCTGTTTTGTATCTGTAGTGTCGCAGCTATGGGGCCATGTCCTCTTCATCCTTTGCTTCTTTGGTAAAGAAAAGCTACTTAGAGAAAATTTTTAAAATCACTGACGAAACAATTTAAGTATCAAAATAATGAAAAATACTAATTGTAACAAAATCAGCAAATTCCGTGTACTCAAACACTATGCCTTCCTCTTCTCACTATCCCTCAGGTAATCTAGTATCTTCAATAAACACTATGGAGAAGAAAAAAAGACACCTGCTTTAACTTACTAAATCATTTTTTCTCATAGAGAAAGAATGATCCACTATGACCCTAACGCCAAAGCAATAAAAACAAATTATCCCAAGTGTTTTTACTTAATGTTTATGGAAAACTTGAACTTAACATCAAAATTAACATAGAAAATGCATTATCACTCCATATTCACAAAAAAAATCTGTCAGTCCTACTGTGTATTCACATGTACCAATAAAAACACCTTTATAGTACAAAGTACTTTCAGCACATTGGCTCTTCATTCTTTCCAGTCCTACAGAAGATAAAAACTTTATGTAGAGAATTAAAAAAAGACAATTACAGCATGAGGTCACAGTGAGTGACTCAGCCCCATTCCCCGACATCAGCTTTACAGCCTGTAACCTCTAACTACTAGCAAGCTAGTGGGACCCCTCAATACCTGTTCAGTGAGCAGGATAGAAACGTTGCTATATTTCTTATTGGTTTCTGACCCTAGTGAGGCCAGGCGAAGCAAGAAAAGCAACAATGCTGTTTCCCAGATCAAGAACTCCCAGTTGTAAGCATCATTCAGGAATGTCTTGTGACCTTGAAGAACCTATCAAAGGAACAGAAGAAGTGCAATAGTTGTCTTAATATCACAGAATTATTTTTGTGTCAATTTTAAAATGTTACCAGCAATCCACAGTTTTAAGACTCAAAGGAGAGGAGTTGAATATTCATAAGGTATTTTTACTTACTTAGCCATTGTGTATTTCTCCAAGTTCCCTATATATATATTTTTTTTATCAAAGACTGCAAGGGCCTCCAAGGAGCAAGGTAAGAAACAGATTTCCAGCTTCCTGAGTGTGCTCAGAGTATTCTCAGAGTATGCTCACGGGCACAAGGTGCTCACTGCTGGTACTAACTGCGTCTGACTAACAACAAAAGCTCCAGTGGCAATGGCCCTCAGGCCCAGCTCAATTCTATTTTAGGATTCCTGTAACAGCATGGCTGCACAGCTGCACTGAGCCTACTGTGTGTCTTAGGTTTCATTACTTTAAAAGTTACTGAGTTAAGAGTAAAGCACTTCACTCAAGAAAGCCCAAGAAAGTTAGGATAACTTCTTGAAAAACTATTCAGAGAACTCTCACAAAAGCCTTTGAAATATACAGGAAGTCACCAAGCAGCTGCCCCCTTTCTTCCCTTGTCACCTGACCAACTCTATGGCCTCACAGGACCCTGTGAGCTTCCACTACTGCCAGCCTTGGTTTGTCATGAGACCCTTGGCTGCAATGATCCTTCCTGACCTTTCTTCTCCAAAACTTGTCACCCAATATCTCAGTTTAACTATGATTTCAGGAAAAGCAAAGCTCTTTAGCTTAGTCTGAATCAGGGTCACCATAATCAATCAGCTATAACCAAGATGAGGAAAGACCCAACTGGCAGCCAGTGCTAGGCCTTCCCTTAGGCAATCCATGCATCACAGCAAAATGCGTACAAAACTACCCTAACTCTTAAGCCACACACAGATAAAGTTTATTTTTTGTAAAACAGTGAGACCAACAACTAACTTCTCAAGATGAAATATAGAAATCCAAAGACATAAGAACCAGGTGTGATGGCCTAGGCCTTTAATCAGAGGCAGGTGGACCTTTGTGAGTTTGAGGTCAGCCTAATCTCCAAAGGGAGCTTCAGACCAGTGACGACTAAATGAGACTCTGTCTCAAAGAAGAAAAAGGAAAGGATAACAGAACCCTAGAAATACTGAAAAGAAAACACAAACACCTAGCTGGCACCCTAGGATTCTACTCCCACCAAATATTATACTTCAAAAAAAAAAATAAGTGAGCTAAAAGTGGGGCAGCTAATCCCAGCACTTGGGAAGCACAGGCAGGAGGCTCAGAAGCTCAAGGTCATCCCTGTCTACACAGTGAACTGGAAGCCATCCAGGCCTACGGGAGACCCTAAACTAAGAAAAAAGACATTTCAAATGAGCAAAGAACTCATCTGCAGCAAACTAGCACTGAGCACTGACTCAGGCCGGCAAGAGACAGCCCCAGGGGCAGGGCAGAAAGCAATGGATGTGCGGCTGCAGCTGAGCAGTAACTAGCTACCCAAATAATGATTCCATCCTGGCTCTTAAATAACAGAAAATGACACAAAAGAAGAATGGAAAGCTGTAAGAAAGTGTTTAAGGATCTTGTCGCTAAGGGTGGAGAGGCGGCTCAGTGGTTGACAGCGTTGGATGCTCTTTTAGAGGACGGGGGTTCAATTCCTAGTCCACAGAGGAGCTCACCAACGTCTAATTCCAGTTCAAGGGATCTAGTGCCCTCCTTGGGACTCCAGATGTGATATACAGACAGATACACATGCAGACAAAAGACCCATACACATAAAGATAAATCTTTTTAAAAAATCTTGCCATTACCAAGGAAGCTATAAATTAGACTAAAAATTCATCAGACTTCACACTCAGCTAATTTCTGAGGTCACTACTCAGACAACAGCAACAACTGTACAGGTAAAGAGTAGACTAAATGGAAAGGAGAAAACAAAGACAGACAAGAAAAATTAATAGGTAAGCCAAACAGGAAGCAAACAGTATTTATAGTTGTAGAAATTATTTTACACTTAAATAGTTAAGGAACCCCAAAGAGCTAAGACTATGAGGTTGGATAAGAAAAAGGTAACCAGGAACTAGCAAGATGGCTTAGCAAACAAGGTTACCTGCTACTAAGCCTAGAAACCCGACTCCAGTCCTTGGGACCCAAACAACCCGGTCTATATATATAGTTAAGGATGGCCTCTCTGAAGTCCTGATCCTTCTGCTGCCTCCCTCTCTCAACTGCTGTACTTACAGATATCTGCCACCACATGAGACTACCCTGGGTTACATAATGAGATTGTCTCACGCAAACATAAATATTTAAAGCAAAAATTGGCAACAAAAACTTCACAATCATGATGGGTTTAAGCACACGTCCATCAAGAGCAAAAAGCAACACTGAGTATGTGACTTGTGCAATGCAGTGACTACACCTGGAGAAACCAGTATGTAGAGACCATTGCTCTCGGCAATGGCAGATATAATCCAAACGCTAACAGCAGATTTAATAAAACCGAGCAATGCCGGGGAATGAAGGAAGCCTCTACCCATTTCAAAAGACTGAAAACCATTGAGTCTGTTCTCTGACCACTGCAGGTAACACTAAATTGGGAAGATGTTTGATAAGCCTGTAACTTCTTTTGTTGTGGTGGTTTTGTTTTTTGAGACAGGGTTTCTCTGTGTAGCCTTAGCTTTCTTAGAACTTGCTCTGTAGACCAGGCTGGCCTCAAGCAGAGAGATCCACCTGCCTCTGCCTCCCAAGTGCTGGGATTGAAGGTGTGTGCCACCATGCCAGGTAAGCCTGTAACTTCTTACAATGCAGAAAGAGTAAAAGTGCTTTAATAAGGAGATAAAAAGACCTATCAAAAGGACACTGCTTTCAGATCCCACAGGTCAAATGTAGGACAATTTAGAAAGCAAAACAAGCAGACAGTAGATTATAATGCACTAGATAAAAATAAGAACACACCATACCATAATTTAGCAAACAGATGAACAATATATGAATGAGAAAGGAAGTCCCCCAAAGAGCTAACAATGCTAAAGAAAGGATGTGGGTGGATCACTACTTACAGCTATCGGAGTGTGACAGTTTATAGTCAAAAATTGCCAACTCAACTAACTTAGAACCATCTAAGAATTCTCAAGGACTTCAACATTCCCACTTCAAACAGATTTTTTAAATAATAATAATAACAGGTATCCAAAATAGTAAGATATGCAGACACACTTGAGCACCCAGCAGCCTGTTGTAAACAAAGTGGGCACTGCATAGAATTCCCTGCATAGAATTCCCTCTTCCATTAAAACAGATAAGAAACTTTACCTGTGCACAACAAATGAAAGCAATTGAAAGTGTCAGTAAGAAGACGGATGACACAACCACATCCACTGAGCGCTGTGGACCCCGCCTCTGTAGAGCAAGACACATGTTAATGTTTTAGAATACGGTCAGACAGCAACAGCCTTCACACTATTAGCTCTGAGTTGTACTACGTGTGAAAATAAATGTGAGAAATGTCTGATATAGCATTATAACATATTTGAGGCAACAACCTCAAACACTAAAAGCCATGTTTTCCAAATTAAGAGGTTAATACATGAACATATTTTCAGCTCGGATCTTTCCCAGTCAGAAAAGCATGCGATCCTTAGGTCTTTGTCCTAGGCAACAGTTCTCTTCCTTCTTCTACCTTAACTATCTACTGCTACTATCTTTCAGCACACCATGTCTCGCACGGCATCCAGTAAGGCTGGCCGCTGCTGAACCACCTGCCAGTGACTAGAAAGCCTTGCCTGCTTAGCAACTATGCCCAGCTTCATCAATGCACATGCTTTCCACAGACCTACACATCTCCCACGGTGAATTAAAGTAGCTCACCTTTAGATAGGAGCGCAGCGATAACCATATTTTAATGTTCTCCACCTTTTTAAGTCTGAAATGAGGTATTTCATATTTCCTGGCTTTCCTGGCAGAAGTAATATGGCTGAAAAGTTTTGCAAATAAAAATCTCTAAAGGAGATTTAAAAAAAAAAAAAAACACAAAATGAAATGTACATGTGCCTAAGTTTATGTTCAATAACCACCAATAGTATTCTTGGGATATTTAAAGCGTTATAAAAAATCAAAATTCTCACCCAGTGCTTCCTCAGCAAGGCAGTGTTCACTTCAAAGCCCAACCCACACTGAAACCCCTCTTCCAAACATGGCACATTCTCAATGCACTCAAGGAGTATTCTCCGGAACTTTTAATGAACCCTCAACATTCACAATCTCAAATGTTCTTTTTTTTTTTTTTTTTTTCCTTTTTGGAACAGGGTTTCTCTGTGTAATAACAACCTTTGCTGTCCTGGAACTCACTTTGTAGACCTTGTACTCATGAGTGCTAGGATTAAAAGCGTAGACCACAATGCCTGGTTCACAACCTCTAATGTTTATACACAATTCTGGCTGACTCTAGAATTGTATTCCCATTCAAAAATTACATTCCTTATGCACATCTCCAATACAGTTAATTCTCAAACCCATAACTCAACAGATTTCAATCCATTTCTTTACTTGGCCATTTTTTACAAAAACATTATGACCTTGCCACTGTATGTGCTATAGATGAAATACAAATGAAATACTGCTCCCGCCGCTGAGCAGTCAGCAGCCTACCCCGCTCGTTTCTACACACAGGCTGCAGCAGCATTTCAGATGACATGGCTGCTGCACTAAGGGCTGCGTAAGATGGAGCCCAGGGGTGGGTTGGGCCGAGGTGTCTTTGCTCCAGCTAATAACCCCATACCCACACTCATGAAAGCAGCCTCATTAAAGGCACAGGGTCATTTTTCAAAGACATAAAAATAGAAAAGAGACTTGATGAGAAGAAAAAGAGAGTTCTGTGTAAGTGAGAGGACAGGTAAGAGAGTGTACTAGGGGCGAACGGATCAAAATAATACATGTATGAAATTGCAAAAGAACAGAACTTCTCTTGTTTTTATTTTTCAAGACAGGGTTTCTCTGTGTAGTCTTGGCTGTCCTGGAATCACTCTGTAGATCAGGCTGGCCTTGAACTCACAGAGATCCACCTGCCTCTGCCTCCTGAATGCAGGGATTAAAGGCATGCACTACCACCACCCAGCCATTTAAATATTTTTAAAGATTATAATATGTTTTTCAAATAGTCAATAATATGAACATTAAATACACAAGTCTCAAAGAAACAAACAATTCAATGGTGGCAAATGGATGCAGAGGTGACAAATGTTGCCCGTTTGTCCACTCACCTGCTTATATGTTCTCTCTGCCACACACATCATGAAAAAAAACATCCAAGTAAGACACGATCTTTCAAAAAAATTAATTATAGACAAAATAACTACAGGTGTGACAGGCGGTGCACCACAGAAGAGGGTCAAGATCTCCTCTGCTGAGATGGATTTTAGCTGGTCAAAGCTCTTCTCCCGGAAAAGTCGATATAAAAACGGAAAAAATGCTAAGCCAATGGTGACCGCATTCCCCAGCATCTGATAAACAACTCCTTGCTGGTACGCATTGACCTGCAACCCAATTTAAAATCTCCATCAGTACTGCACAGGGAACGAGAGTTACCAAAAGTATTTATCAAATACATTTAGAGTATTAAAGATGAATCTTAAAAGGAATACAAGAGGATAGAAAGCCTTGGTTTGGCATTAGAACTAAACACGTGAGAGGCTCTGGTTTCCACCTCCAGCAACAAGGCAGGGACCATGGGAAGAGACCTGACTTACTACAAACCAGGCTTTGGTCTAAGGAACAGCTGCTGAGCATCCTGAGCATCAGATGGTTCAAGTGTAAAGTCTACCAACTAAAGACTTCTTCAAAATCTGTTTCCAAATCCAAGTTACAAGTTGTCCTAGTTAGGGTTGCTACTGCTGTGATGAAACAGCATGACCAAAATCAACTTGGGGAGGAAAGGGTTTATTTCAGCTTACACTTCCAGGTAATAGCTCATCACTGAGGAAAGTCAGGACAGGAGCTCAAACAGGACAGGAACTTAAAGGCAGGAGCTAATGCAGAGGCCATGGAGGAGTGCTCCTCACGGCTTGCTCAGCCTACTTTCTTCTAGACCCCAGGACAAGCAGCCCAGGAATGGCACCTTGCACACGGGGCTGGGCCCTCCCCCATCATCAGTAATTAAGAAAGTGCCCTAAAGGCTTGCCTGCAGCCTGATCTCATGAAGACATCTTCCCAATTGATGTTCCCTCCTCTCAGGTGTCTTTAGCCTGTGTCAAGTTGACATAAAACTATAGACAGCTCGCAAGTCTTCATCAATGAATGGATTCTTACAGAACAGCCTTTCTATGAGTGCTTTGTTCAAGAGATCAAAGCACATGCTCTTACCCTGCTCATAATGATGCCACTTATCTCCAACACAGACATGTCCATCTTTTTGCACTCGTTTCCTTCCCAGATTATTGCACTAACTCGCTCAGAGGCAGGACTTGAATTCTGAAGCCAGAATAAATGGTTCTGGGAAGAAAGAAAGATAGAAAACTGTTTCCATCCACTCCATCTTTCCTCTTTTAGTTCTTCTTTCCTTCTGTCCTGGTCCCAGATTACAGGTTCAGTTTCATCATAGGTTCATTCTCTTTCTCAAAGCCCATCACTCCAAGAACCAATTGTGTGGTGGTCTAACCTGGAAAGCTAAGACCCAGCATGTGCGAGGTCAGTGCCTCCCTGAAGGTATGAAGGTACATGATGCACTGGCATGGTATGAGGAAAGGACCTTCAGAACCACAGACTTCACTAGGAGTAGCAGGAAGTGAGGGGAATGGAGTCCTAAGGCCTTAAGAGGCTACACAAACAATTAGGATGTTTTGGGGCCTTAAGGACATGGAAAAGCATAGATGAGCCAAAGCCAAAAGTGGCAGTCACCATGACAACAGTCCCCACACTCCTCTGCTGAGGCTGTCCTACTGATAAGTATCACCTCAGGTACCTTTTCTCCAAGTGAGCCTCACCACACCCTTGAGCCCAACTTTGCTCTGAAATCAGAGATTGTATCATGTATATCATTATGTCCACAAACTAAACTGAAGCTTCTAGAACAGGAACACATGGTAGGTAGCTTCTAGAAAGGGAGCACATGTGGATGGCTTCTTTTTCTACCACATAAGGATGATGAGTATTTAGTGATTTCACTAATGCATTGACTATACCCAGCAAGTACTTGTGAAGTGCCTGCTACGGAATAGGCATCGCAGCAGCACATGCCTGTAATCTTAGTACTCAGAAGGCTGAGGCAGGAGGATAGCAAGTTTGAGGCCAAACTGGACTAGATAGCAAATGTCAGGCTAGCCTGAGCTACAGGGCAAAAGGACACATGACCTTGCTATCTAGGAGCTTAGAGACTACTAAAGGAGACATTATAATTGAAGTCACTGGACAGCATGCTATGGAAAGATGAGAGTGCTTGAGGAATACAAAGGAAAGGATTCTGAAAGGAGCCCAGTACTCTAGCCAAGAGCTGCCTGTAGAATGAAAAAGAGTAAGCCAGAGAGCAAAGGCACTTCCAAGGAAAGGTGCAGAGGCACACAGGCTGATGCTTCAAACAGCAGTGGCAGGTCAGCTGAGTTGTAGCACACAGGCACCAAGCAGGCAAGGAACTTTGGGATGAAGCTGGCAGAGTGTGCAAATAAGGCAAATGACGTTCCTCGGCAGCACAAACAGAAATGGTAAACCTTTTCTACGTCTTCATCGGCAAGTCCATCAAAAAACCAATACCCACTGCTTTTTGCAAGGCAGTTTAGAAATAGTTAGGCAAAAGAATAAAGACGAAAGAGAAAATTATTAGCCACCCAAAAGGTGCCATCAGAACCAACTGCTAATCTTCCTGCCACCATCCCTGGGGATGCAAGCACCAACTTCAGCAGAGGCATACTGACCACCTGAGGATGCTTACTCTTGTCACGCATCACACCAGCCTCTTCACAGTATCCCTAAAACTACTTTAGCATGTGACATATGCTTTAAAATAGTCTATAGATATAGAATAAGTCAAATATCTGCTAAAGAGTCTATGATTCTAGACTAAAATCAAACCCAAGATCAAGACTGTCACTTGATTACTGCTTACAAGAGAAACAAGAAATGCCATTTTGGCATAATTTTTATGAAATATGAAATCCAAGAAATCATAAAACAGAGTATCAACCAAATAATGCCACTCAGAGAAAAGAAACAGTAAAGGTCATTTAAAGGACAATGAGCAAAGTATTATGAAGAGAAATTCAGGTCAAGGCAACCGCAGAGTCTTCTCAAGTTCTCCTCCTTATAAACTATGCTCAATTTCCCCATCACAAATTGGGGATAGCAACAACCCTTATAAGATTGCTGCAAAGTTAAATAACATGATACAGTGGCTTAGAAATGCTGATACAGAGTAAGTATCAGCTATCTGTTCTGGTTCTGTTGCCATGGTAAAACACTGACCAAAAACAACTTGGGAAGTAAACGGTTTATTTCATCTTCAAACTCCCAAGTTGGCTGAGCAGCAGTGGTGCCCACCTTTAATCCCAGCACTCAGGGAGGCAGAGGCAGGCGGATCTCTGTGAGTTCAAGGCCAAGCTTCAGAAGAGCCAAGGCTACACAGAGGAATTCAGATCAAGGCAACTGCAGAGTCTTGTAGCAAAAAACAAACAAAAAACTCTCAGGTCACAGTCCATCACTGAGGAAAGTCAGGACAGGAACTCATGGCAAAACTGAAACAGAAACCATAGAGGAATGCTGTTTACTGGCTTTGCTCAGCTACCTTTGTTATATAGCCCAGGACTATCTGCACAGGGATGGCACAGCTCACAGTACCCTCCAATAGTCAAGAAAACGTCTCACAGCCATACCCACAGACCAATCTGACCCAGGCAACCTTACCTGAGGTTTCCTCCTCTTGGGGACTGTAGTTTTTGTCAAGATGGCAAACAATAACTAGCACACTTTTTGTTTTGTTTTTCAAGACAGGGTTTCTCTGTGTAGCCTTGGCTGTCCAAGACTCACTTTGTAGACCAGGCTGGCCCAAACTCCAGCGATCCACCTGCCTCTGTCTCCCTGAGTGCTGGGATTACAGGCGTGCGCCACCTGGCTACTAGCACACTATTTTAATCATTGTTCTCATGTACCTGCTGAAAGACATCTTCTTTGGGGTCACGTTTGGTTCCTGAATGAAGGGTATTTCCATGAGTGCCCTCACTGTCACTGGTGACAGATGACCGGCACTCTGGGCCATGGAGAAGGTCATCCCATAACATATCCTCGGTCTCTGAGTCATGGCGAGTGCTTTCTGAGTCTCTTCTTGACAAGTTAAGGCTCCGAGAACCACCACTTACACCAGACCTAGAACCCTTTAAAGAAAAACAAAAAGGGGGAAATACATATTTTAAAACAGTTATACATAAAACACAAAACAAATTATTTAATGGCAATGACTGGTAAGCCTTCATAAGTTAATCACCATGATTTGTTAATTCCCAAGACTTCATATAATAAACATGATAATACATGTTTAAATATCTAACTCCAAAAACCCTGGTGTGATGACTAATCTTGGTTGTCAGCTGGATTACATGTGTAATCAACTAAAACCTAAGCTGCTGGGTATTCCAGGGAGAGATTTTCTTAATAGGCTACATGACGCAGGAAGACCTACCCTAAACCTGGGCCACACCATCTGATGGCAGCCCAGATAAAAGGACATGGAAGAAGAAAGTTTTGCTTTTCGCCTGTTTGCTTTAATGCTCACTATGAAGTCCATTTATCCTGTTGCTGTAGCTAGTCTAAAACCCAACTTCTTCAGGATTCAAACACAAATTGAAGACCAGAATCCCTCCATTAATCGCTCCATCACTCCAGCACCAAACTGGGACTGCTGAGACATCCAGTCATGTGGACTGAACAACCACTGGATTCTCACTTTTCTGTCATGAGACTGTCATTGTGTGACTATTCAGACCACAGCCTGTAAGCTAGTCTAATAAATCCCCTGTATAGCATACATACACACATAAACACAGACATACATATCCACATATGCATATGTGTGTCTGTATATATGTATGGATGTATGTAAGCATGTATGCACGCATGCATTCATGCTGTCAGTTCTGTTCCTTTGGAGAACCCTGACTAATACTTGAACTTGTCAAACCAGGACTTTAAAACAAAATTCCCTCTAAGAAGCTACTACCAAAATATTCAACTATTCAGCTTCGGCGTGCTATATGGTGAGTGCTTCCTGGACACATTCTCACTCTGTAGACAAGGCTGGCCTCCAGCTCTCAAAAGATCCACCTGCCTCTGACTCCTGAGTACTGGGACTAAAGGTGTGCACCACCACTCCTGGCTCTGAGTATGAAGTAACCATATCATTTAAGAACCTAGCTGGAGAGATGGCTCAATGGTTAAGAACACTTGTTCTTGCAGAAGGTTGGGATTGGTTTCCCAGCACTCACATGGCAGCTCCTAACTCTAGTTCCAGGGGATCTGATGCTCTCTCATGACATCTGTGGGCACACACATGGTGCAAAGCCATACATATGAACAAAACACACATAGTTTTTTAAAAATTTAAAAATTAAAAACTCTCATTCTCTCTCCCTCCTGCCTCTTCGCTCTGTGTATACATGCATGCATGACTAGGGCCCCAGAAAGCCACCTGTCTCTGCCTCCCTGTTGTTGACATTACAAGCATGTGCTACCACACCCAGTCTTTTCTTTTTAACACAGATTCTGGGAATTAAATTCAGGTCCCATGCTTATGAGGCAAGCATCTTACCACCTAAGCCATCTCCATGCCAAAAGTAATTGCCTTCCTGAACGTCATCTATGATACTTTTTTTCTAAAGATTTATTTATGTGTATAAGAGTTTTTGCCTGCATGTATGAATGTGCAACCCAAGCATGCCTGGTTCCCTGATGACGACAGAGGTCAAATAAGAGTAACAAATCCATGAAACTATGTGGGTGCTAGGAATCAAACCCAGGTCATCTGAAAGAGCAGTAAGTGTTCTTAAACACTAAGCCATCTCTCTAGCTCATCTTGATACTTTTAAGAGCAGGAAAAAAAAAAAGAAAAGAAAAGAAAAAGAATTCACTTCCTTTTTGGGGGTGAGCAATCGTCTCAAATTGAGCCAACAGAACTGAAGGCAAACTAAATACACATGTCAGAAAACAAAAAGAAAGAGGATAGATAAAGCCACTACACACACAAACACCTCAGATTCTGCTCTTGCCAAAAGGTACTTTACCTGGCTGAAGACTGCCGATTCAAATTCTGACTCAGCCAGACTATCTGAATCCCGTACTATATGACACCACCTTGTCGTGGTTTTCTTTACCTGCCAAAATCAAGCCAACAAACAACACGAAAGCATGTAAATATCTTGCTACTATTTCGAAATTTTAGAGTAAATTCCATGCTTTTGTAGACAAAAGTGAAAATTACCTGAGAGTTTAGGTGCTTTGAAAGTATTGATTTTCTATTCTTAACTTCATAACCATTGTCACTTGATGCCCCTTCCACACTCCTACGCAATAATATCATCTGTGTCCGTGCTTCACCTTCCTCCTCACTTGACAGATCATCTGAAATTCCATTACACAAATGCCTATAAGCCTCCTACAAAGAGAACAACAGTGTCTTACAATGGACAGCCCAAAACACGCCAGGAAATTGCCCATGTAAAAGCAAAATCACAGAACAGTTCCCAAGACATAAAAGGAAATGAAACCTAAACTAGCAAGTTTATATATTACTTGATCTCAACAATTTAAGAATTTCAAAATTTAGAAAACTGTACACTAATGAAACCTAAACTAGCAAGTTTATATATTACTTGATCTCAACAATTTAAAAAATTTCAAAATTTAGAAAACTGTACACTTGGAACTCAGCAGCCTAAATGCTGAGGCAGGGTGATAACAAGTCACACCACAGGCTCAGGTCAGCTCTACGCCTGAATCACATCTGCTTACTAGCTATGCAGCCGTGGGCCAATTTATTGCCTCCCTTGAGGCTCAGTTTCCTCATCTGAAAAGTCATGATAACAGAAACTACACTACCTCATAGGGTTGCATAAACAAGGAAGTCATTTTGTACTTGTAAGACACTTAGAACAATGCCTTACTGCAATGCTGGCATAATAAATACCAGAAAACAGGAGGGTAGGACAGAGGAGTGGGACAAAGGATAAATAGCTCTAAGGATGTTTAGAAAAGCTATATGGAAACCTTTTATAAGCATCCTAAACTAATAACCAAATTTGTTGATATGACTGAGTTTAAATGGAGTTACCCTTCATGAGGAGGTTCACATACCTCCTAGAAGCCATTGGCTCTCACCAGAGAGCTCAGTGCCATGTTTCAAATACCTTCCTTCAAGTTGCTTGGTGGGGGAGCTTTCCCAAAGACCCCAAAACGATACATGCTATTGCCATTACTCTTGGTTGCACACCAGAACTTGATTGGTTGGACCCTACTGCTAAAAAACAAGACACTTTGGTCACAGGACTTGGAGAAATCAAACTGGTCCTGACCTGGAAGCTTACTCCTTGCTGGAGAGTTCATAGTACCAGAAGGTTCTTTGCAGACTTCCAAGAAAGAAAAGTTATCAACAGTCTTACCTAGCTGCAAGCCTATGAACTACAGTAACAACTGGTCTTACAAGATTTGCCTGTTGGTACAGTACTGGCATGAATCTTATAGAGTAACCTACTGCTTTCTGATTGAATTTAAAGCCCACTCCACAGAAGAGAACTCTTGCCTGGAACTACATACCTATGACCAAAATTCTTATAGTTGGGAGCTCATAGGCCCTAGAGATAAACATATTATTATTTCACTAAGTGAAAACAGTATCAAATTGCCATATATATATATATATTTGAATATATAAATATAAATGTTTATCTTTGTCTCCTAGATGAGTGCAGATGTCAGTCATTAGAAAAGCTTATTTTCCAATGGACCAGATTCACAACTGGTCAAAGTACAGAGTAAGTGTCTGTAGACTGTACAGCCATAAATGGAACATCTCTACCACACCACCCTCTCAAGGTTCGGGGAACATTACTAAAGAGAGGGCAGAAAAAGTCCAAGAGCCAGAAGTTGGAGAAGACAGCTGTAAAACAGTGTCTTCTGGACATGAGAGGACCACTCCACTGATTAACTCACAGTTGCTGTGGCACCTGCACAAGATCAAAATAGTCAACATTCCAGCATGTATGCAGGAGGGATTCCCAAGGCCCTATTCCTAGCTAAAGAGCTTCTGGAAGATGATGGCTGTTGGGAAAGAGAGTCTGTTTTCGTTAGGGTTATGGTCCCTGGTATGTTACTGACATGCCAGTGGATGGCCCTATACCCATGTTCATACTGGCAGCACTAAATGGATTCAATGGGTTACAAAAGGAGGAAAAGGAGAAGGAGGAAGAGGAAGAAAAAGAGGAGGAGAGGGAGATGATAAAGATGATATGAAGCTAGGAGGGAAATATGGGGCAGGGGGAGTCCCATATTTCCAATATGCAGAGGGGGCTAAATATACTCAAAACATGTTGCATACTCATATCAAATTCTCAAAGAATAAATAAAAATACTCTATTTTTAAAAACAATTTAAAAAAGCTTACTAAAATAAGTATTGGATCAAATGTTTCAGCTCAAGAAGAAAACATTTCAAAACTACAAAACAAAAATGTGTAGTTTGAGACATAGAACAAACTCCACTGGACCTAGAAAGCTTCCATTGAAAGTGACCATTGCCTCTGGAAAAGTCCCTCTACCCTACTCTGCGTCACTTCAACCTGCCCACCGTCTACCATGAAAGCTGCTAAGGAGCAGAATCAGTAAATCTCATCCTAGAGCATAAGCTCCAGTCTACTTGTAGTATTTCCCTGTTCATAACCAGTTGCTTTATTCATTTACAGTGCTGACAAACTCAACACACCTACAGGTACTAGTTGCTGTCTCTAACACAGTCTCAGAACAGGAAATTTTTACATAGGACAAAAAAAAAAAAAAAAAAAGACCCTGTTAGGCCCATCTAGATCTTACCCTATGGCACTTCTCTCCATCCGAAACCTTCGCTTTCTCTCTTGCTTGACACATTCTGATCTCTGGTCGACCCTGACTCTTCTTAATGATAGGATGAAAACAGCCTGAGTCATTGTCAGTTTCAGTCCCTTTGTTAGATAATAATTTTACCCTTTTAATCCTATTTTTTTAAAAAAGAAAAGAGTTACTAATTACTTTTCTGAGAGCAGTATCTTTCACGAAATCACTTTCTTCTATGGAATACAGTTTATTACTCTGAAAGTCAAGAAAATTCAGAAATTATATTGTTCAGATTTGAAAAGGGTATTCAAGGGCAAAATATTCACTCATTCATAAAAATGGACCCCTCTCTGCTTACCCCTCCAGTGCAATGCCTACTGCTATCTCAAACTGTCCATCAAGGCACTTTATAGCGCCTGCCTCTCTTCTATTCATTGTCCCAAACACAGGCTTTGTTCACACCCAAACTACCTTACCCAGGAACGCACTCCATCTGCTAAGCTATGCGAGTGTCTGCTAAGCTACATTCCAGAACGCAATAACCCAGAACGAGTTTTTTTCCCTGAGATTCACCTTCCTACTACTCCCTTTCTGACTAGGACAATCACCTAGGACATGGGCCACACAATAGCCAGCATAACTCAAACACTTCATCAAGGGGACAAAATGCATCTTAAGAACAGTATGTGAACATACTTCACCTTCAAATAAAAGCTTTATTTCTTTAAATTCATCATCCTTAACATAGGAAAAAAACAAGTGCCCGAATCATCACACTGGTACTCTCACAACCTGCACAACTGAGTTAGAGTTTGTCTTAATCCGTCTGTCTGTCTGTCCTATGGCCCACCAAAACCAGGCTCCTTGCCACATCCCATTCCTCACATGCATCAGCTCTAAGATCTCCATATTATTTTAAATTATCCTTTCTGTCAAAATGCTGGCAAAGTCTATAACCTTTCAGAGAGCTTTTTCCAACTGTGGTCTAAAGAGCCATTAAAATCAAATGCAATGAAATGTTGAGAGCAGATTACTAGCTTTATAAATAACATGAAAGACAGTGGAAACAATATTTTAAGCAAGTCTTTCTACAACCCTTAAAAATGAATGACAGAGCTATAATACCAAGCTCACATCATTTACATCTACGTCTAATTATTTAACAAAACCCCTGAAAACCCTAAGGTGAACACAAAATCAAGTAAAAATTCCAATATAAGACTCCCACCTGTTGCCAAAGAGAGTCCCCCAAAAACCACCAACACTGGGTGCAGATTCCAGAGTTTCTACAGCTCTGACTTTCTCAGAGGAATTATTTCCATTGTCTCGGCTCCCATCACCATTTACAGTTTTTCGTAATTTTCTACAAAAAAAAATTTCAGTAATTATAGATTATTCAAGACCTTTTCTATTTATGCCCATAACATCTCTTCGGAAAATTATGCTAACAGACTATCCCCTGAAATCAAACAGAGTTATAGCTTCATACACCGAGGACAAATGGCTATCGGACACTTCTGATTTAAAGACAAAACAGATTCAAGATCAAAGACCTGTGTTATTATTTTGTTCGGCCATTAAAGAATGGAACTGCTGTCCAGAACAAGACTAGAAAAGGGTTTCTTCAGGCACCTTCCACGCCAGACAGACAGATCACATTTTTCTACATGTACACTGACTGACTACCACTCCAGCACATTTAATCAGGAAACAACCAACAACAGCAGCTATTATCTTTTACTGACATTCCAGTTGGCTAAATGATTTACATCTGACACAATTATGTTACAGAACCTACCTATAAATCCCAATGAGACACAGCACAATGATCACTTTCCATAGAAAATTCTAAATTTAAATAAATTTATAAGGAATTCCTTTTAAAAGCAAATATTTTGAAAATAACATTAAAAAATGTATTGAACTTCACTGACCAAATGTCAATGTCTTATTTATTAGTTGTCTAGGTAAACAAATCTAGAAATAGTCTGAGGAAAAAGAAAACCACTTTTGGAAAGTAACACTGAACCTACTAAGAGAACTTCAACACTCCAAACCCCACAGCACCACACAGTCAACAGAAACCAAATAGAATCAATATCTAAGCAAGTTAAAAAAAAATTATATACTTTTTATTTGGGTTTGGCTTAGGGTTGTTGTTTTTGTTTTGTTTTGTTTTTGAAACAGGATCTTACTATATAAAGTTGGCGGCCTAGAACTCACTGCCTAGACCAACCTGGTCTCAAAGCTGAAGCGATTCTTCTGTCCCTGCTTTCCACATTCTATGATATGTCATGTACTATGAGGCGAGGTTTCAATTAAACACATTTGAAAAAGAGTTCTAAATGTTGGTAGCCTTGAACCATGTTTGCTGAAATTCATATCCATAGTGAATGTTCATAAATATTGGTTTTGCTGTTGTTTTGGATTTTCTGTTGTTGCTGTTTTATTTGTTTTTTTGGTGAGACAAGGTCTATGTAGCTCTGGCTGTCCTGGAACTCTATGTAGATCAGGTTGGCCTTCACACAGAACTCTACCTGCTTCTGTCTCCCACACTGTTTTTCTCTCTTTCCCTTCCTATTTCTTTCTTTCTCTCTCTCTTTCCCTCTCTCTCTCTCTCTTTCTTTCTTTCTCTTTTTTTCTTTCTGATTTTTAGAGACAGGGTTTTCCTGTGTAGCTGTGGTTGGAACTCACTTTGTAGACCAGGCTGGGCTTGAACTCTGCTTCCTGAGTATTGGGATTAATAAAGGTGTGTATCACCACATCCGGCTTTTCCCTTCCTCTTTTCAGGGGATGGTGCAGACTGAACCTGGGCCTTACATATGCTCATACTAGGCAAGCACCATACACAGAGCTATACATCCCAGCCAGAGAATGCTTTTTCAAAATGATTCTTGAAAAATAAAGGTTAACAAAAAGTAGTAGTAGTTTTCTTTTTAAACATACTATATTAAGTGAAAAAAGGTCACAGGAAAACAAATTGAATAAGGTTCTTAGCATCAGGAGAAAAGTAAAACATTCACTTGTAAGTGAAATATGCAACAACAACAAAAAAAAGAAAAAGCACACCACTCCAGTCACCTCTGACCTTACCTTCTCCTCCGATTTCCGTTGTTTCCTGATGGCCTTGTTATCTGAGTTGACACAATCTGACAGTGGACAGTTCCCATGAGTAGCATAAGGCACAACGGTCCGAGCACTTCACTCACGTTCACAATAGGCATCATGAGATACAACACAACAGCTGTGACTGCAGAGGATTGCAAATGCAAAGCACTAGGGCACTTCTGAAAACCACACTCTAGCAACTGTACCTGCTGCTCCCATAGGCTGCTGTTTCACAAAGAACTAATAAAGCAAATGAGTTCCTAGAATACTGTGCACTTGAACATTAGCAGAGTGAAACCTGAAGCCATAGATTGCTGGGTAAGTGAAAAATAACCTACTGGCAATATTTTGCAAACTGGTCCACATACAGCAGACAGTTTTGGGTGTAAAGATTTATTTTTATTTACGTGTAAAAGAGTATGTTTGTGTGTGTGCCATGAAGAGTGTCAGATCTCCTGAGGCTGGAGTTAAAGGTGGTCATGAGCTGCCCAACATGAGTGCTGGGAAACAAACTCAGGTTCACTGCTGAGTCATATCTCCAGCCTCCAAAGAAGACAGTTTTGAACTACAGTTCGACTGAAAGAAAAATTATTTCCCAAGGCCAAAGCGTATCTGGAAAACAACCACTGAAGCTCTTACCTAACTACCATGCGGTATTCCTTCTTTTCATTATGTATATGAGATTTTCAAATAAATAAAAATAATAAATAAGATGATCTCAAAATTATCTATAAAACTTCCCACTATAAACTATTTTACAGTTCTAAATGGGGGAGGTGTTGTTTGGTTGATTGGTTTGTTTTTTTTGTGTTGTTGTTGTTGTTGTTTTGTTAAACTTTTTTTTATTTTTTATTAATTACACTTTATTCATTTTTTATCCCCCCATAAGCCCTTCCCTCCTACCCTCCCGATCCCACTCTCCCTCCCCTTTCTGCATGCATGCCACTCCCCAAGTCCACTGATAGGGGAGGTTTTCCTCTCCTTTCTGATCTTAGTCTATCAATTCTCATCAAAAGTGGCTGCATTGTCCTCTACTGTGGCCTGGTAAGGCTGCTCCCCCCTTGGAGGGAGGTGATTAAAGAGCAGGCCAATCAGATTATGTCAGAGGCAGTCCCTCTTCCCATTACTATGGAACCCACTTGGACACTAAACTGCCATGGGCTACATCTGTGCATCTAGGTTATCTCCATGAATAGTCCTTGGTTGGAGTATGAGTCTCTGGGAAGTTCCCTGTGTTCAAATTTTCTGGTTCTGTTGCTCTCCTTGTGGAGTTCCTGTCCTCTCCAGCTCTTGTTATTTCCCACTTCTTACCTAAAATTCCATTCATTCTGCCCGACAGTTGGCCATCAGGCTCAGCATCTGCTTTGAGTCTGCAGGGCAGAGGCTTTTGTTGTTGTTTTTTTAAGTTTCCCAAAACAAGAGTTTCTCTGTGTAGCCTTGGCTGTCCAGGACTCGCTTTCTAGACCAGACTGGCCTCAAACTCACAGAGATCCAGCTGCCTCTCCCTCCCCAAGTGCTGGGATTACAAGTGTGCATAGTAACTCTCTTGTTATATAAACAATAGTTGCTGGTGAAGAAAAAGTTAGCACTAACCCAAAGAACCAAGATCCTTGGTTAGCTGAATCTTCAACAAATTCTGACTGGGGCTGACAAAGAGAACCAAAACCCCAACACGATAACGGCAGAGTGTTCATGAACTACATCCCTGATTTGTGAATAGAGATATACTCTCTAAAGACTCTAGAAAGCAAGCACTCTACACACACAAAATGGAATTTTATTCAGACCTTGTTATTCAGGCCTTCTATTCTCTATTATGTGACCTCTACCCTTGTAGATGTGTCTCATGCTGGTTTTGCTTTGGTTTGCTTATTGCACAAATAGGTTTAGGCATGCAGCATGTTTCTCCACTCAGTTTACTGTAAGATATTCTTCAACACACTCTTGAACCACACCTCATACTTCCCTCTTATTCCTGAATCTTGTCTTCTTTCTCTCATCCCTATCACCATCCTCTTTTTACTGCTTACTTGTAACCTTCCATAGACTTAACAATCTGTCCTGCACTTTGGAGAGGAGGGAGAAGATGTCTTAACTGGAGGAGGTGATAGAAAAGTTCATCATTCAATCATGTGATATGAAAGAGGGGGGCAGGGAATGGAGGGATAGGAGAGAGGAGTGGTAAAGGTGGCTTAACCAAAACTAAGTCTGCCTATGCCCAGTGGATGGTCCCAGACACAGGCAGCAAGGCATAAAGGCAGCAAGGACTGGACTCAGTGGGTTTAAGGACAAAAAGAAAGACATGAAGTTGGAAGAGGTAGGCACTGGGGAGGGTCCAGGGGGAGTTGGAGGGAGGGAAGAATATGATCAAACTACATAATACATATGTATGAAATTCTCAAATAAATATTTATATAACTATATATGCACGATTTAATTATATAAAACTAAATATGCACAACTACCTTAGTATTCAACTAGCTTTCATTTTTAATACATTGTAAAATTACATGCATATATATTTTTTCTTTGTTTTCTTTATTTTCTTTTCCAGATTCCCTTTGGCCTTGAGAAATAATTTTCCTTTGTTATGGTAAACTTAAAACAAAACAATATATAGGGCTATATAACGTTTATTATTGCTCTAAGATTATCACAACAGAATGATCTACTCCGCTATCACAAATAAGACACAGACACCTGTTAGATTTTCTAGTTGCCTTATTTACTTTGGTCAGGGCAGATATTCCTACCTACACTGTCTGAGTCACTTCACCATCCATCTCCCAGCCTCCATCCAATGCATCCTCCTTAACCATCCTATCTTCTATCCATAATCTTATAAATACTTGCTATTTTATTCTTTATCTGAGCCATTTCACACCATTATTGGAGTCCTTCCTCCCAGTCCCACATGGTTTCTTTTCCAGCTAACCCAGCATCGTCCTCCTCCTTCCTCTCTTCCTTCTCCATCTGTCCTCAAAAGCCCCGGAACCTCGCCATACCTACCCCATTCTGCGCTGCCAGGTCTAGGCCATCTAATGAACTAACTAGATACAATGTTTTAGGCATCTTTATACAAAACAAGGACGGATGTATCTGGCGGGCAGTAACCAGATCTTGAGGGCCAGTAATTAGCAGTAGACCAACCTCCAACATTCCTTTGTGTCTAAACATTAGTTCAAAACTGTCTTCTTTGGAGGCTGGAGAGATGACTCAGCTGTGAAGAGCATTTGCTGTTCTTGCAGAGAACTTGAGTTTGCTTCCCAGCACTCATGCTGGGCAGCTCATGAGCACCTATAATTCTGGCTTCAGGGGTTTTATTGTTGTTTTTTGGTGTTTTTGTTTTGGAGACAAAGTTTTATCATGTAACTATAACTGACTTTGAACTTGCTATATAGACCAGGTGGGCCATGACCTCACAGAGATCCACCTGCCTCTTCCTCCTAAGTGCTAAGATTAAAGGTGTGACCAACCATACCCAGCTAAAAAATTTTTAAATTTACTTGTGTATATATATATATATATGTGTGTGTGTGTGTGTGTGTGTGTATATGAGTGTTTGGGCTGCAGATATCTGCCACATGTATGCCTGCTGCCACAGACGTAGGAACAGTAGTGAGCTGCCAGGTGGGTCCTGGGAATTGAACTGGTGCTCTTTACCACTGAGCCAATTCTCCATCTCTTCTTTCTGACTTATCCCCAGTGAACTTACTTTACTACCCGTGTGTCCAGTGCAGTAGCTAGCTTTATGTCACTTGGGACAAGCTAAAGTTGACTCAATCAAGAAAAATGCCCTATGAGAACCAGCTATAGGGCATTTTCTTAATTAGTGATGGGGACAGTCCAGCCCACTGTGGGTGGTGCCATCCCTAAGCTGGTGGTTCTGGGTTCTATAAGCAAGCCATGAGGAGCAAGAGAGTAAGCAGTACCCTTCCAGAGCCCCTGCATCACCTTCTGCCTCCAGGTTCCATCCCTGTTTGAGTTCCTGCCCTGACTTCCTCCCATGATGGACTACAATGTGGCCGTGTAAGCCAAATGAACCCTTTCCTCCTCAACTTGCTCTGGTCATGGTGTTTCATCGCAGCAATAGCAACCCTAAGACATTCAGGATGGCATACAAAAATTAATTTAAGGAGAACAGAACTGCAAGTGGGAAAGGTTTAAAGCCCTGCTTTAAAGACCCATATGAAATGGAGATAGTAAAGCCTCCATTGGTGTATAAAAAAATAAATCAATCATCATAGTTTATTCTACTCTTGAGTTACCTTGCATGAAGTAAAGCAGCAGCAACCAAACAAAAATTCTGAGAGAGGTAACCTGAATCCACCAGCTGCTGAATAATGGAAAAAACACCACTCGAACAAGCCCCTTCCGAGTGAGAGATGTCCATGGAATCTCAGGCTTGGCTTTGGCAAATGTTGAGCCTTTATACAGTCAATAAACAAAAAGAAACAGTTATTAAAATCCAAATAAGAAATACATATATGCGCTTGTACCGATGCCCACTTGTCACCTTAACACCCACTCACACCTACACCCAGGACCACCAGCCCAACGGTGGCATCTCTCATGTGAGCTGGGCACTCCCACCTCAAGCATTAATCAGAAAATACCCCAAAGATATGCCCACAAGCCAATTTGAATGAGGGGTAATTGAGGTCTCCTCTTCTCAGGTGACTCTAGTTTGTCAAGGTGGGAGATGAAAGAAAGAGAAAATATGTAATATGTATACTAAAAATCAGTTTTCCAACTCACCTCTGATTAAGTCAACGTCAATCAAGTCTGATTTTATGTGGCCCATTTTTTTTGGTTTGTTTTTGAAACCCTATGATAAAACAAAACAAAAACAGAAATGAGCAACGAAAAAGCAGTTCTTTTAAGAGTAAAACATAAGACTGTCTTCTTCCTTTTGGTATGGTGATGGCCAAGCCTATGAGGAGCACCCAAGGTTCTTCTGCTGTGCAGTCTCCTGATGTGAGTGCACGTTACAGAGCTCCATTCCTTGGGGAAACTCAAGCAGTGCACTTTAATTACCTTCCATGTGTGCATACTGCCACTGGTCTTCAGTTTATCAGAGTACAGCTTACACACTTGGGGCTTCATGGTAGGAGAGTTAAGGCTGGACACCTCCTCTATTGCCCCAAGTAGCAATACTCAGAATTGTTTTTTCTGGAGTCTCAAGGAATCCTCCAAAATTCTCCTTACTTGAGAGTTACAGGCTGGAGGACTCTAAGTGGGAGTTTGCAGATTAAGCTAAAGGGCTTTATTATCTTGATTTACAGTTAACCTTCACCTACCCTGAAGGTGAATTTTATCTCCACTGCATTTTATTCAAGGTAACATGCCAAGTTTCCTACCTAAGGGCACTTTTGTCTTTTAAGGTACTGGGGGATGGAGGTCTAACCTTTCTGCATATAAACTCCACTCAGTTCCTATTTTCAGAGCTCACTTTATCCTCAGACAAAACCAGGCGCCTCCAAGGTCCCAGAAAGCTGCTGAGCAAGCTGGCTGTCCATCAGCATTCTCCTCTGAGACCCGGATACTCCTGGAACTGTCATCTAAGAGGTTCCTCTTTAGCCCTGTTTCTTAATATTGTGATGTATCCATTTCATAAAAATCCCTTTATGTATCTACTTTATGTGATTTATCCATAAATATTCTTCAAAGAACAAAAAACCAAACTTTTCTGGGACTTGGTCTTCTATCATTTCATATTAACATAGCTTACTATGCAGTGTTACATGTATTTAATCCACTTATCTAAAAGCAGTGTAAAAATTCTAGTTTTTGTTGCATCCCCCAAGTTTCCAATAGCTCTAAAACTGATCATTGCTGCTTCAAAGAGGTGGCATTTCCTGTTTTGTTAGATTACAGAAAAAAAAAATGAAAACAAAACCCCTGAGAATCCGAAAATCACAATGACCTTACCATATAGTGTGTATTTATGAAATTATCTTTTGACTTTCTTACAAACTTTTAGTTTGTCAAATACTTTCACTGCTATTAATCTTGTAAGAGATAAACTTTAGGTAGAATGATGGTTCAGCTGATAGAGAGTTTGCCACTCGTGAGGACCTGATTCAAATCCCTAGAATCATGGAAAGCCAGATGCACAACACATACGCACATGCACACACGACCTCAACACTCCCATGGTGAGGTGGAAGACAAAGACAGGCCAGGTGCCTGGCCTGCTCACGGCTAACAGGAGACCCTGTCGCAAACAAAGTGAAAAGCAAGGAATGATACTTCAAGTTGTCCTCCAACCTCCACGCACACGCTGTGTGTGGCACACAGCACCCACATTCACAAACACATGTATACTACATGAGTCATACACACTGGGACTGGGGGAAGAGAGGGCAGATGAAATGACTCTGAGGTTAAGAGTACTTGCTGCTCTTCCAGGCAACCAGCTCCTAACTCCTACAAGGCAGCTGATCCATTCATAACTCCAGTTTCAGGAAAGCCAACACTCTCTTGTGGTCTCCAAAGACAGGCACTGCACACAGGCAGTTTAGAGACTGATTGACACTATTCTTAGTTAGGGTTTTATTGCTGTGAAGAGACACCGTGACCACGGCAACTCTTATAAAGGAAAACATTTAATTGGGGCTGGCTTACAGTTTCAGAGGTTTAGTCCATTATCGTCATGGTAGCATGAAGGGAAATAAGGTTCTAGAGAAGGAGCTGAATTCTACATTTTGATCTGAAGGCAACAGGAAGTAAATGAGAAATACTTCCTCCAACAAGGCCACACCTACTCCAACAAAGCCATACCTCCTTACAGTGTCAGTCCCTATGGGCCTATGGGGGCCATTTTTATTCAAACTACCACAATACTCATACACAAAATAAAGCTTTAAAAGAGATGAATTTTAATTTCATGCTCAACTAAAACCTGTAGGAGCTACTTCTTAGTCAAGTTTTAAAATCAGATGTTTAACCATCAAAGTTAGTGTAAAAGGTTAAGCAGGTTTTACTATGCAAGTATGAGGACCTGAGTTTGAGTCTCCAGCTTCCACATAAAAAGCTAGGCATGACTGTAGGTAGCTGTAACCCCAGCATTAGGAGGGAGGCATACTCTCAGAGCTCAGTAGCCAAACACTATATAACAAGGTTCCAGAACAAGAGGCCTTCTCTCAAGATGGTAAGTCAGAAAATAAGAGCAAGCCACCTAAATTACTGCTGGGGTGCTTGTAATGCACACACAGGGACACAACATACCCACAATTAAAGAAACCAAAGCCCAGAGATCTGAATCAAGTTATCCTCAGTCTTAACCATTACACATCCTGAGTTTTGCTATATGGAATCAAACTCATTCCACAACAACAACAAAAAAAAGGAGGTTTAGTTGAGGCAAACAATATGGCTTGACCTTGAAAACTTTAATGAGGAAAGCCTGGGAACTGTAAGTGCTTTCCTCACTGGTTACACACAACCTACATCTTACAAGCTAAAGACTGATGGAGGGAAGTGCACTCATCGCCTATATGGCTGCCTAGACCTCTGCAGAATCCCCTCCCACAGTAAACCCTCACAAAACTGTAATACTGTGACACTAGTTTAGAAGCACCTTACAAAAACCCTGAACAGATTACTGCAATCAGGATAAAACCACTGACATACAACCTTAAGGAAAGAATAAAACACTGAACATAACTGCTGCAACATCATTGGACTGTGTGTGTAACTGTAGATAGATAGATGGATGGATGGATGGATGGATGGATGGATGGAGCCCTGTAATTCCTATTTCCCAGTGTGTTGGATTTCCATTTTATTGCCACTAAAAGAATAAAACTACAATAAAAAGACGATGCAACCTTTGACTTCTTATCGCACATTGTGCAGACTATGGGTTGAATCTGCCATGCTTCCCCAAAGGCTTATGCTGAACTTTTGGGGATAGTTGGGGAAGCTGTGGAAACCTTAGGAGGGAAGGTTTCAATATAGTAAGTCAGTTCTTGGTGATGCTGACTTATACCTGTTCCCAAGTTCCTTCCTCACTCTCTGCTTCCTGTCCACAAGCTGAGCCCTCCCCTCCTCATGCTCCTGTTTCCATGATGTTGGACCTTACAAGGAACCCAGAAAATGGAGCCAAAAGACCATAAGCAAAATAAGTCATTCCTCTTTTTGTTGTTTTATCAAAAATTGTGTTTGAGACATGAGAAAATAGTAACAGAGGGCACAGTGTCAACAAAAAGCAATGACATGGCAAATATAACACTATAAGTAATTGTATAGCATACATCTAACTCACATTAAGAAATGAAAAAAAAAAAAAAGTCAGAGAAAATTCCTCAAAGAAAATAATACCTGGAGATCAAACTCAGGACTTGATCCTAGGTAACAGGAGCCTGAAGGGGTGAGCCACCTCACCGGCCCCACTTCTTCACTTTTTTTCCCATGTTCTCCCATATTGTTTAGAGATATGATAGTAACTTTTTCTTCCAACATTTCTACTAAGTTTATTTTAAGTCATTTTTTCTTGTACTTTCATGTTTGTGAACAAGTACTCTATCACTGAGCAACATACAACCCCAGCCCCACATTTTCATCTATGACATCTTTTTTTTAATTTTTGGTCATCTTTAAAGACCTTCTAGAGTTGGTAGATAAACTTTATATTTACAAATTATTTTTTACAAGTGCTGTATTTTTAAAATGGAATGATGGCTATAGATCAGGTGAGCCTTCTTAACACTGACAGGTAAACATGTTTTGAAGACTATATATGTGTGCAGAGGGTCCCTGTAAGACTGTTCAGTTTCAGTATAATCATCTTTACAACAGTGGGAAAACAATCCTCAGTCCACAGAAGCCAGACTTCAAATGTGAATTTTGATCTCTTCACGGGCTAACAACATGCAGTACAATACTGTCCTGTGACAATGGGTAGTAATAACTCACAGTTACCACAACATCACAAGGGTCAACAGCCCACACCCTGCTAAAACCAGTGTTGCTAAGCTTGGTGCTAAGGTTAGGTGCAGTAACCTCTGACAGCATTTTCAGTTTATAACAGACCTACTCACTATTCGAGTTCTCAGGAATATATGAACTATAATTGGCATGTTATATAATACATCTCATTTTTAATCGTATCTAATCACTTAAATATATTAATTACTGTTGTGGTTCTTCCACTATTTGTTTAGTCAGTGTGGATCAAGGCCTTGGTATGTAGACTACACTGACTTCAAAATTGCAATCTTTCTGCCTCAGCTTTTCTCCCAAGTACTAACAACAGGCATGCACCACCCACCTTAATTCTTTAAAATAAAATTATTCCTTTTCTACTTTTCCTTTAAGTTTCAAATATCTCATGAACTTTATCCATTTATATTTACACATAGATCTATAGATTGGATACAGCTTTCTGAACAGTAGCTCGCACTGTAGAGGTGCTGGCAACCATTTCACTCTTCCGATTGGTTTCTATAGAAATTCCACTGTCCTCTTTAGAGACTGGCTTAACAGCAGCTTAACAGCCTGGCTGCCAGGCTCATGTGATCCTCAGTATTAGAGTATCAACTCAACTCCTATTTGTTTCTGGCATAGAACTGTTTCAGCCTACCCAAGAGCAAGCTGCAGTTCTGTCTTCTGTGAGGGAAAGACAGGTGTGTGGAGGAAGGAAGGTCTGAGGGTGCAGCCATTGCCACCATGCATATGTTCCTGCAGTCCTGTCTTCAGTTCTGCACAATGACCTGATGAAACTGAACAGAGCTTTTCCTAGTTTCTTACCGGCTTTTCCCACAGCAGACACTCAAGTGCTTACTTTCTTTACTCCCCCCCTGCTTCACAGCTTTCAGAATTGTACGTTAGCTCCATCTAATGTAGCCTTCTCTGCTCTGCTCATACCTCAGAGCTGAGCCCTTTTTCTTACTGCTATCACTGTAAATGTTTCAGGACAATGCTGAACAGAGCTTAGTGTATGCTCTTAACCTGTCCTCTTTACTGAGGAGATTCAGTCACACCTGCAGCACTAAGATTAAAATACAACAAACAGCTGAATGAGCCTCTGGACTTCACTAGCCTTTTTTTCTAGACTATGTAGCCCAAGGTGACCTTGCACTTACAATCCTCCTGCCTTGGGCTCCTGAGTGTTGGAATTATAGACACGTAGATAGATATATAGATGTATATATATACACATATATATACGCATATTTTGTGTCACTTTCAAACAGTATTTTTGTTCTTTTTAATACTAGTTAGAAAAAAATTTCAAAACAAAGAAAATATTTATTAAAAAGTTTCATTCATCTTAGCAAACAGGATGTTAAGTACTAAAATAGTATCAGACATATATAGTCTATTAAAACATTGGAGGAAATTTTGTTTTACTACATATACTTTTAAATTGTAAAGTTTATATAAATATTTTGTAACTACATATTTTCTCCCATCATTGGTGTAACTTAAAAAAATTGTTTTACTGAGTATACTTTATATACCATTAAATACATCCATTTGAAGTGTACAGTTCTAGTAAATTACTTGGAGTTTTAGTAAATTCATAGTTATAAAATCATGATTGATACTCAGTACTTAGGATATAGCCATCACCCCCAAACTTCCTTTGAGCCTGTGTATTAGTCCAATTTTTATTCCTGTAATGTAAAGTATGGGAAGCTTTATAAATAGAGGGGGCTTATTTGTAGTTGTCCAGAGGTCCACATCTAGAGACAGCCTTCCTGTTGGTAACCTCAAAGCGGCACAGAGCATCTCATGGAAAGAAGGCAGGGACATGTATGAAAGTGTGGCTCTCCCTGTTCTTACAAAGAAAACAGGAGCCAAACATAGCCACTCCACCGACCTTATCTGATCATAATAAAGCTCCCAAAGGTTCTACCTGTAAACACAATAGGATCACTTTTCCACTTTCCTGATACCTCACAATTCGAATTAAATTTTAACACATGAAACCCTGGGAAGGACACTCAACTATAGCAGCCTGTTTGCAGAAATCTCTGTTCCTAGAAAACATCAGAAGGCAACTACTGATCTGCTTTCTATCTTTGTACATTCTAGACATTTCATATCAGCAGAATCATGTAAAATTGTCTTCTTGCGTAAGTACTTTCATTAGGCATGCTATAGAGGTGTACTACATCTTTCGATACACCTTGCATTAGACAGATAGAAGACACTGGTTTAAGCATTCACCACTTTTAGGATGAAGGTGAACAGAGCTTTTTGTCTTGTAGATAACTGGAAAAGTAAATCATGTGAAAAGCATACATGTAACTTTTAAGAGACCATCAGGCAACTTTCAGTTTTCCATACCAACCTATAGGATCTGAATTCTCGTTTCTACATATCTTTGTTTAGTAGGGTTGGCCAGTCTAGTAGGGATATAGTGGGTTTCACTGTGATTTTAATACATACTTCCCTGATAACTAATGTAAAGCATCTTTTCGTGTACCTAACAGATTCATTTAGTCTTTGATAAAATATGTATATGACATTAATCATTATTTAAGATTTTTTTTTTAGTCCTTTATATAAATGATTTGAAAATATGTTCATATTTTCCTTCCCTCATCTCCTTTGAGATAGGGCCTGTGTTATCCACACTGGCCTCTAACGCCTATGCTTAAGCAACTTTCTTGCCTCAGCCTTCCAAGTAGCTGGAACTCACTCAGACAACAGGTGTATGTGATTGCACCCTTTCTTTCATTAAATGATATGTTTGGGAGAAAGCTTTTAATATTGGTAAGTCACTTGATCGTTCTTTATTACTATGGTTTTGCATTACTGAGGTACCATAGCAAGAGTGTAGTGAAGAGGACAGACAGCATGCAAGACAAGAGCTGGCTCTCTCCTTTTACCTTTTAAGTCCCAGGGATTGAACTCAGGTGGCAGGCTTGTCAGCAAAGCACCTCTACAACCTGAGTCATCTCCCTGACTCTATTCAGGGACTGCTGATGCTGTCTATGTAAAGCCTCTCACTATGGAGCCCAAAGTGGCCTTGCACTTACAATCCTCCTGCCTTGGGCTCCTGAATGCTGGAATTACAGACATGCATCACTATAGATAGATAGATAGATGCATATATATATATATATGCATATTTTTTTCTTTCACGTATGAGTTTCTAAGAAGCCTTTACCCATTTAAAAGTGACAAGATTTCCTACACTTTCTTCTAAGAATCTATAGTTTACTTTACTCATACTTAAACCTATAATCCATTTTCTATGTTATATGAAGTAAAAATAAAAGATCCTTGTTATAGTTTACACCAACTCTCTTGGTACTGCTTATTGAAAAAAAACCATCATTTCTTCATTGGGTTTTTGGCACTGTCCTAGCTGTTTTAACTTTCAACTTCACACAGCCTAGAATCACCTGAGGAAGTCTCACCTGAGGGAGCGACTAGTGATCTGTGGCCCTGTCTTAATTGATGACTTATGTGAGTGCGTTCAGTCCACTGTAGGTTGCGCCTCTCCTAAGCAGGTGGGCCTGAAGCTTTATAAGAAAGCTAAATATGCATGAGCCAGTGAGCAAGCCAGTGAGCAGAAAGCAGTGTTCCTCACAGTTCCTGCCTTGTGTTCTTGTCCTGACCTCCTTCAGTGACGATCTCAAAGTTTAAGCAAAATAAACCTTTTCTTCCTCATGTTGCTTTTGGTCAATATTTTTATCACAACAGAAAGAAAATTAAAATGTATAACAGAGCATAGTTGGCTTACACCTGCCCCATCACTATTAAGGCTGAGGTAGGAGGATCATAAATTCAAAGGCAGCTGAAACTCCTAGAGAGCTCCAGGTCTGCCTGGGTTCACAATAAAGAGTCTGACTCCACAGATGAAAAGCACTCTATTAATGTGGTAAGGAGGGGCTGGAGAGATGGCTCTGTGGTTAAGACTGCTCATGGCACTTGCATAGGACCCACCCTAGTTCAATTTCCAGCACCACAATCATCCATAACTTAGTTCCAAAGGATCCAATGCCTTCTCTGATCTCCAAGGACACAGGCACACACGTGGTATACATAACATACAGGTGGGCAAAACACCCACACAGATAGATAGATAGATAGATAGATAGATAGATAGATAGATAGATAGATAGACAGATAGATGGATAGATGGATCTGAATTTTTTTAAAGATCTATTTGTTTAAATATGACTGCTCTATCTGCATGTACACCTGCATGCCAGAAGAGGGCATCAGATTACATTACAGATGGCTGTGACGCACCATGTGGTTGCCAGGAACTGCACTCAGGACCTCTGGAAGAGCAGACAGTGCTCTTATCCACTGAGCCATCTCTGCAGCCCTGAAATATTTTTTTAATTAAACAAAGAAATAAGATTTCTAGATTTTTCTTTTCTGTCCAATCACTTTATCAATCAAGTTGATACAATACTATTTCCCTATATTATTTACTATTGCTCTACACTAAATTTTTAGATCAAATTATATAAGCTTTCCAACTCTGACTTTTTTAAATTTATTTTTAATATTCCACATTCTTTGAAATCCACACAAATTTCAGAGGTAGCTTATTAGCTAACCGGAATCCTGAAGGCAAATTATTAAACATAGCAGGAGATAACCGATATCTGATTAACAATACTGAATCTTATAAATGATATATGTTGCTCAATTTATTTGGACCCTTTCTAACATCTCAGAAAAAAACTGTATAGTTTTAGCATGCAAGCCTTACATTTTCTATACAAAATTCATGCCTAAATTTTTAAAATATTTTATTTTGTAGTGACCAGAATTCTTTAAGATTTATTTATGTGCATGTGTGTGAGTGTATGTGATTGTGTACAAACCTGTAAGCCAGAAGAGCTAGAGTTACATATGTTTGCTGGACTTGTCATGTAAGAATCTTAACTCCAGGTCTTCCTGACTGCACAAAAGGCATCCTTAACTGCTGAGTCATCTCTCCACCCCACTTTTTTGGTTTTTTTAATATAGGATCTTACTGTCTACAGCACAAGCTGGCCTTGAAATCATGGCAATCCTCCTGCCTCTGCCTCTCAAATGCTAGGATGCTTTCTTAGTTTTACTTGTATATTCTCATAGCTAATACTTAAAAAACTCAAGTGATTTTTATATACAGACCTTATATCCAAAGACCTTGCCAAACATGCTGTTAGTAATTTTTTGTGGGTTCCCTAGAATTTTCTATGTGATTAGGTCAACATTAATAAAGACATTTCCATTTCTTTCCTATCTTGGTGTCTTTTCAGTCTTTTACTTGCCTTATAGCACAGGCCAGGATCCATAACTAGGTAAAAGTAGGGAAATCAAGTATTCTTGTTTTTTTTTCCTGGCTATGGGGAAAGCAGTTAGTTTATCCATTAAGGGCAATAGTTACTGCAGGCTTTTTTCCAGCCTTTAGTAAGTCGAGAAACCTACTTTCAACTCTTACTTCATCATTATAAATTTTACAGATGCACAGAATTTTGTCAAGTGTTTTTACTGTGTCTATGGAGGTCATATGGTTTGGTTCTTTGTTCCATTAGTCACAGTAATTTATTTTCAATTGTTAAAATCAACGTTGTAATGGGGTGTAGTGATGTACACATTTGATCCCAGAACCTAGGAGGCAATGGCAAAAGGATTGCTGTAAATTGAGGCCGGTCAAACTATCAAGTTGTAGGTCAGCCAGGACTACAGTGAGACCCTGTCTAAAAATCCCCATAAAAGAAAAATATATATTCCTACATAAACTGTATTCAATCACAGTAGATAAACCATTCTGTACTGATGAGTTGATGGTTTTAATATTCTGTTAACAATTTTAACTCCTATATTCACAGCTTGTTTTCTCACATCTAATTTTAGTTTTGATATCAAGGTAACCCCAACACCTGGAAGGCTGGCAGAAAGACTTCCATGCAGTGGGTCCAGCCTGTGCCACTTGCTTCCCAGCATCACCTCATCTCACGTGCACACGCACACACCAGCCTTTCTACTCTCTTCAGAACGGTAGTTCTGAGTAAAACTCATTTCTATTACCACCCCATCTCCACGCTTATACTACAATCATACTGGGACGCTTGCTAACTCCTTAGACACATCTTATACTTCTGTTAGTACTTTCCCCCTTGTGTTCAACATCTACCAAAATGCCCTAAACACAGCAATTCAGTAAGTTTGCCAAACAGTTCTGATCATTTTTTCCATCCAAGATTAACATATCTTTCAAAAATTTGTCTTAAATTTTAGATTATTTTATGTGTCAAAAGAGGGTGTCAGATTAGATTATCATATGAGTATGGGTGTTTTGTCTGCATGTATGTATATACAAATGTGAATTCTTCCATGCCCACAGAGGTCAAAAGAGGGTGCCAGGTATCTCTGGAATTACAGATGGTTGTGAGCCACGAAAGTGCTAGGAACAAAACCCAGGTCCTCTGGAAAAGCAGCCAGGTACTTACCAAACCATCTCTCCAGTGCCCTTTAAATATTTTAAACTATATTTTTATAAATGCACTTTAAAACTTTTTAACATTTATTTATTATTTTATGTGTATGAGTGTCTTGCCTGCATGTAAGAAAGTGCACTACATGCATGTAGTATTCATATAGGCCAAAGAGGGTACCAGATCCCCTCTTACATAGTTACAGACAGTTGTGAGCTGCCATGTGGGTGTTGGGAACTGAACAGCGTCTCTGCAAGAGCAGCCAATGCTCTTAACCACTTAAGTCACCCCCTATAAATGTAGTTCAGATAGAACTGAACTGATAGAACTGAACTAATAGAACTGTGAGCTGATACTCTTTTGTTTTAAATTTTTAATTTAGTTTTTGTTTGTTTAATCTAACTAAACATCTTTTTAAAAAACATCTTAGTTTTCTCACAGTATTCTGAACATGAAGCCCATGAAGGCAATAACTGCCTATCTTTTTCAGAACATTTAAAAAAAAATTAAGGTTTGTTTTTTTTTCATATAATATAATCTGACCACAGTCTTTCCTTCTCCCCAACTCTTCCCAGATTCTATCCCACCTACCCAACTTCCTATGGTTTCTCTCAAAAACAAAAGCAAACCATACACACACATAAATCACATGGAATGTTTTATGTTGGCCAACCATTCTTGTGCTTAAAGCTTGACCTGCAGTTTTACAACATTCTTAACATTTGTTCCACATGTGACACATTAGCTGTGACACCGCTACTAAATGAAGAAATACACTTTAAAGAGCTATCAGGGTATAACCGTAGCAGAGAGCAATGGAGTGGTCAATTCTGTGCAGCAACAGGTAACAAGCAGGAGCTCCTGGCCACGCAAGATGCTCCAAGAGCAGATACAGACAAAATCCCTGCCCCTGAGCCCAAGGCACACTCACAGGTTAACAAGGAACTCTGATAGGGTGCATTAAAAGGCATATGTTAAGAGGCATGGGAAGATGAAATAAGAAAATCTAAATCTAAATCTGCAGCAGGAAGTAAAATCCTTTTAAGGACCAGGAAACCAAAACCCAGACAAAACTACATGGATCTGTTAAGGATCACAAGGCTAGAGGACATAAAACAATATCTAATTTTCTAGGCTAGCCATTTCTATTACACTACTGATGTGGCTAGTAGCTCACAGAAAAAGAATTAGAAAAGACTTAGACAGTTAGAAAATAAATTGTGGGATTTATTCATCTAAGCCCCACCTTCCATTAACAAGAAGGAGAGCTAAGGAAACTGTGAAATTAGCTATATACTGTGTAGCTCAAACAACTTTTTAGATGACTGGATTATGAAGAAATGCACCGAGTAATGGTTAAATATACCCATGTTTTTAAAGTGTTGGTAAACGTCTGCATCAAATCTTTTCAGAAGGAGTACCAAAGCAAGGATGTGCTAGCAGTTATGAACGATTTCCAAGGACGAGACCCCAAAGCCAGTCCTATCGGCTTCTCTTTGGGCTTCTCTCAAAGACTACCAAATTACAAGTGGCCACTCAGCAACTACTCCATAACCAATATTTTCCCTCCCTGTGTGATGACTTGCACAGTAAAGTTTAACCTTCCCCTCTACTATTACAAATTAACCAACTGGCATTATGAATTACAAAGCAGTTTTTGGTTGTTTGGTTAGCATGAAAAAAACTGAAGACGGTGCTCAGTTCGAAGGGTAATGTCCAAAGAAGCTTAAGAACCTGAAAAACTTGAAGACTCACCTCTAAACCAGTAATTAAAAAAAAAAAAAAAATGGGGGCGGAAAGCTAGATAGGCCAAATATGATTTTAATTTGGCTTGCACAACAGTGATGATGATTATGAGGAGGAGGAGGAGGAGGAAGATGAAGAAAAAGAGAAAGCGAAGAAGAGGACTACTACCCTTTTAGAATGTGGACATTTCTTTGTTAAACGTGTGTATTTCCAGATTCTTTTGAGTAAATGTCTGGCAATACTGGATTTGAACAGTCATATGGAAAAAAATGACCAGAAATAAGAAAGCACATTGCCATTTACCTGCAACATTTGCTACTGAGGCTACAAAACAACTGTCCTTTATCATTACCCATGCACTGCTGTTTTTCTTATAAAGAATTCAAAAAATAAAAGAATGTATACTTAATGGATAGTGCACATTCTTTAAGTATGATCCTCTCTTCTCTTTAAAGCAGTAACAAAGAAATCAATTTACCTTAATCTGAGTCTGTTCGATTGACTTTTCCCATATCTGCTGATCATATGCTCCAATCTGAAATAAGGAGCAGGCTATTTAAACGATGCAAAGGCAATCTTTGTATCTAAGTCAAACCTCACAAGGCCATGAAACTATTAAATTTGGTATCTGGGAAGTGTGTTTCTCACATAGTAAGTTCATAATTCCAAGGGCTGTTTAAAAAAAAAATAGACTAGATCTAAAAAGTAAAAAAGCAACGCCCCAAATATTTTAAATTAAGGATCACTTAAAAAATATTTCTACTCCCTAAGGAAAACATCAATAGGAATATGAGAAAGGAATAAGAGGAAAGGAACAGCTCAATCAGCCGACAGTAGCAATCTGGGCCATGCAGATAAGAATTTCATTTTTTATTAAAAAAAAAAATTAAAGTCTGATAAAGCAAAGCACTGCAGCAGTGTGTCTATGCTGCCTGGAGATAGGTGACTTAACAGCTCACATCCTGGAACCTAAACTGGGGTTTATAATGACTTTGCACATCAGTCTTTACAGTTATGCTGCGGTATTATATGAGAATATGTGCTATTACCAAACTTAAGGAAAGTTAACAACCGTCTTTAAGAGAGTTTTCTGCAGGAAATACGGTTTACAAATAAAAATTACTGTTACCTTCTTCTGATACCACGATATAGCATCTCTCTCATTTGAGGCCATCTGCGTCTCCAGCCAGAGAGTCGGATTTCACTAAAAACGAAGGAAATGTCTCCGTAAGTCCAGGTGTTGAAGGTTATTATCCCCATTGGGGGCTGACTTAAAATCTGCTTCTCCCAGCCTCTCCATGAACTGCTCTTTCTCCAGGTGCTCGCGGGTAAGAAGGAAAAAGAAAAAAAAAGTGTGGGGGGAGGGGAAAACGGGCACAGAGGCAACCAAGAAGCCTCTGCACCAGCCAGCCCAAGTACGGATGCGGCGACGGCAAGGACCGGACCGGGCCGGGCCCACCCCCGCGCCCTCCTTCTCCCCGCGGCCGGCTCACCTGGTGCCCGCTGCCGGCCGGGCCCCCGCTCCTCAGTGACCCCGGCCGGGCCTGGAGGCCGGGGGCGAGGCGGCGGGCCCGGCAGGCCGCATCTTCCCCCAGAGGCCCCGGCCGCCGGCGGGGCCGTTACCATGGAGACCGCAGCGGCCGGCCCAGCCCGGGAGGCCGCCGGCCGCACTGAGCCCTGAGGAGCGCAGCCTGCAGCAGCCACGGACACCCGACCCGGGCGGTCACCGAACCGGCCCTGGGAGACGCCGGGAACCAGCTGGCAGATGAGCGGAAGGAAGCGGGAACGGTGCCTTCGCCGGGCACCTCGGCACCCGCCAGCGCTGGGGACCCGGCTGGAGGCCAGCCCCGGGCCGGCGGCGGCGCGCGTCGTCCGGGAGGGACGGGCCGCGGCTCGACGAGCTCCCGGGGAGCTCAGCCGCTTCCGCCTTCCGGCTCCGCCCCCGGCCGCCTCCTGGCAGCCCGGAGGCTGAGGCCGAGCGGCGTCCCGCGGGTAACCCTCGACGCCTAACGGAAAGTCACCTCCGAAACAACCCTCCCGGCACCCATCGATCCCCGGGAGGCTGGTCCCGTGGTGCCAGAGGTTCCTGTGCGGGTCTGCAGCATTTAGCGTGGCGTCTACTTCGTCTAGCCGTGGCCCTTAGGGTGGACGAGGTGAGAAACTAGCGCCAGACCCGAGCCCTGCGCACGAGTTCTCCGTTCTTGTTGGGCAGGTGTTTGAATTTGCGCGGCCTGGAACGCGGACAGGCGGCCTGTGGCTTAGCGGTTTCCTCCCTCGGCTCTCAGCAGCTCTGGACAAGGGCTTTCAGGTGCCTACACAAGCCTAGGAGTGGCTGGAGAGATGGCTCAGAAGTTAGGAACATTGTCTGCCCTTCCAGAGGTCCTGAGTTCAATTCCCAGCAACCACATGGTGGCTCACAACCATCGTATGAGTTCTGGTGCCCTCTTCTGTCATGCAGGTGTACATTCAGGCATACATAATCAATAAGTCTTAAAAACAAAGCCTAGGATAGAGAATGCACAAAGCCCGACCGCGCTGGGTGTTTCCCCAAATGGGAAAAAAATAGCTGTAGAGGCTGTTTTTAATGATTCAGAGGTCCAGAGAAAGGGCAGTTGGGCTCTAACGTGGATATTTAAATTTATGCCCACGGGGTTTCTAAACTGTTCTTCTCTCTGTACATTTTGTGCATGTCAGTGGTTTGTTTCCAAGGGCCATTGTCTTCAGCTTACTTAAAGTTGTCTCCTTTCTTGTCGTGGGCACAAAGCATTTAGTTGATGTAAGGCTAAAAATGGCTTTCCTATCACTTGAGAATGCCCAAGAGGCAGTCTGCAGCTTATAGGCAGTCTTAAAAGGGTCAAATGAAAAATCTCCATAATGTAAACCGACTAAAAAGTAACACCCACAGGAATAATTTTTAAAACTTTCTTCACCTACAAATTGGCAGTGGTTACACTGTTTTTACCCTTTCACCTGTTAAGGGCTAAACTAAAAACTGTTGAGTTTTAGCAGCTTTTCCCTTCAGTACTGCTGAACAGCATAACTCAAGGAATGACCAACTAATTGCTAAATGACAAACAAAAATTCACCTTGAAACCTAAATTAACACTAAGAATAAAAAGCATTTGACTTCGTTGCTGAACACACAAAGTTTCTGGCTGTGGGTGGTACTTTCAGGAACAGAATTAGTGGTACGGTAGCTCATCATTTTCCAAGAGCCCTGTTAAATATTTTCGATTTTATTAGGATTGCTGCTGTGTAAGGCAGAGCTCTGAACCCACAACAGCGCTCAGCCTGCTGCTCCCTGTAATGACCTGTGATTTTAGGAAATTGGTTCGATTTTCAAGTCTGCTTTCTCACCTGTGTTGTGGAGATAATTACCTCCCTACTACTGGCTGTGAGAACTGATGAGATACCCTGAGATGAGATGCCTTCTGGGAACTAAGTGCTGTCAGAACAAACACTTGAACTACACAGTTCACCCAAAACCTAATGAGGAAAAGAACCCATTTTGCCGTGTCCCATAGTCACTCCATATTTGAAAACTAAATACCATCTTATTAGGCCATGCATTTTCAGACATACCTACACTGCTGAAATGAAAGCTTAAGGCTGTTCTAAGTACTTAAGTGCTTAAATAATTTTAAGCAGCCATAAGGATAACTGTCACAAATACAAGCTTCATTTTTCTTCAAAACTTAATATGGATGTATCTGACCTTTTCTTTGAGAAAGAAAAGTCCAAGGTTTTCTTTAAAATAATAGGGCACAAAGAAGGTGAGTGCATGCATGGTGTGTGTGTCAGGGGAAGACTAGTACTACACGAATAGGCTCCAGGCAATGAGAACTCTCATGTGCTATTCATTTTGTGATAAAACATCAGTAAGGACAAATCAGACTTTGTTTATTAAAAAAATACTTTACAAGAAAAAAAAACTATGCATTCCATTGTCCTATTTTACAAAGAAATAGCTTAACAATTTAACACACTTAGACAGCTACAAAAAAGCACTGTGTTAAAAGAATTATTATTCACACAAATTTAGATTTAAGACTATTCATTAAAAACTTTTTAAAACACTTGTTAATGTCAATGAACAAACTAAGGCCACACAAACGAAAATAGTCCGCCAGGCAAATTATACATTTCATCTATATGCAAAGACCTCTTAGATAAATTAAAGCCACAGGGGGAAAAAAAAAGTCTTAGCTGCCAATCAAAATGAAGTTTAGTCACAGAAAACACTATTACATGAAAATTTACAGCATGTGATAGAAGTAGTACATAAGTATTTCTTGAGAATTGAAAAGTGCTATATTTTAAGAGACGGTGGTCTCAACTACATGCACAAGTGGATCCTAAAAAATTTATGAAGATTTTTAAAATGGAAGGCCATAATATTTATGGATACTTGCTTTTAAAGCAATAGACTTCCAGGATGAGGATAAGTCCTTTGTACACTTAAGAAAAACACTGGTGTTGTGCATCTCCTCTACTTGCATGACCAGTGAATACAGCTACAGACTGTTTTGAAAACATGAAACTTAGCACAAATGTGAACCTCTGGTATGCTACTGAAAGGATGAAACTGACTGATTAGAAAGACACAAACTCAGTAATCCTAATTATCTTCAATAAATGCAAATAAATTTTAAAAGGCAAATACAGATGAAAATATAATGGGCTAATATTAATGATAAAGGATATATTCATAGTCTCATGGATTTTGGAGTCTTGTTCCTATATTAACTTTCCTTCTAGACAATATTTATACAGGGAAAAGCAATAAGCAAAAGTTTCTCAAGTCATTAGGTGAGATCTTTATGCCTGTTAAGACTGATACATCTTTTCCTAAAGTTTAGCAAATGGTTTAATAAGCTCCTTTCCCCATATAAGAGCTTGGAATACTAGTGAACTGATAGTTCAACTGTTTCTAAGGGGACTGGGCACTTTCCACAAGTCTTTAAAAATAATGTACCAGTAAAACTTGTAAGTACTGAATAAGCAAAGTACAATTAAGCCTAAGAATTCATTTTTCAAGAGTTAAACTTTGGAAGAGGGAACCAATATGGAGGTTATTATTATTGCTTTATGAATTTGGGACATTTCTCAGAATCATAACCCTGATTCCTGTCCTATCTTGATAATTACAGAATGACCTCTGGGGCAGGGGAAGACTTTTATCCTTTTTCATGGTTACCATAAAACCATTCTATTTGCTGTTAGGAGTATTTGTTTATTAGGTCCTTTCCATAAGCATGTTTTTAAAATATCCCTCTGGTCCACAAAGCACTAAAATTTATAGCCACATTCTGCAAGTACTCTCAAAGGTTGGCACAACAGAAAACATACCAGAAAGGAAGGTCAGCTTCAATTTCAGGTACAGCCTCACTGCCACCGCTACTTCACAAATCAGAGGACGCCAGACCGCTCCACGCCTCACTCCACCAACCAAATAGTTGAATGATTTAGAAAAGTTGCAATCATTTGTATCGCTCAACTAGGACACAGTTTTGAAAGCAGCAAGAAACTCAAAGCCCCTGCTTTTATATTCATCAGTCTTTAAAGCATGCTATCAAAATCTAATACTCACATAGGACATTCAGGGTTTCCAGATACATTACTAGCTAAATGTTTCTTTCCATTCTATTGCAATCTAATATACAGTAACTTCATTAGTACATGATTTTCAACATTTTTATATTTTTTAATATGTTTATACTGGAGGTGAGGGTAGAATGTTTTGGAAAAGGAAAACGGAGATTTGCGTTTGATTGTAGGTCTTTGCAGATCCGCTGGTTCCTGAGTGATTACACACAGTGCTGGCTGTCAGGAGACAGTCTCCTTGTTTATTAGTAATGACCAGCTTAGATGACAGATGGCATCTGCTGGATGGCAAGTGGGAGATGGGGAAATCGGATCTTGGAAGACAAGAAAAACAAAATAAAACTTTTTGCGTTAACAACTTTTTCTCTTCATGATTATTTTTTAAAGCAAATGTTGCCTGAGAAGAATTTTTCTTTGCACAGCCTGGTAAAGCTCTATGAAATTCTTCTGGACAGAAAAATAAAAACAAGAAATAACCCAAGCCCATTCATTTTTTTGATAAACCCCTTCTCCACAAAATAACAACAAAAAATACCCTCAAAGGTCCCTTAAAAACTAGTTTGATAAACTAGAATTTACCCTAAAATTTATACACAGGATTTAAAAACACCCCTTTAATAATCACATTACCTTTCATACCATTCTAATTACCTTATTTACAAAGATAACTAAAAGCAACATCACTTCCAATTCATAAATGGTTTACATTGAAGTGTTTCCCTATTTATTTGTCTTCATCCTTTGTAACAGAGAATACATACATATACATATATATAAGGAATAATACAGTTTCTAACTAATCACTGTAGTATTTGCTGATGGTTACTTTTCTATCGGTTTACACAGTGACCTCTATACTTTGCTAATATGCATTTAACTACACAACAATATTGCACAAAGTAATATTTATATAAGATTTAACCTATTTCAGAATATTTTAGAGAAAATTCATATTTGATATTTCCAAAGATGCAGCTAAGTTTCCATGGTGACAGACATAATAAAGCAGCATCTTTACCTTTTGCCTATGTTAATGCAAATATTTCAAATCTCACCATCCAGGAAAAAAAAAAAATCAAATTGCACTGTAACCAGGTAGATACAAGAATCTGGTCTCAGGTGTGGGGAGTACTCTTCCTTTAGTAAACAAAAGGCCTACTGAGTTATTAACTAAGAGAAAGTATAATGCATAGCACATGAACATCCTAAAATAAGAGAAAGACCACACTGCTTATATGAAGGAGGCCTGTTTGAAGAAAGAAAAGAAAGTAAATATCCAGACATTAAGTTTCAGCTTCCCTGAAACTCGTAAGATGGAAGTCTAATGCCTGTTATCAGAAAATAGCAACACAGAATAACAATGAACAAACCCAGGTATTAGCCAGATAAAATTGTAAAGTGTTCCAAAAGTAGATGCCAAGTCACAAGAATAGTTTCTTCTATTTGGTGCTCAGATATGGCAGCCCTCATCAATAAGACTGGCACGATTCTTTAACTCTGATATTTGTGATCTGTTTAGGAAAAGTATCCACAGGAAATGTGAGGATACTAGGAAGCAGAACAAAGGATCAACATTATCTCTTTTGCTCAAAATAGCCTCCATAGTTACCATATAGCCTAGAAAAGATTAATGAACCATGGATAATGAATAACCAAGAAATATTCATCTTTAGAATTTTGTTTAATAGAAATATCCACTGGGTTTTAAATAACGGACACAAAAAGACAGCCTGGGTCAGAAAGTGCTGTGCTTCCTCTTTTGCTAAAAAACAGAGAGCCACTCAGTTTTCTTTAGAAACCATATCTTTTGAGTTGAAACTAAATAACTTACTTGTCCATGTACCAGATGCAGGAGCCTTTCCTGCAACCAATGCCATTTTACTGTGGAAACTAACAAAGTGCCTTGAAGACACAAGTACTAAATCATAAAACTACTTTCTACCACATAAAGCAAATATGGCAAGAGACAAGGAAAGATAAAATCAAGGGAAGTGAATAATTTACCAAATAAGAACCTGCTATTCCAGAGAATTCTTGTTTTGATTTGAAGAGATTGAATTGTAACCTCACACCTTAAAACAGAAAGTAGCAGCAGACCCACTATTACATACTGTACTAACGGGATAAGATACAACTCTTAGCTTTGCATAATCTGTGTAAAAAAGATATGCTTGACATTTATGGAATGTCATTTCTCTTTATAGAATTATAGGCAAGATTTCTCCAATAAAACTTAACTTAGGCCAGTTATAAAACTATAACTTCACATCAAAATTTAAAAAAGTTAAAAAATGTGTTTGAATATGTACATATCACACAGGAGTGCTTGGATGTTCCTGCAGACCGTGTTGCTGGTCAGAGTCCAGTCTACTCTCCACCTTGAAAACTGGAATAGGCTGAGTCTTCAGATCCTGTAGATGAAGTTCTGATGGCGGTGGGAAAGATGAGGAAGCAGTTGTCAAAAGCTGCATCTCTGTGCATGTTTCCTCAGATTCAGTTTTTACTCTCACACACTGGGAGTCAACTTCTAAACCACAGTCCACGTTGGAATTGTTTTCTGTGTTTTGAGGGGCTTCCACAACAGGGTGGTACTGTTTAAGCCTTATATGCCAGGCTAAGCTGCAAACTGCTGACACTGTTTTGAACTGATGAATGACATTTCTAGGGATGAAGTAGATATCATTGTCGCAAAGCTGAATTCTAGCATAGCGAATGCCTTCTCTCCTCATTTGGTTTAGTTTCGCTTCATCCACCCACTGTACACACTAAAAAGAAAGACAAAAAATTGCATAAGACCTTAAAATAGGTCATGATTCAAACAAAAATACTCTAATTCACACAGGAAAACAGAATGGTAAACTGTGTTAAAGCAGAGTTAAATGGTTTGTCTTGAAAGAACACAGTAACTGTTGGGAAACATTTTTGTACATATTTACCCTCCTTAATCATAAAAGACTGTCAGGATGGCATATGGAATCAATTGAAAGTGTAGCTGAATATCAGTATCTTTACCACATATAAAGGCAGCACTTAATCTTTCCCTTCCTATCTTCTGACATTTTATAGTTCAGGCCACAGTCCAGTGAGGTTACCAAATGAGACTGCCTGTGGCCAGAAGTCAACTAACCAGCTAGGTACTTCACCATCTCAGGCACACCCTCCACCCCAAAGATTGTGAATATTGGTACCACCTTCTACCACACACAGAATTTAATACAAGTAAAGTTAAATTTACTATCTGTGAATCCAGTAACAAAATGCCTCATAAAATGGATCTCACTCAAAGGATAATGGGAACATGAGAATTATTACCTGGGAAACTGGAGGTTCATGAAGGTCTAACTGAAGTCTCTGTACAACATCAGTAAAGTCCTCAGCATGAAAACAAATCACATCTTTGGTTATGCGAGGCTGGTCACTCCTAATATTAATAAAACAAAGTTTAAGGGACTACCATCCACAACAGAAAATGACAACTTCAGTTTTCCTGTTTCTAGAATGCTACTATTAAGTAAACAAAACGCCTATTTCCTAAGGACTAAGAGTGCACTTGCTTCTTAATTAGTTTTCAAAAAACAAAAGCAAATCAATAAAAAACAAAAATCAGGGCTTGAGAGATGTCTCAGCAATTCAGAGTACCACCAGCTTCTTCCAGAGGACCTGGGTTCAATTTCCAGCACCTAGATGGGAGCACACAATTGTCTGTGACTCCAGTTCCAGGGGTTCTGGCATCCTAACACATACATACATGCAGAAACAGTATCAATGTACCTAAAAAATTAACTTTTTTTTTTAAACTCAGGTAACTTGTTAAAATTCGATCAATAATGACTAAAAAGAACAGTTCTGGCTAGCCTTGCAGCAACCTTTCATGCCAGTGCGCACTGTAACTCCAGCACGTGGGAGGCTAAGACCAAGAAGAGGCTCTTACGTTTGAGATCACAATGAGTTCCTACATAGTAAGACCCTGGATCAGAGGATTTTGTTTTTTTTAAGTTTTATTCAAATGGGATACATATGCTACTGTCTCATTAGGGTCCTGAGCTTTGTTATAATAAACCAGGTTGCAAGTGAGTGCAAAATGATGCCACCACTACAGAAACAGAGGCGGTCCCTCCAGTAATAAAGCGGAATTGCCATATAACCTAGCAGCTCTACTTCTGAGCACTGAGCTCTAGGGACATAAAGACACGCCTATGTTAACAAAGAGCAAAGGCTCAAGTAACCGGAACATCCATTAACTGAATGACTGACTGTGTCTGTGTGAATGTGCATTTTAAGCACAGGTGTGAAAGGACTATCCTCAGCCTAAAAAGGAAATGAAACCTGAGACTTGCTAAAACACAGGTAAACTCTGAGGGACATTATTATAATAGAAATGGCTGAGTTAGAAAAGGATAAAAACTGGAACTGCCAAGATGCCTCAGTGAATAACCATGCCTGCCACCAAGCCTGACTTTCTGAGTTCAATCCCCAAGACCCAGATGGAGAGAAGCAGCTGCTCTAAGCTGTCTAACCTCTACACAACTGCTGCCGCACACAGCTTACACTCACAGATCAAGTAAGTGTGATAAAAATAGCTTCCTTTTGTCACTATGATTAATTGTATATGACATTTATATTTGTACATATGCATGTACATGTGTGTATACCAACATGGAGTCCTAGGGATAGAACTGGGTGGTCGGGCCTAACAGCAAGCACCTTTAGCCCACTGAGCACGATCCCTGGCCCACTAGGACTTTTTTTAAAAAAGGAAAAGACTAGGAGGAGTATGTTTCCATTTCTATGAGACACTGGAAATGAAAATGACAAGAGGATATATAGTGATGGTTCCCATGACCTAGGAATGAGAGAAAACTAAAACTGGGCTGTGGGACACCAAGTTTCAGTTTGGCAAGATAAAAAGTTCTAGAGCACTGTTTCATCAAACTGTGGTTACACTTACACCACTAAACTGTTTAGATGGTAAACCATCTTATGTGTATTTCATCACAATTTAAAAATTGTTCCCTGACCTTTTAAGCAGAATCCACATTTTCTTAGGCATTATCCACCCCTGTATTTGGTTCCTTTAACTTACCATTCACCGAACTGTACAGCCTTCAAAACCCCAACAGCAGCCGTACTCTGCCAGTCAAACCCCTGACCTACATGATCAGCATGAGCTCTTGTCCTGTCTTCAAAGAGGACTTCTCGGGGTTCACTTGTCCGAGGTAGGTACTGGAGATTCTTAATTTCATTCATTGATCTGTAGTTGATTTGGTCGTGAAACAAAGGAAAAGCACAGGAAATAAACAGCAAAATTAACAGCAATAAGGTAAAAGAGTACTTAAATGAGGTTAGAGATGAATACAATGATTTTGATCATTGGCATTAAACATACAATATTAAAAATGATTAATATGATTTTCTCCTTTTCCCTGTAGACTATACCTTTATTAGGCTCAAATGCAAAATCTGGATGTATAAAATTTCTCTACACAAGAACAGTATAACTCAAGGCTTAAAGCTATATGCTTCTTTACCTTTAGCTCAGTCACCCCATTTAAAACTCTCAAAACATTCTACCGCAACTTAGATTCCAGACAGCAAACTGAGCTACATTTGATGTCCTCCCACATTAAATGGAACTAATTTGGACAGGAGAAGGGAAAATAGACTAGACAGAAATATACATAAAACAGAGTTAGGCATGAGTAGATAACTATTGATTTAAAAAAAAGGATGGGAGTTTATTCTGCTTTTTACATGTTCAAACATTTCTAAATATAACAATCTAAAGGTGGTAGTAAAGAAAATGAATTAGTGAATTAGCAATACCAACCAACTTTTACGTAATGGAAAACTTTTACGTAATGGAAAACATTGTCTTAGACTAATAAAACTGATAAAACTGAGCAAACAGCATCAAAGGACAAGAACATTCAATAAAGAGTCATCAGCAGGAAAAAAGGCAATGGACCTTGGAGAAGTTGACATCAAAGGAGGGCAGGCACAGTAATGATATGGGACAAAAATTAAGTGAAACTTAAATTTTTTAATGCGAGTATAATGGCTATGGTGTTTGAATGAGAACGGCCCCTGTAGGCTCATATATTTGAATGTCTGATCCTTAGTTGATGAAACTGATTTGCGATTAAAAGGCGGAGGCTTTTTGGAGGAGCGTGTCACTGGGGTCACAGACCCCCCCAGCTAGTCTCTCCCTGGCACTCTGCCTCCAATTTGCAGATCAGGATGTGAGCAGCGTGTCTGCTGCCACGCTCCCTGCCGTGACGGCCATGGACGCACTGTCTGAAACTGTAAGCAGGAGCCAGATTAAATGCTTTCCTCTATTAAGTTGCCTTGGCCAGGGTCTCCACAGTAATAGAAAAGTAACTACGACAAGGGTGAAACTCTGCCAGACTCAGTGCCCCTTGCAGGAACAATGTTAAACATTTAAACCCATGGAATGGAGAATGTCTAACCACTCAGTTCTGCATTCCTCTCTCAATTTTCTTCACAGCCCCTGATTTTTCATTCAGGCAGCAGATCATTCTCTATGTGATCTAATCTATAAACTCCAGAGATAGAGCTAGATGAGTCCTGTGAAATTATAGTAGGCTCATTCCAACCATCAAAACATTCAAAACTATTTCAAAAAAGCATAAACCAATGCCTGCCAATAATGTGGATTCTAAGTGACAGTATGAAAAAAATCTGCTCAGGAGTCCTTTGGAAATTTTCCTAGCTCATAAAAAAGCATAAGAGTTTCTTCTATTAACTATAACCAGGTTCAATTATGATGCCTAAAACTTCTAGAGCCATCTAACAAACATAAGCCAATATGAGCACAAAAGCCTAAGCAAAAAGAATGATTAAGCAGAGAATGCAAATGGGCAGTTTTAGGTTTATAGCTGTTTAATGAGCTTTTCATGCTGAGCAGAAAGAACACAGGTCTCTGAAGGTGCTCATGATATAAATGGTATATACAAGAAAACTTAAAAGTTCATCTTATGGTACAGAGAAACAGTAGTCACTAGAGGCAGGGAAAGTTAGCAGAAAGGGAATAAAGAGACATTGAAAAATGGAAACTGTAAAATTAGGTAAGTAATTCTACAGGTACATTAGAAGAGTTAAGTTCATCTAGATGATGAAGGGACTAAGGATGGCAGAGGTGACTCCATTTTGTTTCTCAGACTATCTTAAGTTGACTGTCCTTGGAGTGACTTGACCCCCACCTTTGGGTTCCGAGAAGGGCCACATGGCCCTCCACCCCACAGGTTGTCATAAATACCACAGAATGTATTAATGGGTCCTCTACCCAGCAGGCTATCGTACAGAAATCTTAGATGTATTTCGGTTTGGCCAGGTGGCTTGGAACAGTTAGCCTAAAGGTCACCTCGATTGCTGAACCCCCCCACCCAAAACCTACACTTCCCTGTAATGCCAAGGCTTGAAATTCCCCACTTGCTGTTTTTCCCCTTAAAAACTCGGCCTCCCTGAGACTCAGGGCCTCACTTTCTAACCTGCTACGTCAGGGAAGACTGGCAGACCAAGTTTAAGCTTGAATCAGACTCGACTCTTAGTGGTCTTTTGGAGTCTCTTGAATCGGGTACAACAATGAAACATTCTAGAAGACTGTTATATAGTACAGTAAAGAAAGTTTCAAAATTTCCTTGTTTCAAGGTAACTGGAAGAGTGTAGACTAAGCTTGAGAAAGCTGTGTTAAACGGAAACATGGAGCGTCGCTGTACACTTGTTTAAGTAATATTCACAATGTGGCATTAATAAATGTTTGTGAGAAGCACAAAAAACATAATAAAGCATTCATTTCTTTTTGAAAATATAGAACAAAATACATATAGTACTTAAGAATTTAGAATTAAGATCCACCACCATAGCTATAAAAATTGTTGTAATCTACTAATGTGCTAGAGTTTTAATTAATTGCTGGGGTTTATGCCCTGCATTCACACACAGTGTTTGTGAGCCTTTTATATCCCAGTCTGGTCTCAAATTCACTATGTAGCTGAGGATGACCTTGAACTTCTGGTTTTCTTGACTCCACCATACCTGGATAAGAGAACTACAAATGTATCCCATTTATGTAGTATTAGGGGTGGCATCCAGCGGCTTCCTACATGCTGGGAAAGCAGTCTATCAACTGAACCATATCCTCAAATCTCAGTTTTTAACTGAGGCTTTCATTGATCATCTTAAGTATCTAAAGCTATTTTGACACTTAAGTAAAGTTAAGATTAATCTATTAAACTCACTTTTGAGTCTTTTTTTTTTGAGGCAAGATCTCACTATGTAGCTCCAGGGTGGCTTCAAACCTACAGAGATCCACCTGCCTCTCCCTCTGGAGTTCAGGGACTAAAGGTATATGCCATCATGCCAAGCTTAATTTTAAATTGCTATTTCTATAGCCCAAGCAGGTGTAAATTATTTTCAGTCTCATTGAATGTTATTTCCCAAAATACTATAAAGCAAATCTAATTTGTTTTATGTGTATGAAAGAGAAAGTATCTTAGCACATTGTTTATCACAGCTCTATGCACTAGCATAATATCTCATACAGCATACCATGGATTCCTACTATGCATGATGATGACTGAGATCAAACAGTCCTCAACCTCAAGGAGGTCAAAATTTATTAAGGAACAAAAACAGTAAAAAGATCATCAAGGAACCACACTGTAAAACCAGAAACAGAGCTGGCTAACTTGTCCTAAGTTTCACAAAGGTGACATTCAAGGGAAGTTTGGAAACTTTACTAGAAACCTGCTGGACAAAGAGAAAGGTGGGGATAGGGTGGAATTCCAAATAAAAAGAACAAAACGAGCAAAGGGCAATGGGAGACAATGGTTTGGGAATTGAATTTAGTAGCTAGGAGAAACTGAGAGCAGATCCAAAGGTATATATTATCAAAGATTTGTACATACCACACTAAGGAGAATTTGATCGTTTATCCTACAGGCGGTTGGAGGATACAAGTTTTTAAAAAAATGAATTAATTTTTCAGGATTCTGTTGACCATGTAACAGGTTATCTGAACTAAGGTACTGACAACTTGATATTTTACCTAAAAAAAACTCTTAAAAGTCTAGACAAGTTTCCAAACCATGCTCAGGTGTCAATCATTTTCATAAACCACCTACTAAAGAAAGAGATTTTCTTTATTTAAACAAAATTACTGTTTACCGTCGTCTTTTGAAGGGCGACTTTGGCATATCTGCTGTAGGGATCATCTGTTCTCCCGGCCTTACCCACATTATAGGCCCATCGTCGCTCTGAGACCTACACTGTAGTTGGAGGCTGGAAAGTGTACCCCAGGGCAAAGTCATCTAGAAACCAAAGGAATAAGTCACATTTAAAAGATTTTAGACTGTTTACAGATTATCCCCCATCCAAATAAAAGCACTAAAAGCCATTTCACATGTGTATATGAAGAAATAAAGCCATATTGCAGAGAAACATATAAAAAAATATTCAATACCAATACTTTCTAACCATTTCTACACAAACTAGTATATAAGATTTAATTTTATTAAGCAAGATTAACTTAATACTCTAATTTTATGTGTCTACTAAAAATAATGACCAGCACATTAATAGTCTAAACAAACACTCACTTTCAGAAATGGTGATTCTTCTAACATATCAAGGAACTCTGGAAAATAATCACCAACTTCTTCATCTACTGCTCCAACAAGACTTATCTGCCGCATAGGACCTGCTCGGTAGGTACCACAGCAATATGTCCTGTTGACCTGAGATGAAATGAAAGAGAGAGGGAAAGGGGTTGAAGTGCACTATAAGAACGAGAACTGAGTGTTATTTCCAGTATTAGTATTCCATCTACACACTAAGAATTCAATGGTCAGTTCTTCAGACAAAGTTAACCTTGCAGTCAACCATGATGTCAGCCACAAACAGAAAAATTTCAATGTGTAAGTCAGTCTACTCATTCAATACCTCAAAGGAAGACATAAAGAAAAATTTCTCTAATAATAACTTTAATTTTGAAAATACTTCATTTTGAAGTGGAAAGGCAGAGTAAGCAATAAACTGGCAGGGCAAAGGGAGAGAATTGCCAGAGTCGCATTAACCCTTCATGTCCACTGCACATCCCTCAGCTAACCTTCACTTCAAGAAAGACACCAAGGTATCACACTACTCTTAAATTTACCTAATTCAAATATCACAATGTTAACAGCACTTAATTTAGACACAGCTCAAAAATATAGGTATCTAGGCTAACTGATGTGATGTGAATAAAAAGCACCTCTTCCTGCTTGAAAAGGGAAAGAAAGCCTAAAGGAAAGATGGAGTGAAGAAAGGCAGAAGAGAATGAGTATTGCCAAGTTTATTTTCCTCCACACAAAGAAAAGCTTCTTGCCTTATCAAGACCTTCACATCTTATAAGGCTCACACTTCTTGAGGACTAATGCTGTCATCAAATAACTGCCAGAAGTTAATACTGTTAGATTTTTTACTTAGTGGCATAACTGTCATCAAGTAAATAAATGTGCTATAAAATTCGAGTACTAGATTGAGTGCAGTAATAATGTTTAGTCTATTTGGGAAACTATAAGTTAGAATACCTATTACAGCCTTCCTGGTTTCCTCCTTTTCTTATACTAAATAAGGCCTCTCCTGTTTCCCTTTACCTGTATTTATTTCTGAGTGTCAGCCCATTCTGGCTTTCAGTTTCTTCCAGATCCAGCTTAGACCTCAAGGTCTACCCCTCACTCATATTCTATCCTAATCCTTGCACCAGCTGCCTACAAACCCCAAGCATGAAACATTCAAACCATCAGTTCTACCTCTGAACGTTCCTCAACAGGAGCCAACAAACTCATCATCCCTTAAACACAACTGTAATTGAGAATCCTACCAACTTGTATATAAACATACCTTTTCCATATAGGAAAACTACTTCAGTAATATGTCTCTAGTTCCTGTATTTATCACTTTACCTCACTTTTATTCACTTTCATGCAATTCACACTCACTGCAATTTACTTCTATCTACACCAATCCCCTGAACAGAGCCCTCATGACCTCCTATAGACAAATCAGAAATGTTTTCCCGTCATTTGTTGTCTTCGCTTCCTTCCAGGCATCCTCCTCTAAGTTGCAGAGCTGGCCTATTTCTCATTCAACATATTATCTATAGGTAGTTTAAATTATAATGTGAATTTATTATAGGTACCTGCTACATATATCTGTATCTAATTCTCTAAATTAAAACTGTTCCTCTAAGTCAGATCTGTAAATACAACGTCTCTTGGTCAAGCTGCAGATGCTCAAATGCAGCACCTACAACATCAAGCACATTTTCTTCTCAGCTTTCTATTCCTAAACTTGTGTATTTGTTGGGGAAGCACTGATATTTCTGTATTTGCTTCACTAGGCAATGCAATCATTTTCTCAATCCCCTAATTAGGAATTTATAAGCCTTTTCCTCATCCTTTAAATAACAAATTTTATCTAAGTAGTGCCTTAATGCAAGAGATAATCATTTTTTATCTAACTGCAAAACCTTAAAATCATACATGAGGGTTTCACCTGAGCATTTCTACATAGTGCCTACAAATGATCTCCTATGGAAAAAAAATACTTTACCATCCAACTTCCCTTTTCTAAATGCTTCCACTAGCTCAAAATCCTCATAGCTGATCAAGTTCCTTCTGATTATTCCAAAAGAAACTGTATGATTTGCCACAATTTAACATATACTCTAATCCTTGTTGGCTTCCAATTTTATTACTGACTATTATAACTTTGACTTATCCCTGTAGGTAACTAATAGGTCATTGAGAAGACAGATCTAAACAAGGTTCCCATGTAAAGAAATCAAGTCCATGAAATTCACAGGTATTAGACAAGTTGGATTTGAAGTTATAACTAGATTAAAATAGTAGTAACAATTAAGGGTTTGGGAATACAGCTCAGAAATAAGAGCACTTGAATGGCATATGTGAGGCCCTGGGTTCAATCCCAGCATTTAATGACAACAACAAAGTAAAGACACTCCAATCTCCTTGCCCAGACAGATCCTACACATCCTCCGATCAAGGCCTATCCAGGTGAGTCTGCCTGGTCTTCCCATGAACACACCCTAAGCAACTCCTGAGATCACACATCAAGTACTGCAGCCTAGCCTGGCCCCCTACTTGATGGGCCCTCAGCCTCCAGGTTCTGATCAGGACATAACCCATTCACACAACCATCCAGGCCTTCATAAGACATATCCTAACCTGTCTACAAGATCTTGCACTATAGTCTTGCCGGGTGACTCCACCCGATTTTCCCCTCCATACACCCTTCTCAAGCCCCAGACTTACCCTCAAATCAGGCCTGCACTAGGATACATATCCTGGATGCCCCCAAGAGCCCTGCATCCACCTGACTTCATTCCATATAAGCCACACCAAAACTTTAGGGCTGTGTTCTGCTCCAACCTGCTCCGTCCACATCAAAGAACAAAACAAGTCCATGTACCCAGATCTCACAGCAAAAATACAGACAATATCAAAGATCAAGACAGTATTCCTTTCCTCCCACCAAACTCCACTAGTCCTGTAGAAATGTTTGCCAATGAGAATTTCCTAGATGAACCACAGGACATGGAATTTTAAAAACCAATCTTAAACTTCAAAGAATTTAAGGAATTTAAAGAAGACCAAAACAAAAAAAAAAAAAAAAAACTGCTCAATGAACTTAAAGAGAATAAATGCCTAAGTGATGGCCAAGAAAACACATATTGTAAGCACTAGCTGGAGCAATGAGCCAAGAGAATGAAATTAAAGGGAAACAAACAAACAAAAAAACCATAAAATTATCCCTATCTGCAGATGACATGATAGTTACATAAGAAATCCTAAAATTCCTACCAGAAAACTTCTAGAAATAATTGATCATCTCAGCAATGTGGTAGGATAGTCAACTTGCAAAAATAGCTTTTTGATATGCCAATAACAAACCTACAGAAAAAAAAAAATCACAGATTCACTCCCATTCATAACAGCCTCAAAAAAAAACAAAAAACAAACAAAAAAAAAACTTCTAGGAATAAGCCTAACCAAGGAAGTAAAAGGACCTCTACAATATAAACTTTAAACTTCTAAAAGGAAGAGACAAAGATCCTAGAAAATGCAAAGAAAGACACTCCATCCTCAAGGGTTAGTAGAATTAATACTGTGAAAATGAACATCCTATCAAAAGCCACTTACTGACTCAATACAATCACAATCAAAATCCCCATCTCATTCTTCACTAACATTGAAAAACTCCTAAAGTTCAAATGGAACCACATAGGATTCTGGATAGCCAAAACAATACTAAACAAAAAGGACAATCCTGTAAGGATTACCATTCCAGACCACAAGATATATTACAAAGCTACAGTAATAAAAACAGTATGGTACTGGCACAAAAACAGATATGTAGACCAACGGAACAAAATCAAAGACCCATATACATATATATAGTACATATACCTACAGCCATCTGATATTCGACAACATTGCCAAAAACGTATGCTGGAGAAAAGACAGCATCTTCAATAAATAGTGCTGGGAATACTAAATGTATTAAATTAGATTTCTATCTATCGCTTTGCACAAAACTAACTCCAAATAGATCAAAGATCTAAGTGTGAAACCTGAAGTACTTACAGTGCTAGAAGAAAGCATAGGCAGAATCCTACAGGATACAGGTATAAAGATGAACTCTCTAAACTGGATTTGCCCAGAAACCAAGACCAACAACTGACAAATAGGACCTTTGAAAACTAAAAAGCTTCTGCATGGCTAAAGAACAATCAAATGAAGAGGAATCTTACAGAATGGGAAAGCATCTTACCAGCTGAACTAAAAATAAAAGACCCATGTAAAAATGGCCTTGCAATCTCTAAACAGTTTTTTGTTTGTTTGTTCTGGTTTTTCTTTCTTTTTTTTTTTTTTTTGTTCTGGTTTTTCAAGACAACGTTTCTCTGTATAGCCTTAGCTGTCCTGGACTCACTTTGTAAACCAGGCTGACTTTGAACTCAACAGAGACTGACTCTGCCTCCCAAGTTCTTGGATTAAAGGTGTGTGCCACCAAGCCTGGTTGAAACAAAGTTCTTAAAAGAATAAAATGGCTAAAAAGTATCTCAAAAAATGTTCATTGTCTCTAGCAGCAAGAAAATGTTAATCAAAACAACTTTGAGACTTCATCTTATCCAAGTCAGAATGGCAAACATCAACACAACAACTAATAACACTGGAAAGAATGTGAGAAAAAAGAAAGGAATGAGTCCTTACTGCTGGACACCATTTACTTCAGGTATAGGTCCTGGACAATCAGAGATACACCTGACCTGAAAGCCTCCTTCATGTTACTAGGAGGCCCCATAAAAGATTCCAGGGGAGGGAAGGAATGAACAGTCCTACTCAGCTATGACACCTATGAACTACAATAACCAGTACGCACAATATCCCTAAGGGTGAAATCATGGCACACATACCTTGTCAGTAACCAACAACTCTCTAGTTGGAATTATGGCCTGCTCAAAAAAGGAAATCATACCTTGTACTATACACATAGCCAACTACTGGGGGTTAGTGAAAGCATGGATCCTGGAAGAGAGCCTACAACAGCTACTTTACTAAACCAGCATAAGTCCTAAATACATTTTCAATATTGATCCTTATTCTCACAGACAAGAACAGGTCTTGTCTCATCAAAGAAACCACTCCTTGAACAGATGGAGAACATTATAGAAAATCACAACCAATTAAAATGCAGAGAACAAGTAACAATGTGGTGCTGGGCTCCAACTTACACATTCACAACACAACTCCTGCACTTAAGGCTTAGGGACCATAGCAGAAAAGATGGAAAGAACAGGAAGTTTGCTGAGATAATATCCATCCTAGAAACTACACATGAAATAGTACCAATATGACGACCTAACTAAGACCTGAACAGGACAACAGCAATAGACTGGTTAACATGGAAGAGTGAATCTCATGGGGCCTAAACCCTAGATCAAAGGACTACAGGCAACAAAGAATGCTGAGAGCAGGAGAAAACAGTCTTTCCCAGGGAAAAACTCTGCCCCCAACTGGTTATACAATACCAAGTGGTCAAACCTGAAACCATATATATGCAAGTAGTAGTAATATGAACTGAGCAGGCTGAATAGTATATATATATATATATATATATATATATATATATATATATATATATTTACACATACACATACGTACATACATATATACACACATATATATGTGAACAGTTAAATAAAGGCCATGAATTTAAGAGAAAGCAAAGCAGGTACTTGGGAAGTGTTGGAAGAGGAAAGAGGAGCGGGAAAATTATTTTAATTGCAAAAAATGTTAAAAGAAAAAGTATTCATAGCTAATATTATTTAAGGTTTAAGATAATTACAAAATTAGAGGTAGATATTGAAAATTAGAGTATAGAGAGATAAGTCAGTGGCTAAGAGTACGAGCTGCTCTTCCACAGGACCCATATTTGAATCCTAGCACATACACGGCAGGTTACAACTCTCTATAATTCTCTGTAATGGGGATGTGACACCCATTTCTGGCCTCTGCAGGCATCAGGCACACATGGTACACAAACACAGATACAGGTAAAGCCACTGGTATTAACTCGAAAGTCTAACTTTATAGTTAGTAAGACTCAAAAAATATAGAGAAACAAAGGTCTTAAAAAAAAAAAAGTAAAGGGGGAAATGAATATTTGAGGGAAGACAAATAAGATCTCAAAGAACTGAGCTGTAAATTTATAGTCCCAGACAGAAAAACAGCTATGACAAGATGATCACACAAAGAAAGTGAGTTTGGAGTTGGGGGAGGGGGGTGTGCTAAGCCACAGAGAGAAGACAACTATAGTAACTTAAGAATATCATTTCAAAAAAAAAAAAAAAAGAGTAACATTTCAAAAAATGGTCAAGAATTAGACTTGAGAAAAGAAAAATTACCCAGAATGCATCTTTACTAAAGAACTGGTTAAAGAAGTTAACAAATAATTAATAAAGAAAGAAACACAAGCTGTTAGTTTAGACCTCCAACCCACAGTCCAAACTCAGGATTGCCACACTGAACTGGAAAACCTTCTACTCATCCATGTCTACTCACACAGTGGCAGAGTTAAAGTAGTAAGCACTTGAAACAGAAGCAGACACTATGACACTTCTGTATTCAAAGTTTATATAGACCCTCAGTTTAAATAAAGGCAAAATATTATGCAATCCTTTGTAGAAAACTGTTTACCAGCTGGGCATGGTTGTGTACTTTTAGACCAGCACTGGACACAGAAGCAGGGGGACTTCAAGGCCAGCCTGGTTACAGAGTAAGTTCTAGGACAGCCAGGGCTACACAGAAAAACCCTGTCTCAAAAACACAAAAGAATAGAAAAGGTTTACCCTAATTTAAAACACTCAGAAAAGAAAGCAGACAATGTGTTTAAATATAAACTCTATCACTCATCTCAGTGTATCAGTAATACAACATGCCTCACATAAATACTTGAATTTATACATGCTAAGGGTAGAAATACAAAAGCCAACTATTATACTCTGACAGAGAGAAAAGAGAGGAAGAACTACTGATCAACTGTCTCCTGCATTAAAAATTCTAATAAGTGCAAATTCTAGTTACTTTTGTTATTTACACAAGTCAGACTGTGAACAGCATAAGCAGTCAACATGCACCAGTTGAGGGAATCTGATGCCAAACAAGAAAGCCACTAATTATTCCTAAGTAGTCTGTCTTTCTTCTTTTCAGTGAGAGTTTCCTGGGCATATAGCCAGTGAGCTAGGCTTCCTGGCAGCTAAGTACACCCTGTGATTAAGTTATAGCCAATAGGAAGGCAAGTTAGAAATGTCATTTTCCTAAGGAACCATCTTGTCTTCCACTTCCTCTTTCTCTGCTAGCAGAATCCTGAGTGCTATAGAAGCAGGGGCATCCAAGCATATAATAAGGAAGGAATGGCCAAACTTAAAGACAGAAGGTACTAGGATCCTGGATAAAGTGAAGCAGTGTTGCTAAACTCTGGCCTGTCATAGAAGGAAACATCCTTTCCTAGCCACCATATCTATATTCTCTTTGTTATAGTCATTTTGGTTGCACAGATGACACTGGCATATTATGCCTGACCTGGACTTAAGAAGAAAAAAAATAGGAGATACAAAGTGAATAAAGTGTAATTAATTAAAAAAAAATTTTTTTTAAAAAAAGAAGAAAAAAATAACAAAAAACTAGGGAAAGAAAATCTACCCCTACACTACACCCAAAAGCAAGTAATTTAGAGACTTGCAAACCATACAAAGGAGGTGAAGTACAAGTTAAAAAATATTTTAAATATTGATAAAAGATTAAAAGAGAACACAACAGTCTTTAAATACTTGGAGGCCTGTTTGTCCCCAGTGAGTGCTGAAAAGCTCAGTTTTAGTGTGGTGATGCTGAGATATGCTGGAACTTACTGGGAGAGATAGTTAGGACACTGGGGCATCACCTCCGAAAGAGAGTACCATAATCACAAGAAAGGTGACACGTGATACAGAACGTTCCTAAGAGATTGCTACAGATGAGCTGGTACCTCTTCCGAATCCCTCTGGCACATGGCCTCTGATCATACTCACCCAGAATGGAACCAAATGTATGCCAGTGATATGCCCTTGAATCCTCAGAACACTGAACTAAAAATAAACCTTTTGTCTTTATAATGTACCTGGTATCTGCTGGTTTGTGATAGCAACAGAAAGTAGACTATGAATTTTAGCACAAGGGAGTAGATTTATATAACTTTACACAAAAAAATAAGAATTATTAAAAAACCAAATCATTCATTTACTATAAATTTATACTATATGTCAGGGACTGTCCTCAACACAGATACAGCAAACCAAACCTACTCCTGACTCCTTAAAGCATACAGTCTAGTGGGGAAAGACATATACTAATAAAACATTTAATTGTAAACTGTAAATTGTAAACTATATTACAGAGTACAAAATCTCAATCCAGAGTATAAAATGTCCCTTAAAGTAACATTCAACTAAAATCTGAGAACAAGTTTAGAAACAAAAAAATATTAACAACTACTAGCACTTGGAAGGCAGAGGCAGGGAAATCTCTGAGTTTGAGTCCAGCCTAGCCTACAGAGTGAGTACCAGGATAGACAGGGCTACACAGAGAAACCCTATCTCAAAAAAAAAAAAAAACAAAGTAACCCATTAGGTCTAAAGGAAAAGGAAGTTTCCCAATTTACCTGTCTGTTTTAGAGTTGTATATCCAGGCTGACCTCAAACTCTGGAGCTCAAAAGATCTTACCTCAACTTTCCATATAGATAGAACTGTAGTGTGTCTTCACAGCAAGCCATACTTTGCCTCTGTCAATTTTTAAGCAAGGTCTCTCATGTAACCCAAGATGACCTGGAACTCAGACTATATAGTTAAAAATCACCTTGAACTTCTGGTCCTCCTGCCTCTACCTCCCTAGTACTGGGATTACAGGTGTATGCCACTGTATCTGGTTTACATGGTGCTGGGATCCAACCCAGGGCTTTGCGCATGCTAGGCAAGCCTACTAGCAACATGAGTTCCATCTTCAAATTCCGATATTTGCATTTTTTATTTTGTTTGTTTAGTGCTTTGTTTGTTTAAGGGGAAAGAGACCAGTTAGGAGGGTTCTATAATAGCCCAAGTAAGAAATTGCTCAAAGGCAGTGAAATGGAAGAAAATATATATAGAAAATATAGGAAGAAACTACATATAGAAAGTATCAAGGAGATTAAACAGTCAGGACTGACTGAAAGAGCATCTGACAGGAAACAAGAAAATGTATCAAAGATTACTACCAACTGATATCCTTTATAACTAGATAGGAAATATCAGTCATTATGTCCTCTGGAAGAGAAGTTTGGGTGGGAAGATCTTCTGTTTTAGACATCATGAATTTGAAGCATGGGACAGGTAGGGTAAAGACCCCAAAGATGTGCGGATTCTAAATTCTCAAATATACGGATGTTACCTTATCAAAAAAGGTACTTTGCAAATATGAAAAAATAAGGATACTAAGATGGATTATCCAAGTAAACCCCAAAGGTAATCCCATGCATCCTCATCTCTCTTCCAAGAGTCCTAAGAGTGAGGAATAACATATTCCAACTCCCTGGCAAAAATGTAATGGTTCTTAGCTGTAGAAATTAAAAGCCCCAGAGAAAAAACACTGACGGTTGAAGCTTTACTCACAAGGCTATAGATTCCCTACTGAGTCACAAAGCCCCACCTATGTGACTGCAGGGTTTCTCACCAGTTTTATGCTAACTCATGTTTAAATATGAACACACAAGACCACTTTTGAAGAAAACCTGTAATATAATTAGAACATGAAAACAAACAGAATTTGTAGAGTCAAAACATGAAAGAAAATTTGATTATTTTAATAATTAAAATAATTTCACCAGAGGGATGAGAGGGTATTACATCCATGATAGAATAACAGAAATAAGAATGAAACTTCTCAAATTCAATACATTTTAGCTAAAATTCATCTACAGTAGGAAAAGGAGACAGCAGAACAAAAAAGAAAAATATGTAATTTTAAAAAATTAGAGGACCAACCTGAGCTCGAGATTTAAAATAGCTACAGCAATATAATAATAACCCATAGAAAAAAAAAGGAAATTAAGGCCAAGAAAAGGCTCCAAGAGTAAAGGCATTTGCCACTAGGCCTAATGGGTTGAGTTCGATGCCCAGGACTTACATGGTAGAAGGAAAAATATCCCTAAGTTGTCCTTTGACCTCCACATGTACATGCTACCCATGTGTGTATGCATATGACCAATGTAATAAAAAATTAAGTAGGGCTAGAGAGATGGCTCCGAGGTTAAGAGCACTGGCTGTGCTTCTGAAGCATCTAAAGGCCCTGAGTTCAATTCCCAGCAACCAGATGGTGGCTCACAATCATCGGTCCCCTCTTCTGGCATGCAGATTTGTATGCAGGCAGAACACTGTGTACATAATAAATCCTTTTTAAAAAAATAAGTAAATTAGGCCATTAGTTGGGAGACCTAACACAATAAAAATTTCTGCAAAAAGAGAAAAAAAGCCGAGGGAAGGAAATTAACAAAGAATTAAAGCTAGAAATGTAGCTTAGCTCAGTGATAAAATACTTACTTGTCTAGCAGGCCTAAGAATCTGGATTCAGTCCCCAGAGGAAAAAGAGAAAAGGGGGTGAGAGGAGAGGGAAAAGAAAAGGAGAGGTAACTGGGCATAGGGAGGTAAGAAAAGGGAAAGGGAAGAAAAACATAGTAGAAAATGTACTCAAATGAAAGAACCTCTATTTCCATATAGAAAGCCGGAGAACTGAGTTCAACTACGCTGATGAAGTTTATTTCTTGAGTTTCATGATATGAATCTAGCCGTTTGTAACTTATACTTCTTTATATTTATAATGCTTGATGCATTTCAGTAATTTAAAAAAAAAACCTTATCTCAAAATGTATTACCCTTAATATTCTCAATTTTTATAATGAAGAAATGTTGAAAACATTCAAAGATAGAGGGAGGATAGTACGGAGAGAAGGCTCAAAAAGAATTAGAAATGACAACACTGGATTCCTCAACAGAAACACTTAAATTTAAGAAACACTGGAATAATGCCTTTAAAAATTGAAGAAAATTACCTAATCTACAACTCCAGACCTACCTGAACTACCAACCAAATGGCACAGGAGAACAGACTCCCTATATGTGAGTGAGGTCTTATTTGAGACACTTTACTTTTCTGTGGAATCTTAGAAAATAAAGAAAAAAAAAATCCCAGGATATAAATCCACATTTATATATAGACATTTACACCAATAATAACTACAACACAGCAACATTATAAAGCAGTAAATGCTCAACAACAAGAAAACTGCAATGTCCTATACCATCAGCCCAGAGGCTGACAATCAACAAACTAGTTTTGTACATCAACATAATTCTCATATGACACTGCTGAACCAAAACCTGGATCCTAAAGAATAATACATGTGATGTGGTAGTAAAAGTCACATATGTTGTTTTATGTTCACGCTCTGATGAGCGCTGCTTCTCTCTTGCCTAACATGACCTGGGGCAAGTGGGCAAGACACTGTAGTTAACTTTGAGCATATTTCCTATTTAGAGTGGTAGATCAAATGCAGGCCTTCTGTCTAAAGAAGGGATTACCAGAGGCTTTTTTCCCCTTAGTGGCTAAGAATACTCAAGGTCAGGCTCCCAGAACTACAGTGATAATCATGATGACATAAACTGGACATGAGTCAGAAAGAGTCCCAAAGCTAACTTACCAGTATAAGCAAGTTTCTAAAGTGTTGAACATTGAGCCATTTACCAGATTAAAAATATAGCATAAAAAGTGCACTGTGAACACCCACATCCACCGTAATCATCTTCCACAGGAGATCAAAGTTGTTAGCCTCTCTGGTGCGAGAACCCTAATTTAGCTGGAGACTATAAAAATATACATCAAACCAAAGTATGTGATTGGTAAAAATTATAAACTACAAATTCAAGTCAAAGACTTGCTTCTAGGAAAAAGAAAGAAAAACGTGTCTTTTAAAGGACACACACAAAGCAGCAATTCATTTGTGTAACTTAAACCCTTTTTCATGTAAAATACAGGAGGCAAAGGCTGGAGAAGTAGGGAAGGGCTTGCTATTACTGAGGATCCTAAGCAAATGGGTAGTTTCTGTTTGGGACAGTGAAAAAGACCCTGGAAATGGGCCCTGATGATGATTGTATAACATTCTGAATATGATTAATTCTACAATATCACAGCCTTTAAATGGTTAAAATGGTAAAGCTTATTTTATATTTTACAACAGGGCTTGTAACATAGGTGAGTTAATACAGTGCTTGTCTAGCATGCATGGAGTCCTAGGCTCAATTCTCAGAACAACATACTCTGGCCCTGGTGGCACTGCCTGTAGTCCTAGCATTCAGAAAGTAGAAAGGCGGGTAAGAAGTTCAAGGTCATCTACACACCAAGTTAGAGGCCAGTGCCTGATGTATAAGACCCCTGTCTCAAAAGAATAAAATAAAATAAAATACATTTTAAAAAAAGCAGGCTGAGGTTCAGAATCTAGAACACAAACAGGCAAAGTGCAGAGTAGGAGTATCTTTTCTAAGAGACCAAGAGGGGTCAAGGGACTGGGGAGATAACTAAATCCATAAAGTATTTAATATACAAGTATAAGTACCTGATTTCAGATCCCCCAAACCCTATAATCCCAGTGCTGGGGTGGAGGAGATAGGTGCATCCTAGTAAAATTACTTTACTGAGCTCCTAGATTCAGTGAGAGATCTTGCCTCAAAAAATAATACAAAGAATAACTGAGGACATATGATTGACTTAGGGCCAATACACACACCACTCTACATATACAAATAAAACTAAATTTTCAATCTTGAAGAACAGGCCATAGGCAAATAAGCTGACTTTCCTAAGCAGTGCTTGTAAGTCTTCACAAAACCTTATAGAGAGATAAAGTCCCAAAGGATTACCAACCCAAAAAGGGGTTTTAGAATAATTTTGTACTGTATAGATTTTAGACAAGATTATGTCTCAGTTTATGATGTTATGAAATGTCTAAAACTGTACCTACGTATCAAATGAAAAGAATTACAGTAATGGTAGGCAGTATGTGATGTAAAACAATGCCTCTTAACTTTCCCTATTTACAGGAATTGAGTCATCTGGGGAACTTATCTCAGAAAGCAAAAAACAAGCTGAGTAGCATCATTTCCTAACGTATGTTACAGCACAGTGGGAGGAGGTAGCAACATGTCAGGAGGTAAGTAAAGAGAACAGAGCAAACAATAATGCAAGCAGGGAAAATCCCACCTTAGTAAAATCAGGAGAGAACAGTGTGGAATTAATCATGCTTAGCAGGCACTCAAAGAACGTGGTATGTTTGTAATAGCCACAAAATATTAAGCAACTACCTGTCAATGTACACACTGCTCTATGTCAACATACACACGGTTCTTGATGTTAAAACTCAACACTGCAGTTATTCTGTATCATTTCTCAGAGTTCACTAAGTCCCAATGTTTATCCAATACACAAAACTTCCAAAACCACCAGTTAAGACTCATAATACCAAGCTTGAGGTAGATCATACTGAAAACCCTGGAAAGACTGTTAAACAGGGATGGACTGTTTTGTAGAACTTGTACTTCAGGAAGAAGCCTATTTAAAGCTGATTGTTTAAAAAACAGAAAGGAAAAAGCAAGCCAGCAATCTTCCTAACCTTGTGACCTATGAGTAGAAAAACATTTTTTAAAACATCCTGTGGAAAAGCACTGAGTGGGTCAAAGTGAGTTGATTACAAGCTGTACTAAGAACAGAGAAAATAATCAAACCTACTATGTACACTGTTTTATTTTCTAAAGGCTGTTTTATTTTCAAGTATTTATTTTTTCCTTTTACACAATGCACTAATACTTAGTTCCTCAAGGGTTTAACTATTTACCAATTACATACCATTCTACTAATTCCACTCTTCATCACAACTGTCCACATTAGAAAAATGTCAATATATTAATCAAAGGTTACAGAGTTAATAACCTTATCCTAACATGAGAAGGTAATTTTTTTTTTTTGGTTATTCTTTAAAACAAGACATTAAAGTTGGATAGTCCAACCCTGCAGGATGTTAATTACTTTTTAGAATATTACTGTTATGAAAGCAGCATTTGCAAATAACACTAACCAAATAAAGTTATAAAGATATAACTGACTCTTACTCAGGCCACTACAAAGCATGCCTGACTACACTTTTTAAGTATGCCTTCAATGAGATTTCCAATCGGAAGTACAGAAATTCTTTGAGGAGAAAGATGAAATACAGAACTTAAAATATGAACGTTTGCCCTCAGCACATTTACACCCATCATCCTTCTTCATGTACCTTCAATCTCAGTGTTTAAAACAATTCCCATTTTAACTCAAGTATAGTGTTAGTTTGTTGCTGTTTTCATGTGTAAGTCTTGTATAGATTTTAACTGGCCTTTCTAACTTCATCAGAACTACCTGAGAGTGTTAGAAATGCAGTTATGTGCAGATGGAAAGACAGCTCAGAGGTTAAGAGCACTGGCTGCTCTTCAAGAAGACCTGGGTTCCATTCGCAGAAGCCATACAGCAGCTCTTACCATGTATAACTGAGTTTCAGGGTACCCTCTTCTGACCTCTGCAGATACCAGGCATATGCATGCTTCACAGACACACATTCAGGCAAACACCAACAATACATATTAAAATATAATAAGAATTTCACTGAATTATATGTACATCATAGTTTGCTAAGCCCTAGACTTTCATACCATTAACAGAAAGGAAAAACAAAACAAACAAACAAACAAAAAAACTCCTCATTAAGGATCTGCATTTAATCTTAACAATGACTTAACAATGACTTCCTATTTCCTAAAGGCCTGTAGTCTTTGAAAGAACTAAAAGATTGAAGCTTTTATCAGTTCCTCTGTTACCACAGGGCTACTCTAACATAGGGAGCTAAGGACCAAAGACTTTATATTGTAGAGTCTTAACTCAGCCTTAAATACATGAGTTTTCGGATAGCCAATACTGTAACTATAATTTACACCAAATTAAAAAGATTACAAATACATTTATCCCAAATGTATTTATTACAAATAAATACATTTTATTAAATGTATAAATACATTTATTACATGTATTTATTACAAATACATTTATCTTACATTTATGTAAGATAGTATTTTTTTAAGGAAAGAAGACATTTCTTTGTGAACATTAATTTCTCTATTAACTGACCTTAAGATTCCACAAACATTCAAACACTTTTGGTCAACACTGGTAATAAACCAATGACCATTTAAAAGTTAGAAATGAATACTCCTGCAGAATTATAAAAACATCTTATTGCATGCTCTCTTACAAATTCAAGTTCACAAAACTAGTCTTTAGCAGTCCCTAGCTGCTAAATAATCAAACAAGGATCAGCTTAGCGTTCTAGTTGACATAATGAACTTACCTCTTGGAGTGTTAAAATATTTGATGATTATAAAATCTTAAAAAAACAGCCTATATATGGATCCTAGTCTAAACCAATACAATAATTTAAAAATATAAAAGTAATAGACGTTCTAACTTTTCTTACACGAAACAAGCCTACAGTTTACTTCATGAGCTGAAGTTCCCAGGGGAGAAAAAAAGAGAGGTGCTGGTGGTTAGGCTAAAGATTCTAAAAGGCTAATTGACTGATAAGAATTCAGTGATTATGGCAACCTGGAATTCTGCAGTTCCTAAACTACCTTGGGATATCTTTAGCCTACTTAATAACTATTTAGTACACACCTGTTTGATTTATCATCCTTAACATTTATCAGGTAACCCTTTGTGAAATGTGGTTTTTATATTAACAGCTCCTCCTGCTACAGAGAACAAATTCTAGAGCAGTGCTTAGTGAATCCTCATATGCATAAGAGCTAGCTGAGCTTTCTTCAAACATTCAGATTCAGATTTGAAAAATTTCAGTAAAAGCAAGAGCAGACATTTCAAACAAGCACTGTGGTGATGCCAGGAATACTCTGGCACATTTTCATAGCAAGGTTCTAAAACCTATTATTACAATACTCAAAATCCACCACCACCACCTCCACCACCATCACCACTACCACCCCAGTGTTTTACAAAGCACTGGTATTAATGATGTTTCCAATTAAATTCTTAACTTACAAACCTAACGCTTTTCCAAGTTTATATTACTTGATCTATCACATGCTGTTTAATTTTTAAAGGTTTATTTATGTGTGTTTGTGAGTGTATCTGTACATGGTGGTATGCATACCTGTGTGTGCACAAAGGCTGTAAGATGGCATCAGATCACTGAGCTGGAGTTACAAGTGTTTGCAAGAGCCCCAGCTAGTTAAACGGGTGTTAGGATCCAAACTCCAGGCCTCACGACTGCACAGCAAGTGTTTTTAACCACTGAGCCATCTCACCTGCTAGCTATGTTATCTTTTTATCACTCCATTACTATTAAAATCTAGGAGATATATCCTAGCCGCCTTCCTTTTGGGGTCTCTTTCCAAATTCTCACACTTAGATGCAGACACATTATACCTTTAGCTTCACCTCTTCTCCATTCCACTGCCACCTCTAGTTTGCCTACATGTTAATTAATCCAAAACCTGCATTTCTCAACCTGAGACCCACATATTCGGCCACTAAGAAATCTTTCTACCAGCCCAACTCTTTCTACCAGCCCAACTCTGTTGGCTTGGTTTGGAATTGTTTCATGCCTAGCTGTGAGTGCCTTTTGGTCTGGAAAGTTAGCTTGTCTCATCATACCCACAGCTAGGACACACACTCTGTAATTACGAATTGTCCTTGTTTTCCTGAGCGAAACACAAACATCTTTGGTCACTAGTTTGTCAGTGTTGGGTTGTTTCCACTGTGAGGTTCTCATAATGTTAAAAATAACTCATGTTAGAAACCCTTTCCACATGAAAGATTTGTAGTTGAGACAGTACATATATTTTACTACTTATAATAAAAATCATGTCTACAAAAAAAGAGAAATCTTTCACAAATGTACACAAAATATCTCCAACAGCGAGGGCCAGTAGCTCCATAGAACAGCACCTGTCCAGCACACACAAAGTCCTGGTTTCAGTCTCCAGTACTAAAGACAGGGTGAGAGTAAGAAGCCCATCAAAAAGATCTCTTAAACACCACAGCACCCCTACACCAGACACCAGCCTTTCAACCCTGCATTAACTTTCCTTTATCCCCATCATCTTCCTATTTTAAGTCACATCTTAAAACTTGCCCTCTTTCATTAAACCCAGTTAGCTTCCACTTAAGAATTTCTCAAATCTCATTATTTTCTCAAAAACTGGTATCAATTTAGACATGGAACTTTTCTGATCCAGTTACTATAATAATCTAATCAGTTTTCTTTCTTCCAAACTCATTTCATCATCTACCTTACCCTTTATTTTTTAGAAGTATAGTTTGTTGGCACTGCTGCTAAGAGTCACTAGTAATCCCCCATAAACTTTAAAAAAAAGTTTTTAGCATGCCACATAACGCTCTTCACACTCCTGACTATCCGCCCTCAGTGTTTTTATTCTCTCCCCCTTTTCTTACTCTAACCAGTCTTAAGAATCAGAATGCCCCTTTGCTTCACCAAGCTATTTGCAGCTCCCTGAATGTGGCACATTCTCAGGACTATATTTGCACAAACAAAATCCCTTTTGTTAAACAGTGACCATATGTACAGAGTTAAGTACTGATCTGCTTTGAAGATTCTCCTATATATAACATGCCTTAAAATGCTTTCTAATCAGCAAACCCTGTTCCCTCAATCACAGGCTTTTCCTGGGCACACCTCTGCTCTTTAACGGTTTTATAATTGCCACTTTACTCACCTCCCTACTAGGCTAAATTCATCAGTTAGTCCTTTTTAAGAACTGAGTGTCCAGTGCCCATTAGATGCTCAATAAAAGCTAAAACCTATCTTGAAATACAGTTATAAACAATTATTACGGCTACATTTTCAAACTATAAAGAAAACAATTTTTAAAAGCCCACAATTTTTACTTGATTACAAAAAAACACAGATTTCCAAAATATCCCACATGTTCACTGAATTCCCAGCATCTAAGCAGATTTGTTTAAAAAAAATGAAATAAAATCAAAGCTTTTCCTACTTTGCACTGAGATACAACTTTAGCTTTATAATCACAATGTTAGACGAAGTAATCTCATTCCCAATGGTCACAGTGAGGGGTCAGATGGCCTCAGTTTCCATCCTGACTTACTAATACTTACTAATGGTCTGCCTCTGGGTAACAAATTAGAAGTTTCTTCAATGGACAGCAGGGATAGATTGCTTATGTACCTCCTGATTGTTTCAAATATTCTGATCTGAATGTACAAACATTTCTACAAGCCATGAACAAACAGGAACTAATGTGCTAGCATCCATCTCCACATCCATCAAAGATTCACAAACTTCAAGATTTACAAATTTCAAGTTTCCTGGGCTATACAAGTCCTTGAACCACAAGAGCAACAAGACCCACAGTCTTCTATCCTCTTATGTGGCTAAAGCAGCAATATCTAATTCCATAATAATCTAACATATTCTTTAAGAATACTTATTTTATAAACCACAAAGTAAATCTCATGGTAAGTTGTTGGTACAGTCATTTAAATATCAGCTCCACTTAAAAAATTAATTGGAGGACAAAAATCAGCAGGGAATACCATTTTAAGATGTTTCATTTTTGGTCTGAATACTGTCAACATGCAAACTCAACCTATAGACTAATATAAAAGTTTAAAAATCGCCTTTACAAAGCTGTATCTCCCCCCAAATTTCTGGCTTATTTTTTAGATGTGCTTGCTGGTCTGTCAGACTAGAAAATTCATCTCATCTCTCTAATCTCTCTAATCATCTAATCTAAAAAAGTGAAGGAACATGTGAACTCCGCTCTCAGCAGTACCTTTATTTGTGCTATGGAGTAGATTAGAACTGTTTATTTCTTTTTCAGTATTTATAAAAGTAGGATTCTCTAACTTTCAAAGGGCAAAACTCCTTTAAAAAGAAAAAGAAAGGAAAATCTACTACAAAAGTCAGTACTTTGGTACCTGATTGCGGTAACAAGGCCAAACTCCAAGACGAAGCCCTTTACTGCACATGGAGTTCCAACATCTTGGGCAGACTCATCTTGCGACCTCTCCAGATTAGCTGCTCCTGCTCTCTCTACTGCAGAGAGAACTTCAATTAGAGAAATTCTGAAGTCCATGAATCTAAACTGGATACTCCCCTCATTGGAGGCAAGGATGGTAAAGACTCACTAAAAAATTCAAGTTAAGGACGGGTCAAGTAAGTCTTAGTGGCTTGAATCCACTATAATGTAAGCAGCTGAGAGTCGGAATATATAACCTTATTTACCTCAAAAAAGGTTAAAGGAAAAGAAAGGCTCTAAAACCTAAAAATGCAGACTATATAAATCTTTAAAAAGTGAAATAGTCTCCACTAAATTTGAATCACAGTATCTACAATATAAACCTAGTGCTGCCCAGTCATATTCAGTCTTTCTGAGAAAAGCAAGCAAAAAAAAAAAAAAAAGATTTCTGTTCTTTTTAATGCTCTACAGTAACTCCACTGAAAGGAATGCTTGACTAAAAAGTGGTTAGAAAGGAACGTTTCCCTGCTGACTTAAGCCTAACTGCCCAAGCAAGGCTTAGAAAATGTCTTTACCTACAACAGTGCAAGGCAAAGGGAGCAGAGGCAATGGCGGTCTCTCCAGTGACATTCCCAAGGCACACAAATGGGGTGTATTTCTGGGACAGACTGCCAACAAGTTACTAAAAGAACTTAAGCAAAATCTGGTAAATAAATAAGCCAACACTGATGTGTTCTACTCCGGTATCAGAGTTTTAACTAATTTTACTCTGAAGCTATTATGTCTAAATCATATACTCTACGCTAGCATTGCCTAAATGTAAAGCCCGGATTCGTTTTCAAGCTGATTTCCATAAACTCACAATGATGTCTAAAGCATTTCATCAAGCAAATAGCACGCCCCACACCAAAGATCTTAGTAATCAGGAATTACAATTTGAAAAACAAGACAGTCTGAAATACTTTTATTACCAGGAATTTTTATATGTGCAGGTGTGTTGCACAATACAATGAAGTTAATACTGCTGTGATACTGTATTTACCATCCAATTAAATAATCATTTTACCTTACCTGAGTGTGAAAATTTGAAATGGTGGTTGTTTCAATATCTTTCTTGCCCAAAATTTCCATTTTCACTGGAGTGTTGGGAAAATTAAAAGCAAAGTAGTCCAAGAAGTCTGGGAGATAAGCAGCCGCTCCATGCACTATTGCTAAAGCATAGTAGGCAGCATTTTTCTCATTTTCACTGAATGTCAAAGCAAGAAACTCCTCAGAAAATCTCTCCATCTCCATTGGAGACAAAAATGAGAGTTCGTCCATGTATGCATGAAGGACAAGAGCACCACCATTGGACTGGTGTTCTTCATGAATAAAGTTGCTAAATTTAGTACCTGTTTTTAAGAAATTTCTGCGAATAGAATGTTCCTGGTGCGTTGTAAAAGGTGTCTGTACTCCCTGGGGCACCCGATATTCTTGCATGCCCAAATTTAATCTGCACAGCTGTTCATCCTTCAGATACCTGAAAGACTCCTTATTAAGTCCTGAAGTGCTATTTAGCTGTCCTTGGGGGAGACTCTCTCTGCTGATACGGGTCAAGCCGGCACAGACGGTTTGCACTTCCTTATTGTACATTTTAAGGCGCCTTCCTCGCATGTCTTCTCGATGTTTCTTTTTCTTTTTCTTCTTTATTTTCTTCAAGACAAAATCATCAGCTCTCTGGGTTTTACCATTTTCATCTGCTGTTTCTGGCCACAATAATTAAAAATAAGTTAGTTGCTAGGACCAGTGTCAATATACATGTGTCTTAAGGTACTTATCTAAAATTAAATACCCTCTCCTTCATTTCTGAGAATTTGTTATTACATCTTTTATCATTAGAAACAAAAGTGAGACAAAGATCTTAAAATACAGTAACATTCTGGGTCAAATGTTATACTTAAAAAAAAAATAACGAGTTACTGTTGGAACTACAGTTAAGTGTATGTGCAATGCCATGGATTCAATCCCCAGCAACACACACACACACACACACACACACACACATACACACACACACACACACACACACACACACACACACAGGATTGTAATAAAGCTAAAACACTGCAGTAGTGTATGCTATACCATATGGTGTATTTGTTTAGTTACTCTTACAAAATTTAAATTGAAATTTGTTGTTTCATGTTTTGCTGTCTATTAATAATTATACTACACACAGTTGAGCCAAAGACAAATTAAACCATAAAACACTATTTTTACCTATCAAATTTAATTTTTAAAAAACTGTTGTCTTGCAGCGGTGGGGTAGGGTGGGGTGAGAGGCATCTCTACTATAAGGAAATGGATGACATAGGCTGCCACTCACACTCTCATCACACCTTATTTACTGCTCATCTCGCTGGTCGTATCTACTATTCTACCACAAGTGTTCTTGTTACTCCCAATCTTTTTCTCCCTTTGTATCTTGCTATATTTTTCTCACCCCTTTTTCCTGATGTCTCTTTTAAAAGTAATCATCACTTTTCTTCAGGAAAGCCAGAGATTTTACAATATCCTTTTGATTCTAGTGTGGTAGCACACACCTGTAATTCAAGCTTCTAGTAGGTTAACAAAAGATTAAGAAATGGAAGCTAGTCTGGACTCTAAGGCAAGACTGTCTCAAAAAGGGAAGGGAAACAGAAGCCCTTTTCTTCTTCTCATGGGAAAAAGTAAAAGAAAGACAACACAAACAGCAAGACATCAGAAACAACAGAGTCAAAACCCAGGAACTGGTGACCATTGTTTGGCAAAGTTTACCCTGTGCCAGGCTCTGCACAGAGCCCTCCACACAGTGCTTCACCTTTACATCCTCTCTGAGGATGTTCTCCACACTGTTTTATGGGAACAAAGTCAAATATGAAGTGCTAAAACAGCTTACCCAAGATTACGGACAGATGATTAACTGGAAAATCTGTAGGCCCCAAAACACTTAACCCTTATTCAAAAAGCTGATAAAATTTCCACAAATGACAATTTGGTGATACATACCACAAGCCTTGAAAACATGTATAAACTCTAGATCCAGAAAACGTTCTAAGTCAAAGTTATCTAAGAAATGACTGGGAGATCTACAAAAATAGCCATGACAGTATCTTTTAAAGCAACAAAATCACTAAACCCACTAAAATACCTAATATAGTGATTAAATTCTGATAGCTATATACTATAAACTATAAAGTAGTGAAGTTTACATAAGAATGTCATAAATGATCACATTGACTCTTCTGGAAGGCCTGTACTGGTAACTTCTCCACTCAAGAGAATATGTGACAAAGGCAAGTCCATGATGCCCTTTCCACACAGCTTCCCGTTCCAGACTGACAGAACTCTCCATCTGTCTTCTAGACTCTAATCGGAGGTCAGGAGCATATATTACCTTTTATTCCAAAGCACTTAACATACATTTGTTCTGATACTATTTTTCAATTAAACATTCATTTCACTTGAATTTATTACAGACATACATACCATGTACTAGGTACACTCTGAACATTAGGGCTATAATGCTGACTACAGCACAAACACAATCTACTCTCCTGTACCTTATAATCTAATTGAAGAAAATCAAGAAGCTACAGTACTACCAGGTAGTAGGAGATAAAAAGGCTGTTCTAGATGTTGGGGAAGCTCATTTTATAAGGTGAAATTTAGAATGAGTTCTAAGTAATAAAAGGGCTGGGTATTTGAAGAGCTAGGGGTAGATTTCTAAAGAGAAGCAAAAGATCTAAAATCAGGGAAAAGGCTGGCTAACATATATATGTGCTATATACATAAAATACAGAAAAATGTCTGTAGAGATAGATGCTAAAGTATTACTAGTAGTTATCAAATGTGGCAGGATTATAGATGTCTATCTTTTCTGCCTATCTGTATTTTTCTAATTTTCTATGAGAAACATATTAATGTTATAATGTAAGAACCGACTCAAGGTTTAAACAGTTAGAATGAATTGACAAGCCCAATACAGAAAGACATCATTTATTTAGTAGTTAGAAAATACAGCTGACCCCCCCCCCAAAAAAAAAAACCCTTTGGGATTAAACAACTATAGTCCTAACTAATCTTCAAATTTAGTCTAGCATTTACTATAATTTATCTACCAAGCAATAGTATTTCCAATATAATCAATTTAGTTAACATACATACCCAGTTATACAACACTTACTTGGCATAATAGATAAATACTAACTAATATAAAGATTCTAGATAAAACCATTCCAAATGACCACATACTACAAGTTATAAAAGCTAAAGAAAATATTTTAAAATGCATGCCTTTAAAATATACAAACAGGGGCTGGAGAGATGGCTCAGCCGTTAAGGGCACTGTCTGCTCTTCCAAAGGTCCTGAGTTCAATTCCCAGCAACCACATGGTGGCTCACAACCATCTGTAGTAAAATCTGATGCCCTCTGCTGTCCTGAGGCACGCATGCAGGCAGAACACTGAATAAATAATAAATAAATTAAATATATATATATATATATATACAAACAATGTACTATGTGTTTGAAAATTCCTTTAAAACAACAAAAGCCCAGGCATGGTAGTTCACCCTTGTGATTTCTGCACTCAAAAGGCACAGGCAGAGGGAGAATGACCTCTAAGTCAGCCTGGTGAGCCTGGCCAGCCTGGAGTACAGAGTCAGAATGAGAAACGACTTAAAATATAGACAGATAGTTAGTTAGATGGATGGATGGATGGATGGGATGAAAGAGAACCCAATAAAAAAAAGCCTTTTCATTTATAAACATTATTTAAATCTAACTATATAACATTCATAAAAGCAGATTGCTTATACTGGTAACTAAAAATATAACCCATCTTATACTTCACATAGAACTAGATTGTAATTAAGTAAAATACTTAATTATATTTATTTATATTTTGTACTATTTTGTATTAGTTTTGTAAAACTAATCTAGAGGCTGAAGGGATGGCTCAGAGGTTTAGAGCACTGTCTGCTCTTCCACGGGACCTGAGTTTAATTCCCAGCAACCACATGGTGGCTTGCAACCATCTATACCCTCTAATGCCCTCTTTTGGCATGCAGGTGTACATGCAGATAGAGTACTCATATATATATAAAATAAATAAATAAAATCTTAAAAAAAAAAACTTACCTAAATATGTTTCCCAATAGCAAATCAGTAATTTAGACAATTTTCCCAAGGAACAAAATGTCATTCATTATAAAGCTTGGCCTTAAAATGCTCCTCTAATCACACCCTGCTAAATCCTTTCGTAATTTCATGGGAAGGGAACATAAGAACAGCTCTGAAAATATCAGGTTTTAAGTTTCAGAAGGTATACAAAAAGTGAATTATGACCTAGATCTGCCACTGAAATTAGCACTGAGAAGGAAGTGCATAAAAACAGTTATTTTCTATATTACTATTTATCAGTGGTATTTCTACATGGCCAAGTCCTTGTCAATTTTATCCCAAAACACTTTTGTTTAAAAACAAAACAAAACAAAAAAAAAAGATGAGCTTTAAATTAATTTTACTCTCACAAATTTCGATTTCTCCTAACTAATCCTGTTTTTCAAATGTAGACTGTTTTTCTCAGGCTGAGATACAGAAGCTTGCCTTTTGTGTAGATAAATTTGAGACCATTCATCTCCTACTTGCTAATGAATTTACATGAACAAACAAAACTTATTCTTAAACTGCAGTGGTGGCAACGGAGAATGTCCTACGCATCTCTACACTGTTTGTTATTACATGAAGTCGGCCACTGCTGCTGTTTGAGAAAATGCCAATTGCCTTGCTTTGAGTAAGGAATATTATTTAAAAGTTAATGTCTACAAAAGAGAGAAAAAAATGGAGGCAGTCAACACCTAAAGGCTTCATGATCTTTTCATTTCTGGTACAGTAGTTTAGTTTTCCCACAAAAAAAAAAAAGTGTTCAGGAAGTCACTTTCGTAGTTATTTCTCCAGGGTGTAAGAGCTAAAACTTGCTGTCATCAGTTTCATTGCTGGTTTATAGCTATTGTGTATACGAACGTGGGTGCCTCTGTGGAAGTCAGAGGACAGCTCTGTGGAAGTTGTCTCCTTCCACATATATATGTGTTCTAGGGATCCAGCTCAAGTCAGCAGGCTTCTAGCTCCACATCCTTTCCCCACTGAGGGATCTTGCTGGCCTGTCATTTCTCCTCTTGTTTTGTTTTGCAGCGACAGCAAATAAACCTACTCTTCTTCACACACGCTGGGCAGGTGCTCCAGCCCTCACATCAGCTCTTAAAAACAAAGAACCAATCTATACTCCACTTATATTAAGGAAAGCTTTTTACATACCACACTGAAACTTGTCTTACTAGAGAGAAAGACAGGGACATTGATCTAAGAAACTAATTGCCAGCTCTCTTTCAAAAAGTCGTACAACTTTACCTACAATACATGGAAAAGTCCTCAAATTAGTTAACATCATCTATCATCAAATAGCCTAGTTTACTTATCACACTAGTTTTCACTAGTGCAAAAAAATTAGCATAAGGGGTAGAATGTAGCTCACTGGTAGAGTACTTGTCTAGCATTCACAAATTTCTGGGTTCAATTCCCAGGACCATCATATGCACACGCACACACCTGAACTGTATCTTGGGAACTATGGTACCTTCCACTCCTAAGTATCATGTGTGATAGATAAGAAAAAGCAAACAATAATTGTTCACATTGTATTAATCATAAAGAAAATGAACTAAAGTTGTATTCTAAAAATAACTTTATTTTTTTCTTTTTGTTCTGGAGATAGGGCCTTGCTAAGTAGTTTGTTTTAAACTCAAGATCCTCTTACCTCAGTCTCCCAAAAGTAATGGGGGAATAAATTATTTTTGCTTCTCTTGTATAGTTTTATATAAAAACCTGATTTAAATGAAAAACCAAAAAGCTACTTCATTCGAAGCCAACTTTTTGAAAGTCATTATTTTTAACACTGTACACATACAACCTTTATGCTAAAAAAAAAAAAAAAAAAAAAAAAAAAAAAGCTAGGTAGGTGGAAACCGTGTTCTACCACTTCTTAAAACTACACGGGTATTTTTGTTTGCTTGTTTTGTTTTTAATAGAAGTAGTTCTGTTTGAAAAGAGGTCTTCTCTCTGTTTACCCTGAACTGGTCTTGAATCTCTCAGATGTCTCAGGCTAGCCTTGAATTCATGATCCTCTTGCCTTAGCCTGCTGGATGCTACCATTACAGAGTTACATGAACACATTCACCCTAAAACATAGTTGTTTTAAGTAAACAAAACTGACAAGAAGCTATACAAATTTCCCAAAACCCAGAACTGCACACTTAATCACTGAACACACTGGGATGTCTTCAATCACCGTCACCAACTGCCACAGCTCAAGTTATAGTTCACTCTTGGTACTGTACATTCTTGTTTGAACAATCGTAAATGATATGAGCCTTCCATTACAATATTTTACAGGGTAGCTTAGTGGCCCTACAAATCCTGAGAGCTCACTATTCTTAAGTCTCCCCCATCCTAATTGCCAGCAGCTACTGATGTTTTTCATTGTTTCCATCGATTGTCTTTTTCAGTGTTACACAACTGGAATCATACAGTGTGTAGCCCTCTTAGACTGGGTTCTTTCTATCACATGTAATGCACACATGGTTATTCTGTTACTTTTCAGAACTCAGTAGTTTGTTTTTAGAGCTGTATATTTCATTGTAGATGTACCACAATTTGTCCCTTTATCTGTCAAAGAACATCTGAGAGGGCTGGAGAGATGACTCTGAGGTTAAAAGCACTGGTTGCTTTTCTAGAGGTCCTGAGTTCAATTCCCAACAACCACATGGTGGCTCACAAGCATCTGTAATGAGATCTGGTGCCCTCTTCTGACATGCAGGCAGAACAGTGTATACATAAATAAAAATGCTTTAAAAGAAGAGGAGGAGGAGGAGGAAGAAGAGGAAATGAGCTGCTTCCAATTGTAGGCAATTATGAATAAAACTTTTAAAATTTCTGTGTAGGTATAAGTTTCCAAAAATTTTGGGTAAATACCAAATAGTATGTGAACTGCCATATCATATAAGAGTATGTTTAGCTTTCTAAAACACTGCCAAATTGTCTTCTGAAGCAGCTGTACCATTTTGCTGTGCTGCTGAAAATAAGGCAGCTTGGCCTTTTGCAAACTAGTATCTCTGTATCTCACTGTTTCTTGCTGATAAAATGGGGGAAAGGAGACAAGAGTATTTTCCTATAAAAATGTACAGAATAAATGAAAACTGCATGTAGAGTAGCTGGCATAATCCTAGAATATAACAAATAGTAAATGTTAATTATTCTTTTCACTCCCAAATGGTAGAAATCTAAAGGCAAAATGTGCTAATTAAGAGCAGGCAATGGTTCTATTGGTGAAGTGCTTGTTAGACAAGTATGAGGACCTGAGTTCAGTACCCAGCAAGCACCTGAAAAAGCCAACCATTGTTGCTAGTGCTTGAGTCCCAATAATGGGGAGGATCCCTGGAGCTCACTGACTAGCCAGCCAAACAGATAAGAACTAAGTCCCAGTATGAGACTGGCTCAGAGACAAAGTGGAAGGCTCATGAAGAATGAATCCTGAGATGGATCTCTGACCTCCACACGCATATCAACAAGAACACAAACACATAGGTACAAACAGTGCATGCTGAGACTGGGTATTTATATGCCTTGTAATCCAGAACCCCAGAAGTATGATAAGAAAATTGTGGGCTCAAAGCTAGCCTGGGGAATAGCACAACATCATGCCTCTTAACAAAAACACACAAAACCAAAATTGCCCACCTCACTGCTTCTCTGTTAAGACTGAGATGACTACCTCACCTCTACTGCTTATTAGTCTCTGGACAAACCCAAAAGTTCCCTTAAACCTTTATTTTCTTACTTAAAATATTATTAACACTAGCGGTAACTTAAGAGTTATTGCAAGAATTAAACAAGATAATGAATCTTTCATCACAGGTCTGACACAAGTTTTTATCTTATCATAATAACAATAAAAGGGTTGGATAACATTCCTTGAAATACTTGTCAACAACTCTGGGGTATCAGATTAAAACTAGAAATTACTGGCCCAGAGTACAGCACAAGTGAAACATAAAAAGGGAGAAAAATCTGAAAAAGAGAAAAAATGATGACTCACTAAATATTTATTAGGACCTTATTCATGATCTCATTTTAATCCAACAATTCAGTCCAGTAGACACAGAAATTCTTTTTCAAAGATGAAAGCAAAATCTGAAACAGCAACCAAGGCCCATTCATGGAGATAACCTAGAACCCCTGCACAGATGTAGCCCATGGCAGTTCAGTGTCCAAGTGGGTTCCCTAATAATGGGAACAGGGGCTGTCTCTGACATGAACTCAGTGTCCGGCTCTTTGATCACTTCTCCCTAAGGGGTAAGCCAGAGGAAGACAATGCAGCCAGTCCTGATGAGACCTGAGAGGCTAGGATCAGATGAAAGGGGAGGAGGACCTCCTCTGTCAGTGGACTGGGGGAAGGGCAGGGATGGAGAAGAGGGAGGAAGGGTAGGATTGGGAGGGGGCTACAGTTGGAATACAAAGTGAATAAACTGTAATTAATAAAAAAATTAATTAAATTATAAAATTTTTGAAAATCTGAAACAGATGTAACTTTTATTAGGTCACAAAGCTAGCAGCTGAAAGTGAAAATTCAGACCCATCTAACTCCAAATTTCATATTCTTTCAATACAACACAGTGCACTTTCTTCTTGCCTGCCTCTTCTTTCAGCCTCTCTGATTATTAACTAAGATTATCCAGTTACAATCAATGGGCTTCAGATGCTGGCCTATATGAGTTTCCAGTAAAGCATTACATATTCCTAAGCATAAGGCCCTTTACAAACACGTGATCACAAAGACAGCATTATTTGTTATATGAAAGTTTTCATACTTTACTGACAAGAATTTTTTCTTCTCTGGTAGATAGGGAAAACAGTTTCTGAAGTTTCTGATAAATAAAATTAATTCTCATTATAAACCCAATAATTCTCCATTGCTACCACAAAAATCAATCAAGTGTTTCTATTAGTATCTTCCTATTTTCTGAGAAAGGGTCCTGTTCCAGCTAGCAATCATCAACCTCCCAAATACTGTGATCACAGAAATGTGGCAACACACCCAGTATCTTTTGTGTATCACAGAACACTTCCACATGATAGCAATTAGGAAGGGGGTCAACAGTGAAAAACAGAACAGCTGACTATGACAATTCACAGAAGAGCAATCCTGTAGTTTAATGACACTGGAGCTAAAAGCTAGGCAATTATCTTCTGATTCTTAATATAATAAGATCATAGTTACTAACCAAGAACAATTAAAAATAAACTACTATTTTTGATGAAATCTCTTTGGTCTATACTTTTATGAATAATAACAAAGGAGAGAAAGAAATTAAGATCAAAGGAAACAAGTGGCTATTTAGGTAGACTGAAGCATACTGCTTATAAAATATAGCAAACATTTTAATATGTCTTTATATACATCAGTCCCAAAGTGCACAGCAGAAAGAGCAAACTAGATCCTAAGGCATTTGGTTTTTCTTAAGAGTCTAACATTCAGTTCCACTATTGGAAAATTTCAAGCATGTTACTCACCTCTGAAAATCATTTTACTTCCTATTTCGGAGCAAGTATTTACATACCAAGCTTTTCTTTTAACTATGTATGAGCAACGCCAGATGTCTGAAGTGGTAATATTTGAAATTATCCTATATATGAATTTGGATTGAGTATTGTTGGGCTGATGTGCAGGAACATGTCTCTTAGTCATGTTCCATGTCTCTAGTCAGAGGTTGCCAACTTTGTAAAGAACACGGCAGGCTTTGTAGAGCAGATGGTCTCTGCCTCAACTACTCCTACTCTGCTACTATAATGCAGAAACCAATTCAGACAGTATATATAAATGTATTCCAATAAAACTTTATTTGTGGACATGGAATTTACATCCTACAGTTTTCATGTGTTATGAGGGGTTTTCTACAATCTGAAACATAAAAAACAATCTTAACAATTTCTAAAATAAGAGGCAGGAGAACTAATTTTTTTGTTTTTGTTTTAAGACAAGATCTCAATGTCCCAAGCTGGTTTCAAGTGCACATGTGGCAAAGAATGACCCTAAACCTCTGGCCCTCCTACCTCCACCTTCCAGGTACTGAGATTACAGCCAGTGCTACCACACCCTGTTTTGGGACATGTTGGGGACTGAACCCAGGGCTGTGCATGTAGGCAAGCTCTCTACAAACATAGCTGGCTAGAAGTTGCTATGTAACCCATGCTGGCTTGAAACTTCCAGCCTTCCTGCCTCCCCCACCCAGTTGTGCTGGTTAGATTTGTCAACTTGAGGTAACCTAGAGCCATCTGGGAAGAAGGAACTTCAGCTGAGAAAATACCTCCATCAGATTGAAAAGTCTAGGGAATATCTTTTTTGATCAATGATTGATGTGGGAGGGCCCAGGCAATGCCAAACCTAGGCAGATGATCTTGGGTGGTATAAGAAAACAAATGAAAAAAAAACTATGGGAAGCAAGCTAGCAGTGTTCCTTCATGGTCTTTGCTTCAGTTTCTGCATTCAGGTTCCTGCCTTGAGTTCCTGTTCCTGACTTCCTTTCATGATGGACTGTGGCCCGTAAAAGCAACTCTTTCCTTCCTGTGCTGCTTTTGGTAATGGTGTTTACCACAGCAACAGAAAGCAAAGAGTCCATCAGCTGCACAAGTCATCTATAAAGGTGCAAAAGCAATTCAATGGAGAACAATACATTTTCAGATGTTACAGTGACTTTATCTAAAGAACACCTCCCGTTCAAAAAAAGAACATAATCTCACACCTGTATAAAATCAACTCAAATGGACCACAAATTTAAACACAGGAAATTAAATTATAAAGCTTGCAAGCGGAGAATGACACCCAAAAATGATTCATTACTCAATAAAACATTGCTGACTTTGTTGTGTAAAATATCTTTGTTAAACTGAGGGAAAAGCAAGCAACTAAAAATTACAACTAAACAGTGGATACCTGTAATATACAAATAATTCTCAATAAAAAAATTCTTAAAATATTTTTAAAAGCACTGACTAAAAAATTGGCACAAAAAAACAAATAAAAACAAACAAACAAAAACCACATGACCTAATAAGAACATTCCTCAAAGAAATGAAAATTTGCTTCCAAACAAAACTCTGAACAGGAAGCTTTATTTCTAATAGCCCCAAACTAGACACCAAAATGTCCTTAGATCCAAGAATCACCCTTGTTGATAATATTATCCAATAATGATGGGGTGAGGGCCACTGACATATATACCACATGGATGACCTCAGAGACACCATGCTGAGTTTAATAATAATAAGCTAGCTTCAAAAGACCCCATTTTTATAAAATTTCAAATGACAAAACTATAAAGATAGAGAACAGACTAGTGGTTGTTACCGATTAAAAACAGAAAAGAGGGCAAGGAGACCATACCTGATGCTATGAAGGGAAAGCCCAAGAGAGATGTTTCTGGAGTTTTGTGCCTTATTTTACAGTGGTGGTTACTCTAAACTACATGTGATAAGATGGCACAGAACCCACACACACACACACACACACACACACACACAAACACACACACTCACACATACATCAATTTCCTAGCGTGGGTATTATACAATAGTTACATAAGATATAACCACTGAAATAAACTGTGCTATTTGTGTGTGTGTGTGTGTGTGTGTGTGAATCTATAATTATTTCAAAGCAAATTGAAAGTTCCTAATAATTTTAGCATAAGCAAAGGATGAGATTCCTCTGTAAACAACAATCTACTTTCTTTATTAGAGGTGTTTACAGGACCAAGTGTAGTAAAATTAAAGCCAGTTTTAATTGCTCACAGTGTCCCCACTGAATCCCTACAACAACCGTATGAATGAAATACCACAACCCTAGTTCACAAATAGGAAAAGTAGGGTTAAAAAGAGATTAATTTGATCTGATCACACAGTAAGCACTAGAACCAAAATTTACTTCCAGAGCCATGCATCCTGAACCTGAGGGTAAACAAAAATAAACAAACGGAGAGATTTTTACAAGTATTGGTCCAACTATGCAAAAAGCTTAAAATAAACAATGTTAAGCTGGTGTGTTTTTGCACAAAGCTTCAGTGCGCTCCAGCTATTCAGACTATGACACTACAGGCTTCCTCAAATATACCTGACCAGAGGGTCCTATTTTCCCAGAATATATATAGTTTGAGCATGAAATCCAATTATCTCGAAACCAGAAGTGAAAAGTGTTCAAATGGCTTGGTTTTAACCCATTTCTCTTTCAAAAAAGAGCAAAAAGCTGTGCTGTCCAATGTAATAGCCATGAGCTATATGTAACATGTTATAAATTAGAATAAAATAAAATTTCAGTTTCTCAGTCACACAGCCACATACAAATCTGTTTAAGTGCTACATATGGCTACCATATTTAACAACACAGATATAGGGCATTTACATCATGTAATTCACGAAAATTCTATTCATCAGTATGAGAGACTTCTTTTTATTTGATTTTTAAAAACCTGGGGCCTGTATAGTCTTCAGAGAAGCACGCTGTGAGTTCGATCTGTGTCAGCACCACCCTCCCACATAAAGGGGGACTGAGAGATCCCTGATAATTTCTGGTTAGCTTACTGACTGCTGCTAGAATGAGAATGTCAAGGCACAGGAAAAAGGCAAGCAAAGGAGTATAGAAAAGGGAAGCAAAGGAAAGCAAAGTCAGGCAGACCAGAGATGAAGCCTGAACTGGCATTTAGGATCCTGGGTTCTGTGCCAATAATTTATTATTATTGTTGTTGTTGTTATTATTATTATTATTTAAATTCTGTCTTTGGTAATGAGCCTTGATGTAGATGAAGTCTCTTTACTATTCTGGACCCTAGTATTCTCTCCTACCACAAATTTAAAGGAAATGATTACTCAAAATTCCCTGTAGCTGTGTATGGACACAAACCAGAGAGAGTGGGGAATAAAGGCAAAAATATAAGCTACTCCAATATGCAAAATTGGAAATTGACACACCAGTCAGCTTGCCACAGTTCTACTCCTGAGAATGGTATCTGTGTATCACCAAAGGAAAAAAGAAGCAGTTCCATCCAATGAAAATTTGCACCTAAACACACACACAGGCACACACACACACACTGGTTAGCACTAAGACCAAATATGTGGGAAGAATGCAGGACACTCGAAATTTTAGATTCAAAGCCTGGTTCACTACCACGTAATCACTGAAATGGCTCAGTACTCAACACGCATTAGTGGGTTAGTGTGCTATTGAGATTACGAGTATTACAAGTTATAAACATCATACACAAAGTATGATACAGCATAACCAAAAGTATACCTCGTTTCTTCCACAAAGAATGAAAAAATTGCTGCAAGTACCTGGCAGTAGAAGACATCAATTTTGGCCGGCCTAATTTCTCTCAAAATCACACTTAATGAGTCTTACGTTTTCTATGTGAAATACCTTTAAGGACTGCTGGAATTGCAGAGATTCTCAAATAGTGCTCTGGCAGGATGACTAGAACTAGACTCTGCATCTACATCCTACTGCACCCTTCCTTCTCTTCAGAGATATGGCTGGTCTACTTCCTTGGATTCAAAGCGTGATTAAAACCTTCCTCGAGCCAATCCTATACACCATACTAAGCCTTAACAGGGCTAATATATATTTTTAAAAAAATTATTTCGTCTAGCTGAAAAAGAAGCACCATAAATGATTTTTTTTTAACCTCGCTGAAGCGAAGGCAACCAGTGAGTTGTGTAACCTCTTGGAGAATTCAAACTCAGAGCCCAGAGCCAAACGTGAATATTTTGGTGCGGAGAATAAGAAAAACTAAAGCCTTCCAAGAAAGAGAACAAGAAGGGACTTTCAGTGACAAGCCTTTACTTCAGAAAGGCAGGTTTTAGTACCGCACCTACTAATCCAATGCCCAGCACCGCGCGGCGCGGAAACCCTACCGAATTTGAAAATAAACGTTGCAAAGGCTCCGGGGGACTGCAAAGAGGGATGGAAACTGACAGCTCGGCCTCAGAGAGAAGGCTCAAGTAGGTCAAACTGTGGCAACCGTCTTCAATCTGGAGTCCACTTCAGTGGGCTCAGGGGAATAGAGCGGCGTCTCTCAGTCCTAAAGGGGCGGGATATGGGCACTGAGACCTAGAGCTCAAGCCGGCGGTTCGCTTCTTCTCACCTCTCTTAGGGGCCTTGATCAGAGGCACCCCTCCGCTCCTCTCACCGTTTTCCTGCTTGTCCTTGTGCTTGAGATCGCCCGGAACGCAGGCGCCGGGATCACCATCGGAGCCGCGGTGGTGATGGTGCTTGTGCCGCTCCTTGTGGCCCTTATGCTTGGGCCCGGCCGCGCTCACCGTCAGGGGCGAGAAGGTGAAGAGGGCCGAGGTGCCCGGAGCCGGGAGCGGGGCAGCGACGGCGGGCCCGGCGGGCGCCAGCGACGGTGGCGGCGGAGGCGGCAGGAGCAGAGGCTCAACAGGGCCCGGGACGGTTGGGGCGGCATTCGTTGCAGGCAGCGGCCCGGGATGTTGGCGGCTGCGACGCCGCCGATGAGGGGGAGCGAGAGGGGGGTCCTGGCTCGGCCGCCCCCGCTTCTCCTGAGAACCCCCGCTGCTCGCCCGGCGCTGCCGCTTCACTCCCCGCTGCGAGACCCCAACATGGGGTTTCTCCTTCCCTTCTTTGTCCGTCTCCTCCTGCGCCGCCACCGCCCGTACTACGCGAACCGCTCCGACCTGCGCAGCCATTTCACCCACAAACACACATTTAAATGGCCCGACCGCCCCCCCGTCCGCGATTCGCGCAAGCGCCACCCGCGCAGGGCCCGCTGGGCATTGGAGTCTCTCCCCCGCCCTCCACCGCTCCGTCCTTCTCGTAGAGCTGAACATGCCGGAAACGGCAGTTCCGACCCCTCTCCGCAGACCTCGCCAACCGAGCTGCTATTGTAAAGCGCCCTGGACGCGCAAGGCCTTGCGGGAGTTGTAGTTCCAACACCCGCCGCGACTTTCTCCCCGCGCCTCTCCAGCACTGTGAGTGGAGGAACCGAGGAGGAGCGTGCGCCCAGGCACGCTTCGGGGTACGACGCAACTGCCGCCGGCCGCCGAGTTGCCGCCAACCGCCCTAACGGCTAAACAATGTTAATACTTTCGGAGTCTGGCGCTGTGTTCCGGCGCTGCTCTTGCAGAGTTCCTTCTTCGCCTTCCCCGGAGGTGGTCTCCATAGTGACTTTTCAATTTCGTATTTCTCCTTTACCTTTGTGAGGTAAAAGAATCTCCGGCCTTTACCCTTTCAAACGACGAAAAAAAGAATTTCAGAATATGTAAAATGACGTTTTTGCTGCAAAGTATAGTAGGACTGCTATTCACGAAAAAAAAAAATTGTAGTGTGTTCAATGACATTGCTGTAATAACAGCTACAGGCTCAAGGCAGGTGCAAACACTGCCTTTGGGAGTCTCCTGAGCGCAGACTCACAGCTCCTCATGCTTGGGAACTTAGAATCCAGCATTCGTGTTGAGCATATACCGAGAGTTAACGAAAATTTCTCGATAGACGTTATCTAAATGTTTTAATTGTTTTCTAAATAAATATAAACTTGCAAATAGGAAGAGCATTGTCAGCCTGACAACACTTTCAAAATCATCTCTGTTCGCAGCTTGTTGTTTACTCGCAAATCCATTTTAAGCTTCATTTCTTTAGCTTTTGCCTAGAATTGTTCCAATACATGTAAGTCCTTAAAATATTTGGAAATAATTGGCTACAGTGATGTATTAGGCATATAAAAAGCACTGTGGTTTATCATCCCTAGTTCCCACAGAAGTAACTTCGGCTGGACGAACTTCTGCAATAAAAGTTATGGTTTAAAATAGAGTTCTTGAACACCTACTGGGGATGCATTGTACTACAATAAGCAAGTAACAATACTATTCAATTTGCCCTAGCACTGGGTTTCCTAACGAAAAGTGTTAAAGCACTGTTGCTAGGTTGTATTTTCTTAAGTAAAAATATTAAACTGATAGGAATATTAAAGCAAATCCTTTAAAATAATAAAGATCCATTAACTTATTTGCTGTGTAAAACTAGGTTTGAAATATAATTTATTTAGGAAACTCCATAGTCATACAGAAGTACATTTTTTAAATTACCAGGACCTTTAAATGGTTGTGAACATAAATTGCACATGTTTATATAGGACCTTTTCTATGAAGAAAACACTATCAGAAAATTAAAAATAATTTTAAAGTGCTAACAAAAAGTAAGGTTGATTATTTTTCTAGGATTGGTAACTAAAACTTATGTGGAGGCGAGAGGCATAGGAGAAGAGGGAGGTGAGATTGGGAATGAGGGAGGGGGCTATAGCTGGGATACAAAGTGAACAAACTGTAACTAATAAAAAAAATGGGGGAACTTATGTGGAATATAGCTGAACATCTTGTTATAGCAATACAAAAATGATCACTTCCATGATTTGTACCTCATTCTCTTTAATATTTTTCCTTCTTTTACACAGCATTTGGGAAGATGGAGGAGGTGTATTCCAGCTAGACAAAAATAACATCCCAGGAAGAATAGTCACTGTCTCAAGCAGTAATTTTGTACTGCAGACACAAAGGGGTTTTCGCTTTGTTTTGTGTTTTAAGTTAAACCTTTAGGCAGCCATGATGGAGTACACCTGCAACATCAGCATTTTCAGGATCATCAGTGTGAGGCCAGCCTGGGGCTGCAGAGTGAGACCTGTCTATTTTTTTTTTTAAGTTATTTTTACTACTAAGGCGATGTATGAATTTAGTTGAAGGGCTGAAGAGATGGCTCAGATGGCTAAGAATACTTACTGCTTTTGCAGAGGACCCTGATTCAGTTCCCAGAACTCAGGTAGCAACTCAACCTGTAATCCCAATTCAAAGGGATCCAACTCCCTCTTCTGGCCTCAATGGGCACTGCACATAGATGCCATACATCCGTAGATGCAGGCAGAAACACTTGCACACATAAAAATATTTTAAAGAAAATTTAGTTGAGATCAAATTCTTACAAGCCTCTTAAAATTAATGTTTATGCTGGTTTTGTGTGTCTTTAATCCTAGCCCTCTGGAGGTAATGGCAGGGGCATCACTTCAAAGATTCAAGACTAACACAGAAAGACATAATCTCAAAACGAAAATTTACATTTACATAGAAAGCAAAATAAAGTAACTTCCAAAAATTAAAAATAAATCCATTTTAAAACATAAACTCAAGTAACAAACTTTATTGGCAGTTCCCAATTAAATGTCAAGAATATGAAAATACAATGTTGCTAGAAGTTATTCTCATTGCTTTCCTTTTAAAAGCTGTTGGCAACAATGTATTTTCATTATTGATATTATTATAGCAGTATTCTAGTATTTTAATTTATAGGCACAATTTCAAGCAATGTTCTTATAAGTACAGAAGTATATTAAATATTCCAAGTTGATGGTGGGTTTCTTGGTCCTTTGGGTTTTGAAAATCGATTTCCAAAACCTGGGGACAAAAGTAAAACTGAATGAAAACAGGTAATTTAATATAGAAACAAATATAGCATTAAAAAAGTTAATCATCCTCTTTGATTAATTTAATAATGGACTGTAAAGACATTGTAGTAATTAAAGTTTAAATGAAAGTAGAATATTGGTTTTGCTGTACTAGGGAGCAAACTAATGACATTGCATATGATAGGCAAGTATTCTGCCACTGGGCCACACCTCCAACCCAAATAATACTAATAATTAAACATAGAGTACTTACAGGTTAACTAATGGTAATAATTGTATGAAGAACCCTGATGATAGTAGCTTTCAATAGTTATCTGCATTATTCACCCACCGTGGATCACAAAACAAATTTCACTTTTATAAAATTAAACACTGTTATTTATGTGGTATTATTAAATCCAGTTCTATATCTATGCAGCCACAGAATTTCCTGAGTTTACTAAAACATCATGATTTCATAACTTAGAAAATATAAAATAATCTTGAAAGAAATGGTTCTTAAATCAGTCATAATTACTTTTCTTCCTGAAATGCACCTCCCTTGCCTCCACAAAGAAGAAGAATAAAATCTTGCATATAAAATAAAGGCTAACTGAGTACTTTCAAAAAGAATTTCAGGCTGGTGACATTTTTCTTTTTCACCAATATATATTTTTCTTTTTCAGCAATATATGTTTTTTTTTCTTCAATTGTGATAGATTTTCAAAGCATCTTAACACTTAGCAACATTGGTGCCTTAAATTTAAAAACAAAAGGTTTGAGAGAGGGAGAACAGAAAATGAAAAACTCAAAAATATTCAAATACTTTAATTTCATCACCTTCTCTAGTAACTGCTTATGTATGTAGCTAAATTTAAGTCTATAAACAAAACTATAGTCGGCCAGGCATGGTGGAAACCACCTATAATCCAAACACACACAAGTAAAGCTTGTGTTCAAGGCCAGCCTGGCATAACCAGCAAGAATCTCAGACACACACACACACAAACACACAGCACATCTACATGCCACAGCTGGAAGAAACTCATATCTGTTAACTACTGATTTTAAATGTTGGTGGAGGTATATAGAGCCTAGTTCCTATAAATTTTACTCCTTTGATAGTAAAAGAAAAATATTCACACGAAGTAGTTATACATCAAAGTCATCTCCGTCCAGGTACACTGGGTGTGAGGACGTGTTCTGTGCCCACTTAGAACAGCTGCAGTTTCAGATACCTGTATCTGATCTAATTCACCAGCGGCTGTGCTTGCCAGCACGCGTACACTGCTGTTTCTGCATATGGACCGATTCTGGGAAAATAACCCTGAACCACATGGCTTTTTTTGGGTTTTTGGTTTTTGTTTTGTTTTGTTTTTTCCCTTTAAACTTGCATGAGAAGGCAGAGTTTTTAAAGACAGAATTTCCCCATGCAAGCCCAGCCTGGCCCTGACTGCAAGATCCTCCTGCCTCAGCCATCCATGTGCTGGGATTACAGGTGTGCACCATCACAGGCAACGTATATATTTTAACATTCTTAGAATTTATATTGCCACTACTAAAGGGAGCAATGAATAGTAAGTGCTTTTAAGTACATAAATTGTTAAAATCTAGGCACGTTTGAGAAGAAGCAACATGGATGCAGCTAAGATTTTCTTTCAAGGTCAGAGCAAGATCACATCAAGTGGTCCACATGTCACTCAAGTGAGTTAGAGAAAAGATGGAAGCAGAACACTACTATAACCAAGGCAAAGTTGAGTGTTTTTTCATAGGTTATACCATGTTCCATATGAATGTTTTTAACTAGTTTCATACAAATCTTAGCATTTTTGCTTGTTGGTTTTCTGAGACCAGGTTTCTCTGTGTAGCCTTAGCTGTCCTGGAACTCGTAGTCCAGGCTGGTCTCCAACTCAGAGAGCTGCCTGCCTCTGCCTCCCAAGTGCTGGGATTAAAGATGCACACTAACACTGTCTAGACAGATGTTAACTTTTAAATTGCAACAATTGGAATGTTGAGTTAGTAAAATGCAAACCATTAGCTAAAGAAACAGAGCATTTCTAGTAAACATTTCCTCAGAATGAGACTACAAGGACTATAATGACAGAGACTGTTCCCTCATTTTCTGCTTCTCCCTCTGAAACAAAATTACATTTGGGCAATTGTATGTCTTCCTAGCAGTGCTACATTTTCTGATCTCTTCTACAGTTTTAAAAGTTAATTTCTTTTACGTGTGTTTGTGTTGTGTGTTTGTGTGTTTTGCCTCCATGTGTCTGTGTAGTATGTGCCTGCAGTCCCTGCAGAGGCCAGCAGGGGACATTGGCTCCTCTGGAGCTGGAGTTACATTCATTGTGAGCCACTGTATGGGTGCTCAGACTTGAACCTGGTCCTCTGGAAGATCCAGTGTGCTTATTCACTGAGCCATCTCTCCAGCCCTGATTCATACACATTTTTAACTCTGCTATAAAATAATACACATACCAAAATTCAAAAAACAGCTGGAGTTTTTTGGCTGAACACATTCTGTAGGCTTGCTTGGACAGGAAGAATTACAAACACCTGTAATCAGAGGAAAAATATGTAGGGTAAAGAATGACAACAGATTTAGATTACTGTTTATTTGCTTGCATGATTATTTCCTCCAGAAGATTACAACGAAATTAATATATCAGTATTATATTAAAAGTTTCCAAAAATGGTTGGAATTATATTTTGTATTATCATTACGGTAGGGAGAGGGGAAAGGTCTCAGTTTGTAGGCCTGAACTCAATATATATGCCAGGCTGTCTTGACTTGTACTCTTCCTGCCTCAGCATCCCAGCTACTGGGATTACAGGCCTGAACAACCATGCCAAACAAGATTCACAAATCCACTACATTAGATTCATATTTGGCCTTGGGGTTTATCTTTGTTCCCTGACCAGTCATAATATGCTTTCCATGACTCACATTAATTAATCTATGGCAAGCTAAGGTTTTTCTTATATTGTCCTCTATTCCTAAATCTCCTTCTTTATTTTCCAGCTACTTTGCCTCAAAGATGATTCTAAGTTAGGGCCATAATCTTCCATTGTTATATTTCTTGGTTTGCTATTGTATTTATTATGTGTTGAGTGTGTGTAATGTGTATTTACTATGTGTAATGTGTGTGTGTGTGTGTGTATGTTCCTAACCCCTTAATATATACATATATCAGTTTCTACCCAGTTTTAAAAGGAATTCTGTAAAACTGGGTATACCTTTGACATGTGCATGGTGTTACAGGAATAAAGATTCTCAGCTTTATATAAACTTTCTCAAAAACAGTTTATAAATAAGGAAAAATTACTGCCTACTTTTTGTTTTCAGCATTCAAAACACAATGTGAGAACTGAATATATGTATTTACACATATATATGTAATATTAGGCTTCTAAGAACATCTAGAACATTTCCTTTCTTGAGTATGAATCTCTAGAATACATAGTATATTTCAGTAATTTTCAATTAAATGCATATGTACTAAATACTGTGTGTCAGGAACTGGGCTAGGAACTGAGGCAAGACATGAACACAGCTGCATGAAGATAGGGATGTGCAAGGATGTCAACAATCTCCACATGTTAGCTGAAACAAGGTATTTGTCCCAAAGAGGAACATTCTTTCTTTCTTTCTTTTAAGAAAGGTAGCAAAGATTCAGCAAAAGTATATTAGAGGGAACTAATAATAGCTTGTCTCCGGTTATTTTTATGCTGCCTGCTCAACATGTATTCTCCAGATAAAATTAAAATTTCCCTTTACATCCTCCCCAACTTTCAGTTTCCACATATCAAGTGGAACTATTTCTACTGGTAGAATAATGAAATGACTAATAGTCAGGGCTGAGTTCCACTGAGGACATTGGCATAGCCACATGATATGTGTGTAGGTCTGACCTCAATACGATGTAATCAGTAACCACATGTAACTGTTTGGCTAAATATAAGACATAGTATCCTGCCTAATTGAAATGTTAAATATATTGTTAAGAATTTAAATATATTGTTAAGATTCAGGCAGGGGCAAAGGAACCAGGCCAATTTGTACTAGTCATCAGACTACTGCTTAAGCAACCAGGAAAAAGCTAATTTTTTCCATCATAAGCCTGAAACCACATGATTAAAAATATGCCTATGAGTAAGCTTATAAAATAAAACAAAACTGGGGCTAGAGAGCTGGCTCATTTGGTAAAATGTTTGCTGAGCAAGTATGAGAAACTGAGTTCAGACACCCAGCACCCAGGTAAAAAGCCAGAGTGACAGTCATGTGCCTATAATACTAGCATGTGGGAAATGAAGGGAGTAGGATCCCTGGAGCTTACTGACCAACTAGTCTTGCCAGTTGGTCAGCTCTTGGTTCTGTGAGAGACCCTATCTGAAGAATAGGGTAGCTACATGCTTGATGAAGATGTGCATCCACCTCAGACAGCACATGTGCACACATGTGCACAGAGGCATGTACACACACATCAGAATGAACCAGAGCTCTATAGAATGAGAGGTTAGCTACCTATTGAATTATTTGGATTCTTTTTTTTTTTTTAGATTTTTTTTATTTTTTATTTTTTTTATCAGTTACATTTTATTAACTCTGTATCCCAGCCGTGTCCCGATCCCTCATTCCCTCCCAGTCCCTCCCTCCCTCCCTCATCTCCACCGTGCCCCTTTCCAAGTCCACTGATAGGGGGGGACCTCCTCCCCTTTCATCTGATCCTGTTTTATCAGGTATCTTCAGGACTGGCTGCAAAGCCCTCCTCTGTGGCCTAACAGGACTGCTCCTCCCTTCAGGGGTGGGGAGGCCAAAGAGCCAGTCATTGAGTTCCTGTTAGAAATAGTCCTTGTTCCCCTCGCTTTGGGAAACCAATTGGTTACTGAGCTACCACAGGCTACATCTGAGTAGAGGTTCTAGGTTATATCCATACATGGTCCTTGGTTGAATGTCAGTCTCAGAAAAGACCCTGTGCCCAGATATATTTGGTCCTTGTGGAGCTCCTATCCTTTCCCCATCAGGCTAACTCCCCTTCTTTCTTATGGTTCCCTGTACTCTGCCAAAGGTTTGGTCATGAGTCTTTGCTTTGAAAACACTGCTAGTTAGAGTCTTTCAGATGCGCTCAGTAGACTCCTGTCATACGTTCAATGCACATCCCATCTGTCTTTCTAAACGAGGATTGATCATCTTACCCCATGTCCCCTCTCTTGATTATCTTTTTTAGGTGTATAGATTTCATTATGTTTATCATATCTTATTTGGATTCTTTTAAGACAACAATAAATGCTTCTCTTATGTTCCAATTAGCCTAAATTGGGATTTTTGTCACTAGCAACCATAGTATTTCTGAGCAATTAAAATTTCCCACTACTGCTCAGCTGGTAACAAAGTGTACTGTGTAAATCTGAAGGCCTGAGTTTGTTCCCTAGAACTCATGTAAAGGTAGAGGGAAAAACCAACTTTACAAAGTCCTTTGATCGCCATACACAAGTTGAAGCATGTGCCCCATCATACACGTGTGCACATACACACACACTAACAAAATTTACGTGAAATTTGTCCCACTAAAATGGGCATCATGGTTGCCAGCTTCTACTCTTGTTGCCTTCAATGCACTCTCCACACAGCCTGTGGGTTTTTATTTTATTACAATATAGCAAAATAGGAAGCAACAGACTTTGACTCCTGGTAATACTTGTAAAAGTGGAAATGTGTCAGTGCTTATTTCATTAAATCAACACATTTGTTTCACAATATGCTTTGTTGTTACAGTTTTCAAAGAAATATCTAAGGTTAGACGGCTAGGAGTTTTAAATAACATTTATTTCTAAGCATCTTGGAAAGGGTAGAAAACACCAAACGTTGTACTAATTATTCTTCTGTCATTAAACAGCAGCCCTACCTAACATTGGCCTGATGGAGCCCAGCAAAGTAACGGCCTGGGTGAGTGCTCTGACCCACAGGTCCCATATGAAGATGTTTGGGAATGATAGGATGATACTAAAAATTGTGTGATTTTAATAAGTTTTAGATGAACTTACTTTTTTTCATGTTTCGGAAAATCTTCAAACTCTGTTAAAGTGAAGAAAGGGAGGAAAGTTAATGTTTTTCCTCAAAAGTTCAAAATGCTTTAGTCAACTGGAAATCTAGACCTAACAGAATAATAATAACGGGATAACAATAGCGTTCGGAACCGGCCAACAGCCTCTGAGGGTGGCTTTGCCTTTCAGTCATGTCCTTGTTGTCCATGTTTATTTTATAGTTACGGATTTCTGGCAGGTCATCATATATCGGACAGACCCTCTGACTACAGCACCAGGTGCAGGTGGCTTCCTCTCCAGTTTGGTCTTTGTCTTTGATATTTAAGTTAAGTTGCTTTCACTGTACAGAAAGTTTCTGTTCCATTTAGCAGAATGTATGTATCTTTTCCCCTACTGCCTCTGATTTTTACCTTTACGAGGCCATTCATACCCCAGAGTTAGAAAACTATCTTAACAAAAGTACTCTTGTAACGTGGAGGGAGGGTGGTTTTTTTGTTTATTTTTATTTTTTAGGTTTTAAAAAAAATTTTAGATTGATTTATTATTTTATGATGTTTTCCTTGCATGTATATCTATGCACCATGTATATGCCCAGTACCAAGGAGACCAGGAAAGGGCATCATCAGATCTTCTGGAACCAGGGTTAAAGACAATTAATATCCACCATGTAGGTGCTGGAAATTGAACTCAGGTCCTCTGGAAGAGCAGTCAGTGCTCTTAACCTCTGAGTCATTTCTCTAGTTCCTTTTTAGTAATTTCATATGTAGGTACACATTTTAACATTTAAATCTTTTCTCTATTTAGACTTTATTCTGATGTGGATGTTAATTATAGATCCTAATTTTTTTCTACATCATTATTTAGACCAACAATTTTTTTTGAGACATGGTATCATGTATCCCAGCCTGGTCTTGAACTTCTGATCCTCCTGCCTCCACCTCCCAAATATTAGGATTTAGATATTACAGACATGCACTGCCATACCTGGGGTCAAACTCCAGGCTTCAGGCATGCTTTAGGCAAGCAGTCTACTAACAGATTTGAAACCATCCAACCCTATGCCTTGGTTTGAGCATGCCATATTGTACTAAATCCCTACATATATGTGTGTGTATAATTACTCTCATTCATTGCATGTATTTGCTTTCTGTTGATTTTGACTATGTGAGATCAAAACTCAGTTTAATTAAGAGGCTTAATCTAATTTTCAATCTTAAGGCTGTGGAGAGAAAATCTGTAGTAAGGGAAACTCTGGGATGTTTTTAAACCTCTAGTCTGACCTTGCTCCTTGTGAAACTTTTCCCAGGGGTCTTCAGTGTTTGCTTAGAAGATGTTGCACTCTCTGTGGTCTCAGGAGAGCTGGCAGAGTGAGCCTCCATGGGTTGGGCCTGCATACCTTAACAAAAAAGAAAAAAGGAAAGAAAAAATGTTTTGTTGTATAGTTTCTTAAGCCTATGATTTAAATAGTGTATATTCAGGCATGGCCTATACATTTGGCCTTTAAGTATCATTTTCAGTATATGTTATAGACTTTAAATTTTATTCTTTTACTTTCAGTGTAGGATTTACCAATTTAACTTTATTGGGTTTTTTTTTTGTTTGTTTGTTTGTTTGTTTTAGACAGGGTATCATTGGGTAGCTTTGACTGGTCTGGAACTCAGTTACCTGCTTCTGCCTTCTAGCAAAACTTCTGGCAGAAACTTTGTTTTTGTAAGACAGGGTCTCACACAGCTTAGACTGTCCTTAAACTGTTTAGCCAACGATGATCTGGAATCCCCTATCCTCTTGTCTTCACCTCTCAAGTGCTGAGATTCCAGGCATAGACTGCCACATTTATTTTAAACTTGTTAACATTTTACTTTATAACTTCTTTTTGGAAAGTACTGCCAACTTACAGTCCTCATCAGCAAGAAAAAAGGACTCCAGAGTTCTTTCTGGGAGCGGAGGTGGAGGAGAATCATCCTGCTGTCGATCTGTAATAAGAAAAGTATATAGCAAGACAAAGAAATCTGCCCGTTAAAAGTCAGGTTAGGACCCATTTTGTAACTCTGTAATTTTTGGTGTTTGTAATTTTTCCTGTTGCTGTACCAGCACACCCTGACAAGAGCAACTTAAGGAAAGGAGTATATGTTGGCTCGTAGTCCCCGTGTCTGTAACATCGTGGTGGGCTCATCCTGGGGACAGGAGCTCAAACTCAGCTGCCGACATTGCATCCATGGTCAGAAAGCAGGGAGTGATGGATCCCAGCACCACTCAGCCAGAATTGTTCTTACTCAGCCCAGGGCCTAGTCCAGGGGAGTTAGTGCTAACCCCTACAGGGTGATCTTCTCACTGCAAGCTGCTCAGGATTACTCCTCACAGGCATGTGCGAAGGCTAGCTAAATCAAAATAATCCCTCACAGATGTACTGGAGGCCTGCTTCCTGGAGAATTCCAGAGCCTGTCAAACCAACCATCACAACCCCCAAATCAAAAAGGATCTGAACATAGGAATGCAGGTGTGCGCCACCATGTCCAGCTGGCACAAAGGTTTGGACCATTTGCTGCCTTCCTCGGCCTCCATCTCCTGGGGTGGACATAGCAACAATAAAATGAACACGATGTAAAAGAAATCATCCAAACAATGACCAGAGTCTGGAAAGTTAGCTCTTCCGCATTGCCAGCCAAGGAGCACAGGGTTCATAAAAAACTCAGGAGCTCATTTACAGATGTATTCTTCTGAAGAAATTGGAAATGGATTTTACCAAGGCTTGAGAACCAATTTATTTTATAAACAAATTTAAAGGATAAAGAAACATGTTAGATTAGTCATGAAAATACAATTAAATTTAGAATTTTAGAAATTTAAATTAAATTTAAATTAAATTAAATTTAAATTTAGAAATTTAGAATTAAATTTAGAATTTTCCTTTAAGACCAATAAAATACAAAAAAAAAGAACTGTTACAAATATTTAGAGAAAAAAAATGCAATGTATAGTAAGCCAACTAAGCTGACTATAAAACTTTTTTTTTAATTTTTTTTACACAGGCTCTCACTATGTAGACCAGGCTGGCCTGGAACTCACATAGGTCCCCCTGTCTTTGGATCCTAGTGCTAGAGTCAAAGCCATGCTCCACCACAGAAATGCCAGGCTGAAAAGGCATTTCTGAGATAGCTGGAGAAGACAATGTAGAGTGAAAATCAAATAATATTAGAGGACTAGTTATATCAATTGATGATGCTACATGGTAGAGCTAAGGTACATGTTTGCAATTTTTCATAATAATTTTAAATAGTGTAATTTCCCATAATGTAAATACCTAAAATACAAAATGTTCTAGTGACATAAATAGCTTACCATACACTGCTAAGTATTGTTTTTTGGTTTGGTTTGGTTTGGGGTTTTTTTGAGACAGGGTTTCTCTGTGTAGCCTTGACTGTCCTGGACTCGCTTTGTGGTCCAGGCTGGCCTCAAACTCAAAGAGATCTGCCTGCCTCTGCCTCCCTGAGTGCTGGGATCACAGATGTACCCTACAGCGTCCTGCTCACTGCTAAGTGTTGTTTCATAGGATGTTGGTATATTCTGAAAATGAAAATAAGCACTGGCTGTCTTAGAACCAGGCCTCGAATTTACAGGGAGCCTGCTGCCTCTGCCTCCCGAGTGCTGGCATCACAGGTGTGCACCACCACACCCAGCTCTTTAAATTCTGTTAAGATAAATTACATAAAATATCACAATTGTGCATAGAATGAGGTACCATGTATTTCAATGCATGTATACATTGTATAATATTAAACGAAGTAAACATTTTTACTCAAACCTTGATTATTTATAGTGAAAACACAGAAGTCATTTTTTTCCAATCTTTAGAAATGAACAATGTGTGGCTTTTAGTAGTCCATGAGCCATGCAACAGCATAGTAGATCTCCTTACTCCTACTGGTAACTTAGTGCCCAGTGACCAACTCTGACCATCTCTCTTCTCCCTCTGGCAACCACCACTGGACTCTCAACTTCTGTGAGATCAACTTTTTTATATTCCACATATCAGTAAGATCATGAAATGCTTGTCTTTCTCTGCCTTTCTTGTTTCATTTAACATAGTGACCTCCAGTCCTACCCATGCTGTCATAAATGACAGAATTTCATCCTTTTCCTTGCTGAGTGGTACGTATACATGTGTACATACATAAATATATATATGTACATATACCACATTTTCTTAACCATGAATAAGTTGGTGGCATATAGATTGTGTTTTTAATTGCTGTAGATAGTGCTTTTGTGAACATATAAGCACAAGTGTCTATTTGCCTGCCATACCTGGGGTCAAGGTATATACATACCTTTGTGTATATACTCAGGAGTGGGGTTTCTAGATCAAGTGGTAATTTTTTTTAAAAAAAAAACAAAAAACCTTCATACTGTTTTTTTTTTCTTTCCTCCTTTCTTACCTTCATCTCTTCTTCCTTTCTATCCCTCAGATTTTTTTCTTTTTTTTTTGAGATAAGGTCTTAAAGGCTGGCTTCAAGCTCATCTTTCTCTCCACCTCTTGATTGCCAAGTTGATAGGATTTAGAATCAACATGCAGATGAACTTCTTGGCATGTTTCTGAGGAAGATTCGTGATTGGGTTACTTAGATCCAGCTGGGATCCACGACTGAATAAAGAGGAGAAAGTGAACTGAGCACCAGCGTTCATCTCTCCCTGCTTCCTGGCTGCAGATGTTCTGTGAACCTCTTCATCCTCCTGTTACTATGCCTAGCTAGGCAGCATGATAGTCTGTATCATCATGAGAGACTACCATCATGAATGTGGTGGCTTGAATGAAAATGGCCCCAGGGGCTCAGAGACTGGCACCATTAGGAGGCATAGCCTTGGTGGAATATGTGCGGCTTTTTTGGAGGAAGTGCATCGCTGGGGATGGGCTTTGAGGTCTCATACACTTAAGCCAGGTCCAATATCTCATTCTCTTCCTGCTGTCTGTTGATCTTGATGTAGAACTCTCAGCTCCTTCTCTAGCATTATGTCTGGCTGCATACTACCATGCTTCCCACTATGGTGATAATAAGCCTCTGAACTATAAGCCAGCCCCTATTAAATGCCTTCCTTTATAAGTTGCCATGATCATGGCATCTCTTCACAGCAACAGAAACCCTAACCAAGACAATGATGTACTCTTCTATTAAACTGTGAGTGAAAAGAAACCCTTTTTTTTCCCATTAAGCTGCTTTTGTCAGGTGTTTTTGTCACAGCAGTGACATAATAACACACACAAAAAAATACAGAAAATATTAGTACTGAGAAGTGAGCCGTTGCTGTGATAAAGTTGGCCATGTTGTTGTTCTAGGCCTTTGGAATTGCTTTAAAGGAGGAAGGTGGAGAAATGTGTAACTCCATGCTGGAAAATCCTAAAATGCAATAAGCAGAATTTAATGGAACTTTCTGGTGGGAGATTAGAAGACCAAAATTTGGAGAGAAGTGTGAGTATTAGAGGCCTAGCTTGTAAGTTTCAGGGGCAAACAAGGACTCTATAGGAAGCTCAATTAGAAGCCATTTTGTTTATATCCTGGCTTCTAGCTGTGCTCTGGATACAGGAGTGATGGACTAGTGTGTTAGTGGAAGTGGTTCAAACAGAATAGTATTAGGGCTGTGGCATGCCCACCTCTTTCTTTTATTCAGGTCTACAGTTTTAGTAAAAAGTGACGCAGTAAGAATCGTTCAGCTTAGCTAGGCGCAGTGGCACACAGTGATCCCAGCATTTAGGGAGGAAGAGGCAGGTGGATCTCTGTGAGTTTGAGGCCAGCCTGGTCTACAAAACAAGTTCTACACAGCCAAAGCTAGACAGAGAAATCCTGTCCCCTAGACCCCACCCCCCAAAAAAAGACCATTCAGTACATCCTATTCACACAGGACCCTTAAATTGTGAGTCACTAAAGTCAGGCATGGTGGTGCACACCTTTAATCCCAGCACTCTGCTCTGGAAGCAGAGGCAAGCAGAACTCTGAGTTCAGGGCCAGCCTCATCTACAGAGCAAGTTCCAGAACAGCCAGGGATACACAGAAAAAAACCTGTCTGGAAAACATACACACACACACACACACACACACACACACACACACTACATACATAAAGTAAAATCTGACTTACTAAGGTAATGTTGAGCATAGCTATGCTTGTCAGATACATAATAAACGAAGGTTTTCTAAGTTAAAGAAGATTGTTGCCTTTGCTGTGTGAGACTTTTTATTTGAAATAATTTCACTTGACTATTCTTTTTTATGCTTCCTTATTGTTTTTTTTTTTTTAATGTCTTGTTCAAAAAGTTCTCACCCATTGCAAATTCCTGAAGTCTCTCTTCCAGTCATTTGGTAGTTTTTAGTCCTGTAATTAAACTTTAGTAGATGTTGGGCTGGTTCTGTTGACTGGTGAGGTAGGTCCCGCCTTCATCATACATGCGGGCACCACACAGAATCATTTGTTGAAAAGACTGTCCTTTTCCCCGTTCATGTTCACAGCATTTTTGTCAAGTCAGCTGGCTACAGAAGCATGTGTGGATTTACTTCTGAGATATTTATTCTGGTTTGTGTGTCTCTTTTTAGGTCAGCACCTTGCATTTCTGATTTCTCTGGCTTTGTGGAGTTTGAAGTCAGATAGTATAGTAGTTTTCTGCTTTGTTATTTTTACACAAAATTGTTTTGACTATTTCAATCTTAAAAAATCCTATCTGAAATAATATTTTTAAAAGGATCCTACCTTTACTTTGCCCATGGCAAAACAAAACTGTAAGTTTGGGAAAATCAAAAATCAATCAAGACAGCAGAGGCTATTACAAGAACCCTGAATCCCCCTGAGGTGAGTCACTCTAACCTAATGAGCTGTTCTTACAAAACAAGTTCTTAGGACTAAACGTCATCTAAAGTCAAGACATGTCTTTACCTGATGCGGGACTTCGGAGTTTCACATTCTAAATGGGTGAGGAGGAAAAAAATGAAAGAGTAACATGTACACACACAATACAAGCTTGACTCAATAAATAGCATTTTTAAAAATTATAGTTTACAAATAACTACAGTGATAACACTAATTATTAATTCATAAGTGTGCTGAATTATAAAAGGCAACCCTTAACTCTTACAGTGATTTTCATAGTTTTATATCATATGGAAATTAGTTCTAAATTGATCTTCTGAATTATTTCTTTCATAATTTAGAACATTACCCTAAAAATTTATTTGGAAATGAGTTGTTGAATTGTAATTACTTTATGACACTGAAAAGGGCTGATTGTTATTTGCTATGTGAGTTATGAAAAAGGCCATTATGTGTGTGCATACTATTAACAGTAATTGTAACAACATTACATTAACAATGTAATTTTCCAGCACTACAATTATAGGAGCTATTTTTAAATTCAGGATTAAACCTGGAGTCTGACAGTGCTGGACAAATGTTAACACTAAGCTACATCCCTGTAGGAACTTCTAAATGTTTAATTAATTTTCTGATCTCTGAAATCAGTGTATATATTGATAAAGTTGGTTCAAAGAATATATAGAAATGCATAACAGGTTATCAGAAACAGATTTTTCTTCTAGAATCAGGGAACATTATTCCAAGTGGTTCATCTTAAATAATAAGCACATGCCATTAAAGGCTGCTATCTGTGATTTCACTGCTAACATGATCCAGCCCACGAATTGACTTGTTTTTGCCTTAACTGTCTTTTTAATAATCAGCTCAAATGTTTTCTTTCACTGGTCCTTTCTGATGACTCTCAACATGAAAAGCTCTCCCGTCCTTTGAATCCCTCTATCTTTCCCATATCATTGGTACATGGTCTTGGCATACTAAACATAAAGATTCACGTCAAATGTAAGCTTCTTAAGAGTGAGAAAATATGCCTTGCATATCCTTCTTATCCCCAACATCATCCTCTAGCATGTTATTTTACATTTAGGACCTATCAATAATTATTGAATGACAGCTGTTAAAATGAATAGGGTTGGGGAGGGCAGAGTCCCAGTACTTGCCCCTCTGGCAGAGGACCTCTGTTCAGTTCCCAGCACTCACATGGTGGCTCACAACCATCGGCAGCTCCAGCTCCCATGCCCTCTCTCCTGACTTCTGCAGGCACAAGGCACACATGTACACAATGTACACACAGGCAAAACATTCTTACACCTAAAACAAATGTGCCTAAAAAACAAAATGTGTACAAGAAAACTATTGTCTGTTGAATACAAATGAGTTGAGTCAGAAAAAGTTTACGAACCTTGCTTGGTGTAAGTCCCACAGAGTTGTGGATATTTGATTCAGATGTTCTACTTGGTTCCAGCAATGCTCCAGTGTTCATCTTCATCAGAGGTAAAGGTTCAGCAGCACTTGCTGAGAATTCTCCTGAGAGAAGTGAATGTGCCCGGTTCTTAGGAAATCATCTTCTTTTTTAAAAATTGGTTTATTATTTACTACAATTTATTTACTTTGTATCCCAGCTGTAGTCCCCTTCCTCATCTCCTCCCATTCCCATCCTCCCTCCCTCTTCTTCCTCCATGCCCCTCCCCTAGTCCACTGATAGGGAGGTCCTCCCCTACTATCTGACCGTAGCCTATGAGGTCTCATCAGGACTGGCCATATCCTCTTCCTCTGTGGCCTGGCAAGGCTGCTCCCCGCACCCCCCCCCCATGGGGGAGGTGATCAAAGAGCAGGCCACTGAGTCCATGTCAAAGACAACCCCTGCTCCCTTACTAGGGAACCCACATGGCAACTGAGCTGCCTGTGGTCTACATTTGAGCAGGTGATCTAGGTCCTCTCCATGCATGGTCCTTGATTGCCACATCAATCTCTGCAGACCCCGTCGGTCCAGATTTTTTGGTTCTGTTGCTCTCCTGTGGAGCTCCTGTACCCTCCAGGTCTTTGTATCTCCTCCTTCTTCCATAAAGTTTCCTGCACTCTGCCCAAAGTCTGACTATGAGTCTCAGCATCTGCTTCAATACCCTGCTGGGTAGATTCTTTCAGAGGCCTGCTGTGGTAGGTGCCTGTCCTGTTCCCTGTCTTCTCCTGCTTCCGATGTCTATACTGTTTACCCTTCTGAATGAGGATTAAGCATCTTTCCTAGGGTCCTCTGGCAGTACAAATACTAAAATTGGAATGATACAGAGAAGATTAGCATGGCCCCTGTGCAAGGATGACATGCAAATTCATGAAGCGTTCCATCTTTTTTGGATATTAGCCATATAATACAAGATAAACATACTAAAATCAACAGTACTAAAGAAGATAAACATCAAGGAATGAGGTTCTTTTCAAAAGAGGCAAAGGGATGCTCAGCAGCAGCACACCAAACACTGACAGGACCTGAGAAGGAACACACACTTCATACTTACTGACTTGTACTCACCAGCTTCCTCAGCCACAATGAAAGACTCTGGCGTTCTTTCAGGGAGTGGTGGGGGGATTTCGTCCTCATCTGTTCTTGGAGAAGTAGCTATCAGAGTAACAGAAATGTAATCACAATTTTTGTTGGGAATAAAGGAGAGTCTTACATTCTAATGTAATCCTAAATATAAACTTAACAGATTTTTATTTACTTACTCCAGGAAAAAGAATAAATTTGTCTGTAGGTAAAAACTTATGCTTTGAAATTCTTTACTGAGTTTAAAAGTCTGAATGCCCCACATATTTGGATGGGATTGCTGCCAGGATGGTTTGAATTGTTCTCCAGTCACTTAAACATTCATTTTAAGAAAAGATTTTTAAAAATCTTTTCTTGCTGGGTGATGATGGCACATGCCTTTAATCCAGAACTGGGGGTTGGAGAGGAGGCAGATCTCTGTGAGTTCAAGGCCAGCCTGTCTATAGAGGGAGTTCCAGGCCAGCCACGGCTACACAGAGAAACCTTGTCATTAAAAAAAAAAACAAAAATAAAACAAAAAAAATCTTTTTTATTCCATATGGAATCCAAAATATTGATGTTTGTTACAGAAATAGAAATGGTTTATCAATAAAGAGTAAGAAACTTCTGGGGACAGAAGTGGACAAGAGATCTAGGGACAGGCTCATAGAAATATGAAGAATTTCTGTAGACCATTTTACATGCTATTATAAGAAACTGCCACCAGATGGCAGACATGTCAATTTGGCTAAAATGTGAAAACAACTTACTTTGTCAATATTATTTTTGGTGTGCTAAGAAGTTTAAAGTATTATAGTTATTTATAAAAATAAAACATCAGATGGTGAGGAGGCTCAGTGGGTAAAGGCACTTGCTACTTCTAAGCCTGACAACCTGAGTTAAATCCCAGAACCCACATGGTAGAAGGAGAAAAATCACTGCTGCAAGTTCTGTGACTTACACACACACACAAACACACAAACAAAAAACCTAAATTTTAATGATCAAACTGTTAAAGAACTAGGTCAAAGAAGGACCTTCTTGGAGCAAGATAAAATATTTTTTGCAACAAATAATTTTCATCTATCAAACTTACTGGAGTTTATCAAGAGTTCAAAGTCATCATTGTTTATACGTAGAGAATTTGAGGCTAGTCTGGGCTACCTGGTACCCTGTCAGGAAAAAAAAAAATAGGAAAAGCAAAACAAAAGCTTGGGGCTGGGGAAACAGCTCAGTGGGTAAGAATGTGTGAGAATGAGCACCTGAGTTCAGAGCCCCAGCAGGCACATGCAAAGCCCAAGTGTTCCTGTAACCCAGCCCCAAGGGCCAGAGACAAGGGCTTGCTAGTCCTCAGCCTGGGAAAAAACAGCAAAAGGGAAGCTCTGAGTTCAGTTGGGACCACATCTCACAGTCAAAAGGTAGAGAGTGATAGAGCAATTCACTTGAGATCTTCATTTGACCTCCACATATGCACCTACACACACACACACACACACACACACACACACACACACACACACACGGAGGGAGGGAGAGAAAGAGAAATTAATCCTAGCAGTTGAGAGTGTGAGGAGGGACCACTGTGAGTTCTAAATCTGCCTCATCTCTGACTTGTAGGCCAGCTTGGGTAGTAAGACCCTATATCAAGAATGAAGGAAAGAAAGAAACATGGGCTGGGGCTAGAACTTGGTGGTAGAGCTCTTTCCTAGCTGGCTGGATTCAAGCCCCATGACTTCAACATGGAGGAAAAGAGAAACTGCATTTAATAGTGTTATAGAGCAACAGTTTCCTGTTCTTTCTAAGTAAATGCTCTCTATGGGTTACCTTGCAATATGTCTAAGAGAATTAAACTTGCTCTCTACGTCCTTCATCCTCTACTTCAAATTATGAGGGCTGGAGATGCCACTTAAACACCTGCCTGACATGCATGTGACACTATGTTCAATCCACTTTACCAAAAAGAAGGAAAAGACAAAAAAAGAATATATTAGAATATAATAGCCTCTAATAGTATGTTCACTATTACTTTCTGACTACTCAGTTAAAACAGTATATTTGATATATAAAAATCTTATAAGAGATAAATATGAAAGTTATATTAAAGATAAATGTCACACAACACTAAACATATTCTCATCTATGCCGCAGAAGTGCAGGAAATCAGGCCCTACCCTTCCCACTCCTACAGGAAAAGAATTCAATGCTTAGCAATGTGTTCATCTCATTACAGGCATGTAAGTGCGTAACAGATACTTCTGGGTGAGGGCGCAGTGCTGTTCATCAGTTTGCCCTCCGCGTTTGGGAAGCTGCTCCTGCGTGTTAAGTTAAATGGTGGGGTTTTGATGTCTGGAAGGAGGACTGGCCTTGTCTGAAGCCTTCCTGATGGCGAAGGTGGGTCCCCATGTCTGGCTGCCTCCACTGTTGTCTTAAATTCAGTACATTATTAGAACACGTCTAGAACTTATTTATTGAGGAGAAAAAGGAACAAGAAAAAAGAAGCAGAGGAAGAGAAGGGTCAGGGAGAGAAGAAACCAAAATATTTCATGGAAACCAGGCAATGTCCGAAACGCTATACAAACTTTACCTTCTGTAGCTGTCTCTTGGTTTAACGGTGGGGAAAGACTGGTCAGAGGGCTTGCAGTTAAAGAATCATGCGCGTTGCAATAAGAAAAGGGAGTCGTAGAAGAGGCTGGCAACAGAGCACAAGGGAAAGTGGCTCCATCCTGCTTCTCAGGCAGATCAAAAGACATCTTAGAATCAGCACTATTTGGAGGTGATGATGGAAAATAAGGATCTTCTACCAAAGACATCCAAGAATGCACTCTAAGCGCGCCGGGGCCGTCAGAGGCGTCATAGGCTGGGTGCTCGGAGGCACAAGGCAGTGAATAATTCAGTTCTTCTGAAGAAACGTGGGCCGCACTTGGCGCCTGCAGCCCCATGAGACAAGGCTCATGCAGCTGAGATTCCAAACGTGAAGAACCGTCTTCTATGTCCAACTCGTTTGTTTTTCTCTGGTGAATCAGTTCAAAAGGGGTTGATTTGGTCCGTATCACTGGCCGCCTCGAATCGGGACACCCACCTGCTGTGTTAATAATGGGTGGAGCACTAGGGCAGGACCCAAACAAAATGGAACCCAAATCCAAACTTTGATACTTCTGAAGGGGTTCCCCCATTACTGGAGATGCCTTTGCCTGCCCGTTCCTGGTTATGACAGCCTTCTTGTTACACCCACAGTTTAGCTCCAGAAGGTCTAAGGGACTTGACTTCGCCGAGCTCAAAACCAACCCTTCCTTGGCACTGATCTCACAAGTCCTAAAGCTGAAGGAAGGAGCATCTGCGCTCGCCTCTTCGGCCCTTTGCTTGCCCTGTTGGGTTGTCATTTTTGCATCTTTCATTGCGCTGAAACAAAAAGAGAGCACGATGACACCGTACCAAAAAGAGGCTTCTCCCGGTAGCACAGTGAAGCAGAACATGAGATTTCCCCCCTTAGGTACAGTAAGTCAACGTTTAGATAAGCGAAATTTACTCACTTTATTGTTAAATCCGAAGGACAAGAGTCAGCTTGTACTGTGAGATTTTGTTCAGGAATTGAAAACTCTGCTTCAATCTTCAAGAGAAATGTCAGAGTTTTGTTTGTTGTTTTTTAGCGAAACAATGTCAAGGAAATTATTTAATATTTGGAAGAGTAGAAATTAATATAACACACACACACACACACTCACAAGGCACAGGGACCACCCTAGAAAAGGGGACACAGAGATCAGGGAGAACTGGACTGAAACAATGTATTCACGTGATTCAGGAAATCAAACAGCAGTCTTGCCTGTTACAGGACTTCTATAAAACCAGGCCAGTCAACATTCAGACATGGATGGGGGGGCCCTACCCCCCCATTACTGATTTGCTGTAGACAGTTGACGGCTTCTGGGGAAGGGAAAGTCAGGCTTTGTCTATTACAAGGGTGTAGCCCCTGGTAGGTCAACCTTACTTGAGTATAAGAGCAGCACAAATTAGAGTTGGTGGGTTAGTTTTTTTAATAAAAGAGATGTTAGGAAGGGGTGGATAGAAGGGTGGTAGTTCTGGGAAGAATTAGGGGAAAAAATAAGGGTAAGAATGATCAAACTATATTATAATAAAGAATAAAAACATCTTAAGTATAAAGAAACATGTTTATTTAGCTTCTTTGAGTTAATATAAATGATATATTTGTTTAAAAAAGAAAGATCCCACCAGGCTAATCAACAGACAATTTTAACTAGATAAACACAATAAATCCAAGAGGTTTATTTTACTATAAAATACAATGACTGTAGTTAATAATGATGTATTATTGTATTTTAAAACTTCAAAGCATATAGGTCTTAAATTTAAGTATGTTAATTATAATGATTTAGTCATTCTATAATGTATATACATTAAAACACTTTGTGTGTCATAAATATATTCCATTTCTTTTATGGTTTTTCAAGGGTCTCTCTGTGTAGCCTTAGCTGTTCTGGAACTTGTTCTGTAGACTAGGCTGGACTCGAATTCACAATGTATTTAATTTTGTTTTGTTTCATTTTTTGTTCTTTGAGACAAGGTCTCACTGTGTAGCTCCGGCTAGCCTGGAACTCGCCAAGCTGGCCTCCAAATTCATAGAGATCTTCCTGGCTCTGCTTCTGGGATTAAAGGCATGTGTCGCCACACTTGGCTCAATTTTTATTTAGCAGTTTTTAAAAACAAAATTTTTTTATGAGATCTATGCTATAAAGACAGATGGAACCTAGAAAAGTACTCATCTAGGAGTTTATAAACTTAATCTCTTCTAACTTGCTGAAAATTGTCTAAAACTTGGGATTGAAACACATGCTTTGCCCTAATTAAGTCGCTTCTAAAATTAGCTGAAAAGTGTATGCAATAAGCTAATCAAAATGTGAATTTTTCAAGCTAAACTACCCAAAATTAACTTGTCCTCCACAGGAGATTTTGTCATAGCCCTATGCAAGCCTGACTTTCCAATTCAGTTGTGCTTACACATAAGCCCTACAAATAATCTGAGATCCTTTTGCCAAAAACACATAAAGAAGAACATGTGATTTAAAAATTACCTTTCTTCCAGAGTGATTATCAAAGATAATATCCATATGCCTCTTAAATAGTTCTAACACGGCGCTGTAGACCAATTCGTATTGCTCCTGGAGAGTATCCCGAGCCCGGCAAAGGAAGAAGATGAGAACATCAGGTGACTACAGAGGCCTATTTCAGAATGAGAACATCCGCCAACCTATGTTACTAAACTCAGAGAAAGTGCCTCACGTTCGCTGGCCCTTTGCAGAATTGTATATACTTGTAGGCTACGAAAAATGCTTATTTTACATAACTCTAGCGAGCATTCGTGGATTTTATGCTATGCTTCTTTCATATTTAACTTCTTTTTTGGGGGGAGGGTTGAGACAGGGTTTCTCTCTGCGTAACCCATGTCTGTTTTCTTTGCTAGCATTTTTTAATGTATATCTTATCCTAGGTGTATTCTGAGTAAATAACCTTCATTTATGAAAAAAAAAAAAACCAATCAGGTAATAGCTGGTATATGAATGATAGCTCCAATATGTATCCTCTAACTTCACCACTGCCCTATGAAGTAGGAAGGCTCTTAGACCTGTTTACAGTCAGTTTGTCCAAGGCCATTCAGAAGTAATTACTGTCATGTGGCTTACAAACTAAATCTTCTAACTTAGTTTAGTGGATTTAGATAGAGTTGCTGAAATTCTGTCCTAGTAAAGATAGCAAGGGAAAGTAAACCACTGAATAAAGCCTTGAAATCTGTGGTTACAAAAGGGCTCAATGTGGAGAAATGAGACCTCTACTTTTACCGTATACTACAAGATTTATGGCTTTTTAATACTTGATTGGGCCTTTCTGTTTCCTGAGGCACTTCCTCTGACACTTTGGACAACCCCGTACAAACAAGCGAAGGACGTTTTCAACGCTGTTTTAAGCAAGAGAACAATGTAGCAGCTGAATCACCTAGTACTGTCATGGAATACTATAATTTTTTTAAGAAGGAAAAAGCCTCTGTGCTTCACTTCTATAGTCCCAGCACCCCAGAAGCTGAAGGAGAAGGCTGACTGCAAGCTCAAAGCCAGGCTGCTCCTCAGTGGTGAATTCTAAGCCAGACGGATGTATGAGGTAAGACCCAGAGAGAGAGAGAGAGAGAGAGAGAGATTGAGGGAAGGAGAGAAGGGGAGATGGGGAAGGAGAAAGGGAGAGGAAGTGGGAAAGGGAGAGGGAGAAGAAAAGGAAAGAGTGGCAGAGATAAAGACAGAGACAGAGACTGAATAAGAATGGAATCAACCAGAAAGCATCATCTGGTTAGATTGCCATTTTGTAGTGTCGGAAGATCAACTACAACTGTTAGAATTTGACTAGCCCTTAACAATGCTGAAATATGAACATTTCTCCAGTTACCTTCAAACTCCTAAAGCTATGCCAGTCAGAGATGGGAATCTTGTGAAATGGGGTATGTCTATTAATTTAACAGTACAGTTCACATAACAAGACCGCAGGCTTCCTGGTGTGTCTGTATATTTATGTGCCTTGCCTTCCTTTCAAACCAGCTAAGGCTTTCATTTCATATAGAATGCAGAAAACACCTACAGACAACACAATGAAAATTATTTTTCCACAACCGATTCATTAAAAACCTGTGTGAGCCAAACAGATACTTTTGAATTAATAGCTCTTTAGGTTTTCCCTTCATTCACAACCTGAACATTAAAATATCTAACCTGCCACTGTGAACTACTTGTAAAGGACTTGAAGCAGTCCATGATCTTTCTACTTAAATATAATTCAAAAAATAAAATAAGCAAAAATGCCTTACACATAATATCAATAAAATGTGAATGAATGAATGGATAAATGTTAAGTTCTACCTTAAAGATGTATAGAGGTATAACTTTGAAGGAAGTTATTGGTGTGTAAAAATGTGTGAAATTAATTCCATGGGCAATGAGAGATCTGGGCTTAGAAGAAAAGGGAAGAATATTCCTATGAACACGAATGGGCAATCTAGAGTGGAGTCAAAGGTCATAGAACTTAATAAAGGCTCGTTGTAGTTATGTTTTTAAAGTGTGCCTATAGACAGGGAACCATAGGCAAATGGCAACAGAACAATCTCTATATGATCAGCACATGCTTGTTCTGATTTCATTTTCCATTGCTTCCTAACACAGAAAGGACATCTTGAAGTACAAATGACAAGTCCCTGATTTTCAGGGCTTCAGGGGTAGATCTGTAACAAATCTACAAAATTTCAAGTTAAGTTAGCCTTAAGTTAGCCGGTTCTTTCTAATAAGCCAATTCTTTAAATTTTTCAATTTCCTTTGTAAGCAGACGGTAAAATATGAGGAATGAAAATGATCTGACCCAAGACAAGGGCTACAGGAAAGCATTGGGTATGCAGAGTTAGAGAAAAACTCACAGTGAATTAGTCTCAGCCCTGTACCCTCAGCAGCTTTTGGATGTCTCACTATAAATAGACACGTGGCAAGACTCGGGCGTTCACTCTCGTCCATTCACCACAGCCCATACCTGAGTTTGAACTAGCGAAGGCCTCTGTGTCCGCATTTCCTGGATCAAATTAAAAACACTGAAGTTCTCAGGAATTATCTGTCAAATCAAAGAGAAAAATATTTATTTTTATTCTTTGCTAACAAGTCTTGCCACTTTCTCATAGTCTCGTACTTCTATGACACCCACTCTTCTAATCTAGAATAATAGCAAGAAAAGAAAGTTTCTCTCTCCCTCTTTCCCTCCCTCTCTGTACTTCTTTCTTTCTGACAGGGTTTCATATAGGCCAAGCTGGTCTTAAACTTGCTATGTAGCCAAGGATACCCTTCAATTTCCTCCACCTTCCAAATGCTAGGATGTAGGCATGTGCCACCGTACCCATTTCCCAGGCTTACACAATTTAGACAGATCCAGCATAAAGCTTGGTGCCTTGTTACCCAACCACCCTACCAACTGGACTGTATGCCTAGCTCTAAGAAGGCACTACAAAGCATGTGTTTTTATTTTATGCGTGTGACTGTTTGCAGACATAAGCACCATGTGGATGCCTGGTACCCACAAAGGGCAGAAGAGGCCACTGGGTCCCTCAGACCTGGAGGGACTGCTGATTGTGAACTGACATGTGCTTGCTAGGAACCAAACTTTTGCAAGAGCTGCAAGTTCTCTTCCCTCTGAGCCATATCTTCAGCACCAAGAATGCAACCAATTCAGTTTCTTATACTTTTCACCGTGATTTAGAGCAGTAGATCTCAGCCTTCTTAATGCTCTGATCCTTTAATACAGTTTCTCATGATGCGCTGGCCCCAACCGTAATTTTGTTGTTGTTGTTGTTGCTACTTCATAGCTATAATTTTGCTGTTGTTACGAATTATAACATAAATATCTTGTGTTTTCCAATGGTCTAAGGCAACCACTGTGAAAGGGTCGACCCTTTCAGGTCAAAGGATCTCAATTCAGGTTGAGAACTGCTGATTGAGAAGCTGGTGTACCTAGGAAAGACTGACTGATGTAACTCAGAACAATTGTACACGGGTGATCAAATGTTTCATACCACGAAGCTGAGAAAAGCCCATATTTTAAACTTCCTATTTCCTAACAGACATAAAAACTGATCTCAGGGGACTGGAGAGAGGCTCAGCCGTAAGGAGCACTGGCTCCCTAGCACCTACTTGATAAGTTCACTGTCTGTAACTACAGTTCCAAGGGATCCGATGCCCTCTTTTGGCCTTTGTAGGCATCAGGCACACACAAGGCACACACACACACACACACACACACACACACACACACACACGTAGGTAAAATACCTATACACATAAAATGTTTAAGTTTTTTTAAAAAATTGGCTAAGTGTGGTGACACAGGGGCAGCACTTGGGAAGCAGAAGTAGGTAGTGGCAGTTTGAGGCCAGCCTGGTCTACAGAGCGAGTTCAAGGACAGCCAGAAAAGTCCTGTCTCAAAAAAATACATGTATTTCTAAAGCTAGAGAGATAACTCAGTCGATAAAGGGCATGCCACACAAGCACAGGAACCTGAGCTCAGATGCCCAGCACCCACATAGAAGCCCGGCGTGTCTGAAATTCCAGGGCTCAGGGAGACAAGTGGATACTTGGAGCTCACTGGCTGGCCAGCCTACCCAAGTCAAGACTCAGTAAAGACCCTGTCTCAAGAAAATAAGATAGCAAACAACTGAAAGAGACCCCAATATGAATCTCTGTCCTCCATATGCACAGCCACACACATCCACGCTACACATACATATATGCACACACACACACTGATTTCCAGACAACAGTACAAAGCCTGATTGTGGTGAGTTGAATCCATCTGCTAAAGCAGTTTGGATAAAGGAAGGAAAATTGTGCAGTTCAGGGCAGTAGTTCTCAAACTTTGGCATTTCTCAGAATCACCCAAAGAGGTCGTTGGCTCACACCTTCTAAATTTTCTAGATTAATCAGTGAGTCAGGAGTCCATAATTTACATTTCTAACACATTCTCAGATAATGTTGGTCAAACAGAATCATAGTTTGTCCTATTGAGGATCAAACATAGGGCCTCCTGTCACAAGATAAGGACACTATTATTGAGCTACCCCCCTTCTCCTGGGGCCTGAAACTTTTTAGGTTTCACCGACTTTGAAACTAATTTAATCAAATGACAGAGTAGACTTACAAGTGACTCACTCTGTAAGAAAAGATGAGTTGTGAAGATGTTCTGCAAAGCGGAAATGCATGCAGTAAGAAAACAGGAAGTGCTTGCTGGGAAACTCACCCCATCTTTCAGCAACATCCATGTATAATCAATAGCGCAGATGACACCTGTCCTTCCACAGCCGGCACTGAAACAGAAGATTACAGTAGCACGTGGACTTGTCGGAGGAGATAACTGACCATGGTTGGAAATTTCCATAACAGATTTGAAGGGGGAGAACATGGAACTTTTCAAATCCTGCCGCATCCCCGAACGTGTGTGCCCTGCCACAGTGGCCTTCAGACAGGAACTGGCAGGGTTCTCAGAGCCGCTATTCATAAGTAACTTAAGGAAATCTTAGACCCAGCAAATGTCTCAGTGGACAACAGCTCTTGCTGCATTTACCTAATGACCTGAGTTCAATCCCCAGAACCGCATGGTGGAAGGAGACAACCAACTCCCCAAAGCTTCTTTGCATCTCCACATGTAGGCTGTGACACAAGCACATGGGTGCACATACGTGCATACACACCTACACATGCAATTTTCTTAAAAATGAATTTAAAGCATCGGTTGAATTATACACTAGATGGCTTCCGCTGCTGAATTTTTTTTCTTTGAATTGCATCCCCACCAGAGCCTCGTTCTGTGTGTTCTCGGAAGAACGTCCACTCACAGCGTCTTACCTGCAGTGAACACAAACAGGAGCACAGTGGTCTTCTTGGTAACAACGTATATCCCAGATGAGCTCCAGGATGGGGTCTACAGACGAAGGCACATCATGATCTGGCCAGTTCTTATAATGAAACTGGTAAATAATGCGAATCTCCTATTAAAAAAAAATAGCCAGAATAAGAAGAGATGCCACTCATTCCACCAAAAGGTTAATCTGATTGAGTTCCATCTATAACGTTTTTCCTTGCGATTTACCCTGCTTTCTTCTAACATCGCTCTTGAGCCTTATGAAAGTAATCAAAAGGAATATGGGGATGTTTTCTATTGTCTTATCCCTAACAACCCACCCACATAGGAAACAGAGATGAAGACTGTCTAAAACAAACCTTCCTCAAAGTGGTGTGTCCCAAATGTGTCCCAAACATGTCAGTATATTGAATCCCCTTGCTTTTAGTGAGGAAGAGTAGAGTCTAAGGCATCAGGTTGGTCCATGGTGTCTACTGCCTCGATTCATACTACAATATCAACTCTATGTGTTCCACAGCATGAAACAGATCGCATATAAAGACTTGCTCAAGACACCCAAGGCTGTAATCTCCCCACAACTATATCCCAGCCTGAGCCACCCACGCGTGTACTGGTCCCATCCCAGGAGGCTCTCGACTTTATCACCCCTGTTCTATACTTACACTGTTGAACTTGGCTTTCAGAGTCCTGATCCTATAATCAGATTTCTTTTTCTCAGCTTCCTAAGGAGAAGATTAAATCATTAGCAATTTCAAAGGCATGCTTTTCAAAAAGTAGAACTTGGAGGCTTTGCTTAGCCATGGTGGAAACACATCATACTTACACAGGATATAGAAAAGGGGCCAAACTGCAGCGGCGTCTCTCCTAGCTCAGCCCAATAGCGCTCACACTTTTTCTGTTGCATAAAACAGAAGGTAACGGTTTCTCTCCACATAGTCTAATGTCTCCTGCAAAATGAAACTCACTCCCTCATTCAGAAGCAGCTCTGTGTCATTCATCTTAGGTTACGCACAGCTAACTCCCTTGGACTTCAGCTCCAGCAACATAAGAAATCTCCAAAGGATAAAAGACAGACATTAAAGCATGTCTGAATGACAGACCTCCTAGGAGTCTGAAAAAGTAGAAAGTGATTGTTGACCTATTTTCAGCATCTTAAATCGTTCACTCAAACAGCTGCACCAGTTACGTGCCAGATTCCTTTGACTGAAGTTAGAATTCCCCACTCAGAATGGCAACAGCAGATTAGAACAGCAATGCCAGCCACATGCCTAGCTTTAAATCTTCTAATACCACGTTTAAAAATTAAAATAGGTGAAATCTGCTTTAGCCCCAATATACCAAAATATTGAACATGTTATCGGTGTACAAGAATAGCACATATTTGGTTGCCTTGTTATTTAATAAATATTAAAATCCTATGTATATTTTATATGTATCCCATAAGTAGAATATTAAATTTTCATTAGAAATATTTTCATTTGTAGTAAATTAAATTTTTATTTGAAAAGTTTCATATTCCCCAAAACAGAGTTTTCAATAGCAGAAGTGAAAATTTTTAGTGTTAAACCAATTGAAATAAAACTATTGAGTCCTTCCACCATGCAGCCCATGGGAAGTACTTAGAGCTACGTGTGGTCGCGCACGCTGCTTTGGGCGGCACGGGCTGAGCTTCTGACGGGCAGTTAAAGCGTCTGGTTGTCAGAAAGGAAATGGCACTCTCTTACCCCTTCCTTTCTTAACTTTAGAGCATAGGAGCTGCTGGAGAAATGGCTAGAACTGGTCCTTGAAGGTGAACCCTTAGGGATTGTGTGATATCCCCAAACAGAAAACTAGAAAAATGGTGTGGTTTTTCCCAGGCACACTTAAGGAGAGTCCTGCCACCGCTGTCCCCACCGCCACCACCTCCACTTGTTTTCTCTACCTTTGGGTTAACCAGTACTAGAGAGCAACTCACCTTTCCCATTTCAAACTCCATACACGCCATGACAATGACCTGTAGACATGAAACAAAAGTGTGAACATCCGCAGAGTTAGAGAGGACAGTCCTGCATGGGTCGAGTCAGAGAGCCAGAGGTATTAAGCATTTTTTTTCTGTTGGCTTTGCCTTTTAACCCAAAAAGAAACCCTAATGACTTATAAGCCGGTCTCACTCTTCCCTCTTTCTGTCCCCACTTCCCCGTTCTCTAGTCAGCTTTGTAAACTCTTGCTACCAAGAGAGCCTGTCAAGGTGTCGACTTTCATTTCCTCGAACAAGCACATTGTAAAATTGATAAAAGATACCCGAACTCTGCAGTTTCATCAAGCCATAAGAAAAGCGCTGCTTTTAACAGCCGGGAAGCCCTACTCACACCCTGGCATCATGCCCCTTCTCCTAAAGTACCAGAAGCAGTTCTGCTCTCACCAAGACACGGTATTCCCAGATCATCCTCCAGAAGTCCAGGACAGTTGTAGACAAAGGACCCTGGGTGGCAATATAAGCCCTGGGTCCATAGACACCCTAAAGGGGAACAGAAATCACATCAGGTAGCCAGGCGTGTTGGGACATAAATGTAATCCCAGCACTCGGGGAGGCAAATTCTCAGTTTGAAACCAGCCTAGCCTACAAAGCAAGTCCAGGACAGCCAAGGCTACACTGAGAAACCCAGTATGGAAAAACCAAAGAGAGAGAGAGAGAGAGAGAGAGAGAGAGAGAGAGAGAGAGAGAGAGAGAGAGAGAAAGAAAGAAAGAAAGAAAGAAAGAAAAAGAAAAAATAGAAATCACACGAGGCGACTACAGACAGCACCCTCTTCTCCCTGTCCCCTCTTTTGGGAGCTCAGAGAAATCTGGACTGTTTTTCCTTCCCCTCCATCTACCTTAATGAAGTTGGCATTGATAAAAGTGGAATCGTCATCAGAAGTTATCAGAGACAGCTCTACCAGGCTGTGATCATCTGGAACAAAGAGAAAGGTGTGGTGTCACTGAGAAGTGTTTCCTAGAGGTTTAGGTCATGTCTCAAGAATAGTGCTTGTTACAAGTGTCTGACAAGTGAACAAGTAATTGAATGAATAAATGTTCTTTCCTATTAATAAATAGTATAATTAGTCAGGATTAGGAACTTGGTTAAAAAGGGAGGGAGGATGGTTAAAATTGAAAGCAAGTACAGTTCACATAAAAAAATGGAACTTACAGGGCAAAATATCCTTGTATCTGTTTTTCTTGATATTCTTGGGCCTCTGAGCCACAGCTGTAGTATATGTTTTGTCTGCCTTGTACTTGGCAGATTGCCTTTTCAGCTTCTGTAACGAAATTCCAAGAATAAGTTTTGGTTTTCTTTTCTTTTTTCCCTAAGAAAGACGTAAGAAGCTTAGGAAAATAGCTCACTTGGTAAAATAAGTACTCCTTCCAAGCAGGAGGACCCGAGTTTGATTCTCAGAACCCACACAAAAGCCATGTGTGTTCTGGGGATGGTGAAATGTGCATTTGGAAGGCAGAGGCAGACTGGTCTACACAGTGAGTTCCATGCCAGCCAAGGAAACAGAAAGACCCTTTCTCAAACAATGAACAAAAATTAAAAGTAAAAAGGCCAAGTGTAGTAGCTCAGATTTGCAGTGCCAGTGCTGAGGAGTTAGAGGCAGGTGGATTCCTGGAGCTCACTGACCAGCCCCAGATCCCAGGGAGAGACCTTGCCTCACAAAACAAACAGATGATTCTTAAGAAAAGACATCCGAGGTTGCCCGATAGCCTCCATAAATTTGCATGTACAACCAAACACACGTGTGCACCACATACACGAATATGCACATGTGAATGTGTGAATGCATGTGCCTTCACACGCAGGCAGGCACATGCACACAAGGAAGGAGGTAAGAAGCTATCCACTTTTCAAACTTTCTACCCTCACCCTTTTAGCATCCTCTGGGGCTTCTTTGAGGACAGGAAATAATGCTGGCATAGTTCAGTGACTTTGGAGAAGTGGAGAACACACTGCAGCTGAGTCACAGGCAGTAAAACCTAGATCTGAAACTGCTAAATAGTCAAAAAACCAAATAACTTCTAAAGTGAGCTCTGTGCTCCACCCGTGGAACAGATACCAAGAGCATGATTTACTTTCTTTAATGGGTCTATTCAGTGTCAACAGGAAAATTACTAAATTCCATTCATCTCTATTTTTACTTCAGATCACTTTTTTTCTAAGTAGAAATGGAGCTTAAGTTAAATATACTCTTTAAAACTGTCAAATTTCAGAAATTTCAGTTCCAAATCATTTTTATGTGACTCAAACCTTAAGCCTACCATTCCAGCAAGTAATAATCTAAACAGAATCATATTCTTTAGGTATAATATGTTCTGAGACAGGCAGTGACAATTGTAATGTGATTGGACAAGAGTCCTTAGAATGGTGAAATAATTCCTTAAAATTATTCCCATTTTTTGTTTGTTTGCTTGTTTGTTTTAGCGTTACACTATAGACCCAAATGTGAGGTCAGAAATGATAAGATCTGATCATTTTTCTTGGCTACTTGTCCAGAATTAATGCAGTCCAACAAACCAATAGCACGGCGAGGGAGACAAAAAGAAGTGATGGTAATATAAAATTTTGATCCAACAAATTATCCAAATTCATCATGAGGCTTCAAAATTGGCTCAGAGGGTCAGGTGTGGTGATCCACATCTTTAATCGAGCACTCAGGAGGCAGAACAGGTAGGCCTTCATGAGTTTGAGGCCAGCTCAGTCCACATACTCAGTTCTAGATGAGCCAGGGCTACATAGCAAGACTCTGGTTGTTGTTGGTTTTTTTTTTTTGGTTTTTTTTTTTTTTAAATAATAATTTGTAATTGTCTCAGGGGAATTTGGTGACCAAGTCAGTCTTCAGGGAGAATGGGAGAAAGTGGCTAAGAATTCAGACTACCACTATCACTATTCCACTATATGGAATTTAATTAAAGTATTATTTTCCAGCCAGGTGCGGTGGCCCACGCCTGTAATCCCAGCACTCTGGGAGGCAGAGGCAGGCAGATCTCTGAGTTCAAAGCTAGCCTGGTCTACAGAGGGAGTTCCAGGTGAGTTTTGGCTACAGAGAGAAACCCTGTCTCAAAAGATTTTTAATAAGTAATATTTAAAAAAAAAGGTAACATTTAGTTATTATGACAACCCACTCTATCAAAATATAAACTCTTCCTAGTCAAGAATTGAACTAGAACAGCCAGTCTGCACTGTTTTTTTTGGCAGCTCCACAAGTACCAGTATGTATTTCTCCAGTGACTATTCTCTTTATTTCTAGGTTTGGTAAGACACAGGAAGCCTACTGAATCCAGACCAGGAACACTGAAAAGTCTTGAATCCTGGTTTTGTACCATGGTTTGAATGCCTATGATTCCAGAGCTGGACTTGGCAAGAGAGCCTCAGACACTAAGGTGGCTATGCTAATGGACGAGCTTGGGAATTTAATTCAGAACAGGACACAGACACCTCGAACACCATAAAATATTTGTGGTGGGCTGGTGAGGTGGATAGGCAGGTAAAGGCAGCCACGGGCAAGCTTGATGCCTGAACCTAACCTCGGATTCTGTGTGACAGAAGGAGAGAAATTGTCATCTTACCGCCACACACCTGTTCCTCCCCCAAATAAGTACAATTTTAAAACTTTAAAAGCTACTTCCCCTGAAGTTCCACCCACTTCCCCCCGTCTCTGCTCTTACCCTCCTTCAGAATGATTGGCTTTTAGGTTGCTCTAAGTTCTATGACTGTTGACAAGTGTCCCCCAGCAATCCTTCCTAGCAGTTTCCAGAGTCCGCACATCATCTTGGTTGTACTAATTTTTTTTTCCTTTCTTGTACTTTGCCTTGCTTGTGGAATGCTTCTGGAGGAGAAGGTCATGGGCAAAGCCTGGGGGTTTGCTGGGTTTGATTTTTGAAAGAACTCTTTGGGTGAAATGCCACAGATAAAGATTATGCATTCAGGTAATACGTGCTTGTTTGGTCTTCACTGTAACCTTCAGAGTGGAGCTTTCTGTTGCTGCTCCTGGAGTCATGTGACTGATGACAGAGGATACTCAGCTAAACATACAGGAAATACCTACACAACTTTTAACTTAGGAAGTGTGGAAAAACTTTAATTTTTTCCCCTGACGTCTACCTGTGGTCAGACCACCCTCAAATCCTCCTTTCACGTCTTCTTCTCTTCCTGCTAACCTCAAAGCTCCCAGACTCTAGCAGAGAATGTAACAGAAAAAAACAAAAACAAAACAAAACAAAACAAAAAAACCTTGATAAAGTACAGCAGAAACAAGGGAATTCTGAAGCAAAAAGCAAAGGGTAGAGGGTAAAAAGCAGGACGACTAGGGGTTTGGAGGTTTGGGAAGAAAGAATAGGTCAGAGAGTCAAGGTGTTTCTCTGCCAGACACAAAGCAGGGCTCGTTAGTCCTCCAAAGAGGCACTGTCAGGAATAACTGATGGAAAAGCCCCTGGGAGATTAAGCTATCAGTCTCTGCAGGGTGAACTAGGGTGGGAGATGTGAGCGAGCAGACTCGGCATGCTTGCAGTGGTCCCTTGTGTCTGTAGACTCGAGTCCATGTTCTCTCAAGAAACCAGAACAGAATGGAGATCTTGCTCACAGAGCCAACGAGCGAAGACACGTCTTATGCAGGTTCTTCTCAAGTGCCAGTAAATAAATTAATTCACTTCCAAAAGGGAACAAACAAAGTAAAACAGAAATCACAAGACTGTAGTAGCTTTGGCCTGAAACAGGATGCTACAGTACAAGACAGAAGACGCTGAACTCTTTCAACCCACAACTCCTTTCACTTGGGAGTTTTAATGTGATTCAAGATATACAGGCATAAAAAGTAGGCGTATAATCAAATACGGACAATCAATGAAAATTTCATCTTTTTAAATCCGTTGATATATACCAAGGTTGAGTAGTTCTCAACCTTCCTAACGCTGTGACTCTAATACAGTTCCTCTTGTTGTGGTGACCCCCCCCCAACCATAAAATCATTTTTGTTGCTATTTCAGAACTGTAATTTTGCTACTGTTATGAAACATAATGTAAATATCTGTGCTTTTGATGGTCTTCCGTGAGCCCCATGAAATGATCATTCAATCCTCCAAAGGGATCATGACCCACAGGTTGAGAACCACTGATGTGTGTGTGTGTGTGTGTGTGTGTGTGTGTATACAGTGCTGCTATTTATGTATTCATAAATAGTCCTTTTACTTATCACTGTTAAAATCTGAATCTTATAGTTATGGCTTTGTTTTTAGAGAAGTCTTCATTACCGGTGAAACTATAAAGGAATTTAAAATGTGACAACCATAAAATTCAGGATATAGAATCACCTCTAGTTTAAGGGAAAAGGTTATTTTCTGGTAGGACCTAAAGGTCTGACTTATGTAGTATTTTTTTAAAAACTAAGTAGTGCTTATATGTGTGTATATATAAATAAACAGCTCCTTTTAAATTATTTACACACTTTTAGTTTTGTCCTTTTGATAGGTAAAAGTATGAGAATAATAAAGCATATACTTTTTTGTATTTTTGTAAAAATAAAATTCTTTATTTTGAAGAGATTGTTGACTAGTGGTTCATATCCATCCGTTTGCTCAGCTGTTAGCACCTGTCTCATCACCAGGAGCCTTTCTAAACTACTGCCTTCACCACAAAGCTCCTTGAGCGTTCCCACTTCAGAGTTATTCTCCTGCAATTTCACTTTTCTAGCAAAAACATCATGAAAAGGCTATATTGGCAAGCTTTCTTACTGTCTGAAGGCACCTTATTAACCACTTTCTCTGAGTAATTTGTCTGTACCTCCCAGGTCATAATCCGCATCATCTCCAACAGGTCAATCAGACCTATCGGTGCAGAATGAAGGAGGTCTTGCATATCGTTTGCAATTTTTAATAAAGCCAACATAAATCAGATGAAGCTAATGACCACTGGTTGTCTTGCTATTGGCATGAGCCTTAGGCACACTCTGCCTTTTTTTTTTTTTTTTTTTTTGGCCATCTGACACATTCTGTCCTGGATAAGATCCGTGCTGTGGAAGCTAGATGGTTTCTCCCCTGAATTTTCTAAATGCAGCTTCATCATTCTGCAGAGCAGCAAGACTCGCTTCAAACACAGGGCCCTCGAGGCCATCAGATGTGTTTGCTTCCTTGAGTCCTTGTGACAAGTGCTTTCCAGTTCCGCTGTTGCACACAGTTGATGCTGTCACATCATTCCCATCATTGGGTCACTTTCTTCTTGGGTCCCTTTCTTTTTTTTTTTTTTCAATGCAGTTTATTCAGGAACATTGAACAATCCTCGGACCCCGGGGAAAGCCAGCCCACAGCTTAAATAGCCTCTGGGTAGCCAACCCAGGCGTGCCACGGGGGCAATGCGGATAGGTCCACATACATGGAAGCAAGCCAGATCCTCGGCCTTAGCCAAATGTGGAGTTGTTCGTGACAGAGAGCACTCACCATCGGGAAGGTGGAAGGCGGAAACCAGCTCCATCTTTAAGGCATAGCATTCCGCAGCTCTCTACAGTTCCCCCTTTTTGTTTTAGACGCATCAGGCAAGAGTAGAGGTCTGATCTCTGATATTAGAAATAAATTGGGACTTTGTACAGATGTTCATTTAGGTGTCATCCACCCAAAGAGCATCAGACCCGTCCCATACCTTTTTCTCAGAGGCGTTGGGTCCCTTTCTAATGCCTTTTGTGAGACGCTTGTTCTCGCCAACCACCATGGTGCTACTCAGAGAGCAAAGTGCATCCTAATATTTGTTAAGGATGAGAGTGAGCACTGTCATGCTAGTGGAACGGAGGCACTGCTTTAATTCTACACTAAGGATTAAGTCTGGGGCAGCAACATGGCTCAGTGGGAAAAGGCACCTATTGCCAGCCTTCACAACCTGAGTTTGATTCCTGGGACCTACATGGTAAAAGGAGAGAATCCACTTCTGAAAGTTTTCCTCTGTCTGCCACCTGCTCACAGCACACTACACTACACACACACACACACACACACACACACACACACACGTAAAGATTTAAAGCTTGGCTGAATATTTGATACTGCAGGATATAAAGTATCTTCAATGTTTTAAGAGTTGAGCAATATTTTGATTTTATGATAGCAGATCTGAAGGTTGGAGAGATGGCTCAGAGGTTAAGAGCACTGGCTGTTCTTCCAAAGGTCCTGAGTTCAGTTCCCAGCAACCACATGGTGGCTTACAACCATCTATAATGAGGACTGGTACCCTTTTCTGGCATGCAGGCGTACACACAGGCAGATATTATATATATCTTTATAATATTATATATATATTTATATATATATAATATTTGGCTAAGGCCGAGGCAGATATTATATATATATACATACATGCATACATACATAAATCTTTTTTAAAAAAAGCAGATCTGAGAAAGCCACTTCTTACGAATATGCAGTACAAAAATGGTAGAAGCATGTTGAGGGTTCTATCAGAAAATTTCAGAAATTCTACCCTAATCTCAAATAAAACTTCATTTACTTAATGGTCTTAATGAATCTCAAACAGCAACTCAAACCTTAAAAATCACAATTTTTAAAATCCCATATTTTAACATGATGTACAATCCAAAGATGTGCTAATGAACACTCGTGCCGGGATAATGGTGGAAGGCACTAAGTCATTGTTTTCCATAGTTAACCATCATGTTTCTAAGAACCAAAACTGTGTGCATACAATTAAAAAATAATTGTAGCTGGGAGTGGTGGCACACGCCTGTGATCCCAGCACTCTGGAGTCAGAGGCCGGTAGATCTCTGTGAGTTCAAGGCCAACCTGGTCTACAAAGTGAGTCCCCAGGACAGCCAGGGATACACAGAGAAACCCTGTCTTGAAATACCAAAAAAAAAAAAAAAAAAAAAAAATGCACACACAAATGAAATGTACGTACAAATGAGATGTGATTCATTTGGTTTTAGTCAAATCCAAGCAGAGGAGTTTCAGGCAGTGTTTGGTGCTGCTGTATGGCTGCTCTGGCAGGCTAAGTGTGAACCAAGCATGTATGTGTTCCGAATCGAGGCCCCAAAGAAAGTGGCACCAGGCAACACTGCTACGTACTTGAATTTGAATCAGATTTTGGCTGTTTGGCATTGGGAATCCTAGTCTTGTCAATTTTTTTCATAACCTGGTTCATTTACATGAGCCACAATTTTCAAGAAGCTAGTATATAAAAGGCATAACAGAAGTTATGGAGAGGAAAAAAAAAATGGTCCTCTACTAAGGGGAGAATGGAACCAAAGTCTGACTGTCTCCAGAGCTGTACAAGGTTCCTTCTTGACGCCTTGTGAATACAGATGGTTTGCCGAGCTAGTCCAAGAAAGCATGAATGCAGTGGAACCAGGAGTGTAGACCTCTGCAGCTCGCGGGCAGGACTATAAACAGGGCACAGAGGCTAGCCGGAGCAGATACACCGTCATCTGTAGCAAGGCAGGCCAGGGTCTTCCGTAGCACTGGCTAAGGAAGGAGCTGGGTAGCCAGCAGCTAAACTGGAGCAAATAACCAAGAAGTTTAAATGAGGTATGAAATATGAGGAAATGCCAATAATGTATCAAAACTATCCTGAAAAATAACTGAAAACATGGGACCTGATGGTCTCAAGCAAAATGCTGGAGATGGATTTAGGAGAAACCGGCTTCAGAGGTAAATATGTTTATTCTGGTGGTAGAAAAATAAAATAGGTCTTGCACCTTAATAAATATAGCATTTACTTCAATAAAGGCATATTGGTATGTTCAAGTGACAAGCTCATCCTTACGAATTGTTTTAACACAACAAATGTCTGAGCACTTGCTATGCAGGGATGCTGTGCTCATAACCAGTTGCTTAGTATCATGACTGCAAAAACATAGAACCAAGATGTTTCCTGGTTTGTCTATGACAGAGAAAATCTACAGAAGCTATGACAATGCCAGCCACACTTTAGTAATATTAGCACTTGAATCCAGCCATTAGAAATGGATTTTTTATTAGAACTCAATGGATCTTTCATTTTTAATAAATATTTCTTCATATTTAATAACTGCAATATTCCTATTTTCTATTAAAAAAATACCTCACCCCCAGGAAATAAAGTTCACTTTCTCTTTTTCAAATGGTATTCAACAGTTTTAGGGATTGTTTTTTTAACTAAAATAAAAATAACTTTAAAATAAAAATTAATACATATGACAAAAGCTTGGAGTATGTGAAGAATGACAAGGCTGGGGATGTAGCTGAAGGCCTGAGTAGCAGAGCCTTGGCCTAATAGAGCCAAAGCCCTGGATCTGACAATCTGTGTATAACAGAGATAGAATCTCAGCCAGGCCAGGAGGCACAAGCCTGTAATCCAGCTACTTGTGGGGTTGAGACAGAAGGATTGCATCTGTCTAAGCAACTTAGTGATATCATGTCTCAAAATTTAAAAAAAGAACTTAAGAAGGAAAAAAGCCAGGAAGGAAAGAAGGAAAGAAGAAAGGAAGGAAGGAAGGAAGGAGAGGGGAGGAAAGGAAAGGAAAAGGTGAACTAGGGCAAAAGCAGTAATAAAGCCACATTTTGAGACCAGCAGAGCTGAAACGGGTGGTACCAGCTGTGTCGGCTAGTTTTTGTCAGGTTAATACAGGCTAACATCTTCTGGGGAGAGGGAACGCTAACTGAGGAAACCCTCCCATCAGGTCGACCTGTGGGCAGGTCTGAAGGGCGTTTTCTTGGTGAATGATGGATGTGGAAGGGTCCAGTACACTGTGCACTGTGGCTCCTGGGCAGGTCCTGGGTAGGCCAAAAGGACAACAGGGTGAGCAGTGTCCTCCCTGGCCTCTGTTCCCCTTCCTGCCTCGACTTCCTGACCTGCCTTCCCTGAATGATGACCGCGACCCACAAGTTTAATCTACATAAGCCCTTTCCTCCCCAAGTCGGTTTTGGTGAGTGTTTTATTAGGGAGGCAGGAAAGCAAACAAAAACACCCAGTGACTACTTGACAACCTTCAGTATTTACATTTACAATGAAGATCATTTATGGAACCTTGACAGAATTTACAACAGTAACTAGAAAGAAACTAAGCTGCAGCTGCAGGCCACAAAATTAATCAGCTTTTCAAATAAGTCACAGACATTTGACACAATTTCATCTCCGTACAGTTTAAAAGCAGAGTTTAAAAGTGCCATTTAGTGAAACAAGTAAAACCAGGCAGAAAAACCAAAGCGTATTCAAATAATGCTGTCTTTTCTCTTTTGTGGGGGGAGGCAGGGAGGTTCAAGGTATTATTGTTATTAGGAAGAACACCCAGGGGGTCTCTGTGTATTTGGCACGTGTGTGTGTGTGTGTGTGTGTGTGTGTGTGTGTGTGTATCCAGTCAGGGTCTCACATAGACCAGCTGAGGATAAGCTTGAACTCCTGATCCTCTACCTCCCAAGTGCTTCAAATGCAGGCATACACCACCAAGCCTGTTTTGTGGGGCCCCGGGGATTAATCCAGAGCTTCCTGCATGCTATGCAGTCACTGGACTACCTGAGCCACATCTACAGCCCAACAATCTTATTTCCTCATCGATGGGGTACATATATCAGTGCCTGTTTCTATTACTAACTGTGAAGATGATGCTTATATCTAAAGCATTCATTGTATATATATGTTATATTTTAAATTTTCAAAAGTTTAAAGCACTAAGGCCGGTGAATCACTTGGAGGCAGAGCTGACGAGCAGCAAGGGCACAGGTTACGATATTAACTAGTGCGTTGTTTGAACTTTTAGTTTTATGACTGTGTGCTGTGTGCTGGGGAGTTGAACTTAGGGCCTCAAGTGTGCCAGGGGGGCACTCTGTTGCCAAGCCGACGGCTGAACTGTGAATCTTTAAATTTTCTAAATTACATTCGTGTGCTTGTTTAGTCAGTAGGAGGTAGGGCATGTGTGCCACGGCACATGCATGGAGGTCAGAGGGCAACTTACGGGAGTCAGGTCTCTCCTACCATGTGGATTCCAGGGATCCAACTTAGGCCATCGGATTGGGTAACAAGTGCCTCTACCTACTGAACCATCTTGCCAGCCCAGAACTGTATGTCTTTCAGCAAACTGTTTTATTGTCTATGCCTCACATTGACTATATGTTAAACATTGTACAAAGTATGGAGGGTACCAATACGACAAGAACAGAATATGAACTGAACGTTGCCTTTGTGAAGTTTCAATTTGATAAGAAAGCAGTGATCATGCTAATACGCTACAAACGGAAATTGTGGTAAGGGCTATAAAAAAGTATAGATCATACTAACAAGTATTTATCACAGATGCTTTGATCTATTCAGGTGGGTTGAGAAGGCTCCTTGGGGCTGGAGAGATGGCTCAGCAGTTTAAGAGCACTAGCCATTCTTCCAGAGGATCCCAGTTTGATTCCCAGCACCACGGCAGCTGACAACCATCTGTTAACTCTAGTTATAGGGGACCCAACATTGTATTCTGGCCTCCATGGGAACCAGACATGCACCTGGTATAGAAATACACATGTAGACAAAACACTCGTACATTTAAAATAATATTTTAAAAGAAAGGAAAAAAGGAAGTGTCTCACGGCTGAGGACATAGCTCAGTGGTAGAGCATTCGCTTGGCTATGTGCCAGACTCTGGGTTCAAGCTCCACCATCAGGAGAGAAGGAGAAAGAGGAGAGAGGAGAGGATAGCAAAAAGCTAGGACATGACTACCAGATTTAGACAGAAACAACCATTAAATGCTAGCCAGGATAAGAGGACCACAAGGCATGGCTAAGGCTAGAGAAAGCAAACAGCACACATAGAAAACAGCATTGGCGTTAGGAAAAGACACAGGCAGCATGGCACTTATCTGCTGCCACAGCAGGTCTGCCAAATCAATTACCAAGGCTGCACTCTTACAAGGTTACCCAAGCAAAGCCGAAGCTGGAACTGAGAGTCAGAGATATTGCAGTACAGAAAGATACGTCACGCCTGACGGCCTGAGTTCAAGCCCTAGGAACCACACGGTGGAAGAAAACTCACTCCTTCAAGTTGTTCTCTTATTTTCATACTCTTGCTATAATACATGGATGTGTGTGAACACACACAGAGACACACATGCAAACACCGACAGAAACACACACAGAGAGACACACACATTGTTTTGCATTTTTTAATGTAAAAAGAAAGAATGTTGCAGGACATTTGATCCCACTGTGAACCCCAAAATTGTGAACTGTAAAACCCTGTTTCTTTGGTGTGGTTGAGCCCTATCACATACCTTTAATCCAAAAACTTTTTATTATAAACAGGTGATCATGGTGTGGTTCACCAGCCCTTGCACACACCTTTAATTCAGAGCTCTCTGTACACAGGATTTAATAAAGTTAACCCTAGATTAAGAGGCAGAACAAGACACCAGCTGACAGGGATTAAAGAGTAGGAGAGACTTTGAGTTGAGGAATATTTAAGTTAAGACAGAGTGGAGAACAGGAAAGAGCTTTTAGCTTGAGCTCTGGCTTTTGCTTAGGCTCCAGCTCCTCAGCTCCCTGGCTTTTTAGGCTTTGAGCTAGCAAGACTCTGGCCTTGGGCTTTTTGGCCTTTTCCTCCTGGGCTGTCATTTGAGGTAGTGAGCTTTTGGGGTCTTTTCTATCTGGATCTGGGCTGAGAAGGAAGGTCAGCTGGGTGCTTTCTCTGCATCTCTGAGCTAGCAAGTTTTCACCCTAGCATCTGGCTCCTGAGTCTTCACTGGTAAAATAGAACAGTTGGGATTTTCATTCTTTTTTTTAAACAATAAAAGAAGGGTCTGGAAAGATGGCTCAGTAGATGGCTCCCTTGCTGCTTCTGTTGAGAACCCAGGTACCGTTCTCAGCACCCACACAGAGGCTCACAACCCCCTGTAACTCCAGCTCCAAGGGATTCAGCTTCCTCTTCTGGACTCCATAGGCACTGGGCAGGCACAAAATGCATATAAAAGACTCAACAACAAAAGAGAAGTGGGGACTGAAATCTGAGCTAAGGAACTAGGTTTTGTGTTTTGGACTGTTTTGGTTTTTTTTTTTTTTTCTGTAGGAGGGCAGTTATCACACAGGAAATTGACACATAAGTATAAATGCCATTTGACAATTGCTACAAAGGCAGTTAGCAGCAGCTTTGTATCAGAACCAGTTCTGAAATCTCATAGACAAGCCCTGAGAAAACACCAAAAACGTAAGGTGGACGGACATGGCAGTAGCCAGACGGAAAAGCTTCTCACTGAACAGCAGCATCTCCCTGGGCGGAGCTGGGAATCTGGCCCCACTTCCCCACAACCCCTGTCCCCAAAGCTACATCTGGTGTCTCAGCTGAACCTTTAGGTGGGGCCGAGGGTGAAACGCTTGTTTTTCCACTGGAGGACATGAGTCAGTGAACTGTGAGGTTCCATTTAATCACCGCCCCAAAACAAGGTTTTATTAAAAAAAAAAAAAAATCAGGAGCTAGAAGAGCAAAGAAATGAGTCCTCTAAAGCCAGGATGGTGATGTACCCTTCAGTGGGGTGGGGTGAGGTGTGTGGAGAGGCCTGCTGCAGAAGGGACAGCTGGGGTTCTTTTGGAGTTTGACAGTTCCGTATTTCTTGATCTAAGTGGCGACTACACTGGCAAGGGGTTCCTTTAAAACTGTATTCACACATTTTGTGTCGTTTTCTAAATATATACCATAGTTCATAACCACAAGTAGTTAACAAACACAAGCTACAAAAAATTCTTAAACTGAGAAAAACACGACCAGTTATTAAAATGCCAGGTAGGGGCCGGGCATAGTGGTGCACACCTTTCATCTCAGCACTCAGGAGGCAAAGGTAGGTGGATCTCTGGGAGTTCAAAGCTTGCCTGGCCTACATAGTGAGTTCTAGGACATCTAGGGCTATGTAGTGAAACCTTGTCTGAGAGAACTAACCAAAGAAAAGGCTGGAAATGGAGAAAGCAGTCAAGAGGCGGCTGCCTCAGTTTGGTGAGAGATTACAATGACCTCTAAAAGAGGTTAAATATTAGAGATATAGTCTGCTCAGTTTTGAGAAACACAACCAAAATAAGACAAAGCTGGCACTGCCTCTCAGCTCACTTTCCCCTCCATATCTTGACAAATTGGCTCAAGAACACAGTCAAAAGGCAGACACCTATCTAAGCAGACACGTGGGCTATTCCACCCCGTGGCAAATCTACCCTGAGGACTTGTGGCAGAAAGAGTAGATTTTTATAACACCATGACCTTATGCAAGTTGAGCTGGCAGCATATCATAGCATCAAAGCTGACGTGCTAGATGGTAGGCCTCCTGTGATACCTAATCATGATGCCTGCTCAACAAGTGTTTTCTCATCTACTGTCTGGTCCAGAAGACAAAGACGTTTTATTTAGCATTGTGTCTTGGGGTGAAGGAACCAGGTTGGTACAGAGTAAATGCTCAATAAATATTACTGAATGATCCCCTTTCTGAGACATCCCTCTAAGTTGCCTGGGCTAGCCTTGAACTTAGCGATTCAACCCACCTCAGCCTTCCAAGTAACCAGGACTCTAGGCACCTCCCTATTACCTTGTTCTCATTTACTTATTATAATTACTGATGTGTAATCATCACAGTAATCCGATGAAGACAGACAGGACCTAAATTATTATCCTCAGTTTGTAAGTTAGAAACCAACAAAGATTTAGGGTAATTTCGGGGGCATGTTAAATACTTGGTAATTTGAATGATGACCAAAACAATTCTCTTCATTTTCCTCAATTCAAAGCTGAAGGGCTAAGGCTTAACATTCTTATAGTTATGAAACACCACCTAGAAGCATTTCAAAACACACCAGGCTGGTGTGGTATTACACGCCTGTGATCCCAGCACTCAGGAGGCAGAGGCAGGAGGATCTCTGTGAGTCTGAGGCCAAGCATAATCTACATAGAGAGTTCTAGGCCGGACGGAGCTACACATTGATACAAGTAAAACAAAAAACCAAAATCATGCAGGTGTCTCACATACCACATCATCTGATGTGCCCGACATGGGGTGAATATGGCCTGCCCAGCTTTCATCCCATTGGCAACTATGGCTCCCTTGGAGGAGATTCATTGCTCTTCTGGATCATTCAGTCTCCCTGTTCTCACGGTAACTTGTACTCCGTGGTCCTCACTTGTCTCTACTCCCCACTCTACCCAGTCTACTTCTTCAGACAAAATAAGTTAAAGAAATCCAGTTATCGTAAAAAAGGAAAAAACAAAAAACAAAGTGCTTGCTCTGATAGTCAACTTGCTGTTACAAAGGGGAAAGGAGTAAAAAAAAAAAAAAAAAAAAAGTAGCGGGTGATAGTTTTGGTGTTCTTCAAAAACCTGTCGTCTAAAAATATCACCCTACATGAAAAGTTACTCTTAGTCTCTTTCTTTTTTGGTACCAATTAACATTAGTAATTCGAAGCATAACTCATAATGCAAATGCTTTCTCCAGACACTCAAAAAGCACTAGCACTCACACACCTGTATATACCTTCTTCAGGATTGTTAGGTTCAAAAGAACCAGCAAACCCAACACGAAAATCATCATACCTGGAGAAAACTCTAAACACAACAAAACCCAGAGAAGTTGCGTTTTTCGGTTGTCTCCCTCCTTTCTGCCCCAGGCTCTGATGTTCACGGCGTCCCTACAGCAGTTGAGTCTAAACAGGCTGGACCACGACAGACTGTCAAATAATTCAACCAGCTACTCTTGGGAACACTACAGAACTCACCAGAAATTCATTGGCAAACTCCTCCTTCTTAATCTTCTTTTTCTGGGCCTCGTTCAGTAACTGCTGCAGGATTTCTCTTTGGTCCATTCCTCAGAGCGAGAGTCTATGAGCGGATTAAGGGAGGGCATGTCAGATATGTGTCCTGGCCCAGACCAAAAAGCTGCTGCTGTTGCCTGAGCGCAGCACGCTGTGGAGGCTGTGGTTTACTGACTTCATCACAAGCCGGGGAGGAAATTAGTATGAAACTAGCTTCTGCGGTCACACAACAAAGCCATCATCTCCCTCCAGGGCCCTAGCGCCTTCCTTTCTCAACAAAGAAATTTGGCTGCAGCTCAAATGTAACAAATAAGAGGCTAACCAGAACATAAACTGTGGTCAGCTTGGCTGGAGACCGTTCCACTCCGTCACGTTCAGGCAGCACTCACCTCTCCCCTTGGCTTCCCGGAGATAAGGCAGAAGGTATGGCTCTACCCAAGTGAGTTCAGCTTTCCACGGGCCCCCAGTGAGCACAGAGGCCTGGGTGACACCTGTCGCACCCCAGCAGGCAAGAAGACAGACACTGGAGTCACCTATCTTCTCCCTGGACTGTTCGCCCCAAAGCCTCCTGCAGATAAAATCGACCGATGACCGATTACAGCAAACCTCTGCCCATCAAGCAGGCATTTTGGTTCAGAACCCGTCCAGCCGCCCAGACAGGTCTCACGTTTTTCTTTTAGAGGAAGAAGCAGAGCGCCCTGCTTCCCAGGTCTGAGGAAGTGGTGGCCCCCAATAAGGGAAGTGCTGGTCTCTGGACCTCTTCAGACCTAGTAACTCTGTCAACCCGGAGAGCACTGCTCTCTGCAGGAGAAGCACCTGGTAGGCCGTTAGCACGGTGTCCTCACAACACTGCCAGTAAGCGGCGAAGGAACAAAAACTAAAACCTACCTTGCTGGGAGTGATACAGATTCTAGGTCAGGATGTCTCCAGAGAACTGAGCACGGCGGTGCCGTCTGCACTCCTAGCTGCTCAGGAGTGTCACCCAGCTGGAGGATCACGTTAGAAGTTTGAGACGCCTGGGCAACAAAGTGAGCGAGAGAGAGGTGAGGGAGGAAAAACGAAAGAGAGAGAGAAAAACCCCGAAGAACTGATTCTCTTGAAGACATTTTGACATTTTTATCCTATAGCCACGATCTCGAAAAAGACCCTGCTTCACCGTCCATATTTACAGACATTTGTGCCTTGACAGGCAGGCTGTTCCAGAGAACGAGCCCACCTCTCCGTTTGCATAAATTCTCTCTTCAATGGGTACAAATCCACCCAACAACTAATTCAGCGCGAAAAACACCCCCACGTGAATATATTATCTTTAAAGGAGGAAGTTCAACAAACAGTATGTTACAAAATTAGTTTCAAGGAAAAAAAATGGGAAAAGTTGTAGTTAGGACTTCCTCTATTTAGTATATTAGCAATCCTTGCTGGTTTGCATTATTCAAAATCTCTTCAGAAAAATCACGATTTTGAACACAAAAAATGCTGCATCCTCTTCATTGAGCCCTTGGTAGGCAACCTGAAGTTAATATTCCAAATAAAGGATTTCAATTAGAGTTCAAATAAATTAAAATTAACCATAATTCTTCAGCAACATTTCCTGAGAACAGAACAGTGTCTATTCTCATCTAGCATTAAAAGGAAATTTCTTGCTACTGTAGATAATGCAATATTTGACTATTTTAAGACATACAAAATATGGGGAAATTTTATCACTTATTATCTATCTACTTATTTACTTATTTATGGTTTTTCAAGACAGGGTCTCTCTGTGTAGCCTTGGCTGTTCCGGACATGCTTTGTAGAGTAGGCAGAGATACACCTGCCTCTGCCTCCCAGAGTCCTGGGATTACAGGACTGTGCCACAGCACCCCGCAGGAAACTTTCTTTTTAAAAAGAATACAAACTTCTTCAGAGCTTAGTGGTATACACTTTTAACACCAGCCTGCTGAACGCTAAGTCAGGAAATTTGCTATAAATCCCAGAACTATCTGGACTATATATCAAGACCCTGTCAAAAATAAAATAAAATACTTAGGAAATCCCAAGTTAACTATAAATAAAATTACATGAAAATATGAAATTTAAGCCAGACTCAGAATAACAACTATTACATTTTTATTTTATTTTATTTTTTTCTCAAATGAGGAATCTAGGTTTAAAGTGTGTGTGTGTATCTGTAAGATCAAGAAAACAGAAGACCATAAAAAGGGAGGAAGAGATCTTTTTAAAATGTGTTTATTATTATATATCAGTCATATATAATGGATTGTATCATGACATTTTCATATTGTACTTAATGTATTTTGGTCACATTCTCTGCCCATTCATCCTGTTATTCTCTCTTGCCCCCCCAACTCCTAATCCCTTTCCTCTTCGCAAATATCCCCTAAGTAGGCATAAAATTATTGTGTAATTCAAATGCTGATTTCTGTACTCCACATAACTGTTGCAATCCTCGTTCTAAAAATCTCCTGTCTCAATTTTGTGTAAACACTGCTCCCCAATATTCTCCTGATATGCAAACAAAGCAGCTTACAGCCAGTCACTGAGCAGGGGAGAGAATAGGGCTGGATTTCTGACTGACAGAGGAGAAGGAGTTAGAGGAGGAAGTAGGGGATTCAGGCATGAGTAGATGTCCAGGAGGGGCCAGCAAAGAAAGCTACAAAGTGAAAGTATCTCTCGTATATATTCTGGGAGGAAGCCAAATTAGCTTAGAGGGTTAAGAATAAAGTAATAACTGCTCAGTTCTTGTGCTGTGAAACTTGTTAAAATAATATAATGGAGTCTCAATTATTTGTGTGATAGCCAGGTTAATAAAGTAACTAAGAGAAACAAACAGTTTAATAAAAATAATTAACATTTTGGCGCCCAACGTAAGGCTCCACCTGTAGGCTTTGATTTTGTAAAACCTACTTTATTTAGTATTCTTAAACGCCTTTACCTCCCTTCAAACCCCCAATCTTAGGTAGGAGAGAAAGGTTAGTAGGGACAGGCAATGTTGACCTTTTTAGAATAAGTTTTCTGGGGGGAATCCCTCTCTTCATGATCAGGATTCCAGCAAACAGCAAACAGGAACCAGCACCAAACAGCAATATCAATCAGTAGCAGCAACACAAGAAGCAGAAGCAGCAAGAAGAGTTCTCTGAGCTTTTCTCTGTAGGAGTGAAGTATAGCAAGGCAATGCAAAGCAATCTCTCTGTGTCTGTGGGCTCCAATTTATACCTTCTCAGAGTCTGTACAGGATTTTTTTTTTTTCAGCTGGTAACAACCACACCCCTGTATAAGGCAGTTTCCTTTAGACAAGGATCATGGGCCCTCTTATGAGGGTTTTAATCAGCGGACAATGATCATGCACTGTAGATAATGGGTTATATCTCCTGATGAAGAAAAAAACCTAAGCCCGAGGGCAGCCTTTAAATAAAGACACCAAGACCTTTTAAATTTTTAAAACTTAGGCCTCAGCTAGGCAGACTCTAAACTATCTCACCTAAGTTCCGTCCACCTTGCCTCGCCCAGCCACATAGCCACATGCCCAGATATCCTCCCAGAACCCACACCTGTCTTCCAGACAAAAGCTTTTCTCTCTTCCCTTCCCAGAGTTCCAGAAGTCCCACCTTCCACTTCCTAGTCTTCTGCCCAGCTGATTGGCCAATCAGATCTTTATTGACAGCTGCTGCCTCCAGAAAAGACATTCCTCTCAGGAGCTGCTATCAACAAAAATCCACGTAACACAATCAAAACCCCTGCCTTCCACTTTCAGGCCTTTTTTATTTTTGAATCTCAGTGGGTTTCCTTAGGGTTGTTTACAGAAGCATGCATAGCTTCCCAGGGTCTGCGCACTGAAGAGAACGTCTCTCCCTACCCCATCAACCGTTAACTGCACCTGAATCTTCAGGAGGGAGTCGGGCCACATGAAGCCCCTGCCCTTCTTCGACAGTACTGGCATACTCAATTCTGTGTAGATCGTGTGCCAGGAGCATAGCTTCTGCGAATTCGAGAGCACAGCACCCAAGTCACACTCAGAAATCAACATTCCCTACCTCTTCAAACCCTTTCCCTCGGCTCTTACGCCCTTTCTGCCCCTTCTTTGTCAGTGTTCCCTGGTGTTTTGGGTAGAGTGGTAAACGGTGGTACAGATGTCCCATTTGTCACTGAGCACTCAACAGTCACCTCTTCTCAGAACTTTGACCAGTTGCCTCTACAGTCACTGCTTACCAACTTAGAAAGTCCTCTGACCCAGACTGAAAGCATTACTGGTCAATGGACAAACGTTATTCAGGAGACAATTACACAGGCTCATCACGTCCATTTAGCAATGCAGCAGACGCCCTGCAAGGGCCTATGACCTCCCCAGCCGGAGGGGTTTTTGTTTGGTTGCTGTTGTTGCTGTTTTTCCCCAGCCAAAGGTTTTAGCCAGATTTATGGTACCATTCCTACGACATCAAATCCAATCTGAAAGCCGCTGGTTACCTGCTCGCCAGACGTGCCGCTGCCATTGCACCAGTGAGCTCCTGCTATCCGGCCAGTAGGTATGGTCGCAACGGTGTCCACCGCCAAATAACAATGTTGGTGACAGTTCTCCCCCAGCAGCCTGCAGAGCACCTCAGCACTGTGCGGTTTAGCGTTTAGCGAGCAGGAAGGGTGCTTCTTAATACCAGCCTGATTTTAGCACATCCGGCAACCAAAGCACGAGTCACCTTTGGCAGCAAGGTCTTCGTTCTGGTGGAAACCCAGCAGCGGTGGCAACTGCTTGCTGTGCGTGTTCGTGTGTGTGCACGTGTGTGCGTGTGTGTTGAGGGTCAGAGGTCTCCCTGTCTAACAACTCACTGGGAGTAGCCTATCTCTAACACTGGGATTTTCATTTAATAACCTATGGTTTTTTGGGGGGTCAGCTTTATTCACATGGGTAGTCATATCTGTTAAAATCACTTTATTTTATTATTTGATTTTCTTATTGCTTTTTCGTGCATGGTTGGCTTTCATGAATGTTTGCTTTTGAAATATGGTGATATATACCTTTAATCACTCAGGAGACAGAGGCAGGCAGACTTCTGTGAGGTTGAGGCCAGCCTGGTCTACACAGTAAAATCTGTCTCAAAGAAAAGAAAAAAAAAAGTAAATAAATAAAAAGAAATAATTTTGCTAGTGTTAAAAAAATTTTCATTTTATGTATATGGATGTTTTGCCTGCATGAATGTCTATACATATACCATATGTATGCCTGGCACCCAAAGGAGCTAGAGATGACATTAGATCTGCTGCAACAAGAATTACTGACGGGTCAGACAGTGGTGACACACACCTGTAATCCCCGCACTCAGAAGGCAAAGGCAGGTGGATCTCTGTGAGTTCAAAACCAGCCTGGGGCATCTGAAGCCTCTGGACTCTATGGGTACCTGAACTCACTTACACAAACACAGACACAGACATACAATGTTTTAAAAAATCTTTTTTTTTTTAAGAAAGCAAAACCTTCTTAGATGCTGATATATTTTTTTACCTAAAACCCAAGTATCTGTATGTAGGTGTCTTATTAGAACTTCATAATTTTTAAAATTAAAATATGATTATATCACCTCCCCCTCCTCTTTCCTCTCTCTAACCCCATCACTCACTCTCAAATTCCTGGCCTCTTTGAGTGTTCTTGTTCACACACACACACACACACACAAATATGTAAATACAACTGACCGAGTCATTCAGTGCTGCTTGAATGCATATGACTTCAGGGCTGGCCTCTTGGTATTGAATAACCAGTTGGGAGGCTTGTCCTCAGAGGCAGGCTCTCATCATCCCTCCGCTGCCTGTAACTCTTGTCTGGGGTTAGGCGGCACGAGATTTCATTTTTCCGTGTCAGGATGTCCATTGGTGTTGTCCTTGTTCAGGTCTCTTGTTCAGGCAACCAAACTGTTGAGGTGTCACAGGCACACCTCCCCTGTCACTTCTGGGGACAATCTCACAGCAGATCTCCTGGTCCCCTTGCTCTTACACTCTTTGTGCCTGCATCCCCTTCGGTGGTTCCTAAACCTTGGGTGCAAGAGTTGCGCTGTAGATATATGCACCCGGGCTGGGCCCCCCATGATTGATTGTGCAGAATTTTTTTTTTAAAGTCCGCATCAGTGCTCAAAAGTTTGCTCTCAAGGTGCAGAAGCACTGTGAGAAAGGGAAACCTCAAACCCCCACTTAGCTATTTGCCATTTCCTGAGGAGACCACTCAAGCAAGCAGAACTCAGACGAAAGAAGAAAAAAAAAACAACCTTGTTTAATGTTAACAAATCTACTCAATGTCCACGTTTTTATAGATACTGAACAGCAACAGGGCGTGAAGCTACTGCGTGAAAGCAGTGTTGATTCATGTCTACTCTGTAGGAAGAGAGCTGGAGAAGGGAATGAAGGTCACACAGAAAAAGGGCAGCAGGTAGCTAAAGACGTTTATGGACTTGCCACGAAATACTTAAACCAGTGTGGCGTAAACCCTAAGAGATCACAATTCCCTGAAATGAAAGACTCAGAAGCACCGTGAAAACCATCAGGGGTGAGCACCCGAGAAAGGAAGGAGTCACAACTCACCACCGCCCCCTGCCTCTGTGTTCCAAGGAAGAGGACAGCAGAGCCACGCGCCTCACTGTCTCTTGGTCCACGAGAAGAACCTGCTGGTTTAAAGGGAAACTTCAGTGTCATGGAGATTAGGAAGAGCATTACACACACACACTCATGTGCACACACACACCTTTCAGGGGTGATGATTGGGACAGGGAGAAACAGTGTAAGAAAAGCAAGTACATCATTCAGCTCCGCGGAGAAACCTTCTCTCTCTAGGAGGGATTTTAGCTTTTGTTTCTCTCTTCGTGACTTTCCCGGGGCCAGTGATTCAACACGGACTGTGTGTTGTGTTACACAGTCCTTAGTGAGCATTCTTTTGGTTATCATGTCCTGTTGTTTTTGTTTTCCCCCTCTTTATGGCCTTTTTCATTCCTGTGTTAGCCATCATTCCCAGTTTCACATCTGTTTTCTTGCACTGATGAGCTCTTACCTCTGTATCTTTCCCATTCTAGTACCTAGTAGTAAATGCTGGACTGAACTGGTTTAAATGCTGCTTAATGCTAAAGAACCAAAATACAGGGCGGGGGGGAGATGACTTAGGCGGCTAAGGTCTTGCACGAGCAGGAGGCCCCACGCTTGCACCTGGATACTGTGCGCTGGGGAGGTGGATCCCCGGGCTCACTGGTCTGGCTGAAGAGGTGAGTCCTCTCTAAGGTTCCGAGAGAAACCCACTCTCAAAGAGCAGAGTGGAAGGTAACGGGGGAGATGTCTGATGGCAGCTTCTGTGCCTTCGTGTACACGGCCCAATTACACAAACGTGCATGAGCGCGCGCGCACACACACACACACACACACACAATCTTTTTTAAAGAATAAAAATTGGCAGGCTATGGGAACAAACCTGCTTCGCTCGTCTGTATCAGCTGCCCTCCTCATCAAGCGGCCTCGCCCAAACGCGTCACCCACAGACTGTTCCATTCCCCCACCGCCTCTCTTGTTTTTACCCGTACCCCTAATTTTCACCAAAAAAAAAAAAAAAAAAAAGCCATCACGCCTACTTACTTTTTCTTCAGAACTCTTTCCTGCCCCATCTCAGCACCATCTTCTGAGTCTGGACCCCTGTGATATAATTACAGCCGCCTTCTGAGTCTGTATCACTGGAATAGATTACATTCCAGCTACCTACATTTTTTTTCTGAGTTTCTTCTCATTTCTTATGCCTCGTAAGTTCGGGAGTTTATTCCAAAGGGGTCGTGTGAGACGTGCCCGCACCTGCAGCCTCTCAAAGGCAAGGGCACTGTCTTCTTCGCGCTTGTGAAAGCGTGTCTAACGTGGTGGGCGGCGCACCTACAAGTCTGAGAAAGTGTGTTCTGTTAGGCGGCAAGAAATCCACCCTGACACGAGTATCCGCTGCACCGGTGTCCCAGCCCTGTTGCCTTGCATAGCCACCCTGGGACCTTCTGGGTAGGCATTTTCGCTGTGCCCGCAGCAGATGGGCCTTCGCTGCAGGGAGGCCCTGGGAACCAGGCAAACAGCAACTTCCTCCCTGAGAGCAGCTGCAAGCAACAGGGCTGCCGCGGTGAAGGGAACCACACGCCTACTCAAGTCCAGAGCCTGCCTCACAAAGGCCACAGCAGACACACTGTCTTCTTACCCCCAGGGCAGGCTAGTTTCTCTTTTTATAAACAGACGAAGAAGAGGCTTCTGCCCTCCCTTAGATGAAGACAAGTCAGCTCCTCTGACTTGTCATGTTTTCACATCACCCATGATGGGAAACTCCCCTCATCTGTTTCTCGTTTCTGTAGCCTTCTGAGACTTCACCAAGCACTCTGGTTACCCCGGCAGACTTTCTGTTACCTTTCCCGTGTACTCCACAGAGAGTACTGACCTTCAGTACTGGGTTTGCCTGGGTTTCAGAATGCCAACAGCCAAGGGTCAGCTGGTAAAACAACTCACCTTTTTCTTAAGAGAAAGTGCTCTTCATGAGGTTTGGGTCAAAGGATATTTGAAGGAGAAGTCTCATATCTATCACTTATTCATTCAATAACCATTCACACTCTCCTTACACATGCAAAAGAATTCAGAGGGATGCCAGGGACATGAACAACTACAGAAATTAAGAATTCTTTCAACTGGGGATGATAAGCACACTGTCAGCTATGATTTAAGAGTACTCATGGTAATAGAAACAAACATTTCTAGCAAAAAGTTTAGAAGCTGGCGACAGCGGTAAATCCTTCTAGTTAGAAAGAACACTTAGGAGGCTCAGGCAGAAGAATCATGAGTTCCAGGCCAGACTGGCCTACATAGGATGTTCAAGGCCAGTCTAAGCTGGTAGCAAGACCTTGTCTCAAAAACAAAGTTTGAGGCAACAAAAAAAAAAATCACTTTTTAAAAACACGTGTGGAGCCAAGTGGTGCTGGCGCACGACTTTAATCTGCCAGCCGAGGCAGGCTGAGCTCTGAGTTCAAGGATAGCCTGGTCTACACAGAGAAACTTTGTCTTGAAAAACCAAAGGGGGGAAAAAAAAAGCATGTGAGCCTAGTAAAGTGATTAAGAGAACTGAGAACTTGCTGCTATTCCCAGCACCCACATTCCAGCCCTCCTTTGGCTTCCTCGATCACATGGTATATAGACATTCCTGCAGAAAAACTGATACACATAAAAATTAAAACTATTAAGAAGTTGAGGATTATGTATATCTGCCTGTGAGTATGTTTGCATAAGTGGAGGCACTCATGGAAGCCAGAGGTGTTGGATTTCTTGGAGCTGGAGTCACAGGCAGTTGCAAATTGACCTCTGGAAGAGCAGGAAGTGCTCTTTACCATGGAGGCTCCCACCGCCCCTATAAAATAAATATTTTTAACACATGTGTATATGTGTTCATGTGTGCAGGCGCACATGTACGTTCGCACGTGTGGAGGACAGAAGTTAACCTTGGGAATCGGCCTTGGGAACACTGTTTCTCACGGTTTGATCACCTGGTAGGCTAGAGCAGCTGTCCAGTGAACCCCAGGGACCCTCCAGCCTTTGCCCCCGCTGCGCTAGGGTTTCCCTCAAGCATCACCACACCAGCGTTTTTATGTGCATTCTGAGGATAAAACTCAGGTTCCTGGTGCAGACAAGGTTAACACTTTACCAACTGAGTTCCAAACTCACTTTTTAAAAGTGTATCCGTGATCCCCATCACTTTTTAAAAAATATATTTATTCTTATTATTTTTAAGTGTATGTGTGTGTGTGTGTGTGCATGTGCGCACACGCATGTGTGTTCATATGAGTGCAGATGCCCACAGAGGACAGAGGCCTTGGACCCCTGTGCTGGTCCTCTGGAAGAGCAGCACATGCTCTGAACCACTGAGCCATCTCCCTAGACACATATACCCTTTCTTACCCACCTACCTTACCTACAGATGGAACTAAGAAAAAGAATCAAATTCATTGGGTTTGTAGGGGAGAATCATGATTTACAAGGCTAGAAAGGGCAATTGGGGCCAGACCCCTGGGGAAACTTAAATCCAGGCTGAAGAAATATTTGATATACAATAGGACAACAACTAGAGTTTCTTTAAAAAACAACTTTATGGAAGTAGTATTAGCACACAATAAGCTTCATTAAACCACTGGACAATCCAGATAATGAACACAACCATCACACATGGCATTAAGAGCATCACAATCAGAACAGTGATGTTAGGAAGGGTTTTCTGGTTTCTTTTTAAAGGAGTGAATGCTGGGTCGAGAGTGATGGCTCAGTGGACAAAGGCGCTTGCTGCTAAGTCTGATGACATGCATTCAAGTCCTGGGACCCACAGGGTGCAAGGCAACTTGTTCCTGCAAGTTGCCCTCTGGGTTCCATAGGTGGGTGATGGTACATTTGTAGATGGACACACACACACACACACACACACACATTTTTAAAGGAGTAAATGTTCCTTTTGATAACTTTTTTCAAAAGTCTCATAATCATCAGTGCTATGCTAAACTTTAAAGTGAGTTCATGATGTTATGACTAGAGGGTGACTGGGCAGTTAAGAGTGCTTGCTCTTCTCGTCCAGAGGAGGGCCAGAGTTCAGCTCCTAGAACCCTCCTATGGTGGCTCACAACCACCTGTAGCTCCAGCTCCAGGAAATCCAGTGTGCCCTTCTGGCTTCTGTGGGCACTCACACCATACATAACACATAGATGCAGATACACGAAATACAAGTCAATGTTTAAGATGAATTATAATCCTAATACTTAGAAGATTGAGTGTTAAGTTTGAAGCTAGTCTTGTCCACAGAAATCCTTTTTCAAAGAAAAAGATAAAACACATTTTATAATGTGTATAGAAATAGAACAACAGATAAAAGAATTTTTTTTAACCTGGTGGCAGTAGATAAGACAAGCTGGAATATTAAGGGGCAGGAATGCAAAAGAGTAATCAACCAGAGACAAGGGCCAGACAGGTGTCAATAAAGCCTCGAGGATGCTGGGCTGTAGTGGCACCTTTTATCCCTTTATCCCAGAACTCAGGAGGTAGAGGCAGGTGGATCTCTGAGTCCAAGGCCAGTCTACAGAGCTAGTTCCAGGACAGTCAGAGCTACACAGAGAAACCCTGTCTGGAAAAGACAAATAACCAAACAAAAACAATAATAAAAATCTCTAAGAAACACTGAGGCAATAAGGGAAAAAAAAAAAAAAAAGGACAATGATTAGAGGAAAAGGGTGGGTAAAAAAACAAATCAACAAACCAAAAGCCTGTGGTTTTACTCTCTGGATAGCAATCTGGGAGGTTAGGAGATAAAGTAGCATACAGATATGAGCAGTGGGGGTCATGAGATGTCTCAGAAGATTACTGCCATGTCTAACAGTCTGAGCTCCACCAAAGTATAATGTTTCATTTATTTTTTTTCAACAATCCTGTGGTTACTAAATTATCTAGTTAATAGAAGTGGAAACTAAAACACAGAGGAATTACATCGTTTGTCCAATATCACATCATTAACCCACAGTGAAACCAAACTGTTAAAGCCAGGCAGTCCAGATGATTTCTGCTTATGGAGTAAAACCACCCTCAAGTTCACCATCTTGAATCTATAGTGAGGGCTGGAGAGATGGCTCAGCGGTTAAGAGCACCGTCTGCTCTTCCTGAGGTCCTGAGTTCAATTCCCGGCAACCACATGGTGGTTCACAACCATCTGCAAGGTGAATCTGTAGTGATGTAAAGGACAAAGAAACAAAAGAGCTACTTCAGCAGCACACTCATTCCTCTGCACATGGCTAATCAAAGGAGGGGAAGTGGCCAGCCTGTTCAACTCCACCCAAAAGTCACCAGGGCTTTACTTACATTCAGGTGAGCGTGCTGTTTGGAATCTACCTTGATTGCTGTCTTCTCACTTGTTAGCTTATTATGGATGCAGTGAAATACACAGATCCTCGAAGCTACAAGCTTTGCTTCCCGTCACTCTTGCTTGTAAGACTGGAACTCACTCACGTGGTAGGAGAGAACCCAGTCCTGCACAAGCTGTCCTCTGACTGAAGAGATGGCTCTGTGGATAAAGGTGCTTGAAGTGGAAGAACAGGACTAAGTTCAAGTCCCAAGAACCGTATAAAAGGGAACAACAGATATCCGTGCCTGTAACCCCAGCACTGGGGGTCAAGATTGGCAGATCCCTGGCAGTTGTAGACTTGTCAGCCTAGTTGAAACCACAAGCTTCAGGTTGAGTGAGAGATCCAGTCTCAAAAAAATAAGGTGGGGGTTGGGAATTTGGCTCAGTGGTAGAGTACTTGCCTCGCAGTGTGAGGACCTGGGTTTGGTCCTCAGCTCTGGAGAAAGAAAAATAAGGTGGGCAACCTTATTCATCTTTTAACTTCCACTTATGTGTCCGGGAGTACACCCTCAGTGTACACACACATGCACACACACACACATCAGACAACAGGCCAGATGTGGGGTGTAATGCATCAACTCCTGCTCTAAAGAGAGGGTCTCACATTGTATGTATCATACTCACCTGCACAGCTGAAAATGTAGGTTCCTAGGCTCTAGCCACCCTTCGAAAACCAGTCCCTGAGGAAAGGTTCTGGCAATGAGCAGTTCACTGAGGTCCACGAGTGGTGTGTAAACCATACTACAGAAAGTTCAGTATTATTATCGTGGGGCTATCCACCAGAGAAGACTGCTTGGCTATGGGTTGGAGCTGATAGAAAGCCTTAATTAACCGGCCAGTGACTACACTGGGTGTTCGGGTGTTCAGGAATCATGGAGTTGTCCTGGTCTAGTTGCATTGAGAGGTATGTGTCATGAGTTTGTCAGACTAGAGCCCATGGTTCCTGGACACTGTGTGCCTTTCGGTTCCTGAAAAATCTGCGGCATTCCCTCAGGCAGTGACGTGTTCAGGCCCCCTCTGTGTTTCTCTGCATCCCCTAGAAGTCAGCAAAGCATACAGAGGCTTGACAGGACAGTTAGTCTTACCTGTAGCGCTTACAAATGTCATAGTACCCTGGCAACTACGACTGCATCGATCCTGGCAACCTCCATTGCATTCTGTTTTTGATAAAGGTATAAAAGGTCTGATTGCCTGCAATAAAATCCTCTAGGCCTCAGTCTTGCCGAGATCCCTCCATCCTGGACCGCCTTTTATTTATCACCAACCATATAAGAAAACACTGGCTTGGATCCCAGTGTGGTACCAAGCCTTTCTCAGGGTGAGCTTTTAAGCACAAAACATACTCTGGGCAAGTGTATGGACTGCTTAGTTTCCTATCAGCTTGACACAAGCTACAGTCATCAGAGAGGGGGGAGCCTCAGCTGAGGAAGTGCCTCTAGAAGATTCTGCTGTAGGAACTTTTCTTAATTAGTCATCAATGGGGAGGGGCCAGCCCATTGTGGGTGGTGCCTTCCCCGGGATGGTGGTCCTGGGTTCTATTTGAAAGCAGGCTGAGCAAGCCAGTGAACAGCACCCTCCACGGCATCTGCGCTAGCTTTTGTCTCCTGGTTCCTGCCTTCACTGTTCATATGTAACTGTGAGTGAAAACACAAACTTTCCTCCCGAAGTTTCTTTGGTAATGCTGTTCCATCACAGCAATAGTAACCCTAACTAAGACAACATACTTCAGTTAACAAGAATAGTTAGCCAGAAGTGGAACTACCTAAGCCAAAAAGCAAGGTTAGCACATTTAGAGACTTTCCCAGAACTATACACTTTGATGATTAGGTCATCATGCTGAGTTTTATGGCCTGAATGGTACCTCCATCACGGAGTCTGTTGTGCTAAGATCTGGGGACCTACAAGGTCTGGGGCCCTGCTACACTCCCCACTTGTCTTAATGAATGAGTCAAACTGTGGATTCATCCTACTTTAAAGAGGTACAGTTGGTCCTAAGGACCATTTATTTTACTGAACTGAAATATAATTGGCTGTGTAGTTTAAGATGCAGGGACCTGCAGTTAATACAGCCAGAATGAGAATTAAAAACCTAGCCTGTGGTGATAACAGAGTTGCTAGCTGGTGGGGAAGGGGGGACCAAGAGAAAAGAGATTGGTATCAATTGTTTGATTAATGTCTTTATCTCATCCTTTCATTTAAAAAATATTTTTTATGAGTGCTCTATCTGCATGTAAACATGCATGCCAGAAAAGGGCATCAGATTCCAGTATAGATGGTGGTAAGCCATCATGTGTTGCTGGGAATTGAACTCAGGTCCTCCGGAAGAGCAGACAGTGCTCTTAATTGCTGAGCCATCTCTCCAGCCTGTCTCATTCTCTTTCTGAGATTTTTCACAACCATAGCAAAATTTTATCTCATTGCTCCTGATCAATTAGCTCAGAAACAAGTTTCTTCCAAAGCCAGGCATACTTCCCTTTGTCTCATGAGAAGTCCAAGCCACTCTGATTTTGTAGGACCATTTCTGTAAGGGACTCTGTTTTAATTCAGAAATGGAAACTTAATACCTTCAGGTCCTGATCAAACTGTTTACTTAGTTTGGAAAGCATCAGAAGAGGCACATTTAGTCAAACCATTAGTACATGCCCTCCAAATTGTCTTAGGGGCTCGGTAATATTGCTGTAATCCAAATAAATTAACCTGTAAGGCAGACTAGCAGGCATCAGAATTAGGGGCAGTGTATGAAGCGTTAAAGGATATTAGACAAGTCTCAGCCTACAGCAGGTCTTCCAATATTATTCTGGCTGCCCCCAGTTACAGTGGGTTTTGTTGGTCAGTGAGCTAACAGTGTGGTTAGTTCTTAGCCTTGTGTAATCCAGGGGCTGGGTGTCTAAGCAGAACCAGCAGTCCTGGCCAGTTTATGTCTGGGAATAATTAACTAAGCAGTGGACCTTTTCAGGACTAGAAATAGAGAATGGGATCCCTCAGGTCCTGGACATCAGGAGGTAGGACTCTGACCCTGGGTGTGTTTGGGACCTGGTTGTGTCTGGGGACCTGAGTGGTATAGTTCTTGGTAAGCATATCCCCAGGGTCCCTTCCTGTGGCATAGAGTCTGAGTCTCCAGATTTTCCCTGTTTCTAAACTGCCAGGAAAAGTTTAAAGGAATTTTCCAGGAAGCCTCAGTTCCACAACCACAGTTTTTGCAATAGAAACTCCGTTGTCCCTTATAACTAGGGGCCCAGCTGCAGGGCATGCACACAGTTGTAAACTCTGTGTTCCTATCTCAAAAAGATAAACTCCCATATCTTTCCTTTTTCAAATACAACCCGACACTTCAAGTAGACATCAGTGAGCAAAAGTCAAGATGCATATGGATTGCTCGTCTATAATCACATTAGCTAATGCCTTCCCCGTGTCTGTCTTCCTTAGTTCCCAGGTCCGGCCTGAGGTAGCAGTGGGTCGACCTGAGGAGGTGCAGGGGCAGGGAATCCAAGGGTTCGGTGCCTGGTGAAACCTTAATTTTAATGGGTCCGTGGTCCAGGAGACAGTCCACTTGGCAGCAGTGTCTGGGGCCTCTGCAGCTCTCTTGACCTGGCGTGATAGATTCATGGACCCAGCTACCTTCACAGCTATAGGGATGGAGAGAATCACCACGTGGTGTCCTTTCCAAGTCGGTTCCAGCACCCCTTTGGCTACCCACTTAACCCAGATGCTATTACTGGACCCGAACGAGGGGAAACTGGTGGTTGAGTCTCTCAGATAGTCCAGTGACTAGCCTGGTATTGAGTCACACAGACATTGCACAGCCAGCTTTCTGGTGTTCCTCAGACGAGGGCTTCAGTGTGGGCTCTGTGAGTATAAGATCTTGAGCCAGAATTCCTGTTTTTCATTAGAGTAGCAGTAGGTGTGCCACTCTGTGGCTCCCGGCTCCAGTCATTTGGGCAGGTATGCCGCAGGGTGTTTGCATGGCCCCGAAGTTTGGGCTAAAACTCCTTTTGTAATGCCTTTTGTTTCATGGACAAACAGATGAAAAGATTTTGAGACATCTGGAAGTTCTAGGCCTGGAGCTAAAGTCAGAGTTGTTTTTAAAGCCTCACCCACACACAAAACACCAATGCACATATAATAAAGATTAAAAAAAAAGATTTTAACTAAAAACTCCTCACTTCCTTTAGATTCCAAAATCACTAGCAGACAAAAGTCACACCAAAAGACAGGGCTAAACCTCAAGAAAAAGTTTCTGACATGCTATTACCTTCAAAACATCGCCAGCAAAAGTCTGCCCTGGTGCTTGAAATTTTACCAGTAAGAAATTACTTTGTCAGAAGGCCTTGGTCTCAACAAAGTCTTATTAAAACTCACATAAGAAGAGAAAGTATAATGTCACTGTAGGCTTCTAGGGGGTGCTCCCAAAGTCAACAATCAGTAAAAAAATAACACTGGCTAAATTGAAGAAAGCATGTTTTAATTGTCAAAATCAGTCACCCCCATCTGTCAGAGCAAGTGATGTACAGTTTGGGGACAATCCCACTTCTTCAGCTCTCCAGGTTTTCCTAGGAAGAACGATAAGAATTAATCAAAAGAATGGTCCTTGGGAACTCTCTAGGAATCTAGGGAATATCTGCAGATTCCTCCAGAGACTATCACATCTCTTACCACAACATCTATTAATCCCAGAAACCGAAAGGAACACTCTAAGATGGTGGAAACTCTACAAGTTATAAAGTTACAGGCTTAGTGTTTGTCTTCTAATGAGAGAAAGCAAGAAAGGATGTGAATTTAGGTGGTTGGGAAGGTGCACAGATCTTAGAGAAGCTGGGGGAGGAGAAACTGGAATCAGATGTAAGATAGAAAAAAAATCTATTTTCAATAAGAAAAATAAATTAATTTTTTAAATGATAAAGGTGCCAGGCAGTGGTGGTAGGCAACTTTAATCCCAGCACTTGGGAGATAGAGGCAGGTAAATCTCTCTGAGTTTGAGGACAGCCTGGTCTATAGAGGGAATCCCAGGGCAGCCAGGGCTACACAGAGAAACCCTGTCTCAAAAAACAAAACAAACAAACAAAAACCAAAAAATATAAAGGCTCAGAATACCTCCTATAGTCAACTCTACAACAGATGAGACTAGCTGTTTTATTTTGATTTTTTTTCTATTAAGAACTTTTTTCATACAATGCATTTTGTCATATTTTTCCTCTTCCTAATTCCTCCCAGATCTTCCCCACCTCCCTAACCAACTTTATGCTTTCTTTCTCTCTCTCTCTTTTTCTCTCTCTCCCTCCTTCTTTAAAAAACAAAGTCCAAGGGCTGGAGAGATGCCTCGGAAGTTAAGAGCACTTGGCTGTTCTTCCAGAGTTCAGTTTCCAGCAACCACATGGTGGCTCACAACCTTTGATGATGTGATCTGGTGCCCTCTACTGGCCTGCAGGCACACATGCAGACAGAACACTATACATAATAAATAAATAAATAAATAAATAAACACCAAAACACACACACACACACACAACCCCCCCACAAAAACAAAAATCAGGAACCAAAATATATAAATAAAAGGTCAGTGAGAGGGGGAAAATACCTACACAAAGCAAAATGAGACGTAAAGTCTACAACAGTACCATTGAGTTTGTTTTGTATTGGCCATCTACTCCTGGGCATGGGGCCTACCTTGAAATAGTTAATATGCCCAATGAGACTTCATTGGAAAATACTAGTTTCTACTTTGCCAGCAGGTACCAGTTGTAGTTAACTTCTTGGATATGGGTGGGAGCCTGTGTCCACTTTTCCCGTCTCAGGGCTGGAATCACATTTGACTTGAACCTCAGGCTGTGCACACTGCCAGCGTCACTGTGAGGTCATGCGTCACTGTGAGGTCATGCGTCATCGTGAGGTCATGCGTCACCGTGAGGTCATGCGTCACCGTGAGATCATGCGTACACCACTCCTGTTGTGTCTGGAAGACACTGCTCCACAAACTGGTCTTTGCTACGTAATAGTCATTATTCTGGGGGCTGGGAAATGGCTCAGTAGGTACAGTGCTTACCACGAGCATGAAGATATGAGTTCGGATCCCCAGAGCACATGTAGATGGGTGTGGCAGTACACAACTGTAATCCCAGTGCTCCTACAGCAGGATGGGAGGCAGAGAACAAGCTCCCAGGAAATCGTGAGCCAGCTAGCCTTGTCTATGTAGTGGAACTACAGTGTGAAAGGTGAGGACCAACTTCCAGGATTGTTCTCTGGCCTCCATATATGAGCTGTGGCATACAAGTGCCTGAATTCAGGAGTGCGCGCCTGCGCGCGCGCACACACACACACACACACACACACGATTATTCTAAATTCCCTCAACACATATTAATGATGTCAAGGAACAAAGACTCAGAAATGTATCAGGAAGCAGAGTAAAGCCAGGCTGAGATTAGAACTCCACCACCAATATACTTTATAGCTGATATATATAGATGATAACAATTCGCTTTATAGCCAGCCAACCATCAACATTTCAGGCAGCATTGTCCAACTGCCACAGGCTGGACGTCTATTTCCTTTTTCTGAGGCAACTTACAAAATGGTTCATAATTAAGAGTCCTACTTATTTAAAACCAAAACAGCACAAATGCCCAGCACAGTGTGGGGCTTAACGGACACTTACCCATCCGCCCTGGTTCTGGATGAACTCTCGGACGGCTGTGTTCCCATTGATCATGCTTGTCATGCAGCTAGCCACCTGTCTTGCCACTTGACGAGGAGCCCTACAAGCCACATACTGAAGAAGTTTCACGGTCGCTCCCAGAAAGGCTCTTTCGAAAGCTAAGGTGGGATCCTTAGCACACCAGAAACTGCTGAGAGACTCTACTGTGTCCTTGACTACAGCTCCTCCCTGATGAAGGAGACAGGCTCTGTCAGTGTGACTCAAACAGGACCGAGTCTACAAGTCTGAGAAATGCTCAGAAGTGGCAAATGTACCGCCTGAGGTCATATTACAGGGCAGACGAACAAATTTCACTTTAATATTTTGTTATTTTAATATTAGAAAAACATTGATTTATCAAGCTCATAATTTCAAGATAGTATTCGGTAGGGTGAACAAAATACTTTGAAAGAAAGCTATTAATCACATGAGATTGAGCAGGTCAGACTGTAAAGGCATATTTCCATGATTAGGAAATGTGTAGCAAAGTCTAAAGTTAAAAACAACAACAAAAAAACATCCTCTTTTTCCCCCTCCCAAATAAATTGGTACAAAAGCTATTAGGAGGGATCAATATGTATCTTTAGGGTAGAAAGGGGCCCAGCACTGGCCAGAATGTCAAATTCTAAAAAACAAACACACAAAAACACAGAAGCAAAGAATAAGCTTTGGAAGAGACCTAGGTCTAAGGCTGGTTGGTTTTAAATTTATGTATTTCTTTACTTGATTAATGTATGTGTGCACACATGGCACAGTGCACATGTGTTAGTTAGAGGACAACTTGCAGGAGTTCACTCTTTCCTTTCACATGTGCGTCCTGAGGACTAAACTCAAATTGTCACCGAAGCCAGCAGTTTACCCATGGAGTCATCTCTCAGTGGCTCTATATCTTAGTTTCTAAGTATCAGTTTTCACTGAAAGAAACCAGAATTCCCTGGAGAATAACTGACTCCCAGCTAGCATTAAGACCTTCTGCTAGAAAGTAAGTAAAGTTGAAACATGACAAAGAGACAGGTCACACAGTTCTGTCAACAAGACAGGACAAACTCAAGTTTATTCAGGGATAGTCAACATTTCCCATAAGCTTCAAATGTCAAGGTCATAAGGAAAGTCTGAGGGACCAACACAGACCAAAGGAGACTAGAAAACATAACTGGCACACATCAACCTGGTTTGGTTATTCCACTATAAATTACAGTGTTAGGACAAGTGACAAAAATGGAATGGACTCTAAGGATTCAATACTACTGTATCACTGTTCATTTCCTGGTTTGATGTTTACATTGTGGTTCTATAAAAAATATCCTTACTTGAAGGACGTATAAAAGTATTAAAGAGTGAGGAACTATCCTATTAACTATTCTCAAATGACTGGAGAACTCTCCTATAGCATACTTAACTTGAGTTTGAAACAATTTCAAATGTTTTTGTTTTTTTTTTTCCTGGTTGTTGTTTGTTTGCTACTGTCCAAAGTCTAGAAGAGTAGACCCAGCTACCAGCTGCCTATGAGAGGCTCGGGGCCACAACTGGCAGTAAGATTCTGTCTAAACACAAGGTGCCCATTAGGAAGAGTAAAGTGTGCTTCTGAATTCAGTCTGGATTCATGTCCTAGCTTCAACATTTACAGAGTATATTTCTTGTTTCCTTATGGCTGCATTTTTTATGTGCTTCAATGGTATTGAGTCAGGAAATTCATATTGCAGGCCTATTGTGTTAAGGCACTATTGTGATAAGAAGGAAGCAGGTTTGGTACTTGCTCCCATGGTGTTATGTGCTGATTCAGAGATTGCTCTAAGAGTGGCAGTTTCTATAATAATTCCCACACAAGTGTAATGATTAAGCCATGAAATGCAATCATGTGAGGTAATAAGCACTTGCTGTCGTTAACATAATCATAATCAGCAACATCCACTGGATCACTGTCTCATGGTCTTTGGAGCTAACAGAGTCCAAGGGTTACTGCCCATAATCAGAGTTCTGATGAGAAGCCGTGAGGCTTCTTAAAGGGTTCATCTCGACTCGCATCTAAAGTATCTGATATTTCTGATTCTCACTCTGGACCCTTGGACGAGGGGAGGAACCTATTCTCAACAAAGTTAAGCATTAAAAATATGGATAATGGGGCTGATGAGATATCTTACAATTAAAGATACTTGCCACACTAGCCTGGGTTCAATCCCTGAAATCCACACAAAGGTGGAAGGGGAGAACGCCACAAAATTGTCTTCTGGCCTCCACAGATATGCACTGGCACATGTGTCCCCCTCCTTACATAAATACACACATACAACAACAACAACAATAATAAATATACATAAAAGATTATTTTCTAAGAATAAAGAACTACAAACATGATCTATGCACACTAAGGGCAGCTCTGACGAAGCTTTAGTTCCTTCTATACTGCTGGGTTTTTATTACTATCTAAAGAATTAGCCATCTCATTTCCTTCTATAGCTTCCTGAACAAACACAAACCTCCAAATCTTCACAGATCATTTCTATTCCTAGTATACTGAAATTAGAAAAGAAAAGAAGGGAGAAAATTAAAGTTTGAAATAGAACAGAACAAACAATATTAAAAAGCAAAAGTCTGACCTGTCCTTGAGTGATTTTCGAAATGACATTATTGGCAGAAGCTTCCAACTCTCCATTGAACTCGTCACCCAGCATTCTAAGGCGGCCAGCAATAATAGCCACATCAAAAGAGCAAGGCTCTCCTAAGAGAGAGGAAACATTTTCAACATGCCTAAAGAAATGAGAAGTCTCCTGACTTTGGGCAAAAGAGAAATGTTCTCGAGTCTTGTTTTTTGGTTTTTGAGATGGGGTTTTTCCGTGTAGCCCTTGGCTGTCCTGGAACTCGCTCTATAGGTCAGGCTGGCATTGGCTACGCTCTCAAGTCTTTCAGTTTTGGCATTGTTTGTTCTCAGTAGCAGCAGCCAGACAATCCCTTTTATTGATAAGCTCCTTTCTTTCAAGTGTTGTGGAAAATTTAGGACTTGCCTTTTGAGAAAATAGAGGAAGCAGACTCTGATTCTTTTACCCACCTGTAATCACCGCCTCCAAGCAGGAGCCTTACCTGAATGTGGTTCATCTGCATCCGGTAGGTTCCTATTAGAACACTGAAATTTGGGGGTCAAGAAGTCTACCAGTAGAGTATTCATGATGCATTCTGTTTGCTCTTCAAAAGTCTGAGGGTTCTTCACTGTAGACATTTTCCACAGAGCATGTGGTTCTCAGCTCAACAGAAGGTTTGAGAACCTGGCAAACCAGTTGTGCCTGCTTTCCTCTTATTGCTTCCTAACTGGATATATCCCAGAATCTCTCCCACCAACCTTCCCAAAGTAACTGCTCAAAAGAGTGGGACCTCTCTCAATAAAAAGACTCTTCAGTTCCTTATCTCAGAGCCACAACCTTGCCAGTACATAAGATTAATGAGTAGCTCTTATAGATAAACACACAGAATTGAGGAAGATTCTCTTGAGCAATTTAATTAAGAAATACTTCCTGTTCTGGAGCTGATGTAATTTAAAGGGAGATTTCTGAAGCTATGAGAGACGAGCATTCAGCTTCTGGTTAGGGCATTCCTTTGGCACAATTAGACAATGATTATTTACTGAGCATTTATGTCTAGACTATACTTAGCACTACAGATAACAGAAAAATGGCATGGCCACAGCTCCTTGTGAAGCTTACACTTCAGCTGAAATGACAGCCATTGACAAATCACATAGCTTCTTGTGCTCTTAAGATACAGTGCAAAGTATAAAGGGGAAGCAAAGCTTGTGGGCTGGTAAGGCATCCTTAGAGTAGAAACATCTGAAGTTAGTTTGGAAGGATAAGTGTGGATTCATTAGGCTAAAATAAAATAAAAGACAAAGACTGACATGAAAGGATGACAAAGATAAAGGCTAGGAAGGTGAAGAAGAAAAAATACCTGTTTAGATGTTTGAGGAATTAGAGTGATAACAAAATATTTCAAAGGGAAATTGTGCACATTAAGTTAACATGTATGAAATGATCAGATACTATCTGGTATGTGGTAAATGTTAAATAGCCTGTGTTCAGCTCAAGGATTAGTGATCAGTAAAAAGATTCATTCTTCAACTCAAAGTTTGTCCTAAAGGGTTACACTCCATTATTGTTTTTAGGAGCTCTCAGGCTTGAATTCACTGCAGTGGCTGTGAATTCCAGGACACCCAGGGCTACACAGAGAAGCCCTGTCTAAAACAAACAAACAAACAAACAAACAAACAAACACCTTGAGAACACTCTCTTTTGCCCAGATTCGGGAGACTTGCCATTCCTTCGGCACAGTGGTGCCTTCTCAAATCTGGGTTTAGCTTCATTAAGAAGGCAGCCTATGGATGGAGAGATGGCTTTGAGGTCTGGGTTCCAGATGCATTATTCTAACCTACCAGTAAACCTAACACCCAAATTTATCTTTCCCAGTAAAATTAATAGCTTCAACTGTAACCATAAGAGATTTAAGCATAAACGGTAGGCCAGTATTCAGGCTGGGATTTCTATCCTGCAACCTAATAAGAGACAATAGTCTATTTTCTGCCTGTTCTTTAAAAAAAAAAAAAAAAAAGAACTAATATACAACTGTTAAAATGATCAAAATCTACCCACTGGCTGCTCAGTTTCCAAGTGGGTTCCCTGAGAAAGAGGTATAGCGGCCAGCTCTCTGATCACCTCCCCCGGGGGGGGGGAGGTGTAGCCTTGTCAGGCACAGAGGAAGATGATGCAGCCAGCCTTAATGAGATCTGATAGGCCAGGGTCAGATAGAAGGGGAGATATTCCCTTATCAGGAGACTAGGGAAAGGGCATGGGGGAGAAGAGGGAGGGGGGTGGCACTGGAAGAAGACAAGGGAGGGGCCTGTAGTGGGGATGCAAAGTGAAGAAATTGTAATAAATAAATATATAAATACATTTAAATTTTTAAAAATGGTCAAAATATAGAATGAGGCACCAAGTGCTGGAGAGCACGTGAAGTGACAGGAACTCTCATTCACAACTTGTGGGAATGTGAAATGGTACAGACACTTTGGAAGATAGTTTGGCAGTTTAAGAAAAAAAGAAAGGAAAAACTCAGCATTTGTATTACCATATAATACAGGAATTGCACTCCTTGGCTTTTGCAGTAAGAAATGAGAACTTATATGTACAACAAAAACCTGCTTGTAGACATTTGCAAAAGCTTTACTTATTTTATAAGCAGGTCCTCATGTAGCCTGGGCTGGCTTCTAACTTACTATGTAACTAACAATTACTTTACTCTTTCATCCTACCATCTGTCTCCCACCATATCTGGTTTATGTGGTAGGATGCCACCCAGTGTTTCATGCATACTAGGCAAGCCCTTTACCAATGAAGTTACATCCCAGCCCTGTTTACGGAAGCTTCAGTGGAGGGACAGGTAAGCCAACTTCAATCCATCCAGCAATAAAGTATTATTCAGCCTTAAAATGATTAGCCATGAAAAGAAAGGAGGAATTTGAGTAACTGGACTTAGCTACATAATTGATGAGGTAAGTTCAGCAATTATAAGGATGCTCCACTCTGACTGGGGATGTTGGGAATGCATGTGACATTCCCAGCATCCCAATCCCATGCCGGGGTAGGCCCTCCCACATCAATCGTCAATCAAGAAAATAACCCACAGACATGCCTATCAGCCTATTGGAGGTAATTCCTCTGTTGGACTTTCCTCTTCCCAGATGACTCTAATTTGTATCAAGTTGACAGAAAGAACCTAAGATAATCAATTACTATTAAGTTGTTTTCAGTCCTTCAACATCAGATAATCCCTCCCAGTTTTAGTATCTGGATCAATGAGTCCTATTTCTAAGTTGGTTTCGACATGTGGACTATGGATATGAAATGAAAGTTACAAGTACACTGTGACTTTCCAACTAATGCCTTTCCAACTAAGACAAACTAACTTTCATTGACTGATGTTTTTTTCTTGTAACAAGTGTATTAATAAATTAGAATACAAAGTTGGCCATACTAAAAGAATACTAAAAGGGAATGAGAGGGAGGAGAGGGAAAGGGGAGGAGGAGGAAGAGGAAGAAAGAGAGAGAGCAATAGAATGAGTACACATATACTCTCAGTGGAAATTCTAGGACATAATTCTCTTCACAGTAGAGCCAACCTTAAAAATGTAAGGATTCTATTGAATACATTTATGACATGCTGGAGAGATAGCTCAGTAGTTATAAGCACTTGCTGCTCTTGAAGAAGACACACACTCAGTTCCATCACCCACTGGGTGGCTTACAACCAGTTCCAGGGCATCTGACACCCTGTTCCGGTTTCCACAGGCTGCCACAGCCCTGACAATTTCTTCATGTAAATACAAGGGGTTGTAAAAAGAATAAACTTAGTTCCTTATAACTTAGTGGCTCAGCAGTGAACAGTGGCTTGCTGGAAGCTAGTCCTGATTTAAGAAGGCTGATAAAACGCCCTGGACTGCTGATCACTTACTAGAAGCATGAACAACATACACACACTTGGCAGACAAAGCAAGCAGATCCTTATGAAACCTCACACACACATGCACACATACAAACAGACAAAACAGGTTTTGTAAACATATATGTAAATATACAAATATAAATATATGCATACATACAGACAGACAGACAATATATACAGACAATTAAGACATAAAAACAGATTTTTGGATGAAGTGGGTAGCCTCAACAACTTTAATTCTGTTTGGGTTTTTATATAATCTAATACAAAGGTTCTCTACGTATGGAAAAAATTACCTCATTCCAAAATAGATACAGCCATTACATAAAAAGGGAGTTACAGTAGGAGTGTGGATCCTACTATTGAACTAGATATTTTGTTTATTATACGTTTAAAGCAGCAGTTTTATCTATATGCTCATTATGAGTTCAAAGTAGAAGTTTTATCTTTTTCTTATTTCAAATGTACATTGTGTTCAAAGCAAGTTTTTTATGTCAAGGTTTTTCTAAGAAACAGGTGTCTATCTTGTTTTGTATCGCTAACCATTTATTCTTTTTTCTATATTCATATGATCTTTCTTATTATGGTGTATACCTGGGCCTTATTGTTGGACTTAAGCCTAGAATGAATGTATCTCCTGGATTATTGATTTGTTTCAATCTTGTTTTCCTTCTTGGTGTAATTCACATGGAGGTTCACAGATCTCCTAGAAGTTTTTGTTACATTGCAGGAGGGTTTTTAAATTACTGAAATCAAGCCAGAAATTCTTTAATATTATCAGGGGCTGTGCCATCATCATTTGTTTAAGCAGCACTATGTCATGAAGGTACATCTTCAAAATAATCTGCAGGAAATATGGCCAACAGAGTGATGCAATAAGCAGCGAGGGTCTCTGCCATGGCAGGAACAGGAGACAAGCACGGAAAGGCGGTGTAGCAAAAATAAGCAGTCTGGAGGCAAAATCCTTGAGGCCTTGCCTAAACCAGGGGTACATCCATTCGTCAGCCATGCAAAACACAAGTGGGCCACCTCCAGGAAGCTTGCTTGCTTGCTTCTGCCAATCCAGCATGCAATTGCTCCCAGCAATCCTATATCCTCATGGTACTTTAAGTTGACAGAACTACCTGGAATTTTCTTCAGCACCTACATAGACAATCCATGCTTTAACTGAATAAGAATATAGAAAAAAAAAAAAAAACTTCTTTCTACATTTTTTTAAAAAGATCTTCTACTTCCTTTGACAACTCCTGGAGATACATAATCTACATGAGTGGTTTCTCAAATTGAGGTACTATTGCCTTTGAAAATTCTAGATATTTTTAGTTGTCACAAGTTGGGTGTGTATTAGCATCTATCAAGTAGGGATCCGACATACTACTAATGATCTTATAGTCTACAGAAAAGCTTCCCACAACAAAGAATTACATTCTCCTAATTGTTTTCTGTTGCTATGATAAATCATGACCAAAAGCAACTTACAAAGGTAAGGGTTTAACTTACAGGTTCCCATCTTTGAGGGAAGCCAGGATAGTGACTCATTCCAGGAACCTGAAGCAGGAACCACAGAGGAATGTTGCTCACTGACTTGCTTTCTCTGGCATGTTCATCTAACTTACATAGCTTAGGTTTATTTGCCTAGAGATGGCACCATAGTTGGATGAGCACTCCTATACGAATTAGCAATCAAGAAAATGCCCCTGGACATAGCCACGTGCTAATCTTATGGAGGTAATTCTTCAACTGAGATTCCTCATTTCCAGGTGTGCCAAGTTGACAACCAAGATTAGCTATTGTCTCCCGAAAGTTTATATTGCCACTTTAAAGAAATCCTGGCCCACCAGAAGTGATGGCACATGCCTTTAATACCAGCACTCTGAAGACAGAGGCAGGCAGTGGATCTCTGAGTTCAAGGCCAGCCTGGTCAACATAATGAGTTTCAGGACAGCCAGAGCTACACAGACTCAGTCTCAAAACAAAACAAAAAAACCAAACTGAACATTAATTAATTAACCAATTAAATCAATCCTGGCCTAGATGGAACATACTTCAAACATCAGTCACAGAATATGATTAGTGTAGGAGCCACCAAGATGGTCCAGTGAGTAAAGCTGCTTGCTGTCAAGCCTGATGTCCTAAGTTCAATTCCTGCTACCCACATACTGGAAGGCAAGGATTGACTTCCCTAAGTTGTCTTGATTTTTAAACACACACCCTAGCACTCATACACTCACACATAGATGCACAAAATAAATACTTCTAAGAAGACCACCAGTCTAGTTACTTACAGCCATTCATTCAGTAAATATTAAGAAATATTATGGTGACTCTACTGTAGAGACATAAGAAAAACAAGACCTTCACTACCCATAGAATTATTCAGCTGGAAGACTCCTTAATAAACAACTCCCAAAATATAGGCTCTTTCTTATTAAACAACTCAACACTATTTACTATTCACTCTATGAAGAACCTGTTGAGAGAAGTCTTGAGTGAAAAAACTATCTGTTAAGATAATGTAACCAGGCTTGATGGCATGAGCCTTTAAACCTAGCACTTAGGAGGCAAAGGCAGGAGAATCTCTGTTGAGTTTGAGGCCAGGATGGTTTACATAACAAGGTCCAGACAGGGCTAGACAGTTAAGCCCTGTCTCAAAAAAAACCCCACAAAGCCCACCATGCAATTTATGAACTAAGTAGATGATGAAATGCTACCATAAGCCCTTTATAAGATGTGCCTTGAGCTCAATTTGTTATGTTCTCTGCTTCCATAGGGAAAAATCTATCATATGAAATTCTTTATTAACTTCCTATAGGATCCTGTACATGTCACTTCATGTCAGCCATGGAACTACATGTACATTTCTCTTACAAATTAAAATCTGAGCCAGGTGGTGGCACACGACTTTAATCCCAGCACTCAGGAAGGCAGAGGCAGGAGGATCTCTATGAGTTTGAGGCCAGTCTGGTCTATAAAGCGAGTCCACGACAAGCCAAGGCTACACAGAGAAACCTTGTCTCAAAAAAAAAAAAAAAAAAAATCTGATGGCAGGTCAAAGGGAATTACTACCAACCTTGAAGATACCAGATACAACTCCACACATGTACCATGGCACACAAACACACAGTTAACTGTAGTAAGAATCTAAAAAAAAAAAAAAAAAATCTGATAACAAAGAAATGCTTCCCTTCATTCTGACGCCAAATCACTTATAAAGCCAAGTCTGAAGCTCATGTATCAGCCCTTATACTCTGAACATCTATTTCTCCGTTCCGACCTGAGTGGAATTAACTGATGTTTTATTTTCCCTTTTCTGGATAGTTTGGTCTTACTACAGTTCGCTGTCTTTCCGTTTCGTCTACAGCATTAGTGATATCACCGTATAAAACAGTTGAGCATGAATAAAATAAAAACTGAGCACAAGCAAAAGAAAACAATGACAACAGAACTCCAGAAGTATGCTAGCAACTTAATTTTTTTCCTTACACTTATTATTTGAGTGAGAGGGGTGCTCACACCTGAGACACGGTACATGAGTGGAGGTCAGACAAAAACCATGGGGAGCCAGTTCTCTCCTTCCATCACGTGGATCCTGGGGATTGATTTCAGGTTATCAGGCTTGGCTACAGGTGCTTTACCCACTAAGCCATTGTGCCAGCCCATTTAAAAACAATTTTTAAATATGTATTGCATGCAGTGGAACATACTTTGTACCATGGCATATATGTAGATAATCGTCAGAGAATACCATGTGGAAGTTGGTTCTCTCCTTTAGTGTGGTCGGAGGTTTCCAACTCAGGTTTGCAAGCTTGGCAGCAAGCACCTTAGCTGCTAAGCCATCTTGTCAGGACTCCTCTTGTTTCTTGATAATACTGCATGTATCCCAGACTGGCCTCAAACACCCCATGGCAGCTGATACTGACTTGAACTTCTAATCGTCCTGCTTCCAACTCCTGAGCACTAGGAATACAGGCATTTTTACCTGGTGCTGTAGATTGAACCTGAGATCTGTGCATGCTAATCAAGTACTCTATCAACTGAGCTACATCCTCAGTTCCTATGCAGAGGTGACCTTCACTCACATTGTATTAAGGTATGTCTCCATATAGTCAATTGTTAATTGCTGAATGGGCAGCCAGCTAAATGCTAACAGATTCTGGTATTACCAATGCTAGTGAGGAATCTATCATCTCAAAGGTGTATAAAAATTACTGCCCAATTATCTGATTGGTTACTAAAAGAAGCTGAAGAGCTTATGAATGGGCAGAGAAGACAGAAGACAGAAGGCAGGACTTCAGTCTGGGGCCCCAGGTAAGAGGGCAGGGAAGTAGAGGGAGGAAGAGCGATGGGCCATGAGGAGTTGCCATGAGGACAAAGATGGAGCAGGAGCAGCTGAGCTGAGACTAGACGGCAAGTAGCACGGGGCACAGGGCTGGGAAGTAGCCAGGACAGTACAGATGGGTTAGAAAAGATCAGTATATGCCCAGCTGTAGTGCTCTAAAGCTTATCAATAAATGTAATAGGTCTCCCTCTCCTTATTTTGGGAGTGGGCATAGAAAAAAAACCCTAAAATCCAACATTCCTGTATGGCAGCTTTGACAGTTTGAATAAAGATCCCTAATGAAGGCATTGAGTATCAAAGAAAAACAAAACATCCTCAAAGAGCTCACAACTAAGAGAGATACACTGTGTGTTGAGACATGACAGTGAACAACTGCTCTAGGCAGGAAATATAGATGTTTAGGCCTGGATATGAAAGGGTACTCAGAGAACTGCAATAAATCTGTTTTCTTCTTTGGTAAATCACTCTCTCAGAAAAGAGAGAGCTTCAGGAGTGGTGAGCCATGACACTGAAGAAGCACTTTACATGATACATGAAGGACTGCTAGCCTAAAAAGCTTGCCTGGAAATATAGAAACAGTTTACTGAAGAAAAACAGACTCTCAGAAATGATGATAGCTACCAATTTCCACAAATGATAGGCATATTTAATAAATAATTCAACCATAAAATGATTAGAGAACTATCCCCAGCCTACCTTCATCCCATCCTTATCCCTTAGCAACACTGCTGCATACATTCTCCTTTTAAAATGGGACCAATCTCTGACAGGCTTGAAGGGAACGAGGGTAAACATAAGACTTTGGGTAAACAAAAGAGCCAGGATCCCCAGACTTTTCGTTCTCTTGCATTTGATCCGTGGACTTAGAATCAGCTTTACAGGGAAATGAAGAACTCTGGCAGCTGTTCATCTCGTTCAAGGCAAGCAGAAAAACTTAAGAGTTTATGTGTCCAATTGTTCCAATCACAGTTTCTAAGACAGAAACAAAACCACGGAGTGTTTCAGTCCTTGCCTCACTCTGTTTCACAGAGATTTGCATTTCTGAGTTCTCAGGCTTCAACAGCAATTCAGTTAAGAAGAGACAACCAGTGTCATCCTGAGCACTGAGGTAGGCTTTCCAGGGCTGTGCCCCAGCCCTGCTCATTGCGATGGTCTGAATATTTACTACTTTTAGGGCCATTTGCAGAGTGTCAGGCTGGACTTCTCCCTGCCAAGGAAATGCCTGCTGATGAGTAACTTTGAGGCTAAGCCATGTTTTCTCAAAGTACTCAGCAGTAAGCTGGAGATTGGGGACCAGCATGAGAGCTTCAGAATCAGGAGGCTCTTGTACCTCTTCTTTGTTCTCTTCAGAAACCAAGTGTCCTAAAAAAGTCAGAAAGCTTTGATGAGAGACACTCTTAATCAGCAGTTTTAGTTTACGATGTATAAAGATGCTCCTAATGTATTGAGGAGCACGGTGGTGCCTGAGTGTCCCAGGCGCTCAGGATGGGGAGTAGTGGGAGTAGGAGAATCAAGGTTTCAAGGAAAGCCTTGGGTACATAGCCAGCTCAAGGTCATATTGGCTTCTCATAAACATCAAAACAAACACATTTATACTGTGACTCTGTTTGCAGTTAAATGGCTTAAATAACCAATGATAAACTCCTGCCCACAAAGGATTCAAATTCAGGCAACAGTTTGAAACGAAGCTACAGATTTTTACTTTCCACTAGACACCACAAGGGGTGGTGGACAGCTTTACCATGAAAAGATGTAAGGTAAATTCTATCTGTACCTGATGAGGCTAAGGATGCACTGGGAGGAAGCTCAAGCCGCTCTACCTTCCGGCATTTAGAGATAGCTGCCCAGTGGGCTTTGCCATACACTGGCGCCAGTGTGTTGAAGTCTGAAGCCCAGCTATTCACAGGTCGTTCTGGCTGATCCTCCAAAAGTCCAAGAGAAGGGTCAGATTTAGGACTACACAGGATCTGCTTAACTTTATCAATGCCAACTAACAGGAGGCGGTAATAGAAGAGCCCTCGGTCTCGCACAGCCATATCCTTTTCTTCCTCTGAGAAAAAACAACAGGTTGAGTTAAACAAACAAATACCCTACTCTTAAACCTTTGTGCCAAACATAAGAGGCAATGAAGGCACGATATGTTAGAAAGTATCATCTTCTTCTCAAGTCCCAAACATGATTTACCAAACAATGAAAGCTGTGTGAACTTTTAGCCTAAGTCTCAGCCAGTATTACCCTCTGAAAAACCTACCTATGCAGTAATGTAATAGACGCCCCAGCATGTCCTGGCACTCAGCAGGGCGCGAGATGAAAAGGCGCATCAGTGCGGTCAGGAGCTCCATCTTAACAGCAGGAAATGTCTCCGACTTCACATTTTCTACAAAGTCCTCCAACACATAAGGAGCATTGGGGATTTTTTCCCCATGGACCCCAAGTAACCAAATAAGTGCCTGTTTCCCCTAGGAATAAGAAAATAAGAGATGCTGAAGATGTGGCTGCCCAAACAGAGGAAATGATAGGCAGTCACCAGTTCTCTTTGCCCTACTGCCAGCAGCTAAACTATACCCTTTCATTGGTATCAACTTGCACTGTCATGTCCTGCTCTATTACTTCTCTAAAATACACAAGAATGAAATTCTCACGCACCCTGACTTGGGCCTAGGGATGCAGGGCAGTTGGCAGAATGTTGACTTAGCAGGCATGAGGCCCTGAGTTTGATGCCTAATATCACACACACAAACACACACACACCACCACCATCATCACCACCACCACACACACATACATAAAACAAAACAAACAAACAAAAAAAAAACAAAACCCTGGGGGTGATGAGTCACATCTATCATCTCTCACTCAGCTGATGAAGGCAGCAGGATTTGCGTCCAAAGCCAAACTAAGCTACATAGTGAATTTAGGGACAGTGGGTTACGGGAGACACTGTCTTAAAAACAAACCAACAAAACAAGAAGAGAAAAAAAATGTTAAAATGCATAAAGAGAAACTTAAAATTTTTGTTAGTCAATGTTGATGAAGCAATAAATTAGGATTTCTCCATTTTGGGGCCTTTTGCTTTCTGTGTAGCCTTGGCTTTCTGGACTCACTTTGTAGATCAGGCTGGCCTCGACTTCACAGAGATCCACCTGCCTCTGTCTCTCCAAGTGCTAGGGTTACAGGTGTACACTACCTGTAACCTGTTTGGTATTCTGTTTCTTTCTTTTCTTTCTTTCTTTTCTTCCTTTCTTTTCTTTCTTTCTTTCTTTCTTTCTTTCTTTCTTTCTTTCTTTTCTTTCCTTCTTTCTTTCTTTTCTTTCCTTCCTTCTTTCTTTCCTTCTTTCTCTCTCCCTCCCTCCTTCATTCCTTTCCTTATTAATTTACTTTTATTTTATATACATTGGTATTTGACTGCATATATGTTTATGTGAGGGTGTTGGATCCCCTGAACAGGAATTACAGATAGTTTTGAGCTGCCATGTGGTTACTGGGAATTGAACCCAGGTCCTCTGGAAAAGCAGTCAGTGTTCTTAACCACTGAGCCATCTCTCCAGCCCCACTGTTTCTTTTCTTGCTTGTTTTGCTTTGCTTTTTTTGACCACGTAGCTCTGGCTGTGCTGGACTCATTATGTAGACCAGGCTGGCCTCCAATTCACAGAGATCTACCAGCCTCTGCCTCCCAAAGGTGTGTGAGATCAAAGGTGTGTGCTGAAGTTTCATGTTTCAATAAACTACTGAAAGACTTTCTTGAAACATTTTTATATGAAAATGATTATTAACCTAGAATATACATTAGAATCATCTGTGAAATTTCTTAAAAGCCTACCCATCTAGGTCTCTCAAACCTACATGCTTAATTCAGCAGACTTTGGGGGGAGGAAGAACACAAATTTCTGTAATATTTAAAAACATAAAATTCCACAGAAGACAGACATGGTGGACCACGTCCTTAATCCCAGCATTCAGGAGGGGGAGGCAGTGTGGTCTACATATCAAATACACCCATCAGGGTTCTATAGTGAGACCCTGCCTCAAAGACTAACAAACAAAAGAACTACCATCAACAAAACAATTCCACGGTGTAAAACTCTGACTCAAAATTATTCAAGGAGACAATGGTATCAAAGAATTTGTAATTGATACCAATTTGGTATTAAAAATTTGTAATTGGTGGCACACACTTTTAATCCCAGTGCTTAGGGAGGCAGAGGCAAGCGGATCTCTGTGAATTCAAAGGCAGCCTGATCTACAAAGCAAGTCCTGGACAGCCAAGGCTACACAGAGAAACCCTGACTCCAAAAACAAAACAGAACAAAAACAAAAGAAAGAAAGAAACCAGACAAATCTCTCTCTCTCTCTCTTTTAATAACTTAATGTGCTATTTATAGCCCAGAGAATCTGAGACATAAGCAGGCCCAAGTTCTACTTGGACATAAGATTTTAAAGAGTAATTAAGTTCCATTTGGGGCTGGAGAGCATCTCAGTGATCTCCGTGGTACAAGTGTTTACCTAGCATAAGTTAGATCCTCAGTACAAGAAAACCAAAACAAATACAGATTCACTTCAGAAGGCAGGATCCTATAGCCCCTTAAGTGATTAGAAGTAAAAGAGAGTTACATTCTACCTCACTGTCTTGAATGTTCTCCTCACAGCCGGGCAGGGCCTGACACACAGCTTCAGTACACTGAGGACACAACCAAACCAGGTCTCGGAAAGTCTGCACCACCACTACAACACAGCCCAGGACACAAAACACAGGGTTAGAGACTCCATGAAGAAAGGGATCGTAGAAAAGTCGTGTATTCAGATTAAATTTCTGCCTGATTTCTATAAAACAGGTTTTGGATGAACAGTTATTAATTAACTGAAAATGGGCAATACGCTTCAATATTACACAAATCAAACTGACATGAAGATAAGTAAATAAGGAGAAGAGCACCTTGTAAATAAAATGCTGTAGATGAATATGGGCTAGTGTTGCTGACAGACACTGAACACAGTACTGGCACCTCCAGAAACTGAGAATAAGGCCTTCCTAAATATTGTATTCTAGGACCCTTCCTTGTCTCACCTGAGCTCAGCCTTGGAAGCTGGATGAAGCAAAAAGAGGAGCTTCCTGGTACCTTCATTATCTCAGTGTAGCCTTGTCATTCCTAACAGCCAGAAGAGCTTACCCTGTTAAATCTATAGAGCCCCGCTTCTTTGAGAGCAACAAATGATGTGAAGACATGTTTAAGCCTATATATTTGAAATTCATTTAACAAAAAAGATTTTTAAACAACTACTGTTAGCTAAGTACTTGACAAAAGAGAGAGAGAGAAAAAAAAAAGAATAAAATTCCAGGAAGGCAGACATTACCTGTAGTAATGTGTTCTTGTCGAAGTCCTAGCAACTCTGTTAGAATCTGCACACATTGGTCTGTGTAAGTCTTGGCAATGCTACCTGTAGAGGAAGGAAAGGTGAAATTCTAGCATGTCATTCTAAAGTCACTTCCCATTAGTCAAAGACAAAGATAAATTGCACACCTGTAATCCCAGCACTTGAGAAGTTTCAGCAGGAGGATCACAACGTAGAGGCTAGTCTGGACTAAATAGCAAGACTGTTTTAAAAATAAGTAATAGCTGAGCTGTGGTGGCACATGCCTTTAATGTCAGCACCATGGAGGAAGAAACTGGCAGATCTCTGTGAGCTCAAGGCTAGCCTAGTCTACAGAGCTAGTTCCAGGACAGCCAGAGCTACACAGAGAAGCCCTGTCAGAGGGAGGGAGGAAGAAGAATAACAAAGAAAACATCTTCACTGTCATCTTGACTGCATTTACAACTATCATGGAAATACACTTCTAGGTATGTCTGTAAGAGTGTTTCCACAAAGGTTTATCTGAAAAGAGGGGACCCATCCTGAATGTGGAAGGCACCCCCAAGTGGTTTGGGGAAAAAGTGAACTTAGCACCAGCATGCATCCTGCTCTGCTTCCTGATTAAAGATGCAATGCAGCCAGCTGCCTCACCCCTGCCATGACAGACTGTACCCTCCAAATGTGAGCCAACAGAGACCCTTCTCTCCTTAAGTAGCTTCTCATCAGGTGCCGTGGTCACAGGAACACGTAAAATAATTAATACAACGACCAAAGATATCTTTAAAAGAAAAAAAAATCACTAACTACAACGAAGTAAGAATCCAAGTCTGCTGCCCAGGGAACGATGTTTACAATAAATCCAAGGGGTTTCTTTTTTTGTTTTTGTTTTTGTTTTTAACTTACCAAAAGAAACTTCCTGGAAAATAAAACAATCCACTAGCAGAAGGCTGAAAGCAGAGCAACAAAGTATTTCTGAGTTTATGAGAAAAGTACTGGATGAAGTTTTTTGGTCTGTTTGTTTGAGACAGGCTCTTGCTGTATCACCTAGGGTGGCCTTGACCTTGTGATTTTCCTACCTCAGTCTCTCGAGTGCTGGAATCACAGGCACATACCGCATTTGACTGAGGCACCCTTCTGGATGCAACACACCTGAATAGTTATATTTCTGCTGGAGATACCTGACAGCAATCTTTTACATTTAAGAATTTTTAGTCTTCTTTGTCTCTAGTAATTTTATTTCAAATATGAGGGTTCCTTATCCTCATCTACTTAGTTTTAGCCCTCTCAATCTTAGTTTGCCAGAGGTTTTAATTTTTTAAATCTTTCTAGCATTTTAAGTTCAAGACTGGCAGTCAGAAACAGAGAACTTTTAGTCAAGACAGTATGGTTCCACTCAGTTTGGAAACTATATAATCTTTTGGCCAATTAGTAATCTTTTTAAAAAAAAAAATGTTTATTACGTATACAATGTCCTGTCTCCATGTACACCTGCACACCAGAAGAGGACACCAGATCTCATCTTAAATGGTTGTGAGCCACCACGTGGTTGTTGGGAATTGAACTCAGGACCTCTGGAAGATCAGCCAATGCTCTTAACCTCTGAGCCATCTCTCCAGCCCTTAGTAACCTTTTGGTAGCTAAGTTTCTTCATCTTTAAAATACCCACTATTCCTGACTGCCTTACAAGTCCATAAGATGATATACATGAAAACGTTTTAGATAAGAACATAGCATAGGGCAGTATAAACTTTAAGTATTATTATTTATTGTTCAAATTATCTATACGTCTATCTTGAGAAACATCTGCCTTGATTTAAAACAAAACAACTCCTTTCCCATGCATGAAATCATTGACCCAAGATTTGAGCCAAAATGCATGGTAACTTTGTTCTCTATGGCTCCCTGACTACAGCTCTTTAGTGGTTGACCTGAGGTCCCAACAAAGAAAAGCAGCAGGTACTTACCTATGGCAAAGATTGCAGCCTGTGAAAAGTCAGCAGACACATCAGTGCAGTATCCTCGAAGCTCCTCTAGCACCTGCTGCACATTCTCATCATTCACCAGCTCACACAGCACCTCTACCTTCTGCAGCTTGATATAGTGGGGCTCCGAGTAAGAGCAAAAGAACTTTTTGTAGTGACTGCTAAAGTGGCCTGGCAAACTATGCAATACCTGGCGGACATGACAGAGAGCAGCAAAACAGAGCTCACGGCTCTCTGAAGAACAGGCAGCTAGCAAGGGTCCCTTGACACGTACAAGCACATCAGTTTGTACGTGGGGGAACTTTTTTGCCAAAATCAGAAAGAGTTTGGTAGCTCCCATCACCACGCCTGTGCTGCTGCTCTTGAGATAGCTGTCCAATAAATTGAGAATATCAAACAGTTCCTCCTCACTGCGGGGTTGGTAGCGGAGCAGAAAGTTCAATACTTCAGCCTGACCCCATTGGTCCAGTTTTGACATTCTGTTCAAAATGAAAACAAAAGAACTACTTATAAGAATGAAACACTCTATACACAACTGCCATGAACCAACTCATAACAAAGCGGGGAGGGAATTCTTAAAATAGATTATGCCATGATCAAATTATTTTTACATTTAAAAAAAAATAGGCTTTACGTTCCACAACAAAGGCTGTTGAGATGACTCAGTGAGGAAAGGCATTTTTTTATCAGGTCTGTTGACCCATGTTCAATCTCCAGTGTTCACATGATGAAATAAATAATTCCCGAAAGTTGTCCTCTGACTTCTACACATATGCCATAGCACATGCTTTCATGGAATATATATATACACACACACACCATACAAAATAGTGAAATTTTCTTTTTAATTTCTCAGAAGCTGGAGAGATGGCTCAGTGGGTAAGAGTATGCACTATTCCACAGGATCTGAGTTTGATCCTCAGCAACCAACCATGTCATGTGGCTGGCAACCACCTACAACTCCTCCCATACCAGGAGGCTCTAACCCCTCTGGCCTTTGGGGATACCTGCTTTCATGTGCATGTATGTATTCACACACACACAATTTTAAAAAAATTTTATATATATATATATATATATATATATAATATATATTATATACATATATGAAAGAAATTCCAAGACAACTTGACGGTACAAGTATATGATCAATATATACCAGATACAAAGTCTTTAGACTAAATTATACCTCTAGTTGCAGATTTTCTATATTTTCCCAAGATTTATTTATTTTTATTTTATGTGTATGTGTATTTTGCCTACACTTAAATGTAATATGTGCATGCCTGGTAGGAGGCTAGAAGATGGGTGTTTAGATCCCCTGAAACTGCTGTCACAGGCAGTTGGGAGCCATCATGCTATGTAGATGGTGAGAACTGAGCGTCTGAATTAAGAACAGCTGGTGCTCTTAGTCCCTGAACCATCTCTCCAAGACCCAGCTTTTCTAAACTTTAAGATAAATAAATGGCTTAGTTTAGGGGACAGAATAGGTATTGCAGAACAGATTTATCACCATATCATGTTTCTACCATCTTTACATATCAAGAAAAAGAAGTCAGATTTTTAAAAAAATCTCTTGCTGGGAGCAGTGGAGCATGCCTGTAATCCCAGCACTCAGGGAGGCAGAGGCAGGCAGATCGATGTGAGTTTGAGGCCAGCCTAGTTTACAAAGTGAGTCCAGGACAGCAAGGCTACACAGAAAAACCCTGTTTTGAAAAAAAAAAGAAAAAGAAAAAAGAAAGAAAGAAAGAAACTCGCTTAGTGAAACATGAGGCAATTAATAATTGTGGTAAACTTGAAGTTACGTCAGGGCTGGAAAGATGGTTCAGTGGGTAAAAGCGCTTGCTGTGCAAGCCTAACGACTTTAGTTCGATTCCTGGAACCCACACAAAAGTGGAAGGAGAGAACCAGCTCCTCAAAGTCATCTACTGACTTTCACACTTGCACTGGGGCACATGTATACCTAAATCCACATCACCACCACTCCCATCATACACAATAATAAAGGAAGACTTAGTTTAATACATCAACAAGATCCTACCATGATTTGTATCTCATAAAAGAAGAACATCCTAACCTATTTAAGAGATGGTGGGCAATGGGCTTATTAATGACAACACCTCCTTCATGTTTTAAAATTTCCTCCAGAGACCTCAGACAGTTCACAACCACAATTGGATCCTGGTCACGCAGAAGACTGTACAACTCATTGACTAGAGCACCATCTGAAACAAAGATCAAAGATTACAGATAAAGAAAAACTTGAGTCACAGTGATAGAACCAGAGTAACAGCTCTAGCCAGACAAAGCTACATCTCTGCCAAAAGAAACAACAAAAGCAATAACATCATTTTGGGTACGGGGGGAAATGTATAAATCAAGAAATAAATTTTTCTCAAAGACTGAAAAGAGGTGTTAAAAAGAAAACAAACAGATAAAATAAAAACAGGCATACATCCTATCTAGATACATTCAAAGTAGTGGAGACACATTATTATATGCTATCAAACAACATAGCTTCCCCCCTCCCCAAATTATATGCATAATAGCCACAAATAAATATTGAGCAGTGGATGATCTTACCTACTTCAGAGTCCCCATGAAGATTGTGCATCCTGGCACAGCCAAGGACGGCCACTCTTCTGACATATGAAGCCTTATCCCGCAAACCATTAAGGACAGGTTGTTGGATATATTCCTGCACACCAGGCATTCTAAGAAACACATCCTAGAGTCAGCCAGATCTCGAAAGACTAGCTTTGACACAGTTAAATTCTTCTCCAATTATCAGAGATTTAGTTTAAATATAATTTAATAGCTCATGTTTGAATGTATATCTATTAGATGACAACAAACTGGAGAAAGCCTCTATCAGATTTAATAAGGCATAATTTGACTTTTCATTTAGAATAAAATGCTGTACACTCAGCACAAATTGTTACAGCAATAACTGATTAAACATCTTTTTTTAAAGATTTATTTATTAATTATGTACACATTATTCTGCCTGCATGTACACCTGCACACCAGAATTGAGCACCAGATTTTATTATAGATGGTTGTGAGCCACTATGTGATTGCTGGGAATTGAACTCAGGACCTTTGGAAGAAAGGCCAGTGCTCTTAACCTCTGAGCCATCTCTCTAGCTCCTGATTAAGCATCTTTAACCAAAATTCAGAAATATTTTACCAAGATAAAGAAAAATCACCTCTAATAAAACTATAAGATACAATTAAAAAAGTCAAAGTAATGGCTGAAAATCTGAGTTCAAAGTAGAAAAGCGCTTTCCTTAGTGTGAGGGACCTTAAGCTGTCCTCATTAAAAATCTGCACTACAGCTTTCAATATTCACCAGCCCCTGAGGACCAGGCAGGGAGGCAGAGTACTCACCTGAGGCTGCACATGCTCCGTAGCGCCAGTCCTCGCACCATCGGGTTGGGATCTGAGCAGTCTTTGCAGAGTGTATTGATGGCCAAGAGTGCCAGATCCGGTTTCAAAGGCGCATATGTGCCCATATACAGATACACCAACTTTTTCTGAACAATATCTACGGTGGCACTGGCCTTCACCATTTCCATGAAAACACCAGACATGTCCAAACCCTGAGTCATGTGCCTGTATATACAAAACAGAAAGAAGTAAAACGGACAATTCCCAGTCTGTAAGAGAACTTTTATTTATACATGCTCTAGTTATCTAAACTATGATCTTCCAGAGAAATACAATTGGGTCTACTCTGTCAATTACATCACACAAAACTTCCTATCATGGGCCTTTTGCTCTGTATTTTCAACACCGTGAATCCTTAGCATATTCCAATGAAATGATATGGTAATGGTACATTTGATTTTTGAATTCCAGGGTTATGACATGGAGAAATCATCTTTAAAAAGGTACAAGTTGACAGATGTGGACAGGGAGGAGGAAGAAGGAGACCAGGATGGGTTAGCCTAGAAAAGAAAGCATGTGGGTGAGGAGAAGTAATTCCAGTAATGGTGTGAAAAGGCGAAGATGAAGAATAAAAATAGATCATGGCCCTGAGGGCATGTGGCTTGATCATCTTCTGAAGACACCTCATTCCCAAGGTGGATAACAGTACAATTGAGTTTCTGCTGCTGCAGGCATCAGATGGCATTCATCACTGGACTCCTCCCAAAGGCCATGTGGACCCTGGAGAGACTGACTTAGAACCAGCCCTGCGAGAGACTCAGGAGGAAACAGGAATAGCAGCAAGCCAACGGAGCATCAGTGAGGGCTTCAGAAGGGAGCTCATGTATGTGGCCAAAAAGAAGTCTAAAACAGTCATTTACTGGCTGGCTACGATGTAGAGATCTGCCTCTCCCACGAGCATCAGGCCTACTGCTGGCTAGGGCTGGACGAGGCCTGCCAGCTGGCTTAATTCAAGGAAATGAAGGCAACACTCCAAGACGGACACCAGCTTCTCTGCTCCACACTGGCCTGAGCTAACCAGAACAATTGCTTCTGTTGCATCCTTAAGGGTTTTTCTGAGATGAACCCACCCTCTCATCCAGGGAAAGATGTGCTGGTCTTTAACTTGTTACAGCCAAGAGCAGATAGGTTGGTGAAATTAAAACTAACTCAGTACCCTCAGGTGAGCGCAGAGAAGCCCTGGATTCAATCCCTAGCATAGAAGATAATTTTAAAATAGGAGCAAGCAAGAATTTTAGGAAGTTAATAAACAAAGGAGGGGTAAACTATTTAAAAGGTTAGCCCCAGAAATCATATCCTTGTACTTTATAAATTAACTTCAAGCTGCCTTAGAAAGAAAGAAAGAAAGAAAGAAAGAAAGAAAGAAAGAAAAGAAAAAGAAGGTACAAGTTGAAGAGAGAGCTCAATAGTTAAGAAGCATTTTGCTGCTCTTGCAAAAGAGCTGGATTCAGTTCCCAGCACCTACATGGTAGTTTACAACCGTCTGTAATTACAGTTCCAGGAGATCCGATGCCTTCTTTGGACATACTCAGGCACCAGGCATACACTTACATATACAGACAAAACACTCATATACATAAAATTAAAAAAAAGAAAAATGAAAAGCTGGGCATGGTGACACACACCTTTGATCCCGGAGGAGTGTGGGAGGCAGACACAGGAAGATCTCTGTTAGTTCAAGGCCAGCTTGTTCTACATAGTGAGTTCCCAGGACAGCCAGGGCTGTCTCAAAACAAAATAAAACCAAACAGAATAGGTGTAGCCTCAGATGTTTGGGAACTCTTGATCAATTAAGAAGCCAGCTAAGAACATCACTGGTTTAAAAAATCCAGTGTAAGAAGTCAGGCAGAGGCAGGTGGATCACTGTGAGTTCAAGGCCTGCCTGGTCTATTAAGTGAGTCCAGGACAACCAGGGCTACACAGAGAAACCCTCCTGTCAAAAAAAAAAAAAAAAAAAAATCCAGTGTAAGCACTTGAATTAGTGCACAATACAACAATACACAGACCACGAAGATCCACATCCATATGCCACTATGGAAGTAAAAAAAAAAATGTTTCTTCAGAGTACGTTAGCTAAACGATCAGCTCACTGGGCAAATGTAATATAGCTAATGATACATGCTATGAAGCCTGAGCAAGAGCTGATTATGCTTTTTGTTCCTTGGGTGGCATGGGAAAACGTTTGAACTTCATACCACTGATTGTTTCTAATGCCGTGGAACCAAACTAGTTCAATCAGCTAAGATGTTTGTTACAAATACAGTTCCCGGACTCTATCCCATCCTAATGAAATCAGAACCGATCCCCAGATCACAGTCCTTAAAAAAAGCATAGCAAGGGGCTTTTGTGCTTCCTAACACTTTTGAGCTATAGCTTCAGATTAGTTATGTATTCAAATGTAAATAGAAAAAAAAAGAATCCTAGCTGAAGTGAAGAGACAAAGCTACTTATTAATAAACTATCACAAAAGGCTTTGAAAATGACAGCCTGCGCCAACACTACATCTAGTCTTAATAACAGGACAGATATTAATTTTTCAAACCACCTGACACTAGATGCTAAGGGCAGTGTCAAGGTTTCTAGCATTTTTAGTAGGATGCCTGGTGACATTCATAACACAAATACAGACAGAACAGTTTAAGGAAGAGGTTTAAGGAAAAGAAGAATGACGATCTCTTTTGGCCATAGTAGAAATGCCAAACAAGCAGAGGGATATAGAGGTCTGAATCTAAAAGACAAAACAAAATAAACAAACAAAAAAACCGGGAGAACTGTACTACTCAGGTAAGTCATGGACACAGGAGTGCGCAGCGTAGCTGCTAAAGCCTGTGACATGAAGGAAACCTGTCGGCTAGGTAAGATACTCCACAAGGGAGACTGAAATGACAGTCCAGAAACGCGGCCTCAAGGCCGAAAGCCACATTCCATGTATGGAGGTTCATCTGCTTTTTCAGGGTGGTTTCAGGTCGCGAACCCCGAAGACGACTAAGAGTGGGGCGGGGTGGGGAAGGCGGGGGTGGGGGTTAGAATTCTAAGGTAGGCTGGCGATACCTAATGACTCGCTGGATGACATTCCGGTAGCGCGGCCTATCAGCCTGAATGTGAGGGTTACACAGGGCCTTCTTCAGTTCCTTCACCACGTCCTCAGAGCCAAGGTATGGCATCTCCGCGAACGGGAGTTTCCACGGACCCGCAGGGCACTCGCGGGCTCCTTCCCGGCCCGAGGCGGGAGCCTGAGTAAAGGAAACGCGGTCAGTGAACACTAACTGAAGGCAAGAAGATGTCACTGTGCCGGGCCTTCTCCAGGGAGGAACACACACTTCGCCCCTCGGTCCCTCTGGCGGACCCCGACCTAGGCCCTTCAGGAGTCGACCCAAGCAAGACCAGCGAGAGGCCGAAGACCTAGTACAGGCTCTTCCCCTCCAGCCCTAGCTGTAGAGGCCATCGCGCATCAGCCCAGACGGCTTCCGGCGGAAATCCCGCCCCCGCACTGAGCCCCAGCCTCGCTGACCGCGGAGCGCCGAGCGCAAGCGGGACCGACCTTAGGCCGCCCTTCCCCCAGCCGCTCTCCTCTTGGCGCAGGCGCGCAGCTCTGGCCATCAGAGATCAGCTAGTTCGGTCTGTCTCCGCGCCGCCGCGCGCGCTTTTGACCAAGTGCGGGCTGGCTGGGCCTGAGCCACGGCGCGCGGGTGTGAAGGATGCTCTCGGGCTTCTTCCTCGTTGGGGCGCTTTCGCTTTGGCCGTCCCGAGCGCGGCCACTTCCTTGCACTCACTCTGTCTTCTTCCGTTTCTGGGGCGGTTTTCCCTTAGGGCTTCTGGCCTTGACCTGCGCCCACATGTCGTCGGGACGCTGTCGTGGAAGCCTCACGCAGGAGTGCTGTTCCCGCCAAGACCCCACTGGTGACTCCCCAACTCTGCCACCATGAACGGGGTCGTGATCCCCCATACGCCCATTGCTGTGGACTTTTGGAGCCTGCGCCGCGCTGGTACCGCGAGGCTCTTCTTCCTGTCCCACATGCACAGTGACCACACGGTGGGCCTGTCCAGCACCTGGGCACGACCCCTCTACTGCTCTCCCATTACTGCCCACCTCTTGCATCGTCACCTGCAGGTACTGCGGCTGGATTTGGCCTCTGAGACCTAGTCCAGGAATCTGAGTGGGAATTTCTGATCTATCACAGAGTGGGAGCCATAAGGACTGCATTTTTTTTTTTTTTTTAAACAAATGTGGGGTAGATTCCCAGAGTAAGACTGGCCTCTAGCTGACTGACTTGACAAATTTTAGTTGTAAGTTTAGACAAGAAAAATTATTCCTATCTTTTCCTAAACGATAGACTAGTGTTTTCCTAGTTCGCTTTTAAGAATACCAGACTGAGGATGCGCAGGTATTGTTAGATAGTTCCCCGACACTCACACCTAACCCGAGTAATTCATCTAATGTACCAGATAAAAATACATTATCTAACTTCTCATTTTGCCTGATTCAGATGTTGCTCGTCTGAGTCCTGGCAGTCTGACTGTAACTTTTTCTGACAGTTGTCTTCTACCCCAGCCAGGATTATTATGATAGGAGAAAGTTTGTAAGCCATTATCTAAACTGTTGTCAGATTCTGAGTTTTAAGCCTGTACAAAGGTGGGGAGCCAGAAGAGGAACATGAGAACAGCTTACATGAGAGTGGCTCAGGGCTTGGCCAGCTTTCTGTGTTGAATGTTCCTGATCCAGGAGAGGACTCTATGGTTACTCTGTGGTGACCAACTGTTTCTCCAGGTGTCTAAGCAGTGGATCCGAGCCCTGGAGATTGGTGAAAGCCACGTATTGCCTCTAGATGAGATTGGGCAAGAAACCATGACTGTAACCCTTATAGATGCCAACCACTGCCCTGGTTCTGTCATGTTTCTCTTTGAAGGATACTTTGGGACAATTCTCTACACAGGTGAGCCAACCAAGGGATCCCTCTCCCTTCCCAGCTGCCTTTGCTCAGAAAAGCAGTCCTTGTGGCTTCATCCCATATAGGTACAGTGACCCTTTTCAACTGATTTTCTACTCTTCAATGGATGGACCAAACCTTTAAACACAGGAGCAGGGAGACAGTACATTCCTTTAATCCCCAGCACATGGGAAGCAGACAGGCTAATCTCTTATGAGTTCAAGGCCAGCGTGGTCTACATGGAGAGTTCTAGGACAGCCTACTTATATAGAGAAACCTTGTCTCTCAAAAAAAAAAAAAAACAAAGCACCCCCCACCCAAAAAAAGAACAGCAAACAAACCAACAAAAGAATAGGATAGAGACATTTTCATAAAGAAGCTAGACTGTACAGTTCAGTGCCAGGACACATAGTTTTTCCATAAATCAGTGAGCAGTGCCCATCTGTTGCTGAAGGTAGGAGAGGCTTGGCTTCTATCCCTTGGGTTTTGCCTTCTTCTCCCACCTCATATATTATTCTTCCAGGTGATTTTCGATACACACCATCCATGCTAAAGGAGCCCACTCCAATACTGGGTAAACAGATTGATATTTTATATCTGGACAACACTAATTGCAATCCAGACCTGGTTCTTCCTTCCCGACAAGAAGCTACTCAGCAGATTGTCCGGCTCATTCGACGGTTCCCACAACATAATGTAAAGATTGGTGAGTGCCTCCTTTTCTTTCATTCATGCTTAGTGAATCTAAGTTCTTTAAAGGTGCTCATTGTTTTCAAGTCTTTGTGCAGGTCTCTCCTTCCTTGTAAAACCTATGATTATCTTACTTAAAACTGAACCTCAACTGATGTGGAGACTCTGTTGGGAGAATTGTAGGGAATCTTGTAGAAAAGTGAGGGGAAGGATAAAAGGACCTGGAGGTGATAGGAGCTCTACAATAAGACCAACAGAGCCAACTTTGCCGGTACCCAGAGGGGCTTGTGGAGGCTGAAGCACCAGCCAAGGTCTATGCATAGACTGGACCTAGGCCTCTTACACAGATGTAACAGATAGACTGCTCAGGGTTTGAATGGGTCCCCTAGAAAGAGGAGCTGGGGCTAACTCTGACATGGACTCTGTTGTCTGCTTTCTGATCACTCCCCCCATTGGGGCTGCCTTGACAGGCCTCAGGAAGAGGATGAGCTCGATCCTGATGTGACTTGATGAACTAAGGTGGGTGGGTAGAGGGGGGCTCCCTTTTCTGAGGAATAGGGGAGGAGAAGTGGGGGAAGAGCGAGGAGGGGTAGGCCCAGGAGGAGAGGAGGGAGGGGACTACAAACGGGATGTAAAATGAATAAATTAATTAATAATTAATTAAAAAAATAAATAAAACACAATTGAACCTCAGGGCTGGAGAGATGCCTCTGCTATTAAGAGCACTGGCTGTTTTTCCTGAGGCCCTGGGTTCAATTCCCAGTACCCACATAGCAGCTCACAACTCCAAGATCTGACACCTTCACACAGACATATATGCAAGCAAAACACCAATACACATAAAAAGTTATTTAAAAAATAAAAAATAGCCAGTCATGGTGGCGCACGTCTTTAGTCCAGCACTCAGAGAGGCAGAGATGGGCAGATTGCTGTGAGTTCAAGGCCAGCCTGGACTACAAAGTCCAGGACAACCAAGGCTACACAGAGAACCCTTGTCTTGAAAATCCAAAAATAAAATAAAAATAAAATTGAATCTCCCAAATGGTTTGGTGGCCTAAACTTTTAATCCCAGCACTCAGGAAGCAGAAGTAGCTTGGTCTATACATGAGTTCCAGAACAGCCACAGCCCTGTCCCAAACAAACAAATATTGAACCTGCCCACCACCTTCACTATTAAGTTCTCAACCCATCCCCCCCAGCTCTGGCATTAAGTCTAGGGTCTCACATGTGTTAGGCATGCTGTACCACTGAGTCCTCTTTTTTAATTTTTAGTGCTAACATTATGAGCATGTGCCAGAACAACCTGTTTGCATGGTGCTGAAATTGAACCCAGGGGTTTTGTAAATGCTAGGAAAGCACTCTGTCAACTGAACTATATCCTTAGCTCCAAACTTACTTTTTTTCTATAGTATTCATCACCTCCCAGTGTATTCTGTACATTTTTAAATATGACATTGCTTATATCGATGATAATGTATATACATATATACACACACACACACAATTGTGAACTAAACTCTTTTAAGAGCGCTGCTTAAGAGCACAAGCTACTCTTCCATTCCCAGCACCCACATGGTGGTTCACAACCATCTGTAGCTCCAGTTGCATTGGATACCCTATCCAATGCCTCTTCTCACCTCCAAGGGCTCCTACACACATGTGGTACACTGACACGCATTCAAGATCACACACACACACACATATATAAAATAAAGTAAATAAATGTTTTTAAAAAGAAAAGAAACCCTAAAGAAGTAGGAGGAAGTTTTGTGTGTCAGGCAGCAGCCAGTGTGACAGATACATAGTAGGAAGGGGGGTGGGGTGGTATTCGCTATTTTGAACTTTATTATAATCTCAGTAAAAAGCTGTTGAATGGTTTTACATGGAAGAGGAACAGTATTTCCACTTGTCTCAATATATATTCCATAGTTTGCATGTTTATTCCTTTTACTTTTTACTATTTCTTCTGCTAGAATGTAGCTCGACCATAACAAGTGTCTTCATTTCTTATGGCTATATCCCAAGTGCCTACGTAATGCCTAAAAAAGAGGTAGTCAATAAAAATTTGCCAAGTGAATGGATAAAAAGTATGAGATTTTATAAGATTGTTGTGCCTTGAATAGGTGCATTGACAAAAACAGCTGTTTGTTGTAGTGACTGCAGTGGTACATATGTTTTTGGGACTCTTTTGAAGTTGCTTTTTGAGAGCTAGTTTATGAAAACCAGCTTTTCCTTTAAGAAACATAACAGATTCTGTTCTAAATAACTTCTTTGCTTGCTCCTAAAATTATAGGTCTTCAAAAGAGGAAAATGAATATCTTAAAGCATGTGTCAAAAATGGCTTTAAGTAAAAATAGTGAAGAAATTATATACCTTCCAGGGTGACTACCAAACTTATTGAGAAATACTCCCTATCCTCAGGATTACTTAACTGCTCATGAAGAAATAATTGTTGCTGACCATTCTTGAAGTGTGATATGTGGAGTTTTCTCAGAGTAGCACAGCTGGTGAGAGAACAGACAGAACAGGTGAAGGAAAGTGAAGGTCAAAGAGGGTGGCACCTGGGTTCAGCTGAGCAACCCCCTGTCCTGCCCAGAGAAGCATGCTGCGGGAGCCAAAGGAAAGGAGCCTGAGCTGATCTGTAACATCATGGCTTAGTAGATATAGATAAGTAAATGAATATGTAAATAGCCTCTAGATTGTACAATTGAGTTTTTTTAATTAAATGGAAGTGTGTTGTTCCCACACACACAAAGAAATATTTAAAGTTTTCACCAGCGCCTTCACCAGCCGGCCTGGCTTAGTTGTCGTCTGTCATTCACAGAAGCCTTTCTTAACCTCGTCAGCTAGCGGCTGTTCTCTGTGCCTTTGTGGCACTGTACACCTGTGTGTGTACACCTGTGTGTGTACACCTGTGTGTGGCTGAGTCTGCAGCTGGATGGTACTCCTGGAGAGCTGGACCTTAGGCTGTCCATTTCCACAGTGCCTAGTGCTTGGTGGATGCTTTCTCTCGTGGAACTGAAGGAATAGATGGATTTTGTGCTCCACACTGGCATCTGCTGTATATCTTAAATACATCTCCTTCTTGATACGCTTTCTAGGTTGCCATGTAGATTTAGTGTATTTCTTTGCTAAGTATTTGGTTGATCAGGAGTCTTAATAGCTTCATTCTCTTCTTTCTTTTACTTCTCCCAACCCCTTGAACATAATTCAGGACTCTATAGCCTAGGAAAAGAATCACTGCTGGAGCAACTAGCCCTTGAGTTTCGGACCTGGGTGGTATTGAGTCCTCAACGCCTGGAATTGGTACAGCTGCTGGGCCTGGCAGACGTGTTCACAGTTGAGGAAAACGCTGGGCGCATCCACGCTGTGAACCATGTGGAGATCTGCCATTCAGCCATGCTTCAGTGGAACCAGACTCACCCTACCATTGCTGTTCTTCCCACAAGCCGGAGACTACGCAGCCCTCACCCCAGCATCTACATCGTCCCCTACTCTGACCATTCATCCTACTCTGAGCTTCGCACTTTTGTTGCAGCTCTGAGGCCTTGCCAGGTGATGCCCATTGTCAGTCAGCAGCCTTGTGGAGAGTTCTTTCAGGACATCTTGAGTCCCAGCTTTTCTATGCCCCTGATTCCACACTCTGTGCAGCAATATATGAGCTCCTCCTCCAGGAAAACAAATGCGCTTTGGCAGTTAGAAAGGAGGCTAAAGAGGGCAAGAACCCAAGGTGTTGTGTTTGAATCCCCTGAGAAGAATGCTGATCAGGTTAAAGTGGACAGAGACTCAAAGAAGCACAAAGAAGAAAACCTCTCTCCCTGGGCTAGGGACCTTGAGACGCTCTGTCCCCTCCCTCTGCGAGCCAGAAAGCAGTTGTTCCCAGACCTCTGCAGGAAAGAGTGTGATCAGTCAGTCCTTTTTTGTGACTCCAAGAAGATGGCGAATGTATTGGCTGCCCCATTGCAATTTTCAGTGAAATTACAGCCTGTAGATGAGTTTTTCCATCCAGAAACCCAGGACGAAATTGACTTAGGGTCCTTGGTATCTAAGAGAGGCAACAGCTTGACAGCCAGAAGGAACCAAAGTGTGTGGATAGGATGTGGTTCTTCCCTATCTCACATTAGCAAAGCCACTTATCTAGCTACTGAGTCCAGAGGCCTGGCGCTAAAATACCTTCTTACTCCAATGAAGTTCTTCGAGGCAGGGTTCTCTTCCAGGAACTTTGACCAGCAAGTGGAAAAATACCAGAGATCACAGTGTAACAGTCCTGTTGGAGCAGCACTGCAGTTTTGAAAACAGTGAAAGATGGCTAGTGGCAAAAGTTTGTTTGGTGTCCTCCCTTACAGAGTCCTGTGGCTCACCCTGGAGTAGCTTTTCAATGGAGTAAAGCTCATTTATGGAGTCCTGGTGCCTATGAAACCCTAAGTTTTAGAGCAGATTGTATTTTTTATATTTTTATTACATTTAAGAAACAGTTTTCATTATAAACTATTCAGTGTTCATAAGCCCATTAAAAGTTCTTAGAAGTCCCTGAGCAACTTAATCTCTTCACCTTTGTTTAAGCCAGTTTTTCTCAATCTTTTATCAGCATGCAGTTGGGTGTTTTGTTTTGTGTAGAAAAAATAGAGTCTGCATCAAAATAGAACCATCCTATTCCTCAAGTCCCCTTCATTCTCTTCCCAGATAAAAGTCTCTGGGTTATTTATTTTCAAATTGTAAGTCATTGTGCTGAAGGATAAAGTGGTATCCCAAGCTTGTTCTAATCCTGAATGTCACTGGCTTGCTGTGACCCTATCCAAGTAACTTCCTGTCTCTGCCTCACGAATGGAACAGGAAACCATGAAGAGGCATTGAAGCAGTGTTGAGAAAATAACACCTTCCTCCTTCATGAAGGGGTTAAGTAATGTTATGAGAAATCCATTTGGAACAGAGCCACGTAGGGGTTTAGCACCCCACAGCACAGTGGTGCATGGAAAAAGCTGAACATTAAGGTTTAGAATATGTCAGAGCTACTGGATGCTTGAAGACACTATGTTAAAATAAAGTACAGAAGATCAGATGCGCTGCCAGGTTTTCCTCTGGCTGTTCACATAGCAGGGATTTTTTTTCCTCACCCCCACACAGTTGAGTTAAGGAACCAGAACACAGAGCCTGTTTGTTTTAGTATCCAAGGGAGAGACCAAGGAGCCAGCTGGCTAGAACGGGTCAGAGTGTGCAGTTCTACCCTGTCCTGCTCATAACTGACAAAATGCCAAGCCAATAGGCAAGACGGCTGATAGCAAGCCAGGAGGAAATGTGCTCTGGGAGGGCACAGGCTAGGAGCAGCTTGGGGCCTGGAGCCTGAGAAGTAAAGAATACTATCTCTTACCCTTGGGGAGGAGGGAGGAGTTTTGCTCTTTGAGGAAGGCAGTGAAGTTTAGAAAACAAAATAAGACTTTGCTCTTGGACACACTGTACTCAGTGCTGTTTTTGTCAGTGGCCTTCCTGTAAACCTCTAAAGGCCTGGGAGCTGCAGCAGGTGAGGCCTGCAGTACAGCAGGAAACCTGGATATTGTCTGGGCTGGAATCCAGGACACAAGGTAAATTGTTCTAAGTTGAGGAGCCTTACTCAGCTGTAATGTGGGGGCTGAGATGCCTGCCTCCTCCCATGATTGCTATGCAGATTAAATTATTGGTAAAATTCCCTAGCTCATTGTGTGGCACATGACAGCATTTGAAATATTGGTCTTTGTAGCTAAAGGTATGGCTCTGTGTGTTTAGCAAGCTGAAATCTTGGATGCCACAAAAAAAAAAAGCAATAATAATAATAATGTAACAGGGCTGGAGAGATGGCTCAGTGGTTAAGAGACTGCTCTTCCAGAGGTCCTGAAGTTCAGTTGTCAGCAACCACATGGTGCCTCACAACCATCTATAATGTGATCTGGTGCCCCCTTCTGGTGTGCAGGTGTACATGCAGATAGAGTGCTCATGTACATAAAGTAATTCTTAAAAAATAATAATGTAACAAAGACTTGATTCTCTTAGCCTTTGGCCTTCAAAACAATTCTCTATAAAAATAGAAAGCAATATAAACTAATTGGTGGGCTTTTTTCCCCTAGTTTTTAGGAAAAAGTAAATATGTTAAATCTATGCATTTTCAGAATTAATATAATTCGTATGTGTGTACATGCACATACACACACAATGATAATTTTTTTTTTTTTAAATGTAAAGGGTGCTAGACAGATGGCCCAGTAGGTAAGAGCCTTTAATGTGCTCTTGAAGAGTTCAGGTCCCAGCACCACATCGGGTGGATCATACCTCAAGTTCCAGGGAGTCTAATGCCTTCTGACCTCTGTGAACAACTGCACAAACTCATGCAGCCTTACATAATACACATACATAAAAATAATTTTTAAGGGGTCAATGAGATGTCTCTGGGTAAAAGCACTTGCCACAGAAACTGGTGAGAACTGAGTCCATAAAGTTGTCCTCCAGCTAATTGACTTGTGCAGTCATACACAAACAATACTAGAAAGGGGGAGGAGTGAGAATAATACCATATACTTAATTCCTTAATTGGAATTTTAAATGCCAAAATAAACACCTATTTTAATAGCATGTCTTGTGACTACATGTTAATTAAACCATTCTTATATTACTCAGTGTTTGCATACTGTTTTTTTTTTTTTAATCTTTTAGATTCATTTATGTGTGGAAGTGTTTGTTATGTGCACTATGCATTCCTGCTGTCCATGAAAATCAGGAGAAAATGTAGAATCCCATGGAGTTGGAGTTATGGATGGTTATGAGCCACTTTATGGGTGCTGGCAACTGAACATGAGGGTCCTCTCCAAGAACAACAAATGTTCTTAACTGATGAGCCATCTCTCCAGCCCCTTATACTGTTTGTAACTATGTATACTACAAGGAACTTTTCTCTTAGCAGTGCTGGGGATCAAACTCAGAGCATTGAGCATGCTAGGTGAATGCTCTGCCAGTGAACCATATTTTAAGCTTTACTATGAACACACTTACGCACATGCCTTGCATTTTAATTTTCCCCCTTGGAGTAAATTATTAAAGTATTGGAATTAAAGAATTACTGTTTTCTGTTCTTGATGCATATTGTGACAAATAACCATCTAAAAAAGTTTCCATTATTTCTGCAGAAGATGATAGCAAATTCAGATGAAATCACTAGAATGACACATTAACATGAGTCAATCCATCTTATAATAGTTTAATACTATTTAGTGCTTACCATTCTGAAAAAAATTTTGCAACTCTCTCACTTCTAGTTGACCCACAGGTGGCTGGAAGAGATAAAGTAGGTCCTAGCATCAGGGCCACCATATTGCTGTTATCTTCTAGCAACAAGGAGCCTGCCCACTTTTGTTATATGCTGTGTCATACATGTTCCCGAAGAAGCATTTATGTGACTGACTGCAGATGAGAGCAGAAGGAAACGCTTTGAGGAATTTAGTTTTGGGTAGTGTTTTCATGCTTCAATAATGAGAAAATCCCATACCATTTTACTAAAGTGAAAATGTCTGGCATAATAGAGGTGGGCAGTTGCTTTGATTTCTCAGAACTCCCATATATAACGACACTGTGTCCCATCTATCTGTAAGTCACCAATTAAAATTACCTTATTTTTAGAATCTAAGAATGACCCCTTCTCCCCCAGATACATGACAATCTTGCAATTAGGTTGGAAAGTGCCTGGGGAAAAAAAAATCCCTGGAGATTCATTAGTAACTTGTTTCATGATCAGAGGGAGAACTTGTACTTTTCCACAGGCTCAAGTCCTTTACAGGGAAAAAAGAAATCTGCCTGGTAGGCTTTGAGGGACCATCTCTCACAACTGACCCAAATTGCCCTTTGTGGTAAGAAATAGGAGACATGTGGGTTGTTTTGTTTTTTAGAAAAGAGATTCTGACCTAGGTTCTCCAAGGCAACTCCCAAAGAGACAGTTTTTTTTTTCTGCATTCCTTTTTTTCTTTTCTTTATTTACCTTATTCTTTGTGTATGAGTACTGCCTGCATGTATGTCTGTGTACCACACGCCTGCCTGGTCCCTGAGGGAGTGGTGAACTTCCATGTGAGTGCTGGGAATTGAACCTGGGTCCTTGGAGGAAACAGCAAGTGCTCTTAACCACTGAACCAACTCTCCAGCCCCTCTTTTTGCATTCTCAACGAGGTTTTTGGCTTTGTTGCTTGGTTGGTTGGTTGGTTGGTTGGTTGGTTTTTTAAGTCAGAGTTTCTCTGTGTTGCCCTGGCTGTCCTGGAACTAGCACTATAGGCCAGGCTGGCCTTGAACTTAAAGATCTGCCTACCTCTGCCTCCATAATACTGGAATACCTGGCTCTTGAATAGTTCTTTTTTTCCCCTCTGGTTTTTTGAGATAAGTTTCTCTGTGTAGTCTTGTTTGTTCTGAACTCGCTTTGTAAACCAGGCCGGCCTCAAACTCACAGAAATCTGCCTGCCTCTGCCTCCTGAGTGCTGGGGTTAGAGGCATGCGCCACGAGTGCCAGTTCTGTGTGAGGATCCACATGCAGAGTTTTGCTGCTACCACTAATGAGCTTTCTGTCTATTGCTTGCCTTTCAAAGAACCCCCACCAGAAACTTCTTTATCAGTTCACGGTGCTTTCCCTTTCTCTTCCCCAGGGCATCCCTCCTATAGCTGTATTGAAAGTGCTTCTGATGTGTCATCAGAGTCTACACTGCCTATGAGGGATTCTCAAAATGATTTGTCTCTTGACCACAGTGTTTTTATTTAATGATAGCTCTCTACCTTGACTCTCTCATTTGTGTTTAATTTGTTTTCTTTATTATTTTAAGTTATGTTTATTTGTCAGTATGTGGGCACATGAGTATCCACAGAAGCCAGAGGCATTGGATGCTCTAGAATTGGGGTTATAGGAAGTTGTGGGTTGCAGAATGTAGGATCTGGAAATGAACTGGGGTTCTTTGGAAGAGTAGCAAATGTTTATAACAAATGACCCATATCTCCAGCCCCTGCTTTCTTGTTTTTAAACATATCCATGGCCCACTGGATCTCAAGACTTTCCCCAAATCTTGGCCTTGTTTCTTTCTAGACAGATAACTTATTGAATCACCTTTCAATCATAGAAAATTTCTGACTGAATGTAGGTTAGTCATTGTAACCAAAAGGGCTGTTACCTGAAGCACCCAAGGATGGAGTTGTCCAAATGGAAAAGTATTTGAGTGAAATCATGGTAAATTTCAAATGTTATTGTAGTGAGTAAGTTTAACTGGAAAATCCTCAGGCAAGGGCAAGAGCCAAAAGAAGGACATGTCGTCAATTAGAGGCCCCAAATCTCTAGAGAGTCGCACAGAGCAGAGCAGGCTGGGACGAGCGTTTTAGAACACTGAAGGTATATGGGGCTGGATGATATGCTTAATCTGGTTCTAGCTTCTGTACCATCTTTAGAAATCATTAGCTTTTGGATTTCTTTTTAATGCCCACATAAGGAAGGTGGAACAACTCCTGAAGAGAACACACAAACCAATATCACCACAGATTTTAACCTGTGGTATCTTCAAAGCTGCTTTTTACTTCTGTGTGTCCTTGATCCCTCTGCTGTGTGCCTCAGTGGCTATCCCAAACCTTTATGACTTAAACTGTTGCAACATAGGAAGCTGTAGGAAGAAATCAAGAGTACCATGCCATAACACCCTGAAGCAGTATCCTTGAAATGTAGAACATGTCTGGCTACCCACTGTCATCCCAAGGATGGCAGAATTAAATTATTCTGTACTTTACAGCTCAATTTAAACCCCAGTCATGCAGGAGTTCAAGTCTGTAAGGTCTTCTCCTCATCTATTCCTTCCTTCACCAAGTGTTCAGGTCTAACTCTTGATAAGCAAATTTCTCCTTGTCTTCAGTATCTTAGAGTTGCCTTTACCTCCCATACCTAAATTGAAGACTGGCTGTCCTCTGAGCACACGGCTTTCTGGCCAACCTCTGAAAGACAAGCCACTTTGGCCGATGTGATGGAATGTTCCTCTAATTCCAGCACTTGGGAGGTAGAAGCAATAGGATCAGGAGTTCTAAGGTCATTCTCAGCCACATAGTAGTTTGAGGCCAGCCTGACCTACGTGAAGCCCTATTTTATCCTTACTAGTCTCCCATATAACTGTAGAACACCCTTCTCTCTCCCAAGAGCTCAAAGGAAGTGAAGTTGCAATCCTCCTTGATCTCCTTGCTGCTTCCTGTTACCCTATGTCTGCCTGTGATCATCTGTCTCTTAAAATGGATGCCATTTGGCTAGACCATCCTTGCCTCTCCTAGTTTACTAAGACCTGAATCACTAACTCAGAACTTTCTTCTCTTTTATAACTCTGTCATCCTGGATGAGGCCAGTGCTGCAGCTGCTCAGGTGCTTTGACTTTTCATCTCTAAAGCTTTAATCACCCGTCACCACCCTGTCATTACCAGGCATTGTTCTGTACCTGCAATTTCAACTTGAAGTCTTTTATTCTTTTATTCAGTTTATTTGCTCAAGTATCTGCATGGCCAGTGTCTCACTTTCATAACCCTCCTGTAAGCTCCAATTCCTGTCTTTGACTGTATACCATGATCCATCAGGATAATGCCACTCCCTTGGTCTCTCTTATAAAAATAGCCTTGTCTTGAAAAACCCCACATCTGGGTAAATCATACTATCTCCTCTGCCAGAGCAGCTGGATGTTTCTGGAGAAAGAACTCATCTGGCCTGGGTTTGTTTATTTGTTTGTTTGTTTTAAAACAAGGTCTTGGGAAATGACTCAGTGAAGTGCCTGACCTGAAATCATAAAACCTGAGTTTAGAACGCCAGTACCCGGGTGATACAGAATGTGGAAGCATGTGTTTGTAATCCTAATGCTGGGAAGGTGGAAACAAGCAGATCCCCAAGGCTTGCTGGCCACTCGTCCTACTTTCAGGGTCAGTGGAAAACCGTCTCAAAAATAAGATGGTGCCAGGCACGGGGGCACATGCCTGTAATCCCAGCACTCAGGGAGGCAGAGGCAGGTGGACCTCTATGAATTTGAGACCAGCCTGGTCTACAAAGTGAATCCAGGACAGCCAGGGCTACATACAGAAACCCTGTCTCAAAAAACAAAACAAACAAAAGATGGGAAGAAATTGGGGAAAACACCTGACATCAACCTCTTGGCCTCCACATATGTGTATACACAGGGACATTCACAGCCTTGTAGACTAGGCTGGCCCTGAACTTGCTGTACTCTGCCTCAGCCAACTGAGTACTGAGGTTACAGGTGGATACCACCATAGCTAGCCTTAAAATTTCCTTATTTTGGTTGTGTTACAGTTGTGAGTTGGATCTCCTGGAACTGGGGTCTCATGTGATTGTGAGCTACCATGTGAATGCTGGAAATCAAACCCCAGTTCTCTGCTGAGCCATCTTTCCAGCCACCTGTAGAGAAATTTTAATTCAGAACATGACTACTCTGGCAAGGAATCACATTCAGACCTAGGTCTGTGTGGTCCAGTTAGAATATGCTGGATCACATACTTTTAATCCTAGGAGACAGAGGCAAGCAGATATATAAAGAACTCAAGAAATTAAACACCAACAAACCAAATAATCCAATTTTTAAAATGGGACACAGAGCTAAACAGAATTCTCAACAGGAATCTTGAATGATGGAGAAGCACTTAAAGAAATGTTCATTAGAAAATGCAACTCAGGGCTGGAGAGATGGCTCAGAGGTTAAGAGGATTGACTGCTCTTCCAAAGGTCCCGAGTTCAACTCCCAGCAACCACATGGTGGCTCACAACCATCTGTAATGAGATCTGGTGTCCTCTTGTGTCATGCAGGTGTACATGTAATCAGAACTCTGTATAAATAATAAATAAATTTAAAAAAATGCAAATCAAAACAACTCTGAGATTCCATCTTACTCCCATTGCTTCTCTAATGGGGTCCATTTCTCATTCTTTTAGTTTAGTTCTTGTTTTTATTCCAGGCATGGTGGTGTATTCCTTTAATCCCGATACTCAGGAAGCAGAGACAGGAGGATCTCTGAATTCGAAGCCACTCTGGACTGCATATCGAGTTTAAGGCCAGCTAGGACTACATAGTAAGACCCTCTTTCAAAAAAGTAACAACAATAGAATAATTATATGTACGTGTTTTGCCAGCATGTATATATGCATATCATATATGTACGTGGTGCCGGATGAGAGGCAGTAGAGAGCATTGGATCCCCTGGAACCTGAGTTACAGATGATTGTGAGATGCCATGTGGGTCTGGGATTGACCCTGTGTCCCCTGTAAGAACAAGTGCTCTTAACCCGAGTCATCTCTCTAGTCCTAGAGTTAAATGAATTATTGCTAGTGTTTTGTTTTGTTTTATTTTAGACGGGTGTTGTTGTATAGCCCTTGTTAGCCTCAAACTTGTTTGTTTGGTTTGGTTTTTTTTTTTTTTCGAGACAGGGTTTCTCTGTATACTCTTGGCCGTCCTGGACTCGCTTTGTAGACCAGGCTGGCCTTGAACTCACAGAGATACTGAACTCACGGAGATCTGTCTGTCTCTACCTCCCAGAGTGCTGGGATTTAAGGCGCTCGCCATCATTCCATATGCCTCAAACTTGTTAGTAACCCAGGCTGGCCTCCAGCTCACCCACCTCTGCATCCAGAGTGCCAGCATTAAAGGTCTGTGGCAGCCATCAGGCAAGAATTCAGTCCTTCCTCTTTAATTTCCCTTTCCCCCCACACTGCCAGCAAACACCTGAACTCTACCTGGACACAATCCTAAATCTTACTGCTTTTCACCATTTCACCTCCACTACCCTTGAAGAAACCTTTGTACCTCCTCCGAGCCACTCCAGTAGCCTCCTAAACATTCACCCTGCTTCCACCCTCGCTCCTCTCTGCTCCCCAGATCCACAGTCCAGTCCCTGAAGCTGGCGTGAGGTTCACCAGATCACACTAGTTCTTTGTTTAAATCTTCCACAGGCTTTACTCAGAATGGAAGTCAAACTTCCTTGAGCGCTCTGCAGGACCCATGTGATTTGGCACCTTGACCCTACTAACGTGAAGTTACCCCCGTGTGGGAATCAGCACACGTCACTTGTTCTCTCCCTGCAGTACTCCACTTGACACGTCGCTCCCTCAGCACCCACAGGTTTTTACCTAGCAAGGTTTTACTTGGTTACCTACCGTTTTAGTTTTGGTATGATATACACACACTCTTAGTCACGTTTTGAAGTCTTAGTTCCCACCTTGGTGGTTGGGTCATGAAGGTGCTGACTTCATCCATTGATGAGTTCATAGCTGAATGGGCAGGTAGGTGATAGAGCATGTTTGGAGGAAACAGGTCACAGAGTACATGCCTGTGAAGGACTTATCTTCCTTCCTGTCTCTCTCCTTCCTATCTCTCTGCTTCCTGTCTCCCGTGAGGCAAACAGCTTTGCTTTGCCATGGGCTCTCCACCACAGTGTTCAGTCTCAACATAAGCCCACGGTGATGAGTCAGGATGCTGTGGACTGAGACCTGAAACCATAGCTCAAACTCTATCTTTCCCCCTTTTAGATCTTTGGATCGGGTAGTTTGTCCTATCAATGGAAGGCTAACACAGCCACCTCATTCAAAATGGTGCCACCTGCCTATGTTCCTTATCCACTCTCTTTGTGTTCCTCATAGAACACTTACACTTTTGAAAAATACGTTTCATAGTTGTTTATTGTATGCCTCATTCTACTGGACTGTAAGTGGCAAAACATTTTGGTTTTAGTCTGTTTTGTTCACTGCTGCAACCCTAGACTGTAGCATCAAGAATAGGGTCTTTTTGTGTGTGTGTGTGTGTGGTTTTTTTTTTTTTGGTTTGTTTTTTTGTTTTTGAGACCACGTTTCCTCTGTGTAGTGCTGGCTTTCCTGGAACTCACTTTGTAGACCAGGCGGGCCTCAAGCTCAGAGATCTGCCTGCCCCAGCCTCCTGAATGCTGGAATTACTCTTAACCTCTGAGCCATCCCTCCAGCCCATGATCAGCATAACTCTTATAACTGGCTAAGACTAGGATTCATCAATGAAAAAAACTATAACTTATTAGAGAAGACTTAATATTTTAGTTATTTGAATGATCACAAAAAATTAATAGATATAGAAATTAATATATATAGAAAAATGCAACTCTTTTGTTGTTTTTGTTTTTTGTGTTCTGTCTTTTTGAGACAGGGATTCTCTGTGTAGCCTTGGCTGTCCTGGACTTGCTTTGTAGACTAGGCTGGCCTGGAACTCAAAGAGATCTGCCTGCCTCTTCCTCCCTGAGTGCTGGGATCACAGGCGTGTGCCACTGCACCCGGCTGAAAAAAAAAATGCAACTCTTTATCTTTGAATATCTGCATCTTAGCAGAGAGCTCTGTAAGATATAAGGCTGAAGTGCTGTTGTGTGCTCCCTTGGTTCCAGTTACTTTGTTGTCTGTGGTGGGGAGTTCCAGGCCAGCCTGTGTAATGTAGGGATATCCTATTTCTTGATGTTATCATGGAGGATACATCCTAGTCAAACCTGGTCTGAATCGGGCCAATTCATTTAATCATTGTAATATTCTGTATCACTCAGAAGAGGACCTAAATGAACAAGGTTGATGAGAGACTGCAGTCTTTCTTTGTAAGGCTCGTCTCTACTTAATTAAAAGCCGAAGTCCTTCTCAATCAAGGTATGACTGCAAAAGTCCTTATTTATTTAGGGTATGCATTTTTTAACCTCTCATTACATAACCCAGGTTGGCCTCAAACTTCTAACCCTCCTGCCTCTACTTTTGCCTCTGTCTATTTCGTGCTGGGATCACAGCGTGTGCTCCCACATCTGGGTCAGTCCGTGTTTGGGGGTGTGGTGCCAAAGAACAATGATCTGGGTGTTGCCCTTGGTAATTTTCTACCTAATTTTTGTGGCAGGGTCTCACTGAAGCCAGAGCTCATTGATTTTGACAGGCTGGTCAGCCAATGAGCTCCGGGAATCTGCCAGTTTCTGTCACCTTCCCACCCCCATGCTGGGGCTCCAGTGCACCTGGCTTTCTCATGGCTGTTGGGACCCGTGCTCAGGTTCTCATACTTGTGTAGCAGGGAGCTGGGCATCTGAACATGGGTCCAACAAATTTGTGAGACAGGCAGTTTACGGATGGAACCATCTCCCTGGCCCCCAGTTACCAATTTTGAAGTATTTGTAGTTCACATCTCACAGATTTTCTGATTTCACAGCTGGTATCATTGGAAATGAATACTAATAGTTGTGGATGCAGGATACCTTTAAAAAGACCTTCTCATTTTCCTCTTCCTTCTCCTTCCCTTCACCTTTTGAGACAGGGTTCCCCAGGCAGCCTGGAGTGACCTAGAACTTTATGATCCAAACTCTACCTCTGCTTCCCCAAGTTATAGGATTTTTTTTTGTGTGTGTGTGTGTGCATAGAATGAAAGGAAAATGTATCTTCTCCATTTAAGGAGAAGGAAAGTAGGCCTCATTATTAACATACCCAAAGTGGTTGCACCCTGGAGTAACTATATAACAACATTTGGGGGTTCTTGTGGACATATCACATACTTTTAATCCCAGCACTTGGGTGGCAGAAGCAGGTGGATCTCTGTGAGTTCGAGGCCAGCTTGGTTTACAAACCGAATTCTAGGATAGCCAGGGCTCCACAGAGAAACCCTGTCTCAAACCCCACCCCCAATCCCACAGAAAAGACATTTTCCTGGCAAATTAGTTCATTTTTTTGACACAGGGTTTCACATGGTAGTCTGTACCAGCCTGATAATCCCTCTGTAGATCAGGCTGACCTCAATTTTGTGATTCTCTTGCCTCTGCCTTCTGAATGCTGGGGTTATGGGCATTTGCCAGCGCTTCAGTGCTTTCTTCTCTTCCTTCCTCCTCCCCCCCCCCCTTTTTGAGACAGGGTCTTACTATGTAGCTCTGACTGTCCTAGAACTTGCTTTGTAGACCATGCTAGCCTCCAACTCACAAATATCTGCCTGTCTCTGCCTCCTGAATGCTGAGATTAAAAGCATGCACCACCATACCCAATTTTAACCAGTGCTATTTTTTTTGGCAAAAGGAGTTTTCTCCAGGAGACTAGCTTAAAAATTTCACTGGCCAGAGATGGATTTTGTACCCACACTCAGACCTTTCAATGCCAAGGAGAAATAGGATTATTAGAAACTATTTACTTGTTTTTTGTTTGTTTTGGAGACAGGGTTTCTGTGTGTCTTGGCTGTCCTGGACTTGATTTGTAGACCGGGCTGGCTTTGAACTCACAGAGATCCACCTGCCTCTGCCTCCCTGAGTGCTGGGATCACAGGTGTGGGCCACCATGCCCAGCTTAGACATGATTTTTATTAACTTGTTCTCTTAGACGTGATTATTATTAACTTGTTCTCTGAGTTGGATGAGGAAACTTTCTTCCTTCAAATCAAAGGATCTTTCTTCTCTCTGAACAATCCTGGGATTATATTAGTAGGAAATGGTTTTTGGTGAAGAGGCTGGATTTTTTTTCCTTTTAAAATTGTGTCTCTTGTTGGTGGGGGGGGTGGCATACACCTTTAATAGCAGCATTTGGGAGGTAGCGGCAGACAGATCTCTGAGTTTGAAGCCAGCCTAGTCTCCAGAGTGAGGTCTAGGACAGCCAAAATTACAGAGAAACCCTGTCTCAAAAACAAAACAAAACAAAACAAAAAAACAAAACAAACAAACAAAAAAAACGGAAAGAAACAAACAAAAAAATGGAACCAAAACCAAATTATTTCTCCCTTTCTCCTCAGCATGTGGCTCGATCATATCTCCTAGTAGATCTTTCCATTAGCAACAGCCATATTTTAGAGTTCCCACACCTGCATATGTGCAGAGTAGATTTATATGTTCTTTGCTCATATGCCTGGCCTACAAAATCTTCCTCCACTGGGCTAGAGAGATGGCTCAGAGGTTAAGAGCACTTGTTGCTCTTGGAGAAGATTAGGGTTCTGGCCCCAGCAACCACATGGTGGCTTCACAACCATCTGTAACTCCAATTCCAGGATCTACTGTCATGTTCTAACCTCTGAGGACATGAGGTGCACATATATACAGGCAGGGAAAAAACTCACAGGCATAAAATTAATTTTTTTGAGACAGTTTCATCTTAGCTGGCATTGGACTCACTGTGTAGATCAGGCTGGCCTCAAAATCGTGGAAATCCACCTGCCTATGCCTCCCTAGTGCTGGGATTAAAGGTATGTGCCACTACACTCAGCCCCAAATAAATAAATCTTTAAAAGAATTTTTTAAAATCCTTTCACACAGTCCACACTCTTTCTTTTGTGGTCAGATAATGGATCTGGCTCTAAAAATAACAAAGCTACAGAATCGGGTTGGAAGGCACCTACCTGAGTCTATAAATGACTTCATGGAACTAAATAATCCTCTTATCCTATGCTACTCAAGATGGATTAAAGCCACTGAGGGTTTTTAAAAGACTGGGTCTCACTATATAGATCTAGCTGTCTTGGAACTTTTTCTTTTCTTTTTCTTTTTTGTTTTTTTGAGACAGGGTTTCTTATGTAGCCTTGTCTATCCTAACTCACAGAGATCTTCCTACCTCTGCCTCCCTGAGTGTTGGGATTACAGGCCTATGCCACCACTCCTAGCTCTCTTGGTATTGTCTATGTAGACCAGACTTGTCTCAAATTAACAGATATTATCTTGTCTCTGCCTCCTGGGAAGTGGCTTAAACAAACAAACAAGCAAACAAACAGTTTTTGAGATTGGGTTTCATGTAGCACAGGCTGACCTTGAATTGCAGATCTTACCTTCCGAATGCTGGAATTACAGCTGGTGCCACCAGGTCTGGCTGCGAGTAACTTCTTATCTCAGTACTGACTTCTGGCTCTACCCATCCAACTTCTAATAGCCCTATATCCTTTTCCAGATGCTCTGCCCTTGTCTACCTTTCTCTAGTCTTTCTCTAGTCTTTCTCCAGTCCAGCCAGCTGGCTTCCTCACTACCACTTCTTATTAATCCTCTGATCAAGCCTTTCTACTCTTCAAAATGAAAGTCTTAACTGCTTTACCAATCCCATATCCAGCTGGGGAAGCTGGACTGCAAGCTTCTGCAGTCATAGGTTATGCTTTTTCTGCTTCAATTTCTAGCAAAGACTGCACACAGGAGATAGTCTATAGATTTGCTGAAAGGAAAACAGACTTGTAGCTGCACTAAACTTTGAAGCTTTGCTGACTAAAACATCCTAGGATATCTTTTCTGACTCCATTATTCAAGCCATATATATTTGTGTGCATTTTTCCTCACTAGACTGGGAACTCTGGGAGGGAAAAGACTTACCTTTATTCATCTTTCATCAGTACCAGTGCCTAGGGAATGTCTGGCACAAACAGATAGTTGGGTGAATGAGCGAATGACATTAGCAAGGCAAAAATACCAGACTTTTAAAAGTTCCCTGAAGACTGAGACAGATTGAGGAAATGAGTCAAGAACAATGAAAATAGAGAGGAATTATTATAGCAAATAAACAGGAAAGATGATGGTGCTGAATTAGAATGCAGGAGTCAGGAAAGTCTCTTAACAGGTAAAATTTGAGATATTTTTAAACACAAAAGGGACATAACTTGAGAGAGTAAATCAGAAGCCAGTCATTGAGTTCTGGTGAAGTAGAGCAAAATAAGCAATTCATGACTAAAGCTTGTGGTTAAGCAGGCCCTGCTTGGGTTTCTGCCTTTATCTTGGCTCACTACTCAGTCGTGCTCATTCATTCTCGAGTCTTGATATTTCCAAGGCCAGCGTGGGGACTTTATGTTCTCTAAACAGTCAAGGAGGAAGTTTCTGTGAAAATAAGCAAGAGAGTCTGTCCTGGGGGATTGAACGTTTTTTGCTCACCCTGGCTCTCCAGGGAAATGAATTATCCTGTTCCCAGTGTTCAGAGGAGAAACTCAGACAACTTTCCTTAAAAGGCATTGTAAGATATTTTAGAAAAAAAAATTTTGTGAGGTGAAGATCCAAAGAAATCAAGGATGTATCCTGAGGTCTGAGAAATATAACTGATAGAAAGGACTCTCCTAGATCTGCTCCCTTGCTCAGAGGATACGGGTGAACATCCATGGCACTGGACAGTCCCTTTTGGGTTAGACTGTTCCCAACTTTAGTACCTATCAGATGGAACACATCAATTCTTCTTTCCTTTTCCATCTCCTTTTAGGTAGGTCCTCACTATGTAGACCAAGCCGGCTTCAAACTCACAGAGATCCTTCTGCCTCTGCCTCCTGAGTCCTGGGATTTTTTGTTGTTATTGTTTTGTTTTTTTTTTTGAGATAGGATTTCACGCTATAGCTCAGGCTGCATGGAAACTCACTGTTTAGTTTAGGCTGGCCTGGATCACAGTGATCCTCTCGCCCCATCTTCTAAGAGTTGGGATTTTACTCATAAACTACAATGCCTGGCAGTACTTTTAATGTTCCTTTACTTTCAGTATGATAATTTTCAGCCTTTTTGTTGCTGTTGCTTATGCTTGTTTGTTTTTCCGAGACAGGGTTTCTATGTGCAGACCTGGCTTTCGTGAAACTTGCTCGGTAGCTCAAGCTGGTCTTGAACTCACAGAGATCCGCCTGCCTCTGCTTTCTGAGTGCTGGGATATAAGGCATGTGCCACCACATCCTCCTCTTATAAATACCAGTCTCTAAAAATGTTCCCCATTTTAAGAATCTACATTTTACACAGCGGAAGGCATATCTGAAGTCCCACAGAATCTCTTGAGGCTAGTTGGCAACTGTCTACTAAGATAACCAGGTTTTCCCTGTCCATTTTTTTTTTTTAGAACAATGTGGCCAGCGCACTGTTTCCTGAATCCTCGCCTTTCTACTATCCGTGGAGGTAAGAAACTTTTTGTTTACCGCATGCATCGAGAAGCTGAGTCAAGAGTAGTTATTTTCTTATTTCCTAACACATTCCGTGATGGGAAAGCTTCAGTAAAGGGAGGCTTCCAAATCCCTTATGCTGCTATGAAGTCTCTACATGACGGCGAACAACTGAAGTATAACTGAGATGATTCTTCACCCTCAAGGGGCTTTCCAGGTAGTCAGTGTCTCCCTGCGCTGCCCAACTTCTAGGATGCGGTTGGGGGCTGGGGGATTACAAACCGGTTTGGGGTGATGTCACACTGGCCGAGATGACATCTAACAGCGGGAAACCCGACCGCCACCAAACCCTGGTAAACCACCTCTCGAAGACTGCTGTGCGGCGGGGGCCGGGAACCCGATCCCCACACGCCGTCCACGCTGGCTCCCCACGGAGGCCCACCCACCCCCGCGGCCCGCGGCAAGATGCAGTGATCTCAGCCCTCCCGCTCCTCCGCACTTCCGCCTCAGTAGGTGTCATGGCGCCGGGTGGCTGAATAGTTCCGGCGAGGCGGGGCCCGCCGGATGGAGGCGGTCGCTCGGGGCTCCGCTGGTCGGGTCTGGTGACAACGGCGGCTGCGGAGGGAAGGGCCGGGCCGTGGCCCCGGACGGCAGCGGGAGGCCGAGGCGGGAGCTCGCGGCGCTGAGGCGGCGGCGGCGGCGGCGGGAAGGGGCCGGGCGGCGGGGCAGGCGGGAGGCTGGCGAGGCTCCGGCCGCGGGACGGGCGCGGGGACGGCTCCGGGGGGCGGGGGCCGGGGCCCGGGCCGGCTCGCGCGGGGGGTATGATGACCCGGCGGCGGGGCCCCGGATCGCGTCTCCTCCGCCGCCTCCTCGCGGCGGCCCCGACTCGCGGCTGAGAACTCCACACACCGGCGGTGAGTCAGCCCGGGCGAGGGGCTGGGGCCCGGGCGCCCCGAGCTGGGGGCCGAGCGAGCCGCGGACTCCCCTGGGTGGCCGGCTTGTGCGGGGCGCCTCACTCACTCTCTCTCTCTCTCTCCCCCGCGGCAGGCCCCGCGCGGCGCCCTGGGCGCCCGGTCCTGCTGTCTGTCCGCAGGCTGGGGGAAATGGGCAACTCCCCCTACCTCTTGCCACTTCCCTCCCGGGCGATCTGTTGTCCTTAGGTGACAGGGGCCCGTCTGGATCCCCCCCCCACGGGTCCCACCCCAACCCCGGGCTGCGGTGTTCTCAGTGTAACGCTTGTGCGTGTGTGCATGTCACCCCCACTGCCTGTCGCTGGAGTTCGGGCGTATTTGTGCCTTTGGGGACCGGGAAGGCGCGTCTAGAGAAAAATCGTAGTGGTCGGGTTGTTCTGGAAGCTTTTCTGTTCTTTAGGCTCTTGTTCTGTAATCTTGAGTTTGTAATTTGTGATGGTGGTGAGGCTTTGCGGGGAACAGCCCCCCTATATGTTTGTCTTTGCAAGGCAAATCTAGAGGTCTTTTTCAAAGGGAAACTTTTGAAGCCCGTCGTTACTTTCAAAGTCAAAACCAACAAAACCCCCAAAACATTAAAGGAAAAGGTGGAAACAACCAAAAACTCTTGGGTAGGGCCCACACTATAAACAGCTCTGTGGGGAGGAGTCCCCCTTTTGCGCTTGGCAACCGAGACCTGAAACTTGGTCTCCCGGAGCTTTGGTCTAACCTCCAGTTTGTTGTGGTGACAACCATGAGCAGTGGCCTGTGTGTTTATGCTGGGCGCGCTTTCTTTCCTGTTTGGGGATGGGTACTGGGGCGAGAAGGGAGCAAAACAACCCCAAGCCCCAATAAGGAAATCTTTTTCTACATCACCACAGACTCGGTTCTGGATACTCGTTTGAAGATGCCCGTTGTCTATTTTAGTGACCCTTGGAGAATTCTCAGTAGTGCAGCCACATACTAGTTTCAAGTGCAGACTCCAGTCTAGTCTGCCCTTTATCTTGTTTCTTAGTAACTGATGAAAACAGCAGCATGGATTCCTGCTCTAGATGAAGTTGGGTTAAATTAAGTGGCTGATGGCCTCAGCAAGACCTACAATTTTGCTCTTGTTTGTGTAAAACTATTTTTGATTCATGGTCTGTAAGTTTTTTTTTTTTGTTTTGTTTTTTTTCAGTTAAGATTATAGAGAATGCAAACCATGCCAGCTTTTTTTTTCCACTTAAAAGTCTAAAGCTTTCTGTAAAACATTTAAAAACCTAACAACTCATTTTACCTAATCATTTTTCAGCTGATTATTTTGGGTATTTGCATACAATTTTTTCAGGATTTGGTGTTGCAACATGATGAAGGCTTCAAGATAGTGTTCTTGTCGGGGCGGTGGTGCTCCTCTTTAATCTCAGCATTCAGGAGGCAGAGGCAGGCAGATCTTTGTAAGTTCAAGGCCAGCCTGGTAAGAGCGAGTTCCAGGACATCCAAGGCTACATAGAGAAACCCTGTCTCAGAAAACCACAAACAAAAAACAAATCTCTTCATAGCTTGAAAGCTATTTTGGTAACATATTTAAGGTTGAATCTGGAGGCTGCCAAGCCGGTAAAGCATCTGAAAAAATAGATGTTGGCTCTGGTTGACAGCAATTTGTGAAAGCCTTCAGAACAGTTGATCGCTGGACATTGTATTTTACAGAGCAAGGTGATTAGTAATGAGATTTAAAATCAAACTAGATCTTCCCTCCCCCCCCAAAAATATGTCAAAGTTCACATTTCTCTGGAAAACAGAATTCTTTCCTTCTTTGTTTTTGTTTTTATAAGCACAGATGCCTCCGTGGATCTGTGAGCCCAACTTGCCTGGAACCTCTTGCTCTGAAACTTGTGCAGCTTGTGAAGTGTTTTAATTGGTCCTTTTGTAATTTGAATAATTTTTCTGTAAGCCTGGGCAGCCTGATCTGTCAGCTGCCCTTTTCTTGACTGTGTGACAACAATCTGTTTTTGTTACAGGCCTTTCCCTCTACTGCTTCCTCACCAGTTCCTTCCCTTACAATTCATGCTGTTTTGCACACAAGTTAAAAAGCTCATTTTCCTGAACTAACACTTAATTTGATTTTCTCTTTGTTTCTTCTTTTTGTTTTAAAGAAGACAGACATGGTCTGTTGACCAGGCTGACCTCTCACACTCCTGAGCTGGAGGGGCTTCGTCCTGTATCAGCTTCACAGAAACTTCATGGTGCCTGGTTTTTGGTTTTGATTTTGTCTTTTATCTTTTTTTAGTTGAGGAAGTTCAGCTAGTATATGCATAATGTACTTCTGTAGTAGTATATATTTTGTTGCATTTATTTATTCAGTGTGTGTGTGTGTGTGTGTGTGTGTGTGTGTGTGTATGCAGGAAAAGACAAATTGCAGGAGTTAGTTTTCTCCTCTCATGTGGGTCCAGGGGCTAAACTCATGTTTTCAGGGTTAGCACTTGCCTTACCAACTGAGCCATATTTCTGGCACTCCTATCGCCATTTATCTATCTATCTATTTATTTATTTATTTACTTATTTATTTATTTAATTTGAGATGCCATAGCACTTCAGCAGCCTTCTAAGGTTCTTAAATAAAACTTTGTATTTTCTTTAGATTCTTCCCCCTCTTCTTTGGATTCTTTAAAGACACCTGGTACCATGTTTTCTTTACCAGGAATTCTTTGCCAGCATTTTGCTCATAAGCTCTGTGTAAAATGTATTTGGCTTTTTTGAGTTTCTTTTTTTTTTTTTTCCATTTTAGAATTAGGGGGATTTTAGAAAGACTTTTTAAGTCTCTGTTAGCTGTAAAAGTCCAGTACCTTTTTTCCCCCTTTTTCTACTTCTCCAGTCCAATACATTTCCTTCCTCTACACAGTTAATCATTTTCCATATCCCTTGCAGCCTGGCAAAAGTCACCTCATTCTTGAAAGAGCCTCATCGACCTCCCATCTGCCAAACCATTGTTACCTTACTTAAGCCCTGCTTCCTTTTGATCTTTGCTGGCTGATCTGAACAGGGCCCTCACTTGGTTTGTTTATGTTTTATAGTGATCTTTACTTTGTTAATTTTACATTGCTCTTATTGGAAACTCTTTGCTATCATTTTCTTTATTTCAAACTTTATAAGCATTGTCAACTTTCTTGTATACAAAGTAAAATAATACCCTTTCCTAACACAGAGGACCTACTTCTCTTTTGTTCTGTTGCTATAGATTTAATATGCAGAACCAGTCTAAACAGGTATTGAAAACACCCTATCTAGAAGGAAAGCATCCTTTAGCCAGTTTACCAAAACATCAGAACATATTTTTAAATGGCTGAAGGTACATGGAGTAGTAGATGCTCTCCTGGTAGCTAACACCACCTTTCCACACCCTATTGTGCAATATTAGTTGGGAAACTTGCTTGTCCTACACATCTGAAGGAAGTACTGCAAGGGCTGTCAATGCAGGGGGTGGCACTGCAAGGGGGTGGCGAACTTTGACTCAAATGCTATTCTTTAGGGTTTCAAGCTTAGATTTTTTGTTTCTGTCTGCTATGCCTAGAACGGACAAAAGACTATAATTTCTATCACATCATGTATTTCTCTAATGCAGTTAGTCATTTCTGAGATTCCCCTACATTTATGTATGGAGAAGTAGTATGATCTCTTTATAGTCAGTCATGCTTGGAAATAGTTGGCACATACTGTGTGCCAGCCAATGTGATGGCTGCTAGTAATGACGGAAAAGAAGGAAGGAAAGTAACTGTAATGTCTCACTACCCTGCTATTAAGGATCATCCTTACAGAGGTTAAACTTGAGAAAAGAAGTTGGCCTTTATTTTTAGAATTACATGCTCACATACCCCCATTCACACTTACACACACATTCACATTCACACATACACGTCACAGGACAGCTCTCTTATACTGTGGGTTCTAGGTGTTAATCTCAGGTAGTCAGGCATGTGCACGGCAGGCTTGTGTTTGCTCAGCTATCTCACTGGACCAGAAGTTAACTTTAAAATATTTTCTTTCTGAGAGTTATTTATTTTATGTGTATCAATGTTTTACTTGCATGTGTGTGTGTATACCACATGTATACCTGTGCCTGAGAAGACCAGAGCAGATTCCTCTCACCTGGAGTAGCACATGGTTGTGAACCACAATGTGAGAGCTGAGAACTGAACCCTGAGTCAACTATAAGAGCAACAAGTGAGCCAACCATGGAGTCACCCCATCCCCACCCCCAGAAGTTAACAAATAAGTCTAAATGGTGATATTTAAAATCCAGTACTTATGTGAATTACCCTTCTTGCCTCTTGGGGCCCTTCATCTGTTTTCTTCATCCTTCTGTACACACAGAGTACCCTGCCAGAATCTTCCCTGTCATTCAGCTCTTAGTTTAAGTGCCAGCACATACAGGGCTTTCCCTGACCACATCTCTGTTATATAGTATATTGTGTTTCTTCATAACTTATCACTAGTTGCATTTCTCCTCTCTCTCCTCTCTCTCTCTCTCTCTCTCTCTCTCTCTTTTTCTCGAAACAAACTATCCCTAGTTTAATGTAACTTCTAAGAGACAAAAGGTCATATTTGTGTCTCTTGTGTTTAGAGAACAGTTCCTGGCAGACAGGAAGCAGGTCCTCAGTATGTTTGTTAAGGGACTAAGTTAAAAAGCGTAAGTGTAAAGAAAGTAGTGTGTGCTAGGGGAGCCTTTATCAGGAGCCTGACCTACTGTAAAGCAGCTCTAGGGAGGACTTCTGAGTATTTTTGTCTGACTAAATAATCTAGTAAAGGAAAAATAGTTTCTGTTTTATGTAACAGCCTAAAGTAAATGTTCTGTCATAGTAGTGGTTAGTAATCTGCTCGCTGCTGCTTGGTCACTCAAAAAGCCAATGCTTCTTCCATATTGTTACTCTCCCATTACTTGGATGTTGTCTCAGGGTAGAAGCTTGGCTCTTTGAAAGCCTTATGTACTCATTGTTCTCAGGGGCTGAGGAAGACTGATCCAACATAGTCTAGCTGTGTACCTAATAAAGGGGAAAGGAGATTCTGATACAAATCAATAGGCCTAACACACTGAACTGAGACTTACACGGGGCCCAGAGTACAAAGACAGGAAAAGGACAGACTAAGAAGGGAAATGAAGTTCAGGTCAGAAGAGCACATCCTATGTGGAGGAACCTGGACTTGAGAAGTCAAGGCCCACATACTCTTCTAAGCATTTAAGCTTACTTAAGACAGTGCCCTGGCAAGAGTGGATAAAACAAATCTATAAAAATAGCCAAAGACAGACTTTATAAGGTCTGTTAATAAAAAAAAAAAAAAAAATGAGCTTTTGGGCTTTATCCTGAAGGTTTAAGTTGGGAGACAGATGTATATTTTTCCAGATGTGCATTTTTAAGCAGTCTAGGAAGTGAAGAATGAGTTGGAAAAGTGAGCATGGACAGAGTGCTTAAGAGTGTAATTTGGAGGAGACCATTTAGGCTTTTTAAGTAAGTACTTAACAATTTTAAGTTTTAAGTAAGTAGTGCTAGAGGGCTGGAGAAAACTGAGTGGAGTTTCTGGCAAAAGAATTTTCTTACTAGATTTTTTTATAAAAGGATTTATTTATTGTTATTTATATTTTGCCTGCATGTGTACCAGCAGACCGAGGGCACCAGGTCTCATTGTAGATGGTTATGAACCACTGTGGTTGCTGGGAATTGAACTTGGGACCTTTAGGAAGAAGAGCCAGTGCTCTTAAACTCTGAGCCATCTGGTCCAGCCTCAGCTTTTTCTTACTTAATTTTATGTATGTAGGTGAACATATCCATGTATGCCCAGGTTGATGTTGTCTGTTGGTACCACCTTGTTATTTGAGACAGAATCTCTCACTGAACCTGGAGCTTGCCAGTTGCCAGAGAGCTCCAGGGATCCACCTCTCTCTGCCTCCAAGCACCAGCCTCCACCCTAGCACCTACTTTGTTTGAGGCCAGCTTGGTCTGTAGAGCAAGTTTCAAGACAACCAGGGCTAACACAGCGAAACTCTGTCTTGAAAAAAAAAGAGGACAAAACCTTTGAAAAAGTGATTCTCTTCTTGGCTGTGGTACGGAACCATTCCATGCAGCGTTAAATTTTTTTAATTCTTTGTGGCAGGCTCACCGGCCTATAGTAATTGCAGTGTGGAGTACATGCCAGGAGTAGGGATGCTCTTAAATAGCCATGCTTAAAAACCTTTCATTCCAGCAAGGCACAGTTCTCTTTTGAGTAGTCAGTACAAGTCCTAAACAGTCTCTGGCTGTTAGTTCTAGTTTGGGATTATTTCAAGGAGCAAATTTGTCAGTCACATTAGTAAAGTGATTGGAAAGTGAATTTTGAAATGAAACAAGCTTTGTTTATTGCTGGAGCCAAGAGGTAAAACATTTCAGGAAGTCGGAACTAGCTTTTGATTTATCAGGAGTTATCTTCATGTGCATTGAAAAGTTTTGTGATTTGTTTTAACAGAGCATTCTATACAGTAAAATACCCAAGGTCGTTAATTCTGCTCCTTATTTTTGTTTGGGAAGTCTTACTAGGAAGAGATTTGATCCCCATTTGCAAAGGCAGATTTGTGGGACAGAATTGGCTTTTTAGAAAAAATTGTAATTATATTTATGTACAGAAAACTTAGCGTTTAACCCAATTTAGTGGTGAGTTCTTTGCCTTTTCCAGCTTGGCAATGCGAGCCACAGATTTAGGACCCAGGACGTTGCCTCCCCAGTGGCGGCAGATCTCATTGTAGCTGTTGTTGTAATCGGTCCTAATAGCCTCCACCAGCTTGGCCAGAGCACCCTTGTCTTCCGAGTTAACCTTGTAAAGGCGACAGTGGTGCAGGTCTTCCTGTGGACCAGCCGCCTAGCCTGGCCTCTCCCTTGATGGTGCAGTAGGGACCCCATCTTTCTGCACAGGGCAGGTAGGAAAACCACCAGCTCAATAGGATCTACATGATGGCAGTCACCACCAGCTGAGCCTTCTTCTTCGCCACCAAGATGGTTACTGTTGGCCCCTGCTCAAAGGACAGGTGCTCTCTCAGTGGGGACGTCCCCTTCCCCAGCAGCTTTCTTCTCAGCGAGGGCCAGTGGCCTCTGCTTCTTCTCCTGCTGTGTCTCTGGCCTGCACTTGTGGGCAAGCTTAAGCTGCTGGGCAGCTTTTTGTCGGTCCAGGGCCTGGGTGAACTGGTTAATGGCAGGAGGTACTTTGAGCTGCTTGTAAAATGGTCCTTTGCCACTGCAGCCTAAAGTAGCAGGGTCATTTGACAAAGTGTGTGAGATCTCTTTTGCGTTGGATATTCTGCCCAATGCCGAAGTTCTTGGGCCTTTTCTCAAAAGATTGACCACCTTTTTGGCCACCTGTTTCTTCACAACGGTGAGGGCCGTAGCCACCTTCTTCCCCTTGGCCTTCTTTCCTTTGGGCATTTTGCAGGGATAGAGGAGAGCTAGAATTGGCTTTTTAAAGCCTCATTTCAGAGTAGAATATAAATAACAGTGTTGGTTTTTCTAGGCCATTTTGATTCTGTGTTTTTTTCTCACCTTGTTACTGAGGTCTGAGTGAGTGTCAGCCACACAAAGAGTCCTGGGGGTGAAATATGTGCCTGTGAAGAAAGGCTAGTGAAATTCTAGTTGATGTTTTGTTTTCCCTTGCATGGATCAGGTTTGTTTTTCTGAATAAGTTACATTCAGAATGTCCCAGAACATGTTTTCTTTCCCCCCCTTCTGTCTTTCTCACTCTCTCTCGTTAATAGGGAGTGAAAATTTGAAGTTGTTAATATTTGCTATCATAATGTCAAAGTTGGTAATAACATCACTCTAAAATGTAGCACTTTTAAAGACTATATAGGTTATGAACATTACAAAGAAAAATTGGCCAAGAGTGGTGGTGCATGCCTGTAAATCCTGCACTCAGACAAGGTCATCCTTAGCTACATAGTGAATTTGAGCCTGGGCTCTGTGACAAACTGTCTTTAAAAATTGAAACAATAAACAAATGGGTATGTCATGAGTTCTTGCCAATATTACTTTACATTTTTGTTTTGAAGTAGGGTCATAAACTGGTCTCACACTTGCTGTAACCAAGGCTGGCCTTGAGTTCCTGATCCTCCTGCCCTGCCTTTTCAAGTACTAGGATTACAGTATGTGCCACCACTAGCCCATGACCCTCTCTCTGCCCTTTTGAAGTTGCTGCAAACTGTAAATTTTATATTAAAAATTTTCACTATTATTTCACTAAATATTGTGCTCCATGTTTTTGGATGAATTGTTAAATTTGTATTTCAATAGGGAAAACAAATTGGAGGATTTACTTCCTCTCTTTCAAGTTTGTCTCAATTTTATGATGGCAAGGTAATACTTTGCATATATTTTAATAGGAAAATATTTGTAAAGGAACTACTTGGTTTCAGATTTTTCTTTTATTATATTTGGTTTTACATTGGTGATGTAAGTAGACCAAGATGCTTTGTATATTCATGACTTCGTAAGTTGAAGTGCATCGGCCTTAGCTTTTAATTCGTGCTTTTTTCTCTTTGAGGTTCATATAAATTGTGGAAACTCTTGCTTAAAGTAAATCCAAACCACATTTTAGAAATCGATTGTTGAAGATAAATTTCTTCTTTGCAGCTGACTCCAATGCAGATAGCTTTATTTAAGATGTAATCAGGCACAAAAGAGTACACGAATTTGCTCCCCTCCCTCTTTCCTGTATGTGCAGTGCCAGGGATCAAATTCAAGGCTCTGTACATTCTAGCCAAACACCACCTCAGACCTCAGCTCCAGCCCTACAAAATGCTTTTTGATGTTCTGTCATGTTTCCCTTCTTTCTAATTGTATGTTTATTTTCTTTTGAGTTATAAAATTATACTATGTGGGTTGGAGTGGAGACTTCACCCATATCTTAAGAACCATGCAAATAAAACAGAAGGACATGTCAAAACAAAACAAAACCAAAGCCAAGCATTTGAAAACACTACAGTTTTTATATGAGTGATAGTGAATTGTAGATAATAATAAAGGCAGGAGTCAAGTCTTTCGGCAAATATTGTGTTTATATTACATTAACAGAAGCTGGAAGGGTCTGGGTGATAGAAGTGAAGAAGAAAACAGATGGTATCTGTCCTCCTGGAATTTATACTGTGGATAGGGGTGTGGCACTAAATAATTTACAATCATAAGAGATGAACAATAAATTCATAGTGGAAGGGATGGCTATGGTATGTGTGTGGGTGAGGTGTGTGTGTGTGTGTGTGTGTGTGTGTGTGTGTATAGATGCGGGGGCAAGAGAGAGAAGAGTTTTGTGTTAGGAGCCCAATGTTGAGAGAAAATGGAGTTGCTTTGCAGGAACTAAAGAGCTGGGTATGATGGCATATACCTGTATCTCAGCCCTCAGGATGCTGAGGCAGGAGATGTTCTTTTTTTTTAATTAAATTTTTTTTAATTTTTTTATATTAGTTACAGTTGCCCCCTCCTTCATTCCCTCCCAATCTCACCTTCCCCTCCCTCTTCTCCTCCCTGCCCCTCTCTAAGTCCACGGATAGGGAAGGACCTCCTTCCCTTCCATCTGACCCTAGCTATCAGGTCTCCTCAGGACTGGCTGCATTGTCCTCCTCTGTGGCCTAGCAAGGCTGCTTCTCCCTGGGGAGGAGGGAGAGGGTGCGGGGAAGGTCAAAGAGCCAGCAACTGAGTTCATGTCAGAAACATGAGGGTTTTGAGTCTGTGTACATGTTTGTGTATTTGCAGGTACAGGTGTATGTGCGCGCGCGCGTGTGTGTGTGTGTGTGTGTGTGTGTATAGGCTAGAGGTTGATGTCATGTCTTCTTCAATTGCTCTCCATCTCTTTTGAGACAGGGTCTCTCACTGAACTTGAGCTAGGCTGGATGGCCAGCAAGTCTCAGGAGTCCTATCTCCAGCTCCCTATGTTGGGATTTCAGGTGTATGCTGTTGTGCCAGGCTGTCTGTATGGGTGTAATTGTCTGTATGGGTGTAATGGATCTTAACTCAGGTCCTTATCACCCTACCGAGCAAGCCATATCCCTAGAGAGTCCCTTGCTGAACATTTTTATCTCCACCCCAGGTACTGAGGATTGAATCAGTGCTTTACAGCTTGTTAAGCAACACATGCTAAGCAAACATTCTCTCATTCTCCAGCTACTGCCACACCTACTCCATTTGTTGTTATTATTGTTTTTAAACTTTATTTTGAAACAGGGTCTCTCACTAAGATACATAGATTGGCCTTAAACTCAGTCTGTAGCTGACCTTCAACTTGTGATTCTCCTGTCAGTCTCTGGAGTAGTTGGCATTACAGACCTGCACCATAAGACCTGTGCCAGGCTGTTTTGGAGATCTTTAACTTTATGCCCAAAGTAATGGAAAACTTCTGGGGAAAGTGGGAGGAGAGAGTTAAGAAAGATGTCAAAGTTCAAGTCCTCCTTCGCTACACAGCAAGCTTGAGGGCAGCTTCCTGCCTCAAAAACAAAACAACAAAAAACAACCCCAACAACAAATAAAAGCAGAGAGTCCCCTGAATGTGTTTAAGCAATCCTGAAGCAGCTGTTTGCATTGTGAACTAGCCTGGTGGACAAAAATGGTTGTCTTGAACTATACTTAGGATATAGATCAGCCAAATAGTAGTTTGTGAAGAAAGGGAAAAGAGTGAGTCCAGATAAGGAGTATGTGCCAGAAGCTACCTTTAAAAAGCTAAATTCTCAGAAAAGCTCCATGAGACGGCTATTGCTATTATAGGGAAGCCGAGGCACTTTGCTCCCTGATTTTTGGTTTGCCCATCAGTGGGTGTTTGGTGCCATCCCATAACTGAAGTAGAAAATTGAGAGTGGAGTGGAGGCTTGTAAGCTCAATTTTGAACATACGAATTTGAGGTGTCTGTCTTATAATCAAGTGGGCATTTGAATAAGATTTGTAGACTTGGTTGGAGAGGTGCAAAGAGGAGGTGAGAAAGGGATCTGAATTTGAGATAGAAATTTTTTAGAGTTTTTTTTTTTTTTTTTTTCCCAGATGACATACTGGATTGTAATTACTGAAAAGAGGGACAGTGTAGGGCAAGGAAAGGAGTTTACTACAGAGCCAGCTACAGCCTCTGAAGGGCCTAGTGGTGAGAAGACAGCAGATAAATATGAAGTGGTTTGTGTTCCGTGCTAAATGTTTGGGGCTTCATTCTTAAAAAAAAACAAAAAAAAAACTTTTGAGTTTAGTCTTTTGGCTTACTGAACTTGAGGGATCTGTGGGATATTCAGCTGGACTGTTCTCACTTCCTCTCCCTTTATCTTTCTTCTTTATATTTCTCTCTCCCTTTTTCTCCGTGGACCTCCTTTCTTTCTCTCTTTCTTTTTCTCTGACTTTGTCTCACTGTGTAGTGCATCATGATTTCACATACATGATGTGCATGTGTATGTTTGGATGTGTATGTCATGGTAAGATAGAGGCCACAGGACAGCTTGTGGGAGACACCTGTATCCTTCCACCATGAGTGTCTGGGAAGCAAACTCAGGTTGTTGGGCTTGTGAGCAAGTACCTGTACTGCCATAGCAGTGAAATCTTCCCATCTGATCTGGGTTTGTTCTAAGAGTAACTTTCTGTAGAAAGTTTTCTTCTTCAGAAGATCCTCTCTAGCCTTATTGTCAACTTGATTGATTTCTTTGGGTCAGTGGCAATCTTTTCCTTTTCCAGTATTGGAGAACAAAGTATGATTTTATGTTTGACTTGCACAGTGCAGTTAGCCTTCGCTTTGGTACATCTGTGAATGCCGTTTAAGACTCAGCTTTTGAGAGGAGGGAAACAGTCTTTTCAGATCAAGTGTTTTCATATATGCTGTTGGTAAGCTCTGCATCATGAGCCTTGTGGTCTCATTCTTTCTTTCTGTCCATGCAGGTATGGCATCACAGCTGCAGGTGTTTTCCCCCCCATCAGTGTCGTCGAGTGCCTTCTGCAGTGCGAAGAAACTGAAAATAGAGCCCTCTGGCTGGGATGTTTCAGGACAGAGCAGCAACGACAAATATTATACCCACAGCAAAACCCTCCCAGCTACACAAGGGCAAGCCAGCTCCTCTCACCAGGTAGCAAATTTCAATATTCCTGCTTACGACCAGGGCCTCCTTCTCCCAGCTCCTGCAGTGGAACATATTGTGGTAACAGCTGCTGATAGCTCAGGCAGTGCCGCTACGGCAACCTTCCAAAGCAGCCAGACCCTGACTCATAGGAGCAACGTTTCTTTGCTTGAGCCATATCAAAAATGTGGATTGAAAAGAAAAAGTGAGGAAGTCGACAGCAACGGTAGCGTGCAGATCATAGAAGAACACCCCCCTCTCATGCTGCAAAACAGAACTGTGGTGGGTGCTGCTGCCACGACCACCACTGTGACCACGAAGAGTAGTAGTTCTAGTGGAGAAGGGGATTACCAGCTGGTTCAGCATGAGATCCTTTGCTCTATGACCAACAGCTATGAAGTTTTGGAGTTCCTAGGCCGAGGGACATTTGGACAGGTGGCAAAGTGCTGGAAGCGGAGCACCAAGGAAATTGTGGCTATTAAGATCTTGAAGAACCACCCCTCCTATGCCAGACAAGGACAGATTGAAGTGAGCATCCTTTCCCGCCTAAGCAGTGAAAATGCTGATGAGTATAATTTTGTCCGTTCTTATGAGTGTTTTCAGCACAAGAATCATACCTGCCTTGTGTTTGAGATGTTGGAGCAGAACTTGTATGATTTTCTAAAGCAGAACAAGTTTAGCCCACTGCCACTCAAGTACATCAGGCCAATCTTGCAGCAGGTGGCCACAGCCCTGATGAAGCTCAAGAGTCTTGGTCTGATTCATGCTGACCTTAAACCTGAAAACATAATGCTGGTTGATCCAGTCCGCCAACCCTACCGAGTGAAGGTCATTGACTTTGGTTCTGCTAGTCATGTTTCCAAAGCTGTGTGTTCAACCTACCTGCAATCACGCTACTACAGGCAAGTGCACAAGTTCTGGAGCTCTGCCCTTGTTTTTAACATGCATAGCATAGAACTCCAGCGATTTCACCCAGGGTCTACTTTCTCCATATTTCTAGATTCCAAGATGCCAACAGGATTTGTTTTGTCTTCTTAACATGTATATGTGGCATTCCTATAAGTAACATGCTTTTCTTGCTAAAATCCTATTTAGTACTAGCAAATAATTTAATTCTTAAAGTTTGTTGTTAGCTGAATTGTGCTAGTATCTGACTACCGTTACACCTAGCTTTTCCCACTTGAAGGACTGTACAGGATGATCAGTCTTGGGAGATGCTGTTGTTTTTCCTCAGCTCATACCTTTGGCATGGAAAGAGTCTTGGAAATACCTTTAGGTTTAACCCTAGAAGCCGTTTATTCTGATTTTTTATGATAGCAAAAATTATATTAGGTGATTGCTGTGATCTTTGAACATTCTTTACAAAATTTTAAACATATTTAGTTATCCTAGGATAGCTGACCCAAATATTTTTAATGATTTATATTTCTAGATTAGTACTTATAATGTAAGTCCTTTTATTATATTAAAATTTTTATAACAACTCTTTGGTGTACACAATTTTGTGTGTATTATAACCAAGGCTTTTAAAATGTGCTTTTATTTTCCAGATTTATATTTTATCTAATTATTAATCTTAAAGATCTGTTATTTAATATATAATTTAATATATAAATTGAATATTGATTATACAAGTATCCAGTTAAGAAATGAGCATGGGTTGGGGTGTGTAGCTCAGAGTTACAAGGCTTGCCTAGCCTGCAGGAGGCTGAGTTTACTGTCCTGCATCCCAAAATAAAAGACCTCAACCAAAAATAAATAGATAACCACAAAATATGGATTTTTTGGGGGTGGGTGGGTGGGAGTGAGGTGGGGTTTTGTTTGTTTGTTTGTTTTTGGAGACAGGGTCTCACTGTGTAGTTTTGTCTGGCCTGGAACTTTCTATGTAGACCAGGCTGGACTTGAACTCACAGCAATCTGCCTGAGTATTAGGATTAGTAGATTTCCTATCTTTTTTCTTTAATTTTATTTATGTATGAGTGTTTTGTCAGTATGCTTGTCTGTGTACCAAGAGTGTGCCTGGTGCCTGGTGCCTGGAGAGGCTAGATCCAGTCCTTTCCCACTGGAGGTAAACAGTTGTGAGCTGCCATGTGGTTGCTGGTAATTGAACCTGGGTTCTCTGGAAGTGCCCCTAACCGCCAAACCATCTCTCTAGCTCCATTCTTAGTTCTTAGGATTTAAGATTTTTGAGGTTAGTCTATTCTGTAGCACACATCAGGATGCCATTTCTTCTTCTGTTGAGTAATGTTTCACTGTGTACACACACACACACACACACAATACACTTTGTTTATCCATCTTTAAATAGGCACTTGGGTTGTTACCACCTTTAGGCTCTGTGAATGATGCTGCTGTGAACATTGCTGTACATGTATCTAAGTTCTTATTTTCAAGCCTTTTAGCTATAGAGCTTGGGTAGACTTGCTAGGTCATAGGGAATTGTATGTAGCTTTGAGAAGCTACTAGACTTTTCCAGAGATTGTGCTCTTTCATTCCTACCTGCAGTGCAGAAGAGTTCCAGTTTCTCCATGTTTCCTCTAGCACTTGTTATTTCCTATGTATTTTTAAGTGGCTATTGTTATGAGCTACAATGATGAGGCAGCAAGGGGGCTTCCGGGGCAGGCTCATGCCAAAGTGTACTCCCTGAAGGATTATGCCACACAGCAGATCTGGTATAAGCAACAGATCTGGTATAATGATGTTTATTGGGGGAAGGGAGAGGAGGGCTTTGAAGGGGTGGAAGCAGTGAGCCATGAGAACAGGGAGAAAGGGGCCATTTAAAACAGAGAGAGAGGGAGCTGGAGCCGAGGGAGCAAAAAGAAGCTGGAACAGAGAGAGCTGGGGCTGTGGAGAGCTTTTATCCAGCAGCCAGCTGCAGTAGCAGGTGATAACCATCTGGTAACTGCAGGTGATGACCTAAGACATTGCCAGGTCCCTGAGGGCAAGCTCGCAGAATGGCCTGCATGCTAACAGCTGTCTCTGGGTAATTTTGATTTACATTTTCCTAATTACTGGTATTGACATTTTTTTTGTCCTTATTGTACACCTTACACCTTGTTTGGAGAGATATCTGTTCAAATTCTATGCCCAGATTTTCACTTGGTTTTGTTAAGTTTTAGAAATTAAAGAATTATATTCTACACATTAATAGATATCATTTGAAAATATTTTGTCTTTTACAATTTTTTGAACCTGTTGCTAGTGTTTGATACACAAATGTTTTGAGCCTTGATGAAGTCTGGTTTGTCTGCTTTTTTTTTTTTTTTTCTTGTTCTTCAGGTGTCATCCACTACAAATCCAATGTCATGGAGTTTTCCTCCAGAGGTCTTAGACTGTTAGCTGTTGCATTTAACTATTTAATTTTGAGTTAATTTATTTTTTGGGACAGGGTTTTTGGTGCTATAAAGCTCTGGTTGGCTTGGCACTTAACTTGGCAGCTTAGGCTGGCCTGGAATTTAGCAGTTTTCTTTGCCTCAGCCTCCTGAGTGCTTGGATGGTGGGCGTGAGCTTAGGCACCTTGTTCAGTTTTTATTGTTTAAGGTGGTGGTCCTCTTTAATTTTTTTGCATGTGACTATTTAGTTCACACAGTGACCTTTGGTCTTAAAACTCTGCAATCCTCCTCTCCCCCAGTTGAATGGTCATGATACCTTTGTCAAAATCATTGGACCATATATTTAAGAGTTTATTTCTGGGTCCTGTATTGTTAGTCTCTGTATGTATGTCTGTACGATAGATTTTTCTTTTTTTTTTTTCTTCAAAAAAATCATAAGATTTAAAAGAAATAGTATGGATATTGCAAATTTCCTTGGGTAGTGCAGTACCGACTCTTAATGCTCTTAATGATAGTCTTTTTAGTCCATCTTCATTTAAAGAAATCTTTATAGTTTTATAAAACCATGACGTGTTTTACTTGAAATGAGGCAAAGGAACTCGAAGGGCTTGTGGTTTCTGGTTTCATGCTGCTCTAGGCAACTGAGGCTAATTTGGAAATTTTCCCTTCAGTTTGTTTATTTATGATTTGGGAAATGCAGGCTCCATGTATGTTTGCTCCTGACCCCCTTTGAGTACTTCCCCTCCCCTCATAGAGCACAAATGCAGCACACGCCTGCAGTTGTGGTGAGCTGGATGGTGCTGCCTCACCTCCGTCCTCCGAAGCAGGGGAAGCGAGAGGGCTCTGTTGTCGGGAGCTTATTAGCGTTGTCTTGAGTCTTTCCTTGGTACGTGCAGGTGTTCAGGAACTGTTTGTGTGTCTTCTCAGACATAACCAAGCAGTTTTAAAACAGAAAAATGCAGAACAAAAGGAGATTCAAGTTATGTAATCATTTTTGACAGAATTTTTACCTAAAGAGTCAAAATGACTTGTGAAACAATTTTGTTTAGCCTTCTCTAGTTTGCAATCCATGTGACTGGTTTTCAGTATTAGGTTACTAATTTTTTTCTTTTTATTTTTTTATTAATTAATTTATTTACTTTATATCCTGAGTGCCGCTACTCCTCCCCCCTCTCCTCCCAGTCTTTCCTCCTCTCTCCCCCAGGCTCTCTTTGTTTCTCCTTAGAGAAGGGAGGCCTCTCATGGATATCAACCCACCTTGGCATATCAAGTTGCAGTAAGACTAGGTGCATCTTCTTCTATTGAGGCCAGACAAGGCAGCCCAGCTTTGGGAAAGGGATCCAGAGGCAGGCAGCAGAGTCAGAGACAGCCCCTGCTTCAGTTGTTAGGACCCACATGAAGACCAACCTGCTTATGTTTATGAGGCCTAGGTCTGTCCTATGCATGCCCTTCGGTTTACAGTTCAGACTCTTTGAGCCCTTATGGGCCCAGGTTAGTTTACTCTGTAGGTTTTCTTGTGGTGTTCTTGACCCCTCTGGCTCCTTCAATCCTTCCTGTCTTCTACAAGACTTCCTGAGCTCTGCCTAATGTTTAGCTGTGGGTCTCTGCATCTGTTTCCATCAGCTTCTGCGTGAAGCCTCTTAGTTGTGTTAATCTTTGAAAATTTCCTTGTCCTTGAAAATTGGTTTTGATTTTACAAAAAATAAGGTTTCCTAAGTTTTTAAAATATTCTTCAAAGTTTTTTATAAATTAGGTTGTGGCTTTAAGAATAATTTCAAGGGGGGCTGGAGAGATGGCTCAGAGGTTAAGAACACTGGCCTGCTCTTCCAGAGGTCCTGAATTCCATTCCCAGCAACCACATGGTGGCTCACAACCATCTATAATAAGATCTAGTATCTTCTTCTGGCGTGCAAGTGTATATGCAGATAGAACATTGTATACATAATAAATAAAATATATATTAAAAAAAGAATAATTTCAAGGGAAAGTGAATTTACTTACACTGTTTGACAAAAATTCACTACATGGTTAGCCATAGGCATGGCAAAATAATCCAGGCCCTGGAAATGTTTCTCTACCTGCTAAATGTAGTTGATTCTAAGCAAAGTTTCTGTCTTTGGGGCTTTAGTTTAAGGGACTGAAGTTTGCCACAATTAACAGTCCCAAAGCTTTTTGGACAAAATAGCCAGCATTTATTTCAGGCTTGGATCGCTTTGTTTTCATGGGTGGACACTGCCTAGAGGAGAAAAGTATAGCTTAAATTTTCCTACACAAACAATTTAATTTCCTGTAGCAGCAAAACTACAGTTTCAGTCCAAGCCACAGATGCAGGAAGTTGGACTTTATGTAACATCTCTAATCTGGTAAATAAGTAGGTTTGGTGCCTCAGCTGGAAAGAAACTGAATGTTCGTGAAAACAACCAGAGAATGATTTGTGCTTAGCTTGTTTTGGGTGCCACTGAACTAGGGCTTTCTGACCTTGGAGGAGCTTTTGAGTACAAAGAAGCTAGTGCATCTATTGTCTGTGCTGTGAGGATGGGCTGCACCCTCTAAGGCGGTCAGTGGTTCTCGGCCTTCCTGATGGTGCGACCCTTTAATACAGTGCCTCATGCCGTGGTGACCCCAGCCAGAAAATTATTTGTTACTGCTTCATAGCGGTAATTTTGCTGCTGTTATGAATCGTAGTGAAAATACCTGATATGTGACCCCCGGGGGAATTAGATTGTTTGTGTAGGAAAAATTAAGCTATACTTTTCTCCTCTAGGCAGTGTCCACCCATAAATAACAAAGTGATGAGAACCACATTGAGAAGCACTGCTCAGAAAGCTCTGTGACCCACTACTTCCAAAGCACAACTAATGGCACCTTCCTATTCAAGTAAATACTGCCAAGTCTGTTTTGTCATCTCTAGCTTTCTCCTACACATGAATAGATAGTCTTTTTATTGCCTTGTGCTTATTACAGTCTCAGAGCTGGAAACAGACCACGTGAGCAATTACATAACTCATTCTTCATTTCCCTTCCTTCCTTCCTTCCTTCCTTCCTTCCTTCCTTCTTCCTTCTTGATGGTGTAGCTTGGGCTAGCCTTGAACACTGCTGCAATCACAGCTGTGTGCCCGTCACAGTCTCTTCATACACAGAGAGAACCAGGGTTTTCATGTCCACAGATTCAGTACTGAGGATCAAATTCAGGGCCTTGCATATGTTAAAGTTCTCCCTGCCACTGAGCTACCCCTCCAACCCCTCCATGGACTTTATATTGAAAATGGAGAATGCAGAAACTAAGGAAAGCCAAGAGGAAAAATACAGTGACAATAACTTCAATAATTGTAGTCTCAATTCACAGGTTAATGGTGCTGTCATTGTTTAGTAAAGGGGAAAATGCTTCATTTTCACTAAATAGAAGTTAAGGTGAACATTTTTAGGCTCAGGTGATGAAAAATTCCCACTGGAGCTTTTTTTCCTTTTCTTACTCTTTTGCCTGTCTGCCTTCATTTCCTTTCCCCCACTCTACTTTTGTTTGTTTACTTTTCACTAGTTTAGATCTTGGAGCTTTCTTTGGTACTTGTCTTTCTGTAAGGGAAGTTTTTGCTTTCTTGTGTGAGTTCTCCCTGAGAACCCTTAGCTGCTTCTGTCATTCCAGAACCAGGAGACCGGATGATTCCAGATTGCAGCCAACCTTCCATGGTTTTGTGTTTTGTTTTGTTTAAAGGCTGGGAATAATGCTTTTCTTATTCTCTTTGAAATTTTAAACTGTGTGTGTGTGTGTGTGTGTGTGTGTGTGTGTGTGTGTGTGTGTGTTTTAAAGAAGTAAGTTACAGGGCTGGCTGCCCATTTCCTTGTCTTCTACCTTTTCAAAAATGTCTTCCTATAAGGTGAGACTGCTAAAACCTCCCACTTCTCAGTTGATGCTTTGGAATGTTCTCAGCCCAGTTTTTATTTTGGCACCAAGCCATATGCACTTGCCCTGCCAGCTATTTCTGGCACTGCCATGAACTTGGAAATTAATGTTGCTGCTCACTGAAAGTAAGACATTTTTTTTTTCCTTTTCAGTTTTAGAAAAGCTTTTATATTTATTTCTGGACACTCTTATTTTCAGCTTTATTAATACTCCTATAAGGCTTGTGTGATCTTAAGAACATGCTGTAATGGTTGGAATTTAATTGAATTTTGAAATTCAGTCAAAAATAGCTATAGTTACTGTGACATCACACATCACTTTTTTTTTTTTTTGTAAGACGGGTCCTGGAACTTAAATGTAGACTAGGTGGGCCTCATATTTGCAGTGATCCTTCTGCTGGGATTATACCCAGTAGGGGTATAACTATTGAGGCTGTTTTTTGTTTGTTTGTTTTTAGTAAACAAACTGAAGTCCATATTAAATGCTACCAAAACTAATGATTTTAGTTGTTCTACTCCAGCTGTACAGCAGAATGAGTCTGAACAGGCCTAGATATACCATTTCCAGGGTAAAGATCAGAAAATGTCTTAGAATCTGTAGAGTCTCCCAACTCACCTTGATTTTTAATTGCTTGTAGAAACTAATTTTTCAGAAAATATTCTAGGCAAGGCATGCCTGTAGTCTTAGCACTTGGGAGACCAAGACAGGAGAATTTCAAGTTCAGAGTCAGCCTGGGTTATAAAATGAGTTCAAGGCCAAATGTGGATAATCAGCAAGACCCTGTCTCAAAATATCAAAACAGCAGACAACAAAAACCCAACAACAATAGTAACCAATGGATCTTTTTGTTGTTGTTTGTTTTTCCAGACAGGGTTTCCCTGTGTAGCCTTCCTTGGCTGTCTTGGAACTTGGTCTTTAAGCCAGGCTGACCTTGAACTCATGGAGATCCACTTGTCTTTGTCTCCTGAGTGTTGGGATTAAAAGTGTGCTACCACCCAGCACTATTGGATCTTTAGACTGTCTTTGCTCAGACAACTCTACACACACATAAACACAACATAACAACAATCATTTATTATCTGAAACTAAAATTTGGAAAACCTTGTCAGTCTGTGAGGATACATGGCCAGTTAGATGGCTGTTCATGGAGGGATCTGCTTTTTTGCTTTTCTCTTACATGAGAGGAAGTTATATCAGGAATGTAATTTCAAACCCAAATTATTTTATTTCCCAGAAGGAAAGGACATTTTTAGAGAAAGTCAGAAAGATGTCAGAGTTTAGCTCCCAGCTCAGAATGCCCAGGTGCCATCCTTTAGCAGGGCAGCTTCAGACAAGCAACTTAGCCTCAGGCTCTTCATCTGTAAGATGGAAAAGTGGAGAGAGTGCTTTAGCTCATGGAGTCTCAAATGCCATTGGCTACAAGATGCTTCATATGCCAAGTTAGGAGTAACAGCATTGCCACTAAACAGAAGTATATCTTCATTTGGGAGACGTTAGAAAGTGAGGACATTAAAAAAAAAAAAAAAAGAGGACATGTGCAACTTAACATGTAGCAGTACTTAGGAATTTAGCAAGAGGTGCATAGCGCATAGCATCACTGTCGTCTGTCATCATCACCACCTGTTGCCGTTTACCGTTCCTCTTGATTGTTTGAGAATCAAATCCAGCCCATTGCCAATATGAGAACACGCTCTACCACTGAGGGTGCTCTGTACTCTTAGCTTTTGCCATTTCATTTTGAACCTATTTTCTCCCAAACTTTTTAATATTTGGAAGTTAAGATTTTAGTGGGTTTTTTTTTTGGAGGGGGGAACATGTATATGAGATGAGAGGATAACTTGTGCAAGTTTGTTTTCTCCTCCCACCATGTGGACTTTGGGGATAGAACTCAGGTACATAGAATTGGTTTTTCCTTTGATCCATTTCTCATTGCACTGTTATTTTAGCCATCGTTTCAGAAAAGCCCATTTATGTATTCTACCATTCCAGATACATTTATGAAGATGAGTATGTAGGTAACTTTTACTCATTAAAACTTAGCATGATATATTTAATTCTGGAGTCAGATGTTTGAGAGTCAACTTTGCTCTATCAGTTACTGTTGTTTTAGTTAAGTTCAGTTTCCTAATGTGTAAGTTTCATTTCAGATGTCTTCGTCTGTGGAGAGCTCTTAGTTTACAGGTTACTGTATTTGAAACATTAATTAAAATGAAATTTTTGAAAGTACAGTTTGAAGACTCAAAAAAATGGTACTCTAATAAGAATAATTGTTATACTTAATATGCTTATTATGGGTGAAGCCCTGGCCCAAGACTTTATTATTCAAATATTGTAACAACCTTGTGTGATATTTGAAAAGCTCTCAACTTAGAAAATTTCCCAAATTTCATATCAACGTCTTTATCATCAGAACCTATCTTGAAAATAAGTAATGTCTTTATTAGTCAACTCAATCTGCCTCCTCAGTGTATTATTCAGAGATATTAATGTGCTCAATTATGGGGCACTGTCATGAACTCCAGTGGGATTGTGGGATATGTAGATATGTGCTGATTACCTTCCTGCAGTTCAGAGTTCAACTTCTGAATTCCAAAACAGGCCCCAGAATTTCAACTGAGCGTTTGGGTACTGAAGGTTTTCAGGGTCTCTAAATAAGTGTGCCCGTTGCTGACACTGCAGAATTTAGTCACCATAGCTAATTTCCCCAAGTAATGTGATCTTATCTGATATCTGTGTTTTTCTAGAGCCCCCGAAGTTATTCTTGGATTACCATTCTGTGAAGCTATTGACATGTGGTCACTGGGCTGTGTAATAGCTGAGCTGTTCCTGGGATGGCCTCTTTATCCTGGTGCTTCAGAATATGATCAGGTGAGAGTGCTTATTTGAATGGGCTTGGAAAGCAACGCACGCTCAGACTGCACAGGTCCCCACATACAGAGAGTGCTTTTATAACAATTTGAAACACGGACTGTACAGCATAGGAATATTGAAAAAATTAGGGGTGTCTTAAGTGCATAATATAGACATGGACAAGTTGTCTATTATATTATTATCTACCAAAAATATGTACAAATCCATTCTTTTTAAAAAATATTGCTTTTATTTTTGAGATTATAATTGTATCATTTCCCTTTACAAATCTATTCTTTTTTTGTTTGTTTGTTTGGTTGGTTTTGTTTTGTTTTGTTTTTTGGTTTTTTTTTTGGTTGTTTGAGACAGGGTTTCTCTGTGTATCCGGGCTCTCTGGACTTGCTTTGTAGACTAGGCTGGCCTTCAACTCAGAGATACAAATCTATTCTTAAAACATTAAAACTTTTCAAAAACTTACACATAAGACTACAGATGATGCTAGTCATTTTTAGAGACTGGGCTGTCTTAGCTCTGGCTGTTCTGAAACTCACTGTGTAGGCCAGGCTGGCCTATGCCTCCTGTGCCATTCTTAAAAAGAAACTCAAACATTTTACAATGCAGTGCCAAATATAACTTGCTGTGTACTATGCTATACAGTATTGTAGTCATTTTGTAGCCACCTCCTGATGTTGATATACTGGACTCATGGGTGGTGAGCATCCATTTAAAATGCATGGTAACGATTTCTACTTAAGTACTCTGTCTTGTTGATAACTAGGAGCTTGATCTCCTGTGCTTCTTGTGCATTTTTCACCAATACATATATGTTAATCACCACCTGTTTATAGTTTTGGTAAGGTTTCTGCTCAACACTAGGCTGTTGGTAATCAAATTTGGGGAACTAAAATAGGGTGGAGATACAGCTTCAGTGGTAGAGCACTCGTTTAACATGAGGGCTAAATTTGATACCCAACATTGGTGTGAGGGAGATACATGCAGATTTTTTAAGGTTTTTTTTTTGAGGCCGAGTTTCTCTGTGTAGCCTTGTAGCCTTGGCTGCCCTGGACTCGCTTTGTAGAGCAGGCTGGCCTTGAACTCACAGAGATCCACCTGCCTCTGCCTCCACAAGTGCTGGGATTACAGGGGTGCACCGCTGTGCCTGGCTGAATATCTTTTACTATAATACAGGATGGAGCATTGGCTCATTAACCCTTATGTTGTTCAAGGGTTGGTTAATTGTTACTAGTGCCAGTAAATTCTAGAGAAAGAAATGTGGCAACAAAGTATTTAGATTGAGAAAATGGAGTCTAATTGTTACTGAAGATTAAAGACATTTTCCCCTCACTGGGCAGTAGTGGCTCACACCTTTAATCCCTGCACTCCAGACAAGAGGCTAGCCTAGTCTACAAAGTTCTAGGACATTCAGGGCTATATAGAGAAACCCTGTTTCAAAACAAAAACAAATTTTCCCACTCTACCATACATTTGGTCTAGAGTTGTTTTCATCTCTATGATAAACAAGGATTTTATTTTATATTACATGTGATAGGCATTTTTCTAGCCCTGTACTGATTACCTCTGATTTAGTCAACTGTGTCCTCTGAGTTCAGAAATGAAAGTAAAATTAAATAGGCTTAGCTGGAGTTTCGGTTGTAAACTTTGGCTCACTCACAGCTGTTGTTATTTTATTTTATACATAGCTCAGAATGAAGTAACTGAAATACATTAGGTCCCAAAAGCTGTTCTACTAAAGGGGTCCGCACCCACTATCCCTGTTAACCTACCTCCTTTGTAGGGTTGGGAGGTTGGAAAGGAGGTAGAGGCCTAAACACTCTAAATAAAATAGGGTTTAAAAACGAGTGCTGCAGCGCTACAGATTAGATACTTTCTGAAATAGATTCTATGAGAGCAATCATCTGAGTTAAAAAAATATTTTTTTGAACTTACTATGTTGTCAAGACTGGCCTTGAACTCCCAGTCCTCTGGCTTCTCTCCCAAGGGCTGGGTGGGATCCAGGTGTGCCACCTTCACTGACTCATAAGCTGTAAAATGCTGTTACTGTGTTAGAACTGACGCGGCAGAAGACAGGCCATCATTTCCTAAGAAATTGGTCCATTGAAGAAAATTTTACTATAGAAGTAATTTAAATTCCCATTTTTTTGCTCTTAAAAAAAAAAGGCCACACAACATTAGCAGCTCTTTCAGAGTAGAGACGCCCATGTTCCGATGTCACCAGCCCTTCCTCAGCTGATGTCACCCTTGACACATACCAGACTTATAAATTGTGGGTTTTTTTTTTTTGAGAAATAATTATAATTAGATGGTAAAAAAAAAAAAAAGCAAAGCTTTGTCTTCTCTTAGTTTAGAACTGACTTGGAGTGAATTAGAAGTAGATTGCTCCTAAGTAACCAGTTTTATAAGGGTTTAATCTTTTCAACCTTGTCAGAAACACACTGACTTTCTAATTTAAAAGAAAAAAGTTGAGAGGTAGGAAATGGTACAAATCCATAATCTGTGGCTTCTTAGTCCTTTCAAAACCCTCTTGAAAGCTGTAGATCCACCCCCTGAAAACATACACAGTTTGTTTTTGTACAACTTGAGGAGATTTGTGGATCCTGCTCCAAGCAATTAGAGCCTCCAGGAATGTAGTTCCTAATCCAAGTATTTGGTGGCACCAGTTCAAGCTTAGAAACAGATTGTCGTAACTTTCCTAGGAAGTGGAAGCAAGTACAGTTGGGTTTAGAAGCTGCGATAGCAATCAGAGCTTGTAAAGAAAAAGGATATGGTCCTTGTGAACATTTCTGTGTAATATGTTGCTGGGGAGTATGAGGAAGTAGTTTGCCTGGGTTGAATAAATAGTATACTGCTAGGGAGCAGATTTGGGGAGGGTTTATCTTGGTACATCTGGGCAGTGTAAAAACAATTCAAACAGCAGGATCCGGCTGAGGTTTTTGTTTGTTTGCTTTTATAAAAATAACTTTATAGAGTTAGAATTCACATGCTGTCAACCATTTGAATTGTACAGATTGATGGGTTTTTAGTATGTTTACAGGAATATCCAACCATTATCAGTTAGAGAACAGTGAAACCTAGTATCCATTAGCTGTTAATGCATATTTTCCTCCAAACTTCTCAGCTTCTCTGACCTCTATACCAATACTAATCTAGTTTTTCTCTATATAAATTTGCCTACTCTGACATACCATAAATATTCATCATATAGAAAGTGTTCTGTTCTGTGATGGACTTATCACAGCATCAGTTTTTATGACTGAATGATGTTCCAGTGTATGTACATACGATATTTTCTTTATCCATCTCTTAGCAATACACATACTCACCATCAGCTTTTGCCTATTGTAAATAATGCTTCTGTGAACATTGGCATAAAATAGCCAACACCTTTCCTTCCTTTCTTCCTTTCTTCTGTTCCTTTCTTCTTTCAAGTTTCTCTTTTCCCTTTTGGTTTAATAGTGCTACATAAAGCCTTGTAAATGCTAGGCAATCATTCTGCCAAATGAGCAAAATCCCCACATTTGTATGTATAGCTTGGAGTGGAATCACTAGGTCATATATCACTAGGCCCTTTCTGAAGGGCCACTGAAGTATTTTTGACAGATGTCTCAACATTTTACCTCCAAGGGTTTTAATTTTCCACAGGGTAGAAAATTATTTATTTTTTCTAAAATTAGCCATCTTCGTGAGTGTTATTTTGTTGTGATTTAGATTTGCATTTCCTTAATGGTTATTGAGGCTGAACATTTTTCTTCATGTGTTTCTTGAACATTTGGATATTTTATGTCTGTTTAGGTTTGTTGCCCATTTTTTACTGTGGTTGGTTTTTGACTGCTGAGTTGTAGCTCTTTTTATTCTAGGTATTCTGTTAATCATTGTTGAGTGGACTTTTTAAAAAAATTTTTATTAATTACGCTATATTTACTTTGTATCCTCCCTGCAGTTCCCTCCCTTCTCCCCTCCCAATCCCTCCCTTCCTCCTCCTCCAGGCATGCCTCTCCCCAAGTCCACTGGCAGAGGAGGTCTTTTTTTCCTTCCTTCTGATCCTAGTCTGTTAGGTCTCATCAGGAGTGGCTGCATTGTCTTCCTCTGTGGCCTGGTAAGGCTGCTCCCCCATCGGGGAGGTGATCAAAGAGCAGGTCAATCCGATTATGTCAGAGGCAGTCCCTGTTCCCATTGCTATGGAACCCACTTGGACACTGAACTGTCATCCTGAGTGAGCTGTCCTAGAAGCAGAAAGACACACAGTATATACTCACTCGTATAGACATATACATATAATATAGGATAAACCTACTAAAATCTGTACACCTAAAGAAACTAATCAAGAGGGAGGACTCTGGCTAAAATGCTCAATCCCCATCCAGAAAGGCAAAGAGGATGGACATCAGAAGAAGGAGAAAACAGGGAACAAGTTAGGAGCCTGCCACAGAGGGCCTCTGCAAGGCTCTGCCCTGCAGACTATCTATGCAGATGCTAAGAGTTATGGCCAACCTTTGGGCAGAGTGCAGGGAATCTTATGTAAGAAGTGGGAAATAGTAAGATCTGGAGAGGACAGGAACTCCACAAGGAGAGCAACAGAACCAGAAAATTTGAGCACAGGGGTTTTTCCTGAGACTGATACTCCAACCAAGTAGCATGCATGGAGATAACCCAGAACCCCTGCATAGGTGTAGCCCATGATAGTTGAGTGGACTTTTTACATGCTTTATTCTATTCTGTAGGCTGCCTTCTTAGCTGTTGATGGTGGTGTTTGGTACACAAATATTTTTTACTTTGAAGTCTAGTTTGTGTGTGATTTCTTTCTTTGTACTTTTTAGTATTATATCCAAGAAATAATTGCAACCAGTATCATATAGCTTCCTTATCAGTTTTCTTCTGATAGCTTCATAATTCTAAATTCTTGCACTTAGGGTCTTGACTTGTCCTTAGAGGATAGCCATACTATTTGCGTCATTGAAGGAACGAATGCATTGATGATTAAAACGTTGTTTGTCCTTAGGTAGGCTGTAGATTGAGAAAGACATTAAGAAAAATTATATGCTGATCGTTGTATAATACAATTAGTAAATTCTTTTTTAGATTTACTTTTTATGGTTTTCCTGTTTTGCTTACATGTATGTCTGTAAACCACACGTGCCAGTGGAAACTAGAAGAAGGCATCAGGTCCATGGAACTGGAGTTAACAGTGGTTGCAAAATGCCATGTGGGTGCTGGGAATGGAACCCAGATCCTCTGTAAGAGCAGCCAGTGCCCTTAACTGTGAAACCGTAACTCTAGTCCCCACAGTTGACATTCTATGAAGAAACGTAGTTTGCATATGTGTGTGATATAAGAACCTCTTGCACTGTGTAAGGTTTGTCATTTTTCTGAATTGGAAACCATTCTGGTCTGTCCCAGAAATCTAGTTTTTAGTTTTTTGGTTTTTTTAACTTTTTATTAAAAGTCTGACTTAAGAGAAAAACAGATTACATTAAAAATATTTCAAAACTGAGTTTTTTTTGTTTTTTTTTAAATAGTGCTTCGTAGTAGTTAATAAATATTTGGGTGTTCCTTGTTGCTGTGCATTCTGTATATAGATTTACAGCTACATTTCAGTTGTGTTGATCAGAGTTTTTTTTTTTTTTATAAATACCTCTTTTCTGACCAGAATTAATATTTGAGTATAGAAGGTTTTGATAATTTTTTCTCTGCTTTAAATTGATGTTTGATGGTTTTGATATTTCAGATTCGTTATATCTCACAAACACAAGGCCTGCCCGCTGAATATCTTCTCAGTGCTGGAACAAAAACGACCAGGTTTTTCAACAGAGATCCAAATCTGGGGTACCCACTGTGGAGGCTTAAGGTGTGTCTTCCCTCCTGTGCTGCCCATGTCTGCACTTCCTACCCCAACTTTGAATTTAGACTTTAGTTAATGACTTCTTGACTTAGAGGAGGAATAAAAATCAAGGCAATGTAGCTGGTTTAGTTGGCTGCGGCTGTGCTGTATAGGCAGGCTCAGCAGCTGAGGGGAATACGGAGGACAGTGCTCTAGTTCGCATGGTGTGTCACTGTAATACTGTCACAGAAATCCCACTAAGTGGGCTAAGACAGCCTAATTTTCTGATTTGTCACATTCAAGCCTTGGAGATAATAAGAGTCTGTTTTTAATTCTGAGCCTACCCCTTTGGTGTGAGAAATTAATTAACCTCATGAGCCTGTTAAACAGTATTGGGGTGTGGTGTCCATGTCCAAGAAGCTTTAAGAGAAAAATGGCAACATCCGTTTATCTGATGTTGAGTGTTTTGTGGCCTCACTGCTGCTGCCCCTCTTTTTAGCGGCATTGAAAGGACAGCCCAGTAGTAAGGTCACACCTCTCCACTGCAGGATTTTCAGGTTGCTGTCTTTGCCATTTGTAGTTGACAAGGTGACAATACAATCTCTTTGTATTCAGTCTTCAGATTAAAATTAAAATGTGAAAATAATGTAGAGTTTTTTGTTTTTTTTTTAAAAACTCCATGTTTTTTAGACACCTGAAGAACATGAATTGGAAACTGGAATAAAGTCAAAAGAAGCTCGGAAGTACATTTTTAACTGTTTGGACGACATGGCTCAGGTAAGTGTGACATGTTTCAGAGAGGCAAGAGTATATATGATTCTTTATTTCTGATGATTATATGTGCAAATATTTTCCCATGTGTTAAAAGAACATCAGATTCCTAGTAGTGGATACTTTAATGATGCTTGATTTTCCTAACCCAAACATACAAAAATGAAAAACGTTCTCAAATCTGAAGCTCTTTGACCAACAGATGGTACTAAAAACTTTAAGATTTTGGAAGTTTCAGCCTTGGGATTTTTGGGTCAGGGCTGTTCAACTGGTGAAATCTGTGCAAATATTCCAAAATCTTTTTGTTTTTCTTTTTGTTTTGTTTTGAGACAGGGTTTCTCTGTGAAGCCCTGGTTGTCCTGGAACTAACTCTGTAGATCAGGCTGGCCTCAAAGTCACCTGCCTCTGCCCTGTGCTGAGATTAAAGACTTGCGCCACCATGCTCAGTGTAAATATTCCAAAATCTTAAACAAGAGTCAATCTGTGTCTGTTTCTCCTTTGCTTTTGTTCACTGGATCTTGTTACATGTCATTACTTTAGAGTAGTATTTATAAAGATTTCTTTCTTGTCCCATTTTCTCTGCTAAATAAATAATTGCATAAGAGCTCACATTTACTGAGAATGCTTGTTGTGTTCCAAATTTAAACACTTTGTACTGTGCCATTTAATCTTTTCAACAGTAGAATCTTATGTATTTCAATAATAACAGACATTTTTATTGCGTAACTTGTGTAGAAATTTTAATGCCAAGAATCAGTTTGGCTCTGTTTTACCATGTAGGCAGAACATTTTCCTCCTGTGGAAATTAGTATTCTGTGATTAAAGTTAATTTCCCCAGTTTTTTCTTATCTAAAAAGCCTGTTTTTAAATACCTGCTTTCTCTCCAGACACAGTAAATCTTTAATCTACTATTTAACTTAAGTGGAGAAATAGGCTATTTCTGATTTTCTTTGGAAGGTAAATATGTCTACAGACTTAGAGGGAACAGACATGTTGGCAGAGAAGGCAGATCGGAGAGAATACATTGACCTCTTAAAGAAAATGTTGACGATTGATGCAGATAAGAGAATCACTCCTCTGAAAACTCTCAACCATCAGTTTGTGACAATGACTCACCTTCTGGATTTTCCACACAGTAACCAGTGAGTATGGTATAGCCTGTGGCCTTTCTGCCATGATAGGGCTCCTGGTTGAGTTGCCATCTTACACAGGGAGCTGTCAGGCTAGCAGGAACTTTGGTGCTTGTGTACTGGAACACTGGTGCTTTCCTTTCTTATTGAAAAGTTGGGGGACAGAGAGGTGTGTGTTTTCTTTTTGTTGTTATAAAAGCCCTCGATTCTTATTTTTTTTTCCCTGAAAATATTTTTTCTCCCTGAAAAAATACTTTGTTCCATGTTTGTCTTGAGTTTTTGTTGTTTAACTTTCAGCACTCATTACTGAATTTTTGATCTTTTCCAGTGTTAAGTCCTGTTTCCAGAACATGGAGATCTGCAAGCGGAGGGTTCATATGTACGACACAGTGAGTCAGATCAAGAGCCCCTTCACTACACATGTCGCTCCAAATACAAGCACAAACCTCACCATGAGCTTCAGCAACCAGCTCAACACAGTGCACAATCAGGTACTCGGTGAATTTTGCAAACACAAGCCTGAGTGAGACAGAAGGCAGTAAGACAAGGAAATCAGCCCTTGTGTTGTGTTGGTGTTTTGTTGCTTGTTAAGTGTTTTCTAATTGTGCGCCCAGCCAAGTTGGCTCACGAGGTAAAAGTGCAAGCCTGAAGATCACACAACTATTCACGGTAGGAACACACATGTCCACATTCCCCAGGATTATGTACAGACATGCAGTAATAATAAAGATCAGTTTTGAGATTTAGTCTCTTCTATTAGGAAAAAAAAAAAAAGAAATTCCTACTTGGCAAGCATAATGAAAAACCAACTAGGCTGACATACTTGTCTATCATATGCTTGACAGCATATAAATACAGGGTCTGTTCCATGTCCTTCTGAGTCTTAGCACACATGGGCTCTAGGTATTGAATTACTTGTTGCTGCTAGTTTTACTAAGTTTAATAAAATCACTCACTCTTTCCAATAGGATTTTATTTATTCAAGGGTTCTTTGAATAATGATCTTAACAGGGTTGTATTATTTTTGCTTGGTAATAAGAAATACATCTTTTTGTGTTGTTTCTAAAAATATAAGCTTCTCAGTTTTTTAGTTTGGTCTACTTTCTTTAAAAAATGCAGTTTTAGTGGAATCTCCTATCAGGCATTTTTTGTGCAGAGTAGCTGTTTTACATAGTAACAACCAGGACAGCACCAAACAATAACCATTTGCCACTCGTTATGTGCTTACTTGCCTTCATAGTCTTTCTTTATTATCGCTTATTTTTGGGATAGATAACATGGTACTTTAAAGTCTTCTTCTGGGCTGACAAGAAGATGCCATCCTGAGTAAAGGTGCTTGCTGCCACGCCTAATGCCTGAGCTTGCCTGCATGTGGAAGGAGAGCACTGACTCCCCTCAGCAATAAATAGTTAAAAACAAAAAGGGATGGAGTGGTGCACACCTTTTACCGCAGGCAGAGGTAGATCTCTGTGAGTTCTAGACTAGCCTGGTTTACATATTCTAAGCCATCTAGGACCACACAGGAAGACCTTGTCTCAAAAAACGAAACAGAGTAAAATAAACCCTTTGTTCTCAGGGGTTTTTTGTTGTTGTTGTTGTTTGTTTGTTTGTTTCTTATTTTAAGCCTCGGTATAGCTCAGTTGGCGGAGTGCTTACCAGCATGAAGCAAGTATGGTGGTATACACCTGTAAGTCCCACACTCAGGAGGTGGAGATGGAGGGTCAGGGGTTCAAATGTCACTCATGGATACATAAGGAATTTGGTGCCAGCCTAGACTACATGAGACCCTGCCTCCAAAGTTTTTTTATAAAAAAATTTTAAGAATATGCATCTTGTTTACCTCCATCTTATACTTGTGTATTGTGTAATCCTTTTGTTTTTAGGCCAGTGTTTTAGCTTCCAGTTCGACTGCAGCAGCTGCTACCCTTTCTCTGGCTAATTCAGATGTCTCACTGCTAAACTACCAGTCAGCTTTGTACCCCTCGTCTGCTGCGCCAGTTCCTGGAGTTGCCCAGCAAGGCGTTTCCCTACAGCCTGGGACCACCCAGATCTGCGCTCAGACAGATCCTTTCCAACAAACATTTATAGTATGTCCACCTGCTTTTCAGAGTAAGTATGGAAACTCCTCTGTCCGTAGTATTATATTGGACTTGCCTGCTCTAGGCAGATCTACTTGTTTAGTTCTGATCTTTCACAGGTTTAAACTTGATGATGAAGATGAACTGAAATTGGGAGCTGTCATACAGTAGATTTTCCCATTACATTGATTTTACACTCATTACAATACCGTCTGACAGACTGGAGGAGCTCATTTTCTGTTTCCATAACTGAATTGCTTTATAATGTGTACATATATTTGTAGTCATTGAAGCAAAATATTTATCTTGTATAAGCATATACATGATAATCTCAGTATATAGAATATCTTTAAATTGCTATAATCTGAATTGTTATGTATTGAATCTAATCTCATTCCATTTCAAACTAAAGTAAGATGCTATTTTATTATAGGATATAAACCAGTTAATATAGAAACTGAAAAATTTCAGTAATACATATTATTTTTTGAACTGAAAAATTCTACAAGCTGAGGTACTTCTGGGGAAGGCATTAAGACATCTGCTTTAGTATATGATTCATATCCTTCAAACTCCATGTTCCAATAAGATTAATTTTCATATTTCCATGCTTCCTTATTTTTCATAATTGTTTTGCAATCTAGTCTGTTCAATTATGTTTCCCCTCTAAAATATAGGAAGTGTGTGTTGATTGTTTTGGTAAGCTATTTGGAAGGTTAAAGTATTTTGAGTCTTTCTGACAATACATTTGGCTTTCCATTAGAAGTCAGCGTTAGGCTGGTGTGGTGACTTACACCTGTAATCCCAGCAGAACTGTGGAGCTAGTCAGATGTTACAGTCAGACACTGCCTCCCAACAAAGTAGAAGTAAAAACCGCAAATAAGCCAGACTCAGACAACAAATACCATATTTTATCTTGTATGTTATTTCTCTTATATGTGGATTCTAGATTTAAAATCCTGTGTGTGTGTATGTGTGTGTGTATTTGTAAGTCATAAAATTAGAAAGGGGATTGTGGTAGGGGAGGAAGAGATATTAAGGGAAATGGGGTAATGGAGTACATGTAATTGGAAAGCAGAAGAGGCACTAACTGGGAGAGGAAAGAGAACTGCCTGCAGGGGGAGTGGGGAGGAATAGGACAATAGGAAAGAGGATGAATGGGAAGAAAGTGTCATGAGCTGTATGAGGATGCTATGATGAAACCCACTACTTGTATGCAAACTTAAAACACTAATTTTGAACAAAGAATAAGAAACTTGGTATCAGCATGGAATAAACCAGGATCTAGGCTTCTCATAGCTTTTTACATAGAAGCAGTTAGCATTTTTATCCTTTTACTTCAGTTACTTATTGATTATGACTTTTGTTTGTTTGGTTTCTGACAGAGTCGGAGCAAACGGAAGGAAATGAGGGGCTGGGGGAGACTGAGAGCTTACCGGGAGGCCAGGAGAGCGATAGCGATGTAAACCAGGGAGAGACCACAGGGAGAGCGGAGGAGCAGATTCACAATCCGTAAATGCAAATTTAGCCTAACTTACCGAAATATTTATATATACATATATATGCCTCATAGGAGTAGATTCTATACTTTGGGTTGTACAAACTGATTCTTGTATAGAATGTAGCAAATGAGCTATCCCTCCTCTCACTTTAATTTTTAAAGTCAATTCTATGGGAACAATTTTTAGAAGTGAGATTCTGAGATTCTCTGCTGCTTTTCAGATGACACTGAGATGAAATAAAAGAACTTTTGAGTTCTTCAACAAAACAAAATGTAAACTGAGGCAGCAGAGTGGGACTGTGTAAGAGCCCCTTTTAGTATAATTTGATAATAAATAAAACATTTTTCTGGTGAAGTCTAGATAACTTGAGGAGCTAATAGAGTGGATTTCAAAATGTTTGGACGAGAGGGAGTTTGCAAATTAGGTAGTGATGGTTATACCTGAGGTGTGTTATAATATGCACTGGACAGTCCTTTTACAGGTTCATCTGTGTATGACTCTAGGAAGTCATAAGTGATGAAGCCTGCATATGCCCAAAGTATTATAGTCATTTATGGTAGAACAATTGGAACCTGGGCAGTGGACTTACCACCTATGTATTGAAATATTCCTTTGCTGCCTTTAGAGATTCAAATCCCAGAGAATTGTGTAACTTGTAGTTAGTTGCAACCTCATCCATTTACTGATTTCTGTCCAACAGTCCTCAGCCTCAGGTTGCTTACTTTTCTATCCTCCTTTACAAAATGGCTATACCTAAGAGTATCTGGCAGTTTAGTCTTCTTTCCACATTTCTCTAGTTCTCTATATTTAAAGCACAATATTCAGAAAAAGAAAGGTAACAAAAAATAACTCCCATTCTCTTAGTTCAGGGTTCCAGGACAAATGATTGCCTTTGTCATCCTTTGTTTTATTTGTGGTAGAAGGAAACAGCTAGTTTTGACTTAGACCCTGCTGTGCCTCCCAGCAGTCACACATTTATAGGTCAATACTGCAAATTACTTTACATACTATTCCAGTTGGTTAGTATCGTACATATTTTGCCCAGTATCAACTAGTCTGTAATTTTGTCCCCTTTTATTTTATCACTTTGAGCGCCATAGATGAGTCGCTGTAGTGAATTTCCTCCCAGAGTTTGCTTCCTCACTCTCTGCATGTTTTGGGAAGCTATTATACAACACTGTCCTTGAGTTAGTCGTGCACCTGAAACTATAGACAGGAGTTTTACATGGCCTAGCTTTCCTATTGGCTAGCCTTGCCTCATGGCTGACAACTTTGAAATTTTAGTATCTTTTTAGTTTTTGTTTTTATATAAGAAGCACTTTTTTTAAAGGCATTTTAAAGTAGTTTTACACCTGATTTTACTATTTCCTTTTTGAACATTTCTAGAATACATTTTTTCTTGGTCACAGCTTGTTATTAAATTCCTCTTAAATTGCTAACAAAATTGAAAGACTGACTGAAAATAGCAGTATTATGCTCTATAAATTATGCTCACATGACCCTCCTATAGTAATGTTAAGACAAAGTAGGTCAGGGATAGTGGCACACAGCTGTAATCCCAGCATTTGAAAGATTGAAGCAGTAAGATGACAGAGTTGTAGCTAGTCAGGGCCACATAAGAAGACATTGCTGAGTGGGAGTGAGAGAAGAGGCAGAGGGAGATTAAGCTTGGTAATAGTTTTAGTCTTTAATTAAAATGCTTGCATCTTCACTTAGCAGAATTATAGGCAGGAGGCATGACAGAAATTTACACTCTAGTGAAAGTGCTGACAGGAGGGTAGGTTCATAAGTACTCTTTCTGGGCTCTTTAGTCTTTGCAAAAAGAACTGTGTTGCCCCCTTCCCTCCAGGTCGAGACAGTGCTGTTTACAGGAAACACTTGTTTGTTGCTGATGCCAAATGCTAATAAGTTGTGATAAGTAAGACTATAGTCAATGTTCACAAGCAGCCGCTCATTCCCAGCTGCTCTTAAACTGCAGGAGTCAGATGGGAAAGCCGCCAACAAGAGCAGGTTTTAGAATAAGCCAGCATTCAAAATAAAAAAAAATATATAAGCGATTTTTTTAATCCTAGGCATAATTTCTTTTTTTGTTGTTGTTGACTTTACTTTTTCTATTTTTAGCAATGGCATGTAACTAACTTTTTTAACTAGGTTATAATTTTTTGAGGAGGAAAATATTCTTTAAGGCATTCTATACAAGAGGTTAGCAGATCATAAATTACTGAGTGATGTTCCACTCTCTGTTTTTGGTAGATTCCAGTCTGAAAGCGCTTTCTTTCTTACCCACTCCCCTAGTGAGCTGGAAGGTAAATGTGACTGAGAATGAAGCTTGTCTGGCTCTTACCTGGACTGTTAACGGGGGTGGAATAAGTATTGTAACATTATAAGGGTTTACATTCCCTTATGCCAGCCTTCCCTGTATTAAATGCCTTTGCACTAATTTAATCTGAAGGAAACTGCCTCCTTTCCTTAACTTCAGTGACTTCTGTGACTTAAAAGGCTTTAAGTGTCTAGAATTAAAACCTTAGCAGTGGAAAAAAAAAAAAAGCTAAAAGAACCCCCCACCAAAGGAAACAAACAAACAAACAACAAATAGCAACAACCCATAGTACTCTTAGACCCAGCAAAGCAATTTAACTTTGATGCTTTCTCCACCAGCTGGGCTGCAAGCAACAACAAAACATTCTGGATTCCCTGTGAGGATGGATAATGCTGTGCCAATTGTACCCCAGGCGCCGGCTGCTCAGCCACTGCAGATACAGTCAGGAGTACTTACGCAGGTAAACGCCAGAACATACTGCGTACACAATATTGCTGAGGCACTATGGAGAATCATATTTTGTTCTGGAAAAAAAAAAAACAGTGGTATCTGCTTTGTCTATAAGATCTTTCTTGCTCATGATTCAGACATCTTAAAATGAAATATTTATAAGAGAATAAGAACACTCTTGTCTTTTTACAACTCTCCCCTTATTTTTTTAGACTTGTAGAGATGACATTCAGACATTGAGAAATGGTGAAGATAATACACATGCTAATTTTTCTTTACTGTAAAATGTATGGTTTCCTTCTTGCCCTTCTGGTATCCCTTTTTACTTGGTCTTAGAATTTTGTAACAGTTAAGGCTAAATCACATCAGGCTACCTCCTCAAATGTTTAGTCCTTTATTTCCTGTGTTTAGAAGAAAACTTTAAAATGTTGTATTTCCAGATGATTGAGAAACTAAGGTCACAGACAAAATCAAGAATTTGTATAGTATACACATTACACTTTGAATTCCATATGTAAATGTTGGTGGCCCCTGATGTACAAGAAATTCTGAAACCCAAAAACTTATTTTGTGAGTAAGAGGAAGGTTTCATAAATGAAATACCTGTGTTTACAAAATGGATGATCTGATTCTGGTCCAAGAAAGATTTCTGTACTTTGTTTTTGTTTTGTTTTGTTTTGTATTGTTTTTGCCTGATAGCATTGACCTTTGGCCTAGTGGGCCAAAGCCCCTCACAGCTGAAAAGAAGAAGTTGTGTTTGGCATGTGCTTTTTAGGTGATATGAAATAAGTTCATTGTCAGTAATAACTTGGGGGGAATGAGGACCCTTCTGAACCCAGATAACCTGCCTCGGTGTTATTTCACTCACCTGCCTAATCTACATTTCAGGGAAGCTGTACACCACTAATGGTAGCAACTCTCCACCCTCAAGTAGCCACCATCACACCGCAGTATGCGGTGCCCTTTACCCTGAGCTGCGCAGCCGGCCGGCCGGCGCTGGTTGAACAGACTGCTGCTGTACTGGTAATTCCCCTCACTTGATTGTGTTACTAACGGAGTTTCTTTGGTTTCTTTCTTTCTTTTCTTTCTTTCTTTTTTTTTTTTTTTTAAATTTTTTCCTGTTTGTTTTTGTTCTGTTCTGTTCTGGTTTTCTCATTCAAAAACAAAAAAAACTAGCTTAGTCTTTGCAGAGGGCATGGAAGCATGTGCCATCTTGTGGCTGTGTTCTTGCTCCATCTTTAATGTCTCATTGTTTCCTCCCCAACATTTGCTGAAGCACTGCTTGACTCTGAGGACAGTGTGGTTCTTCTTTGCCAGCCTAGTGTGGTTAAAGCTCTCTTCGTAGCCTCAGGAGAGCTTCAACACTCTCACCTGTTTTCTGCCCTCTCTTCCTTGGCTTTTGAGATGGAAGGAAATGGCCTTCCATTTGGCCCTGCCACAGGTATCCAGATGCCAAAATTTGAACTCCCTGTTAAGCTAGCTGCCCCCCTTTTGTTATTTTAATCTTTTAAAACTTTTGTGTATATAGAAATGCTTAAAGTGGTCTTAATGTATTATTTTCTCATAACATTAACTGCCTTCTGTGACTGTCTGAAGATAGTGGTTTTTGGCATTCAACACCAGTGTCACTTTTATCTTCCATGTAAAGATGTTCCCTTTAAGATACACTAATTGGTCATATTGATGGTCAAAGTGAAAGGTGAACTTATTTGTAGGGATTTTTTGAGAAATTATTTTACAAATAAGTCGTAATACAAAGATGGAAATATGGCTGAAAAACTTTTGCATATACAGGATCTTTGTTATTAGAAGTCCTGAGGGAAAAGTCAGTGCTGATAGCTGCCATTGTAGGTGTGTCCAGCTTAGAGATGGAAAAAACAAATACGGCTTGCTTTGCAGTGTATTTCAGGATTTGTAACCTACAGAGTGATTTTGGCTGTGTTTTGTTTTGGTTTATTTAGGCAAGTTAGAATTATTATAAATACAGCATTTCGATATTTGAAATTTAAAATTAGGTAAGCCTCTGCAAGCCTGAATGATACTGTTGAGTCTCCTTGTATTTATCTTTCACAGTGGATTTAAATTTCTGTTGTTATCTCCCAAGTATTCATGAATGAAAACTCTTCCAGAAACATACTTGGATGGAACTTGTTTGGTTTTCAGTTTAAAAGTCTTTGCTGCATGTGTATTGTTTCTTACAAGCATAAAACCTGAGTGCTAAGGAGTCAGATACAATTCCAACTTGGTTGGCCCACGTTTTAACTTGCTCACTTGTAGTTTTGAGATTGAGAATAGCAGTTGACCCTTCACCCTTGCTGCTCTTCTTAAGTTTGCTTTAGCCATTTGTTAAGCTTTGCATATTTTTGTTCTTCCTGTCAAAACAGTTCGTCGCTTGGAGCGCCAGTTTTCTGCCTCACATTGGAATGTTACCTCTTGCTTTGTATTAAACTACATGCTTTGTCTTGTGCAGGTGTTGGCTTATGGAAAGACGCATGGTGTGACTTAACAGCTTCTCTTATTTTCTGTTCTGTTTTGTTTTGTTTTAAATTCTGCGTATGGTAGCAGACGTGTTTGCAGTTTCTCTGCTCAGAAGGCTTCTGGTTTGGAACCAGTATTTGTAACAAGTGGATCTGTTACTTGCAGAAATATTTTTAAAACTGTTTGATGGCCTTGCAATTTGAAATTCATGAAACAGAACCATGTGTATCCTAGTAGGTAATTGTACTGCCGAATTTGGGTTTAAAAAGGAAATGTCCTGTTACTTTTTTATTTTTCCAGAAAATGCTGGTTTCTGTACAGAAGATGTTTTTTGTTACTCAGTCTATCTCGAGTACCATCATTGTTTCTTAAAGACTAGAAGTACTCTATTTTCCTGTAGTGATTAGTTTTGTACTAAAACACATTTCTATAAATAATACATAAACAGATATGGTTTTGACAACTTTTAAAAAGAAATATGGAGCTTTAAAATATTTTTAAAAAATTTTTGTTTATTGACTTAGTTTTTAATTCTATCATATAGCTATAAGTAATATTAGCTCTTATTTACCAAAGCATTTGGTATGTGGTCATCCATGTCTGCTGTAGTTTCTACCCCTCTAAAAAAGGGGGCAATTCTGCCATATATATTATGGGTTGAATTGGCTTATTGCCTTATTGTCTTATCTAATTGGCTTTCAAATTTTAGAATTCCTATTTTTTAATCCAAAGCAAGTCCTCTTTAACTCTTTCTAGGAATGTGTTTTGCAGGCTTTTGTAAAAAGAATGTCATTTCACCAGGGTTTACTTGAACCTCCAGGTTTCTTTTCATGACATCATAGAAACTGTGGGGACCTTTGTTTTTAGTACCCTGCTGGTCACGTTATATTGACAGGCAAAGGAGAGCAGTATGCCTCTTTTCCTTTCACAACTCTTGCAGGCAGAGTAAGCCTTCTAAACTTTATTTCTTTAATCTCTGCAAGTTAACAATCTACAAACTTTTTTTAAGATTATTCTTTCATCTGCAAAGCAAAATAAAAAGCTAAGAATGAGTCAAGTCTGGATCTTTTATGTGTGTTTCCTTGCAGCAAGCCTGGCCTGGAGGAACCCAACAAATTCTCCTACCTTCAACCTGGCAGCAGTTGCCTGGGGTAGCTCTACACAACTCAGTCCAGCCTACTGCAGTTATTCCAGAAGCCATGGGGAGCAGTCAGCAGCTAGCCGACTGGAGGCAAGCACCTTCTCTTTTTCTCTGGGAGATTTGTATGAGTAGGATCCTATAGAGTAGGAATACTTGATATGAAGAGACTAGAAAGAAAATTAAGGAAATTTTATGTTTGAAATCCTTTGAGAAAAGGACTCATTAGTCTAGAAAAAGTCATAAGAAAAATTGAAATATAGGAAGATGCCGGCTCTCTGGTCAGGAATCATTTGCTTCCTATTTAAACAGAACCTTAAGTCAGTGGAAAGAACACAGCGACATCTTAAAGCCTTAAAATCCCAGTGACTACCATAAGAGTAAAATACAACTGTGCTTAGTGTTTTAATCATTCCAGTACCCACTGGGTCCTGGGTTCGAGTGCTTTGGGGAGTCACTCTTCTGTTTTGTTACGTTGGTACAGGAATGCCCACTCTCATGGCAACCAGTACAGCACTCTCATGCAGCAGCCATCTTTGCTGACTAACCATGTGACGTTGGCCACTGCTCAGCCTCTGAATGTTGGTGTTGCCCATGTTGTCAGACAACAACAGACTAGTTCCCTCCCTTCAAAGAAGAATAAGCAGTCTGCTCCAGTCTCTTCCAGGTAAGTCTGTGTTAGCGCCTTTGAGGTTAAGACTTTGTGGTGAGCTGTGCAGCATTCAGACAGGTATTTTGGGTATAAAGCAGCAAGTGCCTGCCAAATTGAGTGTGGGCTGATCTTTTCATCTGTGTAGGTGTGTCCTTGATATGGTCATTCTTCAGCCCTGCTGTCACTTTAGATCCACGCTAACTTTATGTTTTAATTTTTTGTTACATTTACTCTTCGTGTGATGTGCAGTGGTGTGTGCGTGTGTGTGTGTGTCTGCCTGTGTGCTTGCATGCATGTATGTGCACACTTGTGAGCATGTGATGCACATCCCTTGGCAGATGTATGTAGGTCACAGGACAGTGTACAGGAGTCAGTTTTGTTATGCCATATTAATCCCTGGGATTGAGCTCAGGTCATCTGGTTAGGGTGTCAAGCACTGAGCTGTTTGGCCAGACATGTTTTCATATTTGGCCTACATTTTGATGAGTGAAACTTACCCTGGGGAGAAAGGTGTAGAAAAATACAAATTCTTTTTTGTTGTTTTTGTTGGTTTTTTGTTTTGTTTTGTTTTTTTCAAGGCAGGGTTTCTCTGTAGCCCTGGCTGTCCTGGACTTGCATTTGTAGACCAGACTGGCCTCAAACTCACAGAGATCTGCCTGTCTCTGCCTCCTGAGGGAGTGCTGGGATTAAAGGCATGTGCCACCATACCCAGCTGTAAAGATAAAAATTCTTATCCTTGAAAACACTAGCCAGAATCATTAAATTTTCATTAGACCTTTTGTGGTTAAGTGTATTATCTTAATGATTAGGTTAAAAAGAACCAGAAGGCAATTAGAAAGTCAAAGGAAAAGTTGTACAGTTTGGGAGGGTAGAGGGCAAGGACAAATTAGCCTTACCTTGTGAATTTTCCCAACAGAGCCTCCTTGGAAGTTCTGCCTTCCCAAGTTTACTCTCTGGTTGGAAGTAGTCCTCTCCGTACCACATCTTCTTATAATTCCCTCGTCCCTGTTCAAGACCAGCATCAGCCAATCATCATTCCAGATACTCCCAGCCCTCCTGTGAGTGTCATCACTATCCGCAGTGACACTGATGAAGAAGAGGACAACAAATATAAGCCCAACAGGTAAGCTAGGCAAATGGTTGTCAGGCATTGTCTGTCTCTGACTAATAGCTTTATTCAAGGGCAGTTTGACTGAGAAAAACAAACAACAAATAAGCATAGCATGGATAAATCAATCAAACACAGAAGTTCTCATTACTGAGCCTTGTCAAATTTTCTGTCCTGTTATTCATCAATAAAATTAATCTTTTAGACACATCAGAGAACAGGTTGATGTAGCTACTCAGGCTTGAAATACATGTTAAACTACAGACACGATCCTTGCCTTCAAGGAGCCATCCTGAAAACAGAGCCATCGCAGACATGTAAGAAGAACAGTTCATTGGAGTGAGTAGGGAGCTAGATTATTAGAACCTCATATAATATCTTATTCTGCCTGGGAGAGGTAGGACTCCTCTGCTCCTTTTATGATCTGAAACTGAAAATTTTAAATATCAGCTTATTTCCTGATAGCCTAGCAATTTTGCCAGGTGTATTATTTTTCTGTTGCTGTGATAGAACATCTTAACAAAAAGCAACTTAAGGGTGAAATGATGGTATTTTGGCCTAGCGTTACAGAGAGGATAAATATAGTCAGTTCCGGTGGGGAGGACATGGAAGCAGGGCTTGAGTCTGGACTGATAGCATTTGATTCATATTGAGGAAGGAAAAAGGAGGCGAGGAGACAGGAAGTGAGGTCCAGCCCTAAATCTCAAAGCCTTCTCCAGTGAGATGCTTTTTTTAGCAAAGCTCCACCTCCTAATGGTTCCACAACCTTCCTAAACATTGCTGCCAACTGGGAACCAAGTGAGCTTATGGGGACACTTCTTTTCAAGCCACAATACCAAGCCCTTAGCTAGGCAGTTTACTGAGGGAACTGGTAAGTTTAAGAACTATGAGACATGCCTTTCTCTTAGCATGAGCCTTGATTGATTGAGCTTTTGGTTTTAGGTATAACCTTTTACCTGCGAAAGTAAATTAATTCCACATTAATTCACATGTGGAAGTGAACTAACAGACTTTTAACAGAATTATAACTAAGTGAGCTTTAAAGAGTTTCAAAGATATTTCCAGGTGTGATGGCACATACCTTTAATCCCAACACTCAGAAGGCAGACACAGGCAAATCTATAATGAATTCTAAGCCAGCCAGGTCTACATTGCAAATTTTAGGCCAGCCAAGGGCTACACAGCATCTTTAAAAAAAAAAAATGTATAAATCAACAAAAAGGTAAGTAAGATAAAGACTTATTCTGTTTATACTCATGTACCTATGGGTCTGGTTCCTGTGGAGGCTGGAGGATGATGTGGGATCCCTTGAAGCTCCTGTTGCAGTTGTTATGAGCTAGCTGCCTGACTTGTAGTGGAAACTGAGCTCTAGACCTTTGAAAGAACAAGAAGCACTCTTCAAGAGCCGTCTCTCCAGCCTGCCAAGTAAAGTTTGAATGAACTTGGAAAAACAAAGAAAGCATTTTGGGCCTTTTATTTTGTTTTGTTTTTCTGTTTATTTTGTTTTGTTTTTTTGAGACAGGGTTTCTCTGTGTAGCCTTGGCTGTCCTGGACTTGAATTATAGACCAGGCTGGCCTCAATCTCACAGAGATCCACTTGCCTCTGCCTCCCCAGGTGCTGGGGCTAAAGGTGATTGCCACTGTGCTTGGCTCATTTGGAGCCTTTTAATTCTATTTGAAAGATGGTGAACTTGCAAGTCAGGGTTTGAAAGTGCTCATTGAACTGATTAAGGGAAGAGAAAAAAAAAAACTTTTGGCAAGAGAAAGTGATGAAGTAATAACAAAACATATGTGAGGTATAGCCAGCATGATTTCTTTGACTTAAGCCAATTCTATTAAAAACAGATATATAAGGGAAGCTGAAGCTGGTAAAGTGAGAGTCATGAAGCAGTGCTTTCTCAGAACCACAGTACAGCTGGGTTTGGCATTGCAGCACACACCTGTCGTGGCAGTGTTTAGGAGGCACAGATAGGAGGATTTTGAGTTTTAGGCCATCCTGGTGTACAACCCGCCTCAAACAAATGAAAAACAGTTGTTGTTATTGTTTTTCTCATTTTTTTGAGAAATTTGATTAAAGATAGTCACGAACATTTTAGTCTCAGAAAATGATAAAGGAGATAGAGTGGTTCTTGAATGTTATTGAAAGAATATGATTGAAAATAGCTAGGAGGCAATGTAGAGAAATTGTAGACTCCAAAATTATTTTGTCCTGGGTCTGAGTGCTGTCTTTATCGTTTACCCTTTGTGTGACTATGTATAAATTCCTTGACTAGGTTTTAATTTCCTTATCTACAAAATGGAGGTAATGGCAGGGCTGAAAAAATTCCCTGGCTTGTATAGTGTGTGAAAACAGTGCCTGATGCAGAGCAAATACTTCTTAGCTCTTCGCTGCTGAGGTTCCTGTCATTTAGAAGAGAACCATAGACCATTTAAGACATTGCTTAACGGAGCAGTTACAATTTTCTCTATTTCCTTCTCCTCAGCTCGGGCTTGAAGGCGAGGTCAAATGTCATCAGCTACGTGACTGTCAATGACTCTCCAGACTCAGACTCCTCCCTGAACAGCCCGTATTCCACTGACACTCTGGGTGCTCTCCGGGGCAACAGTGGGACACTTCTGGAGGGACCTGGCAGAACTGCAGCAGATGGCACTGGTACCCGTACCATCATTGTGCCTCCATTGAAAACTCAGCTTGGTGACTGCACTGTAGCAACACAGGCCTCAGGTAAGTAGGCTCTTTAACGTTAGAATTGAATTTTTCTTGGATGTGTATATATCTAATATTCAGTTATACTATGCCCATAGTTAAGACTAAGAAGCATAAATATTCGTTTTTGGGGGGTGAGGACAGTCCCACAACTTTATTTGACATTCAGTAGGTAAGTTCTCATCCACATTGACCATCTGCAGATTTCTGAATGTGCTAACAGGCATGTAGGTTCCCAGTGTGTAGTGCTTGTTTGGTGAATCCTCATCTTCATTACATTTTCTGGACAAACGTACTCAGATGCAATAGGGAACATTTTTTATTTGGTTCCTGTCATCCACACCAGGCAGCGTACCACTACCTCTAACTCCAGCTCCAGGGGAAACAGCACCTCTGGACTCTGTGGGCATCCTCAGACACAAGACACACATACATAAGAGTAAAATAAATCCTTTTTTAAAAAGCCTTTTAGGCTTTCAGTCAAAGCAGTGGTACTTTGATGATTTTATTTTTACACAATTACCTCCATCCATTTTGCCGTTGGACCCTGAGCTTAGGGTCCGTATATGGTAGTTTGTTAGCTGTGCAGTACAAGTGCAGTAAGAAGTCCCGACTTCTTTCCGTGATGGAAGTTTACTTTTGCTTAGAATGGCTTCCCTCTGCAAGTGTCCCTGCTCTTTAGGCTTGCATGAAGCTAAGGACTAGAACCTGGGATTTCTTAGCATCCTGTCAGAAGTTTCTCTTCTTTCTTTTCTTTCTTTCCCATTCTTTTTTTTTTAATACAGTTTATTTTATTATGTATACAGTGTTCTGCCTGCATGTACACCTGCAGGCCAGAAGAAGGCACCAGATCTCATTATAGATGGTTGTGAGCCACCATGTGGTTGCTGGGAATTGAACTCAGGACCTCTGGAAGAGCAAGCAGTGCTTTTAGCCTCTGAGCCATCTCTCCAGCTGTCAGAAGTTTCTTAACTTCTAGACCTTTCTTAACCTCTAGATACAGAGAGGCTCAGGAAAGGCAGTCTTGTTAGGCAGCTGCTTCCCTTGGGCAACCCTATTACAAAGGAAAGGAAGAATGGCTTTTGGTGTTAGAATAGCCAAATGTGCTTCTCCATAGAGATAGTCAGCTGCCTTGAAGACAAGGCAGAACATCTTGATGCCTCGTTCCTGAATATAATTATTAGGACTTATGCCTTAATAATATGAATCCTTAATAATAATATAGTCCACATTCCAGTTTTCATACTGGGAACATAGAAGGAAGCCAATTTTTATATTCTATTGCCCATTAATCTCTTAGAATGTGAAGACAATACATACCCCAAAGGATAGAATTTTGTCTTCATTTTAGATCCTTTGGACCTTTAAATAGTCTAAGAATTACCAGTATCTCTCTCAGCTCCTCATTGTCACTTATTTAATCCCATCCTACATAAAACTACAGGCTCATTGGAAGCATGGAGTATGTCCTCTGTATTTCTAGTGTTTCCTTATATATAATAAGAGATTAGATAATTTTGTTAACTATTTAAGGATCTATGTGGGCTTTGTGACAAGACAGAAAAGAAATGGATAATGTAGTTTTTGTTCTGGACAAATCTAATTGAGGAAGTAAGATATACAGAGACATAAATTCTTGCAAACTACAGACAAAAGCGATAGTCTAAGCTGAGGCCAATCATGTTAAACCTTGAGCTCTTTTCCCTTTTTTAGGTCTCCTTAGCAGTAAGACCAAGCCAGTGGCCTCAGTGAGTGGGCAGTCCTCTGGATGCTGTATCACCCCCACAGGGTACCGAGCTCAGCGAGGGGGGACCAGCGCAGTGCAGCCACTCAACCTTAGCCAGGTAAGCGCTAGGGGCTGCTACCTTCTGTTTGAGTTCTCCCCTGTTGTTACTCTTTGGAGAACCCTGCTTCTGGCTGGACTGCTAAATAAAGCCAAATGAAGCTTCTTTTGTGTTGAACATCTGGTGTTCTGTGGCCTGCGTCGTACCTGCATGTGCTACGTCTCTTCATTTGATCTATGAGTGTGTTTGGGATGTACTGCACCACCATCTAAGCTTTGGAACCAAATTCTCTTCCTTATTCTCAGGCCAGAAATAACTTGATCCTTACCCTGTTTACCTGAGTCAAGACAGAGAAAGCCACTTGAATTAGCTGGTTCTAATTCTAACTGAGTTTGAGCCATCTCCTGCCCTGCCATGTGATCCTCTGAGATAGTGAGGGGTACTCTGTTCCATTTCTGCTCCCTCTTTTCTCAGCTAAAACTCTGGTGCTCATATGATATCTGTCAAAAGTGAGTATCGGAATGAAGGTTTAGCTATGTGCAAACGGAAGTTCAGTCAGTGCATGTACTTGAGGGTCCACACTTTAATAGGGCTGTGGAGAGCTTAGAGGAGAGCAAAGAAAACAATAAGAAAGGTTAGTTTACAGAAAAACCACTGATTCCAGGACAGGGTGAGTTAAGTTACTAACATGCAGGTCTGGCCCCCTCAGGATTCTCCACTTCCTCTCTCACACTGTCATATTTAGGTGCAAACTGTTGCTTTCTTGAGCAGAACTAGGATCTGTTCTTCCTAGAGGCAGAGGCATAGTTGGCTCACTTCCGGCCGCTTCCATTGCCGGTCTGGGAGATTCCGTGCCAAGGCAGTCCAGTGACAGCACACATCAGAACCTCAAGGCCTTTAGTGCTGTGAACCAGAGTGACCTCGAGATTCCTCATTCCCTTCTTCCTCCTTCCAGAACCAGCAGTCATCGTCAGCTCCAACCTCGCAGGAAAGAAGCAGCAACCCTGCTCCCCGCAGACAGCAGGCATTTGTGGCCCCGCTCTCCCAAGCCCCCTACGCCTTCCAGCATGGCAGCCCACTGCACTCGACGGGGCACCCACACTTGGCCCCAGCCCCTGCTCACCTGCCAAGCCAGCCTCACCTGTACACGTACGCTGCCCCCACTTCTGCTGCTGCATTGGGTTCCACCAGTTCCATTGCTCATCTTTTCTCCCCCCAGGGTTCCTCAAGGCATGCTGCAGCTTATACCACCCACCCTAGCACTCTGGTGCACCAGGTGCCTGTCAGTGTTGGGCCTAGCCTCCTCACTTCCGCCAGTGTGGCCCCTGCTCAGTACCAGCACCAGTTTGCCACTCAGTCCTACATCGGGTCTTCCCGAGGCTCAGCAATTTACACTGGGTACCCACTGAGTCCTACCAAGATCAGTCAGTATTCTTACTTGTAGTTGATGAGCACAAGGGAGGCTTCATGGCTGGCTGCTACTGGCCCTGAGTTCTTAATGGGCTCTGGTGAGCGCCTCCATTATCTTCTCTTGAAAGTTCCTAGCCAGCAAGCTCGTTCTGCAGGGGCCCGCTGAAGCAGAAGGCTTTTCTCTGGGGACCGGCTCTCAGTGTTGACTGCATTGTTGTAGTCTCCCAAGTCTGCCCTATTTTTAATTCTTTATTCTTGTGACAGCATTTTTGGACTTTGGAAGAGCTCAGAAGCCCATCTTCTGCAGTTACCAAGGAAGAAAGAACGTTCTGAAGTTACTCTCTCACATACATTTTATGTTTTTGACTTGATTTCTGTAAATGCTCTTAAAAACAAGTGAAGTCCTTCTTTAAGAGGAAAAATGCTGAGAAAGGATTTGAATCTTGTAACAGATGAGAAAAAGTCATTACATTTTGTTTGTTTAAAAAGTGAGACTTCCTTGCCTTTTATTTTATGTGAGGTTGTACTTTCCTCTTAGGCATTTCTCCTCAAAGGTTGATCTTTGCTTATGGCACATTGAAACTTACAGTGATTTAGTTATTTTTTTCAATGTTGTGTTGTCCTTATTGGGCAGTTGTTAGTACTTTTGGCAAAAGTATTGAAACCTTTGTAGTTGCTTCTGTGCCCATTACAGTGGCGTTAAAAAGGCAGCCTGGCGCTTGCCAGTTACTCAGTGTGAGAGGGTCTGTGCCCACCAGGATTCTTTTTAAATGAGGCACCATGAATTCTTTCTTAGATTGTTTTTTAAAAGTCCTTCTTTCCTCTCTGGTTCAACTTAAATTCTCCTTCTAGAAAAGCCAGGGAGGGGATAAGTGTACGGTGGTGGGTTTTTGCATACAATAGTATGCAGAATCTCTCTAGGATGAGCTACTGGCACTGATGAGCTTTGCCTAAGATTTCTATGAACTTCCAATAATACGCCTCTGTGTTTTCTTCATCTCCCCCTTCTGTTTTATGTGACTGATTTGAGGGGAACGCTAAGGAAACTAAAACCAGATAAATTGTGTATAGCTTTTGTACTTTAAAGTAGCTTCCTTTGTATGCCAACAGCAAATTGAATGCTCTCTTACTAAGACTTATATAATAAGTGCATGTAGGAACTGCAGAAAATATTTTAAAAGTTTATTACTGAATTTAAAAATATTTTAGAAGTTTTGTAATGGTGGTGTTTTAATATTTTGCATAATTAAATATGTACATATTGATTAGAAAAATATAACAATTTTCCTCTAACCCAGAATGTTATTTGTAATCAAATGTGTAGTGATTACACTTGAATTGTGTATTTAGTGTGTATCTGATCCTCCAGTGTTACCCCGGAGATAGATTATATCTCCACTGTATTTAAACCAAAATGAACTGATACTTGTTGGAATGTATGTGAACTAATTGCAATTATATTAGAGCATATTACTGTAGTGCTGAGTGAGCAGGGGCATTGCCTGCAAGGAGAGGAGACCCTTGGGATTGTTTTGCACAGGTGTGTCTGGTGAGGAGTTGTTCAGTGTGTGTCTTTTCCTTCCCCCTCTCCTCTCTTCCCTTATTGTAGTGCCTTATATGAAAATGTAGTGGTTAATAGAGTTTACAGTGAGCTTGCCTTAGGATGGACCAGCAAGCCCCAGCGGACCCCAAGCCGTTCACTGGGATTTAACAGAACAGGTTTAGTAGCTGTGTTGTGTAAATGCATTGTTCTCAGTCTCCCTGCCAACAGTGAGAAATCAAAACAGCAGCTTTCCTTCTTTACTGCCACCTCCATCCCGTTCCATTTTGGATCCTTAGCTCAGTTCTCACAGAAGCATTCCCCTATGTGGCTTTCTCACTGTGCCTTGCTGCCTGGCTTCTGTGAGAGTTCAGGAAGCAGGAGAGAGCAGTGAAGCCAGTACTAAATATGCATATTTGAAAGTATGTGCAATCACTTAGGATGGGATTTCCTTTCTCTCTTTTCCACACGGTAGTTCCTGCACATAGTTGATGTTACTAGTAAACTATTTGCTTGTTTCTTTTAAAAAGCATGTAACAGATGTGTTTATACCAAAGAGCCTGTTGTATTGCTTAATATGTCCCCATACTATGAGGAGGGTTTTATAGAACTACTGGTGACAAGCTTACAGAAAGGTTTCTTAATCAGTGAAGGATATTAAAAAGAAACCAAAGCCTCTTGAATCACCATGGTTTTGAGGTTTCTTTGTAACAGCGTGTATGTTCTTGGGGCCCTTCAAGCTGTGAAATTGTCCTAGTATTCAACTCCTCCATAGATTTGGGTCAAGTTGAAGGTACTAGGGATGGGGACATTCCTGCCCACGAAGGATTTACGGGGAGAAGGTTAACCCTGAGCTAGAGGTGTGGTCCACCTGAATTGACGATTACATTTGAGTGGTAATTCTAGGATTGGTTCTCTATAGAGATGGTGTCAGGGAGGTGCAGGATGGAGATGGGAGATTTCATGGGGCCTGATCAGCAAGCTCTGAACAGGCGAAACACCGAGGAGCTGTCAACGGATTTGGAGTTTCTTCATCATGGGGAGTAAGGGTTTCCAGGGCAGGGCAGGTAGTCAGTCAGTACAGCCTGCCAGGAACACGGTGTGTGTTGTCTTTTCTTTAATCATTTTATGAGGCTGTGTGTTCAGCAGTCTGTTGGTTGAGATAACCACGCATTCGTGTAAGTTGTCACTAGTGTTGTACAGTTTAAGTCAGTGTGTATGTGATCTTTGTGTCTCCTTTTCTCCAAGCATTCTAGTTTTTTCTTGTTTAAATACAGTTTTAGTTTCTAGTTGGAGCATTTTTATACCTTATCTTTTCTCTACAAGGGACAAGATTTATTGTTTTTGTAGGATTGAGATGCAGGGAAAAAAAAAAAAAAAACAACAGACAACCCTCACCCTGCCCCCTCATCCAATAAGCAGTTATTGAAGATGGGAGTCTTAAACCCATGAAAAAGAGGATGCTCAGGTGCTTGCATCATCACCTGTAACATCTGGCTAGCAGTGTGACTTTACAAACCTTGAGGCTGTCAGTCTGCAAACTGACATTTCAGGTTCTCCAGGATTAACTCACCTGTGTCTGCTGAATGTGTATGTGCCGGACGTAGTCTTAGGTTCATTCTCTCCTGGGCTTAACATTGACTGCTTGCCCTGAGGGCATGGAGGGGAGCCTATGGCTACAGTGAGCAGCTGACCTGGGACAGCATTGCCTGACCTCAGACCAGCTGAAGGTTTTAAACCCTCTCTTAGAACTTGCATTTTCCAGCTTCTTTCTTTCCCGGTGAGAGAGGAAGTGGAAAGGGTTGCAGAGAGCCACCATGGCACACCAGGACACATAGTCACTTCAGGGTTCCATTGCAACTAGAAGATGGTTACCCTTGTGTTCAGCTGAAATGCCAACCCCAGGAATAAGAATTCCACTTCAAACAATGCTGGCCATTCAGCGCCTGTTTTTATGGTTGCTCATCCATCTTCCTCCACTAGAGGGGCTTAGCTTGACCACCCTTGGCCAGGCCAGCACAGTAATCTGTGTTTATCCTGCATGATTATGCAGAAATCTACTAGTTGAGATGGTTTGTTTTAGGATAGGAAATGATATTGCCTCTCAGTGACAGGAATGGCCAAGCCTGCTTTGTATTTTGACTTTTTTTTTTTTTTTTAACTGATGGATGGTGCAGCATGTCTCCATGTCTCCATGGTTGTTTGTTGCTAAACTTTATATAATGTGTGGTTTCAATTCAGCTTGAAAAATAATCTCACTCTATGTAGCAGTACATTATATGTACATTATATGTGATGTTAGTGTTTCTGCTTTGAATCCTTGATATTGCAATGGAATTCCTACTTTATTAAATGTATTTGATATGCTAGTTACTGTGTGTGATTTAAACTTTTTTTTTTCTTTCTCCCTTCTCTGGTTGTGTGCTTCCTTTTACAAAAAGCTTCTAGAAACAGGTAGTTCTGAGAATTACTGAGCTATGTTTGTAATGCAGGTGTACTTAGGGAGTATGTAAAATAATCATTTTAACAAAAGAAATAGCTATTTAAAATTTAATACTAACTATGGGAAAAGGGTCCATTGTGTAAAACATAGTTTATCTTTGGATTCAATGTTTGTCTTTGGTTTTACAAAGTAGCTTGTATTTTCAGTATTTTCTACATAATATGGTAAAAAGTAGAGCAATTGCAATGCATCAATAAAATGGGTAAATTTTCTGACTGTGGCTGTTTTTAATTCTGTGTTAGAGCGTAAAGAGGATCAATAATGGCATCTTTGCAGTGACTAAACATTCTATTTGAACATGAGTAGAACACTGTTACATTAGAACATCTTTGTACAAGTCTCCATAATGGAAATGAATACGGTTTTTTGTAGGAAGTATTTCCCAAGAGTAAAGTGTCTCCAGGGCCCTGGAGTCCTACCTATGACCCTTTGAAAAGGCAGATGGCTTGAGATAAGCTGATTAACTTTGTTTCCTAGCATGTGACACCAAACATTTACAGAAGCAAAGTGAGAATACGAGTTCAGAAAGATGTTTTTGTTTCTCTCCTTTGGTCTGTGAGAGCTGTCCCTCTTTAAAGAAGAACCTGAACCTTGAGAGCTGTCTCAGTGGGGAGCACCTGGTGCTCATATTCCATCTCCAGCACCCACATCAGACCCCTCACGATTGAGTGTAACTCCAGCCACAGGGGTTCTGGCCACACACAGACACAGAACCTCTGATCAAATTTCTCGTGACTCCAAAGTGAACAAAAATTTCTCTTGAAAAGAAAGGACATTGTCTGTACTAATCACTGCAGGTCCCTGAGTAAATGATGTTTATTTGACTTCTTTTGATGTATGCTCCTGCCTAACTCTTCAGTGGCCAGTTAATTTACCTTTGGCTCCTGAAGCTTTAGTTGGGTAGAAATGAGAAACACGGGCTGGAGAGAAGGCTTAGCAGTCAAGAGTGTGTACTGCTCTTGCAGAGGGCAAGAGTTCCTCCTCAGCCACCAGTCAGGCAGCTCACACTCTCAAGTAATTCAGCACTGGTAGATCCAGCAGGCTCTTGGCCTCCCTGGGTACCTGTATGACATGACATGTACACACCAGCATATAGACACACAAAAGTATGCACAACTGAAAAATAGCAAAATTTCAAATAAATGAGAAATCCCTACTGAACCCTTACCCAAGAGAGATGAGAGATTTGTTTTGGTTTAGATGACATCAGACATACTTTTTTCAGGTTTCTCCTCCTAAATCCACAAATATAAACTAGCATGCCCCTGCTGCACCCTCCAGTTTTGGCAAAGAAACACCTGGAAAGTCATCTCAAATAGCTCTCGGGTCCTAATTTAAGTCAGCTAGTGAAAAAAAACAAAAAAAACCCAACAAAACCCCACCACTTCTCAATAACCTCAGGTTTTGTTGTTGATTTTTATCTACTATATTATTTTCCTTGAGCTGAATCAGAGATTCGGTACTCCATAGGGAACCCTGTATTACAAACAAACAAACAAACAAAAAAAAAAAAAAAAAAAAACCAAAAACGTACAAATTCAGCCCGTTTGGCTTGCTTGGGTAGATTTTCCACATGGGGTGAAGTCCTAGCCTGATTTCTTTTTGTCATGAGAGGTGGCCCCAGGTGTTGAGCACGAGGTGGCGCCAATGAGCTATAAAAATTTGACTTCACTTTGCTCCCAACCCCCACCTCCTCAAACCTCATCTCCTGTGCTTCTAGCTTCACTGAACAAGGCAGAAAATCCATTCTGTTATGGCTGGAGAAGGGATGGGTTAATGAACGGTGTCGGCTTCTTACTAAGTCAGCACCGGGAGCCCTCTCCTAAAACGAATGGAGTTTGCTGAGTTTCCCCGGGGTCTCAGCCTCCTGAAGCTTGCCTCCCCCTTCGCCCAGCACCCCTGTCCCCCGTAACTGCCCACAAGGCCTCTGCCTTCAGAGTGCCATCTCATTGCCTTCCCGAGGAGCTCACAAGTCTAAGCTGCTGGCGGTTAAGGCCTCTGGCGTCGGTGCAAAGGGGCCATCTGTGTTTGATCAGTCCAGGCGGGAAGGAGGGGGTTGGGGTTGTAAAGAGACTGAAAGCATTCCAGAGTAGTGAGAGACATCCAGAGATGAGAAAGAGGAGGTGCCGCCCCCTTCCCGCCTCCAAAGCTAACGGGCTGGAGAGAAAGAGGCAGAAACGCACACTCCTACCCTAGCCCCACTAAAGGCTGCCATGGGGCCCAGTGCGCCTCTGCTCCTCTTTCTCTTTTTGTCGTGGACGGGACCCCTTCGGGGACAGCAGCACCACCTTGTGGAGTACATGGAACGCCGACTAGCTGCCTTAGAGGTGAGGGATTCGTGTTTCTCTTCTAGCCTAGCGCGGAATGATCGGTGCAACTGGTTGTCAGGGCTCCGGGAGCGACAAGATCGGGCTGTGTAAGAAGAGCAGGAAAGCGCACAGCGTAATGACGAGGAGCCTGCTCCTCACAGACCCGTATATTCTCCAACATAGGACAATTGCACAGCAAATAAACGCAACTCCCCCCCCCCAGGATTAGGTGGGATAAGGGGACAGAGTGGGAAAATGGGAGTCGGAGTTGGGCTGTATCTCAGAACTTGCTGGCTGCAACTTCCTGTCCACCTCTTTTCCCGCACCCCACGTCCGCTCCCTTTTAAATAGTTTAAAGTCTGTGGCATCCTGGAGGCTCGCCCCCCTGAGAGCGCGGGCTGAAGGGCTCTTAGGAGAGTTAAACCAGGTTCCTCCGATGGGATGGTACCACTGACTAGTCCCCTTTGAGGGGCTGTTGGAGCAGAGCTGAGTCCCTTCCCCGGGTCTCGACTCCCTGGTTGGGCCTCCGCTTGCGTGGGAGTTTTAACCCTGCAGCCCGCCCTTCCCCCCCGGTTCCCCCACCCCTTCAGGAGCGGCTGGCCCAGTGCCAGGACCAGAGTAGCCGGCATGCTGCTGAGCTGCGGGACTTCAAGAACAAGATGCTGCCTCTGCTGGAGGTGGCGGAGAAGGAGCGGGAGGCGCTCAGAGCCGAGGCAGACGTCATCGCGGGGAGAGTGGACCGTCTGGAGCGGGAAGTGGACTATCTGGAGACCCAGAACCCAGCTTTGCCCTGTGTAGAGCTGGATGAGAAGGCGACCGGAGGCTCGGGGGGCAAAGGCAAGGGCCGAAGAAATGAGAAGTACGATATGGTGACGGGTAAGCGATGGCAGAGAGGCCCAAACAAGCGCACAACTCCCCTTCCCAGCTTCTCCTTGTCCCAAGCCGCCGAGGCTCTGTCTTTCAGAATAAGCTTTGAGGAGACCGCTAAGGACCAGTCTTAAGAGTTTCTTACTGGTCCCCCCTGTCTCTCAACCCTCCAGAAGCGGACCCGAGCGCAGGGAAATGTCTCCTTGTTCTCCGGATGGGGGAAGCCCCTGACGCGCGGACCTAACTCTTGGCTTCTCTTGCCCGTTTCTTGCTCTTTCTCCCCCAGACTGCAGCTACACCATCGCTCAGGTGAGGTCAATGAAGATCCTGAAGCGGTTTGGGAGCCCGGCCGGTCTGTGGACCAAGGACCCGCTGGGGCCGGCGGAGAAGATCTACGTGTTGGACGGCACGCAGAACGACACGGCCTTCGTCTTCCCGAGGCTGCGTGACTTCACCCTCGCCATGGCGGCCCGGAAAGCTTCCCGGATTCGGGTGCCCTTCCCCTGGGTGGGCACTGGACAGCTGGTGTACGGCGGCTTCCTCTACTACGCCCGCAGGCCTCCCGGAGGACCCGGAGGGGGCGGTGAGCCGGAGAACACTTTGCAGCTGATCAAATTCCACCTGGTAAACCGAACGGTGGTGGACAGCTCGGTGTTCCCCGCGGAGCGGCTGATCCCCCCCTACGGGCTGACGCCAGACACGTACATCGACCTGGCAGCGGACGAGGAGGGCCTTTGGGCTGTCTATGCCACTCGGGAAGACGACAGGCATTTGTGTCTAGCCAAGTTAGACCCGCAGACCCTCGACACCGAGCAGCAGTGGGACACGCCATGTCCCAGGGAGAACGCAGAGGCCGCCTTTGTCATCTGTGGGACCCTGTACGTTGTCTATAACACCCGCCCCGCCAGCCGGGCCCGGATTCAGTGTTCCTTTGACGCCAGCGGCACTCTCGCCCCTGAACGGGCAGCGCTCTCTTATTTTCCACGCCGGTATGGCGCCCATGCCAGCCTTCGCTATAACCCCCGTGAGCGCCAGCTGTATGCTTGGGATGATGGCTACCAGATTGTCTACAAACTGGAGATGAGGAGGAAAGAGGAGGAAGTTTAATTAAGCAGCTAGCCTTGTGCTTTTGATTCTCTTATCCCCAGACATTTATATTCCTATCAGATCTCCTGCTGTCCAGTCTTCAGAGTGAAGGCCAGCTGTGGCTCATAGACACTAATTTCTAAACGACAACCAAATTCTCATAAACTCTCTGGTTTATGCGGAACTCCAGATCTTTAGAACGAAGCAGCAAACACCTAAATCTTCACTCCTGCTCTTTCCTGCCCTGTGTCCACAAATTTTAGTTCCAAACTCAGAGCCCTGACCTTTGGATAGGGTCAACCCCAGGCGGCAGGTGACAGTATTCTTGCCCTCAGCATGACCCAAGGGAGAGAAGAACTCAGAGACAACTCCGGCCTCCCTCCTTCACCCCTCCAATGTGGGGGAGAATGGAGCTTTCCCCACATCACTTTGTACGGCAACATTTTGCATTAAAAGGAAAACCCACCACCATTCCTGTCCTTGTGTGTTTGGATCGGAGTTCTCATGGCCCTGTTTTCTTCCCCCTGCCCCAGTCTCTTACTCCTTTGCTGCGTTGGGGCTTGGCTGGGCTCCCTTAGCTCCCTCTGGAACTTCTCTAGTTACACATTTTATATGGGGCACTTGGGAGGTTGGACAGAAGGCCACCCCCTCCGCATCCGCTGCGCTCCAGAGCAGCCACAGAGAGGCCCCAATGGCATTCAGCCTCTGCCTGCTGGACATTGGAGCCCAGAGGCAGGCCTTCCAGTTCCAGCTCTTAGTGGGTTTTGAACCGGAAAGTGGAGCTTACTGGCTTTGCAGTCTGGTGTAGGAAGCAGCGTGCAGTATGCATGCGTGTCTCCTCTCACCTCTGAAGCGGGTTCTGTCTCCGAGCCCGAGTCCCCACTCCCACCTCCAGCACCAGCTCTTCCCAGGACGGGGTTGCACAATCCTTGGTCTGAACCGATCTGATTTTCCTGCTGCCACAGCGTCTGCGGTTTGGGCAGGGAGGAGGGGCAGTGACCATCGCAGATGCCGGTCTCACCAGTTCCCCAACACATCCCCACTTTCCTTTTCTCCACCCTCAGCTGCCCACCCTGCTAACCCCGTCCTGGAAGCTGACTGAAGTCTGCCCTGGAGTCCTGGAAACTTAACCCCTGTTGGTCTAACACCCTAAACCTTGTGCACCAGATTGCAGGGGTAATCCGGGAAGGCAGCAAGGTCTGGAGGAGCACCAGGCTGTGGACTCCAGTCTCTGGGAATCTGCTGCTCTCTGTATGATGTCCCTTCCTAGGCCTCATCCTCATGTTCAACTCAGAGGCATAAGGCTGGCTGATGGATGGAAGCCTTGGCCTCTGTGGGGGAGTTTACCTCAGGCAGCCCTCTGGATTATTTGCCCAGGGATGAAAGAGGACAGAACACAGCCTTCTCTCCGAAGTACAACCCTCCTTCCACCCCAGGATGGGGTGGATCAGTTAGGGCCCATGATCCTCCTTTTGTCTTTCTTTCTTCTCTCAGCAGGCAGAGCTGCTCCTGACGTAGGTTGATGAGGAAGAGGAAAGAAAGGCAGCAAAAGCACCTCACAAAGGCGCTATTGTAGGGAGCCTGAGGCGGGTGGGGCCTCTCTCCCATTCAATTCTCTCCTAATGTGGGGCTGGCAACAGTAATCACGGCCTGTCAGCCCATAGAGGGGTCTGCCCACGGAACATCTGGCTGCAACGCGGGGCCTCTCGGAGGTTTGTGGAGGAGGGAGTTTTCTGTGGAGGCCCTGGGAGCAGGTCCAGGGGACGCAGGGTACAGAGGGGCACTGTGACACCGTGTGCATGTGGGGTGTGCCGGCGAGCGTCACACGTGGTACCGAGAGAGACTGCGTGTATACAAACGAGTGGGTCTGTTAGGCTGTGTGCACGCTTGTGCGTGAGAGAGACCGAGGAGGGCTCTGCCTGGAACTCTGTGTTGTGTAACTGCAAGTGCATGTGTGTGATCACGTGGCAGTGGTACTTGTCTTCTCAGTGTGCCTGGGTACCCAGGGGGGGACCTCTGGAGGGTTCTGGGACTGGGCCTGTGGAGTTTTGTCGATGTAGGAGTGGCTTTTTGATGGCCCTAATAACAATAGCTCAGATGATGTATGTATATAGGGCCAGTGCAGGCACAAGTGCATGGATTGTACCTGTACCGCCTCGCCCATTTTCTTCAGACCGGGCCATTCTGTTTCACGCAGGTGTGCGCTTGTGACATATTCCTTTGCCAGAATCCTTAACGGGAAAGGGAAAAAAACAACTGTCTTTTGCTTTTTGTAGGCTTAACTAAGAGGGCAGAGGTCTCTGGGGCCTTGTCGTTTGGTTCTTTATTTTCATTTTGGCTCTTGCACAGCGGCCCGGGGCTATTTTGCAAGTCTTTCAGAAGCTGAGAGGTGCCGTGTGGGTAGATCCCGTGAACTGTCCAGACTCATTACACTGAATCATCTGCCGCTCAAGGAGACCGTCTTGGCAGCTGAATCTTATCAAAAGCAGTTTTGCCTTCCTCCATCCCCAGATCTCCCAGGCTTTCCCTTAGCCAAAACAGGCTATGGCCTCTAGTTGACCAAAACAGCGTGGAAGGCAAAGAGCCTACTAGAGCAGAGTGAGGTTGAAAGCCCACACAGAAGTTCCATACCTTCCCCCAATCCCAGGCCGGTGGACAGTCACCATTATAACCCCCAAAAGGGGCCACAGCCTGGAGACACTGTCTTTTTGACTGTTGGTCCAGGGTTGGGAGGACCTTCTCCCCTCACCCCAGGCTCCCGAACTTCCTGCCTCACCATTTGAGTTCTTCTTTTTGATTCCAAGGTGCTTGGCTCCTTGGCACCTGCCAGAGAAAATATAGCGCTTGTCTGTTCATGTTAATGGAGGCCCTGTTGGTGGGGAGGGCCAGGGCAGAGAGGATGACAGTGATTCAGCTGTCACTGCTTCCTCTGCGGCAGAGCTCCGAGCTAACCAGGAACCAGAGACCTTTCCCTTGCTTCCTCCTCCAGCCTCAGATTTTCCAGGCCCCCCTTTTGATTCCTGTCCTCGCACAGGCTCCTGTTTCTGAGGCTCCCAGGAGTGCCTCTTTCCACAGCTCCCTGTTCTTCTAGCTGGCTTAGGTCAAAATGCGTTCATTTTGAGAGTTGCTGAGACTACCCTCATGTTCCTCCTGGCCTTTAGTTTGGGTCTCTAGGGCTTGCTATCCAGCCTGTCTGGCTGCTTCACTGCGTGCTCTTGATAAGCCTGCCATTTCATCAGCTGGAGGGCAAGACCTGTTTAGCTTGTTGGGATCTCCTTGGTCCCAGCAGCCTGGGAGAGGGTACCACGTCCTCAGCTGCTGCAAACCACCAAGTGTGCTAAGCTCTCATCCCCCCTCTCTTTTTCCTTTCTTTTATGTGGGTGGATGTTTCATCTATGTGTGCATGCCTCATGCCCACAGAGTCTAGCAGAGGGTATTGGGTCCCTAAAACTGCAGCTACAGATGGTGATGAGCTGTCATGTGGGTGCTGGGAATTGAACCCAGGCCTTCTAGAAGAGCAGCCAGTGCTCCAACTGCTGAGACATCACCTCTCCTGCCCCCTCTCCTCCACCTCCTTAATGTCTATGCTCATGAGGCAGTGTTTCAGAGGTTAAGTCTTTATTTATGGATTTAATAACTGCACAAAAGAACAAAATATGGATGCCAGTGTATATAGTCTCAAGGGCAGCAGAGTGAGAAAGGAAAATAGCCCCAGCTCACCAGAACTACCAGTGGTACCCACCTCTGCAGAACAGCTCACGGGGCCTCCTGCATCCACTCCCTTAAATATTTGCCTCTCTGAGCATACACTCCTTCCTCCCTGACCACAGCTGGGATGCTCAGGGGGGAACGAGTCAGATTCTCTTTTCTGGGCATCTTAGAAATGACAGATCAGAGAGATTAGATCCAAGGAAGTATTTGGACAGTCTTCCTCCTCAGTTAAAAAAAAAAGAAAAAGAAAAAGAAAAAAGTCTCCTCTCAGAGACACTTTTGTCTGCTGCAGAGAGATGGTGAAAGCCAGACGTTCAGAAGCAGGCAGGAAAAGAGGGCTGGTCCTGGTCAGTGTCCACACCCTACTTATAGCCATCTCTCGGGTAATGGGAAGACAGCACATTCTGCTGCCTAGGTCCCGCAAAATGTCCGGATCCTTACCTTTAGGTTCTATGGCTTTGTTTACGCCAGTATGATCAGGTTTCTGTTTCCCACAGCCCACTTCACCTCCCAACCAAAACAGCCATACCATGCGTGAGCTACTGGCAAAAGAGCTGTGCCCCTGGAGGACTTTCTTCCCTGAGTACAACCCAGGAGACTTACTAGAACAATGAAAGAACTGGTGTTCCACCTGTGAGTCTTCCTGCCAAGCCTCCCTCAAGCCATGCTGCCTTCCACACGGCCTAGTCACCCAACTCTCCTGTTCTGTTCCTTCATGGTTGTTACAGTTTGGATCTTTAAATTTCGTGAATGGGTGTTTTGCCTGCATGCTTGTCTGTACACTTGTAGGCCTCCTTCCCTTGAAACCAAAAGAGGATGTTGTCTCCCCTGGAATTGGAGTTACAGAAGATCGTGAGCCACCATGTGGACCCTGGGAATTAGACACCAGATTCCTGGAAGAGCAGCCACGGAGCCTTCTCTTTAGTCCACATGGCTTTCATCTTGAATGCCCCTGCAAAGGGTTAAAGGCCTGGTCCCCAGCTGATGTCACTAGGAAGGTTCTAAGACGTGAGTCAGTAGTGTTAGGCCTTGGAGAGATTATTGGACTCTTTGTCCGTTCTTCTCTCTGCCACCTTAGGGAGTACCTTTACTCTGTCACGTGATGCTCTGCCTTGCCACAGGCTCAAAGCAGCCAGGCTAGTTTACCGTGGACTGAAGTATTTGGTCAAAGTGACAAAACCTAACACAGTGATGGTGTCTTTCCATCCCATCACAGCTGGAGTTTGTTGTTTTCAGAGGCAACATGTTACCTATTATAAAAACTTTGGAGTCAGAGAATCTTGGGGAGAGTTTCAGGTCAGAATCTGCCCTATGATACAAGTTATTTAAATTCATAAAAAAATAGCTACTCAGTGGGATTCTCACTGTGGGGTAAAGACAACATATGAAAACTCAGGAGTGGCATAGACAGGGCACGGTATTCTCAGTTATCACCTTCTTTCAGATCATCTTCACTCAGGCACACAGGGTCAGCTGCCTCTGCCGTCAGCACCTATTCACTCTGGAACCCGTCGTCACGGCTGTTTGGTCCATCTTTGTGTCCTCAGAGCCTAATGCAGGGCCCAAGGAAGTACGTATGGAACGAGTAACTATTGATACTTAACATCTGCAATACACCGTGAGCCTTTGAGAAGAGTCCCAGAGGAACACGCTGAACTTAGAACTCAGAACCTGACTCAGGAATGGCACACTGTGGGCAAGCAGTAAATGCTCTTGCTGGCATTTTTTCTGCTCAGTCGGACAAAGACAAGCAATAGATACACAATGAAAGCGATCCCAGTTCGGCTGCAGAGCATGCCAGTCTTCCCATGGTGATGGCCTCTCAGGTGAGACTAGCCTGTCTGTGCTCTGTGGCCCCAGGGGAGGAAAACAATGAAATGGCAGAAGGTAGCAGGAAGTGACTGAGCTCTGGAACGCTTGGGCCTGGCTTCATATGACCATCCTTCCCCTTGCTGGAGTGTGACGTCAGAGCAAGTTCTTTTCTCACTTCATTCTTGTCTTCGTTCTTGTCTCACTTCATCTGTGCAGGCAGAGGTAATTCCAGCCTGACAGATTGTCATGAGAATTAAGTGAGGCAGTAAGTAAGGGAGCAGTTGGTCCAGGACCTTGCACATATATGTTGTTATTGTCATATATAGGGCCTTTACAACAGCAAAGTGTTCATTCATGGTTTTCTGCTTTGATCCTCACGATAATTCCAGGAGACAGGGAGGTCCTAAGAAGTTAGGGATGAGTGAAATTAATTTAAGATTATAGGGCTTTGATGAGACCTGAAAAGCTAGGGTCAGAGGGAAGGGGGGACCTCCCCTGTCAGTAGACTTGGGGAGGGGCATGGGAGGAGATGAGGGAGGGGAGACAGGATTGGGAGGGATTGAGGGGAGGCTACAGCTGGGATACAAAGTAAATAAACTGTAATATATAAAAAATAAAAATTAAAAAAAAGATCATAGGGCTTATAACCACGGGGGCTGGAATCTGTCTTGAAGGCTGTGTGGTGGAATGAAAACAGCTAGGGATGAACAGGAGCTTAGGTTGAATTCATAGCCTTGCTCTGCCATGAGCTAGCCATGTACAGATCATTTCTCTGAGCATCACTGGACATTTCCTGTCTCAGAGGCTGGTTGTGAGGAATGCAGGAGCTAGTGCTTGCTGAATGCCCAGCAGAGCACCCAGCAGGTGCTCAATAAATGCTTGTCCCTAGTCCTAAGCCACTTGCTGTCTTGCTGTCGGGCAGCAGTGGCCATTTCTGTGGGGCATCATCAACCATCTTCTTTGAAACAATGGCTTTCAAGCCTCCTTCCTTCTCCGGTTACACATTGTTCTGTCCAAAGACAGGGTACCTGTTTCCCATGCTAGATCCCTGTGGCACTGGAAGTGATGCCATCTGGTACCAGCCATCAGGTATGAAAGCACGGTGGGTCATAGTGTGTCCCATCCCTGTGCCTGCACCAAATCTGCTAGAGCTGAGCATGCATGTGCATGTGTGTGCACCTGTGTGCATGGTGTAACTTCATAGTTTTCCCAACTTGGCTCTTTTCTTTTTTTAATCTGCAACATTTTCTAAGACATTTCAGTAGCTCAGTATGTGTCCCTGGGGTCTTCACTATTGACTTTTTTGACTTAATCCTGCTGTTGGTTTTGACAGATCTTTTAATACTATTATAGTTGCATTTCATCTTGCAGACATTTATGATTGCCCAGTTGCATGTGAGTTTTGTTTTGTTGCTGTTGAATTTTTATATTTCAGACCTGCAAACCCATGTAGTTATCAAATGAGCTGTTTTCTATCCATTCTGACTACCCTTTTTTTGGAGGGAGGGAGATGGTAGAGAAAGAGCGTATGGTGGGAATAAGATGGCCTTTCCTTTTAAAAATAAATCTTAATGTATTATTATTGCATGTGATGTGGATATGGTGTGTGTGTGTGTGAATGTGTTATGTGTGTGTTGAGTATGTATGTGGGGTGTGTGTGTGTGTGTGTGCACTTATAGAGGCCAGAGAACAACTTTTGGGGCTTGGTTCTCCCCTTCTACCTTGTTGATCTAAGATTGCTCTTGTTTCTGTAAGCTACCACTGTTTTCCCACTTTACTGTATGGATACTAGGATTGCAGCTGACACCATCTCATCCGGAGATCAAACTCGGGCATCAGGCTTGTGTGGCAGTTGCTTTCACCCATTGAGCCATCTCCACAGGCCTTAGTATAGCCTTACCGTGTAACTGGATCATATATCTGGAGGGTCTGGCTATGTTCCTCATTAGCTCTGTGACCTTGAACAAGATGGCGACGCTTTGGTGCCTCTGTTTGTTCACTTGTAACACAGGTACTGTCACCAGGACTGGCGTCTCCTGGAATTGTTGGGTGTTATGCTTTGGAGTGGAATGTCCCCACAAACTCACATTTTGAGCAGATGATGCTGTTTTGGGGTGAGTTGTGAAGCCTTAGAGAGTGGGGCCTAGCTGATGGAAGGACATCAACGGGGTGGGCCACTGAAGGGAAATAGCCTGCCCTCTAGTTTGAACCACTTCCTGTTTGGCAGCCACATGCACATGAGCTGATCCCGCTGGAACAACGAGCCCACCTAAGTCTTTTCTCCCTTAAGGTGTTTCTATCAAGTATTTTGGTCACAGTGATTTAAAAGTAACTAGTTTATACTTCAAGTCCTAATTCGTGAGACACCCTGAACTCATGGGAAGGGCCCTTAGGGGTCATCTGCCTTGACTCCCTCATGCTTTTGTTCTTGAAACTGAAGTCCACGGAGTCTTTTGAGGGCAGGGACCATGCTGTACCCACCTTTCTGTTTCTAGGGTTCAGACAGAATCAGATATATTCCATGGATGCTGTTTTGTGAGTGAGTTTATGGCCAGCTTCCCAGTGACATGGCCACAATTTAGCTTTTCTTCATAACTTCGTTATCGTCAAGTTCAATCACTGTACCATGCCACCACACCGCAATGCCATCAGAACCAATTACACTCCACAGAATGCAGTTTCTGATGCTTCTGGTCTTCTGCCTGCTGAACCTTGCCCTCTCACTGTCGCCTGTCATCCCTCCCTGTAATCAGCAGCTGAACTTTGAAGATATGCTCTGTCTCTGCTTTAAACCAGCTGTCCACTCTACTCTGGGGCAAAACTGGAATGAGAAGGATTTGAAAGACTTGAAGTTGGCATGCATGCCAGGTACCTTTATGGATCACAAGAAGGATGGCAGAGCTTTCCAGAGACAAAAGCACCTCCTGCTTTTAGTGGAAGAAGCCTCAAAGTCACCTGTCCACTCTTTCCCGTTTTCAAGTCATGGGAACGTATCCTAGCACACACCTTGTCTGGTGCCTTCTGTGTCTGGTGCTCATTTACTTTTGACTTATGAGGGAGCCGCGTGTTTGATGTTGGCAGTGGCTGAGGACGCAACCGTTTCTAGCCCCTGGAATCACTGCTCAGTGACGTGGATTTGTAAGTATCTTTCCCTCCCAGCACAGGGGAAGTAAATATACACAGATGTAAATTCCCCACTGCTTTCAAATTATGACCTAGCAAATTTGCTTCTCTTTCCTTCTCTGTCCTTCCCAGCCCTCTTTAGTCTTAATTGAAGTGAAATATTTATACTGTCGCGTGTTTGTCAGACATCTGTGGCAAGCTTAAAAAATGTAAACTGGAAACACTTAGGATAATTAAGTAGTAAGGGGAGACATGGGGGAAATACTAATTGTGTCAGTGGGTTTTCAGTTGAGGTAGGAATAATCTCATTTAAACCCAGCTTCACTATTCATTTGAAAGCCCGTAAATTGCAGGCAAATTATTGGCCATAAGTTGTGATTTATGTTCTGAGGGTTTTTAATGAAGGCAAGTGAGGCAGAAAAACGCTCTTACCAATTTACGGTCTGGAAAAGATCAGGCTGAGCTTTCCTCTCTGAGGGCTGTGTAGTTGGAGGGCCACGTGAACCCGTTTGTGGTCAGCCTGGGAAACATAGGAAAAACCCTGTCTCAGAAATAGGAGGAAGAAGGAGGAGGAAGAAGGGGGGGAGAGAAGGGGAAAGGAAGAGGGGGAGGAGGAAAAGGAGAAGAAGAAAGAAGAAGGAGGAAGAGGAGGAGGAGGAAGAGGAAGAAGAAGCTCTAAACGCTGACTTGTCTTCATACCACATGTAACCTCTTAGAGGGACTGTGCTACAAAGTGTGACAGGTGTTGCGCGGTGGGGCACTGTTTGGCTCCTGCTTTGCCTGGGGTGGCGAACGGATCACCTCTGGCAACCCCTCGGTCCCAGGTTGGGAGTCCCATGAAGACTTTTCCATGCTCACACCATGTGGTGAACTGGGCTGCTGCAGGCGCTCCGGGCTGTGTCCTTGCCTTCTTGCGCCTTGCTATCTGTTTGTAGATACAACTCTGCAGGCGAGATGGGGGCGGACTGCGCCTTTCTGTGGGGAGCGGTCTGGGATAACAGCGTGCTTGGCCTAATTAGCCTCAGTGCCTAGGTCTGACTCCCTAGAGCAGGGGCTCTAGGGAGCAGAAAATGGTGCGAATAGAGCCCAGTTGCTGTTGCATGGTGTTTTTTATTTTGCTTGGTTTTTGGTTTTCCGTGTTTACGTCCCCTGGTCATCCTGAATTTACGTTTGAACTCATCTTTGCCCTGAGCCACAGCTTCTGCAGGACACTCACGTCTGGCCCCAGCCACTCACGGAAACGGTGAACAGCAGCACTGTTTGCTCCTTTGAGTCAGTGGACTTACCGCTGTGGTGCGGGCCTCGTGCCAGTCCTCTAAGCTGCTGATCCCACCTGGAGGCATCTGACCAGAGCCAGGCTTTGTGCTGGGGGCTGAGGAAGACTTAGGGACGAGTTCAGGGGCTCAGAGTGGGGTGATAGAAGTCTGTTTCCCTCTTCTACTTAAGCCCACTTCAGTGCTTTAAGACAAGCCCTCCCCCCACCCCCAGAAAGAGACAGCATGTGGTGAGAAGCCTGTGGAGGAAGGGACTACACAATGAGGGATGTCTGAAGGGGCTCCGCAGGGTGGAGGGGAGCCTCGGGAAAGAAGGGCAGGCTATCCAGGAGGAAGGGTGAGCGTGCACATGCCAGTGGGGTGGGCTAGGGCGGCATGGTAAGGGGACAGGACTAAGTTAACGCTGTGAGAGCATTAAGCTGTGCAGCTGAGAGCACTAAGGCTGTGCAGAGAAAGACCCCAGCAAAGAACAGCAAATGGGCAAACAGCCACCAAGGCTGCACCGCCGTGGGGACGCGCTTGAATGGGAATTACCAGGGAATAACCTGCCTTGTTTGATACCGACCACAAGCCTCCAGGTGAGGAGGCAGAGGTCGCCACTGTCCCTCACAGGCTCTCTCCAGAGCCAGAAGTCTGTGACAGCCAACACAGGCTAGTGAGAGCTGAAGAGAAGGCAGGGGTGCGGGGGAGGGAAGCAGGGTGGAGGGCACTGTTATAAAATATATTTTTAATTATGAATTTATTTTGCATGGACAGAAGATAATCTCACTGGAGACTGTGAACCACCACCCAGGCTGAACGTGTTAATGCGTGGGTCTTGCTGCAGCTCTTCATCTTAAACAGAGGCATTGACTTCTAGATATCGCTCACCTCTTCTTCACTCCCACCTTCCCACTCTCCTCACCAAAGATAACCAAAAGTTGGCTTCAGGTGTCTTCCTCCGTCATTATTTTTTTTAATTATTATTTTTTATTTATTTTCTCTCAACTATTACATCCTGACCACAGTTTCCCTCCCTCTACCTCCCCCTCCCCTACCCAGATGCACCCTTCCTCCATTTCCTTTCAGAAAAGAGCAGGCCTCCCCGGATATCAACCAAACATGGCATAACAAGTTATAGCAAGACCAAACACACACCCTCAGAAACCCAGCCTTGATGAGGCAAACCAGCAGGAGGACAAGAAGAATAAACAGGGGCTTGTGAGCTTGGCACCACTGCTTTCCCAGCTTTGTGCTCCCAATCATCCATTTAGTGTTGTTTGTTAATTTTCACTAGTCTGATTAATGTGAAGTGCTATTATTATTTATTATTATGCTAATTATCAAAAGAGAAGAATTTTTTGTTTTGTTTTGTGTTTTTGAAACAAGTTAGTCTTGAACTCATAGTAACTTTCCTGCCTTAGCATCTCAAAGCAAGAGGACAAGCATGGGATGCAGAAAGCACCTGGAACCAGAGAGATCTTGCCTTGGAAAATTCCAGTCATGCTCGGGGGAACAGCAGGGAAACCAGTTGCTGGAATGAAGATGAGGACAGCGCACAGAGGAAGGAGGAAGCAGCTAACCTTGAGCTGAAGGAGGCGAGACGCTATGCGTCTGTACTGGGTCCTCCTTTTGAATCACCAACTGGGAATGCTAGTTAAATTTTCAGCCAATAGCATCTCTCCAGCTCATGACCCCTTAGACTATTTAAAAGAAGGGTGGGCTAGACAGATGGCTCAGTAATTATGAGCTCATACTGCTCTTACAGAGGACCTGAGTTCAATTCTCAGCAACTATAGGAGTTGGCTCATAAACACCTGTTAATCCAGCTAATCCCTAATCCTTAAGGATCTAGCACCACTGGCTTCCATGGCCACACACACACACATACACAACTATACAAAGGCATACATAATTAAAATAAAATCTTTACAGAAGACTTAAAGGCAGGCATGTAATTCCAGCACTTCGGGAGCATGAGTTAGGAGGATCAGGAGTTCAAGGTCAGTATCCACCACATAGTAAGTCTGAGCTACCTGAGATCCTGATTAATGAAGGAGAAGAGGCAGAGGAGGTTGAGGAAATAAAAGGAAAGAAAGAGAAGCAGGTTAGGTCTTCTTGGGTCAGTGATGCACCCAATTGCTTTGTTACATGTTGGGAGTACATCTCCAAGTCCTGGGGATGTTCCAGCAAAGGCCAGAAGAATGCTGGGCAGGGCAGGTACAGGGGACACAACTATGAATTAAGGAAGGTGTCTCAATTAGGGTTTCTATTACTGTGAAAACAAAAAAACAAAAAAAAAAAAAAAAAAAACAAAAAAACACCAGGACCAAGAGCAGCTTGGAGAGGAAGGGATTTGTTTCATCCTACATTTCCAGATAAGAGTTTATCACCAAGGGAAATCAGGGCAGGAATTTAAACAGGGCAGAATCCTGGAGGGCAGAAAATGAAGCAGAAGCCAGGGAGGGGTGCTGCTTGTTGGCTTGCTCCTCATAGATTACTTAACCTGCTTTCTTACGGCACCCAGGACCACCAGGCCAGTGGTGGTACCACCCCCTGTGGAATGGGCCCACTCACACCAGTCATCAATCAAGAAAATGTACCACAGCCATATCTACAGGACAGTCTGGTGGGGGCATTTTCTCAATCCAGGTTCCCTCTTTTGAAATGACTCTTGCTTGTGTCAAGTTGACATAAAACTGGCCAGCACAGGAAGAAACTGGATGTCCTTCACAATATTTTCCAGCATTCAGTTTCCCTCCCATTTTCAGGAGGATGAAAAAAGTAAAGGTCAAGAGCGGAAAATGGGGAGGGGTTTCCTGGGGAGATGGCTCAGTGGGTAAGAGCACTTGCTTCAAGAGCAGGAGCAGTTGAGTGCAAATTCTCAGCACTTTTATTTTAAAATGAAAAACCAGAATACTTTACAACTCCAGTAGCGGGAGAGAGAGAGACGGGCAGATCCCAGGAGCTGGCTAGACAGCATCCCAGTTTGCTTTCTACTGCTATGGTAAACATCATGACCTAAAGCAACTTGAGAAGGAGAGGGCTTAGTTTATCTTTTTTTTTAATTCAATTTTTTATTTATTAATTTTACATCCCAGTCATAGCCACCTCTCCTCGTGATCTCCCCTCCCTCCCTGTTTCCGCTATCTCCTTTCCCTTATTCCTCAGAGAAGGTGAGCCCCTCCCCCTCAGGACTGAGCACATCCTCTTCCCCTGTGGCCTGGCAAGGTAGCTCCACGAGAAGAAAATGATCAAAAAGCAGGCAATAGAGTCTATGTCAAAATCAGCCCATTCCTTTTACTAGGGGACCCATAGAGGACCGAGCTGCTCATTGGCTACATCTGTGTAGGGGCCCTAGTTCAAGTCCATGCCCGGTTCTTGGTTGGTGCTTCAGTCTCAACAGGCCCCCTCTGGGCCCTAATTACTTGGCTCTGTTTGTCTTCTTGTGAAGCTCCTGTCCGCTGTGGGTCCTTCTATCCTTTCCCCCACTCTTCTACAAGACACCCTGTGCTCCACCCAATGTATGGTTGTGGGTCTCTGCATCTGTTTCCATCAGGTGCTGCGTGGAGCCACTCAGAAGACAGCTATGGTAGGCTCCCATCTGAAAGCATAGCAGAGTACAGGTAATTGTGTCAGAGGTTGGCTGTCTTCCATGGGGCGAGTCTCAGGTTGGGCCAGTCATTGGTTGGACATTCCCTCAATCTTTGCCTTATTTTTGTCCCTGCACAGCTTGTAGGCAGGGTAAATTTTGGGTTGAAGTTTTGTGGGTGGGCTAGTGTTGCCCTCACTCCGTTAGCAGTCATGTCTAGGAAGAGGGTAGCCTCTTCAGTCTCCATGACCCCTGTTACTAGGAGTCTCAGCTAGAGTCACCCCCGTATCCTCCCAGGAGCCTAGCTTGTCACAGAGGGGTTTAGTTCATCTCACATGAAGGGAAGTCCAGGCAGGCCTGGAGGCAGGAACTGCGGCAGACTCATGGAGGAGTGCTGTTTATTACCCTGCTCTCTATGGCTCGCTGAACTAGCTTTCCTGAACATCCCAGTTTACCCTCCCAGGCGTGGCCCCAGCCACTGTGGTCTGGGCCCTCCCACATCAACCTTAAGAAAAATACTCCACAGGCATCTGATGGAGGCAATCCCTCAACAAAAATTCCCTTTTTCCAAAAGACTAGGTTTTTGTCAGGTTGACAGAAACTAACCAGCCAAGCCAACGTGGAGAGCTTCAGGTCCAGGTAGATGACCCGTTTCAAGAAAGTAAGTCCAGAACCAGGTTTAATGGTAGATGCCTTTCATCCCAGCACTTGGGAGGCAGAGGCAGGATCTGTGAGTGTGAAGCTAGCCTGGGCTACATAGTGAGTTTCAGGATTTACTGGTTTACATAGTGAGACCCTGTTTCCAAAAAAAAACAAAAAACAAAACAAAAAAAGGGTACCAGATCACACACCTGAACACATATGCTCATGTCTATCACACACACAGAGAGACATACACACATATATACATACAGAGGAGAGAGAGAGAGGGAGGAAGAGAAAGAGGGAGGGAGAGAGGAAGAGAGAGAGATTCATTGGCATGGTGGTCACCAGGCAAACTGCCAATGTCCCTTTTAAGAAAGGAGAGAAGATTTAACTGTTGGGCTCAGGGCCACAGGAGGCTCTGTCTAGCCTGCCCCTGTACTCGTCCTCAGGTGAAGCTTTTTGTAGGAGCACGGAGGAAGTTCACTGTCTGCATTTCTGCTTAAGCGTCTCCAGTTTTTTTCCTCAGCAAGCCTGGCTGGGTTTGAAGCCAATTTGTTTGCATTTCTGTGGCATGCAGCACCTCGCCTGGCTGCAGAGGGAGATATTTGCTTTTGCACATAATTTAATCTAGGCGTGAGGTAATGAGTTTGCTCCCCTCAGATGAGGGGAGCCTTGCTGAGCAGGGTTAGGAGCAGGGAAGCTGCCCCATGGACCTCCTTAGACAGCTCTCCTGCTCACGTGATCACAACTGAAGGGTGATTTACAGTAACTCTTGATATTAAAGAAACCTCTCAGGGAGACAACTACAATGAATAATGCTCTGTGGTGAATTTGTTAATGAATTTCTCTGCTAAAACCAGGGGTAAGGGTGGGAATAGACTTGGGGGAAACAAAACCGGTATTGGGCCAGACCATGAAACTCAACAGATCAGTGTCCTTGAGGGCCCTGGAGAGAAAAATAATCAAACCACTTTAAAACAAAACAAACAAAAGAAAAGAAAACACATCCTGTTCTCAGCTAAAGACAGTCATTAATTTCAAGGTAGAAAGTGGCTTGACATCCTTTTGGTATTCTTAAATAAGCAACTGCCTTAAAAAAAAAAAAAAAAAAGAGGTTGTGATTCAGGGCTTAAGTAATCTCCCTGGCTCTTATTTGCATGGATATGATAAAGTGTGGCCCTTCTGGAGGTTGATTGCCAGAAAGTTGGGCTTGTGCAGAATGCAAATGTGTGCAGAGAGACTAGCAAGGAGGCAGTGGTGCTCCCTGTCAGAATCTCTGGGTGCTATACCCATCCACGACCCCTCACCTGCTGGACCGGGGTATCCTGCATCTGGCCAGTGGCCAAGGCTAGCTCCCTAGGCATGTGAACGCTTACATGGGTTTTCTGTTTACAAGGACTCCAGGCTGTTGCTCTCTTGGAATTCTTACTTTTCGAAAATGGGAGCCCGTCTTCTCACCTCATACTGGTGCTTCTAATAGCTGGCCCTGCGGGGGACTCTTTCACATCAACAGCTTTGCCGTATGTTTGCTCTGTCTCTGCTAGCTCCGTCCTCTTCTCAGGAAAAGTTTGCCCTAAAAGTATATATATTAAAAAAAAAATTAGTCTGTCTTTCAGGAAGGCAGACAAGTTATTGACTTTTAAAAATATAGCCTAATTAAAAATATAATACATGCTGTAACTGTGGAGAATGTGAAAGAAAAAAAAATCACCCTCTCCAGCCCCATACAACAGTATGCCTTTCTAGTCATTTTATGTTTATTTTTGCTTTATTTACACATGTACCATTGGAAATGTTCAGAAACAATATGTTGGAAGATGTTTTTAGATTTCTCTGTACAGTAGGAGAAAATTCCCTATATCGGGAATTTTTCTTCAAGAGAGTTTTATAGCTGTGTGGTGCTCTGCTGTATAAAAATCTCACCATTTACTCAGTCCATCCCCGACTATTGAGGCATTTGTGTTTATTGCAAAAACCACTCAGTATTAGTTACTTTTCTCACAGCTGTGACAAAATGCTCAACAAAAGCAGCTTTGAGAGAGAAGGGTTTATCCTGGATCACATCGTGGAGGGGAGGTGTGGTGGCAGGTCCCACTGTGTCTGTAGGCAGGAAACCGACTTGAACGTTGGTGCTCAGCTCACATTCTTCCCGTTTGTTCTGGGACCCCAGCCAGCAGGATGGTGGTACCCACATTTAAGATGAGCCCTCCTTCCCCAAACCTCTCTGGAAACACCCTCGCAGACGCACCCAGGGATGCTTCCTTGTTGCTCTGATCCAGTCAAGTTGACAATGAGGACCAAGCATCACACACTGAAGGAAACACACCCATCCCAACAAAACAAACCAGGTTATCTTCCTGGGCTAAATATTTAGGAGTCCTGTCTAAGGAGAGCTCCGACATACATTGCCTAGCTGCTTGGTTTTCTGAGCTCTACCAGTCAACACTGCAGTTCCTCTCCTTGTCATTGTCGCTGGACTCTCCTACGCTGTGATTCAGAACATAACTAGTTCATCCACTAGCCTCACACTTTCCTGGGACAGGGGTGCTTTGGACTTGTCCTGCTTCCACTAGGGCTGTCATAAGTGAACCCCACAGCGCTGTGATGAGCCCCCTAGAACAGTTCCTTCAGCTGCCGAGGGGACAGCAGCTCTGTGCCCCCGGAGTCACCCCTGGGTGCATTCTAGGATGCTGTGCTTGGCCAACATCATCTCCTTTTCTTCTTCTTCTCCAGAGTCTCCTGGGGTGAGAGGAATAGCGTTCAAGCTCTACAGCCTCTGTCTGTTGCATTTCCAGTGGGGAAAGCTTCAGGGCAGCATCTCTGGGGCAGGGCTGCTGCCGTCTCCCAGATTATTCCCACATGTCGCCAATCCCTGTTCATGTTTGCAGAATGACTGTGTTGATTTCCTCATGATCCTCATGATCATTCTTTTGTTTGGGGGGAAAGGGAATGGTGGGCAGCCAAGTTGTTTACTACTGAGACCTCATTGTGTGTGTGTGTGTGTGTGTGTGTGTGTGTGTGTGTGTGTGAAAAGCTGCCACATGGTAGTGGTGGGGAGGGAGCCCTGGAGATCTCTTTGAAACCGACAGTGGAAACATCTGGATGGTTCCACTCTGGCTCTGTGGCCAGGGTGACTCCCAGAAGCTGGCTTCTGCTGGGGAGAGGAGAGACCAGGCATGTAGTCAGAGGCTGGGCTGAGATCTGGCATTACAGACTGGCTACGTGGAAACCACCAAGAGAGCCTCTGGTTGCACAGGGCTTCTTTTATCACTGCGGGCTCTGGGCAGTGGCAGAGAGGGGTGCAAAACCTCTTTTCGGTTAGCTGCTAGGTCCTGTCTGCCCTGACTGGCCCTCTCTTGCTGTGGTGATTTCCCCATCTGCTAAAGATGAAAGAGTCCAGAGTCAGATTGTTTTCCCTGGACCAAATTTCTCTCTCTGCCTAGGAGGCCTCCTTTGCCACATCCTGCTCAGCTCCATTTTGTGCAATGCACTGATGGCTTCTGGGTAGGGATGAAGGATGCATACAGCTGTGGGTTGGTCTCATACCAGGCAAAGTCACCAGGGACAAGGCCTTTGCTCTTCCTCATCTGTCACCTGCAGCCATCGTAGGAAAAATAAAGGCTGAGGACTTTGTGGCCCATGAAACCACATGAAGAATGTTTTCTACAGGGATACCCACCAGTGAGGGCAAGGACCTTCTGCCCCCGTTCATCTTCCAGCTTAGTAAACACAATTTCTTCAGACTAGGGCCAGAGGGCATGTCTCAGGTTCTGCAAGTTCTCCAGAATTGCTTCAGTTTTGATTTCTCAGTGTCAGTTATGCTGTGCAAAAATTGTTATACCATTTGTAATAGGCAACTTACTGGTTTCTGTATATGCATCCTTGGGGAAATCCTATGAAAAACTCCCTCTTTAAAAGGACTGAATTTTATGCAAGTTTGAGGAATATTCCACAGTGCTTCTAATGAGAACAACTGTCTTTACGGAGCTTTTCATCAGAGGCAAATGCTGTGCGGTGGCTCATTTCACTTCAATGGCACCAGGAGCTAGGCATTGCCAGGTCCGTTTGGCAGAGTAGGAGAGAGAAGCTTAGAGGCCAAATGACTAATCAATGCCAGACGAAACCGTTAGCCATGACCAAAATGCCAATCTGAACCCAAAGCCCATGCCCTTAGATTTTTAACAGTTACCTTTGAGAGGCATCATTCTAGGCAGTGAATAGACAAGAATTAAACATGGTTACACAAATGTATATATACATATAAGGAAGGGCCTTAGCCTGCACACGCAGAATCAGCCAAGACTGGACTGAAGCTGTGAGTGGGGAGCATCAGCACAGATCTTAGTGTTCTCCCTGAGAAATCCACACAGCTTCTGGCATCCCAAGGAAGGTGTTAAGAAGAGGAGTTGTGTTTTTTTCAAAGCTGCGTCTGGCAACTGAGGGCAGGTCCGAGGCCCCCAGAGAGCTGGAGAATGGTTACTGCCACGGGGTGATGAGAATAAGAGGGCTCAGCTAAGAGGCTCCTGGCTTGAGCCTGGTCACTCAGCTAGTAAGTGGAAAGCAGTGTGATTCCTGGACCCGAGAAGAAGTGCACAACTGTAGATTGGTGGGAATGGAGCATCGGTGCTGGGCAGTGGTCTTAACATCTGGAGAGAAGTGAGAGGTAAGGGCTCCCTGCCACTGCCACCCTCACCGCCACCGCCACGGTACTGTGCTGACAGAGTCTCAGCGTGAAGGAAGGTTGCTGCTATGGGCTCATTTGCCAGCCAGAAAGGAAGGAGGAGTCAGGAAGCAGGAGAACCGCCCCTCAGGAAGGCCTCAGCCCTTCAGGCAGGGTTTGCTCCAGTAGCTGAGTCTGCTACCAGGCCAAAGGCCTTACAAGCAAGGCCAACCCAAGAAAGACTGTTTGCTGGGAAGGAAACATTCACCGGTGTCGAAGATCACAGACAAAGGAACCAAATTGGGGGTGGAGTCGTCAAAAAGCGGAGTGGCCCCATCTGAAAGGCAGCTTGCCAATTCTCCCCACCAGGGAATGTGGGCTCAGGGTTATCTTATTTCCCCAAATGTTTTAAAAGCCACAAGTCTGATTGTGTGTGTGTGTGTGTGTGTGTGTGTGTGTGTGTGGAATCTGCCTTCTAAATGTTGGCAAAAACTAATGAAACACAATGAGGTCCAAACAACACCCTTGGAGGGCCACATCTGGTTTGTGGGCTGTGATTTGGGTCCCTTGACAAAGACTTTAAAACTCCTTGGATCCCGAGAATCTGGTGTTTAGGCATTTTTTTAAAGGGGGACAGGGAGCAGATAACAAACTTTACACAGAAATCTTTACCGCAGTTTCTGGTTGTTCCGTTGCCCCTGGAACCATCCTTGTCTCAAGGAACAGCTTGCAACGACAAAGGGACAAGGACTTCTAGGGACAAGGACTTCTAGAGAGAAGAGCTGAAGTCTCAGACAGCACAAGCTGAGCTCACAAATGGATACTGTGTAGGCTACGTTTGAAAGAGACCGTAGGGTTAGTTTGGGGTCAATCGATCTACCTCTGGGTCCTCTAGACGCTCACTTTTCCTTTCCTACTTGATTTTTGATTCATTATTTTTGCAACAGGCTCTGCTCTTGCTATGCAGCTCAGGCTGACCTCGAACTTAAGATCCTCCTGCCTCAGACTCCCAAACACTGGAATTACGGGTGTGTGGTACCACATATAGGTTTGTCTCCATGAATCCCTTCTGCAAATAGACTTGGGCTGCAGGGTGCAAAGTTGTCAAGAGGAAGCAGGGGAGAGCGTAAGAGGCTCGGACACTGGTTTGCATGGTGGAAGGACGGGGATGAAAGGGCTGCTTGCGCACTGGAATTTGGAGGGTTCATAGAAATTAAGCAGAGGGAATGAATTGGTATTTTTTGTTCTTGGCTAAAAAAAAAAGAGGGGTGTGGATTTAGAGTTGGAACATCCTAAATGCCAAGGCTGTCTGTATCTAGGACAGGTATTCCTTGGAAGAGGTTCTCCTGCCAGCCAAACAGATGCCCTAGCCGGGCTCCTGAACTTTCGTAGATGGCTGACAGCCCATATCCAGCTCATCCTATTAAAGAGCATTGGACTGCCCTTAACCGCAACAGGAAGTAACTGAACTCCGTGTTCTTGTCAGAGAGCAGAACACTGAGATCCCTGCAGCTCATCATTCACCAAATGCTCAGTTGGAGAAAAAAAAAAAAGTAGCATTATTGGGTGTAAAAGAATTCCCAGAATTCTTCTAGAATCCATAAATTCAGTCCCCCCCCCAAAAAAAAAAACCCAGCTTTTAAGAATTGGGTGCCTATATCCATACTTTGGGCCTCTGTTTAGGTAGGCCTTCTGTTATGATTTCCGTTATGCAGTTGTGCTAATTCCTCACGTGCTTGTCCTGAGTATTCAGAATGGAGACTGGAGATGGTTCCGTGGATAACAGCACTTGTTGCTTGATAGAGGATCCAGGTTCCGTTCCCAGCACCTGTATGCTGTGTGATGGCCCCTGACGCCTGGAACACCATTCCAGGGGATCTAATGCCTTCTCCTGACCTCCTCGGGCACAAGAAGAATGTCGTGGACAGACGATGTTCAGGGTACCAGGCAAATTTCTCCCTTTTGAATACTTGCTGTTGATCTTTACGATTCATGCCCCTTAGAAATTCATACCTTCGTACAGTCTCGTCCCCACCAAATGGGGCTGATGTGTGTAACTAATATGAACTAACAGTGTGACTTCTGAGGCTATAGGAAATACTGTGGTTACAGATGCTAGGGTATAGCTCAGCAGTAGGGTGCTTGCCCACAGGGCGGGAAGCTCAGAGGCACCAGCTTTGATCCCTAAGACCACCCACCCACTCACTCCTACTCACATGACCCCCCCACACATACTCTGTGGTTCCATGTTCTGCTCTGTCCCCTCAGGGTGTCCTGGTGCCGCCAGCACTTGAGCCAGGAAGAATGAATCGGGATCTGGAACAGGTGGGATCTGCAGGATTTGGGTCCAGCTGGGGGTGTTGGGGATGGGGAGAAGGCCTTCTCTGAAGAGTGTTACAGCTCTTTCCGGTGTTTATAGCCCTTTGCAGAGAGAAATGAGAAATGGAGCAGTTGGGTGGCCAATGCACTGATGGTGTAAGTGCTGGATGGGGCAGTGGGAGCTCAGTTCCCATGGGCAAGGCCACTGGGTGGGCCCTCTCCAAATCAGCCCTTCAAGTATTACAGCTCAAGCGAAACAACTCTTGACGATCTTGGATCTTCGGTGAATCAGCCTGTGCCTGTGTATTAGTGTTTATTCTGTGATGAACGAGTATTATATAAATCTTGGGGAGGGGTCTTAGGGGGTGAGTACATTCCATTGGCTGTGGCTAGCATGCCGGTGATGCTCTGTTTGCATCCAGGTGTCAGCTATGTGACCACCTGGAGAGCTGGTGCTGGGCCAGGTACACGAGCCAGGGCATGCAGACTCCAACAGGAAGGGGGCAGTTCTTACTCCTGTTGCTCTCAAGTCCAAGATTTCTGGGGCTTGAACACGCTCTACCCTGTCAGTTCCATGCCAGTTCCCCTGGTGGCACGGCCGACCCTATGACACACTATGGTTTCTACCATATGTTTTCTTATGTTGTCCACTCTGGGCAAAGTTAAGTGCCATACTGGGGGGACATTCCAGCAGCACCATGGAGAGGTCCTTGTGACAAGGATCTGAGGCCTCCTTTCAACAGCCAGCAGTAATTGGCTAGCCATGTGGGTGACCCATTCCAGAAGCAGATCTCTAGACCAGCTTTCTAATTTGTTTTGTTTTCTGAGACAAGCTCTTGCTATGTAGCCCAGGCTAGCCTCAAACTCAGGATCTTCCTGACTCTGTTTTCTTAGTGCTGGGATTATAAACGTACTCACAAGCCTATACACTTTTACAAGCCTTTATCATGTATGTATGTATGTATGTGTGTGTGTGTGTATATGTGTGTTTGTATGTATCTTTCCTATCTCTAAGTAACAAGTTTAGATTGCCAGAGATTGTTCATTCCCAGAAATTAAACAGAGGGAACAAACTGTTTTTCTGTTCTTGGCTAAGGAAGTGGGATTATAAACACACACACACACACACACACACACACACACACATATATATATATACATATACATACATACATACATCTAAACTTGTTATTTAGAGATAGGAAAGATACATACATGTATATGTGTGTATAAGGATATATGTATCTTCATATCTCTAAATACAAAGTTTAGATTGCTGCCTCTTGATTTTTGTTTTAGACATTACTGATTCCCACTTTTCCATTTTTGTGCTGAGCTGTAAATTACCCCATGATTTAGTAGATTTAAAACAACCATGAGCATCACCTCGCAGCCACTTTCTTCTTCTATCTACATCGTAAGTTTTACCAACATTTCCGTTGAGCAGCTGTCAGCATTTGAGGGGAACCTAACTGTGGCTTTGTGTTTACTTCTCTTTCTTGCACTGTTCTATGTTTTTTTAATTCTGAGATTAACTGTTGCTTCAATTGTTTGCCTAATTTCTATGTATTTTATCACTCATTTATGCTCAAACTTTCTCAGTCTGAATACTTTAAACTTAGCAAATATCCCATCAATTTTCTCTAATGGAGACAGCTGTCTAGAGAAGGTTCCTAGTGTAGTTCTGCTGTCCTCCAGGCCTGGATGTTGATCCTGACTGGTGTTTTCCTTCAGTCACACCCTAGAGTTTTTCTTTGCCTCTCTTCTTTTGAACTTCCTGCTTCTCATGTTTCATGTTTTTGCACTTTAAAAGAATGCAAAAGCTCTGTGAACTGCATACCTCCTGTCTTTCTCCCCTCACAGGGCTTCTTAGGAAGCTCAGAACTGAAAGAATGGCTATTTAAAAGGAAATGTATGAAAGCTAATGGAATACCCTTTTGGCATTTTAACCTAATCATTAGGTTTATCATATTTCTTCCTTTAACTTTACTTTCATTACTACACATTATCTCATATTTAGGGTTTATTTGGCTTATCTGTCCACATCATAGCCCATCACGGAAGGAAGTCAAGACAAGAACTCAGGAACTTGGAGGCAAGAGGGGTAATACAGAGGCCATGGAGGGGTACTTCTTACTGGTTTGCTCCTCATGGCTTGCTCAGCCTGCTTTCTTATGCTTTCTGGGGGAAGCACCAGCCGTGGGATGGCACCACCCACAATGGGCTGCACCCATGGTAGCTGAGTATCCAAGTGGGTACCCTAGTAAGGGGAACAGGAACTATTTCTGACATGAACTCAATGGTTGGCTCTTTGATCTCCCCCCCCCCAACCCAAGGGAGGAGCAGTCCTGCTAGGCCACAGAGGAGGACTTTGCAGCCAGGCCTGAAGATACCTGATAAGCTAGGGTCAGATGAAAGGGGAGAAGGTCCTCCCCTATCAATGGACTTGGAAAGGGGTAGGGAGAAGATGAGGGAGGAAGGGTGGAAATGGGAGGGAATGAGGGAGCTGGATACAGCTGGGATACAAAGTTAATAAACTGTAACTAATATTAAAAAAGAAAAAAGTTCTCTTAGTTTTTCAGTTGAGGATGACTGTAGCTTGTATCAAGTTGACATAAAACTACCCAGCACTCACAGTCAGTATGTCCTTGTTAACTAACTCAAATCCCTTTTTGAATAAGGAAGGGGCACTAATACATGAATATGTCCCATGATCATCAAAAGCTATGGTATAAAATGCAGCAAGACAAGACTCCAAAGCAGGAGCCAAGAATGAGAACTCAGAAATAAGAAAAGGACTTCCGAGTCCCAAGGCAGGGTAAGTGGGTAATGAGAAGTGGGGTGCTAGGGAGATGGCCCAGCTGGTAAAATGCTTGTTGAACAAGTGTGCGGACCACAGTTCACATCCCCAGCATATCTGTAAACGCTGGACAGGTGTGGCGCCCTGCCTATAATCCCAGCACATGAAAGCAGGCCATCAAGCTAGACTGGCAAACTCTGTGCTTAAACGAGAAGGTCTGATTCAATAGAGAAGATGGAGAGAGAAAGAAGACCCTCAGGGTCAACTCTGTCCCAGCATATGTGTGTACACACATGTGCCCACACATACACACACAAGGTGCATTCAGAGTTGGGATCCGGGGACAGTGAGAACAGGTTTAATCTACAAAGCCAGGACAGTTTCCAGGCTAATGGCCTTATGGTTCAGCAGGGCACTGAGTTTAGGTTAGGAGGGCTATGGATGCCTATGTCCATGCAGCTGGGCTCCCTCCCCATTTCCTCCTCTACTGGCTCTCCACTTTGGCCCTGCCTCCTGTTTCTTTGGCACAGATTGTTCTTGCCACTATTGGAGGAAGCTGGAGAGAGGAAATGGGGAAAGTATGGAGTGGAATCTCCTCAGTAACACGGCTGCTCTGATCACATCCAGAGACTTTCTAGGTCTGTGTGATCTGGCTGGAATACAGACATGCCCTTAGTTCACACCTTTAATCCCTAACGATGAAGGTAACGTTAGTTTGTAGAAGGAAGTAAAAGGGCTAGACTAACTTTGTAACCTTCTAAAGTCTATAGTTTTTGAGTTTTAGGTTCAGGTTAAGCTAAAGCCTCTTAGTACCTTTCCAGAGAATGGAGAAATGTGACCCTATCTGTGAGGACAGATAGAAAAAAAAAAAAGCGAGCAAGCAATGACCTTCACTCAGCAAAAAGAATCACCTTGTCTTCAAGATAGTGTTTCTTAGCAACGAACCCAGATGGCCACAATTCTTCTGAGTAGCTCCTGACCTCTAGCCAAGAGCCCGCAGCCCTAATCTTCAAGGATGAGCTAACCACCCCCACCTTTAATTGCAGCTGCATCCACACTTGGCAGGACTGGCCAAGCTTGAGCACCTAAGACTAACCAATTATCTTTCTTTATAGCTTCCTCATCCAATCCTAAATTGCCAAGACTGCAACTTCAAATTTCCCACCATTTTTCTTTAAAAAACCTAAAGGCCTTTGTCTCCCGGCGCCACTCTTTGCTGACCGGCAGGGGTGACCCCATTGCACAATGGTTAAATTAAACCTCTTGCTTTTGCAACGAGTCGTGGTCTGTGGGAATTTCTGGGAAGGGCGCGATCTTGAACTCCTGAGCTGTGAGACCCCAGGTCTTAGAGAAGTACTCATGTTTGAAACTGATGTCTAATTGAGGGGCAGACACAGTGACAAATCAGAGAAAGATTTGACAGAATAGGATATGCCCAACTCTCACAAGAAGAGAGAGGTGAGTTAAAAGAAAGCAGAGAGAGGGAGAATAAGAGAGAGAGAGAGGCAGTTTTACTGGGAGAGTTTTACAGAGACAGGTTGAAGAGAGAACAAGCTAGACACAGGTGAAAATAGAGTCAGAGAATGAGAAGGAGCCAGAAGATTAGAACATATTGCTAGAGTTAGTTTGAGCCAAGCAGTGAGAGAATGAGAGAAGCCAGATTGAATCAATCAGATTGGAGAGGAGTTTGAGCCAGAACAGCTCAGTTAAACCAGCCAGCCAGAGTTCAGAAGGAACTAGAAAGGGTGAGCTTATTCAGCACTAAATCTCATAGGCTGAAAACATTCCGTGCCTAGATTAGATTGTATGGAGACTATAAACTTCCAGGATTGGGCCTAGGTTAGCAGACAGAGGCAGTAAACCCTGGAGACTGCAGTTACATCAGGAGAATAAAAGATACTTTTATGCTATCTTGTTTCAGAGGACTGGGTAGCTGGGGGTGGAGTATCATTTTAGGACTTCTCATTGCATCCAGGAAAAACGTGTTCCTTTTCCACCCACACAGCTCCCTTCAGCGTGGCATTTTCTGTTGTGGGGGTTCTGTTTTAAACCCAGGTGTGGGATACGAGACTGGTAGCAGTCCATAGCAGCAAACTATTTGCCTCATGCAGGCTCTGAGGGGAGCTCTTTGCCAGCTGCAGGGAGTTTAAATCTGAGGACTCTGGAGAGAGAATAAATGCAGGGGCCCAGAGTGCAGTGTGGCTTTTGAGGAAGAACAGGGCTGCTGCCGCTTCCTCGCTGCAGCTCCTGTTGCTGTTGATGCAGTGAGATAAGTTGGAGATCTGAAACAAGGATTAAACTGGCTCCAAAGAACCTGACAACAGGAAGCAGCTAAGAGAACTGAGCCCCCTCTCCCACTAACCCTTTCTCTCTGCTGCCTGGTGTTGGGGTGTTGGAAGGGATTGGGGTGGAGTAGGGAGAAAGAGATCTAAGAAATGTAAATAGAAGTTTTTAAACTGTGCCCCAACAATTCTGTTTCCTCCCCAACATCTTCCACCCACTGTCCCTCTCACCTATAGTCCCATGATCTCCCTTTTTCCCTGGTCCTCTCCTAGGAATCTACACAATTTAAAATATCTGTTTTGATCCTCTAGCCATGTATCTATCTTTTTCTTGGAAAAATTTCTACTCCTGAAGCCTCTATTTTTTACTTGACACTCTGCAGGGGGAGCCATTTCCTGCTGAGATCAGTGACTTTTTAGTTGTCGCAAGCTCAGTCTTGACATCAGTGTGGATTAAATGCATCAGTGGTTAACTCCAAGCCACCAACAATGCATCAGTGTCACATGACAGGAAGAAATAAAAGCGCTTCCCCTTGGAGTCATTCAGCCAGGAGCCAAGTCCAGAGTTTTAAACCTCTACTGCATGCTCCCTCTGTCTTCTGACCTCCTAACAAAGGGCTTCTGTTCTGTATTTATTGAACTGTTCAGAGAGCAGCACAAGGGGAGGGAATGAGGGATATTTTACAGAAATGTTGAACAGAGTTTACAAGGGATTAAGACACTGGCTCCAACTGACCCTCAACTGATCCAGACAACAAACATTTTTTATCAACCCATATACAGACGTTGTGTTCAACATTTATGGTGGATATTCATCTTGGAATATTGCTTTCAACCTCCATATTTGCTGCTTCCAGCAAGTGATGCACGTACATTGTTCTGGGTCAGAGGCATGGAAGGGTACATAATTTAAGATTACTGCTATGCATTAATATAGGTTGTAAAAGCCGATTTTACCCGGGAAATCCAAGGCAAGTGAGGTTGGTTGTTACTTTTGAAAGCAGGCTAAACAAACAGGCTGATCACACAATAGGCTAGCAGCCTTGAGTCTTAAGTTCTATTATTAACTATGGTTATGAGGTCCAGCAAAAAGTTCTGGTCTCTTAGAACGTAAGAGATTTTTTTTTTTTTAAGATTCATTTATTACGGACAGTGTTCTGCCTGCATATACATCTGCACGCCAGAAGGGGGAGCCACCACGTAGTTGCTGTGAATTGACCTCAGGACCTCTAGCTGCTCTAAAAGCACAGACAGTGAGTGCTTTTAACCTCTGAGCCATCTCTCCAGCCCTCAAGAGATTTTTTTTAATCATATTGCATTGTCGTGGGTGTTATTTGACTTGTCTGTGTTGATTTGTTGGCCCCTGATTTCTTCCTTAAACCTCTCTCCTCGTCGATTTGATTGATGAATTCATTCGCTCATTTATTCAGTAAGAACTGAGCTGATCTTAAACTCTTGGACTCAAGTAATCTCACCTTGTGAGTGCTGGGATTACAGCTGTGTGCCCCTCCACCTGCCTCATTCATTCTGAGTTCCTTCTCTGATTTCCCCTCTCTCTTCCCCATCTTTTTTTCTTTTCTTCCCCATGCAGATATTCCAGCACAGAGTGTGTGAATACTACCCCTGCTCTCCAAACACCATCCCTCCCAAATGGCATTCACTGTCTTACCCACACTCTCCTTCCTCCTGTGTTCCTTGTTCTGGAGGTTCTGAAGACACTCAAGGCAGAGACACCATGAGCAACATTCTAGATTCTACCCCACTGCTTTAATCATTCGCCACATAGCACTGGGGTGGAGGCTTGGATGACTATTTGAGCACGGTGTTTTCATTAGTTGGGCTGCAACTTTCCTTGTCCTTACGGGAAATCAAACTCTCCATCTTGTTCTGAACTCTCTTGTTCCTGTTCACAGTGGGCTTTATGCCTGTGTCCCTGGCGCAGCTCATCTAGGTTCCAGTGGGCATGCGGAAGTCACTGGCCTGTTCTAAGATGTTGCTTTTCCACTGAACTTGTGATTTCCGGTCTTTCGTGTTTCTGCCCCCACTTTCTTCTATCACTGCTCAAGCATCTCACTGTCCAGTCCGCTCCCTTCCCCGGCCAGTGCGGCAGCATCTGGCCCTGCGGTTGTTTGTCTGGCCCTCAGACTCTATGGTTGGAATCTCTAATGTCCCCCATAACTCATCCATGCGTGCTTCTCCCTGGCTGATGATGTCTCTGCTGCTTCTAGGTCTGCTCCCGTGGGGATAGCGCTCCTCCCTACAAGCTCCTGCCACCATGATTGAGCTGTTCTTCCTGCTCTGCTGCTAAGATGGAATGAAACCACGAACCAAATTAACCGCCCGCCCCTTATGTTGTTCGGTCAGGCATTTTCTCCCAGTGCTCTTGACCTCTGAACGTCTCTCGCCCCATGGGAACTCTTGAAGCAGTACTAACTGCATTTTGTATTTTATTTTTTTGAATTTTATTTTGCGTTATAGAAAGGCTGTGAACCTTTGGGTCAGGGGTGGGGTTCCAGGGCTTGACTTTGAAATGTCCCCTGCAGTCTCATACCCGAACACTTGTTCTTTGGCTGGTGGTGCTGTTTTGGGAGGCTATGAGACTTCGGGGGAGATGGCTGAAGTAGATCCGGAGGGGTGGACTTTGAACACTAACTCCCACGCCTAGTTCCCGCCTTTGCTCCTGCTTCCTGGCCCTCTGCTGTAAGATCAGCTCTCCTCCACCTCATCCTCCCGCTGCCGTGGACTGAGGCGCTCCACCTTACCTTCCCCACCGCAATGGCCTGAAACTTCTTACACCATCAGCCAGAGCAAATCATCCTCTCTGCACTATTTCTGTCAGATATTTTTTACAGTGGCACAAAAGTAACTCACCCACAGACACTACCTACTGCCTTGTGACTATTTGTGCTTTTGTCTGAAAACAAGAGAATGTAGAGGAGGATTAGAAAAGACACAGAACTCCACCCTCCTGGTACTTGGCACACAGATGCTGAGCAAGTGTTTACTCAGTGAGTTAGTAGGGGAATGGCTATATCACAAAAGAGTGTCCATTTGCTTTTACTCTATAAAGCGGATATTCACCAATACAAGTTCTCTTTTCCTTGGGTCTCAGGTACACAGGATTAGGTTAATCTATGTCTCGTGTCACATTATGCCACTGGTTCACGCAAGACCCCTGCCATTCGCTCGCTGATTTTTACAGCAAGACCTCACCTCATTTCTACTGTATTTATTTAATGTTGGATCCTCAAAAACAAAACAAAACAAAAAACAATTGTCTTATAAGCATGTCTTTTAATTCATGGGAATAGTATTGCCATATAGCTCATTGTGTTATTTTGTGTGTATGGGTGTGTCTATGTGTGAGTATGACACACGTGTGTTTACGCCCACAGAGGCCAGAAGAGAGCTTCGGACCCTCTAGTGCTGGAGTTACAGGCAGTTGTGAGCTGCCAGTTATGGGTCCTGGGGGCCAAACTCAGGTCTTGTAGAGGAGCAGGAAGTACTCTTAACTGCTGAGCCATCTCTCCAGTCCTTTATTAGTTTTTTTTTTTTTTAATTTTCTATTCATGGCCATGCTTTTAAGACTCAGTTATTTTTCTCTGTGCTAGCATGCTTCTCTGTAGCTGTGCTAAAACACCGACTAAAAGCAATGTGGGGAGGAAAGGGTTCATTCATCTTATGAGTTAAAGTCCATCCTTGAGAGAAACCAACACAGGAACTCAAGCAAAGACCAGAAGTCTAAGTACTGGCTTGTTTGCAGGCTCATGCTCAGACACCATTTTAAACAGCCCAACCTCACAGGAGGCTGGGCCCTCCCACATCCGTTAGCAGTGGAGGAAAGGCGGCCACAGATGTGCCTACAGGCCATCTGATGTGATCTCCACTGAGGTTTCCTCTTCCAAGTAACGTCAGTTTGGTCAAGTTGAGAAAACTAACCTGTTTGTGGTGATACGCTTTTCTGAAAATATCTCTTGACCCCCAAAGAGACTGAACTTAAAAAAAAAAAAGAAAAAAAAAAAAAGCTTGTCACCAAATTAGTAATTTGCCTGGAGACCATTTACAACTATGTATTCAACCTGCTATCCTACTGTGTGCTCAGCCTGCTTAAGCTTAACCTGCCTTTAAGAGAGCAATGTAACCAACCTCGCTATGCCTTAGATTTGGCATGTAGTCAGATCTTGCTACCTAGGCTAAATGCATGGCCTTCATCTATGTACTCTTCAATCCCTGACCCAGAATACCATATAGGTGGGTATGAGTGTGCATGTAGCTGAGAGTAGCTAACGGATCGGAAGCAACTGTAAACAAAAAAAATATCCCACAAATGTTGACATCTGTGTCGGATTTTAAGTGCTATTCAAGGTCAGCGAAGTAACTTCTCTTGTGAAACTCTTTTAGAGATTTCTGTAAAGGAGTCTTCATTCCTTCCCCATGCTGTGTTCTCTATGCTGTTCAATAAACACAGAGCAAACCCAACCCAAAGGTGTCAGCCGCAGACACACACAACAGACAGATTACAGTTAGGTCAGCAGCTACGGACCACAGACAGTCCGAGAGGTGGAGAATTCAAAGTTGGGCCCGCTATTGTTCAAGCTCATTTAAGAGGAACCTGTTTCGTTTTTATTCTTTACTGCATTATTGACCCTGTAAACTAACTTATTGCTTTTTTCTGTCTCTCCAGTTCCCTAATGCCAGACATTTAAACAGCCTCTTTGTTCTCCTGGCTTTTGGATTGCCCGTGTTTGAAAAGGTGATCTTCATATTGGCAGTGTGAGGAAGTCAGGGAAAACAGAAGTTTCTCCTTCTTATTAAGGAGGAAACTGAGGCTCCGAGAGATGAAATGATTTGCTGGAAGCTTTTTGGTGATTTTTTTTTTTTTGTGGCAGATCTCTTTCAACTCGTGACGGATATTATTGATGATTAGTTAATCTCTGGTCATAGTCATACCTATTAAGGATTCTCTTGAACAGGCTAACGGAGGTGAGAAGGCTCACTCACCCAGTGGACAGCACATTTCCTGGGCTCAGGCTATGGGATGCATCTAAAGGATGAAGCTAGCTGAGGATCCACTGTCCTCTGCTTCCTGACTGCAGATGCCACTGGACCAGCCACCGAAAGCTCCTGCTGTCAGGACTGCCTTGCCAAAATGGACTGTACCTTGAAATGTGAGCCAGAAGAAACCCTTTCTCCTTTAAGTTACTTTTGTCAGGGTTTTTATCATACCAATAGGAAAAGCAGCTAAGACACTGGATGTACTGGGGGTAGGTAGGTGACACCACACTGGCTTCTGAGTATAGGTGTGGTCTGATAGGAAGTAGGACTGTGGAGGTCTGAGCCTGCCTTTGTAATGCAGGATCACTGGGGTAGGGTGGAGAGGTGGTTCTCATTTTGGTGCCTGGTTGCCTCCCCAAGTTCAGGTTACAGTGAGTGGATAAACAGCTGAGAGTGAGTCATAGCTTGGGGCATGGGATTCATGCGGATCAGGCTGTGGGATGATTGCTATCTCAGGGTGATGGGCTTTAGCCCCAATCTCCTTCAGTTAGCTTTGTGGGGTGATCCACAGGGGACGGTGTCCCGGAAGAGCCCAAGCCCAGGCTCCTGACGTTTTCACAACTGCCCAGCAATGTCACTGCCCCTCTCTCAGTGTATATGTGCTCTCTAAGTTCTGGTCAGTGATACATGCAGTTTTTGTTTTGTTTTGTTGTTTTTTGGTTTTTTTGCTTGTTTGTTTTTTGTTTTGTTCTGTTTTGGTTTTGGAGATGGGGTTTCTCTGTGTAGCCCTGGCTGTACTGTAATTCATTCTGTAGACGGAGATGGCCTTGCACTCAAGAGATCCACCTGCCTCTGCCTTCCAGGTACTGAGATTAAAGGCGGGGCCACTGCCTCCAGGCTGTTTTTCTGTTTTTAATGATGAAAGCTCTGAGGGACCATGAGTGAGTCTCCCGAAGAAAGCAGATAAAGCCACTGTACATTCCACTCAAGGACATCTCCAGCACTGGCTTTCACCTCTGTTCTCTCCCTACTACTAGAAAAACACACAAGTATAGCCATTACTAATACTTGTGATCAGTCACAAACACATTGTGTACAAAGATCTATGTTTATTTACTTGTTTATTTTTGGTTTTTTGAGCCAGGGTTTCTCTGTGTAGCCCTGGCTGTCCTGAATTTGATTTGTAGACAAGGCTGGTCTTGAACTCAGAGATCAGCCTGCCTCTTCCTCGAAACTGCTGAGATTAAAGGCATGCACCACCACCACCACCACCACCACCACCACCACCGGGCTACAAAGTATTTATTATACGACTCACACATCTCCAACACATTATCTCCACTCTCCTCTTACAGATGAGAAAACTGAGGCTCAGAGAGGGTAAATCACTTTCTCAAGGCTGAAGAGCAAAACAGTGCCACCATTGTGAGTCAGATTGAGACTTTCTGGTCACAGGTACCATGCATGATGTATCACACCCCCTTGAGGCCAGGTGTCCTGTTTGTAAGAGAATCCCAGTTTGGTGTCTCTCTCCCAGCAGGAAAATGATTCCATGAAGAGAAAGGGCTTCACATTCATCCAGTGAGCACACTACCTGGAGCAAGTGTCATCTATCATCTAGCAACTCTGCCCAGAGCTCCTGCTGCGTGTGCAGCCAGCTCAGTGTAAGTGAGAAACTTCCAGGCTGCTTCCGTCTCCAGAGGGACAGTCACTTCCCGGTGACTCAGTGCTGACTAACTAAAACGCAGGCTCTCCTGAGCTCTCTGCTTCATCCTTTCCCACAAAACAGCAGCTTGGGGTGGCATGGAAAGTAAGAGTATAGAAAGAAGGAAGGGGGCAAGGAAAGAGATGGGGAGAAAGAAGAGGATAAGAAATAGGAGGAGGAAAAGAAGAAAGGAGTTGGAGAGGGCAGGAGGGGAGAGGCAACCCCAAGGAAATCAGACACGTGCTGGGCATCACTTTGTGTTGTATGGTGTTTGTGTCTGATCCTGTTCAGCCATACAAAGACCCTCTCAGCCATGTCTATACATTATTTTTTGTGGTCCCCAGTTTTGTCCAAGGGGATGTCCACAGAGTACTTGTGGCACGAGGTGATTATAGCTATGCATATGTACAAAGGACTTGAGCTCTGATCTCTTGGTGATTTTCTTCTTGCCTATGGCAGCTTTCACTTTTCGGGGATAGTGGTCAGTTCCAGCCAGTCGAGCACGGCTGTAAGGGCCATGTGAGGTACCATCATTGATGACAGCCTTGCATCCAGAGGGGTAGCATCCAGCAAGGACCGGCAGCATTTGCCCAGGATTCATGAAGTTGCACATTTCAACAGCAAGCAGCTGGTACCCAGCAGAAAGAAAAGAAGGCTCATTTATTATCCCACTTTCCAAAGAGGAAGCTGAGATTCTAGAGACTAAAGCTTATTTAACCTTGGAGATCTCTCAGAATGGAAATCCCCTGAGGTTCGCTGCCCAGCAGACCTGAATTCAAGTCGGGCTCTGTGATTGCCAACACAACCATCAACCAAGAGTTTCAGATCTGTTTTCTTTTGAGGATGCTGAGGGCACTAATCCTTTGGGGTTGCAAGGGACTGGACATGGTAACACGTGGCCTACAGACATGGCTCCATAGATGTTACCTTCCTTGTGCATTATTATTCCATTATTGTTACAAAGTGCCTGTCAGCACTTGTTTTTAAGGTAGTCTGCATCTAGCATATGTCAGTTGCCTCTCCACAGTCTCTCAGGCTAAGGGTCCTGGTCAGTTACTGTACCAGGCAAGCTGACCCCAGCATATCAGTTTATAAGGAACACGCCTCCAGTGTCTCACCTCTCTATTAGCTCCTTAAAAATGTCATTAGATGGAGCATAGCGTATGTCTTCGTGACTCCAAAAGTCTCTCCATCTTGAAAAGGATGTTCAGATATCTCTCCTTAAATGTTTAAGCCTTTATTTTATATGTATGCATGTTTTGCCAACATGCATGCCTCTGTAGCATGTTCATGCAACACACAGAAGCCAGAAGAAGGTATCAGGTCTCCTGGGAGTGGAATTACACATGTTTGGGTGCTGGGAATGGAACCGGGATCTTCTGTAAGAGCAGCCACTGCTCTTAACTGTTTCTGAGCCATCTCACCAGCTCCAACATGCAAGATATCTTAAGAGCTGTTGTTCAGAATACTTGGTTGTCCCCACTTCTAGGGGAAGGCTGTGTGAGTCATGTGTATTCTAGCCTGGTATCCCAGGAGATGATGCTCCTTCTAATTCTTTTTAAGTTTGGGTACACAATCAGTTCTGGCCAATACAACAAACTAAGAAGCCTGAACAACAACAAAAAAAAAAAAGTGCAGAAGTTTAATCTTAAAGCAAAGTTAATCAACACATAATCATCTTTGTGCTACATGGTAATTAGCATAAATGAAAGCTATTTGTGAAAATGAAAATAATCAGTAATATTTTGTATAATCAAGCTAAGCACTTGCAGAGACTTCTAGGGGTGATCGCAATTCTGAGTGTAGGTGGGTAAAGCAATTCTCACTGCCAGTATCCCTAAACTGCTTGTGGAAAGGCCTGGCCAGAGTCCCCTCATGCTTACCATACAACACCTTTCGGCCGTGAGTGCAGTAGCCCATTTTTCTCCCTCTTCCTTGTCCACTTCCCTCTTCCAGCTGTTATTATTGCTGTCATCACAGCATCTTAGCCTTAATTCAAACAGTCTCAGGACCGACCATGCTTTCAGTGCTCAGTGTCTGAGGGTAGGCGTTAGGATCTATTGGTTTGGAGATCCCAGCTCAGGCACTCAAAAGAACAACAGATCTAATCTGGAAAAATGGTTTCAGAATTTATTAGATATACCAAGTAAAAAAATGTTTTCTAGGGCCAGAGAGACGACTAAGCCAGTAAAAGCACTTACTGCTCTTGCAAAGAACCCAGGTTTGGTTCCCAGAGGTTTACAATTGCCTGTGATTTCAGTCCCAGACTATCCAATGTCTCAAAAAAAAAAAAAAACAAAAAAACTTTAAAGATACTTTTCAGATAAAACTAACAAATCAAAGGCCATCTTCTAGGCACTTTTTAACATTTAACAAGGTTAGAGGTGTGGGAACAGAAGAATTGTCTGGATGAAAAAAAAAAAAACGGCCGAAAGTGGGGCTGGAAGGACGGCTCAGAGGTTAGGAGTGCTTGCTGCTCATGCAGAGGACCAGAGTTCAGTTCTTATCACCCACGTCACATGGTTCATGGCTGCCTGCAACCCCAGCTCCAAGGGATCTGATACCTCCTTGTGGTCTCTGTGTGCACCTGAATAATATGACAAATGAATAATAAAATAATTTCTTTTAAGTGGCTGTGTGTCCAGTATGGCGGTGGTGCTTCGGGGGAGCGCCGCCTTTGCCTTTGCCTGAGAACCCTCTCTGTCCGGTCTATCTAGCCACTGTGGAGGCTTTCCAATACACGCTCATGTTTGTTCACCTGGCCAGCAGCGGGGTGGAGCACGAGTGGGTCCGTGCTCAAGCTGAGACCATCAGTCTTGTTCTGTGAACTGCGGCTCACGGAGAGGGAGAGCCTGTGAATGAGAACGTTTGAACGTGGGAGCTGATTGCTGTAACTACGGAGAGAAGCGGAAATGGGAGTCTGCGTTACTTTTCTCCTCGCTATGACCAAACACCTGAGAAGCAAGTCCAGGGACTGAGGATTTACTTTGGCTCGGCGTTTGAGGACACAGCCCAGCATGGCAGGAGAGGGCTTGCGGCAGGAGGGTGTTTTCTTACACCCTCCTCGACAGGAAACAGAGACCAGACAGGAAGCTGGGCCTGGCTACAAAACCCGAAGGTCCCCGCCTCTAGCCATCCACTCCGTCGTGAGGCACCCGCCTCCTAAAGGTTCCCTAGCCTTCCATTTGTCACCATCTGCTGGGGACCGAACATTCAAACATATGAAAACGAAGGGAACATGTCACATCTGGACCCATGAAAGAGCTGATGGGACTCTACAGTGACGGGCAGAGAAGGGACGGGTTGGCTGGGTTCCTGTGGACTCTAGCTCAGATCTGGAGCTTTCCTGAGACCACATCTCCTCCCTCATCCACAGACTGATAAGGTACTCTTGTTTCTATACGGTTCGTTTTACTATTTTGTGTAAGGCAAGTGGGTTCTATTATTTGCTTAAAAAAGAAAAAAAGATAACCCTGACCAAAATGCACAGAAAAGCAGATTGTTTTCCCAATACCTTTTGTAAAAACAAAGAAGAATTTGGTGTTTTTGCTGAGAGGTTCTATTGCCCCAAGGTAACGATGTTGCTTCTAAGAGGCGAAAGCCAAGTTTACTTAACCTTCTGAGAACCATTTACTCCTCCTTCGAAGTTTGGAGTAATTAGACCCAAATGGGAGTGGGTGAATAGAGTTGGGGCAGAGATATAAACCCCACGAGACATTAGTGTCAGAATACCAGTGCCCATGTCCAGGACCTCACACCTCAGGCATGGCTTCTCCCAGCCCACTGCCTCCTGGAGACTTTTGAAAGGCCTCAAGAAACCAGCTTCCATGACCTTGTTGGCCAGGCCTGCCCTGCCTGCCCAGTGGGCTTTTGAGTTGGGGACAGGGGTTTCAAAAATCAGTGATCCAGGGCTGGCAAATGGCCCAGAAGATCAAGGCACTTAATGCAAGCTTAATGATCTGCATTCGATTCCTGGGACCCACGTGGTGAAAGGAGAGGATCACTCCTGCAAGTTATCTTCTGACCTTCACACAGTATGCCCTCCAGTCAGTCACCCAACTAACCAACCAACCAATCAATGTAATAACAATTTTTAAAGTCAATGGTCCAGCAAAAGAGAGTGCTGGGAGAAATGGAGAAATCAATTTCAAGAAACACAAACCAACTTCTGTTTATTAAAAAGGATGCAATGTGTCTTCACAGAACACCAAATACAGACCTAATTTTAAAAAAATAGTCCTTGTTTTTGTTTTTGTTTTTTTTCTTCTTTGTCTCCTGTGGCAGAAAAGCTCATTTTCCTCAGCAGTTTGGAGTGGTAAGAGTTGCCGAATGGCTGGCAAGGGGCTCCAAATGTGTTCTCTGTGTTAGAAGTAATTAAGAAAGTATTTAAACATCTGAGCTTAGTCGGCCAGGCAGGTCCCACATTCGAGGCAGGTCAAGGCTTCACGTACATGGAGGATGACCCTGTTTACTGAGTGGAGATGGCTTTCGCAGAAAAGAAATTGGAGCATGTATTAGAGTGTGTATTTCTGAGTCTTTCCTATGTAGATGCTTCTGAGTGTAAACTCCTTGAACCACCAGGAAATTCTACATCCTAGAAGAACAAAAACTGTAGAACAAAGGTCCCTCTGTGGAGCTGTGGTGGTTTGAATAGGTTGGTCCTGTAGACTCATGTGTTTAAATGCTTGGCCCATAGAGGTGACAGTATTAGGAGGAGTGGCCTTGTTGGAGTAGGTGTGGCCTTGTTGGAGTAGGTGTGGCCTTGTTGGAGTAGGTGTGGCCTTGTTGGAGGAAGTGTGTCACGGTGTAGGCAGGCTTTGAGGTCTCCCAGGCTCAAGCGACGCCCAGGGTGACACGTAGTCTTCTGTTGCCTGTGGATGGAGATGCAGAACTCTCAGCTCCTTCTCCATCCAGTACCATATCTGCCTGCACACTGCCATGCTTCCCACCGCGATGATAATGGACTCAACCTCTGAAGCTGTAAGCCAGCCCCAATTAATGGTTTCTTTGTTGGAGTTGCTGTGGTCATGGTGTCTCTTCACAGCAATGAAACCCTAAGACAGCAGCCAATAAGCGTTTGCTAAACACCTCTTAGGCCTCAGTGAACAAGGAGAATCAGCAGATGCAAGAGAGACAGCAAAAGCACAGGCTCCACTTGGGAACCTCAAGGTGTCCTTGCCAGGCAGCCTTTAGGAAGCACCTGTGGGGTCAGACTGTAATCTGGGCATTAGAGCAAAGTGGTGAACCAAGATGGAAAAGACCCCTGTTCTCATGGAATGACAAACCAAAAAGGAAGTTTATAAAAATATGCTAACTTTTCAGAGTGAAGGAGATAAAACCAGGTAATAGAATTGATTGGGGCAAGGAAATAGGGCTAGTTTAAATATAGGGGTCAGGAAAGGCCTTTGGACCTGAATAATGAGGAGGAGGTAGCCAGAGAGGGTCTGGATAGGACAAGATTTTCATACCAAAGGCCTAAGGGATGTTCAAGGACTACACAAATGACTGACTGTGAGGGCAGTGCAGAGACGAAGCCAAAGGAGAGTCATGGACCATGAAAAAAAGGTTTTTTTCTTTTGTTTTTTTTTCTCCTTCTATGTTTTCTTCCTTCCTTTCCCCCTCCTTTTCTTTCTTTCTTTCTTTCTTTCTTTCTTTCTTTCTTTCTTTCTTTTTTTCTTCCTTTCTTTCTTCCTTTCTCTCTCTCTGTTTCTTCCTTCCTTTCTCTCTATCTCTCTTTCTGTCTACCTGTCTTTCTTTCCTTTCTGTGTTTGAGACAGGATCTCATGTGGACCAGGCCAACCTCAAACCCCATATGTAACAGAGTCTGGCCTTGAACTTGTAATCCTTTGGCCTTCCAAGTACTGGGATTATAGGTGTGTGTACCTCTATGTTAAGTGCTGGGGACTGAATCACAGCCTGTACATGCTAGGTAAGGCTTCTACCAACTGAGCAATGTCCCTCGCCCAAGAGTTGGTTTTACCAAGGTATGATGACAAGCCTTTGGAAGGCTCAGACAGGCAGAGTTCATAAAGCATTCCCTTCAGAGCAGGGGCACTGGAGGGTGGAACCAGGGTAGTGGCAATGGAGATGGAGGCATCATTGGATTTAATGTACAGCCTGGGGTTCAGGGTTTGAGTGAAAAAGGAGCCAAAGGGAGGATGACTTGAGTCAATACGCAGAGGTACTAACTATGGCTGGAGGGAAGGGGGAAGAAAATGTTTTAATGGGAAACTTAAGGAGATGGACTAGAAGGGAAAAGTGAAGATGATGGTTTTGGACCTACTGGATCTGAGGTACCTTACAGTTTCGACAAACATCAAAATCAAGCAAAATGAAATGGCAAGTCCAGGAAGTGTGGTGTCCACAGTAGCTTCAACCCCTTCACACTAAGATCCTTATAGCAGGATCCTAATTTTTAAAGTTTAACTCCACCCCTGACCTGGTTGTTAAGGGCATATTTGTATACCCTCACTTGTAAAATGTGACTAAAGTGTTGGTGACCACCCGAGATTGCAGCAAAGATTGAGTGATCGGCACTCAGAGCAGTTAATGTAGATCTTGGTCCATGGTAAGCATCTGAATAAACACTCACAGTTAGTGGCTATATTAACTTTCTATGTCTGCTGCAGCAAAGTGCTGCGAATAGGGTGGTCCAAAGTAGAGCCTCATGGTTCCAGTGCTGGGAAATCAGACATTATGATGACAGTGGGGCTGTGCTCCTTTTACGGCACGATTCCCTCGGCCTCTCCCAGCTTCTGGAGCTTGGTGGCGGCTCTGAAATCCCTGGGCTGGGAGCTGCGTGCTTTCGTTGACGCCCCTGTAGACACATAGCTGTCACTAGCTGTGCCTTTGTCCTCACACGCTAGACCATCTCTGTCTATCTTTCCCTCTTTCATCAGGACACTGATGCTTGATTTCACTATCTTTCATTCTTTATTTCACGGAGACAGGACGTATTAATTAATTTTCTCATCGGTGTAATAAAACACCTGACAAAAGCAGGAGGAGGAGGGAAGGCTTTGTTTTGGGTTGCGGTTTGACAGCACAGTCCATCACGGTGGGGAGATGGTGGAGCTGGAACATGATGTGGCTGCACGCTGAGTCCACAGTCATAAAGGGGAGAATGCTGGCGATCTCCTCTTTATCTGCGCTGGGACCTTAGCTAATGAAGTGGTGCCATGCACTTCCCATTCACGGTGACGCCTCCCTCCTCACTCAAGTCTCTCTAGAAGCAGCCTCACTGACAGCTGCCTGGGAGTCTAAGTCCAGTCAAAGTAACACAAAGTAACCATCAAATAAGGTTTCACTGTGTGTCCCGGGTTGGTATTGAACTCATTATATAGCATAGGCTGGCCTCCAACCTACAGAAACCTGCCTGCCTCCACCTCCCAAGTGCTAGGATTACAAGTGTGCGGCCAGGCCCAGCCAACACACCAATCATTTTAGACTAAAGGATGATGCTCCTCCAGTATGGCCGTATAACCTTGCCTTAACCAATTATAACGTATTCCCGAATAAGATCATAGTATTGGAGATTAGGAAAAGGAGGCATGACTCCAACCTGTGATAACAGTATTAATATGATAGGCCGCACTAACTTCTGTATCTTTGTAGAACAAAACTATCTACTACTGTCCTTAAGATCTGAGTGGCAGGTTTCTGCCTCCCCCCCCCCATAACGGATGTGATCATATGCACTTGGCATTTAGTTCAAAAAAAAAGAAAGAAAAAAAGGTTGAGGCGATCTGTTTATATTTAGAATCATGAGGTTTTTAAAGTGAATCTGAAGTGACTAGGAATAATTTAGTTCAATTCCCATATTTCATGGTTGAGGAGACTGAAGCTTAGAATTGTGATGTGATTTGGCAGAGGGCACATATCTGGATAGTGGCCAGTCCAGGTTTAGAAACACTGTGTGTTATGAGTGTGCGTGGCACATTTGTGTGTGTGAGTGCGTGTCTCTGTGTGTCCGTGTATCTGCCTGTCCCTTCAGTGCTGAGGATGTGAACGCTAGGCCTTGGGTTCTCTACGCAAGCTCCCTACCATGGATCTATTGTCCTCAAAGCCCTGGGAAATTTTGTCTTTTCAGATAATGACAGTTATACTGACCTGAAACTGCAGTTGAACAGAAGCTACATTTCATTCCCTTAACCCATCCTGAATCATGTCTCCTCTCCTAAGCATGTCACCTGCCTAAGGCCAACTGTAGCTTCAAGAGAAAATATCAGCTGTGAAGAAGGCAGGTCAGAACTACTTAATTTGGTTGTGCAACTGGTAGTTTGTCCAGAATTGGCTTTTCCTATGGCCATAGAATAGTTGCAGCAGCCACAAAGGTAATTGCTGCATTTGTAATTTTTTTTTTTTCCCAAATGTGTTGTCTCCTGGGGGCCTTGCTGTCTCTTAGAAACCTTTCCTCCCAGGGCCGCTCAGTTATTGGACACAGTAAATCGCTTGCCCAGGTCTGTTTGTAAATCAACCAATGCAGAGTCCATGCTCCAAAATACCTTTTTATCAGGCTCTCATACTTCAGGCCACTTTCTACCTGCTCTGATCACCTCACGGTTAGCCAGGAGGCAACTAGGGACAGTCTCAAGGCTCCAGGGTTAGCTGAAATCAATTAATCCTAACCCGGTTACTCAATCTGTTCCATGCTGCAGAAGGGCTTTTGGGGGGCACTTTTCCTCTGCCCCCGTTTTATCCTAAATCCCCATCGGGTGTCCCCATGTGGCTCTGGAAAGTGTGGCACATTGCTTTTTTCTAGAAAACTGTTGGAACAAACTATTTTTTTTTTAATTACAGCTATACTTGAATAATAATAAAGCCTGTGTTTTAAAAGGGTACGTGAATGGGTACGGAACAAGACGAAGTCTGTATTCTCAGGACACAGGGCTGAAGGTGCAAGGGATATCAGGTAGACAACTATATTTACATCCTCATCTGTAAAAGACTACAAGTTAGAGGAGAGGAAAACTGAGTGAATGTAATCAAGGAAGACTTTCTGGGATGCACGTGCTCCCGGTGAGAGCCAAGAGTGCTGTTTGGACTTGATGTGTGGCTCAAATGGGTTGGACCTTGATGGGGATGGAGAACAGGTGAACCTGAGGTGGAGAGAGTGGTTGAGTTGGCCAGAGAAACATCTTTGGTTCTTAATTTGCCTTGGGAATGGAAGCACTCAGTCATCTCTTCAAATGAACCAACCTGGTCGTTCGGAGCACTCGGGTCCCTCCCCTCCTAGATGTCTTGGTTGCAGAAACAAGATACTGTGACAAGAACACTGGATCATAAGATCTATTTCTGCCTCCTGTTAGTGACTCACTGGATGACTCAAGGTGAATCTACCAATCTCCGAGTCCCGCCCCCATCCACGGGGGAACAGAGCACATCAGAGTTTCAGGCAAGGCCAGCTGTCTGCAGGGGCTGGGCAAAGACCACCGGCCTGTCTTCCCCGTGGCTCACCCCCTCCTGGCTTTTCTTGCTCGTCCTCTCCTCCCACTCCCCAGCTTTATTCCCTGCTTTTCCTTCCCCAAATAGCATTGCGCCTAAGTAACACAGGCACGTGTCCTGGGATGGCTCATCAAACTCTGCAGGCTCTCTGCCCCCCGCCCCCATCTGCTTGCACAGGAGGTGGGGTTGGGATGGTGGGGGGGTGGGGGGGCAAGCCCATGATTGCTTGCTATTAGCAACTCGGTTTGCAGGATAAATAACGTGAACCTGAGTGCTAGCCCCTGTCTGCTAGGGCAGATTTCTATTTTGCAGCAGGTCAGCTTCCAAAGCACTGGGGCTTTCGATGTTAATAGCCGGTTCTCTCCAGGCACCACACTCGCCTTTCTTTACAACAGGGGCCCTAGTCCTGGTGGGACTTTGCATTAGAATCCAACGGAGAAACTATTGCTCTTCTCATTGTTTTCCTTACAAATTAGTTTTCTGGATTTAATGGCTCTGGTTGCTGAGCAGATTGAGGAAATTGGGGCGGATGGTGGGGTGGGGCGAGCTGGGAAGCCCATTACAGGCTCTTGGTTATTGGTTGCTCTAGGAACTGTGGGGTTTGAGATTTAGGTAGAATTACTTCTCTCCAGATTTCGGGAGGGGGGGGACGACTGTGAAGTGGAGGTGAACATTCTCTTTCCCTGGAAGGAATTATGTTTGTTGTGATTGCGTGTTCAAAAAAATTTAGAGAAATTACGGTGTCACAATATAATAGATTGAAAAGGTTCTCAATGGGATGTGGGGGTGTGCTGTACCGCTCAGTTGTGGGAAGATCTTATTATAGTCAGACCTGGGATTGAGCATTGCCTCGAAGATGGCTTCATTAATGCCCCACCGCATAAAAGTGAAAACACAACAACAAGAGGGGAAAAACCCAAACCTGGGATGCTCTGCTCTAGAAATGTGGGCCCAGGGACATTCTAGGTGGGTAGAGATGGGTGGGGGGAGGGGGTATGCAACTACAGTTCCAGTTCCAGGGCTGGGCTGGGCTGGGCACTGGAAGAGGTCAGCAGGTCTGTGAGATGGATGGCAGAAGCTGGCAGCTTGGCTGATTTATCTTTGGGTTTAAGGCGTGTTAGTTGTTTTTGCAGTGAGCTGAGACCAAACAGAGCCTTTCAGGCTGGAAAACAGGCTGAGTGGGAGTTCCCACAAGAGGCTGAGCTTCGACGTAGGAAGATGGAAATGGATGGTGGGATGTGCAGCAAGAAAAACAACTATTTGTAAAGGAGAAATTGAGGAGCAGGAAAATTATGCCAAGGGAGCAATGTCATTAGCCTTCTGCTTCAGGTGGAAGCTTTTTTGGGCTAACAGGGTGATACTTTGCAATTAAAAACTAAGCTTATAAGGATGTGACTGTCCCTGTAGTATAACACTGGGATAATTTCCCAAAGAGTAGGATCAAGGCTGTGTTAATGGGGAATACTATATATCCCTTCTCTATTCTATGTTGCAGTCCTTGGAAGGAAATCAGTTGTTGTAGCCAGAGGTGTTGGCTTTCAGATCTCATTTGTTGTGGGGGGGAAAACAGAAGTACAGTGGAAACAATTCCTTATGTCCCTCCCTCAACACACAGCTGAGAACCCAGTGCTGAGAACATTCCCTCAGTTAGTGGCAGGATAAGAAGAAAATGGGCGAGTCTTGCTCCATCCTGTAATGGTGACTCTTCATTGTCAACGTGATTGGATTTAGGATCACCATGGAAACACGCCTCTGGGTGTGTCCAGGACAATGTTTCCAGAAGGGTTAAACTGAATTGAGAATATAAAGCCAAAATAAAACTCTTCCCAAAGTTGCTTTGGTCATGGTTTTTCATCATGGCATTAGGAAAGTACCTATTACACCAACAGAGGAAAGGCTTTGAAGGAAGATGTGGAAGGGATGAAATGAGATGAAGAGAGGAGTTGGAGAATGAGGGACGCTCATGTGGATCTTGTCTTCCTTTAGGTGCAAATGTAATAGCTGTCATTTATTTGAGGACCTGCTCTGTTCCAAGTTCCTTTACACTGATGGTCTCATTTAACCATCACAATAATTTTGAGAAGGCACCAAAAGACGAAAAAGTTCTCTTGAGTTCTGAGAAGCAGTCGCAGATACTTATAATCCTAGCACTTGGAGGCTGAGACAGGGAGAGCATGTGTTAAGGGCTAACTTGGGCTGTGAAGTGAGATCCCCATCACACACACACACACATACACACACACACGCACACACACACGCACACACACATAAACTCCTGTGACTTGCCCAAGGTCATTCCACTAGTCAGCGGTGGATCCCAGCCTTACATTAGGTGGTAACTCTAGAACTCAGCCTTCCAACCACACACATATGGGCCTGGGGAACATAGTGGTAGTATGAGTTGAAGTTCTCTGAAGACTATAATGAGATTTTGGTTTCTTTAAAGACACAGAAATGTTATGTGACTGTGTTTTTGTTCCAGTCCCAGGTGTGGGGAAATGGGGCTGCTCCAGATTGACCAGAGCAGCCGACTATGATTTGTCTCAGGTTCTGGCAGGGATGTGATTTTGTCAGCTGAGGATAGTTTATGTTTGGAATTCTGGGGACTCTTCAGAGTATATAAAATGCAAGAGCCCCACGAGGTGGTGAGGCTGTTGCTCCTGTTGCTGGTTGCTGCTTACTCCTCCTCCTGCTGCTGCTACTGCTACTGCCATTGCTGGTTGCTAGATTGCTTTTTGCTGTTTGGTGATATCTTGATGACAAAGATCAAACTTGCCTCAAGGAGCTCAATGTCCCTAATCAGCAGATATTATTCTAACGAGATCAATGCCCTCTTTCCCCTCTCTGCTCTTTTCTTTCCTACCTAGTTTTGGGGGTTTGGATGGGATGGGGTGATGTAAGGTGGTAGAAAAAGGAACGAAATAAAGTAGCCAAAGGACAGGTTACAGAAAACAATGTGACTATATGAATGATCTGGTACCTGCTTAACCTTGGACTTGACTTTGGAGACCACTGTGGCTGTGGACAGATAGAATGCTATAGGTCCAAGTCAAAATTATCTTGGACTATCTTAGGACTTCTTATTACTTTAACTTTTGTATCTGACCTAACATTTTCATGACTGATAGACACATTTCCCAGAATGTATTATGAAGCTTAACCTCCCCGGAGCCTGAAGCTAACAGTGCTGTATGATAACATCTGAAGCCCAAAGAGGAGTGTTATGGTTTTGTAACTGGAGTTTTTATGGAAAAAAGCCTAAGCTCCAACATCCTCAAAATGCTGACTGGGCCACCCATCCTCATGTAAGCTTATTAAAGAGATGACTAATGGTGCAAAGCAGGAAGAAGAGATTTAGTCAATATGGGTACATTTTGGGGGGGTCAGATAGAGGGGTCTAGTGACACAAACTCTGGGCTTAAGTAGAGAAAAATTTAGAGTAAAGATCAAAAAGTCTGCATTATGAACTCCTGGTTAAGGTGTGGTCTAACTGACTGTCACTTCTGTGAGGTGGTCCTGAGGTTGTTACTACCATCATTGCTGGATGGATGCGACCTGGTTCTCCTAAGCCTCCTACTTCTGCTCCGGGGCGCTGCCTCCTTGTCATGGAGACTTGCCCCCATTTGGGTTTAGCTGTGCTGAAAATCCAAGGTGTGACTCAAGAGAAAAAGTTAAGGACGACTTATCTCTGTGTTTTCTGCCAAAAAAAGGAGGCAGACAGAAACAAAATCAAGACATTGGTATCAGATGTTTGTCCTGCTTTAGTGACCATTTTTGTTGAACTGTAACAATCCCAGAAATGGAAGTAATTTGATTTCTAGAACTTGCTTCTGCCCTCCCCACTCTATCGACCCCTAGTAATATCCTGCCAGGAAAAGTGTTTATTCATCACTTGACATTCTTAAAGTCTCCATTTCCTGGTTACCCCTAGCAACGATCAACAGCATCTGGAAAAAGGAAACTTTCAATCTCCTTTCTACCCTTCTTTTTCTAAAGCCTGTAAGACAGGACTCTACTCTGTCACAGAGGCCTGGTCCTGCTGCTGCCTGCCTGCCTGTGGAGTTAATAACTTTTCTAATAAATCTCTTACCCAAAGGGACAGCCTGACTTATTGTCCCCGTTGAGGCCCAAACCTAGAACCTTTCAAACTTGTCAGTCTGAATGAGGAGTCAATGCTTTATACCAAAAGCAGTTTCTTTTTCTTTTTTTAAACAGTTTTATTTTACTAAAGACATATCTGCTGGAACAGTGTCTTTTTTTTTTTTTTAAGATTGTGTATACAATGTATGCCTGCATATGTGCCTGCATGTCGGTAGAGGGCACCAGATCTTCTTATAGAGGTTGTGAGCCACAATTTGGTTGCTGGGAATTGAAGTCAGGACCTCTGGAAGAGCAGTCAGTGCTCTTAACCTCTTAGCCATCTCTCCAGCCCCTCAAAAGCAGTTTTTAAGTGCTATCACTTAGAAACAAGTTTGGAAACAAGTTTGGTATCTCCCCATCTCCTTGCCCCAAAGACTCATGAGTTGAGGACTTAGCTGTCAGCTGATGGGTTTAAGGGGAAGAAATTGGATCCTGAGGACTCTGACCTAGACAGTGGCTAGTTGCCGTGTAGATTAATAATCTGTCGATATTCCTAGGAAGTAGGAGAAAGAATGGGGCACAGGCTGATGGCAGCAAATCACTGGGGCCTGCCCTGGAGAGATGTGTCTCTTTGCTTTCTGCATTCTGTGAGGCGAAGCGCTCTTCTTGACAAAGCCCTGCCGCTGCCATGGTGTTTATCCCCCCTTAGGCCCAAAGCCATGGCCTGAGATGTCTGTGCCCGAGTATTTGTGCACCAGGTGTCTTGTCACAGCGACCAGAAGGTAACACAAAGAGACGCCTCCAATTTCCTGCCACCAGCCTACCTGATGTTTCCACTCCTGAAACCGGTGAACATAGCTCCTGATTTATGACCTTCTCTTGTTCTTCGTGAAAGCCCACGTAACATCTTCTATGGTGACTCAGAGTGACTTCCATGTGTGTTCCTGGGCCACCATCCTTCGTCTTTGGCTCAGAATAAATTGTTTTTCTTAGTTGTTCTGAAGTGGGATGTGTGTTGGAGCACTGGGGATTGGCTTCATGTATGCTGGGCAAACACTGGACCACGGAGCTACACTCCTAGTCCCTGAGTTCTTATCTTAGGTCAACAGTAGTCACAACGTTCAGGGTTCTGGGTCTTTCTAGCTTTGGATTTTTTTCTGGTGAAGGACTGTTTCACCTGCTATTAGAGGAGGGACCATATAAAGAGCAGTTGGAAATAGCAGTCTCGATGTTGAAAGGGGAATGGCCCAACTCAATGGTTATCCTGTGTACCTGGATGACTAGTCACACAGAGAGGTTGAAAAAAAAATGGCAGTTGACCCCCTGTTCTTTGGGGGTCTGAAGGAAAGAGGGTCCTGTCACATGGATCACAGAGGTTACTGAGGACTGGTGCTGAGGTGCCCTGTTTCCAGAGCCAACAGCTCTGAAGGTGGTCCAGTCCAGCGAAGGTCACAGAAGAGCTGAGCCCTTCTTAGCACTCATCTGTCCTCTCTAAGTCAGAGTTCTTCAGGCAACTGTGTGCCTCAGGAGAATAGGACCAAAGTAGGTTTCCCAGAGAACTCCCAGGGACACCTGGGAGACAGACATGAAGGACTTCTGTTCATTCATTCATTCACTCACCAATCAGATCGTGTTCACTCTGCCAGTACTATGAGCCAAGCACGATAAAGATACAGAGCCTAGGTTAGTCCTTCAATGTTTTTAACAGCATGGATAGACCAGAGACATACAGTCAACTATGAAAAGTGAGAGTAAGCCTTGTAGGCTGGCTAACCTGGGGCAGGGGGAAGTCAGACAGAATTCTTGGAAAAGATACTCTCCAAGCTAACCTCTGCAAGCCAATAGGTATGAAGCCTGGTGAGGAGTGAGCAGCCCGAGAGGTGAGCTTTCCAGGCAGAGGAAAGAGCATGGATGAAGACCCATAAGGGATGGAGAACATGGTAGGCCTAGCTCTCCCTGCTAACCGCACGCCAGTGTCAGGCTGTGTCACAAAAAGCCTTGTGAACTTTGTTTAGACCTTTGAGGGAAGGTGGGGTGGAACCATTGAAGGGCCTCAAGCACAGGAGCAGCAAGGTCCGGCTACAGAGGTAATCCACTCTGGAAGGCTTACCTCTGTAAGATGTGGAAGGCTGTTAAGAGGCAGACCAGTCAGAGAACTACTGAAGTTTCTAAGCAAGAAATAACATTGCTTGGGCCAAAACCCAGGGTGGGGGGGGGGGGAGACTTCAGGTGCTGTTTGGAGCCAGGACTTCCTTGCCATTTCCCATGGATCTGGGTCCAGCCTAGAAGTGCCAGCATGGGCAGTATCCTAAAGCAACAAAGGTCTGGTACCACATACCTGTGATCCCAGCACTTGGGAGGTTGAGACAGGAAGATTGGGCTAGTCTGGGCTACATGGGGAGCCCTGCCTCAAAAATCACAACAGTAGCAACAGGAAAACCCAGACCGTTCATGAGTTGCGGTGGTTCTAGAAAAGACCAGAGATTCGATCAGCTGTCGAAGAATCAAGTAGATATCCTTGGGTAAGGCCTCAGGAACTTAGCAGCGTATCTAGCCAGGCAGGAAGCGCGGGCGAATCCAGGGCGAGAGCATCACACTGGCAGGCATCTGAAGTGAGGTCAGGGACACGGAACCAGGACACCGTGTTTTCACCCATTCCCGTTGCTGCTGCTTTGTCAGCTCTTGTCGTTTATAATTCCTTTAGATTTGTCATTTTAACCCCCTTTGCCTCTGTTTTATATGGGGATTAGCAATATGACCTTTTAAAAACGCAAAGGGCAGTTGCTTGTTTTGATGAGGTTGATGTGGGGAAAGTTGGGGGATGGCACCTGTGTCTTACTTGGTTGGAGAAAGTTTATGGAGGAGGGGTGGGACAGAGGTTGTTTATCTGGAGAAAATAAGATAAATCAATATGGTCACTACGACTATCTTTTCTCTCTTTCTTTAGCAGGGTTTTACTGTGTAGCCCCAGCTGGTCTGGAGCTCACAATGTAGACCAGGCTGGCTTGGAACTCACAGAACTCCGTCCCATTTTCCAAGTGCTAGGATTAAAGGCACACATCGACACACCTGACTCCCCGCTTCTTTTAGACGACTCCTTTCAAGAGGTGTCATATAATTTTTGTCCCTTCGTATGTAGGCTAGGTTGAACAACGCGTTGCTCATGGCCTTCCAAAATATGGTGAAACTGGCAGTGTGTAACCTCTGAGGAGAGGTTATGAATTACATTTCTCACCCACTCCCCTCAGATGACTTGCTGGGGGGTGGGGAAGCCAGCTGCTATTTGTTAGGCGGCTCGGCTAGCTTGTGGAGAGGCACACAGGGGCAGGAAGCCACTTGCCACATGCATGGAAGGAGGCAGTGTCTCCCAGTCAGGCAGGTCCTGGCTTTCTGGTTTTCTAGCCGAGACCCCTGAGATTTGTCTAAAGTTATGACATAGGGAAATTATCTCAAGCTTGTCAGTCATAGGGTGATTTTTTTCCATAATAAAAGAGAACCAACCCAGAGATGGAGTTGTATGTGGCTTAAGACTGAGTTAACTGAAAGTTGAATTGAAATGGAGACCTTTTATTCCCTAATAGAGGACCTTCTCACTGAAGAGGTTCAGCCACTCATCCATCCATCCATCCACCCACCCACCCATCCATTCACTCATCCACCCATCTACCACCTATCTACCTAACCATCTCTCCTTCCTTCCTTCCTTCCTTCCTTCCTTCCTTCCTTCCTTCCTTCCTTCCATCTGTCTACTCATCCTCCCTCCCACCCATTCATCCACTCATTCTCCCATTTATTCATCCATCCACCCATCAATCCATCTACCCATCCATTCATCTATCCATCCATCCATCCATCCATCCATCCATCCACCCATCCATCCAACAAGTCCTGTGTAAGTTCCTCAAGAGCAAGAACTCTGCTCCCACCCCTTTTCTCCCTCCTCTCTTTTCTTCTCAATTTTTCTGGGCAGGATTGTGCCCTGCAGCTGAGGCTGGCTCCTGCCTCTGCTTCGTTAGTGCTGGGATCACGGGCGCATCTCAGCATAGCTGATTTTTCTTACGTTTTTATGTCTACAACACCAAGCACATAATGAGCATTCAATATGCAATTGTTAAATAGACAAATAATGAATTGGCTCTTTCAGGGAGTTCTCAGAATCAGGGCATTAGATGAGAATATCAGTAATTCAAAGGCTGCTATAGTGGAGGTAGGTACCGGAGAGGACAAGCTTATTTAGGATGCTGGAGCCAGAAAAGATCTGTTGTCTGAGCTGAGGGTGTTTTTAAATTTGAGGCAGGATCTCACTTTGCAGTCCAGGCTGACTTCAAACCATGGAAACCCTTTTATCTCAGCCTCCCAACTAGGCGTGTAGCACCACACCCAGCTTTGAGCAAGGTTTTACAGGGTAGACAGTTGCCTAAGATGCTGAGGGGAGCTATTGTGAGAACAAAAAGGCACATGTGGAGTCTGACAGAGTTCTGGGTACCTAGAACCCTAACTTGGACTCTTTTATTTCATGGGGGTAGAACTACTGAGAGGGACACATGTAGGACAGCCATGTGGCCTGGCCTCAGGAGCAGCAGGCCCAGCCTCCTCAGGGTGGTTCTGGGTCTTCTTTACGGGAATGCAGTCTGTTTTTAGGTGCCTCATTCTACATGCCAGCGATGGCTCACTCTCATCCTCACTCAGTTTTCTCCAGCTTGCCTTTTTTTCTCATGGTCTTGCTTCACTCACCCTTCAGTTCATTTTCTTTATCTGGTTAACACAGGTCACCCCCTTAATACTCAGTGGAAAAATCATTTCTTTTATGATACATGTCTCTGATCAAGCTGCCTACTGGCCCACCTTACCCTGGTTCCATCCTTCCTTTTTATCCTGTCAGGTTTGATGTTTGCTGCCAGTAAATTCATTCTCTTGAGCTTTCTCAGTTCACGTTTCCCAGAGACAGAACCTCATCTCTCAGTTCTTTCAGAGAACTGATCTTAAATAGTAAGTTGTTAGTCAGCAGCTGTTGGGGGAGGGGGGGTGGCGTGGGCATAGAGGTCCTGTACACACAGACGAGAACCGAGGGAACCTAGAATGTTAAACATGCAGACTTATTCCTTCAAAGGAAGGGATGCATAATTTGTTATCCACCCAGAAGTCTGGGGGCCAGATGTGGTGAATAGCCTGGCAATATTTGCACTATCTGTATGGCCAAGACCACACTGGACCCTTCCTTAAACCCTTATGTTGCGTTCTAGCTTTAAGGAAGATGCCACACATATTTTACAAAGAGTGTCAATGTAATCATAAGCTTTATAGTGTACACGGGATTGAGTGTTTTATCACCAGCAAAGCTTTCACCAAGCCGTGCTGCACTTACCGATGCCTCAAATAAACTACTCAAGGTCAGGGTCTCACAGTTTAAACCGACACCAGCTACTGAGCTGCGTTGAAGCAAACTACTTTCTTGGATAGTTGCTCTGCTCGCTGTGGTGGCTTCCGAGATCGTCACAAGCAACCAAAAAGTTTCGTTGCCCTTCGGACAACCTTGATGCAAAAAGTTGTGGCACAGGAAGGCGGGCAGGGATATAAGGACAGAAAGAGCCCCATAGCGCTGCCTCTTCAGCACAGCTCAATGGCAGGGCGAGTTCCCTGAGGATCGAGGACAAGATGTCTTAGTTCAGTGCTGTTCTCCAGAGCAATATAACCAAGGTAATTTAGAAACATAGAAATCCATTTGGACCATGCTTTTAGGGACTTCAAAGTCCAAGACTGAGAGGCTGCATTTGATGAAGGCCTTTATGTTGTATCATAACATAGCAGAAAGTGACCACTGTGGTGTGGTGGTGTGTGTGTGTGTGTGTGTGTGTGTGTGTGTGTGTGTGTGTAAGGGAGGGAAAGAGAGAGACTGAACTCATTGAGTTCATTAGAACTCATTGGATCTCCCCCCGGTATAACTAACTCACTCTTGTGTGGCACTCATTTTTAAACTCTGTTTTATTTGGGATATTCATACCTTTATCTCCCTTCCTCCAACCCTTTAACTCTAGGTAAGAAGGAGAAGGTGAATGGGGAGAGCGGCACAGACCCCTTTACTTCCCCCATCCATTTGGGGTAGATGGCTTCTGTCGGGGGCTATCCCAGTCTCAGTCACAGCAAATGCAGCAGTCTCCTCCAAGATGCTGTGCCACAAATCATCTCTCCCGTATTTCTACAAACTGCCACACTGTCCATCTCTGGTCTTTCCAAACTGCTGTCACACACCACACTGCACGCCACACTGTCTCTCTCTGGGCTCCCAATTTATCTTCCTCAGAGTCCAAGACCACGCCCCTCTCTGTGCTGCACGAGGCAGGCTGTTACCAGCTGGCAAAGACCATGCCCCACAGGAAGCAATTACCAGCTGTGGCCAAACTAAAGCCCAAAATAAAATTCTACACTTGGATTTAAAACAACAACAACAACATATTTACATAACATAACTGAATTTTCAAAGAAGCCAAGACTTCCATTACACTCCTGTGACAATGGTATTAGTCCGTCCATGCGTCGTCAAGAACTGATTACCTCTTGTAACGATGCAACACTGCTGTATTTTAGAGAGTGACTTTCCAACTACCAGCTTTGAAGGCAATGTTCAAACTGTAGCTCGAAGGTCTGGGGTTTTGTAGCAGAGAGGTTTGGGTGCCCACACCACATCTTGTCTATCTCTGGTGCGAGATGCTGCCATGTTGAATTGTTCTGACGATGCTCAAGCCCAGCGCTCAAGAGGTTCCACAGCCAGCACACTCTGCCTGCTGCCTCTGAGTGTCAACAAAGCCACAAGAAATGCTCATTTTGGGGAGAAGAGGTTGATCAATGTACTCCGGGGTAGCCTCAGGCAGGGGAGAGACCGAAGCTGAGAGATCAACGCTCAGCATCCTGCCGTTTAGGTGGGAAGTTTGGGAAATGACTCCCAAGCTTCTCATGGAATCAGTCCCTCCATTGCTTCCACTGGGGGTGTCCCCACTGCATTGTCACCTCTCTTCGTCTCTTCCTGTCCCCTCACTCCTTCATTCTGGATAGCCCCACGAACAGCGTTGCATTAGAGTCCTAATCTTTGACTGTTCTTAGGGGAACCCAACTGACATTTATTCTGACGGCCATGAGGAGCACTGGCAGCACTTTCCCTTTTTCTGATAATACCCCATGATAAACTCTCTGCAGTCTTGTGGGCAGAGAGGACATAAGAATAGTAGGTCACCGTGCTCCAACTTAAGGAGCTTATAGCCTCCCCCTCTCTGGTAAGCGGTTCGGGTGTTTGTATTTCCGTTTTCTCCTTTGGCCCTCTCAGCAACCTTTGCAGAGAACCAGTGCAAACATCATTATCCCCATCTTACAGGAAAAGCAAGAGGAGACAGAGGTGGTCAACACAGATTACAAGGTCACACAGCCAGTGGCCTTTCAGGCAATTAAAATCTTCAGCCAAGTAGATGAATTATCTCTGTTACTCTGAGAAAGTAATGTTAAAAGCAACACATTTGCAATAATTTAATTATCTGCTTGCCTTCATTATTTTTTTTTCTCTGCGTTCTCTGTTTCTCCTTAACTTTCCAAATATTGTACTGGCTTTTAATCAGTGCTATATAATTTCTTCAGAGAAACTAGGTCAACGTACAACGTGTTAACGCAGCTTTCCTTTTGCAGCTTAAACACAATTTTAGTAAAATTTCATCTCACAAGAAGGAAGAGAGAAAAAAACCCTATTGAGTGCTTGCATAATTGGAAGCAGAGTGCCGTGATTACATATGTATTTCAGATGACCGGAGGGCGGAGGGCAGTGTGGAGGGAACTGGAGGGGCAGGAATCCATCTTCTCTCTGTAGGTGGTTCTAACCCTTTCCATGGCTTTAAATAACAGCCTTATGCTTGGTGACTCACACATTTCCATCTCCAGCTCCAACATCGCTTCTGAAGTCCTGACTGGCATATTCAGCCTGTAATTGACGTCTCCGCAACATACAGTTAGCTGTCTCCCAGGCGCTTCTGCGGGCTCTCTCTCAAACTTCACACATTCAGAGCGCAGCTCTTGATTTCCACCATCACTACCCACCCACAAATATTTCTTCCCAGTGTTTTTTCCCCACTCTTGGTGAGTGGCACCACCACAGCGAGCTGTTCAAGCTGCGTAAGCTTGGAAGTGGTCCTTGCTGCCTTCTCTCTCATCATCAGTTTCCATTCCATTACCAAGTCTGAGAGCCTGCATCTCAGATCAGCTTCCTACCCCCAATACTGGCCACCTCACCAGGGAAGCTACTATGAGCACTCGTCTGGGCTCTGGTTGTGTCCTTCCAACAGATCTGTCTTCCTCCATTCACCCTTGCTTTCTGCGTGGAGGGAGATTTCTGTTCCATTGTCTTGAGCATCCCTATTAGAGGTACCAATGGGTGACGAGCTGGCTGCTGTCCGTGAGATGAGTCTAGTACTCGGATCATCAACTTGTCTTTTGTCTCAGTAAGGGGCTAAAGCATTTACAAAGAATAATCCACACTTCTGCAGTGTTTTAAGAGCAAGAAAACCTGTCCTTATCATCAGGTGGCCTCTGTTCCCATGATAAAACATTGACCAAAAGGGAAGGAAAGGTTTTACTTGGTTTACAGATCATAGCCCATCATGGAGAGAAGCCAGGACAGGAGCTCAAGGCAGGAGCCTAGAGGCAGGAGCTGAAGCAGAGAGCACAGAGGAATGCTGCTTCCTGGCTAGTTCTCTGTGGCTGTTTTTTTACGGGAACCACTTGCCTTGGGACTGCATCACCCACAATGCACTGGGCTACATCCTGAGACTTGCCTAGATCGTGATCTGATGGAGGCAATATCTTAATTGTGGCCCCTTCTTCTTAAGTGGCTCTAGTTTGTGTTGTGTTGAGGAAAACTAACCAGGACACCCAAGAAGGATCTCCTCTCCCACCCCCAACAACTGGGCCACCTTTAGGCCACTTTAAAATTTGTATCTGGTAAGTGTGAATTAAGCCCCAGAGTCTATGGTGTGTGTGTGTGTGTGTGTGTGTGTGTGTGTGTGTGCGCGTGTGTGTAGATAAAAGGACAGCTTGCTAGAGTCAGTTCTCTTTCTGCCTTGTGGGTTCCGGGGCAGGAACTCAAATCATCATTCTTGACAGCAAGCTCCTTTACCTGTTTGGCCGTCTCTCAGACTCCCCAAACAGCCCCCTTAAGCTTATGTCTTTGAATACCTGGTCACCAGATGGTGGTGGTGCTGTTTTTTTTTTGGGGGGGGGGCTGTGGAATGTTTCAGAAGTGGAGCCTGGTACGAAGTCATAGGGCTTTGGGGGGGGGCTAAAGGACCCTAGTGTAACAATTCTAGCCCAAGCTCTCTGCTTTCTGGTTGCTTGCTGGATGTCACCAGATGCTTCTGTTGTTGCCACAGGCTGTTCTGCTACCATGCCTTCTCTGCCAGGTGGACTGTAAGCCCTGGACAGTGAGTCAGAATAACTCCTACTCCACCTCAGGGAGACAGATAGCAATAGTCACTATCATGAGCTCACTAGGTCTTTTCTTTATGGGGCTGCCTATTTGACCAGATTGATAAAATGAGCACCCCAGTAGCTAGCAGAAATTGAGGGAGATGATGTGGAAAGTGGGAGAAAGAGGATCAGGCTGAGAGTTGGGCTCATGGGTTGTCCAGTTAAATCTGGAGGTCAAAAAACAAAAGTGTCTAATGGGAGCTTAGCAAGAGTGAGGACCTTTGGGAAACTCGGAACTAAGGCTGACAGGGAGATGAAACAATAAAAAAGCTTTCAGTTGGGGCTAGGAGTGTGGTTCATGGCAGCATGCAGGTCCGGTATGTAGGAGGCCCTGTGTGGACACCCCAGCACTGCATGGAGCAGGTGTGGTCATGCACATGCTAATCCCAATACACTACAGGTGGGGGCAGACAGATCAGGAGTTCAAGATAGCAAGTTTCAAAAGTCAATCGTCAGTGTTTGTGCTTGCCTGTGGGAATAATAGGAGAGTTTCCGGAATGTAATATTCACAAATTTGGAAACACCCAAAGTCTAAATGAAGTGGGATGGAAATGTGATTGCAATTCATCGTACAGCCTAGTGGTTAGGTTCTGATTATTGCAGCTACTCCGGGAAAGTGTGTGAACGCTGAACAGGATTGGTCAAACTCTGTCTGGATGAAAGGTTTAGGCTTCAGAAACACACCGAAATGAAACAAATTGCTCTTTGGGGTAAGGGACTTTAGAAGAGTTTTTAACTCCATAGACAGACAGGCAGACAGCATCAGGATGGAGACTATGAGGAGAGTTCAAAGTGTAGCGAAGCGGAGGTCCGCTGCACCTAGCGCTACCGGCACCTGCTTGCAGCCAGGCTAGCGCTGAACCAGCTGTGAGGGTGGGCAGGCAGGAGAAGTTGCTTTAGTTCTGAAAGTCTAACGGCTGTAGTTTCAGAAATTCTTAACAGTTCGAGCAGCAGCGGAGGAGCCCTGCCAAAAGATGTGGCTAACACTGATTAAATACAGCTGGCCACTCTTTAGGAGTTTCTGTGCACAGCCAAATGCCTCACACTCGTCTCTATCCACTCACCCATCCCACTTGCTCCCTGCTCTCTTGGCAGGGTTCTCCCGCCGCTTGCTCCTTCTTCACTCCTGTATCATGTATAAGGGACACGTGAACCGGTGGCACCTGCCTGTTATCAGGATCAGGGATGCTGGACTGCACGGAACTGTCTGTAGAGTACTTGTCCGTGACCGACAGCATAGCGGGTGAGCACACCACGGATGCGCGAGCGGTGAGCTGAACTATGGCACCGCAAAGTCGCTGTGTGTGAAAGGTCTTAGATTCAGGTTCAAGAGGGATGTTTCGGTGGATTGTTGGGGTAAGGTGCCTTTTAGAAGAGTTACTAACACTATGGACAGACAGACAGAAAACAGCATGGCAGGGGTTCTGAGGTGGGTCTGGGCCCTAGCACCAGAGAAAGATAATGTGCCAGGGACTCAATTGAGGAATTGGGGGTGTGTGTGTGAGGGTGTTTCACAGCAGGACTTGCAGTCAGGTTTTCTATTCCCAGACAGGAGGCAAGGAAGGGGCTGAGGAGCAGAATATGTGGCCGCCAATATTTCTTTTGATACAGACTCACTTTTCCAGGCCTGGAAAGAGATTCACCGACAATGCCTTCAGTAGGTGCCTGTCCCCGAGAGGCGAGATTGCTGCAGGTTGTGGCCTGGTCACTAGTCTGGCCTGGATTCTAGCACGCAGAGTGTACCGGTCAGGGTTTTCTAGAGGAAACGAACTAATGGAATGAGTGCATTTACGAGAGGATGTGTTGATATTGAACGGATACAGATTAAAAGAGGACTTACTGATTGGCTTACCTGGTGTGATCTGCATAGTCCAATACTGTCTGTCTGCACGTAGGGAAGCTAAGAACCAGGTAGCTGCTTGGGCAATGAGGTGGATGTTTCAGCAGTCCCAAACTGATGCTGAAGGCCTGGACTATTCCTGGAGAGTCAGCACTCTTCAGATCAGGTTGGAATCCCAAAGTGGGTGCTGTTGTGAGCAAAGGAATACAGCGGCAGCACCGGAGTGGATCAACCGGCAGCAGGATGCAAAGGCAAGCAGGCACACGCAGCTGTCCCGGGCCTCCCGCAGCCCACATACAGAGTGGGCCTTCCCACTTCCAATAACCCGGTCAGAAACCTCTGTGCCCTGAAGCCTGTCTCTTAGTTACTTCCAGATCCAATAAAGTGGACAGCTGAGATCAGCAATCACTCTACGCAATTAGAAATTTTCAGCCCCATTATAACCTAATGGGCCCACCATCATGTGCTTGTTCCTCATTGACTATACCATCATCACCAGCTAATGAAGTGTCCACACAGATCTTTGTGTGCAGGTATTTGTGAGTCCTTCTAGAAAAGAGGCCTGGGATTTTTTTCATTGTGACCCGCTGAAGAATAACAAAAACCGTGACACCTTTCAATTACCCCAAATTTCAGAGGTGAAAAAAAAAATGCATGTTACAAGAATTATCATTGTATTATTCTGATGGTAAAGAGGAATATATATTCAAAATATGCATTAGCTGATCTTTTTTTGAAACATAATAGTTTCAAAGTCTAGCTATTAACAAATTATAGGCCCAAAAGGATCACAATACAGAACAACCATAATGAATTAAACTGAAAACCATAAAGGTAAATAAACATAAAACCAAATTTTGCAGTGATTGATAGGAAATGTAAAGCTTCATTGAAGGCCAGTGCCATCAACCTATCCAAGCCCGAAGCTGATTCAAAACAACATTGTTTGAAACACTGACAGTAACATGCCATTACCCGAAATGGCAGGAGTTCCAGCTCTCTGTGAACCCACACACAGGGAGCGGGCCACCTCATCGCCAGCTGTGGCACTTAGCAGAATACCAAATTAGAGTTCTCGCTATAGTCATTTTCCTTCGAGGAGTCTAACGCTTAGTAACCCTAGTGATGATTTAGTCAGTTACATGAAAATGGTTCTTCCGGTGTGCAAAGCACATGGCACAGACCTAAAGGCTATTTGTGTATAGAATGTTCACACACACACTTGCGTGTTGGGAGGGGAAGGAGCCCTTCAGAAGCTGCTGCCCCACGGTGAGAATCTCCCATCTGAAAAAGCTTCACAGACGTGTGTTAGGATGGAGAGGCTCCTGTCTCTTGGCTCAGAGATTCCGATGTTCTAATGGCTTCAGCTTGAGCAGCATGTCCACTCTGAGACAGCCGCCCATGGGGGCTGATGGGGGCCTCTGTTGGCTGGATGGCTCTGTGGGTAGAAAAGGCAATTCCTGGAAATGGAGGGACTCCATAGAGGATCGTATCCGCCAGATAACAGCACCCGAGCTTTATGAAGGTCGTAAACTCATACTTGGAAATCCACAGAGAATTGGGATCTCTAGTTTTTCTCTAGCCTCGGGGTAGCTGGTGGCAAAGTCTAGATTCAGTTCACAACAAGACAACAATTTAAGCAACACCTATAGGATACAGCCGACCTTCCTGTGCAGAAGCCCTTGCTCTCCCAGCCTTCTGTGCTTGTCCTCCGCTCACTTACTCTCTCTCTGAATCATCTGTCTCAGGTTTCTGGAGTCTCCGGGCTCCATCCTGGGTCACTAGTCCTAGTCATTGAGTGCATTTCTGGATCTGGTCTCTCTCAGTCTGATCAGGTCCCTACATTATCCCCTGGCCGACTTCAGAGTGTCTCTGGCTGGGTGGGTGAGGGCCCTCTGAGTTTTCGGCAGATCCTGTGTCCTGGCTCTGCGGTGGTCGTCTCCTTTGCTGCAGCTCCAGGAGGGAGCTGGAACTGACAGAGGTGTAAGAAAGCTGACTAGACCCCCTGCCCAGCAGGCTGTGTGGCCCTCCCACCCAGGCTTCACCGAATGAGGTCTCAGTGTCCTGAGGACTTTCCATTTTCTGGTTATTTCAGAAGCTTGGCCTCAACAGTCTGTGGGATGGGATGTGGAGTGTGTGTGTGTGTGTGTGTGTGTGTGTGTGTGTGTGTGTGGTATCTGGTTCATGCCTGTGTTTATGTGGTATGTGTACCATATGGTATGTGCGTGGTGTCTATGCCATGCTGGTATGTGTGCATGGCGTGTACATGTGTGATTTGTGACGTGTTTGTTTGGTATAGTATGTTCATGTGTGGTGTATGGCATGTATGTGGTGTATGGTATCTGTGATGTGTGTATATGTGGGGTGTATGTCATATGTGTATGTGGTGGTATTTGTATGTAGTATGGTGTGGCATATGGGCTTTATTTAATATATGACACATGCATATGGTGTGTGTGGTATATGTGTGTGGTTGTGTGCCTACGGTATGTCATGTGGAATGTGTTTCCATGTGTGTGATGTGTGATGGCTGTTTCCCTGCCCCTCTCTCTTCCTCGCTTGATTTTCTTACAGTCCCTCAGGACTGGAGGGAAGGGCTTTCCCACATCCTCCTTTGTATGAGTTACGTTTCCTGGTGCTGTGCTGAAACACACTGACAAAAGCAACTTAAGGGAGAAAGGGCTTCTTCTTTTAATTCACGTTTAAGGTCCAGTCAGTCCGTCATGGTGCGGAGATCCTGGCCGCCGGCCACGCTGCACGGGAGAATGGCGGATGCTTGCACCCAGCTCATCTTTTCTTACGTCAGGGAACAGTACCACGCCCACGGCTGGCACCCACTTTAATTGACCCAATCACGATTCTAGATCTCACCCGATTGAAACTCATCTGTCATGGCATCTACTGTAGACTTAGCTTTCTTACTGCCCTGGTGCTTGAAGAGCTGCTGCTTGAAATGCTAAAGGGAGAGGAAAAGGAATTCTGGGAAGGGTAATCTGTGTTTGTGGAACGTTGACTGTGCTCCTAACACTCTCTTCCTAAATGTCACAGCGCTGGCATCCAGAAGAGAGTAAACCAGTGTTTGCTGATTGCACGCTTTATGTGGCTGTTTTCTAACAACCTTCTGGGTTAGGTACCCCTACTTCTCCCATTTCACAGATGAGAACACTGAGTCTTAGAGAAACTCAGTGGCTTACCAAAGGTCACACACTGCTGAGTAGCAGACCATGGAGACTGTGCCTCTAGCCTGTCCTTTTAGCCAGTCTCAATTCTCCCCCTCTCTAGATAATAGCCCGATTCAAAGATTAGTGCCTTGCGGAGAAATCTCATTTCAAGTGTCAATAGCAGATTATTAACTTCTTATTTCTTTTTGCATTACTCTGTAACAATTTAATCTTTCCCCAGACAGATGGATACTTGGGACCAAACGCGGAAAAGTGTCAGATGTACTGGAAGGCATGAGAAGAAGAAGATGCATTCGTCATTTTTCCAAATGTTGCTCTTGTTATAATAATACTAACAAAAGAATTGCATAGAAACCTAGAAATTGGAGTGTCATGGGGGAGACACATAGGATGCCCAACTAAATACTGATTTTTCCCCCCTTTGTTTTACAGTGTTTGAACTCAGGGCTTTATACAGACCAGAGAAGCCCTCTACCGCCGAGCCACACCCCAGCTTCCAGTTTGGAAAAAGGAACTGAGTCACTCACCGCTTGTCATTGTGATGTCCCCGGCTTGGCTGCTTCTGATGATAGGGCCTCCGTCTACTCAGTAGAGAGAGGGGAGGGAGGTAAGGTGTTGAGAAGCCTCTAGAACTGCTGGGGGATGGGGTGTCTTTGCTCACTGAGGAAAGACTCAAGTTTTAACTCAAATTTCTCAGCCAGGGTAGGTGAACCTAGCTAACAGTTAGACTTTCTGTGGTAGCTAAACAGATCAGCATCTTCTGGCTAATGTGCGCTATCTCCAAGGGGAGACCAAGCAGGGACCCCAAGGGATCTCTAAGTAAGAGCCAGCTCTTACTTGGCTCTGAACTGTTACATGCTGAACTGAATTCCCAGAATTCCCAGGCATTTCCAGAATCAACCTCCTGTTCCCTGAATCTGGCTTTCCCAATCAGAAGAGGTTTGTAGAAAGGCTTTGGTGTGAGGATCTGATTGAAGGGAACTATAAAGCACAAGCCAAGGCCAGAGGGGGCAAACACAGGAAAAACTCATTCAAAGGCACAGTGTGAAGAGAGCTGCTTTCTGCTACCTGGTTGTGTATGATGTGAGAAGCAGTTGGAATCTGGAACCATGTCCAGAAGAAACAGAAAAAGGTGTTGTTAATCTCCACCTTTCCTCAGGCAGAGGTTTGTTCCTCCATAGTTAACTTTCCTGTGTTTCCAGGTTTCCCCTGGTAAGAGCGGGAAGCCTTGCATGCAAAACATGCTGAGGTAATGGTGATCAGGTGTGTGTGTGTATGAGAGAGAGAGAGAGAGAGAGAGAGAGAGAGAGAGAGAGAGAGAGAGAGAAGATGGTCTCAACCAAGAAAGGAGTGTCCTGCTGAGGGCAGGGTAAGGCCAAGAGGGTCTGAAGATGCAGAGGAAGCGAGTGTAAGTACGGCTAGTTTTATGTCAACTTGATACAAACTACAGTCATCAGAGGAGGGAGACCCAATTGAAAAAAAAAAAAGTGTCCACAATACCTGACTGTTAGTCATTTTCTCAGTTAGTAATCAGTGTGGGAGGGCCCAGTTCATGGAGGGTGATGCCACCCTGGGCTGCTGGTCCTGACTTTGATAAGAAAGCAGGCTGAGCAAGTCATGGGGTACAAGCCAGTAAGCAGCACCCCTCCATGGCCTCTGCATCAGCTCCTGCCTGCAAGTCCCAGCCCTGTTTGAGCTCCTGTCCTGACTTCCTTTGATAGTGAACAGTGCTATGAAAGTGTAAGCTGACTAAACCCTTTCCTCCCCAACTTGCTCTGACCATGGTGTTTCATTCATCACAGCAAAGGCTGAGACAGTGTATAACACCGCTTTCTTCATAGTACATCACAACCAGAAAGATCAACCTGCTGCTCATTTCGGCCATCAAGCCTCTGGGTTCCTCTTTGAAAATGGAGGTTAGCAGAAATGGGGCAGTAAATTTGGTCCTTGATCTCTAGACCCCTCTTGGTTCTGCATAGACAAAAAAATTTTTACAGGTGTGATCCAAAGAGGAAGAATGAGTGAGACTGCTGGCAGGTAGGAGTTTCACGGGGAAATTATGCCCCAGGAGTCAATGAAGACGGTAAGGATGATATCAAATATGTGGGAAGCCTCTCAGGACACCAGGACAAGGAAAACTAAATTTGAATAGAACAGTAGGTGGCTGAGGGTTGAGTGTCAGGGTTGGTGTGAAAATTTTGACTATGTCTGATGCAGAGGAGTGAGCTCTGACTCCAGCTCTGTGTGACCTTGCAAGCTGTGTGACCTTGTCATCAGCCATCTCTGGAATCCAGTTCTTTAAAAAGTGATGGAGGAACCAAGGTTCTTAGAGGCTGGGGTGTTTCCTCCCACCAGGATGGGTAAAAGCAAAGGGTCTTAGCAGGTAGAATCAGCGCTTGGCAGCTGGACCACCATGCCCAGTAAATAGAATCTTATTTCCTTGCAAAGCAAGCAGGGATGTCCTTACTGATGTAGCAGGTGGCTGTTTGGCCCTTAGTGAAATACCAACGATTTTATAGTCAGTAGAACATTTTGTGGAAACTACACTATGTAACAGCTGGCACCAGAGAGATGAGTCTGCCCTTAGCTGAGGTCCAAGGTCTGGGTTCAGTTCTACTTGGAGAATTTATTTTTAATTTATTTTTTAATGTTTATTTTAAAATTATGTGTATATGTCTGTGTCTGAGCATGGGCTTGTGTTCATGCATACAGTATCTGCAGGGGCCAGAAGAAAACATTGGATCACCTGGAACTGGACTGCAGGCAGTTGAGAAAAAACCTCATGTGGGTGCTAGGAGTCCAACCCAAGTCCTCTGTAAGAGCACTTAACCTTCGAGTCACCTCTCTGGTCCTCCCAGGTGGCCGCTGGAGCAGGATGCTAATTGACCATCGAGGATACAAGCTCTGCGTCCACCATTAGAAGTACTGTGAGAACAGCACTGTCTAGACAGACACAGAAATACTCTAAGTTCTCTCTAGCTGGGTCCAAAAGACTAGGTCTGGCTAAGACAATGGAAGCTGCAGATGAATTTCAGCTGTGCCTTTCTCGCCAATGACCTTGGAGGCAGCAAGATGCTGATGACGACACTGTGGTGAGACAGGAGAACCTGGAGCCCTGAGCCACTGCTGGAGGAGAACAGCTTAGGAATGGTGCTTTTGGATCGTTCGTGAATAAGACATAAGTTTTGTGTTAACCCAGTCGACTTGTGGGGTGTTGTCATGACAACTTACCTAAGACAACCCATCTTAGGAACCTGCAATGAACCTCAAAGCAGAAGCTCCTTTACTGGAGGTTCATGACTGGGAATCTAATGATGAGTCCATTGATCAATCTTATTTTTTTAAAAAGATTTATTTATTATTTATACAACATTCTGCCTGCACACCAGATCTTACTATAGATGGTTATGAGCCACCATGTGGTTGCTGGCAATTGAACTCAGGACCTTTGGAAGAGCAGTGAGTGTTCTAAACCTCTGAGCCATCTCTCCAGCCCCCATTAGTCAATATTTATGGGATGCTAGATCTTCGTTTTAGTTTTGCTGATATAGTGTCGAGGTGACACAGTCCAGTCTTGTGAGGATCATTTGCCAGTAGACAGAGACAGCAAGCTGTCAGGCCAGGTACTTTCTGTGTAACATCAAAACAGAACCTGCTTTTGGGTTCTACTGAATCGGTTGGCTCAGGACGGCGGCCTGTCCCAGCAGGGGAAGTGTGGGCAGATCCTGTGGTTGTCCTGCCCATTTGCTTTAAGTTGGTGAAAGAGCCTCAGTTTAAAAACTGAAACAAGGGGCTGGAGAGATGGCTCAGTGGTTAAGAACACTTACTGCTCTTCCAGAGGACCCGGAGCTTGGTTGGGTTTCAGTACTCTTCAGTGACTCACTACTGACTGTGACACCAGCTCCAGGGGATCTGATGCCCTCTTCCTGGATTTCACGGGTACACACACACACACACACACACACACCAAGAACCAGGGAAAGATTGGTGACGATTTCCTTTGAGGATTTTTATATGTGGTTTCCTAGCCTCGACATTTCAGGTTTATTTTTTCAGCATTTAGCTAAGGAACTTCTAACGTCCCATTATATCGGGAAGCAAATACATTAAGGAGAATGTAATTTCAGACAGTAATAAACTCCATGAAGAAAGGGAACAAAGTGATGTGATGGAGGGCAGCCTGGGGGAAGAAGAGCTAATTTATCACAACATGTCAGGGAAGTCGTCTGTCTCCCATCAGGCACCTGGGCATGAAGCTGTTTCCATCAGATGTGAACAGAATAAAGCATTCTGGGCAGTTGGAGAGGGAAATATGGAATCCAGGGTAAAAACAGGTTGGGGTGGACTGTGCTGAGTCAGCACAGTGATAAGAAAGTGTTGGCCTTTGTGGCATGGCCGGATGGCTGCAGATCAAGTAGGGCCAGGGTGTGATGAGAGTCTGGGCTTTTATTCTGTCTGCAAGGAGAGTCTGTTGCGGGGATGAAGCCCAGACTGTCCGGATACGATTTGTATTTTTTATATGTCAGACAAGTAATGTCCTGATGCTATAACACAGTTTGAGAAAAGCCTATCCCTCACAGTGACACGAAAACTCAATCATCACATTTACGCATCACAAAAATGATCTCAGTGTATATTTCAAAGAGAACAATGACATGAAAACACAGGAGGAGGGCTGTTACAGAATAAAAGAGCCTGCGGGACAAAAGCAAACGCCATGTCCTGTCTCATTTACATCCTTATGGAAACCTCTTTGGAACAAACCCTGGAAACCTCAGTAGAGGTCAGTGTTCAATAATATTATTATTGATTTTTGTTAGGTATAATGGTACCATTTTTAGGTTTTTTAGGTTAAAGTCTATAGAAGCTGGAGATATATAATGCAGAGATATTTCTGAGTGATGTGTCTGAGGTTCTCTTTGACATATTCCACACACAAAAAAAAAGTAACTGTGGTTTCAGAGTCTCCCTGTTTGAGGGCTGCCTTCTTTTTGATATTTTGCTTTATGTGTAATTGTGTGCGTGTTGTGTGTGTGTGTACTGGGTGTGCACGGCCATGAGGGCAGTGTCCATGGAACCCAGAATAAAGTGTCAGAGCCGCTGCATCTGGATTGGCAGGCAGTTGTGAGATGTGGGTGCTGGGAACTGAACTCATGTTCTCTGTAAGAACAGTACATGCTTCTAACTGTCGAAACAGCTCTCCAGAGCCCTTCTCCCCGGACATAGTTCTAGGATAAGTTATAAATAAGAAGCTGTTGCATGGGGAGAATGACTTGCAGGGGCCCGATATTAAAAAGGAAAACAAACTGCAAAATCAGTTTCGTCTATGACACGCTCACAACACAGATCCTTTCGTGACTCAAAAACGTGCAGGGCTTTCCCTTCACTGGCCAGCAGCAATCACTCCTGGAGCAGACTCTGCAGGAGGTCCTCTAAGTCAGTTCAGTTCCAGTGCTTTCAACCTGGCGATAGCGGCAGATCTCAAAGCCCCCGGGGCTCAGGCCGAAAGACCGTCCTCAGTGGAGATGCCAGCTGCCAGGTCTGGGCCTTTGGAACTTCTGATCAACTGGCTACAAACTGAGGTCCTTACAGCCCCTTCTGTGGGTTTGGTTAATTTGCCAGAGAGACTCAAAGAACTCAGGGATAGACAGTTACTGTTTTACTGTAAAAAAAAATATTTTAAAGGAGACAAATAAGCAACAGATGAAGAGACACAGGGACAGAAGTCAGGAAGCATCCTGAGCCCAAGATCTCACCCTGGAGGAGTTGGGAAGGGCTGCCGTCTCATCACCTGAATGAATCCCTGTTCATCTTCCTGTCAGCCTCCACATGTTCAGCCGACCCAAAGTTCCTCCCAGCCCTGCCTTTTGGGGCTTAATAGAGATTTCTTTGGATAAGTGGAACTGAAATATAGATGCCAATATGGGAAGGTGATTACACACAGAAAGTAGGAGCTAATGCTAACAGACACAGTTGGGAAGCTGGCAGGGGTGTGTGACCAGAATCCTCTGAGCTCCTTTTCTGTGCAGCTTTCCTTCCTCTAGGGCTGAGGGTGGGGGCCCTTCTCACAAACCGCTGTTAGAGAATTTTCACGTGGCCTGTTCTGAGACAGAAAGGCCTATGGTCCTCTTTGGGGAAGGGAAATTCTAACTTCAGAGGCTCGTCTTGCAGAGAAAAAGGAGTAGGTTAGAGGGAAAAACAATGCCCTCTGGACCACTTCTGGGGACTCAAACTACTTTCTATGCTGTAAAAGGACTATTTTTTTTTCATTTTTATTGCTCTGAACCAGCTTCAGCCACTAAGCATGAGGTGCTTTTGTTATGATTCAACAAAAGCGCACACTCATTGTTCTAGTCATTCAGGAAAGCAACAAGGGTTATCATGGGAACTGAGAGCCAGGGTCTGTGGTAGGGAAACAAAATGTATATATCATGCTATCACACGGGGACAAGCGAGTAGGCAGAGGCTGGCTAACCGCTCTTTGCAGTAATCTAAAAAGGCCAGGGAGTGGGTAAGACTGGTAGGGGTGAGCTGGAGAAGGCAACAGTGATAGAGCTGACACACTCCTCGCAGAGCCAGTGTGAGGAACGTGATCGCAGCCCTGGCAAGACTGATATGAAAGTGGCTTTGGGCGCAACGCTGAGAAACACAGGTCTTCAATTTACTCGTGGTTAGATCAATTAATGCAAACACGTGTTCATCTGGAGAACTACGATGTCAGCATTTAGGAAGCTTTCATTCAGCCCGAAGTTTTGGACCCAGCAAAAGAACTTCAGCCTGCCTGAGATCTCCCTATTGGTGGCTGTCTGTTGGTGAGCCATTTGTTTCTGGTGTCACTTTTCTTTTCCTATGGGGACAACTGGTAAACAAATGCAAGTATGCATCTGTCGCGAAGCACCTGCCAGTGGCATGGGTTCCCTGGACAGAACCTAATTTAATGAATGTCTTTTTCCCAGGAGGCTGTCCACCCCCTGTATGGAAAGTGCTTGTGTTAGCAACATGCCCTGATTTCTTAGCACTAAATAATAGTAAAAACAACAACAATAGCAGCAGTGCTCTTATTGATTAAGAGGCTCTGAATGGCACCAGGAATCAGAGAGTGCCGTGAGACAGACAAATCTCACTCCTCTCAAGCAGCCACTGTTTAATCCACTCTGTATTTATTCTGCCATCCACCCTGACCCTCGATTTCCACCCTCTGCTTGGCCTACCTTGTCATGCTGTTCTCCAGAAAATCAGGTCACCCTGTACCTAACTTTTCCCTGGCCAATGATTTTTTAGCTGCTTCCTGAGCCTGCTGTGTTGTATCTGATCCTCGCTCAGCCCCAGCTATGTGCACTGCCATTAGGAACATTATAAATCACCACTTAAGGACCATAATACCTGCATTAATGGTTGGAACAAAAAGTCACCCCCTCCCTGTGTCCAAGTGGCAGTTACAAGCTCCCAGAACAGGCTCTCCGCTGTCTTCTTCACAAGTTCAGCATCTTGTGAGTTAGGGTCTCAGTTTTTCACACCACTCACAGCACATCTCTCTTTAGAGCACTCTTGCTTCTCCTCTTCTCTCTGCTGCCAGAGATGGGGACCTGCTTACCAACCACGGGGTTTTCCCAACAGGAACCAGACACAGCCACTTGCTAGCAGTAAAAAACTTACTATATTTAGAGCACATTTTCTTATAAGTAAATAAGAGTGTTGTTTTCTTCTTTACTTTTTTCCTTAACATTGTGCCAGGGTTGGAAGACTTTGGGGATGATCCCAAAACATACTTCTATCTTTCATAGGAAAAAAAGGGGTCCCTATATAGACACGAGCAATCGTTGTAATGATGATGTATCTACATGGGGCAGGTTATACATGTATGTGCACATGCATATGTGTGTTCTTTATTGAATAGCATATGCCTCAAGGATAATGATAAAAGACACTTTTGTATGTCTTTATTATCTCCCCCTCTTTTTTTGAGACAAGGTCTGATGTAGTCCAAGGTGGTCTTGAACTTGGTATATAGCAGATGATGATATTGAACTCCTGATCCTTCTTGCCTCTGCTTTCTGTGTGCTGGGATGATTGGCATGAGCCACCACATCCACCTAAAAAGTTCCTGCGACACAGACAGGCAAAGGAACAGGCACTTGCAATACAGAATGATAGGAACTATAATAGTAATAAGTCCTTTATGAGAACACACAGAAAGTACACTAATGAGGTTCAAGATGGGTCAGACAGGGACTCCTGGAGAGGCAGTGGGCTTGGCGCATCTAAAGAGATGGAAAACAGGGATTCTGGGAGGTAAACAAAACAAAACAAAAAACTATTCAGAAAGGGTCTATCTAAGAGTGAAGCCAAACAGGAAGGCTGAAAAGTAGGCAGAAATCACATCACAAAAGGAGCTAGAACACTGGCGTGCCACTGAAAGTTTTAAGCAGGGGGCCACATAAGCAGATTTGTCTGGATGCTGCAGGGGAAATATCTGTCACGAGAAAGATGAGCTAAAAAAGATCACCTGGAAGGCGGCTAGGGTAAACTGGTCAAGAGTATAATTGCCTGGTCCAAGGTAGCACTGGAGGGTTGCACAGAGTGACATGGGCTCAAGAGATATTTGGGAGGTAAAAATCAATAAGACTCGATGTTTGCTTAGATATAAGGGCCGGAGCAGAAGAAACAGTGAAGGGCAAAACACTCATTATATTTGGATAAACACAGGGCCGGTGGTGCCACCTACCGAGATCCCAGTCACGGCCAGAGAAGTGGGGCTGGGAGTGGAGAGGTGATAATTTCAGTCTGGGAGGTAGCATGGCTTGGTGGACTTTAGACCCTGTGAGATGAAAGAGGTGTGCACACATGCAAAGACAGCTACTGAGACATTCTGCTATTTATATTTGATGGTGAATTCTCGGATGCCCACAATTCCAGAAAGAGGACCGAATTACAGGCTGCGTGGCTCTCCCATGACTGCCAGTGCGGACTAGACGGGGACAACCGTCAGAAACAGCAGCAGCCAACATGCTGGCCAACCGGTAACTTAGTGTGGTCAGGTTCGAGTAAATGGATGTCAACCAGTCTGTCTCTGGAGAGTTTCAACCAAGCCACCCAGGACTTCCAGACACACAGATAACGGCATGAGACTCTCCTTTGTGGCAGCTGTCAGAAGGGTTTGTAATTTGCTGAGATGGCAGCAAGTTGCCACCTTCCATTGTTTTCCTAAGAGACTTGAAAAGAGGAAAAGATTGGAAACCAAATCACCACCCCTGAGTCTCTGAAGGAGAAAGACACATAGACAGACAGAGACAGGAAAAGAGGAGACACCTGGCTTTTTTGTGACTTTCAGTATCTGATTCTTTAAACTAAATGACCAAATGTGCACATACAGACACACTTTCTTACGTATATTACATGTTGAATACTGTGATGGTTATTTGGTTGTCAGCTTGGCTACGTCTGGAATTAACTAAAACCCAAGAGGCTCGGTACACCTGTGATGAATTTTTCTTAATTACATGATTCAAAGTGGGAAGACCCTCCTTTAATCCGATCTTTGAGGTGGGAAGACCCGACTCAAATCTGGGCCACACATTCTGTTGGCGGCCGATACAAAGGACATGGAAGAAGGCAGCTCTTGTTCCTTGCCCGCCTGCCCACATCCTTGCTAGCAAGTTCATTCCTTGGCTGGCATCAGGGCCTACTTCTTCAGGATGTTGGCACATACTGAAGACCAGCTGAGACAGTCAGTCTCGTGCGCTGAACAACTACTGGATTCTTGGGATTTCTGTTAGATAGGCATTGTTGGACTAGCTGGACCACAGCCTGGGGCCACTCTAGTAAATCCCTCTCTCTCTTTCTCTCAGACACACACACATAAAACAAATACTTAAATTTTTTCACTTTAGTTTTTTTTTTTTTTTTGTGTGTGTGTGTGTGTGTGTGTGTGTATAACCAGAGTTCTCATTTGAAACAGAAATTGGTACCAACTGTGGGGCTTCAAGTGCTAAAGCCTTAAAATCTAAAATTAATGTATTGTCACTGGAATGATATATAATAAAAACATACTACAGGATGGGAAGTTTGCAGGCTATGATTTTTGGTGAAGAAATGAAGAATAGACACATATAAGCCCTGGAAATCCAGGTCATATGCATAGGTAAACTTATGGGAGGCTTGATGACTGAATTAACAGAGGATGCAGAAGACTGTTCATTGCCTACGACTTTAGCTAAAGGCTAGAAGAAGAGAGACAGGCGTGTTTCTTGAAGGCCGTCTATCAGAAAATAAGAAGGGCAGGGTGATTATATAATTTTGGTGCAAAGAGCCCATTTTGCCTGTAGCTGGAGCACTCTGATTACTGAGAACCAAGTTCAGAAACTAATGGTCCTTGCTAAACTGTGGTCTAGTCCTAATTTTCTGTCTCATTGAGTTTCTAGTGCCAATGCTAAATCCCTGATTGACAAAGATAGATATTTGGGCCATTGGGAAAGGGCTGTTGGGGAAAAGTTTCTGGGCCACAGCACCCTCAAAAGCTCCTCCAAGATATTTCTTATTCTGCCTTCCCCACAAAACAAGGAGCACCACCCCCCTTTCACTAAGTAGCTAAGGTTAGACTGTGGATGAAAGGCAGATTGGAAAGAACACAGCTGTGCCTGTCAGCTACACGGCATATATAATATGGCATCACCATTTGAAAGAAAGAAAGTCAGGTTGAGGAAGCTAATCCTACATTCTAAACAGCAGGAAATTTATGGGCACGATACTGGAAATTCATTTCAACTATTAAGAACGGGCAGTATCCCAGGGACACTGTGCTTGCGGAACCAGCCAAGGCTCTTTGTAGCAGTAGTATTTACTGTATACTTGAACCAAAACACTATGCTGTTGTTTGTTCCTGAAGAAGAGCTTTTCCTTTCTCCTCTGTTTTTTTTTTTTTTTTTTTCCCTACACAGACAACTGTTTTAAATTCTGCCTTCCTGCTTTTGCAAACTGTGTGGATGCTGGGGGTATAGCCAAGGTTAAATTTATCATTTACTTCACAAAATGAAGACAAATGTTGCAGAATCTCACAGAATAACAAAAAAAAAAAAAAAAAGGAATGGATCAAGATCAAATTTGAATGTGGTGATGACCTCTTGACACTTACCGTCTCTCAACGGAAGAGCAGACTATACCTTCAAGCTGTCTTCTGTGGGGAGGAGAGGTGTGGCTTGAAGTTACAAACGTGATCGAGTTAGACATAAGCATCCCTGAAAAGGCTGGAGCAGAGAAAAGGTTCTATGCGTCAGGCAGGTGTGTAGCAGAACGAAAATGCCCTGTCCAGTGAGGCTGGAAGGGACAGCCCCGTGTCACATGAATGTCTCCCTCTGTAACGCCATAGCTATGGAATGTGGGAGACCTTCTGCTGGGGAGCCAGACCTGTGAATGAGCAGGCTCCTCCGAACACACTCAAAATCTGAGCACAGAGACCTGGAGTCTAGAGGGGGCTCTGGAGTTGGATTCTAAAGCCTGGTAACTTGCTGAGCTGAGGAAGGTCGGGGAGGAGAACAAACCAAATCCTTGGAGCTGATGACTCCTGAGGGGAAGAGACAGGGGCTTCTACCTCGTGCCTAGCCAATTTCTCTGGTTTCCAGGTCTTCTGAGGTCCTTGAAGTTCACTGCCTTTCTTCTTTCTTGTACTCAAGCCTAAGTATAATAATAAGTATAAACTGTGAGCTCAAGAAAAAGAAGATCTAGGGGAACACACAATTCCCAGATCCATCCACATTTCCATGAACAGTGTAGGAAATTACACAGTGAAAATATAGATGAAAGAAACACTTCTAATTCTGGTCATTATAAATGCCTTGTATTACGAAGTACATACAAGAAAGTACACACTTGCCTTTATTAATCCTGTGGAGCCTTCTAAGCAGCTCTGTGAGGTGGCTACTGCTGCTGCTGCTATAATTTTACAAATGAGCAAAGGGATGGAAAAAGGTGAAGTTAACTATGCCTGGGCCACACAGCCTACAGGAATAACTGTAAAAGCCTAGGATGAGTCCATCTTTCAGTTCCTTAGCAACGGAAAGGACTCTAAATTCAGAGGGCATCGCTATGTGCCCTGGGCCAGAATCTGGGGAGGCAATTCTTCTCTTAAAGTGAGTACCACTTTGTAGTCACCAGGATTGGTATGACTTGACATTTGCAGAAATGTTTGAAGGGAGCAAATGAACGAAGGGGCGTTTATCTCCTTCTCATTTTCCTCTGGGGGGGGTTCTCTTCCCCCCACTCTACCTACCATCACTAGCCTCATTGCTCTCCAGCCTCTCTGGAGGAGACCTGCTCATTGGAAGTGGACAGTGGGTAAGGATGTTAGAAAATAGTATTTTGTGGAAAAATTTTTGCATAGTCAAAATCTTTGGGAAACACTGAATTAAACAAAAGGGAATGTCTGTTCCTAATGCATTAATACACAGCTCCTAGACAAGTGCATGCCAAGAATGTCCCAAACGTACTTGACCGCAGAACAGCTTTCTAATGTGGCAGTATTTTAAGCAGTGATGGAGAAGGGGAGAAAGACCTTGTGGAGGTGGAAGGCGGGAGGTGGGAGGCACACAGGAACATTTCAAATCCACCTCAAGGGCTTCCAACCACCCACTCTCTAGTCATGTACAACTGACCTTGGCTGGAAATCTCAACAGGTAGGTGGGGATTTGTTTGTGTGGGTTGAACGCGTGGTACAAGCAACTGTGTTTGTGCAGCCGTGCACCCACACACCAGCACAATTGCTGGCAATCAGTTCGAAGGCATGAACCAGGTTGGTTTTTTTATTACTTGGTGTTTGACGTTGCCCCTCACCTAATATTTGCTCAGGTCTTTTTGGAGACCTCAAGGTAGCTGTCGCTTGTTTGCCCTAGGTGGTGGGAGCTCCTTATCAGTCTTAAAAGTCTAAGGTCAGTTGAGGAGATATATGTTCTGACGCCGTGTTCTTACCCCTCTCCTGCCCTACCTACTGAAGGCATGTCGAAAGAGCCCTGAACTTCTTTCAACTTGACACCCTCTGTTTATTTTTGCACTCCTAATTACCCTTTCAACTTGCCCTGGTTTATTTTTAGAGGTTTCCCATCCACCTCATTAACATCTTGCAAAAGCTCCTGTCTCATATTTCTACCATTTATACCCTTCATTAAACACAACGGCCTTTGTTATCTCCGAGCAGGGGCCTTGTTAGGATTTAAATGGGATGACTGGAAGCTACCGCCTAACTTATTTTCAGGCATGCCTTTCCATTCCTCCAATCCTTTTGTTTGCCTGGGAGTCTAGAGCCTGTCTCCCCAGGGTTCACTCTGTTCTCGTTTGGTTGTTCTTTTTAGTAATCAAAGGCTGAGCTTGAAGAAGTGGCTCAGCTTCTGGCTGCTCTGCTTTTGTCTTGTTGATTTGAGGGGCGAGGGTGGGCGGGCAGCCCTCTTTCCTCTGTTCCCACCAGGGGTTGTGAGAAAAGAGGTTGGCTGGGATTTCCGTACCCCCCCCCCAAGCCTTGGCAGCCAATGTGTGAACCGAATGGTGATATTTAATTAAATGCACACCAGGACCCTGGTCCCTGAGCTTACACCTGCTGACCCTCCCACCTCATCAGGAAAGCTCGGCCTAATTACCCTTTTCCGCTGGCCCAGTTTGTATTCAAGCCTTCCTAGTGGGACTTGCCAAAATATAGAGAGCATCCTTCATCAGAGGCACCGTATCCCAGGTACTATCCCGTGGAGGAAGGGAGGCTGTCTGGTCCAGAGGAGGTGCTTTCAGTACAGTGACACTCAGTGGCCTGAACCAGGTGTTCTGGGAAAGGTTAGTCTGCAATGGAACCTGTAGTTTGACCAGAGCACAGAAAACCTGGTTAGCGACCTGTCCTTTCCGCAGGGGCCCAGTCTCTTTTGTGAGACTTCTGCTATCCCTGGCAGGAAATGAGCCTGCCATCTGTTCCACTGGCTCTGGACTGATGGGTATGGAGAGAAGGAGCCCAGGCAGTGGAGGAAGGAGAATGTGGTTAGGATCCGACTCTTCTGCGTTGGAACCTTAGCTTCTTTCACGGCCTGGAATGCTCCTTCCTTCCCTTGCTTCCTCATATATGTGGTAGGACCGTGTTGGAGGAGATATCTCCCAGGTAACGGCAGAAGCAATTGTAGTAACGTATGGAAATGGACGGGCAAGGTGCCTGGCACCTCATCATCAACTCAGCAGATGGCAGCTGGTATGATTAGTGTCATTGGTAGATAAAAGCCATCCTGGCTCTAAGTGGCTTCTGGAGAACGTAAGCCCAGCACCATTAAAAGTGACCCTGGGCTGTGTGCACAGCGCAGGGCAGCTTGGGTTTATTACGATGCTGCTAACTTGGCCTGTAGGAGAAGTTATCTACTCGTTCTTTCCCAGTTCTCTTTAGAGAATAAGCATTTGTTAAGCACCTATTCCACGCTGGATGCCTATTCATTGCAGTATGGGGGACTTCAGTTCTCAAGCAGCTTCTGGAGGGAGAGACCCCTCCCTAGATTATACTCTGGAAAGAAGGCACAAGTGTGAAACTCAGGGACAAAAAGGAGTTATTAATTTTGATCTCAAAAGGACAGAACTCTGGGCAGACATAGGAGGGATGTTTGAGCAAGAACATTCTCTTAGTTCTTTTTTCCTGTTGCTATAACAAATATTCAAATTTTAATAATTTATTCTGAAAATGAATTTATTCAGCTCATGGTTCTGGGGGCCGAATGTCTTAAGATCAGGCAGCTGCAGCTGGCAAGAACCTTCTTTTAAGCCATAACCTGACAGAAAAGCATAGCAAGTGTAGTCTAAGAGGCAAAATGGTGACTCCGCTTTATAAAAACCTGCCCTTGCTACATGAGCCTCCTGTGAGAAAGACACTTCCTCTTTATGATTGCATCTCTTGAAGGACACACAGTGGCCACCAAACTTCACAAAACATGACTATCAGGGAGGACAGACCATCTTCAACCACAGCAAATGTGGAAGATGACTTCTGATGGGCAGAGGCGGGGTGGGAGAACATTCTAGAGTGAGGGAAGGGTTTTAGTGAACTCCTGGGGGAGTGAGAGCGCATGGGTGGTTGGCAAACGCAGCCTGAGCGAAGCCACAGGGCTCAAAGGTGCGGTGTGGGAACGCCATAAGGAAGGCCTGAGAAAGAGAACACTAGGCATTTCTTCCCGAGAAATCACCAACTAGGACTGTATGAACACAGACGGACAACGAGTCCCAACATTCTACTGCCAGGAAAACCCTGTCAATGTTCCCCCATAGATTTGACAGCTTAATTTCAAACATTTAATACAGTGGTTCTCAACTCATGGGTTGCAACCCCCTTTGGGGTGGGGTTGAAGGACCCTTTCATGGGGGTCACCTAAGACCATCGGAAAACACAGCTATTTACGCTTCGATTCATAACGGTGGCAAAATTACAGTTACGAAGTAGCAACAAAAATAATCTCATGGCTTGGGGTTACCGCAACACAAGGAACTGTATTAGAGGGCTGCAGCATCAGGAGAGCCGAGATCCACTGCTCTAACACATTACCTTTGTTACTAATCACGGTTCTTTCCAACGCTGATGACTCCTAGCTATGGAGAGGGCTAAGCTGGGAAGCAAGGGATAGGCAGTAGACTAGCAGGGGTCTGCAGACCCCTCGGTCAGCCCCTGCACTGCCCAGAGCCAAAACGAAGAGGCCTGAACTAAGGCATGTTGATGTCCGGATGGTGGGGACGAGTCTAGAACATTCTTTGGACGGGGGTTAGGATTTGACAAGTAGCTGGGCCAAGGAGAGGGTGAGGTGGGATGAGAGGTGCTGGGCTTAGGGTTGAGAGTAATAAAGGTGCCACAACCAACAGAGGAGACACAAGAGACTGGGAGTCCGTCAGGGCTGGCATTCTGTGTAAACTTCCTGCAGAATCTGTGTGGGGCTCTCCAGCAGAAAGCCGGGAGCTCAAGAGGAAGGTTGTGGCCCTGGAGCAACTAAAAACAGTTTCTCATGGGTTGAGAGAGGTGGAGGCTCAGCCAAAGTCCCGTTCTTGGACTCAGGGGCTAAAGCCAGTGTCTGCCCAGGCCCTCACCCTTGCTTCTACCTTTTGTACCTACAGGTTCCTTATTGTCTAGCATCTGTGTAGGCAATAGTGTTTTAAACTTTTCTTTATTTGGGGTTCCTAAAGCCGTTACTTCCCTTCCAACCTCCCTACCCCAGGTAGGAGAGGAAGATGGTTAGAAGGGAAAGGGAACCTCTTTATTTCTTCCAGCTGGGTAGGGTCATTGGGCTCTTCTTGGGGCAATACCAATCTCAGTCATCATGATATAGAGCAGTCCAGGTAACCAGCAAACCAGCGAACAGTCTTTTTCTTTCTTTGAAGCATTCTCAAAGTGTTCTCTCCATCTGTCTCCTTCAAGCTGCCATGCCACCTCTCTCTGGACTCTCATATTTATACCCTTAAGAGTCCTCAAAATTCAATTAACTCAAGCTGGCAAAGACCACACCCCTGCATGAGTCAATTATCAGCTGTGGACAAACTAAAGGAAAACTAAAAACCCACACCTGGGATTAAAGCAAAAACATGTTTATCTAAGATAGCTGAGTTTTTAAAGAAATCCAAACTTCCATTACACGTCCGCTTCAAATCAAATCCTCCGGGATTTGTCTCTTGGAGCCTGTGCAATGCTTGCTGGCTGTGGGAAGGTGAGGATTGGCTGAAGGAGATGGACAACTTGGAGCGCAGCCAAAAAGAGCTGCCAGGCCAGGGCAGCACTCCCCAACTTCCTGTTATTCCTGTTTGTCCCCAGACTGGGTTATAGACAGATGTTCTCCGTCAGGACCAACTGTCTGTCTCTGTTTTCAGTCTGGAGGCAGAAGTAGGGAGGTGGTCTTGGGAAGCAGATGGCTCAGCCTGCCATCATGGAGGCTGAGGTGGACAGCACTGAAGAGAGTAGGAGGTAACCTCCAGGATCTAGGACAGAGCTTCTAGGGTGGGCATCTCTGCCAGCCAGACCATTTTTTTTTTTGTTCATCCTGTGAACAAGGGCTTCCAGACAGATGCCAAGGCAGAGGAAGTAATCACACTCTATGACTGGGGTAGACTTGAGCCCCTCCTCTCCTGTGACTACCCTGCTGGGCAAAATTTTGAGCATAGCCCTATGGAAGCTGGGGCTGGGTAACAGTCTTCTGGGGAACCACCATTCACACTCAAGTCCAGCCTCTACTTCTGAGGCCAGATGTTCCTGGATGCATGCGCCTGGACTTCACCCTGCATCGGAATGAGCGGCCAGGAGTTGAGATACGATTGCTAGGCTCCAGCATAGAACTGCCGCGTTGCAATCTCTGGCCAGTGAGTTCCATTTTTACCAAGTTTTCCGGTGGTTAGGTGCACCTACAATTTCAGCACTGCTGTCATAGAAGCCCTCAACTTCTTTTAAGCTTGGTGCTTGACCCTCTCTGTGTCCCTTTCCAATGGTAGAGCTTTTCTCTAGCAGAATCCTCCATGACCCAGGTGTGCAGGGCGGCAGCAAGAAGGAGCCAGGTGATGAGAGGGGCCTGACTGGATCCCTGGTAGAAGACAGGTTTGGTGAGAAAGAGGTGGAATAGCTGTGTGGATTTGGTGTAGGCTTCAGCTATGGAGGGAGGGACAGTCCCCTCTGGGGTTCCCAGAGAGGCTGGGGATAGGCCCCAAACTCCAAGTGGGGTTGGGTTTCTTGAGTAGGGAAAGGCGAGCTCAATTACAGAGGGGTCACGGGCTTGAGAAGGAAGCACAGACACTTGTGACATGCTCTGAATGGAAGATGAATGCGTGTCAGTTTCACAGGAGGCAAAGTCCTTGCTAATTTTTAAAGCTCTCTGCAAACATTAATTATTTCATTCTCTTCCTGTGGGCAAGAGGAGGGGGTCAGTAAAGTTTCTTGGTTCACAGAGAGGTGTCATGCCAAAGTCTTATGGCGGCTGAGCTACCAGAGAAGTACGGAGAAGTGTTTGGGTGTCTAGTTGTTATCTAGGGGCCAAACATGACTACTTTGCTCAGTGATGCTTTAACAAAAATAACTTAGCTGTGTTTGAGCAGGGCCTTTACTCTCTAGTTTCCCCGGCCTGTAATTCTCTCTTGATGTTATGGCCTTACACACCCATGCCACCAGCCCAGCCCCTGCAGGTACTAGAGTTCTCAGCTCTCGGATTGGCACCGAGGAAGGTGAAGAGCTGAAATTCCAAGTTGTGGAGACTGCAGGAGTAATCCAGGAGGGACTTCGTAGCTCCTAGAGACAGAGCAGGAGAGTGAGGGAAGAATGACAAGAAAGACTAAATAAACGTGGCACATGGAGATTGTGGGAGGGGAGTCAAGGGTTAAACCAAGGAAGAGCGTGGCAGGAGTGCCCAGAAGGGAAGCCTGTCTGGGTACCCCGGGAGAGAACTCAAGAGGAACAGGTTGGGACTGCTTCCTGCAGTCATAAGCCACCAGTTCTGCAGGCCGGAGAGAAGGCAGCGGAGTGAATACTCAGGTCCCTAGTGAGTGTCTTTAGGAAGTGGAACTTCAGTGCCTTTGGCTTTAGCTGCAGAGCTGGCATGGACTCCTCGCACACCTGGTTATAAGCCCATCCATGGAAGGGCGTGATTGCTTTTCTACCTGTCAATGTGTACTCTGTGAGAAGCTGTGTTTGGCCAAGACTGAGCTGCTAAGTGGCCTGGAACGACCACAGCCCTTTGCTTCTCTAGCCAGAGAAGCTGTACTCCAGTACATGAGCCGGGGTTGCTGGAGCTCCTTTATCTGCCCAGGCCACTCCAACTTGCAGGTTGGCCAAACACCAGCCAGCTTTCTATTTTGCCTCAGCTGTTCCTCCTACAATACCTCAAGGAGCCTGTAAAGTCAGAGAGATTGGCTCTCAGCTGGGGCCCCCAGGGAGAAGCTCACTTTCAGGGATAGGGATTGGGTGTCTGGGATGAGAACATTTTTTTATACCAAATGTGTCTTCACATTTTCCCCTAAAGTGAAAATCCAGCTAGCGTGTTTCCCCACTAGGTCTCTGAAGCAGAATCTGGTGTTTATAGGGACCAAACCAAGGGCCAGTCAGCTTCTGATGGGAATTCCGGAGCCCAGAGTTCTCTGGAGCAACCGTTGCCTGGCTTTCTCCCACTGGAGTTCAGCTAAGGTCTTCTCTGGAAAATGCAAAGCTCTGGGAAGAAAGAGAGAGACACAGAAATAGATACACAGAGACACAGAACAAGACACAATGAGACAGAGGCAGAGAGACAGAGAGAGACAAGCAGCACCAAATGTGACCATGCTTATGCACACAGAGCCCAGAGAGGGCCGTTAGGTATCGTCCTCTATGGCTTAGCTCTATTATTTTGAGGCAGAATCTCTCCCTAAACCCAGAACTTGAGCTCTTCAGCTAAGTCCCAGTAACCCTCCTGTCTCCACAGCCTATTAACACTGGGGATGCAGACTCAACTGAGACCATACTTGGCTTATTATTGGGTGCTGGAATCCGAGCTCAGGTCCCCACGGTTGCACAGCAAATGCTCCTGGGCACAAAGCCCCACCTAGTCTTTCTTGATGAATGAACATATGAAAACAGGTTGTGTGTTTTTATAGTTGGTGCCAAAAGGGTGGGTGAAGGGCTCGGAGAATGAGTCAGTGGGGGACCGTGAACAGCTGCTCAGCTGCTCATTGAGCTCTCAGTGGGCATTGCCTCTTTCCCCTGCAGCTGGCAAGACCCTCTGCTTCTGAAATTGTGTCTAAGCTGACCCACCAGGCAGACAGCTGGCCTGGTGGTTGTTGCTCACACACACACACACACACACGCACACACACACACACACACCTTTCAGCTGCAAAGAAAAGGAATTGTGAGATAGCTGACATTTTAAAAGACAGCTGGAATGAGTGAGATATCGACTGACGATTCATTAAATGTCACCACTTTTGTTTCTCCTTAATGCTCGGCACTTAAGTTATTCTAAATTAATTACGCAGCCACTTGATTTATTCCTCGCCTGCGTCCCTCCCCCGCCCCTCCCGCCCTTCCTCAGCTTCAGAGCAGCATAGTGCTTTCTTCCCTTTGTTCTCAAGTTACTCAGTTGTGAAAGGTGAGTGCAGAGAGGCCTTCAAAGACCTGGGAGGCTGTGCTGGTGTTGAGGAGCATGGCGTCCTCCTCCCTATCCATGGCCCTGCCCCTCCCCCAGAAGCTCAGCTGGGCAGTGCGCGGCTGCTGTCAGGGGACACATATGAGGCCGAGAGAGGCTCAGGGAGCCCCCGGAGAGGCTTGTCATCTCAGTTCATTTTCTGATGCCGTAACAGACTATCACAGACTGGAGAACTTACAAAGAAAAGAAATTTGGTTCATGGTCCTGGGAGCCAGGGAGCCTAAGAATATGGTGATGGCATTTGCTTGGGTCATGTTGTGATGGGAGGGCAAGTGAGCACTTATGGTGGAGCAGAAAATCTAGCTCAGTTTTTGTTATCAGGAATCCATCCTCAAGATAACCAACCCATGCCCACGATGATATCCCTGATCTTTTCATGAGGACACAACACTCACGGATCTAATAATTTCTGGCAGGTCTCAGCTTTTAATACAATTAAGAGGGCAGTTAAGTTCTAACAGGAGAGTCTGGGAATGTAGCTCAGTGGTATAAAGCTCACATAGCATGCATAAGGCTGGGACTCCAATTCCCCCCGCCCCAAACACACACACCCCACACATTTCAGAGGGGACATTCAAACCATAGCAAGATCAAAGAAATCCAAGTCCGGAATTTACCCAGATCTTCTAGAAGAACCTTAGCTCCTGAGTTTACCAAACAAATTGGTATCATAGAGATGAATCCATCCCTACCAGGAAGATCTGGCAGGAAGCAACATTGCATAAGCAGGTGGCTATTGGGATTCAATAAGTTGGAGAATCCAATTGTACCCTTGCTTCATTGGTAGGAGAGTGGAGGAAGCAAAGGGCATGAGGGCAGCTGTGCGCATATGGGCTTCCGTGCAAAATAAGTTCGGCATGTGTGGATCATGTGAAAGAGAACGTTATTGATAATTTAAGGAAGGCGGTATCTGAAGCTTGTACGGCTCTTTGATTTCACAATCTATTTTAACTGCCGCGTGTCATTGTCAGCAATTTTCTGGGGAGATGAAAGACCAGGGTACAAAATTGGCTCTGTCCCTTTCAACGATGATTTAGCAAGTCCCCTGTCATCTCAGGGACTCACGTTTCCGGAGACTCTTAGAATTTCTAGCCACAAGTTTCTCCTCAACGCTGTCCCGGTCTGAAGGGGCTGTCACAAACCTGGCTCTGACACAGACTGCAGGAGGGCGAGCCGCAGAGAGAAGAAACGTTTTGTGTCAGGAAAGCCTGAGGCACCTGCCTAGGTGGGTGTTCTTTGTGTGTCTGGATAGTCCCCGATATGTCACCAAACTCCCCCAATCTGCAGCTAGTTAAAAAAAGAGCCACGGGGCACACAGTCATGTCTGCTCACAGGGCCTCTCCACAGCACTTGGGTCCTGAGCTGGCTGTCTCTTGTGGCAGGAGAGTCAGGATCTGGTACTGTGGGGAAGGGGAGGTGTGATGCCTGGAGACTGAGTGGACCTGGGGAAGTGCCTTAGCTCGAATGATTTCCCCCAGGTCCCCAAAACCCTGTCTTTCCTGATCATCCAGCCGGAGCTACCTCATGTACAGGAGTGAGCATGCCTGTCTTTGTTGAGCTCCGTGCAACTTTCCGGTCCAGCTGCCAGGGTAAACCAAGGCTTTGCCTTCCCAGGATCATCCATCAGAGAGCATGTCTATGGGGTGATGGAATAGGGTGGCATGTGACGAGCACATCCCGTGATGTCCTATCAGCTCCTGACCGGACAAACTGCTGCTGGGGACCAAGAGGCCATTGCAGGGCTCTGTCGTGGAAAAGATGAGACTGAGGTCTCAGAGTTTTAGTTTTAGATCTCTAAAGAACAGACGTGTAGCTGTCTGGATTAGGCAGTCCTTCCCTGGGAGGCCTCCCAGCTCTGGTATATCCCTGGCATTACCCTTGCCATATTACAGAATCCATATTTGGATTCAGTTATGTGACCTCGGGCAAGCTCTTTAATCTTATGGGGGTGAAGGAAGACTTGAATGAGGGAACGCCTGTGAAGCACTTTAAATGTAGCCTGGCACACTATTTAGTCCTCAGTGAATGCCAGCTGTTATCGTCCTTGATTGGCACATCCTCAGCCTTCACATGGCATCAGATACTCAGTAGGTGCTCAGCCTGTTTCCTCAGTGAGGAAGTAAATATCTAGGTATGTGCAGAAGAGGTTGACCTACTATGACAGGAATTAGGGCCGCTGAAGTGGTTGAACATTTGGGCTTGAGGTCGGGCAGGAAGAAGTTGGGCTGCAGAGTTGAATCCTGTTGGCAGTCGTGGGAGATGGTTTCCACAGGACAAACAGCGGGTGGTTTCGTGTTCAAGGTCTGGCGAGCTGAGCTTGATGTCGGTAAGTGTGCTTGGTCCTGAACCAAGGGTCACAACCTGCAGCATCCGCAGTGAGGTGAGGCGACTTGGCAGACAGAATGTGCCATATGGTACCCTGTGGGAGTCACTATGGTGCCCTCAAGAGTTGGGTTCCTGTCGGCATTACTCAGAGCAATCCACAGATACATTGCAACCCCTGTGTGATATATCCTGCCAGAATATAAGTGACGTTTTCTTAAAGAAATGGGAAAAAACAAAACAAAACAAAAAAAGAAATGGAAAAACTCACCCAATATATGAATGTATGCACATATTTGTGGTACTGAGGATCAAACCTAGAGCCTCATGTATGCTCTACCATATAGCTGTAACCTTAGCCCTCAAAATAGTTAAAAAAAAAAAAGAATAAAGTTGGAGGAATAACACTTTCTGATTTCAAAACTTAATACAAAGCTATGATAATCAAAAGAGCATGGTCTTGGCATAAGGACAGATACGGGGACAATGAAATAGATCAGAGGCTCTGAAATAAACTGCTGTGTATGTGAGCAAATTATTTCAACCAAGATAATTCAAGGTAAGAGAGCCAGTCTTTTCAACAAATGATGTTGGGAAAAGGGGTATTCACATGGAGTGAATTCCTACCTGATAGCATACGGAGAACATAACTCAAGATCTACATGTAAAAAAATACTCAGAGGAAAACACTAGGAACATGGGGTTTGGCAATGATTTCTTAGATATCAAAGGCACAAGTAACAGAGTAACAGAAGAGCCAAACAGTGAAACTGGACTTTATCAAAGTTAAAAACTTTTGGGTATTAAAGGCCATGGTCGGTAGCATTAAATAGCAGGGCCCTGAGAGACGGTTCGGTGGTTAACAGCACTTGCTGCAAAATAACCATGATGATAGGAGTTCAGATTCCAGTACCAACCGAACAAGTCAGGGGTCCCACCTGAGATGCCTGTGGCTCAGTTCGGAGGGATCTAGTGCCCTCTTCTGCCTTCTGGGTACCGGCACCACCCACCCACCATACACACAAAAGCAACACCCAGAAGGGGAGATAATTTTGCAAAAGATATACCCGACAGATTACTAGTCTCCAGAATATGCGGAGAACCCCACAGCTCAACAACAGACAGGCCAATTCAAAATGGGCAAAGAATTTGAGTAGATATTGTTCCAAAGATGCTAAATGGCCAATTAGCACATTGATGCTCGGTGCACTAATTACTAGAAAATGCAAATCAAAGCCATGATAAGGCTGTGGCTTGGTGGTTAGCCTAGTGCACACAAAGCCCCCAGTTTGACTGCCAGCGCCATAGAAAACAAGGCACTGTGGGGATGCCTGCAAATTTAGCAGTGGAGACGAGAGGAGTAGACAGTCAGAGCAAGTTCTAGAACAGCTTGGGTTACATGAGACCCTGTTTCAATTAATTAATTACTATACTAAGATACCATTTCACACCTAACAGCAAGGCCTCCATAAACAACAACAAAACCGCCCTGGCCAAGATGAAGACAAATCAGACAGCTTATGAGGATATTAAAGGGAACTGTTGCCATGGAAATAAAGATAGTAGGTGAAAAAAATATAGATAGATTTTTATAATACTGCAATTAATTCTGCTTTTAGGTGTATATATAAAAAAGAATTGAAAGTAGGAAATGAAATACTTTTGTACACCAGTGTTGGGGAGAAGTGTTATTCACAACAGCCTAGAGGCAGAAGAAACCATGTTCCCATTGACAGAGGAATGTATAAGCAAAATGTCATGTCTACACATAATGAAATATTAGCCTTAAAAAGGAAGTGAGTTCTAACACATACCGCAACACAACGAATCTCGAAGTCATGCTAAGTGAAATAAGCCAGCCACAAAATGGCAAACTCTGCGATTCCACTCTCGTGAGGGAGCCAGACTGGTCAAACTTACAAAGACAGAAAGTAGAGTGGGGGTTGCTAGGCACTGGGGGTGGTGAGTGAGAGGTGCTAAGCTTCAGTTCTGCAGGATGAAACGGGTTCTATGGCCAGGTAGATGGCAGTGACAATGGCTGCAGACCAGTGTGCACAGTGGAACTAAATTGCGTACCTAAAAACTATCAAAAAAGGCATGGGTTTTGTTATGTACATTTTACCAGTTTTTAAAAGGCAAAGGCAGAACAGAGGGGTGAAGGGGAAGAAAAAGACTTGCAAACATGAGTGAAATGGACTTTTGTGAACAGGGCTATATGTAAGCTGAGCGTGCTGTGGAGAGCCATCTTCCAGAGCCCTTAATTGATCTGTTTTTGTTCATCAGCATTGTCATTGATCGGCGCTTCACGGCCACCTCTCCATCACCGTTGCATCGCTTTCCTTTCCCCTCGATCTCTGAATGCTGAGGGTTCCTGAAGAACCTCTCTCTCAGGCCCTCCCTGCCTAAATGGTACCCGCTTAGCAGTCAGCCTCCCGCCTTCCCATCTCATTCCGGGTATGCAAGCTTTCAGTAACTAACATCTCGTGCCTGACCTCTCTGCCAGGCCACATCTGGAACTGCGGCTGTCTGCTGGACTCCGCCCCCGCATCTGAAATTGTCTAGCCCGAACTGGATTTGTTCTGCTGTTCCTGGCTGGAGCGGAAGGCACAGATCACTTGGATCTCCGGTGTATATAGACATACACTAGGAATCCCTTTCCCTCTGCCTGGCTCCCCACCCTCAGCCCTGTTGCTCACCCCCTCTGCGACCACAGGTTGTACAGGCACCCTGGTTTCTCAGTTTCCCCATCTACTGTTTGCACTTGGCTCCGTTCAGTGGCTGCCACCCTCCACAGGGTGGTTACGTCCGCTGCGGTCTTCCCTAGGGCCACTCAGGAAATACTTCCTGTCTTCTTCCCCTGCGCTCTTGAACCTCGTGTGTTCTGGGAAGTCATATGGGTAACTCTGGTGATGAGTCGCGAGGGACGCGTGTCGCCTTGCTGGAGCACATAGGGCAGTATGACCCCAGCGTTCTCTTCCCTCGGGCACGGTGACTAGCGAGGCTTGCGATGCGGGCTGCTCTGTCATCTCGTGCCTCTGGAGAGATATGGGGAGCAGGGCTTCCCCGGCTGATGTGGTGGGCACGAAGCAAGAATGAGAGATGCCCCTTTACCGTTTTTCAGCCTCTAAGAGCCGAAGCTTGTCAGTGGAGCACAACCCAGCCCAGACTGATGATTACCGACCCTGCTAGTTTGTAACGCTCTTCTTAGATCCGGTGCATCCGTGGACTCTGCTTGCTTGACCTGACAGGCAGAGGCTGGAAGGCACAGCAGCCTGCCCGGGCATCAGCGCTCCTCTCACAGCAGCTTGGCTCCCTGTAGAGCGCCAGTAATTTAGATGCGGTTGTGCAGAAATGGATGCACCCTCCACCTGCCTCTCTACAGGCCACCTTCTAAATTAATTAGAGGCTGGAGGTGAGCAGAGAGGACATTCTGCTAAGCTGCAATGAGCTTTTAGAAACCTCAAGTCTACGATACGACCCCAGGCTTTGCCAAGTTGTGCTTGTATGGCAGCTGGCAGTATTTCTCTCCTGGTGGGTGAAAACATTGTGCTTTCCAGCTAGGAGTGAGACCCATTTCCTCACAGCGGCTTCAGCCTCAGTAGGGGCTGGGGGAGGGCTTCCTGTCACGCTGAGTGGCTGAGGGAACAGTCAGGCCCATGTCCCAGATGCTCTGTGAGCTGCATCCTGACAGAAGGCAGGCGGGACCCAGCCTGATGTGGTGCCCAGTTGTCCCCTGAGCAGAGTGAAAAGCCGACAGGCCCTCTGCCTGTCTCCGACCAGGGAACTGGCTATCTATGTGAACGAAGAGAAAAGCACAAGCTCCGCAGTGCCCTGTGTGTGCGCTACCCGCTGAACCCCAGCAACATACAATGACAAGAGAAATGGGCAAAAGACAGAGATTTAATTGAATAAAAACTCCAGGCTGTGACAGGGGTGGGAAGACACAAAGCAGTAATTAACAACATAATTTTTTTAAATGATGATACAATTAATTAACATCCCGGGTAAGTGCAAAGAGGAGGGGGAACATCTCTCAGCCAAGAAACACTGCTAAATAAAGGAGAGGAGAACCTGGTGTCTTCAGCAAACCTCTCTGTGCAAATGGCCCTGGTTATCACGGCGTCAGCAAAGCCCACCGCCCACAGAGGGTTTCTCGTACCAGGGGACGCCAACAAGAGAGTCAACGTTGAATTTCAGTTTATTCTGCAACAGATTTCTGTTAATTCTCACCCGTGAGGGAAGGGTCCTGGCTCATAAGAGAAGCCTGTTCCTATCGTTCATGCTTCAGGACTAGAAGGAATGGTCTGGCTGCCCTTGGTGGGGACTTGGGGGGGGGGAGGAACCCAGGAACTGGAAACCTTTCTGGAGTGGGCTTCCATGCCTGATGGAGTCAAAGTGGTCGACTCGGGTGATGAGAGGGCTGGCCGTAACCAGGGCACGGTTTCCTGGAACTGTTGGGATGTTCACTTCTGGGGATGTGTAGCTGGGACATGGAAGGGTCTCTCGGACGGGCCGTTGCCATCCTGTGATTCACACAGACCACACCCTCCTCTCTAAAACCTTATCGTAGAGCATCCCACCTGCCTAAGGGTTTAGGGGTGGCAGCTGGGCATGCGCTTGGAACCCTCTTATGGGAGGATGGGGGACTCACACTAACTTCTGTGCTCCTTACGACCCAGAAAACTCAACTGTCCCCTTCCTACTTGCACTGCTGTGTGGCTGCGGCAGTCACCTTAGCGGGGTCCATCTAGGGTCAAGAAACACAAGGAAGTTACTTGCTTGCTGATACTCTTGTCATGACCTTGTGGGTTTTCTCCCTCTCAAGAGTATGTCCAGGCAGGGGACTCCCTGGCTAGAAAGACTTATCAATTCTAAGAGATTTGGGGAGAAAATCCATCTGTACAAACCAGCTCCTAGCCTAAGGCTCATACTTGGTGGAATGTCGATTCATCTACATTTTACTAGAAAAGTGGGCCTGTTGGCTCATGTCCGATCTGGTCATTCTTCTGGCAAGCAGACGCTACATCAAGTTAGGTCAGCAGAGAAACCTGGTGGCTTGACTTAAAAATCAGAGGGTCACTTTATTAAGTAGCTACACCTACAGCATGGGGCATCTGTAGAGAGTAAGACACGAGGTATGAGGATAGCCTTTGTGTTCTTGACCTTCTGTTGTTGAACGAAGGACTTTTCCAAGTCCTTTTCCTGCAAGTCCTACGGCGCCGAAAATCGGTGCTGTGTAGCCACAAGTTGGAGTAGAAACTAGCCTTCGTGTGCTCAGAGTGCTGTTCAGACTTTAGGCTGAGCAGACCAACCTGCTTCCAGGGCCTGGGAGGAAGGCCATAGCACTCTGTAGAAATGTGCTGTTATAAATACAGTCATTCATGTTTGTTTCCTAAACTGAATTTGGCCTAAGGTAGAGTTCTAATGGAAAAACAAACGAACAAGCAAAGTCTTCTCACTATGACTGAAACAAACAACACAGAATACTTATTCATTTATAGAACTAAAGTTTAAAGTGAATTATTGTCCCAGAGTCTATGGGGCTGAACTAGTCTCTGGATGTCTGGGTTTCAACTAAGAGAAGGCTCTTTGTAGACAGACAGACTCAAAACTATGGTTTGGATTTCAAAATGCCCCATTTCAGAAAAGAACGTGTAATCTAGATTTTTCTTTGCTCTGTTTAGGCATTTTAAACAGCGGCTTGGTACTTCGTGGAATTATAAAGCTATGTATAACACAGGAATCATTCTGGAACATATGCGCCTCCTTTCTTTACAATGAAGGTTATTTTTGAAAACCAAGATCCTGTTTTCAAACAAATGTGATCATTAACTGTGGTGTGTCGGAAAGCATATGGCATGGGTGGTTTCAGCGAGATTGCTCCTAACGAAAATGACTAAGTTCCCACAAGGAATCAAAATGTTTCCAGTTGGGGAAAGCCAACAGAGGGGAGCAGGGATCCCCCGACAGAGTCACAAACATGGCAGAGGTCTCATGATTTCAACATGGGACAAGAGGGCCACATCTTGGCTTGTGTTCCAGCAGTGAAGAGCTTCCAAGAAGAACAATTCACTTCAGAAAGGCTCTTGATTGACAGGTTCCATTCTTGCAGGACACTACGGTATAGCCATGGCCCCATCCTAGTCTGCCTTCTCCAGGAGTGAACATTAGGTGGAGGCACAAAATTTCAGAGAGTCAGTCTGTCTTTCCCCCCAAGACGGCTATTTTACACTGTATTTCCCAGAACCAACTTCTGGGCCCTCCAACTCTTTGTTTTGTATCTCTAATCGTTGCGTTTTTCTTTCTTTCTCGACAGCAGACCCAAACAAAGTGAAAAACCACAAAAACATCACCTTGGGAGACAGAAAAGACTAAGACAGATCTGATCACACATGAAAAGTGTCGGGGCCTTGCCCTGCGCGAGAGCAGTGAAGACCACGGGCTGGCAGGCAGTGGCCGCTGCGGCTGCCATCACCACGACTGCACAAACACTGCATTTAGACGACTGAAACAAGTGTGAAAAGAACATTGCTGAGTCCCGTCGGCTCCGCCGTGCAGCTCATGGTGTCGGAGGTGGTTTCGGAGATGGGCATGAGCTCTCACTGTCGAAGCTGGCAGCTCGGCCCTGCCACTGTAGGGAGGAGAAAAACCTGGTCATTTGTTGCCAGCGTAATCGACAGCCCATGCATTTTGTCTACCTCTCCAGGCCTCAGGAAGCTTTCTAGACGTTTGCTGTCAGCCATGCAGAAACCTAAGGGTACAAGCTCAGAGCTTCTTGTTTGGAAGACTTGGTTTTCAGAAAAGATCTACTGCAGACCTAATTTCACCTTCCTGTACACTATGTGTATAAAAGCACGTGCGCACACGTGTGTGTGTGTGTGTGTGTGTGTGTGTGTCTGTGTCTGTGTGTGTGTGTGTTTTAATGAGCTATGACTGGACCTTTTCTGAGTGCTTTGGCCATTTTTCACACACTGAAAATCAGATTATATTAGCAGTGAAGAGAGGCAGTGTGTGCCCTTACTGCCAAGAACCTACGGTCATGAATTATTAGTAATTTGTCTGGGAGCTGTTAGCACAGGGAAAAAAAAAAAAAACAACCCTGATGCTGCTTTGATTGAGGCTCTCTTCTTCAGTCTTAAGGTATCCTATGAGCATTTGCACCAGCTTTGTGAAGGGGTAGGAAGTGAGGAGACACAGCTCAGCCCTGCCTCTCCCCACTCCTCTAACACCTTTCTCTTCCTCACCTCCTTCCAGGGCCTGTTGAAGATGATGTAATGAGGCATAATGGAGAGTAAGAGCTGGCAGAGGATGGATGGACCTACGCCTGGATCCACTAGACCCTTCTTCCGATGAAACCGTCAGTCATGACTGCGTGATGTTTGCTGGCCAGAGCTCTGACCCCATGAATATTGCTGACCTACCTGAGAATGCTCTAACTTCAAAGTGAGTGAGTGTCTCCTGCTCACTCACTCCTAGGGGGGCTTGGAAGAACCAGTACTCTCCCATTGCCTGCAGGATAGGCAAGAAAGAGAGAGAGAGAGAGAGGGAGAGAGAGAGCGAGGGGGGAGGGGCAAGCCAAGTGGTCAAGATGGCTCTCTGAACTGCAAACGCAGCCCCGTTCTGCTTTTCATGAGCTCTAGGGATCCCTGTTGTGGAGCTATGACACAGAGAAGGCATGCTTCGATGACCGTGGGAGTGAATCGGGTCGGGGGGCAAACATTCCCTTTCTCAGTAGTTTCCAGGCAGAGCGGAGCTGCGTGAGAAGTAGACCACAGTACAGCCAGCACTGTGAATGGAGCGCCTTTGGGGTCAAGGAGAGCTGGGGGCTCCTTTCCCCTTAGCACTCCCTGTGCAGCCACACTGAAGGTTTCTACAACTAACTGAGGACCATAGACATGTGGATAACAGACAGGGCATGCGCCCAACCTGAACACTCTCAGTGTGTCAGAACCAGAGGTGAATTTGGGACGTCACCCAGTCTAGCCCTCTTAGTCTTACAAGTAGGCAAACAGAGACACAGAGAAGTCAAGACACAGGCAGTTAAGAGCAGGGCCAGGACCCAGTCGGTCTCCTCACTCTCAACTCATTGTCCTTCCTATGGTCACCTTGCCACTGTGTGCCACCACGCTGGCGTGGGACCACGCCCTAGGGGAGGAAAGAGACACAAAGTACAACCGGAAACCTAACGTCTTCAGGGCCACCCCAGGTACTTACTCCTAACTCCTGTGGCTGTCTCTCCGCTCGCAGCATCCACGTGAATGAAATCACAACCGAGGGGTCCCCTGGTGAGATATTTTAGATACATAAATGCCTGGTTCTTGAGCCCCCTGTGGCTTCTGGCTCCAGGGTTTCTCAAGGTGACGTAAGGTGATTCCTGGCGCTATGACTCAGCAGCAACGTCAAGTTTCTCCTTTACTACCTTCAGACTCTGCGATTACTGGCTTCTCCCCTGGGAAAGCATGCCACTGAGACAACCTGACCCGCAGGTCAGGGCAGAGACCAGGAAGTGGCCGGGAGAAGCATCTTTTCGCCTAACAGCCCGGAGGGTAGTCACACAGAACAGAGCTGTTCATCTGGAACAAATGAAGAGGGAACGCTGGCTCCCTCCTAGCCCGATTCTCTCCTCTGAAGATAAACAAAGGGAAGAGATGGGGTTCATGGACAATGTGAATGACTCCAGCAGGCTTCTCACGGTGGTTCCGAAATAGCAGAAAACCTGGCCCCGGCACAAAGGGAGCTTATTGTTCTGGGGCAGCTGTGTCCCACTCAGGTCCTTTGCTGTACCGAAATGGGTAATGTTCCAACCGAGAGCTCAAAATCTTATGTCAGGTGATCTGAACAAGGCCTTTTGTTAATGAAGCACCTTGAGTAAGGTCACTGGCCAAATCAGCTCCGGGTGTGTGTGTGTGGGGGGGGGCAACAATGACACTTAGCACAGGAGGAAAGGGATTTTTATTCATGAGGGATCCCAGCAGGGAAAAGATACCTTTCCAGTTAATTTGTTTCCCTCAACCTTAATTTTAAACCCCAAACAGTCAAGCGTGCGTGGTGCTCTCTGTTCTCATTAATTAAAAAGAAAAAAAAAAAATAATCACAGCACTTGCAACTCTGCTAAGGGAGGTGTGAGACAAACATGGGGGGCTGAGTAGAGGTTAGGCCATTTATCATCTCAAGAGCCGGGAAGATTCCTTTCCGGGTTACACAAATACAAGATCTGAGCTTCAGGCTAAACAGAGCCCCGTAGAAGGCAAGGTGGGTGGACACGGGTGAAAAGAACCCAAGGAACACGGAGTGACTAGGTCATATTAGCCAGGTGAGGTTGTAGGCGCAGTTTTGTAAAGGTTCTTAAAGTGTGGGTGTTAAGAGGGGCAGTGGAAACCACCCCCACGCGTTCTGCCCAAACCCGAAGTTGCCAAAACAAATGCCATTTTCAGCCTTTCCTCACAGAGTCAGCCAATCCGCTGAGTATAAAACGGAGAGCAGAAGGGGTGGGGGAGGGGGGTTCCCCAAGCTGCCAGGTCAAGGAAAAAAAGTAAGCCCAAAGGATATGAATCAATTTAATCTCTTTTTTTGTTTCCCATATACAGTTACTTTCCCTTTACCGTCTCATCAAATATTCATTTTCAAGGGCTTCGCGCCACTTTATCTTTCTTGCCTTTGTCATCTGGACGAGCCAGTTGGAGTTTCTCAAAGAAAAGGCCCTTGGAATCAATCATTTGGCTTAATTAGACGGTATTCATCATGATTCCAGGATCAAGGCCCGTCACTTTTGGGGTACCTTGCATTTCATTCCAGTCACTGCTCTGGTGGTTTCTTTCTCTGCCAGAGGGAAGGGCCTGGCAATGGTGACCCACTATTGGAGAGCCAAGATAAAGAGATGCAGTGTCGGTTCCTGAGCCCTTTTGTCACTGAGCATTTGTCAGAAAGGCTGAGATGGGAGTGTCTTACCCTCTCGTTTATCAACCAGAAAACCAAAGATCAGAGGAGGACAGGGAACGCCTGAACTGTCTCAGCCTGCCAAGGGCCTCTTAGCTCTCATTCCACACCAGGCCCCCAAACCACCGGAAACTGGTTACTATGCCTACGCTGTTCTTACATGTCTCCACAGCATTGTAACGGGAGCAGGGATTAAGGCATTACACCTGGTCCCTGGATTGAATCCACATGGACTTTGGTGAGGTGTCAGAGCGGGTTCAAGTTGGCTGGCACTCTGCCCAGTAGTGCCTACTTGTGACTGGAGCAGGACCCTCACCCACACCATGAAGAGCTCCCTCTGGCTGAGAGGGTAGGGCTCTGCAAAGGGTGAAGGAGCCCTCAGAGACTGGTCACTCACTGAAGTGCCACAGCTGTGGTAAAATTCCCCACAGCCACAGTCACAAGACTGGATGGAAAGACCAGAGTTGACAGGATCTGTGGCCTGATACCACCTCAGGGCCTGAGGAGGTAAACTGACTAGTCTGGCTCCCTGGAAGCCGCTGTTTCCCACCGATTTCAACAGGCCCTTTGCTTTTCCTCTTTCTCAGGGTGGCACCTCAAACCATGGTCGGATTTCTGTACCCACCCTGAGAAGGGAAGGAGGTCTGCAGGTGCTCAGGTGTGCCGTGCCTTTTCTGATCAGAGTGGGCTCAGGGAGGGGCTTTTAAAGGCCATGTGACAGAAGAGAGAAATCTTTGGTTTTCATACTGAGTTTTCTGTTTTGTACAGTTCTCTAGACCTAGTGGGTGCCTCCTTGGATGAAGGAATCATCACCCAGATTTCCAGGATGGGCCGGGTGGGTATGAGACACTGAAAATGAAGCCCAAGGCTTGACCGACCACCCCATCATCCCAACACGCTCAAGGAAAAGCAGCAGGCCTGGGGAGCGTCAAGCTGACAGATGCCAGGATCTTCCATCTGTTGGGTTTGGTGCAGATGGGACAGACAATAAATATTCCTCAAGGCTTCCACCAAGGAAGTGATGGGCTCAGGAGAGGCCAAGGTTGGAGCCCTAGCTTTGCTAGAACTCGGGCCCCCAGCTTTCCCTAGAAGGTGTGATATTTTGACACCGTACTTGCTCTGTCCCGGTGATGGGGAGACACAGCGTGCAGCAGAGAGGACTGTGGTCTCCGAATGTATCATCTAAGACGTGAAAACTGCCAAGTGGCAGCTGTCTGGAACCTCGGGGAACTTACTGTTCTGACTGGGGCAGAATTTCTTGCCAATTCTGATCTCACACCCCACCCCACCCCCACCCTCCCTCAGGGCTTTACTCCTGCAGGACTAAATTGGCTCAGGAGCTTTGTTGTGAAAGCTTTCCAGGCCCCACACAAGTAGACTGCTGGGAAGACGTCTCCAGAGTTCTCACTTTCCATTAAGAACTCTGTGTTGCGCTTGAACTTTGCTTCTTTTTTTATTTTTATTTTTTATTTTTTGAGACAAGGTCCTATGTAGCCCACATTGGGCTCAAACTTGCTATGAAGCTGAGGATGACTTTCATTGAGCGTTAAACCCTCCTGCCGAGCACTGGGGCTTCAGGGATGTGCCACCACACCTAACTTCAGGCAGCGCTGGGGATGGAACTCAGGGCTTCATGCATGCTAAGCCAGGAGCCTACCCACTGGATGACACCCATAGCCCCATCACTGTTACTTTTGAAATGCTCACAACGTTTTGCCAGGCAGCCTCCATCTCCTCCCTCGTCTGTTCTACACTAGATGCTCCCCATGCCTCCTTTCCATTAAAGGCCCAGGACTCACAGCAGCCGTCTGCCATTCTGCAGCCCACGCCACCATGCAGTAAGCATGCCAATGACCAGGCAACCTCACCCACCTCTTTGAAGGATTTCTTTACCTCCACCAAGGAGTGCCAGTGTGCAATGGGCTTCCGTGGATATGCCAGCATCTCGTTCCAGTGGTCCCTGCCAAGGCCTTCGGCATTGATCCCCACTCTACAGACTCCTATGATCTCATTGTGGCCGACTCTGAGGGAGAAACAAAGGTCTTAGCATTCATTGGCCATTCAGACGCCCCCAGAAAGGGAGGTCTTTTGGGGGTGGGACTCTGTTTAGTATATCTAACTCAGAACCACAAGCTCTGAAAACCAGTGCTTTTGTGGGTGTTAGGCTACCGGTGGCCCCGAGGCTTGGCCCAACCTCTTAAGTAAGGTAAAGGGACTTAAAGAAGACAGCAAAGGCTACAAACATATCTGAAATCTCAGGAAACAGTGGCAGAAAGCCTGGCTGGGTGTTAAGAGTCTGTCTTTTCCCTTATTTGACTTGGGAAGTATGTTACGAGTCCTCTGGAGATTCAGGCACTTGGAAATAAACCAACCTGCTCTGAGCATCATTTCTCCATACCACTATTGTCTAGGCTGTGATTTATTCACTCAGCAAGAACATAAATCATCTCTCAAGTACGTGAGTCAAGCACCTACTATGCCAGAGAGGTTGAACTAAAAACTGAGGATTGAGGCTTTATTGTGTGATTTCTGTATCCTACAGCCAAAATTATTCAGGGAGAGGAGTCATGAGAGATGGAGTAGTTGAAAAAATATTTCTGAGCAAACCTTAGGAAGTAAAAATAAAAAAAAGAGGTGAAAAGGGAGGGGGGATTTAGTGGGGTGGTCATTTGGGGTCCAGAGGATGGGAGGTCTGTGCAATGAGAGCCAGTGGTGGTTTTTCAGAAGGGCAAGACCAGGAGAAAAGCAACCAGGCAGCTGTGTCCTGAGTCTGGAGGCTGACTTAGGGCGGAGAGTGATGGGGGCTTCATCGCCACCCTGCAGGAAAGGAGATACTAGAGCTGCATTTGAAAGGACAGAAGACAGGAGTCGGTGGCAAGCAGAAGAAAAGTAGTCGGGAATGAATTCAGGGAACCTGACAGCTAGAGTTACCCCTGATGGGACCAGGCCGGAAAGGGAAGCTGTAGCATTTAGTACGGGGAGCCCGTGCTCCTTTTCAAATCCCTATGTCTTTCTTAATGAAGCCAATGGGCCCCAAGTAGCAGGTCTGAGGTCAAGGGCCCCTATGCTGTCTTGGAGGAGAGTGATCAGACCCCTCTGGGCAGGCTCCTACCGATCGTAGTCCATCACGGAGATGAGCAGGCTCACTTGGTCCATGTTTTCTGGAGGGATGTCAAAGATGATGGCCTCGTTGTAGACGGGGTTCAGGGTGTTCTTTTTGATGGTTGTTTTCTTCTTTTTCAGCCTCCGCCCATCACACAGCAGGGAGACTTTAACATAGGGATCTGTGTCAATGAGGGCAATGCAAGAAGACAGTACATTAAGCTGATTTTTGTTGTTGCTGTTGTTTGGTGGATTTTTGACATGGGTTCTACTCTGTAGTCCAGGCCAGCCTCAAAGTCACAACCATCTGCCTGCCTCAGCCTTTCCAAGTGCTGAGGTGACAGGTGTAAGCCATCATTAGACAGATGTTTGTAAGCAGCGTTTGTCACAGAGGGACTGGATCCCTGGACCTCATGCTGCTCATCAGACAGGATCAGTGGGTTAAGATAATTAAGTCACCTTGTATTTATGTAGCACACCTGTCTCTGAGGACGCTCCACGCTTAGTAAACTCGGTCTTTAGCTACCTTTGTATTCTTGGAAGGGCGCCTAATGGAGTGTCACTAATTAGGAAAAGCAGCCCCAATTTAGACAAGACTCTTGTCAATGGTTATATAGTTCCTCGCCCTAAATCTCAGCTGCTCTCTCTTTGGCAGGAGAGCTCAAAAGATCATTGAAGCTAACAAAAGCACCATTTCTTTCACCTATACAGAATCATTTTTTCCTCTGGAGTTCTGCCAGCTTTGTAACCAAAGGATAAAGGGGTTAAGAATCGGATGCAGTGATGCCCAGGGGACAGCCACAAGTTAGAAAGAAGCAATGGCACCAGTCACAATGCTGTTCCTGTCCTCTCTACTCGAAGACATGATTTTGGGTCTCATTGTCCCAGTAATCTCATTTCCATTTGGAATCAAGCAGCAGGGATGTGGCCCTGCTTTGCCACTTCCCTGGAAGCCATTTCCTGGCTACTTCTGAGCAGTGAAGCAAGGAGCAACTGTGGCCAGGAGAGGGAGTGAGGCAGCCCACCTCCACCCCCAAAGACTCAGGGCAGCTGGTTGACATTTTATTTCTCAGTGGGATCTTGGATTCTCTCCATGATGCAAAGAGATGTCTTTTTTATTAAACTTCCACGTACCTCCTAATCTTCTCTCCCTTTAGCTTTGTGAATGGGTATTTCACGGTCATCTTTCTACCCTGAAATTTTCTACTCAGCCAAACGAAGGGACACCTATTATATCGCATAGCACAGGTGTCTCAGTCACCACCATAATTATTGTTTGTGCTGCACAGCTGAAGAAAGAGGACAACTCACAGGCAATAATAGCTTTGAGACCTTGATGTGTTCAGATGCCTTCTTGTCCAGAAGCCAGGGCTCATGGGAACCTGTCAGGAGGCCTGAGCCACAGTCGCCCCTCTCCTGGCTCTGTAGTTCTGAGGTGTGTGGTTGCGCCTCCTGAGCCCCTGAGCACCCACTAGGCCTTGTACCATTTGGCGTCATGCTGGGGAAAGGGCAGATGATGGCTACCGACAGAGTAAGAGCCAGAGAAACTGTACCCCTGAGAGATGAGCCCAACCACGCTCCAAGCCTTGAAAGCATTTTCACAGACATCCAAGTGGGCTGCTGACTAACCAGTGTGACGGTGGCAGCTGCGCCTTAGCCACGGGGACGCTTGGGTTTATGGAGGAACTGGGGAGACCATGAGGAGTTTAATCAACCTCCTATCTCTGACTGTATACTTTCAGGGACCCCCACTAAGGGGAGCGTTGGGAGCTTGCATGCCACAGCTATCTGGTTTTCACGGGCTCCTTTCCCTATGGCTATTCTCCAGGACAACATTCAGGTCTCCTCGAGTGAAAAGAGCCCGGCCCAAGACCCGTCTTTAATATTCAAGTCTTCCCAGCTACACACTGCTTTAGAAGGCATCTCTGGCTTTGCACCACCTTGTTCCTCTTCCATTCCTCGTTCCAGACACCCCATTCAGAACACACTTCCATGTAAGGAAAACACAGGCATAGCCACTCGTCCCATAAGCCACTGGGCCAGTGCCTTCTTCCCCAGCTCTGTCCACCATTCCTATAGGGAGTATCTGGTTTATAACACTGAGCGAGCAGAGTTCTTTCAGCAGGAATCAAGCTTTTGCCAGCATCCAAGAGGCTAATCAGAAATCAGACGTGACCGCTCCCCAGGGTGCTTCAGGGAAATGTTTGTGGCACTTTGTGGAGTGGAGGCCCCAGATGATCTTTGAGGCCTCTTCCTCTCTATGATGCCCTGAGTGCCAGAGGCCTGAAACCCAGCACCACATTCCTGTGTCACTGTGCGGGAGTCATCAGAATCCAGCATTTGGGACCTGCTCTGTGCTAAGAAATGGCCATCATCAGGCTTACTGCACATTTACAGTGTAAACCATTTATCATTGGTATCTCTGCTTCATAGACAGAAAAGAGGGATTAAATGACTTGCCTGGGAGTTGGCCCCAGGCTTGACCCCAAAGGCGCTTTTGATCACTGGATATAAAGCAGTATAAACCAGAGGCAGCAGAGACAAAAGGGTTAGCCCACACTTTCGCAGCCTACTGGTCTTTATTATCACTTTGTGCTATTTTTGTTGTCATGGTTCTAGGAAATAGGCTTAGATGGTTGATTCTGGGCTAGTTTAGGTCAAGGAGAACAGGAAGATCGTTGGCTTTAGAGGTCAGTGCTGCTGTGAGTCTAGAAGAGAACTTATGGAGCTCCATTTTTTTCCCCGTGTTGGTCCAATGGCAGAAGGCAAGGACAACCTCAGCCTCAACAGACAGACGAGGTAGCACTAGGTGCCCTGGTCATGCTGGTATCTACTCCATCACCTTGGGCCAGACTCACATGCGCTACATAAATTCATTCATTCACCTTCACTCATTCGTTCATTAGTCCGTACTTAATGAATGCCTATGACGTTTCGCGCATTGCTCTAGAGGCTCTGATGTTTTAGCATTTACAGAACCCAGCCAAGATTTAACAGGAAGGGAAGGGAAGAGGGAAAGCTGTGAAGGGAGAGGTTGGAACTTTTAACATTAAAAACAATGCTTTCATCCAAAACCATCTGATTTACAGCAGCCCTTGTCATTACCTTACGGCTTCACTCTGAGATCACACTCTAGCACATCAATTTGATTACTGCAGAGAAGACAGTGTTGGGGACCAGAGCAGCAAAATCCTATTTCCCTCAGCCGCCTCGAGAGTCCTTAGTGAATTTCTGTCCTCGAGTGCACCTATTTTGGTATTAAAATGAAATCTACATTGGCTGTATTTGAGGGAAGCTGGCTTGTTGTTGCCTGAGAGCTTTCCCCATGTCAGCAGAGGCTCATGGTGCTCTCTGCTGCATCCTGATACAAGTCAGCTGTTTCGGGGGGGGGGGGCGGGAGAAGGAAGAGCTCAGGGGCCCTCAGTGAGGGCTTTTGGACTGAAGTGGGCACTGTGGTGACTGTTGGAGGCTGGAGCGGGGACTTGAAAGGGATAAAAACAAACAAACAACAAAAAACAAAACAAACAAACAAAAGACCCAAACCTCTAAGCCTGAAACCTCTTTCTCCATCTTCATAAGGCCTAGGTCCAGAGGTTTTCAGCTGGACCATCATCTCTTTTCTTTTTAATCTCTGCGATGGTGGGTACTGAATGCAGGATTTTAGTCATGCTAATCAAGTACTCTCTTTAGCATGTGCTACTGTACCTGGTTCTTGTACTTTTGTGACAGGGTCTCACTATGTAGCTCAGGCTGGCTTTGAAGTTGCTATCTGCCTAGACTAGCCTCAAACTTGCAATTTTCTTCCTTCAGCATCCCAGAAGCTGGGAATTTAAGTGTGTGACACTGTTCAGTGTCACCACCATCATTCTTATTTTCCAGCACTTGTAATCATATTCCCAGGAGAATAAGTAATGAATGAAACACCTGGGAAATCCTTTACTGCCTTTTTATTCAAGTTCAGAGGTGCCTCCTGTGTGCTTTTACACTGATAATCAGAATGGTTTGAAGGGCCTCTGGGAAAACAAACTGAACCTTTCCCCACCTTCAGCTTCCTGATGCAGCCCCTTCTGGTCCGGGAAAACGCTTTGGAAGGCTTCACTTCTACACATCTCCAGACAGTCTGAACTATGGGGGAGGAGCTTTCCAGACCTCAAACCACCGCTTTGTTAACTTTCCCCTAGGACAACCTGCAAAGTGGCAGGAAAGGTCAAGCCTCTTGTACTACATCAAGCCTGCAAGTTTCTGCTGCTGCCTTCACACAAGCATCTCCCCGTGGCTGGAGCTGCACTAGATTTTTCCTTTATGCTGTGCTGAGGCCAGTGTAGGGGCTCTGCAAGAAAACCACAAACAGTCGAATACAGAGACGCTTTGCTTTCCAGCACATTCACTCCTTTGGCTGAGTTTGCAGACTGTTGCCCTAGGCCTGAGTAGGCCTGACTGACACTGACTGACATTCCAACTCCAGATAACTTCTGTAGGAACTGGAAAGGCAGCTGCTGCTAAGAAAGACACTAATAAAAATAGTATCTACCCAATGCTTACAAGTTCATGGATCACTGTGGATATTCTGAATCCAACCAGCGCCCAGCGTTAAATTAACCAAAACAAACTGCTACAGTTTAGATCTTCAACGTCCCTCAAGGATATGGAAGCCTCGGTCCTGTGGCAAAGTCATGGCAGAAACTCTAGGCTCCTGTGGACATGCCCTTGAAAGGGATATTAGGACCTCGGCCCCACTCCTTCTCTTTTTGTCTCTTAGCTGACATGAAGGAACAGGTGCTCCTAACAGGTGTCGCTGCCATGATGTATTGTGCTACCATAGGCCCAAAGCAGGAGGGTCAAATGACTGTGGGCTGAAACCTTTGAACTTGTAAGCCAAAGAATCTTTTCCTTAGTCAAGCCGGCTATCGCAGATCTATGCCCACACAGAGGCAGACCCTCAGTACAGAAACCACAGCTTTACATAGGAAGGAGGCTGGCAGAGTGGGCATAGATACAGGCAGTTTGTCTCCCAAGAACAGTGGCAATTCTTGCCCTTTCTCCCCGAATTCTCCTCTAAATCCCACTGTTTGGACTTCAGAGAGGCGAAACGATAACCCCCAGGGGTAAGAGAGGTACCTGAGTAGCCTGTGATGTCCATCGCCTTGAGATTGCGACACTTGATCACTGTGAGGGTCAGCCTGCCCGCTGTGGGCAGGTAGCAGAGGGAGAACATGATCTCTCCCAAGTCCACACTTTCCTGCAAAAGAAGCAGATGAAAGAGCAGGTGAGCAGTGTTTGCTAAGTAAGGGCTGTGGGGGAACTCTGGAGCCCAAAGCGTTTGGAACTGCAGTAGTGAATGTATTTAAAACCCAAGAGACTGGTCTAGTCTGGTACCTGGGAACAAAAGGCAATTACGGTGATGTCCCTTCAAGTGACCACCTCTTCATTATTGTTTCTTCTCCTTTTCCTGCTCCTCCTTCTTCTTCTTGATCCTTCTTCATTTAAATTTTGAGGCCAGTTTAAGGCTGACCTCAGACTTGCTCTGCAGCTAAGGATGATCTTGAACTTCTCACTCTCCTGCTTCTACCCTCTGAGTGCTGGCCTGGCTTACAAGTTTGCATCACCATACCTAGTTTATGAGTTGCTGGGCAAGCATTCCGCCAACTGAGCTCCAGCCCGTCCTTCCCACCTTTGATCAGATTCTGGTACTATTATTGTATCTGTCCCTGCTGTGGATACTAGCTCTCTGTGTGCCATTGGCTGCAGACTTTTGGTGTCTTTTATGTCCTGTTACTGACCCTCTGACTTCCTGCCTATCTAGTCACATGGTCAGAACACACGCTCCGGCCCCTGAATCATCCTTCTTCCAGGACATCTGCAACTCTTTTTTCCTCTGTTTCTCAGCTTATTTGTCTCTCAGCACCCGGCTGCCTTGGCCCCAGGCACTATCTTCCTGTTTAGAAGTAGACGTGCTGGGAACTGATACCATGCTGAGGCCATGCGGCCAACCAGCCAGATGTACACTGGTTATCCTGTGCTTTATGACCCGCCTCACATCTGCTCTGTCTTCTTCCCTAAAATATGGTGATCCTTCAGAAATCCACGCACACTCTCCCACCCCAGAATCATCCTGCCGAGGGATTCCCAGAAGGATTCTGAGAGAGCAGAGAATGTCCCTTCCTAGAAAGTCATAGAATCTTTCCAGAGAGAATGGCAAGCATGTCCATCTGTTGTATGACATAGCACCTCGCCAGATTGCTTTCTGTGCCTGCTTGTTGAAAGGGAGTGGGGGTAGACAGCTTAGAATTCAAAGATGCTGAACTGTCTCCCAGAGGTAAGTTAGTCAGGGGAGGAGGTGGAGAAAGAAGAGAAGGTCAGAGTTTGAAGTGGTTCTGATTCTAGATGGGGCCTTCTACTTGTTCATTCATCCGCCCATTTATTCAGCCAGAAATATTTATTGAACATCTGTTATGTGCTAGGTGTTGATTTTATGAAGAACAATGAGACAAAAATCCCTACCTTCACAGAGCTTGCATTTTATTAGGGCCATACATACTGTATACAATTTTTTAAGGGCAAATAAGTTAGTCAAAAGTATTAAGGGGGAAAAAGGTCAGGCAGAGAAGGGGGTTAAGAAATGACTGTGAGGAGGGGGGTGGTGATACTTGAGGAAATTTTAGCCAGGTAAGGACTCCCCAACTACACCCATTTGTTCATTGGCTGGTTCATTCTTCTCTTTTTTTTCCCCCAGATTTATTTATTTATTTATTTATTTATTTTTATGTGTGTGTGTGTTGCCTACATGTACGTATGTGTAGCATGTGTATGCCTAGTGCCTGTGAAGGTCAGAAGAGGGTTTCATAGCCTTTGGAACTGGAGTTACAGGCGGTTGTGAGCTGCCATGTTGGTGCTGGGAATCACCTAGGTCCTCTGCAAGAACAAGTGCTCTGAACCGCAGAGCCATCTCTCCATCCTGGGTTGGCCATTTCTTATTTGCTGAGTGCTTCCTGGAGGCATGTTTCAGGGCTGAATGGATATAGTCCCCACACCCACAAAACATGCATAGTCTGTTAGGGCATAACCGGTTCAAAGATGGCACTAGAATTCCCACCTTTATCAGATGGTCTCCCGTTTTCCTAGACCCTTCATCAAGGGAGGAAGACACAGAAACTGCCCTTTGCCCTGACACCGGGGGAACATCACCATCCCCTTCCTTGCCTGAGCTCCATCTGTGAGGTCACGGCACATCTGGACAATGTACCATCTTTGTCTGAAGTGACGAGATGTAAGCAGAAGTCTCTCTCTCCTTATTTCCCTTAACAGTACTTTAAGTCTGACCCTACCCAAAGTTCCAGAAATGGTTCCACCCTTACTACATACAGTAACGAGCAACACTATGTGCTGTTTGCTTGCCTCCTAAGTCCTTTGCTGATTTCCCTCAGTGGGCCTTAGCATAGCCCTGCAAGGTGGATGCCCCATTATGCGTGCCTCTCACTGGAGGAAATGAATGTTCCCGAAGTTAAGGACTTGCCGGAGGTTGCATGACTAGCAAGTACTTTAGTGCCAGACATTCATATGTCAATGTCCCTGCTTAGACACCTTCAGCTCTTCCCCAGTTCAGCTTCTAAATCAAGACTTTACATCTTAGTTTGTCTGGGGGCCTTGAGCAATTGAGGTCTTTCTTACTTCCTCATCTTTTTCTCTTGTGTATGCCAGCCTCTGCTCCACATAACCTGTCTAGCTTTAGTTACTTCTGCCGAAATCCTTCTCCCTCTTCCCCTTGCTTAGACAATGCTGCACCTAATGAATAGCTTATGAGAGTCACCAAGTCACTCTCTTCCTCCATTGTGCCCTCCCCTATCGTGTACTAACTGACAATAGGCCCTTGTGGTGTGGGATCCTTGCCTTACAAGACATGTATGCTTTGAGAGAGCAGACAGCACACACGAGGACCTGCAGATGCCTGCAAGAAGTAATTTCAGCCAAAAGAATGCTGGCAGGAAGGATTCTCTGTATCCATGTCATGAGCAAGGCAGGGCCACGGGAGGACTTCTGGAAGCCCCTCTAACAGGCTCTGCTAACAAAGGCGGCTGTCGCCAGGTCCCCATCATTGCCGCGCTACCATAGCAGGGTGGCTCCTTCATCAGCGGCTCCTTTCAGGGAGTCAGAGATGGTTTGTTGATGAACTGGGTGATGGGCTACAGGAATCCATCTCTGTGAATAGCTCTCAAGGAGGGTTCCCTCAGGGGAGCACTGGCCCAAAGGGCCCCCTGTTTGCAGGGGTGTCCTTTCTTAGGGGACTGTGAAGGCATGTGGGTATTGGGTTGTGGTACAGTATGGAGCCCACAGGCCCTGTCCCCAACGGTGACATTCACTCTCCACTAATGGCCCAGACAATAACGGGAACTGGCCCAGATTCCATCATGATTTAAAGAGGAAATGAGTCTGGGGCCGAAGCCCAGTTCCAGGGGCTCCTGTTGTTTCAGTCTGGGTCTCCCCGGCCTGCTGGCAAGCTGGCTGTTGTGATTTAGTGGGCTGAGGGGTATTGTTCCACTTCACAGGCAGGCAACACAGGACTGGGTTATTTGCTGAAGCGAAGCAGGTTAATTCTGAGTAAACTGAGGTGGGAGGTAAACAGCCAGCCAGCCTCTGCCGGAGCCGCCCTCCCTGGTGGGAAGCTGGGCCACTGCCCCTTCTCTGCTTTGACCTCTGTCACAGGTTTCAACCCACTGCTACATACCTTGCCAGCCTTTTATCCTCACTGAGACTCTGCCCTTTAATAAAAACCAGGGTGACAGGGGCTGCAGACCAGCTGGTGCCTTTCTGCTTCCATCTCCACCTGACGTCAGAGGCTGCCGCAGGGCAGACTAGTAATGAGCTCAGTGAGGGAGAGGTCACTGATGTCCACAAAGTGGCAGAAATGAGCCTTGCCCTCCTCTACCAACCCAGGGGCTGATAAGGCTAGTCTGAGCTCACTAGCAGCTGGCTTGCCGTTTTGGCTGAAGCAGGGAGATGGGCCTGCCCACAGAAGAGGAGAAGAAACTGGCTTCTGCCCATAATAACAGCATGCTTCAGGCTTCAGGGTCCGGGGTGCCTGGACAGCAAGATTCTGAGGCATTGTAATGTTGCTTTCATAGGCTCCACAGTGACAACCTGCCACAGATCATGAAAACATTTCTTACTCCTTGATGCACTTAATATAGCCCTAGACATAGTAAGTGATGATGATGATGGTGGTGGTGGTGATCATGATGATAATGAAGATGATAATAAATCCTATAGTGTGCTGACCAGGGAAGAAAGAACAGTGAACCACAAACCAAGAGATCTAAACTTTTAGACCCTCTGTCGTTTATTAGCCATGAGACCTTGAACAAGTCATTTTATATCTCTGAACTCTCACTTGTGAAATGAAAGGTTGGTATCCGATGATCTATCCTGCAAGCCACAAGACCTAAGAGTTCATGTTAGAGAATCTAACCTATCAACCATCAACTGCTGAGATGGTCCAAGGATGCTGAGCTATTGTCGACTGCCAACCTCAAGGAACCTAGCGGTTTACAGTCCAAATGCTCTCAGTTCTTCAGCCCTCACAGCCTCCCAAATGTTCTGCTCTTCTCCAGGGCTAACCACGCTGCTTCCTAAACAGGCAAGGAATGGCGTCAGCGCCCGAGTCCACCTGGGGAATCCAGGCTGAGCAAAGCAAGAATGATGCCTCCCCGTCTCTTAGAGAACACTTCTATTCTCTTAGTCATTAAGTAGCTTGTCTGAATCTCTCATCATCAGCAGAGAGGCATCTTCTATACTTTCAGGAGAGCCACGGGAGACCTAAAAGGCTCTTGGAGACACTGGCCAGGAAGTGCTGTTAAGTTACTTTGGGCCAAGGGGAAGGGAGGATGGAAGCCAAATTGGCTCTGATGGGTAATGAAGCGTGCAGTGAGGCTTCTGAGGCCTGAGGTTTAGGGCTGACATACACACATGAATGAGATATGGAGATGGGACCCTGTCTAAGCCAGGCTAAGTCCCCTGGTGTCCGTGTCTTTCTCTTCAGCCCGTTGGTCACAATGCAGAACTTGAACATTAATTTGGGGATGCTATGATGGATGCTTGTGTTTCTCACCACTGTAGGCCCTTTGAGAGTAGAAACAGGATCTGGCTTCACTTATCATTTCACCTTTCATGTCTAGCCCAGGGCCTGATGGATAATAGATAAGAATATGGATTTTGGATCAGGAAGCTCTGGGACCAAGTTCTAACTCTGATTCATGAGTAATACAACTTACGCAACTTTTCGTAGACTTGGGGCTAATATCCAACCTACCTCCTAGGGTTATTGAAAAGATTAAATAAGGTGATTCATGCAATGTGCTTGGCTTAGTGTTCAGCACTGAGTAAGTGCTCTCAGTATGGATTCGCTGTTGTAATTATTACTTTTATAGAAACTTCATGTTCCCCAGACAGAGAGAGAGGAGAGGAAGGCAGTCCATGCTGGTTTGTGTAATAATATAGGCACAATAACAGAGCTGTGGACCAGATGTGGGAGAGCAGAAAGAGCGGTAAACCCAGGCAGAAGTTTCAGGTCAGGCTTCCACCGAGGGGCTGATGATTGGTATGCTCTAGGAACCTGTTAGCAGACGGAAGCAAGCAAGACCCTCCAGGCATGTGGATCTGCAGTGCGTGATGACACGGTGGGACATCAGAAGTTCTGTAAGGCCAGAGGGTGTGGCGAGGGAAAGGATGGAGATAGATAGTAGCCCAGATAAGGTGGGAACAGGAGCGGGGCCCATCCCTGTGTGCCTCCTGGCCTACACAGAGACTTTGCCCTTGATTCTTCAGGTGATAAGAGACTCTACATCCATTTCTTCTGTTCCCAACTCACTCCTTGCTGTTGCCTTCTCCCCAGACACCACAACATAGACCATTCCTACGTGGGTCTCTATTCATCTTACAGATACGAGATGTGTGTTTGTGGGGGTCAGGTAGGGAGTGAGATGGTGTGATGGTAAGTCAAAACTAAATCCCTCTGGGTAATTGTATTGTAGGGGATGGAGGCAAAGCTAGATGAAGCCTGATGTACCCCAGGGCATGAGGGAGCCAGCAACACTATAGAGGGCAGAGAAAGGTTGTAACAGACACAGTAGCTTTCAAAGCTAAGGAGGAGATGGCAGCCAAGAGCAGAAGGAGAGCACTCAGTAAAAGGGCAGCAGGCCAGGAGCTTATGGGCCTGGTGCCCAGAGAAGGGGCTGCGGCTTTGCCCTGGGCATAACGAGGAAGGAGGAAGAGGCTGGGGGAGGCTCTGGAGAGATGGAGGAAGCCTCGATAGTCTTCAGGTATCATCCCCTATGAAAAGCAGAGTCCCTGGAGGAGCAGAAGGAGGTGGGGGTGAATCTCAGAAGGTGGGGAAAGAATGTGAGGCATAAAAAGAGAGAGTGACCCTAGATTCCCACATGGTCATGCAGGACCTGTGTTGACTTCTCTAGGTGACCCTAGACCCTGAAATGTTCCCCCTCCCAATGGTACTGTCTTAGCTCTGAGCCATAGTATCTCTAGGGCTTCCTCACCACCCCCTCTGCCCACCCATCAGATCTGTCCTCTCTGGAACCAAGAATGTTCTTCTCTTACTCAAAACTCCTCAATGATTCCCCACTTCACGGTTCCTGTGTAGCTGGGCAACCTCTTTTTCATGTGCAGTGTTATCCAGAAGCCCGAATACCCACAACAGATGGACAGTGGCTCTGACAGGGGGTCCAGAACCTCCACCCTCAGCCTCCCGTGACCTCCTCGAAGCTTCTATGGGTCAGTGTGAAGACCACATGTTCACAGAATCCTGAGCTGGTCCTGACTCACCTTCCACCATTTTCTCCCAGTTGCCCTACACCCGGCCACAAAACTGAAAACTTTATAGAGAACTAAACCTTTATAGAGAACCATCCCATCCTGGGTGCCTATGTCCATCAAGCTCCATCCACAGTCGCACAAAAGCCTCATGAGATGGGCACTGCTGGCATTCCTCCCTCCCCATCTGAGTTACTCGTTCTGTTGCCATAATGAGAGACCCTAGCAAAGCAACTTAAGGGAGAAATGGCAACTCGGGCTCACAGTTCAAGGTTATAACTCGTCGTGGCTTGAGGGTCCTGAGGCAGCTGGTCACAGTGCGTCCTCGGGAGAGAAGGAAAGAGCAGTGTGTGCATGCCAGCTCTCAGCTTGCTTTCTTCACTTTATGCCACCCAGGATCCATGTCCAGGAAAGGGCCCCACCCACAGCTACGACGTGTGTCTTCCTATAGCAATCAACTCTATCAAGACAGCCCCTTCCCAGGCATTCCCAGAGGAAAAAGCTAAATAATCCTTCACAGGTGTGCCTGGTGCCTTGCCTCCTGATGGTTCCAGATGCTGCCAAGTTTGTAATGAGCACACCTGTTTCCTATGTGGGCACACTGAAGTCAGAGGTGATACAAGTGGACCCAGGACACAGTTCTCAGTGACAGAGCTAGGTTGTGAACTCAAGCTAGCGAGCCCACACTTATAGCAACTGGACCAAATTGCCTCAATTCTCTCCCCCTCCTCAAACTTTCCTCAAATCTTCTGTGCCTCAATATCATCACCCTGTTCTTTCCATTGCCTAAAATGAAGACTCATTGCTTCTTATTGTCATCCCGGATAACACTGGTCCTCCCAGACCAGCTGTCCTGTGACCTCCTCTTGGGTCACCTTCTGTGACCGCCTGGCCTTGTTTGAGGGTAGGTTCCCATGACCCTAGAGACAAGTGTGGCACATGCCATAATGAAGAGGCGGGCTTCGCTCTAAGATAAAAGCAATAGGACCTAGTGGCCCGCTGGATGACGGGGCTGGTGTAGAGGGAAGAGAGTGGCACCTAAAACGCCCCACACCCGCATGGCTGGCTTGGCTTCCTGCTGAGAGAGAGCGAACCAAGGAGGTGGGAACTCTTTCTCAGGGTGACAACTGGGGCTGCCTGCTGTGAGCACCAGGCCTGGGGGATGGTTGATTTTCTGTGTCCCTCTGGCCTAGGTTTCCAGGGCTGCAACAAGAAAGCAGAGGTGGAGAGATGGGCTGTTCTGCTGTGTTGCAGGCTCTGCTTGCTCGCTGCTTCCGGCTGGGTGTTGGGGCAGGTTCTGTTTGTTCAGAGTTCCCTGCCTGCTTTTCTCTCACAGGAGCTTCTCTGCCCCAGAGCCCTTGCAGTGTTATGAATAAATGATCAGTTAGAACAGAGGTGCCTTAAAGGAACTCAGTACTCTCGCCTCTGCTTCAATATGGATGCCAAGAGCTTGGGGTGGCTGTAGGGGAGCCCATGACTCATGGGGAGCAGAGATACAAGGAGCAAGAGTGAGGTCACCCAAGCTGCGCTTGATCTTAGGGGACCCACTGAGAGACTAAAACACATCAGCGGGTGGCAAATATTTGAGTATCTGGACATCTTGGGGGACACCTAGGAAACTTCCTCAGCCTCTCTTTTGAACTTCCCATTGGCAAGAGGTTCAGAGTTCCACACATGCTGGGAAGGCAGCTCTCTTCCTAATGACTTCCAGAAGGTAGGTGGAGATGGGAGAGGGGACACTGAGCATGGGAGGAAGGGGGCTTGAGGATAGCACAGTTCGGGGAAGTTCTGGAAGAAATGGAGGCAAGGCCTGGGAAAGCCAGGAAGATGATTTGTCCAAGAGAGGCCAGGTTGGGGGCTTCCCCTCCAAGAGCAAGATCTGCTCTTGCTACTGGTTTTTTCATTAATGACATATGGGGGTGGTAGGGAGGAGTAAATGGCAAATTAGTGATGCTAATGAAGAGAATCTGTCTTCATTTCTTGCCTGCAAGTTATCCTGCCAGGTGGCTGTCAGTTTTCCCAGGGAGGAAGGTGGCGTCTCGGCAGTGAGTGATCTCAGCTCTCTTTCCCTCACTGGGCTGTGGTGACAGGGTCTCCCTGCAGGAGAACAATTGCTCTGGTCCCAGCAGACAGTCCCCTAGGGCAGGTGGGCAATGTTTCTTCAGAGTTGCCCTGAGGTGGTAAGTAGACAGAGCTCTGGTCTGAGACGAAAGTGCACGCTTGTCCGCTTCTGCTTGTCAGCTTCTCTGACTCCCGGGTCTCTTTGGAGATCTAGGGCGGGGCGCCCTGATGGTTTCTTTACCAACCTCCTGTTTCTCTCACTGCAGAACCTCTTGGTCTTGCTGAACCTCCTCTGCCCCCCCCTTCCTATTGTATGGATTATTCCTGCCCAGCTCCTCTGTGGCTCTTCCTAGAGACCCTGCCTCTGCCCACTGGGTTCTCATCATTCCTCAGGCCTGGGGAGTCCCCTCCCCTCAGGCATCATGACGCTATCACTATGAGTGCCTATCACTCTAGTCATAAATCCTGGGTTTGTGAGTCCTCCAGGGATCACTCCTAGGCTCTAAAACAGTGGTTCTCAACCTGTAGATCAAGGCCTCTTTGGGGGTCGAAACCTCAGAATTCACAGTGCTCAAGGTTGAGCTTTCTAACTTTCATTTACATTTTTTTTTCTGTTTTCTCCTTATTGGTAAGTGTCTCTTTCATCTGCCTCAGCGCTCCAGCCGGAAACGAGAAACTATCATGAACCACACTTCTCTTTTTTTACATTGAGTTCTTTACCAAGCTTAGCAAATTCTGCCTCCAAATCTCAAGTCCCTCACCTCTCTCCATTCCCCATGCTACAGGCATGTCTACCCATGCCCGCCTGACCTCCTTGCTTCCCTTTATTCCCACTGCCCTTGCACCTGCTTAACCCTCCAATGGCTTCCCCCATGCTGTGGTTTGAATGGGGAGTGACCCCCCAGGTGAAGGCAATCCTTAGGGAATTTGTGAAACATTTAGGAGGAGGGGGCTGAAGGAAGTGCACTGTTAACGCACAAGCAGGGAAGGCTATAACCAGCCCGGGCCCTCTGGGTGGGCACAGTGTAACAAGCAGGGCTGCATTCTATCCCCACCACAGAAGAGCTTGCTACCTGCATTCCAGGCCAGGATGGATGGTATCCCCTCAAACCACGAGCTCAAATTATTCCTCTCTTGTCTCTGTCAGATGTTTTGTCACGGCAATAAGAAAGATAAATAACACTTTGTATCAGGAGAAATGCTCCCAACTCTTATCAAGACAGGTAGGGCCAATATTAATGGTGCTAACACTTCAGGCCCAGACTATTTCCAAGCTCTTCCCAGGCCCCGGGGCTGCCTCAGGACTTTGCACACTCTGCTCCTTCTGGTGTGTGGTCCAAAAGGACATGGACTTACCAGGATAACAGAGAGGCAGATGAGGTGTTCACACACAAAAGTGAACGAGACACTCACTCTTAGATTCACGTAAACCCCAGAAAATGGCTGCCCTTTAGCTATCTTCTTCCCTCCAGCTATTTCGTTCACCCCACATAGTTCTGACCCTCCCTATGTTTTATTCACCACTGTATTCCCAGCACTGAGTATGTGTCTGGTACATAGCACATGTTGCCAAGTATTTGCCACACGACTGAGCAATTCCACACTGCCATGCTCTTGACTAGCTAAGAAGGTGACAGGAAGCATAGTTGTTAAGTGGGCTGGCCATGTAGCTCAGTGGTAGAGCACTTGCCTAGCATATGTAAAACTCCGGATTCAGTCTCCAAGCAAGGGACAGTCAAAGCAAATAGAGTTGTTGAGCTGGAAGAGCCACTTGTATCACCTTGGCCCTTGTCTCCTCAGGAGTGCTGGCTAGGAGAACGCCTCAGGGGAGAGCCCTGCAGGTGTTTCTCAACACTGGCATGATTTCTGTGTGAAGGCCACTTCCAAGAGGTGGGGTCTTAGGCTGGCAAAATGGTTCATCGGGGAAAGACACTTGTTATATAAACCTGATAACCCGAGTTTGATCCCTGGACCCAAGCAAAGATGGAAAGCAGGAGAAACAATTCCACAAAGTCATCCTCTGGCCTCACACACGTACCATGACATGCACATACGCAGATAACACACACACGCACACACAAATGAGGTTTTAAGGGATGATTGATTCCACAATGGGATCTAGAAGGTCCAGGAGCACAAACTGTTGGCAAGTATTTCCTCGGTTTGTAGAGGAAGAGAGAGAGAGAGAGAGACAAACTTTCGAAGTCGTCCCGCTTCAGACCCTGTGCAACGCAACCCAAGTCACTGAACGCCGAGGCCGAGCAGAAGCGATTCTCCTAGACGACCCTCTCCCCTGTCGGGCTTGGACAGCTCTGCTGACTGAAGCCTCAGCTGGTCCCGGCCCATGTGGAACAGCCTGTTCTGTACCACCGTCGGCACCATGAGGCATGCTGAGGAGTTAATCTTTAGCCAGAAAATGGTTCACCCAAGCTTAGTGGGTTTAAAAGTAATGATGCTTAATTCTTTATGATTTAATCATTATTATAATTCCCAGGTGCACTTCTTTGATGAACACCATCCACAGCACTTGGAGCTTATCAGAACTGCCTGTCATGAGTGGGCAGGGCTCTGGAGTCTGTTCCAGCAAGAGCTAGGGATGTCAGGAAAGTGACAGCCATTGCGGCTAGTCCGAGCAGAGGTCCTCAACCTTCCTGGTGCTGTGACCCTCTAATACAGTTCCTCATGTTGTGGTGACCCCGCAACCATAAAATTATTTTCCTTGCTACTTCATAACTGTAATTTTGCCACGGTTGTGAATCTTAATGTAAATATCTATGTTTTCCAATGGCCTTAGGTGGCCTCTGCAAAAGGGTCATTTAATGCTGTACCAAGGGAGTGTGACCCACAAGTTGAGAACCACTGAGTTAGAGGAACCAACCGAGTAAGGACTTTCTGGCCAGCATTTTAAAGTTTTTTCAAGTTCCTTTTGACACCTGCCCCCCTTCTTAATGACAAAAATCAAAGTAATGAAAGAGAGAGAATTTACAGTTGTGGAGCGTCAACTAGGGACCACGCCGAGAAATTAATATGTATTCAGTTCATTTCACTCAGAGGAGCCTGTTCTCACAGGCATCTTGTCTTGGGAACCAGAGGAGTTAAATAACTTGCTAAGGCCTGAGTGGTCCATTTGGATTTGGCCTCAGGTGTTAACTCTGAAGGCCTGTCACTGCCTCATTTCCAGGGAAGACGGGGGAAAGCTTCTAGCAGCAGGCAGAACCCCTGAGTACCGCCACACGGCAGCTGTGAGGAAGGACCTGGTACACTCCGTACAGACCTCTCCACGGGAGCCGTTGGCATGCAGCTACCATTATCGTGGCGAGGAAGCCCATCCGTGAAGGAGTGCTGAGCAAGTGTCGCCTCCCCACAGCCCGCAGAGCTGGACTCTGCCTTCTTGTTGGCTTTCTTAGGTCTTGAGGAGGGACAAGGACATAGTGTGCCATCCCCACAGGCTTCTTGGGAGAGTGGAAGGCGTCAAATCCTCAGAGATTGTCCCCTTACAGTGTGAACTCTACCGTCGACAATGAGGCCATCCCAGCCACGTGTCACTAGGCAGCGAGGCACAGGTAATCAGCTCCTCCGGTCTCAGCTGGAAAGACTCATTCCCACCTTTTCCAGCAGTTTGACACCTCGAAGCTCAGGAAGCCATCATCACCTTGGCGCCCTAGACAGTGTTTCCAGCAGTGTTTACGCCCCGTTTTCCCTGGCTACTGTGTACTGTTTCATCTACTGTACCATTATGCTTTTTAAAGCCTGTATCCATTTCTTCTCATGCAGCTCAGGATTCCTTGACTTCACTAAGGAGTAGAGGCTGGCCCTAAGTTTCTGAACCCCCTGCCTCCAATTTCTAGGTGCTGGGATTTTGGGATGCACCACAACTCTTGGGTCTTGTATCCATGTTTACTCTACCTACTTTTCTCCAACAAAACAAAAAACAAACCTGTTTTCTTGGTTTTTAAATCTTCCAGCACTTGAGTGACTTTGACCTACACTCAGCATTAGGTATAAACAAAGAGCTTGCAACTTGAGGTTTGTTGAGGAGCTGGGGTCTTGGCCTTTTATTTCTTCTGAGGGATGGGGAGTCCACTACAAGGGGGTTGGAACAAACACCCTGAGAAGATGCGTACAGGGTTTGGGGTTCTGCTTCCCAGTGGTATAACTTAGAAGTCACCCCTCTGGAGCTCTCTGACTGTAGGCCATGGGTGCTGCTGTCATGCTTGAGGTAGCCCTTCTATTGGGCAGGTATTCCGGGCCCCTGATTCTCAAGCATATGGGAGAGCCTCAGGGCGGGCCTGGCCAGCTGCTCACAGGCAAACCACCTGTGTGGTTTGTAAACTTGCTGCTCTCCCGCCATGTTAGTTCAGCTGGTGGCTCTGTCCTCCCGGCTGGCTGTTCCATCTGCCTGCCCTGTGGGCTGAGGGGCCAGGTGTGTCCTGTGCAAGCCTGAGTCAGCACGTGGGAGAGGAAGGAGCAGCTGCTTTGGGGAGAGGGGGCTGTTCCTAGCATGGCAAGTAGGCCACCATCTGACCCAGGCTCCTAAAGTTGTAACTAGCCTTACAGCCCCAGGAACGCTGTGCTGTTTTTTAGCCTCACCCATCAGACCAAATGAGACTTGCAGGCCAGGCTTCAAATTCTAGCTCAGGTTCCCCAGCAACGGATGAACTTAGGAGAAACATTAAACTGAGAGACAAGGGTCTGGGTTCAAATCTCAGCTCGGTGCTAACAAAGCATTATGTGCAAATGTTAGCAAGACTAAGCGATGTGTGGCAGGTCAGCAAGCTGTTGTTCCCGGCTGTAAAACAGCTCTGGGCCAGCTGACCTCCCCTTCCCCATGAAAGGGCGTGAACTCTGCGGCCAGATGATGAAAGGGTGCTCTTGCAGCCCCTTTTCATGCTATGCTGCATGTGATTCTTCAGTCATTCTGTCACACTTTAGGCCTCACTCCTGCTGTGGAGCTGCTAGCTACGGGTGGCTTCTTCGACCTCTGAGCTGTTTTCTGACAATTCGTCACCCCTCCGTCAGAAGGCAGGGCAAGTGGAGGATAAGGATAGAGGGAAAGGGCTCAGGATCCTGAAGACACCGGAGGAAGGACAGGGCTCTTCATTGAGAGCTAGCTCTGAAGCAGGCCCAAGGCCTCCCTTCCTCCTCCTGTGAGCCTGCCTAGGAGGACATGATGAAATGCCAGATCAGCTCCACTATTGTAACGCCTCCAAAAATTATAGGCCGCATGTTCTGCCAGAGCCAGTAAATGGCACCCACTGGTGAGCAGGTGACACAAATGGTTATTTCCTTCTTTCCAGGCACTGAGTGCAGTGGCAGAGTGGTGAGGGAATGAGGCTCAGGCTAGGAGGAAAATGCGGGTGGGGAGGGGAGCAGCCATGAGAATTCTCAAGGCTCAGCTTTCCTCCTACCAGAGATGAGGCCTCAGAGCTACAGCTGGGGGTGCCGGAGTTCCTCAAAAGGTTCCGGGTCTTTTCTCTGGCTCTCAGAAGAAGTTTCTCTGCCTCAAAGGGGCATGGAATACTGAGCTATCGGCTCAGGAATAGCCCCTTCTGGCATCAAGGCAGGGTGTCCTGCGGGCCACAGCCCTGGCCCTCAGGCTGGCTATTCCTGGGTTCATTGTTGGGGGCAGCCTGGGCTCCTTTCCTAAGTCAGACCCAGCGTTTCCTAGCCTCCCACATAACCACCAGCATGTCCTCTTTCGCCTCTCTGACTTCCCCTCTCACATCTGCCTCTCTAGCCACCCAGCCATCTCCTGTCAGTGTCCACTGAGGTGAATCTTCCTCTGGGTTCAAACAGGGGTGGAATTAATCGGTTCCAGGCAGACCCGAGTCCATTCTTTCAAAGCCCGGTAACAGGAAATCATCTGTTCCTGGAACTGGGGTGGTTCTATGAATCTGTGACCACACCCTGGATTTTGCTCTATTCCAGGCTGCTTTTGTTCCTGAGGGTGACAACTGGATCTGCCTCACCAACCCTCTCTAAAGACTGTGTGGCGAGCTCAGCTCTTCTACACCTTGTAGATTCAGCGTAAAAACTTGTCTGTGGTAGTCAGTGTTGGGAGTGCCAGGTTCCTGGTGATGACAGAGACTCCTTCTCCGCTCACACATCAGGCAGGAGAAGGCTTTGAAGGGTCACACAGCCCAGCTGATGTGAGGCTAAGTGGACATCCCATACTGCAAACTCTCTGCTCATTTTTCTAGTCCCATCTCACATTCGTCAGTGCAAGGCCAGGGCTCAGGGCTTCCCAGGGGAGAGCTGAGCACCTTGGGTTCCAGGGCCTGCCTGCCTTAGACACAAAAGGGAGATGGCCCATAAGTTAGAGAAGACACTGCTCATTGCCACTGTTTACCTGACACTTGCTCCATGCAGGCTGCAAGGAGTCCAGTGTGGGTTCTCTTCTGCCACATCCAGCGTGGCTTCTCAGAGGCCCTCCTTACCCATATAACTTCCAGAAGAGCAAACAAACAGATGGCGAGTTAACTAGCCTGCTTAACTCATCTTATGGAGGTGCAGCTCCAATCCAGGCAGCCCCGACCCAAGTGCCTTCTCTTTAAGCCTTATGCCAAACCAGCCTGGTTCACTGTAAGGTTTTCAATGACAGTTACTGTTCATTCCACATGTTATCTGAAGCCCATAGCTTCTGGAATCTCAACCAACTCCACGGACTCATTAAAAAAAAATTCTCTTTACAATAAACTCATTTGCAAGGTGCATGTTGTCTAGGGACCCATTAATCCCAGCACTTGAGGAGGCTGAGGATAGGAGATCGAGACCAAGGCCAGCTTGGTCTGTACCAAGTTTTAAAACCTAGCTCACCTGAGCTGACAAGATGGCTCAGTGGGTAAAGCCCTTGCCACACCAGCCTGACAACCTAAGGAACACGTAAAGCTGGAAGACTAGAACCAACCCAATGAAGTCATGCCTCTGACCCTCATGTGCATGACACATGTAGTCCACACACACTTATGACAATGACACTAAATTTAAACTGCTTTTCCCAAACCCAGCTCATAAATTTGTTGTGACAAATAAATGAAAATTTTTCTGTCTGTCTGTTTTGTGTTTAAGCTGGGTCTCTCCGTGCAATCCTGGCTGATGAGGCTAGCCTTGGCAGAGCCTGGCCTTGTCATGGTCCTTTTGCCTGAAACTTTGCTAATTGGAGGCTGTGGTTACTCCCACTTTACAGACGAACAAACTGAGCCTCAATAAGATGAGCAAAGTTTCAGAATTCAAAAACTGAGCTCTGAACATGCTGATGTGTTGTTTTCCCTTGTGCCTCCCATTCTAGAACTATTTTTCCCCCTAGCCTCTGGTTTATTTTACTTAATGGATGCTGAGTTCCATGCTCATGTTTCCCTCTCTGCTTTAGCTGCCGGATGCTTCAAGTGAAATGTGAGGTCCCCAACTCAGCAGTATCTGGAGGCAGGGCATGCCTGCTGTCTGGAGGTCCGGGCAGGATTCCATCTGCCATTTTTTCCTTTATCTATTTGCTACTGTTGCATGAGGTTTTAAGCACACTTTTAATCTTGCTATTGTCTTGGGCGCTAGCTACAAGGTGACAAGAAAATAAATGAAAGTTCTTATTGCCCTGCATGCTCAGACAACTCAAGTCTCTCTCTGCTTAATTGTCTCTATCTGCAGAACTGGGAATAATGCCTTGTACAAAAATTTGCTGAGGATTCAATGAAACAACACAGGTAAAAAGGTGTTGTAAATTTAGCAACACACGGTTGTCCTATTAGCTTGTTGTTACTGAGATCAAGGTGGGACCCCTTTTCCTGGAGATTCTACATCACAGTCTGACCCAGCTTGGCAAGGGGAGGCAATGCTGGCTGCTTGGGTTCCAGAGCTGTGTCACTGAGCCGATCCCCAGAGATGCATGCTGCAAAGAAGCTCAAAGGCAGACTCAAGCCACCCATCCCCCAGGCAGCGTTCAGCGGAGGCTCTGCCCGCTAAGAAGCTATCCGGCTGAAGATGGTTCCTTGCGAGGATGTAGACTTTGGGAGGGCTTCAGCCCTATCACCTGGTAAGAGGAGACCGACCGATGGCCTAACATTTCAGAATTCTGATTCCAGGGGAACAGTAGCCGTGGCCTACAGGGGCCCCCAGCCTGGCCTAACTGCCCCATTTCTGAGCCTGCACACCCACCCACTTTTTTTCTGCTGCTCTTCATAGTACCTTGTTCCTACCCCTCGGGCTTTCTTAAATGTACATGCATGCGTATGTATATATGTCATGTGCCTGCAGAGCCTCGGAGAGGGTGTCAGATCCCCTGGAGCAAGAGTTACAGGTGGTTGAGAGCTGCCTGACTTGGGTGCTCGGAACTGAGCTCCAGTTCTCTGAAGAGCAGCAAATGTCCTTAACTACAGAGGTATCTTTCTAGTCCCTCTTTCCAGCATTTTTTTTTTTTTTTCAGAATTACTTAATTCTAGAAACTTCTAGGCCTCACTCAGCCGATGCATCAGCCTCACAGGCCTGGACCTTCTTCTAGAGCATATTTGAGAGCATCCACAGGACTCTACTGTGTTCACATGACATTTCAGCAACAGGGGAGTTTGTGAAAACATTGTCTACTTTCTTCTTTCTCCCCCTTCCTATCCTGTCTCTTTCCTTCTTTGTCTTTTTTCTTTCTGTCCAAAATATCTAAAATAAGTATATAGCCATTTACCTTGAGCCAGAGGAAGATTTAAAAAAAAAAAAATTAGTTTTATAGCCCTTAAACCATTCAGCTACAATCACAGCACTTATGGGGCTGAGGCAGGAGGATCGCTGCAAGTTTCACGCCAACCTGAATAATACAGTGAGAACCAGGCCAGCCTGGGCTATTGAGTAGGACTTTATGAATGAATGAATAAATAAATGAGAAACTGATCTCAATTTTGCCTCTCTGCTCCACGGCTTTAAAGCTATGGGACTCTAGGGAATCCCCCAGCTCTTCTCATCTATAAAATAGATTTCTTACTGAATTGAGAAGGTGAAATGAGGTGATGTACTTGGAAAGTTCTTGATAAACACATGAGGGGTCATTGTTGTTAGATTCAGGCGCGGCGAACCGTGGCTGTAACCTGGGAAGCACCTCTCCTTCCCCACCGTGCTCTCCTTTGCTCTCATCTCAGGCCTGCGGCAGTGGTTGTTCTCCACATCTGGATACTGAGGGAACAGAGGATGCTATTTGTTGGAGGCCACACCAGCAAGCTCAGCTTGGGGCCCTGCACGGCAGGCTCTGAGTCATGCTCACCAAAGGTTCTTTAGGGGCTGGCGCTGGGTCTACCCCCACGCCAAAATCCTTCCCAATCTCGTAAATCCTGACTATGTCCTCCCTTGTCAGCACCCTACGGCTCAGAGAGGGGAAGAGGAATCTTTATCCTCCTTTGACTGCACTTGTGAGACCCAACCCTACGAGGATGCAGTGTGAGGCCTAGGACCACACTCCTGGCTATTAATAAGATGCCCATTTCCCAGGACACAATGTCCCACAGAAATTCTCTTCTTCCAAATGTGCTGAATTACAAGAACATAAGCAGCCCTCTCTGGGGGTGGTGGGAGTCCCCTGGAGGGAGAGAGTGAAGTGGGCTAGACTCGGAAGTAAGGCTCTCTCATAGATTCCCTAGGGATGTGTGTGTGTGTTTGTGTGTCCATGTTTACTCTCCTTTCCTATTTCATGCAAATGGAAACAGAGTTTAAAACAAAACAAAACGTTCAAGTCAGGTTGGAATATTTTTCCTTAGGGTACACTCATTCCCTGAAGAGAGCTGGGTGTCTGCCCAGCCTTAGATGGGGGAGGAGGAGGAGGGAATGAAAAAGAAAGTGGGGGAGGGAGAGAATAGCCTTGTCAGCAAGACTGAATTATAAAGGCAGTTACAGCCTGCCTTTCCTGGCCTAGCTCAAACCTACCCCAAAACACCAGAAAACAGGAAGAAAATTTGGTCTTCATAATTTCCCTCTAAAAGCCACACCGAGCCCTAACCTCCTCCCGCAGGAGGCTGCTACAGCCTGTCCTGCCTCAGCCGGCTGGCTGCAGAGGGTTCCACATCCATGGTGGCCTCCGGGTCCTTCCCTACACTCTGCTGCTTGCCAGCTGCCTCTCCGCAGCTAACAGAACGTGTTGATCCATGGCGGGCTGGGCAGGTTGCTTTCCAGTGTTGCTCTCCTCACAGGGCCCTCGGGAGTGACTCAGCTGGCGACTGCTGCTCACGGTGTGGGGGTGGCATTTCCAAGTGGGTGTCTCAAGTCACAAAGCCAGCCCCGTCCCTGACTTCTCCAGAAATGTACCTTGCATTGTCATGACACACCACAGGGCTATTTTCCTCCTCCGAAGGTGGCAAAGTCCAATGTGTCACCAAGATGAGTCAACCACAGGCCCTGGGAGAGAGGATGGAGCCCCTGGCCAGTCTGTTGCAGGTGGGGGAAGGACATCTTCTCTCCACACAGGTAACCTCCATTATTCCAGTGAGACAGAGCCTTCCAGAGGCACGGACAGAGCTCATGGAGGCCTTCCAGGGTTCCAAGGCAGCTGGAGCAGCAATCCTTGCCCAGCCCCAGGGTCTCCTACGTTGGCCCTTTTAGGTTTCTCTCTGATCCTGGTTACCAATACATGTCCTGTCTTTGCAACGGCCCAGGTGTAGACCCCAACCCTTCTTTGGGTTTCCCCTATGTCTCTGGTCTTCTTGGTCCGTCCTCTCACTTTTCCCGAGCTCACCTCCACACCCTCTGTCCACATGTTCTGAGTTGACTATACAATAGTTCTTAGAAACCACGCTCAAAGTCACCTACTGGTGATGTGTAGGCTATGTCAAGTTCAGACACGAGTGGGAAAGAACAACAGACACGGACATCCTCTGAGGTAAGTCAGTATCTCTCAGGCCAAGAAAACTAAGGGAAAGGCTAAAGGCCTTTGCTGACCAGAGAAGGCTAAGGGTCTTAACATCAGGCCTGGTCCTCTGGTCCCAGCAACTGGCCTTCATCCCAAAGCCAAGTGGATTTCACTCCATCCTGAGTGTTGATACAGCCATAGAAAGACCCTCAAGACCTTAGGGACTTTGTCTAGAAAGGAAGAAATGAAATATTCATGAAGAACAAGTAGATGTCAATGCAGATGTGAGAGGGAAGTGTGGTTAGAGAGGGCAGCTGAGGCGGTGAATGAGAATCAGATGGTCACGGTATCTGAGGGACCGAGGGGTCGATTGGGGGCTGGCTGCTGCAGAGAGCACACTTTCCTATATTGTTTTTGACACTTGAACACCATAAAACTATGCTAGCAACTGGACCAGCCTGACCTAGACTCTGCAGCTTGTGCCCCGTCTCCCTCAAGGTCTGAATTTTTATGCGCGAGGGAACGTTTTGAGTCGGGGGTTAGCTGGCTCAGCACTAAAGCACATTGATGAATGGCTTCTCTTTCCATCTTGTTTTACCTGCTGACAGTGCCTTCTTCTGTGCCCTTTGGCAGCTCATTGTGTAGGCAGTGAGAGGATGGGGTCCTCGGGACAAAAGTGGGGTGTTAGGGAGTTCCCTAACAGGCCAAGAGAATTCCCTCTGAGAAGCTAGAATCCGGGCAGGTGTCGGGAAGATCAGAGACTGGGGCATATGAGACCTGGGTCTCCTGAACATTAGCTTTTGGAGTCACCTCAGCGTGTTGTGTGATTCCCATTGTCTTAACTTGTTTGTGGCAGGTGCAACTTGAGCTAGGTCATCTTTGAGAACTGTTCCAGCTCTGACCTTTTCCAAGACCAAGAATGAGAACACAGAGTCAGAACACCACCGTCCACAAGAAAACAAGAAGTCTGCCTCAAAATGGCTCCAATGCTTCAAATCTGTCACTATGCTGCTCTTTCGCCCCAAGGCCCCAGTCTCTCTGAATTGCTGTTGATCTAAGAGACACAAGACAGCCTCTTCCCCACAGATAAATCCTGGAGTTCAAAGTTGTGACAGTGTCCAGAGGGCCAAACAATATCCCTCCAGGGAAAAATGTCACTATGTGTTATCAGGCAACAGAAGAAGCAGACAAACACACGTGCTCTTTTCGGTTAAGGTAGAGGGGTGGCAGAAAAAGTGCTCCTGTGTTGGAGGAGCAGAGTCTGGGCTCTTTGCGGGAGCTGGTTGCCTAATGATTTCCCATTCATTCTTGTGTAAGGCAAAGTTAGCTATTTATCCCACCGACAGGTACAGCATACCAATGAGGGGCACACAGGGCTGGGTACAGGGCAGCATGGCCTTACCCAGTCAGCTTTATGCTGCAGCAAGGTGCAAGAGAAGCAGGTAGGTAGAGCTGGGTGTGCTGTGCTCGCCAGTGGGAGCTGGGCTCTGCAGGAGGCAAAGCTCCAGCAGGCAGCAAGGCTTGTGGACGCTAAGGGGCTTGTCACAGGAAGAGAGGAGCTGTCTCTATTGTTCTGAGCCTCGGGCAGTCATAAGGCCCTTTCCTCTAAAGCTACGAGGGAGGGCCTATTACAAAAGGACAAGTTTAGAAATAAGAACACCCACGGCCGGTAGAGCAGTTATTGAGCAACTGCGCTCAAGGCCAGGTCACAGCCCTGCCTGGACCAATTAGTTTTGTTGTACAGCATCTCATAGAAAACCTCTAACCCCAGGTACCCAGAAAAGGCTGCTGGCTCCAAGCGGCCCAGGTGAAGGGTGTGGACTCTTTGGTGCACTCCCATTACCCCTGCAGAAGGAAGAGCTCATAGACATAGGGTATGTGACCCACCTCCTGCACGCACCCTCAGGATCCTAGTGAAGACTGAGTATGGGGTAGAGTCCTAGTCAACATCTCTACCTTACCCTTTCTGGGCCCTTGGTGGATTGTCACTAGTGCTCTGCTTTGAAGAATCTTGGTCCCTCAAGCGGTCTCAAAGGAGTCGAGGCCCGGCTGGCATTAGAACCTAGAGCGGGACACTGTGTGGTACGTAATACCCTAAAATGGAAGGTCTGCCCGGCCAGGGCGGAAGGAGTTCAGCAAGAGTGGGCACTTCCTCCCAGTGGCCCCAAGGGAGAGGGTGCCCTGAGAGGGTGCCAAGAGAGAGCAGTGCAGCCAGAAAGTAATGAGGATAATGGGGCTAAGCCTGAGGGAGCAGCGGGGTAAATGAGCATCCAAGGAAGGCAATCAGACAGCAGCAGCTCCCACTGAGATGCAAGTAAACAAGGGAATCTTGCAGCCCCACTGGTGGCCCTCTGGCTTCTGGCAAGCTCTCCCTCTCTGCCTCAGTCCTACAAACAAGAATTCAGACACCTGGGTGTTTAAGGCAGAATTTTAGGGACACCAAGGCTTTGCTGCAGAGTCCTGAAGAACGGCGTTCCTTGGCCTGAGAGGTGTTAAAAGACTCGGAGATGCTCACTCCTCTAGACTTGCCTGCAGCCATGTTTTTCTCATACAAGGGATGGCCTTGCGGGCAGACCGCAAAACCAACCTTCCTGGCCTTTGTATCTCATGTCAAAGGCCATTCCCTCTAGGAAGTTCTACAATAGCATACTCTGTCCTGTGTCCCAGGAATGACCTTCCACAGTTAGGGTATACCAAGATGGCCCTTGCCAAGCTTGTGGTGACCTCCTTGATGCCGGACATCATGGTCATTTTCTCCATTAGTCTAAGCAGCTGACACAGTGCAGGCTCCCTCCTCTCATAAAAAAGTTTGTTTCCCAAGTCACCATACCTTTCCAGCTTTTCTCCCATGGCACTGCTGCTATCCTCCCAGCCCTTTGGCTAGTATCTGTTCATGCTTCTACATCATTGTCCCAGAGCTCATTCTTGGGTAATCTTCTCTTTCTAAACCTATCCCGACTAGGATTTCAAACAGCCTCAAGACTTCAGTTCTATGTACATGCTGTCTCTTATATTTAGTTTTTCAATGATGGCCTCACTTCAGAACTCTAGACTCTATAGCCAACTTCCTACTGAACATCTCCATTCAGATGTCCAAAAAGCATCTCAACTACAGCACGTCTAACTCTGAATTCTGATCACCCTTCCTTTAGCTAGGATTTCTCCACCCAATGAATGGAGACTCTATCCTGGATTGCTCAGGCTGGAAACCTTAATTCTTTTCTTTCCCCTCCGTTTCAGGCTCTACCATCCAATTTACCACCAGATAGTATTGCTTCTCCCTTCAAAACACGTCCAGATGCCAGACACAGTGGCACATGCCTGTAATCCCAACACTCTGGAAGCAGAGGTAGGAGGAACACCTACAACCTCAAGCCTATGTCACACGAAAGGTCAGTCAGGGCTACATAATAGGAACCTATCTCAAAAAACAAGACCATCCAAATAGCAACAAAATTATCCAGAAGTTAGCCACATCTTCCATCCCTACCCTGACCCTGTTCCCGTGGTGCTCATCAAAGCTTTGCTCTTGTTCGTAGGGTCTCTTCCCACCCCATTTCTTCTTCTAGCTTCAGCTGCCAACCCCATCCCCTTTTCCTTTTATTTTGATTTAAGTCACTGTGCTCCTTTGCTCACACTTTTGCTTTTCCTGCAACTTCTGTCTGAGTGCAAACTCTGGGAGCAAGGGCTGTGCTTGTCCCTTTAATGCCCAGGTGTTCTTGGATCCCGGTGTGTGTCTAGAGGGAACATGAAGACATGCGGCTGGACACAGACTTCTGAGGCCTCTCTCTTACTCCTCCGTTCTGACTGGACCTGAGAACCCGAGGTCTACAGCAGGCGTTCGGAAGGCGAGCACTAGCTGCTGGCTAGCCTTCCCTCGGGAGGCTTCATCTCAGGGTGATTTAATGAGTCACAGCAGATCAATGAACAGTTTCTTGTTTTGCACTTGAGAAATCATTTGTGGACACGCTTGGGGCTTGACTTCAGAATGTGGGCCCGTAAAGGGGATGCCATCAGAACACTTTCATTTCTGGAGGCTAGCGTTCCCTTGACATGCCGGGCCAACAAGAACCTGTGTGTCCCCAGTACAGCAGAAGGGCCTTCTTGCTTCTTCCATCAGACTGTGAGGGATTGAGGCTGAAGGCATCTTATTCCCAGCCTGTGCCTACTGCATAGCAATCACACTGCAAGTGGTTATTATGCAACGAAAAGCAACCAAAACGCATATAGAGAGGTTCTCTCTAGCTCTTCCAATCTGAGGACATCAGAGAAACATGCTTCCCTATTCTGATCACCTTACTGATCTCTTCCTGGTCTTCACTATCTCACCCCTGGCCCCAAACTTCCTTTTCTAGACCGATCTCACGTGACTGTTCCCTCTCCCTACCGTCTGCAGTAGAGCACAGCTTGCAGAGCTGTGTTCTCTGGCCAAGTGTGTGCCCTGTGTATGTGTGTGTCCTGGCAGCAGGCATACTCCACCAGCCCTTTGCCCCTGGGCACTCTGAGGTGAGGCTCTGTCTCTGCAATCCTCCCCACGGTATCCAACAAGCACTGCACGAAGCAGCTGACTGTTGCACCGTTAGCGTTCAGTAAATGTGTGTTAAGTGAGAGAGGAATGGCCATCAAAAGCTGGGGGTTATGGGAAAGATACTGGAGAAAAGGTAAAGGGATGCTAATGTCACACAAAAACTGTCCCCCCAAATGATCTGATTTCAAGATAGACGAAGGATTCTAACCAGATCACAGGGAAACAACGAAACAAATCATCCGAATCCCCCGGTGAGCCCCACAATTTCAGCCTCTAGTTTCTGTACTACGCATGCTGATTTCTTCCACTGGAGACTACATTCAAATCTTTGTTTCACTATTCTGTCTCTGGGTGAAATTGGCTGAGTCACTTAACCTTGACCCTTCACCCCTGTGTTCACATGCAGAGGGCAGTCATTGGGTTATGGTGGGGGTTACCGTGAGAGAGAGCATGTTCTGGCACCCCCGGAGCTCAGGAACTATAAGCTGCCTGTCCCCAGGAAGTGGAGATCTGCAAGGAGGTGGGTGGGAAGGAGCCCGGCAACAGCAGTGTAAGCCAGAGCCTCTTGAGGGAAGAAGGAGGAAAGCACGGCACTACGGTGACGTCTCCTCTGAGGGAGGACTGATACACAAATTTAACGGAGACTGAGAAACATCTGGATATTGGACCCAGTGGCTGATCATCCCAGGTTCTAGGCTTTTCACACCAGGTTCTGGGTTCTGGATTATACAGATGTACACAGCTCTATTCCATCTACTCCACGAGAGCAAGAGAGCCAGGGATCTTTCTATGTGAGAGATTGAGAAGCTGAGAAAAAAAAAAAATTTTTTTTTTCTCTCAGAACTTTGGCAAACTTTCTAGAACTGCAGCCCAGAAGGCAAGTCACTTTTTTTAAGGTCACACAAAAACATATGGCTAAAGCAAGAGATGCGAGAATATGATACTCCTTGCTTATCTGCGGCTTCCCTTTCTGTGGTTTCAGTTCTTACAGTCAACATAACCACAGACCTAAAGTATTAAATGGAAAGTTCTGGAAATAAACAATCCGTGTTTTAAATTGAATGCCTTTCTAAGGAGCATTATAAAACACTACAGCTCTCGGCTCGGTCCTGCATTGTCCATTTGTCTCGTGTATCCACGCTGCATACATCACCCACCCATTAGTCACTTAGATTGTCCTGGTTATGGGATAGACCAGATAGTATCATGGTGCTTTGGCCTAACCAACCTTGATTTTACATAATAGTGGCCTACTACACAAAAACAGTGATACGATTTTATTATGGCATATTGTAATTATTGATCTGTTTTATAACCATTGTTATCAATCTGTTACTGTGCATAATTTATAAATTTAACTTTATTACAATGTAGAGAGAGTTTGGTAGTAGGGGCATCCATAGAGGCTCCTTAGAATATGTTCTTCTTGGGTGAGTGTGTGTGGAAGTGTGTGCTCTAATAGCGTCTAACTGCCGGCCATGACAGGTGGAGGACATTGAAGTGGACAATAAGGCCTGGGAATGGCAGAAAAGTGGCCCACAGGCTGAGCCAGTAGGAAGGGCACAGAACAGGGTTCAAGCAGGCTCCTGTGGGCCAGCACTGGGCTAAGTATCTCAGGAATTACACTACTATTATAGATCAGAGAAGACAAATTGTCCCCAGCCTGTGGTGGGTGAAACTGAGTCACAGCCTAGATACTGCCAAGATCTCGGAGAGTGCAAGTGCAGAAGCTTAGAATGCAACGCAAGCTTGCTTGACGCCGAGAGGGAGGGGTCCCTTGCTGTACAGCCTCACTTCATACCGTGCTTGAGGCTCTTCTACCACCAGAGGCATCCTTTCTTCCCTGCACACCAAGTGCAGGCTCCCAGAGTATCATCACCCCCAAGACAACTCTCTCTCTAACACACACACATACACACACACACACACACACACATACACGCACACGCACACACACACGCACACACCTGGTAGAGACCTAAGAAAGCAGAAAGATGGCCAAGTCAGTCAGCACCACCAAACACACCGTATTTATGGCTCCATTTATAGCAGGGACAGTGACTGACAGAGGTAGCTTTAAGACTGGGCTCCAAGGCCTCTGTGACAATAACTACAAGACCTACAAGATGTTAGCAAACCCAGCGACAGTGGCTCTATTATAATGATAAATCTACAGCTTTATATAGAAATAATGAGACTAGGGGGAGGAGGGGGAAGGAGGGAAGAGCCGAGTGAATTTAGTCAATCGGAGCTCTGGTTGGAAAGACATTGGCACCCCCGCTAGGACTGCTCGAGAGTCTGGCCATTGGCCTTCTTCATGCCAGTAGGAGTGAGGGCCACAGAACCGTGAGAGCCATGCCCCTGGCTGAAATGGATGTCATGAACTCTCTTGCTCTCTTTCCCAAGGCTGGGTTTGGAAATTGCTGGAAGACTCCAGGGCTCCAACTACTCTAACATATCCTGTCTGCCTGCTTCCCACAGGCCAGTGCTGTGTAGAGCTGGAGGCCAGGGTCCCCTGGCCCCTGTTTGCCATCAACATGGCTAGAATATGGGATTGTTAACCTCCCTCTCACTCAAGCTCAGTGACTACTGGCTGAGAGAGAGAGTAAGGCAGTCACCAGGCTTTGCTGCTTCAACTCGAGCACCGGGACTAAGGGACCAGCCTGGTTCCATGGGTGAGGGCTGAATGTGATTCCCAGTGCACCCAAGGAGCTGCTAGGATAGCCCCTGTGGCAGAGCAGGCTCACAGAGCATCCTCCTAACCCTCCATGCTCTCGGCGCCTCTTTCCATTCAGCCTGTGAGTCACTGGCCCTCTGTTCCAGACTGCCTGACCAGTCAGTCAGTCTCTTCACATCCCTGACGGAAGAACCCTGGACTTGAACCCTGAGTGACTGCACAGGATGTTCCTTCCCAAGTCTGCTTGTACCTACTATAAAAAGATGACTGAAACATCTCCTCCAGGAGGCCTTCTCAGATTAACCCAATTCAACCTCAGTAGAACGTCAACTGTGGACACAGGCGTACACGGGAGGGGCAGCCCCTGTGACACCGGAAGATAGAACAGGGGTCCCGGGAGGTTTTGAAAGGTGGATCGGACTGGAAGAGAGGTGGTGGATGGGTTTGTATAGCAGAGCCTGTGGTAGGTAGTGCTTGTCAATCTGACACAAATTAAAGGCACAGGAAGAGGAAACGACAACTAAGGGATTGTCTCCATCAGATTGGCCTATCGGTGCCTCTACAGGAGCATTCTCTTGCTTGATGGTGGACGTGGGAAGGCCCAGCCTACTGTGGGTGGTGCTACCTTTGGGCAAATGGTCCTGGGTTGTATGAACTGAACAAACCATGAAAATCAAGCCAGTCAACAGCATTCCTCCATGGCCTCTGCTTCAGTTCCTGTCTCTAGGTTCCTGCCTTGGCATCCCTTGACCGTGGACTGTGGACTGAAAGCTGAAATAAACCCTTTTCTTCCAGAGTTGCTTTTGGTCACTATTTTACCACAGCATTAGAAAGCAAAGTAAGACTGAGCCCTTGCCAACCAAGGCAGGACTGTTGGGCATACTGAGAGAACAGCCAGGCTGGAGCAGAAAACTGTCATTCCAAGCTCAGGTCTGAAGCACAGCTCTGAGAACAAAATCAGGCACAGGGGAGAAACGGAACCTAGCTATTGGTTGCACTCATCTGCCCTCCCCCACTGCACAGGCTACTGGATTTCATATACTCTGAGTACTCAGTCACTCCCTGTGACTGTGACTTGGGTCTCTCTGGTCCCCAAATAATTAAGTTTTCACAGCCACCACCACAACACAGGTAAAAACACCAGCCTGTTTGCAGCAGCCCTCCTTGCCTGGCCTCAGTTCTCGTCGGTGGGGTTTGAGCCAGTTCTCCAGGCCCATGCTGACTGGGGAGGCTTTGGGCTGCAGGGGCTTCACAATACTCACCTGAAGAGGAAGGCCTGCTCGGAAAGTCTGCAGGCAAGTCCACGTGTGGGCATGGTGCCTAGCTCTGCAGACCTGGAAATGCCTGGGCTGACCTCCCTCTGCTCAGGACCCATACATCCCACTGCTCTTAGCTTGGTAGGTTATTTGTATCCATCTTTCCTCATCCAGTTCAATTCCTGTCGTTTGGAGCTCTTTCCCTTTGTCTTTCTCGCTCACGGTTTTGGAGATATGATCAGTAGAGTATCTTCTGGCCTGCCATGAAGCTACTTAGTATAAGTCACCTGTCTCTTTACTTGGATTTTAAGTACCTGTGGGCTAAGAGGGTTACCTCCTACCCCAGCCCCACACTAACCCTGTTCCCTCATAGTCCTTTTAGGATAAGGAGATGGAAGAAGGCTCTACGGACCGGGGTGGGGACAGCTGCATTCCAGGACATGGAAAGTTACATACACGTGAGGGATGTGCGGAAACACACATCCTGCCTACTCCAGGATGAAGCACTCTCTTCCACACAGGATAAGAAAGTGGGGACTCTGGTCAGGGTCAGAGGAGGCTCCTGGATGGACAAAATAGAGCACAGCCCCTGGACAGCAAAGCTCCCTACCCCGGGCCACAGCCTCACTGTGACAACTGAGCTGTCTTCCACATATGCAGCTACAATAATGAACTCCTGCTGCAGGAGACCACACTGAAGGGCTGGGTCAGATGCAAACCTCAGTGATTTATGCAACAGAGCTCCTGGGCCCATTCTCGTGTGCTGCTGGTGTTTTTGGCCACCCCGCTCCTTTGCCCCAGACCCAGTTTGTCTGCTGGACAGGCTGGCTGCTTACGATATTCCTGGGGATGGCATTTCGAGAGAGGAAAGCTGGGGAAGGGACCAGGACATTGCTATCATTCCAACCATGAGCATGGAGCGCCCCGGAGAACCTTAAGGCAAAAGTACAGCCCATCAATGTTCTCCACGAACATACCACATTCTTTATCAACCAGTGTTTCCCCAGAACTCCTTCTCACAAACTCAACATAATGATATTAAGTACGGACTGTCCAAACGTAGGATCTGTATGCTCATGGTCATCTCTGGTAAGGCAAGATTCAAGAAACCTCCAGGGGACACTTGAGCAGCACTACAGGACAACTGGAGTTTGGCTAAATCCCTCTGCAGACTTTCATCCACACAGGCGGGTGCGAGACATACAACCTAGCTACATCTGCAGGATGCTTTAAACCGCCTGATCATCTCATGCTGCCTGTGTTAACAGAGGCTCTGGGTAGGCCTCACGAGGTCCTTCTACCAAGTTTGTCCTCTACTTCTCTATAAAGGCCAACTTGAAGGGAGCAGAAGAGGTGACTCAGCGGTTAAGAGTATGTACTGTTCTTGCAGAGGACCTGAGATCAGCTCTTAGCTCTCACATTGGACAACCCACAACTGCCTTTACCTCTAGCTCCAAGGGAATCTGGCACCCTTTTCAGGCCTCTGCAGGCATTACACAAACAGGCACAAACCTCTCTTCCAACAGACATCCACATGCACACAATCAGATTGCTAAATAAAATAAAATAAAAATTTTTTAAATTAAACCTTGATTCTTTGAAACCTTTCCTGGCCGATTTCAGGTGATTGTGGGCAGGCCAAGATCACACCTTTTCTGTGAACTCAGCCATTCTTTTAGGCTAACCTCCTGCATCTCCCAGACCGTGCCCCAGATGAGGGCCTGAGCTATATCCTATTCATAAGTAGCTGCAGCCCTCCTTCTGGACATAGTAGGATTGCTTTGCTCCTGCCTTGTTGACATTGAGAACTGCCATGTGTCTTGTTTCTGCTAATGAAACATGAATGGAAGTGACATATGTCACTTTTGCCCGGAAGCATTAAAGAATCCTGCGTGCTTTGCCATAGCCTCGTCATCCTGGTATCTAACTGTGGTAGCACATATTGACCCAAGACATCTGTTTGGCTTGGGTCCCTTAGGAACAAGTCCAGCCGAACCCACAGGCAAGCTGTGAAGCATGTGTAACCCAAGCAGGAAATAAACTTGAGTTGTCTTAAGCCATAAATTCCCAGAATTGTTTGTTACTTCAGCATAAAGCTGGTTCATACTGACTGACACAGCCTGATCTTGATCACCAATTCCAAGCTTCTAAAACACAGCAATGACTACTAGACCCTACTGACTCGTTCAGCATGGACTTACCTTCAGCTAAAAAGAATATGTAACATGATTGTATAGATAACAAACTTAAACTTAGCAAGCAGAGAGAAATACCCATACCATACAGCAAAATCAAAAGACACAAATTGCCCTCCTTCTTTAAGCCATCTAGGCAGCGTTCAAGGACTTCCCCAGGGTGAACTGAGCCATTAAGAAGTTTCTATAGGTTCCTATGTATCTCTAGAAGGACACAGGTCTGGGGTCATGTCCCACCCAACTCAGAACTGCCAGTGCTCAGGCACCCAAGGAACAGGGCTGTACTCACACTGGTGGCATACTGGATGTCCTTCCAGATGGAGGTCTCCCGGGACAGGTCAGAGGCCTCAAAGAGATTGTCCAGGATGACCTCCCCGATCATGTCATGGCGAGAGAAGCGGTCAAAGTCAAAGACACTGAGATGCAGCTTGCGGTCAGCCAGCTCCTCATAGGGCACGGGGAAGTGGAAGTTCTCGTCAAAGGTGGGGTTCAGGGTCTTCCGGTGCACCCGGGTCTGCAGCTTGCACTTGCGGTCAGGCAGGAGGTAGATCTTGACATAAGGGTCAGAACTTCCACAAAAGTCCTTGGCAGGGAGGTCAAAGGCCTTCAGGATGCGCACAATCAGGGTCTCGCTCTCGTAGTCATAGCGGAGGCTGAAGTTGATCTTCCCACAGCTCTTGGCGGCCTCAGACTTGGCATCGTCCCCATCCACGGACTTCTGCTTGTAGAGCTCAGGCTTGATGCGGCCAATGCTGGTGGGCTGCTCCGCTGCCGGTGGCAGCTCATTGCCGTAGTCTACGCTGGAGACGTGCATCTGCCGTGGCAGGTGACGCTTGAAGGATGTGTGCCTGGCCGAAGACAGGAGGCACAAAAAAAACCTGCGTCAGGCCTTCGGGGTGGGGTGGGGCGGGATAAAGGTAGATCCAACCCTGGCAGCTCGTCTCCCTCTCGTGGGGGCCCCTTCCTTCCCTCTCAGAGACCCCGCTTTTCTTCTTCATGCATTTTGTGCATAACGTAGTCGGAAGCCTTGCGTGTCTTAATATATGTAAAGTAGTTGGAATGGTGCCTGCTGTACAGCAAGCTCAATAAATGTTAGCCATTGTTTTAATCATCATTCCTGCTTTTCTGCCATCTGCTTTCTAGGTTTCTTTCCTGGTAGGCATGACTACTCTTCCCATTAAAGCATGAGCTTCTGTAAGAAGAGGACAATGTTTCCCACTGCCTTCATCATCATCATCATCATCACCACCACCACCACCATTTTATTAAGGATTTAGCATCCAGCAGATAGTCAAGTAGTTAAAGGCACAAGTTTAGGAGATGGACTACATAGGTTAATTTTGGTCCTGCTACTTTGAGCAAGTTATTAAACTCTCCGCACTACAAAAATAAATAAATAAATAAATAAAGATAATAAAAGTAACAATTGCATAGACTTGTCTGAGGATAAAATACATACATACAAAGCACTTAGGACTGGGCCAGGTGTGCATTAAGCTCTCAGCATTACCACATGGATTCTTCATAGGTTCCTCACAATCTTAGCAGGGTCATTTGCCCTATTTTATATTTTAGAGAAAGGAGGCTTAAAGGGAGCACTGTGCTCAGGACCATATGGCAAACTTGGCCCGTGGGGATCTCAGCATCTTCATTCCTGGCTTCTGCTCTGAAGGCCACGTCTCTTTCCCTTTCATTGGTGCCTGCGAGCCTGAGGGAATGCACTGCGGGGATCCAGGAATCTCCGAGATTCTTAAATTACGAGTAAACACAGTGGCTGCCTCTCCATGTCTTTTAACAGTATTTCTGGGTTTATTTAGAGTAGGCAGGCAGCCATCGTGTCTATTGATGGTTTGCTTTTGAATTAGATGACTGCACATTATGCAACTGTTGCCACATAGGGAACCCGAAAGGGTTTTAAAGAAATCCTTGTTCTCAAAAAGCCTGGACTCTCATTCTTTACTTCTGGCGCATGACACCCTGTAGCTAGGAGGCTTCACTGTCCCAACCCTTATTACATCATGAACTTTCATGCCTTTGGGCCTTGGTGTATACTCTTAGTCCTGTCTGAAGTCTTCCCTTTCCTCAAAACTCTCAACCCAGCTTCCAGTCTAGTCTTCTGTATTCTCAAATCCACCCCCACGTGCTGACCACATCACACACAGCATGTCACCTTGAAGGTTCCCCTTTCGCCACACCTCTCCTGATGGCTACCTTCCCCTCTTGACTGCCTCTGTGGATCACACTTCCTGATCCGGTTCTCAAAGGACACAAGCTGTTAGTTCTAGACCCTGCTTCTCAGAGGCTGGAATCTCTTTGCTGCACTGTATCAGAAAGTCTGGGCGCATGGGGCTTAGGAGGTGAGGTGTGCCCCCTTCACCTGGTGGAGGATGCTGGCTCTGTGGTCTGTCGCTGCAGCCTCGTGTGACGCATGATGTGCTCCTTGACCGACATCTGCACCTCGGCTGGTATATCTGGGGAAGTGTGGCTGATCTTCACAGCCGCCTCCAGGAAGCCCAGGGCACTGGGGTCCTTCAGCTTATCTGCCATGTTGCCTCTGGAGCCGGGGCCTTGGAGGGTCTCTGAAGCAGGATTAGCAGAAGAAGGGCTGGAGGCCTCCTTGTTCCTCCAGGGCATCCAGCACAGCTTCCAAAAGAGAAAGAGAAAAACTGCCACCAGGGCCACGCCACACACAATAACTACCACTGCGAGGAGGCTGACAGAGGTGCCTGCCCTCGGCATGAGGTGGGCAGGGAAGGACAGAGACGCACAGAGGTGGGGGTGAGCAGATGAGGTGTCGGAGACGGCGCACACAGAAGGGACAAAGACGGAAGAAGAGAGAAGAATGGTTATGAGCAAGGCTGTCAAAGTCACGGGGAGAAGTGACGGTTTGGGGGTTGACCATTGATGGTCCATTTTGTCAACTCTCTGTAGCCCTGTGCTCACCACAGTCTGACTGCTTCAGCGTCACCCTGCCCCCACCCTTTACCAGCATGGAGCCCTGGCTGCTTGCCCTACTGCTCCTGGCTTGTGCCCAGGGAGGGGACAGAGATTTAAATGGGAGTCTAAACAAATGTGCAAATTCCTGAAGCGTTCATATTTGTACACTGTTTGAATTTCTATTAGAACGACTGTGGCCAGACTTCTAACAGGATCTGTTTCTCTTTTTCACTCATTTTATTTTGGTACTGGGGAATGAAACCCAGAGCCTTGCCCGTGTTAGACAAGTAATCTCTCACTGAACTTTATCTCCAGCCCCCAAAAGTGACTTCTGCACACAGCCTATGAGGTAGGGGTCAGATCCTGGCTAACTCATGCTCCCTTCTTTGTCCAGGCTCTATTGGCTCTATCCTTGTTCGTTCCTGGAACAAAGCAGGAGGAGTTCAATAAACACTCAGCAATCTTCCAGGGAGAGGGGTCCAGCCTCATTTCCCTAAAAGCAGGTGTGTTAGCTTCTGCTTTCCTAGAGTTTTCTGCCTGCTGTAGGCTCGGTGGGTGCTTGTATTAAGTTGGAATCTGATTACTGGGGTCTATATAGGTCAAAGCTAAGTACAAAGTACAAATGATTCCCATCACTGTCTTCTTCCATTCTGTGGCTTTGTTGGGGGAAGCTTTGTTGCAAATCTAGTATTTGTGAGCAGTGTGGCTGGGTTGGAAGCAGGCCCATCAAGCCTTAACCTGTCCCTGCCCACCCCAGGGTGCTGTCATCTCAAGAGAGCTGTGCAGAATGGCTCCTGCTGTGGGGAGTTGGTAAGCAGACTCCTATCCCACTTGCTCTCCCCAAATGTAATGCTGAATCCTTGAGCCCGAGGCAGAAGTCAGAAGGCTAAGAGCCAGAGGTATGCCTGGCTGGGCTGTCACGTGATCACTTGTTTGATGAACCTGCAGAGGAGCTTGGTTTGGCTAACATCATGAGTGAGGAGCTATGAGAGTCCATAAGGTCACCACCCCAAGGGTCTGGCTTTCTTCTGGAAGGGGCCAGTGACTCGCTAACTTGCCCTGGGTGGGTGGGTGACTGCAGGGATGTGTCCTATCAGCTCAACCCTCTTCTCTTTTACCTGGCTAGTCTCTGCAGACCTGGAGCTTGGAGCCTCTGGACCAGCTGCTAATTGCTTTACAAATCTTAGGACTTAAGATATGGTACTTGGGTAAAGATGGCAGCAGTGGCCCAGAAAAGGTCTTGTAAGAGGCCACAGGTTAGGCAGACATAGAGCTTGGGCCAGGGCCTGGGTGTACACTGTCCTGTTCTTTCCCCTGCGGCGATTTGTTTGTCCCAGATTAAACTCTACACTCCTGTCGGTTCGTCAGGCCTTATGTGTTCATTCATGAACCAGCATGTAAGCAGGCAAACGTGAATAAGTTACAGTTCTTTCTCCTTTCAGTTCAGCTAGGCCAGACTGCCAGGTTCTGAGCTAGGCCTGGCAAAATGCCTAGGTCTTGCCAGGTACTTCTACTGTATCCAGGCCTCAGGGAAAGCTAGCGTACATCTTGAGGTAAGAACGCTCGCCATTGTCATCTCAAGGAGCCCCTCCTGCCTTCCGGTCCCCAGCCCTTGCCAGGATCAGCAGCCGGGTGCCTCCATGAAAGGGGTAAAGAGGATGTTATCTCCAAGGCTCTCCCCACCACCTCTGTCCATTACCCGCCCAGCATAGAGACGTCACAGCCTTTCTCACCTAGAACAGCCATTCTCAACCTGTGGGTGGTGACAGACACCTTTGGAGGTTAAAGGACCCTTTCATGGGGGTCGCATGAAAGGGGTCAGATATCCTGCATATCAGATATTTGCATTACAATCCCTAACAGTAGCAAACTTACAGTTACGAAGTAGCAATGAAAACAATGTCACGGTTGGGGTCAGCTGCAACACGAGGAATGGTATTAAAGGGTGGCAGCATTAGGAAGGTTGAGATCCACTGGTCTAGAGACTACCAGGTCTCCAGGGAAACATCCATGTATGTGAATAAAAAAAAAAATTCTAAGCTATTATAATATCTATCATGTTATATGAGTAGTTAAATTTTTTTATATAAGTTGATAATGTTAAGTATTTTATTATTGGATTTAGTCAATTTATTCAACACCATTATGTTCAATTTTGAAGTAGCTTTTATATATCCAATCATGTAATCCTCCTTAATGAAACAGGTAAAATTATTGCCCTCCCTTTGCATATATGAATGTCCAGAGAATTAAGAGACAGCCAGTAAGGTGGGCCTAGGCACCAGCCTCAGCCATGGTGCTCAGCAGTATCACTTTGGTAGAACATGTATGTAACTTGGAGACAGATCAACCCACTGTGGAAGGACTTCCTCAGGTTTTTTTTTCTGTTGTATATTTATGATCTAAGACTTGGAAGCTGTTTCTCCAAGCCCTTACCTTCTGCACACACCAGAAAAGCTTCCATGGGTATGTACGTCCTTATTCTAAGTCTGTCCACCCCTGGACCCTTCATGTCTGTTCTTTGTTACACCTGCTCTGGGCCCATTTTCTGCAGTGAGTCACTTTAAAACAAAAGGTATTTCTAGGGCCATGCTTTCCTTTGATCATGCATTTTACTTGCTCTGGTTAATAATTAGAATTTTAATGAGAAGGGAGGAGGTAAGGGGGGGGAATCTGGAGAGCATAGAGTGCATTTAAATGTTCAGCTTGACAAAAAAACTAAATTCATAAATGAAAGAAAGGTAGGGGGAGGGACCTGGGGGTTCATTTTTTTTCATGTAGTTGCTATTTCAATTGCGTCTCCATGTGACCTCCCTTGGTGCTATGCTCAGAGAAGGCAGAGGGTATAGATTATTGGGAATCAGTCCCTCACACTCAATACTGGTTATGAAAGAACAGGAGGGCCACCCCGTGCCTGGATAATCTTCCCCCAGGACTAAAAGAGCCTGGGTTTTGGAATTTCACAGGCAGACCATGCAAGGAGAATTAGGTTCTGGACACTAAGAGTTCATCCACGCAGGAGACAGAAGGTGGCAAGTAAGAAAAGCAATGGGGGTAATTGTAGAGAAATAATTAAAAATAATTAAAAGTGACCCTGGGTGGTCATGAACTCAGCCAGCCTTGATCCCCAGTGTGTTAGTCAGCTCTCTGTCATCAGACAAATGTGTGCAATAACCGACTTTTGAACAGAAAAGGTTCCTTTTGGCTCACAGTTTTAGAGGCTCAGTCTATGATGTCAGTCCCTCTATTTGGCTCATGGTGGTGCTTCACAGTAGATGTATATGGGGAAACCAAACCTTTTACATCATGACCAGGAAGCAAGAGAGAGAGGAAGAGGAGGAACAGGAGGAGAAGGAGAAGGAGGAGGAAGAGGAGGAGGAGGAAGAGAAGGCAGGGTTCCTGATATCCCTCTAAGGACAAACTGCAAGACTTCCCACTAGGCCTCATTTCTGGAAAGTTCCACCCACTCCCAACAGGCCTACTTTAGGAAACAAGCTTGCAGCACACAGACCTTTGGGCAGACACTACAGATCCAAACTACAGCACCTGCTTACAGGCATATGATTTGGGAAGCAATAGCTGCCGGTCATTGAGCCACCTCTGGGAGAGGAAAAATTGTGGTAGACCTATTTATGCTTTGGAGACATAAGCCCAAGGACTTGGTCTGGAGCAAAGGCATGAGGCTTTGATCCTTATTGGAAAGCTGGATTTCACAGGGTGCTCAGGATGCATCTCGGCTGGGCATCAGTGCAAATGACTGCAAAGCACATGCCACTTACCTTGCTTTCTGATGGTTCTTCCTACCTCACCAGATCATTAGGAAAATCAAATAAGCTAAGGCTACACATAGTCCTGATATGCAGAGAACGACCCCCAAACATAAGCTGCTATTATCCTCCAGGACTTTTTCTTTTTCTTTTCTTTTTTCTTTTTTTTTTAATTAAGTATAATTGTTTACTGTGTACAGCTAGGCCTCTGGGGCCCAGAGAAGGGAGACCCTAGATCAGAGAGCAAAGTGGCCTCTGGCCTGTCTTCCCTCAAATCTCATCAGGGTAGGGCCTGCTTGGTCACCTTAAATAATGCTGTCTGGTAGGGCGATGGCTCAGGCCCTTCCCCCTCATCCCTAAATGCTAAGTTATTAATTAGCATCCCAAGGCCTGCTTATCTTCCCCGGTGACACTTCATTCTCTAAAGACAGCCTGGGTGCCCCTCCTCTTGCCTCCATTCATAGTGTTAGGATTCATCAGCAACTCTTATCGCTTGCCATTGTTCCATTTTTCTAATGGGTTCCTATGTCAGGAAAATCCATTTTGTAACCATCACAGGCATTTTGCTAACAGATTGTAATTGAAAAGACAAACTGGAGAGAGGAATAGCAAAGAAAGGACCAGTTCCCAGCTCACACCAGCACCAGAAAAGCCTGGCCGGGGGCCTGGAATCACTGCTCATCCCCCAGAAACACAGATGCCCAGCTGTCTGCGCTCCTTCACGTCCTGTGGAGACACAGGTAAACCACAGCTCAGAAACCAGACAATAAGGGATGCAGAGGTCCAAGAAAACGGAAGGAACAGCATTTAGTCTCGAGAGGGAAGAGACTCCAGGCAGAACCATTCATATTAATATTAATGGTAATATTTGCCATTCATTTCAGTGCAGCAAGCATCCTGCCTTGTATTGCTATCTCATTTAATCTTTACAGCCTGCTGAAGACATCCACATTCATTATCTCACAGATAAACAAAGTGTGGAGATGATAACTAAGGCACGATGCTCAAAGGCACAGTGTGTTAGGCAGAAGAACTGGGAGTCGAATGTAGGGCTTTCTGATACCAAAATCCAGGCTCTTGAACCAGGCATCTCTGGGGACTGGAGGTGGGGCTGGAGAGCTGCAGACCCAAAGCTGCACAAACTCAAAAACTCAAAGCTCCGCTCTCAGTTTTCTTCTTCTCTGAGGAGTGCATGTCCTCAAGTTACCCATGAACTACCAGACAAATAGCCAGTGGCTCCTGCAAAGTCCAGTGATATCCCCGAGAAATACCGGAGCCGGGTGGGAGGAGGGGGAGAAAGAGCTTATGTTGAGAGAATGGTAGCTGGTCCTTACTGGGGCTAACAGACATGGTCCATTAATAATAAACCCTGCCGTGGCTTGTAAATTTATTAGAAGTGGGTGTAATTAAATTCAGAGTTAGGGGGAGGGGGAGCAGAGGGCCATTGCTTCCTTTTCTTCTTCAGAGAGCCGGGCTGAGCTACCGATGGGGATAATTAGCAGAGTCCAAACAGAGAAAGAATTAATGCTCCTGAAAAAACTGTGATGAAGGGAGACAAAGCTGGGCTAATTACGGCCGCACCAAGCTTCATGACTGGGCTCCTGCTTCCACCATCGTTAGAGATAAATCGGAGGCTAATGTAGAATGTTACGGTGAATGGAGCTCTGGCACTAATTCAGCTTTCATCGTCATGTCATCATCATCATCATCATCATCATCATCGCAGATGGTCATTGAACCTTTCTACCCACATCTTTCTACCCATTGTACCTCCCTACTTTCCTGTGTGGGTTGTTATGGGGAAGAAAGAGTTCAGTGCCCCAAAGAGAGAGTTGAGGGGATAAGGTGTCCTTTAAATCTTCAGGGTCCAGACCGGATGCCCAGCTGGCTCAGCTCTGACTGTGCTTCCAAAGAGGCTCAGCATTAGAGGCCTGAACAGTAAGGGGTGATGATGAGCTCGGTCAGGTCTTGTCATCATGCTCAACCCAACTCAAGACAACCTCAAAGAAACCTAGCCTGAGCCTGGGTCCCAGAGTCAGTCCTAATCATCTCTCCTCCCCAGCTCTGCAGGCCTAGAGGGGAAAGAAATGTTGGAGCTGTAAGAACAGAGAACACAGCTTTTGCACAGAGCTCGAAGGAATGAGCATACTAGAACTATCAGCCGCACTCAGTCCTGTCATAGTCAGAGGGAGAAGAGAACCTCCAGAGACATCTAGAAGGTTCTACAACTGTGGGAGAACACTGCATTCTAGCTGCAGCGCCGCTTATCTGTACTCCTGGCATCCAGGAGACTGACACACGAGAATTGCAATGAATTTGAGGCCAGCGTGAGCTACATAGCTGGATCCTGTCTTAAAAAATTCGAGAGAGAAAAAAGTTAAGGCATGAAACACACCGGGATCAGAAAACATCACAATGGTTGTTCAGGGTAGTGCTTTCTTCCACAAATGTAAAATATAACATTCCTTCCTCCCATAAAGAAGAAGCCAGGGAGTCTGATTCTTCAGATGAGGGAATGAGGCTCTTTTTTAAGAGAAATATTGTGCATTTCATTTGCCATCACACACAGGAGGAGGAAAGATAAAAAAGAAACATTCTCTGGGCTGCAAAAGGCCAACTTCAAAGCCAGGTGGCTGAATCACGGGGCATCTCTAGAGTCATTAGCAAAGCTAACAAACACCACATTTGTCTAGAGCCATAGGTAGGCTGGGAGCAACCTCTCCCGGCTTCCAGCCTACAGCACTAGGAGCAGGGCAGCTTGGGTCAGCTTTCAGGCTCCTCCCTATTCTAGAACAGTCTTAGATTTCAGCTGCACAGTTCACCTCTGCAGCTTCAACTACGTATAAAGTTCATTCACCTCTACAAGGAAGATGACTGAAAGAAAGGCCTGTTGGTGACTATGTGAGAGTTTGAGGCATATAAGGAATACATGAAGACCTTTGCGTCCTCAGGGTTTTTAGAGAAAGGGGCGAGAGGGGTTTTGCTCTTAGTTGGGAAGTTTCAGCACCGATGCTTCCAAGTCTGAGTCTGATCCACGGAGATTTCTGATGCAATTCTTTGCCCAGACCCTAGTCTATGGGAAGGTCTGTGCAAATGATAGTGGAATCCGAGTCTCAGCCGTTGAAGCTTGGGGGATTACTCGGAATCCCAGGAGCTAGGCTTTAGAGCTGTGAGAAGGCAAGGGAAAGAGATATGATGGAAAAGGGAGCTGAGCTTACTCTATGCACTCGCCATTTCTTTATTTCTCAGCATTGCTTTGGTAGGGGGATCGGATCCCAGCTGGAGTCTCTGGGGTGCAGGAGCAGGCTGGGAGGTGAAAGGTCTAGACCCCTCGTCTGAACACCGTGGCTCCTAAATCCTCAAGACTCTAGGGTCAATTTCTTGTCGTGTGATCCGGCTCCCTGTCCACCTGCATCTCCTATCTTTCCTTGGCCCCAGGATTTCTTGGGGCTTGTGACAGACACAGTGACAAAGTTAAGGCTCTCCAGGGCCAAGGCGCATGTACAACTCAAACTCAACCTTCAGGGCAGGCTGCTGAAATATCTGATTCCCTACCTCGCTCACCTCAGCCTGGCCATTCCGATTAAAGGAATCTTCCGGGAGCCGGACTACCAGTGTCTCCCCCAGCATGTACTCACAACACTCCCCACCCCTACCCAGGGCATTCTTGCCCTGGAGAGGTGGCAGGGCGCTCCTCTAAGGATATGTTCTGGCCCTCCAGAGGGCTGTCAGGCCCAGGGGGAAGGCTCCCCTGCAGAATGAGCATTTGAGGAAAAGATGGAAGGGAGCTAATGAACGGGGGGGAAGGGAGGAAGTGACAGTTGACTTGGGGAAAACTGCTGTCTTGGAATCCTTATGCAGCTGGGGGTGTAGAAAGATGACACCAGAGAACCCAGCGTCTAATATCAGCCTCATCTGTTCCGAGAAGACGGAAGAGGGAGAGCCAACTCTCATCACTGTCCCATTCTCAAAAGTTCTTTATGTCTTATCTCGGTCTCTTCTGCTGCAGTCATCAACTCATTGATTAAACAGTGCCAGAGAAAGAGAGAGAGAGAGAGAGAGAGAGAGAGAGAGAGAGAGAGAGAGAGAGAGAGGCCCCTAATGACTGATAGAGAAGCAAGGCGGGCTCCACTCACACAGGCTGGACACAGCTTCCTGGAGGCCCACAGCCTCCCCTGGCCACTCCATCTCCTCCCTCCCTCAAAAGCTCTATTCCTAACCCAGCACCTACCTCTATGTCTGGCCTTTAACCTCAAGAGGAAACCGGTAGGCTCTGGAATCTGAGGTCCCAGGAGAGCTGACCCGCCCTGCACCTGCTCCCCTGCACCTGCTCCGGGAACCTGTCGTCTGATCCCTGGCCACTAGTCCCTGGAGAGGCGCGTGGGGACCCCGTCCTCTCTTTCCCACGCCAGCCACACAGAACCCCGAAGCGACTCGCACTTAATCCTCCCAGGAGGCCCAGAGCCGCTGGGTTCTGGTCCGGGTCGAGGACAAGGTGCGGTGAGTCTGCGGAGCCCCAAGGAACTCTGGCGCCTCGGTCTCCGCAGGATCTCCCCACCCCCACGCCGCATTCGCTCCGGGCCTCGTACTGCCCCCGGGGCCCTTCCCTCCGGGGGTGGGGGTGGGGGGGACACGACCCCCGCCTGCTCCGTCCCGTGCCCTCCTAACCGCTGGACAAAGGCTCCCGCCGCAGCGGGGGTGCTCGGCGGCCAAGGCTTGGTGCAGCAGGTACATACCCGGGCCGGTCGGCTGCCACGCCGCGGACACTCCCGCCGCCAGGGCGCGACACGCCGAGCCCTTGTTGTCGCGACTCCCGCGAGACGTCGCGGCTACACGCAGGACCCGGTCCCCCCGTGGGCTTCGGGCTCCGGACTCACCCTCTCCGGGGAGACTGACCCGGCTCCGGCTCCCGCCCAGACTCGGCGGCCTCCGGGGCTGCGTCGGCGCGCGGGGTCCGCGCGGCCCCGGGCAGGAGCTTCCCGCCCTGGCAAAGTCGGTGAGAGGCAGCCGCTCAGTTGAGCACCCGCCCGGAGTCCGAGTGAGTCAGAGAGAGACCGAGGGAGCGAGCGAGTTATAGGGGTGCCGGGAGGAGGGGGGGGACGCCACGACACCCTCCCCACCCCGCCCCCCGGCGAGACGCAGACAGCCGCTCGCCGCGCGGAGACCTGGACACAAAGACCGCGTGCCAGCCGCAGACGCAAGTTTTCCCCAAGCCCGGGGGCTCGGCCCGCCTTCACCCAGCCCCTGACGGGTCCCGGGCCTGGGTCCCCTGGGGGACACAGGCTCCCCCCCACCCCTAGCAGCCTGGATGTCTCCACTCTCCCGGCCCTGGACCGTCACCCTTGGGGCGAGCCCAGAGACGCAAGGGAAACTGAGGCCCCAAGAATGCTGCATCTCCGGGCTCTTGTCATTGGTGACCCCAGAGGAGAGAAGGTTCTCCTCCCGGGGCCGGTTCTCATCTCTCCCCGCGGGCGGCGAGCCGGGGGACTGGCCCAAGCTGGGACACCAGGCTGGACTCCTGAGGCTCTGAGGCTCTGGGGCTGGTCCCTTGGGGGAGAGGAGGCCACCGGGGTGGCAATCTGGGAGTGGAGGGGGCCCCTGAGTCTCCGGGTACCTGAGTCGGCCGGGCTCGGACTCTGCTCCGGGGGTTGCAGCTCGAAGCTCCGACAAGTCTCCACGTCCAGCCCGAGAGGGGGCGGCCGGGCCCGGCACAGAGAGGCCAGGACCGCGAGCGCCGCCTGGCACCGAGGCCCTCCGGTCCCCCAGATCCCGCTCATGCCCCGGACGCTCAGGCCTGCCCAGCAGTGGCTCGAACCCCCCGCCGAGGCCGGACTGGGGCGGGGCAGAAAGGCCCGGGGAAGACCCTGCCCGCAGCGGCCCCCTGCGGCTCAGCTCCGCTTTTAATCACCTCCCCGCAGGGTCCCCGCCCCTCACGTGGCATCCCGCGGCAGCTGGCTAGTCTGGCGCCTCCCGGCCGCCCCCTCCGCACTCGGGGACCTGCCCGGGGTTCCAATTCCGCTGTCCCACATCGTGCAGGATTCCAGGCCAGCTGGGCAGTCGCTGCGGGTGTGACCTTGGGCCTTTCTGGGGACTCGGTTTTCCTTTTTCGTAAAAGAAGTGTGGTGACCGCTGGGGCTCCGCGAGCTCCCCGGGAGTACATGGGTAGCGCTTGGGCAAACGTTGGGGAAGCTGCCACACGCCACACACGAGTGGGCATCGCAGTAACACAGTGTAAAAAGGGACGGCCGGACTGCGTGGCGCTGGGATCCTGCAAAGATTGTGGACGGGGCAAAAGTGAGCCAGACTGGCCGTGACCGGCTTTGGAGGTAGATGCATGACCCCAGGACTGCAGAGCGAGGGGAACTGGAAAGAAGACTTTCAGAGCCCCGCAGTCTTGCGGTCCTGGGCACCCGCGTGTTGCTATGGCGACAGGAGGCAGCGGCCGTCTCTCTCCATGGCAACGGGAGGAGAAAGTTTCTGGCGTATAGGAACGGGGAGCATTTCAGGAAGGGGTTCGGTTCCCACCAGGCCCACCTCCACGCACCAGGCCAAACCCACTAGAAGTGATACCTATTTTCTGTGAGGCAAACGTAACAAGGGCCAGAAAGGTGGAAAACTAAACAGGAGGCCAGACTGTAAAAGGAGCTCCCCTCAGGAACCGTGAAGTGAGGCTTAAAAGGAGGGTGGCTGGGAGTTGCGGGAGGCTTCACTCGGCCCCGGAAATCCAGGACTCGCTGCCGAGGACCGAACCCCGTAGACTCATCAATGTGTTGCTTCTCTGCCTTCCAGAGGTGGGATCTGGGGAAGAAACTTTACCTGGAGCCCCTGCACCCGCCACTCCGGGGCTGGTGTGTGCAAGGGAGAGTGATGGGGAGGAGGGTCTGTATTAACTCGCTAATTGGAAGTGGCCTGGGCTGTGACTCAGGCTCCGGAGGGAGGAGATTCGGAGCGCCAGCTCCAGGGGATCGGCGCCGTCTGCACCAGCCTCACCAGCTGGCCCTTCGAGCTGCAAACCCCAGACAGCGAGTGAGCGCCGGGGGCACGAGGGAAAGGCCGAGGCCTGAAGGGTCTCTGGCCTCAGTTCGGAGGCTTTTCGGCTCCCCACCGGCGCCCTGTCCCTGTCCGCGGTGCTGAAGGTTCGGTTGCCACAACCAGCCTGTGCGCACCGGGTTAGGGGATGGGGTGGGGGGAGCAGCGGGTTTGCGGTTTCAGCCCGAGTCCCTGAAGCCTGCCGTAGAGAAGCGTAGGGTCTCGGGGCGAGAGGGGTTGAGGAGACCTATCCACGGGCCCTGTGCATCCCGGCCACCGGTGGGGCTGGGTAGCTGTTCCAACAACAGGTAAGCTTCTGCCTCTCCGCTTGCCATCCGCCCACCTGAGGAACCCACGCGCCCCGACACCGTCTCCTCCTTTGCCAGTGCAGACCTCAGCCCCCAGGAGAGATCGGAGTTCGGAGGCCCCAGGCAGCGCGCTCATTAGCAGCTTCCCAAGCGGGGGTTTTGTGTTTATGTAAAACACAAATGGAGAGCTGCTGTCGGCCGGCGTTTACCGCAACTCTCGCTCCGCGGAGATTTCTCCCTCCCCCCTCTCGAGTTCCTGGGGACGTTCGCAGAACAAAGCGCCTTGTTTTGCCTTTGCAGAGAATGGGGGAAAAACAAAACAAAACACAACACAACACAGGACCACCTTTCCAAGGGCCCAGGCCTGTGATGCAGGGAAATCACTATTTTGCTTGCACTGAGTGGGGGAATTTGCATCTCCACTGAAGGCAAAGGAGCCTATTCGGAGCAGAGCAGGTGGCGGGGAGCTGAGAATTAACAGATAATTTCTCATTGTTCCCGGATCGCAGGCAGCTCTGTGGCTCTGGCATTTCTCAACCTAACGGAGCGAAAGAGGTACCATCCTGACAGAGCTGCAGGAGGAAGCCGGAGCTCCAAGCTCCCCAGTGCAGGGGAACTACGGGAAAGAGAACTCTCTACGCCGACGAGAGATAGAGGAGACAGGCCCAGACACTGTGGGTGTAGGAGATACAGAGAAACCAAGTCAGATACCTAGAAAGGCACATCCTCAGAAAGTGACGCTAAAAATATGTTTCCTTACACTAAGGCAGGCTCCATCCTAACTGTTCTCTTCCTGCCTCGCCGGCAGGTGCTGACAACACTATGGCGAATAGCCAGTATCAAAACAGAAGGGAAAAAAAAACTTCTTCCAGTGTCTCTAAGACTTCATGCCCCACAAGCCAACCTCCCAAACACATCTAAAAGTATTCCCATATGAAGAAACCCATTCATTCTCCCAGTGTGTCACTCAAGTGCCGGAGGGAAGAAGATAGGAAGAAACGGAATTGTAGACCATTTGACCCTGTAGAAGAAGACCATGCTGAGTGCAGATTTAGGTATGGGGAAGAGAGAAAGGGGAGTTTAAAAAACAAAAACAAAAAACAAAAACAAGGGCATGGGGGCATGGCTACTAGCTACTAGGAGGCCTGGGGCAGTCACAGCCTCTCTCTGGACTTCAGTGTTCTTGTGTAGCAGGGGCCCTTGGAGGCTAGAAGAAGAGGATGGTTTTCCACATGGCCGACTCACTCTTAGCTTCTGCTCTTAGCTTCTGCCCACTAGCTCTGCTATAGCTTTGGCTGGAACAATCTAAACCTGGGGGCCCCAGCCCAGGCTGCTCAGAAGTACAGGATGGGGCTAGAAAGCAGGCCTGAGGCAGAATGAGATCTGAAGCAGGAACCAAAGACCTCCCATTCCTATGCCTTTATCATCCCCTCCCTAGATAGCCAAAGTGCACATTCCCCACTCCCACCCCCATTCTCTGCCCCTGGAGCAGGCACCCACCCTACTCGGAGCAGCAGTGTCTACTTGAATTATGTGACAGATAAAATAAATGAGGACCACTTAATTTTTTTTTTAAAAAATTTGAACCTTGGTAGGAAATTGCTAATGCTGTAGGCGGGAAGAGTGAACTCCTTTGACATGAACTGATGTGTCATATCATCTTTCCATCTCAGTGCAATTTCTAAATAGGGAGCCCTCTCCCCATCCTCCACCACCCCTTCCAGAGATGTAGAGGCAGCATCTGACGCTCATAGCTGGGTAGTCTGACATGCAGAGAGAGATAACAGGGAACTAGACGGAGAGAGCTCAGTGCTTTGTTAAGTACATTGGAGCCACAGGGGCTCTGGCCCAGCTAGAAGTGAATTCTCTGCTTTCTGAGGTATTTTCCCAGGCCAGGGACAGGCATCCAGGAGGTACGCTGTTCAGAGGCCAACCCGTGCTTGTTGGCTAGGCTAGTCCATGAAAACAGCCAAACAGGAATTTATCTCCATTCAATCCTCACAATAGGGAGAACCGGTGGGCCCTGATAGTCCATCTGGAAGATGAGGTAGGTAATCAGTGGGTTTCACTGATGGTGAAAACTGGGAGGTGGCAGAGAACTGGAGTCCAGCCCCTCTAGGCACACATCAGTGCCTCTTCCTTCTTCCTATTGAGAGAGGGTTGGTAGGGTTGCAAGATTTTTATATGTTCCTTTAAAGGGCTATGATACTTTTAAATAGACTTTCTTACATGTCAAGGGTGTTTAGAAATTAATTATATAGAGGAATGGAAGATTTAGTCCTGTGTATCTTTGCAAAGATCTTGGCTCTCGGACCTTAGCCATTCCAGTTGCCTGTAGGACCCAGTTGCTGGCTTAGAAAAAAGTCAACGTCATTGATAAAGCACAGGGTTGGAACCTGGGCTGCTCAGCTCCCCCTGAAAGCTTGCTTGACTGCTTCACTTTTGGGAGAGCCTGAACTCTCGAGAAGGCTGCCTGGGGATCTGCTACACCTGGAATGGGTCCTGTGCTCAGAGCCCAGCTTCCAGGAAAGGACCTAGCCCAGATTTTTCTAAGATCACAACCCCAGTGTTCAGAATCCTCCCCAAGGAGCCTGGAGAGAGTTTGTAATCTCAAGACTCTGGCTGTTCTACTAATGAAAGGAAACCAAATAAAATGTCAAAAGTAATTAAGGTGACATGTTCGAAAAGGCCTGCCAAAGGATGTCTTAATCCTTGATTTTGATAGAGTTCAGACAGCAAGGATTTCAAGTCTCCTGTGGAATGAAGGGGCCAGAGCCCCTGGAAAGAACAAAGCTGTTTACAAAATTTTAGCTTCCCTCTATACTATGAGATAAAATTCTTTTTTTTTTTTCCTGTCTAAGACCCCAAGCTGAGTCTATGTTTCTGCCATTTGCTAGAGTGTAGTGGCTAATCCTTCATTTGTAAAGTGAGAGGTGTTTGATACAAGGCTGTCAAGCGTCAACTCCTTCTGTACTAACAGCAGCCCAAAGAGAAAAGTGTAAGCAGGTGTAACTCATCTCCCTGGAGAGCCTTCTGAGAGAGAGGGAGAGAGAGAGAGAGGGAGAACAAGCCCTGGGTTCACAGTCAAGTAGTGGCAGGACCAGAACTTATGCCTGTGTCCTCTTTCATGTGCGCCCTCTCTCAGCATTTACTAAGTCCTCACTGAGCCCCGGTGTGCAGAAACTGAGACACAGTCCTGGGCTGTTTCCTGCACATGGCAAGCTTCAGACACTTCAGACACACCACACTGTATGCAGACCCCAGGCTCTGCTTGGGGCTGATATCCTGAGGGAGCGCACCAGATTGCTGTCAAGAGAGGCCGCAAGTGAAACTGATTTAAAATGAGTTCTCTGACCTCCGTTATGCACAGATGCCATGTCTACACTGACCAGGAAACGTCTGTGAATGATTCTCCCTAAATTTCCCTCCTCGGTTCTCCAACCCTTGCATCTCCTCCAGGGTTCGGCTCTATTCCCTGGGTCTCCGAGCACTTTCTCCGAATGGGCCCTCTCCCCTGAAGAACTTCAGATGTTAAATACTATTTTTGTTTGTTTAGCCTAGGCTAGCCTTCAGCTGGATCTGTAGCTGAGGATGATCTTGAGCTCCTGATCCTCTTGCCTCCACTGCCCGAGGGCTGAACATACAGGGATACCACCATGCCCAGCAGCAATACTGTTACGGTTAGTGGCACTGTGGGTTCGTGAAGATGGCTCAGCAGGTGGAGATTATTACCCAGAAGGCCGACGACCTGAGTGTGATTCCCAGAACCTGTGTGGTGGAAGGAGTGAACTGACTTCTTCAAGTTGTCCTCTGACCTTTACATGACCACTGTGGCATACCTGCGCCATACACATACACATGAAATAAGTAAAATGCAATGTAACGTTTTTACATATTACATTAATGTTATACGTATGCACCACATATTCACCAAGCCCTTAAGCGAGTCTAGGTTGTATGTTGCTTGCTCAGTCCTCACAGCAGCCCTATTAGCTTATAGGTGCCAACCGACAAGACTGCAACTCAGGCCACCTCACTCCAGAGCCCACACCTCAGGACCTCTCATTCTGTGTCGCTAACTCCCTCTCAAGGCTTTTACATGTGCATTTTATACTCCCAGTTCTGAACAACCTGACCCCAGGCCTCTCCCATCCAACACATCCAAGCCCGTTCTTGTGAGCCCATTCATCCTCCTTAGAGAAAGTCAAAATCTGAACTGGAGTTTTACCTGCGAGCCTTGGGGTCCCTCTGATGCTTCCCTCTCCCTTGTCTCTGTGCACTCAGCCAGTCGCTGGGCCTTCTTAGTCTCTAAACGTGTTGAAGCCTTGCCCTGTTCTGACTCTGCTAAGCGTCCTCACCACCCTAGCCGAGGCACCCAGCATCTTTCCTTTGGATCACGACAGATGCTGCAAACTATCATAAGAACATGCCATCCTCTCTCAAAATTCCCCAAACTTCCTTGGCCCCTTGTGGTAAGTTTGGCCCTTTCCAGCAGGGCATGCAAAGCCCCTCTAGACCCGGCCTTGTTCCCTCCCTGCAGCTGCTTCTCTATGTACTCTGGGGTCCTCCACAGGACCTGAGCTGTGTGATCTCAGAGGAAAACCCCCTGTGTCTTCTCCTCCCTGCCCTGCCCACCTCACCTTGCAGGCTTCTACAGTTCTTCGGGCACTCTAGGCTCTGGAACTTTGCAACCAACGGATGGTAAAATATTGGCGCAACTATGGGCGAGGTACTAAACCTCTCTGCACCACTGTTTTCTCATGCGTGGAACAGAGATGATGGAAGCTGCTGCCTTTTCATCAGTACTGAGCGGTCCCCATGAGTTGGTAGACGGGCAGCAGACTTCAGGAGCTGGCTCCAGTGTCCACTTTCGTCCTCCCTCTGCCCTCAGCGCCCCCCACTCCCACCCCCACCTTTGGCATGGCATTTGAAAACTTGTACTGTTGACACCGCCAAGCTCATACACCCCTTAAATCTGTCTCACTGTCTTCGTTCCTTTAGTGGCTCATCTGGTCCACATCCTACATTACAGGATGAGGGTAGGAGCACTGGAGGACCCCAGGGTAGTCTCACGGGCCAAACAAGGACAGGCTTCTTGGAGGGGAATTGTTTTGAGCACTCTGAGTTGTTTTATCTTGTCTTGTTTTGCTGGGTAACTTGATCTGGAAGGGATGGGGGAACATTCCAGGTCTAAAGGTTTTGAGCCAAAACAAATACTTTTTGGGAAAGAAGGAGGCAACAGACTTCCTTGCCAGGACCACGTGAGAGAGGGGACCCCAGGGCCAGATCTTTGATGCCCAGGCTCTGTCAGCTGTAAGGGAGGCCCCAGCCCAGCCTTCCACCTCAGAGGAATATTCCCACAGGAAGCTGGAGGCCCCTGTTCAGGACCTCTCAGCACGTACAGCAGAAGGCAGGACTCCAGAAGCTTCTTTCTGAGATGAAATTGCTCATTCTCTCAAGTGTCAAGCCATCGCTGTGAGGCGAGTACGTGTCTGCTGGGCCAGCTGACTGTTTGCCAGGATAAATTTCTGATAATAACACAAAGTCATTACTGTGCAATTAGCGCTGCTAATGAGGAATGCAAAATTTCCTCCCCATTCCCTCCCCCCAATCTCTACATCCCTGATCTTTTCCCTCTCTTCTCAACCTCTTCCTTTCCAGACCTGGGGGTGAGGTGGGGGGAGAGCGCAGAGGGAGGGGCATACAGAGGAGGGGCCATTATCAACTGCATTTTGACTGTCAAACCTCCTCCCAAATTAACAAAACACCCGTGTGCCTGGGAGAGAGGTGGAGAATGGAGGGGTAGAGGAAGAGAGTGTGTGGCCTTGGACATGAGCGGTGGTAGTATTTTAAGGGTCCCCAGCAGAGATCCACAACCCAAGAGAGCCTGTCTAGGGTCTGGATAACAGGGGCTCTGCCTCAGCATGAAAGAGGCAGTCAGAGTCAAGGCCAGGTAGCTGTGCAGTGGGAGGGTGATGCTGTGTTCCTGAGAACAGCAGCTAAGCTTGACAGGAATATATTTTGTTCCTTTCTGCATAATTGTTTCCCCTAAAACACACACACATACACACACACACACGATTTTTTAGTCACGCTCCTGAACAATACCTGACAGCTACTCCGAAGCCCTCCCTAGGGATGGGCTATCCAGCTTTTGGGCACCTTCGGCAACCCCCGAGAATGGAGTGGGGCAAAGTTAAAAACTCTGAGTTAATACAGAGGCCTCTGCCTCTGAGGGTGCTTCCTCAGGGTGGGCTGTGCTGGCAAGCAGGAAGCCAGATGGTGGGTGGAGCCTGCCTTAGCCCCGACGAATAGAGTTCAGGAAGGGGACAAGAAAGGAGGAAATGGCTCCCGGAGGGGGCCTCAGGGAGAAGTTGGGAACCAGGATCAGCATTCCAAGAACGCTTGCAGAGAGAGCAGCAGGCATGGGGGTGGCTGCAGGCCACAGCTCCGGAGCCCAGGGGGCCTGCAGAGTCAGAGGGCACGCCACCACAGCAGGAGGTGGATTGGATGGCCTGTGTGCCTCTATCCAATTCTTCATAATCTCGTGCATAAAAATTGCCCAAAACCAATTGTTTTCCTCACAGCTGTGCTCACCTAGGGCGGAGAGGGAGAATGGCAGGGGCCTTTCATTATTCATCCAACTAAAACGCTAGAGCCGAACAGCGCCAACAAAGGAAAAGTGTCTGCTTTCCCCAGAAGCCATTCTAATTGTAACTGAGTTGGGAAAGGAGATGCTGGCCTGGGAGGCCCTGAACTGCTGCACGCCAGCACCCTGCCTCTGGCTCATGAATGGTGCTTAGGCAATGCTTTTCTTGGGTTCCCTTCCTCAAACCTTGTTAGGACAGTTCCTTAGCCCAGAAAACACGTCCACAAGATCCCTCATTCCAATACTCATCACTTCTTCCCCCACAGGACCAGGCTCAGAGGCGGTGCATGGAGCCTTCCTCCTTTGACATCTTTTTTCCTCATTTGGCTTAGCCTCACTTAGGGTGTGCTATTTCTATTATTGTAACTGTCCCGGACAAGGACCCATAAAAGTGACTAGGTACCAGTGTCTGTTACCTAAAAACTCAGTCAGTTTCGTGTGGGTAGGCCAGCCAAGACAGGAGTTTCACAGTGTAGGGTGGTGGCTTAGAGTCTAATTAATTCCTCCTCGACAGGAAGGGAAGCAGAGGCCACCAAGTATCTAAAGTTGAGCACAGGCCCGTTGTGCAGGGATGGGGGTGGGGGTGGGTGTCCCCCTTTCCATCTGGGATTCCTAAAGCCGAGAACAGCTGCTTTGAAGATCCTAGGACTATCTTGGAGCTCTTTCTACAGAGTCCAGTTACCTAGCTTGGCAGTCCCCCCTTCTCTCCCCCCCCCCCCGCCCCATCCCTATCTCCCTCTATGGCTCTCTGACACTGGCCCTAGGGGCCTCCAGAGCACTTCTGGGTTGACGCTGTCCAGTGGGCTTCATGCCTGAGAAGTATCTTCCTGAGCCAGTGGCCTCCGTTGCTTCTACCTGAGCTACTTTGGGATCCTGCTGCTACCTCCATGTTCTTCCTAGGGCATCTGCTCTATCTCTTAGTGCCCAACCCAAGTGAAGACCAAAATCCTCTTCCTCCATTATTCTCAGCATGCCATGGCAAAAAAATTCCAGAACTCTAAAGAAAGCACTACCATAATGCACTGGTGCGGTCCTGGGCTGGGTAGTCCAGCTTGAGTGACAGCAGAGGATTCACACAAGGCAGAAATCCTCACTTCCTTCAGGTTCTGCCAGTTCCCAGGGGAGTTGAGCGAGCCACTCTGACTTCTCCTGTGGGCCTGCGAGCCACTGCCAGGCAGATCTCAGTCCAGTCTGTTTGGTTTATTCAATGTCTATAACCCACCTGAACTTCCATTTCATGAACTGTAAAGTGAAGATTATATAACCACTTGCTAGAAGTGGGATAATTCCTGGAGAGGGTCTGGCATACATTAAGTGCTCAGTAAACAGTAGCAGTGTGATTATCGCTTGGATTTTATAATGGTCTACTGCAATGACCTCAGAGTTAAGAGTGTGACCTTGATAAAGTCCTCTACTGTGGGGGAACCCCTTCCCGGCACTTTGAATAGCAAAGACTGACAGCAGAAACTGCCCTTATCTGTTCCGGGGAGAGGACACAGCCTTCAGGTGGCCCTTTCCCTTCCACACTGAGGTGGACACTAGTGGGGAACTGGAGAGGCGGCTGATGATTAAATTGAGCCCTTTAGACATGAATTATGGATCCATGACCTTTCCTGGCTTAATTACTCCCACTGCTGTGTGGCCTGGGCTCTGGAGTGGAGCCGTGGAGGGGGGGGCAAATTCCGCTCACAGCCAGCAAAGCCTGAAGCCCCGAGCTCCTCCTGCTTTTATCTGCCGTGGTTCACATGGCTATTTCTGCGGCATGGAAATTCTCTCACTGTGATGAAGGTCTTGCCCTAGTCCAGGGCAGACCCCCTCTTGACTCCCTAATCCCTTTGACCTTTCCAGAATCATCTTTTTAAGCTTACTGCCGTCGGCATCAGATCATTTTTTTTTTTTTTAAGGCTGAGTCTGAGGGTTCTTAATGAAGCTGTCGCACTAATAGATCCATGGGTACATAGAGCACAGGGCGCTGGACGGAGGATGACCCTCACAGCTTCCTGAGGGGAGAGAAAAAGTAATTGAGTTTTGCTTGACAAATGTTTTCAGATGTACAAAAACAAGAGGAAAGAATAACAAAATGAGACCCCACATACTTATCACCTACCTTCAAATACGCTGATACTCTAGCCTTGCTCATCTCATACACCGATCTCTTTAGGTTCAGAAGTCTTAAGGCAAATTCCAGACATTATATCAACTCACCTGTCAGGTCTTCTGCATATACTTCTGGTATATACACATGTGTATATGTATATATATATATATATATATATATATATATATATAAATATGCTTTGCATCTATGAACAGCCATCATCTCCAACAAAACAAAATAATCATCTAATATACAATAAGTCATCAAGTTATTCAGTTGTCTAAAATGAGTTTGTTGACATATTGACATATTTTGATCCATGGTAGTACAAGGTGTGTGTGTGTGTGTGTGTGTGTGTGTGATACATGTGTGTGTGTAAGCTTGCATGTTTGCACATGTGCAGATAAAGCCCAGAGCAGGCCATCAGTGTGTTCCTCTATTGTTCTCTGCCCTACTGCCTTGACAGAAGGCCTCTCTCTGAAATGGCTAGGCTATTTTTGGCTAGGCTGGCTGGCCAGTGAGCTTCTGAGAATCCTCCTGTCTCTGATCTACATTGCTGAGGTAACAGACACCCACAGCCATGCTCAGCTATTTACATGAGTGCTGGGGATTTGAACTCTGGCCTTAACACTTTGCAGAACAAATGTCTTTACCCACCGAGCTATCACCTTCACCTCAGTACAAGGATTTTATGAAGTAGTGCTGACTTTCTCCATCCAAATCTGATGGTCCCCAGTAGAATTTCCTAGAGAGCTGAATATTGCCAGTCAGCTCGCTAGTGGAGGGGTAAAGACATGACAGACCTTGGCTTAGGAGTCTGCCCAAGAGTATATGTTTCACCGTCTCACAAGTTGTAGCCTTCTGTTCCATTTGTGGGCTTCTTGAGTCCCTATTCTGGGCTGGAAATAGAGGGCAGAGACAAGGGAGAGGCCAGAAGCCACAGGAACCTGCTGTCCGATACTGTGAGAGCCTGGTGTCCTGAGCTCACTGTTAGGCATGTAGAAAGAGTAGTAGGCTAGGAAGGGAGCTTGAGTGTGCAGGAGTTGGAGAAGGGTTTAGAAATGGTGGCGTTGTGAGGCTGGGGAAGTGGCTTCATGAGCAGGAGTGTTTGCTGTAGATCACAAGGACCTGGGTTTGAATTCACAGCACCCACATGAAAAGCTAGTCACGGCTGTGTTCCTGTAACCTCAGCACTGGACTAGGGGGGAGGGGGAGGTTGGAGCCATTGGATACCTCGGGTTCACTGGCCAGCCAGACTAAAATGATGAGTTTCTGGCTCACTGAGAGGCCTTGTCTAAAAAAAAATAAGGTAAAGTGCAGCAGAGGAGGATGACACTGGACATCTTGTTCTGGCCTCTGCGAGCACCTGCAACTGTGTATGTGCAAACATCTCTCCCTCCCTCTCTCTGTCTCTCGCTGTCTCTCTCTCACACACACAGACAGACAGAGACAGAGAGACAGACACAGAGAGAATTTTTTTTAATAAAAAAAGAAAAAGTGGTCTTCTGAACTGGTGCTACAGATGTCAGAGTCGCAGAGAGTCGCATCCCCAGATTCGAAGGCAGAAACAGACACAGAGACCAAAGAGAGATCAAATATCTGCTTTATTACAGGGGAGGCTGAAACGGAGAACACAGCTTAGAGCCGAGGCCTTAAGAGACTTCCTGCTGCTCCTCATCATGAAAGATTTTAATGAACTGAGACAGGGAGCAGAGCAGATGTGGACAAGAGAAAGAAACATTAGACAAACACCACCCAGGTAGGAGAGCGTTGTTGTCAACAGACCAGAGCTTACTAGAATGGGCCCTGGGGAGGGATACTGAGAAGTTTGTCTTAGACCAGATGGCCTGTTGTGAGCAGCTGTGGTCCAGCTTCAGGAAACCTTCCATCTGATGGGGGAGGATGCTTCCTGTCTGCCTGTGGCCTCTGTGGCCTCCCTCAAGGCCCAGGCAAATCATTCCCCACATAGGCTGTTCTTCCAGAACTCTTCTCTTCCTTCACTTCCTGTTCTCCTCGTTGGCCCCTGTAGACCCACTCGCACCGGATTCTCACCACACCCAGCTCACCCCCACACTTCTTCAAACACCTGCCTCCCCGGTCCTCAGGCCTTTGTGCAGCCTCCTTCACCTTACAGACATGCCCACCGTTGCCTTCTGAATGGGTGTCAGCCTCCTTTCAGTACAACAGCACCGCTTAGGTGTTTACTTTCGGCAAAGGCCCATTTCTCTAATGAACATGGTCAGCTATGACTGAATTGCTCATCATAGGGTATACAGTAGTGAAAGGGGCCAGGCTCCCAGCCCTCAGAAGAGTCTAATAGATGAGAGGGCGGATGAGCCAGCGTCAGGCAATCACAAATGTCAGGATGAAGAACTGGACTTAAGAACAAAGATGGAGAAGCCACAGGTGACGCCTTTGTGGGTAGCGTATTCAGAAAACATTTATGAAGAGACAATATTTGACCAGAACAAAACTAGGGAGTGAGAGACATTTGATAACCAGGACAAGAAATTCCAGCCAGTGAGAGGCACAAGAACAATGGGCACCCTGTGTTAAATGTTCAAGGAGCAGCAGGATCAGTGTGCCCAGAGCCAAACCAAAGAGAGAAAGAAGAGGCCAGTGAGCCGGCTCTGTGTAGAGCTGCTTGCTACCAAGCCTGAAGACCTGAGTTAGACCCCTGACGCCCACACATTGGAAGGAGAGAACCAACTCCCGAAAGTTGTCCTCCAAACTCCACGTGTGTGCTGTTGTGGTACATACATGCTCACATGCACACACACACAAACACACATAATAAATAAACAGGAGAAAGGATAAGAGGCAAAGTTGGAAGGAATGGGGATACATCTCATTGTGAAGCATTTGTCAACCAAAAGTGTGTGCGCTCAGTGGCTGTTACAGCAAAAGTTTGTGCATGCATGCATGCATGAATGAATGGACATGAGGCAAAATCAAGGCAGTGGGCTGTACTGTCCACCAGGAACAGACACATGTTGCTATTTAAATTGGAAAGAGTCATAATGAGAGGAGCCTTAATTAATTAATCTATTTTAATCAAGAGGCTAGCAAGGTGGCTCGGCAGTTAGGAGCACTGGCTGTTGTTGCAGAGGACCTGGGTTTGGCTCTCTCCATCCACATTCTGGGGCTTACAACCCCGTGCAACTCCACTTTCAGGAGAACTGATGCCTTCTTTCCGGTGCCCTTGGGCACCTGAGCGCACATGGTAAACATATATGCAAACATACACATAAAATAAAATTTAAAAGTCTTAAAAAAAAACATGTGGGGAGATGACTCAGTGGATAAATGGGTCCTGCCAGACCAGGGGACCTGAGTTTAACCCCCAGCACGTTGGTGGTGGGAGGAGAGAGAGAACTCACTCTTGCAAGTTGTCCTCTGACCCTCATATACCATGGCCATGGCATGTATATATGTTCCCACATACAATAAGCAAATGTATGTAAAATATCTGTTTGAATTCAAATACAGTTTTCTTGGTTGTCATAGCCTTATCAGAAATGTTAACAGCTGCCTGTAGTGCCACACTGGCCAGGGCAGAGGGAGACACCTCCATCACTGCAGACAGCACAAAGCTCTGTCGGACAGAGCTGACATGGAGCTTTGCAGACTTCCATGAGAACCCGAGGATTGATGCTGAGTGATGGGAGGATTTAGGCAAGAGTGCTCATGACCTGTTTTACATTTTCAGCATGGTGGCAGAGGACTTTAATCCCAGCACTTGGAAAGTGGAGCTGGAAGGATCAAGAGTTCAAATTCACAGCTACACGGTTAACTGAGGCCAACCTCAGCTAGGTGAGACCCTGTCTCCTCTGCATTCCACCCAAAATGTCATTCTGCTTGTGTAGTGCACGCAGTATAGGACAGGGGTGGCACTAGTGACGTCACTGGGGAGGGTACTATAGTACCAGAGAGAGGAATGGCGGGGCCTTGAACCTGGATGAGAGTGATCGTAGCTGTAATCAAGCTTTGTTTGTTTATACACGTCATTATCCTCACCGGTTAAAATCTTTACCCCATTAATCATCGTATTAATCTACTGAAGAACGCATAATTTGATGGCATTATTAGAAGGTGATGGAAACTTTTGGAGGTGGCTCTTGAGGAAGTAAGGCATGTACCTTGGAGGGTATATCTTGTTACAGAGCTCCTCTCTCTCTCTCTCTCTCCTCCCCTTCCTCCCTCCCTTCTTCCCATACCTTCCCCAGGCTCTGCATCCTGGCTGACACACTATGAGCACTCTCCTCTACACAGACTTCCCATACCAGAATGCTCTGCCTTACAGGTAAGGGCTGGATGGATGGCGCACTCTTACAATCTGTATTGTAGAGACACACCTACTCCTTATGGTATAAAGGAATATGCATGTACATGTTGTTCTGCTGTAGCATGTACACACTAACAGGTGTTGTTCAGCGTTAACTCTCTCACCACCGGCCAGCCAAACCAGCAGCCATGATCTAGACTCAGGATTGGAAACAGCCTCAGGATGAGGCGGAGTGCAAAGGGCAACAAGAAAAACACAGACATCACTAGTCTCAGAAATGGGGATGGCCACTCCAGAGGAGGATCAAAACTGAGCCCTGAAAGGATCAGCTGCTTCTGGTCCCCCCTCCGCTTCCCCAGCCCCCACACTCTGCTTGCTGGAGCTGAGGCGTAAGCAGCATGATGAAGATGCTTATCTGCTACCTTGGGTTCTCCAGCTTGCCGAATAAAGTGCAGTTAGAGACTTAGTTCCTGGCACCGTTCACTGGCTGCTGTGGTCGCAGGCAGCTCTGTCAAACTCTGGCAACCCCACAAGGACAGCTTCAAGACCACCCAGAGTCGCTGAGTCACTGAGGTCTCATCATCAGTGCTGGACTTGGGGAGCCCAGAGTTCCAGGCTGGAAAATTCTTAAGCAGCCAACAAGTGACTCAGAAACTTCTTCTTTCCCAGGTCCCTGGTACATAGATTATCTTGCCTTCATTTCATGTACTGGATCATTGTGCTCTCTGGTTGGGTGCCCAGGCGAAGGCTTGTTTGGCCTTCGATTTCAAAGCATATTCTGCACGGTTTTTATTCTCAGGTTACGGCCCACGAGGGCACCTGTTCTGCTCTGTTCTGTCCTGTTGTCTAGCTTGTTTCAGAGTTCTAACTTTTTTTTTTTTTTTGAGATAGGGTTTCTCTGTGTGGCCTTGGCTGTACTAGACTCTCTTTGTAGACCAGGCTGGCCTTGAACGCAAAAAGATTTTTTTTTTAACAGAAAAGAATTTTATGTATGACTTCAGGTTCTACACAAATGATAAGGATCCCTCATTACCCCATTGGTGAATAATCTAAGAGCAAAGAGTTATGACATTTTTTTAACTTCGTTTTTATTCATTTATTTTTTCTCTCAATGCATATCCTTATTGCAGCCTCCTTTTCTCCCGGTCCGACCTTCTTACCCTCTTTTCCCTTTCCTCCTCCCCTTCTCCTCAGAAAAGGGGAACCCCTCACATGACTGCCACCCCACCCCGGCACATCAAGTCTCATCAGGACTAAGCACATCCTCTTCCCCTGAAGCCAACAAGGCAGCTAGGGGAAAGTGATCCAAAAGCAGGCAATGGGAGTCCATGTCAGAGACAGCCCCCGCTCTAATTGCTAGGGGAGCCTCATAAAGACCGAGCTGTCCATCAGCTACATATGTGTAGAGGACCTAGGTCCAGTCCATGCATGCTCTTTGGTTGGTGGTTCAGTCTCTGTGAACCCCCCTGAGCCCAGGTTAGTTGAGTCTGTTGGTCTTCCTGTGGAGTTCTTGTTTCTTCCAGGTCTCTCTATCCTTCCCCTAACCCTTCCACAAGATCCCCTGAGCTCTACTTAATGTTTGGCTGTGGGTCTCTGCATCTATTTCAATTTGACGCAAGGTGGAGCCTCTCAGGACAGTTATGCTAGGCTCCTGTCTGAAAGCATAGCAGAGTTATCATTAATAGAATCAGGGCGTGGTTCTCTCCCACGGGGTGGGTCTCAGGTTGGGCCAGTCACTGTTTGGCCCCTCCCTCAATCTCTGCTCCATCTTTATCCCTGCACATCTTATAGGGAGGATAAACATTGGGTCGAAGGTTTTATGGGTAGGTTGGTGTCCCCCTCTCTCCACTAGAAGTCCTGCCTGGCTATAGAAGGTGGCTACTTCAGTCTCCAAATCCCTAGCTGCTGGGAACCTCAGCTAGAGCCACCCCCAAATCCTCCCAGGAGCCTACCCTGTCTCGGATCTCCCCCTTGTTCCAGAGATGCCCTCCCCCATCAGTTTCCCTTGTCTCCCCCAGTCCTCTGACCTCCCATCCCTGCCCTCCCCTCACCTGATCCCCACCCTCATTCCCCCTCCCACCCACTCTTTCAACCAGTTCTCTCTCTTCATCCACTTCCGATATCTATTTTATTTCCCCTTCTGAGCGAGAGTCAAGCATCCTCCCTTGAGCCCTGTTTGTCACTTAGCTGTTTTTGGGTCTGTGTAGAATGGTTATCCTATATTATATGGCTAACATATACTTACTAACATATATGGTATGTAGTTATAAGTAACTACATACTTATAACTACATACCATACTACTTACTTATAACTACATACCATAGCTGCTTTTCTGGGTTACCTCACTTGGCATAATCTTTTCTATTTGCCTGCAATTTTCATGATTTCCTCGTTTTTAATAGCTGAGTAATAATCCATTGTGTAAATATACCACATTTTCTTTATTTATTCTTTGGTTGAGGGGCATCTAGGTTGTTTCCAGTTTCTGGCTATTCTGAATAAAGCTCCTATGAACATAGTTGAGCAGGTATCCTTGTGGTATGGTGGAGCATCTTTTGGATATATGCCCAGGAATGATATAGCTGGTAGAACTATTCCCAATTTTCTGAGAAAGTGCCAGATTGATTTCCAAACTCGTTGTAGAAGTTTGTACTCTCATCAGCAATGGAAGAGGCTTCCCCTTTCTTCACATCCTTTCCAGCATGTGCTGTCACTTGAGCTTTTGATCTTATTCATTCTGATGAGTGTAAGATGGAATCTCAGAGTCATTTTGATTTGCATTTCCCTGATGACTAAGGATGTTGAACATTTATTTAAGTACTTCTCAGCTCTTAGAGATTCCTATGTTAAGAATTCTCACTTTGGCTCTGTACCCCATTTTTTAATTGGGTACAGAGCTCAACTTCATATGGAAAAATAAAAAACCCAGAATAGCTAAAAAAAATTCTGTACCATTAAAGAACTTCCAGAGGCATCAACATTCCATATTTCAAGTCATATACAAAGCAATAGTAATAAAAACTGCCTGGTATTAGCATAAAAACAGACAGGTTGATCAATGGGATCTGGGTCAAAGACCTAGAAATAAACCCACAAATCTATGGACACTTGATTTTTTACAAAGAAGCCAAAACTATACAATGGAAAAAGAAGAAGGCATCGTAAATAAGTGGTGCTGGTCTGACAGGATGTCTGCATGTAGAAGCATGCAAATAAATACGTATTTATCACCCTGCACAAACCTTAAGTCTAAACGAATCAAAGGCCTTGACAGAAAATCAGATGCATTAAATCTAATAGAAGAGAAAGTGGGGAATAACCTTGAACTCATTAGTACAGGAGACAATTCCTGAACAGAACACCAACAGCACAGGCTCTAAGATCAACAATCAATAAATGGGACCTCATGAAACTGAAAAGCTTCTGCAAAGGAAAGGACACCGCCAGTAGAACAAAACAGCAGTCTTCAGATTGGGATAAGATCTTCACCAGCACTACATCTGACAGAGGACTAATATCCAATATATACAAAGAACTCAAGAAATGAAGCACCAACAAACCAAATAATCCAATTCAAAAAACCAAAGTTCTAACTTTTAGAATGGGTAACAGCCACATTGCTGGCAACAGCCTCTTGGAGCACACGCTGATAAATTAGTCTGACTACGCTTATGCCTCCAGTTTTAAAAAGTAGCCTATTCTATATCCCCCAAGCCATCAGGGGAGTGAAGGTCTTCTGTATCCCAAACTATAATTACAGAATTTATATAGGGAGATTTTTCTGTGGATTTTCTCTCCCTTTGGCCAGTTTTCTTACACAAGGAAGCTTTCTGTCCAGCCCATCATCTTGGCCAACTCTTGCTAGAACATAATATTCTTTCTCAGACTTTTGTGAGATAAGAGAAAAAAAATATTAAAACATTCAGATGGTAATACAGTCTGCCTAGGGTTTTCAACAAAGAAGAAAAGTATAGTTTAACGATGTATGGATAGATTATATTAATTTGATATATTATCTCAAAAGTATAATGTGGATTCAAGTCTTTTAATAAAAGCTGAATTTGTCTGCTGTGTTGCTCTCATGTTATGGAAAAGAATGCACTACAGAGAAAACAGTAAGTGGGAATAAAGAGTATATAGAGAATGCTCTACATGTAAGGATTTAATTTTTGGTAAGGAAAGCCACATAGAAAAGAGAATTTTCTAATAAGGGAGGATTGTGTATGGTAAAATAATGTTTTCTCTTTAGATAAAATGATTATAGTTTTCTAAAATGGAAAAGAAAAGATGTGGACAAACCCAAGAGGCTTAAGCATGTTGCAAAATGTCTGAGAAAAACCACACAAGGTTGTGAAAGATGAAACTTAAAGACGGTGTGTGTAAGGTGCTTAAAGGTCATTAAAATCCCCAAAGTCAAAATTCAACACGCAGATATAAAACTAAAATATAGTCCTCTGTTTAAAACAGTGAGGTCAAAATCAAAACAAAATCATGCTAGGTGCTTGCAGTGCTGAAGCAGGGAGGTCATAAGTTCAAGACCAGCCTAGGCTTTGTAAGGAGACCATATCTCAAAGCCAACAGCAAAAATGGAGTCAATTTATTTCAGTCCTCACAAAAGTAACAGATCATTATGTAGAAATGATTTCTACGGCTAACTGACAACACGGAGTGTCTTCTAGCTTTGGCTCCTGCTTATATTCTGTTTATGATCATTTGTTTCTGTCTAAAATAGTTTCACACCAAGTCATAACTGCTTGTTTTTTCATGTGGAATATTCTAATATATACAACTCTGTCTTGGAGAGTTTCATTACTGGTTAAAACACCAGACTGATGAGCAAATCTTTCGTAAGCTGCAGATCTTATAGATGAGTCACAGTGGAGTTTAGGATGCTAAGGGGCAGGAGAGACCGAGAGGGCCAATTTTATATTCTGTATTATTGTGATAGTTTAAATGAGAATGCCACCCCCCCATAGGCTCATATGTTTGAATGCTTAGAAAGGAATAGGACATATGGGCTTTCTTAAAGGCCACACTTGGAGGTGGGCTTTAAGGTTTCAAAGTCCAATGTCATTTCCAGTGAAGCTCTTTCTGCCTCCTGCTCGTGGATGAAGATGTAAGCTCTCAGCTACTGTTCCAGGGAGTTGCCTGAATGCCTGCCACCATGCCCTCTGCCATGATGGTCATGGACCATCTGATACTATAAAAGCCCCTATGATGGTTTGAATGAAAATGGTCCCCATAGGCTCACAGGGAGTAGCCAGTAGGAGTTAAGGCCTTGTTGGAAGCGTGGCCTTGTTGGAATAGACGTGGCTTTGTTGGAGGAAGAAATTATGGAATCTTCATCCACGGGTAAGGAAAGCTGCTGAGGTCAGGCACGCATCAGGGATGTCCCTGCATGGAGGCCTGAGAAGCCACTGTGTGAAGCTGTGAAGGTGAAGCCTGGATTGCTTTAAAACTCCAAGATGTTGGAGGTGCCAGAGCCGTGAGACGCTTGTCAAGGAGGTGGAACCAGCCCAAGAGAAAGAAGTGTGTTGCAGTCAGCAAAGCTGAAGGAGTTGGAGATCCGAAGAGCATTTTGACATGAGACATGGAGATTCCGAGTTTGGAGTTTGCCCAGCTGGTTTTCAGCTTTATTTATGACACCGTATTTCCTCATTATACCCCCTTTCATCCCTTTCAGAATGGTAATACACATCCTGTGCCATTGTATGTTAGAAGTGTGTGATCTGCTTTTTCATTTTAATTTTATAAGCGTTACGGTTAAGAGATTGCATGAGTCTCAGAAGAGACTTGAATCTTTGGACTTTTAAAGAGTGCTGATGCAGTGATAGACAATGAGGACTTTTGAAGTTGGACTAAATGCATTTGCATTATGATATAGCTAAAAGCCTGTGGGGAATGGGGAGTGGGATGGGGAGGTCTGAAAGCAAATAGTTCCCACAGGCTCATAGGCGTGGCCTTGTTGGAGTAGGCGTAGTTTTGTTGAAGGAATTGTGTCACTGGGGATGTGCTTTGAAGTCTGGTGGAGTTGTACAAGGTTAAAATGAGCAGAAACTAACCAGGCAAAGTGCTTGAGCCCAAGGTCAGGGTGCAAGGGACAATAACAAAAGCAATGTGGATATCTCAAATCTCAGAATGGTGGCCGACCTCCAGACCAGAGAAACAAAGGGGAACCTTGAAACAATGGACAGCCTTTCTGCCCCTTCCCTACACCCCCTCCCTACACCCCCTTCTCTCTATGTAAATAATCATGACTGGGGGTGTTGTTTACTGGGATCTTAATCTACTTCTTTTCAGAGCACCAGCCTCCTGGATAAAGCACCACTTAAAAAGTTAGTTCCACCAAGGCTCATCGGCCTTTGCGGTGACAGCCACAGTGCTCTCCCTATAGCAAGAGGAGCCGGTAGCAATGGAGCCCACAACCATGAAATGAAATCTCTGAAACATGAGCCAAGACATCTCACTCCTGCAAGTTATTTTCTCAGGAATTATGCCATAGCAAAAAGAAAAGGAAAAAACAGACTACTACACAGATACATACTCAAGGAATGACTTATGGCGGAGCTATTATCTAAAAATTCACAATAAATTGAAAATGAGTTTAAAATAATTTCAATACACCTAATCTACTGCACAGAGCTGACCAATGAAATATGGACAGTTTCCTAATCATGAGAGATGTGGCTTAACACCATCCTCCTCCTCCTCATCATCATCATTATTTTGTTTTTTTGAAACAGGATTTCTCCGTGTAACAGAGCCCCTGGCTGTCCTGGAACTTGCTTTGTGGACCAGGCTGGCCTCGAACTCACAGAGCTCTGCCTGCCTCTGTCTGCCAGAGCACTGGGTTTAAAGGCTTGCACCAATAAGTATTATTTTTTTGAGAAACGATCAAAATTCAAAAGTTAAAGGACAGTTTTTACTAAAGGACAGTTATTCATCATTGAGGAATTATCAGTGGAGCCATCTTAAATCATGACTGTAAGGGTTTTTTTTTATTATTTCTTACATTTTTGAGACTATACACCATTATCCTTTCCCTTTCCTCCCTCCAAACCCTCACATATACCCCGCCTTTTTCTCTTTCAAATTCCTGGCCTCCTTTTTCATTAAGTTTTTACATGCACACATGCATGTATACAGATTCCTACATATAGCCCACTCAATCTCTATCATGTTTCTTATATGTATGTTTTCAGGGATGACTATTTGGCACTGGATAACCAGTTGGTGTACTCATCTTTGGGGAGGACTATTTCTCCTTCTCTTAGCATTCCTGGGCTGTCTGCAGTTCTCTCTGGAGGGGTGAGGCTTTGTGACTTTTCCTCTGTTTACTTTGGCATGGCTAACCCATAAAGTCTCATCAACATGACTGCCTAAAACAGGATGAACAAAGGCCATCTGTATTTTGAAAGTGGAATTGGGCAGGCTGCTTATAAATCGAATGAGGGTTGTAGATGTGAGAGGTCAATAATGACTCACATCTTTTTGGTCTGGGGAAAGGAGGCACTGTAATGCCATTGACGGAGCCAGTGGTTCCAGGGGAAGAGTAGCTTTGGTGGAGGTGAGGGTAGTGTGGAAACCATGTGTTCAGTTGGCAAGTGTGACATTTGAGATTCTTATTAGCTATGTGGAAATACCAAAAAGGGGCCAGATATTTACATTTGGAGTACAGGACAGAGGTCAAGGCCGGTGATAAACATCTGAGAGATGATCTTTATGGGGGGAAAGGTTGTTTTGTTTCTATTTTATGACATAAGGTCCTGCTACATAGCTCAGGCTGGTCTTGAACTCATCATCTTTCTGTCTCAAATTCCAGAGTGTTGGGAATACAGATGTTTGCTACCTGGGAAATGATCTCTAGAGCTATGAGACTGGATGAGTCCATCTAAGCTGTTATAGTCTATATGTGTTCTTCCAAAATATATATCCTGGAATCCTAAACCCCAAGTGATGGCTTTAGGGAGTGGGATTAGGGGGAAATGATGAATTTATGAGGATTCTGAAAAAATGGAATGAAAGCTTTTATGAAAGAGACCCCAGAAAGCAGCCAGTCCTTCACCATGCAATAACCCAGCGGGGAAGTACAGTCTGTGAGAACCCGATTCTTACCAGAGGCTAGGCTGGTGGTGCCACCACCGTGGATTTTCCATGTTTCAGAACCATGAGGTGGGGACACGTTGTTTTCTAGGCTACCAGTCAACAGTGTTTTCCACAGGAAAAGTGAGGAAACAAGGAGAGATGGCTCAAGACCGAGCCCTACGTCTGCAGTTTTGCTGGGGAGGAGGATGTGCAAGGATGCTTGGAAAGTAGAGGCTGAAGGGTAGAGATGGAAGAGCAAAAGAGAGAGAGAGATCTTAGGGGCGGATTGGAATAGTCGTTTATGAGCCATGCCAAAGGTATATGAAAGGTCTGGAACGGAGTCCTGAGATCTGGGTGCTAGGTTTGGCGAAGGGGACCTTGGCAACACTTCCACCCATGGAGGAAGGAGCATATTAGGAGAAAGAGAGAGAGAGAGAGAGAGAGAGAGAGAGAGAGAGAGAGAGAGATGAGGCTGTGAAGATAACAACAGTAATTACTCTTTCAAAGGAGCTTCGCTGCAGAGGCACAGAGAAATCCATTGATGGAGTGGATTGTGGGGATGACTTTATTTTTAAGATGGGAGATATTATGGCATGTTTTCTGTGCTGATAAGCATGATCCAGTAAAGAGCAAAAAGTGGCAAAACAGAAGAAAGAGAGGTCAGTCTGCAACCACTTTGAGTAGGGGAGGGAGAGATGTACAAATCGGAGAGTTTGGCCTTAGACGGAGGCGTGGACTCTTCACTTCTTGTAATAGGAGGGCAGTCAGTGTGCAGACAGACGGATGGACGCCATGGAAAGTTCCCTTGACTCAGTGAAACAATACACAAGGTCATCAGCTGAGAATGGGGAGAGGGTGACAGGAATGGGTCTGAGGAGAGAGGAGAAGATATCAACAGTTCTGAGCCAATTATCTAGGTGAGCAAAGGAGCACTCCCCACAGCACAGAGGGCTCCCCTGAGGCTCATGACCATGAATTTAAATGAAACAAATCAATATGGGTGTGTATTTTTCCCAGTCATGATTGCAGGTGAGGGGCAGACAGTGAGTTGGATTTAATCAGGACTAGAATTTTACCAGGCAGACATTAAGAATGAGACACGGGCAAGGCAGCTGATTGTAATGACGCAAAGAGCAATTATAGCGATGGAGGTAGGAGTCTGAAATGGGTGCGGAGAGGAGGTAGGTGCAGGGGTGGTAGCTGGGTAATGTGGTGGTCCTGATTTAGTGTGCAGTGACATCACAGATAATGAGGGGTAGGGTTAGAGGAAGAGGAAATGCCAAAGGACGAGGAGGAGGAGGTGGAAGAGGGCATTGGAGCGGTGAGGTCAACAAGCTGAAAAGGCACAGTGCTTATATTAGACAACAGAAATCATTAAATATCATAACAAGTGGATGATGGGGTAACATGAACAGGGATGGATGTTGAGGAGGACGGAAGATAGTGCCACAGAGTAAAAGAATTGGTTAGTATAACCTGATCCCTGTGCCTCAAAAGGAGTCCAGGAATTCCAGCTGAAAGTGGCAACGGGCAGAGAAGGCACTGGCAGAACACGTGTGTGAGTTGTGATTCCTGGTGCCGGGGACAATCTAGGAACCAGAGAGATGAGAGTCCGACTTTACAGACTGTATTCCAACTGAAGAAGCAACACGATGCTCAGTGCACTATGGGATACTAAGTGCTGAGGAAGAACATGGAAAATGACTGGGAGGTGGGGCTACTTTAGGTCAGACAGCCTGGATGAAAAGGCCTTGGGGGTAGAATGTGTCTTGGGGGTAGGCAAAGGAAAAAGGAAAAGAAAGCGCAATGGCTAGTTCAAACTTAGGGTTCAGGGCTGGTGAAATGCCTCAGCATCAGCTAAGCTGCTGCTGAGCCCAACAACCTGACTTCAATCCCTGGGTCCCACACAGTGGGAGACTGATTCCTGCAAGTTGTCCTCTGACACATGCTCCATGCCATAGCATGTGTTTACATGCTTGAACACACACGAAAGAAAGAAAGAAAGAAAGAAAGAAAGAAAGAAAGAAAGAAAGAAAGAAAGAAAGAAAGAAAGGAAGGAAGGAAGGAAGGAAGGAAGGAAGGAAGGAAGGAAAATGCAATTAAAAAACAGTGTTCAGAAAGACTTATGGGATTGCATCCATGTCAGACAAACTACAAATCACAAAGAAATAAGAATCTGGACCAAAATGTTCATCGTTTTTAAGGCTATATCAGCTCTGGAAATAATGTTCTATGGGTTTGTGTGTGTGTGTGTGTGTGTACAAAAGTTACAGCACTCCCAAAAGGTGCTTTCCAGAAAATGATACAAATTTTTCTTTTGCCCTTAACCAAATCCTTCTTCCTTTGTCTAAAATCGAAGAACATCTTAATTCTGTTTATGTTGTTGGAGGAACATTAAAATTGCATCATTGGTTTTCTTTCTCACTTGTCCTCATTTTTTTATTTTATTTTATTGTTATTCGGTGCAAGACAAAAGGCTGTGATCAAATGAAGACAATAGGGAAGGGCTGGAGGAAGTCTGTGGGAATAACCTCCCTCCCCTTGAGCTTCGCCTCTGCTCGTGCCTGAGACTTTCATATGCATAAAAAGGCCAGAAATCTATCACAAATGGCAGAAAATTGCGCTGCATTAATTTCAGAGCCTTTGACTCTGACAGCTCAATCTTCAAGAGTGGTGCTTCTGGGATGTTCAAGAAAGGGAATAAAAGCTATTTTGCTTATCTGTTTCATATTTTAGAATATATTCCACTGCATTATCCGGGGGGATTTTGCTCAGAACCTCATCCATCTGTTTAGAGCTCGCTTGTACAAGCTCTTGACTTCCAACTTTCCGAGAGCAAAAGTTCAGAAAGAATGGGAGAGACTGGAAACCCGACCCTTATAGGAGTCACATCAAGGGCAATGAAATACCTTTTGAAAGGAACCGAACTACTTGACAATCAGATGCTGAAAAGAAAACTGAGGTTCTTAGAATCATCACCCTGACTGCTTCCCATGGTTTGCTCATTCAGTGTGTGGCAGGGAATTCAGCCTCGTCTAACACATCATTCCCAATTTCAGCGGCACAATGAGAAAAGAGTTTCTGCTCCTTGGTAAGAGCAGAAAGGAACTCCTGGTAACGTTCACCTATTGATCCAGTTCACCTCCCCCCCCCAGACTCCCACTCACAATTCTTTTGGCCTCCCAAGGCCATGTTCCTGTCTGCCTTGGGTTCAACATCTCCAATTGCTTCTCCGTGGAATTGCTGCCCAAGGCAGACCGCTGCTTTCCAGATCCAAAATGGTTAGTTAGACTTCCCTGTCGGGACTCACATTCAGACATCCTTTTGACCACATTGTCCTTGGGAAACTGAACAGTGTTGCCACAACAGAAGGGGGGAGGCAGAGGGATGGAAAGAAGCTGTCTCTCTACTACTCAGCTCTGGTCGACACTGTCGATACCCTCAAAGCCAGAGCTGGCCCTCCACCTTTTTTTTCCACAAGAACTAAGGCCAGATATACCCAGGGGAGTGTGTGTGAGTATGTGTGTGTATGTGTGTGTGTGTGTGTGTGTGTAAATCATTAAAGAAATATATATCAATTACATTTATTTTCTTGTGTGTGCATGTATGTGTCAGAAGACAACTTGAGAGAGTAGGATCAAGCTCAGGTCACCCCTGGCAGCAAGCACCTTTAATCCACTGAGCCATCTTGCCAGCCCTGTGAGTCAGTCTATAAAGGTGGATCTCATCAGATTCATCTGTTTAATTAAGAATCCTGCATTAAGCCTCTCTAAGAAGGCCACGCCAGCTTCATTTAAAAATCTCTGCTTCCCTAGGCCAGCACTGAGCCCCACTGGACATTTCAGAGAGTTTTCAATGGAAGACCTGAACCAGGTCAGCCCGTCCATTCATTCTTTTAATCAAGCTGAGCATGGCGCCGCATGTTTCACAGGCCAGCACCACGGCCCGGAACAAGCCACGCTCTCCTTCCCTGGGAGGTCACGGTCGAGTGGGAAGAGGGCAGGTAAGCAATTACACTCACATAATTACACCATTGTACAACAGCGTTGTGAGGGAGAGAGGACTCTGCAGGTACTCACCCAGCCTCGGGGGCCTCCGAGAAAACTTCGCTGTGGAAGCTGCTGACGAGTAAAAAAAAAAAAAGGTTTTTTATTAGATTGGGGGGGAAGTTTGTTTTTTTAATCCCAGCATTGACACTAATTTAATGGGCGAACTGGCCACCTTCCCAGCGCAATGTAGTACCTCAGATTCCTTTGTTTTCTGTGCTTGGGGCTGTCACCCTAGAGCCTCCCTCCCAGTAAGCACTCAAGAACCCACTTCTCTTCCCCCATCAGTCTTTCTCCCTGGGCACACAGCAGTGGTTCCTTGCAGCTGCTGCTCCTTGAAAAAAAAAAAAATCACCAGCCCCCAGGCAGGCAAAATTGGGACACAACTTGGGTTGCTAATGAGGAGATGATGTTTCTCTAATGAAAACAGGACAGAGTGCTGGGAGCCCACCACGGATGAATAATAACATCCTAATTAAACACTGGCTTTTGTTTCCCACTTCTGTATTCAGTATTAAATGTGAATGAAGCTTGCTCAGTGCAAGACTCAACCCTGACACATTCCTATGGAGTCACCAGGAAGGCATTTCTCCCACAGTGTTTACTACAGCATTAGTGCTCTCTCTCTCTCACTCTCTCTCTTTCTTTCTCTCTCTTTTTAATGAGAATGCGAAGGCCTGGAGAGAAGGCTCAGAGGTTGAGAGTGCTTGTTGGTCTTCTGGAGGACCACAGTTCAGTTCCTGGCACCCATGTCAGGCAGCTCTCAAGTGCCTCTAACTACAGTTCCAGAAGGATCTGATGCCCTCCTCTGGCCTCTTCGGGTACCTGCACTCATGTGTACATACCCACCCACACATACACACGTAATTTAAAACAAAACAAATCTTCTTTAAAACTTAAACGAAAAATATCCTCTGTAGCTCTGGGTTCTTTTTTAGGCTGATGATCTGCCCTGGAATTATTTTTTAAAAAGATTTAGCGGCCCAGTGGTGGTGGTGCACTCTTTTAATCCCAGCACCGAGGAGGCAGAGGCAAGCGGATCCCTATGAGTTCGAGGCCAGCCTTGTCTACAGAGCGAGTTTCAGGAGACCCGAGGCTACAAAATAAACCTTATCTTACAAAAACAAACAAACAAACAGTTTTATTTACTTTTGTGTACGTGTGTGTGTGTGTGTGTGTGAGTGAGTTTGTGTGTGTGTTGGGGTGCATGTACCCATGATGTGCTTGGAGGCCAGAAGCCCTGGGTGTCCTCCTCTATTATTCTCCACGTATTTCTCTGAGGCAGAGTCTCCCTAAACCTCGGGATATTTTCATGCTTCATTGGGTTTTGATTTGGTTCGGTTGTTGGGTTTTGTTTTGATGTGGTTTATTTTGGCAAGCCCCAGGGATCCTCCTGTCTCTGGGACTCACCTACCTCCTTGAAGTTGGGCTTACAGGTGTATGCTGAACACCTATCTCTTATATGGGTGCTGAGACCCAAATTCTGGTCTCTATCATTGCAGTTGTAGTTCTAGTTCCACCAACACAAACCCCTGGGTAACTCTGATGGACAGACCTACTTCTCCAAGGTCTTAACGTTATTTATTGCAAATATGTACTAAAATCAATTCATACACCACAAGGTCATTAGAGTAACATTTATCCTTAATAAAAGTAAATACAAACTCACGTTTCAAACAGTGTTTCTGATCATTCTTTTTTCTTCTTGCCAGTGTCTTGTCAGCTCTGATTAGAACATCATTATGCTACTGTCTACTCTGGAAGATGCAGAGCTTACAGCAGGAATATCAGTTCCTTCTTTTTGTAAGTGCTCATTCAGACTTGACAGTATTGGTATTAACCTCAAACTACAGAGACCCTTTTAAGCTGTTTGTTTATTTTGTGAGGAGTACATTGATTGAAAGCTAGATTACTTAACCTCTAACAATAAAATGTCAAAATCATAGGAATATAAAAATAGCTCATTGTGTGTGTGTGTGTTGGGCTCTTCCTGTTACAGCTCTCTGGGTCTCACAGGGCTTAGAACAAGCTAGTAAGTGACCAAGTAAGGGCTCCAAAAGGCACTTGTCAGTCCACATCATCAATACTACTCGGTGTAGCCCCCTGAAATTCTTAATTACAAAATGCAAATTCTGTTTTTTACTGCATCAAACGTGCATTTCCATATTCTAATATCTCTAAAATTAAGATGCATCAGGGGCTGGAGAGATGGCTCAGTGGTTAAGATCCCCGACAGCTCTTCCAGAGAACCAGAGTTCAATTCCCAGTGCCCACATGGCAACTCACAACTGTCTGTAACTCCTGTTCCAGGGGAGCTGATACCTTCACTCAGACACATGCAGTCAAAGCACCAATGTCCATAAAATAAAAATAAATACATTATTTAAAAAAAAAGATGCATCTCACTTAGTTTTGTGATGAGAAATTCTTCCTAAGGTATACAAAACAACAGCAATCAATGGAATCTTTGGTTAAACAAGATTTGGTAAACACAAACCTAAATAATTGTTTCGTGTCTTGACCACAGTGTGTTATTTCCTTGTCACTTTAGACACCAATGCTCTAGAGTCTTGCTTCTCAAAGCATGGTTTTAGAGGAGCATCAAATGGGTGTTTCTGAGAAGATTCTCAGTGTCTACCTCATTGATCAACTCTGGGTTTAACTGGACACCCACTCCCAACTCCTCACCTGGAACCCAGTGATGATGTGCACAGCAGGGTTTGAAATTCCAGACTTGTCCGAAGGGAGTTCACACTGTAATTAGTGGGAACAGATAGCCTTCAAGGTGAATGCACGGGCATCCTGGCACCCGCTCCTTCAGGATGATTTCACAGGCAACTTGGCAGTGGCGTGCCGGGAAGTAGGTAATACTGACTCTTTGGTAATAGTGTGTCAGGAAGTAGATAATACTGACATCTTGGCCGTGCTGTGCCAAAAAGTGGGTAACTTTGACTCCCTGGGAACGTGAAAAGCAAAACAACAAAACCCACCACGCTTCCCAGTTACATGTTACATGTGTGTAATTCATCTAGGTACTCCCCCAGTGGCCGATTTTAAGTCACCGACGCTATTCTGGGTAGCATTCCTGGGAACTTGCCGAGAGACCTAGAGCCAATGAGAGTCACTTTCAGCACAGTGCACTGTGCTCCGGGACACCGTCCCTCATGACCCTCCCTGGGTCTTTTCAGGGTCGAGCCTTTTTAAATTGAATCTTATTTTATTTTGAGACAGGGTCTCACCACAAAGCCTTGGTTGGTCTCTTCCTAAGCACCTCACCTGGGCAGAGCTCTCTGGCGAGAGAACCAAATTATCCTACTTTGCCTGATTAGATGTCTGCATGGGAGCCGAAATGATGGCCCCCACCCGCCCCCAAATCATCCCAGGCTGGATCCTGGAATGCTTGCAAATTCTGAATGCCGTGGCCCACCCGCTGATCTTCAGGCAGAAAGATTACCCTGGATTATGAGAGAGTGACCAGTGATCACCAGGGTCCATTGGGGTGGACTGAAGGGCCAGGGGTCAATAACAGGTACAGCCAGGGAGAAGCAGAAAAAGAACGGAAGCCACCAGCCCCGCCCACACCTAGGTGTTAATGAAACCGAATCAGGGAGGCAGCTCTGAACTTGTGACCTCCAGAACTGTAAGAGAATAAGTCTGGGATGTTTTGAGTAACTAAGTGATAATTTGTTACTTCATCCCTAGAAAGCAAGTGTAACCTGTCTCTGCAGATCAGTGGTGTTTAACCCCGGCTTCACACTGGAATCCTTAAGCATAGACACAAGTTACAGATGCCAAGATTGCTGAGGGAGAGATTCTGGTTCATCATGACCTTGGCATGGAGGTTTAACTTATTTAAATCTTTTGAAATGTAATTTCACTAGACTTAATTATGTGGAGGGGGGGGCTGCACACCCCATAATGCGTGTGTGGAGGGCAAAGAGCAACTAGGGATAGTCACTCTTCTCCTTTCACCATATGGGTCCTGGGAACAGAATCAGATCCTTGGGCTTGGTGAGACGTACCTTTACCCACTGGGCCATCTCAAAGACCAACGTGGGGTTTAAAAAAGCACAGTCAGGGGGTCCCAATTCCACTTGAGAACTAACACTGTAAAGTGTTGTACTAAATATAAAAATGGGTGTTGGATTATATAATGCTATTTATTATTAGCCCTAAGATTTTCACGGCTGTATTATCTAACCTGCTATCACAAATAATAAAACACAGATGCCTATTAGATTTTATAATGGCCTTATTTACCTTGGGCTGGGTAGAAATTTGATGTACATTGTCTCAATAACCTCACCGTCCATCTCCCAGCCCCCATCAACGCCATCTACCTTAATCATCCTCATCTGGTCTACCTTTCATCATAATTCCACTATACCTGCTTCTATTCTCTATCTGGACCTTTTCACGCCATTTTGGGAGTCCCTCTCCACCTAACCCATTGTGGTGTCCTCCTTCCTCCTCTCTTCCTGTCTGTCTGTTTCCCGTGATTCTCCTGTTCTCCGAAGCCCGGGAATCTTAGCCATGCCTACCCCATTCTGCCCTGCCCAGTTATAGGCCATTGTAATCAGCCAATCAGGTAGATTTACACAAGAATAGATTTACACAAGATCTTGAGGGCCAGGAACACCCATCAGATGGACCTCCAACAGTAAAGCATGCAATTGTTTGCCAGAAATGCAGTTCATGCACTAACTCAAGTTACATAATCAAAATACGCATTTTTAAAACTTTCTGTTGATTCGTTGTGAGTTTCGCCTCGTGCACAGCAGGCCCACCCATCTTCCTGTCCCTTACATCCATCCTCTAGCCTTGCAACCTCCACACCAAAATAAAAAACACAATAACAAACAAACAAAAGATAAACAAAGCAGAGCAGAGAAAGCATCTCGTTGTGGGCGCTCTAGTGTGTCACCGTGTGTCCCACACTGAACCCCTCTGCCCACACATCTTCGCTTGTGAGTGTTCATGAGTCACTGATCTGATTCAAGGTCTCCGGCTTCTGTGACATCATCAGTATTGGATCCTCACCAGGACTCCTTCCGGTTATCCTGTTGTTACCGTGTGTCGTGGAGATCCTGGGCTTTGGGTCAACAGGGACAGCCTTTCCATGCACCCCCAACAGTTCACAGCTGATATAGATGTTGGGGTAGGCCAACTCAAAGCCCTGGATCTGGGCCTGGGTGGTAGCTGAGCTGGTCAGCATGCCAGCTCTCCCTTATCCGCACCACAAGGGCGAGCTCTCCAGCACTACCTAGCTAGCCCACCCAGTGCCATCACTGGCAGGGGACAGGGTCAGCTCTCCTGCCCTCACGCCCTTGGGGCCAGCTCACCTGCACCCACGCCTCCAGAGCCAGCTCCACTGTGCTGCCCAGTCAAGGCATGCAGTTTCCACTCACCCGAGTGCTGCAGCCTGTGAGGGGCTGGGCCGGCTCTCCAGGGCTCACACCTTCAGGGCTGGCTAACCTGTGCCCTCTCCACCAGGGCCAGTTCCGCTGTGCTGCCCTGTGGAGGTGCAGGACAAGTTCACTCTCCAATGCTGCCTCCAGTGAGAAGTGGGGCCAGCTCTCCAGAGCACTGCAGCCAGTAAGAGGTAGGGCCGGTTCTGCACAGCCCCTGGACACCCACGGTCCCAGGCGGCTACCCAGACCAGCAACATCCCGATGGTCTCTAGTGGTAATATGCACCACAGACATCAATATGGATCTGGACCGCTGACACAGACACAGCCCTCAGCGGCAGCGCAGGCGGAACTTCACCATGGCCTCGGGCCACAGGGCTGCCTACTCAAAACGGACTATTCTCTTCTCCCTCTCCTCTCCAGTTCCATCTCTTTTCACAACGCTCAAACTGTTCTGTTTCTCTTTCTCTCCCATCTGTCCCCCACATACTTCTGCATTGTAGTGGCTCCTGCTGCAGGTGGGCCTGGGGCTTGAGGGCCTCTCTCTGTGACCTCCTCTGTCTGTACCACACGGCATGGAGGCAAGAGGGTCTCTAGGTGTCTACAGTCCGCCTGTAGACTGCAGGCATGGCTCTGAGCATGGCACAGTGGTGGACAGGCCTCTGGATGTCTCCTGACTTGACTTTTAACCTTCACTGCCATCAGCACAGCCCTGGGGTTCTGTGATGACCTTCCTTGTCACTGACCTCAGCACAGCGGCCAGAGGTCCCAGCCCAAGGCAAGTCAGTCAAAAACACGCTTTTACCAAGATCTCTGGGTGGTTTGGATAGGCACTAAGTTCAAGGAATGCTATACCAGTTCCTAAACATCTAGGATAGAGCTGGGTTTCCCCACCTGGTACCCCAGTACCAGCAGCAACTGGCATAGAGTGGGTGCTGGAAATATGAAAGGGATGAATGACTGCTTTCTTAGCCCGCTGGAGAGCTAGGTTCTGGAGAGATGCAAGAAAAAATGGACTGCTTCACAAAGGCCCAGGAGGATAGTTTTAAACTTTGAGTAAAACAGCTTTGTCTTTTAACATATTTTATTTGAATATGTAAGACAATTAAGAGGAGCCCCAACAGTCGTGCCCCCCATTTTTGCTGTCCCCCAGCCCACAGATGGCATTCCCAAACTCAGAGAACACACACAAAACTCTTGGCAGGGGAGAGGATGAGAAGGGCCTGGGAAGCAGGAAGTCATGGGCAAGAAAGAACAGGTAGGATGGCATGCCACAGAAAGGTTGCTCTCCGTGTGTGGCTGTACAGATAAGAAATGTCAAGAATGTGCTGGAGTCCAGGGTGTCAGGCTAATCGGACCCCACAGCCCCAGTGCCGATCAGGCTGAGCTCAAGGGCCAGACTGGGCAGACGGGCAGCTGGAGGAGGCAAGAGTCTATGCGTCCAGACTAGGCTTAGATGACGCAGAAGGGAGCAGGCCAGCCTGAGTGCCTTCCACCCATATGTCACTGAATTTCAAGGTGCAAGTCCAAGTAGAGTCTGATTGGCCCAACTTGGGGTCAGTGCCCTGGGGAACGGGCTATCTGCATGCACAGCCCTATTAAAATCCTATCTAGCAGTAAGGAAACAGTTTTCTCCAAAGGAAACCAAAATGGGGGTAGACCATTACACTAACTTTTCAGATTAGAAATTGACATTATGGTGGGAGAACTAGTCCCATGTTTGTGTAGATCAGAAGTCCAGGCCCTGGTGTTTGGACCCACGGTGATTTGATGCAGCAGCTGGTGTTCTGTGGGATAGCACATCAGCCCAGGAGGCTCTTGTGCCTGGGACTGAGACTGCAAACAGCACAGAGGCAACACCGGGGACATTGATGAGGTCATCTTGGAGACCCTGTGCCCCCTCTGGTCAGGGCAGGAGGATGAGTCCTGAGATGAGGCAGTGAGAAAGAGCCAGGCAAGCCAGCAGAAGATGCACAGGCCGGCCCTCATCCCTAAGTCACCACACTGCTCCTGAGCTGGACTGCTGCCGCTGGCCGGGTTAAACCCCTATGCTAGGTTGCCAGGGCTCTGGCAATAAAATTTTACACAGACTGGCGGCTTAAATAGCAGAGAAGACCTGCTCATTGTCCTGGAGGTTAGATGTCTCAAATCAAGATGCTGGGAGGGTTGGTTCCTTCTGGTGTCTGAGGAAAGGGTTTGTTCCTGGATGAAGGCATCCCTTCCTTATGCCTCTTCCCTTCATTGTCCCTCTGTGTGTGTCTGTGACTGTTAGACTTCTTTTTATAGGAGAGAGCACATTGGTTTAAGATCCATCCTCACTGTCTCACTTGAACCTCTATAAAACACTAATTTTCAAATAACATCACTTTCTAAGGCACTGGGGGTTCAGAGACCAACATGTGATTTTGAAAGGGGTTACAGTTCAACCAATGACAGTGTCCATCTTGGTCTAAAGAGAAATTAACTGGGTAGTAAACTCTCTTGCCTGATTCGAAGCAGGACTTTACCTGGTGTGTGTTATTCCCAGAAGCTTCGATGCTTCCAACAGTGGCTTGGCATGAAATCCATGCCTCATGCAATTCATGGCTGGCGATGAGTAGGCATGGTTAGTCTATTTGAGGCCATAGTAGATGCAGTTTAGCACTGAGTTAAGAGTTGGAATCTCTGACAAGATAGCTAGGTTTGGAATGACAAGCCATGTGGTCTCAGAGGTTGTCCATCCTCTCGAATGCGCTAAGCTCCTTTCCTGGTGGGTGAGAGCCACAGCATTACTTCACGAGAGAGGGAGCTAGGGAGCAAATGCTATTTAAAAGACTTCTCTGCAACTAGCAGTCAGAAACTAAAGCTGGGACTCACTCAGACCAAGCCGTCGGCCAGCCTCCCTTTCCCATCTAAGCGGCGTGATAATGCATCACAACTGTGTCGGTTGTTACGAGACTCAATGAGTAAACATTTATAAAAGTGCCTCTAAGTGTTCATTAAGCAAAACTGTCCAAAGTTCTCAGAGGGTGCTAAGGAAGCAGTAGTCTTCTCTAACTCCCTGTCTTAGTCGCTGTTCTATTGCTGTGAAGAGACACCGTGACCTCGGCAATTCTTATAAAGGAAAACATTTAACTGGGGCTGGCTTACAGTTCAGAGGTTTAGTCCATTATCCTCATGGCAGGAAGCATGGCAGCATGCAGGCAGACATGGTGCTGGAGAGGGGCTGAGAGTTTTACGTCCAGGTTGTCAGGCAGCAGCCTAAGAGACGGGGCCTGGATTGAGCATTTGAAACCACAAAGCCCATCCCTACTGACACATTTCCTCCAACAAGGCCACAGCTCCTAATAGTGCCACTCACTGGTGACTGAGCATTCAAATCCATGAGTCAAATGATGGAGGTCATTCTTATTCAAACCTCTACACTTAGGAAAGCTTCTTGGAGTCAGAGTGTGTGTGTGTGTGTGTGTATGTGTATGTGTGGCAGGATTTGGGTTTCTCTACTCTGGAATGTGTTCTTCCACCTTTCCAGGCATGTTGGGTCAGACGGGGCCAGATCAGTTCAAGTCCGTGTAGTTGGGTATTGGAAGAGGGAAAGTAACAGAAAAACACACTCCAGGGGCTGGGGAGATGGCTAAGTCAGGACACTGAAACAGTGTCTTCCGGCCAGGACAGGAGCGTGCCTTCACGGACTCACAGCAGCTGTGGTTGGCTGCACAAGACCTGCACAAGATCAGCCAGTAAACATTCCAGCATGGAGGAAAGAGAGGGGTTTGTCAGCCTCCACCCCCACTGAGCAGCTATTGACAGCTGGTGGCTTCTGAAGAAGGGTGAGTCAGTTTTCTTTAAGGAGGTGGCCCTTCCTAGGTTGACCATGCTCTGTGGATGGTCCCAGCCCATGAGCATATGGGCAGCACAATTGGACTCAGTGGGATGTGTATGTTTATACATACATACATACATATATATGGACATGCAGATGAAGTTAGGAGGGAATGAGGAGGTAGAGGAGGAATCAGGGAGGAATTAGGAGAGGAGTGGGAAGTACACGATCAAAATACATTGTGTGACATCCTCAAAAATTTAATAAAATATTACACATGTATTATTATTATTACATAGTGTATATCAATATATTTGTGTTTATTTAAAGCCATGAATGGGGGCACGTGCTTGTACTCCCATTCCTGGGGAGGCAGAATTACAGAGATCCCTGGGGTTCACTAGACAGTCAGCCTTGTTACCTTGGTGTGTTCCAGGTCAATGAGGGACCCTTCTCCAAGAAAAAGTTGAATCGCTGACCCCTGAGGAAGGACACCCTGGAGGAAGGTTATCCTCCAGCCTGCATAGAAACACCACCCTTACCCCTGACACACACACACACACACACACACACACACACACACACACAGAAAAGAAGGAAGGAAGGAAGGAAGGAAGGAAGGAAGGAAGGAAGGAAGGAAGGAAAGATACCACATCCCAGCCAGACCTCAGCTGGAGCTTTTTTACTACTAAGGAGGATCGGCCCCTGGGACATGCCCCAAGTCAGCCGCCAGGCTGGCATTCCAGTTACCCCTCCTCATATATCCGGGAATACCCAAGATATTAAACACCGGATTTGTCGGGACTGACGAGCAACCCCAACACTCCGTAAGTCCTACCCCATGCTACGCCTCCTACCCAAATCATTTTAGTCATTCCACAGGCTTTCTGCAGTCATCCACTCATTTCCAGATAAACCGCCACATTAAAAACTGTCCATGTCCGAAGGACTTCACCCCGGGAGGAATGGATCATTAAAGACAACCTGATTTCTACAAATGACCACAAGAGCTGCCCTTGATGTGAGCCTCCAGCACGGTAATGAGCTCCTTCTCCGGGTGGGTGAGAGCCACACAGCAGTTCACAAGAGAGGGAGCTAGGGAAGGGACACTGTTTAAATGACTTCTCCCTGTAATTCACAGTCAGAAACCAAAGCGGGGACTCGCTCAGGCCAGGACACTCTTTTCAGCCTCTTGGTCCACCACAGGGCCATTGTCAACTCTCGGCCCCAAGGTCCCGAGGAATATCGATCTGCTACGAGAACTCTCATTATTTCTGTTCCTTGGCTGGTGTGGAATCTGGTTCTTTATTGTGCAGTGATATAAGGGAGTGGATCAACGAGGACAGTAGCTCCCACTGGGCCTCCACCATTATTTATGAGGAATTGACACACTAGCGAAGTCCCTCAGCCTGGAGGGGATCACCTCCTGAGACGTTATGTGGGCTGCAGGACTTAATGAGGCCAAGGTGCACTGAATAAGAAAATTAGTTTCCTGAGAGTGTGAACATTCGCCTGTCAGTACCCTGAAATGGCCGAGCAGCCTATTGAGTGGCGTGGATGGGCAGGTTGGGGAGGATGGGAGGATAGGAGAGAGGGGGAGGAATTCGTGTGAGAATCAAATTTGCCAGGCCACTGGGTTCCCAACATGACGTTAAGAGTCGCTTGCTTCTTGCTCTCCATCCCAGAAAAGAAATCAATGCAGGAGAGGGGGAAGGGGGGCTGCAGTGAAGAAGTGACTCACGGATGATTGGGCTCAGAGTCCCTCCTCTCCTTACCGCAGAAGGGGTTCAAGGGCTAAGACTGTGGCTCCTGTTCATTCATCCTAGACCCTGCCCTGCCAGAGCTCCCGCTGAAGTCAACCCAGAGCTAGGTAGAAACTTTTGTAATGAAAGATGGAACGGGGAAAAGATGGGCCCAGCCTCAGCTGTAAGCCACCACTGAGAGAAGCCAAAGGCAGACAAGGGCCACTGTGGCTGGGAATAATGTGTCACTTTGTCAATTTCTGAGTCTTATCCACGGAGAGACAGTCCTTCCTTTCCAGCCCCGAGAGCGAGCCAGGCAGCAAGGACCAAATGCCCTGTGGCAGTCTGTGGGAGCCCTGCCCGTCCCCACCAGTGCTCCTAAACATCCTTCAGAGTGCTCTAATCTCCATAGCAACCCTAAGGGGTAGGACTTTGCATGCACAACTCACTCCTGAGGAGAGTAAATCTGAGAGGAATCAAAAGTAAACCTTGTGAACGGTATAGCATGGACCAATCCCCATCTTTGCCTGTCTAGCATGCTGGCACAATTAAAGGTTCTCCCCACTGAGAACCTTTGCCCACTGAGGGGAAACCTACACACAAGGGCCAGGTCACTGTTAAAGCACTTCTGCGAACATAACAAAAATGCCAGGAGACTGGGGAGGCTGGGCTCACCAGTTAGGACTGTTTGCTGTTCTTTTCAGAGCACGCATGTTTGGTTCCCAGCACCCATATCGAGCAGCTCACAGCCACCAGTAACTCCAGCTCCAAGGAGATGTGGTGCCCTCTTCTGGCCTCTGCAGGCACCCACACACATGTGGCATACACATACAACGGCAACACACATATACACACAGATAACAGTAAAAACAAAGCTTTAAGAGTAAACAAAAGCCAGCTAAGGCTCCCTGGGGGTGTCAACTCACACTCGAAATCCCAGGATTTTGAGAGAGTTTGAGACTAGCCTGAGCTACATGAGACCTTGTCTCAAAAAACCAGAACAAAAAGGAAAAACAAAAAACAACAAAACAAAAACCCTGCAAGCTGTAGTGCTCAGGCTGTTCCCAAAGGCCGGTGGGAACTCCACGGCTTTCGGGGCTGATTGTTATGCAAATGTGCGAGCCAGGCTATTGTAGCTACTCTATTCAAGAAGCAAATAATGCTTTCAATCCAGCACTGTATTATTAGTAACAAATTATGTGCAATACTCACATACAACTGAGGTGACACAGGCCCCAGAGGTTACCAAAGGCGGTGCTGTACACAAGCGGTTTCAAGGGTGCTCTCCCCACTCATTCTGACGCAGACCATCTGGGACTCCACACCTGAATTCTAAGCTGTCTTCCAGGGGATGCTAAAGCCTGTAGTTCAGGACAGCCGTTCTCAGAAGCCCTTTGGGGGTCTAATGGCCCTATAGGAGTCACATATCAGATATTCTGCATATAAGGTGTTTGCATTATGACTCATAACAGCAAAATTACAGTTATGAAGTAGCGACAAAAAGAATTTTATTGGTTGGGGTTCACCACAACCCCAAGGAACTGAATTCAAGGATGGTGGCAGCATCAGGAAGATGAAGAGTCACTTTAGGAGGAATTCTGCGTAGGGTACGAGTACTCTTCATCAGATAGGGAGGGAAGGGGCAGGGCCCTGGATTCAGCGGCTCCCCAGCCATGCGGCCTTAGGCTGGTCTCTCTAGACTTGTTTTCCTAGGGCCCTGGATTAAACGTTCACTAGCCTGCCCTCCACCTCTAAGAGTGGAGGGCAAGGGTCTCTCTGAAAGGCCCAGGGAGAAGGGGGTGGCAGAGCAGCTGAAGAGGGAAGGAGCTCCACGGTGCCCTGGTTAGTTGTGTTTGTTTGTTTTGTCAACATGACACAAGGAAGAATTGTCTGAGAAGAGAGAACCACAGGTGAGAAATCGCCTCCTCCGTTAGCTTGGCCTGTAGGTAATGTCAGCCTCTTCTTGATGGATGACGGATGTGGGCAGACCCAGCGCACTGTGTGGGCTGCTCTCCCTGGACAGGTGGTCCTGGGTACACCAGAAAGCAGACTGAGGAAGCCGTGGAGAGCAAGCCAGTAAGCAGCATTCCTCTGTGGCTGCTGCTTCACTTTCTGCCTCTAGGTTCCTACCTTGAATTCCTGCCCTGACTTCCCTCCATGATGGACCACGATGGGGACGTATAAGCCCTCCCATCCCCCTCGCCCCCACCCCCACCCCCCAAAATCTTTCCTCCTCAAGTTACATTCAGTCATGAAGTTTAAACAAAAAGCAAACTACAGCGATGTGCCTGTGCAGCTGCATTGCCCTGGGAAAGAGGCAAGGTGCTTCAGTGTAAGTGTTCCCCCTCCTATCTGCAACCTGTGATGTGATGGTTCTGAGACCTCACTCCTGACCTCCAGGACCTTACGTCCACCTGACAGAGCCTGTCTGTCACCAGGCTGTTGAAGGCAGCCTCATGTGGTGCCACCAGCAAAGGTGAATGAAGACTGGGCGGGGGCCAGGGCGGGGGAAGCCATTGTAGTCTTAATTCTGTACCAAGTGTCTCGGCTCCAAACTGCCACTTGTACGTCTGCACATGCTTAAAGTTAATGTTCCGTTACTACTTGCCAGCCTGTCTCTAATACCACAGCCAAAATCACTCTGCGCCTGAAGCAACGTGGGGGGCGGGGCACAGCACCAGCTGTGCTTGCGGGGGGGGGGGGGGGAAGCAGCCTCTTCTCGCTGTTGCTGACAAAGAATCCTAGGGCGCAGAGACGCTCTGCTTCCGTGATCCCTGGCATCTTGCTGCTTCCTTAGCTAGCTTAGATGGTGGTAGGGCACAATGGCAACTGTGATGTACATAGTGTCCATGTCCCATTTCGCCTGTGTCCCTGTCCTCACAGTCCAGGTCCCCTTGTCCTTGTTTCACAGCCCACAGCTGGGACCATTAACAGACACACTCTAACGCAGAACTCCTCGGGGCCTTAGGATACTGGGTGGGGAAGGGTCTTGTCAAAGCGCACAGAGGTTCGGTTTTCTCTCTGTCTCCTGGGAACTTACAGTGCAGAAGTTCTGAGAGGTGTCCAGTTTCTCCTTGAGTGATAGTGAACTTTACTGAACATTGTTTTCTGGCTGGTTCTCATTGTAGGCCTCCCCACCCCACCCCATCCCACCCACCCACCCCACCCCATCCCACCCACCCACCCCCTCTTTTTTTTTTCTCGAGAAAGTACCTAGCCTTTAGTAGCCTCTTGACAGAATGGAGGTTTATTTTGTAAGATCAAATTATCACTTTCTGCCATTGGCTAGGAGAAATTCTGTCCAATACTAACATAAAGGAAGGAAAAGGTTAAGTGCTTTTGCCTAGTAGGATGAACTGGGGAGACAGAAAGATGCTAAGCAGAAAGGCGCTAAGAAACCTCCAAGATGAAAGTAGACAGAGAAACTGGTACCAGGCAGGACCCCTGGGGAATCTTCAGGACTCAACAAGGCAGTCGAAGCCGGGCTCCCAGAACTCAGGTTCTAGCCAGGCTTCCTGAAGTGGAGGCAGGCAGGCGGATCCATTTGCTTATCTTGCCAGATGGCCTGACAGGCCTGGGATTCCTGACAGGCAGGAATTCAAGGGTTCATTGCTGAAGCCACGCCACCGTGATCCCTGAGGGTCACACTCTGGGCTGTACCTTGGAATGCTGCAACAGCGCTGTGAGGAGAGGCGAGGGCAGGCTCAGGAGCACAGACGGGAGCTGGGCAAGTGGAGCCGTCAGTCACCCGTCCTTCGGACAGGTGACGGACAGCTGTTGCACTTCCAACCTTGAAGTCTTGCCCGTGGAGACTTGGTAACTGATGTTTTACTGATGTTTTGTCCACAGAACTCTGTCCAGCCGCATCAAAGACACATTGGCGACTGTTGGGATCGCTGGTCTTAGGTCACAGTTCGGGCAGTTCTGACTTTAGGATATGGCTTCCCTGCCTGTGATGTAATCTCCCAAGAAAGATGCAGCCAAATAGACCTGCTCAGAAGGACTACCTGGGTGGAGCGAAGGAAAGAAGACGCAGAACAGAGCAAGGGGACAAACAGGATAGATGAGAGACAACCAAGAAGAGACCAGGAAGAGTGGTGCACCCACTGTGGGAACAAGTGGGGGGATGCAGCCATACAGCTCAGGACAGGGCCCGCACCCCTCTGCTATTCTTTCTGCTTGTGCAAAGGATGAGGCTGACCGGATGCCTTATGGGCACCCTTCCCTCCTGGCCCTTCTTCAGAAGCTCCTCCACCTCCCTGCCGAGGCCCTCAGAGAACCTGTCTAGCACGCACACTCACTCTCTCCAGCGTCTTGATTGGTTAGCTTTCCCAAAGCATGAGGACAGAAAGGCTCTAATTGTGGAATTCTTATGGGGCAGTCCAGGCAAATGGCTTAGGAAGGAAAGGGATTAAGTCCCGTGTCCAAATTCTCTTGGGTGTTTTCTGAGGACGAAATTAATGACTTTTTACCTTTTAAAATGTGAGTTCTGATTGTGGAGCTGAACAGTCCAGTAAGCTGAATATCAGGAGACCAGCTACAGACCTGCCTGGGCCCGCTGGCTGCAGCGCCTGAAACAGGTCATTAATCCAATGCTCCTCTCTGTGAGGAGGTGGTGCGGAAGGACTCGCTCTAGATGGTTCCTCTCAGTTCTATTGTATCCGTCAGCATTCTCCACAGGAACGGAACAAATAGAATGAATATGTGTGTGTGTGTGTGTACGAATACATATATACATATATGTATATATGTGTATGTGTGTATGTATATACATAGATATCACAAAGGGGTTTTATTAGATTGGCTTATGGGTTGTGCGGTCTCACAATGGCTGTCAGGATCCTGGAGTGACTCAGAACCCAGCAGCAGTGCCGGTCGGTCATGAGGCTAGATGCCTCAGAAGTTCCAACTGGGTGCTGACAGTCTGGAGGAGTCCTGGGGATCCATTTGTCTTCTGCTTTGACAAAATACCAACTAAGTGCATCATGGGATCAAGAGGTTTGTTTTATCTTACACCTCTTCAATTATAGTCCATCACCAACAGAAGTCAGGGCAGGCACTCAGGGGTCTCTCCTCCTCCTCCTCCTCCTCCTCCTCCTCCTCCTCCTCCTCCTCCTCCTCCTCCTCCTCCTCCTCCTCCTCCTCCTTCTCCTCTTCCTTCTCCTCCTTCTTCTATTCCTTCCTCCTTTTCTCTCTCTCTCTCCCCTTCTTTCTCTCCCTTCCTCTTTCCCTTCCTCCCTCATTTCCACCCCAGCCCTCTCCACAATCTGCCTTTATTACTTCCATGTGGCTCTATCATTTTTTGATTGTTCAGTGTGTGTGTGTGTGTGTGTGTGTGTGTGTGTGTATGTATGTATGTACAGGTATGTAGGTATGTATGGGCCACGGAGGTTAAGAGGACAACCTTGGGTGTGGGTCCTCACTTTCCACCTTGTTTTGGGACAGGCTGTCTTTGTTGTTTGCTGCTGAGCAGCCAGGCTAACCGACTTGTGAGGTTCCAGGGATTTTCCTGTCTCTCCCATGTTATTGCAGGAATGCTGAGTTAAAAACAGGTCCGGCTTTACATGGGTTCTGGGGATACAAACTTGATACATACTTAGGTAGCAAGTACATGACCCACTGAACCATCCCCCAGCCCATGGCTCTATTCTCTCATACAGCCATTTCCCATGTGGTAGGAGAAATGGCTGGCTGTGTCCCCCGCCTCCTGTCTGCTCCCTTTAGAGGCTCTGACCCACCAGCCTCACCTAACAGATCTGGTGGACTAGTCCAGTCTCACACTCCTTCCTGGATCCAGCTCAGCGGTCAGAGGATGCAGCACAACACGCTGCTGTATACGTGGGCCCTGTGTCTCTCCGTCACTGATAGACGAAAGCAGAGCGTTATTCCACAGGATGACTGACCTGAAGGAATGAAAAAGGTAGAGAAAGGACTCTGGAAAGATGAGGCAGATTCCTCAGACACAATGCCTTAGGCCCATGGTACAGGTGAGAAACTGAGACTCAGACTGCTTAGGTCACTCACTGACGCCCAGAAGACTAGCAAGCCACATTCACCTCTCCCTAAAATCCACACTTCAGCTGGTTGTGGAGGTGCAAATGGGCAAGATATACTGAAGAAGTGGAGGCAGGAGGATCAGGAGTTTGAGACTAGCCTGGACTTTAACAGCTACAGCCTGCTAGCCAAATTGTCCCAGCATTCCCAGGGGCCTCCTTATTCTGCCTCTGAATTAGGGTTGGGGAGCTTGCCGTCCAGGGTTTACAAAATAACCGGAGTTGCGTGAAGCTTAACAACACGTTGGAGAGCTGTAGCCCCTAAGAGCTTGCTGTTCAGCCCTTCCTCTGCCTTTCCAACGTGGAGGGCGTTGGGGAATCAGGAGCACCACTCCCTAGCCCATCCGGGTGAGGCTCACAGTGATGGCTGAGGCTCACTCAACCAAACATTCTCAACCACAGAGTGCCTGTGCCACTGTGGTCCACCATTTGTGAGGTGTGCCGCAAGTCATTTGTTCTATTAATAGCTAAAGTCCGTGTATTCACAAACATTTTCTCTTTTTCAAACAGTAAAGCAGAGAGAATCAAAGGTTACCTCAATAACAACACCCTCTGTGTTTGTTTGCTGGTTTTATGCAATTTCTGAGGGGGAGAAAAGAAGGGAAACACAGAGAGAGGGAGATTGCTCACTTGTGGCTTGAGAAAGGTTGCTCCACAATCCTCACATCTATTCCTCAAGGTGAAAATATATTAGTTCTCAGAACTGGAGAGAACTCAGTAGTCACTCACACATTAGGGTGACTTTTTAGGATACCCTTATTCAAGAATAGAACATTTTGGAGAGCTCAGATGAATGGGGACATTTTTGAATCCTGGTAATAAAAACTTCTGAAGGCTTAAAAAAAAAGGCAAACTTTAAAGTGAAGCTTTAAATAGAGTTGAGAGCTTCGAGCTAATAGCTAATTGTATGCAAAATAACTTTCACACTAGCAAGCTGCTTCCAAAATGAGTGACAATGTAGGCAGCTGGAATTTTTTTTTCCTATTGTGGCAAAGTGGAGCTTTATTCTCGCAGCGCTTTTTGCCTTCTGGATATGTTTAATGTAGTAGAGTGTAAGAGAGAGGGAGAGCCAGGATTCATTTTTCACAATAGCCAAAGGGAGAAGACCCAAATGTCCACTGGTGGGAGAGGGACAAAGACAATGTTGCTCGTTCACTGTTTTTTTGGCCTCTGGCTAAGACTGAGTGTGTGCTGTGTATAATGGAATGTTACTCCACCTTAAAACGTTCTGACATGGGAAGCATTAAGTGACATAATCCAGCCACACAAAGACAATACTGTACTTGTCCTGGTTAGATTTTTTTTTTCTTCTTTGTCAGCTTGACGTGAACCAGGGTCATCTGGGAAGAGAAACCCCAATTGAGAAAATGGCTCCATCAAATGGCCTGTGCAAGGGGAGGGCAGTACTTAGTCAAAAATAACAGGGAACCCCTCTCGTATGATAAAGGATAAAGATGAGTCCACATGGGTTTTGCTTATTTTTATTATTAAGAAATTACAATAAGAGACACTCCAGTTAAAAACAATTTTCAACAACGCACACAAATAACAATTCAGTGACAGCATTGGGAATGTTGTAAGAATGGTCAGGACTGGCCATCACAAAGGTCCTTCATGCTGTCAGAGGGCAGGCCAGCTCATGCTTTACGGAAACCACAGCTCAGCAATGGCAAAGTGAGGGCTTAATCAATTTGTTTTCCCCACACTTCTGCATAAAAGAGAGGGAGACAAGGAATGAATATAAGACTCAGACACTTCTGAAGGCCAAAGCTCTTGGGGATGTTGAGAGAGAGAAGGAATTGGGTATAGTGGCACACCCCTAGAATCTTAGCACTTGGAAGGATGAGGCCTGAAGATCAGGAGTCATGGATTCAAAGTCATCCTTGGCTACACAGTGAGTGTAAGATCAGCTTTGACTACATGGAACCCTGTCTCAACAAACCAAACCAACCCCTAAAAATACACCCCAAATGAACAAAGAAATAAATGTTTTTAAGGGAAAAAGGTCTGAGAGACCAGTGAATCTTACCAACAGAAATAACTGATAATCTGTTTTGTTTTTCTTTGGCCAAAATCAAAAGTTTTACTTAAATTTTGGGAGGCCTTTCCGGGTGTGGTGGCACACACCTTTAATCCCAGCACTTGGGAAGCAGCGGTAGGAAAGCGGTCTGGTCTACAAAGTGAGACCAGAACAGCCAGAGTTCTGTCCACAGAGAAACCCTTTCTCAAAAAAAAAAACAAAACAAAGTGGATTTGCGAGTCCCTGCCTCTTCCCACCCCAATGGCTGCATACGTAGTGTGGTGATGGGACTAAGATAAACATAGAGACAAGGACGGAGCTCTTTGGCATGGGCCACGGCCATCTGCAGTATGCACTCGAGATTGTAGATGGCTGATGGTGCCTCGAGCTGCCATACCCAAGGCCACCGCTGGAGACCATCACCCAAATGACTACAAGAAAACCACCCTGGCCACCCACCCACCCCTAGAGCTCCCTAAACGGCAGTCCTGCAGCCCTGGGAGAGGCTAGCACAGTCCAGGCTGAGTCGTCCGCCCCGCCAACTCGGAACAGGATCCTTCAGCAGCGGTTAGATGGCTCCCCCCCTACTCGGATTGCGATATGAAAATGCTGGGAAGTGTCCTTTCATTTACATTTCAGAAGATAAGACAAAGGTTAATTGAGAAGGGCTGGCTCTTCTATTATGTAATGAGAACTGCCTAAACTTTGTTATACAGCTCCCGGCAGCTGCAGCTGGATTCTCTCGTAATGTTGCTCGCCCCTCAGACTAAGGAAATGATGGATAATGCGGATTGTACATCACCCGTGGCTGGCTGCACTGCATCGGCCACCTAATTCTGTGCTCATCCTGACGTGGGTTCAGACAATTTCTTCTTTTTTATCCCAGCTCTTGTCATTAATTGCACAGAATGCTCTGTCTCTCCATCTGTAATTTCTCAAAGTTCAGATTTTAAATAAGAAAGGCCACAGCAACTGCTATCTGGGGAGGCCGGCTCCTCCGCTGTGTTCTGCAAAATTGCTGTCACCAGTTATTTCTCCCTGAAAAGGGCTTCTTTTTCTATCTGTAACCAGAAGTCTGTTCCATCCTTAGATCTGCTTCCCTCTGCTCGGTCAGCTCCTCGGTGGCTGGGGCAGAAACTGTCTCCTTCCTGTGGCAGGAATTTACTTTCACACTGAAAACCAACTTCTTTGGAAGGAAGTTCAGGTTGGAACTCATTTCCTGAACCATCCGACTCATCACCCCCCTCTGGCTTTGGCCATTCTTCAGCCTTTCCTCCCCAGGTGCTTCACGTGTGTGGATGAGGGCAAGAAAGACACTGTGCCATTGTGAACAGACGAGTTCAAACACACGTCGGAGGTGCCAGCTAAGAGCAGGTGGGGCTGAGCTCCAGTCTCAGGGATTAGAGGCTTCGTCCTGGCTCCCGGGCAACAAGCCTTCTACCACACCTTGTGCTGGGAAAGCTGTGTCCGCCAGGAAGGGTCTCTTTTTCAAGTTTACTCACTCCGTAGGCTGGCGGGCACGTTTCTGAGACAGATGCTGTGTGTTAGGGACAACTGGGTTTTGAAAGAGCCCATAGAAAGGTTTACAGGATTACTCATGGAGGGATAGAGGCGCCATGTCTGTCCCCAGCGTGGAGGTCAATGATAATCCACCAAAGACCGAAGGCGAGGGCTGTTCAGATGGCTCGGTGCATGAAGATGCTTGCCACTGAACCTGCTTGGCCTGAAGACCGTGTGATGGAAGGAGAGAACCAACTCCACCAAGCTGTCCTCTGACCCCTACATATCTGCTACTGCACCCCCCTCCCCTAAAGTATTGTGCGTGTGACATGCACGACGTTTGGAAAGATAGACAGACAAGAGCTGGGAAGATGGCTCGGTGGAGAGCGCTTGCTGCCCAAGCGCTGAACTTTGGTTTTTCAACACCCACATGAAAAGCTGGGAGCAGCTGCACATGCTTGCAACCTCAGCGCTGGAGGGGAGGGGGTCTGGTCTCTATATGCTCTTGCACACATACACACACAATCCTCTCTCTCTAACACATACCCCTCTCACTAACACACACATGCACTCATATACTTCTCTTTCTCATACATTCATATCTCTCACACACACTCGTCTTACAAACATATACATTACCCCTCTTTCCCACACCCCCACCTCTCTCTCTTTCTCACACACACACATATAAATACACCATTCCCTCTTTCCCATGCACACTCCCATCTCTCTCTCTCTTTCTCTCTCTCTCTCTCTCTCTCACACACACACACACACACACAGAGAGAGAGAGAGAGAGAGAAAGACTCTATGTCTCTGTCTCTGCTTCCTGCTTATTCTCCACTGGGAAATACTCCACTTTCCCAGCCTCACTCTTTTCTCCTTTCCTGTCAACTTCATTTCTAAGATACAAGAGCTGCCTTTTCTGTGTGCCGCTTGGAGGAAAGAGGCTCAGCTAATGCAACAAACATCACAGAGCACAGAAGCCAATTCAAAGATGCGTGAGGTGCCATCACCTCCACATATATGCTCACATCTGGTGGAGTAACACGTAGGGTTCATCACAGCCAGTCACGGGGAAGACGGCAGGAGCCATCGTGTCAGACCAACATATGCCACAGGGCCGGCTTCTGCAGGCCTCTCTCCCTGTCTTTCGTTCTGTGTGCACACTCTCTCTCTGCTGGGGTTCTGTTTCTGGAATTCTCAGGGCCTCCCAGTTATGCCCCTATGCTTTGATGGATGTTCTCTGTCCTTTGTGTAAGCAGGATAGTGCTGAACAGAACAGCACAGTCTTCAGCTAACTCTACTCACTCCTTTTCTTCCCTCCTCCCCTGCTCAGGCTCAACAGGAAACACGGGAACTGGCGTGTCTCTAGGCACCAACGATTAATACATAGCATGTGAGGCTAGACCCTGAGAATACGGTGGTGATCAAAATGGAAACCCCAGGGCTGGAGAGATGGCTCAGCAGCTGAGAGCACTGGCTGCCCTTCCAGGAGACCCCAGTTCAATTCCCAGCACCCGAGGTTCACGATCATCTATAAATCCAGTTCTGCATAGTCCAGTACCTCCCAGAGGGGGACACATGAGGTGCACAGACATATATTCAGGCAAAGCGCCCAAACCAGAAATGGCTGCTCCCAAGGATACATTCTGTCAGGGATGAGTGCTAGAGAGACGGTGAGCAACATGGGTAAGATGTGTGACATGCCAGATGATGTCGGGGTGGAAGAGAAAGGTGAAGGAGGACCAGGAGGAGGTGGGGGCGGTCTACCATCGTACAGAGAATGGTCAAGAAAGCCCCGGCAGGGAGAGCTTCTGACTAAAGACGTGAAGGAGTGGGTCAGGGGTAATGGCACTTGTGGCAAAGCCGGAAGACCTGCATTTGACCCACGGGGCCTGCACAGTAGAATAAACATCTGTTGGGCTTCCCTGGGCTAATACTTACCAAGTTGCAGTAAGTGTATCAGTTATCAACACTGTAGAACAAGCCGCCCTACCATTTAGTGGGTGCCAAATGACAAAGCCTTACGATTGCACAGTGGCTGTGAGTCAGGAATCCGAGCGTGCTTTGACTGGGTCCCTTCAGCTCGGAGTCTCCCACACAAAGTAGGGCTGCTGTCACCGGAAGGTTCAGGTGAAACAGGATCGGCATCCAAACTCAGGTGGCTGTGGTAGGCCTTGGGTCCTCACTGGACGCGAGCTGTAGAACACACTTCCTTTCCACTCTCCACAGAATCGATCACACACAGACACCAGCCAAAGTGTGTGAGACAGAAGGGAAGGTGACTGAGGCCATCTTAGAAGCTGTGGGCTGCCCCATGAGCAGAACAAAGGTATGTGTATCCTTTGGTGGGCACCTCAGCTATGCTTCTGAGTTTTCTTTGTTGCAAGCAGCCAGAGAGGTCCTTTTAAAACCGGGGAGAGAATACTTCTCTTCTCTGCAAGTCCTACATCACCCTGAACCGCAGCACCCACAGTTCAGGAGCTGGCCTCTGCCTCCCCCTCCTTCCTCTTTTCCTACCATCCCTTTGCCTTGTGCTGCGGCAGCCAAGGAGTTTCCTTGCTTTTCCTTGGACCTGCCAAACCTACCTCTGCCCCTTGCCCTCTCCCCACATGGTTCTCTCTCCCCGCTTCACTCAGGTCTTTACTCAGCTACTGTCTTGGTGGGGTTTCTTATGACCACCTCCACCTAGAACACCCCTCTCCTCAGCCCCCCTCATCTCCACCTAGAACACCCCTCTCTTCAGCCCTCCTCATCTCCACCTAGAACACCCCTCTCCTCAGCCCCCCTCTTTCCACTCTAGTTTCTTCCTGCTACTCACCGCTTCCTGGGTGTTTATCCTTTTGTTTTCTTGTTTAACCCACTGACTAGAAGATAGGATCCATGAGACACTCCGGCTCCCTCGTCCACTGCCGGATTCCTGGTTCCTGGGACTTTGGATGTGCTCAAGAATAGGGCCATCCCTAGCACAGTAGTTATAATATTTTCCATCTGGGTAGTTTATTATATCCTAGGCCCAGACCGTTTGCAAACAGTTCTTTTCACTTTATTCTGTTCTATTTTACTTGTTAGATGGAATCTCCTTAGGCAGCACAGCCCGACCTAGTGCTTGAGGCTTCCCTGCCTTCACCTCTAGAATGCTGGAATTACAGGAGTGAACTACCATGTGGCCTCCATTTGGTGTGTGTTCAGTGTATGTGTGAGGAAGAGAGGAGGGGGAGGGGGAAAGGAGGGAGTGGTGCCTTCACACGGAAGCCAGAGGTCAGTCAACATTGATGCCTCCATTTGGTGTGTGTTCAGTGTATGTGTGAGGGAGAGACGAGGGGTAGGGGGGAGGGAGGGAGTGGTGCCTTCACACGGAAGCCAGAGGTCAGTCAACATTGATGGCTTCCTCTGCTGCTCCCCATCTCATTTTTTGAGGCAGAGCTTCTCACTGAGCTTATGACTCGCCAACTCTGCTGAGCGCCAGGGATCTGACTTTTCCTACCTCCTCAGCACTGGGTTCACCGACGAGTACCACTGTGCCTGGCTTCTTCACGTGAGTTCTGGAGCTCCAAACTCAAGTCATCATGTGCATGAAGCAAACAGTTCACATCCTGAACCGTTCCCCCCAGCCTCTGGCTTCCCTTCATCTTAACCAAAGAGGCTGGGAGGGAGGCATATCACTACACTCACCTTACAGAAGAGGACAACGGAGGCAAGCCAGGACGCCTATGCAAAGCCACGTAGTACATGAAAGCGCCGAATCCCAGCGGTGTCTGAAGGTAAGCCCCCACCCACTCTCCACCACTGATGTGAACCGCCAAGACACAGGAGCACCTGGAGGGCACCATGGATTCTCTAAGACTATTTCTAAAGCAGCTTTTTAGGAAGCCCCGATGTGTGACCCGAGATAAAAATCTTTTCTCCTTAGAAGTGATACCTTACACTTTCAGATCTAGCGACGCCAGGCATCACCACTGATGTATGCCTTAATCCCAGCTCCTGGGAGGCTAAAGGCAGGAGCCTGGTGAGTTGTAGGCCAGTCTGAGCTGCAGATGAAGACTTTAGCGAAAAGAAAATCTTTTCAAAATATTAACACATGGCCAAGCCCGCTGTGGCAGTTAGGCTAGGGAGCCCGGAAAACCACCGAGGCTTGGGTAGCCCGGGGTTTCTGCCTTCCTCACCCACACTTCCCATGCTGTGTTCTCTTCCACAACTGTCCCCGTCAGAGGGCTACCAGTCTGCTGCTTTCATGGGCTACATTACAAGCACACAGGGTTCCCTCTTTTTAGCCCTTCTCCCTTCCTTCACAACCACAGCAGCATCACACCACCCAGAAGCCTCTGGTTCCCAGTATCCCTTGCTTCCGCCACTCTGAACCTCTTCAGTCCCTGAGCTTGTCATGCTCTCTACTGACAGAGCAGAAGCTGTATAAATATCACCTTCTCTAGGAAGGCTTCCTTAACCCCCATTCCCTGCCTATGTGAGCTACTCCTCTGCCCCGATGGCTCCTAGACTGCTTGGTAACAGTATCACCTTGAGTTCATAATCACCCAACACTTTCACAGAACTTCTGAGCTTAGGCCTGATGGGCACTTGTGTCTGTTTGCAGCTTAAGACTGATTTTTCTCTTTTCTGGAAAGCACTTTACCAAAATTTCCTCTCAGAAACCTCCCCTTCTCGCTCCAGCAGTGTGATTTGTGTCAACTTAACATCCACACCCAGATACAGTTATAAATTTAACTAACTTCCATACTCACACCGCCGTCCTCCCACTCACAGTACCTGGCCCAATGTTGGCCTGTGACTTAGGCTCTACAGACACAGAGGGCCCTTGACTCTCTTCCCTGCTGGCTGTGAAACCTCTTGAGAGGCTGGGAGACACCAGGAAGAATGGAGGTGATGAATGTGCCGGCAGAACCACACCCCAGAGCTCCATCCAGCAACGGAACCAAGATGAAACTAAGAAAAAATGGGAGGAGACAGGACTGTGGTCACATGGCTGGAGCCAGCAGGTCAGTCACTGCCTGGACCTAGAGTGTGTCAGTCTCTTTTCTTTTTGTTAATTGCGCAACACCAGACACCGAGTGAATTGTAAAGAAGAGGTTTATTTGGGCTCACAGTTCTTGTCCAAGGTTGAGGGGTGAGGGGCCCAATCTGGTTGTGATCTTCCTGCTGGCTGCATCCTCAGAGGGCCCAGGAGATCACAGAGAGAGAGAGAAACAGAACCAAAAATGTGTATTTGTTACACCCTGTTCCTTGTTGTTTAATGCTCTAATATTGTGTGTGTGTGATGAATGTGAGTGGGTACGCCTGACATAGCACTATGTGGAGGTCAGAGGATGACTTTGTGGAGTCCATTCTCTTCTTCTACCTTTACATGGGTTCTGGGGCTTGAACTCCAGCCATGGAGCTTTCTCTTGAGCTCCTTCACCCATGAAGCCGTCTCCATGCCTTCCCCTTTTCTCACAAAGGTACCTATATTCAGTCACGGAGACTCCACCCTATCGGCCTTATCTAATGCCAATAACCACAGAGAGCCCCTCCCCAAACACTAGCCAGACTAAGTCCCCTGCATAATACCTCACGATGGGACTACAGTCCAGCATGAATTTTGGAGGAGGCAAATCATATCCAAACCATTGCACGGAACTGCTTCTACTCCTGTCAACTAACACGGACCAACAAGCTGGAGGTTCTTGTTACTAGCAACCAAGAGACATCTTCACTTTAAATTCTGCTTTATTCATCACGCACCGTCAGCCTCCTGTATGATACCTTACACTTAGTCATGGCTGGATGGAGAAATTCCTTTGCTCTGGGTAGAGAAATCTGGGGGCTAACAAGTCTGTCAGGGCTGGAGCAAGGCAGGCGGTAGCAGCCCGCTGGCTCTCCAGCTGAGAGTCACATAACTCTGGTTCTATTTTTTGCTGCCCTGTTCCCACAGGAAGCCTGGCCAGAGTTCCCCCTCCCTCCCCCTCCTCCTCCACCCTCTATCTCTGAAGACCAGAAAGCCTCTCTCTTTGCTGAGACCCTGTCTCAAAGCCACACCCCCACTGACAGATCACCCCAGACACGCCTTACTCAAGTCTTTAGCTTGCGTTAGCAGACCAAGGACACCCAGAAACAGCCATGTCCACGGGGCCACTCAAAAGGCTATTTAGGGTACCGCCTACCTGTCATCTTTTAAGAAAATTCAGGGTGTGGTTGGTTTTTCCTCTTAGTAGGTAAACCCCGTGGCCTGTGTGGTCAGTGGTCTGTTCTCATCTCTGTTGATGGAATCACAGGACTAGACAGGGAGACGCAGAGGTCATCTAGTCCAGCCCCATTCCTGCAGTGTCGATGCCACTGTTGCTGGGGTTTAGCCTGCCTTGGCTTGAGCACAACCAAGGACCGGCTGCTCCATCCTCTGCTGTGCGAGCTGACTGCCAGACGGTTCAGATCGTCAGGAAGTTCTTTCTGAAGCAGAGCTGGAATCCACTCCCTTGTCATTCCACCTAGTCCTGGGTCCGCCATCTGGAGTCCCTGGCATCAGCCTGATCCCTCCCCGAGCAGCAGCCATTGAGATATATGAGGACAGCTCGTGTGTCCCTGAAGTCTGCTTGACTCTAGGCAAAACATCCCTGGTGCCCTTGCCTGGTTCTTTTGTGCCTTAGATTCCCAGTGTCATGTTAGCCCATCAGCCTCTGCACATGTCCACCTCGTGGCTGCCCAGCCCCTAATGAGTGCTGTGGTCTGAAAGCGAATGCTCCTCAAAGGCTCGTGCATTTAAAACCTCGGTCACCTGCCGGTGGTGATACTTTGGGAGACTGTAGAGCCTTTAGGACTGAGCCTCACTGGAGGAACTGGGTCAGGCCTTAAACTCTTACGTCTGGTCTCTCTTCCTGTCCTCTCCTTGTTTCCTGACTATAGACACAATGTCCCTGGCTGCCTCATTCTCCCGCTGCCATGGCGGTCATGCCATGAAGTACTGCATCCCCTCAAACTGCAAGCCAAAATGTTTTTCCCCTTAGGCTGTTTCTTGTCAGGTGTTGGTCACGGCAATAAGAAAAATAGCAAATACAACCATCCAGAAACAGCCTGACTAGCACCAAGTCCTCGAATGCCTTGTTCTGAACTTCCCACAATGATAAGACATATCATGGGTTCTACTGTCATTTTTACAGTCCCACCAGACCACCGTTTCAAGGCAACCTTAGACAGAATGAAAGCTCTGCATTGGATTTTCCATATTTGAACATTTGATATATAGGGCTCGATGGCTCCACATTGATTTTCCTTCCCTCTGATCTTGCCAGTTTAAGACTGGGCAGGAGCGCCACGGTGACTGTGTAATTTATCATCTGCATTGTGACAGCTTCCACATTGGAAGAAAGGGGCTGTTTTTCCATTAATAAATATATCAAGACAACAGATATCACCAGGAGTGACACCAGCAGCCTCCACATGGGGCCTCAATAAGCAACGTGGCTGGGACCACAGAGTCCCTCTCAGATCCCAGGACACTATTGACTAGACTTGTAATTCTTCTCCTCAGCCTTTCTGCCTACGTGTTCCGAAAAGGGCAAACATATTCCTACACCACAGAGTTATCGTGAGCTTCAATGAGATCATGTGTGGAAAGCATGTGACCTTCACCCTGGCTCATATTAAGTGCTTAGAAACTTGCTTAGTTTCTTGTCTTTAATCCCAGCACTCTGGAGGCAAAGGCAGGTGGATCTCTCTGAGTTTGAGGCCAGCCTGGTCTACAGAGTGAGTTCCAGGACAGCCAGGGCTACGTAGAAAAACTCTGTCTTGAAAAAATCAAACAAACAAAAAGTTACCACCTGTTATTTTTAACTTGTTGAACACTTTGTAAATTTGACCAGGATCTCTCTCAGTACCATGCCTTCTTTAAATCTGGTTAAGCGTGGCTTCCACAGCTTTGCCTGAGCTTCAGCTCCAAATAACCCTTGTCAATGTCAAAATACAGAGGCCTATGGCACACCTCTGGCATTCTCCTTCCATGTCAATGTAAGCACAGGTCATGTTGGCTCTTACACTAGCTACACTGGAATAGTAAAGGGAATCGTGTCAAGTAAAGAGACCCCTGGGCAACTCAGGGTCTTAATAGATACACACACTTATTTCTCTCTGCTGAGGTTTGATGCATTCCCCAGAGTTATATGCTGGGAATGTAATCCTCAGTGCAGCCAACGTTGGGGTGAGTCTCTATAAGGCGACCATGATAAGGTTTGCTATCAAAGAAATGAGTTATGGTTTAGAGATTATGTTGTTACAAAAGCTGACTCAGACCCTCACTGCCTTGCTTGCTTTTGCTCTTTGGTTCCTCAGCCTCCTACCATGGAGGGATGCAGCCTCTGCCAAGTGTTCATGCCGTGTTGTGAGACATCTTAGACTTTTCACCCAAAGCCAACACATTTCTGTCCACTATAGACTACCCAGAGTGCCGAGAGCCACTGCAGCCTCACAATGCAAACTGGCCCTCCATTTACACACAGCTGGCTCCCACCTCAGGAGGAGGCTAGGAGGTCATCTCCCCCCACTTCAGCCAGGGCCCCAGGTCGACATGGCTCCTTCATGCCCAGCATGAAGCTTTTTAAGTTGATCTGAGCACATTGCATGGAGTAGGAAGGGGAAGAAGATTATGGAGGAGGAAGTGTGGGACGCTTCTGGGCTGTCAGGGAGTAACACACATATCTTCTGTTTACTCTCTGGGAAGCACCTCGACAGAAAGTGCACCTGCCCATGTGAAAGGTGGAAAGCATAGTGCAGCTGTGACTGGATTCCTGTCCCATAAGAGAAAGAGGCTGGGACTTTCTTAAACAGCTAACCATCTCTGCACCCCACCCACCCACCTGAGGCATTATCATTTGGCCCATATAGTCTGTCTTGACCTTGAAGAACTAAGACAAGACTCTACCATTCTGAAGCCAAAGCCTCCATCTTTCTGTCCTCATGATAGCCAAGACACCTATCACCAAAGGAAACCACACATTCATGGCCACCTAAGAAGATGACCCATAGGGTCCTATACTGTCACTGTCTCTGGAAACTGTTTCACATTTTTTGATGGTAAAATTCACTTAATCTTTTCATTATTACAATGAAGAAATGAACAGGGCATCCTGACACTTTTCAAAACTGAAATGAAATTCCAAGCCTTATTGTTGGGGGTTGATCTGGTGTTATGTATTCTAATGCTAATTACTGGTCCCCGAGATCTGGTTCCTGCCCTGAGGAGCACATTCTCACACACACCTGTCTTTGTTGTGTAAACTTTGCTTTAACTAATTCAAAGTTAATTGGTTAATAAAGATGCTGAAGCCTGTGACTGGGCAGAGGAGAAGTAGGCACAGCTTAGGTTCCTGGACTTGGTGTCTGAGGGTGACCATGAGAAGGAAAGAGGGAAAAAGAAGATGTAGCCGAAGGAGAGGAAGCAGAAGAGAAGGAAGTTGCCATGGGGCAGGATGGACCAAGAGCACATGGCTATAAGAGCTGGCCTGATGGAACAGAAGCAGCCTAGACAAGAAAGATTAGGGCAAGTAACATGGGGTGTGTAGCTGGGAAATAGCAAAGTACCTTGGAGGGTTGATATCTGCCCACTTACTGTACTCTAAAGTTTTTATAAATCCAAGAGGTTGGAGGACATTGCAGCCAGTCCTGAAGAGACCTGATAAGCTAAGGTCAGATGGAAGGGGAGGAGGACCTCCCCTATCAGTGGACTTAGAGAGGGGCAGGGAGGAGATGAGGAAGAGAGGGTGGGAGTGGGAGGGAATGAGGGAGGAGGCTACAACTGGGATACAAAGAGAATAAACTATAATTAATATTTTAAAAATTTAATTTAAAAAAGGGAAAAAAAACCCAAGAGGTCTCTGTCATGATTATTTGGGAGCTAGCCAGCGTAGAGAAGCCCTCTAGAGTCTATTATTAATTCTACAACACCTCATGGAAGAGTCAAGCAATGAAAACAATCTTACAGGGCTGTCAGGATGGTTCAATGAGTGCAGATGCTTGCACACAGGCCTGGCGACCTGAGTTTATCCTCAGATTCCGTAAGAGAGAACCAACTCCCAAGAGCTGTCCTCAGACTACTCCACCACACACACAGTCTCTCTAAAATAAAATTATCTTACCTAATATCCAATGTGGTTTTTTTTTTCTTTTTGATTTTTGGTGCTGGAGATCAAGCCCAGGGCCCTGTGTAGAGTAGACAACAGCTCCACCACTGAGCTATACTATGATCAGCTTGTTGTTTCTCTTTGAATAGTTTTAAGTTTCTTAAAGTAAGATTCAGAGTCTGAACCTGGCAGCATATGCTTATAAAGCCAGCATTCGGGAGACTGAAGCTGGGGGAATCATGAGTTTGAGGTTAGCCTAGGCTACATTGTCAAATCGTCTCCCTAAGGTGGGGGGAGGGAGGGGGACTTCAACTGAGGCCTGAGTAGACAGCATGGTCTCTTTCTTCCAGATTAGTTTTGCAAAGTGTTTGGGGTCCAAGCTGTTCTTCCTAGATGCATAGCTCCCTGAGGAGTTCGTGACTTAGGTGTGTTCTTTCATTCACTTTTCCACTGAAAATGCTGCCTCGGGGTCCTCCAAGAAGGCAGAGAGCCCCCTGGCAGTAGGCACTTCTCCCAGTTCCCACCACTTCTCATCAGTAGCTCCAGATGCAGAATCCCCAATACGGGCATGTGGGGTACTCACCTGTGCTGCTCTCCCAACCACCAGGAAGGCTGAAAAAGGGGGCATAACATCCCTTGGAGGTAGATGAAATAGAATTTCCCTAAACAAGTCTTCGATGATTTAAAAAAAAGATGAGGTAGCAAGCACACAAGTGCACATGCTGAAATGGAAGAAGTGTTTCATGAGCAGAGAGTGATGGAAACCGGCCGGAGAATGGGGCCTGACTATGGAGGTCAGCGAAGAGCTCCCCAAGGCCCTCCACCATTCCCACCGCATGTAGATGAGCACGGCCTGACGCACTATCCACCTGCTCACTCTCTCCTCCTTGTGTTCTGGGTCACGGAAGACGAGCAAGAGCTTTCTGGAGAAAGACTCTAAGGAGGGCCACTAACCACAGAGGAAAAGAGGGAAGGGAAGGGAAGGGAAGGGAAGGGAAGGGAAGGGAAGGGAAGGGAAGGGAAGGGAAGGGAAGGGAAGGGAAGGGAAGGGAAGGGAAGGGAAGGAAGAGCAGCCAAAATGTCTGCTGAGAGCTCCCATGAGTCAGCAGCAGATGGGCTGAGGGGACAGGCCAGCATCAGGTCCCCGAAAGCTTTGAATGATGAGTAGAGGATGTGAATGATGGGTAGAGCATCTGCTTTATTGGGAAAATGGAAAGGCAGAGGTGATATGGTACTATTGTATTACTTTGTGTCGGTTTGTTTCCATGTTTGCATGTATGTGAGAGCATGCCACATACATGCACACGGGGTCTAGGGGAGGCGACTGGGCATTCCGTTCCGTCACCGTCCACCTTGCTCTCTTGAGACAGGGCCTTTCACTGACCTTGGAGCTCATCAATGGGCTAGTCTGGCTGGCTAGTGAGGTGTAGTCATTCTCTTGTCTCTGTGGCCCCTCCCTACCGCTGGAGGTACAAAGCGGTGGAAGCGCTCAGGTTTTACGTGGGTGCTGTGGATCTGAACGTAGTTCCTCATACCTGTGGATCGTACGTTTACCCACGAACCAGTCCTCTCCCCCCCCCCGCAACAGCCCCTGATCTGCTTGTTTCTAAGGCTCTAACTGTGCTGTGTAGAGTGTGGATTAGATGGAAAGGAGAGTGAGTATAGATGAAGAAGAGTCCTGAGGCTGGGGCAAAAGACAAGAGGAAATTATGTACCCCTGAATTCAGGAGGTGGCTGCAGGAATGAGGGGGAAACTGGATCTGATGACGCCCTCCAGAGCAATAACGTCCAAAAGAAAACCAAACTATGAGTCTGGTGACATAGACTTGGGGATCCTTAACTTTTAGATAGTAGTCAATATAGTGGGATAGGACGCAGGAGATGAACAGGGAGCATCTGGGAATTCATGAAGTTAATCAGTGAAAGCCGAAGTCGGGTTTCTCGATTGTGACTTATGCTGGGTATCAGTGGGCAGATGGAGGAGATCCTGGGCCCAGCTTCCTGGACCTCACCAACATGCTGACTGCACAGAGAGCACTGTTTTGGCTACCTGGGATCTTCTCATTTTAACGAAGCCTGATTTCTTTAGGGGGATCACCTCTCACCAAGTCTAGGTAGCCTTGGGGTTGTCAGTGAGTGTACCCTCCCCATCCTGTCAGTGAATATGAGGCTCAAGAAAAACCAGACTATTTTCAGTGGGAACTTCTGATTTTAACCTAAGTGAGGCAACACTGGCAAAAGACTTGGGAAGCTGGGCATGGTGGCCAATGCGTATTATCTCAGAATTTTGGAAGACGGATCAAAAGTTCAAGACTACCTTTGGTGTGTTTGGGATTCTATTACTATTTCAGCTTATAGTACCACATCAGAAACCATCAAAGGAAGATGGGGCAGGAATTCAAACAGGGCAGGAACCTAGGGGCAAGGAGGCATGCAGAGGCCATGGAGGACAGCTGCTTACTGGCCTGCTTGTCTCTCATGGCTTGCTCAGCCTGCTTTCTTATAGCACCGAGGACCTCCATTAGCATAGAGGTGCCACTTCCCACAGTGACCTGGGCTCTCTCACACTAATCACTAATTAAGAAAATGCACCAAGGCTTTGCCCATATGTCAATCTGATGGGGGCATTTCCAATTGAGGTTTCCCCTTCTCAAATGACTCTGGCTTGTGTCAAGTTGACATAAACTAACCAGTACACTTGGATACACAGTGGGTTGAAGAAGACCAGCCTAGAAACCTTGGTATGAATTGTACAGAGGTTAGGAAGAGGGAGGGAGGGAGGAAGAGAGGTGGGGGTTATTGGTCTGACTCAGGAGCATCTTCCTGATCTTCCTGAATGGCCCCTGCTATTTGCTATTCCATGGCCTCCAGATGAGCCTAGCTTAGTCCTTACTTGACTCTCCTTTCCAGTCTTCCTATCAGTGCTGAAAACTCAGATAGGACTTCAGTCAGATTTCCCTTCTGCTTGAAAGAACCACAGATGTTGGCTCATCGTCAATGAGCCTCCGTTGATTTAAAGAGTGGCAGAAACTCACATAAACTCGACAGAGGGATCTTTGCAAACTAACCTTCCAACTGGCATAAAGCATTGATGAACAGCGGATGGGCCTTCCTGCATAGACGGGGCCTTCCTCGGGTGCTGCAAGACCCTCACAGGACCTTACCTCTTTGGATCTTTGTGTTCTTGTTAATAGTTCTCACTGAGCTGGACTGTGCTAGGTGTCCTGTGCCATGCTTAAGCCAGTGAGTCTTTAAAGTCCTTATATTTGCCATGTTTAGTGAATTCTCTCTTATAAATAATCCTCTCACCATGACTTTCAAGCTACCAAATGGTTAACCAGCCAGCTTGTAAAATTCCTGAAGACTTTGCCTGTGCCATCAGGTACAAGCCAGCCATGATGCGTCATTGCTTGGTCCCTTCTACGGTTGTCTTCCCTGTCTAAAGTGGGAAATTGAAATCTTGAGTTCGGAGCTCCGGTTGGAGGTTAGGGGAGGATACAGGGCAGCGCTTCTCGACTTTGAACAAGAAATCATTAAAGGCGTGCACACCCCACCACCCTTAGCCACTCCAAGTTCCTGTCGGGGATGGCTCCCAGAAACCTGTCCGAGAAACACAACTCCTCAGTCCCTTGCTTTGAGATAACTGTGAAAGGAGAGAGGGGATAGGAAGCTGGAGTGGGGTAAGAGTAGGGTGAAATGAGGAGGGGAGGGCTCCGGAGCCAGCTGTAACAGGACCACAGGCAGGGCTGGATGTGGTGCTAAGCGAGGGAGAAAGGTTGGAAGGGAGGAAGGCAGGGAGGAGAGACTTTCATCTAAACATCAGGCATGGAAGGGCTTTAAAAAAGATTTGATGGTGCTAGTTCTGATAGTAATAAATGATGGTGGTGGTGGTGGTGGTGGTGGTGGTGGTGGTGATGGTGTGATGCTGTGATGGTGGTGGTGATGGTGTGATGCTGTGATGCTGTGATGGTGGTAATGGTGGTGGTGATGGTGTGATGCTGTGATGGTGGTGGTGATGGTGGTGGTGATGGTGTGATGGTGGTGATGGTGTGATGCTGTGATGGTGGTGGTGATGCTGTGATGGTGGTGGTGATGCTGTGATGGTGGTGGTGATGGTGGTGGTGATGGTGTGATGGTGGTGGTGATGGTGGTGGTGATGGTGTGATGGTGGTGGTGATGGTGGTGGTGGTGATGGTGTGATGGTGGTGGTGATGGTGGTGGTGATGGTGTGATGGTGTGGTGGTGGTGATGGTGTGATGGTGGTGATGGTGTGATGGTGGAGGTGGTGGTGGTGGTGGTGGTGGTGGTAATGGTGATGGTGATGGTGTGATGGTGTGATGGTGTGATGGTGGTGATGGTGGAGGTGGTGGTGGTGGTGGTGGTGGTGGTGGTAATGGTGGTGGTGATGGTGTGATGGTGGTGGTGGTGGTGGTGGTGTGATGGTGTGATGGTGTGATGGTGTGATGGTGTGGTGATGGTGATGGTGATGGTGTGATGGTGTGGTGATGGTGATGGTGATGGTGTGATGGTGTGGTGATGGTGATGGTGTGATGGTGGTGATGGTGATGGTGTGATGGTGTGATGGGGTGGTGGTGGTGATGGTGTGATGGTGCTGGAGGGCAGTGGGTTATATTAATCAGTCTTACAGGGCTGGTAGAAAGCAGGGCCATCTGCTGCATATTCTGTACATTACAGAATCTATTTTGCTTCCACTGGTTCTGCTCAGCCAAATTTATATCTGTTTCTGGCTGCAAAATCTGCCGTGTGTTGGACCAAGCCCTGGGCTCAGAGCAGGAAGAATCCCATGCCAGAGACGTGATCAGTGTTTCCTGAGCCTAGGGCAAGGCTAGGTTTCCAAGCCTTCCTAGAATTTGAGCCCTTGTTCCTGAGGGTAGGAACTCAGATGTGTTCCAAATGAATAATTGGAAGCACTGAAGGAAATGTGCTCACGGGCCAAAGCCCCTGTCTCCTCCCCCAGGAGGATGCAGCTTTGGTCCCAACCTCTCTACTTTTCCACATCCCTGTTCTCATCTGTCTGTTGCTTCTCAGGAGAAGGACACAATGGTCTTCATCTTTTCAAACCAAGATCTGTCCCCTCAAGCTACTCAGCAGGAGTTGGTACGGTGAATAGATGAGCCCTTCAGGCGGGTTGGGGTGAGGCACCACTAGGGCCAGCTTGGTTGAGACACACACAAGCAGAGGATTTATTAGTGAGCAGTAGTGAGAAACTAAGGATGTCCAAACAGCCTGAAATGTAGATTTCTAAAAGAGAAAAATGAATCTGTTTGAAGCTGTATGATAACAATAGCAGTAGTAGGGTTTTTTTTTTTTATTCTAATGTTCTTAACTGTCCATCACGCCCCAAAACAAGCCAAAATAGACAAAAACAAAACAGCTTTCTACAGAGCCAGAAAGGGAGATGTGTATGATGCCCTTGGAGGCTCCGGGAACAGTAGAACATTTGCCATCTCTTCCTAGTGGTCAACCTTGTCTCTCCCCCAGCCATTCCAAGGCGCACAGCAGAACTTGATTTTCCTGCACTGGACTGCAGACACCTCTCCCACTGTCAAGATCCCAAAGCGTTGCCTGCATCCGTCTGGGCTCGCCTGCCTTTAACTTTCCTCATCAGAAAGCTTCCCTTCCAGCCAGCTGCCCCAGACAGTACTCAGGTCCTCAGCCCTACCTGCCTGTCTTCCCTCCCCACAGCTCAGCCCAGACAGATGAAATGGAAGATGAAACCTTTCAGTCCACGGGGCAGGGACCTTGTCTTTGTGTCTCACAAAATGTCATGTACACCTGCGGCGCTTTGTAAATAATAAATGGTCATAATAAAGAAGCTGCCACGTTGGGGTCAGAGCTGCATGTTTGCAGGAAAACAGACCCCTTCACTCACTCTAACCAGACCGGCCTCGGTCTGGCACAGCTGTTGCCAAACCCTGCAGATGCTCCGCGCAGAGACTTCTAAAGGTCTGTGAGACCTAGAGTTCCAGATAGAACAAAAGGCAGAATGTCAGGGTTTCTCGGCCCAGCGAGGTCAGGGAGCAGCCTGCTGACATACTATGTACTTGAAAAAAATTAATGCACTGTGGAAACGCAAGATGCTATTATTATTACTGGAGACTGTATTGCTCTCCTTATCCTGGCCTTCCAAATAACAGCACGGGCATTTTCATCCAAGTACATAATAATAACTTACTATTGAAAGAGAGATCGGGTGGTAATAACAGGTATTATTACTCTGATGGTGACTTGCCAATTAGGAGAGTCCTTGTTCCGAATGGGTGAACAAGTTGACACAGATAAAGAGGATTTCATTAGCGAAACTAGGGGAGAGGCCAGGACACAATTATCACATTGTCGCGTGCTCTGATAACCTGTGGCACGGAGGCTGAAAACAGGTAGCACGGAACCTCGGAACGTCCTGAACCACAGTTCGACTCGTTGAAATCGTGATGCAAAACTCTCCTTCGCCGTCCCCTACTGCAGGCTGCTATCGGGGCGAGAGCCCCTCAGTGTGCTGGGCTCATCCAGCAGGTCTTTCCAGGCCAGAAACTTGGAGTGTGCCAGCCACTGAGTGCCCTCTCCCTGGTTCTTCCTTACCACCACCATGAGAGTGACTTCTGGCATCAAGCAAGAACCCTTGAGCCCAGGGTCTGAGGCCCAGGGCTGCAGCCAGCATTCAAGCTAGAAGACTAGCTGGATACGGAGCCTGATTTACCACAGCCGCCTTCAACCTGTACTGCCATTCGCGAGCAGCCCAGTGGTTGACACCATTTGCTCAGTCTAAGAGACTCGAGATTGACACCTCTGGTCAAAAGGGGATACTTTTCAGTCATCTAAACTAATGGAAAGGACAGGTGGCACAGATAATGCCCCGCGCACGGACACCTGGGAGTCGTTCAGCCTCGGCTTGAACTGCCTTGCTGGGACAGTTTGCTGCAGATCTGCTTTCTGAATGATGGGATTTTTTTTTTTTTCCAAACGAGGTGGTAAAAATAGCCCTTGCTCTCTGAGAATACCCTGGCTATGTGGTAGAGGGGAATGAATCTGAAGGAGAGCCGGGAACCGGGGAAGCAGTGTGGCGTGAAAATGTTGCCACAGATAATACACTGATGGCCAGAGGTGATTAGATTTGCTTTCTAATTGGAACCGTGTGGCGCGGTTCCTCCGTCCTTCAAACCTCTGAGATTCCCCATTTTAAATCTCTTTATCTCTAAATGAGAGACGTGGAGGAAAACGAGATGGGTGGCTGCTTCCAGGGCCTTATTGTCTAACCCTGACCATCTGCCCTCTACCCGGCGTCATCCAGCTTGCAAGTTCCATGTGCCATATTAACGAGCAAGCTGGGAGATGCTCCCAGCCCAAGGCCTGCTCTGGACTCAAGTTACTGCCTCCTAAATGACTCGATAATTTTTAATTAATCATCTGAGCCAACCCAGATGCCTGGCCCGAGAGCTCACCCTTCCTTTTCCTCCTCACAGGCAGCCCTGGAGACAGATGCCGACAGTGGCTTCAGCATCTACTGGGCCGGAAGGTGTGGTCAGGGCAACCAACACATGGGCCACTGACCTTCCCATCAGTCACCTAAACGTGTTTTTCAAAAGCTCAAATATGGAAGCTAGGATTGGGAAAGAAGAGAGAATGTAGAGGGGTGTGTGTAGGAGCTTTGGGTGTGATGGTGATGGTGTCGGTAGTGCCTGAGGCCCTGTGTGACGTGGTGTGACTCGCTGTGCAGGTCAGTTGTGTCTTGTGTGCGGGCATATGTGGATATACAGTATTTCTGAATAGATGGCACGGATGTGGGGACAAATGGTGTCAGAGTGTGGGTGTGTCACAGGATATGTAATACGGTGAAAATATGTATGTGGTACAAACAGTCATATGTGCTATGTTCAAAGGGGTATGGTGTGTGCGTTTAAACATGTGTCTGAGGTGCGTGGTATGTGTGGTATGAGAATGGGGGTAGGTTGGTATGGTGGTGTGTGCATGGCAGGAGTCCACACACATGTATGACGAGGCACGCTGGGATTGAAGGCATTTATAACACAATATGCTGGTTGGAAGAGAGGTTTTCTTTTTTCTACAAATTGGTGAAAGCAGTTTCCTTTCTGGCTACAGCTTCTGTTCAGGGGTCCCCTGATGTCCTGGATTAAAAAAAAAAATGACAAGCTTGTTCTCAACAAGCAAAATTAATTTAAAGGGTATTTGGGGGGAGAAATGTTACTTCAAATATGCTAGCAGGGCAATGCTAGCAGTTTCCTGGAGTCGGGTGAGCCGCGTTTCATTTTGCTCAAGCCAAGCGCTGACACTGCACAGCCAGGAATGGAACAAGAGCGCCCCCCTGTTTGGAGATGCGGCTCTCCCACGTGGCTCTCGTTTGCCAGGCCCTGCGTGCAACGAGAGTCTCCTTCACGGAATATTAGAAGGGCTTTTAAGCTGTGGGGCTTCGGAAGAATCTTGCAGAAGCAGCTGAGTCACCCTGATATGGAAGATGCCGCCTAGGGAAGTGAGGAGAAGACAGTAGTGAAACGGGAGTGCAAGGATTTTGCCCCGATGGTCCTCAGAGCTTCCTGAGCTGCGATTGAAAGGGACCAGCCCGGACTCCTCAGAAGCTTCCAAAGCATTCTTACACGGGGGTGGGGGGTGTTCTTTCACAACAGTTCACAGTGATGCAGAGAGACACTCAAGTGGTACACGTATGTGCGGGCAAAGTGTTCACACACATACAATAAATCTAAAAACATATATATATTCATATATATATATATATATATAATCTCATAATGGAAGTTTGATGGACAAGATCAAAACTGAATTCCTTCCAAGATCGGGGAAGGCATTAACATTTATGAGTGTGTCAAGTCTGTGCATGTGCTGTCGCGTCTCATCTTCACAGCGGGGGGGGGGTGTCCCCTCCTCCAATACCTCTTCCCCCCCCCCGTTTTCATAGAAGAAAACTCCTGCAGTCTTCCCACGTTTCACCCACTTCCTGCCTGCGTCCGTGTCCAGATGCTCAGCCTCCCTCCTGTCCTCTCAAATGGCTGAGGCTCTGAGGTCAGCCTCCCTTTGCTTCTCCAGTGACCTCTGTGGTCTGTAAACACCCTTTCCCTATCTATTAGACGGCCCCACCGCTCCTGGACACACTGCAGAACCAAACAACCAACCCCTCTATTTGCAGACACTCCCAGCCGCTCCTTCGCCAAGAATTGTCTATATTTGCTTACTGCATTTCCTTCTGTTTGCTCTCAAACCTGAGCAGGCAAGCTCTCAGCCCACCCCCACCCACTGAAATTATTCTAGTCAGCTCACTGTCGGCTTCCGTGCTACTCATTACAACTGTCAGTTCTCCGTCCTCATCCTGCTCAACTTCTCAGCAGCCTCTGACCCGATTCACCTGACCCCTGGGAGCTGGCATTCTCCTGCCCACAGCCTGCCTCACAGGCCTGTTGGTTGAGTTTTTGTTTTGTGGGTCACAACTTGTTCAAGCCTCCAGGGTTCCAATCTTTGACTCTCTAAAAATTCCTTCCTCTCTAAACACATACCTCTCCCCTGATGTGTGTGTGTGATAGAGATTTTATATATCACCTATAAATCATACATGTATATACCTTATGTAAAATCAGACTTTCAATTCTGTTTCCCAAACCATGTCCCCCCAACTTCCTTCCCTGTGCCACTTAATAACATAAGTGTTCTTCCTTTCATTGTTTAGGTTCAAAACTTGGAATCATCTCCTTGGCGATTCCCCCGACCAACTCTGTGTCTAATTTATTTTTGACTCTTCAACCTTCATGCAGAATCACCGCCATCCCTGCTGCTACCTGGGCCCAGGCCACCATCATCTCTCTGCTGGGTTGCTTCTGACACTGCTAACTGGTCTCCTGGATCCTGCCCGCCCTTGACTCTAAACTTTTATTTGTAGCAGGAGCTAGAGCAACCTGCTAAAATGCAGGTCAGAGCATGTCACCCCCATCTTACTCAGGACAGACGTACAGTCTTTCCAAAGGCCTGTAAGCTCTGACTGTAATCCTGTTTCCTCCTCCCATCTTGCTCTTGCTCCTGCTTAGCCTGCTCACTCTTCCCCCATCACATCTCTTGGCTGTTCTAGAGTACACCGAGGCATACCCAACCTCCGAAATTGGCTTCTTTATATACTCAAGTTTCTTTTGAGGCGGTGACCATGCTGTTTCAGGTGGCCTGTCCCCACATCTGTGCCTCTTGTCCCCAAAGTATCTACCACCAACTGTTATCCTCTACAGTTAACCCTTCATTTTCTGTCTAGGATGTGAGTTCTGTGAAGGCAATGCCCTGCTCACTGATGCATCAAACATACCCTTCAGTGCCTGCCCTAGAACAGGTACTGAGAGAAAGATCAATGAACAAATGAAGACCTGATAGTGACGAGAAAAAACTGAACACCCTACTCTTTAAAGCCGTGCTGATAATTATAGGAGCAGGAAGGAAATTGCCTGTGAGTATTTCTTTTCTGTTCCCATTAGAAACTCTAATGAGATCGCATGGTTCTGTTATTATTTCAAAAGCAACAGCTTTCCAGTGTTTAACATTATGCCAAATGCTGTTGCTATTTGTTTCCCCTCCCTAATGGGTGAGGGGATTTGCTGGCTGGTTCCCCTCCTCACCACCGTCAGGAGGCTGCTTTTCCCTTTGGCTCTCAGCTTCTGCCCAGATCCAGCTCCCTCTCTCCAACTCTGGGCAGTGTACCGACTGTGTGCGATGTGTATGCTTCTCTACCTGAAACATCAGCTCACAGGGCACCCCAAACATATGCCCCTCATTTGTGCCCCAATCCTGATTATTGGCACTCCTAGGAATTTCAGTGACCGATTGTCTCCCACTGAAAAAGATGTCACTCCCCTCCCCTTCCACCAAGAGATATTTGATACAGCATGTGTCAATGCCGTGGCACCCAAACCTTATATCTGGACATTTTCAGGAAGGATTAACTGCGAGAGGAGAAGACGCCAGGTCCTGGGTCACTGGAGAGATGGTTCAGCAGGTAAAGGCATGCAATGCTCTTGCAGAGGACTCGGTTGTTACGTGGCTCATCATCACCTCTAACTACATTTTCAGGAGCTCTGATACCTTTTTCTGTCCTCTGTGAGTGCTAATGTGAATACACAGGTATACATACTAATGCATGCACGTGTGCACACGCACGCACACACACACATACACACACACACACACTTAAAAACTAAATAAATCTTCAAAGAGGTCCTAGGAAAAACTCAGTGCTGCTTGCTTGCCTGCCTTAGCTTCTTGCTGGCGAGGGCTCTATGCCACTGTCCCTGTTTCTGGTGTCATGCTTCACTGATAACGGCCTCTTCCGACTTCCTGTGTGAGCTGAAGACCTGCAGTTCTTTAGGAATCCTCTAGGCTTTTCGAGCCAGAATGGTACTGCTGAGGCACCGGGCCTCACGGAATGTTCATCTACCGGCTCTGAGCCCCTCCAGCGTGCAGACAGCCTTTGCTGACTGTCCATCCCATGCTGTATAAGCCAACCTAATAAATCTTCTATAATACACATTCGTTCTGTGTCTCTTCTGTCCATCTGTGCAAGTGGTTCTCATCTTCCCTAATGCTTTGACCCTTTAATACAGTTCCTCCTGTTGTGGTGACCCCTCCCCCAACCATAAAGTTATTTTGTTGCTACTTCAAAACTGTAACTTTGCTACTGTTATGAATTGTAATGTAAATATCTGTGTTTTCTGATGGTCTTAGGCGACCCCTGTGAAATAGTCATTAGACCCCAGAAGGGGTCGTGACCCCAGTTGAAAATCCTAACACAGACCCACGTACCTTCAAGTTTCTTCTCGCAGCCTCTCCTGCACAGGAGCCATTGGTTAAACCCCTTTAGCGAATCTCTTTAGAAAGCTCATCTGGGGTTCCGCTACAGTAGTTTTTCTGACTATTCCTGTTTTATCTCCTTATCATCATATGCTGATAATTAGCTTACTATTAGGCTGTGGATGTCTTTAGGACAGAGACAGAGTTGCCTCAGGTTCAAGGTAACAGAAAGGACCTGCAGTCAGTGCTGGCCCTGAGCACACTTGCCTCAAAGGCATCCTTGGGGTAGCTGGAGGCAGGGAGCCTGTATTTGGGAGTGAGGTTCCAGCCTCCTCCAGCCACAGTCAAAAGATAAAGTTTTTCCTCTGGCTCCTCCATGCAGCTCTGCTTCCCCAGTGAACAGCTCTCCCAGCTGCTTTCAGTCCCACTATTCAGGCAGCCAAACAGCATGCCGCCGCCGTTCTGCAGGAGACCGGGGAAAGTGCTCACAATCTGGTATCAACAGCTTCCCCGTTCTCCAGAGCTCCACCGGGGATTCAGGATCGACACTGGGACACATCTCTTGGCATCACCTTAGCCCTGGGAGAGAAGATACCGGGGGGGGGGGCACACGGAGAGCCCCCTTTGCAAATCCCAAACTCTAGCTTTTGAAGGACAGCTCGGGCATCCCCGTCCCTCAGTGGAGCATGACGGGTCACCTTGAACGTAAAATGACACCATTCAGGTCCCAGGACAGCATTTCTCAGCCTCTCTTATGCCCTTGAAACACAGGTGGTTGCATCTGAATGTCAAGAGTTATGGCTTGTGCTCTTCCAATCCCGGAGACAGACATTATTTCAAACTATGTGTTAGCTTGGGGTGGGAGTCGACTGCCTGGCAGAAACACTTAGGTAAAAGACAAATAATTAACGTATTGGCTCCCACCACGCAGCAAGAATGCAGCATAATGTAACGTTTGGCAGATTCATTTTCTTGCTCCTCGTGTTCCCATTTATGATTCTGGAGTGCAGTGTTCACAGCAACTGTGCACAGCAGTTAAGGAACATTTTTCAGTATGGAGCAGTTTGTAGCGTGTGTGTGTGTGTGTGTGTGTGTGTGTGTGTGTGTGTGTGTGCATGTTTGACTAGTTTCCCAGCCCCAACACAAAACATTCTGGACTGGTTAGCTCTTTCTTATGGAGCGGACCTGTGTTGACCCGTGACTCTGGCAGCATCCCTGGGTTTCTAGCTGCTAGATATCAGAAGCAAACACTGATACATCCTCATGGAGAGCAGGAATGCCTTCCCCATTCAGGAGCCTTATCTAGACACAGTGTGCGTGAGAGACACTGTTTTTATACTAGAAAGCACAGGAGGATTATACACAAGAAGTGCCTGGATGAAGCTGCGGCCTTTGGGGGTGTTTGTCTGCTGGTTACCGTTTCACTACATACCCCAGATTGGTCTGGAGTGTCCAGTCCCCCTGCCCCAGCTTCTCCTGTCTATATTCCAGAAGATCCAATGCCCTCTTCTGGCCTCCAAGGGCAACGGGCACACACAAGGTAGCACAGACATACATGCAAACAAAATACCCATCATATAAAATAAGTAAATCTTTAAGCTAATAATAATATTGATATTAAAATGTTATAACCATTAGTTACCATTGTATTTATCCCTTAATGTCAGTAAACACTTTAGTTGACCAAGGAAACATTACCGTTTGTTGAAAATATAAGCAGGACATGGTGGTACACACCTTTAATTCCAGCATTCAGGAAGTAGAGGCAGGTGGAATTCTGTGAGTTCGAGACCAGCATGGTCTACATAGTGAGTTCAAAGACAGCCAGGGCTATGTAGGGAGACCCTGTCTCAAACAAAACAAAACAAAACAAACAAACAAACAAACAAAAAATCCAACCAAGAGGGGGTTGGAGAGATGGCTCAGCAGTTAAGAGTGCTGGCTGCTCTTCAGAAGGACCTGGGTTCAATTCCTAGCACCCACATGGCAACTCACAGCTGTTTGACACAGACATATATGCTGGCAAAACACCAATGCACATACAATAAAAATAAATAAATCATTTTTAAAAAAGCAAGAGCAGCAACAACAAAGAAAATATAAGGAAAAAATATGCTCAAATAGTTTACATTCAACTCAATCTATAGTTTATGATAAAAATATGTTAAAGCCTCAGACACGATATAATCAAAATTTTAAATTGATATCATTTCACAATAGAAGATAATGTTATGATTATCTTTTTTCTTTTTTTTTTTTTTTTTTGCAAAGTCTCATTCTGGCTGGAACTTGCTACGTAGATGAGGCTGGCCTTGAGCTCACAGAAATTCACATTGACTCTGCCTTATGAGAGTTAATATTAAAAGTATGTACCTACACACCCTGATAAAAAATGTGGATATCTTGATGACATGCCAATGTAATTAGTGATTGTGCTAAAAAAAAAAGAAAAAAGAAAAAAGGCACAGAAAAATAATTATTATGGGGGCTAAAAAGATGGCTCGGTGGGTAAGAGCATTGGCCACACAAGCATTGAAGCCCCCGCATCAGTAGAAGGCGGCAAGCATGGCCACCTGCTGACCTCTGACCTCTAACTCCAGCACTGTTCAAGGCAGAGACAGGAGGGTGGACACTAGCCTACCCCCAGGTTGAGTGGGAGACCCCATCCCAAGGGAATAGAGTGAAGAATGATGGTCCTAGTTTGCTTTCTGTTGCTGAGATAAACACCAGGAGCTAAAGCAACTTGCAGGGACGAAGGTTTTCCTTATCCCATAGCTTACAGTTCCTCAGGAAGGGAAGTCGGGGCAGGAACTCAAGGCCTGCATTAGCGTGGAGTGAGGAACTGAAGCAGAGATCATAGACTGCTGCTGCTGGCTTGCTCCCCAAGGCTTACTTAGTTTGCTCTCTTATACAAGCCAGGACCACTTGAATAAGAAAGTGGCTTGTGTACAAGCCAGTGCCCAGGCTAGTACTCCCAATAGTGAGCTAGACCTCATAAAGACCTGCCCAAGAATAACCTAATTTCGTTGCCTTTGGTATTTGATTGAATTTTAGTTACATAAAAACAGTACTTTCATATGCATTTTGCATTCTGCTTTTGTTTTGTGTGCATGTGTGTGTTTATGTATTGGGTGGATATGTATGCATGTGACTGCAGGTACCTGCACATGTGTGCACATAGAAGCCAGAATGTCATTCCTCTAGAGCATTTTGGTTTGGAGACTGGGAGAGTGTGCCGAGCGGCCTAGCTTGGCTGGCCAAGGAACCCCAGAGACACCCCCCACCCATCTCTTCCTTCCAGCACTGAGGTTACAAGTCCAGAACACACCCTCCTCTTTAAAGTGACTTCTGGGTTCAGGTCCTCAATCTTACAAGTCAAATACTTTCCCAACTGTGTAGGCATACTTTTTGAAAACTCTTTTATTTACATTTCTTTTATCTTTTCTCCCTACTCCACCCCAATCCCTTCCAAAATCCTAACACCAGGGAGGAGAAAGAAAGGGTTAAGTGGGAGAGGAGTAGTTCTCTTAGCTGAGTCCTGATGGCTAGGGTCATCAGGTTCCTTGGAGCCAGTCCAATCCTCCCTTCAGGAGATCTCCAACTTCTTGTCTCACAACAGCAACCAGGAGCAGCAAGGGGGAAGCAGGGACAGCCTTGTTCTTTCTCTGAGCTCCCACACTCTCTGGGCTCTGGCATTTATTCTCTCTCCAGAGTCCTCAGATTTAAACTCTCTGAGGCTGGCAAAAAGCTGGTCTCAGAGCCCACACGAAGCAAATAGTCTACTGCTGTGGACCATCTGAATCAGTCCTACCTCCCACACCTGGGACTAAAACAAAACCATGTTTATATCCACAACACAACTGTGCCATCTCCCCAGGCCTGCGTGTTGTTGTTTTGATATATCTGTGTGGGAAGTTACAGTGTGTTTCATTGAACAGTTCATTTCCTTGGTTTATCATGCGTAGATAGTCTTTAGGCTTGTCCTGACACCCACCAGTTCCAGATCTGCCTCATCCCCTTCCCCTGAGGTCTAAGTCCAGGGCCTGAGATGGGACCATGGGGGCTGTAGGTCTGAGGATCGGGTGGGGATGTGGGCATGACTTGCAGAGCCAGGCAAAATGATTAAATACAGCAAGGTGACTACTCCCTCACTGCAACCCTCCCTCCCCCACTGTAGGCTGCTCCCAGTTCCTCACAGCTATCCCGAGTTGGTGATTAAATCCAGCCCCAAGCTTGGGAAGACTTGGGAGGTGGGCGGGACCTCCACACACTCAAAGCCAGCCTGGCCTATATCATGAGTTAAAGAACAGTTTGGGACACAGAACAAGACCTCTCCAAACGAAAAGGGCTCATTCCCAGAAGGGTGATCCTTATCCATCGCCACTCCTTTCCCTTACTGTTCTCTGCTCGGGACGGATCCTACGTAAAAGCCATTGTGTTTATTAAGTTACGTATTCACGTTTTCAGACTCGAACTTTCTGTTAACCCAAGCAATCATTAATGCAACTTAAGTCAGTGGGGACTTACTAAGCTCCTGTTACCTGACAGGCATGGATCTATCCTCACATGACTCCGCGATCCAGGAAAACACTGTGTATCCCTGAAGGAACTCACACCTAAGCAGAGGCAGGCAGGCCAGCCTGTAAGGAACTCCTTTATGCGTGGCTAAGGCAGCAACAATGGGTTCTCACAAAGCTCGGTGGCACCAGAGGAAATGAAATGAGGGAGATTGGGCGAGGGAGCACTGCAGGTGCCGCCTCAGCTGCCTGTTGTAGGATGTGCAGCATCCTCCCGCCTTCCACCAGCGGCAGGTGGTGGATCGCAGAGGAAGCAGTGACGCTGAGCTCTCAGTTCTTTTGTTGTATCCTAGCCGTGTGGCGGGCCTGGTTTGTCCATGATAGCACTTAAATTAGTCCAGGAGAAATGACACCCTGACTCCAAAGATGAGTTATACACAGGGATTTCTTCCAGCCCTCATGCTAGAGCTGGCCCAGCAAGCTTTCACATGCGCAGAAGCAGCTGCAGGGGTGTGCAAGGTACAGCTGAGGACACCCTGGCTGTCTGTCCTCCAAGCGTAGTTTTGGAGCTCAGAAGACATGGGGTATGTGTGGGGGGGATCCCGTTCCTGGAGTTGTCAGGAAGGAAGGAAGGAAGGAAGGAAGGAAGGAAGGAAGGAAGGAAGCTTGCAAGCAAAGCATCCTGCCCTAGGGCTGGAGGGCTAGAGGGTAAGGGAAGTGAGCTGCAGTCTGGCAGCTCTAGGTCGGCTTAGTTGGAGACACAAGCCTCCTGGGAAAGTATCACCCCACGATGAACGGGTTGGCTAACCCCGTGCTGATGGTGAGCTGATGTGTGCAAGTGGGACCAGTTGGTCATGTGAACACAGAGAGCCACCGTGCAGAAAGACCGTGGGGAGCGGGGTTGCAGAAGCGAGAAATGGAGGTGTGAGGAGGCTGAAGTGAGAGCTGGAGGAATCTTCCTCAGCAAGGCGGGGCTGGATGCCAGTTAAGATCCCCTCTAAAACTGGAGAAGACAGAAAATACCTATAATCCTAACACTCACATAGCGAAGGCAGGAGGATCAGGAAGGAGGTCAAGGACAGCCTTGGCTACCTGAAACCCTGTCTCAAAAGTGATTAACCAATTAATGAATGAATTTAATTACAAAAATAAGAGAAGATCCACTCCAATCATGAGCCCTTCCTTATAGACAGAGACCCAGTTTTGGGTACTCATTTTCTGTGGCACAGTCTACCCCAGCTCTTGGCTTAGACCAGCCTGGGGGTTAATACATTCCCCTTGACTTAGGGCTGTAATTCGTTCTTACAGCACTGGGTGAAAGGCTGGCAGGTTCTGGGAAGCGAGGCACAGGAGAGGAGCCTGGCAGGTTGGTGTGTCTGGGTGTGAGATCTGAAACCAGCACCATCATCCTGCTGCTGGCCTGACCTCGAAGCCAGTGGAGAGAGGCTGAGCCAAGACCACGGAGCCGAGGCCCCGCATTGGCAGTCTCCCCTCCATCAGGGTTTCTTCCTTCCTTCCCTTTCTTATTTCCTTTCTTTCTTTCTCCTTTTAAAGAAGGGTCTCACTGTGTCGATTTTGACAACCTTGAGTTCTCTATGTAGACCAGGCTGACCTCAAACTCAGAGATCTGCTTGCCTCTCCATCTCCCCTGACCCCGGATTTCTTATTGTGTGGGATTATAATGCTCCCTCTTGATATTTAGACCTCTGGGGTGGGGGGTGGGGTTCTTCTGTTTCCAATCAAGAGCATCATCATCTCTAGGTATTTGCATTTATAATCACCCATGTCAATAATAATGGGAAAGCTAGAAATTCTAGAGAGAGAAGCCTACCAAGGAAGCTGATAGGTGCAAATAGCTACCAACATTTCAATATGATTTAGGTATGGTGCCATATGGCTACAGATATTACCAACCCTGTTGGAGGCCAGATCTCAGAGACACTTGTACACTTTGATGGTCTCTGGAATCTCTGTGTCCATTTGTGGGACAGTGAATTACACTCCCCTGAACTGCTGCGCCATTAAGATAGTGCGGGGAGCTCTGACCGCATAGAATCCAGACAGATTCTTGAAGGTTTAAATCCTGGTTCTACTGTGGATGAGCTGTGTGCTTGGAGGAACCCCTCTGAGCTCCGGTCTTCTGGGCGAGGAGAACCATTCCTCGGGTAGTCCTAAGATGTGACTGGTCCTCTAATACTTAATTAGTCATGTTGAGACTTAGTTGTCCTAAAACACAGTGGTTTGGGGAGTCAAGGCCTTTAAGAGGTGAAAGGGTTACAAGGAATCTTCCTTCATGGCTAGGTTCACGCCACTCTCTAGGCAGTGGGCCAGTTACTGGTGAGAGAGTTTGGAAGGCTGTTCTGTCTCTGGCAGGTATGCTTTCCCTTACTATTCTGGGATGCGGCTCTGAAGCCTTCACCCAGCACTGGCACTTGCTCTTGGCCTTCCCAGCCTCCGGACCTGTGAGAAATAAATTTTCTCTTTCCTCAGTAAATTATCAAATGTGTGATAATAGGTTACAGCAGCAGAAAGTGGACTAAGCCAGATGGCCATGGAGTGTCCAGACCTCCTTCTCAGGACCTGGACACCTTTGGTTGTTCTACAAATATTGGCCAGGTACCAGGATTGTGCCAGGGTAAGATACAGTGTTGCAGAGGGCCATCAACATGAGGGGGGGAAAAACACAGCAAGGTCAGCTCAACCAGCCAGTAAATTCCAAGGTAATTTGCAAAGTATTAAGTAAAGACAGTGGCTGCTGAGTGTTTTGTTTGTTTGTTCCCGAGATGGGATCTCATTATGTTGCCCAGGCTGGCCTGAAATTCATTATGTAGCCCAGACTGACCTCAGACTTGTAGCGATCCTGCTATTTCAGCCTCCCAAATGCTCACATTATGAGCTTATATCACCATACCTGGTGCGAAGAGTACTTCCTCCACTAAAAACGACTGCAAAGGCTAGGCAAGCTGTGGACTCCTTTGGCACTGGAATCTCTGCCGATTCCCTGCACGGAACACAAATCCCTTCTTCAGCTTCGTGTCTCAGCCCCTCCAGTGTCCCTGTACTGGCTCAGGCATGAAGGTCATTTCTCAAGGACATTTTCCCAGTTTGCCTCTGAGGAAGGGCTGGCATCCGTCCCGTGCCCTGTGGCCTCCTGTCCCCCTAGCTGTCCTGATTGCAGATTTCAGGCAAGCTTTGCATTGGAGCATCCCCACACTCCTGCTAAGAGCCACAGCCTGCCTACACCTAAGCAACCTGCATCTGAAACAAATCCCTTCTTGGACAGGGACTGGGGCCAGGATTAATTCTCCACCTTTAGCCCTAAACCAAAGCTGTTTGTAATGGATTCTAAAGCTCTTTTGCAGTTGTTCTCCCAACATCCTGAAGTTCCATGACACCATTCATCAGACAGATCTGCTCCTTAGCCTGATGTTCCCCTTCCAAGCCACAAAACCTAATGACCTTCAGGAATCCCAGCATCCCCCTCCCCCAGTGTTCTTCACTCCAACCTTGGCAGGACAGGAGGGTTAGGTTAACAGGGAACCACTTTTATAAGGTTTTATAGCAGTACAACATGCACTCAGAAGTGGACAGATCCCAGAAGCACAAGAAATTCTCACACGGTGACCACACCTACAACTACAAGGTACACAGTGGACCAGTCCCAGCCCCCTCAAAGGCCTCCTTGTGCCCTTCTCCATCATCAGCCCCCCAAAGCATAACTTCAAACACCATGGAATGCCTTGAACCAGAGAGGCACCAAAGTGCACAGCCACAGGGGAAACTCAATCCTATTCGTCTTCTGAAAAACTTCCAGAGAGCAAGGAAGCCCACTGAGACTCTGTTACAGAGATGGCAATGGCTGGGGCAAGAGAGATAGGGATGGGAGCAGGGGGTCCAGAGCCCAATTTGTCCACTGTCTTAGTGGTTTTCTCTGGCCTGTGGGTTGATTGAGTGACCTTAAAAGTCTCCTACACCAGAGCTGAAAGCCTTTTATTCAAACCAGTCATCTGGAAAGCGAGCCTCCCACTGATGCTTAATTCACTCAAGGAAAGATTAGAAGAACCTGGTTACCAGGCTTTGAGAAGTTGCTCATAAAATTCAGCAGGAACCTGCAATCCTCAGAGACTGCTATTTTTACCAAAAAACACACACAGAGAAGTGGAGAATTTTCAAATGAATTAGGCATGAGATTGATCTTTTTTTATAAAAGCAAAAAGGAACCGTGATGCTATGTTTGAACTCTCCCTGTCATCTCTGGCTTCCCGGAGCTGCCTCATGGTGGTGGCTCATGTCAGGCCTGCGCTCTGACCTGGGTCCAGCCCATTCAGTGGCCAGAGGTCAGAGACACACCGTGGACTCTTCAAACTAATGATCATGGTCTCATTTACAACCCCCAACCTGGGCCTGAGGCACTCTAAGAGCAGCTGGTCAGGATGCTTCCTGTGCTCATGACAAGGGCCACTGGTGGCCTTAAACAGGACCCACACAGACACAGCTATGAATCTGCAGATGTTTCAAACCTGCCTTGTTCTACATGCAGCACACAATGCCCCTAGGCAGGACCAGCTGCCTGGCGCGCTCATCTCTACAGAGGCATTCGAGGACTCTGTGTTTCTTCTTTTGAGCCATGCACACATAGCATCTGAGGTTGTGGCTCTTAGGCAGTGCTCTGTGGACCCCACAGGTTCTATGTCACTTGCTCCAGAGCCACCAAGTAGACATTGCTCTGAGTCTCTATTCACGATAACCAGGAAGCTCAGTTCATACTCATGATTTGCTGTCTTTCTGGCCAGCACATCGTGATTTTTTTTTTTTAAAGCGACAGATGTTCCCTGGCTTACAGTGGGCTTGAGTTCCAATAAATGCAGCAATGTTTTACAAATATCCAAAGGTGAAAATGCAGGTAATGCTGCTAAGCTATTGAACACCATTGCATTGCAAACAGCCTGCTATCAGACTCAGAACCTTTGGGTATTCCCATACAATCCTGTCACCTGCAAAATTTCATGCCTGAGAACCTTGCGATCAGAAGAGTGTCAGGTGTCCTGGAGCTAGAGTTACAGGTAGTTGTGAGCTGCTACCCAAGGTGGGTGCTGGGAACTGGATTCTGGTCCTCTCTAAGAGCAGTACAAGATCTTAACAGGTGAGCTATCTCTCTGGCCCTTGAGAATATGCTAAGCAAGCTTAGGGTAATACCTTGGACCACACTGATAACTGTCCATCATGTTCATTGGTTGGAATCCCTTGTTAGATTATCTGCTCTCTGGATCCCAACCTTGATCACAAGGCTGACTGGGACCTGCAGTTCACTGCCTGACATCCCTGGAGATCCTAGCTCAGGAAAAGACGAAAGTCCAAACTTTCAAGCATGGCTTCCATTGAATGCATAGGGTATTCAGAATATCACAAAGGAAAAAAAAAAAAAACACCTCAAAACTATCACTAATTGAGGAGCTTAAAATGTCTTTCTCTTTAAGAGGTGGAGATGGCAAACTCTAATCTCAGTGAGGTCAGAGAAGAAAGTCAGAGTAAAGTGGGCTTCTGTGGAAAAAATAGGAAGTGGTGGGATCTTGACTAGAGGAGGTAGTTATCCTTGTCACCCTCAGGCAGTTACTCCCCGTAAAAGTAAAAATTCCAGATTCTCTAATCCTTTAAGAGAAGACTGGTGTTTCTTGGCTTATGGTAGGACTGAGTCTCAGTAAGCCAAGTATAGGTTCATAAATATGTGCTCTTTAAAATATTGGCAATGTGCTGGTTAGTTTTAACAGTCAGGTTGACCCATCTTAGAACCACTTGGGAAGAGCAGCTTAGCTGAGGGATTACCTAGATCAGTGGGCCTGTCTGCAGGAGCTTGTCTTCATTGTCCGTTAACTCAGCCCACTGTGGGTGGTACCATTCCCTGGAGTGGGCACTGAACTGCGTGAGAGTGAAGAATGCTAGCTGAGCATACGCAGCAAGCAAGCAAGCAAGGATCTACATGTTTGTTTTCTTTCTCTCTTGGCTGTAGATATGATGCTACAAGTTTCTGCCTTGCCTTTCCTGCGATAATGGACTATGTAAACCCTTTCCTCCCTTGAGTTGTGCTTTTTTTTTTCCCCACGGATAACAAAAATATAGGACAGACAATGAAGTCAAATTTTAAAAGCTAAAAACATCTGTAGTGGAACTCATGAAGTCTGGGGGCACAGACTTCTGGTTTTACTCTGTGAGGACAGAGGCTCAGAGCACTGCAGGGGAGAAGCATTTGGGGGCCCTTTCAGGAGATGATAAGGATCCAGATAACTGGAAAAAAAACTAGGAAGAACGAGGAGTTTCAGGTTCTAGAGTGCTAAAGACCTGAGTCACTCTGGCCCTGGGATGCCAGCAAAGCCACCTGCCTGAGGAAGATCTGGAGTGCCTGGGTGAAGAGAAGTGTATCCATGTCAGCCATCAAGAGGGACCACAGGCCTCATTTACTTTCTATTGATAAATAAACCTGCCTCCATATTGAGCTTGAATGCCATCTTATAGCATAAACAAACTAGATCTATTCCTGTTTATGATTAAATCTGTTTCTCAAGGGTTGGGCTCCGCCCTACCTATAACCTTAACTAGAAATGGTTCTATCCGCCTGCTCCAGGATTCGGCAACCACGCCTTTGTTTCAAGAGATTATTATGACCATGGTGTTTTGACTACCTTGTAATCATGTCTTTGTTTCAGGAGGTTGTTATGACCAAATTGTTCTGCTTCCATAATCCGCCTATTTGTCTGTTAAGCCCCCCATTTGGAACCCCCTCTCCTTCTGATGGGAGAGTCACAGTTATGTTTCAAGTTCTAATCACTGTGCCTAAGAGATCCAGAAAACAAAAATGCCTGTAAACTGTGAGCCCCCTGTCCAAAGACGGATGCTTCCTGAGTCGCCGGGGGCTGTCGTTCACATAAGATAACAGGCTTCCATCTCCCTAAACAAGTTTGGTTGACCCAGCTGTGCTGCATGCACATAGGCGGGGAACACATCAGGATGGATGCCCCCAGCTGGACGAAGGCGGGAAGTCACACAGTCTCACCGGCTTGCCTTTATTATAATACGTTTATTATAATACATTGTCACCTGGCCAGGGCTCAGGGCCATTTTCTGAGAACCTTGGAATAGACCTGGCCAGAGTTCATTGTGCTGGCCAGTATTTAATTGAAGTTTGCTTCAAACGTGGCTCAGAATTTTGGTGGGGATCATATTCTTTCCTGGTGGGATTAACACTGAACCATAAAAACCCTTATCTCACTCATGTCCAGTGCTGATCTCTTGACCCCTGCCTTTAGGGAGAGACAGTGTATGTACACAAAATGTTTTAAAAGCTTGCTTGAAATAACTCTGCTATGATGATTTGGGTCAATGGGCTTTCTCCTCATGTCTGTGGGACTGACACTGTCCAGAGCCTGTCACCCAGTCCAAACAAGGGAGAGAAAATTCCATAAAACTAAGCACGGCAGTCTTCCTCCAAGCTACAGGTAATTTTCATGATGCTTTAGATTCGGATGCCTCCGAACAGTGGCTTTTACAGAGTAGGTCACAGAGCCCTGAGGCCCCAAGACTTTCAGAAGGTCCCTAAAGTAAAACAATTTCTCATAATAACCAGAGCATAGTATTTATCTCTCAGGCTGGGCTGCCATTTGTGAGAAGGCCAAGGAAGAGAGAGTGACCCCGGGACCTGCTCCTGTGACTCAGGCCTGGAACTGTGTTGGGCGCATCACCACACGGGACAGCTGCACTTAGGAATGTTCTGGATGAGTCAGTAAGGATTGCTCATCGCCTTAACCTTGAGCCCCTGTGTGGTGGCAGCCCCTGGGAAGCGCTGAGAAGCCTCCCGCGGAGGCTGCTGTAGAGGTTACCTTGATGAGTAGCTCTGGAGGGAGGAGGGGTTGGAGCTGCTAGCTTTTTTTGTTTCGTTTTGTTTTGTTTCTTGTTTCCTTCTTTAATGGAACACCAATTTTACCTAAAAGAACCACTGGTAGACAAAGAAAAAAATGTAGTTATTCAGACTCGGGTATGAGGCAGTTTACTTTAAAATGAACAAAATGAGCCTGTCACATCAAAGAAACCCATGAATAGCATCTGTTGCCAATGATAGCATTGAAGTTTCAAGAAAAAATTTTAAATTTTGGAAAACTTTCCAACCACTGCCATAAGCTGAACAGTGCTTCAATGCCCGTCTTGGTAGATGGGTGGTAAAATTAACCAATGTGGTTGTCGGGTCCAAAAGAAAGCCAGGACAGATCCTCTCAGCATTTCTCCCCCACTCCCTAACCTAAACCTCTCCAGCCTTTGCTTCCTTTCTCCCAGCTTCTGATTCCAATACAACCCTGCCGTTTTGGCCATGTGCTCTCTTGGCTCCTTCTTTGCTTTCATTGCCTTCTCTTCTCTTGTCTTCTCTCCATTTTCTTTACTCCCTCTCGCTCTCCCTCTCTCTTTCCTCTCATGGCCCCATCCAATCTGCTGGTCATGTTCAATGGTTGTACTCTCCCTCATATCTGCAATAAAAACCTTCTCCTCCACCTTACCCTGGAGCGGTCATGTCCCCATTTCTTTCAGGAGTTTGGACAGGGAGTAGTATTGTGTGAAGAGATGTCTCAACACTTGGAAGGTCTATCCAACTCATCAAAGCCCTACTTTCCAAATAACCAATGCCCGATATTACGAAAACCATGAAAAATAAAGGATCTTGGGGGGGGGCGGGTTAATGGGGGATGGAGAGATGGCTCAGCGGTTAAGAGCTCTGGCTGTTCTTCCAGAGATCCTGAGTTTGATTCCCAGCAACCACACGGGGGACCCCAACCATCTGTATCTGCAATTTCATGGCAACCGATGCCTTCTTCTGACTTCTGTGGGCACTAGGCACACATATGGTACACAAATATGCAGGCAAAATGCTCATACACATAAAATAATTTTAAAAATCACCCAGAAACACAAATGCACTAAAAGATTGCTTACTTTAACAGAGATGAAAACACATTAATTGAACTATGAGGTCAGATTTAAACTGTAGTTAATTTTAAGTAGCTACTTCTTAAACACACATGGTTTCAAGAAACATACACAATTTTATGAAAGAACATTAAATACTTCTCTTCTCCCTAACTGCCCACATATATGGGTGTAGATTTCCTTTACAGTCTTCAGCCAAAACAATGTATCACAGCAGATGGAATGTAATAATCCAGACATTAAGGAGAAAGGGAAAAAATTTAAAACAAAGCTACTCTTCTCACTCAACAGTTTTGTTTTGGGAGGCGCAAGTTATTTTCAATGTATTAAATATAAATATATTTAAAATATTAGACCCAAATGAGTCAACATTTATTGATTTTGTCATTTTTCTTAAAATGAATTATGAAATATAATTGTTTTAAACTTTATCTTTCAAATTTTATTTCTCATTATAATTATTGGTGGTGGTGGTGTGTGTGTGCATCCATTGTGCGCGTGTGTGTGTGTGTGTGTGTGTGTTTGTACATGCATTGTGGGGATGGGGAAGCACTGTGCCACAGCACCCACACGGAGGTCAGAGAACAATTTTCAGGAATTGGTTCTCTTCTTCCACAGTGGAATCCTGAGACCAAGCTCAGGTCATCACCCTTGCAGAGCAAGAGCTTTTACTGACTGAGTCATCTTGCTGGCACAACCGTGAGTTTTGACTTTGGGTATAATAAATAATGCCAACACACATAAATAGAACTTGAGAGTTCCTTGATTTTTTTCAAAGCATAAAAGTGAGAGAGAAACCTGTAAGCCCAGCCCCTGGGTAAAGCAAGAGGCCCAGGAGTCAGTGCCCAGAGTGTGCTATAGTGTATGTTACAGTCTAGTCTTAGGGCTACATAAAAAGATCCTGTCAATTAAAATAATAATAATGCCCCATCTGAATAAGAATTTTGAGAAAGCTTGGATCTAGAACAAATTCTATAGGTTTGTACTCTTTCTGGAGGCCAGACAGAGCTCAGCCACTAAGAGAAAGGGTAGGAAAGAAAGATGTTAGGTCTCAGACCTGGGGAGAGGGGCTTCAAGAGAAAGCTGAGATGGATTACTGGGGAGTATGGAGTTTATTGAAAGGGTTCTTAATGCTGTGGGCAGATAGGCAACAGCATGGCAGCAGCTCTGAGGAGCATTCAGGCCCCAGCATGAGAGACAGCATGCTGGGGTCTCTGGAGAAAGGAGTCAGGGCTCACATGGCAGAAGCAGGCTCATTTCTTATAGCTTCCTGAGCATGGGTTTGGTTTCACTTAAGAGCCTGTAGCCTGCCTCTCTGATTCCCAGTCAGGGAAAGCAGGGTGAGAAACAGAACGTGTGGCTTTGATGTAAACTCGCTTCCCAGGAGACATATCGTGGCACCAGAAAGCCTGCTAACTAAGGACTCCTAAGGTGCCTGTGGGCATGTGTGAAAGGAAGATACTGAAGATGCTGTGGCCTGATCAGAGGCTAGATGCTAACACTATATTCCTACAGGGGACAGTAGAGGTCGTGATTTACAGCTTAAAGATCACTTTCATTTAGGTTATATTCTACCCTCAGCTTCTCTCTAGAAGGCCATCAGCATCTACCTTTAACATACAAGAAGAGAGGACTGAGGAGAAACGTCTCATCTCTTAAAGCAGTCAGGACCTAAGTCCAGGTCCTTGAAACTCTAAACCCAAAATGCCTTTGTGCTCATGCACACTCTACCTGGATTTATGTGACCTTCAACCTCCCTCTCTCTTCCTTTCCCTCTCTCCCTTGTTGCTCTCATGCATAATGTGTAGCTATCTGTAAATTGGGAGGGGGGACTGAAACCCACTTTTCAAATTGAAACATTCTATACTGGACCACAGAAGCTCCACTCATAGCTGGCCACTACATCAGTTCTCTGACCCATTTGTCCCCTGCCTGTGACTGGATGACCAGGATGAGGATGACTGGATCTTCCAGGAGCCATCCATAAAATACTCTGAGCCAGCCAAGAGTTTAAATTGAGATAGACAGGCTATTGTCATGAAAGCTGACTGAGCAGAGTGGATGACGAAAAAGAAGTGGCCACAAAGAGACAGAGAAAGTTCCTGACTGTGCAAGTTTCAATAGGTCTGACCACACCTCCTGGTCTCTACACCCTGAAAGTGGTCCAGGATGCGTCTCTCATCGCTACCTTCCCCCAGCTTTGACCAGGGTCATCCGTGAAATAGCAAGAGGACGCTGCACAGAGAGAATCAGACTGAATCATGATGCATTTGCTTTGCCTTTCAGAACCTGACCCAACACAGCAAGGCCCGAGAGAGCTGGGAATACCCCTTCCATGTCTGTGTTCTTCCCTCTTCCCTGGGAACCATGTTTACCCATAACCCAAAAGTAAGATGCACAATAATCAAACACACCCTGGAGCCTGTGAAAACTGTTTTCCCTGGGATTTAGGATCAGGTAGATAGATGGATTTTACATCATAGGACTTTCTGGTAAGGGGGAGCTTTTCTCCAGTTCTGAAAGCAAATCTGTTTCCTATATTTACCCAGAGCTTTAGTGGAGTGCCAGAGGACTCAGGAACCCTGGCTTTGGCCAAAAGTGTAACCTGTGGTTCAAAGGCTGAAGGAAAAGTTGCGTCCTGTGTTCTTGCTTTGCCGTCTTCCTACCTTCACTTCCAAACTACACCCTCTTCTGCGCACTTGCTAAGGATCTTAGTCTTCAGCCGTGACCTTCAACTGTGCTTGGAGATTCCCCCTCGCCCCTAGGATAATTAAGTACTGTATTTTCCCTCTTGTGATAGGACCATGCTACTGCATGGAAAACGAGGCACTGTACCATTACATGTAAATCAAGTATCCGTGACCCCCTGACGCCACTGAATCAAACACATTCACCCTTGAAATTCCTCCTGCCGCCCAAGGGCTATAAGTCCCTGATTTCAAATAAAAGTGCTGGGGTTGTGTGCTGCCTGACCATCAGCCTTCCAGCATGACAGCCTGAGAGTCGCCATTTACCCCCTGCCGGGCCTCACCAGGCCTGCCCTCCAGCCTGCTGGGCCTGGGCCTCACTGGGCCTGTATCTCAAGCCGTCTAGGCATGGGCTTCTGCCCGCACTTCTGACATGCTCAGCACAGCAGGTTAACCAAGAGCTGTAACACTTCGGTATCGCCATAGGCTTTAGAACGCCCCAGTTTCCGCAGCCACCAGCAATGCCATTCTAAAAGAGCTAAGCTGTAACACTCTGTGGAAAACCTCTCCACATCCCGGCCTAATGCACCTAGACCTTACCCTAAATCGCTCTAGCTGCCCCTGAGAGAAACAGAATCCCATTCTCCATCCAAAATCCAGTTCCAGGGCCCTGCCAAAATCCAGGACCCCGCTGAACGGAGGCAAACACAGGAAGTCACTAGCAAGTAGAGGCTTGGGTTTCTGTGAAACATTGTCATGGGCCACTATTTTTTTTTTTTTAAACATGGAATATTTTGGTCTCTAAGCCAAACTTTCCTGTCTGAAATGTAAGGAGTTCGTTCTCCAGGCGGCTTCTGCACCTTCACTACCTAATTCTCGGAAGCTCAGACATTTGTCTCTGCTGATTTACTCTGCCCTAAAGAAAATGAAATTCTCTCAGAGGGAACAGTTATTGTTTAAAGTATTCCCCTGAGACTATTTCTTCTGCCTTCCTCCTTTTCCTCCATCATGCTGTGTTCTCCAGGACCAACCTCTCAGATACTGCCCACTGACACCTCCAACAAAAAGACCTTAAATTAAAAAAAGAAATCACCTGTTTGAGGGCCTTGAGGAATTGTCACTTGCTTTTCCAATGTGGGTTTCAAACAGCTGCCAATAAAGTCAGTGTCATAGTTAGGTCTATTCCCATGAAGAGACACCATGAACATGGCAGCTCTTATAAAGGAAAACATGTAATTGGGGCTGGCTAACGGTTCAGAGGTTTAGTCCATTGTCATCATGACAGGAAGAGTGTTGGCCCACGGGCAGACATGGTGCTGGAGATGTAGCTGAGGGCTCTACGTCTGGATCCACAGGCAGCAGGAAAAGAGTGAGCCACCTGGCCTGGCTTGAGCTTTTGAGGCCTCAAAGCCCACGCCCCGGTGACACACTTCCTCCAACAAGTGCACACCCTCTAACAGTGTCACTCCTTATGGTCCTATAAGGGCTGTTTTTATTCAAACCACCATAGTCAGAGCCAGAGAGGAGTGTCTCCGTTACTGGAGTTGTTAGGGTCAGAGCCTAGACGCTGGCTGACCTGCCGTCAGTAGGCAATTAGAGGGGAAAGCATAGTGAAAACCAGAGAAGATTTAGTCACCTTGGCAAGAGGAGATCCAGTGATCCCTGCCCTCCAAGGCAGTCTCTAGGATCCTGATGTGATGTTAAGGTTTAAGTAGGGAGGCAGGTACACATAGCTAAATAGTCCTGGTCAGGATGTAGTTCTGTCCACCAGTGACTTAGCGTCTCAGCTCTGCAAGGTATCAGGACTGGGTGTAATCGCTTCCCTGGAGATGTGTCCCTCCTCAGGAGCTACACATGGCTTTTTTCTCTTCCCAGCATGAGATTTTTCTCCCTCCCCACACAAAATATTCCAATGCCTTGAAGACCGTTGTTTTGGTAGTCTGATAACCAAAGGGAAAGACACTTGTGTCTTTCCTCAGAAGACCAGTGGTTCTCAACCTTCCTAATGCTGCCACCCTTTAATACAGCTCCTCATGTTGTGGTGACCCCCAACCATAAAATTATTTTTGTTGCTACTTCATAACTGTAATCTTGCTACTACTAAGAATCATAATATAAATATTTTTAGACATAGGGGTTTTCCAAAGGGGTTACGACCCACAGATTGAGAACCACTACTGCAGATTATCTTTGCTCCTAGAATCACAGATACATGTACAAGAGTGTCTATGTCCCAAAACCTCCCACAAGGGAGACTTAGATGGGGTCACACTCATGTTCAGGCCCCAGTTTCAGGGACTGTGAGAAAGCTTTACACTTGTTCTTCCATAATCTACTCCTCTGAAGAAACGCCTGTTACGTTCTGGGATCACCATAAGAGAGCCACACATGGGCTGTGGACCAGGCTTCTGTGGTCCCACGCTGAGGCAGGAGAGGACCTGTTGTGCCCCTTTCCCTCACCTGTCACACCATCTTCCCTTCTTCACTTGTAAAATTAATGTGTTTAACAGGTGTGCAGTAATCCAGAGCTGGAAGCTAACCTCCAAAGAAGAGATGCGGAAGGCCCTCTGCTTATCGAAGGGATGGACCTAGAGACAAAGACCTCACCAGGCCCAGGACAGGTGGGGCACCTAAACTGACCATCCCATAAGACCCCTGGGGTTCTTTCCCCTTTAAGAATGGAGCATCTGTAGAAGAGAACACCCACTCCACTTTCCTGAGATAAACAAAGTATGGAGGCAACCTGGGGCCTAGTCACCTGAGTTACCTTCCAAGGAAAGGTCAAGATCAGGTTAAATTGGCTCTGTTTGAGGCTCTAGGCTAACCAGGCTACCCATCTGCAGAAGCCTCTTTCTTAGGGCAGCTGTGGGCTAATGGCAGCCTCTTTACCAAGAGCCTGTCTGAAGGGCTCTAAGAGGCAGGAGCATGGCAAACATGGAGCTGACAGGTTTTGCCCTTCACCTTCCCCCTGCCTTGCTAAAAACCCTTCAGATTACATTCTCTTTTTTGATAACTGGCTCATTCCTGAGACAAAAGACTAAGGCCCAACTGTTACATTGTACAGGCAATTCAACTGGACTGCCTTTAGGGTCCTGACAACGTCCTATGTCAGTATTTGCATCCTAAGACATCATCTGGGCCACGTATTTAGTGGTCGGTCTGCTGCCCCCTCTCTCTCACTCTCTTGCTCTCTCTCCTCTCTCAGTCTGGGTGCCCCCTCTGCCCACCGTGTTTTTCTTTCTCTCCCTTTCCCTCTCTCTCTATTTCCATCTAGTTAAGTATCCTTCATAGCATATCTGTTGTATATGTGTGGCATCATTTTTTAAATAAATACTAACATCAACAATAAAAATTCATTTTTTAGCTAATATGTCCAATCAGGATTTACCAACTCACCCCGGCACAGACTCCCCCTTTTCTCCTTGAAAACCCACTCCTGCAAAAAACACCTGCTTGCTGCTACTGCTGCTGCTTGCTGTCTGCCTTTGCAACCTTACCCTGCCCCCCTTTGCCCTTCCAGGGTGTTAAATCTCCTCTGTGCTAAGAATTTAGTGTCTGGGTGTGTCTTTTACTGACTCCCAGGAGGCCAACCTCCTATACACTGCCCGTGAACCTTCAAGCCCCTAACAGGCTCCCCATGCTGAGAAAAGAGTAATCTTGGTTTCCCACAAAGAAGCATAGGAATAAAGCAGAAATAACTCAGCAAGACGATTTCTTTTAGCAAAAAGGGAATGCCAACTCCCAAATGGAGCCAGCATGGAGCCAGCAAACACACACAGCTAAGATGGCCTCTTTCTATTCCCCACAGCAGTTAGATAATAACTGTATCTCATCCTATTGGTGAGACCTCAACGTCACTATCTGATATGATTGGCTAAGTGGCTCAAAGGAGAAGGTTCGTAAATAAGGAGCCTTGTCAGGCTGGCTACATTAGATAGAAAACACCCCCCCCACTCACCCCCCCACCCCATTATCTCGTGCCCAGGTGCCTGGATTCCAGGATGGCCCGTCATCCACCCATATAACAAAGGGAGATACATTAACTAAATGCTCCCCTCCTTCCCCTGGCCCTCAGAGGACACACTCCTTCTCTGGGATTCTTTCCACTCCCACTGCTGCTCAAAAATTAGACTCAGCCTGAGTCCTTCTTCTGAGATCTATAAGACTCGGCCCAACTCTGCCTCATTGGCCTGCACCCTCCTCCGAGCTCCACCACGCTGCTGTCTGCCTGTCTGTGGCGCTCTCATAAGCTAATAAACATCTCACCCAAAAGAACAATCCACTTCCATGTCCCCGTTCAGCCCTGGACCTGAGACCCTTCGTTCACAACCAGAATTAATATATTCTGACCTTGGTTCTGTGGTTTCCTGTAAACTGTAAAATCGCTCCAGTCAGGGTAGAAAGAGACAACCAGACTCCTTCCTCTCTATTGGTTTGTGCCAAACTACAAATAATTTGTTTCCGAATTCTCTTTGGAATTTAGGAAAACTAAGGCAGAGAGTAGGAACCTATATGCACATAACATTTTCTGCTGCCTCCACTGCCTGGCACCACCTTGACCAGCTCTTCCTGACAACTCCACTTACCCACCAAGCCTCTGCTAAAGGCTTCCCAGGCTGTGCGTCCTCTGCAGAACAGGCAGTTCTGTGGCAGCGCCAAGCATGACCTTTTCCCACTCTGAGATCACTCTGTGTTACTTGGTTCTGAAAGCATCTCAGCTTGTTCCCAGAATCTCAGTGAACCCTCTGTGCTAGCTGACTTTATGTCAACTTGACATAGGCTGGAGGAATCTAAGAGGAGGGAACCCCAATTGAGAAAATGCCTCCATAAGAGGGGGCTGTGGGCACGCAAGCCTGTAAGCAGTTTTTTCCCTTAATTAGTGACTGATGGGGGAGGGCCCATCCCATTGTGTGTGAGGCCACCCCTGGGCTGGTGGTCCTGGGCTCCATAAGAAAGCAGGATGAGCAAACCATGGTGAGCAAGCCTGTAAGCAGCATCCATTGGCCTCTGCATCAGCAACTCCTGTCTTCAGTTTCTGCCCTGTTTGAGTTCCTGTCCTGACTTCCTCCGATGATGAATGCATAAGCCAGATAAACCCTTTACTCCCTAAGTGGCTTTGGTTATGGTGTTTCATTACAGAGCTAGTAGCCCAAACTAAGACACCCTCCCTTTGCCACCGTGGAAATAATCCCATCAGTTTCAGCCCTCAACCCTCTAAGAGATACAAACCTGACTGGGGAGGGTGGTGGGTAGAGAGGAGGCCCATGAAACCCTAGCTTTTCCTTTTTCTTTCTTGTTTGTTGGTTTTGTTTTTGATTGTTCGTTCCCTTCTCCTGGAGACAAAAATCCTTGCTTTGTGCAGTTTAACGAGGGCAGACGGAGGACGGGAGGACACTGGCAACAACTGGGTTCTAATCCAGTCAACAATTGCCCTGTGATACCTACCAGTGAAAAGGGACTCCAGGAAGAGCAGGGAGGCTGCCTGCCGGCTCAGTCCCAGCTGAATCAGGAAAATAGTTGGGACTGCTGCACCTGGAAGGCAGAGGGATGCCGAAGGCTCTCCCGAAAGTGTGGGGCACCCTGCCTCTCCTGGAGAGCTCGGCCTGTTCGCACTTGCGTGGCTCATGGATTGAAGTCTTCAACAGAGCCTTTGAGGAGGGGTTAGCTCCTGCTCCCCAGCCTGCAGCACCTGGGCATAAAAGACTCTCAGAGAGGTAGAGAAGAGTCCATTCTAGGTAGCCAGCTCCCGTTTTCTCTCTAACTCCTCTCATACTCAGTTGAAATAGTGCATCAATAGAGTCTGTCCCCCCCCCTCCACTTCCACTCCATCCCCTATCCCCACCCCCAGAGTCAGGGCTTGGCCAGTGAGTCAACGGTCTGTCAGACAGAAGTCAAGTTCGATCACTGAATATCTGGGAAGGGTTTGGAAACCCATTCTCTTGTCCTTAAATCATCTGGTTCCCCTGACCCAGAAGCAGCCTGCCAGCCAGCTGCCATCACCAAACAGAGCACAGGCACCCTGGCACCTTAGCTTGGGTCTCTTTCCAACCGAACTGCCACACATGACTTGGTGAGCGATCTCTGGCTGCTATTCAGGGGAAGACAGATGGCTGAGAAATGATTTTCTGGAGTTTCCTGACCAGATTTCTTTCTGATGTTTCACGAAGCAAGCTGTGGCTTTAAGATTCATCCCTGGAATCCTGCTTGGTTGGAAAAAAAAAAAAAAAAAGCCCAAACACCGTGGATACCGGTCAGGACAACAAGTTTCCATTTGGGGAGGGGGGGCACAGACCGGGAGGTGGGCAGGCTTGGGTTTTCATAGCTGGTATTAAGTCCGAGAGAAGCAATGAGGCCCGTGAAGTCAGGTAAGAGGCTGAACCTGACGCTGAGGTCCTTGAACCATCGGCCCCTCTCCCTAGCCCAAGTACTTGAGACATGGCAGCTTGCCTGCTGCTTTCATCTCTTTCTTCAGCCCTTTCCTAGGTGAAGACTTTTTTCTTCACTAACCATCCTCCTGGGTAGTTAGTGAAGAGTAACTAACCTCTGCTCAGGCGGCATTAGTTATCTTGCGCCATCAAGCACCATCATCCCTCAGAGCTCCCACACATTCACACAATTGCCCGCACACCTCCTCAGCCTCACCTCAGCTCCCCATCGTGTCCTGTGCGCTATCCTCTGGACATGCCTAGGTCCGTTTTTCACAACCTCACCTGCCAACCCACAACCATTTCCCAGAGAAGGAGCCGCAGCCCAGAATCTCGCCTCAGCGCTTGCCACTGCTCCGATCCAGGCCACCCATTTACCGTGACTGCATCCTAACAGATTGCCCGTTACCTCTGCCCATCCTGGAGTCCAACCAGAGACGCCACTCTTGCCACCGGATAGGTCCTCTGGCTGCCCAGCTTGAAGCTCCACTGTTCCCTAAACTGTCAGCATTTGTCCCAGACTCTTGCCCCACATCTACTTCTCAATGGCCTTGCCTCTGCAGTGCTGGCCTCCCCAACCTCTGCACGCTTAACCACTTAAATACCCAAGGGACTCCCTTCTTTCCAGGAGCCTTTAAAGGCTGTTGCCTCTGTCTTAAAGTGCTCTATGAAGCAATGAAGGACCTACTGATCGCAGCCTCACCGTGACTGGCTCGTTCCTACTGACTAATTTTGACTAAGAAGTTGCTTCCTCTTGGAAGACCACACCTTCTTTCTTCTCTATGTTCCTGTGTCACTCTGGCCTCATTCTAGTCACAGAATCGTAAGACTTCCACTAGGCCATGTATGTGCTCACGTGTGCAAATACACAGAGGCCAGAGGACATCAGGCATCCAGCTCTGACACTCTGTCTTAGACGCTTGAGACAGCGTCTCTGAAATCCTCCTTTCTCATCCAGCTTCGGGGTTACAGGCATGATCCACCACCCCGAGCTTCTTAAACTTGGCTTCTGGGGTCTTGGGTCTTCATATTCGCACAGCGAGCGCTCTTACCCTCTGAGCCATTTGCCCAGCTCTGCACCACAAACTCTCCTCAAGGACAGCGTCGATGCCTTCCTCGCCACCACATCAGTGCCAGACACAGCGGCTGGCATGCAGCAGGTATCCACAGCATTTTCGTGGGGTCGGGGAGTGAATGAACAAACAACTTGACCAGACTTGAGATTCTAACCCAGTCCTGCTTGCCTCAACCCCTTTGCGCTCTGGTAACACAGACATTGCCCTGAGTGTTATTTAAAGCAGCACTGAGTGACCCCTGGGTCTCACGCAGTCTCTCGGGAGTGACTGCGGTGAGCTTTTGAATTTGATATTTGGAAATCCGCTTTGAGTAGTCATCAGCTTATCCACTTGCCATTCTGGTCTAGAAGCCGGGTCCTTCTCTGCTCTTTATCTGCAGATTGACTTGGACCTTAAATTTGCCTTCTACTTCCCCTCAGAGCTACACCTCCCTCCTAGAGAAGTTTGCCCCCTGGTACAGTCCTATGCAAAATGCTTAGAGAGTCAGGAAGAGACAGAGCCATTATTGTACTTTCTGGTCGTATTTTATTGCGAAGGGAAATTGCTTACATTCCCATCTCAACACTGTGCTGACTCGTTGATGCTATGCCGTGTCAGCTAGTATCACAAAATTCAGTCAGCCTGGAGACTGTAAGCAGATGTCAAAGAAAAGCCTATTGCTCAGCAGCCATCACCGCACACACAAATCACAATATTTACACACACAAGAGCCTTGAATGGGCTGCATTATCTGCCTCAGCTTAATTTGGGTGGAGAATGACGTGTGGCTAGGGGATACAGAGGCTCAGGAAAAGCCCCGAGAACCCGCAGGAGTGGCACCGAAATGGTCTTCTCCTGTAGGACCACTGACCTGACTCCCATGGGGCAGGGGAAAAGGTAGCAGTACATTATGGCTTCCCACTGGTCTCTGGCGTGGCTCTCGCCTGGCCCAGAGACCTGGGATGTGATCACAAGCTACTCAGGTCAAGTGATTCCAACAGGTCTTTTTGAAATGAGAGCTTTCATTTGTTCTGAATACTCTGCTGCTCAAAGAAAAAAAAAATATATATATATATATATATTGAAAATACCTCTGACATCTTGGATCTGATTCAACACAAGTGGGGGATATATATGCAGGAGAAACAATGTGGCTATAAATTGATCAATATTGAATCTAAGTGATGGCTCTGTCGGAGGCTGTGTCACAGTCTCTGTTCTCTTATACACATTTAAATTATCCACAAAGTTTTTCATTCAGCATTTGAGCATAATATTGACTAACTTCTTCTGAGGAATAATTCAGTATTACATTTCCAAAAGCCTTTCAAATGGGCAAAGCCTGTGACTCAGGAATTCTAATTCCAGGAATTTACCCTTTGGAAATAATCAGAAATGTGTGAAAAAGATGTGTCTACCACATCTGTCTTATTTTTTTTATCCTACATGTTTGATAATGAGACCTCATTAAATGAGTTCTGATGAACTAATATAGCCATTAAAATAATTTGGAGACTGAGGATGGTGAACAGAAGTAGGAATTTCACACACTATTAATGCAAATAAATTGAGCGATTTTACCACTTTGGGAGATGAATTAGAATAATCATTGGTTAAAATGCATGCTGTGACCTATTTCCTGTCACTAATAACTCAATACAATAGAGAGGGCAAGCGACAAAGAAAAGTGATTTGCGCTTGGCCCTTGTTTAAGGTAGAGGGGCTACACCTATCAAGGAGCTTCATACCTGCCTTCAAGCCCCAAGGTAGGGTGGCCTTCCTATGGTGAGAGAGAACTCTGTCTGAACTCACTCTCTCGTCTCTCTCATGAAGTTACCGACATTGTCAGAGAGGCCCATGACCTTGGAAGGCTTACCTAATTCTAATTGCTTCCTAAAGACCTCATCCCAAAGTGCCACAGCAAAATCAAGTTCTCTCCCTCGCTCTCTAGCTCTCTCTCTTTCTGTGTGTGTGTATGTACTGAGATAATTGTAGTTTTATGTTTAGTGTATATGAGTGTGCAAGTGTGTGGGGGGGTGTGCGTGTGTATATGCACAGTGCCCATGTGGAGGTCAAAATTGGGGGAGCTGATTCTCTCCTTCTACTACGTAGTTTCTGGGGTCAAACTCAGGTAGGCAGGATTGGCAGCAAGCACTCTTACTGTGCCATCTCGATGGCCCTCAGCATTCTTTATAGTAGGAAAAATAAACACTATAAACACTGTAAGTGAAGACAAGTTGAATGAGTTATACTTCTTCATACAGCAGGAGACTTGGAAGGTACTGTTTGTAGGCAATAATTATTATAGCTAAAGTTTTTGAAAGCTTTCAGTGTTCCGAGTGCTGTTCTAAGTACCTTATACATGTTGGTTTAATGAATTGGTTGGAAACATCTCTGCATTCATTACCATTACTACACAACAAATGGTTCCAAAACTCAGTGGCTTGAATCAATAAACACATTTTCCTATTAGCTGACCTTCCTTCTGTCTCTCTGGGCACCCGTGGGTTGGGTAAACAGTATGGCAGATCTTTGGAATTGTGTTGGCCATTGACAGGTTAGCCCAGGCTTGTTTACGTGATGGTGATAGAATTCCAAGAGCAGGATCATGCAAGCGTATCCAGTCCAAACTGGAACACCATCATTCCTTCTACTGTCTATCGGCCACAACAAACCCAGATTCAACAGATGGAAATTTTGTTCTCTTTTTTGATAGGAGGAACCTCAAAGTCCCGTTTCCAGAAGTGTGAAAACATCAAGAGGAAAAACTGGAAACACTTTTATAATCATTCTTCCATGTGACTGAAGTGAACAGCTGTGCTGTAGACTCCTATCCATCCGATCAAGGAAAATACGAGGCTGAACAGCCTGAATGTTCTCTCTCTATCTCTCTGTCTCTCTCCTTCTCTTCCTCCCCTCTCTTCCCTCTCTCTCCTTTCTCTCCCTACTCAGCCCCTCGACTGTGTGGGAGACTGAAATACATCAAGTGCACAAAATTTCTCTTCACTGTAGTTATGCTGATGAAAGAAACTAGAGTGTCTAAAACCTGTTATTTATTTATTTATTTAGGTTTTCCTAGACAGGGTTTCTCTGTCCTGGAACTCCCTATGTAAACCAGGCTGGCCTCAATCTCACAGAGATCCACCTGCCTCTGCCTCCTGAGCGCTGGGATTAAAGGCGTGCACCACCACTGCCTGGCCAAAACCGTAAGAACTTAAAAACAGAGGACTTAAAGACTAAACCATCTCACCAGCTATACTGACTCCAATACCTAGGAGGCTGAGGCAGAACTGTCATGAGTTTGAAGCCATCCTGAGCTACAAAACAAACACACAAAAAGCTAAAATATCCCGCTGAGAGAAACAACAGGCACAAGATTAAATGAAAATGAAGCATAGAAAAAGTAAACCAATAAGAAAGCAAGACTTTGAGCACAGCAAGCGGATGGTGTCTCCACCCTGGAGGGGTCCTTTGTCCCTTTGGGGAAGCAGCTTTGTGGTCAGTTTCCCAGCATGCAATTCCCATCATGCAAATGAGGGCGGCGCCGATTGGTTGGTGTTCAGTGTTGGGTGGTGTATATGATTTTCATCATGCATTTGAGAGCAGCTCTATGGTGTTGTGGCTAATTTTGACTGGCCAACTGTCTCATCATTTAGGCAGCAGAGGTCCTCAGGTTATGTTTGCGGGGTGCTCTCTGGACCAGACTCTCACTGAGGGACCCATTGCCTTGCTGATCTCTGTCATGGCCTTGACTCCAGGTTCTCCACCGACAAAACAACAAACCTGACTGTTGCGCTTTGTATCCTGTTGCTGTGATAGAAACCATGACCAAAAGCAACTCGGGGAAGAAAGGGTTTATTTCATTTCACAGGTCGCAGTCCGCGGTGAAGGCAGGTTAGGGCAGGAATTCAAGGCAGGAATCTGAAAAGCAGAGACCGAAGCAGAGGCCTTGGAGAAACTCTGGACTGGCTTGCTTGCTTGTACCAGGTGGACTGGGCCCTTTCACATTCATCACCCATCAAGAAAATGCCCCATAGATTTGCCTGCAGAGAGAGCTGATGATTTTTTTTTCAGTTGAGGTTCCCCTTTCCCAGGTGATGCTAGCTTGTATCAAATTCACAGAAAACTAACCAGCACAGAGCCCTCTTTTTCTGTTTTTCTGTAGCATTTTCACTCTGAGCAGGAGTAACAAGCTGGCCCTCATTATATTGCTACTATTAAACATGCCCCATGTGATACATAAAAGAGAAGCAGCCATACTGAGGAACAGCTGAGGAAGCAGCCATCCTGAGGAAGGCCCCGTTGCCTAATCCAGGGGGTTAAAAGAAGTGAGGTTTCCTTTTTTTGTTTTTGTTTTGTTTTGTTTGGGGTTTTTCGTTTTTGTTTTTCAAGACAGAGTTTTTCTGTGTAGCCTTGGCTATCCTGGACTTTGTAGACCAGGCTGGCCTTGAACTCACAGAGCTCTGCCTGTCTCTGCCTCTGAGTGCTGGGATTACCACCACGTCCGGCTGAAGTAGGGTTTCTGATGGTAGAAGTTGAAAGCCCTATCATGGCATCAGCCGGAACCATTGACCCCTAGAAGAAACCAACTTGGCTATAAGGTGAAAAATGCATGAAGGCTTGATTGAATGCGCCTTGGGTCTTGTGGAGGCCAAGGTACATGTTCTTATTCAGTGGGTGGGGAGGGAGAAATAAGCCCAGATGTAAGACATCCTGCAGTGTGCAGAACAGTTTGCACTCAGGTGAGCAGGCTCTGAATGGAATATTGACTTAGACTTCCTTTAAACGTGTTTAGACTTATTTGAAGTTGAATCTGTTTAATTTAGGAAGAAGTGAATCTGATTAGCCATTGAAGGAGTCAGGGAACAAGGATGGAGGAAAAAATAAGGGATCTTATTAGACACAGAAGAGCAAGCAACCATTGGTGCTCTCATCCGAAGAACGATTAGAAAAGATTGGCAGTGAGAATCAAGCATCAGGCTTGTCGTGAAGAAAAGCGTCACTTCGTGGGGAAGATCAAAAGAAGGCAAGCACCTGTTGGGGTGTGGAGGCAGGAATTGGGATTTTTGGAAATCCCCACGAGGCAAGAGGGAATCAAAACAGGAGACAAATTTAGAAATTGCCAATTGATGTGTACCAGTTGTCAAGAGATGCCCTTGGGTCCCATTTAAATTGGCTAAAGATGGTTACTGGAAGGAACTGCTTTTGTACCTACTGAAGAGCACCGCTTTCCTGGCTGAAGCCAGGACTCTTGGTTGGGGGTTGGTATAGTTGTCTTGTAATGTTACTAATCATCCTACTCTTTGGATGTATTTTCCTACTGGGTATTTAAGACTACGTACGTTATCTGGCCAAAATGAATCCTCTCTGTATTACTAATATCTGTCTACAGCCATATCACCCTGAATGTGCCTGATCTCATCTGTATTACTAATGTCAAGTGAGGGTCCTTAAAGGTTCTTTTTAGGGACTTCAGAAGAACCCCTTGGCTCCTCTGCTTTTCCTCTGCTGGAATGGGTTGGGGTCTTGTTTGCCACGTGTCTTTCTGTGTGTAGGCATTGAAGATTTCTCTCTGTGATGACATTCCTCTTTGCAAAATATCCACCGGTCAGGGTCCAGCCAGTGCGGTCCTCATCGCCTTGCACAGGTGACTTTATCAGAGTTGTGGAACCCTCACCCCTCTTTAGAGGTGTCTCGTCATCCTCTAGAACTTGGCTCTTCTTAGGGTGGGGCCAAAATACTGGCTGTTCTCTTGGTCCTTTAATGTCACTGATCCGGCCTCCAAATGTGGTTGTTGAAAGGTTATACCAGTCTTGAAGAATGATTAGTGGCTTACATTTTTGCTGTTGTATAGCACCTAGATAAAGCTTGACAAAGACAAACTTGTAAATAAACCTTGACTCTGTTAAGACTTTCCTAAGTAGTTAACATCAGGACAAATGTAGTGGAAACATAAGTAATTATCTTGATAAAACATAAAATCTTTATTTCATGAGCTAATTCTTATAAACAATGCCAAGAGCAGATCAATAACTCATTATTTTAAAGAAAACCTACGAAAGCTGTATTTGAAAGTCAGAAAACATGGACACCACATTTAAATATCTCACATGTGTTAACAGGTCTGAAGACATTTCTATTTTTTTCAGCCAAGGTCTCTAGAGAGGTGGCCCGGTGATTAAGAGCACTGGCTGTTCTTCCTGAGGGCCTGGGTTCTATTCCCAGTACCCATCTGTCTGGGGAAGCCACTGCCTATTTCTGGATTCCTTGAGCACCAGGCACACAAGTGATACAGACATAAATGCAAGTAAAACACAAAGTTAATTAATTAATTTAATAAGTTGTTAGATTTGTTTCAGTCTTCTTAATTAAAAGGGATTTGGAGTAAGCTTAAATATATGGTCACGTACTGTGTTCTATCAGAATATAGACCACTTTAAACAAAATCCTTGGTCGGAGGGACTTGATATGTAGACATAACACATTACACGTATCTAAAGGTAACATACAGAACAAACTTACCAAATCACACTAACTAACAGCTGTGCCACAGACAGAAGGACGAATAGCAGTATCTGGAATCAAGATTTACCATCTCTAGCAAGCAATCTGAAGAGCATACAGCATGACTGCACTTAACCAGAGCGCACTCTTAGAGACAACACGGAGAGTTTACATGAGTAAGACGTCATGCTTAACCACTGAGAGGGACCCTGGGAAAGCAAAAAGGCCAAACGGTGAACCTTGTGCTTTAGACTTCGGTTTAAAAAGTGGACTGTTCACTGAGGCCCATATGAGCTCACAGAGACTGAGGCCGCATGCACAAGACCTGTGCAGGCTCAAGCCAGACAGGGTCCAACCGCTGAGGGGAGGAGGTGGGCACAGGCTCCCACCCCTAACAGAAAAAGCTACCTGCAACTGATCACCGCTGGCAAAGGAAAATCAGTTTCTCCAATGCAGTTCACTAGCCACACCCCAGGCAGGTCCCACGCCCAGGAGTAGTTGCCCAGCTCAAAATGAAATCAATAGTGTTTGTGGATTTTTGGTTTCATTTGCTTTGGTTTTTGTTTTGGGTTTTTGTTTTGGGTTTTGGTTTTTGGTTTTGGGTTTGTTTGTTTTTTGTTTTGGTTTTGGTTTTGGTCTTGTTGGGTTTCACTTGTTTGTTTTGACTTTCATTTTGTGTTTTTGTAAGTTTGTTTGTTTGTTTCTAGAGAACATAAAGCTGTGTAAGGAGAGAGGTGGGGAGAGTCTGGGAGAAGTTGAGGGTGGGGAAAGGGACACATGATCAAAATATATTATATATACAATTTTTAATTTTAAAAAAATTGTAGCCCTGTTAATGCCAGTAGGAAAAAAGATCAGACAAAGACTAAACTTGGGGCCATTTACACAGTAAGGAGCCTAGATGGCATCTTTAGGAACACACTGGGTTTTCTTCCGAGGTTTTGAGGCTCACACCCAGCTGAGTCTGAAGGGAGAGTAATAACCCTAATTTCTTTTTAAAATTTTTATCATTAACATAACTTGCAAATACACTTTAAAAATTACACTAATATAGACTGGAGAGATGGTTCAGACGTTAAGAGCACTGTCTGCTCTTCCAGAGGTCCAATTCCCAGTAACCACATGGTGGCTCACAACCATCTAGAATGTGATCTGATGCCCTCTTCTGGCCTGCAGGTGTACATGCAGATAGAGCATTCACATACATAAAAATAAGTAAGTAAATCTTAAAAAAATAAAAATCACATTATTAACCGTAATTTATAATAATGTATCTCTCTTCAGGGAGAAAGAGCCATCTGCGAGGGACTCAAGGTACAGCTGTGGAAAGGAACATCTCACCTTTGCCTAGGGCATCCCGGCTGGGTATCTTCCAAGGACTTGAGGGGAAGCTTTAAAAAAAATGTTCCCTCCTCTCAAAAGAACCTCCCAGCACCGAGACCACAGTTAAAGGGTGCAAACGCTAGGCTGGCTTTGGAGAGAGAGAAAAAAAATCAGCAATCTGATATTCTGGGGAAATCTTCAGAAGACTGTGGTTGGTCTTGGGAGAGCTTGCCAGAGGAGGCAGGGAAGAGACACAGAGGCCGCTGTGGGGTGGGCAGATGTGGCCGCAGCTGCTGCTGGGAACATGGAGTGAACAAAGAGAAAGGAAACAGTCCTTTCTCCCTTGCTGGCTCGGCTGGGGGGCGGGGCACTCTGTCCCAGGCTGTCAGGTCTCACCAAGGGGGTGCCTTGGCCAGAGATTCTCGGCTTCTAGGAAAAGAGGAGAGCCCAGCCCAGCGGCCCAGCGCTTGGTTTTGGGGGCATGCTGTAAGGCAAACTGTATCCTCTGAGTTAACTCTTAGGGAGAATTCCCCGCTCGCCGCCTTACCTCTACACATAATTGAGCATGCATAGGATTAAAATCAGATGCGTTGTGGAAAAGGGCCAGACAGTAGGAGAAAGGAATGTATGACTTAAACTATCAATTAGAACAGAGAACAGCCCCAACTACACCCCCTTTGGAGCCTGTCTCTTTTTTTAGGTCTCAGAACAAGAGAACCCAGGCCTTAGGCTAGGGCCCTTGAGTACTCTCACTCCTGTGGCCACTGTCAAGATTGACAGCATAACCCACTATCATCTGTGCTATTGCTTCACTCAGGAAATTATCTTTGTTTCTTTTGCAAGCCTGTGTGAACCCTTATTTTCAACTCTGTGGATAAGAGGCCAAGACCCAAACCACCAGGAATGTGTCTGGTAGGTCAGGCAGAGGTCTCTGTGGCAGTAGCCAGGCTGCCTTTGGGGCACGACACCATCCATACTGAACCCAGAAATTTCCCCATGCTCCTGTTGGGGTGCAGGGGGCTCACAGGGGTTTTCCACCATAGGTGGATATAGAAGGCAACATGATAATGTCATGGGCACGCAACACCTGCCCAGTGCCCTTCTACGGCGTCTTCCTGATCAGCCTATGAACTGAGAATACGTCTCCCAGATTCTTCTGCAGCCATCATTCCATATATGACCCAGGTCCGTGAAGCCAAGACCCCACATGAGGCCTGGAAGGGAAAGAAGTGAATACTGTGGTCAGGGTCCCCACGCAGCAGGAAGAATCCTCTTTAATTTAGAAGAAGGCCACCACTGCGTTCCATTCAGCTGATTGGATAAGGCCCAGCCCAAGTGTGGAGGACAAGCTGGCTGCCTCTGTCTGAAGATTTAAGTGCTAGCCTCGCCTAAAACAATCTCACAGAAACACCTAGAGATGATAATTTCCCAGGTGTTAGGGCAGCCCTATGACCCAGCCAGGTCGATGAGGAAAATTAACCAACTCACATAGCGACTCCCAGTGCCTTCTGGGTCTTTAGCGAGAAAGCTGCTCTCACCGCAGCTGCTAAGAAGATGGTCGATGGGATCACCTCCCCAGACCCTGCGCCAGAGTGGCCTCCTGTCTGCCTGCTGGTCAAGGGAGTAGCCATTGTTTTGCTGAGACTAAGTTTGAAAATCTGGGGTTCTGAGAGCAAAGCACAAATCTCTTCCACAGCAAAGCCTCTAGCCAGCACTCCTTTGGCACAATGCGGGGAGATTTGAAATGTTTTCTGTTCTTATCACTCTGGCATCCTAACCAGGCTATGTAATGGTCCTGTTCACATCACCTATCCCAGACCACTTATCGACACCCATTTGCCCTATTATGATACATTACCAGCCTCTTCACGCGGACGCTGTCATTCTCCGGACAGTTGCCGTTGCCGTCACCTGAAAACACTGCCGCGTTGACACACTTCCTCCCTCTCGCTATCCACCTCGAACACAGCATGCCACAGGCCTTCGGAAATAACAAGGCTTCTCACCTCCCCAGGCTTTTCAGGATGGCCCGGTCTCATTTTCCAGCAATTTCTAGGAAAGCAGGCCAGCTGAGCCTCCTCAAATTAACCAATTACTGAAAATAATGCAGTTGCTTTTGTGGATGTTGTCATATATATATGTAGGCCTCACTTTTCAGTTACAAAAAAGAGAACATATCAGCTTCCACATATCAAATTCCACGAAATTGTGTTCAATCATTTCATCATATTAAGTAGAAAATGGCATCTTCTAACGGAAGCTGGAGCAGCCAGTTTCACGGATTAAAACCGTTCTCTGTGGAAGAAAGTTTCTCCCCGGAGAACGAATAAATTCAACCAGGCATGAAGTTTTTAAGGTCCTGCTTGAAATTTTAAGGAATGCTGTTTCTCTACGTATATACAATTTTAATTCTCTAATGTGAAAACTTATAAATTCTGAAAACTCAGGCTATGAAACCTCGGCTTCTCTCTTACACGCAGCCATAAAACGACTTTTAAGTGTCTCGTGATTTTCAAAGTGGCACTGTTCAATGACCGTCTCAAGGGGCCATGCCTGGCTTGGCAAATGGATTAACGGAGTGTAGCCGTTAGTTACTCTTCTGACTGTTAAAGGTTTGATTTGTCTGGATCCCGGCATATCTATATTTTCCCCACAGTGACGTCATCTTCTGGCAAATATTAGCTCGCACACCCTAGACGCAAGGAAATGGGAAATAATAGATAAGAGTAAGTGCTGATAGAGCTGTCTAGATTCTTGCTCCCTAAAGCACCGCTAGGAGAAATAAGTGAATTTCCAGGTACCAGTTCCAACCCCCGAGACCTGGGCAGGTGACAAAGCCTCTCCAAGCCTTTCTTTCCTCAGCTGCAGATGGGCATGGCATCTCCAGGTGCCATTGTGAAGATTACGTGAGACGGAGCCTACTATCACCTTTGCCACCTCACTGTAGCACCGCACATGTGACCTCAGACTCTCAGGCCCAACAGTCCCCAGGGCCAGGGCCACGGTGGCCTGCATTCTCCCCTCCCCTTGCACTGTGACAGCTGCCCCTCCCACTGTGGGCTGGAAGCCACTCCCACCAGGAAGAGAAGAGAGCATCTCTTTCCTCCCAGAGTTCTTTGTTCTGGATCTTGTGCTTACAGACCCCTGCAGGTGGTCCCAACAAGACCAAAGGCTCATGGAACAGCTCCTTCTCCTCCTGTGAGCTGAAGTTATCCTAAGAAATCCTTTCCAACCTTCGGGGCTTTACTTGATACTCTCTTCTTTTTTCAGAGACGGGGATTATCGGTTTTCTGTCTTGGTTTGGAAAGCGCTGTCTCCTCTCAGCACAGGCGCCGGCTCTAGCTTGGGAACCGCCATTGTTACAGGCAGGTGTGGAAGCCCAGTGCGTACCTTGAAGGGATTTCCAGGTCTTCGTGTCCCAGAACCAGAAACCGCACCAAGGACATGTGGATAGGGATAGAGGCTGACAGAGTTCATCAAGAGAGCCCAGCTGCAAGGGGGAAAAGTAGGCCAAAGCAGCAAGGAAAAGGGTAAAGCATGGGGGCACCATGACCAGCTGATTGTGTCCCTTGCGGGTAATTGGTACAGTGAACGATTTTGCTTTGTGTTTGTTTGTTTGTTTGTTTCACATGCTAGGTTACATGTTGTCCTTGGTAGATGGGATTTCTTCTCTGCCAACTGCTCCCTTTCACATGCCGAATTTGACCTCACTCTCCTTGACACTCTCACGCTACAGTAGGGCTGAGGTCCTAGCACCAGGGTACCTGGAGATGCAGCTTGCCGCATGCCCCTCACTGATACACTGCTCAGCTTCAAATGGACGGAAAGTAATTGTGGCAAACACAATGAGGGTACTTGAAGAGCCTCCTGACTTCAGGGCAGCCTTTTCTCGCCACTGAATATAATTTATTCCATCAGTGGTTACAGAAAGCACGGCTTCCATCCAGTAAGAGCGCTCACTCAACACATTTGACATGAAGGCGAGTCTTCCCCATCCCAATGTCGCGAGAAGATCACGGAAAGAGAGCCAGGCTGTTCTCTCTGTGAATGTGACATCTGCAAGCCTCATCTCTGGGACCTCTGTAAGGGGCAGCGGTTGGAAGAGCCGACCTCTACACTCCAGCAGTAAAACTGTATAAGTCTGAAATCACTGTCTCCTAGCTACGTGGTGATGCATATTTATGAGCGGCTGACAGTTTTGAAGAGAAGAAGCTGCGTAGATGGACATGACTGTACCCACATAAAGCAAGTGGCAGGTGACTGGCTGTAAGCTTTTCCAGCACATGTGATTTTTTTTTCTGTTTGCTCCTCTCGCAACATCTCCACTCTGCCCATCCTGTCCTGATAGTCCTCTCCTTCATCTTCAGTATCCCACAAACATCTCAAGATTTAGCAACGTCGGCGTTTTTCAAAGCGATTATGAGACTGTTCTTATTGCCCCTCTCTGTCACCTACCCATTTTGCTCGCTTGCTTTGCTTTTGTTTCCCGTGCCCTCTAAGACCTCCCCTTGAACAGACTGCTCTCTATTACCACAGTCTTTGCTCTGAGCCCGATGGTCCTCCGCTGTCTTCTTAGCATCTTCTATTCATCAGTGGGAGTTGTAATTACAAACACTCCGACTGTCGCTTAAATATTTATCCCTTTACCACACAACAGCTTATTTCAAAGGCGGGAAGACCTCACAGATGAGCACGAGCAGTTGTGCCTTCATGCTGGGCCTGCTTAGAAGGGTTTCCTGGGACTTCCCATCACCCATCATTCTCTATCTGCTACCCTGCACCCACTCTAGCCTGGCTCACCGATTAGAATACCTCACTACGTCTGAACGGCCAACAAAAAAACCTCCTGCCCCCAAGCACTTAGGAAGCAAGCGTCTGTGAGGGATGGCAACCTCTCTGTAACAGAAAACATAAAAGCTTTGAGACTCAAGCTCAAGAAAGAGAATTTCCAAGAGAGGGGATTGCTCGCTATAAGTTCTTCCTTCTCTTTGGTGAAGGCGTGGTGGGCAGTCTTTGTAGTGGAAAGCCACCTGTAGCTGTCTTTTTTAAAACTCTATTTGGGGTGTTTGGGCCTCTACCTCCCTTCAACCAACCCCCCAACCTTACGTAAGGGAGAAAAAGTTAGTGGGGAGAGGAGACCCAGACCCCTTTATTTCCTCTGGCTAGTTAGAATCAAGGGGTTCTTTTAGGGCTCTGTACCAATCTCGTCAACTACAGATGCAACTGGCATCTGTCAGTTTTTCTGTCAGTGTTTTTCTCTGTCTCTCTGCTCCAAACCGTCTCTGGTCTCTGGTCTCTCCACACTGCTACCTACCACACGCCAACACTAAACAGCACACCGAACTCCATCCCATGCACCCCCTCTTCTCTTTCTCGGCCCTCACATTTATACTCTGAGCCCTAGACCACGCCCCTCTCTGTGCTGCACATGGCAGGCCATTACCAGCTGGCAAAAGCCACGCCCCACATGAGACAATGACCAGGCGTGGACAAACTATAGCCCAACTAAAATCCCACACTTGGGATTAAAACAAAAGTGCATCTATGTAGCATACAAAGAAACCCAAACTTCTATTTCAAGTCTTGTTGTTGGAGACCACCCCAACTTTATGAATGGGAGTGAGAAGAGGAGAAACCAGGGAGTCCACAGCCTTCCAGAGTACAAGGTCTGAGATGTTTCCTTCTCTCCTCGGAAAAAAATCTGTGCTTCTATCAGCAGGAGGAACGTGCTGCTTTTCAATACTGACTCACTGAGTCAAACTGTTTTTCTTGGATTATTTTAAAACAGTGAAGGCAGGATGAATTTTTCTGCCTTTAGACTTTGTAGAGTACTAAGGGACAACAAAAGGGACAGACATGGGAAAGCATCAAAAATCTTTTTCCAGGCCAAGCATGCATAGCACAGGGTGCTTACTCCATTGGTGCTGTGTCAGTCAGCCAGCCCCTTTGGCCTGCTATCTGCAGTGGTCACCTGCTAACCCCAAGGTAAGTCCAGCTCTAGTGCCCCTTGGGTGAGTGTCTCACTGCCTGGCTCCCAGCCTGCCTCTCCTCTGAGACAAGACAGTTTCAAGACACAGAAAAGCTTACTCACACAACCATTACTTATTCAGCAAACATTTCTGGCTCCTCATCTCCATGTCAAGCATAGAAGTCAAAGTGCAACATGACAGCACCTCTGTCCTTCAGCTTTGAGGCCACTGGTGGCGGAAGTAGATGAGCTTTGGGACTATAAAAGGCAAGACAAAAAGCGTTATCTATGTGAGGCTGAGAGGTCCGGAAGAACTTCCAGATCCCGCCATGCTTGAGATAAGCTGTGAAAGATGAGTGTGATTAGAGGGCTTTTAAGGAGAAAGAGAAAACAATGTCAAGGCAGGCGGCGGGGACTGCATACGCAAAAGCAAGGAGACCTAAGTAGCCTCACTCCTCGCAAGTGGCCCTCCCTGTCTGGTTGGAACAAAGGGTATAAGGACGACTCTCAGCAGAAGAGGCAGGAAGGGGCTAGAAGGCAGGACAGGAAGAAGGCAGGACCAGGAGGAAGGCAGGACCAGGAGGAAGGCAGGATCAGGAAGGGAGGTGTATACTGAGTGAGACTGTAAACGTTATCCTGACAGAATCCAGGAGCATCGAAGAATTTTAAGCGGGGGATTGACACAATCAGATTAGTGATTTCAAAGCCCTGGTAGCAATGTTTAAATAACAAAGGAAAAAGAAAGAAAAGGAGAAGATTTGGTCTGGAACTTGCAATAATAATAATAATAATAATAATAATAATAATAATAATGACAATATAATAAATAGAACGAGAGAAAATGACAAGGGGTAAGCTAAGGTAGGTACCATCAACTTTGTTATTTGCACAGGGCTGTATAAGAAAGGAGAAAGAAAGCAAAATCTCAGAACAAACCCAGCTTTGTGCTTGAGGCAGCCAGTTGTTAGCAGCAGCTAATGTAACTCCCTAGTACGTAAACTGCAGGCTATATACTGTTTTGCTTTGTGGTTTTTTTATTTTCTCATTAACCGTTTCCTGCTGAAGGCCTATTATGTGCGAGGCATAGTTTTAGATGTTGAAGATGATGAGAACAGTAGATACAAACTAGTCAATTTTAGGACAGGACCCCCCCAAAAAAAAACAAAAACAAAAACAAAAAACCCACAAGCAATGATGATCTTGTTCTTAGCCAGAAGTAGGCAGATTGACTCAAAGCCCAACTTCTCAGTGATTTTAGAGTGTCACTCTTGAGGGGGTAATGTTTGGGAGCTAACAAGGATTAGAAGACCCGAGGCATTTGAGGATGAATGCCTACCTAATAGTTGATTTGGGCCCCAACTTCTGCTGCCCTGCTTGCCCCAACTGGGAAGGCAAGAGTCCATTTTGCCCCCTCCTGCAGATCTAAAATATTGTATGAAAAGATGAGGGCTGAAACCCTTTAAGGGAAAGCTACTTCTTCCTCCTGCTTCCTGGAGCAGCATCTGAGTTCTAACTCTGCCCAGGTTGAGGCATGACCTTCTTGTCTGCTCTAAAGACTACTTCACAAATCCTTGTCTCCTCCCTTAAGACCTAACCCAGCTGGGCCTGCCAATCACCTGGCCAGACTGCCACCCCTCACAAAGGCTGCTTGACTTGAAGACTTGCTAAGGAGATGGAAGGAATAATTACCCCCTGAATGAGAGCAGTTGACAGGAAAAGCCTGGAGGCCCTTGTTAATCTGGATTCATGTATGCTCAAGGAAAACCAACGACATACAAATGTGGAACAGGCAGGTGCTATGTAAATGTCCAATAAAGGATATTTCACCTCCCAGTCCTGAGTTTTGGGGTTTCCACTCAGCTCATTAGCCCACTCCTATTCTTGGAAATGTTTTCTTTTTTCTTAATAAACTGCCCCTTTCTCTGACCATTTGGACATTCTCACCCTCTAACACTTCACCAACCCTCCTCACACAGCTACTCACTGACCTACATAGCTGGCTGACCTACCTCCTTGCTTGGACCTCAACTTAAAAGGTGGGCCTTTCTCCCTTCATTTTCTTCATCTCCTCCCTCCCAGCGGCTGCCAAGATTGTCCAACTTGCCTGCCCTGTGGTTTTCCTTTCAAACTCTGATAAAATGTTCTCCCGGCTTCCTTCAAAGTCTGTTTTTGAATTATTTAATTAATGAGGCTAAGAATCCACAAAAGGTATCCCTAGTCTCCGGGTAACAAGCAAAGAGAAAGACTCCTGTGAAAGACACTAGTCAGGAATGGGGTGGTTGGCATTTCAAGTAGGTGCCAGGGCAGGCCTCAGGAACTGAGAGGCCAGGCCTGGGGCTGTGTGGGGGATGGGCTTTCTGAGAGAGGTCCTGATGTGAAGTCATCCCCTCTCACAGCCACACGCCTGAGTAGAGGGATGAGTGATGTAGAAAGGTATGGGATGGAGAGTGAGAGGGAGCAGGTCATCTAAAGTTATCTATGCCACTGAAATAAAATCCGGATTTCTCACCAAGAGAATCAGAGAACCATTAAAAGGTTTTGGGCAATGGATATAGTATGACTTGCATTTTAAACTTTTTTCTCTAAAAGTTTGTTTATTTTTATTATTTTATGTGTATAGGATTTTTGCTTGCATATCAGTGTATGTACCACATGCATGCCTGGTGCCCCAGGAGACCAGAAGAGAACACTGGATCCATGGACCTAGAGATATAGACAGCTGTGATCTGCCATGTGAGTGCTGGGAATTGAACCCAGCTCCTCCAGAAGAGCACCAGTACTCTTAACCTCTGAGCCATCACTGTAGGACACAGCTTGCATTTTTAACACGGTTTCTGCCAACTCTGTTGGAGTTAAAAGTGAAGAGGAACAAAGCTAGGAGGAAGACACTAGTTTGGAGGCCATGCCAGCAACACAGATGGGAATGACATAGACACCAGGGTCCTGCAGTGCTGTGAGAAGTAGCAAATTCTGGGGGTATTGGCAGGGCTTGAGAGAATTTTAGATATGAATGTAAGAGACTGAGACAATAAGGATGTCATGGAGCTGTCACTGAAGTATGAAAAACGGGAAAAATTGTAAGGGGATCAAGCTTAGCAGAGCCGAGTTTTGCTCTGTACATTTTCAAAAAGCAAACTAGTTAATATGTGGTATGTCTTTAATATCTATTAAACAAAAAAGCTCATTATTGCTGGTTGGTTGGTTGGTTGATTGGTTGGCTGGTTGGTTGGTTGGTTGGTTGATTGGTTGGTTGGTTGGTTGGCTAGTTGGTTGGTTGATTGGTTGGTTGGTTGGTTGGTTGGTTGGCTGGTTAGTTGACTGGTTGGTTGGCTGATTGGTTGGTTGATTGGCTGGTTGGTTGGCTGGTTGGTTGGTTGGCTTGAGTCTGAGAGTGCTGGGAGCCACCATGAGTAGCTAAAACTACTCGTTTTTGACACTGTTCTTTTGAAGATTCCTACTTTGTATCCAAGTGGACTTTTTTTTTAAGTGAGTGAATGTGCAAGTTTAGGAGAGAAGTCTGAGTCATAACTTGGTCATCAGCAGAGAGATGCTACTTAAAGCCTTAAAACTAGGGGAACATCATTGGATGTCTCATCTATAGCAGTGACTGTGGTGTGGTGGGACATGGTTCTTGGTGGAGGCAAGCTCTCCTGGAACTCATCAGTCCCCTGCAAAAAATGTACCTTAGGAGAGAGTGTTACAGATTCTGAGGACAAGGAGCCTAATTTCCCCAGAGGAGAAAGGAATGCTTGTGCCATGAAGAGGGTCTGGCAGAACTTAGGATTTGCAATTTCATCAGGACCTACCTATCCATTTCTCATTGTAGGTTTTCAGCATTCATCTTCCTCTCAATTAATACCTTGACTTTCACATAAAAGCCTTCAAGACTGTGGACTTCTTTGTTTAATAGATATTTAAAGACATATAGTAACCAGTTTACTTATAGAAAGTATACATTTGATGTTCACAGATGTGAATTCTTCTGACACTGTAAATCAGCACTCTTCAGCATTAGACCTTGGGTTTAGACTCCTGGAGTCTTTGAAGCACCTGGAAGGTGATGGTAAGCGTTCTTTTGGAGTGGTTCTAGAAGGTTTCATGTTTGTCACCTGGACCTGCACCAGGCTAGATGGTGCTGGATTCACTGCTTCCTTCGCCCAGACTCTCCGGTATGTGCACAAATAGCCAACCCCTCACAACCTTTATTTCTACTAAAATCTTACCTGGCAGCAGCTGCTTACCAGCCAGCATGGTATTGGTAACTTTCCCCATTGTTGTGAGAAAAACAACTTAAGGAAGGAAGGGTCTGTTCTGGCTCAGTTTGGCAGCACAGGTCATCACAGCGGGAAAGGAGTGATACTGGGGGCAGCTCCAGCTGTGGGAGCCTCCTGAGGCAGCTGGCCACATTGTATCCACAGTCAAAGAGACAGCCAGGGATGAAGTCTACCCCCTACAACCTGACATCCAAGCACTTCACTCTTAACCATAGCATTCCAACCCTGAGCCCTGAGGCACATAATTGTTTCACAGTGCAAAATGTATTGACCCCTAAAAGTCCCCAAGGTCTTAACAACTTCCACACTATTCAAAAGCCAAAAGTCTTTGCTGAGAAAAACAAACTCTAAGACAAACATCTTTTTTTTTTTTTTTTTTTTTTTTTTTTTTAGGTTACAGTCTTCCAATATACAATAGTAAAGAATAAACCTTCTCATTTCAAAATAGAGGAGTGGTAAGGAGGCCACAGCAATGAAAGACCGGGCCAAAGCAAGATGGAAATCCAGCCAAGCAAACATGTATCCTCCTGGCATCCAGGGCTTCCAATAGCTGCATCTGGGATCCAAACACCTTTGGTGTCTCTACCCTCGCCGTTTGTCCACCAGAAGCACAAAGTACATACAGCATTTCTCTCCATCTGACTCTACTCCATGCTTGCAGCTTTCCCTGATGGACACCCCCCAGTCTGGCATCTCCAAAATCGTTAAGTCTCCTTTGCAAATTGGGTTTCATGTGTACATTTTCATGCAATAATATCCTTCCTTTCAGAGAATCCAGCCTTGTCATTTTCCCACCGTGTGTTCTTTTCTGTTGTTTTCTTTCTGCTCTCTTTCACTATAAAGCTGAATAAAAGCAGCAAGTAACAACTGTGCCACAGGCTGGATAGTATGCTATTTGAATTTCTTCTTCCTTGAATTTAACCACACTCAGCTTATCAGGACGTGAGCAGAATCCAGCCAGATTATGTCTGAATGTAGCACAAACGGCCTCTAGCCCTCTTCTCAACAGTGTCCCTGTTTCTCCTGAGTCTTCATTAGATAGGTCCCCAATCATATAGCTTTCATCATCCTGAGATCCAAGCAAATGGCCCCTTAATCTCTGCTTACAGAAATTTAGGGCTTCTCTAGCCTGTAGCTCCCACAGGCCATTTCCAAAGATCAAGTTTCTCATAGCAACAGCTCCACTGCCAATACCAACTTTCTGTACTAGTCACTTTTGACATCATTGTGACAAAAAACATGACAAAATCAACTTAAGGAAAAGTTTATTTTGGATCCATCATGCCATAAAATATGAGACAAAACGAGTGATGTAAGGAGGGCAAAGTAGCTTGTCACGTTGTATCTACCATCATAGGGTGAACAGGTGCAGTTCAAGCACTCCAACAATGGCTGTCTCCTCACTGAAAGGTCAAGGATCCAGTAGTTGTTCAGTCTGTAAGACTGGATGTCTCAGCAGTCCCTGCCTGGTGCTGGAATCCCAGGGAAGTCCTAAAGAGCTGTCAGTCTGCAGTCTACATTGGAATCCCAGGTGCTAACACCATCAAAGGAATGGTTCAGGAACAAGATGGATGGACTTTTGTTTGGGCTGCCGCTAGAAGGTGTGACCCAGATTTAGGATGGTTCCTCTGACCTCAGAAATTTGGGAATAAGATGGGTCTTCCACCTGAAATAATCCAGCCAAGAAAAGTCCCTCACAAGTGTGCCCAGCTGACTGGTTAATTCCAAAAATAGTCAAGTTGATGGCCAAGATTAGCCATCCTTTTTTTTTTTTTTTTTTTTTTGTCCAATTTAGGACCCAAACTCACAGGATTCTCATATTTGAGGTGGGTTGTCCTCTTCAGTTAAGTCTCTCGGGAAATGTTCTCATACAGGTGCCTTGAGGTGTAACTCCTAGGGAGTTCCAAATTCTTCACCTAATAATGACGTTTAGCCATTCCTAGTTACCCACTTGATGACAGTTGGATACAAGTAGTCATTTATGTAGTTCTGCTATCATACAACAGTGTTCGAGTTACCACTGGCAATGTGGGGCTTGTTTGTTTTAAAGCAGGGTGTTTTTCTAGGTCAGGCTAGGTAGGGGATAGCAGAAAAGCTCCTTTAACGGTTAGCAAAAGGGGAAGGAGGAGAAGGAAGGAGGGGAGAAGGGGGAGGGGGAGGAACAGTGGAAAGAGGGAGGAGAAGGAGGAGGAGGAGAAGGGAGAGTGGAGGAGGAAAAGGAGGGGGAGGAAGAGAGCACTTCTGTCTGTTGAAAGAAAAGATGAAGGAACATCAGTGGTGCCCGGGAGGTGCTGGTGTAGCACGCTCCTGGCTGGTAAAAGAGGTGAAATCTGGAGCACAGTGCCAGAGCTGTCTTTGGCTGAGAGCATGGAGTAGCTGCTCTCTGTTTCAGGAGGATTAGGGAGGGAAATGCAAGCAGAGGCAGCAGTCACATGGGAAGAAGAGCTGGTAGGAGTTCTCTCCTGGCTGCTGCAGCTTCTTGCAGTGGTTGCCAGTGAGGTCACATGCAGAGAGCAAGGATGGAAGTGAGATCACTGCAAGTCTGAAAAAAGAAAAGAGTTGGAAATAGTTATGGAAGGTTGTGCTTTTACACACACACACACACACACACACACACACACACACACACACACGCTATTCCACAATCTGATCTCATAGTGTGCCACTGGAGCATTTCCTTTGGGAGGTGGAGGTCCTGGGAGATGCCTTGTTACTGTTTTAAATAATGCACACAGTAGAACTGTTACCGCACATTTTCCAAGGTAGACCATAGAAGATAAATACAGTTTTTCTGCCTCTCTGTGTGTCTCTGTGTCTTGGCTCTCTCTCTCCCTCTGTCTCTGTATCAGACCTCTGTTTCTATGTCTCTCTTCTCTATTCATGTCTCTATCTCCCTTTCCCTGCCCCTGTCTCTCTCTTTCCTTTGCCTTTGGAGCTCTTGAGTCAAAACACAAAATTAAAAAAAAAATTAAAATAAAAAACCCGGGCTATTCTGATGTTGTCAGCCTGGAGCAGCCACAGGACTGAGAAACATGAGTCCTGGCACCTAAACGTCCCTGCGCCCAGATTTTTGCTTCTCTTTGGTAGGATTCTAGAAAGATAATCTCTAGATTCCTCAATAAAACCTTTTTTGTTGTTTGAGACAAGGTCTCATGACGTAGCCTTGGCTGGCCTGGAACTCATAGAGATCTGTCCACCTCTGCTCCCTAATGCTAGAACTACAGACATGAGCCACCACACCCTGCATAGAACGAACCCTTTAAGGACACTGCTAAGCCATGTTTCAAAGTAGCTGAGCCGTTTTATGCACCCACGACCACCCAAAGCTGGCATCGGGTGTTGATCTAATGATGGCTCTTCTGCAGGGTGAGCGAACGCACCTCACTGTGCTCCAGTTTGCACGTCCCTAATGACTAATGATGCTAAGCAAGTTTCCCCGTGCTCCCTGCCCATTCATACATCTTCTTTAATGGAATGCAAGCTCAAACCATTTGCACATTTTCAAATTGGGTTGTTTGTCTTCTTACTTGGAATTTGAGAGCGTGTTCGTCTGGATACATATATTTTGCCAAATGCTATTTAAAAAGTTTTTTTCCTACCCATGGTTTGTTTTCCACTCCTGCTTTTGTTTTGTGGCTTTCTGTTGGTTGGTTTGTGTGTGTTCCTCCCCCCCCCCCCCAAGGCAGGATCTTTCCCTGTGGTCCATTTTGGCTTTGATTGTGTGAGCCTCCTGCTTCACCCTGGAACATATCACCACAGTTGGGGTTCATTGTCTCAGCCATGTCTTTTGAAGCATACAGAGCCTCAATATTGGTGAGACCGAATTGTTATATATGTACCTTTCAAAAAGCACACATTTTCTTCCTCTTTTGTTTTATCCCAGCTAAAGCAACCTTTGCCCAGCCCAAGGTCACAAAGCCTTTCTCCTTTGTAAGCTAGAAGTTTGAAAGTCTTTAAAATACTTTTATAAATTCTTTGAGAATTTCATACAATATATTCTAACCATATATTCCAGTGTTCCCTCATCCACCCCACCTCGATAACCCTCCAACTTCCTCCCATATAACACACTGAGTCCAATTTGTGGTGCCCAAGTTCTTCTGGGTGTGTGGCCTTCCAGTGGAGGTGGGTTGACTTACCTGAAACCATAAGCTTAAATGAAACTGTCTTTCCCTCCCCAAGAAGCCATCAACTGTCCACAGCAAGGGGTGGGGACTTGTGGACCCCTTTTTGCTCCAATCTAGACTCTTCAGTCTTTGTTTTGTTTTGTTTTGTTTTCAGGCAACCACAGTTGCTATGAGTTCATGTATGTTGTGGTCCTGTCGTGTCTAGAAGATACTGTTTCATTCTGGTTCTCTCCAACCTCCGGCTCTTAAATCCTTTCGCCCCTTCACTGTGTGATCCCTGTGTGTGTGTGTGTGTGTGTGTGTGTGTGTGTGTGTGTGTCTGGGTAAGTGAGTGTAAGTGCTACAGATGTCCCACTTTTGGCTAAGCATTCCACAGACACACACACACACTTTTGACCAGTTGTGAGTTTCTGTGTTAACTGCCATCTGCTGCACAAAGAAATTTCTCCGGGGTCTGGGAACTGCCCAGATCTATGGGTCTAGAGATTGAAATTTAGATGGCCGTTTGATACTATGTGAGCCTAGCAAAATGATAGTAGTATGTTTGCCTCCGGGGTCTATGGACTTCCAGCCACAAATTCTTGGCCAGGTTTACAGTATCAACTTACGGGATGGACCTTAACTCTATCAGAAAGCAGTTGGTAACCCCCATAACATTCAAACCCCTACGGCTCCCATAGGCATACCTTGCCATGCCAGTTAAGCACGAGATTAATGGCTGGGTAAGACTGTTGATGGCTCCACACCTCCTCTCCCTGCCCAGCAGCCTGAACAGCAACCTCCAATGCTCTGAAAGTTATCCAGAAGGGAAGGTGCCTCCAGCGTCTGAACCAGCTCGATTCCTCCAGTGTCCTGTGATCAAAGTACATGGTATCTTCAGTAATAGTCTTACCATCAAGTGCCGGTGGGAAACCAAGAGCAATGACAATATCCTCTATTGCTCGGGGGATGAAAGGCATCCAGCACCACTACCCAGCTATTAAACTATTTTATATTATATATATACATAATAGTAGGTTTTCCACATGTTTTTTTTTTTCAAATACCTTAGAGTTAGTTATCCCTCCACACCCCTCCTTTTCTACTATTCATTCTTCCCCCCACTTAAGCCTCCCTCCTCATTATTCCTGTTCTCCCCCTCTTATCATCTGTGCTCTACTCCCCTCCCCACTTCGGAGTTTCTTCCTCCTCCTAACCAATGGCTCCTGTCTGGTTTCCTGGCTTCTGTAAGAGTTCCAAGTTAAATGCACAGCTCTAAATGTCCAATGCTAGGATTCAGATATGAGTGGGGACATGCCACATATGTGTTTCTGAGTCTGGGTGACCTCGGTATAAGATTTTCTAGTTCCATCCATTTACCTGTAAATTTCATAATTTTATTTTTTTTTGTACACTTGAATAAAATTCCATGTGTATAGATACAACAGTCTCACTATCCATATATCAGTTGGTGGATATCTACGCTTTTTTCGTGCCCTAGCGATTGCGAATGAGCATGTGTCTTGCCTGGGTGTGGTATAACTGGGTCATAGGGAGGTTCTAGAATAGAATGCTTCTTGAAGGCTGGAATTGGATATTCATTTCCGTCCTTTGTAGCATGAACACTCTAACCCCGGCACCTGGGAGGCTGAGGCAGGAATTCCATGAATTCAAGCCCAGCCTAGGCTACATAACAAGACCTTATCTTGTTCCTGTCCTACGGTATATGGAGCAAGAGCATCAATACAGTGACAGAATTTTTTGAGGAGAAAAATTTGAGTCTATTATACACTGAAGGTGTGGCAGTGAGTTTTACCACAGACATAAAATAGCTGATGCATTCTTTAAGATGATTGATGGTTGAGGTAAAGCACACAGCATGGGTCAGGTGAATGCTATGGCGGAGCTGGGGGGGAGCACTCCATCATGAGGCTCAAGAGGAATGTTGGAAGGAAGAAAAACATCTTCCACTTCCGAGTTTGGAAGAAAAAAGGGATGATGCTGACATTTCTGAGCAGTGAAAGTGTTCAAGAAAGAAACTGAAGAAGGGTCCAGCATTCAGAGAACTGAAAGGCAAGGGGACAGATATGGAAGAGGAGGATTAAAGGTAGAAATATGGAGCTGGGGGAAAAGCTGAGCAGGAAGGCATTCTGATGAGCACCTCACCTTGGGAAGTCAGAACAATGTATTATTTGTAGAACATTATGATTTTTTTCCTTTTAAAACTGGGTTTGGGGTGCTGGAGAGATGGCTCAGTGGTTAAGAGCACTGGCTGCTCTTCCAAAGGACCCGGGTTCAATTCCCAGCACCCACATGGCAGATCACAACTGTCTGTAACTCCAGTTCCAAGGGATCTGACACCTTCACTCCAATGTACATAAAATAAAAAATTTTTTAAAAGTGGGTTTGATCTGGTGCTTGGTTGGTTGGGTTACTGAAATAGAGTCTGTGATCACTGTTCTTTTTTTATTTTATTTTTTTAGATTTATTATTTATACAATGTCCTAACTGCATATGTGTCTGTAGGCATGCCAGAAGAGAGCACCAGATCTCATCATAGATAGTCATGAGCCACCACGTGGTTGCTAGGAATTGAACTCAGGACCTTTGGAAGAACAGCCAGTGCTCTTAACCTCTGAGCCATCCCTCCAGCCCTTGATCACTGTTCTTGATTGTCAGCTGGACTGCATCTGGAATTAACTAAAACCCAAGTGGCTGGCTACACCTGTGAGAGGTTTGTTTGTTTGTTTGTTTTTTAATTAAATGATTTGAAGTGGTAAAACCCAGCTTTAACCCCGATCCCTTGAGTTGGGAAGGGCCATCTGTAATTTGGGCCACACTATACAAAGGACATGGAAGAGGGAAGGTTTGAGGAAAGGTTTGCTCTTTGCTTGCTGCCACTCTTGTTGGCAAGTTCATTCCTTCACTGGCATAGAACCTGCTTCTTCGAAATTCTGGTGTATACTGAAAACCGGCTGAGGCTTCCAGCCTCAGGGACTGAACACCCACCGGACTCTTGGACTTTCTATTAGTAGACAGCCATTGTTGGGCTAGCTGGGTCACAGCCTATAGGCCACTCTAATAAATGATGTATTTTTTTCGTTATAGATGAATATCATCTATATTATTATATAAACTCTGTTCTTCTAGATGACCCTGACTAACACAGGGTCTTACCACACAGTCCAGGCTTCCCTCACCTTTGGGCCAGACCTTCTTCCCCAGCTTCCCAGATGCTGGAGTCTCAGGCATGAGCCATCTCTCCCAGCTGATGATGAGATTTTATTTAACACCAACCATTAACCTGTGGCACAGAAGTCAAAAGGCTGACTTGCTCCAGCACTAGAGTGCTAGGTGGATGAATGAAGAATGATGGGGAGAGGAGGCAAAGAGAATACTGAGAAAGCCTACTGTAACGGACCATGAGAAGAAAGACTTGGGGCCAGGCATTTGCACCGGGATTGAAACTGTCTGTGAGGGGAGTAGAGTAGTTCAGGAGCAGGATGTTCTGACCAGAAAAAAAAAAAAAAAAAAAAAATGAGGATAGTGAAGTAGAGCAAGGTGAGTCATAAAGCAGCTGGGGTGGGGTGGGGAGGCATATGACAGACAAGAGAGGGGTCTGCTGTGTGGTGTCTGTTGGACTCCTGTGCCATAAACTATATGTGAAGGTATGGGAAAAGCTATGATGTCAGGAACCATCACCAAAGAAGAGGTAGAAAGACTAAAAGAGCCAGAGGTCAAAGATCAGGAAGGACGAGAGCAAAACAATCCTTCAGGACATGAAAGGACTATGACACGAACTCTTGAACTCACAGCAGTCTATGGTTGCCAGCACACGACGAAGCTAGTCAGCATTCTAGCATGAACTGGAAGGGGCGTTCACGGCCCCCGCCCCTAACTGAGAAACTATGACCAGTCTATGGCTTCTGGAGGAGGGAGAGTCCGTTTTCTCTGAGGGTGTGGCTCCTGATAGATCAACTCTGAGCCAGTGACTGACTGACCCCACACCCAAAAGCATACAGGCTACACAAACGGGATTAATAGGTTTATTAATTAAAAAAGGAGAGAAAAGACCTGGATTTGGGGGGGAGGTAGAAAGTTGAGGGTAGGTCTGGGAGGAGTTGAAGGGAAGGGGTTAAGGATAAATACCATCAAAGTACACTATATAAATTCTCAAATAATTAATAAAATATTTTTAAAATAAATAAATGAAACAAACAAACAAACAAACAAAAAGCTGTGGTCATTTCTGAAGAAGCAAGCCAGAAACCAAACAAAGACCCAAGGAAAGGCAGGTTTCTGGGCAAGTAAACTCTTTGGTGCTTGTTGGCAGTGCTGGAGTGGAGCTGAATAGAGAGAAGTCAGGGAGCTTTGCCTTTGTAGTGGGCTGGTCCGAAAGAAATGAGCTGTCTGTTATGCTCACTAGTCATGAGAAAGATGGGATTCAAATGTAGAGAGAGGGAGGGAACCCACATTTCCTACAGGCCTGCTTTGGGCTTGCTCTGTGCCTAGGGCTTTGTATGGAAAGCGTTAGCTCATATCTCTTCAAACAATCCACTTTATGAATGATAAACTTGAGATGCAAGAAAATGAGTAAGTTGCCCAAGGGCAGTTATAAAAGCAATGAGCCGGAATCCCAAATGTCCAAGGCTTTTTCATCTTCCCGCTTGCCTTAAGAGCAAAACGGATATAAGCTGCCGAGAGAGGCTTCGGCCATGCATGCAAACATGACCCCTGCAAGGGGTTGCCTCCTCTGCTCACTCTCCTGGCTCTCAGGGTCGAGCAGGGATCAGAGAAGTGCAAAGAGGCATCAGCTACTCATCAAACAGTCCCTGTGAGCTACTGTCTCCTGTGTTCCTGGGCTCTCAAGTGGGCTAGAACATAATTTGCAGAAACTTTCAAGCCTTGGTCTGTATTCCTTTTTCCTTTCACTTGTCCATTTTAGACAGAATTTTGCTGTGTATATAGCCTTGGCTGGCCTGAAACTTGATAAGTACAACAGACAGGTCTCATACTCAAGGTGACTCTCCTGCCTCCGCCTCCTGAGGGCTGGGATTGCAAGGGTGACTTGCATTCAAGTCCAGAAGGCAAATGCGCTTTAGACAGCAATTCTCCAAACCCTTTCCTTTCTCGGCTATTTCTACTGTCCACCACATCATCTAGTCCTCTCCTCCCAACTTTGAGAGAAACATTTCCCCTTGAACTCCTCTGCTAGCCCAGGTCTTCTGTTGCCCAGGTGAAACTTGGGCCGTACAGCCTTCCATTGGGCAGGGGATCTTTGGAGTTTGGAAAGAGGCACAAATTAAGAAATGACGTCACAAGATGTGTTCTCTGTGTTTTCTAGACCGAGAAACCGTGACTGAGAACGGTGGGGAGGATCCTAATCATAGCCTCGCACTGCCTTTGAGGAAAATCGTCATCAGACTCCACCTTGAACCTCTACCTTAAACTTGTGGAACTGACACAGTATAATTTACTGTTTCGTTTTCGTCTGCCCCAGGTTATTCTTGTTCTGTTCCCTGGCTGTTTGCGCTCAATGGGCATGGCGTGCCTGGGCCTCGGGTTTCTATGTGTAATTATTCCACCACTGTCCCCCTTAATTACACGGCTGTTGTCTTTCAGCTCCTAGTTCCATGTGCCATTATCATTTATTCTGAGCTTCCTCCATCCCCTCTGGGACACAAATGAAGCACAAATGACAAGAGCCGTTTCAAATCTATAACTGCTGCCTCCTTAGCTGAGTCACAAGCACTCTGAAGACGGGGCTGTATGACCCGAGACTCCATTTTCTTACAGCCCCCAACACTTAATGGGGTGCTCAGTAGTGTTCCATGAACATCTGCCTAACTAACAAAGTTGTCCCAATAAAAGTCCTGGATCTCCACAGCAAGCCACCCTGGCTATAGCCACAATGCAGTGAGTGACAAGTCATTAAAAAGGCCTATGGAAGGGCTTGCATGTGTGTGTGTGTGTGTGTCTGTATGTCTGTGTGTCTGTGTGTCTGTGTGTGTGTGTCTGTGTGTCTGTGTGTGTATATGGCTGTAGGTAGCAGATGTGGAGCTGGTTTGAGGGTTCCCTCGGGGAGTTGGTACCCAAGGGCAGGCAGGCAAAATGGAGCCCCTTCTCACCACACACAGGCTGCCTTGAACCTCTGTGGCCACTGAGGGTCTGTCTGCCACCAGTCAGATTGTATCACAGACTGCGTCAAGCTCACAGCATCAGCCGACAGTAAATTTTCCACTCACTCAGTAACAAATGAGTAATTCCGACCTGATCATTATTCCCTGCTCACTATGCACATGTCAAATATTTAGAGAAACCACACAGCATTAAGTTTACAGCTGGTAACAGGAGACCGTCCGCTTCCCTTGCCCATCCTTTCTCCCTCTGGCGGAGTCGCTCAACCCTGAAGGAGACCAGCTGAAGACATGCTGCTGTCTGTGTGCTGGAGATCCCGTTGCCTTCCTAGAAGTCACTCAGAGGCTCCCTGCCGCTTCCCTGTCTTCTTTGTCTTTTTCCTATCTAGTTCTCGTGCTTCTGAGCCCCTACACTTCTTTAAATATCACACAAAACGTGCCAAGCCCATGGTTTGAAGACCCAGAGCGGGCACATTCCACAAATCTCCCCAGCCCAGTGTCTGATGCTACTGGACAGTAGGACAATCTAACTGATGGCAGGGATGCCCTGAGTTTAGTGTGCTAGGTCCCAGAATGCAATTGGCCTTAGGATCACGGAGGCCTGCTTGGTGCCCTGTGCTGCAGGCTAGAGCCAAGCTCCCCGGGCTGAAGAGCTTGTCCCCTGCCCTCACAGTGCTTGCAGGCTACCAAGCTGCTCTCACCTCATGGCACTTGGGGCGTGTGTTGGGGGAGGCGGGGTGTCATCATGGTTTATGTGGCTAATGTGGTTAAACATCAACATTACAGCCCCTGAGAAGCCCAGGATGAGAATAAAAAGGACCGATACATGGGCATGCTAAGCAGCAAATCAGTTTAAAGATGTATTCCAATAAAACCACAGGGAAACAAAGTTACTGTAGCCTTGTGTAGACAGCACCTAATCTTGGCAGGCTCTCCTTATGATCCGCTTCTTCTTTCCCAGTTTCCTTTTTGATAATTCTACCCACACATTTTAAATTACAGAGGCTGTCTTGAGTAGTTTGTGATTTATTGGTGAAACAAACCCATGCTTCCTCTTCTCAATCTGTTTCTGCTACAGGGTCTTAAAGTCTACAGCTTCCTGGACAGATTTTCATAAATCTTGACTTATATGTAGTCATATAATTCCGATTACATTTATATTTCTTATTGTAAGTGAAAGCTTTCAGTTTTTAAAGTGCTGGCTGGACTTACCTGATTCGGGGGGAGAAATGAACTCTGACCTGAAACAGCTTTGATTTACAACGCCTCCAGCAACTGGAGCTCTAAAAGCCAGTTTATGGGTCTGGATTCGAGAATTTGCACCTTTTAATTAGGTTTATAAATCCCCCTGCCTTGTCTTCCATTACAGTGATGTGAGGGCCTAGCCTTTCCCTTTTGAATTAAAAAAAAAAAAAAAAAAAAAAAAAGAATGTGCTTTGACTCACAGTAAATCTGTCCTTGGAGAGTTATCAAGGTGACTGTGATCTATCGAAAATAGTCAGAAATCAATGTTTCAAATACTTTCTTAAGCAGTTAAAAAAAAAACTTAGCTAAGAATTTTCTTCTTTGTATTTGGTTAGATTTACTTTAGGAAACGTGGTATTATAATGGACTGCCACAGAGAATTTAAAATTGTGGACACCCAGAGAGAGGAGCTATTCTAAGAAAGGAAGCTAAGGATGATATAGAAGGTAAGACTCAACAGCATTCATAGCAGCTTTATTCATAATAGCCAGAGACTGGAAACATCCAGATATCCCTCAACCAAAGAATGGACACGGAAATTGTGCTACATTTATACAATGGAAACCGCTCAGCTATTAGAAATAAATCATGAAATTTGCAGACAAATGGATAGAACTAGAAAAGATCATCCTGAGTGAGCTAACGCAGACTCAGAAAGACACACATGGTATACACTCACTTTTGAGTGGATATTAGTCATATGGTACAGGATAACCAGGCTACAATTCACAGACCCAAAGAAAAAAAACAACACGGAGGACGCAAGGAAGGATGCTTAAATCTCACTCAGAAAGGGAAATAGAATAGACAACAGAAGCGGATGAAGAGAGAACAAGGTAGGAGAGGGAACTTGGAGAGAATTGAGGGTGAAGATCAGAGGTGGGGAGAGCAGGGATAGGTGGACAGAGGGCTTGCAGAGAGAAGAGAAACACAGGTGGGCCATCTCTGAGACAAACTGGAGACTTACGACAGGGTGGCCTCCTGGCAGGATATGGGGGTGACTTTAGCTGAGACTCATAGTAGCAGAGGTCATGGAGACTGAAGAGGGAGACTCCCTCTAACTAGACAGGACACCAACCCACCCACAAAAACCTCAACCCAAAATTTATCCTGCCTGCAAGATGTGCAGGGATGAAAATAGTGCAGACTTAGGGAGTGTTCAACCGACGCCTGGCCCAACCTGAGACCTATCCCATAAGGGAGAGCGAACCCTTAACACAATTAATGATACTCCGCTGTGCTTGTAGATGGGAGTCTAGAATGGCTGTCTCCTGAGAGGCTCCACCCATCAGCAGATGGAAAGGGAGGCTGAGACTCACGGCCAAACATTGGGCTGAACACAGGAAGTCTTTTGGAAGAGTTGTGGCGGGAGGGATCGAAAGACCTGAAGGGGATAGGAGCTCCACAAAAAGAACAGAGCCAACCGACCTGGGCCTAGGGAGGCTTATGGAGACTGAAGCACCAACCAAGGACCATGCATGGACTGGACCTAAGCCCCCTGAAGCTCAGTCTTCTTGTGGGTTTCCTAGTAAGGGGAGAGGAGGTTGTCTCTGGCATTCGTTCTGTTGTCTGCTTTTTGATCACTTCCCTATGGCGGGCTGCCTTGTAAGACTTGGGGTCTCACAGCTCAGGAGTTCAATCGCGCCCTTCCCAGAAACTCCCCCAGACCAAGACTCGTTGCAAAAGCAAGAGGTTTATTAACCATTGTACAACGGGGTCACCCCTGCTGGTCAGCAAAGAGTGGCACCGGGAGACAAAGGCCTTTAGGTTTTTAAAAGAAAAATTGCGGGAAATTTGAAGTTTTAGTTTTGGCAATTTAGGATTGGATGAGGAAGCTATAAAGTAAGATAATTGGTTAGTCTTAGGTGCTCAAGCTTGGCCAGTCCTGCCAAGTGTGGATGCAGCTGCACTTTAAGGTGGGGGTGGTTAGCTCATCCTTGAAGATTAGGGCTGCGGGCTCTTGGCCGGAGGTCAAAAGCTACTCAGAAGTCTAGGTTCGTTGCTAAGAAACGCTATCTCAAGGACAAGGGTCTGGTCCTTCTTTTGCTGAGTGAAGGTCATTGCTTGCTTACCCTTTTTTTATATCTGTCCTCACGGATAGGGTCACATTTCTTCACTCTCTGGAAAGGTACTAAGAGGCTTTAGCTTAACCTGGACCTAAAACTCAAAACTATAGGCTTTAAAAGACATACAGGTTACAAAGTTAGTCTAACCCTTTCAGCCTTACCCGGCCACAGGGGAAGAGGATGCACTCAGTCTTGATGCAACTTGATGTTCTGGGATGGGTTGGTAGTTGGGGAGGGGAACTTCCCTTTTCAAAGGAGTAGGGGAGGGGGAAGAGAGGAAAGAGAGAGGGAGGATGGGACCAGGAGGAGAGAGGAGTGGGGCTACAATTGGGATGTAAAGTGAATTAAAACAAAACAAAGCCTGGTAATATTCCTTACCTCTCTCCCAATTCAGAGTTTTAGAAGTTTCACCAAACCCGTCTGCATTTTTAACCTCCTTAAGGTCAGAAGGAGATGTTAAAAGTTTTGGTTTTCAGGAACAGTGCCTTATAAAACTTGTAAGATGTCAGGAGCGCCTAGAACTTCTACCTACAACTTCTACAAAATAAGGCCCAGCTTGCCACAGGGGCCTCTGGAGAGACACCTGGCCGGCAAGCAGGATTAGCAGCTGACACACTGAGAGCAGAGCAGGCTCCCTGCCGAGAAAATGGATGGTTTTGGTCTCTACAGGAAAGAAAAACATTCCCAGCAGCAACTTCGCATCCTTAAATAATCTCCTATTTGCTTCCAGGAGTTCTGTGGGGAGGAGGAAGAAGTAAACAGGAGAGGAGCAGGATCCCTCCTCCCGCCTTCCCACCTTCTCGTCCTCTCGCAAATGGACCAGCTTGGCTTCAAGGTTGGGAGAAGTTGTTCACAGACAAGAATGGCTCTCAAGCATGCAGAGGTCCAGCAGAAGAAAGAGTTAAGAATGATGTAAGATGTCATTGAGTAGTTCCCCAACTTTCCTTGTGGTTTCGAAGAGAATGGCATGAAGCCCACCATTCAGTTCACAGAACCACACCAAGCCTTCGGTCTGTAAGTTGTTGATCTCTCAGGTCAAGCCAATATTGGCTTTAGTTTAAGAGAGTCTGGTGGTAACTGACGCCAAGATCCTAGGTTTCTAGGGCAGTCTGGCCAGCAGCTATAGAATGCCGACAGCATCTCTGGAGGGCACAGCCAGCAGGCAGATGAAAGCAATGTTTGGAAGACATCAGAAGGGAGAGGGCAGTCACTGTTACCCAAGACCTACCATGCCAGGCCTGTTCTACCTGTATACATCACTTATACCCCAAGCATGAGTGTGATTTTTAGCTTGGCGTGGCCAAGGTCAGTGGAAGCGTATGTGGGGATAATCACACGCATACGCAGGATCGATACACAGAGATGTTGCTGTGTATACCTATCCACATAGGCAGAGCACACTGAGGAGAGATGTCTATAAGAAAATGTGACACCCACGACACAGTATCCTGCACTGAGCATCCATGACAGCTGATCTCCATCGTCAGCTGGGCTAGACTGCGAAACGGCTCGCAAAGTAAAGCTGTACCTTACCTGGCCTCCTCCCGTGTTCCTCGACTTCCTGGCCACCATGCTGTCAGCTGCTCTACCCCACCATGGTGGACTGACAGACACCTCTGGAGCCATGAGACAAAACATCTGTAAGTCCCTAGGTACGTGGGTCACATGAAGGCAAACGTCATACATATTAACCACCATGCTGTCAAGAGCATTGGGAAACACTGTAGAACATGACAAATGTGGCAGAATTGAGTTTTGTTTTGTTTTTTAGACCATGATTCAAAACTGCACGTGTATTCCCGCCTTGACATTCATGTGTGGCCCATATACGTGAGGAAGCGCTGGTGTTCTCCACAGCTGCTCTGGATAGAGGAACCATTAGCAATGCTTAGTTCTCTGTACTTGTCAGCATTTTCTCTTAGTCTGTTATTTTTACGAAAACTACGTATTATTTACATAATTTCAAAGATTTTTTTTTAAAGAAAGACTTTTGAAGTCAGGCGCATCTGAGAAGGGAGACTTACAAGTTCAAACCCAGTCTGGGCCACATAAACCCTGTGTTTAAAAGAAGAATAGTAAATAATAGCTTGGGAGATGGCTCGGTCGCTAACGGACTTACAGTCTAAGCATGAAGACCAGAGTCCAGACCCCGAGACGCCATACGAAAGTCAGTGGGCGGCAGCCACCCACGACCTCCAGAGCGGATGGCTGGCCAGACTAGCTGTCTCGGTGAGGCTGGGTTCAACCGAAGATCCTGCCTCAGCGGGAAAGATGAAGCCCAACTGAGCAAGATTTCTAATGTCAACCTTGGGCTTTACACGTACATGTACACACACACATACATGCTCACCCATACATGAGCAAACATGCACAGGAAAACATACTTATACAGGAAAAAAAGGGAAAAGAAAGAAGGAGAAACGGTTTGATGATAGAATGATGGAGGGAAAAGTATAGAATTGGCTTCTCCATAACACCACAGTCTTCCCCGGGGAAGCTACATATATTCTTATATCAGAGGAACAAGTTTTCTTCTTTTTAGTATTTCACATTTACTTATTTATTGTGGTGTGGTGTGTGTGTGTGTGTGTGTGTGTGTATGGGGAGTGGAAGCGGTATATGTGTGCTGTATGTGTTTGTGTGTATGTGTTGTATATGGTGTGTGTGTGTGTGTGCTGTGTGTGTTGTGTTTGTGTGTGTATAAGTAGGTTCTGTATGTGTGTGTGTGTGTGTGTGTAGGGTGTATATGGTCTATGTGTGTATGTGGTGTGTGTGGTTTGTATGTTTGTGTATGTGGCAGGTGTGGGCATGTCTGTGTTTGTGGTGTGTGTGTTTGTGGTGTGTTTGTGTGGGGGTGGGAGGTATATGTGTGTGGCATGTGTTTGTATGTGTGTGTGTGTGTGTGTTGTATTCGGTATGTGTATGTGATGTGTTATGGGGGTGTGTATGTTTGTGTGTGTGGTGTGTGTGCATGTGTGCGCTTGTGGAGTGTTTGTGTGTATATATGTACATGTGGTGTGTGTGGTGTGTGTGTAGTATGTGTTTGTGTGTGTCTGTGTTGTATTTGATGCATGTGTTTGTGTGTGTATGTGGGGGGATGTGTATGTGTTTGTGTGTGTTTGTGTGGTGTATGTGGTGTGTGTGCATACCATAGTACAGGGTAAGTACAGGGTATGGAGTGAGAGAACACCTAGCCACCTTTCAGCCCCAGAAAATAACATTTTTGCTGAATAACATTTAGCGCTTTCGCCCCTGCTTGGGTTCATAGCCAGATACTTTCCTGAACGGAGTCAGTAATTTTGTCTCCAGGATGTGTCCCCCAACCATACCAGCCATCACCATCCTCAGAGCAGTTGTCAAGAACGCTGTCAGGAAGCCCTCAAGATGGATCCTGTGGACATCCTCTCCGGAAGGACACCACAGGTCATCAGCCCTCAGTGCGCGCTTCCAGGCACGCCTTCCTTCACCTGCATCAAGCTGCGGATGATTCGGCCACGGCTCCACGCAGCTTCCGGGTCTCAGGAGGTGGTAGAGTGGAAAGTTAACTGCAGGGGAAAAGCCCACGTCGTCATCTGTGGGGAGGCATGATCCGTGCTGGGGTGAGATGGTGTGGCTATGTGAGGGTCACCCGTATTTCTGTAAGCAACCCCTCACCCAGGCTCTGTACAAGAACCCAGTAAGCTAGCCAAGTTGGGCAGGGATGGAATCCACACTTAGTTCTCTGTGCCCTATTCGGGTGAGCGGGCAATTGTTCAAATCTCCCCCGGAGGAAGTTCACACAACATCACGCTAGCCTCTGCTGCTGCTGCTCTAAGTCTGACCTTTGCATTCTGTGCGGGAGGCTTCAACAGTAAATACAACACTTCCGTGAAAATGTCACTTACTCAGATGTCACTCACCTGGCCCCCAGAATCTGTAGTGGGATCTTGGGAAGGCCTGTTTCGTTGCGAGGTCTTTTTTAGGAGTCCGTAGATGGGAGCTTGAAAAGCTATTTATGTCTTCCTCGGTGCTCTCACACTCAGTGTGCCAAGAGGACCTCCGTCTAAGTGCAGGCTCTGCTCAGGTGACAACTAATCAAGCCGTAAATTCTGGCTCAGTGGGCAGCTGGAGTCTGTCCTGGGGGAACATTCTGCCTCCACCACATTCTGCTCAGGTCAGAGTGCCCACGGCGTGAAACTGTTAGAAAGGTCCAACACATCTTTACTCCAGCCTTTCAGACCTGAATGGCAGATTCTCTGTTGAGAGGAAGCCATGGGGGAGTAGGAGGAGGAGGGGAAGGGCTGGGTGTTAAATCTGGAAGAAATTGCGCTTTACAGCTGCCCTACTGGTCCGTGTGTAAGAAGCTTGAAAACTCTCCATCTTGACAGGAAATGAACAAATCGGGGGCTGGGGCATTTGCTCTGCAAGCCTGAAGACTTGAATTCGGAGTCCCAGCACTAGATAAGAAGCCAAGCATGGCGGCCAGCAGCCATAATCCCAGTGCTGAGCCTGTTCGGTCCCTGGAGCTAGCACAGCCGAATTGGTGGGCCCCAGGTTCAGTGAGAGACCGAATCTCAAAACAAGGTGGAGAAGGACCGAGGAATATGCCTGACATTAACCTCCAGCCTCCATGTGTGGTGCGCGCGCGCACGCGCGCACGCACACACACACACACACACACACACACACGCAGAACAAACTGAACAGTCAACAACCCTTTTTATACTCACACGGAAGTGAAGCCACTGTGCAAACTACTACCTCTAAGGTAAGCGCAGCAGGTAGATCTTAACACAGAGAGGTGAGCAGCTCTGAGCGCCAGACCCCTGCAGCGCCCGGTTTGGGTGAAGGAAGCCTAACCTGTAACTGACAGATTCCTGAATGCCCCATAGCTACTCGGAATGGAAAACTCCAGGGGAAAGTAGACACAGCAGACCGTGCTTTTGTGAAGTCAACTCACCTCACCGTAAACACAAAGAAAGCTCTCCAGGAGCCTCTCACAGTAGAGGGAGAAAGGAAACTCTTTTGGAAACCCTCCAAACTTCTCTCTTAACATGCTCTGCTCTCAGAAGAAACCAGCTAACCAGAGCACAAACGGCTAGAGTTTCATCAACAACTAACTGGTTTGAGGGACTAGAAATACTCATCTCTAGCCCTTTTAGCTTTCCTACTGCACTGCAGGTCAATAGAACAAGATGCGTGAGAGGTATTTCAGGGCTCTAAAAGATGGGGAGCTATTTCCAGAGGATTGTGGGACTGGAGGGGGAGAGGGTGATGTTTCTGAGGACAGAAGCCAGGCTGCTGGGAAGACAGGGAAGCACTCTACCCCTGATCCATCCCAGCATTTTGTGGGTCTGTAGGATGCTTTTCTTGCACCTTATCACCCTCTTCTTAAGTCTAATTATCATACCAGCACCTTTACCGCGTGCCATGTCCAGCTATCAGGAAATAATTACAAAGGCACGCAAGGTCAAAAATGATAGTTTTAGGTAGATGAAGGAAGTCCTTGTTTCCATCCCCAGCAGAAACCATGTCTGTAATCCCAGCACCCAGCGGTAGAAGTAGAGGGATGTGGTGGGTTTGAATAGGTATGACCCCCATAGACTCATGTGTTTGGATGCTTAGCTCATAGGAGTGGTGCTATTAGGAGGTGTGGCCTTGTTGGAGTAGGTGTGGCCTTGCTGGAGAAAGTGTGTCACTGGGGGGGAAGGGCTTTAAGTTTTTCATATGCTCAAGCTATTCCTAGTGTGATAGTCTCCTTCTGTTGCTTGTAGATCAAGATATAAAACTCTCCTCCCCTTCTCTAGGGCCATGTCTGCCTGCACACTGCCGTGCTTCCTGCCATAATGACAATGGACTGAACCTCTGAACTGTACGCCACCCCCAGCTAAATGTTTTCTTTTACAAGAGTTGCCTTGGTCATGGTGTCTCTTCACAGCAATAAAGTACAAACTAAGACAAGGGATAGTAAGTTCAAAGTTGTCCTTGGCTACATTTCAGTTCTGAGTCAAGCCTAAGCTGCACAAGACTTATGTTTTTAAAAGAACAGTTTGAGGAGAGCCAGTAAGCCTCAGGACCAGACACGTCAGGGATGTTGGCATCATCAGACAGGGATCGTTAAATGGCTACGTGAAGTGAACAGCCAACATGAAAAGCCAAAGACTGTCAAGACTGGAGCGGAAGTGAAGAATGCCTTTGATGGGCAGCTCTTTGGTGACGAGACGCAGCAGAGGAAAGTGTCCACAAGCCTGAGTGCATCTCAGTGGAATCCAAACCGAAACACAAAGGGAACAATGAACAAGGCGGCTAGAAAGGAGATGGCGTCTGCATAATGGGGATACCAGAAAGCTAAGAATGAGGACAGAAGAGGAGAAATGTTTGAAGCAAGAGTGACTTGGACACCCCTACCCCCAACAAAAAAATATTATCATCAGAAAGCAAACTCCAGATCTGAGGAACTCAGGAAACATCAAGCAGGAGAAATGCAAAAACAAAAAGAAGTAAGCAAGCAAATGCTACACCCAGGCTTATCATTTTCAAACAACAGAGAATCAAAGGTGGGGAGAAAAATGATGAGAGGGGAGGGGGAAATGGCATCCATTCAGGATCAAAGCCAGAAGACATCCTGGTTTTCAGAAACTCTATAAAAAAAAAAACATGACAGGATGATGTGTTTAGCACATTGAGAAACACACATACACACACACACACACACACACACACACAGCACCAACCTACTCTCCTATACCCTGGGAAATTAATTCTCTTTGGAAAAGGAACAAAACATAATTTCTCAGGTAAACAGAGATACAGGGAATTTGTTGTCAGATCTGCCTTGCAATAAATGCTTAAGAGCACTTCAAAGAGAAAGAAAACAGTACAGAGAAGAAACTCAGAGCTACAGGAGCACTGAGGACAAAATAAATAAACACAGAATAATGTCATTTTTCTCATTCTGAATTGTCTTAACAAATAGATGTGGGTTTTTTTTTTTTGAAATATTAATAGCAGCAACTCATCCAATTGCATATGCTTAATTATATGTCATACACATTTGTGCTTATGTCTGTGTACAATGACACATAGCGGCCCATGCCCAGTAATCCCAGCAGTGAGCACTCGGGGGTAGGAGAACCCAGAGTGTAGGACCCGTTTCAGGTTCATACAGCAAGACCCTGCCTGGAAACAGTAAGGGCCAGAAGGCATAGCTCACTGTTAGGAAAGCTCGCCCAGCACCACCAGCCCTCAGGTCAGTGCCAGCACTGCAAACAAACAAACAAATAACAGCAAGAAGAAATTTAGGGGTAAAGAAGCATACTTCTCAAAAAGAAATGATAATGTTTGATAATAGTTCATACAAATACGCCCAACCTGAAGGTCAAATAACGTGAGGCAAAATCTGGCAGACTGCCAGAAGAAATAGCTGCATCTAGTTGTATAAGCAGAGGTTTCAACACCTTCTATTCACGGAGGAGCAGGTCAAGCAGGCAGAAAATGTGAGAGGGCGTAGCTCTACTCGGTCATACTATGTTAACCAATGCGAGTGGGCCCCTATTGGCTACCTTATCCAGAAAAGGCGGAGTCCGTGTGCTTCTCACATTCGTGTGCAAAGTCCGCTGAAACAGACCGCACTGTGAGCCATAACATGCTACTCAGCAAATCTAAGGGTAGAGACTGCCCTCAGTATGGTGACAACGAGAGGTGACTCGGCGGGTAGGGCATCTGCTGCACGAGGCTGGGGAGCAGAGAGAAGTGGGGCCCCAGTCAGTCTAGCCAGCTCCAGGTTCCGTGTGACAGCCTGTCTCAAGACGGAGAAGTGACGGGGAAAGACGCCTTATGCTAACCACAGCTCAGCACCCATGCCCACGCAGCAGAGAGCACCTTTCCGGGCACATACGTGTACACCTTTCGTGTACACACATGCACACACGCACACACACACACACACACACACACACACACACTAAATCAGTAATAGAAAGATAATAGAAAAAGAAAAAGCCCAAACACAAATACTGTTTTCCCAGGGTGAGGTCCCCCCATGGCACCTGAGATGCCCGGACTCCCAGGATTTCCCCAAATGAGAAAAACTCAACAGCATGATTTGTGGTAGTGGGGGACTACATTAGATGTTTTCCCCACAAATAATATTAATTTTTGAAAGGATCTCCAAATACTATAAATTGTATGCCCACAAGTGTGTTAACCTACATGAAACAGACCAAGTTCTTGAAAAATAAATCTGCCAAAATTAAACCAAGAAAAGAAAAAAAGAAAAAAAAAAAAAGCCACCATCTGGACTTTTCAGTACCGAAAACTGATCTCAGAAAAACCCACATTCCAGACAGGCGCTCTTCCACTGGACTGTGTCCGCAGCCCACCAACCCTTTAAAAGTAAGTTTTAAACACACACACACACACACACACACACACACACACACCGCAACGTTTCTGCCAGGATTGCATCAGCTCTGGCAATAATATGATTAAAAAAACAGCAACAGGTAACAACATTTCGGGCCAGTGATTTAACCTCTGCCAACCTCAGAGCCCCCATCTGCCCAACGGGGACAATTGTTCCCCTGTTATGTTTTGAGTATTGAGACTAATATATAAACTATTCAGAACCCGATCAAGCCTTGGCAATAAAGGCTTTTCATCACAAGACTGTAAACCGTGTTTTATGCTGCCCAGCTTCATATTTTTTAGAGCTTCCTGTGTTTGTAAGGCAAGGGATATGTTTGGTTTTTTTGTTTTTATGCGATGTGAAGTACTCTTGGCCTTCAGGAAGATGGAGATTTCAAACCTGTGTCATTGTGGAATAGTCGAGAGCTCTTCAAGGCCTAGGGACGTGAGGGCTAGAGTCCCCCTTTGGGCAGAGTTTGCTGTGTGTTGGGACCTGGGAACTGCTTGAAAGAGCTACAGAGAGGCAGAGGACAGACAGCCCAGCATGCTTCTTCAACCAATTTATGTTTTCCTAAGAATCCAAGCATGACTCGGGTGTGTGCAGTTCTTGCTAACGTCACCACTTACCCGTCACTCTATCCCTCTGTTTACTCAGCCACGCTTAATTGGATGACACAAGATGGGAACAAGTTTTTCAAAGCCACCGTTCTCTAATCAGTAGTCTTCTTCAACCTAAGGTGTCCATCTCTGTTTTATTTCTAATCAAAGCTTCAACAGAACTCACTACCCCTGTGCCTGTCTTGTCTTATTGGAACCTTTGTTGCCATCTCTCAAAACCACCATGTCATGAGAACAGAGCCACCATTTACTGAACACCAGCTCCGCACAAAAAACCTTAAGCTCAGACGAATGCACAGAAGCGAAAGGTCTGAGTTCCTGTCCTCTGGGACTTTGCAACCCCAGTGGGAGAGAGACAAAATACGTGTGCATGAAGTGGTTAGGTCACAAGCAAAACAACGGGTGTGCGTGAACTTGTCAGTGCCACGGCTCCCATCCCTTCAAGCAGGCCGCACGCTCCCTTTTCCGGCAGCCGGTACAGTTCACTGCACGGCACAGATGTCGACAGATGTTCGGCGACATCAGCTGAATGGCACGGAGATGACAGCAGACAGCGTAAGTACTGAGAGACAGCTGGAGAAGTTGAGGGTGGTGGCACACACCTGTAATCCCAGCACTGGGGAGGTTGGGCCACAGGATGGAGGGCTCAGGGCCACCCTGAGCTACACAGCAAGACTGTGTCAAGAGACCCTCTTTCCTCACCTTCCCCTCACCTTTAACACTTGCTCCTTTCTAGCACATTGTCATTCTTTTATCATTTTTCTTCCCCCCCTACAAGTGAGTGTTCCAAGGTCTAAGCACTTGACTGTTTCATTCACTGTATAACTGTAAGACATAGGCTGGATAGGCGGCACCATAAGAAATGCCTTTGGGTGGGTGGATGGATGGATGGATGGACGGACGGATGGATGGGAAAGTGACATTTTGGCCATAACTTAAAAGTGGTTATATCAACACATATGAAGTTCCTGAGTCTTGGTGAATTTTAGAGTTGGGATTAGTGGCCACAAGACAAAATAGTGTCAGGGTGTCTGTGGCCACTTTGTTTATTGTAATGGAGGACTAGAAACTATCTAGTCTCTTCTTTTAGAAGAAAATAGTTATTTTCAGTATGTCACCTCTAATAACATCTCTATAATGGAATACCATAAACCACTAAAAACAGCGGCCCCAATCTATATTGTTTTGTTTGTTCACTGGTGTGTGTGTGTGTGGTGTTGGTTTGTTTTTGAAAGGGTTTACAGAGACCCAACAGGCAGGCGGCTGGATGGAGGGCAGCATTTTCATTTTCTTCTATAAATTTTTCATATTGCCCAGAGTTTGAAAATAACAATACTCACCATGCACTGATTTAAAATCGGGAGGGAAAAGGCGTGTCCTGGGGATTCCATCCTGCAACAGTGCCAAGAGGGCAAAGACCTGTCTGCCCTGTGCAGTCCTGGGCTATCTCCTTCCCTGTAGCTTCCCAGGGGCACCTCTGTGACATAAATTACAGCTGACCATAACTGACCCAGCCAGCGTAGGCGTATCGATTTCAGATAGCGGTCAAATGTAATAGCCGGCACATCATGTAGGTTTATGTGTCTCTTCTGCTGAAAACTGCTGGGATCGCCAACTGGCCTCCCATCAGTGAAAACCCTGAGGCCAGCAGCAGCATAGACAGTGGAAAGCAGGAGAAGATGAGGTTCTGCAGGCAGGAAACTGACTTTGAGCAAAGCCTAAATTCTCTCACTTCAATTTTCTTGTCCCCTCAAAACAGTATTAATACATCTTTTAAAACTGGGAATCTTGACACACACTGGCCATCCAAGCACTCAGGAGGCTAAGGAAGGTTGGTAGAAAGTTGGTAGACAGCCTGACCTATAAGCTATATAGTGAGTCCTGAGCCAGCCTGGGCTATAGAACAAGAACTGTCTCAGAACACACACACACACACACACACACACACGAGCAAGTACTTGACCTCATTATAAAGAATACAGGAGACAACATGAAATTATAAAATGTCTAGGCAGCCCATGGCACACAGGAGGGGCTCCATCAATGCTTACTTACTCTTTTATCGAGGGCGCCTAAAGGATTATTAAGCAAAAAGAAGAGGGACAGCCTATTGTGCTCCCCCTAAGTGACAGACGCTCTCCCGGATGCGTGCCTGGGTTGTGTCCTCGTGGCCCAGCATCACAGTGCAGGTAGCCACTGCTAAGCTGATGCCTGCGGAGCCTGTGTGTCCTGCCTGAGACCGTGGCAACGTGCAGCAGAACAGTGTTTGAGTTCAAGTTCACGTGCTTCCAGAGCTCACCTCTGCGGATCGTATTGAAGTTGTTCTTAATGGGAGGAGTCTGAGGGCCTGTCAGTTCCCAGGGGATAGATGCCACCCCTGCACATAGGTGCGGTCAAAGTTCAGACTGACTTTCATCATGCATGGAGTTCTCTCCGGTAGTTCCTCTGGGGACTGCAGCTGAATAAATCATACAACGCTAAGAGGAGCTCGCCCAAGTTGAGGGAGTGTGTCGTGGCTTGCTCTATATCATGCTAACTGTAGGGTGTAGGTTATTGTATTAACTTCTCTGTCCCTGTGATAAAACACCAGGACAAAAAGCAAGCTCTGGACGAAAGGGTTTATTTCAGCTCATAGTTTTAATCTAACACGAAGGGAAGTCCGGGTGGGAGCCTGGAGGCAGAAACCAAACAGACGGAGGCTGTGGAGGGGTGCGTAGTGGCTTGCTCAGCCTGCTTTGTTACACACGGAGAGCCACCTGCCAGAGAGGCACTATCTACAATAGGCTGCGACAGCCCACCTAATCATTAGTTAAGGAAATGTCCCACAGACCTGCCTCCAGGCAATCTGATGGAAGCATTTTCTCAGTTGAGGTTCCCAGGGCTGAGGAGGAAGGTCTCCAGAGGCCTGGAGATAGCAGAAGAGGAGGAGCCTGACACCATGGTTTGGCCCTGAGAAAGGGGAATCTCTAGTAAGTTGAAAGCAAGCAGCAGAGTCAGGTCAGAGAAAGGAGCTCTCTGCAAGGAAGGGATGGCCCAGCCAGATGCATCAAAAATTTGAAGGAAGAGTTAGTCACTACTCAAGGGACACTTCTCAGACCTCTTGTGACTGAGGTTTGCCGAGCAATACTGTTACAGCATTGAGCAAAATTTCTTCTGCAAAAGGAAAGGCTATTATCAGATTATAAACACACAAAGGAGCTGGGCAGGGGTGGCGCACGCCTTTACTCTCAGCACTCAGGAGGCAGAGGCAGGTGGGTCTCTGAGTTCAAGGCTAGCCTGGTCTACAGACTGAGTTTCAGGACAGCCAGGGCTACACAGAGAAACCCTATCTGGGAAAACTAAAATAAATAAATAAATAAGACAAAAAACACACAGGAGAGCTTAAAATGTGAATTAAATTCACTACAAAAAATTTATAATACTGCACTTCAGTGTTTCTCATTACTGTACAGTATTCGCTATAAACTATGAGACTACTTCTGTAACGTACTCTGCACACAGGCAGGCTTTCTCAAAGATCAGAATCAAGGCAGAGTGACCCAAAAATACAGACTATATCCAGGCGTGATGGTTCATATCTGTAATTCCAGCATCAATAGACTGAGGCAGGAGGATTGCCATGAATTTAAGGACAGCCTGAGCTACAGTCAACCCCTGTATAAAAAAAAAAAAAAAAGTCAAGAGCTAGGGAGGTGGCTCAGTGGTTCAGAGCATTTATTGTTCCCCCAGAAGAAGGAATTCCGTTCCAGAAACCCACAGAAGGTAACACACTACAACCTTCTGTAACTCCAGCTCCAGGGGATCCAACACCCTCTACAGACCTCCGAGAGCATGCACACACAAGCACACACACACACACACACACACACACACACACACACACACACGCACGCACACACACACGCACGCAGAGAGACAGAAAGGGAGAGAGACAGAGACAGAGTAATATTTGGTTCTGTTGGTAAAATGCTTGCCATGAAAGCATGAGGACTTAACTCTGAATCCCAAACACCCACTTACAGGCTAGATATGGCAGCCTGCACCTGTAACCTCAGGGGAACGGTGGAAACCCATCCTGGGGACTCCCAGATCAGCTAGCACAAGTGAGTTGTAGGTTCCAAGGGAAACCCTGTCTCAGAAACTAAGGTGGAGGGACCGAGGGTAGCTCAGAGGGGAAGAGCGCTTGCTCTGCAAGAATGAGGACCAGAGTCTGAGACCCTCACATCCATATTAAAAGCCAAGCTGAGGTTGTTTGAATGAGAATGGTCTCCATAGGCTCATATGCTTGAACACTTGGTCAGTTGGTGGAACTGTTTGGGAAGGATTAGGAGGTGTGGTTTTGTTGGAGAAGATGTGTTACTGGGTATGGGCTTCAAGGTTTCAAAAGCCCACGCTAGATCCAGTCTTCCTCCCTCTCTGTCTCCCTTCCTCCCTCCTTCCTTCCCTCTCCATCCCTCCCTTCTCTCTCTCTCTCTCTCTCTCTCTCTCTCTCTCTCTGCTTCCTGCCATGATGATCATGAACTAACCCTCTGAAACTGAAAGCAAGCTCTCAATTAAATGCTGTTTTATATGAGTGGCCTTGGGTAAAATGGTGTGGAAGACACAGGTTGAATTGGTCATCTTCCCTCCCACCCCACCCCGTGTGTGTGTGTGTGTGTGTGTGTGTGTGTGTGTGTGTGTGTGTTATATCATCAATGTCTTCAGGATACCTGTATGTGACATGAGTCTACAGATACATGAACCAAACGGGCACGCATGTGGTAAATTGAAGTAAAGCTTGGTTTTGTTTCTTAGTTTTAGATCAGGTGTGAGCGGACATCCTGGTATCTCCTTCCTCCTTCCCTGCTGACATTTTCAGGGACGCCCTCTCCCCGCCCTGGGACAGCAGAGGCTTTGTCATAGGCACAGGGGCACTTGGAGCCCAGGTCTGTGAGTAGATCTGTAGGCTGTCGGTTCTTCAGTGGCTCCGGTTACCCACAAAGAAACCTCAACGCCCCCACCATGGTGTCAGCAAAACTTCTTTGGGATGACTCTAGGAGCCCAGGCGGTGCTCAGGGCTCTCCATCACACCCTGTAGCCCCCAGGGTAGGTTGCTAAACCCACCTCTGGTCATTGTAAACAGAAACTCTGGCTGCAGACTAAAACGCTTCCCTGAGATGTCTGTTCATCAGACCATGAAAGAAACAGACAAAGATACTCATAGGTGAGACAAAGAGAAAAAGCAGGACATTCTCCCCCACGGCACTTATGATGCACCTCCTATCTCCCACCTCTGTGCCATGGCACACACCAGGCCAAGCCCCAAGAACTGAATTTTTGTGTATGTCTCCTTCGCTAGGGTTAGGGACACACACACACTCACACACAGGGTGGGAGGAAACGGGGAAGGGGAGTCTTCCAGAACCTCCCGGAATAGGAATGTAGCTCAGGGACAAAACGCTCGCCCTCCGTGCATAAGACCTTGAGTTCAAACTTCAGAGCCACACATACAAGAGCTACCTAGACCTAGGAAGGTAGCTCAGCGAAAGTATGCTTTGTCAAACATGAGCGAGGTCCCAGGCTCTACACCCAGCAATGGGAGGAAAAAAAAAATGTCTGATCCCTTATGAAATGGTAGGTTCCTTAAGGCAAGACCAGTAAAGCTTTGCTGCCTGGAAAATAGTAAGTGCTCAATAAATGTTGTGAAATGAATGAATAAAAATCACCTGTGAGGCTCAAAGGAGTGACCAGAGGTAAAGTGCCCGGCAGAGGGTAATTACTCATAAGCACACATTATTATTAAGTAATGAAACTGCTCATCGAGAAATTTTATTACACTGTGCAATAGTCCCGTGGTAAACTGAAAAACCGTACATAAACTTATGGTTTTGGGTTCTATTTGCAGAATAGAAGCTAACTGGAGAAATAGTGTTGAACCCGCATAGGCCCCTTCCCACCCTGCACAGCGAGAAAGGGATTGGGCCACCGGCTGACTGTACTCGGGGAGTCATTTTCCCGAGAATGCGTGCTACCCAGGTAAGATGCAAGATGCACAGCTTCCTTCTTCCTCTTCCTCTTCTGCCTCCCCACCCGACTCTGGAAGCATCCACACAAAGGCTGGGGATCCACCCGGCGCTGCCGCACAGGCTGTTCACTGCCGTTCTTGATTGTCTTGCTTCCTGGCCCACTGTAATGTGAACAGCCCTCGTGGGCTGCATCTTCTGAAGCCAGGAGCCAAGGCGCCGAGATAAATCTTCCCTCCCTGAGGTTGTCACCAGGTACTTGTCACGATGACACAACAATATCTCACAGGGGCCTTTCCCCTGGCTTTACAATTTAAAGAATTGTTCTTAAGACAGGCTCTAATGTATCTAAGGTCGGCTTTAAATCACCACGTAGAACGGCCACCTTGCACTTCAGATCTTCCTGCCTCCACTTCCCAAGCGTCAGCAACCCAGATCTGGGAGCAGAAAGACATCCTCGGGGCGCAGAGTGTCTGTGACTAAACAAAACACTTTCTCCAGCTGGAAAACCTGCACATCTTAAAGAAACAGAACAGCTAGAAATAACAGCTCATGCTTCTAATCCCAGCCCTTGGGTAGCTGAGGCAAGGGGATGCTGTGAGTTTACGGCCAGCCTGTGCTACACAGTGAGTTCCAGGCCAACCGGATAATATCGAGGGGGAATTGTCTCCAAGAAATAAAACCAGAGCTCTGGAGAGGTGGCTCAGCTGCTGGGAGTGCTTGCTGTTCAACCAAGAGGAGCAGAGTTCAGATCCCAGCATCCATGTCTGGCAACTCACAAATGCCCATAACCACAACTCCAAGGGATCTGGCACCCTCTCCTGACCTCCACAAGAATCATTTTCACACATGTGTACACACATTAAATAAAATAAATGATTAAACAACAACAAACAACCCCTCCAAAAAAAGTACATTTTGGGGCCCCTAATAAAGGGTTCCTCATTGGTTAGCAATGAAGACCTCTTTTGTCCAACCACTTCCAGTCTAACCATCCACCAGTCCATGCATTTAACCATCCATCCATCTATCCATCCATCCATCCATCCATCCATCCATCCATCCATTTATACGGCCACCTACCCATCCCACACATGAACTATCCAACCACCCATGCATCCAAATATCCCACATCCCTGTCTCCCTTGCCCCCTGTGTGCCTAGCTTTGTAAGTGCTAAAGATACCATAGTAAACAAAACGTAAAACTCCCTTACAGGAGTTCACATTCCAAATAAAATAGTAAGTAAAACAAACAGCGTTGTGTGAATATAAATGCAAACGAAAAATAAAGACAAAAGAAATAGGAGATTGGTGGCTTAGAGGAGGGCTACACGTGTTCAAACGGTGGTCAGTTGAGACAGGAGGTGCCTGTGGCAGGAAGGAGTGAGCTGCAGACACCTCAGCAGAAGAGGATTCTGAGCCCAGTTGGGTAGGACCTGCAGGCTCCACAGAGGTGGCTTATGGTCTGGGTGGGAAGAGAATACAGGGGGGAAAAGTGGGATGATGTGACCCAGTGGGAAGAGATCTTAGGTAATGACCTGCAGAAATGCAGGTGAGATAGGCCGAGGACACACGCGCTATGGACAAGGTAGTGACAGGTAACTGGTTAGTTTGCCCGAGGGAAAGTTTCCCTCGGGAGCCCTGGCTCTTCTGGGGCTCACTGGGTAGTTCAGACTGGCCCTCCAACTTTTAAAGACATTTGTCTCTTAGCCACCAGAGCAGCCGGGTTATAGGTGTGAAGCACCAAGCGTAGCTGGATTGTTTGTTTTGTTTGTATGAGACAAGGGCCTCGAAATTGCCAGGCGTCCAAGAGTGACCTTGAACTTCTGACCCTTCTGGCTGCACCTCCTGGACTCTGAGAGTTCAGACCTAAAGCACACACCAGGCTTTAGGCTGTGCTGGGAATCAAACTCAGAGCCTCCTGCATGCTGGTTAAATACTCCAACTGAGCCACATCCTCAGTCCCTGGATATGGGAATCTTGGTGATAATTAAATGTAGTGGTGAAGAAAAAAAAATACCCTTCAACTGGAGACTTTAGATAAGAGTTCTTTTCAGAGCTTGGGAATATTCTGCTCCTCTCAGCTTTTGCCCTAAACCAATGCAACTCTTCTAAATTTATCCTTTCTTTTTTAACATTGCTTGAAGCATGCATTTCTTGAAAAGTAAGTGTATTCGAAGCTTTCAGATACATTAACAGTACATAAAATATATGATGTGTGCGATTGTGCAATGGATATCAATCTTTAAAAAATCCTGGCTTCCCACAGAAATTCTATCAGTGAAATTAGAATTGCAATCTTGCTCCTCCTCGGTTGTCTGACTAAGGATTCGTTTAAGCCGTGGGCTTGCTTTCAAGAGCCCTATAAACATTTTACATACCTACTCATATATTACCAAAGCCATTTTGAATTCAGCCTACAGTAAAATTAATTACCGTGTCATGAGCCTGCCACATTTCAAGAGAAATCATAAATATTTACTCAGGCCCGATTCAATGTCACTTTGAAATGAAACAATACGGGCAGCAAATTTCATTGTATTACCATGCTTTCTGCAGTTGCGAGAGGTCCACAGGAAAACACACCCATAAAGTTTTTAGAAGACTATTTTTCAATAGATAGAGAAGATAGTAAATCAACATTCATATCGCTTCAGAAACCCATAGCCCCACGAAGCCCATATGCTCCCCTAGCTCCTCCTGGCTGGAACAGGAGGCTGGCAGCCACAGAGGCAGAAGCCCAGCCTGGCAGTGAGAAGCAGCAAGGCTTCGGGAGTCTGGAGGGAGGAAGCAGGAAGTAAGGGAGAAACCCGGAGTGTGGCAGGAAGTGAGGTCCCAACAGGGCATCTGTAGAGGTGCTACAGCCTCAGGCTGGGGAGCTAGGACCCTAATGCAGCCTGTACCCAGAAATCAAAGCCCAGAGCAGGCAGAGCCCTGTCAGCAGAGCACACTAGACAACTGGGCCCCCATCTGGCTCCACCATGTGGACATTTTGTGACACTGGACAAGGATTTTTTTTCTTTTTCTTTTTCTAATTCGTTTAAAATTCTTTCTTCATCTCAGCTCTCTGCATCGAAAGACAGCTCCTTCTGGCTGGAGACGTGTGCCAGTTGGTGGAGTGCTCGCCTAACACACCCAAAGCCCTGGGTTCCATCTCCAACGTGCAGAGACCAGACATAGTGGTGCACGCAGAGGAGCAGGCGAGAGAAGCAGGCGCTCAAGGCTACCCTCGGCAAACTTGCTACACAGTGCGTTCGTGTCAGCTTCGGGGAGGTGAGGATGTGGTGAAAGTTTAATGTAAGAGGCTTAAAATGCACAGTAGGTACACACACGTGAGAGCACACACACATACACAGAGTCTTCATGCCATGTAAAACTTTGTATACAGATACAGTATAATAGTGTGTTTACACACATGTACATACACCTAACCCCAACACACACAGTGATTTGTCCTCTGTAGCTGCAGATTTCACATTCCTAAAGTTGATCAATACAGATTTTAAAATATTAAAAAAAAAATCATGTGCAGACATTTTTCTTGTCATCATTCCCTACGCAACACAACACATTGGGTCTTAGGCTAATGTAGAGGCCATTGAGAGTATTCAGAAGGGCCGGGCAAAGTGTCACACAGCTGTAATATTAGAGTGGCGAGGATTGGAAGAATTTTAAGGCCAGGCTGGTCTACACAGGTAGACCCTAACTAAATCAGTAAATACATGTATCCAGCAGGATGTTTGAGTTACATGTATATCATGTTATACAAGGTCTTGGGTATCTGTGGTTTGGGGTGTCTTCGGGGATCCTGAGGCAAACCTCTGAGGATACCAAGGAATAACTGTCTAACACATACAATTAATTCAAGTAAAAAACTTGACTTTTGGGCTTGTGGCTCACAGCTGCAAGCCCAGCACCCAGGAGGCAACAGGACTAGAGCTAGTTTGGGCCTCCACCTCTGTTACCTCACCACTCTACCTCAACTCTCTGGAGAAACTAATGGCAGTCTGGGGTTGCTGTGGATTAAGATGAAGGGATTGCTCCAAGACACATAAGAATGTAGACAGGTGTCTCCTGCCCCCCCCCACCCCCGGGGAGGGGGTCTCCACAATTCCGTTACTGCTCTCTGCCTGCCTAGTTTGCTTAGGCTTCATGGCCCTGGATCCCGGCCTGGAGTGGAGGCATTCACACTGGTCCAGCCTCATGTGGAACCTCACAGCCTCTCCTGGGCAGCCTCATGAGGAAGCGCATGAGCTTTTACGTGGCTGGGGCTGAAATGTGTAGGTTGAACTTGCCCGCGCTGATAATTTTGGTCTTTGTGCGCTGTGCTGGGATGACTAAAGTCATAGCTGAAAGAGGCCGTGAAGAGGCTGCCGGGCGGTAAGCTAGGAGGTTAGGTGTGGGGGAGGCAGCTCGGGGCAGCCAAACATGTTTCTCTCACTTTTCTGCTTCCTCTTTTAGCCGAAGAAGGCTTATTGTGCTGTCTCCTCCCCTCCAAGGACAAGGAGACAGCGCATTTAAATGAAAAGGGAAAAATCTCAAGGTTGACGCACCCCTAAAATTTAGGTCCACAGAGAGCTATGGCGCCTCAGCTGCTCTTTCACACTCTATTCCCTAAGTTGAGTAGAAAATATATCAGTAATTAATTTTTGTCTGTCCTTACACACACACGCACACACGCACACACACACACACTCGGCTGCTTCGCTGAGACACAGTTTATATGTTGTACAATTCTCCGTTGTAAGAGCCTGGCTTGATGACTTTTAATTTATGTGGTTATTCAGCCATCACCATCCAGTTCCAGAGCAGTCTGGGAACTTCAAGGAGCAGCGCTGTGCCCTGGTATAATTCATACCCACTCCGTGCCCAGCCCCAGGCAAACACTGATCGGCTCCCATTTATATGCCCTCGTTTTGGTCTGTCTGTTTTGTTGAAATGGAGCTTCCTGTCTGGCTCTTTCCCTCCGAGCGGCGGTTTTGAGGGTCCCACACGCCATCACACATCTCCAGGTGGTGCCCAGGATGAGGCTACACCATGCTTTGTTCATCTCCTCACCAGCTGACGAGCTCCTGGGTTGTTCTATGGCCTCTTTCTAAACTGTCCAGGGATAGGCTCTTGGCTCATTCCTTTGAGGATACCTTCCCTTTCTTTCTGCCAATGATACTCCTTCAGGTCCAGGTCCTTTGAAAAACAGCCCCTCCCGGAGCCCTACGAAAGCACAGCCTCTCCCAACACATCCACAAAGAACCTACCCCCTCATGATTGCACACGTCTCGCTCGAGGTAAGCCAGTGCTTGGAATGTCAACCATTCTTGTTCCAGTCCCCAGTGCCAGGAAACAACGTGGCTCAGCTGCTGTGAGCACAGCGCCATCATCTTCTTTTGGGTTAGAACGTAGAACTAGAGTGTTTGTAGGTTACAGCCCAGCATTATTCAACACACACACACACATAAGACCAAGACTCTGAGAGCCAGGTGATCCTGGCCCATCACACCAGCACTGAGGGAACACACATACCCTGAGTGGACCCTCAGGGAGAGCAAGAATGAGGAGCAGGCCCCCTGCACTCCCCTAAGGAACAGTGTATACCAACCGTGTCTGCTTATTCTGCTTTTAGCCAACGCCAGCCCAAGAGCTCTCCTGCAGAGGGACAGAGTGCTGTCAGTAAGGAGCCTGAGGTACCTCTAATGAGAAATGCATCACCATTAGCGGTTAAACACACACATGCACACAGACTCTGCCTCACATCAAATGCCACCAACTAGGTGTCAGGCACCTGCCAGGTGCTGAGACAGGACGAGGGCAGTCTTAACTGGCTTCACGGATGAGCAGAATACCCAATGGGGGACAGACGTGAATGCATCCCTGTAGAAAAGGCCTCCCTGTGCCCTACAGGAAGTGCCTCGTAAACATGGAGGAGGAGAGAAGAGCGGCAGAGGAGATGGCGTTTCCCCTAGGCCTTAAAAAGGAACAGCTTGTCCGACAACAGGTAGAATAGTTCAAGACGCCGGGTCACCATTGGGAGTGAAGCTGCACCCAGCCAAGGCAGCCCTGGTTTTCCCTGTGCCGCAGCCTTTCTGAGACCTGTCAAGAAGCCCCAGGAGGCAGACTCTGGCCATTCACGGTGAGCCAGGCCCTCCAGTGGCTTAGCCACGTGTGTTCGAAGCCAAGCCAATTGGCAACAGAAAAATGGGAGACCGTTAATAATTAATTAATAATGGCTGCTACTCAGCCAGCCTAGCGGAGTGACTCCTGTGAGGATGCGCTCCCTGAATCCCAATGATTGTTCAGGGCAATGGTTCTCAACCCTCCTAATGCTGCAACCTTTAATACAGTTATGGTGACCCCCAGCCTTTGCTGCTTCGTAACTGTAATCTTGAATCTAATGTAAATGTCTGATAATCACAATATCTAATATGTGAGCCCCGTGAAAAGGTTTTTCCATCCCCTAGCCCCTTCCCAAAGGGCTTGCGACCCATAAGTGGAGAGCCTCTGACTTAGTGACTATAGACATATTTCGTGTACCCTAGAAGCAAAGCCAAGCCAGCGGCCCGGATGGCAAGCACTCCAGCTCATAGGCCATGTGCTTCTCCACCTCAGCTTCTAACCCCCGAGGTTGGGAGTGGCTGACTCCGCCTAAGCACGGAGCCTGGAGCACGTGCCTCCACCAGTTCCCTACCAAAAGTCCGCTGAGACGCTTCAGCGTCTGCAACAGTGCAAAGACGGAGAATGCAGAGGGGAGCCAACAGCCAAGACGCCCATGAACCGAAGGAGGCGTCGAGCAAGGCGGGGGTCCGGAAGAAGCGGGCAGGCGTCCGAGGCTGGTCTCTTAAGGAGGGTCTGGAACGGCAGGTGCCAGGTGCCTGTGAAGACAGAAAGAAAGGTGTACGCTGGGCAGAGAAAAAGCCAGGTGGCTAAAAGAAGCCAGTAGACCATCCTATCTTCCCACACCCCGCCAAGCAGCCGCCTGTAGAGAGGGAATGGACTCAGTCTCCCACGCCTGGGAGCCGCAGCTGAGGATGCTGTTAGCCCCTGCTACTGACAGCAGGCGTTGAATTGGTTTTGGTGGCTGGGGCAGAAGAGAAGTTGTCTTAAAACAGTGTGGTTCTCAACCTTCCTAAAGCTGCGACCCTTTAATTCAGTTCCTCATGTTGTGGTGACCCTCCCCAACCATAAAATTATTTTGTTGCTTTCTTATGACTGTAATTTTGCTACTGTTTTGAGCCGTAATGTAAATTTTTGGTATGCAAGAGATCTGATTTGCGACCCCAAAGGGGTCGTGACCCACAGGTTGAGAACCGCTGTCTTAAAAAAAAAAAAGTTGAACTAGCGTTGTGGTTTATGGATAAATCATTTGCCTGGGATATCAAGGTTCTGGGTTCAATCCCCAGCAGAGCAAATAAATAATAACCAATAAAAACAATAAACAAAATCTGAGGTTCAAGAAAAAGAAAAATAACTTGAAGTCCATAATCATGAACGTGTCAGCACACTAGCGGCCAGAGGGATGGCTCAGCGGTTAATACAGGCTGCTCTTGCAGGAAACCTTGGGTCAATTCCCAGCACCCACAAGGCACCCCACAATCGCCTGCAACTCCCGTTCCAGGGGATCTGACACCCTCTCCTAACTTCTGGCTCCTTGCCTTCATATAGTCCACATGAGCTCACACACACACACACACACACACACACGAAAATAAATTGGGCAGCTTTTAACTCCAGAAAAGAACAAAGAGATTAAAAAAAAAAAAAAAGGCCCTATAAATGACAATAAAAGCATGTTTTAAAGAAATGTGGGGAGCGGCCAGGTGTTTCAATGTGTAAGTGGGAATGCTGCCTAATGACATCACCCTGAAAGCCTGAGTTCAGTCCCTGGAATCCACATAAATTGGAAGACCTCCAACCTCCACATATATGTATGGTGTAATGAACACACACACACACAGTTTAAGTTTTTAAAATTAAATGTGAAATTCCAAAGTACCTAACATAGTTGCAACTGCCTACAGAAGGAAAGATTATGTTTTAGTGTGAAAGAACCCCGTTGCACAGATCTCTAGTCAAACACACACACACACACACACACACACTGACTGTCTAAAGAGCGCTGACATAAAGGATGGGGGAGGGGGTCTGGGTGGAGCGAGCTGTGAAAAGCCTGCTACTGGACATGACTCCGGACAAATCCCCGTGAACTTCAGCCTCTCCACACGTAGGATGGGTCTTGGAAGGCCCTCAGGAGGGTTAAATGTAGTGAGAATTTTGGTTTCTTTTAAAACCCAGTCATGTTATGTGAATACGTTTTTGTTTTGATCCCAGGTGTGGGAGATGGGTCTGGTTCAGATTGTCCACAGCAGCTGACTATGATTTGTCTCTTGCTCTAGGGCGTGTGATCTTTAGCAGCTGCAGATAGTTTACGTTTGGAATTCCATGGACTCTTGAGTGGCTATAAATGGAAGAACCCTGGGAGGGCCTGGGGTAGATGGTGCCGCTGCTGCTGCTGCTGCTGCTGCTGCTGCTGCTGCTGCTGCTGCTGCTGCTGCTGCTGCTGCTGCTGCTGCTGCTGCTGCTCCTGCTCCTGCTCCTGCTCCTCCTCCTGCTGCTGCTCCTCCTCCTGCTCCTGCTCCTCCTCCTGCTGCTGCTCCTCCTGCTGCTGCTGCTCCTCCTCCTGCTGCTTCTGCTCCTCCTCCTCCTTCTCCTCCTCCTCCTCCTTCTCCTCCTCCTCCTCCTTCTCCTTCTCCTCCTCCTTCTCCTCCTCCTCCTCCTTCTCCTCCTTTTCTACTTCCTTCTCCTCCTCCTCCTGCACCTGCTCCCTGCTGCTGCTGCTCCCTGCTGCTGCAGCTGGTCCCTGCTTCTGCTGGTTCCTGCTACTGTAGTTGCTGTTGCATTTGCTGGATTGCTGGTTTGCTGGATTTCTGGGTTGTTGGGTTGCTGGATATTCTGATGACAAAGATTAGACTTGCCCCTAGGAACCCAAAGACCCTAATGAGCAGGAAGTAGTCTAAAGACTCTCTTTTCCCTGTAACCAACTTTCTTTTCTATCTAGCATTGGGGTGAGAGGGTTAGAAGGGATTAGGGTGGTAGATATAAGAACCCAATAAAGTAGCCCCCCAAAAATACGCCTGCAGTTAAATAAACCAATAAATATAGAATGAGACTGGTATGTAATCTGTCCTGAATAAAGGGAGCAGCTTTAAGGCCAAACCGCTCAACTTTCATCAACTCTCCCTGGTGGGGGCTCCGGTGTCAGGTTGATTTCATCAGGATTATTGTTACAATAAAATACTCTGGCAGGAAAACTCATTCTTTTGGAAAAAAGTACGTGCCCTTTTAATATTTCATCCATGATGTGCTTTTATAAGACAAATACAATTCGCTGAAATAATTAAAACTCCTTCCAGGCAGGCGGCGGCGGTCGGGGGAGGAGGTCAGCTCCTCCACCCTTTCCAGGTCCATGGTTGGCTGTTCGCCTGCCCTGCGGGCTCTGCGATTTCCTGCCCCGCACGTGCTGTGCACAAATGAAATCATTTCCAATGACCCAGTGTGAGCCTCTGCCACTCAGAAAACTGAATGAAGAGGCCAAGCAGCATCAAGATAGGTCCCCAGAGAACCAGGGCTCTCCGGGGTTGCGTTTCTTGGAAAATATGAGGTTGGAAGGGCAATTGAAGCCAGGGGGTGGTATGGAAAATGGGGAAGCCGTCTGTGGGCCCTGAAGACGGTTCTTTGTTCACTGGTCAGGTTCCTCTTAAGCAGAGGTCTTGCTTGTGTGGAGGCCAGGCAAGGGCTTTTCAGCAGCATCTGTAAGCTCTCTAAAATGGCCTGTAAGCTTCGGTGTGAGCAGACAGCTACCTAGGGAGCAGTCTGTGACTGTTTAGATTTGCAGGAGTCTGCGTCCTGGAAATGTGGTGTTGCCTTAAGCAGTGGGCAGCCTCTCCTTTGGGTTAGCTGAGGCGTGAGTGCTTGGGGAGGATTCCAGTCCTGCTGGATTCAGTCTCCTTGAAGCCCAGGGTAGAAATGTCAATCTTACTTCCTTTCTGTTTCCCTGGACACCCTACCTCCTACACACACACACACACACACACACACACACACACACAGTGCTTGCTGGCTGCTTCTCCCATCAGTGCAATGTATTCGTAATTTCTCTCCTGTGATAGGTGTCTCCAGGCTTGCAAGCATTTTCGTATCCTGCCGGCAGTCTGGAGTCTTCTTTCATCCACCTTAGACCGGGTGGGCGAGTTGCGGACCTCTACCCACCATTCACCACAAAGCCCAAGCTTCCCCTGTTCTGAGACCCCTCCTTGACCTACCCTCAACCTCCACACCTCCGTGCTCCCCGGCTGATTCAGCGCCCACTTTCTTTCTGCCTAGCGCCCACAGCGCGGTGCACATCCTTTATCGTACGTAGATTTGAGCACGTTGTTTTCTTTTCTGTTCTTTTCATTAAAAATCAAACTGCGGGAGCCAAGATGTTTTTGTCTCTCTCTCTCTCTCTCTCTCTCTCTCTCTCTCTCTTTCTCTCTCTCTCCAAAAACAACAGGAGTCATAGGTATCACCCACTGTAGCTAGTCACCCACACACACCCCACGTGCAATAAGCTCTCCACACCCCCTCACTCTTTGCTGCCCTGAGCTGAATATAACACCTGGCACGTAGGATATAATCAATTAAAGATCTGGAGTGTCAGTTACAGGATGCATTGTTTCCTGCACAGTCCAAACCCTGCCGGATGGCTCCTTGCCATACCTCTCAAACACATCCTGACTGAGACATGACTTTAAAGGCAGCGTGCTAACTCCTGAAGTCATCTGTGTGGCAGAGAGAAGACAGGAGGAACTAGATGGATTACAGAGACAAACCACTCCAGCCCTCTGGTGGCAGCTGAGGAAGCAGGAACCCAAGCAGGAACATCAGCAAACGGAATCAGACAAGACAGATTCCCTCCTGTTTCCATGGCCTTGATGCAGCTGGACAGAACGGCAGGTTTCCATCTTTGCTGCCCTGGATCTGTATTTATGACCTGCTTCCTAGTCATGTTTCTCTAGTGTCAAAAAAGAGATTTGCTGGAGCCTGGCTCCCTTCCCATTAAGGTCACCAGAGAGCCCAATGGATGCTGGGAAACTGTAAGTTCAGCACAATGTCAGGAAGAGTTAGTGGAAAGGAACTCTGTGGCGTGTACCTCAGGAAAGAGCGGAGCTGGCAGAGACTACACACTTGGGGGTCAGCGAGAAGTCACCCACACAAAGGCAGGCTGACCAAGACCCTGGGGGACTGCAGTCTCCCTCAGAGCCCTAGCAACTAAGAGAGCCCTGTCATAGACCCCCCTGACTACAGCAGGGCTCCCAGGAAATCAGTTGAAAAACCCAACAAGTGATTCCTTCAACAATCAGGAGGCGCGGGGGCAATCTGCAGCATAGCTAAGGCCCCTGAACACTTTCTCTCTCCAGAGAAGACCTTCCACCTCAGAGGTGCCATTTTCAAGGGGACTCCTGGGTTCTTCCTCTGGAAACATCCTTGTGTGTGTCAAAGGGCTCTTCGTTACAGGAGCACTCTAGGGGCAGGTCAGGAATGGGGAAGACATCCAGGTAGGGAAGGTTCACTGAAAGGGGCTGAAGCAAGCTTTCTAACTTCTGGCTTCTAAGGTGCCAAGGGGCCAAGCTGGTGGTTTATCCTTTCTGCTGTTCCTTTCTTGAACACATTTATAGCTCCCAAGTTACATCCAAATGGGTAGATTTGTGCTAGAGAAGGCAGGCCAATTCAGTCATTCATAATTTTGGGAATGATGGTACAACACCGCTTAGTAAAGTCATCTGGTCACACTTCAGGGAGGGGAGGAATGGACCAGGTAGTTGACTGCTGGCAATTGATTGCTTTTCTTCTTCCACGGACTGACTAGCGAGAGATACATGAGTCCAAGCAAGCCACTGGATCTCTTCCTCTTCATACCATAAAGGGGCTGACACTCAGCGGTCCCCAGGTCACTTCCAACCCTTGATCTCCCCGTGCTCAGTACGCAGAGCCAGGCAAATCTGAGTTCAAAGCCTGTCTGTGGGATAGAGTGAGTCCCAGGTCAGACAGTTACATAGCAAGACCCCATCCAAAACAACAGCCAAAGCCAGGGAAGCTGAGGTCCTGGAGCTTAGTCTGTTCAGTCAAGGGACCCTACACTGAAAACAATTTGCTTTCCAACAGTTTCCTTCCGAGTTTTAATAAAAGCCAGTGACTTCATTGGTTGCAGAATACGCTACACGTAAGATGCTTAAGCAAATTAGAAGAGTACGCAAAACAAGTTTTTAAAAAATTCATCCTGAGTCCGAAAGACAGCTCAATAGTAAGGACACTCCCACAAAGCCTGATGCCTGAGTTCCATCCCCAAGACCCATGACAGGAGGAGCTAACAGCCTCTGAATATTGTTCTCTGACCTGCACACACACATATAAACAGACAACTATGCTCATAAATGTAGTGTAAAAGTTCTAAATAAAAAAATTCATCCCCACAATGTATCTAGAAGCAGCATTAACATTTGCTACACACTATTTGAGACGCCTCTATGAAAGTATTCGGACAGAAAAGGTAGGTAGGCGGGTGAAACTGTCTTACACAAGTGGACTGTGGGTTCTTTCTGGGGAAAGCATCAAGTTTAATACTATTCTCAAATTTAATATTATTCTCAGCTACTCGAGCTTCCTCACAGCATGATGGCTGGGTTCCAAAAGAGGGCGAGTGGGCGCTACCAGCTCTCTCTCTCTCTTTTCCTTCCTCCCTCCCTCTCCCTATCTCTCCCTATCTCTCTCTCTCTCTCTCTCTCTCTCTCTCTCTCTCTCTCTCTCTCTCTCCCTCCCTTCCTTCCTCTCTCCTTGTTTTGTTGTTTTGAGACAGAGTCTCTCAGTGGAACAGTCCCGGCTGTCCTGAAACTTTTCTCTGTAGACCAGGCTGGCCTCCAGCCCACAGAGACCGGCCTGCCTCCGCCTCCTGAGCACCGGGATTAAAGGCTCGAGCCACCACGCCCTGCAAGCCCAGGACAGGAACACCATCCTTTCTGCTGTATTCCACCGGCCAAAGAAGTCACAGGCCCAGCCTAGACTCATGGGTGCGGAGAAATATCTCCACCCCTCAGCTGGAGAAATAACCCGAGTTCAGAACATCCACTTCAGGCCGTTCACAGCGGTTGTTAATCTAGCTCTAGGTGCTCTGATGCCCTCTTCTGGCCTCCTTAGGAACTGCACACATGTGCCCATACAGACCCAGTATATAATAATAAATAATAACACAAATCTTTTTTAAAAAGATGAAAAGACTTAAAGGCTAAAGGTATAACACAGTGGTTTTTCTAGGAGAGTAAAAGCTCTGGGCTCAATCCCCAGCACAGGAGAAAAAAAAAGTTAAAGAAACAGTGTCTTAATTAACCTCAGAATTTCTGATATAGCATTACATTTCCAAGTTCAAAAGTATTTTTAATCTTTATATTATGTTCTGAAACAAAATCCTAGGGTGAGTCTCAGCTCCATAGTTCAAAGGCAAAATGTTAATCAAATATTTTTTGACATCTTCTCACAACTGTTTGTGACATACACAACTGTGGATGTTTTACTCCCCTTCTTCCTTGATGTTAAAGGATATCTATTTTAGCTCTGTCCTTAGCTAGTAACAGACAGGTGTAATCTCTGAATAAAAAAATAAATACATCAAAAGGACCAGAAAGGACAGAGCTGCTCCTAGGTGTGGCAGAGGAGAAAGTTTATTATAGATGTAGAGGAGAGCATGGTCAGAGGCAGACACATCTGGGAGCCCAAAGTGGACATGACCTTGAACCGTGTGGAGAAAGGGAAGGGAGAGAAGGGAAGCAAGTACATCAGCCAGGAGGCCAATGATATCCTTTGGAAAGTGGGTTGGGGGTTCCAAGGAGAGGTGTGCATAATTGGTTAAAACTAGGCACTTCAAGGATGCTTGATTTGCATCAAACAGCTCACTCCTGTCATATGAATAGAAACTCGGTACCTAATGGTCCCATAGGAACAGAGAGGGGAGAGCTAGCAGGGAGCTGAGTCAAAGGCCGTAAGTCATGCTCAGGGCACCTATATCAAGAGACACTCTCCAGATGAAGTCAGGCAGAGAGCGGGAGGCCCTGCTGAGGAGAGGGAGTCCCGCACCTTAACACCGAGCTCAGAGCGGCTATCCAGACTGGGGGAACCGTGACCTCAAACAGCAGGACCCTTCCCGAGTAGATCTAAGACAAGTAACTATGGCACCGGTGTTGTTGGTATTTCGTGTTCCCAAGTCAAGGCTAAGGCCAGTCTGGCATTTTTTTTTTTTCTTTTATTGCTTTGCTTTTTCTAACTAGCTCCCTGAAGTTTGTCTTCTATGTTTATTTATTTTATTTTATTTTATTTTATTTTAATTCAGCAATGGGCTCAAGATAGTTGTGAGTCAGGTGTAAACTGCCTTTCCAGGAGCATGGTTGCCCTGTCAGTCTAGACCGTGTTTTGTGCCTTTATCCTAGAAGAGTTTTCTTCAGCCATAACCTTGACACATGTCCATCTTTAGTGGGCTTCTTCTGTTTCTCCTTCGGAGACAAAGACTCTTGCATTGGATCCTTATATCAGATAGGATTTCTCAGACTGCGTCGCTCACTGCCTTTTGTTTTGTTTCTTGCTGTTATTGTGAGTTCGCACAAGGGGCTGAATGATGTTGACTGATCTGGTGTGAAAGTTGTCTCCTCCCCACGCTTTTTCAGTTCTAAGGGAAGAAAAGTGCCAGTTCTGTGCACCTGGCTGTTGGACAATTTGTCTCAGGTTCTCACTACGTAACCCTGGCTGGCATGGAACATGCTAGGTAGGCCAGACTGGCCCTGAATTCAGAGATCTGCCTGCCTCTGTCTCTCAAATGCTGGGATGAAAGGTGGGCACCACTATACCCAGAACTAAAAGAACATCTTTCTTGTTCTTAGGCATCAAGAAGTGGTGTGTCGGCAGCCAGGAGAGGATTCTGAGCTGCTATCTTGTTTGGTCTGACCATGTCTGGAAAGGAGCCAATTAAATTAAAATGCAAGGACAGCCAACACCAGGGGTCAGAAGAGAGCAGGCGGGATGAGAGGAGGAGCGCAAGCGATCGAATTCAGCCTTCCTGCCAAGTGACTCCATGTACAAATATTTGAAGGGTTGCCAAAGCCTGAGCCCAGAGTTTCTGTTTGAGTTCTATAAATCTCAGATCTGATCTTATCTCTGGCAGTAGACGCTGGGTTCATTTTAAATGCTTGTTAACCTAATTAGGTGACCGAGCTAAGTATACACTCTGAGTAGGAGGACGGGACGCGTGAGTGAGCAGGCAGGTGGGGCGGGAGGCTCTCAGGTCCCCGAGAGCTGCTGCCGCTGCTACTGGTGGTGGTGATTTATTTCAGGACTCTGCATCTTTAATTAAGGCTGAAGAGCGTCTCGTTTATCATGTGGGCCTAACATGGTCGTAAGCAAAGCATCATTGAATTCTAAGAGCCCTAAAGCTCCAGCATGAGGCCAGGGTCACTGAATAGACACAGCAGGCGTCACCTTCTGACTCCTCAACGCCTTCCGCTTCATCGAGTTGCTCTAGGTAGCAGCATCTGTCCTGTTTGACTGCCGCTCCCTGTGGGGTTCTCAGGAAGGATACTGTTAAAGCAAACAAATGAGCGTCGTCCTGGCTGGGCTCAATTCCCACACCATTTTTTGAAGGGGTGGGCTTGTGACCCTGTTGGCGTCTAATTTGCATTTGCAGGTGCGTACAGTGGGAAGAGCGGTTGGGGTGACGGAAGGAGTGGCCTGGGGCTGCCACCATCTCGTCTTGGCTGGCTCCCGCCAACTACACGCTGAGAGGTCCGAGCCAGCTTGCCATGGAGAGGGTATTGGGACAGAAAGCCACCGAGCAGATCTAATGAGAAACCAGCAAGACTGTGGCTGAGTCAAAGCCAGGAGGAGAGAGATCTTTGTCCCTTATTCCAAACCCCCAGCGTGGCCACAAGGTCCAGCTGACTCCGGAATCCACAGTGGGCAGCTGCAGAGATGGTACTGCTGACACGGTGGCAGAGAAGGTTCCAGCAGCAGCTACACTCCAGAGCCAGAGGTGCTGCTGACTCATTCAGGCACTAGCAGCCTCCCAGCCTCCCACCATGCCCGGGTGCCGATAGACATCTGACTAGAACACTGGGCAGCTCACAGCCTCTGTCCTGTCTTCACAGCATACTCTCTACCTGAGATAGTTGCCTTCACAGGGTGCCCTGTCCCCAAGGATAAAAGGAAATTTCCGTCCCGGGGCCAAAAGAATCAAGCTAGGAGATGAGTGTGCGCGGACACTGTTTTATGGGAGACTTGAACTGTTATTTCCTGTCTCAACAGAGACCAGTACGCTGCTTGAAAGTCGATGGACAAATTTGCAATCCTAACATGTGTAAAGCCGTAGAGAAATACTGTCTCAAAAAAAAAAAAAAAAAAAAAAAAAAAAAGGCTGTTTTCAAAATGAGCTCCATACAGCACTAATCATGAAAAACCAAGCAAAATTCACGGAGGTAAAACTTGATGTAACAAATTAATTTTCTTTAGAAAATGCATTTGCTGTTTTCTCTCCAAAGCAACAAGAGGTTCTGTTTTGGGCTTTTCTGATGATTTCTGAGGTCCCTGGGCTCCTTAAATTATTCTCTCTGAAATAGTCTCTCTTTGGAAAAGCAGAATTTTTTTCACAGACTTGCTGTTTTTTTTAAATACCTTTTTCTTTTTGAGTAAAAGAATAAAATATTCATCAAACTCTGTCTCCAGATCTCCCAACACGGGCTTACAAAAATGTGCTATTAAAAGTTTTATAGTGACAATAAAAATTCCCAGGGACAGCCATTTACACATGGTTCTTATATCCCTAGCCCAGCCTTTATCTACTTCAGACATCACTGTGTTTGTCTAGAAAACAACCCACAAAGTGCCTTCTCGGAGGCTAACTGTGCTATGAACACACTCCCTTCAAGAACTGATATGGAGGACAAGTTAGAACATGACTTGCATAATCTGGTAGAGAAAGTTCCAGAAGCTCTTCACCTCATGCTATTTTTGACAACTGGAGGAAGTATAGGTTCTCTGGAAGGAGAAGATCTGATTTATAGAGTTGGCTGGCTGAGCCAACCTCTTCCCAGCCAGAAAGCCAGCCAGTAATTAAGTATTATTAGGTGTATTCTATACCCTTGAACCATGCGGCTTCTCTGCTGGTGAGTAATACAACTATTTGGTTTTCTGTCAAACTGATAACAAGTCTTGTTCCAGGAAGCTTTGACATTGGGGTTTGTGGTGGGCTACGTTGCTTTTTTTTTTTTCCTCTCTCTCTCTCCCTTGGTTGGAAAAAATATATAGTTACTAAAGACTTCTTTATAATAAAAAAGAGAAAACTATTCATTCTCCCACGGTCACCATGGGACCTGCCCCATGCACAACGAAAATTTTGCATCTTGGTAACAAGGCCCAAGTCAGTGTTTAGAAAGTCTACCCTATTACTTAGCAAACTTTTAAGCAAGGAGTCTGCTTGTGCTGAGCGGTGTTGCAATCACTTCAAACCCATGAACTCCCCAGCTCATCAAGAAACCTGTGGGAGATTTTTCCTCCTGCTGATTTCTTTTATCTCGAACTTAGGGTAGCAATGATTTATTGCTGTGGGTAGGAACAGAATTTCAATTTAAGCCCTTTGTCCTTAGCAGATAAAAATGAAGAAAAACGGAGAATCAATCTTTAAAATATGATTTTTGGAATCAGTAATGGTAGAGAAAGATTCGGGCATCAAGTACCCCCAAATTTAATTATTTGAGTTTGATAGGGCAAAACAAACTAACTCCCAGCATGTAAGCTAGCTAGCTTATGCTTGTTATATTTTTAAAAATCAGAAACTGGTGTCTGATTAGTCTGAAATACGCCATCAAGTGTGAGGCTACAGATGAGGAATTAGACTTGGTTGAGTGTGGTTAATAGTTTCTGTAATGACTAAGCCTCAGGAGAAAGACCACCATGTGACAGAAGGCCACACAGAAGACCCAGCTTCTACTTGGGGTTTTCAGCTTGGGTATGTGCCCTTTAGACACAGACTACGATGCCTCCCTCCCTCCCTCTCTTCGTGAAAGCTGGGAGTCCACCAGATGAAGCCCCTCACATGTAATATAGCCCATTCTCTCTCTCTCTCTCTCTCTCTCTCTCACACACACACACACACACACACACACACCTCCATTCTCGTAGTTCTAGAGTTACACAAAACTGCCTCCTTTTCCAAGACGCAAGCTGCTTTGAAAAAGCTTCAGGCGCTATGGCCTTATTGACAGCGCCACCTAAAAGGGCCTGCAGTCAATGAAGCTCTGCTCTCCATTTAATACTCACCTTAGGCTTTGAAAACATAGTAGGTGGGAATCGTCAATTTCTCTATCTAATGAACCCAACATCTCCAGTGCATGAGGACAAGCCCGTGCAGAGAAGAGGGGGCACCTCAGGGGATGGGGAGAGAGTTGGGGTGACGTGGCTGTATTTTGGCTCTCTGATGTTAAGGTTGGGTTAGTCAGACTTGTGCATGGCGCATTTGCATCATAGCCAAAACAAGGCCGCTTGATGGTTTGTTCTCAGTGTTTTATTACTGATATTCAGCCTTGTCTCAAACGACACACCGAATGTGTTCAGTGTGGAACACGCGGGAGTGACTGCTCTAGGAGAAGTTCTTAAACTCACAGGTCCCCAGAATCACACAAAGAGGCCCTAGCACTGGTCAGGAGGCAGAGAGAAAAAGGGGCAAGAGCCTTGATTGTGTTTTTGCAGGACGCAGGGGTGCGTCGACTTAGGATCGCCAGTTTGGGCAGTTTTGGTGGCCTCTGCAACCAGCACCCTCTGACACCTGCAGTCAGACAAGCCAGTGAGACACAGTTAGGCTCTGCTCTGAGTCGGATGCATTGCATGTGAAAGCTGGGCTCTCTGCAAGTTATCTCCAGGGGTTGGTGGCCCTGGGATTAATGAAGCCATCGACATCAAGACGTATCAAAATAAAGGAAAAAAAAGCTTGGCCTGGGGCCGCAGCTCAAAGGAAGCCTGGAGGTGGTTCCCACTGCCCAGTGTTTGGAAGATGAGGTGGAAGGAGCTCAAGATGGCTATCCGCAGCCACATAGCAAGTTTCAGGCCAGCCTGGGCTACATACAATCTTATCTAAAAAAAAAGAAAAAAAAAAAAAGGAGAAAAGAAAAAAAAAACTAACACATCCTGAATTTCCACTCTCACACTCCTTCCCCCAAAATAAACCCATACATATTATACATATGCAAATGATATACTATAACTATATGAGTATAATCATGTGCACATTATATGTACTGTATTAACATGTCCATTAACATATAACATTAACACTTGTGTGTCCCTGGAAATGTAAATGCGCTTTTAAGCTATACAGCGTGTTTTGTGTGGGTCCCTGACTCCAGTTCGTGTGAACAGTCTCCGGAACCACATCCAAAAGGTCCTTCTGGGCTGCACTTGGCAGATACTCAGCCTCAGCTGCCACGTGATATCGCTTAGACGATGGCTCTCAACCTTCCTGGTGCCAAGACCCTTTAATAGTTCCTCATGTTGCGGTGACCCCAAACGCAAAACGATTTTGTTGCTACGTCATAAGAGCAGCTTCGCTACTGCGGTGAATCATAACGCAAATGCCAGATGCGCAGGATCTCTGATACGTGGTCCCCAAATGGGCGGCAAGCCACAGGCTGAGAACCGCTGGTTTGGGATACATCTGGTCACCTATCCCCCGACAGAAGGTGGTTGGCGGCCTCAGCAGGAGCAATACTCGCATCCTCCTTTTCTGAAGACTCTCTCTGGATTCTAACTACTGGGTCAGAGGGCACAGACAGCGGCGCTCCGTGCTCCTGTGGCACATCCGTGTGGACACAAACCGTGTGAGAGGAGCCAGCCACTCATGTGGATCCCCTCTTAGGCCGCCTCAGTCCGTCTTCAGTGCCAACAGACTAAATTGTGAACGTGTCTGTCCTCCATGCTGCAGTCTGTGTGTGTGTGTGTGTGTGTGTGTATGTGTGTGTGTGTGTGTGTGTGTGTTTAAATTCTGGATGTGTTTTGATGTAGAGGACAACTTACAAAGGGATCAATTCTCCCCTTCTGCTATGTAGGGTTAGGGACCGAACTCAGGTCTTCAGTCTTGGTGACAAGTGCCTTTACTCACTGAGTCATTTTCCTGCCCTAGAACCTTACTGTATTTTATTTGATGTGGGCGTGGTCTCAGTGTGCACTCCTGATTGACCCTGATTCACTCTGTAGACCAGGCTAGCCTAGATCTCACAGAACTCTGCCTTTCTTTGCCTCTGCCTCCCAGAGCACTGGGACTAAGGAGAGATGCACTAGGCCCAGCCAGAGACCTTATTTTAAAGATCGTTTAGGATCTCCTTGATTTAGACAAAAAAAAAATTCATCAAAATGTCTGTGAACCCAAAGAATAGAAGATAGTGCAAAATCTGTGTGTGGACTTAACACAGACAAAACACTCATACACAACAAGTTTTAAAAGAAAAAGTAAAAATCATGAGAAATCTATATAAAATTTAAAAATATAGTTCTTAATTTAAAGTCCCCCCACATTAAAAGCTTCAAGTCCAGACAGCGATATATATATATATAATATATAAATAACTTACGAATATCCCACATGACTATCAAAATAAAAATTCTTAGTAAATACTGGCAAATTTAACTGAACAATAATATCTACTTATTCATGGGGTTCATCCCAGAAATGCAATTTGTTTACCACTCAAAACATAAAACTGTAATTCACCATGTTAAGAGAATTAAGGAGAAACCTCGTGCGATTGTCTCGAGAGATGCAGAAAAAATCACTTGGTGAAATTCTGCTCACACACTCATGGAGATACCTAATCAGCAACCTGATAAACAGTGTCTACGCAAGGCCCACGGCTCATGCCATCCTCCACCGTAAGAAATTCAGTGCTCGCTTCCAAAGTCAAGAAAATGGCAACACCACCTCCTTCTCCTCTGCTGAGTGCTGAGCCCTGAACTTCTGCCACCGAGCCGCATGCCCGCGCACACACACATATACACACACCTACAGACACGCACACATATGTTCACACGGATACGCAGATATACACACAAAGGTGCATGTATGCACACACAAAAATTCTCTTCATTCACAGAATACGTGTTCATGAAAAGTTCTAAGGAGTTAAAATTAGGAATCATTCTACAATCCCACAACCAGGAGGCTGAAGCTAGAGAATCATGAGCCAGAGGCCAGCCTGGGTTACTTAGTGAAACTAATATATATATACACATATATATGTGCATATGTATGTATATATACTATATAATATAGTAACTTTGGGATATATTATATATAATATACTATATATAATATTATATATTATCATGTATTATATATGTTAGATAACATATTATCTATTATATATCATATTAATATATAATATATTGTGTAGTAATAGAATAATATTGTTTATAGTCATATATTAATATTTATATATGACAATATCATATATTGTGTATATAATATATTGTATGTAATGTATTATATCTTATATTATTAACATAATATAATTGTATGATATATGTTATTAACATAATCAGTTAACATAATTAAATATATAATTATTAACATAATATAATATATATCCAAAAACATTCCTAGAACAAACAAGTGAGCTTAGCAATGTTATGAGACACATGTCCAAACCTCAGGGCCTCAGGAGACAACCCAGTGGGTGAAGTGATAGCTGTTCATGTTTGGATCCCAGCACCGTGTTTGTCTGTGACAGTGGCACACACCTGTAACGCCAGCACTGGAAGAGGAGGAACAGGTGGATCCCAGGAGGCTTGCTGGCCAGCCAGCATGTGTGTGTGTGTGTGTGTGTGTGTGTGAAAAGCTGTCACATATTTCCAGGTCATTCAGCTTGGTGGCAAGTATTTGTTCCTGCAGAGCCATTTCATCGGCCTTGAAATATATTTTTAACAGCAATGTTGGTCTCACTGATTCATAATCGAGAAACGAGAACTAATTATCTCTTGTATATTGGTTACAAAGATAACCAATATAGTTATATTGGTGACAGAAACCCAGTTTAGACGCTGGCCTCTGAAGCCGCGTGACTGCAAGGGCAGGCGGAGGCCGGTCTCAGGAACAGCCTCCCCACCCTGCATCCGACCTGCACTACACCTCAGCCCTATTTCCAGCTCGCCACACTTGGCTCTAAATTCAACACTTTGTAGGTGAGTTATTTCCACCTCACCCCACTGCTCCCCGGAGAGGCAGGAAGGAGATGTTATCTGGAGTAGCAATGCTCTCATGCAGCTTCTTAGCCACACAAACACCTTCCCCAGAGTTTATGCCTCAAGCCAGCACAAGGCGATGAAGTGGAAGCTTCTGGTTTCCTTGAAGATTCCATTTTGTCAGGTGATGCTTTGCTGCAAGCTGGACAGGTGATGTTTTGCTGGAGGTTGGCTTGTGAGAGGGCACGTGATGTTTTGCTGTGAGCTCTCTCATGCAAGGGGTGTGACTTTGGCAGCTGAGAACATCTGTGAAGAGGAGAGGACATATATAGAGACCCACGCACAGTGAGACATCGCTTTTTGGACCGTCACTGCTGCGCTGACTTCAAAGAGAGAACTTCTCAAGGCAATCCAGCTGAGTCTTGTAGCTTTTGCTGTGTTGCTGCTTGGTGTTGGCCTTTGCACTGCACTGAATCTGGTAACCCCCTAAAGACTCCTTGACCCTAATCAGCAGGAAGTAGGTGGCCTCCAGCCCTTTTCCCTATGAATCTCCTATCTAAGGTGGGGGCGCGGTAGTTGGTAGGGAAGTAAAGGTGTTTAAGAACCCAAAATAAAGTAGATTTGGTGAAAAAAAAAAAACTAAGCCCACAAGGTAATAATCTTCAGTCTAAGAGTGTGGCTCAAGCCAGCCCTGCTCTGCTGGGCTGAAGGAATCCCAGAACAAACCCTAAATTCCTTTCACCCATCCCATGCTAACTCTTACCACGTACCCAGTGCAGAGCCACAGCCTAAACTAGGCTCCACACAGCCACTTACCCTCTCATTCATCCATTCTCAGAGTCTAGCCCAGAGGAGACGCCACGGATAAGAGAGTAAACGCAATGCCCGATTCCAGCTTTAGGGCTCGATAAGTCTTTGCAGCTGGAGAAACTTCTGCCTCGGGGACCCTTCTGGGGACTCGAGGACAGAGAACACCCAGGAAATGCAGGGTAGAGAGCACTGCTAGAGGGACATGAGGACTTTCCTCAAAAACTTAAAATCCGAGCCTCCCCACCCCCAACCACCAGCCCTGGTGGAGACCAAGTTGACCTGTCCCTCTAACCTCACATTGGTGTACGAACATGTAAAGCTAGTTATCCCTGCTGGAGGTGAAGATCAGTGACAGCATTGCTCAAAGGGTCCTGGGCTCAACCCCAGTATTACAAAAATAAACAATTGGATTGTTTTGTAGTTTCCTTTTTAATTGGTTGAAACCTCTTACTCTAAGGTATTCATTCTCCCAGTTACATTCACAGTGGTCTGGAAAGCTAATTTCTACAAAGTTGCTTGTTAGCTAATATGGAAATGAAGGGAGGGGTGGTTGTTTCAGCCAAACAGATTAGTAACTGGGGACTTTCCAGTCGCCAGGTTAATTTGTATTGTATATTTATAAAGGTGTCTTTTCTATAACAAGCTTTTGTTAAAGAATAACAATGAATTCCTCTGTTTCTTCAATTAGCAGAGCAGTTGCGGCCTCTGAGGACACTAAAATCTCAGGGAGCTGTATCTAAGATGTGTTTATCAATGAGTGTTTGTCCCAGAATGCAACACGATATCACTTTTATGCCTTTTGTTGTATGGATGCTGGGGGGGAGGCAGTGATGGTGAAATCTTAGTTCCTGCTCCTTGGTACCTGTCACTCAACCCTTCCCCCTCTCTTTTAAATTAGAGGAAGTGTTGGGAGTCAGGAGCCAGCCTCTTCTGCATTTCCCAAAAGAGCTTAACGATGTTCAACACAGGCACACAGCAGATACAAACACTCACTCAGAAATACGTCCACATTTACATTCAACTTACATGAAAGACAAGGCCACGCTTTTTTTTTTTAACCTTAACAAAAGAAATGCTTACTAGAGGATTCCTTAAAAATACATTAAAGGCTGTGTTAAATCAAAGCATCACATTGTGTGTGGCTATACACAATTTTTACATGTGACTCCAGAACAGAATGGCAATTTTCAAAAAAAAAAATTATTTTTAAATCACATCACTTTTTTATTAAAGTAACAAAGATTCGATTCACAGGCGGCGCCTAAAGGACGGGTCTATGTGTAAAGACGCTTGTAAAGATTTGACAAGGAATCCTATTCAGGGCCCAGGAGATTCTGCAGCATCAGGCTCGTCCTTTGCCCGGGGACCACCTGAGCCCCAGGCTCCTTTCCAACTCTGTGATGACTCCCTGCATTCGCTGATCACCCTTCAGGTCTTGGATCCAATTTAACATTTGGCTGGTGGCAGTTGCAGGGGGTGGGGGTGGGGTGCAAACGTGGCCCAGCAGACTGGAAATTTACAAAGCTCCCAGAAAAGCTCTTTGCTAAGCTCGCATCAAGTCTGCCTGCCGAGGCTGAGACAGCTGCAGAATCACAGCGCCTGCGGTGCAGATGGCGCTCCTGACGCGGGGCCAGGGACGCGGGGCCAGGGCTGGCTGCATCCCGCACCTCCCGGAGCCCTCCAGCCAGCGGGCTGGCTCCTCCTGCAAAGAGCGCCTGCCCCGGCTGCCCAGGACACAGTGACACAGTGACACGGGCATGGCGGTACAGAAGGGCCCAGGAGGAAGGCCTTCTCCAGCCGCCGCCTTTACCGCAGCAAATCCTGGCACGGGCCTGGAAGAAGCCAGCTTCCTCAGCAATACCCAAAACACACAGAAAATTCCTGAAATAGACACTTCCCTCCAGTGACACAGATCCTCCCTCCACCGCCCTCAAAAGTGTCAACTGTCTCCTCTGGCATCTCTGGCCCCTGCCTGTTGGGTCTATCTGTTTGCCTTCCCAAGCCTGAATGGGACTTCATCATCTGTCAGGCTTCTGTGGTCCCTCGAGCTGTTCAGATCGGCAGTGGACACACAGGAAGCCAGAGTTCCCGAGGACAGTAGCCCGGAGAACTGCAAGTGCCGACAGGAGACGGGGCCACCTTCGTCTGGGCCTTTGGTTTCGCTTTGTGTACGCTTTAACTTTTTAATAGAGACGTTTTCCGTCTTGCAGGCTGTTGTTTTGTCCATGGAAGGCCCATCTCGAGGCCTTCGGTAAAGCTGGCCGCTCACTGCGGAGCAAATGTTGGCTCGGACCTTCTGACCCTCCTGCCTCCACATCCCACGAGAGTCACCTCAGCTTAGGTGGTGCTGAGGATCAAGCCCAGGCTTCACACACAGTGGGCAAGTAAGCACTCTTCTGACTGAGCTGCGGCCCCTCCCCCAGCCCAAGACTCAGTTATTGTTGTTGTTTGTTTGTTTGTTTGTTTGGGGGTAGTTTGTTGTTTGGAGGGCTTTTGATTGGTTGGTTGGTGTGTTTGTTTTTGTTTTTGTTTTGTTTTTTTTTTTGCTTGTTTGTTTGTTTGTTTGGTTGGTTGGTTGGTTGGTTTTTTGTTTTTTGAGACAGGGTTTCTCTATGTGGCCTGGCTGTCCAGGACTCGCTTGTAGACCAGGCTGGCCTCGAACTCACAGGATCCACCTGCCTCTGCCTCCCCTGAGTGCTGGGATTACAGGCGCGCATCACCACGCCCGGCTCCAAGCCTCAGGTCTTCACATGAACTTTCAAATGGTATTCAGATATGGCCCACATCTCTCTTCCAAAACAAACAAACAAACAAACAAACAAACAAAAACCCCACCTCACTTGGTGAAATAACTGTTACTCCCCTCTCCCCTGGCTTTGGGAGAGCTGGCAGGGGCCCCCACCCCTGCACCATGGGGATTGGGGACAGGAGGGAAAGGGCAGACCTACAGGCTTCAGAATTCACGGAGGGACAGTTCTTGGAATTCGGTTTTCTTGAACTTCCAGACACAATGCGATACCCAGAACCCTGTCTGCTTCTTGGAGCTCTTTCCCTTTTGACTCTTCAGACACAGCGTTCTTCCTGTCAAGTCCTGCCGTCCTTCCGTCTCTTTCTGAACCCCGGAGGTCTCAGGGCTTTTCCCCAGGTCCCTCCTCTGCTCGCTCTTCCTGATAATTTCTTAAACTTATCCCTAAAGTGCTCAGTGCGGGACTGTTTCTGACAGCGCACAGACAGACCCAGCCGGAGCAGTCCCCGGTGGCTCTGAGGAGGACCTGCCAACTGGTGGCATACTGTCCCTGTTCACGGAGGACCCACCTTCTTACTGACCTTGGAGGGAAGCTGAGCTGCTGGTCACCCACGGCAACTGGAGATGGCTCAGCCAATCAGAGGCTCCTTCAGACTCAGGCCCTGTCTTTGCAGGTGACAGCTGTGTCCCCAGAGCTGCCTCACCTTGGGCTCAGCAGCTCCTCCAGGAGCAGAGGCTGCCTCCAGAGTGTGCTGTTGGCCCACCTACCCCCAAGTCTTCCTTCCAATTCTTTCTTTTCGGTTTTCGTGCCTAGTTCTGCAGGCCTCACTGTCTGCTCAGTGAATCTTGTTTCTGCCTGAATAAACTGGAAATATATATATATGATCTATGCTAGTGAAAGGCTTCTGTCTATTCTATTCCCTTGGGGGTGGAGCTAAGGCTTTTCCTAAATCGGTGAATTTTGAGGTATGGCTCAGGGACCCGTTGGGAGGACAAAACAGGTCATAAGGTCCACAAAGTCAAGGCGACTTTCCTGACATCACTGAGACATTCCCCATCTGCCTTTTCCCCGGTGTTGACGTTTTCCCTGAGGACACAAAGTAAATAAACGCGGAGTGGAAGGGCTGAAGCCTCAGCACACACCGAAGCAGTGGCACCAAGCTCTGGCTGTAGCTTCTCGTCATGTAAGAATATTCCTTGGTTGGGGAGAGAACTAGAGAGGGGCTAGGGCCAGGCTCCGTTGCTAAGCTGCTTGCCACACAGGTCTGAGGCCCTGGATTCAGATCCCAGCAGCCACATAAAGAGCCAGGTGTGGCGGCATGACCCTGTAGTCTGAGCACTGTTGAGGTAGAGGCAGGAGGATGCCAGAAGCCTGCTGGCCAGCCAGGCGAGCTGAATCAAGGAGCGCCAGGTTCAGAGAAAGGCCCTGTCAGGGTTTTACTGTGGCAACGTAACACAAAGGGAGCTGGGGAGGAAAGGGTTTGTTTGTCTTACACTTCCAGATCCCAGACCCTCAATGGAGGCGGGACAGGAACTCAAGCAGGGTGACTGTGACTCCTGTCAAGTTGACATCCAAGACCAACGTTGTGGTAGACCACAGTGGCCCCAGCTACAAAGAGGACTGCAGCTGAAGCCAGGAGTTCAGGTCAGCCTGAATAACATACTGTAAACCTTTCTAGAAAAAATTAAATAAGGCATGCATTTTTTTTTGAAGTGTTTTTAAGCTGGGCAGGGTGGCACACACCTGTGATCCCAGCACTCGGGGAGGCGGAGGCAGGCGGATCTCTGTGAGGTCGAGGCCAGCCTGGTCTACAAAGTGAGTCCAGTACTGCCGAGGCTACACAGAGAAACCCTGTCTTGAATAAAACAAACAAAAACAAAACAAAAGTTTTTAGACTTCATCTGTATTTTATGTGTATGACTGTTTTGCCTTCATGTGTATACATGCATCACAGGAAGTCACAGGAAGATGGTGTGGGATCCCCTGGCTCTGGAGTTCCAGATGGTGTTAGCCCACCATGTGGGCACTGAGAACTGAACTGAGTCCTCTGCACGAGCAACGAGTGCTCTTAAACCACCGAGCCATCTCTCCAGCCCCCCAAAATATACCTTTCGAAACAGCAAATTCTAATTTTATTAAGTCTTACTCCTAAATGTTCATTTTTCTAAAATCCTCTACTTCTCAGTGGGAAGTGAGCTGTAGGACGAGGTTTACTTCGGGCAAAGTGTTCGCGTCCACCTCCTGTGTTCGTGCCACCTCCTGTAGTCCCTGAAAGGGGTGCTCAGATCTTCAGGCTGGGCTGCTGGCCTCTCTACACCTCCGCACAGCAATACCTCAGGACTCCGGAGCGGCTGAGGCTAAATCTCTACAGCCCTGGGACCTGAGATCAGAGGCCTGGAGAAACTGAGACGCTGAAGCCACAGAGAAAGCAGCAGCACCTGAGGCCTCAGGACGCTGCTGACAGGGAACTCAGGGGGCCGGTGTTCAACTGGAGCTAGTCTGTGACCTCCGGGGGGCCATCTTTGTGGCAACGATGTATCAACTAGCCAGTCCTCCAAGGCAGGCAGCTTTACACCGTCTGACACTGCCAGGCAGGGGCCAGCCCTAGAAATCTGACCCCTTAAGTAGTAAGTTCATAGTTTACTTAAGGAAAATTGTTTTGTTTAGAGTTCAAGTCTGTAAACCCCTTAGGGTATGTGTTAATAGGCCCCTGCCCAACACCTCTGTCAAACTGGCAGTTCAGCCTCTATCACTGTGGCCACCTCCAGCCCCTCTCAGATGATGCTAATTTTAAGAGAAAAAGCTGAACAAAAAAAACCCACCAATCCCTAAGCTTCCCCTAAGCTCAGGACTTGAAATCCCACCAATCCTCACTCCGGAAATTTCTGCCCTAGGAAGCTCCACCCCCTAAAAATTTCTATATAAAGGTTGTGTTTGCCCAGTTCTCTGCTGTCTTCACCTGGGAGCAGAAGCAGCCACCCCTGGATTCGTCCCTACAACAAATCTCTTTGAAGAGATTTGCTGCCTGGTGTGACTCTCTTTGGAGAAGCCAAGATGCTCAAAGGGAAGAAGCAAAGGAGGATCAGGGCTGAGGCGCTCTCAACAGGGGTTGGGGTAACCCTCCCCTAAGGGTTACCTAGCTGGGCTCCTCAGCTGGGGTTGGGGTAATCCTTTCCTGGGAGCTGCACCACCTCTGCTGAGGAGGCCTCCTCTCAGAGCTGCGCGGTCCCTGGGCTCCCGTGTCCCAGGACACTCTTCCCTTGGGACACTGCTCCACCTCAGAGCTGGTCTATCTTCCCAGGCCTTGGAGTTGTGGGTTTCCTGGACACCTTCCCGGAACCTGAAGAGGAAGGCCAAGAGCCACTGTTATTTAGAATTAAAGATTTGAAAGACAACGTTCTAAAAAATGAATGAGTGAGCCCACCCACCCTTCCTATGAGAACAGCATTTGTCCTCAGCACACACAACTATCTCCCCTGTTCCTGGGGGTGGCCCCTGGATGGGGAAAGAGGCCATAGCAGAGACAACTCTCCATTTTGATCCCCTCCTCTTAGAGACCAACACCGAAACTGCCCTCTAAGGAAGACCTCAAGACCTTCCATCAAATAAACTTCTTGACACAAGGTTTCACTTGGCTCAGGAGGCTCTCCAACTTGCTAGGAAATGGAGGATGACTTTGAACTTCCAAACTCTAGGACCACACCTGTATTCAACCCCAGATCTTTGTGCATCCAGCCAGACTCTCCACCACTCCACACTACCAGCCCCCAGAGTTTAGCTTTGACAGCAGAAAAGCTGTCCCCAGAGCCCTTCACCAGGGATTCTCGTCTGCCCTTCAGCCCTTCTGTAGCTTTGACATTTTACATCTGTTTGGGACAGGATAGAGGGGGGAATGCTGTTCCCGGGGGACCCAAATGCAGAAGAATAGAAAAACACACGAAGACAGACTAACGCCCCACACAAAGCCAAGCTCCTCCTGCTGTTCAAAGCCCTGGCTGTCCAGAGGATCCCCTTAGACTTCACATTGCTGCTCCTTTTTCAGAGGATGCTCAGAGCCCTTCATCCCAAGCACAGGTGTGCTCTAAGGTAGCTCCTTCCACTTGGGACCCAGCCTCTGTTTTTAACTCAAGTCTCACTGACTTAGTGTCACCTTCTCAAAGAGCTCCCACTGGTCTTCCAGTGTAAATGAGATCACATCCCCCTCAGTGCCCCACTCTTTCTCCTTACAACATATACGATAATTTGAATTTTATTTTTATATATGTTGGCCTGTTTGTTACTCGGATCTGTCAGTAGGCCACAGCCACCCCGGGGTAGGCACCGTGTCCGTGCCACTCAGTTATGTACGTCGCAAACTGAGTTCTCAATATTGATTTACTGAACCAAAAAAAAGGAAGAACCTATAACTATTATCCTTTCTAGGCATGATATTCTCTTTTTTCCTTTCTTTCTTTTTTTTTTTTAACTTCTCATGGTACCAGTGGGACAACTTTAGTTTTTATTTGATTTAAAATTTTCTATGTTTATGCATTTAATGTTATGTGCATGGGTGTTTGCCTACATGTATGTCTGTGACACCATATTCATACGGAAGCCTATATAGATCAGAAGAGGGGTCAGAGCCTCTGGAACTGGAGTTACAGACAGCTGTAAGCCTCTTGAGGATGCTGGGCTTCAAACCCAGCTCCTCTGGAAGAGCAGCCAGTGCTCTTAACCACTGAGCCATCTCTGCAGCCCCTAGACCGGTTTTTCTAATGTCAGCACTTAAAGCCATAAAAATCCCTCCAAACTCTGCTTCAGCTGTGTCCCAGAGACTTTATTATGGTGTGTTTGCATTATCACTTCAGTTCAAGTATTTTCTAGCAGGAAATACTTTGCTCTTGAATTCTCCAGTGATCTGCAGATCATTTAGAAGTAGGTGGTTCCATTTCCCTAGATTCCGCATTCCCACTGGTTGTTGGCATCTGAGAGTGCACGTTCCATGGGTTTTGAGGCCAATTCTATGGTCCGTCTTGTGGGGTCATAGCATACCATCTAGAAAGCATTCGGATTCGGAAAATGGAAGGTGTGATGTTGATATGAATTAGGCCAGAGTAGTTGATTGTGGTGTTCAGACCCTTTAAGTCTTGGATTCTTTTTCTAGTTTCTCTGTCGGTTGCTGAGAGAGGGGCTGATGCCTTGCGGTGTTTGAACTGCTGTTAGTACACACATTTATGTTTACTGTGTTCTCAGCGCCTTGATCATCAGATCATTATGAGAGACTTTGCCTTTTTCTCTGATGATGCTTCTTTGTCTTGAAGTCCTTCTTCTCTGCTTGTGCTTCTCACAACCGGAGTAAAGTACCATCCTTTAAACTTTCCTATGAGTCTGCTTCACAGTGCTCTCTCTCTTTCTCTTTCTCTCATCTCATCTCATCTCATCTCATCTCGGCACAAAGCTGAAACAAACCACAAAAGTGGCAGGAACCAAAAAAGTTATTTCCTCTAATGCAGAAAAGAGACTAAAAGAACTAAAAGACTAGTCCTTCCCTGTGTCCATCCTCGCTTCATTGATCAGTCCCCAAAGGGCTGAGCTGTGCCGCTTGCCCATTCATTCCCCAGGCTTTGTTCCTAAAGCAACTGCACCTATTTCTGACATTTTTTATTATCTACCAAAAACAACTCAGGACTTTCAATAATGTATGAAAAGGAGAATCGTGTTATGGCTAATTAAGCAGGCTGGAGACAAATTTTTGAGGGGAGGCTCTGACCAGCTCCCCTGTCTAATATGGATCCAGGGGAGACGACCAGGGCACTCTGAGGAAATCAGGTATCAGGTTAGCTGTGATTTTTTTTTTCCTTCTGATCAAACCCTTCAGAACATCTTTTCCTGCTAGAGGGAATAACTGGCAAGATAGATGTTCATAAACTGCAACACAGATGGTACACAGGGGTTCCCCTAAACGTTTTAGAGCTTTTGTTTCCAAATTGCCATGGCTTGATTGCTGGAGGAACTTCTTGCTAGCTTTAGGTGGTTTTCAGCCATCTTGAAATCTCCAATAGAGCCAGGCAGTCGTGGTGCACGCTTTTAATCCCAGCACTTGGGAGGCAGAGGCTGGTGGATCTCTATGCGCTCAAGGCCAGCCTGGTCTACAGAGCAAGTTCCAGGACAGTCGGAGCTACACAGAGAAACCTTGTCTCAAAAAACAAACAAAAAAATCTCCAGTAGCCATACTAGAAAGGTCTGTGATCCATACAGATATATTAATACATAACAGCAATGCCAGCACTAAGAAGTAGAGGCAAGAGGATCAGAGGTTCAAGGCTATCCTCAGCTAAAAAGCCAGTCCGAGGACAATCTGAACTATAGGTGACCCTGTGCCAAGCAACAACAAATGCTTGGGCCTTAGCATATCCTGTCATTGTGGGAGTCTCCAAGAATGCTATTTTAGGCAGCTACGTAGATGGAGTCTAAGAGGGTCACAAAAGCCCTGAAATAGCAGGCTGCCCCCATTCCTTTGAGAAGAAATTTTCTTCAGAGGGCTCACAGGCCACCTCTACATGTGTAACATTAAAATTCATTAACACATCGGAGTGTGTGTGCTTAGTAATTTAATGGCATTAGGCTTTGGTCAAAGACAAAGAACACCCCCTTCCCTTTGGCCTTTGCTCTTTTTAAGCAGCTCTAATTTGTTTTTAAGATGTATTGACACGTGTGCTCTGTCTTCCTGTACATCTGCATGACAGAAGAGGACGTCAGATCCCACTATAGCCTCAGGATCTCTGGAAGAGCAACCAGTGCTCTTAACCACTGAGCCATCTTCTCATCCCTCAATGTCTTTCATTCTCACCCAAAACAGATGATGCAAATCCTTGCACATCTCCAGCTCCAACCTGTTTGTCTGAATAATATATTTCTATCTCTGCTTTCAGGTCATTCCCCCTAGTCTCTGATTAAATAAAATCTGACTGCACTGTTTCATTCCCTGTGCCGATGTGATTGGTCTAAGGGAAGTCCGGGTGCTTGGCAAAACACCGTTTCTGGGTTTGTCTGTGAGGGTGTTTCCAGAAGAGACTAGTATTTGGAGAGTAGGCTTCATAATAACATTCCACTTGCCAGTTCCCAGAGGGCATCACCACAGCTGTAACAGGGACCAGAATTGACAGAAAGAACATGTATGTGTCACAGCGACTTATAGGCTGTGATCCAGGTAGCCCAACAATGACGGTCCCATGACAGAAAGGCCAAGGTTCTGGCAGTTGTTCAGCCCATAAGGCTGATGTCTCAGCAGCCCCAGTCTGGAGCCCTGGAGGGTCCCTGGAGAGCTGCTGTTCTTCGGTCCATCTTAGAGCCCTGAAGAAACCCACAGCAACAGGATAGGTCAACTCGCCAGCCAGAGTGAAGGCAAGCAGGCAAAAGCAAAACTTCTGTCTCCCCTGTCCTTTTATCTGAGCTGTCACTAGAAGGGCATGGCCCCCATTTAGGATTGTTCTCGATTCAAATAACCCGATCAAGAAAATCCCTCAGCATCCTGGGTTTAATTGATTCCAACTGTAGAGAAGTTGACAACCAAGATTAATCAGCACACCATCCCAACAGAACCAAAGGACAGAGGAAGTAAGAATGTTCTCTGTCTGTCTGTCTGTCTGTCTGTCTGTCTTTGCTCCTTGGAACTGGTGATCTAACAGTTCTGAGAACTTCAGAGTCAAGAATTCACACCAGTGAACATCTGGGGTCATAGGTCACCTGACCCAACTGCAACCAATCGGCTAATTCTAGTCAATTCTAATTCAACACTTTTCAAATTAATGAAAAATAAGTGAAAAATGATTAAATGCCTTCGGTAATGATGGGAGGGCCTCAGAGCAGCAGAAGTGCCTCTCAGGGATCCTCTCCTGGCTCCTGACCATTTTCTTTTTTGTTGGGGGAGGGAGGGTCAAGACAGGGTTTATCTTTGTAGCCTGGCTGTCCTAGAGCTTGCTTTGTAGACCAGGCTGGCTTCAAACTCACATTGATCCACCTGCCTCTGCCTCCCCAAGTGCTGGGATTACAGGCATGGGCCACCACAATAGGCTCCCAATCGTTTTCTAAGCCCAGCTGTCTAGGCTTATCCACTCCATGCTCAGTTCACTGTTTCCCCTAAGTCAGTTCCTTTTCTAATTAAGTCATCCAAGGCTGGCCTCTGATAGTAAGGACCCAAATAGTAAAGATATCAACAGGTCAGGGGTATGGGGAAATCGGAGGGCTGACAGGAGGATTGGATTTTAGAGAAGAGGACAGTAAACACCCAGCTAATGTTCAAGGAATCTGGCAGCTGCTGGCCCTGGACAGTGAATTGCTAAAATTAAATTATTGTTTAGAGTCACCTGGAATTTAAAAAAAGAAAAGCCCCACTCATTAAGACAAAACTTTGAAAGCCGTGCTGGTACTCCCAGAGAGCAAAATGAAAAGCGTGGATCATAGAAACTGTCAGTGTGGCTTCTCCTCTGAAGTCTGAATACTTGGGGGGAGGGAGGGAGTGGACAAGTTTAAACCCCTCATTTCCAACCTGAGATTTTCCAGTTATGGAGGCTGAGTAAGGGAGAGCTCAAGTGAGGTCAACCTAGAGTGTCGGGTGCTTTTCTCCTTCCTGTGACAGGAGGGCTGGAGAGATGGCTCAGCGGTGAAGAACAGCGCCTGCTCTTCCAGAGGTCCTGAGCTTGGTTCCCAGCCCCCACATCAGGGAGTTCACAACCACCTATAACTCCTGTTCTAGGGAACCTGACGCCCTCTTCTGGCCCCCATGGAGCACAGACATGCATGCAGGCAAAACATCCATATGCTTAAACAATCAGTCAGGGCCAAAGCAGATGGTAGTGCTTTGTTAGTCCTAGCTTGATGCCTGGCTTGGCGGCCAAAGCTAAAAATAAAAATGAAATGAAATCCAGGCAGCGAAGGAGAAGGAAGACAGACGCAGACCTGCCCTCCATCGCATAGCACAGGCAGGCCATAGACACCCACTTGTAACCGTGGCACCCAGCCCGGATGGAGGATGTTGCCCAGGGGCCGACCAGCCGCTTGACCAGCCTGCAGCAGCAGCCACTACAGTGTGTGAGTCTGTGGTGGTCATTTGAGAGAGAAAGAGGAGCAGAGCAGCTGGAGCATTATGAAGAGAGGTGGGACTGGAGGGTGGAGAGGAGTAGCCCACCATGAGTGGCCAGCCCTGCCACCTGGGGGCAAGGTGAGGTCCCAGCCTGAGCTGCCTCTGAGGGCCATGTCTGAGTCCATGTAAGGGGAAGGGGTCAGTGTCGATGTCCATGGCTCATGGACTAGAGGACACAGGGATATCCCTGCCGGGGCAGCCTCCTGGGACCACATGGATGTTAGAGGCTGTGCATGGCTGATGCCCACTCCTCATTGGACGTGGTGATCTGGAGAGCTGGCCCCATCTCTCGGCAGCAGCACTGAGTCCTGCACCTCATCTTGGTAGCACAGTAGTGCTGGCCCTGGTCGAGGGGGACTAGGTGAGCCAGCCCAGAGGACAGAGCGAGGGAGAGCCGGCCCATGAGGTGGTGTGGGTGTTTGGGGGTAATGACCTCTCCTGCTTACCCCTTGCCACCTGAGGCAGTTGGGAGAGCTGACCCTGGGAGTCATGACTGGGTGAGCCAGCCCAGCCCCTCTCCTGCTGCAGCACTCTGGAGAGTGGGGCCAGCACCTCAGCTGTGCAGTACTACAGTAGGGCTGGTCCTGGCCGAGGAGGCACAGGTGAGCCAGCCCAGAGGGTGAGAATGCGGGAGAGCTGGCCCTGCCCTCTCATTGGCTGTAGCACTCGGGAGAGCAGGGCCAGCACCTCACCTGGGCAATACAGTGGAGCTGGCCCTGATGGCAAAAACACTGGTGGGTGAGCTGACCCCGAAGGCATGACATACTATAGCTTCCATGATAAGATGTTTTCTATGCTTTGGATTTTGGTGGTATCTGTGTGTGTGTGTGTGTGTGTGTGTGTGTGTGTGTGTGTGTGTGTATCTGCAGGGGCTGGTGGGGTCGAGCACCCCGACCTTGCATAAGTACATCTAACCACTTGGCTGTTGTGTAGGAGAGGACCTGGGAACAGGAAGCTACCCTATGGCTAGAGCCTGAATCTCACTCTGGCCTCTTCAGAGTCTCTTGGCAAGATAACAGAGCCCCCCCCTCCCCAGCCAAAAGTGAGCCGGGATGCTGACCCCCTCACACCTACCCCTTATTTCAGGTGGCTTCAAGGTAAGCACGGTTAAATTGAGAGTGGGTGAGGAAGAGGCGGAGCATGAAGGTCTTTAAGGCAGAACCAGGCTTAGAACTGTATGTTCAGACACAATGGGTGGCACCTGGAAGCAGCCAGAAATGGAAAGACCAGAAGGTCCACGACAACACTAGCCGGGCCTGAAAAATCCTGAGACTCCGAAGCAGGCAGTCTCTTCGCCTAAGATGGCGCCGGGCAGCCTCTGTGGAGTGTGTCAACCGCTAAACATCTTAGGTGTGGCAGGTTTCATGCCTCTGCACCCACTTCCTGTATGCGAAGAATCGGCCACAGGGTGGAGGGTGAGAGGAAGGGCCCCTCCTTCAGAGAGGCCTGCTCTCCCCTTACCCTGTAGCCAGGGCGTCTCAGGGATGTGACACAGAGACATAGCCCATGGTGGGGAGTGGGGGCGGGGGGCCGTGTGTTCACTCTGGCCCTTGTGCTGGGCCCCTGGAGAGGTGCCTGACCACTGTGCTGCCCGTTCTCTAAGCCTGGGCTCCAGCCTGCCTGCCGATTCTGGACGGACACGGCTACCCAGCCTGCCTTCCGCGGCTGCGGTAGATAAGAAGCGCCCCTGGGCCTCAGAAGCAGCGGCAGTTGCAAGTTGTGCCTGCCCAGAGCTGAGGTGAAGCTGCAGAGAGAGCCTCTGGGAAGGAAGAGATCCTTATCTGGAGAGGGGAAGCCGTGTGAGCCAGGAGTGGGCTGTGGGGGCGGGGAGCAGCTGGAGGAAGCCACCGGAAGTTGAGAGACTGAGTAGGAGGAGCTCGGTTCGAGGCTCAGTGTTTGAAACTGGAGTTGGTCTGTCTGTGAAAAAGGCACAAAGGGCGTCAATGCCTCTCACACGCGCCCCTAAGAGCTGTCGAGAGAAAGAATGACAGGATGAACGTAGCAAAAGCGGGAAAAACTCATCTTTCAGGGGACCCGTCTTTAATTCGGCTTGTTTTCTTCTTATTTTTCTTGTTTCCCGTTTTCCTGATGTGTGTGGAACGCCTTTGCATGTACGCATGTTTTGCATGCATGGTGCATTTTTGCATGTGGGGGTGCAGACACAGAGGTCGATGACGGGAACCATCCTGCATTGCTGTTCCACCTTATCCATTGAGGCAGGTTGTATCAGTCCAGCGCAGAGCTGCCCACACAGCTAATTCTTGCTAGCCAGCCTGCTTTGAGGGTCTCCTGTGTCCACCTTCCGTGGCTGAAATCACAGAAGGGCCACCCAGCATTTATGTGGGTTTGGGGGATCTGAACGCCGGTCGCCCCCACCCCCACTTCTGTGGCAAGCACATGAGCCCCAGAGCCGTTTCCTCAGCCCGTCCACTTCTTGTTTTATTTTCTGGGCAGTTGAAATCTTTCAGGGTTGCCCAGGACCCGCCATCATACTCTTGAAATCCTCTTCATTAGCAGTTAATGCTTAAATTCTCCACTGCCAACTGCGAACCAGGTCCTTCTACTCCAGCAACTACTGCTCTGCAGCTGGGTTTGCCTTTTAAAGTTACCGTTTCTTTTTCCAGTCAGATTGTTTGTTTGGTGATATAAATTTACTCCTCAGTTAATTTTCAGTCTGACTGATTTTACAGAGAGTCATCTCCCCACTGTCAGTTTCATTTAGTGATCTTTAACACAAGTTGGGTCCAGCCTGAGGTTTTTTAAAATGAGCCCATGATAAAACGGGAACAGTTTTGTGATATGCAGAGAAGCAGAGACCAGATTGCCCCAGGAGAGAGGGGCCTTGAATCCGAGAAGCATCTAAAAATACTGACTCCCCTCCAGCAGCACAGCACAGCAAGGCCTGTCTGAAGAGACACCACCCCCCTATCCCCCCCCCCCCCCGCCATGCAGTGTGGGGTTAGCTTGCAAGGGACCCATCAATTCCTGCCCCTCCCTGGGATCACACGCCCCCATTCCCAGGGCCACCAGGACATCAGACCATGAAAGGGAGGACAAGCACGGCCCCTGACTCTGTGCATCCTTCTGTCCTTCCCATCTCCTTTCCCCAAATTCTCTGTCAAGGTATTCATGGATTTGAAAATGTGAAAAAAAAAAAGCTTAGGTTGTTTAGCAATTTTTTTTAATACTCTTGGTCACTACCGAAAACAGAACTTTGTCCATCTGCGTCATAAGACTTCCCCTGCCTAAACACATGGCAAGCAAAAAGTGCCCGCTTTAACGGCTGTCCAAATCTTACCAATACCTCTGGGCTCAGCAGCCCGGGACTCCTGCAGCTCCCCTAGCGGCCTCCCAGCCGTCCCGCCTTTGCAATATTGCCCACCAGAGGGCACCCGTGCTCCTCCGAAGAAGGGTGCAGACACATCTGCCTGAACGCAACCCAGAATTTCAAGGATTCTACACCCAGGAGACTGTAACAGCCCCAAGTGCCACAGCTTCCTTCAGTAGCGTGAATTTGCCTAGACGTGTAGTCTAAGGGTTTTAAAATGGAAATTCCCTTGAAGTCATCATCATTCTTCTCATCATCATAACCACAATAAATAACCATGATGATTGATAGTGGTTTAATTGTAACGGTCTCTTGACCCCTCAGGGTTTCCGGCCCAGAATAATCTTGTTTTGGCTGTTTCTCACAGGTTATTTGAAGACCTAAGTTATTAGCTCCCCCTCAGGGACTTTTTAATTTTTATGTATTTCAGAGAGAAATGTATATGTCCTGTTGTGCGTATAGAGGTCAGAGGACATCTTGAAAGAGTGAGTTCCCGCAGTGTGGGTCCTGAGACTTGAACTTGGGTTGTTAGACTTACCAACAGGCACCTTTATCAACTGACCTCTCTCTTCAGACACTTTTAAATGTTTAACAATATCTAGCATATCATACTTCGCTTGTGGATTTAAAGTGCTCTTCAGAAACGTATCATTTAAACCGCAGAAACGTATCATTTAAACCGCAAAAACAAAAACTTTTGTAGACACAAACAGCAGTACATGCCTGCAATCCTAGCAGCAGGGTGGCTGAGGCATGAGAATTGGGAATTCGAGACTAGGCTGAGCTAGCCAGAGCCCACTTTAGGGAATCCTGGTGCAACAGGACCCACGGGTCCTCTGCAGGTCCTTTAAGAAACTGCCCCTATGTTATCATTGTATTACATTGGCCTCCTGTCTCACAGGCCTCCGGTGCTATGGTCCTCCAGGAAGCTCCTGGCTTCCTTTGCTTTATTTCTTCCTGGATGCCACACCTGAGGACTTGGAAACACAGTGAGCGAGCCCGCTGTCATTATCAGATTAACAACAGCAGCGGCAATAGTCTTTTTGGCCAGCTGTGGGGGGCCACGGGGGTATCTAAGCACATAAGAGATTGAGGCAGGAGGGTCATGAGTTCAGGCCTAGCCGGGGCCACGCAGTGAGACAGTCTCCACAGAGCCCAGCCAGGGTCTGAAGAGGTTACCTGCACTGGCTGCTCTCACGGAGAACCCTGGTTCAGTTCCCAGCTGCCCGCCAGAGTCTCCCGAGCAGCTTTAATACTTTCTAATATAGGGCTGGCTCAGTGGTTGCAGGCAGTAGCGCTTCTTCCAGGGAACCGGGTTCAATTCCCAGCACCTACATGGTAGCTCATAGCTATCTGTAACTCCAGTTCCAGGGTCACACAGACACACAGACAGACAGGCAAAACAACATTGCCCATAAAATAAAAATTAAAAAAAAATTATTAAGAAAATAATTGTTGTTGAGTAGAGAGATGCTAAGGTTTCGGGAACCTAACATCTGTGTCACAAAGGTGACCTCATCCAGGGTGACCGGATTTGGGGGTTACATGTGGCTGTGGGTAGGGAACGTAAGCCAGGCGGTTTTCTGAGAAAATCTTGCTTTTTTCCCATTTATCTGTCAGGTGTAGCCACTGTGCGTGCAGCGTTTCCACAGAGCCTCCTGCCCGTTCCTTCTCAGGCGTTTTCCCTCTCAAGTGCTCTCCATCAGAATCACCCAGGTCTTTTCGCCCTCCAGGGCTGGTTCTTCTGCCCCACTCCCAAACCCTGTCTCTTAGGAACTCAGGGTGAAGAGAACTGAGGAGGTGGTGAGGGCTAACAAACACAGACCAGCCTAGCACACGTCCAAGGAGCCAGCCAGTCCTCAAACTGTTAAGGCTCCAGGCAAAGCTCCCACAGGCCCCAGGGAAACATTCTGGTACCCCAGGTCATGCCTGACTGCCTGAGAAGAAAGCCAGCAGGTGCAGCCGACGCAGGATAAGCACAGGGCGCCTGGCCAAAGGAGACGTAAGCAACCTTCAGATGGCCAAGGCCTGAGACCACAGGGGCAATCCAGACTCCCAGCCCCTGCCCTCGCCCCCCCACCTCAGGCCCCTGAACCTGCCGAATCAAGCAAGTGCTGGTTTCTACTCCTGTCCCTTACTCCAGGCCTCCCCAGGGGGCCTTGCTCTTTGCAGCGGGTGCCTCAGCTGGACATCTTCACGGAGCTTGTCATGGGCCAAGTCAACAGAACTCAGTGGCCCAAAGGTTCACGCAGCCTAGAGCCTCCCTCGTCTCCCCCTAGCACAGGAGAGACCCCCACCCCCACGTCCTTCACCTCTCCTGCAACTGAAAAGCCACTGTCTGAGATCCTTGAATTCTGCCGAGTTTTCTTTTCTTTTTTTTTTTTTCTCTTTAATCCTCAGAGCCCTCCCATGAGCTAGGTAAGAAGGCCTGGTGTTCCTCCCAGGTGAAGACTCTCAGGTTGGAAGCCGAAATTACCCAGGACTGAGGTTACTGCAAGAGCCAGTAGAGCCCAGAATATCTGCTTTCACTCTAGCAAAAATGAGAGCAACCCCTGGGGGCACAGCCCACCTCCTCCTGCCTAGGCCTGTCCCCAGGAACAGTGCCACCCTCGTTCAGAGGCTCTGGGCTGTCGCTGGTGTGCCCTGGCTGTGCTCCTGACACACGACAGTACGGGCCCAGCCTACGAAGTGGGATCCGTGCAAGGCAACAAAGCACGCAGCATCTCAAACCATGGTGTGTCCTGGGCCCGGCGCTACGGTGACGTGGGCTGCGTTTGAAAAGAAGGGGTCTTTAAGGACCTCTTCCCTGGCCTCTCTGCAGTCCCCTCCCTCCCCATTCCAACCAGAGTTTGTCTGCTCAGACCGGATTCAAGTCAGATGCCTGGGTCGCGCCAGGTAACCTAAGGGTTCCTGTCTTTAGAACCAATACTGTCACTCTTGGGTTGCCTGCAAGAGGCAGGGGCCCACCCTGAGCCCTGGCAGGGGTGGCTTCAGGGCTTTTCCTCCCGTCCTGTCGGGTTGTTTTCCTGGCAGAGAATCACCTCGCCCGGGGAATAAGAGTCCTAGGCTGCAGTGGGAATGGGGGACAGCTTCGGGGAGGAACCAGATCTCGCCGCCCACCCCAAAATCAGTCCCAGGAGAGGCAGGCAAGAAACCTACACCATAGAGCTGCATCAGGAAGCACAGGCCAGCCCATTCTTAGCTCGTCTTTGGGGGCGCTTAGAAGAGCGCCGGGAATACAGAGCGGAAGAGGCAAGGGGCACACAGCTCAGTCTCCACACCTTGGTCTGAGGGTTATCTCAGGTCTGGCTCTGAGAACAGGGAAGTCGTTTCTGCTGGAAGGAACAATCCAGTCCCATCATGGAATGGTTGCTCCTGCTTGAGGGGGTGCAGGCCTGCTTTGGCAGCCATCCCTGGCGCTTTGAAGACATCTTAGTTACGTCATCAGCCCTGAAGGTGTGTGCTAGCTTTAATACAAACGAGCCTTAGATGATTAACTCGCTGTGAGCAGGACTCGGCTACTCTTGTCCGTTATCAGCTCAAACTTCAAGGTGCAAGCAGAGCATGCCCAGGGGCATTCCTGTCCTTCATCTTAATCTTTTTTTTTTTTCTTCATCTTAATCTTTATGACCATAAACTGAGCCTGCTTAGGGCTAACCCCTATATGAATAGCCGCCCTGAATAGACCACCATTCTGTCTTGTTCAGGGAGAGCATTGCTTTGAAAATGACTTGCTCTCCTCACCTGCTGCCAGTGGTAAATTCTCCTCCACTTGAGTGTCTTCTCCCGTGCTTATGGCCGCTTTGCACCCATCGAGATGCAAACCGGTCATGTTCGATTATAAAGGTATTCAAGGTGGCTTCGCTCTCCTGCTAGAACCTCCAAGAAAGGTAACAGGGAAGACAAGGTACAAAATGGAAACAGAGAGGCCAAAAGCCTTCTTCATTTTACTGTTATTGGGGAAAGTGGGCTGCAAATGTCGAGGTCAGAGGATATCTGCGTCAGTTCCCTCCTTTTAACTTTCCTTGGGTTCCTAGGATCAAACCCAGGTTGCCAGCCTCGCAAGGCAAGCCCCTCTAGCCACTGTGGCGTCTTGCTGTCTCTGCTGGGTTTTACTTTTGCTTTCAGTTACACACCAGAGAGACATCCAGAGGCCGAGTATGTTAAGCCAGTGCCTTCAGCAATAGCAACCTCTAGGTCACTATGGCAGCCACACATACTGCCTCCTCTGGGTTCTCCAGTTCTGTGTCTGGTGAGGTTCCCAGCACAACCCATAGTGCCACCCGGGCTGCCGTTGATATGATTATTTCTACCACATCATAAATGTTTTCGAAGGTCTAAGGGAAGAAGGAATTTAGGAAAGATATGCATCTATATGTATATATGTGTGTTTATATATTTGTATGTTTATACGTTTATACATATATATAAAACGAATGGTGAGTGAATGAATGAATGAGGTAAGTTTTGCATGTGTGGTCCCCATTTTGAGTGCGACTGCTCTCAGACTTGAGATTTTAGTAGTGAAGGCGCCACTTAAGCTACTGATGGTGCAAGAAACTGTTAAATTTACCGACTGGTTCTCTGATCATAGTGAGGTGTAACCTGTCTGCACAGTAACGACCCACTCTTGGAGTCACCAAATATCAGCCAACCCGAGGCAACCAGCTGTTAGAACCCCGTTCAGATAAGGAACCCTCCAGCTGCAGCTAATCTAGCTGTCTCTGGTCTTGAATTCCACTTTCTGCAAGTCACTTCCTGTTCTCTGGCTATAAATTCAGCCCGCCTTGCTGGGGCTGGGGCTGCAGCTCCTTGTACAGTGCTTGCTCACCTGTCCTGTGTAAGGCCCTGGGGAGAGGGTAGGAGGAGGATAGTTTGCTGTACCGAGTGAAGCACTTTGAACCATTTTTTGGTCCAGGCAGGTGCTCAGTTCTAGAATCAGAAATAAAGCCAGTAAACACTAGGGAATTGGCGTGTCGCTTGGTGGGAGTTGCCTAGTTTATACAGGGCCTGGGAGAGGGGAGGGGCTCAATACCAAATAAATAAATAAATAAATAAATAAATAAATAAATAAAACTTCCCCAAAGCTCTCTTTGAGATGTGACTTGGCAGCACACAGAGGCTCACAGTCTAACTCAGGACCCTAACACCAAGCCTGGAACCAGCCCCAGGAACAGTGGCTCTTGGGATCAGCCAAGCCTCCACCTCACACCCAAGCCAGGGGCTCATCGCCGAAGCTATTTCTCTGTCCTGTGTCTTACAACCTCAGCCTCTCTGGTTTGTTTCCTACGCATTGCAGCTTCCCAAGATCCCTCTGAGACCCCTCAGCCCAATCCTACCGCCTTGTGACAATTCCGCTACTGTCCTGTGCTGTCTTAAACACCTTAAAAGTCAACAGCAGAGACAAAGAGGGTGGCCCCTACCAAAGCCAAGTTTGTTGACCTGGTGTGAAGGATTCATAGCCCAGAGAAACCTTGGGACGTCTCACACAGCTCACAGCAACGCAGGGTGTAAAGGGGTCAGCGTCAGGTCCTCTCAGCTAGGACTCTGCAAAGCAGGATGGAGCTAGAAGATGGGCTACCTACACCCAACCCTGATCTGAGGTTCTCTGCTTGTGATGTAAACAGTTTGTAGTCCTGGCTGGCTTTAACCTGATACAAGGTAGAGGAACCTCAATTGAAAAAAAATGTCTCCATCAGATTGCTTATAAACACATCTGTGGTAGTTTCTTGATTAATGACTGAAGTACATAGGCCAATTAGTGCAGGAAGAGGGTCACCTGAGTAGCATATGAAAGCAGGTCCAGCAAGCCATGAGGAGCAAGCCAGTAAGCAGCACTCCTTCATGGCCTCTGCCTCAGTTCCTGCCTCCAGGTTCCCAACTTCCCTGGACGATGGAGTACAGCTATAAGATGAAAGATACACTCACCCCCCCCCCCCGCCCCCGAGTTGCTTCTGGTCAGCAACCTAAGACAGCTGTGTCAAAGTGAATTCAAGCCTCCAGACAACAAGAGGAAAATTTATCCCTATTGATGGAATTAATTTCTTCCAGGGGTGGACAGAGAGCTCAATGGTTATAAGCCCTTGCTTCTGTTACGTAGATTGAAGTCCAGTTCCTACACACAACAGGTAGGTCACGGATAACCATAATTCCAGGGCACTGGCATAGTCGTGCAGTGCACGGAAAAAAAAAAAAAAAATTAAATGAAGCCAGGTGTTGGCGGTACATGCTTTCAATCCCAGTACCCGGGAGGCAGAGGCAGGCTGATCTTTGTGAGTTTGAGGCCAGCCTGGTCTACAGGGCAAGTACCAGGACACAGAGAAACCTAGTTTTCAAAAACAAAACAAAACAAAAATTAAATAAAAATGATCAACTTATCCTCTCTCTGCTTTTGTGAGTGGCTTCAGAGCCCCAGCAGGGGTCTCAATGCTGGTTAAAAAAAAAAAAAAAAAAGACTCTTTTCTAGAATGTTCCACCAGAATAACCCCCTACTGCCTCCATCACCATGCCCACCAAAGCATCCCTTGCTGCCCGGTTCCCTGGCCATCACCGTCACTGGGCCCCAGATGTCTGCCCAGCAAAAGCTTCAGTGAGCAGACTGGGCATGGCCATGGGGTCCCTAGCAGCACTGGAGTCCCCAAAGAGCAATGGGTGTCTCCAAAGCTTTCTCTTCCCCTCCAACAGGGCCCTGAGGGGTGGGGGGTGTTAGAATGCAATGAGATTGTGCAGGCTTCTGTGACTGGCCCCACACTTCCACATTGGAATATTATGTTCAGGGAGACCTAAGGTATATGTTGTAGGCCAATGGTCACTCAGATTTGGTTCCAAAATAAAGTATGCCTTAGTCTCTCTGAGGTGAGAACTGTGAGTTTTGCTTGACGGTCCCTGCAGTCATGACTGGGAGGTTTAAGGAGATAGGTAGGACTCTCCAAAATATCGTGGAATCACATTTTAAATTTTATTTTAAATTAGTGTACATGTATATCTGTGAGTAGGTATGTGGATATGAGTGTCAGTGCCTTCCCCTACCACTCCAGCCCAGAAGCACCAGATTTCCTGGAGCTGCAATGTGGGTGCTGGGAACCAAACACAGGTCCTCTTCAGGACTGGATCAGTATACTCTCTAAACTGCTGAGCCATTTTTCTGGCCACTATCTGCAATAAGGAAAGAATCTGAAGCTAGTTAGTTCAGAACTCAGGATGGGAAAAAAGAGAAGAAATGACTAGGGTGAAGAATGGAGACTCCTGAACTGGGCTCCAAGCCGGAAGCTCAAGAGCAGGTGACATTCTCACTGCTGATGGGGTCTGAGTCTCCATCTGTTTGATTGATTGGCTACTGAAGGAGCAAGCAAGCACGCTTCCAAACATCTGTGAAAGCAGGTCTGCAGCCACCCTTCTCAAGCTTCCTAAACGGTGCAGCAAACTAACGGAGGGAAATGCCTTCTGCATGTGACCAGCTAGCGCAAGCATCCTCTCCCATGCAGCTCAGGGCTCTGGGGGAATCTGGGAAGCAACATTGCTGCATGCAGCTCAGTTTGTTCTCACAAGGACACTGCACACAGGAAGCAGGTGTTAAGAGGAAGCTGAAACTCAGAACACAGAAGCATCCTGAGATCTTTTGTTCAAAGACAGATCTGCCTTACCCAAACTGCTCTCTTAGGACTGTTAAATCTTTGAGAAGTCTAGGCCTATGTTCTCTGAGGTGTCTTGTCACTCCTTTTGAGCAACCCCCTCCTGTCTGTCTGTCTGCCTCCCTCTCTCTTTTTATTTGATTTATTTAATTTTTTCGTGACAGGGTTTCTCTGTATAGCCCTGGCTGTCCTGGAACTCACTCTGTAGACCAGGCTAACCTCAAACTCAGAGATCCACCTCTCTCTGCCTCCCAAGTGCTGGCATTAAAGGTATGCGCCACCACACCCAGCAAACCCTTTTTCTCTTTACCCTCACATTTAAGCCTATATTAAAATATCTTTACTAAACTACAACAATAATGCCAGGTATGGTGGCACATGCCTTTTATTCTGGCACTCGGAAGGCAGATGCAGTCTGGTCTGTATACCAAGTTTCAAGATGATCAGGACTGCATAGAGAGACCCTGTCTCTAAACAAACAATCAAATAAACCACGACAAAAGGCAAATGGAAGCTTGAGGCATCACATGCCCCAAGGATGAAGGTCTATTGAAGGGCCAGGCCTGCTCCAGTCCTCCTGTCAACTGAGACCAGCGGAGCACTCCTCCAGTGTCAACTGCTTATCAGGGTTCTAACCATCACAGCCTCCTGTAACAGCTCCCTCCATCCTCATTTATACTTTTTAGTCTACGTATGAATATTTTGCCTGCACCACGAAAGCGCACTGTGTATGTGCCTGGGCCTACAGAATCCAGAAGAGTGCCAGATTCCCTGGAATTCTAGTTACAGATTGGAGCTCCATGTGGGTCCTGGGAACTGAGCCTGGGTCTATCCACAAGAGCAGCAAGCTCTCTTAACCACTGAGCCAACTCTCCAGTCAAAGAGCTGGTCTTACCCAGATCTCTTGTGGGTTCAGACTCCTAAGCGATTCCCTTGTGTGTTGTACTGTGTCGAGGAGGACATTCTCCCCATTTTTCAGGCAAGCATACTCATGTTCCAGGTGGTTGCTACAGGCCAGAGGCTCATTTCTCTATTAAAGGAAAATCTAGCCTCAAAGCAGAGAAATGAATGCCCAGATCTTCTTAGCAAGCAAGGTGGAAACATTGCCTACACAAGGAATTATAAAAAAAGAGGATGTAGGCCCCATGGCTGCACGGAGGCAATGATGAAATTTTATGGGCCAGAAGATATGTTTGCATGAGTTAACCTGGCGTGCACAAATGGGAGGCCCATGCCAGGCTGGTCCAGCTCTTGGGGTAACTGCTTCTTCCTATCCTGTGAAATGCTTAGAGGAACAAATGTCATCGAAGGCTGTGTGTGACTGCATGAGGTCAATGATGGCAGCACAACACATTTAGGGGTCACAACCCTGTACCAGACCAAGCAGCTAGTGGCACCACACCCAACTCAGCCACAGACTGTAGCATTTGAGTGCCTGTAGCAGTAGTAGCCAATGGCCACCAACCCAGGTAAGGAGAGCTGGGGTATATGTGACTCTGGTTCAAGCCCATAAAGACCCACACTCCAGAGTGTCATTCCAATCCCAGGACATGTTCTTAAGCTGCCACACGAGGAATGCTCAGAAAAGTGAATTCACGCTAAGTTAATAGAGACTCAGTGTGCCAAGAGGCAGGATGGCTCCGTGGCCACAGGATGTGGTGAGACTCAAAGCCAAATTAATTGGATTCAAATCTATTAAGAGTAAGACCTGGAGTAAACTAAGCCTTCCAATCTCATTTCTTCGTTGGTAACATGGCACTGATAACAGAAATTCCTTCCTCTCCTACTGGGGAGATGGAAAGGCTCGAAGCATTTGCCTGTGCATCCTTGTAATGCCAGCATTTGGGAGATGACAGCACGAGGATTTAGAGCTGAAGACTGTCCTCAGCTGTGTATTGGGTTCCAGGCCAGCTGGAGCTACAGAGTGAGACCTTGTAGAAAAGAAAGAAAAGAAGGTATGATGGGGGATGGCTATGTTCAAACCATGACTAGTGGCCAACCATGTAATAAAAGTTGGCTAATGTCACCTTCTAAAGGCTTCTGAATTTGAAAGAAGGGACAGTCCAGATATTCATGGCTACTTCCTCAGTTCACAGAAGTGAAGGGGGTGTGGCTTGCCCATGGGTAACCGTTTTAGAAAAGAGTGCCTCAGGGCTGAGAAGTAGACACTAGGCCAGAACGAGGCATCCTTACACATCCAGGGCAGCAGGTTGTCTGCGGAAAGGCCAAAGGGAAAAGGCATTCTTGTGTACAAAACTACTGTCACAACCCAAGAAAAATCAAACAATACTCCGTATCGTGTAAGAGTTCATACAAAAACCTTTAGAAATGCTCCTCAAATGTCTTTAGTGGCCAAGCTCATGTAATTAAACCCAAGCTGGATCCAGCACACACGGTCCCATTTATACAGGAGGTGGGTGAGAGGATTATTTGCCCCTAGGAGTTTGAGTCTAGCCTCAGGACTCAAAACAGAAAACACCCCAAATTCGCACCCTGCCCTTCATTGTTGTATCTATAATAGTCTCATCATCCTTGTATTCATTGACTTTTTTCTTTTTAAAAATAGAGGTTTTATAAATGTTCCCATATTAGTTTTATTATCCCACATAACTAGACTCGGGTCAAACGCTACATCAATGGTATGGTAGAGCTTTGAGGATATTAACAATTAATTTAAATGTTTCTTAAATAAAAAATTAAATTAAAAAAAATCTTACCCAACATTTGAGGCATTTTACACTATAAAATTCCCTAGGACACGGTCAGAAACAATGTCCCTAAGTATTAACTGTTTTTCCAGCATTGCTAACATCTTAACAAAGGAGAACCTCCCCCCACAGTGTGTTTACTGCTGTCTGGGGCTGTGTGATATGAAAAAGGGTACAGTAGTGGCAAAAATTTCCACTAAGGTTGTTAGTTGATTCTTGAAGTTTACAGATCAACTACACTAATAAGAAATGTTATCAATTTACAAGATCTGAGGACAGACTTAAAACATGTGTAGTGTGGAAGGCCTTTTTCATCACTGAGAGGGAAATGTTTTTAAGACAGGATCTCACTATGTGGCCCAGGCTCGTCCCAAACTAAAAAACTTTACCGTTTTCACCTCTTGGGTGTTAGAACTAATGTGAAAAGAATAAACATTTTAGCTGGGCACAGTGGTGCACACCTTTGAACACAGTACTTGAGAGGCAGAGGCAAGTGAATCTCTGAGTTGGAGGCCCGCCTGCCTGGTTTACAAAGTTAATTCCAGGACAGCCAAGGTTACTACAGAGAAACCCTGTCTTGAAAAACAGCAACAACAAAAAAAGCTTTTTTGGAGTTAATACTGTGCCATGCCTGTGTTATGACACACGGACATTCCCCCTGGGTTCCATGAGCTAATGTTTATTCTCGTTTCACCAAGGAGCCGAGTGACTATGAAAGGTCCACAGAAGCAAACAGCAAAATTACAGCTCGAACTGATGTCTGTAAAATGACCAAATTAATTTTTACCAACTATATCAAGCCCTCCTATAGCAGGGAACAATGATAACTTACAGTCTGATGTTTTACTTGGTCATTCATGTACTTAAGTTATGTGCAACCTACAGAAAGGCCAGGGTCTGCAAGGGTTTCCATATTCATTTTACTAACAGAGTTCATGCAGAGCTGTCTACGGCTTTACTGCTAAACCAAATTTATTCTTATCCTTTGCCGAACCAACCCACCATCTCTCCCCTTCTTTAAAAACATGTATCTCCGCTGTGAGGCACTCATAGGTGTCCTGTGCCAATCACAACACCACTAATAGTCTAAAGCACTGTAAAGGCAGGGGCTCATTTTACCTTGAAGTATCTCCAGTGTCCAGCAGAATATAAACTTTAATGAATTGCAATTAAGTCTCAAAAAGAAAAGAAATTCGTTTGAAAACTTTTGCAATTTTCTAATTTAATAGAAATAACCGAAACAAATGTGGATTTTAAACAAGGCTTCAAACTAATCTAATACAACTTCTACAACACATTCCAGAGCATTGTAACAAGAATTATTTACAGGCAGCTAATGTATTAAATAACCATAAAAAGAGAAAACTTGCCTTTATTACACGCAGCAAAAAACACAGGAACAGAACAATTAGAAATTGTAACCTTGTTTAAAAAATTAAATATGATCATTTAGAGAATACAATACCACAGAAACAGCACTTTTTAAGAATCATTCTGAAGGGTAGTTTAAATATGTGCAAAAATAGTAATGAGGGAGAGCAGTTGAAATACTGGAAGCAAGGAACTAGTAAGGCTGTGACTTTAACCCTTTTGTGTGTAGATATGTCCGTGTAAAAACTAACAGGCTTTCCAATTGCGCACACCTTGCATTACAGGCTTATACCCATGTTTCACTGCTTTAAAACATAGTAAATGCCTACATTCCTCAGATCAGGAGCAGACACACTTCATTCTCAAGAATGACATTTAGACCACAGCCTAAACTGCGGCACTTAAAAAAAAATCATTTTGGTGCCTTCATAGGAATTTACTGAATGTAACACAGTATCATTTAGTTTTTAAATAACACTTGATAAAAAAAAAAGGGCTAACCTTGATTCTATACATTCTGTCGTTTGACAAATATGCCTAACTTATTTTTTAAGATAATTTTGTTTCTAGATACAATAAAAATATATAAAGGATCATGTAAGGAAACATAAGTAACTAAGATTGGAGAGATGCACTTTTGACCAAGTAAAACATGCATTAGCCCAGTAAAGCCATTATATCCAAGAGTAAATGCTGAAATTGGAAATGTCTATGTAAACTGTGGCATATAAATTTTTTTCCTTAAAAAAGTACCTTCAGTTTTTTTTTTACTCAAACAGCTACTTTTAAAAAAATATGCAACTTTCCCCAATTTTTTAAAATAAAATGCCACAATATATTGTCATTACTTCAGCATACATTTAAATTTCTTAATTTTTTTTAAAAGATAGATTGGGTGATATGCATACAAACTTTCCTATAAAATCACCATCCAGGAGAGGATTATGACATGCTATTATTAGGCAACAGACTCAAAGCAGCGTTATTGCTTTATCAAGGAAGTATTAACTGGGAGAAACAAGTTAACATCCAGATCAGGTGTATGATCCAACTGCAATATACCTTGAAAATCTTAATCACCTTCAGCAGATAATTAGTAAGGCGGCATAAACGGTGTACCCGCTTGCATGTCAAGTGAGGGCTCGTGTGTGGTGTATGCACTCACATGTTGCGCGTGAGGGCATGTGTACACGCTAGGGTGCATGTGTGGAGGCTGGAAGACATCTTCAGGTGTTAGTCCTGATTCCCGTCTCTAAAAATCTAATATGCCCGTTGCTAGCCAACGGGCTTCTGGAGACTACCTCTGCCTCCCAACTTCCCATAGCGCTGTACTTACAGACAGCGCACTATGTATGTGCCCCGTTTACATATGCGCTGGGGATCCAAAGCCAGATCCTCACGCTTGTGAACAAGCCTGCTTTTGACCCACCAATCATCTCCCCGGTGCAAAGCTGCTGTTTTAACTCAGGGAGTTGGGTGTGTAGGCTTTTTCCCCCTTAAATTTTTATTAACGAAACTACTTATTGATCCAATTCAATGCTGGGTACAAGAAGAAGTGAGTATTTCGTACTTTTTCTGCTGTATGTGAAGAGGCTGGGTACCAAATGTAAAGGCTGAGGGAGAGGGGACCACAGTACCTAGTCCCCATTTTGGATAGAAGACTACTCAATAACACGTGGCAAGCCACAACCCAAGGGTATAACTGGAAGACCTGAATCTGTTGACTTACTAACACTACTCACCAATAATTACATGGCAGGACACCTGCTGAGGTAATTGAAAAAACTATAATTTGCACACTTTAAAGCATTATGTCTTTGGATTAAAAAAAAAAAATCCCAAACGCAATACCTGTTAAAAGAATAAAAACTGACTTTAATGACCTAAAATTCCCTCCTAGGAAACAGAAATGGGGGAAAAAGAAAAAACCAACCTGTTAATTCTAAAGGGGGCAGTTTCAGCAGGGATCTAATGGTTTACCTTTGCTCCGTGGTTACGGTTGGATGTCTGCATATAGAGCAAGGTCTATAACCTAACCAGACCCTAGAGCCCTAAACACTGCACCTGATAAAGCAGTACGTTCACTCAGTCAAGCGATGGAGTCAAGTGCTGAGATACGTAAATTAAGGCCAGCAGACTGGGCTGAGGAACATTCATTCTTAATTTTCTGATGGAAAAAAATAGCCCTAAGTTCATCAAGAACTTTGAAAGATGTTAAGGAATTATCATTATGTAGACTTTCCTCCACATCTAAGATACAGGCTCTAACAGATACACGAGAGTGTCAGACCTGTACTTGGGAGTTAACAGATGCTCTGTATTTGTTTTAAAAAACAAAGATATGAGATAATTTGAGTAAGAATTAAATTTTTGTATTTTTAACCATGCTTATGTTAATGCTGAACAGCCTAGAAACACAATCATCAGAGTACAGAAGGGACAACATGTAAGCAACTAAGTTAATCCCTCAGCAGCAGGGGTATCTTCACTAACAGAAACGGAGCTGACTAAATTGATGGTTAAAACAAACAAAGGGAAAACAAAAACCCCAAGAAACATGAGAATGCCTTTATGGAACGCATTCTCTATCAGGGCTTCAAACATTGAGAAACATTTGCTTAAATAAATCTGTGGGCCCCACTTAATAGAGCTTACTTACAACTTATGAACAGTTTTAAAAGGATTCGTTTTAGATGCAAATATAAAACAACTGAAACTCAGGGCATCACAAAATGAAGTTAACCCTTTAATCCCCCAGGTGTCAAAAATGTGATATTAGACATACATCTACTCACAAACACGAATCATGGCTATCAAAGAAAAGAAATAGGTATAAAGAAAACATTTTAAAAATAAGTATTCTTCCCCTCATAAAAACCTAAAACTTCAATAAAATGATAAAATGGTTTGGAGTATTTTTTTTAAATGAAGTTTGATTTATAAGGGAAGAGAAGCTAAACAGAAGCCAGGAGATGAAGCAATGTATGATCAATATTGTTTAAGTTCAGTATGACAAGGCCTAAATTAACTTTTTACCCACATCCCTTGTTAAGAAAAAAACAACCCAAAGGAATCTGTATAATAATTTCTTTAGAGCACTTTATTTGATTCAATGCACACTAAAAATATTCACTTCTTCGACAATTACGTCAGATAGTTTTCTGAGGACGTCTACAGTCTGAACTGCTCACGTTGAATGAGACAGAGGATTTGCCTCACATCTGCTGACACCTCAAACTCTTGATGATGGATTCTACTTTGGTCACTTTTTATTCTACTGTGTCCATAGAGAAGTAGGACTACAACTCTTAATCCAATGGCGAGGCGCACACAGTCTAGAGCACACTTCATCTGCGCATCACAACGAAGGAGAAAAATCAAGCAGAGCAGGTCGATCTATCTGCTTCAGGTACTGCGCCTGTCACCAGGTAGTAAATAAAGTTGGTTTACTCCAGTTACCATTCAAGTGGGGATTGGCTCGTTTTCAGGACTTACTTTCAGGTCTGTTTAAGTCGTTTAAAGCCCCCAGTCCATGCACGTGTCCCACTTGGTGGACAGATGAGAAATCTAACCCCACCGGGTTTATTTCAGTATTTTGATATTTCAATAATAAGCTGCTTCTGAAGATTTTTTTTGAGAAGTCTGTTCTCTATTAAAATAAGATAGAACCTCAAAATATGAATGTGAGCATTAGAAATAGACAGCATATATTACAAATCCATTCTTGATAGGAACATTAGTAAGAATACACATTAGCTTAAAAAAAAACAGGCTCAGCAAATGTTGCTGACCTGCCAGAAGTCTGAGCTCACTATGTACAAATAAGACAAAGTGAAATACAGAAAATTGTACACATTTGGTAGCTGACAGATTTCTGTTTACCAATAGTGGTCTACTGGAAACTGGCATGAAGGAGGGCTGGGTGGGTGTGAGTTAGTTTTCACCTTCTCAATGTCATTTACATGTACAGAAATTCTGAAATAAACGTCCTGTCTTTTGAGGGAATAAAACTAACTGTGTGACCAGATGAGCTGACCAGTAAGTGTAATTGTTTAGACGGGTTTTCTGGAAAGGACTTTTCCGTAAGTCTGTATGATCCACTACTGAAATTTATCATCATTTCAGCACACCACTGAAGTTGACTAAATGAGCAATGGTCAGACTCCTAGACTCTACATCTAAGTAGAAAATAAAACTACTGTTCAGTTCTTTAAACCAATTTAAAACCGAAGGCCCAATAGAACAAAATGTGAGAAAATACAGTGGCATGATTAAATTCATCTCTAGTGACATTCAAGTAGAATCTGATATACTCAATTTTTAACCAGAAAATAACCCATCTATGTTTGCAGAGGGAAGGCTCTTAAGTTGTTTGAGTAACTGTGTGCTCTAGCAGAGACACATCACACAACATGAGCCTTGGAGTCTTGCCTGACTCAGTACCCTGCACCAATTAACACACATGATCATCTGTTTCTAATAGCCAGAGAACCATCTTCACTTGTAACAAATCCCCAAACAATTTTACTTGTAATTATTCTTACTTTACAGTTGCAAACACAGAGTTCTCTCCCTCTTTCTTGATAAAAATGTTTTGTGTCCATTATTTCAACCTAATACTGTATGAGAGCTACCAGCTTCTTTAAAGAGGTACCCACTGTACACAGGATATTCCAGTAACACTTAAATAAAAGGGTGTTTTGTTTTGTTTCTTTCTTCTGTTACTTCCTTCTTTTGAAAAACAACTGATTTACGTCCATGCCATTTTACTTTATATGCACTGGCCTCTCGTCTGACTTTAGGCGTTTTCTGCGAGGTTGTACAAAATCTTCATCAGAGTCTTCCGTTACTTCACCATCATCCTCTTCCTGCTCAAACTCTGGCAATGGCGCGAAGGTCCTGTCTGAGTAGATCTCTGAGAGTTTATCTTCAAAGTACAAGGCAACTGCTTTCCCTGCCTGAGCTACTTCTGAATCAGCCTGCAAGCAAAAGACAGGAATATTCACCTACTGATAATGCATATTCCTTCACCAAGTTTGCATGGTCTGAAAAGCTTACCTTCAAATTAATCTCTTGTGTGTCTGCATAAACTTGAACAACTTTCATCATCTAAAAAGGATACCAGAGTCAAAAAAAAAAAGGGAAATTATAATCCTTTCTAAAGTTAAGAAACTGTATAGGATTGGTGACGAAAGTCAGCCATACTAGGGAGAACAAATTGCTAAAACCAGGTTAAGTGCTATCTAAAATTCTATAGAACACGGAACCATTTTCTTTACAAAACTATCAATAAACTTTGAAACCTCAATAACAGTCTCATTCTAAATTATTGAGGTCAATCTTAGTAGAAATTTGTCTGAAGACATTACTCGAGAAAAATAGTATGTTATTTTTTAAATGGTCAAGCTTTCCATAAGATAATCAGAACTCTATCTTTATGGTAATACATTAATCACAAATTAACCTTTTTGTCTTGTTTTTACGACAGGGTCTCCCTACATAGCCCTGGCTGTCCTGGAACTATTCATTATATATAGATCTGCCTGCCTCTGCCTCCCAAGTGCTAGGATTAAAGGCATACACCACTATGCCTGGCTGACAAATTAACACTTAATAAAACAGGCAGAATGTGTCTTTTTTGTCAACGATAGTACACAATAGTATATCCATTTGAAAGTAATCCATATTTTTAAATAAACAAAAATCTGGATTTTATAACTTGTCAACTTGAAGTAAGATTTTACTGATTTTTTCTGTGGCATACTGACGTAAGTTGACTATACTTCACACCTTATGGGGATTTTGGTTTGTGTTGGAGCTCCACCTGCATGCCTCTAGAAACAGCTAGATTCATATCTAAGACCATTTTCTTCTCCTATAATGAAAATCTTCCGTAACAGTAACAAGCGACTATATTCCAAAGATGACGGAAAGCATTTCCCCTAACAGATTATCTATTTTTCTTAAGGTATGGGTAATACATTTTTAGCTCTCAAGAAATAAAGTTAACGAAGACTCCTTGCAGAAACCAGACCCTCGCGATTACATACTGTGGCTACCATGCCACGGGCCTGTAGTCTAGTCTTAACACTCTACGCTTATGTGGCCAGTGATGGAGCGAAACAACACAGGCACCGTCAGCGTTCCCTAAGTAGCCCAATGGGGGCACACAGAAGCACATCTGTACTCAACCACAGTTCCCTCAGGAAAGGATATTCAGTAACACTCTGGGTGTCTTATAAGTAAGAATATACTCCAAATGATACACAATAAACTTTCTTCTCTGGAGTTGAGAAAAAAAAATCAAAATTTGCTTTTATAGAATGAAGCAAGAAAAAAAATCAATTGAATTAGGTGATTCTTTCAACAAAAACAAAGAATCAAGCAAAGGAAAACTAACAAGCCAATACTCTATAGGTTGGAAGCTAACATACTTCATTAAACCTTTCACAGTTCTTGAAGATCAAACGAACATCAGCCACAAAGTCATCTGGGATTTGGTAATGCTGGGAATGTTTTTTCTGAAGCTTCTTCTTCACCGTCGATAAATCCATTGGTTTCTTTATAATTTTATAGTAGTTTGGTATCTAAAAAAATAAATTATGGCATGTCAGAATTCTCTAAAATATCAAACTAAGTTGAAAATATACAGCATATTGATTACATTTGAGGTACAATGAATGTACTTCAAGTTTTCTGTCTCAATTATATCTTGAATATCAAATCTTACTACAAAATATATGCTGGTTTTCATGGTTACTAGAAGTTCTCAAGGTCCTATCATTAATAAGCATGAATGGAAAAAGCCACCTGCAGGGTAAGCTGCCTCCCATAACACCTACAGCCATATCCGGTTCATTTGGTGCCTGATGACTCTGAAGCACTCTTATAAAAAAATTTTAAAGGAGAAAGAAAAACATTTGAAAAGAATATTAATGCTAGAGGACAGTGTTGTAGAAGACATCAACACCTAACAAAGAAACCTCAGAACACCGAAAGAAAAGTTTGTATTCAGTGTTCTGATTCCACCTTTGGCCAAAAGTTTTCTACCTTTAGGACATAAGTGAGCACTGTAAGGCTGTTTAGGGTTTGGCTATTGTTTTGAGACACAGTCTATGCAGCGCAGGCTGGCCTCAAATTAACAATCCTCCTGTCTCAGATAGAGTATTGGGACTGCTATCATGTTCTACCATACTCAGCTAGAGAAGCTATCTGAAGACTCCAGGAAAAGAAAACACTAGGAAGTTCTTTTTTATTGTAAAATCCCTAAACTTAAAAAATTAAAAAAAAAAAAAAAGGTTTTCTAGAAATCAAATGACTAGTACTTTTACAAGATACTTTTCATCTGTCAAAACTTTTATGCTTTTAGACATTCATTTCTTAGCTGACTTAGCAAACAGGTCAGCTACCATGCAGTACTCTGCTAACGTGTTTAGAGCCAACACAAATCGCTAATACATGAGGTACACACAGCGTTCTAATTAGACAGTGAGAACCTCTAGCCCCTCTTTTACTTACTGTAGTTACTTCAGAGCCTTTAGTCCAGGTTTCTAGTAGCATGAACAAAGAACCTCTAACCCGCAAAGTTCCCTCCTTGTCTTTTCTCCATCTCAACTATTTCAATTAAGAGGACCTACACATGGCAAAGCCATTGTAAAAAATTCATCCATACACTTTTATTCAAAATTTACAGATTTGTTTTCTCTATGAGCAACACTGGAAAAGAGTAGATGAAGCATCTTATAAACAATTTAGTATTTTTACTATACAATTAGGAATGAAAGGCAGAAAAGTACAATGTTTTCTCAGTTATAAAGCTCGTTAACACGACATGTGGAAATTCACATTTGAAATCCTAGCTCTCTAGAGTTACAGGCAGGACCCTGTAAATAAAAGAAAACATGGGCTGGAGAGATGGCTCAGAGGTTAAGAGCACTGACTGCTCTTCCAGAGGTCCTGAGTTCAATTCCCAACAACCACATGGTGGCTCACAACTATCGATAAAGAGATCTGGTGCCCTCTTCTGGCATGTACGTGCACAGACAGACAGAACATTGTATACATAATAAATAAATAAATCTTTAAAAAAATTAAAAACGAAAACCACAAAGGAGCAGGTGAGAAGGGAAGAACTAAAAGAACAACTTTCTGCCCCAGTTCAATGTTCTTCCCATTAAAATTATTCCCCATGTCAACCTTAAAAGGGGAATGAAGAAATAAAAAAAGTTCCTATCAGAGCAACATGAACACACAATTTAACTTTTTTAAAAAACATGGCACATGTCTTCCACAAGCTCAGGCTGGCCACAAAAAATTATCTTCCTACCCTAGCTACCCAAATAATAGCAACACCATGCCTGGGCAACAAATGGCTCTAATATCATTTAGCTCTAATAAGGTTTCCTTTCTTTTTTATCTTTCCTTTTCCAGTTTTATTTTAAAGTTTTAAAATTACAACCACAGCAAAACTTTCCCAGTACTGGTAACACTTGTTTAAAGGTCTGTGTTTACGTGTGCGTCCTCTTTTATTAAAATCAGAGAAAGACAACTGTACAGGTTTTCCCCCAGTTCCTGAAGGGAGACTAAGCACTAAGACACAGATATACACATGCACACAGTCCTGGCAAATTCAATTCAACTGTGCTGTGTCTTACAGTCCACTTCCTGCCTCTCCCCCTCCTAGGCTACTTAGAAAAGACTCAAAAAGTAAAAGAGGTTTAGGGATTTTAAGTAGTAGCTGGTAAAAAAAAAAAAAAAAAAAAAAAAGGAAAAGAACAAAGTTCTCCAAGGACACAATCCATCAATGGTGTGGAAAAAAAACCCCAAGTTTCCATAGACACGATGAGGCACTTGGCTGACTCCCCAGCCCTCCCTAAGCCCACTCCCATTTAACCAGAGACTGTTGAAAAGACCCCGTCTTCCCTGATGGCTAGATCTAATAAGGTTCTGATTGTGAAATGAGAAACGGTCACGGAACACTTGCCTTACTTGCTTTACAGCCCGGATTCAATTTCCAAACCAATACACATACAAATTAACTTAACAGACACTTAACAATGTTATATAGCATGTACATATTTTACACTGACTATTTCAGAAAAAAAGAGAGAGAATAAAAAAGAATTTCTACATACTTTATACTATAAATATTTATCAAATGATCAAACTGTGCACCAAAAATCTGTAAAGAAAAAAAGGGGGGGAAGGCTGTCTGAAGAAATGAATCAATGTTCTTGAAGAGGGCATGGGCTCAGTTCCCAGCATCCACATGACAGCTCACAACTGTCTGTTCTAGGGGGTATCTGACACCATCTCCTGGCCTCCAAGAATACCAGGCATGTACAAAGTAAACATACATGCAATTATACACACATTTATACATTTTTTAAAATAGTAAAAACAGTATTTTAGGAGTTAGAGAGATGGCTCAGCAGTTACGAGCACTGGCTACTCTTCCAGATACCTGGGATCCATTTCCACCACCCAGAACAGCTCAAACTGTACATAACTACAGTTCTGAGGGATTCAGTGTCCTCTTCTGGCCTCCCTGAGCACCAGGCATGCACGTGGGGCACAAACATAAATGCAGGCAAAACACCCCTACACACAAAAATAAACTTAATAAAATAACTAGTATTTTAATTTTTTTAAAGGTTTCTATAGAGCATTTAATCCCAGCACTGGGAAGGCAGAAAAAGGCAGATCTCTGTGAGTTCCAGGACAAAGTACATAAAAACCCTGTTTCAAAAAACCAAAAAGCAAGCAAGCAATCAAAGGTGAAAAGGTGATTACAGAGTCTGGAGTGAGAGGCAAGATAATAAAAGATGATGTTACCTAAAGAATATAAAACTTCAGTTAGACTGGCGTAAAAGTTCTACTGCTTCACTTACATATAAATCACATTCAGTGACAAACTGCATATTTCAAAATTCTTTAAAGGAGTTTTGAAATTCCATTCTCATCACAAAAAAGTTAAATTGATGGTGATGGGCATGCTTAGTCTGATTAAATTAAATTTTCAATTTGTATGTAGGTCAAAAGAGCATATTGTACCCTACAAATATACATAACTTGTCAATTAAAATTAAGTTCTAAAAAAATGATGGGGAGGACGTATTGAGTCCTATAGCAGTTAGGCGACTTACTAAAAAAGGCCTATCTAAGCCACAGCCCACAGACTTCATTACCAGGATAATACAAAGGCACACAACTCACCGAAACAGGAACAGGCTCCTGGAATTCAATACTTAATTCATGGCAATAGAGGTAAAGCAGAAGACGTTCACATTTCTGGGCCCCAAAAGGAAAAGAAGACAACTATTTTTTTTTCTGCTAAGATACTTTGGAGAATATAGCTACAAAGTATTATTAGAACAAACTGAACAGTTCCTTCTATATAATTAATATGAAACAAAAAATTTTGCTTTCCATTAAAATGAGACTTTGATCTATTCTACTTTAATGAAATGTATCTTTATTTTAATATAACTAAGGTACTTATAGTTTTTATTTACAGAAATATAAATGAGTCAAACAACTTACAGTAAATGAGTAAAGAAAATTTCACCTAATACCATCCCCTAAGGCAGGCAAAAATGAGTATTATTCCTCGGCTTTTCTTTTTTAAAGCATTTGTTTATTTATGAGTGTTCTGTATTCCTGCACATCTGGCACAACAGAAGACGGCATCAGATCCCATCACAGATGTAGTTGTGAAGCTACCATGTGGTTGCTGAGAACTCAGGACCTCTGGAAGAACAACTAGTGTTCTTAACCACTGATCCATTTCTCCGGCAGCTTTATTCTTCTGTTTCTTAGTGACTCTACTCAGATTTAAAATGAACAAGATCTTTCTCTTTAATCCAATTACAAAAATCTTCCCTTTTCATTCTTTCTTTTATCTTTTTGAGACAGGTTTTTACTATGGAGCTTGTTTATAACTTCTATGTAGACCAGGCTAGTCTAAAATTTGTGGCCACTCCCCTGCCTCTGTCTCCTGAGTGCTGGACTTACAAGATCTATTTTTAAAAGAACCATTACACTAAATTTATTTTACATTAATAGTTTGTACTTACTTAAACTTTCTTTAACGTTAGTTTGTATTTTCAAATAAATAATTAGGTTAGAGGTAAACGTACTTCTAATGATCACAGAACTATGGGAAAGGTATCCAGTCATTAGACATCAGGCTGAGATAAGATCAGCAAAAATTTGAGTGAAATAAAAAAGAAAAATTGAGTTTCATTTTTAACATGAAGGGAAGCTGTTAAAGAATAGCTATTTGTAATTAATAAAATAAATAAATAAAATTTAAAAATAGCTATTAAAGAAGTGGTAAATTTATTTGTACTTTTTTAAAGAAAAAGAACACTGTTTAAGCGGCAAGAGAACAAACAAGGAAATCACCAAAAAATTATAATAGTCCACATAAGAAATTATGAATGTTTTATGATAGGAATGGTGGAGAGATAAAAGAAAATGGCATTATAATCACATGACTTTTTAATCTCAGAGGTTTCTGGTTATAGCAATAAAGGTGACAGGGGAATACTAAGGAAGGAATTCTCTGGTGTTGGCTATCTTTTGAAATTAGGATTTAAGTTGAAGCATATTAAGTGTGAAGTCTGGTCTGATGACACATGCCTGTACCTCACACCCAGCCAGGGCTGTACAGAAAGGGACAACTACCTTTTTAAAAAGTTGTTGGTATAATGTTCTTTTGAAATGTATACAAAAAGTATTGAATTCAAAACTAAAACTAAAGACTTTAAAATAAAAGTCATAATACACCATAATACACATGTGCACATTATAGAGGTGGGGCTTGTATACTGGGTGAGTGGGGAAGGGAACACGAGATGCATGGGCTGACAAGAAGTGTCAGCTCTGACACTTACCCTTTGGTCCACAGGGTTCAAGCCCTGTGCAGTTTTCCCCTTCTTACTATGTTGCATATTATCACAATCATATTCAACTTCTGGCTTCCCAATATCTCTGCAAAATGTGCATATCCAGTCCCCACTACACAGGGAAAAAGGCAATTAGTCCATGTAATTACTATTCTGGAAAAGATAGACAGTTCCTTAGTGCAAGTCTATAGTTTATTTTCTTTTGTTTCCAATTTTCTGGTGAAAAGGAGTTTCGGTATTTGTTAAATCTCTTGTACAATAAACTCTTCAAAACTTTTCCCAATCACAATCAAGTGACAAACTTCTGGAAAACTATAAAATAGAATCTCTACATTAAACATGGATCTGGTCATGGAACAAAGTCAATGACTAGTTCCTGCAGCAAAATGCCTAACAACTTCTCTCAAGTCCCCATTGTCAGTATCCCATGGTCCTAATTCTGTGAGAGGAAACAAGCTATCATTTACTTTCCTGCAAGCACAAAGACCTAGTGACAACTTTAACTCCCATCACTAGAGAAGAAGGGATGGAGAAAGCCTGGGGCACACTGGCTAGCAAGCCTAGCTATTTGTGCTGTTCAAGTGGGCACCTGAGGAACAACACCCAAGGCTGTTCTCTGGCCTAAACATGTACATGCATGTACATGCACTGTGTGGGGAACCATGCAATGTACATACACACAAAACAGTACAGGATATGAAGTTACTCAGGCTTCTTACAGCGTTCTGAGTGTATTAAACACATCAAAAACAAATCAAGTCTTTTTCAGGGCCTCTTAAAAAAAAAACTGGATATACAAACACATGCTTGTACGCAAAAGTATATATACTCCCTTAACTTTTAAGTCAGATAAAATATATACTGTTTTTATCAACATTTCTATTAAATTATAATTTTCACAAATTATTTTTTTTTGTATTTTTCCTTTTCCCTATTTTTCTATACACAAATATACAGAGATAATAGATATATTAATTATCTAGGTAGATGAATAAATAAATTCTAATTCCATGAGTTTTATTTAGAATCTATGCCAACAGTTTATATTCCTCCCTAAGTGTCTCCTTTTGAAAATTGGCAAAACCTTAGCCAGGTACTGTAGCACATGCCTTTAATCCCAACACCAGGAAAGCAGAGGCAGGTGAATCTCTGTGAGTCCAAGACTAGCCTGCTCTACATAGCAAGTTTCAGGATAGCCTGGAGTATATAGTGAAATTCTTTCTCCAAACAAATAAAACAAAACAAAGAAAGAAAGAAAAAAAGAAAACTGATATTACCACCCCAAGAAAAGAAGGTCCAGCAAGCTGGCTCAGAACATAAGAGCACCTGCAAGTTCCCCAGAACCCACACAGTAGAAGTGACTCCTCTAAGTTCTTCTCTGACCTCCATACTCGTTCCAAAGCACCTATATACACATGTGCATGCACATGCACAGACATACATATAAATGCGTTATATAATAAAAAGGAACTGCTTCATAGATCACTAGCAAATTACACCCACTAAGATTCAGGCAGGTATTACAATTAAAAAACAAACTATTGCCAGGCCTGGTGGTGCACGGCTGTGATCCCAGCACTCAGGAAAGAAGAGGCAGGCAGATTTCTTTGAGTTTGAGGCCAGCTTGGTCTACAAAGCCAGTTTAGGACAGCCAACACTACACAGAGAAACCCTGACTGGAAAAAGAAACAAACAAACAAAAACCAAAACCAAAAAATTTTCTGGCATTTTTTTATATAGCTAGTTTTCTTTTCCCATCTTAGTGCTTCAGATTGAACTCAGAGGCCTTATATATGCTAGGCACATGCTCTACCACTGACTACACAGTCTCAGACTCATTATCTGCTGGATTTTGCAGTAAAAAAGTTAGATCTTTAAAATGGACTTTTTTGAGGAAAGACCTGAACAACTTTCTGCTCTATGTTTAGATTTGGGAATAAAAGGACTCAAAACAACTATTTCACTGATACCTTGGAAAGCTGAGAAGTGTTGGAACATGACAAGTAAGATGAAAAACCTTTGGACATTTTTCACAGCACAAAAGATCCCCTCCGTTCTGGCAGACAGCACACCAGTCTTCATTTGGGTCATCATCTTTGCTATTGCCATCTCCTCCGATCCTTGCCGACCTGTGCATGAGGTTTCGAATTGGAGACTTTCCATTCACGAGGCTACTAAGTCCTGACTGTTTGCAGCTTCCGCTGAGATCTGCAGGCTCAGTCTTCACGTGGTTCTCCAGGCTTGTTAATGTGTCCAGCTCACTCTCTAGATGGAGGTGAGTTGAGAGAGGTGGTGTCAGACTACTCTCAGGACTGCTCAACTACAAGAAAACAAAGACAAGTTTTTGTTTTGTTTTGAAAATCATTTGATCTTTAGTTGTTTATAGTCTGTGTGTGTGTATATATATATATATAAAGCTACTTTAATATACATATACTTACTAAAATTATTCTGTAAATCACATTAGTGAAATAAAAGAATACAAATAAACTCCTGATTACTTACATATGCTAACATGATTTTGTAAGTTTTGTCCCTCTAATATTGTTTCACTCAGACAGTTCCAAAATTAACTACACCATTATACAGCAACTACGAAATGAACAATCATACTTTTTTTTTGTTTCACAGAAAGCTTATTACAGCACACTATATTTTTCTAATCAAAAACAGTTAATTATAAAGCATTTGAGAAGTATTTTATACTACTCTTTGGCAAACCTATCATTCAACTAATGGAAGACTATAGCAATATAAAATAGATCTTTCACAATAGCACTCATTTTTATGGGGCGCTTTTTGTTTTTGTTTTACAGGGACAAAGTTTCTCTGTGTAACAGCCTTGGCTGTCCTGGAACTCACTTTATAGATCAGGATGGCCTTGAGCTCAGAGATCACCTGCCTCCACCTCCCTGAGTGTTGGAATTAAAGGCATGCATGGGGGCATTTTCTAAATTGAGAGTTTTAGTGAAAGAAATGACAGTGTTATAAACAGAGCTGAAGTTGTAGCTCTTTAATAGACATTGTACTGAACATAGTAATATGCTCCTATGCCTATATGCCAATAACGTAGGTAGAAAAGTAAGAAGCCTGGGCAAAAAGAATAACAAAAAGTGAAATTTCTGGGGCTGGAGAGGTGGCCCAGTGGTTAAGAGCACTAGCTACTCTTCCAAAGGACCTAGGTTCAAATCCCAGCACTCACATAGCAGTTCACAACTGTCTGTAACTCCAGTTCCTATAATGTCCCCCCTTGCATAGACATACATGGAGGTAAAACACAAATGTAAATAAAATAATTTCAGAAAAAGTAAAATTTCTAAATGAAGATGGGTTTGGACTTTCCTTCATTCTATTTTATAAACTGTATAAACTATTTCATCTGAGAAATTCTAGAGTGATTATAAGACAAAAAGGAAATATTTTTATTATAAAAAGTCTTTGATCAACAATCTTCTTTCATATGAATAATCTTGTTGAGCTCTTAGGCTATAGACAGCAGTTAAGGTAATGCTGTGGCCTTCAGCTCCTATGTATACACTGAGACCAATAGTAGAACAAAATTTAGCACCATTGGCATAAGCATTGCTAAACAGAAATTCTAAGAGAATATCAAAGAAGTAATTAAAGCAATCAAATCTTTTCTGATTAATTACAGCTGACTCTTAAAAGCAGAAATAGAAAAAGAGATACTTAGCTTGTGTCAAACACAAACATTTAAAGACAAATAAGTATGTCTACTGAGATGGAAGATTGGTGTTGTGACTTCCTGATATCCTGTCAAACCGTGGTGGCTTACCATACAGGCACTCCTCCTGCCATCCTCTGTCTTCTCTTGTTTCACAGCTCCTGAAAAGCTGCATATCTCTTCTTCAGTCCCAGGTTCTTGCTTCACCTTCACCTGATCAGACTTGAAACTATGACCACTTTTCTCAGTAGTTCTTCCTGATGATCCACAGCTAATAAGAAACAAGGAAAAGTCACATATTTGATTGTATAGCATAAATAAAAAGTACTTTTTATTAAAGGTGGTAATTACCTCAAAAAAGAAATGTAGCAGACCTAAGCATAGACCTTAAAATTACATTTCATGATCTAAAACACGTAAGAGTAAACCACTGAAGGAGTCTAATTCACATTTCTCCATGCCACCACAAGTTGAGAATCCCTATCTAAAAGACCTGAGACTAGAGTTTTGAGATATTCTCTCCTATTTTGAAACATTTAGTATACAGGCTTGGGATAAGACGCAGGTATAAACATGAATCCATTTATGCTTTTTACATATATAACCTGAAAGTTACTTCATACAATATTTTAAATGCACCTGGCAATTTGGTGGCGACCTAACACATGAGATCAGATATGGAATCTTCCACTTGAGGCATCATACTAGTGCTTACATTTTAGAGCATTTCAAATCTCAGGTTAGGGATGCTCAACCTACAGCATAAAATGTCAGTGATTGTGTCTCTGTATACAGGTAGGTTCAATTCTACCACCTCAAACTTCGGAAGAATACAACATCAGCAGTGTTGAACTATACAGATTCCTAAAAGTAATAATAGTCAAACTGTTGGGTCACTTTGGTGAAGCTCATCACCAAAGTCAATGAAGAAAATTTATCCTGCCTCCCTTAACTTAGTAATTGACATAATTTCTTTACAGTGTGTGTGTGTGTGTGTGTGTAAAAAGGAGGCAATTGCAGAACAGTGGTAGGGTGCACCTTTAATCCCAGTACTCCCAGTAATTGGGAGGCAGGGCCAGGAGGATCTTTGAGTTCAAGGGTTAGTCTGTTCTACAGAGTAGTTCTACAAGAGCCAAGGCTACAAAGAGAAACCCTGTCTCAAAAACAACAAACAAAAAGGGAAGCAAACTAATAACAATATGAGAAATAGAAAAGTCTAGAAGAGAAACGCCTACATCTGCAGAAAAATAAAGTGATGCTTCTGTAAATGCCTCTGGGGATGACAATGTACAGGGCTTATTTAAATGTGGCTCAAAGAAATGACTTGTTTAAAAAAAAAGCACTTATGTGACTAAATATCTACAAGAACATAAAAAATGTGTTGCCACCACAAAAAGGGGGAACTTTATTAATAACTGGATCTAAATAATACTGAATAGTTACAAGTAAAATAATGTAATTTTTGAGATTTGTTTCAAATAATCCAAATAAGAGGAAAACCGAAAAGAGAACAAAGGAAAGAAGACTTGACATAACTAATGTACTAATGTTAGAAGTTGGTATATGAAATAAAAGTTGTAATTAACATAATAATGGGGGGGGGAAACCCAAAACATTCTCACCTGCCTCGACTTCCAGTGCTGGATGTACTAGGGGGTCTCACAGGTGTGTGTGAATTGGATAAGCCTGAAAAACAGCAGGTCAAACTGAGACTCAGAATGAAGTCAGAGATCGCAAACATAATCATTAGTAGTCATCAAACAGTTTCTTTCAGCTGAGTTCAGACAGGACTTATAGAATCCTCTTCCAAACAATCAATATCACCCATAAGCAAAAGCAGATTAAGAAAGCTGTCATTTTTTTCACATCACAAAATAGTCTGTATAGTCCTTTATTTTTAAAAAGTTGAGACAGTTTTTCATTATACAGCCCACACTAGCCTTAAACTCTCAATTGTCCACTGCCTGCATCTGAGAGTTAAGGTTACAGGTACATAAAAACTAATCAGGCATTTGTGCTTTTAAATGTCCCGAAAAAAAAAAAATTCTTACTAAAATTCAATGATACAATCTAAAATGTTAATAATATGCCTCCCATAAAAATCCATGTGTATACCAGGCAGTGGTGGCACATACCTTTAATCCCAACACTGGAGAGGCAGAGGCAGGCAGATCTGTGAGTTCAAGGACAGCCTGGTCTACAGAGCGAGTTCCAGGACAACCAGTAATACACAAGAGAAACCCTGCCTCAAAAAACAATCCATGTTTACCTCTGAACTATTCTTCCTACAGAAATAAGATACTCTGTTTTAATTTAAAAAACAAAACAAAACAAAAAAAACCCCACTTCATTTACATCAGAAAAATACTTCAGAGCTGGATGTAGTAGTTTATGACTGAAATCCTAGCACCTGAGAATCTAAGGTAGGAGTTCACCTACTTCAGTAGATACTAAGTTCCTAGCTGGCTTGGGCTACAAGGTGAGACTCTGTTCCAAAAATCCGAAAGAAAAAAGGAGTGGGGGAAGGAATATATTCTATACATAATGACCTGACTGTTAGCCTGTATGGCATTACTCCAATCATGAATTTTGAATGTCTCAGCTGAAATCACATGACAGTAGAAAGAATAAATCTGGGTTTGAGGAAAGAATCACACTTTACAAATATTTTAATTGTTAAAAGGCAAATTTAAGCTTTTTATTTTAAAATTACAACTTGAAAATCCACATGGTTTTCAACTTCATTAAACAATTTTTTCATTATTTTAAAACTGTTTTGAGTTTAAATTTAAAAACTCAATTCCTTATCTACACTGCAAAAGATAGGACATACAAGGTTAACAGACTCCAAACCCACCAAGAATGAGTACAGCGTGATTGGATGCTTTAGTGTTATTGAAAGACAGGGTACACATATGTTTAGCACCACTCTAGTCCGCTAAAGACTGTCAACATCACTTCAACATATATGTATGCAAATTTGAAAAGTCAATAGACGGTGAACAAACAAACTATCCTTCAGAATCCAAGTGGGCCTCTTTAAGGTAGCTGAAGCCCTTGAAAAGTTAAAGCTATTCCTTTCAGACACTTACTGAATTTTACTTCTGGACACTAGACTGCAAAGAAACTCTTCCCTGAGTCTCCAGCTTGCTAAAACGCCCTGCAGATTTTAGACTTGCCAATATATAGTACCACATTTTTTTTTTAAAGTCTAATACAGATACAAGAAGACAGCCCTCACTCCTCAAACCCTGGCTTAAGATGTTAAGAGAAATGAAGAACAATAGCTCTACTTGTTTTACCTGAAGATCCAGGTGATAACGCAGAGGGTCCTGGGGAAGGATTCATGGTGCTTGTAGGCTGTGGGGGTAGATGACTGCCTGAGATGTATCTACTCAGTAGATTATCTAAACTACTTGAGCCAGCATCTTCCAACTAAAAAGAGACAAAAATAAATCTGCTTTGATTAAACTGAGGATGAATGAATTAATGTCACTGTTTACATTCACTTTACTAAAAGTTAACATAGATTATTCAATATCAAGTTAAACCTAACTGTTGCTTCCTTAGGCTATTTTGAGAACTCACACAGTATGAAGTTTATGTGACTGGTACTATAATTTATATTATACAACAGATATCCAACTGCTAAGACAAACTTAAAAATCCCTAAGCACTGTGTGTAACTATAAAAACAGTTCTGAGTAACACTTCACTTCCTTTGCTCAAAATTGCAGGAGTACTACTGTCCTCAGTCTCCTCGACTTTAGAGTCCCATCAGAATCCTTCACACAGGGAGAAACACATGTCAAAACCCAACTTTAAGCTCTGACAACTTCTTACATCAGCATCCAGCCAGTCTCATCACTGTACACACACAAAAAAGGGCAGAAATCTGAACTCATTTCATAGTTAGAAGCAGTAGGATAGGGTCAGAGAATAAACCATTGCAATTTTGGGACAGTTCCTGCCCCGAAAGCAAATCAAACCAAACAACAAATCCACATCAGTTTCCTGTCCTAAAATAAGCCGTCTACCCTACAGAATGCGATGTTTAAGTGAGAAAAGTTTTACAAGTAAAACAAAACAAAACAAGACAAGAAAACCCACACTATTCCTAAGAAATTGTCAAGTTATTATTACTTGTTTATCTTCTTGCTTATTCTATTTATTTTCATACTTGCTCCCTTTTTCAACCTGTGCTCCAGACAAAACTATGCATTTATTGCCTGCTCTCTGAGAAAACTGAATATAAACCAAAGAAGAACTGGAAACTAAGAATGCAGCAGGTCATGATAACATGCAGGGGAATATCCTCCTAAAAAGCAAAACTGACAATTTCCTAAATCCCTTAAAAAAAGGAAAAGAAAAACAAAAAATAGGGCAGTCACAGTGGGGCTAAGGTGAGAAGGCTGAATTAATCAGAACAAAAAGTAATAGTTCTGCCTATCCTGTGGTCACAGATATTGATTAAACATCCTTCTGTAAGCTGTAAATAACCATAGGATAATCCTTAGCTGTAATTCAAGTTAACTAGATATAAATTGGGAGCTCTTTTTGTTTCATATTTTTAAAAGCTTTATAATTATTTTTAATATGTCTGAGTGTTTTGCCTGCATTTGTGTACACCATGTGTGTGGCCGCACAGGTCAGATGAAGGGACTAGATTTCTGGAACTGGGCGGTGGTGAGGCACTATTGCACTGCTGAAAGCTGAACTCCAGTCCTCTGTGGAACAGCAAATGCTCTGAGACATCTCTCCGGCCCCAGAAAGAGTGATGCATAGCACATAAAAGCAAACAGGGAAAATGACAACCCTATTCCACTCCTTTTATATTCCCTATCTACCATTTTTATCTCTAGCTAAATAGACGGCCCAAAAGTTGAAGGAGCCAACAGGTCAGGAAGAAATAGACATAAAGACTGTCATAGAGTTAAAAGTCATCTAACTGGTTGGATGTTAGGGAAGCAGGAGTCAGGAAGATCTCTGTGGCAAGCCCAGCCCGATCCACACAGCAAGTTCCATGGCAGCCAGAGCAAGATAGTGATAGACTATCCTAAAACAAATAAATTAAAATAAAATAATTTTAAAACTACCTAATTGAAAAGACATCAATTCATTTATTATTAAATGTATTTACTAGTATCCTCAAATAACTACACAGGCATTACCAAAGTTGCATAACTAATCTGTAAAACGAAAGGCAATACAAAAAAATATGCATAACATAACAAAGAATAGAACACAAGATGAAAATCAAGCTGTGATGGTGTACATCTAGAAGCTTTGCACCCAAGGCTGAGCAGGGACCACAAGTTTGAGGCCAGCCTAGGTTACACGGTAATCTGCCTCAAAACAGGGAGGGAGGAGGAAGAAAGGAGTACGTAAAGAAAAAGGGAGGGGAGCGGGAACTAAATCACAATGATGTCATTTTACCTATCAGACTGGCACAGATGAACGAATGAACCACAGAAAGAGCAAGCTGGTCCAATAATGTATACATGACTTGTCCTGAGACTGATGACCTTTTTTTTCCAAGTGTTTCACATCCCCAACAGCAGTATGTGAAGAACCTGATTCCTCTAATTTCTCACTAATGGTACACTTACTATGTAAAGTTTCCATCATTTCCATGGTGACTTACAATGATTTTTCAAATGAATAGCCTTTTTTTTTTTTAATTTAAACTTATTTTTGATTTCTGTTTGTGTGTACAAATGTTTGCCTGCACGCATACATATGTGCACCATGTGCATGCTTGGTGCTCAACAAAATAAAGTACCATGTAGTTTTAAAAGAAAGAAAGCAAGGTTGGGGATTTAGCTTGCCTAGCAAGTGAAAAGGCCCTGGGTCTGGTCCTCAGCTCTGGGGAGAAAAAAAAAAGAAAAAGAAAGAATACTGTATAAAATATGCCTCCAACAGAGAAAGGATACACTCTCTTGAGCCCTCTTGCCATAGTCTGATCATTTATGTCAGACCAAGGAAAAATAATTACACACACTTACACACACACACACACAAGCAATAGAAACTGACAAAAAAAGGGGGGGATTTCACTTTTTTTTCTCATTAACAAGGGAAAAAAAAAACACCTATAATTTTTATAGAAAGTCTACAGAGGCCTCTGAAAATCTCACAGGCAATAGAATATTCTTCCTATCCCTACTCACCCACCATGAAGTCCTTAAATAAATATAAGGCCATTGTTGAATTCAAGACAAAATGTAAAATCCTTTATGTAGCTTACAAAGGCCCGATGCAGCCACTTCCTATTGTCTCTAGGCTCCTTTCATGGCATTTCTGTTTCTTTTTCCTTTCCACATCAGCCTTATTTTTGTGCTTGAAAAAGCTCCTTTCTAGTGGAGTGGTGGTGGTGCATGCCTTTGATCCTACCACTCAAGAGGCAGAGGTAGGCAGACTGCTCTGAGTTCAAGGCTAGCCTGGTCTACAGAGCTCCAGGACAGAAAGGGCTACGTGGAGAAACCCTGCCTTGAAAAAAAAAAAATGTTCCTTTCTACTTCATTGGGCTTTGAAATTGTTCCTTTCACCTCATACAATGTATTGCAAATGCCTCATTTCCTAATTCCCACACAGGTTTCAAGGAAGTTCAACACGAGTCTAGATCTGATTTGTGCTTTCCCCTTTAAGAAACAATCACAGAAAGATTTTAACATGTGTACTCTTCTGCCAGCAAGCCTCTCTTGTTCCCCACTACTCCTTAAGAAAAGAGCTTAACGTATTTGTTAAGGAAATAATTATGTTTCCCTTTAAATAAACGCTGGGTTCTTACACCTAACACAACTTTATAATAATAACAGAAGGCAATCTAATCATAACAACTAATATTTATTGAACATTTACATTGCAGACACCAACTTAAATATACAAATTATTTAATCTCCCTAGTAAACTTAAGAGGCAGATTCTAATAGATTCAAATGTCTAAGAAATTTAAGAGTGGCAAGCAAGGCCAGTATTTAAGAAACCACAAACTCTAATTTCACTTCACTATATTGCCTCCTGAATTACAACCAAGTAATTGATACCCAGGTACTTTTGCATGAGTAATTCCTCCAGCCTGCAGTTTCTTCCATGAATGCCTGGGACTCTTATCCCTTAAATCCATGTTGAAGACAATCTCATATAAAGTCTGACATCTACTGGTAGGAAACTTGGAATGTTCTGCTCTTCTACCAAAATCATTATATATATCCAAATGAAGCAGCAACTTCATGTTTTGAACATGGCTAGAAAACTATATCCGTATGAAGACTGTTTCTCTTTGATCTTCAGACAACCAGTACTGAAAGCCTAATATGTGGCAAGTTCACAAATCTTTGAAGAAAATGTACTATAGTATAGTGATAGACGTTTCCAGGATCTATAGTATAGATCCATGTGTCTACACATGTATCTAGTCTTTAGACTACAGTATACCAAAAATCTGACCTTGAACCTAATAAAAACTATTTACTAATCATGAGGAAAATATTACATTCTGCCAAGACACATTACTGTTGTAAACACAACCAAGCAAGCACATACACTATTACTGTAGGTGAAACATCAAAACATGAAGCACCCTGTTTTCCATTTACTACCTCCTATTACCTTCTCATGGAAGGAAACTATTTTTTCAACAGTTTTCACTTTAGGACAACCAAGGTGGCTCAGCAGGGAAGATACACTTGCTGTACAATCTGCATTTGATCCATGAAACCCATGCAAAGGTGTGTGAAGAGAACTGGCCCTGCAAACTTGTCCTCTGGCCTCTGCATACCTGTTTGGTGCATAGGCACGCATGCATGTGCACACAAACACCCCACACATTTAATTTCTAAATCTTAACTTTATGATTTTCTGGCTACCTAACTGTCAAAATTACAACATCTTAGTTAAAAGGCTATATAATATAGTTAGTAATTTCATTTGTCTTTCTCTCCTATATTTTATTATCTCCCAGTAGTACCTTTTCAAGCCTTCAAACTATTGCTAATAATACTTTCACATCTAAAAATCATACTGACCAACCAAACCACACAGCGTATCCATGTACTCAAGTACAAGTCAGCTGTTTTCTGGATTGTGCAAAATAGGTCAGTCTGAGACTACATCTCTCTATTTCACATTAAATGTACTATTTCTACTATTCATTTACTTTAAGGTTAATGCTGGATTTTCTCTATGTGAATTCTTAATTTAGTCTAATTTCAACTTTACTACATAATTTATTGGAATATTATTATATGTGTGATTGCTACAGTTCAAATCTGCATTTTGGAACAAATGACTACACTGTGTTTTTAACTACTCTTCTAAATACCTATTGCCTAATGATGGCATTCACAACACAAAGACATTATCCATGTTTCGATGTTGCTGGTGCAAACAAACCTACACCATGACAAATTATGTGAAGTGGAACACAATTACATACAGCACATAAAACTTGATAATGAAAATAATGACTGCTCTTGATATATGTATTTAGTACACTTTTTGTTACTTATAGGTCCTGTAGTTATAAAGAAACTTTTCACCGTGGTTTGATGGTGCACACCTTTAATTCCAGCACTTGGGAGACAGAGGCAGGTGGATCTCTGAGTTGGGAGGCCAAGTTGGTCTACATGGTGAGTGCCAGGCTAGCCAGGGTTATAAATTGAGGCTCTGCTTTTTAAACAAAAAAGGAAGAAATAAAAGAGGGTAGATAGATCCCCTGTACACATACTAGATAAGCACTACCCAACTGAGTCACATGCCCAAAGCACGGTTTACTGTTTGAAAGGTTTACTGTCTATGTTGTAATGGCAACAGCTTCATAAATTTAATGTTTAACCATACTTGAGAGAAGCCCCCCATGCCCATCAGTCGATGGCCTACACAAAACAAACTCAATGGTATGATATTTTTTGAAGGGTTTTCTTTTCTTTTCTTTTCTTTCTTTGGGGGGAGGGGGAAGATAGGTCTTTTGCTTATATATTATGGTTTTTGATTTTGTGTCTTCATGGGATTTCTGTGGTATGAATATGTGTGCCTCTACATGTTGTTCCTTGCATTTTTTTCCCCTTGGCTCTCTCTTTTTTTCCTGTCCATTTGTTTTGTCCTATTCAGGTTTATTATTACTTTATCTTAGAGAAATAACTTACACAAAAAGAAAACTTACAGACCAGTAGCTCTCAAACTGTAGGCTGCTACCCTTTTGGGAGTTGAATGAGCCTTTCACAGTGGTTGCATATTAGATAGCCAAGTATCAGATATTTACATTATGATTCAAAACAAAAGCAAAATTACAATTATGAAGTAGCAACAAAATAATTTTATGGTTGGGGTCCACCACAACATGAGGAACTCTATTAAAGGGTGGCAGTATTAGAAAGGCTGAGAACCACTGTTACACATAGTAGACGACAGAAGTATTACTCCTTACAGGCAGAAAGTAGAAACTGAAATATCCATCAACTAATGCATGAACATACTGTGAGATAGATCCAAAGCCAGGAACAGGCCTGGGCTACATGCCTATAATCCTACCACATGAGAGAATGAGGTGAAAAGTCAGTTTGAGGACAGCCTGAGCTACATAGTGGATTTCCAGGACTGACTGTTCTGTATTTCAAGCCCTTATCTATCTTCAAAAGAAGAAAATAAAAGAGTATTCTATACAACAAAGTATTACTCAGCCACAGAAGAAATTAAGTTATAACACAGACACCAGGTAAATAAGAGCTAAGTAAAAAAGGCAAGCATGAAAGGCCATGTGTTATATCTATACATAACGTTTAAAGTAACAAAAACAGGGTTATTAGTGGTTTCTAGGAGCTAGAAAATGGAATGACTGCCGTTATTATATCTTGAAACCATGAAAATACCAAAACTTAGAGGCGACAGCTGAACAATGTTGCAAACATACTAGAAACAGTGACAAAAGAGTAACTTTTCAGCCCATCTCAAACTACCTTCTTAGTGTTTCTATGAATAATGAAGAGGGTCCAATTTTACAAGTGGGAGTTTGAATCAAATTCCAACTACTACCTGCATAGGAAAGCCACTTACCACTCTTTTCTTATAAGTAGAAATATTACATATTCAACCAAGTGATTTCAAGCTTCAAAGCATTGCCTGAGAAAGCTTTTTATTGTAAGATAACTTACAAATACAACTTTTTAACTTACATTCCAAAAATTATTCCATTCTATTGTATAGTCTAATCCTCTCAGCAACAATACTATTACCATTCCCTTAGCCAAAAGAGACAAATGTCTTCTATTATCAAGAAACTGTAATAGAATAAAAGTATCACAAGAAGTCAGTAGTTTCAAATAACTTTGAAGTTATGAAAGCACCTTTTGAAACTCTCACATAACCAGGCACTGGTGGCTCATGCCTTCAATCCTAGCTCAGGAGACAGAAAGAGGTAATCTCAGTAACTGTGAGGTCCACTAGGGATACATACTAAGACCTGTCTCAACAAAACAAAATGGCCCCACTACTTCAGCAACATCACTGCTCCTTGCTGCCACAGTGACCTCCAACTCTAAAATTCATACAATAAGGGAGAAATAACAGTATAATCCTCAAAGACTTTGTTTACAGTTAAGAAAAATATGAAAAAAAAAAGAAAAATATGGTATGAGCTGGAAATTTCAAAAGGCAACAAAGACATGTATCATTAGAAAAATGTCTCAGTTGAATGAAATGAGAAAGAAACCTCAGAGGCACTTTGCAATTCATCTTCTCTTTTTCACCATCATTTCTTCCCTTTTAGGATATTCCCCAAAGCGCCTCATATCTAAACACAATTGTTCAATAAAATGTTCATATACCATTTCAGCACAAGCCTTCTCTTCCCAACTGGTCTGTATGAGCAGTGGACTACCTTTACTTACGTTATCTAAAATAACAGTAACAAAAGATGAGACTGCTTTTTGGTCCTGGGTCTCTTCTAGGCTCCAAATTCTTATCATAAAGGATATTATTTGATTGAGGTCTGACTTTGGAAGGTGCTAAAAAGTGTGAAGAACTGGCATATCAGCAAAGCTAGTATTGGTATATTAGATAGACTCTTAACACAGAGTATTCAGTTTCTTCTAACTTTTAAACATGGAAGAATGTTAGTTTCAGCACAGCAACTTTAAACGTTACATATGTTCCCTTTACTCTTCGGAGGGTTCAAGGAAATAGTGGTCCTGAAACTAAACAAAATCTGAAATACGCATCTTCTTCAATTAGTATGAGATTTTAAATGATTCATTTAGCTTAGATACAAACCTGGATAGGTGGAATATCTGGTAACGATGGAAGGTTTTCTGGATTGGTAACTGAGGGGATTAGTTCTATTGCTGTAACAGAAGGACTGGTGGGACCTCGATTTGCATTTGCCATAGTTGCTGTGGTAGGGCTTGTTGGGTTGATTGGGTTGTGTGCTGATACAACAGGAAAAGGTCCAGCATGCCCTGGGTTTGAGTGCTGTTTAAGAAAGAAGGTGGTATTATTATTACTATTATTATGTGCTCTGCCAACATCAATGAACCACGCCTTAGCAATAATTGTAACTATTTGTAGTGTATCCTTTCCAAACTAAAAGTGCTTGCAGCTGACAAAGTGGAATCCCTTAAACTCAAGCAAGAGAATAGTTTGAACTAATCTTTTCATTTTTCACTCATTTTTACGTACTATTTGGGGAAAAACAGATTTGCAAGTAACTGTCAACCTGTCAGCCTACTGATATGATCTTCATAACATAGATGTATGAAGATGATATGGAAGCCACCAAGCTTGCAAAGAGCAGGCCACAGAAAACACAGTTCTGAAGATATTCCACTTTGATCTTTCAATCTTCTAGCTAATGAAAAAAGAACTACAAAATTTAAGTTGATATGGTAAAAAGAATGGTGAATTTCAAAAAAGAATGACGACGTTGATTTCTGGCTCTGATACTGTACATTCTTAAACAGTCACACAATCTCAGTAATTCTAAATTATGGATAAATGATCCCTTTCTGATTTCATTAAGAGGGCTACTATAAGAGTTATTTAAGGACATAAATGTGTAGGTCTTTGGAAATAAGTTACTGTACACATACAATTAAATCATATAAATATTTAAAAACTAAAAATGCTAACATTGATTTCTGATGAGAAGACCTCAAAACCCAATAGCCAGTTAGTCTGATTCTGTTTCATTTGTACTCTTTCAAATGTTGAACCTTGGTACTAAGAACTACATGAGTATCTCAGCAGTCATAAGGAAACCAGTATCTTCAACCTTTCCTCGGTATTATTTTAAAATCATATTTGCCTAACAATGTGTCATGCATGGTCTTTGCACACCTGTCCTTCTCTCACTTGATAAAATATACTGCTAACTATTATGAGGAAAAAACTAAAACCAAGTAATAAAATTAAACAAAGGAACAACTGGTAAAAGCCTTAGGAGTTAAAAATGAGCTAATACTGCAGACCAACAAAAATTAAGAGCCAATAAACCCCTGCCAAGTGAAACGGAACTATGAGAAGAGCTGTTACAAAACATTCAAAAAGACTGATACATTTTTTGTAATAAAATTTCAACTCTACAATTACATATTTTGTCAAGTTTCTTGAACATTACATAAAAACAAAAACCTGAAACAAAAACTATTCTTATTCCAACAATAAATAATAAGCAAACATGTAGCTAAAACAAAAGTAAAAATTTCAAAGAAATGTACACATTAAAGAAATTTATATTATCTGATTATTATTGTTTTAGATTGTTTTAGATTGTTTTTATATGAATGAGTGCCTGAATGTATGTATGTGCACGACCTGTGTGCAGTGACTACAGATGTCAGTAGAGGGCCACAGATACCTGGAAATGGAATTAATAGTTTGAGCAGTTACATGGGAGCCAAACCCAGGTCCTCTGCAAGAACAGAAGTGCTCTTAACTACTGAGCCATCTCTCTAGCCTTGTCAGCTTGTTCTTAAACCAAATAAACATATTTTGTTTCTATAACTGTGTACAAAAAATACAATTATAACTTTTCAACAGAAACATTTTAAATCTTAATAGGAGCCTCCATTATCAGGAGTAAAAAGGAAATTCAAGTCCAAGGAAAATAGTCTGTAAAGTTTTGAATTTTTTTTCCTTTAAGATTTACTTATTTTGGTCCCCCAACCCCACTCCCCAAAGCAGGGTTTCTCTGTGTAGCCTTGGCTCTCCTGGATTCACTTTGTAGACCACAATGGCCTCGAACTCACTGAGATCCGCCTGCCTCTGCCCCCGAGTGCTGGGATTGCAGGCGTGCGCCACCACACCCAGTTAAGATATACTTATTTCTGTGTGTGCGTGTCTTCCCAGCATGTGTATCTGCACACCACATGCAGAGGCCAGAAGATGTCAGATCCTGAGAGTGGAGTTGCAGATGTTTGTCAACTACCATGTGGGTGTGGGAATCCAACTTAGAAGGGCAGCCAGTGCTCTTAATCACTGAGTCATCCGTCCAGCCCCATATTGTATATTCGTGAGTGTGTTGTGCGTGCACACATGACATGGTGCCAATGTGGAAGTCAGAAGACAAAGTTCCAGTATGTGGTTCTCTCCTTCCACCCTCAAGTTTCTGAGGAACAAATACAGGTCATCAGGCTTGGTGGCAAGTGACTTCACTTGCTCAGCCATCATACACATCCCAATTTTAGTTGTAAATAGTTACAATTTGCTAGAATATCTCAATACTTTTATAAATGTATAAAAATTTATACAAGGTGAGTAGACATTTTCACAAGTCTATCTGGGTGTATTCTTGGCCAGAAGGCTGGGGAATCGTTGCTCTCAGCGTTTGACAGTCCAAATGTTAAACATGTGGACGAAGTAAACTGAGCGAAAGTTTGCCCTATTCCTTCCTTCTGGAAATTACTTGATTCTATTTAAGATTTACTAGTTTGTCATGCATGTGTGCACGCCTGACTGAGTTTATACGACCCATATGTATACAGGATAGGGTATTAGAAACCCTAGAATAGGAGGCTACAGGCAACTGCAAGCTGTCATGTGAGTGCTAGGAAGTGAACTTACTCATCTGCAAAAAGGAAAATGGTAAATGCTCCTAGCCCAAGCCATCTCCAAACGTCCCATCCCTCAAATTCTAGTTAAATGGTTATGATGCACAATCTGTTACAGCAGTACCACCACTGCACTTTACATGAACTGGTGATTTTTCTAAAAGCCTCTACAATCTGCTTGTTTAATTTTGAGACAAGATCTCTACAGACCAGCCTGGCTTCCAATTCATGCATGTTACTTCTCTATCTTGAATCCTAAGATTACAGGTGTGTACTTGTGTACTTGTACTCAGCTCAAAGCATGTTCATGTTCTGAGAAAGTACCAGGAGTTTAAAAAAAAAAAACAACAACTCTATTTTTAACTTATATTGTACTTAAATAATAAAATTTATTTAAAGATCACTTTTTTTTGCTTATTTTTAATTTTATTTATATGTTTGTGTGTATGTATGTGGCTGCATGAGTTTCTGTAATATGTATGTGCAAGAGCCAGAAGATAGTGTTAGATCTTCTGGAACTGGAGTTACAGGTGGGTCTGAGCTACCAGGTAAGTGCTAAGAAAGAAACATAGGTCCTCTGTAAGATTAGTAAGTGCCCGTAATCACTGTGCCGTTTCTCCAGCCCTATCTAGTTGGCTTTTGAGACAAAATCTAATGCCGGCCTTGAATTTTTTATGAAGCCAAAGATAACCTTGAACTTTTGATTCTCCTAACACTACCTCTCTAGTGTTGAAATAACAGTCACAGACACTAAAGCCAGCGTAAGTTCCTTTATTATTATTATCTTGAAGTTTTTGGCAGTAATGGTAAACAAGTCCAGAACCTCAAGCATTCTACAACTGACCTATACCCAAACCCACACTAATTCTTAACATGAAGTGTATCTATACTCTAAAAAGGAAAAAAAAAAAAAAACATACATACATATAGCTAGCACTATTACTTAAAGAATTCTTTGTTATCAAGATCAAATACCATGTTAAAAAGTAACAATATTAGAAAATTGAAGATCTAACCTTGATTTTCAGAATTACTATTTCTGATTAAAGGTAAATCAAAAGTTCCTTGATTTGTTTTTTCACTTTGTAATGAGTTGTTACAGCAGAGTATTTTAATCCATACATAGCATGTGATAAATTTAAAGAGACAATTTTCCTGTGTATGTACATTTTTCTGGAGAAGCAAATATATATGTGAAACATCAAATTACCAGAAATATCAAAGACCCACACCAACAACTAATTATAAAAATGACGTCTTTTAGTTTTAAAATTGTATGACTCTTACAAATGTAACTCTAGGCATACTTGTCTTTGGAGGTGTGGCTGCATCATGGAATACTGAGGGCCGCTGTGCCTGGGTATCCCTGGTATTCTGGCAGCATTCTGAGCCAGTCTCATTTGATGGGCTTGAAATGCTCCACAGTTCATGTTGCCTCTTTGCATTGTTTGCACACTGATCAATCTTGGAGGCTATAAAAAGTAGAAATTGCAATTCATACAGTTTTTTTTTTAAATTTTGCTTTGGTTTTATTTGGTTTTTTTTGAGACAGGCTCTCTCTGTGTAGCCCTGGCTGTCCTGGAACTCACTCTGTAGACCAGGCTGGCCTTGAACTCAGAGATCTACCTGACTCTGCATCCTGGGTGCTGGGATTAAAGGTGTGCACCACCATGCCCAGCTGATAAAATATTTCTACAAATTGAATGTTCAATCATAAAATGTTAAAGTAATTCCATTAGAACAGAAGGGTATAAAGCAGATATTATAATCCACATTTCCTTTTCTAAGGCCAATAATTACAGAACTATTAATTAGTATAATAATTTTTCTATCTACCTTTTCAGGAAGGGAGAGAGGGAAGGAAGAAGGGAAGGAGGAAAGACAAAAGAGAGGAAAAGACAATTAATAATACTTGTTGTGAAGCAGCATATAAGCAAGAAAGAGCAAAGATAAGAATAATTTGAGTGAATGCCTAAAGAATGCATCAGATCTTAGAAACAATCTGGTTCTTTGGCTCACAATTTTATGCATGTGAGGGAATATATGATACAGAGTGAAAAATGTAACTGCGTCCCATGGTCTTACTTAATACCTTTATTCTTCAAAGGTTCCCCACACCCCCAACCTCTGAACTCCATCCAGTAACCCTGAATGTGTAATTCATGTATACACACTGCAGTGTAGTCTTATCATCTTTTTACTTTCTATCAATAATGGAAGGACACAACGCTTACCTGTTGCTGTAACATCTGTGGGGCTGCTTGCCTAGGATGCTGCTGTGTTGTTGCTGTTGTTGTTGGTACCGGGGCTGGCGGCTGCTGCATTCTCATCTGCTGTAGCTGCTGGTGTTTCTGTGCATACACCTGCTGCTGCATGTGCTGGAGCCGAAGCTGTGCTAAGTTAATCTGTCCAGGGGTTTTACTAATGTGGTTTGTCCCTGGAGGAACTTGCCCAACTACAACATTGGGAGTATAACCAGGAGCTGGCTTACTCTCTATTACTAGATTACCTGAGGGTTAAAAAAATAAGAAGGATTTACAAATATTAACTAAACTTTCCACTTTACAAGTGAATCACTGTTTTCCTGCTTCTGACAATTAGCATCTCAGAGCATCCAACAGCACAGCACAGAGGAGAGCTAGGTTTAAGGATGGTAGTTAGAAACTAGATAGATTCCAAAGCCCCTTGAACCTCCCACAAATAGATTCATTATTCAGAATATACTATCTGTTCTCATATATGTATATGTGTGCAAGTGCATTTCTTGGGGGAGGGTGGATGGTTGTGGGCATGTCAGTCCTCACCTTTCCAGCTAGTTTGAGGCAGTGTCTTTGCTGCTGCATAACCCAGGCTAGCTGGCTGGAGACTGAAAGAGACATTATCAGAGGAAGGATCCGGTCAGGCTGACCAAATTCTTCCATGACAAGGACTCCAGGATGCTCATGAAGGGAGCTATACTCATTCTATCTGCTTTCTTTCTTTCTAAATGTTTATCGGTGTTTTGACTGTATATATGTGCGTGCACCAACCCCAGTATGCCTGGGTGCCTGAGGCTACCAGAACCCTAGAACTGGAGTTATAGACAGTTGTGAGATGCCATGTGGGTGCTGAGGCCCTCTGGAAGGGCAGCCAGTACTTTTAACCATTGAGCCATCTCTCCGTTGCCCCATCTGCTTTTGAAATGCCAGTGTTAAAGATTAAAAAAAACAAAACAAAACAAAAAAAAAAACCACTTTTTCAAAATAATTTTCTGTGGAAATTCTGAATGCTTTGAACCATCTATTCCTTTAAATTTTTCCTTCCTTTTTATACAGTTGTTGCTTTCTGAGAATAGAGGATAAGTCCTAGAAAGGCATGCTTTCAGGTAATGTTGGCAAACCACCAAAACAAAAACAAAAACAACACAATCTGTCCCGGTCAATGAATTTTTTTAAAACTTTTATGAAAATGCAGCACAAAATCACTCATACACACTCACACACACAATTAAACCAAACAGCAATGATATTCCGGTGCTGTATTAATGAGTATCTTTTTTTCCGTTTACCCAAAGAAAGCCTTAAACAGTACAATCCAAATCTCAAGAACATGCTTACTTTGCTAGTGGAAACACTAGAGTGGACGGCAGACTTCACTGAGTCACAGTGTGCCATTTCATTTGACGTTAAGAGACAGGGCCTTACTATGTCACCTACAGTGACTTGAAACTCCTAGGCTCTAGCGATCTTCCTGCCTCAGTCTCTTTAGAAATTAAGATTAGATACATCACTTGCTTGGCTTTTTGTCTACCTCAACAGCTTTCACCACCATCTTTGGGCCACCGGTGTGGAGCAACAGAAGCAAAGGCTTTTTCTTTACTTCTTCTGCCTGACACTCCTTGGACATGGCTACAGGACACTTAGTGTACTCAACTTTCTCCTCCACTGAGCCACCTGACATCAAACTACTGAACATCTAAGTAATTATTCACAAAATAATCATTTGCTAACATTTCCATATTAAACAATCAGTATTAATTTTGAAAAAGACAGACAGGAAATGGACCACGCTGAGAAGCAAGGATGCGAAGTAACAGGGCATGCTCAGCATGCTGGAGGCCAGGCTCAAGCCCCAGTACCAAGACCAAAAAATAGCCTACACCTAAACAGAGTTTCCAACACATAACACATCTCTTATCATTCACATCTTAAAGCTTAAAAGCTTTTTCCAGAATTGGCTTAAATGGCTTCTCACCTAAATTCACTACGTTTTTGGCCCAGAATGTGGGATCACAATGGAAACGAATTGCTCCATTGGCAGCAGGAACAGGATCACACCGTGCTTTCAAAATATGACGTAACTGAAAAGTAATCTTAAAGGGAAAAATTTCACATTAGTCTTAAAATAAAATGTCAGTTAAAAAAGCAAACCAGAGAGATTTTTAAAAGTTCATAAAGCCTCACAGTAGGTATCACAGAAGACAGTGTCAATGTCTAAATTAGCAAGCAAATAAAATGCACATATTTGAACTTCTGCCACTTTTGACAATAAACCTATATTAAAATACTAAGTACCCTCAAAAGAATCTATGTGGCATGATCCCTATTATGGCATGATTCATTTATGAAATTCCAGGAAAATGTCAGAAATAAGATTAGTGAATGATAAATAAGAACAATAGAAAAATACAATTTTTCCAGCTCTCTGAATTGGGGAACTGCTATGAAGTTCAGATTAGCCTTGAACTCACAACTGTCTTGCCTCAATCTGCCAAGTGCTGGCTGGAATTACAGTTATATGCTACCATGCTCAGCTTTTCTCTATCTTTATATACAGATGGTTACATTTGCTAAAATATGTTTACATAGGATTTCAGATTTACAACATAAACATTCTTGTAAATAATAGGTCTATTAAGTAAAAATAAAGATTGTACGTCTCACCAGACGCTTGCTATAAAGTAGTGCCGTGCTGCTGCCACTTGCAATGGCCCAGTTTGTAAAGTTCATAACATGCTTCACTTGCCGGGAGAGGCCTGTGATGTCATTCTGCTGTTGTAGTAGCTTCATCTGCCGTTCTTTTGTAACATTCTGAAATAAAAGAGCTTCACTGAAGAATCAAAAACAAACAAACAAATCACATACTCAAAAACCTATATTTTTTTCAAAAATTATACGAGAAGCTTGTAATTATCTAATTAATCTATGAACAATCAGAAGAAAAGTAGCTTTAAAAAGTGTGACTAAACCTTCCTGCTCTAAGTTAATCCATTCCATTCAGAACATTAGCAGTAGTTTATGGCTTTTCTTTCATTGAATAATAGCTGTTCAAAATAGTATCTTCCTGTTTTTTTGATTGATCCAATACAATATGAAGCAACACTGAGGAATCATTTTATATAATCTTAACTGAGAAAATACTGAGCTACTAGTGCCACCTACTGGTATAGTTTGAGGATGAAAATTTCTCTTAACCTAAAACAAAAGGGGGAGGGGAGGAGAGATAAATTCCAGAGGTCTAAAGATGAAGTTAAGTAAACTGGTATAACAAAGTTCACAAAGAAAAAATAGTTTTGGAAAACTGCTGCAAGAAATAATCAAGTGTTGAAAAGAAATCACTGCCCAGAAGGGATGGGCACTGCCCTGTATACCTTGAGATTCAGTGTACCAAAAATAACCTACCTACTGCTTAACCATTTTCTCCCCATAGACTATTCAACTTCATTTACTAAATGGTATTTTTTGAAGGAGAACAAGTTCACTTTAAAATATAAATCAATGAATGAAAGTGTTCAACGGATGAAAGAATTTCAATCTACAGCTTCACTACAATCAATTATTTAACAAAGCTTTCAAAAATGTCTCTTTTACTGTTTAGAAAAATACTATACAAAAAATTTGCTATTTTAAAAATTATTGTTAATTCTACATGAAATATTTATCAACAAGTGCTTATATACAGTTTAGTCTTAAGATGAATGTTTTAATTCTGAAGCTCTTGAAAAGGGTTTGCAATTACCACTTTTAGATGCATAGATAAATGCATGCATTACATGCATTAAAATGTATCAAAAATAGTTACTACCAACTGCTCTGGATTCATAGTTATTCTAGAGACAAAAATCTATTAGTGTTAAAATTTACTGACTACAAATACAATAGGTAAGAGACACATAACTTTAATGTTCAAGACTTTTAATCTCACCACTGTTTTTCAATGTAAGACGTATTTAAACGATAAAAATTCAGATTTTTCACACATTTCTTTCATTTATATGTAACTACCTATCTCCTATCTTTAAAGGGTTCTACGGATAAATAAATTAGCAGAAAAAAAACCCTCTAAGGACAATCTAAGGTTAATAGAAATTAAATTAATCAGCTACATAGTTTAAAGTTACAACTTTTCAGTAGCAAATAAGATAGCCTCAATATAAACATACTGAAAAGCATAAGGTTTATCCTTAAAAAAAAAAAAAACAAAAAACAAAAAACACACAACTCAATTGCTATAAAATTTACATTTGAAACTTTCGAGGAACACATCAACTGTGGAACGTAAAGATTTGGATTAAAATTTTATTCCGGGCCTGGCAGTGGTAACACATGCCTTTAATCCCAGCACTCAGGAGGCAAAGGCAGGCAGATCACTATGAGTTCGAAGCCAGTGTGGTCTACAGAGGGAGGTCCAGAACAGCTACAGAGAGAAGCCCTGTCTCAAGCAAAAAACAAAACACAAAAACTTTATATGGATTTCAGAAAGTGATTATCAGAAAATATATAACTACTTACATATTAATTTCAAAATATGAAAGAGACCTAATACTATAAAATTAATAATTAAGTTTGAGGTTTATATATTTCAAAATGTGGAATATTTTCGACAAATTATAAAAATACACAAATTGCTCAAACCTAAGCCTAACTGCATTTATATAAAAAAATTAAACTGGGGCCTCTTGCTAGAAAAGGAAAAGATTTCAAAGGGCTTGCTTTGTCTTCATTTCCATCACGTTCAGTATTAATTCTTTTCTAAGACAGTTATCACTATTACCTAGTTATATGGCTTCAAACAAGCAAGCAAACAAACCCACCCCCCAAAAAAAAGTGTCTTAGGCCCAGACAGTGGTGACACATACTTAAAATTCCAAAAGTCAGGAGGCAGAGGCAGGTGGATCTCTGAGTTCAAGGCCAGCCTGGTCTGTAGAGAGTTCCAGGACAGTCAAGGCTGCACTGAGACCCTGTCTCAAATAAACAAAAAAACAAAACAAAAAAAATAGTGCTTTATGTTAAGCATGGTGGTATACACCTTTAACCCCAGCTCTTGGAAGACAGAGATAAACTCTAAACATTCAAGACTAGCATGGTGATTTGCAAGCCAGCCAAAAAAAAAAAAAAAAAAAAAAAAAAAAAAAAAAAAAAAAACAAAAAAACAAAAAAACAACCAACCAAGCAACCAAACAAACAAAAAAACAAAAAAACAAAATATTCAACCAGTGTTACAAAATTAAACTACAAAGTAACTACACATAAGTTCTCTTTCCAAATAGAAAATTAAAAAAAAAAACCACCTCATTTCTTATTTTACTTTATTTCCATTATTTCCAATCAATTTAAAGAAACTTTTAATAAACATTAAAGACAGTTAAAGAGTAAAAGAAGCAGTTTCTGTTTTATTTTGGCTTTGAAACATACCTCTAGCTGCTGTAAGAGAGATTTTCCTTTCTTATTAATTTCATTGATAAGGGTGAAGATGGCCACTTTAATTTCCTGTTCTACTCGTTTGTTAGTCTCATTTACTTCTTTAATCCTGAATAAGAGAAATGCATCATTAGGTCATCAAATCAATCTGTGTCTGAATCATCAACCATTTCAAAAATTCATCCAACTAGTCATTATTAAGTCATTAAATTTGTAAAATGTGTTAAAAATCTGGGAGAGAGATGACTCAGTAGTTAAGAGCACGGAATGCTCTTCCAGGGGACCTGGGTTCAATTATCAGCCCCCACACAGCAGCTCACAACCAGTTGAAACTTCAACATCTGACACCCTCACATAGACATCCATGTAGGCAAAATACCAAAGTACATTATATAAAAAAAAAAACAAACAAAGGAAAAGGAAAAAAAAAAACAACCCTCAAAGTATGGAACTTATGTTTCAGCAGATCTAGCCATTCAATTCAATCCAAACAAAGAATCAATTCAATAGATAGTAATTTAAGTTAAGCTCATGAAGGCCAGTTTATTATTCTGTAGAACAGTCTCAAATTGCTAAAGCATGAATGTGATACATAAATATCTAGTACTATTGACTGGATGTCAATCAAATTTGCTGTATTTATTCTGTTTAATCCATTTTTATTCCATTTAAGATGCTTTCTGGACACAAAACACAAAAGAATATCACAATCAAGTTAACAACCTTTGAAACAGCAGCAATTTAAAAACACCCATTTTCACTTCAAACTTCACTTCAGATATGGGTTCTAATTAAGCTTATTTCCTAATTTCCTCTCACAATGGCTTTAGACTGTAGACAGTAAAAGCACATAATAAATCACTGGGGCGGGGGGGGGGGGGAGGCGCACAACTGTTAGCAGTGACCCAGGTCTCTTTTGCTAAGAATGTGTTCTACCCCACAGATCCTGAAACACTCACTCCATTTTAAAAACAGCCACTAAATATTTTAGAAATAAATATACCTATCTACTAAAAATTACATTTATGAAAGTTTTGCTTAAAACTATAAAGTGCTTTCATTATTATTGCTTTCATTATTTATAAAATGAGAATCAGGCAATCTCATTAATATAAGGAAAATGTCAAACGTAACCATAATATGTCATCATCTTATGTATATTCTACTTTTGTATAAACTGTCTTTCATTAGTCAAATACATACACAAGTAATTTTAATACGCTTGGGAATGTGTAACAGTTTTCCTCCTGTGTGCCACTGCTTGTTTAGATATTTATTTGCAAATTTTACTGAATTCTTATTAAAGTAAATAGAAAACAGTAAATAAAAAGTGTTACTAATCACTGATAATAAGATATACAGATCTCCAACATAAAACAACTGAACCAAAAAACAGAAGTCATACAGCATACCTGAAAGCAGGAAATAGTCTCAGACTTATTATACTTAAAAACATGTACACTACAAACTGGGGGGTTGGGAGGGTGGGACGGGGCTGATAGATGGCTCAGAGGTTAAAAGCATTTCTAGAGGACCCAGGTTCAATTCCTAGAACCCACAACCATTTGTGAGTTTAAAAGTTTCCAACTCCTCCTTCTAGCCTCTTTAAGCACCAAGCATGTAGCGTGCACACATATACACAGGCAAAACACCCACACATATAACATAAAAACTGTGGGCTGGAAAGACGGCTCTGTGGTTAAGTGCAGAGCACCTAGGTTCACTCCTGGCACCCCCATCAGGTGGCTCACAACCATCTATACCCCCAGTTCCAAAGGTTCAATCCCTTCTTCTGGCCTCTGTGGGCATTCACTAGTACAGATAAGCAAATAGATTAAAATATAAATAAAAATTTTTTCTTAAAATGGAAAAATATTAAATAAAAGTTTTAAGTAAAAGGGAGGGGAGTCATGAGGAGATGTGTGATTAACAGAACTTGCTGCATACTTAAGGAGACTGACATGAACTCAGTGGCTGGCTCTTTGATCAACTCCCCCTGAGGGGGGAGCAGCCTTACTAGTCCACAGAGGAAGACAATGCAGCCAGTCCTGTGAGACCTGATATGCTAGGATCAGAAGAAGGGGAGGAGGACCTCGCTCATCAGTGGACTGGGGGAGAGGCATGAGAGGAGAGGGAGAGAGGGTAGGATTGGGAGGGGATGGAAGAGGGGGATACAGCTGGGATACAAAGTGAATAAACCGTAATTAATAAAAATTAAAAAAGAAAGGAAGACTGAAGTTCAGATCCAAGTACCCACACAACAACCCAGACTGTTGTGGACTCTGGGTACCAGTCCTAGATCCTCTGGAAAGGCAGTAAGTATAAAACTGCTGAGCCATCTTTCCAAATCTTGCCCTTTATTTTGTTTTGATCTTACTGAAGATAAAAATTCTACCATAATAAGCCTCTATTGTCATTCATTAAAATATTTAACACCTTTGTGCATCTTATTATGTGTCATTTTAACCATCATAAACTAATGGATTTTACTATTCAAGACAAAGCCTCAATGTCATTGATTTTGCACAATAACTACAATCTAACCCATTCACACTCTCAGGAATTTTCAGGCTTAAAGTGTGCCAGTTGCAAGTGCATGTTTTTTTCAGTGTCAAGAGTGCTAACTTTGTAAATAGGCCCTCTTTACTACTTTCCCTACATATAATCTAGTTTATTTATAAATGTACCTAAATAAAATAATGAGGGCTGAAGAGTTGGCTCAGTGGTTAAGAGCACAGGTTCTTGCAATGAGCTTGGGTTGTACTCCCAGCACCTACATGGAGGCTCACAACTTCCTTAGGTACCAGACATGCAAATGGTAAACAGATATATATGCAGGCAAAACACTCATACATACAAAATAAAATAAATGTTAGGAAAAAAAAAAAAAACACAAAACATCTTTGCAAATAATACTAATGAGGATGATGGTCATGGCAATGATAAAAATAGTGGCAGCTTGAATGCTTAGGATGGTCAATCTGTGTTAAACATTCATCCTATAATGCTGCTAGTACAGTAAGTACTTTAAATGCTTGTTTAATAGAAAAATAAATTTGTTCAGTACTGTTTTTTTTTTTTTTTGCTGCTGCTGCTGTTGTTTCTCACCTGTGTGTTACATTTCCACATATATGTGTGGGTGAGGGCAAAATGTAAAGGCTAGGTCTATCACCTATCCCCTTATTTCCTAGAAATGGTCTCTCATCTGGCCAAACACTAGGCTGGTGGGCAGCAAACCCCAGTCATCCTCCTTCTCTACCTTCCAATGCTCTGTATTTACAACCATACTCAGCTTTCTATGTGGTGCTGGGTACTAGGTCCTCATCATTATACATCAAAAATTCTTATCCACTAAAGCCTTTGTCTATTATCAATAGTCTCTCCTCTATATTGTATCTTCCACACAATCTGTACTCTTGTACCTTACAATTCAATTCTCTCCATATCAACTCATTTTCCAAGTTCAAAGCTTAAATACAATGAAGTCTTATTAATTATAAAAAGTCAAACATGTCCAGGTGTGGTGATGCATGCCTTTAGTCTCAGCCCTCAGGAGACAGAGGCAGGCAGATCTCTGAGTTTGAGGACAGTCTGGTCTACAGAGTGAGTTCTAGGACAGCCAGGGCCACACAGAGAAACCCAGTCTCAAACAAAGACAAAAACAAAACAAAAAGTCAAAGATGTATCCTAACAATTTTTAAATGTTTTGGTAAACTTGTTTAATTAACAAATATGTCAACCTCAAACTTGATCATTTTGTCTATTAAAAATGTATTTTATGTTTAATACAGTAAGAACATAAATTTAATCTAGATGCATTCTTCCTTAACAATCTTTAAGGCAAAATTGTATTTTTTAATGCAATAGGCTTACCTATTCTGCACTTGTGTAGCTGCAAAATGAACGTAATTCTTCTTTTCAAGAAGCTTAGCCAACAGATTTTCAATTGCACCTTTCTGATTTTGAAAAGCTTCTTCCAAAAACTGGTACCTTAAAAAAAACAAACAACAATATATTCAAAACAGAAATTGTATAATTAAAACTTGGGAAATGAATTACATGAGTCAAGCCTGAAATAACTCTTTCTTTTTTTTTAAAGATTTATTTATTATGTATAGAATGTTGTGTTTGCATATACATCTGCACACCAGAAGAGGGCACCAGATTTCATTTTAGATGGTTGTGAACCACCATGTGGTTGCTGGGAATTGAACTCATGACCTCTGCAAGAGCAGCCAGTGCTCTTAACCTTAACTCATGACCTCTGCAAGAGAGCCAGTGCTCTTAACTCTTGTTGGTCACTTGTATATTACTACAATAGAAACCCAATGCTATCTACCTGGAAAAGCCATCATGAAAGAAAAATTTCCTCAGAAAACTGTGAGTACTTTGACTTACGTCACAATCTTATCTGAGGTTTCTATTTTTTTAATTCAAATATCTGAATATAGTGCATACAATTTAAATCTGAAAATATAAAATACAACACACTATACAAAATACTATCAAAGTCACTAAAGTTCCAAAATCACTACTAACAGTCTAATGTGCTAGCTACTCAGTGACTGAGTTCTGTAAATCAAACTCATGTGCTAGGCAAGTACTTTAAAACTGATGTACTCCCACAAACCTAATTAAACATTGTAAGATAGAACTGCAGTTATGATACACATGGAATTTTGGATCAGATTTTTATTATCCACTGTTTTATGAGGTGTTCTAAAGAAATTCTATCAAATAAAGACAGCAATGTAATTTACTCTAACAGTGTCAATATGCTCAAACTTTTTAACTATAACACTAGAAATTTAGATTTAATGTTAAGTTCAGAGCCCTTGGCTACCAGGATGCTAGTAGAATAGTTTTATTTCATTTTTATAATTTATTCAACAAGTTAATTTCAAGTTCCTTCTACATGCTTTCATCTTTGTTGTTGTTCAGTGTACTTTCTATGTAAGTAAAAAGACCCCTATCACTTACAGTATAGAATAAGTAAACACAAATATACATTGATGAGGTATAATCTGTACCTACAAATGGCTTCAAGACCTAGGAAAGCTTCAAAAGGAAATCTGAACAGTATCCTCTGTGGTTAGCAGAGGAATTTAGTACATTACTTACTTCATTTTCAACAGGGTCAAAGAATATTCAAATGTCAAAATGAGACAAAACCTAATTTAAAATAAACTAAGTACCAAGGGCCATTCCTTTTATTCTCCAAATAATGAGAAACCCTTAAAGAACTCTAAGAAAAATGTGAAAGTTCAGAACACTCTAGGAAAATCATCCAACAGAAATATAAGACTAAAAATATCATCAAACCTAAATGGGACATTAAAATAAGAGCAGTTTAAACTCTTAAGACAGAAGCACAGGTAAAAGACTGGGGTACTTTTACTGGTTGGTACACCCAAACAAGCTTAAATAACTGATTACTGTGAGAAAACAGATGTTTCAATGATGTGAGAGGTCAATTAAGGCACAATAGTACAACCACAAAATTATATGAGCCCATTGGTACATACAACAGTGGCATAAAAATTATGGGGTAACCAATTACTTCAGAGGTTGGATTTAAGGTCTGCTCCACAGGATGGAATTTGAGCCCTGACTGTAAATCTGGCCCATGGTTAGATAAGTCATAGGCCCTAGGCAAGAACCCTACCACTGTTCTTTTTCCTGAACAAGTTGTCAAACTACCTTCACTAAATATTTATGCTCAGATCCACAAAGGCCTGCCCTTAACCCTGACCAGAGAGGCTTCTCTGTACAATACACAGCAGGTAATGCAGAGAACTGTAACTGGTCAAATGTGCTAGAAGTAAGTCTCTACTGAGTAGTCAGTCCTAAATAGAACCTCTATATCAACACCAGCACAACATATCACACCACACCACACCACTCCATCCCATACTGAGAGAATATCACAGAAGAGCTTATGAATATGAGATACAAGAGAGGAAGGAGAACCGTGAAATGCTGTCTTGGGGATAATGGCGTGATCATTGCAGTCATGAACTCACCGGAGCTATGATCACCTACACAACATCAAGTCAACAACAAGGTCAGTCAGCATTCCACAACTGGGAGCACTAACTTGACTGAGTAGGTACTCAGAAAAAGAGCAGCCAGGCATGGTGGCTCACACCTTTAATCCTAATGTGGGGCTTGGCTGGATTAGGCTAAAGTCTGACATCCCCAGATAGCCATTTTTTTTTTTTTTTTGCAAGCTCTGCTATGATAATAGACTGCCTTTTCTCACGGGGGTTCTAAAACCACCCCTTGATCTAAGTAAACCCAGATCTTGTAAGGAGTATCACACAGCCCCTAGGGAAGACCACAGGCCAAACCCTTTCTTGATAAGGAAACCCGTTCAATTATCTATCTATTCCTAAAAATACCCCATCCTGCTAAGGATCTTGGTCTTCAGCAGTAACCTTCAATTGTACTTGGAGATTTTCTCCTCATTCTCAGGATACTTAAGTACTGTGTTTTCCTTGTGATAGGACATGCTACTGTATGGAAAATGAGGCACTGTACCAATGCATGTAAATCAAGTATCCCTCCTCTTGACCCCAGCGAATCAAACACATTCATCCTCAAAATTCTTCCCACTGCCCAAGGTTTATAAATCCGATTTCAAATAAACCTACTGACTAGCTGCGTGATGCCATCAGCTTTCCACCATGGCTGCCTGAGATTCGTCATTTATCCCCTGCCAGGCCACATCTCACAGGCCTTCCCTCCAGCCTGCTAGGCTTGGGCCTTGCCAGGCCGGTGCCTCTGCTACAAACAGACAAGATGTGGGTTTTTGCCCTCATCTCTGCCATGCTCAGCACAGCAGCTTAACCAAGAGCTGTTTGGTATCGCCCATAGGCTTTGGAATGCCCTTTTTTATACTACCACTGGCAATCTCATGATCTCATTCTAACAGAGATAAACACTTTTCCACATCCCTGCTTAGCACATGGGCCTCTCCCTAAGGTGCTCTAGCTGGCCCTGAAATGGAACCCCCCCCCTCCTTTCAGAAGACAGTTCCAGTGCCAAGTGAAGAACAACACTGCCAAACACTGCCAAGTGAAGAACGTAAGCACATAACATAAGGAGGCAGAGGCAGGTGGATCTGTGAGTTCAAGGCCAGCCTGGTCTACAGAGTAAGTCCCGGACAGCCAAGACTCTGCTACACAGAGACCCTTTTTGTGTCTTGAAAAAACACAAAAGAAAAAAAGAGAGAGAGAAGGGGAAGAAAAAGGCTGTTGAATGCCTTACCAAAAAGAGCCAGGGCCTTCTTCCCTTACAATCCTTGGGACGCTATTGAAGAACTCCCATCCACCCTCTGCAAGTTTTGAGGTCAGCTTGGGCTACCAAGTTAAGTTCCATACCAGCATGGGATAAAGTGAGACCCTGTCTCCAAAAAGCAAAGGAGGATGAAAAGAAAGAAAAGAGGAAAAGTAGGACAGCAGGGATGAGGAATTTAATATACTAATAATTTCAGTTGTATATTTGGATACTGAAATTATAAATGGAAAGGCAAGAAGTGAGTAAGAAAAACTATGATCTTGTCTTCAGTGAGAGTTTCAGCTAAAAATTTTTTAAATGCTGTAAAATTAACATAAAAGATACCTGTTACCAAAAAGGGATTTTAGTAGTGAGATTAAAAAAGGGAAAGAGAATCCCAGCCATGAGAGGCAGAGGCAGCAGAATTGGGAGACTGGGGCCAAGCTTGACTTCAGGAGACCATCTTAAAAACAAACAAAACATAAAGTACAAAGTATGGATATCTATATTTCAGAAACAGCTGCTAAGGTTTTATTTTATATGCTAATCTAAGAAACTTTTTCTGTGGTAAAATATGTGTAATAAAATTTAAATTTACCAGTTGAACTAATTTTTTAAGAGTACAATGTTCACATGGCATTTGAATTCTAACAATTGGCTACTATTTCTCAATACAGAGGATAGAGTTTGACCTGTATGGAAGTATGGCAAGCCACTTAACATTACATACATTTATGTCAATACAACAACAAAAATCTCACAGACATTATGGATAACCCAATAAAACCATACCCAAATAAAAACAATCTATATTATTCAATTTTTATGAAATTCTGATCAAGTAATGATAAAACAGTGCAAAAACAGAAAGGTGCTTTCTGGATGAGGTAAGACAAATTTTTGAGCAAAAGGCTGTTATCCAACTTCACTTTCTATTTTTAACAATCTGATTGACTGAACCTACACATTCCTTCTTGCTATCCACTGTAAAAATTTGACATAGATATTTCTATTAGACACTTTAAGAATACAGTGGAAAGTAGCTTCAAAATGTAATCCATAATTAGCATGAAATAACAGAATTAGAAATTATTATATGTCTAGCCTTAAACTCAGGCCATTCTGAAGTTTTTTTCCCCCTCTAGTTCATAATTAAAACTACTTGTCTTTGCATATGTTTTAGCATCTGAGTTAGGAATACTGATACCAATGAAATGCCTTTATTCTCAGCTTGAGATTCCTATTCAGTTATTTTATACAAAGTTTTTTTTATTTAAAAACTTCTTATTTTTATGATATTTTAATAGGACTGCATAAGAAAAATTATGCAGAGATTTATTACCCATGCCAGGATCCACATAAAGAAAAGTCCAGTTGAATTTGCACTTTCCTCTTTTTCCAGCTCACCTTCACCACAGCAGCAGCAATTCAATGTCTGACTCCTACAAATGATCTCAGTGGCTACAGTTTATACAGTGCTGGCCTAGGTGGATCTTGGTGAGTTTGAGGCCAACCTGGTTTAGGTAGTGAGTTGAGTTCCAGGACAGCCAGGGATACATAGTGAGACTATGCACCCTCAAGGTAGAGGAAGGGAGAAAAAGGGAGGAAGGGAAGAAGGAAGGGAGAGGGAGGGAAGAAGACAGGAAGGTGGGAAGATTGTTTTACTTAAGACCAAGAATCAGGCAGGTAGTGGTACAGACCTTTAACCCCAGCACTTAGGGGCAGGTGGATAGATCTGAGTTCGAGGTCAGTGTAGTCTACAGAGTGAGTTCCAGGACAGCCAGGAATACATGGTGAGACTATGCACCCTCAAGGAAGAAGGAAAAGAAGAAGGGAGGCAAGAAGGCAGAAAGATTTCTTTTTTTTTTTTAAGACTAAGAATTAGGCAGGTGGTGGTGGTGGTGGTGGTGGTGGTGGTGGTGGTGGTGGTGGTGGTGGTGGTGGTGGTGGCGGCAGCGGTAATGGTGGTGTCTGCCTTTAATCCCAGCACTCAGGAGGCAGAAACAGGGGATGGATCTGAGTTCCAGGCCCACCTTGTCTACAGAGTGAATTCCAGGACAGCAAGGGATGTTAAAACAGAGAAATCCTGTCTTGAACACCTCCCTTCACCCCCCCCCCCCAAAAAAAGACTAAGGATCAGAGCTAGAGAAATAGATCAGTGCTAAGAGCACTGGCTGTTCTTCCAGAGACCCAGGTTCAATTCCCTGTTCACAATGGCAGCTCACAACTGTCTATAACTCCAGTTCCAGGAGATCCACCAGCAATCTCTTCTGGCCTCCTCTAGCACACAAGTAATGTACAGACATAGATGCAGGCAAAACATCTACACACATAATACACTGAAAAAGACTGAGAATTGCTTGCTTGTAACTTCAGTTTTTTTGACTGCACATTACAATCTTGAATTAAGTCATAAACTATTCAACTTGCCAAATGAGTACAATATTGTATTCTTAGAATTGTCACTGTATATTGATGATTTAACTCATCCCAATTTGCACCCAAGCTGAATATACAGGGAGACCTTCGTATTAATGTTTCATTTTTCTTCAGCTACTCCATTCTTAAATACATAATTCTGTTGTCATTTTTGTTTCATTGTTGGTGATAATTTGTTTTTTTTGTGGGGTATTTTTTGGGGTAGGGGTTGTTTCTGAGACAGAGTCTCACCATGTAACTCTAGCTAGCCTAAAACACAGTGATCTGTCTACCTCTAACTCCTGAGCAGGGATTAGCTCACGTATTTTAAACATACATTCAAAACTCAATTTCAATGATCCTACCATCAACTTTTATCTCTTTGAGCCAAATTTATCTGTCCTAGATTACTGTACCTAAGTATTTCTTAATCTACAGACCATAACAACTATCCTGTTTTGAGAATTTACTAGCTTTTCAGGCACTGTGTTATCTCATGTTGAACTTTCTTAGTGCTTGGAGACATACTATGGGAGTCTCCCACATTTTAGACAAAGCACTTTATCATACTGACATGACTTAGATATCATTAATATGGCCCACAATCAACAGCTAGATCAAAGAAACAACTTTTTATGTCCTAGTTCTCATAAGTAAAATACAGAATGATCATATTTACCTTTATCAGAATATTCTAAACGTTATATTGGTCAAAACACAAAAAGGACTCATAGCAATAAGGATATATAGCTTGTTGTTATTCTCTGTAATTTGTATGGGTGTTTTGCCTACCTATATGCCTATGCACTGTGTGCAGCCCTGGTTCTCTTGGAGACCTAAAGGCCCCTGGAACTGGAGTTACAGCTACCTGTGAACCACCATGTAGGTGCCATGAACTGAACCCAGTACCTCCAGAAAAGTAGCCAATGATACCTTAACTTCTGAGCCATCTCTCTAGCCACTATAATAATTTTGTGTATGCTCATGTTCATGTGTTTCAAGACAAGATGTAAACACTGAGGGTCATGCTTTAGGGACTACCTCCCGCCGGAATACAGGGCTCACTGACTAGGATATGCTCACCCCAGGGACCCAATTGCTTCCCCACAGGCAGCAGATGATTGTAAATGTATAAGGCCACACCTGGCTCTTTATATGGATGCTAGAGACTGAACTCAAATCTTATGCTTATATGGCAAGCACTTTACCAACCGAGGTATCTCCTCAGCTCTCTTCACAATAACTTCAAGTGTTACAATACAAAATCTCCAGTCTTCAACAGCAAACACAAAGATTTATACACAAAGATCTGATGAGAGGTTTCAGACATTTTGTAAAATGAGTTAGGTTCTTTATTTGTGTCTCGATACTGAGAAAAGTGAACAAAATGAGTTTTATCTTGAAAACTAGCTACATTTGCAGCATGCGGATGAACTAAGAGAAAAGCAGATTGAGACCTCTTTTCTCCATTAGACAAGGTCTGTGATTAGAACTGTAGCAACAACGATATTGGTAACTATAATGAGGTCTCTTGGGCAGATTCCCACAGAAACAGGTATAGGACACAATTAATGAAGTAGCTGGTGATATTTACAACAAGGATAACTTTCTTAAGGATTAGACAATGATAGCAAACAAAAATGAAACTTACAGTGAAGTAAAACAAATCACAGAACTGAAGGCTGGAGAGATGATCAGAGGTTAAAAGCACTCACTCTTGCCATAACATGATATACTTAATCAGCCTGGACTAGGATCATTATTTTTTATTATTGTAGTTGCTGTTGTTTGTTTTTAAATCTTAGGTCTGGGCATACTTTTTAAACTGTAAGCAGTTCTAATACATACCTATATTAAAAATATCTGCCATAAAACATATCTATGTAAAAATCACATTCAAAGTCAACCAAATACCAAGAAAACTACTTCTTTAGAAAAATAATGTAGAGAAATTTCACTTACAGAGTTCCACTCAAGTGACCTTTATGCTACCTTACACTTTTTGTGCATACACACACACCTACATACATATACTTTTAAGCAGCCACATAAATTCTCAATAACACCAAATTGCAATAGGGTATAAAAAAACATTAAGGTTAAAACAAAGATAATTCCCTTTTAAAGCATGATATAATAGCCAATACTATACTAGTCTAGTCACTAAAAACTATAAAACAAGGCAAAAAAAAAAAAAAAAAAAAAAAAAAAGAGGCAATATTCAGGAATTGTCCGCAGGCAAAGAAAGTTACAATCACCCTGCCTTTCTGTCTACAATCTAATTAGTTTTATGATAGGGTTTCCCAAGGATCGATCCCAAGGCTTTGTACATTCTGTAAGGGCTGAAAGGGAAAAAAAAAAGGTCAATTTAGAACCTTCAAGTGGCCTTCTCTAAAAATGTTTCTATGAGCAGCAGCTGCATCACTGCCAGCAATGCTCTAAGAGGGCGAGTGAGATGGCTCAGTCAGCAGAGGTACTTGCTGCAGTAGCCTGGTGTCCAGAGTTCAATGCACAGAACTAATGTAAAGGTGAGCCACCCACCTGCTTTTGTTTGTTTTTGATTCAGGATCTCTTTCTAGCCTGAAACTCAGAGATTAGGCTAAAGTGGCTGAGCCATGAGCGTTCCCTCCCCAGCTCCTCCCCTGCCCTGCATTCAAGCTTGTGCCACCATGCCTGGCATTTTCCTCACTGCTTACACAGAAAACCATTTACTGAACTAGCCATCTCCCTGGTCCAAAAAACAGCTTTTGTTTTTTTTAATTGCTTTTCGCTAGGTAAGGCACTTGCTTCACAAGTGAGACATGAGTTCACTTTCCCACAATTCATGTAAACGCAGAAAAGAACCGCTCCCACAAAGTGTCCACTGACCTCTACACCACACTGTGGCACGCAATTACACAAATTTTTAAAAATTAAGTATCTATCTAAGATAATAATATGCAGTGAGGTTAGGAATTTAACATGAAATTATTTTGTAAACTTACTAAAATTGTGAAATGATAAATACTAAAACTACTTAAGACATTAAGTTGGTAGAGTTACAGACCTAAAGCCACCCCTAAGACTAGGAATAAAGAAGTACAGCTTTAAGGGCCAAAAATAAACACAAAGTAGTGAAAAAGCATTTATAAGCCGAACAAGAAAAAAAATAACAAGAAAACAAAGAATGGGAAATAAAAAACAAACAGCCAGGCTAGAGATGTGCAGTTCAATGGTAGAGTACATGTTAAGTATGTACATGGTCCTAGGTTCAACAAGCAGTACCACAAAAGACAAATCACATGCTCTGACATGTAACAGAAGGAAACATTCTAGTTAAAAGAAAGGGACCGGGGAGACGGCTCCGCTGGTTTACTGGCCAAGCAAGCCTGAGGATCTGACTTCGGATGTCCAGCCTTACAAACCAAAGCCAGGTGTGTGCTGCATGCCTGGAACCCCAGGGCTGAGGTGGTGAAGAGACAGAAAGATCCCTGAGGTTTGCTAGCCAGCTAGACCAGCCTATCTGTAAGCTTGAAGTGCAGTAAAAAACTTGTCTCAAAAAATAAGGCAGAAAGTATCAAGGAAGAAAGCTGATCCTGACCTCTGGCCTGTACAAACACATGCACTCACACATGCACACATGAGCATGCATATACCACATACACAAGATAAAGAGGAAGGGCCTCCAGTTTAAAAGATAAAGCAAGAGGCTCTCAATTACTCATGCAACTTAAATTTTTTCTGTAAAAATATAGTCATGTACTACATAGGCTGTTTTGGTCAAGAACAGACTATTTTTATTAGTCTATAATAGAGTTAAAATTCCCATATTATGTATCTGTTTAAAGCTCAAATCTTACTATAAAAACATTAAGTTTTAAGATTTTTTAAATCATATTTTAAAATTTAGTGCAGCCCAAGTACAAAGGCCTCATGAACAGTAACATTTTGAGGTCCTGGTTCTTCAAATTGATTCACCTTTTATGAACTCATCCAGAGCAGCTTTCAGGCGTGCAACTACAATTTGTGGTGTCTTACAGAGTGTAGGATTTTAATTTTCAATGTCATATATTTGCTGTATTCAGTGTATTTGAATTTTTATATTTATATAAAATTTGTATATTTGCTGATATACAGTGACTTCCAGGCTAGGCTGAGCTAAGAAACCCTATCTCAGAAAACAGAAAGAAAGGAAGGGGAAAAAAAGCGGGGGGGGGGGGGCTACAAAGACAAATGGGGTCTGAGGGAACAAACTGCTACGTATTACAACTGTCAGACATTAAGGTAATAACATTCTATAGTTAACCACTGAGTTAAAAACTAACATGTTTAAAGAGAATGACCTGAGAGCTTTTGGAGAAGAGCAATAACAATTAATTATAGATGATGGCATAATTTTAAAATCTGGAGATCTGAAAGGAGGAAAGAGAAAACATGACCTAAACAACAAGTAACTATCTCATAAGGTCCAATAATAGAACATTAACGACAACAACAACAACAAAAAGACAGTCACTAGTTAAGAGAACCACAGGAAAACAGTGTCTAACTGCAGGGAAAAGGACCTAGAAAAGGGTGGAAGAAGAGGTTGAGAACACAATCCATCGACAGCAAACCACATCAGTGAACAAAGAGACCAGACACATGATGAGTCTTAAGGGAATAATACATTATGGATGATACCTGGGAATGTAGTACTCTCTTGGGGCGACAAGAGTAAAGGATAATATTAGTCTCAGTAGACTAATGGTGATAGAAAACCTTCAAAAGGTGATAGTAAAAAATAAAGTCTGGGCTTTCTTTTGTAACCTATCAATGTGAAAGAAACTAGTTTTATACTATGCCAAGCCCATCTTCATTTGAGATAGGATCTTAAGAGTGAACAGAATGTGACCTTTGAATGACTATTCATTTCAAGAGAAAAAAGCCTCACTATTAAGTGTGTATGGTCCATTTTATGGCATGCTGACATTCTCCAACAGTTTCCCATTAACATCTTTATTTTTCACAGTTAGTGTGACTAAGCACTCTAAACAGCCCCAGCCATCTAACCTCACTGCCAATATAAGCAGAAAGCGTACTACAGCTAAACTTTTGTGGCTATGATATAATATTGCATCTTTATGTTTTTTTACCTCTCTCTCAAATGGAATAATGGAATAATATCATGTTTAAGTCTGATTAACTTTTGCCAATAGACTGATGTGTATTTCATAGTAATAAATGAGAAAGAACACTGTCTATACATACATAATAATTCAGAACAAACTTCAAGTTTTCTTATTTGAATCTATACTTCACTACACACATTATCTGAGAGTTCTTTCAGAATAGCATTAATTTCAAAAAATAAAAATAAAAAACATAGTAAATGGGTCCACATATTTCAAACCTTTATGTTCAAGGGCTACCTGTATATACATGAGTGGGTAAAAAAAGCGAGGTAGCACAGAAGGACACTCCACAGGGAAACCCAATGCACTAGGATTCTAAAACCCATTGTCCTAACAGTTACAAAAGCTAAAGTCTGACACACAATAAAGTTAGACTACGAAGTCACAAAATGTGCAATGAAATTAAGGGAAAAATTAAAATGACTTTAATTGATTTATGGGACATAGTTGTAATTGCTTTACCTAAACATTATTACTAGATGGGTGAGCACATCACCTGCCTAGTATTATAAAATGGACAGCCAAATGGTAGGTACTCACACCTTTAATCCCAGGACTCAGGAGGCTAAGGCAAGCAGATCTCTGTGAGTTTGAGGCCAGTGGGTCTACAGAGCAAGTTCCAGGACAGCCAGGATACACAGAGAAACTGTCTCGAAAAACAAGTAAGAAGCAAGAAAGTTCATCTGAAAGACAACTTTGACAAGCTAAATGGAAACCATTATAACTACTACAAGTCCAGAGATTATTAAAACATAATATACCTGGTAAACAAATTAATCACTTTTTTTTTAAAGAAGCCAGTACCAATACATTCTCTGCATAATAACCCTGGTTTAGCCTATTTTAAAAGTAGCTACGTCAGAAAGACTAACAAATAGCAACACTTGAAAGAAGAAATGCCACCCACCCCTCAAAAGTCCCTGATATTCCAAGCTAAGGAGTTTTATGAAAGAGTGGGAGGAAGGACTGAGAAAGCCAGAGGGGTCAAGGACACCACAAGAACACCTACAAAGTAAACTAATCTGAGCCCATGGGGGCACACAGAGACTGAACCACCAACCAAAGAGCATGCATGGGCTGGACCTAGACCCCATACACATATTTATCAGGTGTGCAGCATGGTCAACAGGTGGGTCCCCTAACAATGAGGTATGGGCTGTCTCTGACTCTGTCACCTGCCACTGGATCCCTTTCCCCTAGCTGGGCTGCCTTGTCTGGCCTTGGTTGGAGAAAATGCACTTAGTTCTGCTGCAATTTGAGTTGCCAGGATGGGTTTATACCCCTTGGGTACTTCCCCTTCTCTGAGAAGGAGGGGGAGATAGGGCAAGGTGGGCGTGAGTGACAGTGCAACTGGGAAGAGAGGAGGGAGGGGGCTGGGATCAGGGTGTAAAGTGATTAAATAAGTAATTAATTAAAAAAAAGTCCCTGGTATGGCCTTAGCTTCAAAAGCTTTTAACAGGCCCAAACAGTCCTGTTCATGATTTCCCACCCTACTGTAGTTCCCCATCATAGTTAACTAAACCTTGCCTTCACATGAGAAGAATCCAATTCGTAGTTAATATACTTATTATCTACTGGGTAATTTCAAATTACCATCTTACTGTTACAATTTGGTTAAGACTTGTTACAGGTCTCAAGTGTAATAATACACTAGATTTAAATGCAATGGTGAATGTGGGCTTAATAGAGACTTGTCCAAATGGCTGAAATAAGCTGGATGTATGATATCTCACAGATGAAAAATTGCTTTCATCACAAGCTCAGTATTTACTTGGATTTTAAAACATCTACTTTACATATGGGAATACCATTCACACCTATCATTAAATCTTCCAGACAAGCCGCAGAGGTGTCATAGCAAGTAAGAGCTCTTGCCATGCACACTTGAAGCTTTACTTCAATGCTCAGAAGCTGAATGTGGTGGCTCAGATCCACAGTCCCAGCACTCCTACATGAGTTGAGGCAGAGGCAGGAATGCCAACAGGCTTCTAGAAGACAGCATAGAATATGTAGTACAGCAGCAAAAACAAGGGACCCTGTCCCCAAAACAAAGTGGAAGGACAGAACCAGTGAAACATTGTCCTCTGACCCCCATACATGTACTGTTTACACAAAACAAAATTGTAAATTAAAATTTTTCAAATTAAAAACTCCCAGAAAGCACAGCTCCATGCAGTTGTCTACTATTTAGAGAGTATCACACCCTCGCTCCATGGGTACACCACTTACATCTGGGTTTTTACTCTACTCCAAAGACGGTATCAGAAGCAAACGTTGTCTTGTGAACAGATGGTGAAGAAAGAAAGTTAGATAATATATGGTATGCTGAAACATACCTTTTTGACTACAGAGAAATTACTTAAAGTATTTTGTTGGAGTTGGAGTGATGGCTCAGTGGTTAGGAGCACTATCTGCTCTTCCAAAGGACCTGGGTTCAATTCCTAGACCCACATGAAAGTTCACAACTGCCTGTAACTCAAGTTCCAGTGGATCCAACTCCCTCACACAAACATACATGCAAGACAAACACAAATGCACACTAAATAAAAATATATAAATTTTGTAAAAGTATTTCACTGTTGCTACTGAAATTTTACATGATCATATATCAACTAAATGTTGACAGGAAATATTTTAACAAAACAGGCCTCAGAGCAGACAGACCAGTGATAACTTCTTTGTATAAATGGGAAACAGGGCTTTTGTGGTTGTTGTTGTTGTTTTCTTTTTCAAAAGAGGGTTTCTCTGTGTGGTCATGGATGCCCTATTGCTCTATAGACCAAGCCGGCCTCAAAATCAGTGAGAACTGCCTGTATCTATGCTGCAATTGGAGGTATGTACCACCACGGCCTGGCAAACCAGCTTTTAAAGTACATTCTACAGACATACGTCCAGGCAAAGTATAATGGAAGGGTAGGTAGGCCTGGGCTGATGGCACATTCGTGATCTGAGAAACTATGGCAGGACAGCAAGACTGGACACAGCATAGATTACACAGCAAGACATAGCCTCAAAAAACAAACATTCACTTAAAAAAAAAGAAAAAGTGCAAACACAAGAGGAAGATATGATGATACTGTGAAGTCTCTCAACAATGGGGCACATTGTAAGTGCTATGTCATTAGGAAATGTCATCTCTGTTCTCTAACCTTAAAAGGGATGGTTTGAAGGTTGAGCTGGTCACAAATGACCAATGATATAACAATCATGATTACATAATGAAACCGTGTTAAAAAAAAAAAGGCAGAATTTGGGTAACTTGGTCTCTGAATATATGGATAGTAATAAAGTTCCTGACACATCCCTTCTCCTATAGCTTGCCCTATGGAACTTATCACATGGCTATTCATTTATATTTAAAATATAATAATTAACACTCAATTGTAAATTAAGGAGATATAGGGTTCTCTGGATCATAACCCAATTTACAACTAGTATCTCAAGTAGGAGCACCCACCAAAGGACCTTTAATCAGTTGAACCAAACTAACTCCAGGTATATAGGTGTTCTAACTGAATTAAAGGACATTTATTTAGTGTCAAAGAACTGTTAACACTGATAATCAAACAAACAAACATATGAGATGTCATAGAAATGTTCTGAAGCTGGATGCAGAAGGAAAAGGTTTTCCCCTCCCCACCTCTGTACTCAATACCTACGTTAGGGCTCAGCAACAGCACACTTGTAATCCCAGTACTTAGGAGACAGAGGCAGAAAAGTTTGAGGCCAGCATGGTCTACACAGCAAGTTCCAGACCACCTCAAAATAGAGACAGAGGTAAGGACCGACAGAAACAGGAATGCACTGATATAATTAGGACTAAGGTGTAAATGGTAAACTTCAAGGTGGAAAAGCAATTGAGGCTACTTTTCTACTACTCCCTATTCATGAATCCTCTACTCTTTTAATTTAAGCAATGACTAATAAAGCCATTTTGTCACAGGGAAAAGTATATTTTCCTTTTCTCGATGCTTTTAACAAACAATTCTGTAACATGCTGCAGCCTAAGAGATGGCACAGCCAGACTAGAACACTTACAGCAAACCTTAGCAACCTAATTTGTGTTGAAAAGAGAACAAATTCTCAAAGTTGTACTCTGGCCTCCATACTGAGCTTTGACAGTCCCTGCCCCAAATAATCAATTGTAATAAAAATTTTTAAATATTGGAGCAGTGGTGGCACACACCTTTAGCCTCAGAACTTGGGAGGCAGAGGAAAAGAGATTTCTGAGTTTGAGGCCAGTCTGATGTACAGAATAAGTTCCAGGACAGCCAAAGCTTCAAGAAAAAAAACCCTGCCTCAGAAACTTAAATAAATAAATAGATAGATGGATGACTGGATTAAAAAAATGCTATGTAAGAAATCTGAACTATCAGGGCTGGAGAGATGGCTCACAATTAAGAACACTGGCTGCTCTTGATTACATCCAGGGCAATGTTGTTTTTAACAGGCATTACATCTTTTAATTGCTCTGTGGATGAGTTTCTCAATACCAACAGGGAGCATCTGAATCAAATTTGATGTCTGGCCTATGGGAGGCCCCCTTTGGGCATCTGCCAAGAACTTCCAAAGTTTAAAACAAAAAATTTCAGGAGAGAGCAGAATACAAGTATTTTTCCAAACTACTATAAATGAACTGAGACCTAAGCTGAAAATACAAATAAATGGCATTGAAATTGGAGTTTTAGTAGAGACAGGAGCAGATGTAACAATAATTTCATCAAAATCCTGGCATCTAGATTGGCCCCTTCAGCAGGTAAATATCTAACTTCTAGGGATTGGAACATGATCTAACATAAAACAAAGTGCATGATGGGTCCAGTATATAGAGCCAGAGGACAAATAAGGAAAATAAAGCCGTATGTGGCTAATACAGGCATGAATGTATGCAGATGGGATTTGTCGCAGCAAAGAAAAACACAGATTATCATTCCTCCAATCTCAGAAACAAACCATAAAATAAAGCATGCTTCTGAGAAAAAAAATGTTAAATGTATTATCAAGAATAGTCATAGACATTTAGTCTCCATTTTAGTTATAAAGTAAAATGAAGATGAAGTTTTTAGGCTCTGCCTCCCAATGATTAATATGCTGACACTCTGTAAGGTCAGAATAGGTTCTTTTCTTGTTATGTCTCTATGGTTTCATTTCTTATGTCTCAATGGTTTTATTACTCAAACTTTGTATACTTTGTTATGCTCATATTCTGTAAAGTCCCCAACTGAAACCCCACTTAGGCCCAATAAAATTAAAGGTCAGTTAGAAATGCTTTGTCTACCTAGTAAAAATGATGTAATGTTCCCCTCCCTTTGCTTCCTACACCTGATGGCAGTTTTGTTACCTGGTTAGTACCTGGTTGCAGTTTTTCTTATAAAAAGCCTGCCTTAGAAGCAGACCAATGTCACAGGTTGGCTAGTAAGTCTACTCTGGGTCCCTGATCAAGATCAGTCTTTGGCATGTGTGTTCAATAAACCATCAATATCTGATGGGGAGGGGGGCACTGGCTGTTTTTCCAGAGGACCTGGGTTCAATTCCTAGCACTCACATGGCAGCTCACAACTGTCTGTAAATCCAGTTCCAGAGATCCAGTGGATCTCACACCCTCACACAGATAAATATACAGGCAAAACACCAATGCATATAAAATAAAAATAAATTTAAAAAAAAAAGAAACTTGAGCTATCAAAATATCTGGATGAAGCTATGACAAAGATAATTTAATGGCTTACTGAAACAATTAAAGGTCAAATAACACTGTGATTTGACCCTAAAGGTGAGCTCCTCCCAAGATTAGTCACTTCAGGTAAAATACTGGCCAAGTTACATGTAAGACACATAAAACATGTCTGAATAGAATAAATTAAGGCTATATTTTTAAAAAAAGTTATGTAACAGTCAGAGTTCTCTGGGGGGGGGAAGGCATTACTTTTATATAATAAAATATGAGCGGTTTTTATATACTGTAGTATTATACAGTCTCTATACAATATGAGGAGAAATCAACATATAAAGAGATATGGTACTCAAATCATGGCTCTACCACTTGTACAAACCACAGCCTTTTGAGAACTGGTTCTTTGACCTTTGAAACAGTCTTAGCACCAGCACCTCAATACTTCATAAACTAAATGAGAATCTGGCATTGAGAAAAGTGCCTAACATGAAATACAGTAACTGACAGCAAATAGATGATAACACCCAATGACTCAATAAATTCAGTAAAGTATACAGTTAAGAAAAATATTTACTCCAGGCATAACTGAACATTCCTATAATCCCAGCTGCTTGGCAAGATCATGAACTGGAAGGCAACTTGGGTAACTCAGCAAGACCTCATTAAAAGCATAAAGGAAAAGGCAGAAAATATAGGTTAGCTGTGCTTTGGAGGAGAAACCTTTTTACTATCCTTTCTTGACAGAAGACTGAAAAAAACTTAACTTTCATCCATTCAGAAATCTACTCTTAAACAAAACAACTCTTTATTCTAGTTTGTGGATGGGCCATATCACCTATTATTTGTAATAAATGGATGCCACGGAAAGTGAAAAAGCTTGTAAAAACTGTTATATGTCTAACTAAAACTCCTACTACAATTCTAAAACAATTCAGACGAAACAGATGTGAGCATTGCTGATTCAGTTAAAATATAGTTTGTTTTTGTTTTTCAAGACAGCATTTCTCTGTGTATAATTTTAGCTGTTCTGGAACTCACTCTGCAGACCAGGCTAGCCTTAAACTCAAAGAGATCCACTTGCCTCTGCCTCCCAGTGTTGGGATTAAAGGCGTGTGCTGCCACCAGCCAGCCAGTTAAAATATAGTTAATAAAAAGTTATACATTAAACAGTTCTATACTAAGTAATATTTACTTGTCTATATAGTTTTACTACAAATTAGACATCTAATGTGAAGCCAGTATTTTGTTTAGATATTAAAACACGGTATCAGTCATAAACATGAGAATAGTTTATCAGTTCCCTCCAAACAAATACTGTCTTTTCATATCATAGCCTCCACCCTAAATAAATTATATTTGGAAAAAGCTTATTTTGAACCATAGACAAGTGAACAAGGAAAGAATATATCTACAATCTTATAAACTCAAATTAATGATACACCATAATAAATATAATTAGATATGAACATGAAAAACATCAAACATACATTGCTTCAAAAAGTAAATTCTGGGTTTAAATACTATAAGACAAAATTTAAGCAATATTTAAGAACAAATTTATCAGTACTATTTCTAATATTTTTCAGTAAGCAATTATGACTTCTGTACCTATGTTCTTTGTGCTCCAATAGCTGACAGTCTCTACATGTCAGTCTATCACATGTTTCACAGAATAGTTTCAACTGCTCTTGTTTATGTACAGGACAAAACACAGGGCGTTGACCAGATGTTCCAACAGACTCTGTAACAAAATAAAACATTTTTTATCAATAAGATTTTTGACTAATTTTCTCTATTTTCTTAGTGCTACCATTCCAAAATCATAGTAGAACATGTTATTTTGCACTCAAAAGGTTAAATATGATCATTAAAACTAAACTACAGGGACAAGCAAGACAGCTCAGAGATAAAGGCATATGCTGCCAAGACTGATGGCCTGTATCAATTCCTGGAACTCAAATGGTAGAGAATACCAATTCCTGCAAGTTTGCCTCTGACTTCCACAAATAAGTGCACTGTGGCTTGAGCATACACACATATACACGCACACACTCATTTTTTTTGAAAAACAGCAACTGTATGTATCATACCTGAGACATCTTCTTTTTTCCTGATCAGATGATCTTTAGTGAATTTTACTCTTTGATGTGCTTCAATACATGTCTTACATAGCCACTCTCCACATTCTACACAAAAACCAACTGCACTTGCATTGTCTTCACAACTAGTACATACCTAAAAAGAAACAAACACTATTATACATTACATTTGCCAAATGTTGATCCACAAAATATAGAAGTGAAAACTTTGTAACTTGCTCTCAAAAACAATTCATTATACAAAGCAAAATTTTTATCCATTTATCATCAATAAAATTTCTTAATAAAACATTTAGAAAGACAAAAAAATATTCAGAATAAAAAGCCTATGCAAAAGTTAAGTTTTTAAATAGCAACTATTTTATTCCACCAACTATGAGGGTGTAAAGGGTTATTTTTTTATTTCTATATACAGGTAGAGCTATAAAAGAAGTGCCTAATTACTTAATCAAATATTTTTGTTATAATTTACATTTGAAAAGAAGGAAAACATACAGGAGTATGCGGAAAAACTGAGATTCATACCTGTTCTGACTTCTCATCAGAACTGCTAGGCGCTTCAGATGTGTCTTTCACAAAATAATTATCCACAAGATCTATCTGTCTGCATTCTTGGCGACACACAGGACATCTTATTACACCAACTTAAAAAGAGAGAGAGAGAGAGAGAGAGAGAGAGAGAGAGAGAAAGGGATTAATGTTCTTCAAGCAAATTCTTCATAAAACCCATATAGAAACTACTCGTGGTACCACAGGAAAGACCAAAGACATGAGAATAAAGCAACCCGAGTTGAGAAAATGACACCCATTTGGGAAAAGAAAAGATGTATTAAAATGCTGACTAACAGGGTTAGCTGACTAACAGCCCTAAAGAAATCCTAATCTTCAAAGCCTACGAATGTATAAAGGGGAAGGCATCTGGATGCTGGTGGAGCACTTCTTTAATCCCAGCACGTAGGAGGCAGAGGTAAACACATCTCTGTTGAGTTCAAGGCCGGCCTGCTCTATGTAGTGAGTTCCAGGATAGCCAGGGCACAGGGTACAGAGTGAGACCCCGTCTTAAAAAGGGGGTAGGAGGAAGGAGGTATCATCAAGATGCGTAAGACAGATTGTTTCTGATTTATTCAGAGGGACTCTAGAAAGTGAGGTAGATGCAGATTAGTGTGTGTGTGCAGGTACCCAGGGAAGACAGAAAAGAGTTCTGGATCCTTTGGAGTTACAGGCAGTTGTAAGCCACCTGACTAGGGTGGGTGCTGGGAACTGAACTTGGGTCCTCTGGAAGAAGAGGAAACGTTCTTAACCACTGAACCATCTATCCAGCACTCAGATGCAGATTAGAAAACGAATCAGCTGAAGACGATCAGAAGACTGGAATGATGTGCCAAGGAAAGTGGCCACTAAAAGCTAAGAATAAATGAATTCTTCCCCAAAGCCTGTGCAATCAGTCCTGTCAACACTGCCTTTAGGTGATTTCAAACTTCCTGCCTCCAGAACTTTAAGAGAGTCTATGTGTTCTAAATCAACAAATTCTTGGGTGATTTTTCTTGCAGCAAAGAAGAAAATAAGCATCCTATGAGTTTTAGTTTGGTAGTTAATATAATCTATGCAGCTGTGTAAGAGCTCCCGTGCTTTTACCTATTCATGTTCTACTATCAGACAGGGTCAACTGCTGAGTAATATACACAAGCTAAGGAATAAAACATGGAAAAGTCAATAAAACAAACTACTGACACGTCAACCATGAAACTAAAGGTGCATATACAACACAAATGAAACTATCTGAGCTGACAGGTGACTTAGCAGTTAGGAATACAAACTACACTTCCAGAGAACCTGAGTATGATTTCCAGTACCCATGTCAAGCAATTCACAGCTGCCTGTAACTCCAGTTCCAAGGGTGAGCCAATGCCATTGGCTTCCGAAAGCACATGCACTCATGTGCACATGCCCCCACACAGAAACATACTTTTAAACACACACATTTAAAAATAAAATAAAATACACTTAAAAAAAACAAGTTATAAAAATAAAATTAAAATGACATTACTTATGCTAGATATGATGGCAGATGTTGCTAATCCTAAAACTTGAGAGACAGAATGATCCTAAATAAAAAGCCAGTCTGGACTACAAAGCAAAACCCTATCAACAAACAAATGAACAACAACAACAACAACAAAAATATATAATCAATACAGGCTAAATTTAGTGCATGTTTACGGCTTATGACATGCAATTCTAGGAAATACCATATGTAAATACCAAGGTAAGTTCTCAAGAATTACTTAGTACACAAACCACAGAATCTATACAATCATTCTGACAGAAAATAAAAATGTAAACAAAACTTCTCATTCTAGCCAGGCATGGTAGAAAGCTTGTCAGGAGGCTGATGAATGAAAATCACTTGAGCCTGAGAGTTCAACAACAGTCAACCTAAGCAACATTAACTAAAGACTGACTCAGCCCATCCCCACCTTACACACACACACTCATTCTAAAGCAGTGGTTCTCAAACCTCCTAATGCTGCAACCCTTTAATACAGTTTCCCATACTGTGGTATCCCCCAGCCATAAATTTATTTTCATTGCTACTTCATAACTGTAATTTTGCTATTATGAATCATATGAATATCTGTGTTTTCCAATGGTCTTTGGAAAGCCTTGTAAAAGGGTCGTCTGCCACGACCCCAAGGCGTTATGACCTACAGGTTGATAACTGCTGTTCTAAAAGCTCATTTCCCAGGAGACATACATACACTGTAAAAACAAACCTACGAGATGGAGTTGCTTGTGTCAGCCTTTTCAAAAGTAACTAAAAGCCAAGAGATTATGAAAAATGCTTTTAAAACATGGTTACCTAGCACTGTCTTTTAACCTCAGTCCCTACTTAAATTCTACTTATTGTATTTGTTTCAGACATAGACATATTCCACCTCAAAATTTAAGAAGTTAAAATAGAAAGTGGGGAAATGAAATAAGCCTAGCAGAAATTCTTTATATTCTCTAAGTTCGTGTGATAATGGAGTTTATGTAACTGGGGAAAATGCCTCATAACTTTGTTTAGTCTATCAGTAAAATTTAAGTTTGTTTATTTATATCTTATTTATTATTACAAGTTATTTTTGCTTGCTTGTTTTCCAAAACAGGATTTTTCTGTGTAGCCCTGGCTGTCCTGGACTCATTTTGTAGACCAGACTAGCCATGAACTAAAGAGATCACCTGCCTCTGCCTCCCAGAGTGCTGGGATTGCACACCCGGCTTACTAAGAGTTAAGACTTTGAAAATTAAACAATGCTGAACAGGCTTAAACTTTGTGAAACCATGTTCATTTCATACTATTTGGATGTACATTTGAAGATCACAACAACTTTGAAAAAGATATTACCCTTCTTCCGATTGCCAAGCTAAGACTATTTCCAAGTCAAGGAGCCAATCAAGGAAAAGGGAGAAGGAAGGAGAAAAAAAAAAAACAACACTAACACTTTGTTTTAAAACAGTAACTGAGGATTTAAAAATTGGATCACGGGCTAGAGAGATAGTTCAGTGGTTAAGAGCACTGTCTTAGAGCACTCCAGAGGTCGAGTTCAATTCCCACCAACCACATGGTGGCTCACAACCACCTAAACTGAAATCTGATGCCTTCTTCTGGCGAGCAGGTGACCTGCAGATAGAGGATTCATGTAAAATAAAAACTGGATCACATAAAATAGCCCAGTTGCTGGAAAGTCAATCTGTGTAAGCCAGCTCACCCACTACTTTCAGAGGTTAACAGAACAGTTGGATGTCACACCAACACTACAACTCTGAGGACCTCACTCTATATTTTGAAAATAACTATTCTAAAGTATGGGCAAAATGTCCAAGAATCTCTGTTGGTACCTTTTATTTATCATCAGCTTGATCCACAAAAACAAAAATCAACAACAAAACAATACCCATAAAAGCAGTGCAGACAAAGGAACAAACTCTACTACTCCCGTCCGTCTGATGCTTTGGGCCCAGTTCAACTGTACTCAGCAGTTTACTTTCATTCAACATCTAACTTGCCCATTAATTTGAAAATAGACCTATGACTGAGACAGGAGTCAATAATAAACAAGTTTTATTTAAAATTTCATTAAAACGAGGATCTTCTTTGCTTTTTTACAGTTTTTTTCTTTTAAGATCTATTTATTTATTCATTCATTCATATGAGTATTTTGCCTGCCTGCATGTCTGTGAGTTACAGACAGTTGTAAGCCACCACGTGGGTGCTACAAATGGAACCGAGGTCCCCTGAGGAGTAGTCAATGCTCTTAACTGGTAAGCCATCTCTCCACCCTTTTTCTTTTTTAAGACAGGTTTCTCACCATGCAGCCTTGGCTGGACTCACCTTGTAAATGCACAAGAGATCCACTGGCCTCTCACTCCTAAATTCTGGGTTTAAAGAAATGCACTACCATACTCTAACAATACAAAGTGTTACTGTAAAATGTATGTGCTTAGTTTCACTTAAGTCTGTAAGTATGTGCTTAGTTTCACCTAAGTCTGTAAGTACTTTCAATTACTGGCCCCATTTTGAAGGTGAAGAAAACTTGCTCAAGGACATATGGAGATATAATATAAATGGGTCAGAGGCACTTGGGATCTAAAATCAAGATATGAAGATCTGTAACACATGCTCTTGAACTGTTAAATCCTTAGACTGGGGCAGGGGAAAGAAAGTACAAATTAAAACTACCTTGAGATTCCAACTCACCTGAGTCAGAAAGAATGACAATCATCCAAAAAAGCAAAATCTTGGAAGGATTCGAGGAAAGGAAACTCCTATTCATTGAGAATGTCAACAGATATAGCCACCATGGAAATCAGTGTGAAAACATCTCAGAAAAATAGAACTACCATACAATCTATCACTCCTGGGCATGTCCCAAAGGACTCTACATTCTACCACAAAGATGCTTATATAGCTATATTTATTGCTGCTCTATTTATGACAAGCAGCAAATGGAACCAGTATATACATTATTACAAATAAGTAATGAAAATATGGTTCATATACAGAATGGAATTTTATTAAGCCACAAAGAAAAAGTAAACTATTACATCTGCAGGAAAATGGATAAAACTGGAAAATATATTAACTGAGATAACCCAGGCTAAGAAAGACAGTATGCAGGTTCTCTCCCATACCCAGATCCTAGCTTCTAAATTTTATAGCATATTTAAACATATGATGTAAGTTTTAAATTAAATTGATTAAGTGATGAAGAGTTAATTATTAGTGATTAAAAGTAGTTTAATATGTTTATGTGTCTATGCAGTAGTGTACGTAAAGGCCAGGTAGCCAGGGGGAACCCCACGGGAGGGGAGTGGTGTAAGGTGGTCGGGCAGTGCAAGAGCGGGGTGCAGTGGTGCACACCTGTGATCCCAGCACTCAGGACAGTCAAGGTTGCGCAGAGAAACCCGGATTGGAGTGAGGGGAGGGAGGGGAGGGAGGGGAGAAGACAGCAGGGGAGCGGAAGGGAGAGAGTAGTGAGAATACTAGGCGTAGAAAGATTGATTTAAACAGGAATAAAAGGCAGAGACATGAAGGAGAGGTGGGAAAGGGTTAACTAAAACAACTAATGTATGAAAAGGGAAACATGCATTTACATATACATATGCAGGCAAAATACTCATACACCTAAAATAAAAAATAAATAAATCTAAAAAGTAAGTTGCCGAGCATGGTGACACACACCTTTAATCCCTACAGTTGGGAAGCAGAGGCAAGAGGATCTCAGTGAGTTCAAGTTCAGTCTGGTCTATATAACAAGCACCAGAACAGCCAGAACTATAGAGAAAGACTGCCTCAAAAAACATTGGATGGATGGATATAATAAAAAGTAATTTAATCTAATTAGAGGGTAACAGCACTTCCTGCTTTAAGAAAGGACAGAATTCTGCAAAGGACCAGAGTCTGGTCCCCAGGGTGCTCCCAACTGCCTCTAACTCCATCTCCAGAGATCCAGTGCCCTATTCTGGCTTTTGCAGCATCTAACACACACAAACACGCATACACCAAAATAAGCGTTTTTGGAAATCAAATTAACAGACTGAAGAGACAAATGAGGAGAGCACGGGTTGCTCTTGCAAAGGGCCTGAGTTTGATTGCCAGCACTTACACCAGGTGGCTCACAACCATCTCTAACTAGTTCTGGGGAATCCAATGCCTCCTCAGGCACCTGCACACACATCCACATACCCAAACACATATGCTTATAATTTTAAAAGTAAAATAAATATTTAGTAATAAATTAACTAGTTAAATTGAAAAGAACTGTGTTAAGGCTGGATGACTCAGAGATTAAAAGCACTGGCTCTCTCCAATAGGACCTACCTTCAACTCAACATAGCATTTTACAACCACCTGTAATTCTAGTTCCGGATAATCTGATTCTCCATTCTCCATTCTCACTCATGTGTTGCGCAGACAAAACACCCATACACTTTAAATAATAATCTTAAGAAAAAATGCAGCAGAATCAAACGGACTTAAATGATTGCATAGGGGCTAGAGAGAAAATTAAATCAGTAAAGTGCTTGAGAACCTGATCCCCAGCACATACTTAAAAGCCAGGCATGGTGGTATTTGATGGGAAGTAGAGAGGAAGATGAACCCTGGGGTTTGCTGCCCAGCCAGGCTGGCCTACCTGTTGAGTTCCAGGTGACAAAGAAACACCATCATCCTCTTCACATCTATCTACTATCACCTCCACTGATGTAAAATTTCTGTAGGAAAGATGAGTGACCTCTTGCTTCAGGGTCTAGTTATTACCTTTTTGTCTTCCCACATGTGAACAGTTACATATTTCTTCCTGACACATACAACATACAAAACATAAATAAATGCCTTCATGATGATAAATGCAGTAAGATTTATAGTTAAGAAAGAAATTAAGACTTCTAGATGACTATCAAGTTCCATGTTGTTAATTTTCATGAAAAACTACACAATTATTCAAAATAGGGACAGTTTAGTCAAAATGTAACTAGTAGGTTTTGGATAAATACTATTTAACTTGCTTCTCAGCTGAACCACTGGGCTGTACGCAAGTCAAACCTAAAATACAACTTTGATTACTGAAGAAGTAAAGGACAGAAAGCTTGGGCTTGGGCTGGATGAGGACATAGCTCAGTGGTAGAAAACTTACCTAGCATGCCTAAGGACTGAGGTTAGGTTCCCAGCCTAGACATAGTACCCTTGAAGAGACCAGTATTTACACATTTAAGGGAAGAAAGAGAGTTCCGAGATATAGAAAGCAGCTTTCCAACTGAGGTATATAAACATATAACTGAAACAAACTGCTTTCCCATTAATCATTTATAATTAATGAAAGACAGAATGGCTATTATTTGATATATGAAGTTGGATAGATGCTGTAGAGATGTCTCAGTGGTCTTCTTCTAGAGGACCTGGGTTCAATGACATCCACATGGCAGCTCACAACTATCTATAGTTTCCAAAACTCTAATGTCCACTTCTGGCCTCTGAGAGTACAGTATGCACATGGTGTACAAACACCCTTACACATAAAATAAAAATAATACAGAAAATAATTTGTGAACTGGCTCAACACCTAAAATAATACCACAGAGTCACACATGTTTAGATTATGTTCATAAGTATCCAGCAAACTTTCACAAGTCAGTTTTAACACTATGCATAAAGATATCTATTGAAATTATAGTTAAATTGTCATATGTGCACACATGATCATATTAAACCCAATCCTACTATCAAAAATAATGAAATATAAAATTTAGAAACTTATTAAGTATATAATAATGTAAATAATTACTGACAATCTTAGTTTCATAAATTCTTAAGAATCTATACATCTATAAATGTTTAAATTTTATGTAATCAGAAAGTCAACTTGTCAAATATAGCAAAATAATAATATTCAACATCATTTAAATTAAGGTACAAGTTTTTTCAATGTGGCAGAAACCTGTGTAAAAAATTTACAGACTTTTCAAATAATGATACAAATAATTAAGATAATTACAGCTTTTTAGCTATATTTTTAAAGTAGAGCCAACAAAACTACTCCAAACACATGTTGGGGGGGAGAGAACTGACTCCTACGTGTGCTGACCTCAAGAATGCCATGGTAGAGTTGGCAAGGTGGCTCAGCGGTTACGAGCACTGCCTTTCCAGAGAAGACCCAGGCTCATTTCTCAGCACCCATATGGTGGCTCACAACTGTCTCAAACCAGTTCCAGGGGATCCAATGCCCTCTTCTGGTCTCCATGAATACCAGGTATTTGTGTGTGTGTTGTACAGATAAAATAGTAAAAAAATATTTTTTTACTATTTTATGTGTATGGTTGTTTTATTTGTGTGTGTACAGACACACACACAAATAAAACAACCATACACATAAAATAGTAAAAAAATATTTTTAAAAAACAAGCCATGATGCAAATGCATACACAGACACTGAATTAATGAGTGAATGTATTTTAATAAATGTTTAAGTAAAACAAAGCCGTAATTGTAGGGCTTTGAAAGAGTAAGGGATGGGCATGGTGGCCCAGGCCTGTATCCTAGCACTCAAGGAGGCAGAGGCAGATGAATCTCTCTGAGTCTGAGGCCAGCCTGGTCTACAAAGTGAGTCCAGGACAGCCAAGGCAACACAGAGAAACTCTGTCAGGGGCAGGCGTGAAAAGAAGAGAGAGAGTGAGGCAGGAAGACTGCTGTGAGTTTAAAGAAAGTCTGGGCTATAGGGTAAGATTCTATCTCAACGGAAAAGCAAACCCAAACCAAACCAACAGTAAAATATTTAAGCTGCTAACTAAAGAATTACTTTTAAGTAGGAGGAGGATTTGGTGAGGTGTTCACAGTAAGGGGAAATAAGGATTACAAAAAAAAAGCCAAGAAAAAAATATATATATGAAATTGTAGAATATTGTTTATTTTTAAAATGATTTTTGTATTTTTACAGAAACATTTACTATATAATCCTTTACATAAAGTTTGCTGAGTGATTTTTCACTAAAGTAGACAGAAATAATTGTACCTCATAATCAGAAATTTCAAGATAGCTCTTAAAATATTCAATTCCACCCCAGCACCCAGGAGGCAGGGACAGGCAGGTCTCTGTGAGTTTGAGGCCAGCCTGGTCTACACAGTAAGTGCCAAGACAGCCAGAGTTACACAGAGAAACACTGTTTCAAAAAAAAACAAAACAACAAAACTGTTTCAATTCCAAACTAAGGAAATCCCAAGTCTAACAATACATTCACAGGACTTAGGGCTTTTTTTCTGCATACAGACACATATACTTGCATATGTAAAGTGACATACAACTAGATTTTCTCCTTTTTTTTTTTTTAATGTAGGAAGGAGGTACTAAACTGTACAGAGCTGGGGAATCTATGACTGCCAGGAGCCAATGCAGCAGCTTATTCACTGGCTCCTTTAGAGGTCATCTGAATTCTGTACTGAGAGGCCTATTCTAACCGCGTTTGTAGTAGCTGAGAGGGGAACAGTGAGGATCTGTTATTCTTGGTCTAGGACATTTAATTTGAAAATGTAGTCAGTATAGGGCAAATGAAACAAAGGTGTATCATGTCTACTATGGTCTGCTGGCTCACCACTGACCAGTAACTACAAAGTCACGCACTAACTTGACCCTGTAAGGGAGTCACACTCATGAATAAGCAAAGAACATGTATATCCCATTTAAGGAGACTCGGTAACTTGAAGGAAACCAAGCTGAACAATCTGAACAGGCTGTGGCATTCCTACTGAGGCATAACTAATAGAGGAAACAAAAGAAAACCTGAGGTTTTTGTTGTTGTTGTTGTTGTTGTTTAATGGAGGAGGGAGAAGAGGAGGAAGAAAAGAAAGAGGAGATCAAAAGGAGGAGACTGCACTAGCGTCCGCAGCAGCAAGAACTCTTAGAGAAATTCATTAAAAAGGAAAAAGCTCTGCAAGGGTGAAATTAATGATTTCTACATTTTAAAATCTGGAAGACAGGTATATACTCACTCATATAAACATACAACACAGGATAAACCCGCTAAAATCTGTACATCTAAACAAACTAAGCAAAAGAGAGGACCCTAACTAAAATGCTCAATCCCCATCCTGAAAGGCAAAGAGGATGGACATCGGAAAAAGAAGAAAACAGGAAACAACCTAGGAACCTGCCAAAGAGGGCCTCTGAAAGCCTCTGCCCTACAGACTATCAAAGCAGATGCTGAGCCTGATGGCCAACTGTTGGGCAGAGTGAATGGAATTTTATGTAAGAAGTGGGAAACAGCAAGAGCTGGAGAGGACAGGAACTCCACAAGGAGAGCAACAGAACAAGAAAATTTGAACACAGGGAACTTCCCAGAGACTCATATTCCAACCAAGGACTATTCATGGAGATAACCTAGAACCCCTGCACAGATGTAGCCCACGGCAGTTCAATGTCCAAGTGGGTTAATAATAATGGGAAGAGGGACTGCCTCTGACATAATCTGATTGGCCTGCTCTTTGATCACCTCCCCCTGAGGGGGGAGCAGCCTTACCAGGCCACAGAAGATGACAATGCAGCCACTTCTGATGAGAACAGATAGACTATAGACTAAGATCAGAAAGAAGGAGAGGAAGACCTCCCCTATCAGTGGACTTGGGGAGGGGCATGCATGCAGAAAGGGGAGGGAGGGTGGGTTCAGGAGAGGAGGAGGGAGGGGCTTATGGGGGGGATACAAAATGAATAAAGTGTAATTAATAAAAGTTAAATAAAAAATTAAAAAAAATCTGGAAGACATTTAAAAAGAACAGCAACAGAAGCAAATTATCTAGGAAGGTCAAATTATAAAATGTAATTAAACACTCAAAAGCAAAGGCAACAAAACCAGAAAAATGAAACTTTTTGTAACTAAGAAAACAAAGTGGGCTGGAAAGATGGCTCAGAAGTTAGAAACACTGGCTACTCTTCCAAAGGTCCTGAGTTCAATTCCCAGCACTACATGGAGGCTTATAATCATCTATAATGAGATCTGGTGCCCTCTTCTGGTGTGTAGACATACATGCAGGCAGAATACTGTATAAATATTAAATACTTTTAAAAAAAAAGGAAAAAAAGCGAAGTACACAAAACACCTTCAAGATGGGAAAAAATATCTGCAAATTATTCACCTGACTAGGAATTAATACTAAGAATATATAAGTAAAACAATAGCAACTACCAGTAGTAGTTTTAATCCAAACTAAAATAGGGATGAAGCTCAGTAACAGAGCACTAGCCTAGCATTCAGTCAGTCCCAATCAAAACAAATGAAGAGTGATCTGGATACTCAAGACATACAGATGGCCAGCAACTACATAAAAACTATTCAAGGACTAGCAGCATGGCTCAAAATGTGCAGCTAAGCCCAAAGGCCTGAACTCCACTCCTGTGATCCAAGAATAGGAGAAAACCAACTCCCAAGAGTCATTTTTACACACACACTATATGGAAATGGAAAATTTACATCACTGATAACAAAGAACTATAAACCAATACCACCACAATGAGTTATGATCTTATTCCAGTTAGAATGGCTATTATCAGAAAGACAACAGAATATAAATGCTGTTGGGGAAGCAAAGAGAAAAAACTCTTACGCAGTGTGGGTGAGAATGTAGAATTAGCACAGCAATTATACAAAGCAGAATGGAGGTTCTGAAAAACCAAAATAACACTTCCCTTTAATTCAGCTGTCCTATTATTGGGTATATATTCAAAGGAAATGAACTTAGCATGCTCTAGAGATACCTGAATTTCCGTTGTCTACTGCAGCACTAGCTACCAACATATGGAATAAAATAAGGTTCCAGCAATGGGTGAATAGATTTTTTAAATGTGGTAAAAACATACATGAACACATATCATGCACACACAAACACAGGAGAAAACATTATTCATCTGTAGTGGCTTGAATAAGTATAGCCACCATAGACTCATGTGTCTGGATGTTTGGCTCAAAGGTGATGGCACTATTATGAGGTGTGGCCTTGTTGGAATAGGTGTGGCCTTTTGGAGGAAGTGAGTCCCTGTGGTGGAGGGATTTCAAATCTCACAGAAACTCAAACTCCACCCAGTGTGAGTCTTTTACTGCCAGCAAATCACAGCTCCTCCAGCACCACGTCTGCCCTGTACTCTGCCGTGCTTCTTGCCATGATGACAACTGAAGGCAGCCCCAATGAAATGCTTTTTCTTTATAAGAGTTGCCGTGGTCACAGTGTCTCTTCATGGCATTCCAAACTACATCATCCAAATAAAATCAATTACATTCTACAAGGCACTTGCTATTGTGCAAGCCAGACCTGAGTTTGACCCACTGAACCCACATCTCCACTAAATGTATAAAGAACTTAAAAAAATTAAACACCCAAAATAAAATCACAATGAGCCAATGCATTACACAGATAAGATCCCAAAAGTAATGAGAAAAAAAAATTACCTATAATATACTTAAAACAAGTTTTTCAAAAGTCTTAACTATCAGGGAAATGCAAATTAAAATTACAGCAAAAGGCTAGGAGACAGCTCAGTGATTAAGGTGCTTGTCCCACAAATGTGAGGACTGAAGTTCAAATCTGGTGAACCCATGAAAATGCCAGGTGGTGAGGTGGACACTGAGGCTGCTTGTAATTCTAGCCTCTGAAAGAGGAGTCAAGGGGCCCCCAGAACAAGCTGGCTAGTGGGCATAGTGGGTTCCGGGTTTGACTGAGAGACCCTGTTTCAATTAATAAGGTGGAAAAGCCACTGAGGATTTCTGATCTCAATGCTGGACATCCATATGTATGTGCACATGCACCCACATACAAACTCCTTGTGTGTGGAAAAAAACAAACACCTACTTTGAGATTCCATCTTACCTCAAGCAGAATTGATTATCATAAAAAAACAAACAAACAAAAAAACAAGCAACAAATGCTAAAATGGTAAGGGGCAAGGAACAGATCTCTTATGTACTTTCATTAGATTATGACTACGGGTTTCTTTTCCACTATCAGTCTTAATACACAAAGAGTAAATGTGAGTTGTTTTTTTTTTAATTAAAGCTGCAATTTAGGATACATATGCATCTCATTCATGCTAAATATATTTTCCATAATGAAAATTACGGAAGAATCTCATCACTAACAAATATTAACATCTGGAATACGGGTCGGTTTACTCTGTGTAACAAAAGAAAAGCTGTGCTGTTTTACTACAGAGCTACCTAGTACCTTGCATTTCAAAAAGTTCTAAATTGCTTTTTCCCAGACAAACGAAAGTATAAAATTAAAAAGTTAAAGCCAAGCCAGGCATGGTAGCACAGGCCTTTAATCCCAGCACACATGAGACTGATGAAGGCAAATCTCTGAGACTTCAAGACCAGCCTCATTGCAACAAAAATGATGGAGATGGCTTAGCAGTTAAGAACAGTGGTTCAAGTTCAATTCCCAGCTCACACAGAACAGCTCACAACTCTTTATAACTCCCATCCTTGGAGATCCAACACGCTCTTTTGGACTCCACTGGTACTGCATGCACAGAGTACACAAACATACACTCAGGCACAATACCCACACACATAAAAGGCTAAAAAAATAAAGATTATTTTCATATACTTTGTCAATATTGATATAGACTAATTTTGCTGTTAAGAAATAAGGCTGTAGCTCAACATTAATTCACTGCTGATATTAGTGTGTACACTGTAAAGTTACCAAGATAATATCAGTACTATCCACAAAAAGGCACTATTACATTTAAAATCTGTTCACTAAAATCACTAGACTCAATATTTATGTTTACAAAAAAAGTGTCTGTAATATGCTGTACATATCTGACAGATATAACATTATTACATCTATAAATGTCACCCATAGTGACATATACTCCATACACTTCAGAGTATAGTTATAAATTAATTAGGGTTAAAGAAAATAAATCTTACATGATTTATATAAAGTAAGATTGATCATAATTGAAATGTTTATATAGGTTTTTATACTTTGTATCAAAGCAATTAGACTTTCTCAGAATATTACTCTACTTCTAGTAAAATTTCAAAAGGATAGACCTGACAGACTAGGATCAGAAGGAAGGAGAGGAAGACCTCCTCTCCTATCAGTGGACTTGGGGAGGGGCCTGGGTAGAGAAGGGGGAGGGAGGGTGGGATTAGGAGGGGTGGAGGGAGGGAGCGATACAAAGTGAATAAACTGTAATTAATAAAACTAAAAATAAAAAATACAAAAGTTTTAAGAAGATGAAGCCTGTAAAACAAGTATTAAATGTTTTGATTCCTGTTAAAATTTTGTCAGGCATTTAACAGCATTGGAGCACACTTAAATTTCTAAGGGCACAGAAACATAAATACACACACACACACACACACACACACAACTTGGCAGAGCCTAATTGCTAGCTGTGACATAAAGAGGCAGAGCACTCAACAGAGATCTGTCTTACTGAACCTGCTAAAACCGTTACCTCTCATGAAAACCACAAAGATTAATGCCCTCTCAAAGTAGACACAGACAGTTCACAATGCAGAATATACACTAAGAAAAATCAGTAAATAACTGAGAGAACTAGAAGTGAGGACAACCCACAGCTGAATCAGGTAGTAGGACAGGGATGCTCGGTTGTTAGAGTACTTGCCTAACATGCAGAAGGTGTGATCTTGACCCCAAGCTTGATCCCCAGCACCTCATAAAGTGAGCTACGGGCAACCACTATGTAATCCCAGTACTTGGGAGTGGGAGGCACGATGATCAATAGTTGAAGGTCATCCATGACTACAAAGCAAGTTTGAGGCCAGCTAATACATGAGACGCTGTCTCAAAAAAACAAAAACAAAAACAAAACCCACCTAAATTAAATAAATATACGCAATAATGAGAAGAGGAGCATATGATATATGAGATATAAGATAAACCAAAATGGCATGTGTAAATCCAAGTCTACCAATAATATCATTAGGTACGAATGGATTAAACAATCCAACCAAAAGGCAGACATAAAGCAGTTCTGAGTCATACAGCAGTGGTAACTTAACATAAACACGGCCCTCAACTCAAGTCCCAGAAACAAACAAACCAAAATTAGATTAAAATCAAGAACAAGATCCAACTATATGTTGTAAGTGAAAGACAGTTTACACTCAAATATATAAATACATTCAGAGTAGAAGGGCGGGAAAAGATGTTATCATGCCAACAGCCAGGGTGGTGGTGAACACATGCCTAGAGAAATGGCTGAGTAGTTAAGAGCAGGCCGCTCTTCCGGAGGACCTAGGTTTGATTCCCAGCCCCTACATAGTAGCTTACAACTCTCTGGAACTCCAAGTTCAAAGAGACCTGACACTTTTCTACTGCCCAGATATAAAAAGAGACAAAACATCCATACCCCTAAAATGTAAAAAGGAAACAAAAAACAAAACAAAACAAAAAAACTGTAGTGGCTATATCAAGACAGAAATAATAATGACACTCTAAAGATGTCTACAAAATGTTATAAAGTAAAAATCAATACACTAATTTTAATTGTATTTGTGCAGTAAGCTGGGGGTGCAGCTCATGTGTGGAGGACATAATTAGCAAAAAAGCCCAAAGGGTCAGTCCCCTGCATGGCTGAACAAACAAGATTGTGGACCAAATGAATACTGACATACTGATGTCAACATCTATCTATCTGCAGTGAAAGTCCAGGAACCCAGAAATCCTTTAAGAACAAGGTAGTGTTGGGGAGATGGCTTAGCCGTGAAGCTCTTCCAGAGAACATGGAGTCAGTTTCTGGTGCCAACATGTCGGCTCACACCTCCAAGCCTTATGCCCAGCCAGCATTTAAGGTTTGTTTTTGCAGTGACAGGGATTGAGCACCCAGGGCCTTGTGGCTGGCAAGGCATGCCCCCTTCCAATAAGCTATATGGCAAATGGGAAAAATAAGAAGTGGCTATATTAATATCAGAACAGTCTGCAGTAAAGTGTTTCCATTTACACTGATGACTTTATTTGCATTGACCACTCTCATTACTTAGGATAGTTATCTCTATAAAGTTGCTTACAAACAAAAATACTGAACTATTGTCCTGTGAAAAATACAGGCGAGGTTTCTGCAAGGCTCTGGGTACATCTTCATCAACCATCATTCAATACACAGTATTATTCTAAGCACTCCTGTGTTTAAAACACTTTAATATGTATTGTTGGTCTACTGACACAGAATCCACAAAGTTCTGTAAGTTGTTTTTTAAACATGGGGGTGGGTCTCTTTTTCCCTTTTTTATATTTTGTATGTATGGGTGTTTTCCCTGGATGTATGCCTACGCATCTGGATGTGTGCCTGGTTGACTAGAAGAGGGTTTTGGAACCCCTACAACTGGAGTTACAATCAGTTGTAAGCGGCCATGTAGGTGCTAGACTCAAATCTGGGTCCTGTGGAAGAGCAGCAAGTGCTTTAAAAGCTGAGACACCTCTCCAGCATTTTGTTCTGTAAGTCTTCTTGCCTGAACAAAGCCTCTACTACTTTCTAAACATACATACACAATACATATATATAATATCCATATTACAATAAGATATACAATAGTATATGCAGTATACAATATAGCTGCACAAAAACCCTGATATACTTAGAAACACTAGAGGGCAATTCAAATTTCCACTTTGGGGGCATTTTTAAAACAGTGAAATCTCAGCTTGGGTGTGGTGGTGTATGCCCTAATCCCAGCACTGGGGAGGCAAAGGCAGGCAGATCTCCGAAATAGATAGATGGATGATTGATTGATAGACGGACTGACTAAGTGACTGATTCAGAAGGCACATACACAAAAGGAGAACTATGTAGCACTACAGAAACCACAGCGAGGATTGGGTCCTTATTGTCAAAGGCTGAGAAAAGGCAGAACAGTGCCTAGTTCAGCTTCATACCTAAGTCAAACAAATACATTAAAAAAAAAAAAAAAGGCATGCAGGCAAAAAAACAAAGCACATAAAAGAAAAACTAAACAAAAGCGTCACAATCACTGATATCGGGTTTACAAGTATATTTCAATGATTATGTATTTTAAAATAGAGAATCTTGCCAGGCAGTGGCGATACATGCCTTAAATCCCAGCACTCAGGAGACAGACATGTGGATCTCTGATTTCTCTTAGTTTGAGGGCAGACTGGTCTACAAATCAAGTTACAGGATAACCAGGGCTACAAAGAGAAATCCTGCTTTGAAAACCATAATAGACAGACAGAAAGACAGAATAAAATAGAGAATCCAAACAGATAGACAGACAGACAGACAGACAGTGAAATAAAACAAAATATAGAATCCTGAAACTGAATATAGTTCAATGGCTGAGCACTTGCTTCTTATGTGCCAGGCCATGGGTTCAATAAGCATCACAGTGGCAGTACCATTTTGTGTTCCTGCCAGCAATGTACAAGAGATAGAAATTCCCCACATCCTGGTCAACAGCTCCTGTTTGTTTCTTTCAGACATCCTACTGGGTGTGAAGTAGCAGCTTACTGTGGTTTTGTCGACAACCTCCACCCCCATCAATCACACAGTTTTATGCTTTATATAGTTCTACTGAGCCACATTTTCAGCCCAGGATTATACAACAAAGAATTCTGAACACCTTTCTGTGTGTTGAATGGCTATATTATGCCTTTCTGCACAATATACCATTGTCCAATATATTAACTTTAAAATGTTTTCTACATTCTATAGGTTTTCTTTTCATTTTCTTTTTTGAACAGTTATTTAATTTTTGTGTGTATTTTTATGTGTGGTGGTTCCCTTGTGTGAAGACATGCACGTGGATGTAAGAGGATAATTTGTGGGTGTCAGTTCTCTTCTTACACAATGCAGATCCTGGGACATAAAACTTGGGTCAACAAGTTTTTTGCTTGGCAGCAAAAGCACCTATCTGCTAAAGTATCTCACTAGCCTTCTTCACGTTCTTAATATTCTTGTCTATGTTTCTGTTAAAGTCCAGCTTACCTTTTTCTGCATTTTGCTGCTCATACTTTTAGTGTCGTATATCAGAGTCCACCATCAAACCCAATCATGAAGCTATACTACTACTTCCTTCAATGAGTTTTATGATTTCAGCATTTATCCTTAGGCTGTTAGTCCACCTGAAGTTCGTTTCTACACACAGTATATGCAGAGCTGACTTCATTTGTCCTTGAAAATCCAGTTTTCCTGAAGACACTTTATTTTCCATCGGACTTGGCACCCAACTAGACATCAACTTGGATACACTGACAGTCAAAATAAATTTAACACGGGCTATGAGTTGGGGGCCAAGAACCTCTTCCTTGTATAGTTTTGTATACTTATTTAATGTTTGAACCAACGTAAAAATGAATGTAGTTTTTTAAAATGCAAGTATGGATCAACAAATGAGTTAAGCACCTACCAAATAAACCTGATGTCCTGGATTCCATCCCCAGAACCCATATAAAGATGGCCAGTGAGGATCAACTCCACTGGCTTCCATTCAAGGGTTGTGGCACACATGAATCACCTTGTCCCAGGATATCTGATCATACTGTAAAGCCCGAGATTGTGCTGGTTACTAGAATAACCTGTTTCTATTTGTGGTGTGGCTCAGTCCTAGCACACACCTTTAATCCAAAAGTTTTCTGCTTGTAAACAGGATTAAATAAAGTCAATTATAGTTCCAGAGGCAGAGGAAGCAACCAGTTGACAGGGAGTGAACATAGGAAGAAAAAAAAAAAGAGTAAGAGGAAGTCAGGAAGACTAATAGAGATACACACAGGAAGTAGAAGGGAGGGACATTCAGTTTAAGAGTTTTTGAAACAGCTGGGAAAAAGAACTTCATTTTCCTTTTGGGATATCAGCTGGGGAGGGAGGTCAGCTGGGTGATTTTTCTACCTCTCTGAGCTAGCTATCAGGCTTCCACCCCAGCATCCGGCTTCTGAGTCTTTATTGATAATATTGAATGTTTGAGATTATGGTAGAAACAATTATTTGCTGCTCTAACATGCAGCAAAGACAGAGAAATCACACCAGCTGCAGACAAACTGAGAAGCCATCAGATTTGGTAAGTGACCTGGTAAGTTCTTAAGGAGAGAGTTAAGGCATTAGGACCCTGTATAGTGCTACTTTAGATGGCTTGAAAACAAAAGCAGAGGGGCTGGAGAGATGGCTCAGTGGAGCACTATCTGCTCTTCCAAAGGATCCGAGTTCGATTCCCAGTCACCCACATGGCAGCTCACAACTGTCTGTAACCCCAATTCCAAGGGATCTGACACCTTCACACTAATGCACATAAAAAAAATTAGATTATTAAAAAAAAAAGAAAACAAAAGCAGAAAAATAAAAGGCCAAATGGCTTAACTGAAATTGGCTCAATACAAATAACAATTATCATTTTGGTATTTCATATTTTATTCTTAATAGAAATAGTGGCTTTCTAAACCCTCTCAAAGAAAAAAGCTTTAGAAAATTATGAAAAATGGACTGATAAGATAAAAGCCAAGAAAAATTAGACTTATAAATGAGAAAAATGCTCAGACACAGACAGGAATTTTGGCAAGAATCTACTGTGCCACCCTTCAGATGAAACTGAAGAAGGGTGGCCCAAGGTTGTTAGAAAACCAACCTTAGTTTATCCAGGTAGTACACAAGACTTACCAGAAGAGAATGAGCACCCCCAAGGTTATGAAGAAATTAAATAGAATCCTAGAGACGCAATAGATGTGAGGAGATTTTAGGAAGCGGCCTTTTTACATTCACCCCATGTGAAACAGACATTAAACTCATGAGCAACTCAGAACACAATTATCACCCAACACTGGAAAGATCTGGCAACAGTAATATTGGAAGCTTGTCCTCAGTTACAATGGTGAACATGGTAGAAAGAGGAAGCTGGGACCATAGAACAATGAAAAAGGCCAGGGGTATTGATATTTCCCAGGATCAACTGCTAGGTGAAGGTCAATATGCTGAGTTAGAAAAGCACCTTTAATTTAAGGATCACACCTATGTGTGGCGCTATGTCATGTAGCACCTTTAAATACTTGGGACATGGTTGAAGAATCAAGAAAGAGGTCTGAGTCATTTACTAAAGTATACAAGGCCCAAAAGAATCCTTTACTGATTTCTTGCAAAGACTGACTTCAGCTGTAAATAGAATAGTATCAGATTCAGAAACCAGACAAATATTGAGCAAATCTTTGGCTTTGGAAAATGTTAATGCAAAAGGATGATCAAGCCTTTAAAGGCAAGATCGGCACCAACAGATACGTGGATTAGAAATACAGCTGATATTGGATCTCGTATTTATGATGCTATTCTGATAGGAAAAGTAATTTCTAAAAATTTTAAAGAAAAATCAGAATGTCAGATGTTTTAATTGCGGTAAGCAAGGTCATTTGAAAAGGGATTGTAGGCAAGCATTCCTAGAAACAACGTTTTTTTCTAGAGATAATTCAAAAGGTGGCCCCAGGCCTCTAGCGTTTGCACAGTGGCAAAGGCCAGCACTGGACTAATGAATGCAGATCTACAAACAGGCAGATCTCTCTAAGTCAGTTTTCTAAATTCTAGAGTTACAGTGAATGTGACGGTGGTGGTGGTGGTGGTGGTGGCGGCAGCAGTAGAACAAAACTCAAATACAGCTTCTACTTGCTAAGTTTGCACACTAGAGAAATCACATACCATATTTACAGACAAATATTAATTATAAAAGCCCTCTACAGGGTTACTAGAAAGGCAGCTAATTTCCAATGGGGACAACTGCCAGTAAGCTCATCTCCATGCATGGAAACCTAATACTGAACCAGATGATAGCCTAATTACGGATATCATATTCTTGGTGAATTGGTAACTGGGGACTCTTCATAAAACAAAAAGGTGTCCACTAATATTTGCTTGTAGGCTTCTACTGCAAATGCTTTCCAGATACAAAGAAGAAACAAATCTGGACATTTTACTTAAGTCACTGCCAACAAACCTATGGTCAAAGGGTGTCCCTTGCAATGCTGGACTGGATCCATTTGAAAGCAGAGTCCTTTGTAGCCTTAGCCATGGAAGGATAGAACTGACTATGGAACTGGTATCTACTGGAATCCTTTCTTGACCAGGATGTAGTAGCCAAAGGGTCTGTGCCTTCTCTTGCAGAGGAAATAGCTCAGAGGCCTATAATCCCATCTCTAAGCCTATTACCCCTCCCCAAAAGAGGTGGCAATGGGGACTAATGGAATGGTCTCAATATTTGGCTAATACATGGTTAATGATGAGTCAACCATTGATGGAACTAATGGAAAACTGCAGCCCATAGACTGGGGAGGGGAGAGTTGGAATGGTCAATACTGAGGAAAGAACCACAAAGTCAGTACAGTACTAGTAAGACAAGCAACTAGGAAAGCAAAAGGAAAATCTCTCACTTCTCCAAGTCATGGTGCATGTGGAATGTATAGTTATATGGTCATGAAAATGAAAAACCAGTACCTGGCAGATAAACAGCAAAGATATCTGGTCATGGGAGCCTGAATCGAAATAACAAAACCTAGCAAAACGTATCAAAGTCATCAATTTTATGTAGCTCATACAGGCAAGAGATAAAATGTCTGAAAATGATGAAATAGTGCACAAATTGGTATCGTGTTTAATTAAGATTACATATTTCAATTTGCCAGAAACAAATTCAGAATAAGTCAGAAAGAATGATAGATTACACATTCAGAAGAACTTGCAGAGGGTGGGATTGGGAGGGAATGAGGGAGTGGGATGCAGCTGGGATACAGAGTTAATAAAATATAACTAATAATAAAAATTTTTTAAAAGAATGAAAAGAAAAAAATTTTTAAAAAACTTGCAAGTTTACCCCAGCACTAAAAAAATAATTAAAGAACCAAATTAACCAGGACAACCCTATGAGAATACCTATTATAAGGAACCTATAGCCAGATGGTGGATCACACCTTTAATCCCAGCACCTGGGAGGAAGAGGCAGGCAAGTACGAATTACAGTGTTTTAAATTTAAAATCTGCTTTCAAAAGGCAGGCTGAAATTCAAAGTGAATGTCCTTTGTGATATAAAAATAAATACACTTAAACCCTGAATTGATATAGGAGAAAGGGGAATATAGGTATATTTATCCACACATACTAAGATATATTTAGTTTCAAATTTTCAAAAGAATTTCTTTAATTACAACTGAAATTAAATTAAATTTTCTGCTGCCAAAAACATTCTGCCTTGGGAAAGATATAACCTGCCCCCCAAAAAGAACTCCCCAGAGTTAGGGTTGGAGCAGGGTTTTGCTTTTATCTTTTCAGGAAAATAAAAGCATCTAAGGAATCCAGAGAGTACTGGACAAATGAAACACCTGAAGAAAAAGGATGGAGCATCAAGAGAAAGTATCCCAGGAAAAAGAGTAAATTAGCCAAGTGGTGTCACTTCCCTCTACAGAAAGAAGTGGCAAGTGGTCTTTATGTGGTCCCAATTCCATTAAAAATTAAAGCTGGCTTTAATTTGGAATTGGAGCATGGCTCTCTCTTTCTCTAAACCCATGCATGCTTGTTAAAGGAAAATCCAAATTTTCTGTCTCCTATCAGAAGAGCCACCGGGTATGGGACAGAGGAAAACAAAAAATAAGGGATTATTCTATTGCCACTAATCTCATCTTTTGGTTTTTCATTTGACTCTTTAAAACTTTTCTTAAGGTATAACTATCTCAGATCTATAAGATTATTAGATAAACTGTAGTGATACTAATACTCATGAAGAGTACTAACTAGTTCTAGAAATAAGCTTTATCTAGCTTTCTATATGTGTATTCAGATTTGAGTCTGAAGCAGGTAACTAGGAACAAAGTTTTTATACCTCAGATGTACTCAATAGATTGTGGTCCTGAAACCATTTGGCGATCTCCTGATTATGGCATTTAAAATGTTTATGTTTTCTATAACAAACCATGACTATTTCTAACAATAACCTCTGAGGTCTCCAAGAAGATGATGGGGCCTTGCAACAATGAATCCACCTGTATTGTGGTAATGCTAATCACTCGCCAAAACTGTCCCGTGCCTCTTCTGTTGCCAGGTCCTGCACAAACTTTGACACCTTTGGGTTGACTGCTATGTTCTAACTAGTCAGCACTGCCACGAAGCTGACAAACACTACCCAAAAGACCAGCTTCAGACTACAAACTGCTGAGGACATTCAAACTGCTGGTTTATATGAGACTGACATACAACCAAACTGGACATTATGGAAAGCTTGGCAGAAATAGCCTCATTACTGTAAATAATTTTACTCTTGTTGAGAATTTAAAATCTTTCCTTCTTATTTAGACAAAGAGGGAGAAATGTTGCAGGATACTTGATCACACTGTGAACCCCGAGACTGCATTTACTAGAAAAGCCTGTTTCTAGTTGTGGTGTGGCTCAGCCCTAGCACACAGCTTTAATCCAAACCTTTTCTCCTTGTAAACAGGACTAAATAAAGTCAACCATAGGTCAATAGGTGGATCGAGCAACCAGTTGACAGGGAGTGAACACAGAAAAAAAAAAGGGGGGGGGGAGAAGAGGGGGGGAGAGAGAGAGAGAGAGAGAGAGAGAGAAAGAAAGAAAGATGTGGGGCAAAAGAAGTAGAAGGGACAGTCCTTTTCCTTTTGGGAGGTCGGCTAAGGAAGAAAGCCAGCTGGGTGCTTTCTCTGCCTCTCTGACCTCAGCACCTGGCTCCTGAGTCTTTATCAGTAAAATCAAATGTTTGAGATTTTGTTAAAAAGAGTCTCACCTCCCTTTTCATATAGACACAAAATGCAAAAAAATAATTTTAATTATAAAACACAAGTATAAGCTGGGCACGGTGTAATCCCAGCACTCAGAGAGGCAAAGGCAGGCAGGTATCTGTGAATTCGATGCTAGCCTGATCTACAGAGCAAGTTCCAAAGAGCCAAGGCTATAACAGAAAAACCCTGTCTCAAAATCAAAACCTAAAAAAAAAAAAAAAAAAAAAAAAATAAAACAAAACAATGAAAGCACAAGTGTAAGGCAAATCAGAAACCAGGCTATATACCGAGAAAAAATTATAAACAGAAGCACTGGGGGAAAAAAAAATAAAACAGAAAACCCACCAGGAAAATGTGAGCACACTGGAGTGAGGAAGTATAGCTCAGTGGTAGAAAAAAATAAGACCAAGTTCAATTCCCAAAATTGCAAACAAGAGGGAGAGATGAGGAGACAGCACACAAAATAATGTTCAACATTACTAGTTCTTAGGGAAATGAAAATTAATATCTAGGGTCAAGATAGGCCTTGGCAGAAAAAAAAAAAAAAAAAAAAAAACCTCTTATCAAGTCTGATGACCTGAGTTCAGTACCCAGAACCCAGTGGAGGAAAGAGAACAGATTCGCACAAACTGCCTGCCAGCTGAACGAACGAACGAACAAACGAACGAATGAACACACACACACACACACACACACACACACACACAATCTCTCTTTGATATTCTAGCCAGGCATGGTGGTGAGCACCTGTAAATCTCAGCACTCGGGGAGGCAGAGGCAGGTAGATCTCTGTGAATTCAAGAACAGCCTGGTCTACAAAGTGAGTCCAGGACAGCCAAGGCTACACTGTCTTCAATATTCTACACTATTACATACTCACCAGTAAGATTCAGTGTTATTCTGAAGACACCTATACCATAATTAAAAGGGCTTATGTGAATTTTGAAACCTAAACACCACTTACGTTGTTGCATTCCAATCATTTTCCAAATACTACAAGATTCAAATATTAATTTGAAAACATGTTTGCATTTGTTTCTTGTACTACAAAATACTGATGATTATAATGATGCTTGTTAGTAACATATTATACAGTACTGGGAAGAAGGCTCACTGGGTAAAGTGCTTATGACCTAGCTGAAGAATCTAAGTTCAATTCCCAGCACCCAGATAAGAAAGATGGGCTAGACACTGTGGTACACACTGGAGAGGCCAAGATAGGAAAGTCTCTGGAGTTTGCTGGAAGCCAGTCTAGCTCAATCGGTTCAGTAAGAAACCCTTTCTCAAAAAAATAAAGTCTAGAAACTAACTTAGAAGATCTGACTTCAACCTCTGGTTCTAGGCATACCGCAGACAAACGTGAACAAACACATAAAACACACTCACACAAGTAACATCAACGTATTACAATACCGCTACTGAAAACTCTAAAAAGGGAAAGTTTACTTAAGTACTTAAAGAACTTAAACTTCAAAGTTAGTCAAAATGAGGAGCTAGAGATGGCTAGGCGGTTAGGAGGCTGCTGGGATAATCTGCACTGTATAAAGGCTGTCTGTATATTCAAACGCTGATTTCTGCACTGGCAGAGAGTTAAGAGCAGGCTGGCCTTTGGGATTGTTATTTTTATGAGGCATCACCTGCCTCAATGTTTTGTAAACATTTTTCTCTGTTACCTTCTGATTGGTGATTGGCCTATAGCAAGACAGGAGAAGATAGGTGGGGCTTCCTGGCAGATAGGAATGCTGGGAAAGCATAAGGCATGGGGGATTTCCCCAGCCAGTAGCAGAGGAAGAAACAGTGATAAAACACAGATTAGTATAAATGGGTTAATTCATGTTATACAAGTTAGTTGGAAATAACTAAATTTAAGGCCAAGCTTTCATAATTAATAAAAGGTCTTCATGTCATTAATTGGGCGGCTGGCAGGCTGACACAATCTGGCCATAATTGTAGCCCAAAATGAGGTGATACCTAGCTGTTAATCCAGCTAGATTCAATCCCCATCACCTACACAGTAGCTCACAACTGTCTGCAACATCAATCCATGGGTCCAACACCTTCTTCTCAACTTCAGGCTCGATTTCCTCATTGCTCCCTTTATCTCATACGCTAATTTGAGTATGATTTTATCAATCTACCTCAGTGGCCTTGTTTGTTTATAGATAAAATTAAAAAAGGTGAGGGGCTTTTTTAAAAGAGCCAATGAATGAACAGGAAGGGATGGCCCTGGGTTTGGTTCTTAGCACGAGAGAAATGACATTACCCCTATGAGGAGATCTTTGTAAGCAAAGACGATATCATGAAAATGTTTTACATTGGGACTGTTTCTTTGTTTTGTTTTTGACAGAGATCTTTCTAGATGTAACCCAAGCTGGCTTTAAATTCCAAATCCCAACTGCTAGGATTATAGATAAGCAATTTTATAACTAAGTGGTCTAAATGAATTCAAGAAAAGTATTCAAATAATTCACTGTCTAGAGCTAAATTGTCCTGTCATTATTAATTCAGAAAAATCTATTTGAGTTGCAACTGAAAGGATAAGGAGCAAAATCAACGATATATAAAATGCATTTAAGAGAAAGCGATCACCTCCAAGTGGGCAAAAGCAGCAGGTTTCAGCCATAATTACTCTCTACTCCTGAATATTTCAATGAGTATTTGCCTTACTGTTGGAAAATACCTTACACCATTTTTTAATTAATTTGAGTGTTAGTCGCCTCAGCAATGTTCAATATGTTCAAGGTTTATTACATATACCCTATAAAATGCTTCACAATACATGAGGGTAATGTTGAGAAGAGAACTATACGGAGAACACTGAACTGCAGTGTTTTACTACTTTTGATTCTTCAGACTTACAAGTACAAACAGTGACATTATATCGAAGCACCCTACCCTTGTATCAACTGTTTTTCGCATAAAAATGGGTACATGTGGGGCTGGAGAGAGGGCTCAGAGGTTAAGAGCACTGGCTACTCTTCCAAAGGTTCAATTCCCAGCATCAAGATGGTGGCTCACAACCATCTATAGTGAGATCTGGTACCCCCTTCTGGTGTGTAGGCATATATGCTGGCAGAACACTATAAATAATAAATAAATATTTTTTAAAAAACTTCTAAAAAAAATAGGTACATGTTTTCAATGACATTCACTCTGCACACTAGCACTTATTATATAAGGTTGTTTCTAAAAAACGTGTTGTACAGTTTGGGTTATTAGCATTCTATTAATAGATCACAAGTGGGTAAGAAGCCAAAGTACTCCAAAAATTTTATTCTAGCAGTCATTTGTAATGTTCCAAATAAAAATCTAGGTGATCTCTTTCGAATCCTGCATAATATACCAGATTCTCCACATACTTCTTAAAACCTGACTTGTAACTGTTACCTAATAATTTTCACCAAATCCAAATATGGGGACACGGTATCAAAAGGCACAGCAAATGTTTCAGGTTTTGAGACAGTATCAAAAAATGAGAGGAACTTAAAAAATACGGAAAACTAAGTTCTATAATCTTATTGACAAAAATTTTTAAATGAAGTAGTCTAGTAAAACCACTTATAATTACTGTTTTGTTAATGGAACTGTTTTTAAAAGAATTTTGGACAGAATTTTACACAAAGAAACTGTCTTGAAAAACAAAAACAAAAACAAAAAACAAAAAACAAAAAAAAAAAACACAAAAAACCCTTCAATTCACATATTCAACAAAAAGTAATGTACGGAATCCATTGAGAATTCTTGCAAAAACAAAGTACCCTGAAAAAAGTAGAAAACATACGGCCAATTCATAGACAGAAGGAAGATAAATCATATGTACGCACTCAAAAAGTATTACTGGAGCTATGCTCAGCAGCAGAGCATCTGTCTAACATTTCACATAAAGGTCCTGGGTCTGATGCCCAACGTATGGTAAACGTGGGGCGGGGAGTGTTCATTAGTACCACGTTGTGCATGGTTTTTTGTCACTAAGCCACAGACTTTTAAGTATTTCTCCACAAAGGATAAATCTGTGTTCATTCATTCTTGCAGTTTTTTCCCACTGTCCCTTGGGTCTAATGACTAGGGACAGAGGAACAGTTTGTGACTCACAGAAGAGACAGAAGTTAAGTTAACCATCACCCTGAGCTTGATCTCTAAACGTGGCACTAGGAAAATACAGTGATGAAAATGTAACTATAAAGAAAACCAAATAAGTAGGTCTATGGTGAACTATTTATGAAAAGGCCAACTTAAGGTAAGAAAAACTCATGTTTACATTCTGTTAGGGGCTCACTGATGCATCTAATCTAAAGACTTTAAATGAAATATTATGCCTCCTATCCTTCTCACTGTCCCAATGACTGTAAATTATCATTTTCTTATTGTCCTAAGGAAGGAACCAGGTCTTATTTTGGTTTCAGAATCCTTACATTCTTGTTAAAGAACTCAAAGCACTTCTGCCTATGTTATAGCTATTTATATTTTCACTATTAAAAATTTTTAAATACTACTCTTTTTTTAATCTTCATGTTTTAGTATTTTAGGGAATGGGGAGATGCTCAATGGATAAAATGTTTTGCTGTACAGGCATGAGGACTAGAGTTCAAATCCCCAGGACCCACATTTTAAAAAAAAACAGGGCAGTGCAATGCTCAGCATGGTAGCTTACACCTTTAATCCAAGCACTTGTGAGGCAGAGGGCAAAGGGAAAGGGCAGACAGCAGAGACAGACAAGCAGATCCTGAGTCCAAGGCAGCCTGGTCTACATAAAAAGATCCAGGAGAGTCAATGAGACACTTATTAAAAAAAAAAAAAATGTAGGAAATGTCTGATTGCTGACAGTAATCTCAAAACTTGAGTGTCAGAAACAGGGGAAGCACCAGACGACTAGCTGGAAGTGGGAAGAAACCCTGCCTCAGTAATGTGGAGTATTCAAGGAAGACACCCAACATAAACGTCAGGCTTCCACAGGCAAGCACCCACATGTGAACATATATTTGCACATATGTGTGCCCATACACACATAACAAAAAAAAAAAAAAAAGAAATTTACCACAAATAGTTTTTCAAATTTAGAGAGAAAAAGATAACTCAGTGGTAAATCACATGCATGAAATGTTCCAGACCATGAAGTCAGTATCTACCACCAAAATACATACATAGTTAAGAATAGCACTGTGCTACATTACTTTCAATCCCTTTATTGTCTGCTTTAGTAGACACTAGCCTGATAATACACTTCTGCATTTGACCTGAGTTGTCTAGCCAAAGTTCCACTAGGTTGAAAGCAAACTGGCCCCGACCTTGTAGACACAGGCAATCCTCCTCTCTCAGGTTCTCAGGTAGCACCACCAAGCCACGCTCATTTAGTCTGTCTTTAATTTTTTCCTTTGAAGAACATAAAAAGCTGACCTCATATAACTATACTTAAGAAAAAGGAGCCACGCCTTTAATCCCAGTCCGTGGGAGGCAGAAGCAGTTAGATGTATGAATTCAAGGCCGTCCTGGTCTATCGAGTGAGTTCCATCACAGCTAAGGCAAAACAGAGAAATCCTATCTCAAAAAACCAGAAAAGGAAGGGGGAAAAAATGGAAGGAAGGAAAGAGAAAAGATAAAAAGAAAAGGAAAACACATTTAGTAGTATTTCCAGGTAATGTAGAAAAAAAATGACAATCCCTTGGTAAAACAAAAACTTAAAAAGTATTATTTAAGTGCCCATAGTAATGTGGATTCCTACTTCTCTCTCATATTAATGTCTATGTATTTCTTGTCTGCTGTGCTTTGACTCTCTTTCCTAAGCATATCACAGCATTACATATCAGTCAGTTGGGTAATATTCATTCACTGAATTGTATAGCTCTTCCAAATGCTAACATTTTATTATCCAATATAAATATATACAGCCTGGAGAGATGGCTCAGAGATTAAGAGTGAGCGCTGGCTGCTCTTCAAAGGTCCCGAGTTTAATTCCCAGCAACCACATGGCGATCCCAACCGTCTATATTATGAGATCTAGTGCCCTCTTCTGGGGTGCAGGCAGACATGATGACAGAACATTGTATACATAATAAATAAGTAAATCATTTTTTATTAAAAATACATGCACACGCAAACACTATACAAATCTCACCAGAAAAGGATTTAAATACTGAAAAACTATCAGGATCACAGCAACAGATAGCCTTTTCCCAAAATTCCAATTTTCATCTAGAAGCTCAATTTTTATCCTTGGCAAACATATACTGCAATTTGTTTTCATAGAAGTGACAGGCTCAATTCATTTATTCTTGAGATAATGGCTGCCAAACACCCATGACTGAAAACATCATCTGTCAGTCACTTTCAATTAAAATATTATTTTCCATTAAAAAAAAATGTAACTCAACTCAGCACTCACAACTAAGTGGCAGTAAGGATAAAATGACTTGGGCTGGGTAGCATGAAGCCACCATCTTATGCTTCGAGGCCAGCAGTTACTGCTCTATTACCATCACTGTGTCATCACGCAAATAATGTAGCAGTGTCGCTATAAAAAACAAAAGGCTTTATCCCTGCAAACCACTGAAAGGGTCTCAGAGGTAACAGCACTCCCATTCTGTAGACAACCCCATAAGAACTGCTGTTTAGCCAGTCAAGGCAGTCCCTAGCCTAAGGTCCCAATTTCTCAAGAAACTGAACCGGGTAGATCAATTACTTGAGCCCAGAGCCCAGGGTTCAAGGACAGTCTGGACATAGCAAGACCCTACCTCGAAAAACAAGGCTGAAATTATAGGTTGGTAGAATTTTTGCCTAACATGCATGAAGCCCTAAATTCAATCATCAGCACCACATAGCCCAGGAGTACATGCCTGTAATCTCAGTACTCAGGAGATAGAGGCAGGAAGATCAGATGTTCAAGGTTATGCTCAACTATATATGAGAGTTCAAGACCTAGCTATATAAGACACTGTCTCAAAAGACTAGAATTAAGAAAAAGGTTAAAGTGAGGTTGACTCTGCTATTATTAGGACATACTCTTCTTCCAGAGGACCCACACAATTACCCATACCCACATCAGGCAGCTTACAACTGCCTATCTTAGATCTCCAGGAAATCCAAGGCCTCTGGCCTTTTCCGTCACCTGCACTTGAATGCACATACCTACACATAGATAAATACACATAATTAAAAATAAAGTAAAAATCTGCTAAAATAGCAATAATAATAAATCAGTGCCCAAATAAGTAAGCCACACAGAATCTAGAATCACCAGTGTGAGTGTGTGTGTGTGTGTGTGTGTGTATACACACTTCTTGGGACATAAACCCCAAGGGTCAACCCCACACAAGACTTTAGAGCAGCTCAACCAACTATGGTGAACAGTCAAAAATACTACAGAGGGCTACTCTGCAAAAGATGTTCAGGATTTCCCTTCCACTTACTATTTAAGACTTTGCACAGTAAATAGAAGAAATCAACAGAATAATTTTAAAGTTGAGACAGGACATCATTCCTACTTGAGCAACAGGATTACAGACACAGACCACTAAATCTGGCTTTAAATCATTTTATGTTAATTCTTTTATCATTCCCCACAAACTGTAAGAACATTAAACCCAGACCTAAGAACTGAGCGCCAGCCAGGGATGAAGAGAAAGTCAGTATGTCTATGTCTGTCTCTGCCTGCCTGACCCTCCCACATGCCCCCTCCCTCCTTCTCGCTCTATCTCTGAATATAAATTTATATTGATATAACAGGTCAGTATGCAACAAGAGAATCTTAGAAATTTACAAAAACTCAACCTCCTCAGATTGTAGAAGACCTAGACTGGTTGGACCTAGACTGGCTGCCTAACACTTAACCTTTCCTAAGTGTTACATAGTTACAGCAAAACCCAATGTAACTTACTCTGGATTCACTTCTTCAGCCACATCACTGTGCTATCACAAATGTACCCAAACAGGTCTCCTCTTTAAGAGTTTATCTGAGGGAAAGGGAGGGAGAATGGGAATGGGAGGGGAGGAAGAATGGGGCTACAACCAGGATGTAAAGTAAATAAAAAATAAATAAAAAAAAAGAAAAAGTTTATCTGAAATTTTTGTTCAGATGCAACAATAAAATTTGTATTTCTACTGCTACTTCATAACACACTACTGAAAGTTTTTCTGACACAACCTGACAAGGCACCAAACATTTTTTAAACCACAAAAGCACTTTTAATGGCTCACTACTGAGATTCAACAAATATGAACTAGTTTTGATTTTCCAAAGCTCTCACAGTAAATTAGACTTGTTCCCCAAAATAGTTAAGTCCAGAGGCTGGAGAGATGGCTCAATAGTTAAAAGCACTTACTGCTCTTGCAGAGGACCCAAGTGAAAACCAGCTTCCACCATAACCCCATTTCCAGGGCTCCAGTGCCCTCTCCTGACCCACATGGACACTGCATGCATGTGGTGCACATACACATCCAGACAAAACACTTGTAAGATAAATTTTTAAATTTTTTAAAATTTAAATCCAAATTCTTCAAAATATGGTAAATATTGTCTGCACCAGAATCTCAGGAGGAGATGTTGAAAGTATATGTACAGTCTGGTGGCACATGCCTGTAATTCTAGCTTTTGGGAGATCAGGGAGTTCAAGACCATCCTCAGTTACACAGCAAGTTTGAGGCCAGCCTGGACTACATGAGACCATTTCAAAAACAACAATAAAAGTACAGAGACAAGAGATGGAAGTATAACTCAGTAGTAGAGAGCTTGCCTCAAATGCTTTTTAAGGCCCTGGATTCAACTTCCCTGCCTTGGAAAATACAAAAAGGCACAGTGCTCTTACCCACTGAGCCATCTCCTTAATTCCTCTAGATCAGTGCTTTTCAACCTGGGGGTCACAACCCCTATGGCAAACCTCTGTCTCCAAAAATATTTATGTTACAATTCATAACAGTAGCAAAATTACAGTAGCAACAAAAGTAATTTTATGGTTGAGGGTTATCACAGCATGAAGAACTGTACTAAAGAGTCACAACATTAAGGAGGTGGAGAACCATGCTCTAGATGATTCTTACTTGTTCAAAAGCCATTTATTAAACAAATATTTTATACTATTCTAATTGGAAATAGAGATGAACAAATAAAAAATTAGATTTTAACTCTGCTATGAAATGCAAAGGGTACATACACAAATTACTATTGACAAAATATTTTCTAGAATGCCTGGCTAAAATTATGGCTGATTCCATACTCAAATTGTTTTGGCTACTCTTCAGAAGTAACATTATTTAGAAATTAGCACTATCTAGAAATGACTGTGTTTAGCCAGGCACAGTGGCACACACCTGTGATCAATGCAGAAGGAGGCACTGAAGGCCGGCCCAGTCTACAAAGCAAGTCCAGGAGAGCCAGGGCTACACAGAGAAACCTACACAGAAAAGTCCAGAGGGGGGAAAAAAAAAGACTTAACTGCATTCACTCCTTTCCACTTATTTTCGTTCAAAAACATAAGGGTAGATAACTGAGGGAATTAACAGATTATTCTTTCTCCTTCACAAAATTTCACAGAGCCAACTTTGTAACCTTAATCCCTCAGCTAATCAGTCAGATTCATTTGCATCTTTGGTTCCCACTTACTGCATCCTCAACACAGGCTTTCACAATACTGAATCTCATGTGTCTTACTCACTGTGCTCTTCAGGGTCATAAGCAGTTACACTCTTTACACCTATTATCACTTTGGTTGACAGTATCTCTGTCAACCAAAACTTAATTTTCAATTTATTTGGTGTTATTGTCATCATGTAGAGAGACAGAGTTTCTTTATGAACTCAGTATGTAAACCGGGCTGGCCTGAGCTCAAAAGCATTCCTCAAACCTCAGCCTAAGTGATGGAATTATACGCATATGCCACCACATCCAGATCAGAACTATATTCTTGTCTGGGTTGTGGTGGTTCACACCTTTAATCCCAGCACTAAAGAGGAAAGAAAGACAGGCAGATCTCTGAGTTCAAGGACAGCCTAGACAGAGTGAGTTCCAGAAAAGCCAGGGTGAGAAGCAGTCTCTAAAAACAAACCAACAAAAAAAAAAAAAAGGAAACTTATTCTTAACATTCTTGCCTGTATGTTCCAGTAAGATTTCAAAAATAAAATCATCATATCCTCCTTGCATCACCAATACCTAACTCTGTGCCTAAAATTTACTTAAATAGAGGTACAACCCACCAAACAAAAAACCTGAAATTCATCTAGCAATGGTGATCTGCTTTACACCAATCTCACTACTCTCCTCCATTTCTATAGTTACTTACACTGAGTTACTGGTAATAAACTGTAAATGTTGTTTTTATTTCCTTTGATGAGAGGATTAGATGAGAGCTGAACCCATGCTTTACTGATCTATGGCTTGGGCTGAGCCCAGAGTGTTTCTATCTAAATATCCCTAGGCCGAGGCCTGGAAGCTACTAGCCCCATTCAATTTAATCTTCTGCAAGCTTGGACCTTAAAGGCTACAGCTTCCAGTCTCCATCTGCTAACTTAGGTCTAAAATGTTTTCAAATTGGCTTCTCTCCACTTCTCCCTGAATTTCTCTGCTTGGGAAAACTGCCTCTGAACTCCATAAACCAAACGGCCTACACCGAACTCAATCAAGCTGCACCAGCCTGCACTGTACTGACTGCATGAACTCTACCTACTGTGTTCCTGTACTGTACTCTACTCCTTTGTACCCTCTGCACTGCTCTTAAGTAGCTTCTCTTTCCTGTCTGTTCTCCTGAGATGTGGGCATGTCCTATCTCTGCCTCACTCTGTCCAATTTTTCTCTGATTTGTCACTTTGTCTGTCCCTCTACTAGACATCATTGTTTGGGATTAAAGCTTTGTACAAAAGCATGTCTGTATTCCAGGCAGAGGGATTAGAGGTGTGTCATGTCTTTATTCCAGCCAGAAAGACTATATGCTAAGGTTGTGTCTGTACTCCAGGTCTGTAGTTCAGACCTAGGTCTTTGGATATGATCCCTTGCCAGAGTAGCCATGTTGCCAGATTAAAATTCCTCTACAATAAACTGGCTGTCATTCTGTGAGTAACTACCATGTACTAGTTGTTTTACATTTTCTCTCTCTTTATTTTTCCAACCCTACAGTGTATGTATCTCTGTCTCTATTCTACAAATGAGGAAAAATAAGGCTATTAAATAATTCATCAGTCCAAATCCTAGGGAAAAGCCCAAATTCAGCATTTCTCACGAAGCAATACCTACCCTGATACCAAATGTGCCCTTATTTAATATCTGGTATCAGTCTTTACTACTCATTCTAAAAAAGTTCTTGCCTAGATCATTACCAAGGTTCTCCTAACTGGGGTCCCCACCTGAAACCTTGCCTCTAGCCTCATCCCTCCAAGTGCCCTGAGTCATTTTTCTGGATCACAAATCTGATTTTTTTTCCCCTCTTGATATACAACTCTTCAGGAGTTGAGCTAGTTCAATTGGCTAAGTGCTTACCTAGCACACATGAATCCCCACCCCCGCCCGATTCCATCACCCAGCACTGCATAAAACCAGGAGTAGTGGTGCACAGATGGCTGTAATACCTGAACTTAGGCAGAAGCCCCAGGATCAGAAGTTCAAGGTCATCCTAGCCACTACATAGAATTTGAGGCCAGCCTAGGATAAGAGAGACCCTTCAGGAAGGTCTACAGGATAAATTCCAACCAACCCTTTGGCACAGTCCACAATCCTTTCCCTGTAGTTCCAAAATTAATTCAAACACTTTGAAATTTTAAGCCTTTTAGCAACAAGCTTGTCACAAAACCTAACAAAAAACTAGAAGATGTTCTCTATGCCTCATTCATATATTATTTAATTTCTACATAGAACACCGTTTCTTAAGAACATGCTAATCTAGACCCTACTAGACCACTACAGAAGAGATCTTTCTAGGAAAACGGAAAATTCCAAAACAGAACCTCAAATCCAAAACACGTCCAAAGCTAACAATTTCCGAAAGTGAAGGACGAACGCCTAAGTATTCAGCCCATTAACAGAACCGAACTTCCACCAGTCACTTAGAGTTGTGCCGGGGACATCATCCACCCCACGGAGAGGAGGATCACTCTTCGAGAACCATGCTCCAGGACTTCCTTTACCAGGAAGCTTCCCAGACCTTCCATCCATTATGCCACAACCACGGTACCCCACGTCTACTGGTACCCCACGTCTACTGCTGCAAGGTTATACACAGGATTCCCCCATTCGACGGAATGACATCCTCACGGAGTATTTCATTCAGTCCTAGCACCGTGCTCTCAACACAAACAAACAAATGAACAAATGAAAGAGCGTAACAAGACAAACTCTCCCGAACACTCTGTTCCCTCCGAAGTTCGGTTCTTCATCCTCAAATCCAAGGATTTCCCCTAACCATGCATGCCTCTCACAACTCCTATCACTTACCAAGCTCCCCACTGCAATGTCACCAGGGGCCTTCTTTCACCCCAAGACCTCCAATGTCTTTTCCTACCATTTAATCGGTAGGTAGTTCTTTCTCCTGACAACAGGCCAATTCCCCAATCCAATGCAATCCATCCCAACCCGTATCGGACCACACTCTCTCGGACCAGGCCCTTCCACCCAGAAACACTTCTCAGGGGGGGGTTTGCACACCCCTCTTCGGTCTCCGTGAGGCCACCCTCTGCAGAAGCGCCTCAAACCTCCCTCGCAGCATCCCCTCCCCCAGCCCCTCGCAGCCGGCACCCCTCCCTCCTGCCTCCCCGCACCTCCGGCGATGCAAGCTTCTCTGGTAACCGGCCTCGGCGCCGGGGCTCTCGTCCCTGAGACCTCTCAACACTGCCCGCTCCGCGCAGCCTCGGGGACACCCCCACCCGCGTCACCAGACCCTCCCGGGCGCGGCCCTGCTGCTCACCTTGCTGGACGTCGCCGTTGCTGCCCCCGGGGATGGGCACGCTGAGCTGGCGCTCCGGTTCCGGCAGGCAGCGCAGGCAGAAGGAGTGCAGGCAGGGGAGCAGCTTGGGCTCCGCCTCACGCCGGCTCTGCAAGCTCTGCTGACACACCGCGCAGGTGTCCAGGAGCGAGCCCGGCGGCCCGAGAGGCGGCCCCGAAGACGGACCCGGGGCCGGGGCCGAAGCCGCAGCCGGGGCCGGCGTCGAGGTCGCGCCCCCGGGGACCGCGGAGCCCACGGAGGCCGCGGGGACCGAGGCGGCCGGGGCCGAGCCCGAGGAGGCCGCGGCCACCCCCCCGTCGTCGGGCCCAGCCGCACCGCCCTCCGCGCCAGCCCGGCCGCCTTCCTCCTCCTCCTCCTCCACCAGCACCGCGGCGAGAGGCGGCTCCGCCTCCTGCGCCGCGGGCCCGGCGGCCCCGGCGGTTACCGGCGCGCTGCCGCTGCCCCCGCCGCCGCTCTCCGCCTCGCCGCCGCCTTTGTTTTCCGCCATGTTTTCCTCTTTGAACCCGCCGGACCGCCCCGCGCCGCCCGCCGCTCGCGCCGCCGCCGCCGCCCCCAGCCTCAGCCGCAGCCACAGCGAGAGCGGCCGCCGAGAGCGAGCGAGGCAGCGAGCGAGCGAGCGAGCGAACCCGCGGGAGCGCGCGCGCACGCGGCGCCCCCGCCCTCGCGTCGCGCGGCGGGAGGCCGGGGCGCGCGCACGCACGCGCCGACGTCCCCCCGGGAGGGAGGCGGGAACTCCGGCGGCGCGCGCACGCGGAGCGGTCCGCGAGGCCGGGCCGGGCCTCGGTGTGGTGCGGTGCGGTAGAGCCGGGGCTCTGTAGCTCTGAAGGAGGTTTTTTTCTTTCTTTCCTTCTTTTTTATTTATTTTTTTTTTAAAGCCTGAAGCTGGTGGAGCTGGGTCCCTACGGCGTGGAACTGGCTGCTGGCGCCCACATGGCGGTGGGGCGTGGGGGAGAAGGGAGGGACAGCGAGCGTCCCCTCGGCGACGCCGTCCCCAGCGACGGGCGCGCCTCACGGAGGCTTCACCTGCCGCGCGCGCGGGCTGGAGGGCCTCCTGGTACGGACCAGGAGGTAGGGAGCGCCCGGGTGCTCGCTTGGTGCTGCTGGACCGCGATCTCTGGAGGGCTGGGGCTCCGGAGAGCGGCTGCGCGGAGCGCCCACCCCCGCACGCACACCCCCCGAAAGGGCTCCAGAAATAGGCTCCCCCGGTGAGAAAGAAGTCTCCTAGCAGCTATTTTTAGCTTCTTAAGGTGATTCTCCGGCGTTGCTACCTACCTGAAAGCCAATCGAAGGAGCCTTTCCTAAACAGAGATGCCAGGGCCACACCCCAGAACAGAATCAGGAAGTTGGAAAGCAGATGAATGTCGAAACGCCCCTGCGGCTGATGTGCCAGTTTGGGAGACCACGTTTCTGACCAATCTTAGATCCTGAGAGTCTCACCCGGCGTCCCTGGGCGAGCTAGCCCACTGTCCTCATAAGCTCGGTTTTAGAAGCTGTCCGAAAGGGTTTTGCTTTATTTTTCTGAGATCGGGCCTCTACCTCAGGCCGCCGTCTGACCTCCACTTCCCCAGTGCTGCGAGTCCAGTCCAAGTGTCACATGATATAGTGCCCACCTGCAGGAACACTGGTTGAGTTAAAGGCCTGCTTAGGCTTGGTGGGGACACTTTGCCTCTGAAAGGAGATGAGGGAGGAGAAATGTATGTATTAGCAACAGCTGTTTTAACGTCAGTGTCAGAAGTCCGATCTGGACAGTAGGTAGTATTACAGAAAGTTTATTTGAGTGAGTCCTTAAATTCACAGAAAAAAAACAAACAAACAAAACGTTTTTCATCAGTTCCTTCAAAATTTCTGCTGATCTCTACTGTGTTAGATACAAAAGCTGGGGTTTTTGCAAGGCTGGAACAAAGAGGCTCTCTGCCTTCAAGAAGCTGACAGTTTAGTGGATGAACATGGATGCTAAGGAGTTAAACTAAGGAGGGTGGAAAGGTTTAGTGCTTATTGAGCAAGGGCTCTGTGGATAAGGTGAAGACACCTGGCTTGCACAAGAGTATCCCAGATAGAGGAACAGGTAGCAAATACAAAGGGCCTGAGGCAAATAGAGATTCTTGGTTCAGTAGAGGAGCAACCTGGAGTCCGTGTGGTTGGAATGACTTCAACCAGGAAAGGAGCAAGCAGAGGATGAAATGAGAGGTGTGGTGGTTTGACCAAGAATGGCCCTCACAGGCTCATTTAAGTGAATGGTTGGCGGCCTGGGAACTAACTGCTTGAAAGGATTAGGAGGTGTGGCCTTTGGGAGGAAGTGTGTCACGGCAAAGAACAACGTCCAGATGCTTTGTCACTAAATCTGACAATCCCAAATATCAAATGAATGAGAATAGATAGGAGTTCTGCATCTAATCATTATCTGTCAGCTTTCCTGTATTTCCAAGATCACTGAGAAGCACATTGGTATTCCAATAACAAATACAACAGTATTTAAGCAGAAACTTCTAATTTACAAAGTGCTTTCAAACATCCCTAATGGTTTTTGTTTGGTTTTGGTTTTGGTTTTGGTTCCCCACCCCACACCCACTACCCACCCCCAAAACCCCCCAACCCTGAGAATGGGGTTCTCTTTGTAGCCTTGGCTCTCCTGAACTCACCTTGTAGACCAGGCTGGCCTCAAATCACCTCCCCAAGATCTGGGATTACAGGCATGCACCACCAAACCAGGCTTTCAGACATCCCTAACTCTTACAATTAGTAAGATATATCTTAATTTAGACACTAAGTAGATTTTGAGTGCTACATAAATGTATTATAATGCATTGGGTATTTATTGCTAATCAATAAAGTAGTTTCTGTTTTTTGGTTTTTTTTTTAAACCAATACTATGATAAGTACTGTGGTCATACTTTACACATCTCTATTTCTTATTTCTTCCGAATAGTATTTTTTTTCTTTTTTCTTTTTTTTTTTTTTTTTTTTTTTTTTTTTTTTTTGGCTTTTTGAGTAACACAGCCCTGGCTGTCCTGGACTTGCCTTGTAGACTAGGCTGGCCTCAAACTCATGGAGATTCAACTGCCTCTGCCTCTCCAGTACCAGGATTAAAGGAGTGCAACGTCAAACTGGACTCTTCTGAATAGGATTGCTAATTCAAATAGTATGGCCTTTGTAATGGTTTTTAATAGTACAAATTCACTATCTTAGGCTATTAAATAATCATTAGGCTAGGCAAGAACCTTCTGAACAGAACAGTGACACAGGACTAGCACCAGGTGTCAACAGATGGAGAGTACAAGGCAAAGGAAGCTACCAGAGAACAAAGCACACAGGATGGGATAAAATCTTTATTCCTCAGACCAGGGACTAGTAACCAGGAGTTATCAAAAACAGAAAAAAAAAAAAAAAACAAGCAACTAAATGACCAGTCATCAAAGAGTTAATGGATACTTTCCAAAAAAGAAATACAAATAAATGGCCAATAACTATTTTTTTTTAAATATTCAACTTCCATAGTCATCAGGGAAATGCAAATTAAAACTAAACTACTTTGAGATGCCATTTCACCACAGTCAAAATGGCAGTCATCAAGAAACTGAAAACAAATGTTAAAGAGGATGTGAAAAAAGAGGAAACCTTATTTTAAAAAAAAGTTAATGCATTTTTATCATAATTACGGATGAAATTAACTTTCCTTTTTTTTTCTTTTTTTTACATGCTTGTCTCTATCTTATCATATTCCACTCATTCCTGAATTCACTGGCCAGGTTTCCAGTCATAGCACTCTGCCAAGACTGCTTCACCAATACTGTAGTTTCTATATTTTTGCACTCAGTGTACCTGTCTAACCCTTCACCTTCTTCTCAAGGGGGGGGGGGTTAACGCTGCTCCCTCCCTCTTCCAGAATTGCTTCCTTGGCTCTCATGCCATGTGCCTCCCATGACTTTCCTCATGCCACTTGAACTGCTGTTTCCATGTTACACACTGTGTCAGAGGCCCCCAGTACCAGCTCTGGGCTCAGTGATTTGCTGAATGGACCTACAGAATTTCAAATGTCTGCTACAATTTATAAAGTTGAGGGGAATAGGTAAAAATCATCAAAGGCAAAAGTCATGGGGAACAAAGTCCAGCAGAAGACAGGCTCAAAGTTTCCAGGTGTCCCCTTGTGTTACAGTTACATTAGTCTCCAACAATGATGTGTGACAACATGTATATTGTGCCGACAACCAGGAAGCCCACCGAAGCCATGCTGTCAGAATTTTTATTGGCAGTCAGTCTCATAGGCATGCAGTGCCCTTGTGACCTCTCAGCTACTCAGACTCTACCCTCCCAGAAGTCAGAGTACACCATGGCCACTTCGAAAGCAGAAGAAACTCATTTTAGAGTATTAGAGTATTCAAGGACTCCGAATTATTTCCTAGGAAGCCTAAAGACGAGCTTTTCATTAGAATGTGTACAGTTTGAACAAACAGGCCTACTAAGCTAAATTTTTGTGTGCACAGTTATTAAATACTGGAGCTTCTCAGATCCTGACTTTTTCTTCTGAGTTTTTCTTCTCAGTCATTTTCCCCTAGACAAATTCATTCATGCCACAAGTTCATTTACTGTTGGTGGAATGACAACTCCCAAAATTTTACGTCCGTCCAGATCTTTCCTTTGAAGTCCAGGCCCTCCGGTACTGCCTTCTTTCTCACTGGTGGAAGGCTCCACAGACTCAGCATGCAGAAGATGCACCTCCTCCATGCAGGTGTTCCTCCTGCCCCACCTTCCCAACCACAGGCAACGGTGGTACTGATCGCTGGGTTCCAGTAGACACTTTCAGAATAAATACTGAAGGCTGTAGAAATGGCTCAGCCATCAAGGATGGTGTTCTTCCTGAGGACCAGAATTCAATTCTCAGATCCACACAGGCTGGCTCATAATTGACCGTAACTCCAGCTCTGGGGGATCAGGTGCCTGTGGCCTCCGTGAGCACACATGGCAGACACTCAAATACACACACACACACACACACACACACACACACACACACAAATAAACTTAAGGGAGGTGGAAAGATGGCCCATCAGTTAAGAACAAGTTTTTTCAGAAGACTGGTTCAGCTTCCAGCTCACAGTAGCCTTTAACTGAAGTTCCAGGGCATCTGATGTTCTCTTCTGGCCTCTGCAGGCACAGACAAGTGCACACAGTCTGCACATGTACATGCAAACAAGCATTCATACAAGAAATTACAAACTTTTTAAATGATAAATACTTTTCCTTTATGTTGAACATAGAGCGGGTCATGCTTGCAGCATACCATTTCTGACTCCTCCGGTCCAGTCTGCTCCTGCCAGGAATGGTGGGCCAACACTTGTAACCCCAGCACTTGAGAGGCTCAAGGAGAAGAAACATGAATTAGAAACCCTATCTCCCTATCTCGAAACAGAACAAAGCAAAATATATTATCCATTCTTTCAAGTTTCATTTCCCAAATATTTGTCCAGATCTCTCCATTTGTCTCCATTTCCACAGTCACCCTCTGCAATCAACTTTCTACCCTTAGACCAATACTGACTTAATCTGTGTTCACTGTCCTCTGAAATCCTTGTCCAGGCTGCAATAATTATTTAGGAGGAAACTGATCCTTGCTCCCCCAACCACCATCCCCATGCCTTCCCACTGCTCTTAACATGAAAAAGAAGCTCTTAAATGCTTCCAAGGCCTTCTCTGATCTGGCCCAGGCTGTCTCTAACTACCCAGTTCTCTCCTGGCTCCCTCGTAGCTTCACTGGCCTTCAATGGGTTCTCTGTGCCACACTCTCCTTGCCTTAGGGATCCTGTACATTTTCTTATTTAGCTGGACTGGCCGTTCCCACCATCATCTATTCAGGCAGTACCCCCTCAGAGAGGGCCCTGACTTGATCAGCTCTTTGTTAGATATGCCTCTCGATTGTCAGTAAGTGCAGTCAGTAAGATAAAGCCTAACTTTAGGTGATAGACTTCATTATGTGTTTGTATTTCTTTTTGATATTTTTATTTTTTATATTTTACTTTATTTATAAAGTACATATTACATCCTGTCTGCAGCTTCCCTTCCTTCTACCCCCAGTCTCTCCCCTACACTTCCCCTTTCCCCCAGATCCACCCCCTTCACCTCTCCTCAGAATAAGGTAGACCTTCTATTGTATTAGCCAAATATAGTGTAACAAGCTACAATAAAACTAGGCACATATTTTCACATCAAGGCTGGACAAGGCAACCTAGCAGTCCCAAAGGCAAACAAAAAAGTCAGAGACAGCTCTGGCCCGCACTATTAGGAATCTCATAAGAACACCAAGGCACACAACCATAGCATAGATGCAGAGGACCTAGGTCAGACCCATGTGGGCTCCCTGATCTCTGAGAGCACATTGGAATCCCATCAGCTGGTTTTGTGAGTCATGTTCTTGTGCTGTCTATGATACCTCTGGCTCCTTCAATCCCTCCTCTTTCTCCTCCAAAGATCTCTCCCAGCTCCACCTAACATCTGGCTGTGGGACTCTGCATCTGCCCCCATCAACTGCTGGATGAAGTCTCTGATGGTAACTGCTAGGCTCCTGTCCCAGCACATCCTACTGGCATGACAAACTGTAGGTCAGAGGTTTTGTGGATGAGATGGTGTCCCAGTCTCTCCACTTGAGGCCTATCCTGGTTACACAGGATGGCTGGTTCAGGCTCCATATCCCCCATTACTAAGTTCCAGGACAGCCTGGGCTACAGAGAAACTGTCTCTAAAAACCAAAGACCTAGTAATGGGGCTCATGGTAGAATGCTTGCCTAACATGTTTTAGGCTGTATGCTCAATCCTCCGTATGTTTAATTAATTAATTAATTAAAACAATTTAATTAATTAAGCAGAAAATTATTTTATTAAAATAAAAGTTACGTAGTAATTTGCTATGAGGACTACCTATATATTATTATCAGATCATGAGAAGAGTTGAATTATGAAATACATGATCATACAGCTGGCTTTTCATACACAGCAAAAAAAATTTGGAACATTGACTATCTCACTGCTTTCCAAATGCTTTTTGGAAAGCTTTAAGGTTTAAAGATGAAAGGATGGAACATTAAGATGCAAAAAGAGAATTGGGATGAATGTTTTTGATAAATTTGGGATGGGAAATGTCTGGATTTAACATAGAACAAACAAACAAAAGCTAAGACTGTGGATTTGAGTACAGGGCTGGTAAAATGGCTCAGTAGTTAGCACTGGCTGCTCTTGCAGGGAGGCTGAGGTTTTACTTCCAAGCACCCACATAGTCACTCAACAAACATGCAACTCCAGCTGGTCCAGGGGATCTGATGACCTCTTCTGACCTCCCAAGAACATTCGTGTGTGCAGCCACGCACACAAACATACACACATAGAAATGAAAATAAAGTTAAGACAGGCTTGCTCCTCCCTTCTTAAAAACTGAGAGTAGCTGTTGAGATAGTTCAGTGAGTGAAAGTACTTGCTGCCAAACCTGACAACATGAGCTCTGAGTTTAACCTCTGGAATATACACAGTGGAAGAGGTAAACTGTCTCCCACAAGTTCTCCTCTATTACACACACATACACACACATACACACACACACAGAGAGAGAGAGAGAGAGAGAGAGAGAGAGAGACTAAATACATAAATAAATAAGTTAGAGGGGGAAAAGAGAAAGATTAGGAAAAATTAGGGGTATGGTTCAATGGTCAAGTAAAAACGTGCTTAGATATTTAGCCTGTGGAGGCCCTGGCTTCAATCCCTGTATAGGGGACCTTCACTCACATTGTATTAAGGTGTGTCTCTATATATTCTGTTAATTGCTGAACTGGCAGTGAGCTAAAAACTAAGAGATTCTGGTATTGTCATTGCTATTGAGGAATCTCCTGTCCAAGCGCTGTGTGAAAATGACTCCCCAGTTATCTCTGATTGGGTTAATGAAGAAGCTGAAAAGCCTATGACTGGGCAGAGAAGAGAATAGGTGGGACTTCTGCTCCCAGTCTGAGGGTCCCATGTAGAGAGAAAGAGGGAGGAAAAGAAGAAAGTCTCTAGGCCATGATGTAGCCATGAGGCCAGGCCAGGGCAGGCCAGGAAGGTTGCCAGAGAAGAGGTTGCAATGCTAAGAGAAGGAGGTCACCATGGAGGAGCCCATGGGGACAAGGATGGAACAGAGGTGGCCAAGGTGAGACTAGAGGGCAGGTGACAGGACATGTGGCTGGGAGGTAGGCCAGGCTAGCTCAGACAGATTGGAATGGATCAGCATCTGCCCAGTTATAATAAGCTCAAAGCTTAAAATAAATGGAACAGGTCTCTATATCATATTTTGGGAGCTAGAGCAGGTGTAGAAAAAAAAAAAAAACCACATTAATTCCAACAAATCCCCAAATCCCCAGCACACACATAGATGGATGGATGGATGGGTAGATGGATGGATGGATGGATGGATGCAGGTTAAAAAAAAAAAAAACCAAGACCATAGAGGGGAAAAAAATCAGCATATATCAGGTCTGGTGATACAAGTTAGTTAATAGAGAGCTTGCTTAACATGCACAAAACCCTAGGTGGGTCCCAGGATCATATAAAAATAAGCATGTCTATAATCACAGGTGTGTTTCTTTACTCACAGGACCTGAGGGATGCAAGCAGGAAGATCAAGAGTTCAGGGTCATTCTTTACCACATAGCAAGTTCAACGCTACTTAAAAACTCTTTCCAAAAAAAAAAAAAAATCCTCTTTAGCTGGATATGATGACACATGCCTTTAATCTCAGTACTTGGGAGGCAGAGGTAGGATCTCTGTAAGTTTGAAGACAGCCTGGTCTACATAGCAAACTTGCAGCCAACCAAAGCCAGGCGGTGAAAGCCTGTCTTGAAAACAAACAAAAACTCTTTGAGGAGGGCCCAAGCCATGTCCTCGCTGGCATGATGTCTGTCATTAGACCCAGCTGTGGGCTCAAGAGACCCAAGGGACTCCTCACCCCCTGCTGTTGGAGACATTCAAACAGCACTGTTCCTTCCGATAAAGGGTAGGTGACATCCATCTCATCAGAGAGACATCAAGATCCCGGTGATGTTAGAACAATAAAAGGGTGACAAACAGCTGCCTGTCCAGGATGAAATCAAGGTCTGGTACCGGACTCTGTCGGCATGAGCAAGCACACCAAGAGAATTAGAAGGTGCTGATCACTTACCTTGCTCACCAAGCCTTGCTCCCAGCATGGTGGGCCTGTCCATACCATCTCTGAGATGACGGACATGAAGGCGTGTCACTCCAGGAGAAACTTGGAGTGACATAGCCTAGCTATGATTAGAATAATGTCTAAAGTTGTTTGTGTTTTGATATTTATTTAGTACGTGTTCGTGTGTGTGTATGTGTGTGTGTGTGCGCGCGCGCACCCACAAACCCACTCATGTGTGTTTGCATACGTGTTTTTCCCTACCCGCAAAAGAGAGGTATATGGTATAGATACCCCACTCCTGAGAAACTAGGCCCTTACAGAAAAAAGGGGCAAGGGTCTCATGTTCTGCTGTCTAGAGATAGTTCAGGAGACTTTATCTGGATGTGCAAAGGCCCGGGGTTGAAGGAGCTGGAATAGATGAGGACTTTGTGTCTCTTTCAGCTGAGTAAGCTTCCTAGGCTCCTCAGAAAATTGTGAGCAATTTGGAAGCCACAAGGAGAGATGAGCACCCAGGAGGCTTTAGCTGCAATAGTGAGTGTTAAGAGAGGGCTGACCATGTTTGTTCCCGAAGAGCATGGGCTGTCTCATACTAATTACATTAGGGTAGTAAGATATCTAAAAATCAACAAGCCAAGAAGCAGCCAGGCATGGCAGCATACACCTGTGATGTCAGCTCTCAAGAGGCAGAGGCAGGCAGAGCTCTGGGAGTTCAAAGCCAGCCTGGTCTACAAAGCAAGTCCAGGACAGCCAAGGCTACACAGAGAAACTCTGTCTCAGGAAGAAAAAAAAAAGCATTTAATATGAAATAAAACCACAATGAACAAATTACACAAAAATAAAAATAAATGATATATATATGAGAAAAATGTGCAAAGTATATTAGCCATGAAAAAATTACACAGAAAACAATACAAATGAAACATGACATCATTTGTCATATACTTGAGATAACCAAAAAAGGTGACATTGATTGTGAAAGATGTGAAAAATATTTATTTCCAGAATCTAGAGGTGAAGAGTGCAACAAATCAGTATTATGTAACTTTTAAAGTGCACTATTCAAAAAAATAAACACAAGTGGGTTTCTAAGGGGATAATTACCCATTCACTCAAAGATTTGGTTTTTTGAGCAGTCACTGTAGCACTGTAAATAGTGTAGTTGATCCGTGCATACAAAAGGCCACTGTGCCTTGGAACGGCCATCAATAAAAGAGACTGGTGCAATGCACTCCAAATTTATGAGAGTCCTCAGATTTTCATTGTTCTAGTGCCTACATTATTAGAAGATCACTCACTACCTTCCAACACACACACACACACACACACACACACACACACACACACTCCTAGCTAGACATAAATTGCAGCAAATGCAATAAGCTGTTTGTGACAAGGATGAAAGAAAGTAGTCAAAGTTGAAGAGTGATGTATGCTGTACTCATATTTCAGGGGCTGAGGAAAGATGACTGGGAGTTCCAGACCAGGAACTGGACTACATAGCATAACACTCACGCACCCCACCCCTACCCTACACACACACACACACACACACACACACACACACAAAGTTGAGATATATATATGTATTTATGGGTGCTTGTGTGGGGTGTGTGGACATGAATTCAGGTGTCCACAGAAAAAGGTGTCGGATTCTCTGGAGCAGGAGTTACAGGCAGTTATGAGCTACCTGACCTACAAGCTGGGAATGGAACTTGGATTCCCTGCAAAAGCATTACATGATCTTAATCCCTGAGCCATCTTTCCACTTCCCGCATTACATGATCTTAATGATCGAACCATGTCTCCAGCTCCTACCCCATCATCCCCACTCCCTCCCACAAAAAAGGTAAATGAAAAAAGGAAATAAGAAAGGACTGGAACGTCCCAGCATACAGAAAATTTGACATTTTGTTGTTGTTGTTGTTGTTGTTGTTACTATAAAGAGTGCCTAGTGGCTGGGCATAGTGGTGCATGCCTTTAATCCCAGCACTTGAGAGGCAGAGGCAGAAAGATCTCTGTAAGTTTGAGGCCAGTCTGCTCTACAGAGCTAGTTCCAGGACGGCCAAGGCTACACAAAGAAAACTCTGTCTTGAAAACAACAGCAGCAAAAAACCCCAAACCACAAAATACCTCACACTTATTACCTTCTTTTCGTCTCCTATTTTGTTAGTATAAATACACATAAATTATTGTTTTATCAGAACATAATACACATCGCATATTTTGATCATATTCATCTCACCCGTTACTCTCTCTTGTCTCCCTCCCACCTCCTACTTCTCTTGATCTTCTCCAGTAGTTCGAATGAGGTGTCCTCCATTAGTCTTGGGCATTTGAATATTTGCTTCTGAGCTGGTGACCCTTAGGGAAGAATTCAGAGATGTGGCTTTGTTGGAGGGGTGTGCCACTGGAGATGGCCTTAGGTGGCCATCTTCAATGCACTCTGTTTCCTGTCTGTGGATCAGGATCAGCTCTCGGCTGATGCTGCAGTGCCACGTCAGGCTGTCTGCTGCCCTGCTCCCTGCCATGAAGTTGCTGTATACCTACCCTGCAGGAACTGTGAGGCACAACGAAGCGCCTCCTTCTGTAACTTGTGTTCATGTTCATGATGTTGTCTTATCAAAACAAAAGAAAAGTAACTAACTGCACCTTCCTCTTTCTACTTTCCCTTCCACTTTCATGTCTGTCTGCCTGCCCCCACACCTGTGTGTGTGTGTATGTGTGTTATTGTTGTTGCTGGGAACTAACAGGAATTGAGCTGGAGTCTCACATATGTTAGACAAGCACTCTACCTGGCTTTTACGTGGGTGCTAGGATCCAAACTCAGGCCCCACTCCTGCACAGTATGTATTCTACCCCCAGAGCCATCTCCGCAGCTCCAATACTTTCCTCGGCTCTTTATATATTTCAGGTTGTAATCTCTTGTCTGGGTGTGGTTGGCAAGGATGCCAATCCCCCAACCTCCACTGTACAAGCCTTTCAACGTGACATGGAACAACAGCAGAGACAGTGGTCACACTTGCCTCATTCCGGATTTTGGAGAAAATGCTTTCAGTTGCCCATTCAGTTTTCCCCATTTAGTAAAACGCCGGCTGCAGGTTTGTGGGGTCCACCCTTTAATATGCTGAGATATGTTCCTTCTATTTCTAGTTTCTTCAGGGTTTTTAACGTGAAGCCACGCTCAACTTCCTCAAAGGTTATTTCTGCTCTTATCAACGTGTCTTTAAATGTTCTCTATTGCACGCATTGATTTGTATATATTGAAGCAAATTTGCATCAGGGATGAGACTAACTAAATCAAAGCATACAGTCTTGTAGTATGTTCTTGAGGACATTTGGGAAGAATTTAACTGAAAATTTCGTATCTACGTTCATGGGGAAACTGGTCTCAATCAGTTCCCCTTCTCCAGTCTTAGTGTTGGAGTTCTGCTGGCCTTTGCACTGGCCTGGAGCTTGGCAGTGCCTTCTCTTTGTGTCCTGGACACTTTGAGCGTGGTGCCCTTCCTCTTTCACGCTGGGTAGAGTTCAGCAGTGAATCTGTCTGACCCTCAGGCTTGCCTTTGTCAGGACCTTTCCAGTTACTGTGTCACTCCCATTGACTGTTAATGGAGCTGTTTAGGCCAAGGGTTCTCAACCTATGGGTGTCGACCCCTTTAGGGGTTCGAACAACCTTCTCATAGGATCGCTATCCCGCATATCAGATATTTACATTGTGATTCATAACAGTGGCCAGGCAAAGGTGGCGCATGCCTTTAATCCCAGCGCTCAGGAGCAGAGGCTGGCAGATCTCTGTGAGTGCGAGGCCAGCCTGGTCTAGAAAGTGAGTTCCAGGACAGCCAGAGCTACACAGAGAAACCCTGCTTAAATTACAGTTACAAAGTAGCAAGGAAAATAATTTTATCATGAAGAACTGTATGAAAGGGTCACAGCATTAGAAAGTGGGAACCACCGGTTTAGGCTTTTCGTACTCACTTGATTTAACTTTGACAAGTCACATTTGGCTACAAATTTACTTACCTCTGGGTTTTCCAGTTTTTCAGAGCCTCAGTTTTCAAAGTTCCCTGTGATGTTCTTAGATGCCATTAGCATCTATAATAGCCATCCTTTGTTTTTATTTATTTGTTTGTTTTGTTTTGTTTTTGAGACAGGGTTTCTGTGTGTAGCCCCTTAGCAGCCTTAGCTGTCCTGGAACTCACTCTGTAGACCAAGTTGGCCTCCAAAGATCTGCATGCTTCTGCCTCCTGAGTGTTGGGGTTAAAGGCATGCTCCACCACCGACCAGCTTCTTTTCTCTTTTTTAATGTTCTTGCAGCTCGTCCTGTAGCTCTGTGTGGCCTGGGACTTCTTATTTAAACCAGGCTGGCTTTGAACTTACAAAGATTCGCCTATCATTATCTTTTGAGTACAGGGATTAAAGACATGGGCCACCATGACCAGCGTTTTTCTTTAAAACAAAACAAAACATTTATTTATTTATTCATTTATTTATTTTGTGTGTGCATGTGCCACAGTGAGTGTGCAGAAGTCAGAGGACAACCTGCTGGAGTTAGTACTATCCTACCACCATTCCACCATACGGATCCTGAGGATTGAACTCCGGAAGTCAGGCTTTGCAGCAAGCACCTTTGCCCACTGAGCCATTTCACTGGTTCCCACTCTGCTTTCATCTCAAGTGTTATTAGTTTATTTGTGCTTTTTTTTTTTTCCTGGTTAGTTTGGCTTGGGTTTGTCAATCATTTCATTTTCTTTTTTTAAAGAATAAGTTCTGAATTCTATGCATTATTCTTTTAAAATCTGTTCATTAATTCCTACTATAATCATTATTTCTTTCTCTCTACTGCTTTTGAGTTTGTATTGTCCTTGTTTTTCTAAAACCTTGAGATTATTTAGGTTATAACCTAGAGTCACATTAGGTTATTTATATGAGATCTTTCCTGTCTATCTACTTATCTACTTTCCTATCTACTTATTGGCTTAGCTGGTCTAGAATTCACTATGTAAACAGGCTGACTTTGATTTTGTGGCAATCTCACCTCAATTGGGATTACGGGTGTGCACCACCATTTCTGGATTCTTTCTGAGATCTCATTGCTGCTTTTGTTCCTGGTTGTGGCAGGCTTTAGAGGCCCAGCTAGCTCCAAACTCACTTGTGGTTGAGAATGACCCAACTCACAAGTTCTAGGGTTACAGGTACGAGCCACCGCACCTGTTGTCTGGTTAGTTAACAGACAACTTGACACAACCTAGAATTATTTTTGGCCAGGATGTTTTATCACAGCAACAGCAATGAAATCCTGGGGCTAGAACCTGGGGCTTTCTGCATATTAGTCAAATGCTCAACCATCCGAGTCCCATCCTCAGCCATTTCTTTCTGCTTTTCATTTCTTTTATTAATTTGTTCTGTGTGCGTGTGTTTGGGTCTGTGTGTGTTTGTGTGCACAAGTGGAGGCTGGAGAAAAACTTGGCAAGTCAATGTTCTCCTTCTGCCGGCTAAGTTGGGGGAGGGGTCAAATACCAAGCTTGGCAGGAAGTTCCTCTACCCACTGTGGTGATTTAAATAAGAATGGCCACAATTGGCCCATGAGTTTGAATGCTTAGTCACCAGGGAGTGGAACCTTTTGAAAGGATTAGAAAGATTAGGAGGTGCAGCCTTGTTGGAGGAAGTGTGTCCCCTGGGGTTGGCTTTAAGCTTTTTAAAGCCCTTACCAGCTGCCCTCCCCTTTCCTCTCCCTCTTTCTCCCTCTCTCCCGCCCTCCCCCTTGTCCCACCCCCTTCTCGTTGCACTTCTTTGCTGCCATGCTTCATGCTATAATGGTCTAAAACCTCTGAAACTGTATGTAATTCCCAATTAAATGTTTTCCTTTATAGGAGTTACCTTGGTCATAGTGTCTCTTCAAAGCAATAGAACAATGACTATGACAGTCATTGAGCTACCTTTCAGATTTTTTTTTTTGAGACCAGATCTCCCCTTGTAGCCTTAGATGGCCCAGTACTCAGAAATCAGCCTGCCTCTGCCCCTGGAACGCTGAGATTAAAGTCTTTTGTGTAAATTTCCTCAGAGATCAAAATAATCCATCCTTCAGGAGAGCTCCTTAAGCAGGAAGGTAAACAAGTAAAAAATAGTTTCAAAAACTTCCTGAAACTGACCAGACTCACTAGGCCCCGCCCTGCCAGAGTAAACCATAAAAAGAGTCCCTCTCCAACAAGCAGTAGCTCTCAAGAAGACTCAGAGAAGGAAAGCTGCATAGAAAACTCAGACCAAAAAAAAAAAGGTGCCTGGAAGAGACTTAGGCTAACCTAGACACTTCAAAAGAACATTCTCCAAAAATACAGAGCTGCCCGCAGGCTGTACAGCGTGCCCCAGGTTCCCAACTTTTGTGGGCTGTCACCATGCTGGAGTGGGCAGGTCTCCATATTACTGTAGGAAATGCCAATAAATGTATTGGTTCACCAAGTTGGACCTTGGTGTTCTCTGTAAGGTCATTTGTTGTGGGTTCCCTTATCTAGGGTGAGTAGATGTTTTGTTTGTTGCATTTCCCCAGGAAAACTTTTGTTACACAACAAAGTCATGCTCCACAAGGCTGAGCATCCCTTTTCAGATTTTTTTTTAAATTTTTATTTTATGTACATTAGTATGGAGGTGACAGATCCCTTGGAATTGGCGTTACAGACAGTTGTGAATTGCCACATGGGTGCTGGGAATTGCATTACAGACAGTTGTGAGCTGCCATGTTGGTGCTGGGAATTGAACTCAGGTCCTTTGGAAGAGCACACACAGTGCTCTTAACCACTAAGCCACCTCTCTAGGCCCCCTTTCCAGATTTTTTAAATTTTATTTTTTATTTTATTGTTTCGTGGGTCTGGGGTTTTGCTTGATGCCTACAGAGGCCAAAAGAGGACATTAGGCTTCCTGGAACTGAGTGATAGACCATAGTGAGCTGCCACTAGGTGCTGGAAACTGAATCCAGGTCCTCTGGAAGAGGCCAGTGCTCTCAACGTCTGATCCACTTCCCCCACAAAATAAGTGACTAGTCTATTGCCACTGACCTCATAATCTTTTGGTGTCCCTTTGACTCTCTAACTTTTTTAAGGTATAAAAATTATCTGCAAATCTGTAAGAGCATTATGTACATATTGTTGTGTTCGATTCGCAAGACCCCAAAAGACCACCACCAGGCGTCAAGTCCACTGTGAAACACATGAGAATCTTTTTATTAGAAGACACAGCTTGGGCTCACACATCCTCACCGCCGAAATGGTGAGAGTGGAGAGCCCTGTGCTCAGATTAGTTGGGTGATTTAAAGAGTCTGGTCCCTCCCAGGGTGCCCAAAGCAAGCAAGCATCTATTGGTCAAAACACAAAAGGGGATGTTGCATTTTGAATTGAGGCTTCCCTTGTTTGGGTGCCCTAGAGGAGAGGGTCCGGTTTCCTAGCAACTGTATCTCTAGTGGGCAGGAAAAGACTACAGTAAGGCTAGTTCTTCCCTTCAGGTGGCTGAACACATCTCCACCTAGACAGCCTTCATTCAAGCTTGTGCTTTAAACTTTAAAACAATACCCACTGATTTTTAATTCTTTGGTCTCTCACATAAACTTTCTGTCATGACACTAGTAGTCATACAGAGTATTAACTAATTCTAGAAATAAGCTTCATCTAGCTTCCTGTACATGTTTCCGAGTTTGAGTCTGAAGCAAGTAACTAGGAACAAAGTTTCTGCACCTCTTACGTACTCAATAGATTATGGTCCTCAAACCTTTCTAAGACCTGCTGAACATGGCACTGAAAATGTTTAGGTTTTCTACCTCTCCTAACAGTAACCTTTTAGATTTCCAAGAAGATGATGGGGCCCCCATGTATGAATCCACCTAGACTGTGTAACACCAACCACTGGGAAAAACTTGCCATACTCCTTCTGTTGCCCAGTTCTGTAGAAACAATGGACACCCTCAAGTTGACTGTTATGTACTACCTAGTCAGAATCACTACCAAGCTGACAAACTCCATCCAAAGATCAGCCTCAGACTACAGACTGTTTAGAATATTCAGTTGCTAAGTTCATATGAAACTAACACAAACATTTTACAGAACTTTTAATTCTAAAACTGCCAAATACAACCAAGCTGGACATTGTGGAAAGCTTAACAAAAATTGCATCGTTTTTGGAAATAGTTTTTCTTTATTAGAGTTAAAAATCTTTCCTTTTTATGTAGACAAAAGGGAGGATATAGAAATAATATAGGAACAATAGAAAAAAGGGCACATTATTGAATCTACTCTTATAGATCTTTGTACAAAGATTGATACAAAGTTGATACAAAGTTAAGGTTATAATTGGTTACATTTGTATAGATATTTTGTATATTGATACAAAATTAAGGTTACATTTTGTTTACAGCATACTATGTATCAAATGTATTTAAGGTATTGTACTTATGTAATTCTTAAAAAAGCAATGTGAAATTCTAGTCCTTTTGAAAACCACTATCACAAACTCTTTAAGATAATTAAGAAATTCAAACTAATAGTCAATCAAACTTGTGGTTTATTAGGTACTAGTTTAGTTAATCACAGGTGTTTTCTAAGTTAACAGTAAGTGTATAGCTAGAAACAAGCAAACCAGATATACTAGAGATAGTCTTCAAAACCTCAAAGATTTACAGAACATGGCGTTTAATGATGTTTTATTAATTCGAGAGAACTTTCTGACAATGATACATGTCAGCTCCTGGCAGCACCCCCTTTCATCTTTGAAGATGATGATGAGCATCAAAAAATTCTCCTTTAGGAGATGGCTTCATGTGTGGCTAGCTAGCCACTGGGCAAGCAATGCCCTTGCTTCTACTACTACAGAATACTGGACAAACTGGATGCAGGAAAGTCCGCTGCTGAGCTTTGCAAGGACAAGTTAGGCAAGTCCTTCATAATACCTGTGTCACAGAAAAGTCTGTCAGATATTCTAAGCCAGAAGGCTGAAGATGACGCGCCAACATTATAGAGAAATCTTGAGTGACTGTCCAGGCAAGTCAGCTGTCTCTTATTTTTATAGTTTTGAAAGCTGCTTGCTTGGCACTTCTGTTTGTTCAGATAATATTTATCCTTCTCAGGGATGGGGTTGAAGACTAAATAGTTCTATAGTCTTACAATTAAGCTTAAGTTGTTTAGGACTGAAAAAGATGTTTTTTGATTGGTAATGCAAGTTATGATACAAAGTGATTTAGGTACAAAACCTTGGACTCACCAAGAAAAGATTGATGATAGAATGCTTTCTCCAAGATTGCCAAATACTAATAGACTGAACTTTATGAATGTATTTTTTTTTACCAGATAGTGTATAGTTTATTGATGTTAGAGAGAAGTCTTTTATTTAGACAAAAAGGGGGCAATGTTGCAGGATATGTGATCCCACTGTGAACCCAAGATTGTGAACTGCAAAAACCTGTTCTTGTTTGGTATTGTTCAGCCATAACATACACCTTTATTCCAAGAAATTTGTTTATTGTAAACAGGTGATTATAGTGTGGCTCATACCTCACACACACCTTTAATCCAATTGCTTACTGTATACAAGATTTAATAAAGGTAACTCAAGGTCAAGAGGCGGAGCAAGTAACCAGATGACAGGGAGTAAATAGAAAGGAGAGACTTTTATTTTATTATTATTTAAAAACAAATGTAGGGGCTGGAGAGATGGCTCAGAGGTTAAGAGCACTGTCTGCTCTTCCAAAGGTTCTGAGTTAAATTCCCAGCAACCACATGGTGGCTCATAGCCATCTATAATGAGATCTGATGTCCTTCTCTGGCCTGCAGGCATACATGCAGACAGAACACTGTATACATAATAAATACGTAAATCTTAAAAAAAAAAAAGAGTGAGTTGTGTTCAGGGGGCTTAAATGCTTTATTGACAAGGGAAAAAACTGCTCTACAACCAACATATTCATCATCTTCATCTTCCTCCTCTTCTTCCTCTCCCTCATCTCTTCATCTTCTCCTCTTCTTTCTTTTTCTTGCTCTTTTAAGCCTTGACCACCCCACCCCCCTTTTCTTTTTTTTTCTCTCTTTTTTTTCTTTCTTTTTGTTTTGTTTTGTTTGTTTGTTTCTTTTTCAAGACAGGGTTTCTCTGTGTAGCCATGCTGTCCTGGTATTCATCCTATAGATCAGGCTGTCCTTGAACTCACGGAGATCCACCTGCCTCTGCCTCCTGAGTGCTGGGATAACAGGCTAGCACCACCACCGCCAGGCATCCACCCCCTTTTCTGCTGCATCAGGTTTTCCTTTACCTCTGTAGGCAGCAATATGAAAGGAGTTAAAGAGTATTTAAGACAGCTTGGAGAAGCGGAAAGCTCTTTAGCTTTTTGGCTTTCGGCTTTCTCCTCCTGGGCTGTCCAGTGAGCTAGCAGGCGTTTTCCTTCTAGGCTGTCAGCTGAGCTAGCAAGCTTTTTGCCTTAGGTTTTTAGCTTTTGGCTTTTTTGGCTTTTTCCTTTGGGATGTGAGCTGAGTAGGAAGGTCAGCTGGGTGCTTTCTCTGCTTCTCTGAGCCAGCAAGTTTTCACTGCAGCTTCTGGCTCATGAGCCTTCATTGGTAAAATTGAGCGATTGGTATTGACTTTTTTTTTTTAATAAGAGGCCAGTGCTCTTAACCTCTGAACCACTTTCCCCAGTCCTTTCAGTGTTTTTATTGAGAACTTAGAGTTTCAATCTTTGCTCCTAGAACTCCCTTACCTCTGTCCTGAAGGTTCTACTTATGTTTAAATTTCCATTTGAGTTTAGGGATTTTCAATTTTTCTTTCTGGTTTCTTCAATGACACGGTGGTCTGAAGTTGGACTGAAGAGATGGCTCAACCAGGCTGGCCTCTGACTGACAGAGATTCGTCTGCCTCTGTCTCTGGGATTAAAGGCATATGCCACCACTGCCTGATTTATTTGACTTTTTTTTTTATGTTTTGAAGTTTCTGGAATTTTAGTTTGGATGGCTTCTGTAAAGGTGGGAGTAGAGTACCAAAATCACCTATCATAATTATATCAGGACCGATCTGACATTTTATGCCCATTGATATTTGTTCTTTAAAACTGAGATGGCTCAGCAGCTGGACAACTGATAGACTGCTGCTCTTGCAGAAGACTGGAGTTCTGTTCCCAGGAGCCATATAGGGTGGTTAGAACTGCCTGTAATTCCAGCCAGGAGATCTGGATAGTTGTACCTTTAGCATTTATCTTAGCTCCTTAGGCTTGGTCTCTTGGTTATGTCCCAGAGGACATGGACATGAGGTCATGCTCTTTTTTTTTTTTTCCTTTTTATGTTTGATATAGTATTGTAGCAACATTGGCTGACTTGGAACTCACAGTGCAGCCAAGCAGGACTTTAATTTTCAATTTTTCTGCTTCACCCTCCTGAGTAGATGGGATTACAGCAGTGGCTCTCAACCTGTGGGTGGAGAACCCTTGGAGTCACGTGACAGAAATCCTGTATATCAGATATTTATGTTACGATTCATAACAGTAGCAACAACAGCAAAAAAGTTTATGATTGAGATATCACTACCAAATGAGGAGCTGTATTAAAGGATTGCAGCATCAGGAAGGTTGGGAACCACTCAGTTACAGGCTTGTGCCGCTGGGAACAGCAGTTGCCTGGTTTTCAGTGGTTCTTCTAAATGTCCTTCCCGCTCCTGGTTTACTTTCCCTGCTCTCACAGTGAAGACTTTTCTTTTTTTTTTAAGTGATTCCTTTTCATCTTATGTGCATCGGTGTTTTGCCTGATGTGTGTCTGTGTGAGGGTGTCAGATCCCCTGGAACTGGGCTACAGACAGTTGTGAGCTGCCCTGTGTTCCTGGGAATTGAACCAGGGGCCTCTGGAAGAGCAGCCAAGCGCTCCTAACAGCTGAACCAGCTGAGCCACTTTTCTTCGCCCCCTCCCCCTTCGAGACCTGGTTTCTCTGGGTAGCCTTGGCTGTCCTTGAACTCAGAGCGATCTGCCTGCCTCTGCTTCCCTGGATGCTGGGATCCCAGGCGTGTGCCACCGCGCCGGGCTCTGAGCCACTTTTCTTAATTGAGCATTAGTCCTGCTGAAACAAAACAAAACAAGAAGCCCGCCGATGGTGTGAGCCTCGCTTCCTGGCCTGGCAGCAAAACGTGAGCCTTGCCCGAAGAGAGGCCTGTTCTTTGCTCTCACTTCCTGGGACATAATCTCTCAAGTCTTGGAATGTTCTGACTGATAAGAATGTCTGTTTCCCTGAGGGCCCCAGGGCCCTGCCAGATAGTCTGCGCTAAGAATGTGCTTTGCGGGAGACACTTTGAGCCCGCAGTATCAGCTCACGCTCAGGAGGGCCTGGGGCGGCAACCACACCATCTGTGTCTGTGTGATCAAGCCCCAGTGGAAAATTCTAGAGGCCCGGGGCTCAGGTGAGGTCCCGGGCGCAAGCAAGCCACATGCAGTGTGGACAGAAGAACCGAGGGCAGACTTCCACTAGGAGAGGGCAGACAAACGGATGCTCCAGAATGAAAACAGTCCTGGATCACGCTGCGTATGCCTCCTTTCTTGAGTATTTCATCTGCAGCCTCTGTTTTTAATAAACTAGAATACATAACCTGAATATAACTGCTATATTATATTCAGTGGGTGCTGTGTTAGCCAATAGGATGTCAAGTGCAAGACTGGGTGATGAATGACGGATAAGGAATAAGCTGAGGCTTCATCTTGGGTGCTCTCTCTCATGCATTGCTTGCCCAAGATGACTGCTGTCACGCCCTCAAGCAGCTTGTAGAGATGCCCACTTACCTGGGGACCAACGACCTTACAAAAGAGCTTGGAGGTAGATCCTTCCCTTTGTTGAATCTTCATGTAAGACTGCAGCCCTGGAGGGAAATTTGACCTAAATCTCATGAGAAACCAGGAGCCACAGAGGCACGAAGTTTAGCCATGTCCACAATAATGAAGGTTTGGTTTATTTATTTTTTTAAGACCCTATATTTTCATTTTAATTACAGTTTTAAATTTTTATTTTTCTGCCTGTGCGTGTGTGTGCCATGGAGGTTAGAGGACGGCTTTCTAAAACCGATTCTCACCTTTTACCACGTTGGGTTCTGAGGATCCGACTCAGGTCATGGGGCCTAGATCAAACATCTTTACCCACCGAGCCATCTTGCCAGCCCCTCAAGTCCCTAAATTGTCGATAGCAATTTGTTTATGTACAAGTAAACTCTGAGGTAAAGCCTCATGTATTCCAGGCTGGCCTTGAACTCAACCCTGAGCTTCTGATTCTCCCGCCCTCACCACGCTGGGTTTATGCAGTGCCTGGGCACAAAACCCATAGCTTAGCTTGCCTGACAAGTACCCTCCCAACGGAACTACGCAGTCTCCAGCCCGGCTATCCTCGTGTGGCAACTGTGTAAAGGACACTTATTCATTTATTGTGTGTGTGTGGGGGGGGCTGCATGCATGCATGGGGGTCAGAGAACAACTTAGGGGTGTCAGTTTGCTCTTTCTATTTTTATGTGGGTTCCAGGGATCAAACTCCGGTAAATCCCCCACCCTCTAATCCGTCTTGCTGGCCTTCGTTCACAACAGTGCCCCCGAGAGTAGAGACCTGGATGCCTGAGTTCAAGGCCTAAAGCTGAAGGTAGAAATCTCTGGCCTGAACGGGTATCTGCATTGACAGCACATCTCCTCTACACACATGTATATGCTTTAAAATAAATCTTTTTTTTTAAGTCAATAAGAAAGTAAAGATAACCCCGTGATGAATTAAAAAGAGAGGTGAAAGAGCGTGGGTGGAAATGGCCTGACACAAATAGGAAGTTTCAGCACCTCTACCTGAGGAAGATGGTGGACTTAATATTTAGATGACATTATTGTCTTTCTAAGAAGGTAGCCAGGCCTGGCAGTGCATTCCTGTAACTGCAGTTCTTGGAAGGTAGAGGCAGAAGAATCAGGAGCTCAAGCCAGCCTGGGCTACACATAGCAAGCTCCTGCCTCTGAAAGGCCGGTGGCTAGGCTGCTGGGGCCTCTCCTGGCTGGTTTTTCAGTGCAGGCTGGCTCTTGTCTACCTGCAGCAAAACCCGTGTACATCTGCACAGGTTTTGATCTTAATGGCATGTCTGTGGATCTCTCTTAAGTGTCTTGGTGGTTGACTGTAATGGAACTATGTCACCCAAGGGATGTACAGAGACGGTCCCTTAGTCCTGGGGCTGCAGTGGCTGACAGGAATGCTGTTCTCCTGGAGGCCTTTTTGCATTTTACAGTTTAGTCAATTGTGGAGAGCCGGAGGAAGGGCTTTAAGGTCTGGACTCTCGCAGTCTTTCCCCAAGACCAGAGCATTGATTTGTTGGGTTTGCATCAAGCCTGAGTAGAGGTAAGTGGGAAAAACACAGCCAGATGCAGCCAGTAAAAGGGCCTCCAGCCTGAGGCCATGAAGAACCCACATCCCTCCCAGGGCCTCTCCCTGCAGCTCAGTCTGGGGTTGCCAGAGCTCCCTAAGAGGAAGGACAGTCCCTGCTCTAGAGAGATCTGCCCCAGGGCACCTTGGCTACCCAGACCCAGCCTCTGCCAGGAAAAGCTGCCTCTCTCTGGATAACTCAGAAGCTTTTATTGCTCAGCTTGTCTGTTCAGGATGAAGGAGCCCGCCAAACTTCTTGTACCTGCAGACTTTCTCCACTGCCCAGAGGTCATGAAGACCGGTACACCTGTCCCAGGGACACCACCCGCTCACACCCAACCTTGAAGTCAAACTTACAGGAACTCTCCGACACGCCTGCCCACAAGGCCGACCCCAGCTGCTACAGCATCCCAGCTTTCTTCGTTTCTAAGTCTGACTGGAGTTCCTCTTTCCAGCTGTGACTCAGGACCTTGTAGAGATGTATAGACACTGTGGGTCATCAAAGACTCTGTGGATGTGCAGTTACTATATGTTTACAATTGGAACTTTTTTTCTTTCTTTCCTTTTTTTGAGACAGGATTTCTCTGTGTAGTCCTGGCTATCCTGGAACTCATGCTATAGACCAGGCTGGCTTCAGAGATTCTCCTGCCTCTACCTCCCAAGTGCTGGGATTAAAGGTATGTGCCATCATTACAATTGGAAATATTAAAGATGTATCCGATTGTCTGAAAAGAGGGAGAGGTCTAAGGATATACACACACACACACAAAATGCATGAACCTTATTTTATTTTTTTCGAGACAGGGTTTCTCTGTGTACCCTTGGTTGTCCTAGACTTGCTTTGTGGACCAGGCTGGCCTCAAACTCACAGAGATCCACATACCTCCACCTACCAGAATGCTGGGATTACAGGTGTGTGCCACCAGGCCCAGCAAAATGCATGAATATTGAAACACATTTTAAAATAAAACAAGATAGATGGGAAAAGATGTCACTATATTTTAATTTCAAAAAGATAGGTGCGAGGCAGTGGTGGTACATACCTACAATCCCAGCACTAGGGAGGCAGAGATAGGTGGATCTCAGAGTTCTAGGCCAGCCTGGTCTACAAGTGAGTCCCAGGACAGGCAGGGCTACACAAAGGCACCTAAATAAATAAATAAATAGAATAAAAATAGGGGTCTGGAGAGCTGGCTAAGTGGTTAAGAGCACTGACTGTTCTTCCAGAGGACCTGGGTTCAGTTCCTAGTACCCACATGGCAGCTCACAACTGTCTGTAACTCCAAGATCTGATACCCTCACACAGACATACATGCAGGCAAAGCACCAATATACATAAATTAAAAAATAATACATTTTTAAAAATTAAAAAACAGTAAAAAAAAATAAAAAGAACATAGGCTAGTATATTTAGCTCAGGGGCAGAACACTCGTTTAGCACATATTAGGCTCCAGGTTCTATTTTTAGTCCTGTGAAAATCAGTCTCTCTTTGTATGTGAAAATACACAACAATAAATATAATATTTATGTCCCTAACTAAGCAAATAATGCATACATAGATTACAAAACTATAAAATTTTAAAAAAGCATATGGTTCTCATCAGAGTGGGGGAGGTATTTCTCTGTGTAGGGGATTACAGTTAGGAAGAATGCCAGCAAGTATGCATTTTCTGCCTTGAATAATGCATTCTATATTTATTGATTCTTTGTAATTTATATTTTATGTATTTTTCTGTATGCCTGATATATTTAATAATTAAAAGTTTTATTTCTGTATGTTTACCTTCTCTCTATAGACAGATAGATAGATGAATGGATGGGTGAGTGGGTGGATGGATGGGTGGGTGGATGGATGGATGGATGGGTGGGTGGCTGGGTGGGTGGGTGGATGGATGGCTGGCTGCCTGGCTGCCTGGCTGCCTGGCTGCCTGGCTGGTTGGGTGGATGGATGGATGGATGGATGGATGGATGGGTGAGTGGCTGGCTGGCTGGCTGGGTGGGTGGATGGATGGATGGATGGGTGGGTGGGTGGATGGCTGGGTGGATGGCTGGGTGGATGGCTGGGTGGATGGCTGGGTGGGTGGGTGGATGGCTGGGTGGATGGATGGGTGGATGGCTGGTTGGGTGGATGGATGGATGGATGGATGGATGAATGATGGGTGGCTGGATGGGTGGGTGGATGGATGGATGGGTGAGTGGCTGGATGGGTAGGTAGGTGGATGGATGGATAGGTGGGTGGGTGAATGGATGGATGGATGATGGGTGGGTGGCTGGCTGGCTGGCTGGCTGGATAGGTGGGTGGATGGATGGATGGCTGGGTGGGTGGGTGGGTGGATGGATGGATGGATGGGTGGGTGGGTGGATGGATGGATGGATGGATGGGTGGGTGGGTGGATGGATGGATGGCTGGGTGGGTGGGTGGATGGATGGATGGATGGGTGGGTGGGTGGATGGACGGATGGGTGAGTGGCTGGCTGGCTGGCTGGGTGGGTGGATGGACGGATGGGTGAGTGGCTGGATAGGTAGGTGGATGGATGGATGGATGGATGGATGGATGATGGGTGGCTGGATGGGTGGCTGGATGGCTGGATGGATGGCTGTTTGTACTGCCTGAGACTGAACTGAGGGCCTTGCACATGTTCAGCAAGCATCCTACTACTGAGTTGCACCCCTAGTCCTAATGACACTTCCTTTTCTTTTTTTTTTTTTTTGTATTTTTAAATTTTTATTTATTACAGTTTATTTACTTTGTATCCCCCTAAGAGAGAGGGGAGGTACAGAGAGGAAGAAGAGAGGCTTCCCTGACCGGGAATTGAACCCCGGGTGGCGGGTGGCGGTGAGAGTGCCAAATCCTAACCACTAGACCACCAGGGAGCGTCTGTCTTTTCCTTTTCTTTTCTCTTGTGTTTTCTTGGTTTGAGACTGAGTTTCATGTGGACTAGTTTTATGTAGCTAAGGCTCTTTTGACCTTCTGTTCCTCTTGCCTTCATCTCCTAAGTTAAGGTTACAGACATACAGTACGATGCCCAGCTCCTCTGGCACTTTTAAAAGAGATACTCTTGGGGCTGGAGAAATGGCTCAGAGGTCACTGCTTGTTCTTCCAGATGGTCCTGAGTGCAATTTCCAGCAACCACATGGTGGCTCACAACCGTCTACAGTGAGATCTGGCGCCCTCTTCTGGTGTTTAGGTGTACATGTAAGCAAAGCATTGTATGCATAATAAAATAAATAAAATAAACCTTTAAAAAAGAGAGAGAGAGATACTCTTACTCTGGTACAAAGGAAACCTGTTCCTAGCAACTATATTTTTGAAGTTTTGGAAGCAATATGAAAGAAAAAAGTATAACTGATATGCAATAAATGTACATATTTACATCTATTATTTGGTGAATTGATAGAAGTTTAACATACAGCTTTTCAGCATATGGTAATTGTATAAAATAATGGGTTTCATTATGACATCTCAAGTGATTCATTATATTATTTATTTTGTGTTGTGGTATATTAATATTTACTATTGATTTATCTTTTAGTTAAGTAGTGGTTATTCCTAAACCAGCTGTATACCCAAATCACCACACAAAGACCAGGATTTATTTAATTAACCTAGAGCACAATGCTGGGCAATAGTCATTCCATCCTAAACCTCCAAGACCACATAGCTTCCTACCATTCAGATTTCAGCCATTATACTTGCCATTAGTCATATCTTAGGTCCGGTCCATCTCTCCATGTGGTTCCAAGTTTTGTTCTGCCAATCTCTGCTCCTCCCTCTCTTCCTCTTTGTCCCCTTCCTCCCCCCAGACCAGGATGTCCCACCCTATCTTCTCCATTGCACAGCACTGGGACTGTTTGTTTAATTGACAATACAGAGAACAAATGGTGGCATGTTTACACAAACTTGAGACAGGTGATGCTTAGAATAAGCATCACACTACAGTGTCTGGATTGAGAGCAGATAGTGGGGTAGAGAAATCAGCACTTGAATGAACAAGGGTAAATTGTGTACCTTCCAAAAGAACACACTAACAATTTTATAAGCATATATATGTGGTCATGTGCATGTCTGTGTGTGTGGAGGTCACAGAACAGCTAATGAGGTCTTTGCTCTCTATTCACCATGTGAGTCACAGGAACTAAACCTAAGTCTTCAGGCTGCTGCAAATACATTACCTGCTAAGCCATCTCACAGGGCGAGGTTCTGTGGTGGCCTTCTTATACATGAACATAACGTACCTTGAACACATGTAGCCCCCGTACCCTCATTAGTCCCCTTCTCCTTTGCCTGTTTTTCTTCATTCCTGGGGATATGTGAACAAATGTCTACTCATCCCAGTTAGGGAACTCACAACAGAACAAAGTGTAGATATACCACCAATGAGTGAATCAGTGAGTTTTATGGGGGTTATTTGCAGGAGTATGGCTAAGGGATAATTTAGAGGAGCAGAAATAACTCACAGCCATGCATAGCTAAAGCCAACCCCAGCATGGGTGACAGCTCGTGAAAGCTGGAAACATGGGGCTGCTCACTGCACAGCCTGTTCTTTCCAGGTAGCTCAGATGGTCTGAGCCTCTTCTAAACAACTTAGCTTGTGTGGTAATGTCTCTCAAACCTTACAGTTTCAGGGACTTCCTATAGCTATGGGATTGTTTGAAGAGTTTCCCTGCAGGGTGGAATGCTTCACCTCCACTTGAACGTCCAGATGATGTTTGATTTTTTTTTTTTTCTTTTTAAAGATTTGTTTACTTACTTCAGGTATATGAGCACTCTATCTGCATGTGCACCTGCATGCCAAAAGGGGGCATCAGATCACATTATGGTCTTGAGCCACCATGTGGATGCTGGGTATTGAACGCAGGACCTCTGGAAGAGCAGACAGTGCTCTTAACCTCTGAGCCATCTCTCCAGCCCTGCATTTTTTTTGTTGTTGTTGTTTTCCAAGACAGGGTTTCTCTGTGTAGTCCTGGCTCTCCTGGAACTTGCTCTGTAGGACGGAGTTTATACAGACAGTCCACAATAGCAGGGACAGATTGGAAGTAGGCGGCAGGCACGATGGCGAGAACTGTGACGCTGAGAGCTCAGATCTCAAACCCCAGGCACGAAGCAGAGAGTGAGCTGGAAATGGCACAAGGCAATCAATCTCGGAGCCAGACCTCAGCGACAGACTTCCAGCAGCAAGGCTGTACAGCACCTAAACCTCCCGAAACAGCGCCCCCTGGAAACCAAGTGTTCAAAGACCGTGGGAAGCATTTTTCATTCAATCACAAAAGCACCTTACCCCAAATGACCAGTCTCAGGAAAAAAAAAAGAAAAAAAGAAAATTTTTGACAACTGGGTGGTAGAGGCAGGAGGAAGAGACAGGAGGATCTCTGTGTTCAAGGCCAGCCTCGTCTTCTACAGAGGAGTGAGTTGTTGTGGAAAACTGGTTATTATTATCTACTATTAATACATATAATTACTGTGGCGGTCTCCGTTTATCTGCTACCATATCAATGAAAGACACAGACACCTGATAAATTTTTTATTTCACCTGGGGCTTGGCAGATTTTAACCCCCTAAACTACCTCATTATCTCCCAGTCCCACATCCCATGCCATTTGCTCCAATAATCTGGACTACTTCCCATCCAAAATAATATAAATACTTGCGCATGCTTTCCATCTGGGCATCTTCTCTCCGGCCACACCGATCCTCGGAGCAGGCTCCTTCTGGCCACGTTAAGCCATGGCCGCCTGCTTTCTTCTTTGCTCCCATACCTGTCTCTCCTCTCTGTTTTCTTTGATCCCTCTGTCCTTCAAGCCCAAGCAAGAACTTTGGCTCTGCCTACCTTGTTTCTGCCCTGCTCAGGTGTGTAGGTATTTATTCATCCTATCAGGGAAAATTTGGAGGCAGGGGATTACAAACGTCATTTTTGTGTACATGAGTGTCTGCCTGTGAAAGACAGCAAGCAGACCTCAGGGGGCAAAATAATTAACAATCAAGTATGAGGCACCAGACCATGCTGTAGCAGGGAGTTCTAGAACAGGCAGGGCTACACAGAGAAACCCTATTTCTGGGGCGGGGGTTGGGAGGGAAAGAAAACATTTGACCTAACAAGATAATAAGTGGTCCAGCTATATACTTAAAGATGAATGACTCCACATGAGTGGTCCGTGAGATAAAATGCAGTCACTTCTCTCCACTGATACAAAAGGATCTATTTCCTCTCAGGGCTGTGATGCTCTTTCTCCGGGAGTTCTTCCACTGTCTTCCTGTGTGCTGTGTATATTTATATCAAAATGTATATATCTCTCACATGAGGCCTGTCTGCCAGAGCAGATATCTGCGGGCCACCCTTAGGGGCAGATCTTCACCCAGCACCAAAGACATCAAGAAGATTCTAGACTGTGTGGGCACTGAGGTGGACAATGCCCGGCTCAACAAGGTCATCCGTGAGCCGAATAGGAAAAACACAGAGGATGCCATTGCCCAGGGTGTCGCCAAGCTTGCCAGAGTGTGTGCCGGCTGGAGGGGCTGTGGCTGTTTCTGTTGGTCCTGGCACTGCAGTCCCTGCAGCTGGTTCTGCCTCGGCTGCAACAGAGAAGGAGCCTGAGGAGTAAGATGGTTACGTGGGATTTGCTTGTTTGATTAAATTCCTGCTCCCCTGCAAATAAAGCCTTTTTATGTATCTTGGCGAAAAGAAAACTTATATGTCTCTTTAACTCCGCTCCTTGGGCTCATTCCTGCTGCAACACTTATCAAACATGAAAAACACGAGAAGCTGATGCCATAATGACTGTTCTACAATTGGCTGCTTTACAAAGGAGTCCCATATCTTTGCTTTGTAAGTTGAGAATATAATTATGCATTTCTACACATTTTATAAATTCAATTTATGCAGATTTTGAAACATTGTATGTTTCTGTGGAAACTGTATAAATATCCAGAAATTTATTCGGGCAAATTTGCGAAGGTTGTGTATACTTTAAATCCAAGTCGCTTAGTTTTTAAGTGAGAGAAAAATATTGTTTATTTCGTGTTTTGCTTCCATAGCATAATATAAACTGTCTTGGCGACAAGCATTAATAATAAAATGTTCTAACAACCGCTGACATGCTGGTACTTTTCTGTGACAGAAAAGGCTGGTCATGTAGCCACTCTAAGGAGACCCTTGTGCCCTGCCATTAGTTACCAGATTATTGAAACAATGGGCTCCAAGAAATTGGAATTTCCATGGAAATCGAGGGCTGCAGAAGGCAAAGATGAAGCCTCGTGCCAGCCAATGGAGGAACCGCCTCCCAGGAACAGATTTCAGACAGCTCTGACAATCAGTGGTGGGCAGGCCTACACATTAACCAGCCTGCTTAATTATGCGTCCCTCTTCCCAGCAATTCAACCCAAACCTGATGTCAGGACCCTAAAAATGGAACAGGCATATGACTGGACCTCTTTATTCTTCTACCCAATGTGGCCACGTTAAATCAGCCTCCTTTCTTTTAATCTTCACTTTCTTTAATTCCTCTCTTTAACTGTCCCATTGAGGAAGGGAGGCAGAGCCTAGCATGTGAGAACAGCCAGGGCCCATGTTCTAACCCTATCAGCTCTGATAACAATAACATCACAATCTATGTTAGCCAGCAACTAAACATTTGTTAAAGCTATTCCATGTGCAACGCTGGGGAAGCTGAACACAGAATCGGTTTTAAAAAATTATTGTGTATGTATGGATACTTTTTCTGTCTATGTCTGACTGTTCATCACGTGTGCATTTGATGCCTGTGGAGACCAGAATTGGGTGTCAGGGTGTCAGGCCACCTGAAACCATCTATAACTAGAGTTATAGATGGTTCTGAGCAGCCATATAGTTCCAGGAATGCTCACTGGGTCCTCTGGCCAGTGCTCTTAATTGCGGAACCATCTCTCCAGTCCTTTTGTTTGTTTGTTTGTTTGTTTGTTTGTTTGTTTTGAGCCAGGGCCTCACCATGTAACTCTGTCTGGCCTGGAATTTGCTCTGCAGACCTGGCCGGCTAGCCTCAAACTCACAGAGATATACTTGCCTTTGCTTCTCAAGTGTTGGGATTAAAGGTGTGCTCTGCCATCCCTGGCTTAAATATAAGATCTTAAAAAGTACCGCAAGCAGAGATGAGTTCACAGAAGCATAGGCTAATTTATATACAGAAATGCTAGATTCCAAGTATGATAAACTACTGTACATTAAGCCAAAGAGAATAACATTTTAAGAAGCTTTGGGTGTGCCGGTGTGGTTTTTAATCCCAGCACTCAGGAGGCAGAGGCAGGCTGATCTCTGTGAGTTGGAGGCCAGCCTGGTCTACAGAGAAAGCTCCAGGACAGCAGGGGCTGCAGAAAGAAACCCTTCTCAAACAAAGCAAAACAACAGAAGAAGGAAGAGGAGGAGGAGGAAAAAAAGAAAAAGCTTAGGGTGAAAAATACCTAGTAAAACCTATTTTTTAAAAAAATGCCTTTAGGTAAAGATTGAATTAGAAGGGCAGTCTTCATAGCTATTGCGCTCTTTTGAGAGAAAGCCTCAATATGTAGATCAGGTTGCTCCGGTACTGGCTATCCTTCTGCCTCAGTGTCCCAGCTTCTGGGGTGACTGGTCATGCTTGCTCTTAAGTCTCCAGTGTTGGGCTCTGGTGTTAGAGTCCTCACCTTGTGTGCGTGACCACCCCTTGGGTTCCACCATCAGCACCACACTAAGTGGCACAGTGGCACAAGACTATAAACCAGCATTTGAAAGATGGAGCAGAGCAACAGTAGTTCAAGGTCAACCTCTGGTACCTCGAACCTGGTCCTAAAGACCTGGCCCTGGCCCGGGATAGAGACTTTATCTCAAAGTAACAAACCAACAAATGACATCGTCAATGCTTTAAATGCTTCCAGTAGAACTGAGGTTAAAACTGGAGTTCCTCATATAACCTGCCATTTGGAAAACAAACAAACAAACAAACCATCAGAGCAGAAGTCAGTTAGGTTATTTGTCTTGAAATACTGGGGCCTGAAGCTGAGGCCTTTGAAGTGCCAAGCAGGTGTTCTGATAATGAGTGACATGCCCAGCCCTAATACTAATACTTTGGTTTTTAATTTTGGAGACAGAGTCTCTTTTGTATTGTTGGGAAGCTGGCAGGCATTAGCAGTTCTGGATGCCATTAAGGATGTACCCTTCCTTCGTGCTCAGCTTTGAACCCCGCCTCTTATTTCACTGTCAGCACTAGTACCTTGCCTAATCTCGGTTGTCAGCTTGACTACATCTGGAATCAACTAAACCTCAAGCAGCTGGGCACATCTGTGAGGGATTTTTCTTGGTTGGACTGTTTGAGATCAGAAGACCCTCCCCCCCCCCTAAATCTGGGCCACACTTTCTGGTGGCAGCCGGCGTAACAGGACACGAACGAAGGAAGCTTTAGCTTTTCATGGTAAGTCACCTGTCCTGTTGCTGAAGCCTCGCTTCCCTGGTATTAGAACCAGCTTCAGAATGCCAAGGGAGACTGAACACCAGCAGTGCTCTAAGACTGCCAGGGACTCTGGCACCGATTGGAACTGCTGACGTTCAGTCTCAAGGACTGGATAATACTGGATTCTTGCCCTTTCCCACAGAAGACAGTCACTGTTGGACTGGACTACAGGGCGTGTAAGGCACTTTAATAGAGCCCCTTTAGACATCTATTCAGTCACTTCTGTTTCTTGGGAGGGCCCTGACTGACACATACAGAAAGGAAGGCTCCATTTTACCTCTTCTTAAGATTTAAAACAGGGCCAGACTTGGTAGGGCAGCCCACACCTTCAATCCCAGGTTCCAGAGGCAGAGGCTAGTGTTCTGGGACAACCAGGGCTATGAGACTCTGTCTCAGAAACAAACAAGCAGGCAGGTGTGGTGGCACATGCCTTCAGTTCCAAAACTCGGGAGGCAGAGGCAGACAGATCTCTATGAATCTGGGGCCAGCCTGGGCCACGTAGGCGTTCCAGGACAGCTTAAACTGCACAGTTAGACCCTGCCTTAAGATGCCTCTAAGTCAAACTCCTGGAGAGTCAACATTGTCTTCTCATCTTCTGCTGCTCCCTGCACACCCACAGGGCCATGTGCGCATATTACACACTTCCAAAAATCTATTAAACCAGGGAAAGATGAAGGTGTCTGGGCTTTGTTTAGGCCCACGAAGGGAAAGCTGCTTCCTCCTGGTCAAAAGAATAAAATCTCAATTCTACCTCTGGCTGTTGTCTCCTTTCAGAGTTAATCCAGCCAGCCCCGTGAATCACCTCGCCAGGAGGCTGCCCCTCCAGAAAACTGATTCATTCACCTGAAGACACACTACGCAGGTAATATGTTTATACCTCCAAGAAGCCTGATGCAGTTGTTTATAGAACTTGACTACCTCGGGATGTAGTTTGTTTATGTTTTTTTGTTTGTGGGGAGGGAGCCAGGCAGAGTCAGAGGACAATTCGTGGGAGTTGGTTTTCTCCTACCATGTGGGTTCCAGGAACCAAACTCAGGTCACCAGGCTCAATGGCAAAAGTCTTTAGTGCCTTTACCCACGGAGCCGCCTCACTGGCTCCTGAATCCATCTTAAAATTCTTTCACTCGTAAGACTAAAAACCCACAAAAGGAAACCCTGCTTTCCCCAGTCACTCTAACTTTCCTGGGGCTGCATACAGAAACAGCTCTTCGCCCCAGAGAGAGAGAGAGAGAGCACACAGAGACAAGAGAAAGAATTCCAACCAGCCTGGTAAACCAATCAATTTCCTGGTAGTCCTTTCCGGAGGCTTGGTGACTCACAACTAGCTACACTGCCAAGAAATTCCATTCCCAGCCAGCCGTCTCGCAGATGCCACAGCACCCTCAAGATATACTTCATTTGCCACACAAGTATGCACACCAAGAAGGCAGGCGGGAGGGGTTCTGGAACCTCAGGTGAAGGTCTCAACAAGGAACTGAGCCTCATTACCACCCTAGACTAAACTATTGGCCATGCTTATTATCAATATTGTCAGGGTCGGATAGAGACAGTATCACACAGCCCTTTGCAGCAGCCTGAGGAATTGCTTTTAGAGACCTCAGCTCGGGTAAAAACGGGATCCGTGTCTGCACCACAGAGAGGAATTTCAGGACAAGCAGGTACGGAGCAGGGTTGAGTTTATTTAGGAGACTTCAACAGTGATTTAAGTGTGGGGGTTATGAAAATGAGAAGAACTCAGTTATGAGTGTGGGCTTTCCAAGTTAGGTGTGGGAACCAGACATAGATGTGCACAGACATTTATAAAATAATCTATATATTTTTTCTTTTTGAGAAAAGAGGGTTTCTCTGTGTAGCCTTGGAACTCACTTTGTAGACCAGGCTGGCTTCAGACTACCTAGAGCTGCCTGCCTCTGCCTCCTGAAGGCTGGGATTAAAGGCCTGAGCCACTGTTTGCCCAGAGTCTAAAAATAATTTTAAGTCATCTGATAGAAATGCAAATGGAGTCTCCATTGATAAGATAACCCAAACTAAGCTGCACGGGAGATGATGGAGATGCAAAGGTGGCTGTTGAGTGCTACAGGTAGGAGAACTGAGCTGAAATGTGCTTGCAAAGAGGAAAGGGTGAGAGCAGGTGCAGAGCAGGAACAGTCAAGAGAAATGGAGGGCAGATCCAGACGGGTGAACAGGCAATGGGGAGACAGCGTTTGGCTAGACCCCATCACCTGCAAGGTACTAGGCTGAGCTGGAGCCCTGGGGACCGTCAAGAATTCCCTGCCTGTTGGTTTTTGATGCCCAGACCAAATAGCTAGGTGACAGGTCAACAGGGATGGGGCCATCTCCATTGTAGTGCTGGGTAGCCTCTTTATGAGGTCCGGGTGTGTCTGTTAAGTTCTTAAGCCTGGTTTCCCTGCTATGATTTTAATGTGCCCATATGTCCTCAAATCTCAGTCCATCCTGATAAATCCAGAGTGTCACTCTCGTTCGGGAATAAGTCATTATCAGCAGTCTGTGCTGCATGGCTGATGCCAGACGCTGCTCATGAACACACTCATCCTCCATCCTCAAAATGGAGTCAAAAGCTGCTTGTAAAATGGAGTCTCTCAGAGCAAGGCAAAAGCTGGGAAACCACAGTTTAATACAATACAGATTAACTTGGGGTGTGGCACAGGCGAATCTCTACAGTCACCCCGGCTGTAGGGCAGTTAAGATGTGTTTTATTGTGAGCAAAATTACATAGTCTTGTTTGTGGGACTCTCAGAAAGCTCTTGCTTTTTAATTGGAAAAGTAATAAATTCACATATCAAAGTCACACACACTTAAGCCCTAAGCATGGTTTGTTTCTGTTTTAACATGCTTATTTGAAATTACCTCTATAAAAGGGGAATCTTTGCTCAGTCAACCTTAACAGCAAATGTTAGCTGCAAGTCACGACATTTAGCTGATGAGAGGCTGAGTTGATGGGCTCCTTCCCCTCTTTAAGCACCCTTAAAACTTCCTACCTTTCTGTCTGTTGTTTTGGCCTCATCTGTGAGGCACGCTCCGGCTGTTAGACTTTTTGATAGGAAAGTTCCTGGTAAACGCTCACCGTCCAGACACTGGTTTGCTCTGTGTTCTTGGTGCCAATTTGTGAAGAAAGTATGTTTGAAATGCCTATCACTTGGAAGACTCAGCCATTTACTGACCACTTTCAGAATCTAAAGTCTCATTAAAGATCCATTTTCCTGATTGGGGGTGAGGATGGGGGTGGCACATGCCTTTGATCCTAGCACCAGGAACGCAGAGAGAGGCAGGTGGATCTCTCAGTTCTAGGCCAGCCTGGTCTACAGAGCATGTTCCGGGACAGCCAGAGCTACCCTAGGCTCCTATACAATTTAAATAAATAAATTCTACCTATTCCAAAAGGGAGGAACTAGGGCATAAAAATAATCAAAGAATCAAAGTGTAACTGGTATTTGCTGCTTTGTGGGTTCCATTCTCTCTTCTACCCTTCTCCACTCCTTCCCTTTCAACCCTGTAATACCAGATAGGAGGGAAAAAAGGATAGAGGGGGAAGGGGGCGAAGTTATCTGCTGATCAGGGGTATCTAGTTCTTAGGGCAAGTTTGATCTTCGCCATCAAGATATCTAGTTTCCCATTTCTTTGCACATAGCTACTTGACAAACGGCAACCAGCAGCCTCCAACTAGCAACCAGGAACACACCTACCGGAGCTCTAGCATTTATATAGCCTCTGAAAAGTCTTCAGAATTCCAAATGTCACATGCTTGAAGAAAAAAATCTGCAGCTGGCAAAACCACACCTCTGCCAAAGCACAGAGCAAATCACAGTCGGCTGCTGCAAGGCAGCTCTATGTCCCACAGCTGGGATTAAAACGAAAACATACTCCCATAACATTTCCGTGGGGTTTTCTTGGTTTATTATTATTATTATTATTATTCACTTTACATCCTGGTTGTAGCCCCATCCCTCCTCCCCTCCATGTTCTCCCCTTTATTCCTCCCTCTCTCCTTCCCCCCTTCCCTTTCCTCCCATTCCTGTCTACCCCAGCTCATCAACTTGTATCAGGACTGTCCTCTCTCCCTGTGGCTTGGGCAAGGCAGTCCCGCATGGGCAAGTGACAAAAATCTGGCAAGTGCGTCCAAGTCAGATGCATGGAAGTCCCCACTTCCCTTACTTGAGGACCCACATGAGGCCTAAGCTGCCCATCTGCTACATCTTTGTAGGGTTCTAGGTCCAGTCCATGCATGGTCCCTGGTTGATGCTTTAGCCTCAGCAAGCTCCTCTGGGCCCTGGTTAGTTGGCCATCTTGTGGAGCTCCTGTCACCTCCAGGTCCTCCAGAGGATAACTCTGACAGGCTCCTGTCTGCAAGCTTAGCAGAGCACCATTCATAGTGTCAGGTGTTGGCATTCTCCAACAGGGTGGGTCTTTGGTTAGGCCAGGAACTGTTTGGGCATTCCCTCAATCTCTGCTCTATCTTCTCTAACTTCATCCTTATATGTCTTGTAGGCAGGGTAAATTTTGGGTTACAGTTTATGTGGGTGGGTTCTCCCTCCCTCTACTCGGAGACTAGTCTAGGTATAGGATGTCTTCTTCAGTCTGTGTGGCCTCTGCTACTAGGAGTCTCTGCTTGAGTTTCCCTCATATCCTCTCAGAGGCCTACCCTGACTTAGGTCTCCAGCTTGTCACAATTTACACAGTTCTCACTATATGAAAGTAAGACCAAAATTCAGCAGCGTGATCTAGCTTTTGAGCTCAGGGTTCAAATCTGGAGCTCATGCTTCGCGTCATCCTCATGTGCTAAGGCTCGGGCAGTCCCTGCTCCCTGTTTCTGTCACTGCAGCAAGCACAGCTTGCCTCATAGGCTTGGGACAGCTTAACTCCACACCTACCATCGTTCTTTGAGGACATGCCAGGCTCCTGGCACCTCCAATGTCCACATTCAGCAGCGGCTTCTCCTGGGCTCTCCACAGGGCCTTGGATCCCTCGGCATGGTACCAAGCCTCCGCTGCTCTCCATGACCCTTCAAACCTTCACCACCAGAACCACCTGGGTGACTCTCACATGCTGTTTGCCAAGTTCTTCTGAGAGCTAGATAGGCAATCTGCTTCCCCCCACCCCCCCACACACACACCAGTTCTGTGATCTGACCCACCCTGCGGAAATAATTTCCTATCGTCCCAATGAAACTCGCCCAATTTCACCTCAGCACCCGATTTCTTATTAACGATTGCCGATTCTTCAGCTTCCCGCTGCTCAGTGAACACAGCTTCTCGCCGGAATATTGAACAAATGGTCTCTACCCTGCTTCTGATAGAATTCTTGCTCCCTGTTGAAACCTCACAACTAAGCATCCACATTTCCCTTAGCCTTGTATCTTCTACGCTCCCTGAAGCATGGTCCAAAAGCTCTTCTCACGCTGCTTTGTTGGGGGAATGGTCTAGTGTACTATGTATTCCGATGCTGATTTCTGGGCCCTAGATCTGTTTGCAGTCTGACATGGGTGCAGTCATTTTTTCTTTTTGTTTTGTTTTGAGACAGGGTTTCTGTGTGTAGCCTGGGCTGTTCTGGACTCGCTTTGTAGACCAGGCTAGCCTCGAACTCAGAGAGGGCATTGTTGTTTATATGAAGAACCTCCTGTCTTAATGTTTTGTAAAAAAAATTGTTCTCTGTCATCTCTGATTGGTTAATGAAGCTGATCAGCCAAGAAGAAGAAAGAGGGAGGTCATCATGAAGAGTTGCCATGAGGACAGACAGGCGGAGCAGCAACCAAGGCGAGGCTAAGATGGTAAGTAGCACGGGGCACAGGGCTGGGAAGCAGCCAAGACAGTACAGATGGGTTAGAACAGATCAATATCTGCCCAGCTGTAGTGCTCTAAAGCTTATCAATAAATGTAATAGGTCTCTGTGTCATTATTTGGGAGCTAGAATGGGTAATAGAAAAAAATCTATTAAAGTAATTTTACAGCACTTAATGCTTTCTAACAGTTCCAAACCCTTCCACAATCCTGCAATAAAGTATTTCAAAGGCACCAGGCGGTGGTGGCTCAAGCCTTTAATCCCAGCACTCAGAAGGCAGAGGCAGGCATTATCTCTGTAAATTTGAAGCCAGCCTGGTCTACAGAGAGAGTTCCACGACTAGGGCTACTCAGAGAAACCCTGTTTTACAAACAAACACAAAAACACCTAATCCAACCCCTGCTCGGATGTAGCCCATGGCAGCTCAGTATCCAAGTGGGTTCCCTAGTTAGGGGAGCAGGGACTGTCTCTGACATGAGCTCAACAGCTGGCTTTTTTACACCCCCCCCTCCAAGGAGGAGCAGCCTTGCCAGGCCACAGAGGAGGACATTGCAGCCAGTCCTGAAGAGACCTGATAAGCTAGGATCAGATGGAAGGGGAGGAAGACCTCCCCCATCAGTGGACTTAGAGAGGGGCAGGGAGGAAAAGAGGGAGGGAGGGGGCTACAGCTGGGAGACAAAGTAAAAAAAAAAACTGTAACCAATATAAAAATAAAATAAAATTTAATTAAAAAGAAAAAAAAAACAAACAAAACAAAAACATCCAGTCCAAAGGCATGAAAAGCTACAGTCTGTCATAGCAACACCCCACTTTAATATCAAGTTTTAGCCCTGTTTTCTTTCTATTGCGGTGGTAAATACTCTGACCAAAGCAGTTTCGGGGAGGAAAGGGTCTGTTTGGCGTATATCGCCTAGTCATTGCCAACCACTGAGGGAGGACAGGGCAGAAATCACGGAGGATGCTGGTTACCGCCTCATTCTCAGGCACCTGCTTGGTGAGCTTTCTTACCCAGCCTCTGTCCAGGGAATGGTGCTGCCCACTGTGGATTGGCCCACTTATATTAACAATCAAGAGACTCCTTGACAGATGCGCCCACAAGGCAATCTGATCCTGGAGGTCCCTCCCTCGAGAATCCTTTCTCAGGTTACTCTAGGCTACGTTGAGTTGACAGTTACAGCCAAATAGGACAAAAATGTATGCAAAAAGGCATTCGAAGGCTACAGACAGGTGTTACTGTTCTGATGTCTAACAGAACAGGCAGACATCGGAAAAATAGACTTAACCCAAAACTATCAGTTAAGGGGACAGTCCATTGAGAGGGCGTGAAAATTGTAAACATACGTGCCCTGCGTGCAAGTTTCAGAATTTCATAACACAAAAACTACATCAACCTTGGTGCGGTAATAGTGGGTGACTTCCATACACCGTTCCCACCAAAAATAAACACAAGCACTCGCTTCGGCAGCACATAGACTAAAATTGGAAGGATACAGAGAAGATTAGCATGGCCCCTGTCAAGGATAACACGAAAATTCGTGAAGTGTTCCATAGTTTTCACTGTCAGAACCGTCTGCAGTCACGTTCAGAACATGATCAAGGGTGTTACCCTGGGCTTCCGCTACAAGATGAGGTCTGTGTATGCCCCTTCCCCATCAACATCGTTATCCAGGAGAATGGGTCTTTGGTTGAAATCCGAAATTTCTTGGGTGAAAAAATACATCCGCAGGGTTCGAATGAGGACAGGTGTTGCTTGTTCTGTCTCTCAAGCCCAGAAGGATGAATTAATCCTTGTAGGAAATGATATTGAACTTGTCTCAAATTCAGCGGCCTTGATTCAGCAAGCCACAACAGTTAAAAACAAGGATATCAGGAAATTTTTGGATGGTATCTATGTGTCTGAAAAGGGAACTCTGCAGCAGGCTGATGAATAAGACCTAAGTTAACCCTGCTCCAGAAACAAGATCCTGAATTATAAGTTTGATTTGGGGTGTCTTTTGGAACAATAAAACTTACTGATTTGTGTGTCAAAAAAAAATAAACACAAATATCTGAATTAAATGACATCATGGTTAAAGCATTTTGAAACTTAAACATTAATAGTCCAGACTCAAGGCTTATTTTTAATCAATATACAATGCTTGCAAATAAGTGACATCCATAATTTGCTTGGAGTGTAGATTTATATAAAGTATATAAATTTATATGAAGCTATGTATTAAGACATGAACAAAAATTACAAAGAATTTTATTATTTTATTATTAAATGTTACTTGAAGCTAGGTGGTGATGCACGCCTTTAACCCCAGAGCTCAGGGAGGCAGGGGCAGAAGGATCTCTGTGAGTTCAAAGCCAGCCTGGTTTACAAACTGAGTTCCAGGACAGCCAGGGCTGTTACACAGAGAAACCCTGACTTGAAAAACAAAACAAAACAAACAAAAATTAAATAAAAAAATTAAAGATTAAAATATTTGGGGCTGGGGAGGGGGCTCAGCCGTTGAGAGTACTCGCTGTTCTTCAAGAGGATTGGTTTTAGTTCCTAGCACCATCCTGGGCTGCTCACAGAGGATCTGACGCCCTCTTCTGGCCTTTTCAGGAACTGCACACACTGCACAAACATACCTACAGGCAAAACACTCATACACAGAAAATAAAAATAAGTAAAATCTGGGGCTGGAGAGAGGGCTCAGAGGTTAAAGAGCACTGACTGCTCTTCCAAAAGTCCTGAGTTTAATTCCCAGAAAACACATGGTGTTTTCATGACCATCTATAATCTGATCTGGTGCCCTCTTCTGGTGTGCAGGCACACATGCAGGCAGAACACTGTATGAATAATTAACATATAGTTAATCTTTAAGAATTAATATATAATTAATCTTTAAGAATATAAAGAATAATTAATGATAATTAATCTTTAAAAAAAAAAGAAAAAATATTTATTTTATGTATACAAATGCTGTCTGCTTGCACACCTGCATGCCAGAAGAGGGCATCAGATCACATTATGGATGGTTGTGAGTGACCATGTTGTTTCTGAGAATTGAACTCAGGGCCTGTGGAAGAGCAGGTAGTGCTCTTAACTGCTGAGCTATCTCTCCAGCATGGTGTTTCACATTTTTAATCTCCGTGCTAGGCAGGCAGATCTCTGAAGCCAGCCTGCTCTACAGAGCGAGTTTCAGGACAGCCAGGTATACACAGATAAAACCCTGTCTTCAAAACAAAAACCAAAAAGTCTAAGTGGTTCATGGTTACCAGATGCTGACTGAATGCCTTTTACCTTGGTTTCTTGGGCTCACGGCATCATATGCAGGCACAGCACATCCCAGGAATTTTCACAAGTGTTAGATGTTGGGCTGCTGCTTTACGACCCCAGCTGGCCTCTCTGGGAGATCAGGTCTGCAGCCTGGAAAGTCAGGCCACACCTGCCCTGGCTGCCCTGATCTCTATCTTCTGCAGAGGCAACAGAATTCATAAATGGGCTGGAGAGCCGGCTTAGAAGATAAGAGCACTGAATGCCCTTCCGGAAGACCCCAGTTCAAGTCCCAGCACCTGCATGGCAGCTTACAACTGTCTGTGACGCCAAGATCTGACACCTTCACACAGACAAAACACCAATGCATAGAAATAAAAACTAATTATATTTTAAGAGAATTAATAAACATGCTCTGTTAAGATCTCTGCCTCTCCAGCTCTCACAGTGCCTACCAGAAACTGGCTTTGAGGCCATGGCTGGGCTCCACACCCTGGGAGGGTAGCCAAAAGAGGGCTATTTCCCTCTGTGGCTGGCTTGTTCTCTTCCAGTTCCGTGGCCTTCCTCCTACCCACCACCCCCATGCGACACATGACAGCATCTCTTGTACTCTAAGCTAATACTTTTTTACTGCCGGATCTAAGACGTGTGTGCCGACACCGAGCCTAGGCTGTGGCTGCTTCTCTCTGACACACCACAGGGGCAGCGTCCCCTCTCCCTCCCTGGACTAAGTATGCCCACTCATGTGTGGCAAAATGCACAGGTTACTGGTAACTAGGGAGACTAGCCGGGTACCGCCGTCCACAGTGTTAGGGCCGTTTGTTTTTCTTTCGCCTTTTTACTTATTTTTATCTTATGTGTATGGATGCAGGGTGTGTACCATGCGCACGAAGTGCCTGAAGAGGCTGGAGAAGGGTATGGGAGCCTGTGGAACTGGAGTCACAGATGGTCGTGAGTTGCCGCGTGGATTCTGGGAACGCAGCCCAGGTCTTCTGCAAGAGGGACAAGTGCTTTTAACCACAGAGCCACCTCTTCGGCCTGACATTAGGACTTAACTATACAGAAAAGGCAGATTTATTTATTTATTTATTTATTGCTTTCGTGAAAGGGTGCGTGTGTGTGTGTGTGTGTGTGTGTGTGTGTTACACACTCATTTACGCATGCAGGTGCACACACCCGTGTGCTTGCGTGAAGACTCGCAGAGGAAACCTGCTCTGTCATTGATCATCTTATTCTCTTCACAGCTTGGTCTACAGAGTGAGGTCTTAGACAGCCAGGGCTACACGAAGAAACCCTAGCTAAGAAAAAAAAAAAAAAAAAAAAAGGTCTCCCACCAAACCCGGAGTAAGGCTGGTGGTGAGAAAGCGCCAATCCTTTTTCTGTGAGTTCCACAGTGCTAGAGTTACAGAAATTACAGAAATGAGTATGATTAGACCCACATCCTTACCTGGATTCTGGGCGTTTAAACTTCAGGATTTTATGCTTGTGCAACAGATGCTCATACCGGCTGAACCATCACCCAAACCCAAGATTGATTTTGTGATAGGATCCTTTTGTCTCCACTTCCTGATACTGTACCTCACTTTGCTAGTCTTTCTGGAAATACTGGGGAGCCGGCTGCTGCAGTGTAAATCTTTTGGAAGGTAGGAAGGTATTCTAAAGAGATTTTTCTTCCTCTGCTTGGCTATCAAAATGTTGAAACAGTGGACCTCAGTGCTGGCCAGGTTTATCAATGAGTAGACATGCTTATACACAAGACTGATACCCAAGTTGGATGTTAGCACCCACTGCAAATGGAGAAGACCAGAGGCATAATGGGAGGGACTCTTAGTTATGCACATCTTTGACCTCGACCTAAACCTAAGTAACCTGTCAGGACACCTGAAGATGGACCTCAGGGTGTCTGTAGGAGGCAGGTGGGCACCAGGACTCCTAGTTTCCATCTTCCCAACATAGCCACGCTGACTATATTTCCTTTATCTGCTTTTCAGCATAACTTGTTTCAGTATCCTGTTGAGAACTGGTGGCCATGAGAAAAGACACACATTTTATGTGTATTTTCTCTTGGCCACGAGTCACCAAAATAACAACAGGAATTGTTTGGATCATAGAACACAGCAGCCCTATCAAGGCAGGCATGGATGGACATACCAGTCCTCTCATCACATGAGTGTTGGGATTAGAGATGTTTGAAACCACGACTGCCCCTTCGCGTGTTCCAGAGATTGAACTCAGTTCTCCGGGCTGTGTAATACGTCCTTTTTGCTGCAGGGTATTTGACCCCATTGTGAACCCGAGATCGTGAGCTGTAAAATCCCATTTCTCATTGTGGTATGGCTCAGTCTTTGATCCTAGAGCTTTCCGTTTACTGTGAACAAGTACTTGTGGTGTGGCTCAGCCCTAGCACCCACCTTTAATCCAAGGACTTTCTGTAAACAGGATTAAATAAGGTTAATCCTAGGTCAAGAAAGCAGCTGACAGGAATTAAACAGAAAGGAGGGACTTTTTGTTGAACCCTATTTAAGACAACCTGGAGAAGGGAAAGAGCTTTTTCCTTCTGGGAAGTTGGCTGAGTAAGAAGGTTAGCTGGAAACGGGATAGACATCAGAAGAAGGTGAAAATAGGGAATAGGACAGGAGCCATCACAGAAGACCTCTGAAAGACTCTACCCAGCAGTGTATCAAAGCGGATGCTGAGACTCATAGCCAAACTTTGGGCTTATGAAGGGACTCTTATGAAAGAAGTGGGAGATGAAAGACCTGGAGGGGACAGGAGCTCCACAAGGAGACCAACAGAACCAACAAAACCTGGGCACAGTGGTCTTTTCTGAGACTGATACTCCAACCAAGGACCATGCATGAAGATAACCTAGAACCCATGCACAGATGTAGCCCATGGCAGCTCAGTCGCCAGTGGGTACCCTAATAAGGGGAACAGGGACTGTCTCTGACATTAACTCAGTGGCTAGCTTTTTGACCACCTCCACCTGATCAGGGTGCAGCTTTACCAGGCCACAGAGGAAGACAGTGAAGTCACTCCTGATGAGACCTTATAGGCTAGGGTCAGATGGAAGGGGAGAAGGACCTCCCTTATCAGTGGATGTGGGGAGAGGCATGGAAGGAGATGAGGGAGGAAGGGTGGGATTGGGAGGAGATGAGTGAGAGGGTTACAGCTGGGATACAAAGTGAATAAACTGCAATAAATAAATAAGTCATTAATTAATTAATAGTCAGCTGGGTGCTTTCTCTGCCTCTCTGAGCTGGCAGGTTTTCATGGCAGCATCTGGCTTCCAAGTCATTATTGGTGAAATGGAAAGTCTGGAATTTTCATTCTTTTAAAACAACACCTTTTATTGCTAAGCCATGTTGCCAGGCTTTTGTTTTTCTTTTTTTGCATTACATTTTTACTTATTAGCTCTGTGTGTGTGTGTGTGTGTACCAGGGTATCCATGTGGGTGTCAGGACAGTTTACAGGAGTAAACCTTTTTATTATGTGAGTCTTGGGGCTCAAACTCTGGTCATCACGCTTCCCATCTCATTTCATTTTTCTTTTCCTTTCCCTTTCTTTCCTTCCTTTTCTTCCTTCCTTCCTTCCTTCTTTCCTTTTCCAGATGTTTTTGTTTTCTATGTTATGTGTTTTGCCTGCATGTATCTGTGAACCACATACACGAGGCAGTGTCCAAGAAGGCCAGAAGAGGGCTGTAAAAACCCTGGAATTGAGGTTACAGATGGTTGCTAGCTGCTATTTTGGTGCTGGAAATCCAACTTGTGTGCTCTGGAAGAGCAGTTAGTGCTTTTTACTACGGTGCCATCTCTCCAGTCCCATCCTCCGCTTTTTAAACTGAGTCTCACTATATAGGTCTGGCTAGCCTAGAACTCACTGGCATCAAACTCTCATTGTTTTCCTGCCTCTGCTTTTGTTCTGCCTCCTAAGTGTTCAGATTAAAGGCAAGTGCCACCAATCCTGGCCTTTTTTTTTTTTTTTTTTTTTTTTTTTCTTAATAACCACCCTGGTTCTCCTGGAACTCACTTTGTAGATCAGGATCTTGAACTCACAGAGATCCATCTGCCGCTGTCTCCTGAGTGCCGGCATTAAAGGCAGGCACCACCACTCCGGGCAAAGATTCTTACTACGCAAATGACAAATATGAAATTTGTATTAAGGCTGTGATGCACGTAAAATGTTGGATATGCATATGTTTGCTTTAAGTTTTCTTTTCATGATGAGAAACACTGACACTGAAGATCAGTGTGTCAGATCCAAAGGAAGCTCCAGAGAGCCGTGGGAATGTACCGAAGGGACATCTTGGCTCAGCTCAAGCTGGACCGTAGAGGACTGCTAAAAGCCTACCGCCGACATTGCTCAGGGAACTACGAAGTGGGTTTCTGTCGGACAGGAAAGGCCACTTCCTTTTGTATCTCTAGTTACAAATCAAAGCCTCCTACTCCTGTCAGGCCCTGTTAACATCCTGTCCTTTCTCAGCTCCTCCTCTGCGCTAAATCCAGGCTGCTCCAGTTCACAGGCTTCCCTCCCTCCAGCTCTCCTCTTCCTCATAATGCCAACCGCTTTCCACACCTGCTCCCCTAGCCATGGCCATGTCCAGTCTGTTCCTTTTTCTTGCTCTTCTGGACTTTTCCAGAGTCTCTCTCCCTCTCCCTCCCCCTTTTCTCTCTTCTCCCTCCCCTCTCCCCGCACCAATAATTTAAAACTTTCCTCAAATCATGGAGTGGCCATTTTCTCTGTAAGTTTATTTTGCCTGTCATAGAAAAGGGTCTTTGTCATGGAGGCTTAAAAGAGAGAGAGAGAGAGAGACTAACATCTTGCATTTTTAAAGTTAAGAATGTGTTTTCATTAGATACTCAGAAGTTTTCTGTGCTACTTTCTGCTAAGAAAACTTAAAATATAAATTTTAAATTTTAAAAATTGTACAGGGTATGAGGGCCCTGTACTCATAGAGAATCACTTAGAGAACCAGAAATATTAATCATGCGGGGTGTCTCCTTAACGGAGGCCATAAAAGTCAAGCAGCTGCTTTTCATCCATAAAGCTACGAATAGAGGTGACCTTTTGCTATCTTCAGGGACAGGCCTCGCCCTATTTCCCTAGAATGGTTACCCCAGACTCTTCTCATCCTTAGGGGAGATGTCACAAACACTTTACAGCCTGCTGACCTCTATGCTGTCGGTCAGAGACCATATTAGATTCTAAGCCTTTTAGCTATAGGGCCCGCCCTCACAGTCACACGTACTCTGTGAATGAGTTTCTATGTAGTCACACCTTGAGCTTTATTATGCACCTGGAATTGGAATGACTGTGGGAATTATTGTTGCCTGGAGACTTTTCCAAATTCCGCTGTGTTTAAACATGCCTCCAGTAATCCACTTGGTATTAGACTCTCCAAAGTCTGATCCAGGCTGATGAAGTCAATCTGCACCTGTTCCCCTTCCTGTCTGACACCTGCAGGGACCCCCCCCTTTCAAAAATTAATTTTAGGATTGGCCTGTAAGTAGATATATTCTTCCACGGGTTCTAGGGCTTTTGCCCCACATGTTGTTAATGTAAACATGGGCTAATTCTGCCATTGGGATAACTTCTTGTAAATTTTTTCTTTTAAATAGTGCTATGAGGTTGTATAGTTTAATAACCAATTTTATGTGTACACATATTGTAAAACTATCAAGGAAAGACCAGTATTGTTCACAAATTGTCAGTGTGAGGCTTAGGGTGTCTGTTATGGAATCATTAAACTCAAAATTTACGTTTGCAACAAAATTTTTTTGTAACATAAGCAATGTAATGTTTTTTAACTTTGGCACGTGCAACAGGACGAGGGGGTTATTTGAAATTTGGTTCATTTTAAAAATGTAATTATGTGTGAGTGTGTGCCTGCGAGGGTTAATGTGTGCCACACACCTGTGGGTGCTAGAGGGTGTTGGATCCCCAAGAACTATGGGCGGTTGTGAGCCATCATCTGTGAGTACTGACATGACAAGGCAAGACAGTACCAAGGTTCCTCCATCTTGCATTCCCGCTGAAGCCATTTCAGGATTAACTAGAATTTGATCTCATAGATGGAGAATCACTTGGAAAATTACTCACCTCTATTTTAGGAACCTGAGGTCAAGATGCCCCAGCTAATTTACCCCAGCTTCCGTTAAGCTGCCTGCTTGTAAAGACCTCCTGCTCCAGCTAAACGCCTCCTTTTTTTCTTTTTATGTTTTCCCCTAAGACATAGTTTCTCTGGTCACCATCTTGACTTTGGGATGAAGAGTGTGGAGCCCATAGCTTCACCCCAGCTGCTGCCTAACTCTCCCAGATCCAGAACCCTTTGGGCTTTCTCTGCCTAGGTATGGCCTTGCCAGAGCTAGCCCATTTCCAAACAAAGACCTGGTCTTTCTTCTAATGGGAGCATTAGAGCATTAGATTTCAGAGACACCTGGCCTAGGTGACCCCCCCCTCACTCTCTGTAAGACCCCAGGCAGAGAAGGCTGGGAAAATGGACACGACTGGATCTAAATCTTATTTCCCAGACACCCCGGAGATGTCTGTGAAATTTATCCAAGCTTCATTTGTCCAAGTTTTTTGGCAACCAGGCTTTCGTCCCTCCCCCTACTTCATTGCAGAACAGTTTCAGAAGCTGAGCACACTCCGGCTAGGTTCCAGGTGCCGCCTAGCCCCACTCCAGTCCACACAGCGGCTGGTGGCAAGGGTGGATGCAACAGCCTGGTTCTTCTAAAAATCACACATGGCCACTTAGAACATGTGGCTGATGCTATCTTGACCTTGGGATGAAATAGGTGGAGTCAAAGTTTCACCGCCATCTTGACCAAGGGCAATCACATTACTGGCAACCATCTTTGTTGTGGGAAAGTCATGGCTTCACTACCATCTTAACTAAGGGGTACCAGATTTGTTCAGTACCTTGCTGACAGTCAAATCTAACTTCTCTCATATAAGCTTTAGCTGTTCAGATAAAGTAAGATATACAGAAAACTATGATTAAACCCTTTATTGCATTCAGAAATATATTTAAAGTCATGCTAAGCACTCCTGTTTTTTTGTTTACAATTTAGAGCAAATGACTAAAAAACAAACAAGGATGGTTTAACTCATATATGCTTGATAGGTGCTGGCCCTCAAGCCTATCAGAGATCTGTTGAATATGGCATTTAAGATGTTTAAACTTATGACCGACAGAGACGTCCAAATCCTAACAGTAACTCCCCAAGGTCTCCAAGAAGATATGGGTTCAATAACAAGGACTCCATCTGGATTACAGTATGCTGACCACTACCTCAATGCCTTGCCTGCTGCTAGGGCCCAGCATGAACTGTGGACAGAGAGGACACCTGGAGAGTTAATGATTCCGTGTTGCTGATCACAAGGTGAAGTCAGTCTCTTCAATGTCCCTCCTCCACAGAAAAATCCTCTCATTTCCTGGGCCTGATGGGCAGACTGCCTCCGACCATGGCGCCATGCAGAACACAGGAGCCTGGGCCGACTCTCTAGGTAATGGACTATGGACTAGTCTGTGTCACCTTAGTTAATACATGGGCCATTTAGATTATAATTTATCCTTCTGAGACAGCTAATGGGTGTGAAGACTAGACTAGTGAAAGGAATAATCTTTTACTATTCCTTTATCTAAAAGGAGCTCACTTTCCTGCTCTGAGTAATCAAACCATCTGTGTCTCACGGTGAATAATTGGATAGAAAAAAAGTAAAGTTTATGTACATTATAAGGATATAAGAAAGTGTTTGATGGTGTAAGACAGTAATTTAAGGTATGTAAAGGGAATGAAAAATGCTTCATATGTCTTCCACTCACCATGCTACTGTTGTATTAAGACTTCAAAGTTCAGAGCTAACATTAATCAGGTTTACATTGTTTCCCGAGACAATTTGTCTCTTTTCGTAAACTTAAAAAGATTCTTGTAAGCGTCATGAAATCAAGTCTCACAGGGCAAATGGACTCCAGATAAGTACTGTCAATCAACAGCCCCCCCTACACACACCTGTCTATACCTGATTGTGAGATCTATTCCCCTTTCCCTGATCCTGGGACCCCCTCCTCCAGCTACCAAGACCATGAGACTAAAAGTTTCAAATGCACACTCAAGAAAAAAAAAAATTATCTCCCTAAATTCCTTTATCTTCTGCCCCTAACATATGTGTCTGTTCCAGAACGTTGCCAGATCCAGGCATCCCTCAAGATCTGCATCCAGAATGAAGATGCTCCAGCCTAACCTCACAGACTGCTTCAACTGGACCTATGCTTTCCTAGCCACAGATGGGTCCTCAGAACCTGGGCAGCAAGTAAAACAGCCTTCTCTTCTCAGACCTGGCCAACATTCTAGCTTTTGGATCCCTTATCCCCAGTAGTGACCCCAGTGTCAGCAAGAAACAGTCATAGACAAGCGAGCTGCCCTTATTTATTATCAACAAAAGTCAGGGATGTTGGGCTTCAGACCCGGGACAAGCAGCTGAGGAGCCTTTGAACCAAGGCAGACCTGACCTCCAAGTTCTCCCAGCATTCCTCAGTGCCTACCTGCTGCAGGATGTGGCTGGCATACCCTACCCTCTACCCAGCCCAGGGGTGGGGCTTCCCCTCTTCCAGAGATTCTTCATTACAGAATCCAGACATTTTTGTCCCTCCACCCCTGCTTCCTCTTTCTTTTAACCTCTCTCTCTGCATGTGCATTTTTCTGTCTCCCTGCATGGCTGCCTCTCTGGCCCCATTCTTTAGGACCAGTGAATCTGCCGAGAACTGCTCCCAATAAACCTGCATTTATTTCCTTTAACTTGTCTTGAATTAGTCCATCTCACAGGCAGAAAGAATGATAACATGTCATATATGAGACATCATTTGGTTAGGACACAAGATCAGAGGTCTGACTTGACCATCAACCCTGTGTTTTGTATCTATGTGAGACCTCATTGCACTTCCCTTGGTCTGTTCCAGTGTATAGACACATGATGACCAACCCTGGTTGTCTTTACTTGTGTCTTTTGTATGACTATATCTCCCTGTTTGTTTATGTCAGTTCTGTTGGAGAGACAGATATAAAATGGGAAAGGGATGGAGTCATCCCTAGACTGCAGCAACCAGGGTCCCTGAGATGGCTTTCTTTGAGAGACCTCCCCTCCTTGGCTTAAGACCTATGCCCTCTTACTGGGGACACACATCCTTTTGGCCTGCCCAGGATGCCCAGAGAAACCCAAAACCTTTGTCTGTTCTTTCCCCCCACTCCTGCTCCAGAGCACTCGATTCTGGCTTGCTTAGTCACTTGACTCCTGCTCATGGTCCTGGGGTCCTTGTCCTGTTCCTTGAGGAGAGAAGGCTGTGGCAGAGTGCACACAGGAAGTTGGAAATAGTTTCTGGCTTCCTCCCTGGCCAGCTCTAAGCAGCTGGTTGTGCCTGGGGAAGAGGGAAGTAATTCCCCTAGTCACACCCAGGGGAAAAGCAGAAGTCTGATTCCCTTCCCATTCATGGTTTTTTATCCTCCTTTCTACTGATGACTTGTATAATTGAAAGACCCCAAACCCCTCCCTTTTCATTATCAACCTGTTGAAAACTCATTTAAGGTTTACAGGGGTGTTGGGAACCTTTCGTCAAATATTACTGGAATTAAAAGCAGCAACCTGAAAAACCTACCAATGTATCCACAGAAAGTCAGATTACTCAAGGACCTATGAATTTCCTGCTGGGTTTTTAGAAAGGCTCTGTGAGACATGTCGGATATTTATCCCCATAGACCCAGATGTTCCTGAAAACCCTGAAAGTAACAATATTGCCTTTGTTGTGCATTTGGTTCCAGGCATAAGGAGAAAGCTGCAGAAGTTAGAGCAATGTAAAGAGATCAATAGGTCTCAACTTTTGTAAAGTGCTCAGGTTTGCAACAGCTGAGATTCAGCTTAAGTTTCTCCTTAAAAGGATCAACTGCCACTTTGTTGCTCTCTTGCCCTCTCATCTCTTGCTCCCTTACCTTCGCCCTCTCCCCTTTCTTGGTCGGGGCTCCCTCCCTTCCCCCTCTCATGTCTCACTGTCTCCTTCTCTTTCTTCATCTCCATCTAATGAACCTCTTTCATATAAAATCTGTGTGCATTATCATTTCATTGGTCCTAATATTGATGTGTTGGCTGGAAAGAGCTCCCCTGGCAGCACCTGGTCTGGTTATGCCAGGACCCCTTTAATTGGACCATGATGCCAGCAACAGATTTTTTTTTCTGCACTACCTACCCCTAACAACCACTCAACCATATATGACTTACAACCTACACTTTGTCTCAACTACCCTCCCTCACTGTGCACCCTCACTGTGCACACTATCCCCCTGCTCGTAGCTTCTCGGGCTCGGTACCCTACACCAGAGACATGGATGACACTCACGCTGCACCAAAATCAGCTTGGGGAAACTAAAACGCTCATGCCAGATGCTGAAACTCCTGCTTCAGACACAGACACAGCCTGCTTCTAAACTATTGCTATTAGGTAAACAATTTCTGGGGACCTGGCACACACCCAGATGGCTTTAGATTGTGCTGCTGCTTCAGGCCCTATGGGGGCGTTCTAAATCTCTCCCCGGAAATCCTGCCTCCAGAGGCTGGCTTGCAGAGGAGGGTTTTCAGTTGTGCAGACTTCTGATCAGCCATGCCACGTGCACACAAAGAGTTTGGAACCAGGTAGGACAGCCATCCAACCAGCAAGCACCTGGTCTCGCTCTGCCACTATGGCCACATACTGCACATGGTTAGCTGCCATGTTGGTTTTAGAATAAGAAGGGGGGAACTATGGCTTCACTGCCATCTCCACTAAGGGCAGGCACATAATTTCACCACCATCTTAACTTAGGACAATGAAGGGCTGTCACATGATTGGCCGCCATGTTGGTTATAAAACAACAAACAAATAAACAAAAAAACCACTGTGGTTTCCTGCCAGCTGCTTTTATTACTTCATTTCTGTCCCACTGTTTCCAGAGCTGCAAAACTGCTATCTCTTATAGGCCCTAAAAGGCTGTTTCGCCCCATCCTACTTCCATTCTAAAGCTGCCTATCTGCCCCTATCCTTTCCTGCAGATGAGATCCCTCTACAAGAACTCTGCCTTACTGCTGATAAAGCCCTGGTACCAGGCACAGAGGTGCTTGGGCTTAGCCAGGCTAAGCCCATGACCTGCCGTGGTATTTGGTTGACAAACCACTAGCCTCATGGTCCATTTCCATTTCCTCTTTCTCGTTCACAGGAACGGCTTCCTCATATTCTCTCTTCTTAGGGAAACCTCTGGCTTCTATATCTATATTTGTCCTACTCAAATGTTTAATATCCAGTAATATCCAGGAACACTAAGAGTGATCCATGAAGTAAAAAACAATTCCCTATTTCTCTTTTCTCAAATTCTGGTTTGTTTCTCTCTGCCTGCTATCTCATTAAATATACTCTCTGGTTTCTTTTTATACTCTCAAAAAAATCTTAAAATTAAACTGTAAACCTTAAGGTGACCACGTGGTATGAACAATTTTAATCATAATTAGTTCTCTTTATTTTACTAGGACAGCAACAAGCCTCGTTTTAAAATGGTATGGATTTTTTATAAAAATTCAAAGTTACATTTTACAATATATATGATTCAACCCTGGTTCAAAATAATTTTTATATAATGTTAAAATTTCAAAGTTATAAATGTCTATTCAATTAAGTTAACTTAAAATGTCCATCTAATAGCCTATGTCATTATCAATTCCTAAATTAATAAATGCTGTTTCTTCTGCCATGAGCTGCCTACGATCCAGGTTCACCACTAGGCTTTCTGGCTAATAGGTTTGCAATAATAAATTCAAATGTAATTTTAAAATTGCTTTATACTGTTCTACTATATTGTTGGTTTTAAAACTCATAACTCAGGGGTTGGTTACTACGTACAAGTTTTTACCAATACTCTAAATTAAGATCTATTAATTTCAGAGGCATTTATTTATGTTAAAACTTGACCATTATGCTATATCTTCACTATCAAAAGGTTAAATATGCTTGGTCTTGTTTCCTAAAAATGGTAATATTTTTAATCTATAGTATAGTCTTAGGCTTTTATAAGCTATGAACTTCTAATATACTCAATCATACAGAAAACTGTTATGCTGTCACATTAATACACTATATTTGAGACTTTTAAGGCTCCAACTTCACAGGGACAAAACCTAAAGTCCTAATATTTGATGGTTAATGAATGCAAGCTAACAGTCAGTCATCTCATAGATGATCAAGTCCTCTAAAATGTCCAAAAATATATTTATAGTCCTACGGATGCAAACATGGTCTCACTGCCATCTTTAATAAACAGCTGAGGATGGTCCTTGAGTCACCATACAGGAGTTGGTAAAAATAAGAAGAGAGGAACCTTCCCAACAGACTCATCTACAGCAAAACCTCTGCTCCAGACCTTGGCTGCTTCTCTGAGGCTTTTGGCATTCCCACACAAAAAACAAATTAAAACAGAACAGAACAGAACAAAACAAAACAAGAGGTCTGCAATGCTCCATCCTGCTGGGGCAGAGCCAAAAGTAAATTCCTCCAGGTGACTCTTTCAAATGCAGCCAAAGGGGACTCTGGTCTCTCAGCTGCCTCAACAAGCCATGCCCTACCTGCCAGCAGACTGGCCTCTGGAAGTCAAAATGCTCCCATGCAGGGTTGTCCTCTGTGTCCAGCCATGGAGGCTGAATCAGAACAAGAGCCATAGACACTTCCAGCCTTCCAGCAACTTGAACTGGTAGAAGACAAATGGCTCCTTGATTCAGTGACCTCCACCACCTCGCCCAGCCCAGGGTAACACTGAAGGTTTGTTTTGGCCTCACGCTCGGGCCCCATGGACATACTGCCAACTTCTGTGTTGGGAGACTTCAGATGCCTTCTCAGTTCTCTTCATAAGCAAGAGACCAGGCCTTAAGCCTTCTAGAGCTGTTGCTGTCAGGCCTAGACACAATATGCCTTGTTACTAGACTCAAGAAACAGGCCTCAGATGTAAACTTTTACCATCCCTTTAGCTAAAGGACAAACAAATGTTCATAACAGTCTTATCTATGTCTCATGGTAAATAACTAGATACAGAGGCCTAAGAAAAATGTTTGAGGGTCTGAGAAAATGTTTTAAGGTTGGTAAATGCAAGTTATAAAGGTTGTAAGATCTAAGGTGATTTAAGGTATCCCAAATAGGTAAAAATGCTTAATATTTCCTCCTGTTGCTATGCTAATGTCATATTGACTGTCCAGAGATTTGACCTTTATCAATAGAGCTCTGCTTTATCAATCTAACTCTAATACACTATACCACCCATTATAGTTCCAAGCTCAAGATTTTAAATCTCCTTTAAATCTCCATAATGTGTAATCATACTAAAGGTTATTTCCAAGTGAGCTGTTGTCCCCGCTACTTCACAAAAGGCTTCTGCCTTTTCAGAGCTCACCTTAAAGAATGCTTTCACTGTTAACACAAATGTGTATGTCTACTGTCCTTTCTACAATATATATTTCAGTGCAGATTACAATTGTGATGCTAACATATCTAAAAGTTTTATATCCTTTGTAAAACTTAAAAGTAATTCTTGTTAACTGCAGGAAATCCACCTGAATCCACCTTTCAGATCAATTGGGCTCCAGATAAGTACTGCACATATTTCCTATCTCAGAGGGTGGGGTTCCTCCCCTTTCCCAGCTACTTGATTGCTACACGCCTACACCCAACACCAGCCATTTGGTGAGTCTTCACTCTGGTTGGAGCAAATGCTTCCTACCGCTCTCACCAACCCACATCTAAACCCTTCATCTAGGACTGTCTTCTCCCTTGAGTAAGACTTTCCCTCTACTGGCACGGTTTCTCTCCCTCCTCCTCTCACGTGTCTACGAAAATCCTAGCACTAGGTAAACCGTGCCTGCTATGGGCAACTGTGTCCTTGGTCTCTGGCCAATGCTGAGTTGCTGTTGGAACAGATTGTACCATACTACTCTACTGAGTCAAACCTTGATCCTGGGTCGCCTTGACAGGTCACTGACCTCTACCTGCCCAATGGGAATAGTTCATTCGTCTGTTCCTCCAGATTCTCTTCTAGGATTTCTTTTCGAGAATTTCAGATTTCTACACCTAGTACCTGTTTTAAGGGCCTCTAAGCTTATACACTTCTTTTTGGCCTCAGTTTCCTTAGATGACAGATCCAAAGCAAAGCCTTTTTAATTACTGCCAATGATTGGGTAAATGGAGGTTCCCTCAGGTAAATGGAGGTTCCCATGTTCAAGTCTCTTTGATCCAAACCTTCCACTGCTGTTTGCTCTCCCAAAAGTTTTAAATGTTCACCTAAAGGAATTTTCTCTGTAACCTACTTAGCTTTGTCTTTTGCCTATATATGTGTTCCAGTATCCTGCCAGACCCAGGTGTTTCCTATATCTACAATAGTATCAAAGAAGCTACCACAGGTGTTCCAGTCTGACCTCACAGACTTCCATCAAGCTGGACCTGCACTTTCCCTCCCAGCCATGGATGTTCTCCCAGACCCTGAACAGCATCCAAACAGCCTGTTCTTTCTGGACTTGGCCAGCATTTCAGCCTTTTGACCTCCCTACATCACCCCCAGTGTCAGCAGGAAGTACCCAGAAGAGAATCTATGCCTATTATTCACTTATTATTAACAAAAGGCTGGAATGATGTGCTTGAGGCCCAGGACAAGCAGCTGCAGGTTCTCCCAGCATTCCTCAGTCCCTACCTGCTGCCTTGTGTGGCTGGCAACTCTCTACTGGCAGCCCTCTACCCTGAACTTTCCAGGGCAGGGGCTTCCCCTCCTCCTCTTGACCATGTAATCTGGACATTTTGTTGCTATTATTTTTTTCTCTCTCTCTTACCCCCTTGTATGGCATCAGGCTTCCAATGAACCTGAATTTATATGCTTGAACTTGCCTTACATGAGAAGCTGCCCAAGCTCCTCGTTTTTAATTATAGAAAAAGGGAGAATGTTAGTATCTAGGCAGCCTGCTTCTGGTTGCCTAGCAACCTATGACGTCATCATGTGGTACATGCCTGTAATCCCAGCACTTGGGGAGGCAGAAGCAAGTGGATCTCTGTGAGTTTGAGGCCAGCCTGCTCTAAAAAAGTGAGTCCAGGACAGCTAAGGCTATACAGAGAAACCCTGTCTTGAAACAAAAACAAACAAACAAAAAAATGAAAGGCAAGTCCCACCTCTCCCTGCTCTCTTCTCTCCCTCTACCCTTGCCCAGAGGCAGTGTCTATATTCCCCTCTCCCAATAAATCTTCTACTCAAGAGCTGTTGTATGGTGTGACTTTGTAGTGTCTATCACTTAAATCATAGCATTTGGTGTGGAGGCTTGCTGGGCTCTCCTGTTGCTTGTGCTCCCCTTAATGGATCTAAACCACATACCAAGACCCTATTTCCAATCCACCCTCAACAGGCTCATGTTCTGCTAAGCTGTCACTGGGTGCTCCATCCAACACTGATGATTGGTAAGTGCCCTCCCCGTGCCCCCTGTCGGCATGAACACTTCCCTGGATCTGAGGGAGTAATCACTGAGTGTCCAGCACCCCTTAGATACTCTTGGAGGTGGAGGTACTCCCAGTCACAGCCTCTTCGCTGACCCTAACCACTGACCTTTGGTGAGGCTTTGTTTGTCTAGCATTCTCTCTCTCTCTCTCTCTCTCTCTCTCTCTCTCTCTCTCTCTCTCTCAGAAATCCTAGTTAGAGGTGGACCACGTCTGTTCAGGCTTTTAGCCTTGGCCCCTGACCAGTGCTATGACGACACGCTGGACAACTTGTGCCTTCTCATTTCAATCGTCCTTATGTTCCTGGGATGCCTTGGGCTCAGGCCTTTGACTCCTCTTTTCACTCATAGGAACTGTGTCTTTGACGGTACCTTCAAGCTCCCCGCTGGGATGCCTTTTGAAGAATCTTAGACCCCTAATCTAGTGCCATACTTAAGGACTTCTAAACTTACAACTCTTTGCAACAAAAGGTGGCTCCAATACCCCTTAGATGATCAATCTAAATGGCCATCTAATATTGGCCCCAATATTATATGGGACATTTACAACTCCTGCCAGTGGTCTGGAAAATTGAAGGAGATCCCCTACATCTAAGCTTTCTCTTATCTTTGGCTTAACCCTCCCTCTGTTCTTCATGTTCTCCCACACAGCTCCTTCTAGCTATGAAGTCTCAACCAGAGGAATCCTCTACTACCCTTGATCCTGCTAATGTACCCCCTTCTCACTGGCCCTGGCCCACAGCCTCAGCCCCCAGTTCTCCCTCCCCAGCTACAGGCTGCTCTAACCATCCCACTCCAGCACCCACTTTCACCCCACCAGCAGCCTTCATTCCCTCCTGCTCCACAGTGAGACCCCCTCTGCCTCCTCCCACCCAGTCAAACCTGGCCTCAGGGGTGGTTGCTGGGGTAGATGGTCTGGTCAGTGTACATGTCCTCTGTCCCCTTTTCTTTAAGTGAATTCTATCAAATAGAAAAAGGCTGGGGTCCCATACCTCTAACTCCTCTACTTTCCTTAAACAATTCCAGTATATTACCCAATCGCCTTCCATGACATATAGATGATTCTAACTAGCAATCTACTTCCTGAGGAGCACAGGTGATTTTGGGAGCAGGCTGGAGCACATACAGAGAAGTACACCAAACTAACACAGCACACCCAGCAGGAGCTGACGCCTTTCCCCAACCAGATGCCCAAGAGAACTACAACACCCCAGGTGACATTCAAGCTAGAGATCAGTTTACAACTTACCTCCTGAGCATGGCAAGGGTGGCACATGCCTTTAATCCCAGTACTTGGGAGACAGAAGCAGGCAAATCTCTGAGTTCAAGGCCAGCCTGGTCTGCAGAGTGAGTTCCAGGACAGCAAGGGCTACACAGAGAAACCCTGTCTGGTAATAACAAAACAAACAAAACAAAACAAAACAAAACAACTTGTCTCCTGTCCGATCTCCATCAGGCTGCCATTAAACCAGTAAACTATGAGGAACTCCAAGAAGTCATCCAGAACAAAAATGAAAACTCCTCTCAATTTCTAGAATGCCTCAGAAAGGCCTTCTTATAGTATTCCAATCTAGACCCTGAAAACCCAGAGGGTAAACAACTCCTCATGACTTATTTTTCCCCCCAGAATTTCCCCTGACATTAGGGATAAGCTTAAGTGCTTGGAGAGATAACCTTTAACTCCACAGGCAGAAATCTTAGCACTGGCCTTTGAGGTGTACCATGGGACAGATGAAAAAGCCCACAAACAAAAATACCAAATGCTGGCCAAGGCAGTTCAATGAGCCTCAGCGACTGCCTGGACTCCCTTGCCTCCAAGGCTTGAGGACCACTAGGGTCCTATCTAAGGTCCAACTGTCTGTCCCTCAGGTCACCTACTTGGGGCTAATAGCTCCAACATGCAAAGCCATTATGTTGGATAGAAAACACCTCATCCAGTCTCTTGCAGCCCCCTGTTCTAAGGAGGAGATTTTATCATTCCTAGGCATAGCTGGCTTCTTAGGCTCCTTGCTCTCCTCCTTTTCCCTTTTTGCTTGGCCCCAGATGAAGCCACCCTTGGCCCCTCACATGAGCTCTTCTCACAACCATTGTCATTCCTTTTCAGAAGCTCCAACAGGTCCTCCTTCAGGCCCAGCCCTATACCTCCCAGACCTAACCTGTCCCTTCTCCCCTTATGTGACAGAAAAAGAAGGATATGCCCCCGGGGATCCTAGGCCACCAGCCAGAACTCTCCTGTCAAAGAAGTTAGCCCTGACCACCCAGGGATGGACATCCTGCGCACCTGCTTTAGTAGCTGTTGAGCGGTAAGCTCTCGTCCACCCGATGAAATGGGCCAATTCGAGCCAGATTTATTCTGGTGTTTAGTCCCTCTCAGTGGTCCTAAGGAACAGTGCCAGGAAAGTTGTCATGCAAAGGATGATAGAAAAGTAGGGGGTGCACGTGGAGAGAGAGGGGGTGAATGTAGAAAGAGAAAGGGGGGAAAGGGGGACAAAAACGTCTGGATTATATCGTGAAGAACCTCTGGAAGAGGGGAAGCCCCTGCCCCTGGCCTGGAAAGTTCAGGGTGCAGGACATTCTCAAACTGTTGTCCTTTCTTTCTTTCTTTCTTTCTTTCTTTCTTTCTTTCTTTCTTTCTTTCTTTCTTTCTTTCTTCCTTCCTTCCTTCCTTCCTTCCTTCCTTCCTCTTCCCCCTTCTTTTCTTTCTCTTTCTTTCTCTCTGTCTCTCCTTGTCTCTCTTTCTCTTTTTCTTTCTCTGTGTAGCCTTGGCTATCTTGGACTTGATTTGTAGACCAGGCTGGCCTTGAACTCACAAAAGATCCAACTGCTTCTGCCTCCTGAGTGCTGGGATTATAGTGTTCCACTGTGCCCTACTGGGTTTGTGTTTCTTAAGGGCTGTTACTGCCCATTGTAAAATCTGTCAGATGTCACACCCCAATTCCAGGTATTACAGTCCCATCCCTCCCCCCCCCCCCGCATTCCTACCACCAGGCCAGAGGCTTTCTCCCCGGGACTGACTGGCAACTTGACTTTACCCCATGCCACAGCCAAACATGTTAGGTACCTCCTGGTGGTAGTGTGCTTTTCAAATCTATTTTGGGTTTTCTTATGCCTCTACCTCCCTTCTCCACCCCAATCCCTTCCAACACCCCAACACAAGGTAGGAGAGAAAGAAGGTTAGTGGGGAGAGGAGGTATAGTTCTCTTTAGCTAGTTCCTGCTGGTTAGGGCTGTTGGGTTCCTTGGGGCAAGTCCAATCTTTGTTTCTGGATATCTCCAAATTCTTCTCATCAAACTGCATCAACAGCAACCATGAGCAGTGGGATGGAGTGAGGGAAGCAGCAGCAGGCTACTTTCTCAGAGCCCCCTGTCCCTTTCTGGGCTCTGGTGTTTAGTCCCTCTCAAGAGTCCTCAGAATTAAAAATATCTGCAGCTGGCAAAAATCATGCCCCTCTCAGAGCCCCCATGAGGCACATAAGACTGCTGCTATGGACAAGCTGAAGCAGCCTCATATCCCACACCCAGGATTAAAACAAAAACATGTTTACATAACATGACTGACTGTTTAAAGAAAGGGAAACTCACACTATGTCCTTCTCAGGGTGGGTGGAAGCATTCCCCATGACCAACAAAAGGGCCCAGACCAGCTCTGACCTCCTCTGAGAGATCATTCCTTGCTTTGGAATCCCCCCACCCTCGAGTGAGATAATGGTCCCATAGTTCCACACATGAACTCAAATGAAGAGATGGAAAGAGGTCACTTGGGAAGAACTCATATCCTGAAAAGGGCCAGAGGCAGGAGCTTTAGCCAGCTGAGGTGAAGTTCTTGTTACAGTTTGACAAGGGTGTATTTTAAGGAGTGGTTAGTTCCTTCTGTCTTTCCTGAGGACTGGAGGTGATATGGAATATGGAAATGCCAAGGAATGTTGAGGGCTTTAGATAGGGTTTAGGAAATACGGAAGGTGAAGCATTGGAGATCGGTCCTTCTCTCCCTCGCTGGGCCAACATCCCTCACCCTTTTCCCCTAAATGACAGGGTCCCTTCAAGGTAATTCTTGTGACCCCACACAACTGCTAAAGCTCGAGGGCCTCCCTCAAGCTCTTTACTCCTGCACCTCAAGACAATTTCCCTTTCTACATATCAACCCCAATAGGACCTTACCTCACCATTTACCAACTGCCCGGAGCCTGCTGTTGCCATGACTCCCTACTTTTTTTTATATTACCCTCTTTGGTACGGCAAACTGTTTTAAGGCTTTCTGTCTGAAATCCCCTAGAGTGCGACAAAGCCATAACCTTTGATACCTCATCTCAGCCCCAGTTCCCTACAGTCCATAACACCTTGATCACGTCTGCCATCGCCCACCTGCTAGGCGGCCAGACGTTTGCATGCTAGCATTTCTCTTCCCCAAGTTGGGGGTAATACATGGAGAAAAGCCCCTACCGATTCCAGCAGTAGACTCAAAAGCTGCATGGCCTAATGAAAGGGCAGTTCAAATCTTGCCCCTCTTGGCTATTACAGGAATAACTACAGGAGCCACCACTGGGACTGCAGGACTGACCACTTCCTTGACCTTGTAACCTCAGTTTTCTTTTCAGTTCATCCAGCAGGCGGCCCAAACTATACTCACTCTTCAATTAACAAATTAACTCCCTGGCTGGTACTCCAAATGGGGAATAGATCTTCTTGTGTCATGCCCAAGTCTCATGGACCCCAAAGACAACCAAAGAGCTGATTCTGATGCAAAAGCAGTAGGGTCTTTATTGCAAGCTCGAGCTTGGGCCCACAACATCACCATCTCAAGCGTAGAGCCCCGAGCTCAGCCGAGAGAGGGGTTTTTATTTAGGGTTACAGCAAGGTTCAGGGAATTCCAGCTTGGCAGGTCTATGATTGATTGACATTTAGCAAATATCTGGTGGCCGCAGAGCCCAACCGTAAATGTTTTACTCATTGTAAAGAACACCTGGGTAAATTTCAGGTCTTCAGTGATCAGCCGTTGCTAGGGGTGATGGTTAAATATTACCAGAGGTGAGTGGTCAAAGCACATTTTTGTGGGTTTTTCTCCTTTTTGAAACTGGAGTTTATGCCTACGTCATTTACCCTTAAGATAGTTTCTTTTTCAGAAATAGGGCTACACAGGCCTCACACTTGAACCTGAAAAAAGTAGCCTTTTCCTCTTCCTCCAAGAGGAATGTTGTTTCTGTGTCAAATAATCCAGTATAGTAAAATCAAAATCCAACAACTTCAAATAGACCTCCAAAAACTTCCTGATACAGGACTACCAATCACTAGCTATAGAACCTGAGGCTCGCACATGCCTTTAATCCCCGCACTCAGGGAGACAGAGGCAGGCGGATTGCTGTGAGTTGAAGGCCAGCCTTGTCTACAAATCAAGTCCAGGACAGCAGAGGCTACACAGGGTAACCATGTCTCAGAAAAGCAAGCAAGCAAACAAACAAAACTAAAGTGTTGCCTTGTTAGATTAATCCTGGAGCAAGTTTACTTTGGCAGCAACTTTGAAGGTGAGGCAGTAGGAAAAGCAAGCTTAGAGTAGAGGGTAGAAGGTATGTCTGTCACTGAGATGAGCTCTGAGCTCACGACAAGCAACAATGAATATCAAAATGGAACTTTGTGGCCTTTTCAAAGAAATGAATGAGACCTGGTGATCAGCTGGGCAGAAACGGGAGAGGAGTCAAAGACAATAACTGACATTCAGGTGACATCCAGTGTCACCTGTCACTACTGAACAAACGTTTCCGGAGAGTGAGTCACTGACACCTGTGGGGATGGACGCTCAGGTTAGCTGACCCAGGGCAGAGCGTTAGGGAACCACATCGTTCGATCAGTGAGTAAATTCGAAGAGGCCTATGAAAACCACTAGACTGGTAGAACAAGTGGGAACATTAGAACCCACAAGAGAAAGCAATAAAAACTGTACAAGATGTACAAAGCCACGTGGCGGTTCAGAGGGAGATCGCCACTTAACATTGCTGTGTCTCTGTTAACTCCTCTGCAAAATTTGGCTGAACTAAGAGGTCTCTGAAGTCCTGTTTGTGTCTAAACCTCTTCGTCTATTCAAAGTTCAATCTGAACCCATTAACATGATAGATACTGTAAGACACAGGCACAAATCTCTTCCCTAGGAGCCTAGACTGCCACTCACTCTCTCTCTCTCACACAAACACACACACATACACACCACTGGAGATGGAGATAATTTATGACAGAGGAATGAATTTGGGGGCACAATCTGTGGGTTGCAAATCCAGGGAAGACAGAGTACTGAGCGTAGGGCACTCCGTGGAGGAGAAAATGGACGTGGGATGAGGAAAAGGGCGGCGGGAAGGAACAAAGGTCTGTGTTGGCTGACTGACCGAGCTCGAAGATCTTCACTGGGAATGCATGAGAAGTGAGGTTTTACCTAGGCAAGCCAAAGCCTGTCTATCAAATAAGCCAGAGGATGAAGATCTACTGGAGACTCTTTGGCTGGATTGTATGTGTATGCCATAGGAGAGCTTTATTTATTTATTTATTGGTCCCTGGGATGAATCTTTCACATGCTAACCACATTTTCTGTCATTGGGTAAAAGCTCAGCTCTGGAATATAATTCTTTTCAGTTGTATTATTATTGTTGGATGGATATATTGAAATGAAATATCACCGCTGGCCTTCTCTTGGCAGCAGTCTTTCTGACTCTACTTCCCCAGTGCTAGGATTTCTGGTAAGTGCCACAATTCCTGGCTCTCACTATTATTACAGTGTTGGTGACTGGTCCTTGCCTTGTGGATGGCTGGTAGCGCTCAACCACTGAACTACACGCCTGTCATAGATTTTATTTTTGCTTTTGCTTTTCTTTTAGACAAAGAGGGCTTCATGTAGCCTGGGCTGATCTTGAAATCTTGATCTCCTTACCTTCACCTCTCAAGTGCCAGGACTGCAGACACCCAGCTACCACTTTTTAATTCTTTTTGAGACGGGGTCTCTCTACATAGTCCTGGCTGTTGACGAGCTCACGCTATAGACCAGACTGGCCTTGAATTTACAGATATTTGCTTGCGTCTATCTCCCATGTGCTAGGATTAAAGCTGTTTGCCACCATGCCCTGTAGCAGACACAGCTTATGGATAGCACGATAGAAATCAGAATGGTTAAACACACAGGCCCTTCTCTTCATGGGAAGGATGCACAGGCCTGCTTTCCATCCAGAAGGCTGCTGAATGAAGTGTTAATTAATACCTGCTGGTCTTCTGCTAGTCTACGGAGCCAGCCTTCCCCTTAAATCCCCTAAAATCTGAGCAATACTCTCAGACAAAAGAACCCTTGGCTTATTACAAACCCTCTCTCCCTAGGTCCTTTTCCTGAGCACTATTACTCAGTCAATAGAACTCATTCTTATGCTAAAAGTCACAGGTGCTTGCTAAAGATATGTACTTTGCAAGGGAATTCGCATGTAGCCATGCCTAAAGCTTTGTTGTGATAACTTCCAAAGTTTTAGTGTGTTTAAATGTGTGTTTAAAAAAAAATGTTTTTAATCCCAGCACTCAGGAGGCAGAGACAGGTGGATCTTGGTGAGTTTGAGGCCAAAGTGGTCTACAAAGGGAGTTCCAGGGCAGCTAAGGCTGTTCCACAAGGAAACCCTTTCTGTTAAAACCCAAACCCAAACCAAACCAATCCAAACCAAACACCAGCTTGAGTTCCATTTTTGTGATGGCAATAGCTGGTCATCTCAACTACTTTTAAATGTGTGTGTTCGGTATATGTCAGAGTGTGTGTGTGTAGAGGTTGGAAAACAACTTATGGGTGGGTTTTCTCTTTCACCCATGTGGGTTCCAGGGACTGACTTCAGATTTTCATGCTTGTTGGCAAACACCCTAAACTTTTAAGTAATCTCCAATTCAGCTTTTTTTTTTTTCTTAATTTATTGGTTTTATGTATGTGAATGTTTTGCCTGAGGGTGTATAAGTATACCACATATGTGCCTGGTGCCCACAGAGGTCAGAGGAAGGGTAGGATCCCCTGGTATTGGAGTTGCAGATGACTGTGGGCCACCGTGGACGCTGGGAACTGAACCCAGATTCTCTGAAGCAGCAGCCAGTACACAGCTGAGCCGTCTCTCCATTCCCCAATATCTCCCCATTCCCCAATCTCTCCCCAGCTATTTTTTTTTAATCTATGTATTTTTATTTTATCTGTATTGTTGATTTGCTTGTATGTCTGTCCGTGTGAGGTTGTCAGATCTTGGGGTTACAGACAGTTGTGAGTGCTGCAGCCCAAGAACAGCCACACAAACCACTCAGGCACCGATCTCAGATACGGATGCTTTATGGAATGCCTGTTTCAAGCTGATCGAGATCAGGGCCACAGAAGGGACTCAGAAGCCTAACTGTGACATCAACCTGCTCTTAGGGCAATCTTTTGATAGGAAAACCAAGTGTAGAAGGTGGGGGCAGGGACATTTTAAGTTCATTTTGGCTAACTAGACAAAGTATTATCAGCTAACCTTTAAGCTGATTGGTCCCCAGTGAGGTAAGTGAGGTGGTGGTTAGGGTCTTCCAAAGCACAACCAGCCAAGTGCGGAAATAACATAGAGTACAACCAGAGTGTAGCCAAGGGTGGAGATAACAGCATGAGTTATAAAACCATTTAGTCATAGTAAAACATTAGGTTAACTTGACCTTCTGGCAGGGTCTACTAGTATCAGCTATGAAAAACTACTTCTAGGAAGCAGAGTTAAAAATTTTTGAACTTAATTTCACCTTATAAACAAAATGGCTATTGAATACAAAATGGCTCCATCTATGTTACAAAGATGCAGGCCCTAACGGTGAGCTGCTATGTGGGGGCTGGGAATTGAACTCCGGGTCCTCCAGAAGACCATCTAGTGCTCTTAACCACTGAGCCATTTCTCCAGCCCCTCCCCAGCTATTTTTAATGCACCAAGTGTCTTACCGTTGCTACACTTGCTCTCTCCTCTGGTTTCACCAGTAATGGCTGCTGTGGGATGCTGAACAGTTCACTAGCCCCCGGGGCCTGGAGCTTTTTTGCCCCTAGTTTTCCTTACTGAGACTTGCCCTAAGCAGAAGAAAACCTCCTTTCTGTCCTCCGACTGCTTCAGAATCCACAGACAATGATCCCAGGGGAGAGAAACTGAAGCATCATTCCAGCTTTAAGGCTACCGGAAGGGGAAGGGACTGTAGAGAGCCTTCCCCCAAGCACAGCTCAGATTACCTTCTGCTTAGTCCTGCTCCCCTGGCTCTCACACAGTGCTGATCCAAAGAGCGCTCTCTAACACAACCGTCCTGCACCCTCATTTCCACCTCACAGCTTGTTTCATACAGGATGAATCCATAGCACACCTAACAATTGCACCTTCCCCTTAAAGTTTCATCTGTGCAACTTAACAATTTAACAATAGAAAAATTTCATGTTTTGTTTAAAGCAATGTTCCTCCATAAGTTTTGACAAATGTAGACTCCAACATCTACTTTTTGTTGTTAGTTGGTTATTTGCTTGTTTGGTTAAGTTTCTTAGTGTTAAAGATTAGAGTCCTCGCATATGCTGGGACCCACCTAGCACTTGTAGCCAAATCCCCAACAAGATTGCCACATCTAAGATTACCTACCCCTTTTCACAAGACACATCCTGTTAGATCCGTGCAGAGGGGCAGCAACCATTAGCTAGGCATTCACAATGCAACCCTTGCTCAAGACGGTGTATTGCTGCATACTTCTATAGCAATCACTCAAAGGTCACGAGCACAGAGGAAGTCCACAACTGGACATTTCACATAGTATTGTTTGGGGTCAAAAGGGAATTATAACATCATTTCGTATTTGTTTTGGCAGTTGGTTTTGTTTTTGAGACAGGGTCATGTGTAGTCCAGGCTGGCCTTGAACTGGCGGAGTAGCTACATATCTCTGATCCTTCGGCCTCTACCTTCTGAGGAATAGAATTACAGACGTGTGCCACCATACCCAGTTAATGTTGGGCATTGAACCCAGGCTTTATACATGACAGGCAAGCACTCCATTGAGGCCCCAAATGTGGGGGGCCTTCTGGCACCTTGCTGCCCCCCCCCCAGAATTCTTGGCATATTTAATGACAATATTGCATTCCTGGCTGACTTGGGGCTTGCGATAAGGTCATCTTCCTGATACACCTTAAACCCTCCTCCCCTCTTGGGGCTTCCCGAGTAACACTTCTGAGGAACTTTGCAAACAATCATTATTAACACGTCTTGTGACTCATTTTTGGGTCGTCCTGTGATACACCTTTATTAGCACATCTTGTGACTCCGCTGGTGGGTCATCCTGTGATTCCTAGTCACTTAGTAACCCTGCCAAAGGCAACTACATTCCTTTCACCTTGCCTATATAAAGGATGTAGGAAAATAATAATAAACTGAGACTTTGATCAGAGAAACTGTCTTGGTCTTTATTTCTCGCGTCTCTTGTCCCACCCCATCTCACCACCTCTCTTAGGGTCTCGTTTGACTGACCTGCGGGCTGGGTCACACAAATATATTAATTATACAGACTTTGCAATATCAGACAGCTCTCACCATAGGACACTACTCTCATTTACTTTAAACATATTGCAAATGCTGGCTGTGGTGGGACACATCTGCCATCCCGGCACTCAAGACGCTATGGCATGAAAGCTTGGAGCCAGCCTGAGCTACGTAGAGAGATCATCCTGAACACACACACACACACACACACACACACAAGATCCAAAAATAAAGTTCTGAAATGAAGACAGGCGACAGGGGTTAGGACCAAATAAAATGATGATGTGCACTGCAGATTTTATATGAAAGATGTTTATTAGATGGAGATGAAGAGAAGAAAGAAGGCGAGAGGGAGGCATGATAGGGGGAAGGGAGGGGATACCCTGACAAGAGAAGAGAGGGCAAGAGAGTGACAAAGTGGCGGGTTGATCCTTTTAAGGAGCAACATAACCATGCCTGCCAGCTGTGGCTACCTGGCTGGTGATACATGATGACATCATAGGTTGCTAGGCAACCCAGAAGCAGGCTGCCTAGATACTAACATTCCTCCCTTTTTCTATAATTAAAAACGAGAAGCTTGGGCGGCTTCTCATGTAAGCAAGTTCAAGTATATAAATTTAGGTTCATTGGGAGCAGCTGTTGGTTGCCACGCAAGGGGGTAAGAGAGAAAAAAAAATAGCAACAAAATGTCCAGATTACATGATCAAGAGGAGGGGAAGCCCCTGCCCTGGAAAGTTCAGGGTAGAGGGTTGCCAGTAGAGAGTTGCCAGCCACACAAGGCAGCAGGTAGGGACTGAGGAATGCTGGGAGAACTTGGAACTAGTTGTCCTGGGCCTGAATCACACCATTTCAGCCTTTTATTAATAATAAGTGAATAACGGGCATAGACTCTCTTCTGGCTACTTCCTGCTGACACTGGGGGTGATGTAGGGAGGTCAAAAGGCTGAAATGCTGGCCAAGTCCAGAAAGAATAGGCTGTTTGGATGCTGTTCAGGGTCTGGGAGAACATCCATGGCTGGGAGGGAAAGTGCAGGTCCAGCTTGATGGAAGTCTGTGAGGTCAGACTGGAACACCTGTGGTAGCTGCTTTGATACTATTGTAGATATAGGAAACACCTGGGTCTGGCAGGATACTGGACTATATATATAGGCAGAAGACAAAGTAAAGTAGATTATAGAGAATATTTCTTCAGGTGTACATTTAAAACTTTTGGGAGCGCAAACAGAGAGAGGTACAAGGTTTGGATCAAAGAGACTTGAACATGGGAACCTCCATTTACCCAATCACTGGCAGTAATTATGGCTTTACTTTGGATCTGTCATCTAAGGAAACTGAGGCCAAGTTGGGTTACAGAAGTATATAAGCTTAGAGGCCCTTAAAACAGGCACTAGGTGTAGAAATCTGAACTTCTCGAGAAGAAATCCCAGAGGAGAATCTGGAGGAACAGACGAAAGAACTATTCCCATTGGGCAGGTAGGATTCAGTGACTTGTCAAGATGTCTCAAGAGCAAGTTTTGACTCAGTAGAGTAGTATGGTACAATCTGTTCCAACAGCTCATCAGGGTTGGCCAGAAACCAAGGGCACAGTTGCGTGTGGCAGACAGGGTTTCAGCTCGTCAGTGTTGGCCAGAGACCAAGGGCACAGTTGCCCATAGCAGACACGATTTACCCAGCTAGGATTTTCATAGATGAGTGAGAGGGGGAGGGAGAGAAACTGTGCCAGTAGAGGGAAAGTCTTACTCAAGGGAGAAGACGGTCCTAGATGAAGGGTTTAGATGTAGGTTGGTGAGAGCAGCAGGAAGCATTTGCTCCAGCCAGAAGTGAAGACTCACTAAATGTTTGGTATATGAAGGTAGCAATTGGTAGCCAGGAATTGATACCAATCAGAAGGGAAGACTCACCAATGAGCTAGTGTTGGGTATAGGAATATAGCAATCAAGTGGCCAGGAAAGGGAAGTCCCAAAACCAGGGAAAGGGGAGGAATCCCACCCTCTGAGATAGGCAGTAAGTGTAGCAGTTGTCTGGAGCCCAGTTGACCTGAGAGGTGGATTCAGGTGGATTTCCTGCAGCTTACAATAATTACTTTTAAGTTTTACAAAGGAGATAAAACTTTAGACATGTTAGCATTACAATTGTAATCTGCACTGAAATATACATTGTAGAAAAGTCAGTAGACATACACATTTATGTTAACAACATAAACATTCTTTAAGGTGAGCTCTAAAAAGGCAGAAGCCTTTTGTGAAGTAGAAGGGGAACCTCTCTTGATCTTAATTAACCTTTAGTATAAGCACACATAATGGAGATTTAAAATCTTGAGCTCAGAACCATAATAGTGTGTGATATAGTGGAATGTTTTGTATTAGAGTTAGATTAATAAAGCAGAGCTCTATTGATAAAGGTCAAAGCTCTGGAAAGTCAATATAACAGTATCATAGCAACAGGAGGAAATACTATGCATTTTTACCTATTTAGGATACCTTAAATCACCTTAGACCTTACAACCTTTATAACTTTCATTTACCAACCTTAAAACATTTTCTTAGACCCTCAAACTGAGGCCTGTTTCTTGAGTCTAGTAACAAAACATATTGTGTCTAGGCCTGACAGCAACAGCTCTAGAAGGTTTAAGGCCTGGTCTCCTGCATATGAAGAGAACTAAAAAGGCATCTGAAGTCTCCCAAGACGGAAGTTGGCAACATGTCCACGGGACCTCAGTGTGAGGCCAAAACAGAGCTGCAGTGTTAACCTGGGCTGGGTGAGGGTGCTGGAGGTCACTGAATCAAGGAGCCATTTGTCCTCTGCCAGGCCAAGGAGCTGGAAGGCTGGAAGTGTCTGTGGCTCTTGTGCTGGTTGAGCCTCCATGGCTGGGCACAGAGAACAAGCCTGCATAGAGCATTTTGACTTCCAGAGGCCAGTCTGCCATGAGGCAGCCATGCCTTGTTGAGGCAGCTGAGAGACCAGCGTCCCCTTTGTCTGTGTTTGAAACAGTCAGCTGAGGAATTGACTTTTGGTTATACCCCAGCGGGATGGGGCACTGCAGACCTCTTGTTTTTTGTGCGGGAATACCAACAGCCTCAGAGCAGCAGCCAAGGTCTGGAGCATAGTGCTGTAAAAAGTTATTAATATTTACTATGGGTTTATCTTCTAGTAACGCTGCTGTTAATCCTCAGCAGCTATAAAACCAAATCACCACACAGAGACTGGGTTTTTAGTTAACCTAGAACACAATGCTGGGCAATATTTACTCCCTCCTAAGCCTCCAAGCCCTCAGTTTCCTAACATTTAGATTTCCCACATTATACTTGCTTTTTGTGAAATCTTAGGTCTGGTTCATGCTCCAAGTCCTCCTAGCTCTCTCCTCTCGCTCTGCTCTCTCGTGCACCTCTCCTCGAGCTCCTCCTCCTTCTCTCCCCTTCCTGTTCTCTATCTTCTCCCCTCTTTCCTGTCCTCTGGCTCCTCCCATTGCACAACATTGTATCTAGTTGCTTTATTTGTGTCCTGTTTACACAAGAGTTGAGACAGGATGCTTATAGTGAGTATCACAATGCAATATCCAGATTGAAACCAGAGAGTTGGGGGTGGGGAAATCAGCATTTGAATTAACAAGGGTAAGGCATATACATTTTAAAAGAACATTATACCAAGGTTATACCCCAGCGGGATGGGGCACTGCAGACCTCTTGTTTTTTGTGCGGGAATGCCAACAGCCTCAGAGCAGCAGCCAAGATCTGGAGCATAGTTTTTGCTGTAGATGAGTCTGTCGGGAAGGTTCCTCTCTTCTTATTTTTACCAACTCCTGTATGGTGACTCAAGGACCATCCTCAGCTGTTTATTAAAGATGGCAGTGAGACCATATTTGCATCCGTAGGACTATAAATATATTTTTGGACATTTTAGAGGACTTGATCATCTATGAGATGACTGACTGTTAGCTTGCATTCATTAACCATCAAATATTAGGACTTTAGGTTTTGTCCCTGTGAAGTTGGAACCTTAAAAGTCATAAATATAGTCCATTAAAGTGAGAGCATAACAGTTTTCTGTATGATTGAGTATATTAGAAGTTCATAGCTTATAAAAGTCTAAGACTATAGTATAGATTAATAATATTACCATTTTTAGAAAACAAGAGCAAGCATATTTAACCTTTTGATAGTAAAGATATAGCATAATGATCAAGTTTTAACATAAATAAATGCCTCTAAAATTAATAGATCTTAATTTAGAGTATTGGTAAAAACTTGTACGTAGTAACCAACCCCTGAGTTATGAGTTTTAAAACCAACAATATAGTAGAACAGTATAAAGCAATTTTAAAATTACATTTGAATTTATTATTGCAAACCTATTAGCCAGAAAGCCTAGTGGTGAACCTGGATCATAGGTAGCTCATGGCAGGAGAAACAGCATTTATTAATTAGGAATTGATAACGACATAGGCAGTTTGATATACATTTTAATTAATTTAATTTGAATAGACATTTATAACTTTGAAATTTTAACATTATATAAAAATTATTTTGAACCAGGGTTGAATTATATATGTCGTATGTTATAAAAAATATAGCTTTAAAGACTTAAAGGTCCTTGCCAGACTACAGGTGGTGGTTTTTTCAGAGCGAAAGAAGGAGATGGAAGTAGTAAAATTTGTTATCAGTATTGTCAGTTTCATTTCCTTTTCCTCTGTACTTTTGATATCTTGGTTTAAAAATACCCTTTCCTCCAAAACATAAATAGATGTAAGCGGAAGGAAAAATAATATCCAATACTTACTGAAATGATCACCGTTCTTTATTTTTATTTTATTTTATTTTCTGAGACATGTCCCTGTCTTAGGGTTTCTCCTGCTATGAAGATACGTCACTGTTGAGGACATTTTGGTTTATGATATGTAAACATGTTTTTGTTATAATCCCAAATGGATTTTTGTTTGTCCTCGTCTGTTAATTGTCTCGTGCAGAGTGTGGTTAGCTGGAATTCGTTGAATTCTGAGGACTTTGAGGACTTTGATAGCCCAGAGGAAGAAGGTGTGGCGGCTTGGAGGAGTTGGAGGAGGAGTGCTTGCTGTGCTTGCTGGTTAACTGGACCTCTGGATTTCCTGACTACAGAGATTGGTGTCCCGTCCCCCGTCCCCTGAAAAGACTTCTACAACCCTACCCAGAGGGAAGAAGGAAAGAGGGCTCTATTCCCCCTTTTCCTTACAACCTTCTGTTTCCCCTACCTGGGCTTGGGGGTTTGGAAGGGAGGGCTAAGCTTTAAGGAACCCCTAAATACAGCAGCATTTGAAACTAACACACCATGACTATTTAATCGGGGCTGGCTCACAGTTTCAGAGGTTTAGTTCACTATCGTCATGGTGGGAAGCATGGCAGCATATGAGCAGACATTTTGCTGGAGAGGGAGCTAAGAGTTTTACATCTTGATCCAAAGGCAGCAAAAGGATACTGTGTGCCACACTGGCCAGACTTGAGCTTCTTAAGACCTCAAAGTCCCTAGTGTCACACTTCTTCCACCAATGCCACACCTACTCAACTAAGGCCACACCTCCTAATAGTGACATTCCCTAATGGGCCAAGCACTCATACATATGAGTCTATGGGGTCATACTTATTCAAACCACCACATTCTCATTATGTAGTTCTGACTATCCTAGAAGCCATTATGTAGACCAGGCTTTCCTCAAACTCACAGAGATCCTCCTGCCTCTGCCTCCCCATTGCTGGAGTTAAGGGTATGTGCCCCAGCCCTCGGGGCTTCAATGGGGTTCCTAAGGTGGAGAGATTGGAAGGAATGGGGGGATAGAGACAAGAGACACAGGAATGAAAGCCAAGTCTGTTTGTCTGATCAAGGCTTTCGTTTATTAGAAATTTTTACCCAACTTATATAGGGAGAAGGCAGGAAAGGGGGAAGATTAATCTACTGCTGCAGGAAATAGGAAGAGTGCTTTCATGGGTTAAATATTGTACCTGCAAGATACCATAAGGATGTTCTCTTAAGATATCTGACGGATGCTCTAACAAACTCACAATCTATCACCCATGATTTAGGGTCTAGATAACTCTTTCACTACATAGCTTTAGGTCTCCAGTAAATTACCTTTGCTCTCTACTTGGCTTTGGCTTCAGTAACTACCTTTGTCTCCACTAGATAGCTTTGACTTTGGCTTCCGTAGATAGCCTTGGCTCACTAATTGACTTTGGCTTTCCGTAGATACCTTTGTCTTCACTAGATAGCTTTGGCTCCCGGCAGGTATGTGCCACTATGCCCGGCTTTTATGATCATATTTCTAATACTGGAGTAGGAAAGTTTATATTCCATTCTCTACAATACATATACTTTGTATAAAGAGAAATACATGCTGAAATGTTGGGTTTGCCACTGACATGCTGCCAAAGAAGAGATTGTGTTCTGTGCTGTAATTATGTATTTGGTATTAAGTAATAATTATACCAATTGTAATTGATTAGCTATATTAACATAAAAAGATGTTCTTACTGTATTATACTCGTATGCTACAAGTAAACCCTGACATTTGGGGTTGGAGAGACAAACCAGGTGTTAAGAATAGATAGCCAGGCTGGAGAGATGGCTCAGGTTAAGAGCACTGGCTGCTCTTCCAGAGGTCCTGAGTTCAATTCCCAGCAATCACTTGGTGGCTCACAACCATCTATAATGAAATCTGTTGCCCTCTTCTGGCGTGCAGGTGTACATGCAAAACACAACATTGTGTACATAATAAATAAATAAATCTTAAAAAAAAAAAGAGTACATAGCCAAGTTTGACCCCCAGCACCAACATTGGATGGCTCACAACTGCTTGTAATTCTAGCTCAAAGGGAAACACAGTGCCCTCTTCTGGACTTTATGAGTAACTGCACTCACATATGCATATATCCATACACAGACATACACATACACACATAATCAAAAAAGTAATTTCTTTTTTGTTTGTTTTGGTTTTTTTTTTGTTGTTGTTTTTTTGTTTGTGTTTTTTGGTTTTTTTTTGAGACAGGGTTTCTCTATGTAGCCTTGGCTGTCCTGGAGCTCACTCTGTAGACCAGGCTGGCCTCGAACTCACAGAGATCCACCTGCCTCTGCCTCGAAAGTGCTGTTGTTAAAGGCGTGCACCACCACTGCCCAGCAATAAATCTTTTGCTTTGCTGTGCTTTTTTTTTTTTTTTTTTTGAAGGGCTTGTTTTTTTCCTAGGGATTTACCTTCATCCATCCATAGGAACAGTGACTTTTTCTTTTCTGTTTTTAATTAATTAATTTTAAATTTTATTTTTGAATTTTTTTGAAACACAGTCTCTCTCTCTCTCTAGCCCTGGCTGTCCTGAACTTTCTCTGTATACCAGGCTGGCCTCAAACCAAGAGATTCACCTGCATCTACCTCCTGAGTGCTGGGATTAATGGAGCATACCACCATGCCCATCCTAGAACAAATCTTTAAAATAAAATACTCGTATTTGATCTCTTTAAAAATATTTTTGTAAGCTGGTCATAGTGGCATATTCCTTTAATCCCAGCACTTGGAAGACAGAGGCAGGCAGATCTCTGAGTTAAAGGATAGCTTGGTCTACATAGAGAGTTCTAGGATAGCCAGGGCTGCCGAGAGATTATCTGTCTCAAAAATAAAACTTTTGTGATTGATCATATTCAGTGACTTTAGAAAGAAATTGAGAACCAGTGTGGTTATTTGTGGTAAAATTGTATGTAGTTATGCTAATTGTCATTGTTTTGTGCTACTATGGTTTCCTTTTTAAATTAAACAAATATTATTATGTATATATACATAATATATAATATGTTAGATATCTTCAGATCTAATCTTAATTAATTTTGAAGGTGTCCATAGCTTTTCTTCTCCTGTTGAAACAAAGGCAAAACCTCTCTCCCAACACAACACAGTCCCTACCTTCCATTCTGAAGTTATAGGCTGATCTAATTCCACAGTCTTTTTTGGCATCCGGCGTTTTTCCAGCAGCTCTGCTACCTGTGTCATTAACATTTAAAATTTAAATTCAATAGAACACTTTAATTTTTCTCTGGGAGATCCCATATCCCCCTTCTGTTCTATGAGCATTTCTTTTGAAGTCCTGTTAGGTATCTCTACAGTTGCGTGTCCTATAGGATGATAAGATACATCTGTAACATTTTCTATGCCACAATGTCTAAAAAAAAAAAGAAATTGTTGTATTCTAATGAATGCATATGTTGGAGCATCTTCAGTTTCCCCGTACAAACGCTTCTCCAAGGTTGTCATCACCTCTAATAAATGTGCAAGCTCAGAATCAGCCTCTTCACAACTCAAGGCAGAAACATGCTGCAATTGTAGGGAAGTATCAGTTGTATCATGCAACAGCATAGTTTTCCAAACTCTACAAAATGAGACGCGTAATCTATTGTATGACATTGCTGTAAGGCAGTGTCGTTAAACAGAATCTGTAATCTTAACTCAGCATATTGTATCTCTATGCGTTGCCATTTTAACTCCTCGGGCCTTTGTGAATTTTTCTCATCTGGAACTACCTTCGAAAGTGTCTCAGCACATCTGGCAACATTTCAGCTTTTCCCGCCACCTCTTCCTGTCTGTAGCTGGTGTCAGCCAGTCTCCCTGCGGCTCCGCCCTGCTCGAGTCAGTACCTCTCTGGGCGGCTGCAGGCTTTTTCTGCTTGGACCCAAACCCGGCTGCCATCTCTGGGAGAATTCTTTTACCCTCCGCAGCGTGCGGGCAGAGGGACTCAGCGGGGCACTGCTCAGCCCACCCCGAACCTGAGGCTCCGGAATTGGTGCAGCCTTCTGCGCTGGGCTTCTGGCCTCCTCCCCGGCAGGCTGCTTTGCGGCTGAGCCAGCACTCCAGAGGAGCCGCCTTCCACTCTCAGCCTCTCTGTGGTTTCTTTGGCTCTTGTGGCCACAGAGTAGCTTGCCGGGGAGAGTTTCTTCCCGGGCTTGCTCGAGCCTCCCACCCAGGGTCCTGTCTAAGAATATTTCGTGGTTGTTATTGGCCTCCCGAGACAGGGTTTCTCTGTGTGGCCTTGGCTGTCCTGGAACTCACTCTGTAGACCAGGCTGGCCTCATGATGTTTTTGTTCTAAGCCTGGATTTCTGTCTACGTTTGGATTATGTGCCAGTCGTTGTATGCCAAACGTAAATGTAATGTTTTTCTATGGCCGCCCTTGCTCTGAGTAAGGACGCGGAGAGCTTTGTATTAAACGCTTGCAGGCGCTATAGCTGGGCAGATACTCAGCTGTTCTAACCCAGCAATTCTGGCTTGGCCTACTTCCCAGCCACGTGGCCTGTTAACTGCCATCTTAGTCTCACCCTGGCGCCTCCTTCTTCATCTGTGTCCTCACGGCGACTCTTCTCCCTCTGGGACCCTCTCTGGGCTCAGAAGTCCTGCCTTATCCTCTCCTCTCCAGCTATTGGCTGTTCAGTTCTTTCTTTCACCAACCAGTAGGTAACAGAGAACAGTGATTGGAGATTATTGGGCCAAGAGTTGCTTCATAAAAATGGCAATGCCGATGTCCAAACTGTAACCAGATCTCTGGGTACAGAAATCAGCCTTGGTATACACGGTGTACAAAACTTCCTCTAACAATAGGGTTGGTTCAGCAGTTAAAGACACTGCTTGTTTTAGTTTAGGTTCCTATTGCTGGCATGAAATACCATGATCAAGATACCCCATCAATCACTAATTAAGAAAATGCCCTACAGACTTGCCTACCGCACAACCTTAGGGAGGCATTTTCTTTTGTTTTTTTTTTTTGTGTGTGTGTGTATGTGTGGTTGTGTGTGTGTTTAATTTTTTTGAGACAGGGTTTCTCTCTGTAGCCCTGGCTGTCCTGGACTCCCTTTGTAGACCAGGCTGGCCTCAGACTCACAGAGATCTGGCTGCCTCTGCCTCTGCTGGGATTACAGGCATGGACCTCCCCTCAGCTTGGATCGAGTTGACATAAAACTATGCAGCAGATCACTCTTTCAGAGGACCCAGGTTCTGTTCCCAGCACCCACATGGCAGCTCATACCTGTCTGTGACTCCAGTTCCAGTGGATCCAGTGCCCTTCCTGACCTCCTCAGGCTACCCACACTCAGGCACACACACACACACAATAAAAATAAAAATTAAAAAATATTTTCACAACACATATCTCTCTCCACTGAGCATTGAACTCAGAATCTTTCACATACCAAGCAAGCAACCCTCCACTGGGAAACACTTCCACTCCTTTTCAGATTTCTAGGCAGGGTCCTGTTAAATTACCCAGGCTGCCATGCAACGGGGAATGCCCCTGCTTGAGCCTCCCCGTAGCTGAGGTTATGAGTGCGTACCACCAAATAGACTGTTTTGTTGGGTATAATCCACTAAGTACTCTAGATTTTGCTTGGCAGCAACTACCGTCTTTTATTCCATTCAAGTTTTAAATACGAGCATCAAAAACTTTCACAGCATTATACCCAATGTTACAGAACATCTTAGGGTTGAAGAGGTCCATGGGGCCTCCTATACCTTCCTTCTATGGAAGGTAGAGGCAGAGGGCTGATGCAGGGGCAAAGCAAGTCACAAGGGTCTGAGGAGCCCATCACGGAGGCCGTGGTCAGGGCTGTCAAGTTGTAGACCGAACCAACTGGGGCCAGGGGACTGAGCGGAAGCCCTGGGGCAGATTGCAAGCTGTGGTGATTCATTTCCGAGGTGGTCTGGGGAGCTGCCTCACCCTGTCAGGTGCTACCATATGTCCTGGTGGTGAGCCTGCTCTGGTGTGTTTACTCACAGGTCTGGCTTCTCCCATGTGATTTTGGCATACTCTTGTTCATACTCACGAATTTGTGCCTGCATACTCTTGATTTAATCTGCTAAATTCACCAATGGCAATTTCTTTTTCTTTTTTTTCATTAAAAAATTCTTTACCAATATGTTCTTCATGGTATGTGCTGGACAGACGGTGGTGGTCATTCACTTTCATGAACAAGATGCAGAATTAAACAGGGCTGGAGAGATGGTTCAGAGGTTGAGAGTAGCGACTGCTCTTCCAGAGGCCCTGGGTTCAATTCCCAGCACCCACGTAGGCTCACAATGACCTGTGACTTCAGATCCAGAGGATCCGGTTTCTTCTTTTGGTCTTTGCAGGCACGGCATATAAATGGTATACATACAAGCAGGAATATACACGTAAAATAAAATTAAAAGAGGCGGAGTTGTTTCGCCTTAGCACTCATACTCCGCACCTGAGTACAGTAAATTGCTGCTTTATAAAACTGACTCGCACAGGGCAAGGCACGACCTGTAAGACACTGGCCTGTACGTCGTGAAATAGCTGACCCCAGAGCCTGAGGGAAATTCACCGTCTGGTGCAAGATACGTCATCACTAGCAAAGCACAAGACTCCTGGTTGGTGAAACGCGGGAGCTGAGGGTGCAGTCTGTCCTGTGTATGTAGATGCAGCGCCTTCTTCAAAGGACACGCTAGTCACATGACCCGAGGGAAGCGTTACATGGGAAAGTAGGTGAAATCAATTATGTATGTATGTATGTATGTATGTATGTATATGAAAAACAAGCAGGAGGCCGGAGAAGTGGCCCAGTAGTTAAGAGTACTGGTTGTTCTTGTAGGAGACCTGGGTTCAACTCATACATGACAACTTAGAACCATCTGTAACTCTACTTCCAGGAGATCTGACACATTCTTTTAGCATCTGTAGACACCCCATGAGAAAGTACTGCACGGGGATACATTCAGGCAAAACACCTATACACGTAAAGCAAGCAAGCAATAAAATACGAACAAACATTCTCTGACATGATAACTGAGGAATTATCATGATAATTGAGTAACCTCTGGATTTATCTCTTAACTCAAAACATGGGCGAATGTAACCAAGCAAAAGAGACAGTCACAATACAATTATAAATTATTTTTATAAAACTATGTTTGTTTCTGTTTTTTCTTAATATCACACAAATAATTGTTATTCTTTTATATTTGTCTAGTAATAAGCTTCACAGTGGCTGAGCAGTTATTACTTATTCTTAAACTCTAAGCTAATCTGGTTTCTGCCCAGCGCACATCCCAGAGATACTTGCACTTTGTAGCTTTTCTCGATCTAGCTCCTTTCCCGAAGTCACCTGGACCTCTCCCCATGGCTCAATTCCTTACTTTTCTCCTTTAATTCCTCCTCCCCTGGCTGGCAGGAAGTCCATGCCTATTCGCTTCCCTGCTCAGTGATTGGCTGAAAGCTGCTTTATTGGCATATCAGGGGACAATTGGGGAGCAGCGTTTATACAACAATGAGACAGAAATTCCCAGAACCAGGAATGCAACCAGATATGGGGGTGGGGTACAGAAATCTGCATTTGAATTACACAATAATCTTATGCCTACACAGTATAGGATAACCTTGAACCTATACAATATATTTAAAGAGAGAGTTTCAAAAATTTGTAACAAACAGGAATTTGTTGGCTCATGGTTATGAAGACTAGGAAGGATTCAGAATCTAGTGAGGGCTTCTTGCTCAGTCATCCCTTGATAGAAGAGCAAAGAGAAGAAAGTGGAGTGAAGGAGGGAAGAAGGGAGAAAGATGGAGAGAGAGAGAGACCCAACTCTTTGGGGACAGCAATAGCTAAGTGGTATAGTACCTGTCTGGCACTCACAATGCCATTGGTTCCCTAACACTGTGGAAAAACAAAACAAAACAACTTTCTCTCCCACAAGCCTGCAGATGCCAACTGTTAATAACGAATCATTTGACCCCTATCTTTCAACAACTCATGACTGTGCTCAAGAGCTCTCAGCTTCTTGCCATTTTCTAGGTCAAACCATGTCTCAGACCAGTAAAAGCATCCTAATTTTCCCACTAAGGAAATTACACCATAATAAATATAACATTACCCAGGCACGGTGCCTTTAATCCCAGCAATCAGGAGACAGGGTCAGGTGGATCTCTGTGACTTCCAGACCGACATGGTCTACACAGGCAGTTTCAGGCCCATCTAGTGCTACATAATGAGACCCTGTCTCCAAAAACAAACAAACAAACAAAACAAAAAAGCAAAAGAAAATAAAACAGCCCTACTCTGAGAATTCTGGATATGGACTTTATCAGTGCTCCTCATCCTGGCCAGTATTTAATAAAACTTGCTTGGCTCAAACAAAACACAGGAGGACCAAGGGCATTGAATGATTTATATACTGGATCAGCTAAGGGAAGGGGCCCAGCTTAGGGAAAGGGGTTATCTCTTAACCCAGGGAAGATCCATCCTGTAATGGACTACTATCACCTGTCGCTTTCCTTCTCTTCTCCTGCTTATTCTGATGAAACCAGGTCCAGTTTAATCAACACCAACTACAGTGCTCCACCCCAGGACCAAATGTAAGAGACACGTGACCCAGGATAGCCAATCATGCTACCCCAAGGCCCCCAGTCACAGCTCTAAATCCAAGGGCTGATGAGAATCTATGCCTTCTCTGGAATCACCTCTGTTGACCTTCCTCTTAGGTTGCTAACCTCCAGGATGGATGTCTAATTCTGCCTGTGGCTTTGACTCATTGCATAAAGGAAGCCTACAGGAAAGAGAAGGAGACCAGAAGGGAAACAAAAAGAGGCAGATGAAAGAGTAAAGTGACCTTCTGAGTTCAGTGTACCCTGCAGCCAGCTTCCCTCTTGTCCTCACCAGCCACAGGAGCCAATCAATCCCCTTTTACGGCTTACGGGGAATTTTAAAGCATAAACAGTCACCGCAAAGAGAATTCTAATCTACAGAAATGCATCCTAAGGATGGAAGAAACAAGATCTAATGTAATACGTATAAGCCCTCAGGGCACAAAATGCGGTAAAACAAAAACCGTAAAGGTCCATTCATTAATAAGTCAGGAAGTGTCTCATTAGCTTGACTCATTATGGGTTTGTAGCAACCAGGGCCTTGCCCATGTCAGAGCGAGCTCTGTCACTGAGCCGTAACCCCATGTTCTATTTCAGCCAGTCTTTGATTCCATGATACCCAATGCATTTTTACTGAAATAAAAAGAAACGTGGTGTTTCTGTTCGTAATATATATAAAATAAAAATAGTACCGTCTGGATTCTAGCACAGGCAGAACACTCACCTAGGTTTGGGGCTTGAACGCTGGCACCAAAAAGCGAAGAAGACATTCTCCCTGGTTCAAAGAGTAGATAGCTCTGGCAAACTTATCAGTGAATAACTGTTCTTTTTGCTAGCATTTTCTGAGCGGCCTATAACAAACACCAACTTTTGTTTTTGTTGTTGGTGGTGGTGGTGTTTTTCAAAGACAGGTTTTCTCTGTACCCTTAGCTTTCCTGGAACTCACTCTGTAGACCAGGCTGACCTGGAACTCACAGAGCTCCGGCTGCCTCTGTCCCCCAAGCGCTGGGATCAAAGGTGTGTGCCACCATGCCCCTTTTTAAACATATTAATCAAACAGTTACTATCTGCCAGTTACTTGTGTTAGTTTCCTACTGTTGCTGTGACAAACTGTGAGGCTTAAAAACAGATTTCCTTCCCAGTTCTGAAAGTCAAAGCCTTCAGCAGCTCTACAAAGCAGAGCTTCTTGGGAACACTTGGGTAGATAGATTGGTTTCTTTTGCTTTTCCAGTTTCTAGAAGCCATCTTGCATCCCTTGGCCCATGACTCCCTTTCATTTCCAGAGCCAGCAGCTCAGCATCTCCTGTTTTCTTGACTTTTCATTTGCCTTTTATAAACACCCTTGTCATTTCTTTGTGTTTACCTAGGTAATCCTACAAAAACTTTTTTCTACCTAAGGATTGGGGTCTGGTCATTTTCAGGGACTAGTATTAAGCCTAACATAACTCTCTACCTATAAAAACATAAAAGATAGCAATTATATAAACTGTAATGCAAGCAAGGTTTAGCTATTCGAAGAGTGAGCAGGCCTGGTGGTGGTACGCCTTTAATCTCAGCACTCAGGAGGCAGAGGTAGGTAGATTTCTGTGAATTTGAAGTCTGCCAGATCTAAACAGTGAGTTCCAGGACAGCCAGAGCTATGTAGAGAGACCCAGTTTAAAAAAAAAAAAACAAACCAAATATAACTAATAATAAAAGTCACTGTTTCTATGGATAGATGAAGGTAAGTCCCCAGTTAAAAACAAACTTAACAAAAATAGGTTATTATATGTTTTAGTTTCACTGATGGTTGCAAAGCCTATTTTGGGTGAAGTCAGGGGGAAATGCCATAAGTGATTTCTGGGAAACAAAGGGCTTAGTGTATTATGAAGGTTCTGGCAAGGCTAGCAGGCAGGCTGGTTTTCCATGAATGAACTGAGCTTTTCCTACTTCTTAACATGCCAAGAATAAGATGGAGCAGATCATTTCTAGAAGATTGGACATTTGTGTCTGAATTCTGAAGGCACAGCTCCACTGTCTTCTAGCCTCCCGAGTGGCTGTGGAAACATCCTCAGACGTCCTAGTGCTTTTGTTTTTAAGACCGGATCTCACCCAGCAGTGGTGGCACACACCTTTAATCAGAGGATTTGGGAGGCAGAGGCAGGTGGATCTCTTAGTTCAAAGCCAGCCTGGTATACAGAATGTCCCATCTACAGGACAGTCAGGGCCCTATCTGGAAAAACAAAACAAAACACTGTGTCTCACCATGTAAGGCCAGGATGGCTTGTAATTTGGGATTTTCCTGCCTCAGCTGTTGAGATCACAGGTGTAATTCACTGTTGGATAGCTTGATGCTTTTTCCTTTCCTTTCCTTTCTTTTTTTTTCTCCCCAGACAGGGATTCTCTGCATACCCTTGGTTGTCCTAGAACTTGATCTGTAGATGAGGTTGGCCTCAAACTCACAGAGATCCACCTGCCCCCCCCAAGTGCTGGGATTAAAGGCGTGAGCCATCACCCCCTGGCTAGATAACCTCATTCTTGATCCCTCCTATCTAACATTCTCCCCACTTGCTGAAAGCTTGTAGAATCTTCTTTTGTGCTCAATGTTCTGGAAAATTCCAACAACCATGTTTTGGAGCTTGTCTGTTTTCATCTACTGTTATTGGAACCTTTTGAATCTGGGGATTCATGATGGAGAAGTTTGTAAAGTTCCCAGAAAAAGCCACACCCATGTTGGAGACTCTGAGAGGCAGAGCAACTCAGTAGAGCTTGGGGACTGTGGCTGCTGCTGACTGAGCCATATCACCTGGCGATGCTTTGGCTTCCCTTTATAGCCACTCACCGCCCTCACCACCCTCACTGCCCACCTTTACGTCTGCGCTAATGGACAGGCCTGTACTACCAGACCACACCCTTCTACCAACCCCAAAGCCAAGGATGTCCTCAGGACACTTCAACAATGCTCAGGGTTTGCCACTTCGTGGCCACTCATGTCTGTGGTGTCCCCAGCAATGGAGTAAAGGCCCTGACCTATGACCTTCTTTTTGCTCTGTCACTGTAAGAAGTTCATGTAGCCACTTCCTCATGGGAACTGTCATTCAGGGCAACTTGAATCTGTGTTTCTGGTCCAGTCTCACTCATATTTGACTCAGAAAAATGCTTATTTGTTCCTTTTGAAATCAGGCCTAACTGGGGATTTAGGATGCTAATGATATGCAATTAGTGAGGTTGTGTGTATCAACTATGAATAATGAAACAATGCGTATGACCCCAAAGCCATAGAAACCTGACATAAAAATCCCTGTCCTTCATATAATACGGGTGCTGACCTTCTAAACCCCAGGCCCACCTCCCTCATTATTCTTTTTAATAGAGCTTTATTAAGTTTTATGCTGGAGTGTTTGCCTGCATGTATGTCTGTGCCCCACATGGGTGCAGTGCCAGCAGAGGTCAGAAGGGGGCATGAGATCACCTGGGACTGAAGTGACAGGTGTCTGTAAGCCACTGTGTGGGTGCTGGGGATTGAACCCTTTTTTCAGAGGTGAAAGCGCAGCCAGGACACTTACCTGCTGAGCTGTCGCTAGCCCTTTAAGAAATATTCTTGCTCTGCTTGCTCTTACCCGTGGATCTCTGTCCACTTCTTTGTTTGTGGACACACGAACCTGCAGGTCCCCACCGTGCTCTGCTGTGATTGCCATTTCCCAGGCTGGCCTTCCAACCCCAAGTTCAAGTAATCTTCCCATCTTAGCGTCCTGAGTGTCTGCCACTGCAGACACACTGGAGAATGCCAGGCTATCCCCTCTTTCTTTATTAGTTTTGCATATGCTAGGCAAAGTGCTCTACCACCAACTACGCCCATAACCTGCACAATGTCCTTTAAGTTTTTATTTGAGCTGTCTTGTTAAGTCGCCCACACTGACCTCTACCTTGTGATCCCCTCGTCTCAGGCTCTGGGGTAGCTGGGATTATAGGCATATGCCGCCACGATTAGTTCAGTCATGTCCAATTTCAACTCCTGACTTAAGAGTTCTGCCACCATTTTTTCCCTTCTGTTTTGAAACAAGGTTTTGCTCTGTAGCTCAAGCTGGCCCAAAATTGTGTCCTTCTGCCTCAGTTTCCCCAGTGCTAGGATTACAGATGTGGTCACCATACCCAGATCTGTCACCATGTTTCTTGATGTCTGTGAATTGTTCCCCACCCCACATGGATGTTTCTCAAGGCTCTTAAGAACAGCAATCTGGGGGCTGGAGAGATGGCTCAGTGGTTAAGAGCGCTGTCTGCTTTTGGGTTCAATTCCCAGCACCCACATAGGATCTCACAACTGTCTGAAATGCCAATTCCAAGAGGTCTGACACCTTCACACTAATGCACATAAAATAAAAAAAATAAAAAAAAAAAAAAAAAGAACAGCAATCTGCATCCTATCTTATGGCTGCAGGATCTTCTACAAGAAGATATAACAAACAAGAAAGGTTTCCCCCCGTATTTCCTGTTTTGTTCCTTCTTTTGAGGTGGAGACTTGTCCTAGGTGTCTATCCAGTGTTTTTCAGTTTTCTGTTGATACTTGAAAGGGGGAAACCCAAAGAGGCTAGAAGCTCTGTGAGCAGCGAAGTCAGGCTGTACCCACTGAGCCATCTCACTGCCTGATTAGGTTAAGGATATTTGTAAGTTGTGTCCATGGATTGACGTGTCTCTCCTCTAGATAAATACAGAGAACATTGGGGGGCGAATTCAGGGCCAGCCCAGGCAACCTAACGAGGTCTTCCCCCAATATAAAGACAAATGAAGAGGGTTGGGGTTACAGCTCAGCACACATTAAACTTGGTGTGTTTCTTGTAATGACAATGGCAGATAACATTCAGAACCACTAGGCTTCCGGTCTCATTTGGTGCATTAGTCAGCTTTCTATTGCTGTGGTAAGTACCTGAGACAAACACTTGTAAGGAGAAATGGGTTTATTTCCATTCATCCAGTGTGGTGGCGCACACCTGTAATCCCAGTATCAGGAGGCAGGGCAGGCGGATCTCTGAATTCAAGGCCCTCCTGGTTGGCGTACAGAGCAAGTACAGGACAGTCAAAGCGACACAGAAAAACCCTCTCAAAAAAACAAAAGGGGGCGGGGGGAGACTTTAGCCCGTGGCTGGGCTCCATTGCTTTGAGCCTATGGCGAGTACCCTTCATGTCAGTAGACACGATATAGGAGGCTGGTCATTTCACAGAAGCCAGGAAGCAAAAGGGAAAGGGAAAGGGTCATGGTCCTAAGGTCTCTGTCAAGCCCGGGGCCCCTGAATGACTTAATATTTACATACTAGGCTCTGCCCCCTAAACGTTTCATTCAAGATTCAAACTGTGGTATTTTCCTCTGTCTTCAAAGGCTCATGTCCACTTCCTAATGCAAAAATGCATTCAGTTTAAAATCGCCAGGAGTCCCCAGAGTGTAAAGAGTTCCCTTGCTCCAAAGTCCACACTCTCAGTTCTGCAGTGGTGTGAATGTCAGAAGTTAAAAACCTCCAAGACAGCGGCACCGGCCAAACATTCCCAATGGGGATAGGAGCCCAAAAGGGAGGGTTTAACTAGAATCCTCAGAAGTAGAAACTCAGCGGTGCTAGCATTATGACTAGTCACGGGGTCCCCAGGGGCGTGACAAGCACTCCAAAGGATAGTCCCACCTCTCTGGCCTCGCTGACAGCCAGACTCTCAGACTGGTTCTCCATTTGGCAGACGCTGCTCCACTACAGTCTTGGCCTCTCCCCCAGCTTCATGCTTCACCACCAGGGGCTGCTGTGGGGCGTGGCACAGCCACCCTGCAGGCCTCAGGCTTTCCTTTGTAAGTTCATGCCAAGTCAGCAAAACTGACATCATGTGGATGAGTAAGGGGCGGTGGTGCTGGGGCTCCTCTCAACCTCAGCAACAGTCTCTGAATGCCTTGATGGCTGAATATGGAGGAAAATCCCAGAGAAACAATTCCCTAGATGACTGTGCAACCAGGGTGCCCCAGGGGCCCCCCTAAAGTCTTTGAAATTAATTTATAGTGTGCTGCCTTTGAGCCCATGATGGATGGGGCCTTGCTAATTATTGAAAAATCACTTCAAAGATTTTTTTTTCCTATTGTCCTAGTGAAAAGTACTTCCTTTGAGACAAGGTTTCTGACTCTCACCAACCCTGTAAGCACCATGACCTCATGCTGAGCAACCATGCCTGGTTGCCCCACATCAAATGAACAGTATCTCCTAGTAACTGCACACCTTGGCACTCCCCTTAAACATGCCTCTTTTCTGGCCAAACTGCAAGGTTTCCCAGTATGTTGCTCCTGATTCTCACTACAAAAAGAGCTCCAAGGAGCCGGAAACTCCCAGGCTAAAAACCTCAACACTTGCCTTGCCTTTCTTCTACATTAGTCTGTTACCTTTAAAGCCAGCCCCCCACAAAGCTGCAGGGCTTGCCGACAAAGTCATGGCAATTCCTTGCCAAAAAATTGAGGGTGGTGGCCTTTGGTCTGCTTCCCAACAGACTTATTCCCACCTGAAACCCCATGAACACAATCTTTTCACTGCTGTGTTGGCCCTCACCAGGACTGCCCGTGGAATTCTGCTCCTGGTGTTCTAACCTGCCTCTAGATTGTTTTTCCCAATAGTTCCAAATTCCTACTGCTCCATGGTCGGGGCGGTAGGTTTTTATTGTGGATAAGAGAAGACCCAGAGGCATCTGGGAGAGGAGAAAGACCCAGAGCAGAAAGAGAAACAGACTAGCTGTGGCCAGGGCTAGGAAATAAGGTGAGTAGCTGGCGGAGGTAAGCTGGGGAGAGGTTAGGAAGAGGAGGTGGTGAGAAGGGCTGCCGTGGGGTTTGAGGTGTATGACGAGTATGTATGAAGAGCGACTGCGGGGCCTCGAGGCTGGCATGGACTCCAAAATGCAGCCACAGGTGTATGTCAAATGAAGAGTCATATGTCTCTACTGCCAGAGGTAAGGGAGATGACTTTTTAGATGAACCCGTTTCACAAGTTCCTGAGGAATGCTGGCTTTTACCTGCCAGAAATCCTTCTACAGTCCAGCTTGAGCTGAGCCAAGCCTGTTACTTAGTTCTGGGCATAGGTACTGCCTACTGGAGTTTTGGGAACTGGAGTTGTCTTTGGAACTGACACTGCCGCAAATTAATTCCAGGGTCTGAGTAATCCATACTGTCAAGGAATCACTGTGACCTCACTCCACAGCTTTTTGGCAATCCAGTCGGTTGACATCCAAGATTAAGTGAAACATTTGATCAAGAAAATGCAGAGATGGAGAGATGGCTCAGTGGTTAAGAACACTGACTGTTCTCCTGAGTCAACTCCCAGCAACCAAATGGTGGCTCACAGCCGTGTAGCTGATGCCCTCTTCTGTCATGCAAGCACACATGCAAATAGGAGCACTCATATACATAAATAAATCTAAAAAAAGAAAATGCCTCTACTCCTCCCCATTCCAGAGACAATGGCATTTTCTTGAGCAGTCTAGCCTAGTCCCTGACTCACAAGGACGGCTGGAGTGACTGGCTTTGCCTATACTGGGCACCCGGCCACCAAGGCTGCCTTCAACTCTTGGCAAAGTGAAAACTGCCATCAATGACACCTCATTGACTACAAATACACAGTGCTCATGTTCCAGTACAAGTCTATCTGTGGCAAACTCCACAGCGGGTAAGGCACAGAATGGAAAACTTGTCACGCAGGGAAGGCCATCTCAGTCTTCTGGCGGTGAGATTCCACCATCACCTGGGGTGATATTGAGCATGTTATGAGGTTTCCTGGCATCTTTACCACGATGGAGAACAAGGCCCACCTGAGAGGCAGAGCCAAGTGCTACCAGCTCGGCCCCTTCGCTGATGTCCTCATGCTTGTGATGGGTGTGAGCCACAGAAGTGTGACAACCAGCTCAAGACTGTCAGCAACACCTCTTCCATCACCAACTGCTTTCTGGCCCCCACGCCACCATCTTACAACTTTGGCACCATCGAGGGACTTAAGACCGTAATTCATGCCATCGCCAGCACCCAGAGGACGGCGGATGGCCACAGGGCTGTCTAAAACATCATCCCTGCGCCTGCTGCTCTGCTAAGGCTGTAGGAACGGTCATGCTGAAGCTAAATGCGAAGAACTCACTGGTAGAAACTTCTGTACTCCTACTCCCATTGTGTCCACTGTGGAGCTCACATGGTGCCTGAAGCTGCCAAGTTCGATGACATCAATAAGGCGGTAAAACACTCAGGACCAGGCTGTCTCTACTTCTGAAGTGGGGCTGCACCACTTGAGCACCTTTGCCAAGCTCATTTCCTGCTGTGACAATGAATACGGCTCTGGCAACAGAGTGGTGGACCTCACGGCCTCCAAGTACTAAGAAGCCCTGGACCACCCACCCCAGCAAGAACAGGGAGGAAGACAGAAGCCCTCGGCTGCCGAGAGGTTCCTGTCCCGACTCAGTACCCAACACTGAGCATCTCCTGTTTCTGTCATAGACTCCTAGAAGAGAGCCATACTTTCCTGAATACCATCAACAAAGTTTTCTGTAGCCATGCATAAAAATGCTCAGGGCTGTAACTTTATTCAACAAAAACATAACCTCAAACTTCCCAGCTTCCTGAACATGTTGGAAGCCTTAAATAAAGAAGCTTCATTACAAAATTTGAAGCATTAAAAAAAAGGACCTCTGCTACAAAATATGACAAGATTATCTAAAGCCATACTCACTTTGAAAACCAGGTTTTCATAGCTATGAAAATAGCAACATGTTGGAAAGTCTTTATTTTTCTAAGACACACACAGAAGCAGTACAACAGTGTCCACAGTCCATGGTCTCTACACTTGACCAACAGTTGCTCTGAGAAAGTCCTCATGCCTGAGGTCTTGTGGGGACGGCTTCCCTTCCTTTCAGAAGTCTTGGCGGATGTTTTCCTTGTTTGCCTCCCCGTGCTGCTGCTTGATTTGATAGATCTCATTCTCCAGCTGTACAATTGTCCGTTCAATCTCATAGTTCTTACTCACCAGGGACACCCAACTAAAAAGGGGGAAAGCAAATAAAAAAGAAAAGACAGAAAGGAAGAAAAAGGGAAAAGGATGTGATGTAAAATTTTTTGTAGAGTTTATCTTGAACATAGCTTCACTCAGGGCAGTAACATTTTTAACTTTTTACTTAAAAAAAAACCTGTCAAGTGCAATTATGGGAAGTAGGTAAAGGGGACACAGAACCTCTCTGCATTATTCCTTATAACTGTAAGTGAATCTACAATTGTCTCATGATAAGCAGCTTACCTTAGGAAGTAAGCACAAATGGGAGAATTAGTGAGGCAGAATCAGGAAGGGGTATGGAAGACAGCATCAAATTAACAGAAAACAGGCCAAAGTGTTAGAAAATGGTAGACAAGCCAGGCGAGGTAGCACATGCACTCGGGCAGGCAGAGGCAGGAGGATATCTGTGAATTCGAGGCACCCTGATCTACGAGGCTACACAGAGAAACCCTGTCTTAAAAAAAAAAAAAAGAAAGAAAGAAAAGAAAAGAAAAGAAAATGGTGGGCCAAATTCTAGAATTGATAAAACAACCAAAACCAAATCCAGACTTAAGGAAGTCACTATTTCCTGTTAACAAATCTCAAGGACAGATTTTAAAAAGCATCAGGTGAAAAAAAGTGAGAATACTGAAGGTGGGACACAGAGAATGAGGTGGGAGATGAAGGAAAAGTAGAAAACAGAGAAATCACAAACACTCACCACTAGATTTAGGATTCAATTTCTTTTTTTAGAGACAGGGTCTCACTCTGTAACCCAGGCTGGCCTTAAACTCAAGATCCTTCTTCCTTGATTTCTGACATGCAGGGACTAAGGTATTTATGGGCACACACAGCATATGGTTAGAAATTTCTATAAATTATGTGTGTGTGTAATAATGTTTTAAAAAATAATATGCATTCACAGGGGTAAACAAACTAAGGCACAATTAGGCAAAGCAAGGAATCTCCCTTCCTGCAAGACTGATGGCCTCAAGGCAAGCACTCAGCAGCAGCTCACCCTCCTCTGGAGGCACAGCTACTCTGACTGCATCTCCCTCAGCACATAGCAAAGGCAGGAAGACTTCCTGTGCTTCCGTGGCAGCCCTTGCGGACAGTCCCGCAATCTGACCTCTTGCTCTTAGAACACACTAGACCACTTGAAACACAATAAAAGCACACACTTACTTTGACTCCATCTCTCTCAATTTAGAGCCAGCGGTGAGCTGCATGTTTTTTCGCTGCCAGTTTAAATCTTGAATATGTTTCCTGTAAAAAGTGTTTTATATGAAACAATGGCATCTCAACATACAACAATACAAGAAAGTTATCTTTAAACTCTTCAGTGTTCACACACACAATTATAGGCTAATTCCAGAATTAACTATTTATTTCCCAATTACAAATTTCATGAAACATGCTCATCGTGGGAGAATAAAAATAGTACCCAACCCACGAACATGTACACAGATCACAAATTCCTCCTTCATGCACCTCTCCTTGGTAACGGCCTTGGGAAGAGTCACCGTCCAGCGCGCACACTGCAGCATGACCGCCATGTGGGCCAGCAAGCGTGCGCCAAGCTGGTCCAGTCACAGTGGTTAGAGGTAGCCTGAAGGAGGTGCTGGACCAGGTATGGCTATCAGAGCAGAGAGCCACACCACAATACCAGGGGCTTCAAACTAGAACGCACACATGCAGCCTCCCCGTCTCTTGTCATGTGATTCCAGACCATGTTCAGATCTGCCTCTAGGGGCATCAACAGATACACTTCTTCAATCTTGGAGTGCCACAAGTCTAAGTCAAAATAAAGGGCTTCTCTTTCACGCTTACCACGTCTGTGGTACTATTAGGAAAACAACGTGAACCAAGACAGTGCGTGTCCTTCCGGGTTCTTTCCCATATGGACATGTGTGTGCAGTGTGTTATCCTGCAATGTCCTGCCTGACTCCCAACATGCTCTTTCCAGGTTTGTGAGTTATACAGAATGTTTTTAGGTTTCAAGCTTATTTTTACCTCCACTTAGGTACAGCAAACTCAGGGCCATGGACACAGCATATCAAAAATACCTCCATGAACTCTAGTAACATTACAATTATATATATGTATGTGTGTGTATAAACAACTATTTGCTAACTGGCCTACATATTGTCTAAAACCAAAGCCAATTTAAAAACAAAAACCCAAAACGAAGACAATTTCTTGCACTTGTAACATTCAGCAATCTATTAGTGTCTGTGAAGCTCTAGCCATTTGGTCCTGCCAATTCAAGGCTGCCCGCCTGTACCCCAAGGGGCTGGCTCTCCAGAGCTGTCAGTGTGAAGGTGTCAGCACCACTGCTTAGAAGCCAGGTCAATTTCAGATTTCGCCATCAACTGACTGTTCAGTGTGGCCCTGCTGGCTGGAGTCTCTTCAGGTGCAAATAAAATACCTTCAGACCACAGGCATGTCCCCCTGGACAGCTCTGGGACAGTGTCTCACCACATAGCCCAGAAGCTCTAACTCCTGAACCAGCTTCTGAAGCACTGGGGCTACAGCTGAGCTCCATACTGGCTCAATCTATGAACTGTTCAAAAGTTTCCCAACCCACTTCATAAGTCTGCAAACCTTCAAGGATGCCTACCCAAAGCTTCCTTTCAGTGCATGCCACAACACTGAATTTTGCCATCCTTGATACCTACCACTTTAGTTTGATGAGTCTGTTTTTGTCAAAGGTAACTTTTACAAACACCAACAGTAGCATGCATGATTAAAATTTAATTGCTTAATAAATGGGGACTATTACTTTCATAGGGCTATAGTCTTAATGGTTTTCTTCCCAATCTCTCTCAAGGGCTCACCTAAATTTTACTCGAATAGGAAAAAACCAACTTACCGTAACTTCTGAAGCTCTTTCTGTGCATGTTCAATCATATGAACGAGATTTCTAAGGAAGGAAAAGATCACACACACCTTGCAATCTGGTTAACACCAACAAAAGATAAAGTGCCTACTTATACAGTCTGGTTTTTCTGCTAAAAACCTAAATCTTGGGATTCTGTGTCCAGTATGTCAGATTATATTATATTAGTTTATTTATTTTGGTTTCCTAAGGCAGGGCTTCTCTGTTTCCCTGGCTGTCCTGAACTAGCTCTGTAGATCAGGCTGCCTCTGCCTTCAGGATGCTGGGATTAAAGGCGGTGCTCACTGACTGCTCAACATGACTGGACACTGCCTGGCCCGATGTTACTCCTTAAACTTTCAGGACTTCTGTTTTGGAAGTGTCTCACTTTGCTGTCCGGTTGGCCTTGAACTCCTGGGCTCAGGCAATCCTTCTGCCTCAGCCTGTATTCAAGCAGCTGCAAAGGAACATGCCACCAGATCCCGTTTGGCATGGCTCTTTGATTATGAAGATGAATTCACATGCCGTATCAACTTCTTTTTAAGACAGCAAATCCCCATTCAGGTCTCCTTGAGCAATGCTGGCCCAGCTCTACTGCTCTGGATCCGGTGGGTGTGTGGTGCTGGCATGGAGGCCAGGACTCCTCACGTGTGCTTCCTGGCCTCTAAATATGAACTTGCTGCTACTCATGTTCAGATTTCTCCTCTGATGGTTTGTTTCATCACTGTACTTTTCTAGCCTTCCCCTGGGCTCTTCACTTTCTGAGGCTTCACCAACCCATTCATGCTGAAGACTTCTATTCTAGAGCTCTATTCTGGCCTCTGATCATTGAAAAGGGTTGTTTTTTTTTTGTTGTTGCTATTTGAACTTTATTCTTGAAAGCTTACATTGACAACATATGCTTCTTGTGGAAAAGTATCTATTGATTTAGAGGGAAAATATGCTCTGAATGTTCAACAGAGTGCTGTGTGGTTAAAAGGAAGGCAAGTGATGTGCACAGCAGTTAGTGAGAACAGAGCACGGCAGGGAGGCTGAGCTAAAGACAAGCAGAGTAGAAAGCCATGTTCTTTTAAATGTCATGCTTATTCCTTTGTTCTCCACACAGTCCGTCTGTCTCTTTTGTCTGAGGGAAGGTCCCACTATAAAGCTTACAGTGACCTTTAACTTAATATCTCTTGTCCCACCTCCTAAGTGCTAGAGTTACACCTGCTAACCAAACCTGGTTTCTCTGCTGTTTTAAGAATCCAAATCTCACGTGTGTGTGTGGGTGGGTGCAGGTGTCAGGCACCAAACCCGAAGCCTGTGCACGCTTGGCAAGCAGGGTACCGCTGGACTGCCACCCGGCTCCGCCCTCCTTGTTTAAATCTGTGTGAGAAAGGGTCTCCGTCCAGTTTGGCGCTGAACTCCTGATCTTCCCAAGTGCTCGGATTAAAGGTGCTTGCTACAAGGACCAGCTTCTGCCATCCTTCTAAATACTCCATCCCTCCCCCCTTTTTTGAGACAGTCTTCCATGTAGACCAGGCTGGCTTGGAACTCACATAGATCTGTCCACCTACCAATGCCTCCCAAGCGCTAAGCTTACAGACATACAGGCATGTACCGCCATACCTGGCTAACGGTTCTTGTGCTTTTTGGTTTACAGTTCCATCTACCCATGAAGAAATTGGAGGAGGATCTGGGTGTCCTTCATCTCTTTCTAGCTTGTCACTGGACAGGGTGTCCGAAGCTACACAGGTGACCCGACCGTGCCCAACTCAGCAGAATCTTCTTTCCAGTTTTTTTTTTTTTAATCCTCATCATTCTGAAATTGCTCAGTATTTACTATGTGTAGTAGTTCAGAAACATTTGCAGAGCACTGAACTATTTGGGCTCCTGGCCTGTAGCTGAAGCTATACAAGGGCCAGTTCACTTTTTAATTCTACCTGTACAGTGAGCAATGGAGTATAGAATTTAAGTGTTGGGTATGGTGTCTATTAATAAGTCAGGGACTAACTTAGTGGGTGAGGCTAGCCTAGGCTTTGTAACTGTGTGCCTAGGCTAGCCTAGAAAAGCACAGCAATACTCCTGTGTTCAGTACATTGTTTTTAAGACTTAGAAGTTGTAAGAGGGGGATAGGGAGATGGCTCAGAGGATAAAAGCACTGGCTGCCCTTGCAAAGTTCCTGAGTTCAATTCCCAGCAACCACATGGTGGCTCACAACCATCTATAGTGAGATCTGGTGCCCTCTTCTGGTCTGCAGGCATACATGCAGACATAATACTGTATAAATAATAAATAAATGAAAAGAAGAGGTGTGAAAAGAAAAAAAAAGTTGTAAGAGGTATGTGTGTGTGAGAGCACATGCATGTTGATACTTCCCCCAGGAGAAAAGGTATGGTATTCTCTGACTCTGTGTTCAGGGGGCTCTTTATTGCTTTATTTTTTGAGGCAAGCTCTTCCTTTATAACCCAAGGTGGCCGGGAACTTTTGGTGTGGCCCTACCTCAGCCTCCTGGGCATTGTTGGACTACAGGAGCAATCATGCGGGTCAGGACTTTAAAGACATGACCTGTGAATGGGAGAATCCATTATTTACGCATCCACACCTTAAGGGTTGCATTCTATCAAGTGGCACTCTGTGAATCACCCTCAGAGCTCATTTTCTTACTGTACAGTGAATGTGAACAGAGGACAGCTTAGCACTAGTGAACTCCGGAAGAACTCAAAGTAGCAGCCTTTCATTGGTGTAGCTGATACAATCCCGAGTCAAATCTAGAATCACTGTTATTATTTTGGATACAAAGCTGTGCTGTATAAGCCTAGGACGACTTCAAACTCAAAATGTAGCCTAGACAAATCCTCCCCATACCTCAGTTTTCCATCCCAAGTGCTGGGATTATAAGCATGTATAATACCACATTTTTTTTTTAACACTAAAGACTTTGCATGGGAAAGGATAATTCAGAAAGGAGAAAACCCAACTCTTCTTACTCGTTATATACTTTCCAGGCATTACAGCCATGCTGAGACATCAGCTCCAGATTCTCAATTCGGACTGCCTGATGCTCCAGCTGCGCCATGGAGTTATTCACACACTCCTGCCAGGCCGTAATGTCATTTTTTTGACCCGAGGAGGGGGCTGGAAGTTCATACCTGAAATGACACAACAAATAAATAAAACCAACATATCTTGCCAAGCCTTAATCACCCCTTCCAATAGGATCCCCACAGATATATGCCCACTATAAAAAACAAAAAGGCAAATTATCCACCCCCCACTCACACATGCACAGAAAGACCAAGAATGTAATATAGACTTGGCAGTAAAAAGAAACCCATTGCTCTGGAAACTAATTTACAAATGAAACACAGCTGTATACTGTACCTAAAATCATTTTCATAAGTGTGAACTAGTTAAATGGCGTCAGCAGACACAGAGACCCTGATGTCTTGTGTTGCCATCTTGACCCCTCTTCAGTAAAGCCTGCCTTACTAGCTTTTTAAAGAGTTGCCTAAACGCACGCACAGGCCTGCGAAGGACGTAGCCTGCAGTACACAGTACACAGCACTCTATTTCTGTTTTTCTGTTCCCATTTCGTACGTGTGGCCGGTACACCCTCCATAACCTCCGGCCCTGCTGCTGTTTCCTCACCGTTTCATGCTGAGTAATTCAATCGGCTGTCGAGCGGCCAGTCTTTCAAACTCATTTCTCATTATGTCAGTCTGATGCACAAACAACAGAAAAAGTTAGTACCAGGATCATGCTGAAAATAACGAACGTACTTTACTGAGATTTCATACTTTATAGTATATGTTACAGTGAATTGTTTTTTTTGCTTCTCTCAATTACTACTCTAAAAGAAAAAAAAAGATGCTAATATTGAACCCAGGTTCTTGCTTTACTCTACACTCCACTCTCATTCATCCCTCAACTTTGGTCTGGGCTAAATTCCACCTAGTGTCTGAAGAAACAGGCCCACACTTGAATTCCATATTCTGCCTAGGCACGAAGGGAGGCAGACACAAAAGAGCCCATGTGTCAGTTAACCCTAAATTAGCAGTTTTCACCGCACTGCAGAGTTGTGGAGCTCTGAGGACAACTGTACAACCCCCCACTCCCACAGTCACTGTGTATTCCACAACATACAATGGTCTGGAAGCCGAGCCAAACATTTCAGGAAGCCGCTGGTGCTGTGTGCTCTGACACAGCATGAAGTGTGTGCACTTGCTGGGAGTCCAAAACAGAGACCTCAAAGAAGTCACATGAGGCCACACAGACCAACACTGCCAGAACCTTGGAGCGCAACTGATTTTTGCATTAGGTTTTGGTTGTTACACTTTTAGAACGTTTCACTCTTGCCAAATTCTCATAGCCCCAACATGCAGTTACGAGCCCCCCACGAAGGGTCACAACCCAGTTTAAGAGCCTGGGTGACGAGGGTGTCACAGCCGTGGGCATGGAACAGTCTCCTCTCAACCACCTAAAGCACCAGTTCTCAACCTTCCTAGTGCCGTGACAGTTCCTCATGTTGTGCTGACCCTAACCATAAAATTATTTTCATTGCTACTTCATAAATGTAAATTTGCTGTTATGAATCGTAATGTAAATATCTGATATGCAGGATAGCTGATATGTGATGCTGTAAAAGAGTCACTTGACTGCTATAGGGGTCACGACCCATAGGCTGAGAACAGCTGATCTATGACAGCTACCCAGTTGCCATCACATCATTAATTTTCTATACAGCATCACAAACTATGACTTTTTAAAACTTATCTGCCCGTCTCAGCACTAGAATTTAAGTTCTGTGCAGGTACGGATTGTGCCTGTTGTTCTACAATATGCAGCTTGCATAGACCATCCTATAACCGGGGGAAACACTTCAAAACACAGACACAGGCACACACTTCCTGAACAGGAGGCCAGTAGTCTAGGAAGCAACAAGAATTCATACATGCAATTACACCAAACTAAAAAGCTTTTGTTCCAAGCAGTGGTGGCACACGCCTTTAATTTCAGCATATGGGAGGCAGAGGAAGGCAGAGCCCTCTGAGTTCCAGTGCAGAGAACACCTGTTTCAAGAACAAAAAAAAAAAAAAAAAGCTTTTGCAAAACAAAGGAAACAATCAAAAAGAGTGAAGAGACAGTTTATAGAATGGAAGTCTTTGCCAGCTATTTATTTTACAGGGGATTAATATCCCCCAAAAAGCTAAACATCAAAGATAAGTACCAGACAAGCAAATTAGCTGAACAGCCAATTATCAGAAAATGCAAATCAAAACTACACTCAATCTGAGAATGGAGGTTATGCCTTTAATAGCAGCACTTGGGAGTTAGAGATAAGCAGATTGGCAGTACAAGGCTAGCCAAGGCCATATGCTGAGTTCAATGCCAGCTTGGGCTACTTGAGACTCTGTCCAAACAGATAGACAGACAGACATACCCCGGAGCTGAGGACTGAACCCAGGACCTTGCACTTGCTGGGCAAGAGCTCTACCACTGGGCTAAATCCCCAACCCCACTGTTTTTTTTAGTGGACTTTCCATCTAGTAATGCGTGTCTAGGACAGCAGTTATAATCTTATAAAGACGTTTATTCCTTTTTTTTCCTTAAATGATTTGTTTTATTTATTTATATGTTTTATGTGGATGAGTGGTCTTCTGCATGTACGCCTGCATGCCAGAAGAGGGCATCAGATCTCAGTATAGATGGTTGTGAGCTACCGCGTGGCTGCTGTGAATTGAATCAGGACCTCTGGTAGAGCAGACAGTGCTCCTAACCTCTGAGCCATCTCTACAGCCTAGTGCCTTACACTTGTAATTCCAACACTCACAAGCCTGAAGCAGCAGGACGATTCCAATATCAAGGCTGACCTGTCCCAGTGAGTGCCAGGCCAGCATGGGCTACAAAGTGAGATCCTGTCTCAAAAACACCGAAGCTAATTGACAGAAGAATAACAATAAACAGTTATGTAACTCTTGGGGCTGTCTTCTGAGCTAGGAAAGGCAGTTCAATACATTAGCAACTATATAAGATAGGATTACATTCACCAGAACACTGGTTATAAAGGTAGGATTCACACGGTGTTTTAAAAGGGTAGAAAAATGTATTAAAGTATTTAAAAGTTTTAAATTAAATGCAGTTATCAATCGTAAGCTGTCAGACCAATATAGATGTTACATATGGTTCCTTTTTCTTTTGAATTAAGCAAACTTTTATGAAGTTTTGACTTGCAACAAGAAGGTGACTGACCCGGGTCTGATTACAGCTGAGATGGTCGGATGGTTTCCCACTCTTGGCAAAACAAGTGTTTTGAACAACATCATCTTTGTATAACGGGGTAAAAACTATATAACAGGTATGAACGATAATGTTTAACAGAATTCATTAATCTAGAAACGACACCTTAGCTGCACTTGCAAGATAACCATTTAAAAATGGTATTTTGTTAGACATGCTTGTTCAGGCATTCATACAGCTGCTAACTATATGAGTTTGGGTACAAAAATCTCCTTCCAGTGGTTGCAAAGAGCACAGGTAGCTAAGATTATTACTATTAAAATCTCGTGATTACCACCTATTTCTGAAGGGACCTTAGAGAAGGATAAAGGGTCCTTTTGTGAAACTTACAAGGACTCTATTAAAACACAAAACCCCAAATTAAACAAGTCTGCAGATAAAGTATTTCGCGGGTTTGTGTAGTACGAACCCTGTGGAAAGCTCATCTGGCTGTTTTGAACCCACTGATACCTAATGAGCCAAGCATCCACTTAACCTAGAAGATGAAGCTCAATTTACACAGCTTAAACCCTTCATTCGAAATCAAAGTCCGCGGGCCTCCTGGTCGGGTCGCTGGGTCAGGATACCGCACTCACTTCAAAGGCAGAGTAATCCGGGGCTGTCAGGTAGCTCAGGTAGTTCTTGGTAGGTCGGTATCTGCGCGTTTCCTCCTCCACCAGGGCCGCAGCCTAAGAATGAGAACAGGGCCGGGGTCAGGCGGAAAAGGGCAGCGTGCCCCCGGCGGCCCCGCCGCACATGCCCCGCACTCACCGCTTCCCGCACGCCGGGCGCCTCGTAGCCTTGGTCGAAGTACGGCAGCGCATCCACCACCACCTCCCCGGCTACCAAGCCCGTGCCCGCCATTGCGCGGCACCCTGCCCCGCGAGCGCCTTCTGAGTCTGCGCAGGCTCAGCTCCATGCCACTGCGCCTGCGCGCGGAATGACGTCACACGCGCCGCTGGCTCTTCGACTCTGGCGCATGCGCAGCTGCGAATCCTGAGGCCGCTGGCGCTGAGAATTGTTTTGTTCAGTCCGGTGGACTGGGCATCATGCCCTGAAGTCGCAGTGTGTCTAACGCCTTTGCCTTTCGTTTTATGGGTACCAAGTGGGTATTTCTGAAGCTCCGAGGACAACTTTATTGGAATTTAAAAGAAAAACAGTAGGGCAGACAGGAAGCAAGGCAAGGGGGAGAGGAAGCCTTGTCTTTTGACTTAGGCACAAAGGTTAGCGATCCAGGTGGGACTGGCAGCCGAAAGGCAGGAGGGGAACGGATTTAAGAGGGAGAAAGCTCAGAGCGTTTCGGGCGGGGGTGGGGAGCGGGACGGATCTCGGCAGAGGTGGTTGCTGGACTTGGCTGGAGGGGAGAAGTAAATTTCCCTCGCTCTTTAACCTTCCACCTTCTAAACACGCTCCGTGTTGGGCTTCCAGCGCCCCCTTGCTCTGTCCTCATTTCGCAGCGGGTCCTTTAAGAATGTTCTGTTATAGACTCTAGAAATGGGCACCTGTTTTTTAAATTAAATTTTTAGCTTTAACAACCCTATACGCACCGGGGGTGAGGCTTAGTGTTAAAACTTCAGTTCAGTCCCCAGCGTTGCAAACAAACACCTCATCCCTTCCAAGACAGTAATTACATCTACAAAATGCCTTGTTTACAAAGCTCTCCCATTTTTGTCTATTGGGTCTATGTAAAACCCAATCATTTTGTCTTTAGGATCTGTGGTAATAGAATACTCCTCGTTTGGCTCCCAAACCCTCAAACTGTAATTAGTAAATATTCTGCATGAAGTATCTCCCAGACTAAAAGCTTTGGAAAAGTTGGTCACGATTAAGCCTGGTTAGTCTAAGATGGATTGGGTACTCAGTCCCCAGCTGGTGGCGCTGTTGTGGAAGTTTAGGCCAAGCCTGGCTGGAGGTCACTGGAGGTGGAGGTCACTGGAGGTGGCTTTGAGAGTTTAAGCCTCACATTACTTTTCTCTCTGCTTCCATGTTGCTGTTTATAGATGTGAACTCCAGCTCGCAACTCCTGCCTCCACGCCTTCCGCTTGGTGCCATGCTTCTCCACCAAAATGGGCTCTTAACCCTGGAACTGTAAGTCAAAATAAACGATCTTCAAGTTGCTTGGCCAATGTTTTATCACTGCAACAGAAAACTAAAACACATCTTAAACGGATTTATTTTAAATTCTCCAAATCTGTGGGATTATTTTAAAATGCCTTTATTCATTAAAAGACCTGTAAACATTTGATAGAAATCTTGAACAATTCTTTTTACAAACATCCAGGATTCACAACATTTACAAAAAGAAAATACAATGAACTCAAGGAAAGAAAGCAGCTTTCGACTGTAAGAAGGTGAGACTCTCATCCGCAAAGCAGTCTCCCTCAGAGCAGAAAACCCTCCTACTCCCATTCTATAAACAACCAATTAGGAATTGTTCCCTCAGGATTGGGGCGCCTAGGGAGATGTCTGGAGGAGCTTCACCGGGGTAAGCTGCATTAACATTTTAAAAGACAGGCTCAGTTTTTTTCCTGGACCCACATCTAGGAGCTATACTGCACAGCACCAGTCTTAAATAGATTCGTTCAGGTACACTTAAATGGGCGATAATGACAGTACTGTACAAGTTAGTCAGTTGTATCCCAATACAGTGTACAACATTTCTAAGTCTGAATAAATATTTTCCATGCCAGGTAAAGCCATGAGCAAAGGTTGAAGGAAACACATCTGCCACATTTATCAGTTACCAATGAAACTGCACCTTCACTGACAAACTCCTTCTCCCAGCTGCTACTCCTTAGGTTTTCAGCATCTGGTTGATGGAGAGGCGAATACTTGGAGTCTAATCAGAATGAAAACTCACAACAACATCAAAGTAACACATTTGGCCTCGGGTTCTACCCCAGCAGCAGAAGAAAAGCGAACAAAGGAACTGAGCCTCACTTAGACAACCCACAGCCTGAGTCTCTGCGGAGCCAAGAGGTGGCTCTGGTGTACTCCACAAAGAACTTTAAATGTCGCTGCAAGACTAAAGAGCTCAAGTTTCCATCTGTAGGACTAACCAGCTTTTATGTGTTCATAAGTCAAGTGTTTGGCTTAGTCCAGCCTTGTGTAAAACTGGCCAAATTACTTAGCCTCTCTGAACTCCAGTTTCTTGTAAAAATAACATGAAGTTGATCTAAAGCTCGAATAAGATAGCATAAGTAGACTAACACAGTGCAGCAAACTGTGGGCACCAATTTGCTCAACAAACAGGTAGCTATGTCCTTAAAAGGGCATTTTCATATGGGCCGTATTCCACACAGCATAATGCTGCCATGTGAAAGGCAAGCTATTCCAGCAGGACACATGTTCCAGGGAGGATCCGCATGGTGTCTGCTTTTTAAGGTTCTAACATGAATGAAATTTTCCAAGACAGGACACGGGCAGAATGGGGTTATCAAAGGTGAACATACTAAAACTTGAAAGTGCAAACGGTCCATGGATTTAAAGCAACCTGATGATGAATCGAGTGTAACCGCCATGTTCTTCATTTCTGCCTAGTCCTGAAACTCAGCATTTCTCTCATTCTCCTCTTTGCATTATTTTTGTTTTTTTTTAAAGAGCAACACTAAGTATTTCTGAGTCTTTTTCTTGTAAAAGACAACTGCTTTCATAGACTAGGCATAAAGTAGAGCTTCTTGTACCCACCAATAATCAAAAGAGAAAACACCAGTGAAAATAACTTGGCCAGGTATGATGGCACACATCTTTAATCCCAGAACTTGGGAGGCTGAAGCAGGTGGACCTCTGTGAGTTTGAGGCCAGCCTGGTTAACATAGTCAGGGTAACATAGACCCTGTCTCAAACAAAACAAAAAAAACCAACTAACCAAACCAAAGTCCCCGCATTAGAAGGAGAAGAGATTACATGGTTCTAGACTATTCCCAGTTGGTCTGCAGCAACAGTCTTTCTCCTTGTACAATCTCAAGGACTTTGTAGGACTCTTCAAGGCATCCAGATCCTTGGAAAAATACTGTCTTTGGCACTTTCAGTTATGTTTAGAATGAAAACAAAGATTTCACTTCTTGTGAAGAAACCTCATCTTGCTTCCTGGAAGGAGAAAAGGGTAGTGTGAGCACTTATTTTACCATTATCTGTTACATGTTTGGGGTAGGGGACTAACAACCTAGGCACTCAGAACCACTCAGAAGTTTAGCTGCCCTGCCAAGTGCTGTGATTTGTATAAGTGTTCCCCAAAGTCCTATGGGTGAAAGCTTGGTCACCAGCTTGTGGCACTATTGGAAAGTAAAGGAACTTAATGAAGTGGGGCCTAGCGGGAGGATCTCTGGTCGTGAGTATGCTCTTGCAGCTACTTGGCCCCTCCCTGTCTCTGATTCCTGGCAGCATGACACAAGCAGAAGCTTTTACCCATGTCTTGCCATGATGTATTACCTAGCCACAGGCCCAAAGCACCAGGGTCTATGATCTATGGGCTGAAATTCCTCAAACTAGAAGAGGCCCAAATAAGCTTCTAGAACAGTAGTTCTCAACCTGTGAGTCATGACCCCCATGGGTACTGAATGATCCGTTCATGGGGTCACCTAAGACCATCAGAAAACACAGATAGTTACGTTACAATTCATAACAGTACCAAAATTACAGTTATGAAGTAGCAATGAAAATAATTTTATAGTTGGGGGTCATCACATACAGGGGGAGCTGTATGAAAGTGTTAGGAGCATTAGGAAGGTTGAGAACCACCGCTCCAGAGGCTTTTTATTATCTTAGGCATCTGGTTGTGCTAATGGAAAGCTATCAGTTGATGTGTTCGACCACAAAAAACCAAACCAAACCAAACCAAAAAACCATGAGTGTCTAATTGTGGAGGTGTTAAGAACTCAAGACAGAATCTAATCTAAGTGGTTTTCAACTCGGACTGGAGTTTCAAATTACCTGGTTTACTCCATAGAGATTTCTTGGAGCTCATGGGAAACCTTTAAAAAAGTCCCTAAAGATTATCATCTGATCTAATCTAACCCTAGGGACAGAAGAAATCATAGCCTGCAGCATAATTTGCCCACGGTCTCTCAGCTAGTTAAGAACAGGGTCTAATGAGGCACCGGTTCCATTTAGGATTTAAGATCACTGTTTGAGAAAGGCACACAACTGTTTTCATAGCACACTGGAATTTAAAAATCATAAGGAATTGTGTTTATAAAATTAGAGTGAGGCATCCTCCCCTGCTTTCCAGTCCTCCTGGTATTTTAGTCTGAAGTCCATGGACACCCTAAAGTTATACGTAAAATTTATCTGTATGCCTAAGTACATTTTTCCAGTAACAGGACTATTTTTAAAACACAGCCCTGGACGGTGCTACCTAGAGAAGGTTTATGATCATGATGTGGGAACTTTCACTGTAAAGTTAATTAGGGCTTCACATGAGGGACACAGCCCAGAGCCCAGCCTGGTAGGGAATCCCCAGTGTTTGAGGTGACTTGTTTTTTAAAACTTTAAGAACTAGGGCCACAGTGTCCAGTCAAGCCAGCCTGAGGCTGACTGCTGGTCTGACTGGAGTCTCTGGGATGAGACCTGCTTACTGAGAGGCTCTTTTACAGCCACCTTATCTAAGAGAGAGCAAAGCAACTCACCAAGACTCCGCAAAATTCTATTCACACCACTGGGTTCCGACTCAGGAATTGTTTCCAAATATTGGAGAGCCCGGACTTCAAACAAACCTATGAAGAAGACATTGGTGAGATTGTCCAACACTCCAGCCTGGAAACCAATTAAATTAAACATTTTTTTTCTCTTTTTGGCAGTGATGTGGGCAGATTCAGGTCTTTGTACACGCCAGGCAGGTACTCTACTACTGAGCTGTGTGTCAGCCTAAGATTAGTCTTTTTTAAATGATTTTTTAAAATTTGTTCATTTACTTAACTTTGTGTGTTCATGTTTGTGCATGAAGTGGGGAAATGCATGCCATGATACACATGTAGAAGTCAGAGGTCAACTTGTGGGTGTCTGTTCTCTCCTTCCATCACATTGAATCCAGGGACAGAACTTGTCAAGGTGGCTAGCAAGAGCCTTTAGGACTGTCCATCTCCACTGCCCTGATCCTGTTTTTATTACCAGTGTATTAGTCTGCAGTTAAACAGTATAATAGATAATTCCCAAAGTAACTCAGATGTGCCCTGGTAAGCCTACACATCTTGTCTATTATTCAATCCTTATCCTACACATTTTGTCTGTTATTCAATCCTTATAAGAACTCACCAAATGTGGTGGTTTGAAAGAAAATGGCACCCACAGGCCCACAGGGAATGGCACTAGTAGGAGGTGTGGCCTTACTGGAATAGGTGAGGCTCTGTTATAGGAAGTGTGTCTCAGTCTCTTCCTGCTGCCTGGGGGCCCAGATGCAGACCTCTCAGCTCCTTCTCCAGCACCACATCTGCCTGCATACCCCCATGTTTCCCACTATGACGGTAATGGACTAAACTCCTGAACTGTAAGCCAGCCCCAATGAAATGCTTTCCTTTATAAGAGTTGCCATGGTCATGGTGTCTCTTCACAGCTACAGAACCCTGACTAAGAAAGCAAACAAGGAGATCATGATTTCTTGTAGAACCTTTAACTCCGCTTTGCCGAAGCTCCCGGTCCTGGACAAATCCTGCAAACATCTGTGTCTCCATGAAGAGATCCAGAAAGTGGCGGACACTGCGGGAAGTGTGGGACTTCCGAAACGGCTCCCTCTGGAACACGCGCTCCCCACGCTCTGTGACAGTCATATTCAGAGAATAATGCCCCACAAGCTCCACAAAAAACCTGACAAATGCTTCAGACACCAGGGAATTCAGTGTCACATCTGTGAAACAAAGGAAAATAATCTAAGTTTTGTGTATTAAGAACCTGACACTAGTTATGGAAGCCAATTCTAAAGAGTCATGAAAGACAGTAAGTTTAGGAGTGTGCATTCCTAGTTTGCCGCACAACTCGTGGCATACAAAAAGCAAATGGCTTTTGTCTTGACTTTCACCCCCCAACCCCACTACTCTTACTGCACCTTGCAGCCTGGCTTCCACATTATGATTCATTTCTCCTATGAAAATGCAAACACAGCCCGTTTCTCCACCTGTATCCTCCTCTCAGTCCTCTGCTGCATTTGTGCATCCCTATGCTCTTCTGGTCCCTGTTTCCTGTCTTGAATGTCAGACTGAGAATTTGGCACCCTCTTGTCTCTTCATTCTCTCCTGAGTGTGGCCCTCAGACCACTTCTCTTTGGCATTCTACTCTGCTCCTTAAAAGGCTAATTTTAAGGAGGTCTGGTGGCTCACACCTGTAAATCTTAGCACCTGGAAGACGGAAGTAGGAGAATCAGGAGTTCAAGATCATCTTGAGCGATATAGTGAACTTTGGGGCCAGTTTGGGTCGCCTGAGATCCTGTTCGTGCAGCAGCAGCAAGCAGTAAAAATAAAGCCAACTGGCACAGAGACAGAGCTGGCTGTGCAATTCCAAGTCCTAATCTCCACATCAGCATTTTGCTCTTTCCGTCCTCAGGCTGTCTATGGCAGTCAACACTTGGCTGTCCCAATATAAATTGTATCATTTATAAAGTACATAAATTTCAACTTGTCTAGAAGTCACCATATCAGATCCTTTACAATATTTGGTAGGTTATGAGCCAATTAAAATAAGCTGTCAAAACATAAATGCACTAGTTTTCCCACAAATCACTTGCCTTCTTAAGTTTCTCACCGCATACTACACCATGGTTGACTGCAATAACAGTAGTGCGCTGGGTGTTAATGCGCTGGCACTGCACCACCTACTCCTCCAAAGACGCCGATCAGAAACGCTTCGGTCGCTCTTTATCTCCTGTCCATCCACCCATCCATTTTACTCCAATACACACCTCTTTCTCTAGGCTCTTTCCTTGACACCCAGGCTGGTCTCAAACTTCTACTACCCTCCAGTTGCTGAGACTACAGGAATGAAATACCATGCCTGGCAAAATACTACTTCAGTTTGTGGGTTTTCTTTTAAAGGCCAGGTCTCTGGAGGGGCCTTGGAAGTCGCTATGTAGATCCACCTGCCTCACCTCAGGATGCTGGGATTAAAGGTACATGTTACCACACCAGCCTCAAACTGGGTTATCTTTTCTCTAATTCTGTTCGTTACATTCCCATCAGTAAACAGCCTTACTTCCCCATCTGAAATGTCAATATGACACCTGCTTTTTGTTGTTTTGTTTTTGAGACAGGGTCTTATTATGAAGCCTTTGCTGGCCTGGAACTCACTGTGTAGACCAGGCTGGCCTGGAACTCACAGAGATTCAGACTCTGCCTCCCAAGTGCTGAGATTAAATGCATGTGTTACCATGCCAGTGACAAATATGTTAAGGGCCATGGGGAGTGGAGGGAAAGAAATGAGTAAACATTGGTGAGAGGGGGAGGTTTTTTTTTTGGGGGGGGGAGTTTTTTTTTAAGGGCAGAATTAACTCAAAGAGAAAATGACATGAGAGACAGACCTATAGGAAGAAAACATCCTATAAATGTAACTTATCAAAAGTCCCACAGCCTAGGGGGACTGGCACTTGGGGAGCAGTAAGAAAGGACTGAGATTCTCAAGGAGCACTACTTTGGCACATTCTTTAGCCCAGCGCTGGATCAGCATCGAGTGTTCACGGCTTCAACCTAAAGGCCTCGGCCCACATGTCTCACACCTTGTGAAAACTGCTTTTCCTGGGCCAAGACTTCATTTCGATCTTCTAAAATCTGCACCAAGGCAGCTTGAAGCTTAGGCGGCAGAATTTCATCCTCGTCAGACACCTTAAAGGGAAGCAACTCTGCATGAGCCTTAGAGAATGCCAAACGTGCACCAGCTAACAACCCCACCCCACAGGCGGCTTTGTGGATATTCTGCCTGAATAGTCATTTTAACTTCTGTCACTTACCTAGAATCAGAATGCACTATGTTTACAGTATATTTTAACTTTGCTTTTAAATTCCAAGCAATATCTTGTAAAATTCTCTGGCACTTTTCTACAAAATCTCTCATCTACAAGTTTCATTCCTTGTCTCCAGTATTATTCCCCAAAAATGGTAGTTCCATTGTGAGGATCCAACTGATTCTGAAGAGAGGGATCTGGTTTCCATGCTCAATTGATACTCAAGAGAGCTGTTCTGAGACTCTTCGCTATCTCCTTTTCCCCTTGGCATCCATCAGTTAGGACTACCTCATACTGCCCCAGTATGCCTTGTTTGGATTGCTGTTATACCATCTCTAAAGCATTATATAAATGCCCACTGTCGTATTCAATGAGACCTCTGTCTTACTTATCTGTAGATTCTAATTGCCTGAGTATCTACAAATACCAGAGTTAGTGCTTTTCGCGTGTTGAATTGGACATGGGAGCTTATGCATCTAGATGGAACTCTATTACTGAGATGCATATTCAGCTCAGTATATTTCACCAACTTAGAGGCTTAAATGTCAACCCTTCTGCAGCTGAAGGGATGGCTACTTCTTTTGAGAGTGACATTTATGCTGTTTCCTCCTTTGGGATGGACACCTATAAACTCAAGCCAAAATTTTCAGGACAATCTTGTATGGTTAGCTACAGTGTCGGCTCTGAGATGGGTAGGAACTAGAAGCCTTTTCTGAGTCATCTTCTCTAAGTACTTTCACATATTTTCTGTCTAATTGCCTACAGAGACACCTATGTCCCCAAACATTATGTAACCATCTCCTTTGTCACTCACCTCCTGTAGGAACTTGTCTGCACAGAGATCAACTATCAGCACCTATGGAATAAAGGAGGCAGGCAGGTTCAACCAGAGACATTCACAGATACATCAGGCACTGTGGAATCGGGATGGGCATTCTCATTCTTCCAGGCCATGGGAACAGTTTCAATCAAAATTAACTTAAAGTTGCAGCCAACTTAAAACTAATCCATCAAAACAACAAACGAATTGGAAAAAGAAAAAGATGTGCCCAATTACACAGTACAGGGATTTACCAGGCCAGTGTGGTGGAGTAGTGGCAACGAACAGCCTTTTTAACTAGTGATACTGAAGAGGTGGGTAGCTGCAAAGAGGGAAAATCCCCAAGTGAGCTTTACACCACACTATTTGCAAACAAATGAAGTACAAGGTGGAGTCAGCAACAAAATCAAAAGCAAACTAATAGGGAGATAACAGAGGAGGATATCTTCCTCTTCATTAGTTTAATGTGAAAATTTTAAGCCGTTCATGAAAACATCAGTCATAAATGAAAAGATTGGCATCTTAGCCACATTAAAATAAAGAACTCTCCTGCATTAAAAAAATGTCACTTTGGGCTGGGTGTGGTATTACAAGATAAAATACCAGCAGTCTGGAGGCCGCCATGTCAGGATGGTTTCCAAGTTCCAGCCCATCTTGGAGATATAGTGAGACCCTGTCTCAAAAACAAACAAGTGACTTTCACCCCAAAACCCAAAAAGCACACACACACCAACCAACCAACCAACAAACAAACAAAAAACCAAATTCAGAACATTGTTTTGGAAAAGGAAAGGCGAGCCTCAGGCTGGTGATATAACCCAATCTTCAGGCCTTGCCTTGCTTGCATGCATGGATCCTGGAGTTTGATCCTGTGCACCAGACAGACCAGGTATGCTGCTATCTACCTCTAACGCAGAACTAGAGGGACGGAGGCATGCAATCAGAAGTTCTTGCTCACGCACAGCTACAATGTGAGTGAGGCCAGTCTGGGCTTCCTGAGACCCAATCCACAAAAATAAAAGAAACAAAAGGATTTCTAGAAACATAGGTTGGGCTGTAGCTCAGATAGGCAACCTGGATTTGATCCCAAAACCATCAAACAAAATAAATAATGAGGACATTTTACAAATCATGGAGGATAAATAATTCAGGAGAATGGCAGCAAATAATTTAGAGATGATATTCAATGGCCAATAAATACACCTCAAAAATGATCAAGAAATGCCAATTAAACTACAATGAGCACACAGCTCCATAGTCACCAGCCAGGGGAGGCTGAACTACACAAGATGACAACAGCGCTGGTGGTATGGGAAGCCACGGTTCCTCCCGTGCTCTGTTGGGAGAAGTTTAAGTTGCCACTAATGTTGAATTTCCTGAAGTTGAAGATATGTTTAGCCTATCGCTCAGAATTCTGTTTTGAAGCATATACCCACAGGCCTGCAAGGATGGAATGTGATGGATAAAAATATTTACAGCAGGACTATTCATGAAACCCTCAGGCTGGAGAGGGCTCAGGTATTTATCAACTGCAGAATGAGTAAGAAAACTGTGGCACACTCACACATCAGCACATCCTAGGCAATCAGAATCACCCAACTATTGGCAAACCCACACAGATGAATACGAACACAGGCCTCCCAGAGGAAACTAGAGAAAAGCTACACTACTCTTTTATAGGAAGCTTCAGAAACAAGAAGCCTTGATTACATTGTTTTAAATGTTATTAGCATTTCTCTCTCTCTCTGCATGTCACAGAAAGAAGAGAGAGAGATGCCCTGCTATGCCATGATGTAGAAAGGCCTTGCAGAAGTCAGTTTTCTCCCTCTGCCTTTCACTGGATCCTGGGCTGTCAGGTTTGGGTGCAAGCACATTTACCAACTGAGCCACCACACATATTTGATGATAAAATTATCAAGAAATACAAACAGATGGCTACTGTAAGAGTGAAGACAGTAGTGAGCTTTTCTGGGGCTTGGGGAAGGGACCATGAGATTAGGAGACTTGAATCTTTTGCTGTAATGTCCCATTACAATCCAATGCTGAATTATATACTTATCACTTTGTAATACTGCTTCACTAAGGTGCATTCTGCTTGTTTAAGGCACTTATCTACACATGTGCTAAATTTGAAACAACTTTTTAGTACACCCAGAAAAATGTGTTGATTTTAAGAAAGAAAACATGGGCCCACAAGATCAAGCTGGACCACCAATATTCTATCCCTGCTGCCTACATAAAGGTGAAGGAGAGGACTGACCCACAAAATTGTCCTCTGACCTCCATATGTGTGCCATGGAACCCATTCATATCATGTCATACAGAGAAAAAAAAATTTGTTTGTTTTTTTTTTGAGACAGGGTTTGCGTAGTCCTGGCTGTCCTGGAACTCGCTCTGTAGAGCAGGCTGGCTTCAAACTCAGAGATCCGACTGCCTCTGCCTCCCAAGGGCTGGGTTTAAAGGCATGCCCCAGCACCATTAGGCTTTAAAAAAGTGTGCTAGAAGGCAGAGGCCTCTAAACAGACCAATGACTCAGTGCAAAGAGCATTTGCAAGTAAAGAAGTGTGGACAAAGGGTGTCCTGTGTGACACACTACAGCTTCCAAAACAAGATGTAAATTGTGTTTGTTTTTCTATCTTATTTTATATTTTTGGTGGTGGTAGGGAGGTCCCAAGGGCAGAGACAAATACAAAGTGACAGAAAGATGAGTGGGATTGGGGTGCATGATGTGAAATTCACAAAAGAATCAATAAAAAGATAAAAAAGAAAACCTCCTTTTTATACATAGATGAGTCCATTGCTCACTACTGTAAAAACAAGTTAGATGCAAATGGACCATGGAACTGTTTTCACTTTAAGAAAGGGGCTGGAGAGATGGCTCAGTGGTTAAGAGCAGTGCCTGCTCTTCCAAAGGTCCTGGGTTCAATTCCCAGTACCAACGTGTCAGCTCACAACTGTCTGTAATTCCAGTTCCAAGAACTCTTGACACCCTTATACAAATGCACATAAAATAAAATTTAAAAAAAGATATAAAATATGAGTGTAATAAACATAATCAGTAATTGTATTCTTGAATTTTTAACTTATTTATTGTATTTCATGGTCTGAGTGTTATGCTCGTATGTCTGTGCATCAAGTGCATCCTGGAATTGGAGTTATGGATGGTGTGAACTGCCATGTAGGTGCTAGGAAAGAACCTCTTGGTCCTTCGAAGGACCAAGAGGTCTTAACTGACGAGCTTCTGAAGCCCAAATGATAAAATTATGACATTTATAACAATTCTGCCCCTCTTAAAAGATCATTTGGTTTCCTTTGCCAACACTCTAGTATTTCCCAAAGGTGCAATCTATTTCACCTTACCTCTTCGATGGGAAGGTCCTGAAGCTGGGGCAGGGAGCAGGACAGGATGCCAATGAGGAAGGGAGTAGGTGAGCAGACTATGTCAATCATGGACACTGGAAGCACTGGGATGTAGGTGTGCTGCCAGGTGAACGGGTACAGCGCAGCTACCACGGCATGGCCACATTTTGACAGGGTGCTGGACCGAGGGGAAAGCACATGACGTCATAAATAAAGCAGCACCTGGGCCACACTTCAAAATATTATGTCAAAGCAGTACACAGTGACCTCATTGGCCTTCACAGATCAACAACCCTGTGATCTGTAGTAATTTTCAGCAGACTCATCTCGGTCGGGTTCACCACAATTTATCACGCTAAAATAAATGATGCGTACATAAAAAAGCAATACTGGTGTTTTTAAAGGTGTTTTTAAATATGGGGTCTCACTATGTTGCCCAGACTGTCCTTGAACTCCTGGACTCAACTGAATCTTGTGCCTTGGGCCTCCTGAGTAGATGAGACCATAAGTATGAACCACACAGCCCTGCAAGCAATATCAATATTCTATTTCTTTCTGTTTTGTTGGATGTTTTTGTTTTGTTTTATTCTGAGACAGGCTCTCACTATGTGGCCTCAGCTGCTCTCGAATTTACAGAGCTCTGGCTGCCTCCGCCTCCCGTGCTGGAATGATAGGTGTGCACCACCCACCTAGCCATCTTTGAAACTGTGCACACAAGTCTTTTCAGTGTCTGTCTTCTCATTTAGGTCCTGGAAACCAAACCCGGGTACTTGCAAGAGCAACGAGTACTCCAACTTCCAAACCAGCTCTCCAGCCCTAGTTCTAGAGACCACCACCACCAACAACAACAACAAAAACCAAAAGCAAGACAAACATGAGGTGACATATCCCACTGATTTCTTACCTCAGGCTGTTGGCAACAAAGATTACCCTCCGCTCTAGAAGGAGAGAGGCACAGACCCGGATGAGATGACGCACGCTCAAGCACGTGAAGAGACACTCAAAATCCACATGTTCCAGTCGTGAATCGAGTGGCCGGCAGAGTTCAATTGACTGAAAGACAAGGGAAAATCCAAAAGCTGATGCTGGACTGCAGCCCTAATGGCAGCACTCACAAAACTTCTTCCTCTTTCTTTAGTCTGAAAAATGTGTTACTTGGGGCAGGTGTGGTGGTGCAGGCCTGTAATCCCAGCGCTCAGGGGGTAGAGGCAGGGGGATCTCTAAGGGTTCAAGGCCAGTCTAGTCTACAGAGTGAGTTCCAGGACAGTGAGAGCAACATAGTGATACCCTGTCCAGAAAGAAAGAAAAAAAAAAGGGGGTCTGCCACAAAGAGTTTATGATACATACATACACATCTGTCATTCGTCATGTTGAGACTGCCACTCTAGAGGGACCCAATCTATGTCAGATAGGAAACCTGGGGCAAGGGTTAACTAACTACCTCACACACTCATTCAGAGTTTCTAAGAAAATAAACACACTCCCTTGAGTAGATCAAACTATCCCTCCCCATGAATGAGCTTCCGCAACTGGGCCTGTAGCAGTACAAAGCTTGCCTCTGAGTGGCTACTAAACCTGGCGATATGAATCCACTTACCCCATCTCCAGCCCCAGGGAGGTAGCTCTTAACTGTGATGGTGCGGCCAGGAGCTGGGAAAGGGGCTTCCATGACACTTCGCATGAATGGGTGAACCAGGGCTGGGGACATTTCTCTTCTCTTCTCTACTTCATCCAGAATCTGCACATGGGCACACATATAAACAAAGAACAAACAAAGCCCACAGTATTTACTAAGGTCCTCATCCCACAAACAGAAAGAAATCCTACTACGAGTAAGTAGCAGCGGCAGATCTAGGAGAAACAAGCTCTGCAACTGGTAAGAGCCCATAGCACCACCTCCTGAGGGTATCTTTACCCCCAAATGAGCTAAGTCGACACACTTACAAACTAACTTTTTCCTTCACATTTATTTAAAGAGAGAGTATGCGCGCGCGCGTGTGTGTGTAGGTGTGAGCATGTCATGATTCAAGTGTGGAAGTCAGAAGTTGTCCACTGTCTGCTGATCCACTGTGTGGATCCTGGGTATTAACTTGGGCTTTCAGGCTTGGCAGCAAGGGCCTTTACCACTTAGCCATCTTACCAGTCCCTGGAGACCATTTTCACTTCACCAGAGGGCAAAAAAAAAGTTAACAGGGACAATGATATCCTTCAAGCTGGCTTAAAGGAAAGAAAGAGGCAAGATGTGCTTCAGGATGTGTTCTTTTAGAACTTTGAGTTTGGGCACTAGAAAGTTGGCTCAGTGTTTAAAAGCTCTCGTTATTCTCGTAAACCTGGGTTCAATGCCCAGCACCCACAAGGCAGCTCACAACCATCTATTACTCCACGCCCAGGGGGTCTGACCTCTTCTTCTGGTCAATTGGGCACCAGGCACAGATGTCATACACAGACGTGTGTATAGATAAAACACCACACACAAAACAAACATAAATAAACCTTTAAAAGAAAAGAAAAAAAAAAAAAAAAACCCAAGCCAGGTATGGTGACACACTCCTTTAATCCCAGCGCTTGGGAGGCAGAGGCAGATAGATCTCTGTGATTTTGAGGAATGACTGGTCTACCAAGCAAGTTCCAGGACAGCCAGGGCTGTTACACAGAGAAAACCTGCCTCAAAAAGACAAAACGGAAGAAAAAATCCAAACCTGGGCATTTTAGCAAACCAAACCTATAATGGAGCAGCATAATGATCAGGGTCTAAGTGTAAGCCTTGAAGCCTAAGGGTCATTGTTTCTCATCTTTAAATTTGTTAGGGAAGGGGCATGCACATGTCACAGTACACACACACAGGACACTACATGGGTTCCAGGAGTCAGATTCAGGCCATCAGCCTTGACGGAAAGTGCCTTTACCTGCTGAGCCTGTGGCTCTTGGCCTAGCAGTGGGGAGCTTTCTCAAGTAGTAAGTTAAAGTCTATGCTACTCAACGTTCTCTAGTGAAATCCAGCAAGAACCACCTCGGACCTAGAAGGAGAACCACTCCTCCCCAGAGGACACTTCACTCACCTTTGAGAAGAGATTGAAGCAGCCCAAGCGACTGACCATGCAGTACACCTCAGGGAGCCGCTTTCCTCTGCCTTCTGGCTGAAAAACAAAGAACCAAGCAGAGCAAAGGTTTACTAATTTTAACTATTAATATTTGCGTAGTAGGTCCCTCCTATGGTGGCTGACGCTTGCCCCTAAGCTCTGGGCTCAAGCGATGCTCTTACTCCAGACACTGAAGCCAGTGGACTGCGGGTGAGCACAGGCCTCTTTCACCATTGCTTAGTCAGAGCTGGAGTGGAGCACTTAAAGGTAAGGGAAGTACTAAGGACAGAAGCACGATCTGCCCAGGCTTAGTGCTTAAGCAAGAGACCTGAGATAGGCGGTGAGTAACTCAGCTTCTCCTGCTGACTCTCTGGACAGTATTCTTCAAATGTGCGGTACTGACATTCAATCTCTATGTTACTTTTTCTACTGCACAGAAACAAGTCAATTAAACCCTTTCTATTCTGGATCATTCTATGGCTCTCCTTCACCTTGCTCTTGCTCTTGCTCTGTAAAGCTAACGTAGCTTCTTTTTTAAAAAATATTTTTGACTGATGTCTGTGTACCATGCGTATGCAGTGCCCATGAAGTACCAGAAGAGGGCACCAGATCCCCTGGTTCAGGAGTTACTGTGAACCTCTGTTCCCCAGGGGTGCTGGGAGTTGAACCCGAGTCCTCTGAAAGACCAACCAGTAGTCTGAACCACTGAGCCATTGCTAGCCCTAATGCAGCCTCTTGTCTGTGCACAAAATTAACAAGCCATTAAATTTCTGGAGAGACAGTATCCTCAAGTTCTTAGTTGCCCTTTCTTGTTCCATTACCAAATCTGTGGCACCAATCTGGTACTCACCAAAAGCTTCTTACAGTAGCCAAACCACCGACTTCCGTCTTCACCAGTCAACACGAAGGAGAATGTTTCACTGAAAACAAAATGAAACACAGCTGCTTAAGGCATTACTCACTTAACAAGTAAAGGAGTCATTTTTGTGATCCAAGAGGAAACAGAAATATCTATTTATTTCAAGTTATATTCCCCTACAGAGTGCCCAGGCCTTGTCCTGGGGTGAGAGAGTAGCATGGGATAAGCTTTTGGTATTGCTATCCCCTTTTCCTTAATTATGCTTCCTAACTATTATCTTGTTTCCCTTTCGTTAAACATCTAATTTAGCCAAACACACATGTAAGCAAGCTATAAAGAAATTTTTTTTTTTTGAGTGTGCCACCATGCCTGGCTGCTATAAAGAATTTTGATAATGTCATTTCTCCCTTGCAAATTCTTCTGTTTGTTTCTGAGAGGCCATATGGAACAGTGACAGGAGAAAGACTACATACTCGGCTGGGGAGAGGGCTCGCTGGATAAAGTGTTTGCCACACAAGCATAACCCGGATACAGACCGGCAGGTCTACACAAAGCTGGGTGCAACAGCAAGCATCTGCAATCTCAACATCCCTACAGTGAGATGGGATGCAGACAGGAGACTCCCCAGAAGCTCCAAGGCCAGCAAGCCTGACACAAGCAGTAGAGAATGAGGAAGCCTACCTCATCAAAGCAGAGGCAAGGACTCATACATGTCCTCTGTCCTCCTCATGTGAACCTGCACGCCAACTCTCTTTCTCAGACACACACAGAGACAGGAAAAAGGTCATATCCTTAATATATGCAAATCAATAGGAAAAAGAGCAACTCCTTGTTATAAACATGAACCAAAAATGAGCACCACTTACAAAATCCCCAAAGATGCCCCAAAAAGAAATTCAATTGCCAAAGAACCTGAAGTTTGAGTGACACTATATTTAATTAATGTTTATTTTCTGTGTATGAGTGTTTTGCCCGCATATCTGTCTGTGCACCACTATGTACAGTGCCCACAAAGACCAAACGGGGCTTTGGAGCCTCTGAAATTCAAATTTTAGATGGTCATGAGATGCTACATTGGTGGTGGAATCAAACCTATGTCTTGTGCAAGAGCAGCAAGTGCTCTTTAACCTCTGAGCACCGGTGGATGGATCAACATTCAAATGCGGTCAAAATTATTGGAAAGGAGTATCTACAGTAGTGAGTTCCGAGCAAGACGCTGCCTTTGCTTTTTATTGCCTCTTCTACATTCTAAGTATTCTAGAACACGCTTAGTGCAGGAGGAAGAAGCCTACCATGGAGCAGCCAGGCCAGTAAGAGACATTGCATCCACAGCTAGCAGTACAAGTGACAACACAGAGCATCAACGCTGACAGCTAAGAGGTGGAGAGCTGCGATCAGGCTCAACTGGTTATGCGAGGAGATGGCTAAGTCTAGAGGTGAGGCAGGGCTAATGGGCCAACAGCTGAGACCATCATTTAGTGGGTCATCAGCACATGACCCAATTCATTTATACAAGCTTTTCTACCTAACTGGCATAACTAAGAATTACAATTTATTATCAAGACAGAATTTCTCTGTGTAGAGATAGCTGTTCTAGAACTCTCTCTCTCTGTAGACTAGGCTGGCCTTGAACTCACCAGAGATCTGTTCGCCTCAGCCTCCTGAGTGCTGGGATTAAAAGCATGCCCCCCCCCACCATCCGGCTAGATTTTTTTTTTTTTTAATGTATACAGATGTTTTGCCTGAATGAATGAATGTGCACCACATTCATGCAATACCCGTGGAGGCCAGAATAAGACATCGGGTCCTAGAGTTGTAGCTGGCTGTGAAGAGCCATATGGGTGCTGAGAAGCCAACCTCAGTCCTCGGGAAGAGCAGCCACTGGTCTAAACTACTAAGCTAGCTCTCCTTCCTGTTGCTTGTTTGTTTGTTTGAGACCAGGTTTCTCTGTGTAGCCTTGGCTGTCCTGGATTCATTTTATAGACCAGGCTCGCCTCAAACTCACAGAGATCCGCCTGCCTCTGCCTCCCCGAGTGCTGGGATTACAGGCTTGCTTGCTTATTTTTTTACATAAAGTCAATGTTTCCCAGCCTAACCTCCAACTCTTAGACTCAAGTGATCCTCTTTTCTTTGGACCTCTGAGTAGTTTTTTGTCTCAAAAACAATAAAAAATAAACAAGCACACAATCAAAAACCAAAACAAAAAAAGCAGGGTTTGGAAGTGTTAATGGTTCTAGAAATTAAATTCCTTTTTGAAAGATTTTTTTTTTAAATCATTTTTAAGTGTGTGTGTGTGTGTGAGTGTGTTGCACGCACATGAGTACAGTTGCTCTGGGAGAACAGAGACCCTCCTGAAGCTGGCATTACTGACAGCTGGGACTACAGGTACTGGCAACCAAACTCAGGCCCTCTGCAATAGTACTTGCTCTTAACTACTGAGTCATCCCTCCTGCCCCAAAAAACTCTTTAATGCTTCAGTTCCACACCTATCAGGCTGGGGGCTGCCTCTGTTCCCGCACAGGAGTAGAGAATCTGGGCTGTGGCTTTTTCTGTGAACTTGAAGGAGAAACAATGACAACTGTTCTGTTTCGCTCTTGCTGGGTTTAACCTGGCTACTCTGGGCCATCATCTTACTGCAGGTGACGTGGACCCTTTTGTCCTGCAGGACTGATAAACTAGGGAGATTCACAAATCTGTTTTCTCTTTGACAGTGAAATTTCAGTTTTTCTTTCCTGAGCTCTCACACAAGTGTTCGGATTCTACCTCAGCCCACTGCAGCTTGATCTGCTTGTGTTCATTCATGTGGATCTCTATTCCTGACTCTACCCACTTGTCACAGATTCTATTCAAACTGAAAACTGAAAACAGATGCACTGGTTTACCTCTTGAGCGCTGAGGTTGGCACCCAGTCCTCTGAATCAGGAAAACAAAACTTGGGGATGACTTTGAGCCTCTCTTCAGTGTCTTTGGATTGCTTATAGCCATGATCACCCTGAAAGACAATACCACAGAACATCAACCAGACCAGAACTTAAAAAAAAAAAAAGACACCTCAGCACGGTCTTGGGGCAGTGGTGAGGCTGTGCAGAGGCTTCCCCCAGTGAAGCCTGCTTGTAGTGCTTTCTAGGAGAACACCGACACTCCTCAACAGGGACTGAGCACAGGGGCTAAGGATGGAGAATCCCATTTGACCCTGAAATCGTACCGGTGAAGACCCTACAACCTTGGTGGTACCGAAGAGTTTCTTATGCAGAGGAGGATCTAGACTCAGATTTCTCAAACTGGTTGGTAGTCCAGTATGTTATAAATCATGGAATTTAAGATAAATAAAAAACCTTCTATTATATATCAGAAACCTAGCCAGCTGAAATCATTCTGATTAATAATCAAGAGTGCTTTGAAAAGGCAGATAAATGCTATGTAGAAAAGACACTATTTTTAAATGTTACCATGTATATAATCATTCCCTTTGCTTTGCTACCTAATTATAGGTTTGTAACTTCCTGGAAATTTTTAACACAGAAGACTCTTACAGAAGTGTGGTATAAGTCAGACATGGTGCTGTCTACCTATAACCCTAGTTTTTGAGAGGTGTGGGCAGGAGAATTAGGAATTCAAGGCCAACCTTGGCTACATAGAGAGCTCAAGGTCAGCCTGGGCTACATAAGACCCTCTATCAAAGTTAAAAAAACAACAAAAAAACAACACAACAAATGGTATTGTACTTAGAAAGGCAGTGTAAATTTAGTTAAATGAAAAGATACTCCGAAATGAGAAGGACTATCTATAAAAACAAGTCTGATTAGCATGTTGCTTTTTCGAGAACTGATCAAAGTTCTCTGTAAGTTTCTTTAAAGAATATGCACCTATTCCATGTCACTGGGATGTTCCACGCTGAAAACGGCAGGACAGCATCAGGACAGGGAGTGTAGCTCCCAGAGTCGCTGCCAAGCACGCAGGTGGCCTTGATCCCAGTCACACCTAACACATTTGTTAGCTCTAACTTGGTATGTTCACAATCATCTTCAGCCAAGGTGTTCCACAACAGTCCAGGCAGGGCTCCACAGGCTCTCTCCATCCCCCCAAATGATGGGCATCTGAGGCACCAAAAACAGCAAGCAATTTACCTGAAGGCATTTGTTTTCATTTATCCTTGTCCCCTTAATTATGTGCATGCCTGTGTATCCCCATATGCATATGTGCCTACGAGGGCAGCTGTCTGTCTGGATTCCTGGATACTGAAGTGAGAGATGGTTGTAAGCCACCTCATGTGGGTGCTGGAATTGAACAGCAGTCGCTGCTTTTAATCACTGTGCCACATTTCCAGTCCCACCACAGACATTCTTGACTCGTCTGCTGTGCCCTTCTCAGGCACTACACCTATTAATTCAGGCTTAGCCTTTGGTACAATTAACTCGAACTAGGGAGGGGGATGTGAAGGTCTTTCTAAGCTAGGCATGGTGGTAAATGCCTGTAATCCTAATGTTTGGGAAGCTTGTAATAATGCAGCTAATACTTGTAATAGCTCCTTAAATGAATGATTTGTGATGTGAAACAGGCAGAGGAAACCAAAGCAGTGTTAGAACAGCAAGGCTAGGCTTGGGGGCTCCTAGCACTTGGGTTGCTGAAGCAGGAGGATTGCCCATTCAAGGAGGCCTTGGGGAAGCTCCTGTCTCAATGTAAACAAGAGAAAAACACAGGAGTGTGCGGGCACCTTCCGGAGGCTTCATGGACACCATGTACCCACCTTGCTAGGGAACTGCTGTATGACCTGGGGGATGTAGCCTGTTTCTGACTGTGTCTTCTGCAGAGAGACTACCACGAAGAGTTCAAACAGCTGCTGTTCCTGCAGCTCAATAAGGTCCCGTTCCAAGGTTTGGTAGTGGGGGTTCCTCTTGGAGGACTGCTGCAGCTGTGCTAGGCGCTTGTGGCGATCTGTAATGAGGTCACAGTGTCAGGCTCCTTGTGCCCATAGCCTCTTTCTAGCCCCACAAGTTGTGGCTCTCACAGGGAGAATCCTGTGGTCCTCTGTTGAATGAATGCAGAGAAGTATCTTCCACACAAACATTCCTGTTTGGGCTATGACATGGGAGAGGACAATGCTCAGGGGTCTGTTGGAGTGATATTTTGTGCACTGTGAAAAGGCTGTCTTCGATATTCAAATCCTGATTTCTGTCCCAGCAGAGAGCTGAAAACAGACCTGACTTTGGCATTGTTAAGCATCACCTCTCTCAATTATTTGTAAACACTGTTCTCCACCACCTTCTGATTGGTTGAATAAAGAACTGAATGGCCTATAGCAAAGGTAGGAGAGCACAGGCAGGACTTCCAGAGAGATAGGACCTTTGGGAAAGAAAGAGGCACAAAGGACACGGAAGAAGTCAGACATACAAAACTGAAAAGAGGTAAAGGACCACGTGGTACGACATAGATTAATACAAATGGGTTAACACAGGTTATAAGAGCTAGTTGGGAAAAACAGTAAGCTAAGGTCTAAAGCTATTATAAATAAACCCAAGTTTCCATGTCATTATTCAGATCTGGGATGGGCATGGAGTTTTAGGGGTCCTATTCTACCTCCAGCAAGCAGTGGGGCTGACATCCATATCTCAAAAGATGTACTGTATATCTAAAACACACACTCGATGTATGTTTTATATATATATATATATATATATATATATATATATATGCACACATATATCCTTCATGCAGAGCACCAGGACACATGCAAAATGTCTAGGAAAAAGTACAAGCCTGACAGTCCATGCCATTTCTGGTACTGTCTTGAAAGCATAGAAGAGAGATGGATATAGGAGAAGAGCCGAGTCCTGTGCAGACCCTAAGCACAGCCGGGGCAAACCAAAACCAAAGCCAACCTCACATTAAAAAACCCATCCTTTCCCTTTACCCTGGCACATAATAAGAGGTGTGGCTTGTTATCAATCACAGTTCTTAAAAAAAAAAAAAAGACATGAAAGCTAGAGAGACGGTTCAGTGGTTAAGAGCATGTACTGCTCTTTCAGAAGACCTGAGTTTGGCTCACAGCCCTAAGTCAGGTGGTTCACAACTGCCTCTAACTCCAGCTCCAGTGTGAGGAGAGGGAGTGGGGGATCTGTCACCTCTGGCCTCTGCAGGCACCCATACTCATATGTACATACTCCCACACTGGTACACATAATTAAAAAGAATAAAAATAAATCTAAAATAATTTTTAAAAACAAAACACACAGACCTCTAGAATAGAAGATCTAACAATAAAGCCAAGAAGCTACAACAACCTGATTCTTGACAAGAAAACTAAAATACACATTGGGGAAGGAAACAACCTCTTTAACAAGAAAGGCTGGGAAAACTGGATATCCATCCCATAAGAAAAGCAGAGGCCAGATCCCTATCACCCCACAAAATTCAAATAGATCAAAGTCCTTGATGCAAAATAAAATCTGGCTAGGCAGGGGTGGCACACGCCTTTAATTCTAGCATTCGGGAGGCAGAGACAGACAGATTTCTGAGTTTGAGGCCAGAGTGAGTTCCAGGACGGCCTGTGCCACCCAGAGAAACCCTGCCTTGAGAAAAACAAACTCTGGACTGCTAGACAAAGGCAGGGGAAACACTCCAAGATACAGACATAGAAAATGACTTCTGACTAGAACACAGATAGCTCAGGAAGTAAGAGTAAGATTGGGTAAAGGGATTGCAAGTCATTAAAAATCCTCTGAGCAGCAAAAGGAAAAGTGGGGAGACAGGCACAGTACAGAACACCTCTGCTGGACACTCGTCTGACAGAGGATTAATAGCCACAACACATAAGAACAGGGCTGGAGGGATGGCTCAGCCGTTAAGGGCACTGCCTGCTCTTCCAAAGGTCCTGAGCTCAATTCCCAGCAACCACATGGTGGCTCACAACCATCTGTAGTAAAATCTGATGCCCTCTGCTATCCTGAGGCACACATGCAGGCAGAACACTGAATAAATAATAAATAAATTTTAAAAAAAAGAACATAAGAACAAAATAAACACTAGCTCAGTCATTAAGCAGGAAACAGATCAGACACTTTTCAAACCAAGAAACACATATGGCTAAAAAAAGTATGTGAAAGACTGCTCAATGTTCTTAGCCATCAGAAAAATGCAAATCACAACTGTTATCGCCAGTTATGATATGGCGACCTCTGCCACTAAATAAGTACAGTGTGGATCAAAATATTAAGAACTCTTTACACACAAACAGGAATGGTTCCCTAGAAATGTCCAGTTTACTGGATGTTCCGGGAAAGGCATTGCTGACTCTCCAAAGGGCTGTGTTCAAGTCAAGACACATTTGTTCTTGCTTCTCATTAGCAACTGCAATAAATTAGTCATTATTACGCATGAATGCTGAACCCCATAATACTCTAAGTTTCATCTTTAGTCAGGCTACAAAATCCAAAACCTGGAGCAATTTAGGCCAATGGAGGAGCACGAGGCTGTTACTCATGACATCAGTGTGTCAGCGTTGGCCTCCGCTCAGACTCCTGCTCTTTGTGTTGCTGTACGTCAGCCAGTTAAACAAGAAATAAAACCTGCTATGACAATTCGTCTGATGAAGATCGAGAGCACATTAAGTGCTTGTACAGGTAAGAGCAGGAAATGCATGGATTCTGTACCCCGATATGAACCGCAGAATGACTTGGAATAGAAGCACCTACATGTACATATCTTCCCTCCTTTCTTAATGTCAGAGAGAGAAAATGCACTTAGTAGTTACGCTTGAGTTACTAGGGGAAAATCGGCCATTTCAGGCTAAGTGCTTGTCGATGAGGATGATTCACTCTTTTGGCTGCTACAAACTGCACAGGTCTGGGCCTGCGGAGCTTGCCGCCCTGCTCCCTCCCGAACTCGTCCTCGGAACCATCCTGGTTTGCCTTCCTTCACTAGGGGAGATTTGTCATGCTGTCAAACGGCTGAATGTACTACTTAGCTCCGCAAATCTCAACGGGGTCTGAGGATGAAGCAATGGCCTACAGAGTCAACCACGAGGGGAAAGGCATGCTTAATCACAAAAGCAGGCAGGCGGTGCTCCAGCCGAAGCCGGGATCGGGGAAGGGAGCAGCGGCTGACTCACTCACTCTTTGGCAGGTACTCAGCATCACTCTCGTTCCCACTGGTTTCACCTGGAGAAAAAGGAAGAGAGGAGAGTTTCCGTTTGCATTGTCTCCTAGTAGGAAGCGTGTGAGGATGGGAACAATGGGAAACTGTCACAGTCTGGGGCCTCAGTGAGGAACGAGGGTCAAGCTAGTGAAGGTCAAATTAGCCCAGCTGTTGAAAGAGAACACAGGACAAAACAGGAGACCCCCAGAGGATCTGAAACAGACAGTAACACAACCTATACACACCATGGGTTTTTTTTCTTTCTGTGTTAGTCTGAGATCATTTATAAACTAAACATAGTAAGAAACTAGTAACTAATGTCAAAATAACAGCAATTATTATAAGACACAATGGAAAGTTCCGTGAATATGGCTTTTTCTCCCAATGCTTTAACACTATACTTAACCTGGGCCCATGTGCTGACATGAAGTGAGGGAGCGATAAAGGCAGTGTGTATGAAGCAGGAGGCTATGAAGGGAGGCCTGACATCAGCACTGTGACTCAGTGATGCTCACCTGATGGCCTGTGTGGTACTGACCGGTGGGCGGCACCGAGTAGAGAGCTAGACAAAGGGCTGATTCACATGGGGCGAGGAGGAGCAGGACAGACAGCAGCCCCACCACGCTGCTCGGAACAAGCTTAGCCCAAAGCTTTTCAACGGTTTTCTAGACTCTTCCATTTGATACTTTCAAATCTCAGCTGACCAGAGCTAACTGCAGCTGTAGAAAGTGACCCAAGATGTGGTGAGGGGGCTAATGATGAGGCTCAGAGAAGGACCTCACCTCTACCTCCCTTCCATGCTTGTATCAGTGGCTCTCAGCCTTTGCTATAGGGTTAGCCAGTTACTCAGATAATTCTGTCTCCTTCAGAGTGAGGTCTAGTTTTCATTCAAATAGCTCTGTACAGCTTTAAATAAAGGACTAACACTAGGATGGAAAAAAAAACTGTGGTCACTGCGGGAGATAACCAGCTGAGTTTAGAAAGCAGAACAGTACCTTTTCTACCGTTCGCTAACCACTGTAACCACACTGCTCTCTCTCAAGCCCATGGTAATAGAAATGCTTTGAACTGTTCTTATTCTCCCCAGTCATTTATAAGGCTTTTGAGGATAGGGGCTACACTCTTTTCACAAGGGAGCATTAGGGGCTTTGTTTTTGTTTTGTGTGTGTGTGTGTGACTGAATACAGGAGCTTTGTACCCTAGATACCAATGGAGGATTCTATACCCTAATTCTATAAATATAATTTACCAAAAGATGAAAAATAAAGAAAGATTTTTAGCAATCAGGGAGGTAGAGGCAGGCAGACCTCTGTGAGTTCAAGGCCAGCCTGGTCTATAAATCGAGTCCATGATAGCCAAGGCTACACAGAGAAACTGTCTCAAATTAAAAAAAAAAAAAAAAAAGAGAGAGATTTTTTAACAAAGTCAAGGGACTCAGAGGAAGAGCACTACCCTTATATAGAGTGTATGCAGAGCCTCAAAAGAGGCTTTTAAATAAGTAAATTAAAATACTTCATTGGGTATGATGGTTCCTTCCCTTAATCCCAGCACTTGGGAGGCAGAGGCAGGTAGATCTCTGCGAATCCAAGGCCAGCCTCATCTATATAAAGAGTTCCATGTCAGGCAAGGCTACATAGTGAGGCTTTTTCAAAAAGAGAAAAAAGACTGGTGGATTTAGTCCTAGCAGTAGATGGATAATGGACTCTCAAGAATTGTCCTCTGGCCTCCAAATTCACACCTCGGCACCTACCCAGCATGCCACACACACAGCCACACAGAGCATCCACTCACAATAGAACAAATAAATAAAATGGAACAACAGTTGTTTTTAGAACTTCTACATTAAGACTAAAAAATTAAGGCAAACTAAAACCTGAAAAACAAGAGAAAAATCTTTTTATCAGGAAAATCACAGCCTAACATTCATAAATTTAAAACATGCATAAATCTGATGATATAACATTTTGAAATTCAGTCAGGCCTGGTAGCCACACCTTAATCGAGTAGATGAGAGCCTGACACAAGAGGATCAAGGGTTTAATGACAGCTTTAGCTACACACAGTGAAGTCAGGACAACCTGTGCTACATGACACCCTGTTCCAAAAACCGGAAAGAAAAAATAAATTTTTCTAATTAAAAAAACCTCAGTACTAAATTAAAAATTGAAAAATAAATTGGGAAAATATTTGTAAGTATATTGAAGATACAAGAACTATTTTCTTCTTTTTTTGTGCTTGTTAAGGTAGGGTCTCATTCTGTAGCCCAGGCTAGCATGGAACTTTACTATGTAGCACAAGCTGGCCTCAAACTTGGACCAATCCTCCTGCTTCAGCCTTCAAAATTCCAAAAGGGATTACAAACATGGGCCACCATGCTCGCAGCTTAAAACTAGGCTCCTTTCTTCTTTTTTTAAGCCAGGGTATCTTTGTTCTCTATGTAGACCATTCTGGTCTCAAACTCACAGTGATCCTCCTGCCTCTGCCTTCTGAGTGCTGAGGATAAAAGTGTGTGTCGTTCTGTCTGGCTCAAAACTAAATTTCTTAATTCTCAAAGAGCTATTAAAATCAAATGGGCTAGGAAGATAGCTCAAGTCATAAGGTTTCTGTAGTGCACACATGAGGACCACATACAATGTAAGGTGCTTACAATTCCACTGCTGGGACTCACTAGCCAACCAACACAGCCTACTCAGTGAGCTCTAGGACCGTCAAAAACTGTCTCAAAAAACAAGGTAGACTAGATCTCTGGCCTCCACATATATGTACACAAATGTTCACACACATACACACATACATATGTATGTACACACAAATGGCAGAAAAATGATAAATGCTTAGAAATAGGCATTATAAATCACAGATCAAGTGAGTCTACTACAAGGAGCTTAACTTACAAATACAGTACACACAGTAAGTAAAACACTCAGCATTGCAACATTGTTTGAATATTTGTGCGTGCTTTTCTTCATAGATCTATCTCTGTAGGTTAAGTATGTAAGAGACAACCAAAATGTCTACTACTTGGACTGAAAACTTGAGGTGATGGGGATAGAATAAGGGTCTCCCTGATGAGCACAACCATCCACCATGAGACTTCCATTTCTATACCCTGGGTACAGTAGAGCTTTCAGGGTCTCGGTGTTGACACTGAAGGAGCTCTGAGGTACATTCATTAAGTCTTTAAAACAGAAAGCACAGAATAAAAATCTGAATAATATAAAACTTACACAGAAAAAGTCTTTAGGGACTGGAGAGATGGCTCAGTGGTTACGAGCACTTTCTGCTCTTCTAAAGGATCTGAGTTTGGTTTGGTTCCAAGTACCCATATCAGGTGACTTACAACCCACTTTGACCTCTTTGGGAATCCTGAATATATGTGACACACACACAGACACATAAAATAAAGTCTTTTTTGTTGTTGTTTTGTTTTGTTTGTTTTTTGTTTTTGAGACAAGATCTCTCTGTGTAGGCGTGGCTGTCCTGGAAGTCACTCTGAAAACCAGGCTGGACTCAAACTCACAGAGATCCCCCTGCCTCTGCCTGGGATCGAAGGCATGTGCCATCATGTCCAGCTTAAAAATAACATCTTTACAAAAAAAAAAAAAAGTATTATCCTTAGAATCAAGTATTCTCGTGAGCTTATGAAGTTTCTTTCTTATGAAAGAAAGCCAAAAGGAGAGAGAGAAAGGGCAACTCAGAGCCAAAAGTCTGATGATAGGTCAGTTAAAGGTTCTGATGACCTGCAGTCATCACAGTGAGTGTGGATTAAAGGGCCTAGGAACCAACAGAGAAATCTGTCGGGAACCTGCAGGAGTATCAACAGCCCTGGGTTGTCTGTCTTTTGATTTCAACACACAATATTATAATGGCAAAGGTGAAGAAATGCAGCGCCTTTTGTAACAACTGAGACTGGTTGAGAAATGCTCAGGTAGCGAACCCAGCACTGAGGTGCAGAGCGGGCATATATAATTATCCAGGTCCATTAGGTTAACACACAAGCAAAAGCACACAAGAAGAGAGAACCTGAGCGCTGTGCTGACAGAGCTGGGGGGCTCCTCAGACAGGTCAACACTCCTCTGGCTCACAGGAGGGGCTAGCACAGGAGCTGGGGGAATAATAACTTTCTTCAGGTCACAGAGGAAAACCAAGTTTTATGAGGGATGTCTATGGAATACTTGTTTTTCTTTGTTTGTTTGCTTTTGGTGCTAGAAGTTGGCAATTCAGGCTGCTGAAGGTATTTTTTCCAATGATATGATTTTTAAAAAAAGCAAAATCTGACTCCTCTCAACCTCAGGCAGGTATAGTGTGCCTGAAGTCAATTATTTTAACTTTTATTAATTAAATTTAAAAAAATTCATTTTGTATGTGTGTTTATATGCTACAGCACTCAAGTACAATCAAAAATAACTTTGGAAACTGTTCCTCTCTTTCCACCTTTTTTTTTTGAGTTTTTTTTTTGTTTTGTTTTGGGACAGGGTCTTTCCTGTTGTCGGTCACTGCACCACACCCTTCAAGCTAGCTTGGTGGCTAGCACTGACCAATTCTCCTGTCCCCACTCCCATCTCACTGTAGGAATGCTGGGATTACAGACATGCACTGCTGCACCCAGCTTTAGCAGGGCCGGCTGGAGCACACCTTTAATCCCAGCCCTTGGGAGGCAAAGGCAGGTGGATCTCTGTGAGTTTGAGGCCAGAGTGAGTTCCAGAACAGCAGAGACTATGTAGAGACCCTGTCTTTAATATACATATGGCTAACTAAAGCACCCAGCTTTTTATTCGGGTTCCAGGGATCACACTCAGGTCATGAGGCCTATGTGACTAGCACTTTTACCCACTAAGGCATCTCCCTGGGCCAGGACAATGGGGCTGTTTCGTAAGCACTCTTGCTGGCCCCAGCATTTGGGCATTTTATATAATTTGTAGCTACATTCTACTTCCTTATCTATAAATCAACAATACCTGTCACACAGGATTTAGAAAATCAACAGTAATGCATTAGAGAGACTCTAAAGTGTCATGTCCGTTTCCATTTCTGTATCTAGCTTGGAATTACACTGAGAAGCCCTTTCCTGACACCTTTGCCTGGGATAAGGAAACACCGAAGAGAGGGATGGCTAAAATTCCATGTTCATGGGAGCATGGAGAGCGTAGGCTTGCCCCTGACTCCACTCTACACTTCCTCCTCTGGGCCAGCTGCTCCATCTATGACACATCGTGGTGCCTGACTCCGACTGTGGCATTACAAATGAGATGAAATCTTTAAACAAGTATTTTATTCAATAAGTATTAGCTGTCGTTGATAATAATTAGCCAAAGACACTTCATTCCCAGAGAAAAATGAAGCTTGTCTAAATGCTTCCCTTTGACACATGGGCTGGGGAGCTGGCTCAGTGCTTAAAGTGCCTGCCATGCACCCAAGAGGGCTGGAGTTTGGGTCCCCAGAACCCAAGTAAACGCTGGGTGGTGGTAACAGACCACCTGTAATTTAGCCTCAGAGGGTGGAGACAGGGACCCACACCTGGGTATGTCCCCACTGCAATTCAGACTCTCTGCATCACAGAGCTCTGGGTTTGATTAGGAGCCCCTGCCTCAGAGGAAAAAGGCAGAATAACGATAGAGGAAAGTCTACCCATCTCAGGCCTTCACCCGAATGTACACACACGTACACCCACTCACATGAACACACATATGCACATCACACCTACAGACACATGAGAAGAAGAAAAACACGGTACGTTAAACACGGTGCCCAGTGCACGTGTTGTTCTTCTGGCAGGGCTGTATCAAAGCCAGTCTTACACAGTAAGAGCAGAGTCTTCGGAACCCAGATGGTTTTATTTTGACACAATTAACTTGTTTCAATGTACAGTAGATTTTTAAATGAATTTAAGATATTTCTCTTTGTAAATCTGTAAAAACAAGAAGTAATGTCCTCTGACAGGACTTCCTCACTTATGTACTCTATAAAGAAAAATTGAAATTGCTAAGTTCTACCTATTTCCTTTGTTCAACCAAACAGAGATTTCGTGAGGCTGTTTGCAGTGCTGGGGCTGAAGCCCGGGCCACCCGGTGAGGCAGGCAGGTGCTCTTCAGCCCTCATGGGGGCTTGTGAGAAATAACACCTCCCTAGAGAGCTGGGGCTGGAACTTCATTCTTCCAGCCTCAGCCTCCTTAGTGCCAGGATTACGAGTGTGCACCAGCACACTCAGACCTTCGAATACGAGTTTTTATATCAAAGCTGTTAATGTGTTGTGAACACTGAACGTTTCTTAACTAATTTAAATTGTATCTGGCTATCTGCATGATAAACTACTGAGCTTCAGAAACGTGGTACAAGCTGGGTATGGCATGTTTGCTGGCCACAGTGGTGCAGGTCTGTACTCTGCACCGGGGAGGCTGGGGAAGCAGAGCCCCAAGTTCCTGACCAGCCTGGGCTACAGAGCAAGACCTGTTCTCAAAAGGGGAACAAACAAGAGATCAAAGGGAGCCGGGTGTGGTGGCTCACACCTATAATCCAGCACTTGGGAGTCACAGGCTGGTGGATTGCTGTGAGTTGGAGGCCAGCCTGTCTACAAAGGGAGTCCAGGACAGCCAGGGCTACACAGAGAAACCTAGTCTTGAAAAACCAGAAAGAGAGAGACAGAGCTCAAAGTGGAATTACAAAATAATTGCTCAAACTACCTAAGCAATTTAGTCTCATTGGTTCACAATTGTTTTATTTATTTATTCACATATTGGGGTTTTTTGTTTGTTTGTTTGTTTTTGTTTGTTTGTTTTACTTTGAATTAAATAAGAAGGAATTGAAAGGGCCCTTGAAGAGCTTGGTGTGAGTGTGGTGGCTCATGCCTGTAATCCCTAAGCTGGAAGACTCAGGCAGAAGGCTCACCACAAACTCATGGGCAGCCTGAGATACAAGGTGAGTCCCAGGCCAACTTGAACTAGGGAGTGAGACTGTCTAATCAAGCATTAAGTTATGTAACAATGCTCCCTTCATATGCGGTTATGGTTTGAATCCAAAATGTTCCCAGAGGCTCATGTTTTGAATGCCTGCTCCCCAGCTGCTGGCACTACTCTGGAGAGCTTTAAAACTCTAGGAGGTGGGGCCTAATTGACAGGAGTCAGATGTAATCCCAGCCCTGGCTTCTTCCTTGTGGTCTGTTTCCCAGTCTGCTGCATGCTCCTGCTATCATGAGCTGACTGGTGGACAGAGCCCTCTGAAACCAGGAGCTGACTGGTAACTGAGCCCTCTGAGACCAGGAGCTGACTGGTGGACAGAGCCCTCTGAGACCAGGAGCTGACTGGTGGACCGAGCCCTCTGAAACCAGGAGCTGACTGGTGGACAGAGCCCTCTGAGACCAGGAGCTGACTGGTGGACCGAGCCCTCTGAAACCAGGAGCTGACTGGTGGACAGAGCCCTCTGAGACCAGGAGCTGACTGGTGGACCGAGCCCTCTGAAACCAGGAGCTGACTGGTGGACCGAGCCCTCTGAGACCAGGAGCCAAAACAAATCTTCCCATCCTTAAGTTGTTCTCCCAGACATGTCGGTCACAGCAGTAGGAGACTAACATGAATACAAACAGCTACAAACAGAAGAGCAAAAACAGTTTTTACCTTTTGAGGAGGGGGCTTCTTTCCCAGTATAAGGCTGTAACTTTACCCTCTTCTTCCCTCTCTTAGACTCAAATGTATCATTTATTTTCAAAACAAGCTGGGGGAAAAAAAGACAAGAAAATTACAAGTCAAAGCCACCAACCAAAAAGGTTCTCTGCATGACTGCATTAATACATTAAATGCTCCTTTGGAGGAAAGAGTAATAATAATTGCATAATAAAATAATTAAACTAACAACTAAAATAACCGAATAATAAAAACCTTCACATTTTTCCATTTTGGGTTAAAACAGTATCATTGGATGATGTGTGTTCTCATACCAAGTGTCTATAACCCAGGAAACAAGAGTTCAAAGGATCCTGCCCTTCCAGGTGAACCCAATACAGCTTCTTGGAGAGGTTTTGTGTCACTGTGTCACAACACGCTGGGAATGTGGCTACTGCCCTCCCTCTAGTGAGTAACACTTTGCTCAAGTTTTCACTTGCTCGGAGCAGGAAGGGGAGCAGTAACCCACTGTAGGGTGGGGCTTAGTTATTTCTGCTCCCAGGAGTTTCTCCCAAGAGGAGACAATCCTGCTTATTGGAGCTTCTGTCACAAGAAGTGCACTCTGCCCCTGCGAGTATAAATGCTGCAGCTTATGTTACAGATGCCATAAAAACGGGGGCTCAAATTACTCCATGCACAACTATGTTTTCCTCCCACTCCGCTCATCAATCCATACCTCAAGCAACTGCAATCAGATCACTCATTTTTAAATTGTTTTACAGCTGTTTCTATTTAGTAAGCATTACTCAGAATTCTTTCCTAATGCTGGGGAAAAGGTATGTGCATACAGAAGAGAGTCAGACACACAAAGAGATACACACAGACTGAGGTGAAAAAGAATACAAGAGCAGAGCTGTGACGTCAACACACATTTTAGAACAAGGAGCTGATTAACCTTTCTACGCCCACTTTTCTTTTTCTCTTAAGGTTCCAAGTTGTTTGATTTAACACACTGCCTAGACAGAACTGTCAAGCACTCTGTAGATGACTTGACAGTCTGTTGAGAAGAGTGTCATATTCTTTGTCTGTGTGATTTTTTTCAGCAGTCCACAGGCATCGAGCCGAGTCAGTCCACTCCAGGCTAAAGCACGTGAGGAGCATGTGCAGATCTCCACATCTGTACAAGCATTTGCTCTCGTAGGGAATTTTTGCAGCTGCCATTCAGGTGAAAAATTGCCAGTGCTCCTCAGTGTTGCCTTAACAAAGAAGCAAGCAGGAGAACCCAAGAGAGAAAGCTGCCTCCATGGACTGCAGAAAAGTTTCAGATGCAGAAACACCAAAGGTAGCATAAACATTAATGTGGATTTACAAAGCAGAATCAATGGTATGCCCACTATTTTGAAGGAAATTACTGTTCCGGGAATATCAGATCAAGTGTCAACCTACAACTCTGGTTATGAAGCAGGACTAGGAGCCTGCACTTACCTTGCAGCTGCAGAAAACACTGCAGAAAGCTCTGAGGAAGGACAGAAAACAGCTGCTCACTCGACAGACATAAACACTAAAGCATCAGGGAAGGTACTAGCAATCCCCACAGAGGCTTCCAGAGCAGAGAAAGGAAGGAAGGGTGGGGACCACGCATATGAGCTAGATCTGACTGAAAGCAATTTCCCTTCCAGGGAAAGCTGGAGCCATCAAAGAGGACATAAATGAAAACTGCTTTTCTCATGGAATATTCCTGAAGATACTCAAAACAACCAAAATTTGTATTGCATCTGGGATATCCTAAAAGGACTTAAAGGTCTACAAAGTGAGCCCAGGACAGCCATGGATACACAGAAAAAAAAAACTAAAAAAAAAAAAAAAAAAAAAAAAAAAGAGGAAGGAAAAGGGAGAAAACAGCGTGGGAGACAGAAGCAGGTAGATTTCCGTGTATTGAAGGCCAACCTGATCTATATAGAATTCCAGGACAGCCAGAGCTACACAGAGAGACCTTGTCTCACCAAAAAACAAACAAAACAACAGAAAACTCAAACCAACAGCAAAACTAATATTTGTAACAATTCACTATGGATATGGATTTCAGTAAACTTGGTTAGAGGCTACCAACATTTAGACCTCTTTTTCAAATGTGCGTAATCGACACCTGGCCTCATAATACGTGACACATCAGAACGTGGAGAGAAGAACTGCTTCAGCTTTAGACCAGGTTGGTCTATGTAATAATGAGACCTTGTCTTACTTTTTTTTTTAAAGAAAAGAAAACGTTTAATGTTGAGAGAGTTGATCCTATCATCTGTTATTAGGAAGTAAATCAGCAGCCAGCACACCTTTAATCCCAGTACTTGGGAGGCAGAAACAGGCAGACCTCTGAGCTCAGCGACAGCCTAGTCTAAAGTGAATTCCAGGATAGCCATGGCTATACAGAGAAACCCTGTCTCAAAAAACCAAAAGAAAAAGAAAAAGAAGGAGAGGAGGAGGAAGAAAGTGGATCAGCTTCTGGCATCACTCAGCAGCGGAAGACAGCACCAGAAGGGAGCAGCACAGAGACTCCTCAGCTCCCTCTTGCTTGTCCTCTGTGGTGCAGGACTGAAACAGGCCTCACACACGTAGGACAACTGCTTTAACACTGAGCCACACTCCAGCTCTCTTCTGTATCACTTAACCGGGCTGTCCACAATTCCCTGATAGTTGCTAATGCCATCTGAAGGGTCTAAGGAGTCTGTATCCTCGTCCCTAGAACACATGACCCGCTGTTCTGGAGTCACAGAGGCTTCAGTAAGTGCCAGAGTCATCTTCCTGAGGAGAAAGCTCCTGCAGGGTGCCTGCCCAAGCGCGAGGGCAGGAAACAGACCAGAAGAATTAAATTAACTATGGAACATAACATTTACCAAGGAACCAATCAGCAGCCACTAAACCAAGAAACAGCTGAGACTTTTATGTTAAAGTCAGGTACAAAATGTGTGTGCTAAATGATATTTGAGCTAATTCACCAGGCACTATGGAATGAAAAATATTTCAATTATCTGATTTCTTCATTACAAATATTATCTGCTACTCAACTGTGTCAGTCCTGATAACATCTTAGTTAAATATTTTTATGTAACCTTATAAAAGTCTCTCGTAAAAGAAGATAAGGCTACAAGTAATATCATTAAAAAAAATATTCTGAAAAAACAAAAAACAAACAAACAAAAAAAAAAACACCAAACATTTTGCTTTTCGGACGGGAGCTTACTGCCTTTCCTATCCCTTGAAGGCAGGTCATTTATTTCATAGGGTTTTGACAATGTCTAGTATCAAGTAACAGTCTGGTTTCCTTTTCTCCATCTCTGAATGGACATTTTAACCCTAATAAATGGCACAATACTTCATCATTACTGTAAACGCCAGCAGGAGACCGACCTCGCTTTGGTACACAAATGAAGGGGCATAAACAGACTCCTTTTGTTTGAGTCTGGCATTTCCTTGAGATAGATGGTTGATTTCCAACAAGAGCCAGGATGACAGAGGTGAAACCCCTCTATCTGATGTCAAGTCTCCAATCCACAAAGGAAGAACGCCAAAAGCCATTAGTGTAAATGCTTGAATGAGCCAAAATTCAAAACTCAAGGCTGCTTTCCAAATCTAATCCCAACAGGTAAGTTCTAAACTATTATTAAGTTCATTCTAATGAATTTGTTCTCCTTTATTAAAATGCTGGGGTAAACATTTGAAGAATGAATGTGCTGGACTCCTCACCTGTGGGAGATTTCTCTTTTTCCTGTTAGCCACTTCTCCAGCTCGGAAAAGCTTCCATTCCGTTAAGGTGACAGGCAAAGTGGTATCCTTCGTGAGCTTGGATCGCAAATATGCTTGGGAGTTCTTCAGTTCCATTGTCTTCCGCTGAAGGAATTGGGGTTTGGGAGGGAGCTAAAACGGGAGACACACTGGTAAAATGAGATCTCCAGGTAATGCCTATGTTTTCATACAAAGTCAAAGTTACCCTGAAAAATGCTTATCTTTTCTTTAAACCCATCTCAAGTGGGGATTCTGCAATTCCTTCTCATTTCAGTAATGTAGCTTGTCTGTTTTCTAATCCAAAGTTCTACCCCATGACCTAATCAAATTCCTGTAATAGTTCATCATCTCGACCAACTCAAACAACAGTCTCAAAGCTTCAGGGAGTGAGGAGGTAACCCAGGCCACAGGCTGAAATGAGCTTAATATGGAAACTACAGAGAACTGAAAAGTTCACGGCCTGCCTTAAGCACAGCTACTTAAGCCATGGGTTGTGACCTGGTACTGTGACTGTTGGGGTGATTTTTTTTGTGCACTGTGTAAAGGTTTTCTTTGTTATTCAGATGCTGATTTCTGCACCAGCCTGAACTTTGGTATTGTTAAGAATCACCTGTCTCTATGTTTTGTAAATGTACACTTTTCTCACCTTCTGATTGGTTTAATAAAGAGCTGAACAGCCAATAGCAAAGGCAGGCAAGGGAGGCAGAACTTCCGGCAGAGATAGGAACTCTGGGAAGGAGTCAGGAAGGGCACCACAGGCTGTGGGAGAGCTCCAGGCTGTGCTGCTGGCTTCTCTGGACAGGAGCACCTCAGGACTCCAGAGTGGCTGAGGTGAAATCTCCATAGCACTGGGGCCTGAGATAAGATGCCTGGAGAAACTGAGAAGCTGAAGCCACATCTGAGGCCTCAGGATGCTGCTGACAGGACATTCCGGGGTGTGTCTGCGTGAGTGATTGAGTGGGTGTGTGTGTGTGTGTGTGTGTGTGTGTGTGTGTGTGTGTACAAGCATGTTTAACTGAAACAATGTATAAACTAGCCATTCCTCCAAGGCAGGCAGCTTTACATGATCTGACACTGCCAGGCAGGGACCAGACCTAGAAATCTGACCCTTTAGTATAAATCCATAGTGTAGGGAAGATATTTAGAGTTCAAATCTGTGTAAACTGCTTAGGATGTGTTAATAGGCCCCTCCCCCACACCTCTAACTGTCAAACTGGCAGGTCAGCCTCTGGCACAGTGGTCCTCCAGCCCCTCCCAGATGATGCTAATTTAAAGGCTGAACAAAAACTCACCAATCCCTAAGCTTCCCCCAAGCTCAGGACTTGAAATCCCACCAATCCTCACTCTGGAAATTTCTGCCCTAGAAAGCTCCGTCCCTAAAACATCCTATGTAAAGGCTGTGTTTGCCCAGTTCTCTGCTGCCTTTCCCTGGGAGCAGAGGCAGCCAGGCCTGGATTCATTCCCTCCAATAAGTCTCTTGGAAGAGATTTACTGCCTGGTGTGACTCTCCGGAGCTTAGGCCCTAAGCTCCTCAGCTCCTCAGAGGTTGAGGAAACCCTCCCCTGAGAGCTGCACCACCTCTGCTGAGGAGGCCTCCTCTCAAGAGCTGTTCGGTCCCTGGGCTCCTGTGTCTCAGGATACCCCTCCCTCCGGACAATGCGCCACCTCAGAGCTGGGCTACCTTCCCAGGCCTCGAAGTTGTGAGTCTCCTGGACACCTTCCTACCCAATCAGCAATGGCACCTGTAGCCTTTTCCATGCACCCTACAGTCCAGCGTGCTCATGAGTGATGGCGCTCGGTGTACCTTGGGTGTTCTGAAGGCGCTCTTCGCAGGTGGCAGCCTCCATGCTGAAGGGGATCTCCAAATGGGAAACGGCTGCACAGGGATATCTTCGTAGGGATTCTCCTTGGCTGGGTCTTTAAAATCAAGGAACACCACTTAGAGAAACATAACTAAGTAGGAACAGTGCCTTTACCTAAGGGTGAGAATGACTTTCTTCTACATTCTTGTGGGGATGTAAGGTTGTAAGAGCAATAGCATTTTAAGTTTATACGTCACTCCGGTGTTCAACCAACCTAAAGAACTTTCAAAACACTATACTGTAAACATTAATTCTTAACTGAGTCATCCATTATTCTAACTGTAAAACTCGTTAATGATGAAAAACATTATACACAGAATGTTTCCATGTTAGAAAAACAAAGTTGCCAGGCATGGTGGCGTACACCTATACTCCCAGCACTTGGGAGGCAGAGGCAAGTGGATCCCTGTGAGTTCCTGGCCAGCCTGGTCTAGACAGTGGATCCCGGACAACCAAGGCTACACAGAGAAACCTGTCTCGAAAAACCAAAAAATAAAAAATGAAGATTTATTAAAAAAACGAAAAAGTCAAAACAAGGTATGTTTGATTATAAAAGAAAAGACCACTGTACAATGAGGGGCATCACCAAATATGCATTAAACTTAACTGCAAAGCATGGCCACCTACATATAATATCCTCATAGATATTATCCTCAGACTGTGTATAATAAAGTGCTGAACCAGCATTTCTTCCAAGTTCTTCATGAATCTTCCGTGAGTTCCGAAAGTGCTGAATATCTTCAAACTCAAAAGATTTCCTAAAGAAAGGAGATAGATTTTAAAGTTACACCTACAAAAAGTGTGGTCTCTAAATGATACGAGGAGAATGCAAAAAAGTAAAAAGACTTGTGTGTAAAATTACAGAGATAGCACAGACCTTTAATCCCAGCACTTGGGAGAGAGAAGCAAGTGGATCTTAGTGAGTTTGAGGACAGTCTGGTTAACATAGTGAGTTCTGGGACAGACATGGCTATATCCCTGACTCAAAAAAATATTTTTTTTTCTTTAATTTTTCATTGCAAAAAATGTTTGGTTTTTTTTTATCAGAGATGTAAGGATAATAAGTAACAGAAACTATAGGCTTTCAACTGTTCACACTCATGCTCATCATTAGATTCTTTACTCCCTAATCAACTAATGAGCCTTTACTCCCAGCACTTGAAAGGCAGAGGCAGGAGGATCTCTGTGAGTTCGGGCCAGCCTGGTCTACAGAGCAAGTTCCAGGACAGCCAAAGCTACACAGAGAAACCCTGTCTCAAAAAACCAAAACAAACAACTGTGTGTGTCTGTGCATACGCACGTTCTGCCTACACGCATGTCTATAAACCACTTGTGTGCCTGATGACCACAGAAGCCACAAGAAGATATCAGCTCCCCGGTAGTTACAGATGGTTATAAGCTGCCGTGTGGATGCTGGGAATCAAACCTGGTTCCCCTGGAAGAGCAGCCAGTGCTTTTACCTGCTTAGCCATCTCTCCAGCGCCATGAACTACTCCCTACTTAAAAGAGGCTGAGGCCAGCATGCCCTAAATAAGTCAAAGGATGGACATGCTTGTCTTTTTTCCCCCCAAGACAATGAGTTTCTCTGTATAGCCTTGGTTGTCCTAGACTCACTCTGTAGACCAGGCTGGACTTGAAACTCACAGAGATCCACCTGCCTCTGCCTCCCAGAGTGCTGGGATCACAGGCATGCCACTGTGCCTGGCTTGGATCTGCTCATCTAAAGCTTTTTCGGTGGTTGGGCAAGGGAGATAAGACAATGCCTTGTCAAGCTGGTAAGTGATTATGTAGCTCAGGCTAACCTCCCAATTGTGGTGGTCCTCCTGCCTCCATTCCTGATGGTGGGGAGAGAGATATGCACCACCCCACCCAGCCGTCAGAATTTATAGATGGTTGTGAGCTACCACGTGGTTGATGGGAACTGAGCTCAGGACCTCTGGAGGAGCACCTGTCAGTGGTCTCAACCTCTGAGCCATCTCTCCAGCCCAACCTTTGGAATTCTTGAAGACGCTACTTGCCAAGTGTTCTGGGCTGTCAGGTGGCAGAATGTCACTAGTGCTACCTGCATTTCTACACCTGTGCTTTGCCCTTCCACTTGCCCTCCGTGCTATCAACATCTCTAGGCCAACGGAAGCCTGTATTCCGTGGTGGGAAGTGAAACTCGGATTGAAAAGCAAAGCAGCTCAAAAATCATGCACTGTAATCGTGAGGGGTAAGACAAACACATACCTTTTGGATCTCCTTCGGATCTTCCCACCATATTTCTTTGGTTCGGGATCCTGAGAAGAAGCCAGAGAAGACTCCGCACAGGAATTATTTTCACAGTACTTTTGGTCACAGTTTCTTTCTTTATATGGCACGCCACCAGATTCAGATGAATACCTGAATGTCCTACGAGGTTTGGGCAGAGGATTTATAGAGGGTCCGCATTCTTGCCCCTCGGGTTCACAATAAATACTTTCCAAGCTTTTGGTTATTCCATAAGAACTACGCAGAACTCTGAAATTCGGTTCTTTTTCTGTAGAGTCACAAGGTGCTAAAGCCACATTTAAAGCTTTATCTGGGGGAAGCGCTTCTATGCTCTTCCACAGTATCTGTGAGGTATAGAAGTTTCCTGGCGGTAAGGAGGCCTCTGGATCCTTACCAGAGACAGCATGCCAGTTTTCAATCTGTTTGACACGAGCACACACCCAGCTGGAGTCTGGATCACTCTCCGAGGGGTGGGCGTCTCTACACTCCCGCCTCTCGCTTTTTTCCCCACTTTGATCAAAGCTTTTGGCATCTGCAATCCTGGGTAAATCCCCATTCTGAGAGTGGCTCCTTTCCTCCCCAGGGGGGCACTTGTGAGGAGGACTCTCTTGCTGGCAGTTATGCCTCACTCCGAAGTCCTTTGGATGAAGCTTAGCTGGCCTAGTTACACCGTTAGCTCTTCCTTCCCACTGGGAAATCTTCTGTTTGATGTTCTTGCAGTGGCTTCTGGACAGGGTCTGAACCGCGGACCGAGTAAAGCCAACATCCATGTTCCCGGTGGGGTGCATGGCAAGTGATGAATCTTAGCAAGGTGCCATCCCAAGCTAGCTGGAAAATGCTGTATTCTTTATCTGGTCAGAACTGAAACGATTCCAGTATTTGCCTTCCATGTTTAACTTGGAGGTATCTTGTTAAAAAGAACAGTTTTCATCACTGATTTTTGTTGAAAACAGCTACAGCTGTATCATGAATGATCCTATCAAGATGAAACAAGAATATTAACATAGTTTCAGGATTTCTTACTTTAAAAATCCATGACCACTGCCCACCAAGCACTAAATAATTTACATCACATTTGTAAAAAAAAAAAAAAAAGTGTTCGACTCCATGAACTCAATCTTACTAAGAAAATGTTTCTGGCAGTATTTCTTGAGCTGTCATCTTTAATGGTCTGCTATATTTAATACTCTGGAAACTACAAACATTATTTTGTAATGAATCAATTCTTTTTTCGTGCATGTGGGACTAGAGAGCAAACCCAGAGCCTTCCGAGTGCTGGGTAAACACACTGCCACTGGGCTACATACACCTCCGGCCATACAGCTCTTCTTTATGAAACTTCTCTTAATGAAACAAAGACTACTGTAATATTACAAAAATCACACATGAGGCCAGACATAGTGGTGCTTTAATCCCAGCACTCAGGAGGCAGAGGCAGAGGTGGTGAGTTCAAGGCCAGCCTGGTCTACAGAGTGAGTTCCATGACAGCCAGGGCTGGCTACACAGAGAAACCCTGTCTCAGAGACAAACAAACAAAACACACAGAAGCAGAACTGTATCCAGTAATTTTAAAGTGTATGTACAAGTGCAGACAGGAACCAGTTCACAAACACATCAGTAGCTCATTTCCTCCTCTTGTCTTCCGTTTCTAGGTACTATTAGCCCTTCACAAGCCTTATTTCAGCTGACCTGTTAGCAACACAGGATTTCACACAGGCTGCCCAAGAAACTCCATCCAAAAGGCACCCATTTTCTTGTCCCACATCTCTGCCACCACACCCTTGACACAGATCAGCAGTCACCTTTTCATCCTTCCTTCCACAGAGGCTTCACTCACTCAGCTCCAAGAAGCACTTCCTCAAGTGTGAAGACTGGCTGAAAGGCTTCCTGCCACTCGACAGGGACCTGAGCCCCCATTCCACCACATGCTGGTTATAAATAGCAGTCAAGTCAAAACTTCCTGAGGCAGGCTCATCTGTGTGGCCCTGATTAACAGGCAGGAAACTATCTTAGTCTGGCTCTGAAGTACAGCTGACCAAAACTGGACTGGTACTACATGTATGTACGTGTACACACACACACACACACACACACACACACACTCACTATTCTTGCCGGAGAAACTGCTCTTCAGGACTTCCATAGCTTTCACTGAAATCATGTCCAAAAGTTTTTAAATCATTTTTCCTATTGTGTGTTCATTCTAAAATGCAGTTTCCTATGACATTTCCACACATGCTTATAAAGTATGTGAGCCACACTCTTGCCTCTCCCACTCTTTCTTATTAGCAGACGACCCCCCCACTTTAGTTTAGTGCCCTACTTTTTCCGTCTAGCTTCCACATTAAGGAAATCATGTGATGTTTGTCTTTGTGGGCATTCTTACAAGTTTGTAGGAAAATTAGCTTTGCTGGAAAAGAAACTCTGGTCTAATGCAAATAATAATAAAAATATAATGTTGATGATGATGAAATTAAACTCATGTGGGTGAAAAAAATCATAACAAAAACCTAATAGAAGTTGTGTGTGTGTGTGTGTGTGTGTGTGTGTGTGCATGCGCGCACATGCGCTTGTTTTTGTTTTCCTGAGGCTGAATCTCACTCTGGAGCTCAGGCTGGTCTCCCACTGGCTGCAATCCTCCAGCCTCTAGAACACTGGCCCATAAGCATGAGCCACTGCACCCAGCAAGCACTCCAGATGAAACACTACTGCTGAAGCATGACGATGCATGACGATGCATGACGACGCAGTCAGCTACTGCTCACCCAGACTCCAAACATCCTCTTCTTGCTGCTGATATTTGCGAGTGTTACTTGGGATTTCTTCACTATAGACAAAATGGATCTGGCTTCTGAAAGGCTTCTAGAGGCTGCCATTCTTGTAAATAAACCTTTCCCCTGGTTTACATTGGTAAAACTAAGAGGAAAAGTGAACGCTTTCAGAGCTACAAAATTGCCCTAAACAACAGATGTGTAAATCTGTAGAATTCCACCCAACTATCAATGATGTGCACCAATGGTGTTCAAGTGGTAGCCTAGCAACGGAAGAGAAATTCTACTTGTTCACCTTGTATGATTTCAAAAAGTGAATAAAGTGCTTGAAAATAAAGTTTAAAGCTAACCGTAGTGATACAATGCCTGTAACCGGGCACTGTGACCGGGGGAGGCAGAAGGATTGTCAACTTGAGGCCAATCTCTAAGCTACAGAAAGATGTTGTCTAAACATAAAACACACACATTTTGATGCCTTTTAACTTCATTCATGACTGTACCAATAATACAAACAAACAAACAAACAAAACAACCTTTATAGCCAATTTCACAGTTCTAATATTTCTTTTTGCAAAACTGAAGATTCTGTATTTTTCTTTGCTTGCTTTTTTGAGACGGGGATCTCATTCTATAGGCCAGGGTGGCTTGGACTTGGATCGCAGGTGCAAGTTTATTCCTTTTATAATATGACTTGTCTATGCTTATATACAGCTTATTTGTATGTGGTCCCATTAAAAATAAATAACTTGTGAAACAAAACTTGCTGCAGACATTTCATATTTCGTACCATCGTCTCCTTAGTACTTCTTCCCCATGTCTCTCCTAGCCTGCAAGAACCTTTCAACCCCATTTCCAATCCCCCAGCCTCCTGTCTTGACCTCTACCCCATAAACACAATCAGTTTTCAAGGTCTCTTCCAACCTTCATCTTTTTCAAACTCTCTAGGTGCAGCCAACTTATTCACAGGTACCACAGACTGCTTTCTCAAGCTTGCTGAGCAAGTTCTGACAGTTTAAATGCACAAGAGCCAACGGCTTCCACAGCTATTAAAGACCACCGAAGTCAGGCAGGACTCAAAGGAGAAGGCAAGGTGCCAGAAGGTCACAGTGGGTGATCGCAGATCTTAGGAGAGTTGAAATATGCAAATCAGGCACTCTCAAGTGGGAAACAGAATGTTTGGAGAGGACTTTAAACCACTGCTTTTATTTTCTGCTGTTCTGCAGTATACTTACTAGTATCAAATATATCAAACGCAGTTATCAGGTTAAAATATCATGTGTGCTCACCATACTAAAGGAGGCCAATCTGAACCCACTCAGCTAACAAGTCTCTTTGGACAGAGAATGTGGTTGCTCAACTTACTCAATCAAGGGCAAGTTTCTCCAAATCCTTTACAGTGATCCCATTAAACAGACAACCCTGTCATAATAATTCAGAACATTTTTTTTCCTACTTTTTCCATGTGTATGTGTGGGGCAGAGCCCAGTGGCTGACACCCGGAGTCTCCTTCAACTGCTCTCTACTTTAGTACATGCTGAAGCAGGGTTTCTCACTTGAACTCAGAGCTCAGGTAGTCTAGCTTGCTTGGTTGGCCTTGATCCCGTCTCCACCTCCACTGCACTGGACTTACAGGCTGGGCACACGTCTGCCTAGCATTTAAACAACACTGGGGCCGGAACTTAGTTTCTCACGCTTGCAGAGCAAGCCTTTTTCCCTAGAGCCATCTCTCAAGCTCCAATTTAGACCACCCTAAAAGCTGACTCACTAAGGGGCAAAATGATTAACTTTATAATATATAAATTTTACCTCAGTTAAAAAAGAATGATGAAAGGACCTGGGAAACTCACCTATAGCCATGAAGGCTTAGACTAACTTTGTATGTGCAAGCTACAAAACTGTACAGAAGACGAGTTAAAGCAAATGGAATTTTCCTGGCAAAGTTACCAGAAACAGAGAGGGGGATAGGAGAAAGCTCCAGCAGTTTACACAGAACCCTCTGAAGCTGTAGCTAAGCATTGTGCTGCAAATGCAGAGGAAAGAGTATGTGGCCAGGCAATCAACAAGCTATAGGAGGAGCTGTAAGCTGACCAACATGAATTCACACAGGCCCAGGAAACTAAAATTTCACTGACAGACAGCCGGGTGGGGGGGGGGAGGCGGCTCAGTGGTTAAGAGTAAACACCATTCTTGCAGAGGATTCATGTTTGGCACCCAGCACCCACAGGCAATTTAAAGACACCTGGGACTTCCTATCTCTGGTCTCCTTGGGCACCTGAACTCAGGTGGACTACCCATACACACAGTCATAATTTAAAATAAAATAAACCTTTCAAAAATGGCAAGTTGAGTCATAACTGTAGCATTGCTGTTGATCATATCCATTGCCAAAGCATAAAATTAAAAATAAATAAACAAATAAACAGCAACAGACATGACAGAGTTAGCAAAGACTTCAGGTCAGCTGTTATAAATATATTAATTAGTCAAAGGAAATAAATGATATCATTGAAAATGGAAGAACACAAGGGCCAGGGGCCTCAGCCACACAAGCATGAGGAGGAGTTCGGTCCCTAAGATTTAGAACAAGCTGGGTACAGCAGTGCACACCTGGAACCCCAGCACAGGGCAGGCAGAAGCAGGAGGATCCCTGCAGATGGCTGGCTCGCTGGCCTAGCGACTGCGTGAGCTCGGTTCAGTGACAGGTTGAGGGGCTGGAGAAAAGGCTCAGTGGTTAAAAGCACTGGCTGCTCTCCTAGGGCACCTGGGTTCAGTTCCCAGCCCCACATGGCTGCTCACACCATCTGTAACTCCAGGTCCAGGGGATCCAATGCCTCTATGGCCTCTGCAGGCACCAGACACACACGTGGTGCAGACATTCACACACTGGCAAAATATCCATACAAATAATGTTGAAATAAGATAAAAGGCTACAGTAATCCTGACAGTTCATACAAGTGAGAGGAGACAAACAACAAACAAACAAACCAAAAAAAAAAAACCCAGTATGGGTCACAGTATGGATAGATTGTCACAAAACAGGGAAAGAAAAACCTTGAAGGGTCTCCGGCACAAATGTGTAACAAGGAAAAAGACAGTCACTCACAGTATTTCCCAAATTTACTTGAAGTACATCACAAGCCTATGCATTAATAGTTAAAACTATAAACTTCAGGGGAAAAGGAACAGGAAAAAAAAATCTTTGAAGAAGAAAAGTGTCTCCCCTATCTTTTTAAACTCAAACTACACTACTCCAGCAGATCTACTCCTAAGAGCTGAAAGAGGGGTCTTATGTTTGTTAGTTTTAATTTATGCTTATTTAATTCATGTTTTGGTTTTTCAGGACAGGGTTCTCTGTGTAGCCCTGGCTGTCCTGGACTGACTTGTGGACCAGGCTGGGATTCAAGTTGTCCATCATCACTGCCCAGCATGTTTTCCTGTTTGTTTGTTGTCGTTTTGGTTTTTGTTTTTCAGCATGAACTATAAAGAAAAACCTTTAAATTATATTTTGTGAAAAATTAAAGCCCTTAACTCATTTAAAGATGTATACTCACATAGATACAAACACACCTGCACATACACACACAGAGGCACAATCTCTCCCACACATATATATATATACACTCTCACACACACCCTCACACACATACATAAATACTCTCACACATACTCTCACGCACTCTTAGACACTCACCTCTCCCCACCTCTCTCTCTGTCACAAGCACATGCACACTCACCCTAGAATTTGAGTCCTGAACACACCACCAATCACAACTGAGTCAAAACCACACTTAAAACATGCGTAGGATGAGACTTTACAAAGGACTTACAGCAGCCAATAAGCACACTGAACACATGAACAGATTCACACCACTAGCCACCATCACACAACCCCTCAGCAGGGCTAAGCCCTGGAACACCTCGAACTTTCAAACAATGGTGACACAACCACTTTAGAAAAGAGCAGGAAGGTTCTTCCACAATTCAGGCATGACCACCCCCCCCCCGACAAGTAACCCCACTAGCAGTGGGTAGAAGAAAGGGGCACGAGTGTGCTCACAAAGGCTGTTACATGGATTTCAGAGCAGCTTCATTCATAAGCGCCTCAAGCTAGAACACCTGAAGAGCAATGAAAAGGAGCAAAGCAGCAGCATGCACGCCATGCAGACAGCCTCCTTTGCTAGCACGGTGATAAACACGTGACCGAAAACGACCTGAGGGGGAAAGGGCTTATTCCTATCACCTTCCACTGTCCACCGGAACACAAGTCAGGACAGGAACTCCAGGAAGGAACTCAATGCACAGAGGAGCGGTGCTTACTGGCTTGCTGGCTATGGTTTGCTTTGCCTGCTTTTTTACCCAACCCAGGCCCACCTGCAGAGGGGTGGCGTGCCTAGGATGGGCTGAGTCTTTCCATATCAATCATCTGGCAAGGAAAAGCCTCCACAGACTTAAGTACAGGCAGGTCTAACGGAGGCATCCCCCAACTAAGCTTCTCTCTTCCCATGTGACTGGTCTGTTACCAAGTCGACAATACACTATTAAGTTCAATATATGTTTAAAAGTTATGCAGAAACAAAAGCAGATATACTGCACCATTCCAATTAAATCAGAGTTCCTAACAGCCAAAACTGATATTCACAGGGAGAAAGCAGGTCAGTGTGGCTGTCAACGCAACTGACCACAGAAGACTGGAAATGAATTTTCTGCAGTAACAAAAATATGTATGTTGGTAGAATGGGGAGTTACATAAGTGAACACATTTGTCAAAATTTTTTGTTAAGACTTTAAAAATAAGTCTATTTAATCATAAGAAAAATAACGTAAGTGTTCTCTGAAACTTCTATCCATTTTTGCACTTAATATGAATGAGAAATTTTAACTTTTTTTTTTTTTTGGACATGTGAGTCACATTTAGGCAGGCTCCAATTCCTGTGCTTAATGGTCTTGCCTCAGTTGGCTGGACAGTTGAGACTGTTGAGGCGTCCGCTACAATGCCTCGTAGTCACTGACTTTTAAGATGTTGGGGCGTGTTATTAAGTTAAAAATGGTATGTGCCTTTGCAGCATTGGGAGGTAAAAGTATCAGGAGGTGATGATCAGCCTTGGCTTCACACTGAATTTGAGGCTAGCCTGGGTTACCTTGAGAGCCTTGTCTCAAAAGGCAAAACACAACAAAAGAAAACCAGGCCAAAACAAACCAAAAAACCAAAATAAATCAAACAACAAAGAGAGTGGAAAGCCTGCTGCTTCCCGCCTGCCTGTGCAGACGCTTGGTGGGTGAGGGCACTGGGACCCCCAGCACTGGGGGTGGGAGTGGGGGGAAAGCTGGTGAAGCTGAATGAACCCACGGAGTCCAGGTGCTGGGGATGGGGCAGGGTACCTCTCTCTCTCACGCGTACATACACACACCTCTCACACAATATAGCTTTCTCTCTCACATACACACACATACCTTCTATCTTTTCCTCACACACACACCTCTCATGCACACACATTTCTTTCTCACACACTCTCTCACACCACACCTCTCTCACACACCTCTTTCTCACAAACACCTCTCGAACACATACATCTCTCCCATGCACATCTCTCTCTCACACACACACCTCTCTCTAACACACACTCCATCACTGTTTGTGTAGTAGCTTCATAACTAAGCATTGTCACTTAACCTGCCCCTTTCCTCAGAACAGCTTCTGTACTCATTGCAGGAAGCCTTAAAGATATTAAGCTTAGAGAAGTGAATGATCTGCCCCAGCTCCTTCCTTTATTCAACAGCCACCATTAAAAACAAAAGCAATGGCACCATTTTTTCTTCTGCTACAGCCAAAGCTACTGAACAGGGACTAAACTTCCTGCATTTGGATGCTTAAAGGAACACTCCCAGTATCAAATTTAAAGGAAATGGTCCCTCCTCTGTTGAAAATACAGCTCCTCGGAATAACAGCCACCGCTCTTCTGAACCCGTAAAAATAAAGTGAAAATTATTCAACGGAGATAATAGACATGTTTCTGTGATCAGTAAATGGCACTTTGGAGCCCATCTGACTACCTAAGAAACTACCTGGCGACCTTAGAGACCACCTGATGACCCCAGAGACCACCTGACCACCTGGGAGACCACCTGACGACCTCAGAGACCACCTGACCACCTTGGAGACCACCCGATGACCTTAGAGACCACCTGACGACCTCGGAGACCACCCGATGACCTTAGAGACCACCTGACTACCTTGGAGACCATCTTTCTACCTTGGAGAATACATCACTACCTTGGAGATCACATGGCTACCTTGGAGACCACCTGATGACTTTTGGCAAAACCTCCACAATCTCAGTTTTCACCCAGCCTCACTGTTTGGAGAGCACAGGAAGTTATAGGTTTACAAAGGCCTCACTCTGTCAAGAATTCAGGCCCTGGGAAGAAGTGACTGTGTGCTAGGCAAGGTGTGTTAATTATTCTAAACTACACCACTCTTTGTATCAAAATTCTGCAGAGCCACTATTATCTTTCAAGGAACAGAAACACTTGGATGATTCCATGTCTACACAGCTGGGGTTGAACCCATGGCCTCAGGCATAAGTTCTAGCACATGGCTACAATTCTCAAGAACTCTCATTCATTACACCACCACAGTTACCTAAGCTGTTAGTTCTTCAGTCGTGGGAAAAGTAGGGAATTGGGTGTAAATGGCTATTTTAATAACACTTGTTTTATGTTTAGAGCCAAAGTAATTGTTTATCTGAAGAAAATAGCTGCCAGTTACTTAGCTACTAGAAGGAACATGGCCAAATGGAAAGAGAATTGTTTTTGGCATCCTGAGGTTGGCTTTTCAGGAAAAAGATAAGAGATTGAAAAAAAAAAAAAACTTGGAAAAAAATGCCCATCTCAAAAAAAAAAAAAGGCAAAGAGATAATATTTACTCTCTATATCTGTGTATGGATGGCACATTAACAGACACAGGGACACTTCGCTGGTCACAGGTCGGTCTTAATCTTTCCCTGCCACGTTTTTTTCCACTATAATGGAGATAAATGATCTTCCCAGAGTAAAGAACCCAAGAGCTGGTGGCACTGGGTTCAATTTTTTAAAATATTTTTTATTTAATTTTATTTAATGTGCAATGGTGTAAGGGTGTCTGAGCCACTGAATCATTAAGCTTGGCAGTACCTTGTCAGCTGTCCATAAAAGTCTTTAAGATCTCTTTTTGGAGCCGGGCAGGATGGTGCACGCCTTTAATCCCAGCACTAGGGAGGCAGAAGCAGGCAGATCTCTGTGAGCTGAAGGCCAGCTGGAGAGAGAGCTTGACAGTGAGAGCACTTCTTGCTTTTGGAGAGGAGCAAGGTTCAGTTCCCCAGCACCCATATGGTCAAGGGCTCTGCCCCCTCAGTTTCCATGGACACTGCACATGGTGTACATATATGCAGGTAGAAAAACATTCACGCACATACAAATAAAAATAAACCCTTTTTAAAAGAAATTTCAAAATAATAAAGAAAAAAAACTTTTTTTTTAAGAGATGGGGAGACAAAATGACTCTGGGGATGTAACCTTTTCCTCAGGGAACAGAATAAATCGCTCACTTCAGCAATGGAGGAGACAAACCACGGGGAAAAAATATGCTGTACAACTCAAGCAGGGGTCACATTATTCCATGTGTGAGGGTTGTATATGCCATACATACTCACGGCATAGAGTATAAAGAATGCAGACGTCAAAGCCAGAGTTCTGGGTTTCAGCCCTCCCTCATCCGCCTACCAGCACAGACTCTTCTCCTAAACTCCCAAGAGCCTTAACCGTTTCACTTAAAACGAGAATAAGCTTGTCAGTACCGTACACGGAGGACAAATGAAATAGCATGTAGCGCACCTGTACACGGTATGTGGACGTGGTAATCACATTATGATGGACAGTTACCGACAGCCTGGGGGGCAGTCACATCCTGACAGGTGTCGCACGCTTCTTGTCTCTTACACCTACCTTAATGCAGGCCTTCTCCGGCAGCTCTCCAACCCATAGGCCTACCTGCTCCCATCTCAATCCCATTCAGTTAACGTTGCCAGGGTGCTATTTCTAAAGCTCGGAGCGTATCAAGACAGCTCTCAGCTTGTGGGCTGCAACCCCCTTGGGGGTCATCACAGGGGTCCCCTAAGACCATCTGCAAATCAGATATTTACATCACGGATTCCTACCAGTAGCAAAAGTATACTTATGAAGCAGCAGTGACATAACTTGGTCAGGAACTCTACTAAAGGGACACGGCTGGGGACCACTGCTCTAATATGCTCCTCACTCTCCAACACCTCCAAGGAGCAACAGATCTTCAGAGAAGTAAACCAAGGTTCTGCTATCAAAACTGAATTAATACCTCCCAATCATCTCCGGCTTATGAAACAAATTAAGTTAGTGGACTTAATTCCCTCAATTAATATGAGCCAGGCATAGCTCTACTCTACCAATATTAACTTGCCTGATCTTTAGATTGCCTTTCTGTATTTCTGGACTTAACGAACTATGGATTAAAAACAGTTAGGGAGAAAATGTTATCTGTATTAAATATGTACAGATGTCTTTCCTTTTTTTCTTTCTTTCCTTTTTTTTTTTTGTTATCGTCGCTGTTTTCGAGGTAAGGTTTCTCTGTGTAGCCTTGGTTGTCCTATATTTGCTTTGTAGACCAGGCTGGCCTCAAACTCACAGAGATCTGACTACCTCTGCCTCCCCGAGTGCTGGGATAACAGGCGTGTGCCACCTCGCCCAGCTTGTCCATATTTCCTTAGTCAGCACAGTATAACAGTGATCTGTACTGCACTCACATCGGATTAGTGGTTCCAAGCCTTACTTAACACCTTTCCAGTGTTAGTCATGCTTGTGTGACTCCCGAGTATGTCACTACACTGTGACTACAGCAAATTGTCTGTAGATTGTTTTCATGAGCTCAGGAACCTTTATCCACTGCAGTCTTCCTTGTTGGGGATACCCAGAACAAAAGAAGAACCAGGGATGAGATCAAAGGAAGGTAGCATGGACTGTTATGGTAAATGGCTCTGCAGTGCTGCCAGGAGACCTGAAGCCAACCTGGACCGTGGAACAGCACTCCTATATTGCCAGGAGGTGATGTTGAGCCGTGTTGCAGAGACTGCGGCAAACATAAAATAAATCTGCTTATGAAGCAGCAGGATGTCAAATAACAAAGCCTGCTTTCTCTTCCTTTCCTTCTTAAAATTTTCTGTTAAGTGTATGTTATCTTGAAGTATTGGTATATATTATTTAACCTGTAAGGCCTCTGGGTAACTTTTTTTGAGCCATGGTCTCACTCTGTAGCTCCAGCTGGCCTGGAGCCTGCTCTGTAAACCAGGCTGGCCTTGCACTCAAGAGACTTACCTGCTTCTGCCTGTGATTTTAGGCCTGAGCCACCATTTTTGATAAATTATATAGAAATAAATCCTGCCGAAAATTCCTCATAGAATTTAGCAAAAAATGTTTTCTGCAAATGAAAATTACCACATCATTAGAGGAAAAAATTATCAAACAAACAAAAAGCAAGTATCAAACTGGCTTTTATTTTTCAATCTTTTACCATCCTGCTGATGGTTACTTGAATAACAAATCTTCAAAGAAGTACACACAGGATTCTGGCCTTTTATCCCACTCTCATCAGTTATTAAGGAACTGAAAATGGCTCCCAAAATAGGAAAGAAACTTCAAAAAAGTCTTAGTAAGTCCTCATAATGCAAAATAATAAATTACTGTACTTGATTGCAGAGTAAGAAAAATGAAAGATGCTTCAAAGTACAAATTTAATGCTTTCCTGGTTCTGTCACGTCTGTGACATTTATCATGGGACTGTTTTTGAAGTTTTTGTTAAATGGAAGAATTTTAAAATGCTAACTTATACAATGAGAATTTTATTTAGAGGACTGAGACAAGCTGGAGTTTGAACCAGCTGTTTGGCTGTTATAGTTGGTGACCCACGTTACTCATAAAACCTTCCATGCGGTTCCAATTCCCCTTTTCACACTCTTTTGCTTTAACAGGACTACAGGAGCTCTTGCCCAGTATGGGTATAGAGTCATTCCCATTACTAACACAAAGGTGATTCCCGGTGGCTCTACCTTCAGAACTCACCTCTAATTCTGACTACCTTTCACTATTAACACACTGGCCCAGCCAGCATCACCTCTCACTCCATTTCATATTTCATACTTATAAATAAACCTGGACTTTATTCAGGTGTGTGTGTCTGTCTGTCTGTGTGAGTGGTCTGTATGTCTGTGTGAGTGGTCTGTATGAGTGCATGTCACATGTGGACCTGGTGCCGAAGGTGGCCAAGAGGAGGTACCTGATCCCTGGAACTGGAGTTATAGTAGGTGTTTGTGAGCTGCCCCATGTGGGTGATAGGAACAGAACCCAAGTCCACTGCAAGAGCAAGTGCTCTTGACCCTTGAGCCATCTCTCCAGGTAGGGGGAGTGCGTGCCCCATAGAGTGTGTGTGGGCATCCCAGGGAAGTCTTCAAATGCTGCCTTTGTTTATGAACTGTTTGTCTCTATTGGAATATAAACATCTTCACTACTTAGAAGAGAATGTACCAAGCAGTAATTCCTCGGTGATATCTGCAGAATGAATGACTAAGTCCCAAATACAAGGAACTGAAGCTTGAGGAGGCTGGTGAGACGGCTCAGAGGTTTAGAGCACTTGTTCTTGCAGAGGACCTGATTTCAGTTCTCAGCACACATATGGTGCCTTACAGCCATCGGCGGCTCCAGTTCTGGGGGACTCAACATCCTCTTCTGGCTTTCTCGGGCACCTGGCGTGCACATGGCACACGCATATACATGCACACAAAACATTCATATATAGACAGTATAATAAATAAATGCAAAAAAACAATTCTAATTAAAGAAAAGCCAGCATGATGTGCCCAGCAAGATGGCTCAGCAGGTGTAAGTGATCTCGGAATGCACCCTAGAGCCCGTGGTGGATGGAGAGAACCAAGCCTGAAGTTCTCTCAGAACGTCTATGCACATGCTATGGCTCCTGTGCACCTGAATTCACACTAACATATACACATAATAACAACAGATAACTCTGAGCCAGGCCTACAGATGTGAGCCTTTAATTCCAGCACTCAGGAGGCAGAGGCAAGCAGATCTCTATGAGTGTGATGCCAGCCTATTCCACACAGGTAATTCCAGGCAAGCCAGCCAGAGTTACAAGGTAAGACCTTGTCTCAAACAAAACAAAGAAAAACAATAACTAACTTTGTAAGGGAAGTTCAGGGCTGGTGAAATGGCTCCACAGTTAAGAGCACCTACTGCTCTTCCAGAGGATCAAAGTCTGGTTCCCAGTGCCCACACTGGGTGGCTCACAACCACCTCTAACTCCAGCTACAGGGAGTCTGACACCCTTCTGCCTTCCTCAGGCACCTACAAAGCCATGGCACACACATAAAGGAAAAATAAATCTTTTTAATGAGTTAAGTTTGCAGGCAGTGAGATGACTCAGCGGGTGAAGGGCATCAGCTGTCAAGGCTAAGGTCTGAGTTTGATCCCTGGGGCCCACAAGGTGGAAGAATTTAGTGAGGTTCAAGGAGGTGTGGCCTTGCTGGAGGAAGCATGTCAGTGGGGATGAGGCTTCAAAAGACTGTGACATTGAGTTATCTCTACCTTCTGTCTGGAATGTGAGCTGCTACCTATGCTCTGCTATCATGGACGCAAATCCTCTCGAACTGTAACTCCAGAAAAACTCTTTATCACAGCAATAAAAAAGTAACTAATACTAATGAGAAAACACCTTAGAATACTTCAGCATAAACAATACCAAAATTACTCATTAAAATGATAATTAGCATCAAAATAGTAAGAACAATTTTTCTATTCTTGCCCTCTGCCACACAGCAGATAATTTCATTCAATGCTCACAATTCTTCGGAAGGGGCTGAAGAGAGGGCTCGGTTGCTGAAGAGCTCGCTGCTCCTTCAGAGGAGCTCTGCTTCTAGCACCCTTGCTGGGCAGCTCAATCACTTGTATCTCTGGTTCCTGGGGATCTGACACTTCTTCTGGTCTACATAGGTACCCATATGCATGTGAGTGCATGCATACCTGTGAGTTCATATGCATGTACACATATACACACACAAAGACGTAAATAAAAGACAAATCTTTAAAAGGTATAATGATATATAAACATAAAAATGTCACAAGGAAACTGTAAGTGTGCATGCTAACAAAAAGTTTAAAAATAAAAGAGGAGAAAGTCACCACAGGCCAGAGAAAAAAAAGTCCTTTTTGTTTTTTTTTTTTTACTTTATTTTTATGTGTATGGGTGTTTTGCCTGCATGCATATCTGTGCACCATGAGTGTACACTGGCTGCCGAGGTCAGAAGAGGGCGTTAGATCCCCTGAGACTGCAGCTCCAGGATGGCTGTGAATTTCCAAGTAAGTGCTGGAAACTGAACTTTTGGGTCCTCTGGAAGAGCAGTCTTAACTGCTGAGTCATCTCTCCCACCCATTAACGGGATTTAAAAAGACATTCTTCTCAATCCAGATATCACAGAGGCCAGAAAACATAGTAACAACCATGCTTCATAAGTAACTGTGTCCGGCACAGAGTTCTAGGATGGGACACTGCTCAGCAGCACACATGCCCTGGGTTCAACCTCCAGCATTTGTAAAACAGAAACCAAAGGAAAAACTCTCAAAACTCCAGGAACGTGAGCTGGCTTTTTATCTAACTGCTGACTAGCATATCTGGAAGATAAACCTGATTTCTAAAGCTGTGCTGGAACCTACAGCCCAACACATTCAGAACTTAGATTCACGGGAACCCTGAGGGCTGTGTGTGTGTGCTGGGAAAGCACCATCACCAGGAAGATGCTCTGACCACTCTTGACATTCTTGCTCTCCTTCATAAGCAAAGAGATTTCTTTGGTTACATTTTCCATTTGTGATGTGAAAAGGCATAAAAAAACTTTCATTCATGGAAAATGAATAGCAACACATAGCATGAGACAGCTTAATTTACACAGTGAGCACTCAGAATATCATAAATAGCTCCCGGGATGACTGGCCAGTATTCCAGCTGAATATTCCACTGGTTTTTCAAGCCACTGGGTTATTTTCTACGGCACCTCTTCCTGCTGGTGAGAACTTATAAAAGTAAAACAAACTACACAGATCTGGTGGTACACACCTTTAATCCCAGGAAGTAGAGAGGCAGGGGAATCTGTAAATTCCAGGCCAGCCACGCCTACATTGTAAGACTCATTGGAAACCAACAAAGTTAAAAGAAATTCAAATGAAGTGTCTACAGCAACGCCTTATATATGCTAATAACACAAGAATTCAGTGATCCGGTCACCTCCCTGGAATAAACAGAGTAATCATGCTGAATGAAGGCCTCACAATTAACAAGCTACACAGTCATGCTTTACCAAAAACCAGGATTTTGAAGACATTCAACTACACAGATCCAAGGAAACAAGAGGATACTTAAAAAAACAAAAATTCTCCCAAGGTTGTTTTTGCCTGGGTCTGGAGAGTTTTTGTTTGGTTAGTTTTGTTTTTTGTTTTTTTTTCCAAAATGCAATCTCTTAATTTATTCATTTGTTTGTACGTTTGTTTATGTTTTTTGAGGCAGGTTTTTCTGTGTAGCTCTGGCTGTCCAGGAACTCACTCTGTAACCAGGTTGCCTCTGCCTCCTGTGTGGTTAGTTTTTTTAACACAAGGTCTTCAGCCAGGCCCTCCAATCGCTCTGTAGCCAAGAATGATCTTGCTTTGGGCTGAGATCCTCTGGCCTCTATCCTGACCAGGCCCAGTTTCCCTGGTGCTGAAGATCCAAGCAGGGCTTTGTGCCTGCTAGGCAAGCACTTGACCAACTGAGCTACATACCCAGACAGAAAACAAAAACACAACTTCCAAAGTTCAAAATGGTTTCCAGCTAATCCAATTATTTATTCCTCACCCCTAAAGAAAGTTATAGAGCAAGTGTCCTTTTGCAGCATGACTGGGGCCTAGTAGTGTTCAGACTAACACAACTCATACAAGATTTCTGACCAGCAATAAGAACAAACTACCACAATCAGCAAATAAAATATAACAGAGAAAACTCAGGATTCAGGGACTGGAGAGATGGCTCAGCAGTTAAGAGCACTGACTGCTCTTCCAGAGTTCTGAGTTCAAGTCTCAGAAACCACATGGCAGCTCACAACTGTCTATAGTGGAATCTGATTCCCTTTTCTGGTGCACACACTTATAAGTGGACAGAGCGTTCATATACATAAAATACATAATAAATAAATCTTTACAGAGTCATAGCGAAAGAAAGAAAGAAAGAAAGAAAGAAAGAAAGAAAGAAAGAAAGGAAGGTAAACCCCAAGACTGAAAAAAGTATGCCTGCATAGCAATATACTTAAGTGATAACAGCATCACATAGAGGGCTATGTGTACCAAGCACTGTTCTAATCATCTGCTGACATTACTGTATCTAATTCTCACAACTGTCTTGAAACAATGATTATTACCTATCATAGTTTTATTAAGAAGAACACATTTTTAGGTTTAAAAAAGCTAACTAAATTGCTTTTGAAAAAGATAGCACACTGGTAGTTTGAATAATAGCCTACCATCCTGTAGATCAGCTAGCTATTTATGATATCCTGACCATGGGAACGCAAATAGTCACTGTGTAACTTAAGCTGTCTCATGTTATGTATTGCTAGTTCTAAAATGCAAAAAACTCCCTTTGCTGAGGATGAGGCTAGAGTGGTAGGGAGCTCCCTCTCTTGTCCTGCTGTAGGAATCTGATGGTGGTGGTTTTCCCCAGCACACAATCTCTCTGCTTTCTCGTGAATCTTATTTCTGAATCTGTGCTGGTTTTCTTTTTAGCCAAGGAAGCTAAAGCTAGCTGAACTGGTTAAGACGTCCAGGCTCATGTACTTACGCACTATGTATTGCTGGCTGCAGACATAACAATACGGTTAATGTAACGGGATGTTATATGCAGCTTTTCCTGTCTCCTCTGATGGCCCTCCCCACCCTACACAGGCTTCTCCAAGGTCCAAACCCACACAACAGGAGTCAATGCCCCCCATCTAAGAACAACACAAGGCTGACTCTGCAGACACCACTTCAAGATCCTTCTCAAGGGTGTGTGTCAACTGTGATGATCTCAAGGGACAACAGTGAAGCCTTTAAAGGTGCAAGGGGTGTGGGATGGGGTGGGGATATGTATTTGCCTGGAACCCTGGGGGACAAGGGAAGAGAACCTCAAGATAACCACTGGGTGCTTCGCAATATGTAAGAAGCAATATGTAGAACCACTGGTTTTAGCAATGTGTAAGAAGGAGGATCTGATATCTGACCTCTTCCTAGCAGAGAAAAACAGCTGGTTCGGAGCTAGAGAGGGAGCTTAGTGATTAAGAGTTCTTGCTGTTTCCTGTTTTCTCCTTCCAATGGCCATCCCATTTGTCTTTCTGAGTGAGGATTGATCATCTTACCCAGGAACCTCCTTCTTGCTTAGCTTCTTTAGGTGTACAGATTTTAGTATGTTTAACCTATACTATAGGTTTAGTATCCACTTATAAGTGAATATATACCTTGTGTGTCTTTCTGCTTCTGGGAAACCTCACTCAGGATGATCTTTTCTGGATCCCACCATTTGCCTGAAAATTTCATGATTTTCTTGTTTTTAATTGCTGAGTAGTATTCCATTTTGTAAATTACCACAATTTCTGTATCCATTCCTCCATTGAGGGACATCTGGGTTGTCTCCAGGAGCTTACCACAGAGGGCCTCTGAAAGACTCTATCCAGCAGATGCTGAGACTCTTAACCAAACTTTGGTCAGAGTGCAGTGAATCCTATGAAAGAAGTAGGAGATAGTGGGACCTGGAGAGGACAGGAGCTCCACAAGGAGAGCAACAAAACCAAAATATCTGGGCACGGGGGTCTTTTCTGAGACTGATACTCCAACCAAGGACCATTCATGGATATAACCTAGAACCCCTGCTCAGTTATAGCCCATGGCAGCTCAGGATCCAAGTAAGTTCCCTAGTAAGGAGAACAGGGACTGTCTCTGACATGAACTCAGTGGTGGGCTCTTTAACTGCACCCCAGGAGCAGCCTAGCCAGGCCACAAAAGGAGGACAATGCAGCCAGTACTGATGAGACCTGATAGACTAGGGTCAGAGGGAAGGGGAGGAGGACCTACTTTATCAGTGGACTTGGAGAGGGGGAATGGGAGGAGATGAAGGAGGGAGGGAATGAGGGAGGGAGCTACAGCTGGGATACAAAGTGATTAAACTGTAATTAATAAAAATAATAATAATAAAAATTTAATTAAAAAAAAGAAAAAAAAAGAGTTCTTGCTGCTCTTCCAGGAGGCTTGAGTTTGGTTCCCAGCAACTGCCTGTTACTCCAGCTGCAGGGGATCCAATGACCTCTTCTGGCCTCTGGCACTCTCACACACATGATATACACATACACACAAAAATAAAATAAAATCTTAACAATGGCTTAGGTAAGCTTGCTCAGTGCTCATGCCTGTAACCCCAGCACAAAAGTGTCTGAGGCAGGAGGATTTCAAGTCTGAGGTGACCCAGAGCTACATAGAGAGACTGTATCTCAAAATGAAACGAATGAATAACAAAACTTGTCTTAGGTCAAATAACCAAATGAGTTTTGACGGGGGAAGTTTTATAAACTACCATATGTGGGAAAATATATACAAAGCAACTTTAATAACAAAAAACTTTCAGAGGCTCATTAATTCAATGTTAGAAAAGATAATTAAACAAATGTTAATCTTTTTATCTAATTACCTTAAGAAATCTTCTCTGACGCCAGCACTAACAGGCCGGAACTGAAGCCTGGCCACTTAACATAGGTCATTTCTGCACACCACCCCAGAAAGCCAACAAAACCCTTACTTCCAGAAACGTCCAAAGACTACAATTTTTTCCCCAGACACTCTAAAGATGCACTTTTAAAAAGTTTTAAAAGTCACAATGTAGGCCTGGTGAGATGGCTCAGCAGGTAAAGGTGCTTGCTGCTAAGACGGACCACCTTCCTCAGAGCCCCTGAGCCCACACCGGGGAAGGAGAGAATGGACTTACAGGGTGTCCTCAGACCACATGCATGCCTTGAGAGCGCCCACACGACTAAGAAAGTAAATAAAGTATAACGCTTCTTAAAGACATAAAGTAACACTGATATTATTTTTAGAAAATTTGAAAGTACTGAAGGCAGGGAAACAGCTGTCTGCCCCGCCTACATAATCACTGGTATAATTTGGTGTTTCCTTCTGGCCTTTTTTTATGAGTGTATTTTTATGTAGCTGTAATTGGTGTGTATTTATAATTGGATCTTATTTTTCATTTTAAAGCTACATTAAAAGAATGGTAATTTTCAAGACTTCTGAACATGAATCTATATCCATTAGAACATGTAACTTCCTGTCTAGTTCTAAGCTAAAAGCTGGAAGACGGAGTTCGCCATTTTCAATTCACATTCCCAAATTATATATTCTATATTCTTTGCATATTTCATCTCACTTGGTGTGCTGGGGGTTGGTTGGTTGGTTGGTTGGTTTTGTCAACTTGCTACAAATCTAAACATTGTTTTTTAAGTGTACACATCACCTACTTAAGCCCCACTCCTAAGAATCAGAATGTTAGCCAACCGATACCTATCCTCTGTCCAGTCTTCTCTACGCAAATGATAAGGGGAAAGGAGTAGATTCTCTTCTCCTCGAGGAGAAGAGAGTGATGAGGAAGTGGTCACCCTGTGACCACGTGGCTTTTACCGTTCAATACACAGCTGGTCAGCTGTGACTCAGTGTTATTACCTTGGGTGAGTACTTTTTATGCTACTAGCCATTCTTCGGTTGACTTATTTTCATTTCATGGGTATGAGTGTGTGTACCGCGTGCCAGTACACACATGGTGCCTGCAGAGGCCAGAAGAGGGTGCTGGAACACCCATACAAATAGCTAATAGCTATCCTTGGGCAATGGAACCTGACCCAAACCCAGTGCCAGAGCAGAAGTGTGCCTAACTGCTGAGCACTCAGGAACCAAAGGCCTGGGAGAATCAACGTTCTGCTATCCATGGCCTAATGTTTACTGTTGTACTCCATTACAAATGGAGTATGTCTTTTTTTTTTTTAAGATTTATTTATTTATTATGTACACAGTGTCCTGCCTGCATGCACACCTGCAGGTCAGAAGAGGGCACTAGATCTTATTATACATGGTCATGAGCCACCATGTGGTTGCTGGGGATTGAACTCAGGACCTCTGGAAGAGCAGCCAGTGCTCTTAACCTCTGAGCCGTCTCTCCAGACCCCTTGTTTGTTTTTTTTAAAATTTTGTGTGTGAGACAGAGTGTGTGTGTGTGTGTGTGTGTGTGTACGTGTGTGTCTTTATGTGTGGATACACACATGAGAACAGGTGCCCACAGGGGCTAAAGGTGTCAGATTAGCATGGAGCTGGAGTTACAGGTGGTTGTGAGCCACCTGCTATGGTGCTGAGACCCGAACTCTGGTCCTCTGGAAAAACAGTGCATACTCTTAACCACTGAGCCACCTCTCCAGCCCATTATGCATTTCCTTCTGCATAGTTTCTTTTGTACAAAACAGTATCTGTATGGTTTACTTTGTGGTATATAGAATAGTTTTTTTGTTGTTGTTGTTGTTGCTGCTGCTGTATAGAATTCTACATAATAGTAAAAATACCCACATCCGCTTTTTCCAGTCTCTGCTGGTATGTACTGAGTGTTTGCAGATTTGAGCTGTCTGAATAAGGAGGGCTGGGGTAGCGCTCCGTAGTAGAACACTTGCCTACTCGCACATGGGCGACCCTGGTTTGACTTCTGGTATCACAGAATAAAAACTGTTATCAACATTTTATATGTATCTCTGATAGGCTAATCCCTTTTATTTTTGGTATTATGTAGAATAACTATGTTACGACGTAGGTCTACTACTAAAACACACTGCCAAAGTGCTTTTCCAAAGCCGTTAGACCAAACTACATTCTAACTAGCAAATAGCAATCTAGTCCCTCCGCATCTCGCCACCACTTGAAACTGTCATCTTTGAGCTCTAGCCCCTCTGGTACACAATGGCATCTCACGGTTTCCATGCAAACTTCCCAACCTCATTTCTTTCTTTTTTATTTGTTTATCGAGATGAGGTCTCAGAACACAGCCCTAGCTGGCCTTGAAGTTGTAATCTTCCTATCTCAGTCTCTAAAGTAGCTGGTATTACATCTATATTCCACTCTACCTGGCTCAACTCATTCCTCCTACACCATTCAACTCTTCACTGCTATACAACTGTGATTATTTTAATTACTTTTATAAGCCATCACACTTTGTTAAAATTAGAATCTCATCAATTCCAGAAACATTGCCCAGTCCAGAAAAAGGCCAGTTCTCAGAAATGCTGAGTCACTGTACAGTACCACAGATGGTAACTCAATCACAAGGAGTCAAAAGGCAGGAGAAATACAGGAGTGCACAGAACTGTGGAAGCCAGGAAGACAGAAAGACCAAGACTTGAGTGTGTGTCCTTCACTAGGACCTGGGCAACGGCAGGCTCAGGGGCTAGGAGGCTGAAGGATCGGTGCCAGTGAACCAAGAGTGAGTGGGGCAACAAAGAACGGGAGCAGCGACTGGAGACCATCCGTCCAGGAGCTAACCCAGGGCACAGCCCAGTGAGAGCTGGGGAGGAACATCGGGGGCAGGAGAGCTTTTCTTTTTAAGACAGGAAAGGAGTAAGTTATATTTAAACCTGGGTGGGAAGGAGTCAGGAAGGAAGAGGAAAGAAACGAGGATAGAGAGCAGAAAGCCCAGCAGGAAGAGAGGGCAGGAGTCTTGAGTAGGACCTGGAGAGGTGAGCAGTCACCAGGATCAGGGCGGCTCTTCCACGGGAACAAGGACAAGAAACACAGGCAGCTTTGCAGGCTTAGGGGCTACACGTTAATGAAGATCTAGCTGAAGATGTTTTGGTTTTGTTTGGTTTTTGAGACAGGGTTTCTCTGTGTATGTTGGCTATCCTGGAACTCTGTAGACCAGGCTTGCCTGGAACTCAGGGATCCATCTGCCGCCACCTCGTGACTGCTGGGATTAAAGGTGTGCATCGTCACTGCTGGCTGAGGGTTTTAATTGTTTCTTTGCTTTGCAATAGTAGGCAAGATTGTCTGTGAGGAGTGAACTAAGAGATGAAGCCAAAGGATTAAAGAGGAATGAATATTTCTCTGTGTGTCTCTTGGTTTCTCAAGACAGGGTTTCTCTGTGTAGCCTTGGCTGTCCTGGACTCCTGGCCAGCTTTGTAGACCAGGCTGGCCTCCCACTCACAGGATCCTCTGCTTCTTCCTCCCTGGGTGCAGAGATTAAAGGCCAGCTTGCCCCAACACACCCAGTTTAGGAAAGAATATTTCAACTAGGCTTTGTGAAAACAAACAAACAAAGGAAGAATACATGGGTTCCCTCTGCAAAGGGGCTTTTGTTTTCGTCTGGGAGTACTAAGGATTGAACCCAGGGCCTCACACATGCTATACCAGTGCTCTACCCCTGAGCTAGACTACTTCAGCCCTGCAGAGGGTTTTTAAATGGCCAGAGTTGGGATGCAAATTTTTGAGAACATCAGTCACAATTAGAGACCACGAGATAGAGTGGGAAGAGCAAACCAGGTGCTGTGCTCCACAGCTATCACAGAAGGAAAGGTCCTAAGAAGAAAGAAAAGGGCAGATTCATGCCAGAACGTAAGGACTGAGGTAGGGTCCTTGCATGTGGCCACAGGGGATAACATAAACCAGCAGTTCTCAACCTGGGGGTCGCCACCCCTTGGGTGGGGGTCAAATGACCCTTTCACAGAGGTTGCCTAAGACCCACTGGAAAACACCATCGGAAGGTTGAGAACCACTGACATAAATGTTTTCAATGGGAGTGTGAGGCAGGTGCTCAACATATGTCTGCCATCTTGAATCAGAGAATACAGAAAGTTGAGCCATGATATCAAACCTTAGAGGCTGGCCTCCCAGCAAGGCTTGCTCTTCTTCCAGCACGGCTCCACCAACTAAAGCTTCCATAATCTTTCAAAACAGCACCACCAGCTGTGCGTTAAGTAGTCAAATGCCTAAGCATATGGGGGACATTTCACAGTTAAGTCACACCACCATCCCATTGAAAACACTTATGTCAGTGGCCAAAACAGCCCATACTGCCTCTGGTCTGGGATGTCGTGGCAGCAGTGAGAAGAAAAGTAACTAACACAGACAGTCTGGACTGAGAACAGTTAGCTACAGAGAAGATGGACAAAGTATGAATATGAAGTTTCTGTGAAAGTCAGAAAAAGAGATAGTGAAAACAAAAATAAGGGAACAAGTTCCCCTGGAGCAGTTGAAAATGGGGGAGAGAGCTATGTTTTTGGAAATTCAAAGGCAGCGGTTCTCGGCCTTCCTGATGCTGTGACCCTTTAATACAGTCCCTCATGTTGCGGTGACCCCGACCATGTACTCATCTGCGTGGCTACTTCATAACTGTAATTTTGCTGCTGTTATGAATCATAATGTACATATCTGTGTTTTCCAATGGTCTTAGCTGACCCCTCTGGAAAGGTTGTTCGACCGCCAAAGGGGTCACGACCTACAAGCTGAGAACTGCTCTAGGGGAAGGAGAAAGAGAAGGATGAAGGGAGGGAGGGACAGAAAGAACATGCAGGATGGGGGAGAAAGGTTAAGTCTCGCTAAGAATGAGCTGCTAAGGCTCCCCTGGCATCTGAGAACAGCAACAGTTCTCACAGAAGTGGAAGATGAGGAAATACACGTGTACCCTGAGACCAAGTTGGTTGATTCTGTTCCTGTCCTATGACCCTACTGAAGTAAAATGGCACATCGATGATAAGAATTAAAGGCATAGCTACCCGAGAATACCTCACTTTGTTTTTAGATCTGTTCTGACTGTAACAGCCCAGGCTAGCCTTAAATTTCTGAGCCTCCTGTCTCAGCCTCAGGATACAATCTGTAAGAGTTGCTCAGTAATGAGCTCTGGCTAACAAATTAGAGAATGAATCCTCAGTAGAAATTGGATAACATGATTCTGAGGGGATGGACTACAGAATCCTTAAACTCCCTTACAACCTGGGCACAGAACTGAAAAAAATAAACTTGGGCCAAAGACAGGAAAATTAGTGACAACCCTTAGCTGGGGGAACGCCTTGCTTTTCAAGAGTGTACATGGAATGTCAACAGAGCCAAGGATGTTAGGACAGGATGATGGTGAGAGTGATATCCGGGCTCAGCGTGTTGGTCCACAGCTCTAACCCAGACTTCTGGAGGTTAAGGCAGGATGATGCCTCAAAGTTCAAGGATACCTTGTCTTGAAACAACAAATGTGGAGCTAAGAAAAGGGATGTTTGTGGGGAGAAACTGAGTTCTAGGAAAACAACAACACATAGAAAGCGGACACACAACAGCAAAAGGTGGGGAGACAGTGGGCAGCCATAATGTGTGGTGGAGGGGATCAGAGCAAAGTTGCCTAAGGCAGCAAGAGCAGTAGAGCATGCTGGTGTGGCTGACACACTCATGCACAATTCACAAAACACTAACTGCCATCACCATATAAGACACAGCATAGCGTTTAGATCAAATATTTTATCACTATTTTCAATTCCAACATAAATCACATAAATGTTGAAATTAGAAAAGATTCCCTGTAATGAAATAGGCAACTTTTCCTGAACATAAATTAATTCCTGGGCAATGCTATGCACTTATCAGGTTCACTTGGGATTCTGTTTTATTCTTTTGTATTTATTTGGGTAAGGGTTGAAAATCCTAGCAGAAACAATGAGGTGTAAGTGGTAAAAATAGCAACACTCAGTAATGCAAGTTTTTTTCAGTGTTAATACAAAATGCCAGGCCACCATTCTTCGCCATTCTTCAGAGAAAATAAAGAACAATCACAAAGTTTGACGACCTCTGGAACACACCTTCAAGTTACTTGCTAATGTCATAGGACAGAAATTGTTTCTTTTTGAGACAGGGTCTCATTGCTTATTTCTGGCTGGCCTGGAGCTCCCTCTGTATATCAGGCTGGCCTTGAACTAAGACCCACCTGCCTCTGATCTGGATCAGGCAAGGTCAATCTAAGCTGTATTTTCATTCAAGGTTTTAAATATTTCTGATATGTAACCAAATTAGCCAAAAATGGATCTTTCTCAAAACTGTCCTTAAATAAACGGGAGAGTGGTAAGTTAGGTCTTTTTTATTTTTTCTAAAGATTTATTTATTTTTTGTCTATATGTTTGAGTGTTTTGCCCATATGTATATAAATGTGCCACATGTGTGCAGTGGAGGCCAGAAGAGGGCATCGAGTTCCCTGGACTGTTGTGTTATGTTGATGCTGGGAAACGAAGCCAGGTCCTCTGCACTCACAGCAAGTGTTCCGAACTGTTGATAAATCTCTCCAGCCCCCATTCGTTTATTTGTTTGTCTGTTTGTGAGACAGGGTCTCCTGTTGTCCAGGCTGATGGTGAGCTCACTGGCTAGCTGAAGATGACCTGGAATTCCCAACCCTCCTAACCTCTACCTATATCTTTCTAAGGGTATAGACGTTTGTCACCACATCCAGCTTATAGGAATCTGGGATCAAACCTAAAGCCTGTTGCATGCTAGGCAGACACTCTACCAACTGAGCTACCCTCCCAGCCTCTCTCTGAAAATTATTTGAAAAAAGCCTGCTTAAAAAAAAAGAAAAGAAAAGAAAAGAAAATCTAAGGGGCTGAGGTAAGGCTCAGGCTGGCCTCAAACTCCCTATGTAGCACAGGAGGACCTTAAGTTTCTGATTCCCTGCCTCCACTTTCTTAGTGCTATGATTCCAGGCAAGGACCACTGCACCTAGTTTGTGTGATAGTGGAGGTTGATTACCAGGCTTCAAGTGGCACAGGCCTCATCCTGAAATGCTTCACTTTCTATTAAAATTCCTCTGAGTGCTTTACGACAAGAAAATCTCTTCCTGAGTGAGTCTATCTAGTGGTATGAAGTTCAGCTGGTTAATTCTGAGACATCACCAATCATGTTCATCCTGGGCTCTGGACCCTGCTTGACATCTTCACCTCAATGCTCTATAGACACTCCAAACCCAAAAAGTTCAGAACAGAAATATTTATCATCCTATCACATGAAAAATAATAAAGCAGGTGGGCGAGGTAATCCCAGCACTCAGGGAGGCAAATCGCTGTGAGCTCAAGATCTACAGAACAAGTCCAGGACAGCAAGGCTACACAGAGAAACCCTGTCTCAAAAAAACAAAAACAAAATAATAATAATAATGAAGCTAGACCTGTATTCACTGAGTTTTCCAAGCTAAGAAGCGAAGTCATTGCCTTTTTTGAGCTCCACAGCACACAGATTCTTGAGCACTCCCAATCCCCTATCTTTACGTCTGTCCTCTCCTCTTCCTTGGACTTGTTTTTACTCCGTTCCCTCATCTGCTCCATCAGTACTTCAACAGCAAACCTGGCCTTACCTATCTATCTTATCAACCTCCAAACTTATCTCCTTGCCTTTTTCCTGGCTTCATTCAATCCAGTCACCACACAGAATCATCACTGTAATCCTGTCTAACTACTTCCAACCCTTCTCAGTTCCGGTGTCTCTAGACTCAGTTGCAAAGTCCTTACTTACTACAATATAACTCTCTTCAATAACTAGCATCAACAGACTCTTTCATTTTTCCCCCAGAATCATATACTTTACACTGAGTATTTGTTAAAAATAAGTGCTACTTCAAAGCATAAAAAATACCCTCAAAATCCAATATTCCGTAGTCAAAGATTTTGCCAAGCTGAACTTACTCATTTCGTTATTCTAAATCAGGGACCTGAACCTCCGTACTTACCTAGCAATTGCAGTGATCTAATGTAGCAAACAACCATGCTCTGCAATTTTCTTTTTCTAGATTATTTTTAGCCAAACCACCCATTCCTGTACCTTTGACTTTAGAAAGTAGAACACATTTCTCAAACATGTTGGACAGTCATAAAGATTCCTCATTCGCTCTTTCCCCTGCTCAGCAAACTACTAGTCATCCTTCAAAATCAAATTCAAACATGGTACCTTTTCTACAACCCTCATCCCTACCACATGTAGAATAACTGTTTCTCATCATTGTTTCCCGTAAGATTCTGTCTAGATCTCTGATATCATACTAATACCATAGTGACTTTATTTTATTCAATTTATTTATTGGTTTTGGACAGATCTCCCTAGCCCAGATAAGCCTACAAAATTTCCTAGCCTCCTGACTTAGTCTTCCAAGTGCTGGAACTGTATGTATATTCCACCATGCTCGGTGCATTTTCTTTTCTTGGATCTAAGCCAGTGTTAACGGCGCCCCTCAGTGTTGTCCTTTGTGAGGACTAAACAAGCTAATACACAAAATAAATTGGAGACACTGCCCGCACTGAGTAGGACCCATAAATATTAGTCTAAGTCATGGTTTGAAAACAGGTATTTTAAACTTATTGAAAAACAGAAAAAAAAAAAAAAAGAAAGAAAAACAGACATTTCCAGATGCTGAGACTCATAACCAAACCTTCAGCAGAGTGCAGGGAATCATATAAAAGAGGGGGAGTTAGTATGACCTGGAGAGGACAGGAGCGCCACAAGGACCAAATATATCAGGGCACAGGGGTCTTTTATGACACTGTTTCTCCAACCAAGGACCTTGTATGGATATAACCTAGAACCTCTGCTCGGATGCAGCCCATGGTAACTCAGTATCCAAGTGGGTTCCCCAGTAAGGGGAACTGGGACTATTTCTGACATGAACTCAATGGCTGGCTCTTTGACCTCCCTCCCTCCCCCGAGGGAGGAGCAGCCTTGCCAGGCCACAGAGGAGGACATTGCAGCCAATCCTGAAGATACCTGATAAGCTAGGGTCAGATGAAAGGGGAGGAGGACCTCCCCATCAGTGGACTTGGAAAGGGGCAGGGAGGAGATAAGGGAGGAAGGGTGGGATTGGGTGGGAATGAGAGAGGGGGCTACAGCTGGGATACAAAGTAAATAACCTGTGATTAGTATAAAAAATAAAAATTATAATAAAAATAAATAAATAAGAGGTTAATCCAGGAAAAAAAGACACTTCTTATACTGCTAAGATAATGCCCTAAGTGGCTGAGAGCTTAAAAACAAGAAGAATCCCATGTCATTCATCAGGAAAAAGTTTTACATACAAAGTATAATTAAACTGTAGCTTGGACATGCCTCTATATCTTGTAATACCAGTTTTTCTGTCTGTTCCTCCTCCCTCCTTTCTCTTTCTCTGTCTCTCCGTCTCTCTCTCCCTCCGTGTATGTCTCATCTGAGGTTCATAAAAACTGTTTTTTAAATGCCTTTGGATTTTACTGAGTCTTATGGAATTTGAAACTCAATATAGCGCAGAGATTGAGGTTTGCACTCAGTGTTACTGTAGCCTGCAGCCCGACCCCTTGCTACTTACACTGATGGCGGGCAGGTCACTCAGTGCCTCTGCGCCTTTAGGTGAGAAGCCAGTGTTAACGGCGCCCCTCAGTGTTGTCCTTTGTGAGGACTAAACAAGCTAATACACAAAATAAATTGGAGACACTGCCCGCACTGAGTAGGACCCATAAATATTAGTTAATACTCTCACTGTTAGGCAGCATCCAAAATGGCTTTTCAGTATTTACTTAGCCCTTCGGTAGTCTCCCAAGAACACATGCCTGCCATGCATGCCTGCAATGCAGGTTCTAAACTATGCCTTGGGATAGTTTCAGTAAGTAGGGTGAATATAAGGTGCTACACCTGTAAGGCGAACATAGTATAAATTCAGTGAATTCATTATTCAGTACAGGATTAAAGCTGATTTTTAAAATAGTTTTAGCTATAGTTGCAAATACTGAAATCCTAGCACTCAGATCTAGATAAAATTAGTGCACGTTTGGGGCCAGCCTGGGCTATGTAACGAGTTAAAGGCTAGCTCTGGTTATATATCGAGAGCCTGTCTCAAAAAAGTTTCACTTGGAGGGCAGACACATGCAGGTCTCTGTTAGTTCCAGGCCAGCCTGGTCTACAAAGCTAGCTCCAGGACAGCCAAGGCTACACAGAGAAACCCTGTCTTGAAAAACAAAAACCAAATAAGGTTTCAAAGCACCTATTCTCTGACTGAATTGCTGAAAATATTTAAATAAAACCCTTTTTCTTAATTTTTTTTAAACAGGGTCTCACTAAATAGCCTTGGCTAACTTGAAACTCACTGTGTAGAACAGGCCAGCCTTGAATTCAGAGACCCTCTGCCTCCCTCATGGAATAAGATTAAAGGCATGCACCATTACACTGGGTTAAAGATTTGTTTATATATATATATATATATATATATATATATATATATATGTCTATGTGAGCATATGTTACCAGTATGCAGTTGTCCTTGGAAGGCAAAGGAGGGTATCAGACCTTGTGTAGCTGGAGTTATAGGCAGCTGTAAACCACCAGACACGGGTGCTGGGAACTAGGATGCAGGTGCTCTGGAAGAGCAGCAAGTGCTCTTAACCACTGGATCATCTCTCCAGCTTCACAAACACAACTCTTAAATCAGGGGCTGGAGAGACGGCCCGGCGGTTAAGAGCACTGACTGATTTTCCAGAGGACCTGCGTTCAATTCCCAGCACCCACATGGCAGCTCAGAGCTGTCTGTAACTCCAAGATCTGACACCCATGGACGTACATGAAGGCAAAACAGCGGTGCACATAAAATTAAAAAATAATAAATTATTTTTAAAAAGATAAAAAAAAACCTCTTAGAGCAGCACAAGATCATTTACTAGTAACCTTCCCTCTAGTGCTCCACTGTGCTATACAGTACTCGAAAATCCTTGACTGTAATATAAGGATCGCTACAAATCATTTAAAAGTTAATATGACTTCAGTTGCTGGGGCTGGGGATGTGGCTCAGTAACCCACAAGATGGAAGGAGAAAATTAACTCTGACCTCCATACGTGTGCCCTGTGTGCCTACACATACACACATAGTAAATAAATGTTCTTACATTTATTACTCTGTGGGGGTGGGGAATGTGTTGGTACACGTTTGGAAGCCAGAGGACAATCTGCACGAGCTGGTTCTGCCTTCTACATGTCCTGGGGATTGAACTAGGGTCCGCAGATTTAGCTGCAAGTGCCCTTATCTTCCACGCCATCTCTCTTTGTTTTGCTCTGTTACGGAGTCACATGTATCCCAGGCTGACCTCACCATATGGTCAGGAGTGACCTGACCCCCTCTCGTGTGCACCACCATGCCTACTTAGACGTCCTGGGCCTGCACCCAGTACTCTGTGAGGCAGGCAAACAGGCCAGCAACAGCTACATCCACAGCCTGAATTGTAAATTTTAAATAAGAAAAGGAAAGAAGCTGCCTACGGCTCTCAATCAGAAACTGCCATTTCTGCATCTAAAAAAAGCCTATTACCACATTCAACAGACTAATGAAAGGCCACGAGACACAATTACTACAGTTCCTGGTTTCTGCCTTTGAAATGAGTCCAGATCACTTTTAAGTATCCCTGGTAGAAATCTCCTGGTAACAGACGGCTATTCCTTTTTAAATTTCCCATCTCCCCCCAAAATTCACACACACACACACACACACGCCCACAAGAACACAGATGTCTCTAATAAAAACTGTACAAAAACCACGGCCACGTATTAACTTTGTTTCAAGAGGACTCAGATCTTCCTGTAAGCAGCCCCTCAATCTACAAAAACAAATGAAAGTCTTGCTCGGGAGCGGTATTCTCAGCTCACTTTATCAGGTATCTTCAGCTGCGACTACCCATCTCCGGGAAAGTAACAGGTCTTCTGACTGGTACAAACTTGATGGTAACTGATTCCACAACAGTATATACATACTATGCTGTTTAGAAAAAATTCATGACTCGGTTAAGAATAGACCCGCTCCTCGAACAATGGTGACTGTGCGGAAAGGCTTAAATGGCTTATTTACATAGTAAACACAAGTCAGGACTTTATCTAGCATACAGTAGGGGAATCAGTAGCTTTGGGATAAAGGCACGCAGGGCGTCTTCTGCGTCCCGGGCACTTCGTTTCACAGGCTACAGATGCTCCGTGGTGCATGTGTACCAAACAACAATGCCTGACATTTGTAGAACGCTGTCACTCCTCTCTGACCGTGAGAACATCCCTGGGCGTCCCAGTTTTACACTCCGGGGAAACAAGCTGGCAAGAGTGACCCCGGCGGGCGGAGGCGTGACGGTGTGTTTGCGGGTCTAAGCTCTAGAGCGGAGCCTTTTGACTCACAACCTAATCATCATCTTCTCTCCTGGTTACCCCACAGTCGTATTACAGTCCCACTGTTGGCTTTTTTTTTTTTTTTAACTTCAAAAAACTACTTGACGACGACCCCTGCGGTGCTTGCCGGGCTGTTGGGAGGGAAGCGCGCGCACTCACGCTTTCCCGCCGGCTTCAAGTGCTCCGTCCCGGCACGTCCAAGTTCAAGAACGCCCGGGAGGCGCGCTTCCCCCGGGCGGCGAGCCCCCGGGCCCACGGGCCCACGATCCCGCCCGCGGCTCGCAGGCTGACCCCAGCCCCCGCTTCCCTTGGCCGGAGGTGCCCAGCTCCCGGCCGACCCCGGACGCGCGGGGCACCCATGGGCGACGCCCACAGCCGAGCGGTCGAGGCCCCACAGCCTCACTCCCCGGCCGCGTCCCGGCTCTTACCTGCCAGGGCCGCGACGACGCCTCACGCAGGGATCCGAGAGTCCCGTCCGTGGCCTCCCGGTCTAGCGCCAGGCCTCTTCGCGCCGCCCACGCAGGTCCCCAGTCCCCGCCCACCGAGCTAGGACACGCCCCTTCCCTGCCTATTAGGCCCCGCCCCTCCTGGGTCTCCCTTCTCTGCTCAGAACCCACGCCTGGGAGTGTCTCCGGCCCCGGCGCTGCTGGACAAGAGTGCGCTGCACGGCGCTGGTTCACCCTGGCCCAGGACGGGAGCCAGAGCTCTGGCTCCGGATCCTCTGTCTCACCGACCCGCACCTAGTTGAATCAGAGGAGTCAAACAGGACCTTCTTTAGGAAAACCATAGAGCAGCCCTGGGAGCAGTCCGCGGGAATGTCAGTTAGTAGAGAGATGCCAATAACGCACCTGGCCCCAGGTTTGGAATCCCGAGCCGGATGCCTTTGATGCCCACTCCCGGTGCCGACTCGGTCGCCACACCCGCTTAAGACTCACGCTTAAGCGCTCCCTGCAACACGATCTTGCTCAGGAATGCACATGGCCGAGTGCCTGCTTCAAGAGCAGCCCAGTTTCACTCTACGAGAGCCTGGGATGAGTGGAACCTATTTCCCAGCACGATCTCAGCGCCCCACCCCGCCGCGCCCCGCTCCACTCCACCCCACCCACTCCATCTGACCTTGTGTCTGCTAACCGAGCTTCGCTCGCTCGTTCACACGGAGGGACCAAAATAGAAGACTGCCACAGAGAGGTGTTTGATTACACGTCAGGGATGACTGTCATTATCCGACTTAACCAAGACAAAAAAAAAAAAAAAAAAAAAAAAAGGCAGCATGTCCCAATCCGTTGTGAAGCCGTGAAATAGAGACAATAAAAAAAGGTTACTTTCTACTGCTTAAAACAGTCTAGTGAGGAAATAAATGCGAATCTTGTTTGGAATAAACTGTGAACGCTGATCTTTATGAACTCCATTTCTCCCTTAGCTAATGTGTATGTCTTTATACGTAGATGTGTGTGTTCTTTATTGTTTTGTATATACAGGGTCTCACAGTGTAGTCCAGGCTGGCTTGCCTCAATCTTCCCATCCTTCTACCCCTGCTTTCCAAGTGCCAGCATGGGCATGAGCCACCATAACAATTTAATCTATTTGGAAAGTATCACAGATAGTTGTACAGGCTGAACTTTAGGACTAAAAGCAGTGTTTTTGAAATTTATGTCCTGAGCTTTGCATCCAAGAAGATTCCTTAGCAGAATTAAGGAGATTTGAATTCCAATACATTACCTTCCATGCGTGTGTTCTGCTGCCCTCTCACGGGTAAGATGGAGTTACATCCAATGGTAAAGGGTGCCCTTTATGTCTGATAATTTAACATTTAGCATTTAGTAATTTGTATTATTTTGGTGACTAGGAAGCCAACATGCAATAAAATCAGGTTCTTGACAAATAAATACTCCTCAAACAGAATTTTTAACTTCAGAAACCAGGAAGAAGAGTCTTAGATCACAGCTAGTACAAACATGTCCTAAGGGACACACCTGAGCTCACGGCTACCTGTACAGAGAGTGAAGACATGAAGGAATTTGTTCCATTACATTCTGACATGTCCTGAGGAGTTCTCTTTTTCACACATCTTGTGGCTTCAAAGGGCGAACAACTTGAAAAGCAGAACAAAAATCTTCCTTATGCTTTTGGTGTCTAAAATAGTGTCTGATACTTTACATTTGATCCCTAACAGCTTTTTTAATAAAACTGAGTGAAATATCAACCCAACCACTAGATGGCAACACAGTTGTGTGTGAACACATAATCTGGAGAGCTGGCGCATCTCTTGACCTGAAGTACCCGGCCCCTCTGTCTGTCTGTCTGTCTCCTCTCTTCCTCTGTGTGTGTGTGTATCAGTTTATCTATCTATTTATCACCTATCTATCTATCTATCTATCTATCTATCTATCTATCTATGGTCAGACCCACGATATGTAGCTTTGGCTGTCCTATGTAGACCAGGCTTGTTTGAACTCACAGAGATCTGCCTATCTCTGCCTCCAAAGAGCTGGGACTGAAGGCATTTGCCACCATATTTCTAAAAATTTATGTTACTCTCCTGCTTCAGCAAAGAATCCCCTGCTAGGATAAATCTTCCCTCAGTACTGTTTCACATATGCAGATTTTCTGAACTTTCATACAACTGGCCTGACTTGGCCTAAGGAAGCTACTATTGACTTATGCTTTCTCAAAGAAATGTTTACATGGTTCCAGGTGCCTTAACTGTGTTCTGCAGTCCCAAAGCCCAACTGCTCAGCATTAAGTCATTGGCTTGTGTCCTTGGCTACCTCTGATAACTGTCCGGCCTGAAAGTCATGCAGACTCTAGATTCGTCAAACTTATGTCCCCACTGCTGCCCCTCACAAAGAGTATCCTGAGAACGCTATCTACCTTACATTTGCTCATTGTCCCCAAAATAAAAATTATATCTACTGTACAAAGGTGTGGAAGGAATTGAGGAAATGAAACTTCAGTGGAGCACTTAATAAAATGCGTAGTTATTTTAAGACTAGGGACTCCAGGCTGGAGAGATGGCTCAGAGGTTAAGAGCACTGGCTGCTCTTCCAAAGGTCCTGAGTTCAATTCCCAGCAACCACATAGTGGCTCAACCATCAATAATGAGATCTGGTGCCCTCTTCTGGCCAGCAGGCACATATGCACACAGTATACAAATAAATCTTGAGAAAAAAAAAAAAAAAAAGCTGGGTGATGGTGGTGCATGCCTTTAGTCCCAGTGCTTGGGGAGGCAGAGGCAGACGAGTTCAAGGCAAATTCTCAATGTAAAGCCCACTCACAGAGTTACTCGGTTTATTTACTTTATTCATTCTGCTGATTTCAGACCCTCAGCAATTAAATTGAGTTCATAACACCAAGTTTCATAACGATAGGCCATGCGAATCTGAGCAACATTTGTCTTCCGGATATCGTTTCCAACAGGGCCTTCCTCCAGGTAGTTGTTGCCCAGGAACTTTGCTTTTTCCTGTAAGACAAAGGGAGGAGAATGTTCAGTCTCTCTTTTTCACGCTGGGATAGACAGTGATTGCCTGCTCCGCCACAGTCCTCATGTTACTCGTATACAAGGAAAAGCACTGACCCATTCATTGATTGCCTCAGCGCGCATGCTTCCTGAGAAATCAAAGGTAGAGAGGTGGCCAGAGAGAGAACTCAGCGGGGCAGCTGTGGGGACTCAGGTTAGATCCTCACAGGCTGGGACCCAACCAACGACCTATAACCCCAGTCTTTACTAGTCCCTATCCATGGCAACCGTGCGTGGTTTCCGCTTTCCCGCCCGTTTCCTTTAAGCCACTAACGTTCCATTGCTTAGACTGCTAGACCCAACACTCAGAAGGGCAGTCGGCCGCAATCAAGTCTACCTCATGAGAAATCCCACACTGCAGAACACTGTTCCTTGCCACTTCACACATGTCACAGGTGCTCAGCTTGAAGACTTGAGCGGCGATGGCGTACTCCTCCATCAGGGGCTCCTGTGGTATTTCCGTAAATGGGGAGAAGAGGTACATAAAGAGAATAAGGAAGTGCCTTGATTTGATGTTCAGTTTCTGGGTGGGGAGTGCTGGCTCAGCAAAACACACTTGCTCAAGCTTCCGCGTGTACCTTGGTGAAGTGGAATTGCATCGGGTCATCGGTTGACAGTGAGATCATCAGGCCCTTCTGGAGGAAATCTAAGAAAGGATTTTTTGCATATTCGAGAAACAGGCTGTTGTTACTTAACGGTGACATGGCGATGGGAATCTGGGCTAAGAAAAACAAGTACTGTAACACAGGACTCTGAAAAAAAAAAGCAAAAATAACAATAAGGATAGTGAAAAGAAAGAGACCTAAAAAATCCTACATTTGCCGGGTGGTGGTGGCACACGCCGTTAATCCCACAATTTAATCCAGGCAGAGGCAGGCAGATCTCTGTGAGTCAAAGGAAAGCCTGGTCTGTAGAGTGAGTTCCAGGACAGTCAGGAATACACAGAGAAATCCTGTCCTGAAAAACAAAAAAACAAACAAACCCCACGGTCAACCTTAAGCTTAAAGGTACCTTAGCCCTTTAAGTCTCCTAGGAAGTATTATTGTTTTTCAATGTAAATACTATCTAAGCAATTACAGCTCAAAAGTCACCCCAAAACCTGCTTCTTCTTCTTCTTTTTTTTTTTAGCTACACGAAAGTTATGACTATCACAACAGACATTTTAAAGCACGCTACAACAAGAAACCTGGCAAAAAGTAGCTGAAGGGAAGCCAACCGCCTCCAACTTTACCTGTGAGAGTTCAAAAATGGAAGTTGGGAGATGTGTGTTAAATCATCTCCAAGGGCAACTATCAAGGTAACCTTGAGAGAACCCCGTCTCAACGCTCATGGAATGAGCTACGTAAGCAACCCCCAAAATGCTTCAGGCTCAGTGATCTTCATTTCACAATAAGGGTGCTAAAGACTCAGAGCTGCAAAACTGAAGCTGTTCTTTTTTTCAACCTTGCAAAGTTGGATATCAGCCCAGAGGAAAGACAACAATGGCTGGAGGGAAACCAGGGGTTCCATACTCCCTGAACAGGAAAATGTCCTGCTCTCTTTGTGCCACAGGCTGGCTCTCCGAGGAGTTATGATCTTTCCCACCAATCTAGCATAGACCTCATCCCAAATTCCCTATCTCCCCCTCCCCCCACCCAAAGCTTGAGATCTGCTCTATCCCTCCTTACTCCTGCCACCTTGGACTTACTCCCATAACTGACTGGAACTTTTCAACCCTAAGAAGAAACTAAAAAGCATTCAGGTTATCAGGTGCCAACTGTTAGCTAGGAGGACAGGGGTGGGGTGCCTCCTTTTTATCCTTGATTCACTGATGAGTTCAAAATGCATCTCATACTGAAAATGGACCACAATGATTTACTTGTTACAGGCTCTAATAATAGAATCATTATTGCTATTAGAAAAGATCCCAAGATAGGCAGTTCTGGCACACATCTTGAATTCTAGCATTCAGAGAGGCAGAGGCATGCAGATTGCTGTGAGTTCGAGGCCAGCCTGGCCTACAGAGCAAGTTCCAGGACAGCCAGAGCTATACTGCTATCTCTACCTTGAAAATTCAAAAGAGGGCTAGAGAGATGACTCGGAGGTTAAGAGCACTGGTTGCTCTTCCATGGGTCCTGAGTTCAATTCCCAGTCACCCACATGATGGCTCACAACCATCTATAATGAGATCTGGTGCCCTCTTCTGGTCTGCTGGCACACATGCAGACAGAATACTGTATACATAATAAATAAATATTTTTTAAAAAGAAAGAAAAAATTCCTTTTTTAATCACTGCACTCAGGAGGCAGAGGCAGGTAGGTCTCTGTGGGCTCAAGGCCAGCCTGGTATACAGAGAGAGAGAGAGTTCTAAAGAGCTGTTACACAGAGAAACCCTGTCTTGAAAAACAAAACAAAGCAGAACAGAACAACAACAAAAAGATTCCAAGCCTGATGCAGTGATAGTCACCCATAATCCCAAATCCCAGCAATCAGAAGCAGAGGCAGGAAGAGTAGCATTTCAAGATCATCTTCAGCTACATAGCAAGTTCAAGTCCAGCTGGGGTACATGAGACCCTGTCTCAGAGAGAGAGAGAGAGAGAGAGAGAGAGAGAGAGAGAGAGAGAGAGCTGACCTCACCTTCTTTAAATTCAGGCCGTGAGAAATATTGTCTGCTATCATAAAGGCTGTCATCAGGTGCGTGAGCGCGCCAGCCTCCCCACAGTGAGGGCGGAACAGAAAGGTGTTCATGCCACGTTCCCTGTGCAAACAGAAGTGCTCTGAGAACCCTTGGTTCTGGGCAGAGAGTTTCAAGAAATTCCACTGGCAGAGTTAGCACTTGGGAAGGGAACAGTAACCACAGGTCCAGCAAAACACAACTGCAAATTCTCACTGTAATTCTTCTTAAGTGCAAATATTTTTTTTTAGATAATTTATTTAATTTTATGTGCATTAGTGTGAAGGCGTCAGATCCCTTGGAAATGGAGTTACAGACAGTTGTGAGTTGCCATGTGGGTGCTGGGAATTGAACCCAAGTCCTTTGGAAGAGCAGACGGTGCTCTTAACCACTGAGCCATCTCTCCAGCCACCAAATATTTTTTTTTTTTTAAAGAGGCAGCTGACAATATGGTGGGACGAGGAGGCAATGGAGACGCGAGTACCCACCCCACGCAGGAACGTCTTCAGTCTCAGTACATGCCTCCTCAGGTACCAGGCGCCTACACGGCACACAGACATACACGCAAGCAAAACACTCATACAGATAAAAATTTTTAAAAAGTCATAAATCTTAGAAAACAAACAAAATGTTGGTGGTGTGTGTTTGTGATCCCAGCATTCCTAAGGTGAGGAAGGAAGCCAGGAAGCCGAGGCGCGAATTTCCAGGAAACTCTCAAATCATCTAGTGCCTGGCGTGGCAGAAATAAGGGAGCAGTAACCCGGAAGAAGAGACCAAGTCCGAAAGCCGTCCTCTAACCTCCCCCAAGCGCTTCCTGGCACACCCCGCGCACACCAATGAAGAACCGCCGTCAGCAGCAGAAGCCTCTGCCCCATTTCTCCCGGGCTCACCTCCTCAGGCTGTTGAGCACCATGATGTTTGCATACATGTAGTAGGCGTAGTAAGTGTAAGACGGATTGTTTTCCATCGTCCACTCCTCAGGTTTGGGACTCTTGGAGGAAAACATGTGACCGCTGTGTTTGGATTCATCATCCACGCTGTCAAAGCCAGTGATCTGTGAGAAAAGTGCTGTGGGTTCAGTCCGGCAGAGGCTCTGCCCTCAGAGAGACCCCTCGGGCAGCCCCCAAGGGGAGGTCAATGTAAAGAGAGAAGCAGGGAGGATCAGCGATGGCCAGCAAGGGTAGCTGGCTCGTGAGGAGGAGTAAGAGCCCATAGGGTCATGCTTACGTGCTTGAGAAAGACACTGAGTTCTGGGTGAGCTTGGGGGTTGATGGTGGCCTCGAACACTGGCAGGAAAATATTCTCCAGCATCTTTCCAAAGTGTGGCAGGAAATTCTTGGACCGGAACACATCACTGAAGGCAAGAGGGAAGGGAACTTAGGAGAGGAAGGCAGAGAATCAAAAGTCATGTGCCAGGAGGACCTGGTGTGTTCATCCTACGCCCACTCTCAGAGGCTCTCCTTGAGTACACATGAAGGAGGAGTTTGGGTTATACTGGGCATAAGGCTGGGCACTGGACCACATACCCCAGATCTTCTACAAACTCTCTGTGGAAAGAAAACTCAACCTTTCCAACCCAGTCCAGTTCTAAGGACAGCAGTAACTGTGTTACGGGGAGCTCAGAGAGCAAACACATGCATGGTTATGAGACAGCACGCGGTGGTATCACCCCTCTGGGGCTGCAGATGGAGCTCAGTTGGTAGAGTGCTTGCCTAAAAACTGCACAAAGCCTTGGGGTTCAATCCTCCCCCCTCCCCCCGCAGAGACCCCACAAATCAGACCAGACAGAATGGTGGCACATGCCTGGATTTGGTAATTCCAGCACCAAAGTGTGTGTCTCTCTCTCACACACACATTTCGTCTGTAGTAACAATAAATTATACCCCTGCACATATGCCAGGAACTTTTCTAAATAGCTACATTAATCCTGGTAACAACACACGAGGTGCCATTTTTAGGTGTTCTGGGAGAACTGAACTCAGCTTCATGGTTGTGGAGCAAACACTCTATTGGCTGGGCCCTCTCCCCAGTACCAGTGAATGAAGCCTTGCAAGGCCATAGGGCACATAAGCAGGTTGCCAGAGAGTATGGAAGTTAGATAAAAGATCAGTGACACTGCGCATAGGAGAGACGCCATCCCTGCAGGCAGGGAGTAGGTTTCCTCAGCATCACTACTGATAAAACACTCTGATTATAAAGAACTTGGGCCCTCGTGGGTGAATCAGCCAGTGGTGGTGAAGATTCAGATATAAGACAACTATGATTGGGTTCTGATGTGGTGGTGAAATTCTGCAATCCCGGCATTCAAGAGAAACAGGTGCATTATGAGTTCAAGTCTAGCCTGGGCTATATAGTTAGACCCTGCCTCAAAACTAAAAATAAAGAGCCAGGTATGATGGTGACACAGGCCTTTACTCCCAGTACTTAGGAGGCAGAGGCAGGTAGATCTCAGTAAAGCCAGCCTGATCTACATAGTAAGTTCCTAGGCCAGCCAGGACTATATGCCAGGGATTCTGTACCATGAAATAAAGTTATATGCCGGTGCAGTGCTGACAAGCCTGGCAAAGAACGAACTGGACAGAGGTAGGCTCAGTGTGTGAGGTACACAGCTCCTACTCTGACAGACAAGACCAATGTGGTATGTACACTGCTCTTAACCCTAGCTTACTTCTTAGTCAGAGTAAGAACTAAGTATCCTCCCCAGGCAGAAAATACATCCTAGGTCCTTATTTTAGTTTGAAAACTAAACTGACTGGGTCTGGTGGTGCATAACTACAATTCCTGCATTCAAATGGCAGAGGCAGGAGGATTTCAAGTTTGAGGCTGGTCTGGGCTACATAGTAAGACCTTATCAGACAGAGAGAGAGGTGGGGGGAGGGAGAGAGAGGAGGGGACTGTTCTAGAGCTAGTTCCCTATGTAGCCCCTTCAGCAAAGCTGACTTTTATCTCAATGAGCTATAGAGGAGAACAGGCTTCAGAGCACACCCTCCTCCCCCAAATAAAGGGAGGAGGCAAATACATACTAGATCCTGGGGACTTGGATCATCCACGTCATGTTGGGACAATAGATGCGATTGCAGACAAACCAAGAGGAGAGTTTGCTCCACTCATCTGGACTGCGGCCATAGATGGACAAGCGGGGCTCTGCGTGCTGGTACTTGGCCTCCACCAGGTCTGCTCCCACCTCCTGCAAAGCCAAGAGAGGGGTCCAAGCACAAGAATTCCCACCAGTCCCCACAGAGGCCTAGACTGGTGGGATCTACGGAGAGGAGACGTGGAGATGTAAAAAGATCTCAGGGGGCAGAGGGGAATCTAGTGAGGACAAGGCCAGGGGAAGAGTCAGACAAGGCCAGGGGAAGAGTCAGACAAAGGATGACAAGAGAGCCCTGGGGCCTGTAAGACAAGTAGAGCTGTGTATACTCCCTAAGACACAAGCCCTGGCTGCACACGCCACCCTTGCTTCTTAAAGCACAGCATCACAAGGGATGCTCTGAGCTCTGCCCAAACCTCTGGCCCTTACCCCCTAACCCTATCTTCTCTACCCTAGAAACAGAGACATTTCCACAGAGAGATTTCCCTTCCCTTTCTCTCCTTCTCTCCCTTTCTATCTATCTCCCTTCCTTCTTTCCTTCCTTCCTTCCTTCCTTCCTTCCTGCCTTCCTGCCTTCCTGCCTTCCTGCCTTCCTGCCTTCCTGCCTTCCTGCCTTCCTGCCTTCCTGCCTTCCTGCCTTCCTGCCTTCCTGCCTTCCCTTCTCTCCTCCCCTATTCATGAACCACACAGAGTATTTTTTTTCCTCACCTTGATGATAGTGGCAAAATATTCCCCGTTAATGTAATTGTCTGTTTTTAGGTAGAGGTCCCGAAGCTCGCTTGCACCCACAGGATTGTATTTGTCGTTGAATTTATCAAAACGTTGGAACGTCTGGCGTCCCTGAATCGGGAAACAAGAGCAGAAGTTTTGATTATCAGAGCTTCCTGGAGGCGGAGTCCTAGGAAATGACGGAGCAGAACAGGGGGCTGATCGCAGGGTAAGAAGATGGGCTTGTCCAAGTTCAGTGTAAGTGGTAGCAGGAGAACCTCAAAACTCATTGGGGTGCTTTCAGTCATCACGGCAGCCAGGGTAGCTAAGAGGGCCATGCTAAGGGAGGGATGGCCTGGGACATTCGGGGTTCTGTGCCATCAGAGTGGGTAAAAAGAACATCTTCCCAACCTACAGCGTGAACATCCAGAGAGTCAACAGTCAGATCATATGGATGCATATTCAGTTTAGCAAAGAGCTCCTTTAGGGTCAGGTTCTTCTCTTTGGTGCTGTAGACTACTCTGTCAGCATCGATGTGGTAAGATTTCTTAATAAAGCGCAGGAGATGCTTCTGGTTCATGCAGGCGGCTGCGTGGATGTGCGTGTCCACCTATGTACGCATCCAGAGAAAGAGAAAGCAGCGATCAGCCTTCTTTATGCCACCGTTAGCGGCCACAGACCCTGCAGATCCCACTGGGGAAGGAGGAAGGGACAGAAAAGGATGTGAACTGATAGCTAATGGAGGTGGCCCGGCAGTAAAGACCCGTTTGTGTCCTCTATGCAATTAGCTTGCACAGGGTTATCTGGAAGCAGGGAAGATGTTTGCTTTTCTCAAACATCAGCACACCCAACATGCTTCCCATATTTGAAACGGAATTTGTGTGTGTATATATATATATATATATATATATATATATATATGCATATTTTATTTAACTTTATTTTACGTGCATTGGTGTGAGGGTGTCAGATTGTTGGAACTAGAGACAGGTGTGAGCTGCCACGTGGGTACTGGGAACTGAACCCAGGTCCTCTGGAAGACCAATTAGTGCCTTTAACTGCTGAGCCATTTCTCCAGCCCAAAAATGGATTTCTTAGGGATCATTCTCTACTCCATAAATACAATTAGAAGTAATGTAACTATCATAGCTTTTGCACCCAGAGAAGTTAAGATTGAAATTATAAAGTGTGTTGGCTTTACTGGCACATGCCTGTAATCCCAGCCAAATACCAGGCCTGGGAGGAGGGGGCAGGAGAACAGGAGTTTAAGGTCATATTCATCTATAGATTGAGTTTGAGGCCAGACTGAGCTACATGAGACTCTGCTTCAAAAACAAAACAAAACAAAAACCAACAAAACAAAACAAGAACTGTGGGGCCTGGGAGATCACTCAGCAGGTAAAGGGATTTCAGGCATGTATCACCATGGTGTGTGTGCGTGCGTGCGTGCGTTTATGTGTGTGTGACAGAGTTTCACTATGTAGATCATGCTGGCCTTGACTCATAGATATCCACTGCCTCTGCCTCCCCAGTACTGAGATCAAAGGTGGGCCATGACTCTTAGCTTATCATACCCAATTTATGAAATGAACATTAGCCAGACATGGTGTGTGGGGCTGAGGAGCTGTGGGACTGAGGGAAGCAGTCCCAGAGCAAGAGTGAGGCTCAGGAACAAGCAAACCCCGGAAGTTTAGTCCTGACATCAGCAGGAGTAGGCTCACTGGCCCCTGCCCCGAGCATGCCCTGCATGTCCCGGTATACAGGTAACGCTACACCCTCACCTTTGCCCCCCTCACCAGGTCGCATAGCCAGGTTAAACTTCCTCTCCCCTTAGAAGGTCAAGTCTGGCAGCACCTGGAATTCCTCCTTATGCAAATGAGGCATCACCAGCATCCCCCCCCACCCCGCCAATGATATACACTCACCCCCAAAGCTCCTATCCATCCCCCAAAGGTTTAAGTAGCCCTTTGTTCCCCCTTATACAAGTTGTCTCCGAAGAGTCTGTTCTCTTTTCACTCACAGCCTCCTCAAGTCTCTTCCAATCCCTGGCCATTTGGCCTTGATTCCCCTCTCAGGATCTAAGGTCACGATCATGACCTATTGCACCGTAACAGGCCAGGAAACCGAGCCTGAGCAGCAATGGTGCATGGCTGCACTCCCACTCAGGAGCACCACTGTGAGTTGGAAGGCAGCCTGGTGTAATATAATGAGTTCCAGGCTAGCCAGAGCTACCCAGTGACTATGTCTCAAAAATCAATAAGTAAAGTCAGGCAGTGGTGGTGCATGCCTTTAATGCCAGCACTTGGGGAGGCAGAGGCAGGCAGATCTCTGTGAGTTCAAGGCCAGCCAGATCTACAGAGTGAGTTCCAGGACAGCCAAGGCTACATAGAGAAACCCTGTCTTGAAACAACAACAATAAAACAAACAAACAAACAAAACAAAAACAAAAATAAACAAAACAAAACAGAAAATGAAATCACAAAACACACACACATAATAGCTAAGGCTTGAGAGAGGGTTAAGGATGCTAAGGATGCTAAGGGTGTTAAAGATGCTTACTGCTCTTGCAGAGGACCTAAACTCAGCTCCTAGCACCTACATCACAGCTGTAGAATATCTGCACTTGATGTCCACATCTCTCCCTTCTTCCTTGCTTTCTCCCACACTTACACACAACTTTAAATAAAATAAAAGCTTTTTATTTTAGAAAAATAAAATGTTTTCTAAAAATTAAATAAAAATATATTAATGATTGATTTTTGATAGACTAAGTATTTGCCCAAGATTTGACAGACAGTTAAGACCAGACTTCAGTCTGAACCGTGGCTCAGATATTTCCACTCCAGCTCCTATGAAATCATTTGCAAGGTCGGAACATATATTTGAAACGTTCCTAACTGGTTGGGTTTCACAGTCAACAGCTCATATGCCATCCACAATTTTTCTGTAACTCTATTGAGCAAACCTAGTCCTCAACCTTACAAATCAAAACACTGGAACTCAAAAACTATTTAATTCTTCACCCAAAGTTTGATAGTCAGGAAGCTGAAAGCAAAGAGTAGAAGATCTCCCAAGCTCAAAGCAGTGACTCTTAACAGTTTGGGGTGTATGTTTTTGTTTGTGACAGTTATGATTTCTTTCTGCAGTTCTGGGCCCCAAACGGAGGGCCTTGCACACCTCAAGTTGGGCAATCACTCTGCCACTTGGCTTCTTCTCAGTGGTGGCTCCTTCTTCTTCTTCTTCTTCTTCTTCTTCTTCTTCTTCTTCTTCTTCTTCTTCTTCTTCTTCCTCCTCCTCCTCCTCCTCCTCCTCCTTCTCCTCCTCCTCCTCCTCTTTCTCCTCCTCCTCCTCTTCCTTTTCCTCTTCTTCTTTTCTTCTTCCTCTTCTTCTTCTTAATTATACTTTTCCTATGTGGAGTGGTTTTTTTTGTTTTGTTTTGTATCTTGGGCAAACAACAGAATGGCACTTCAAATCTTCTAGATATAATCTCCCTGCCTTCACTAAAATCTATGCAGCCTGCAGAAGTTATAGGTTCATCTGTTAGGATTTTGGAGCAAAACCTGCTTCTGGGTTGCCTAGCAACTTATCGTGTTATCAGTGTTGATGGCCAGGTGGCCACACCTGGAAGGCGTGGTTACCTTGCCCCTTAATGGGACAACCTGACACATGGTCTCTCTCTCTCTTGGCCCTTCTTGGCCTTTCCTCTCTTGGTCTCTCTTCCTTCTCTCCCCTTTCTTTATTGGGGCACCCCCCTCTCTCTCTTTCCCCTTCTCTCTCCTTCTCTCTCTCTCTCTCTCTCTCTCTCTCTCTTTTCCCCATCATGTCCTGCTCTCCCTTCTCTCTGCCCTCTCTTCTCTCCCTCCCTCCATCTTCACCTAATAAACCTCTTTTATATATAAGATCTGTCGTACGCCTAATCGTGTTTATTTACTTTGTCCCGTATCCTTACATCGTCAGCAAACAGCATCTTGTCCTTCAGAAATCCCCGCTCAGTGTGTTTCCCTCTGAGCAGCTCTGAGCAGGATGCAGGCACCTACCTTCCTGCAGTTATAAAAGTCCCGGTGGGGGTTGTTCTTCAGCTCCTTCAACTCATCCATCTCATTCAGCATCTGATGCACCTGGAACTTGGAGGAGAGGAACTTCAGACGCCGGTGAGAGTAAGTCTTACTGTGGAGAGTAAACACACATGATCTAAAATCCCTCCAGATGTGTAGGGAAAACGATGACACTTCCAAAGCCTCCGGGACTCTTCTTACCCACAGGAGGAAGCAGTTGCAGTAACAAATACTATTTGTTCCTCCACAGTTAATTACACTAAAAGGTGCCCAGCTTACCATTAAAGTAATTTCCAATAAAATAATAATTAATAGAGACAGGACTTGGGAAGGTGTTAAAAAACCTGTGAGAACTGTGGAGGTCAAAGGTAAGGGTCCTGGTTACGGAGTCAGTAGACTTGGGCACCATCCCGACACACAGCTAATTACTGGCTCCCTTAACTCTCAGCTGCTTCAGCTCCTTAAACTCTAATTCTAGTATCTTAGTGTAGGCTGAGGACCTGGAGAGATGGCCAGGCCAGGCCTTTGGCCTCCATGAGTACTATACGCAGATGAACATGTCCACAAACAAACACTTGCATGTCCATGTAATTAAAAAAAAAAAAAGAAGCTGGGTGGTGGTGGTGCACACTTTTAGTTCCAATACTCAGGAGGCAGAGGCAGAAGGATCTCTGAATTTGAGGCCAGTCTGGTCTATGGAGCAAGTTCAAGGACAACCAGAGCTACACAAAGAAACCCTGTCACAAAATACTACTACTACTAATAATAATAATAATATAGAGATATAACTATAATAATAATATAAAGAAAAAAGTATATCAGAGTAGGGCTGTATCTCAGTTGACAGAGTGCCTGCCTAGCATGCAAGAAGTCCTATGTTCGATCCCCAGCACTATACGAACTGTGAGTGATAGTGTAAGCCTGCATTCCCAGCCCTTGGGAGGTAGGAGCAGGAGGATAGAAGTTCAAGGTCAGCCAGGACTACATAGCAAGTTTGGTGTTAGCCTGGGTCACTTGAGACACCTCAAATAAATGAACAGTTTGGTGATAGAGATAGAAAGATAGATGATAGAGATAGAGAGATAGATGATAGAGATAGATGATAGATATAGGTAGATAGATGATAGAGATAGATAGATAATAGACATAGATAGATGATAGAGATAGAGAGATAGATGATAGAGATAGATGATAGATATAGGTAGATAGATGATAGAGATAGATAGATAGATAGATAATAGACATAGATAGATGATAGAGATAGCTAGAAAGATAGATGATAGAGATAGAGAGATAGATGATAGAGATAGATAATAGATTGATAAATGATAAATAGGTAGATGGAGAGATAGATTGATTGATTGATGGATTGATTGATTGATTGATTGATGACAGTCAGATGCATGAATAGTGCTCCATAAGGAATAAAGGAGTTGAACACAGTCCTTGAACATAGTGAGCATGCAATAAGCATTCTTACAATCAGCAGCAGCCAGAGTTTAGATCTCAGTAAACACTTACACGGGCCCTTGTGCAATTAGAGCAAGCAAAAAATTCATGTCATCCAGGAAGTCCTCCAGGTCTGGGTAGTGACAGGGCTTAGGCTCATCCCTGCTGGCTGCTGCTTCATCAGGGTAGATGTAAACGACACCACCCTTCATCTTGGCGCGGTAGCCCAAGTTTGCAGGAAGGTCCTCTGTGCGAAAGGGGTCTTCTCCCTTCTTCGGAGGAGGGGTAAAGACTTTTTCAATAAAACACAGAGCAATAGATCAGCACATAGGATGAATGACCATGTAAAAATAACCCACACAATTATTTCAACATCTTGTCAGTTTGTCATCTCAAGCTTTGTTAGTTATAATTATCCAACTTTATTTAATTTGTCCTTTTTTTTTTTTTTTTTTTTTAAGGCAGGGTCTCATGATGTATCCCCGGCTGTCCTGGAACTTGCTATGTACACCACATTGGCCTCAAACTCTTAGAAATCCTCCTACCTCTGCCTCCTGAGTGCTGGAACTAAAATCGTGCACCATCACATCTAGCTTAATTTGTTCTTTAAATAAAGCTTATTTTCCCACTGATTTCCCCAAAGTAACTAAATGGGTAATATAAAAATAAAAAGAGAGGGGGCTGGAGAGATGGCTCAGGGGTTAAGAGCACTGACTGTTCTTCCAGAGGACCCGGGTTTGATTCCCAGCCACCCACAAGGCAGCTCAAAACTGCCTGTAACTACAGTTTCAGAAGATCTGACACAGACATGAATTCAGGCAAAACACTAATGCACATAAAAGCAAAATAAATAAATTAATAATAATAATAATAATAATAAACAAAAAACAGCCTCACGCCGGACACTTTCAGTGCAAGTACCCCAAATTCGATGAGGCGCTCAAGAGACAGAGCAGGTGGAGCTCTGTGAGTTCCAGAGCAGCCTGGTCTACAGGGTGAGTTCCAGGATAGCCAGCCGGAAGAAGAAGGAGAAGGAGGAGGAGGAACAGGAGGAAGAAAGAAAAAAAAGGAGAAATAACCCATAGTACTTGGGCTGTACCCTGAAGGCTTAGGCTAACTCTAGATGTGTGGCCACAGGGTGAATTGGCAAGGAGAAAGGCAATCCAGGGATGTGGCAAAGCCTAGAGACAGAACTAATTCAGCAAAGTGCTGAACTAGAGGGAGATCTGGAAAGGCTCGACTAAGGAGGAGATGCTAGCCTGTAATGCCTGAACTTAAGAGGAGAAGAGAGGAGGATCAAAGAGTTCAAGGGCATCCTCAGCTACAGAGCAGGTTTGGAGGCCAACCTGGGTAACTTGAGATCCTGTTGCAAGCAAACACTGTATCTGTAACAAAGACTAAGGAGAGTGCAGGAGAGGTTGTCAGTTTAGAAATGTGTTTAGTGAATGAGTAGGAACCTGAATGGCTGAAATGCCCTTTAATGGAGGCAGGTGATTCTGACTGGTTCTGTAGGGTTCAAGCTGGAAAAGGTTTTTATCAGGAAAATAACATGCTTGGGTCTGTGTTATAATAACCAGCCTAGAAGGGAGGACGAAACGAAAGAGGGTGTGCCTGAATCGTAACAACCACTGAAACAAGGAAATACACAGGTCTGTCTTGGGTTTTCCGAGGTGCTGAAGAGAGGAGTTGTAAGGGCTGAATCAAGTGATTGACATGTTGGGGCCGATGACAACTATGATACTTAAGGTGGCGGCGCTGATAATCTCAGACCACACGTTAAAGTTCCTGTTTAGGTAGGCCCAAAGCGATGCTCCTCACTCGCAGGAGAGGATGGATTACCTGGATAGAAGGTCTCGTTTGCTACCAAGGCCTCACCGTCGATGTTCCTCAGGTACTTGGAGGGGGTCTTGGGGAACCTCTGGAACGACTTCTGCATGTATTTCTCCCGTATACACAACGCCCGGTAGAGGCCTTTACAAACCACCTCAAAGTCTTCAACTGTTACCTGCCGGGAAAGTGCAAGCTCTGAGTGTGTGAGAGCCTGGGAGGCAGACAGGCTGGTTCCTCACGCTCCTGCCTTCCTGTGCTCTGTGGCTTCTGCTGAGCCTCGCCTCATCTGCCTGCCTGGGGGTTCCTACTGGGCTGGGACTCAGGGGCTCTCTGCAGGAGAGATTCCTGGACTTCATGCTTTTTCTGTTTCTTCTTCCTTCCTTTTTTTTTTTTTTTTCTTTCTTCTTTTTTCTTTTTGAGACAGGGTTTCTCTGTGTGATAGCCCTGGACTCACTTTGCAGTCTAGACTGGCTGTGTACAAGGAAGACACAGTATCTGCTCTATCACTCCTATTCCCTTGAGAGAGCATCTCTCTCTGAACCTAGAGCTAAGTTGGTAGATAATAGGACCCAGAGACTCTCCTGCCTCGGCTGCCCATAACACTGGGGTTCCAGGCAAGGGTGGTCATGTACAGCTTTCTACACGGGTGCTAGGGACTTGAACTCAGTTTCTTCCTGCTTTCACTTTAAGTGATCTTACTCACTGAGCCACTCCCAAAGCCCTATGATTTCTTTTGCTTGTTTTGTTTTGAGACAGGGTTTCTCTGTATAGCCCTGGCTGGCCTGGAACTCACTCCGTAGATCAGGCTGTCCTCAGGCTCACAAAAATCTGCCTGCCTCTGTTCCTCAAGAGCTGGGCGTGTGCTACCGTCGGCTGGTTAGAAGACCCCCCCTCCTTTTAACATTGTAAATGTGTTCTTCCTTTCAGGTTACATTTGCACATTGAAAGTGCACACTTCTGAAACTGGGTGTGAGGCTGAGGCTGGAGGATCACTGAAACTCAAGGCCAGCCTGATCTACATAGGCATTCCATGACAGCCAGCAATATATATCAGAGTCTCTGTCTCAAAACAAGAACAAAAAGCTAATAAAATAAAACATGAACTTCTGAGCTCAAAATATATTGACTAGCGCTCGGCAGTTGTTGAGTCAGGGTTTCTCTTTGTCTCTATGGCTGAGGCTTCACCTCCAACTCTCTATCCATTTGTCTTAGAGACAAGATGTCACGCAGCCAAGGATGGCCCTGAACTCCCCCTATTTCCACCACCCAGCTGCTGGGGTTATAGTTCTGAGACAACATGCCTAGCTTTAAAAAAGAAAAAAGGTTTTGAGACAGTGTCTCACTTTGTAGCCCTGGCTGACCTGTAACCCCTCTGTAGCCCAGGTTGGCCTCAAATTCGTGTTCCATATTTCCAAGTCCTAGAACTTAGGCTTCACCGTGCCCAGTTTCTTTTGGATAGTCTTAGAGAATTTTATCTCTATCTAAAAAGAGAGAGCCTCTAGAATAAAACTTGGTTTGAGCTGAAGGAAATTCCCTGCCTCACCTCCAAGGGACTGTATTATCAGACCCCAAAGACCTTCTCTCCGGGTGTAGCAGAAGCATGATCCCAAAGGTCAGAGCTGCAGACGACAAATCCTGACCAGTGAGTCTATTTTGAGAGCTCACTTGGAGTTCTATCGCGGGAACGCAGCTGCTGGGATTCCCTTGACTGAAGGGGGCGCCTCCTTTTCCACTGAGTGTGCAATTTAGGGAATGATACGCACATATCAAGCTGGGGAGGAAGGAGACACCCACCCAGCCAGCCAGATCTGTGATTGAACCCTGGCAATCAGCCGGGTGGCCTACGTCACAGCCAGACAGCTCACATTCAGTGAGTCTATTTTGAAAGATAGATGCCAGCTTCAAGCCCAAAGAACCTGCGTCAAGTGCTGGGTCTGGGGGTCAGCTTCCAATGACTCCTGATCTACTGCCTGCGTGCAGTGGACTGTCAGCTCCGCATAGGCGAGCGCGGGCTCCCCCGCCCAGCCCTCAGCACCTTAGCATTCAAGGCCTAGCTGCTCAACAAGGGCCAACTAAACAGAGACAGTTGCTTACCAGGCCTGGAAACTGCAGCCCTGAGACGCCCCTCCCCATCTCTGGGTTTAAACCTCAAGGATGCTCCTGTTGGCTACGGCCAAGGGGAACTTAGTCACAGTCTGATGCTAAGTGAAGCCACCAGACCCCAGGCCCAGGTTTCAAGTGTGAGGTCACTCTTCCCAGACTTCTGTACATCTTTCCTTCTGTTTCTGTTCTCACATCTGCCAAGCACACAGATGTCAAAGCCCTTTGAAGTCTGGAGTTTTCCAAATTGTGTTTCTTGTGTCTTTACCATTTCCTTAAACATTTCCTGTCAGTTCCTTAATGTCCGAACCTCCCTTTTGCCCAGCACCCTGGTTACCATACTGAAAAAAATAAACAAGAATGACTTGCATTTCAGCGCCCTGAGTCCTGTGAGTATCTCAGGCCTTACCCTGCCCGGGTCAGTTACATGAGAAGGGGGCTCAGTTGGCACTAAATCTATATTTGGAGCGGAGACTGAGGGCTCAATAGCAGTTTCGGCAATGTGATGCTGATACCGCAAGTCCCAGGAGCAGAGATTTATTAATTGGCCAACTGCTGGGATAAGACAAGCAGGACAAATTGTTAGTAACATGAGTTCAGTATCCCTGTGACTTGCGAGAATCCACTCCAAGCACCATCTGCTGTGTAAGCAACTGCAGGGAGCCCAGAGACTTTAGATGGTCTAAAGATAATGGCCTCACAGGAATTTTCTTTCTAAATTTCTTTCGTCGCTGGGCGTGGCGGCACATGCCTTTGGTCCCAGCACTAGGGAGGCAGAACCAGGCGTGTGAGTTCAAGGCCAGCCTGGTCTACCACGCAAGTTCCAGGACAGCCAGGCTACACACAGAGAAACCCTGTCTCAAAAATCAAAACAAAAAGAAACAAATTATTATGTGTGAATGTTTTGCATGAACTCGTGTGTGTGTGTGTGTGTGTACACCACAGTCTGGCCCATAGAGGTCAAAAGAACCTTAGAACCAGAGTTCCAGACAGTTGTGAGCCACTATATGGGTGTCGGGAATTGAACCCAGGTCCTCTGCCAGAGCAATAAGCACTCCTAACTGCTGAGTCATTCCTCCAGCACCCCTGTATTAGATTTTCCTTTGTTTGTTTGTTTTGTGTGCTATGGTGCACACATGGAAATCAGAGAGTTGGTCTCTCCTTCCACCGTGTGGGGCCTGGGGATCAAACTCAGGTTTCTAGCCCAAGTGGCAAGCAACTTTAGCTGCCCTGCTACCCTTCAGTGCCCCTCACCCCTCACCCCTCACCCCTCACCCCTCACATCTGTTCCTACTTTAGGATGCAGTCAGCAAGAAAAAAAAAAGTGCTCTTCCTCAAAGTGCTCTTCCTCTCTTTGGTCCTTTTGTGGAATGATAGAGCAACACAAAACTGTGACATTCAACATTAGTTCTGAAACACAGAGAGAGCGTGGCAAGGGAGGTGAGCAACATCTGCCTTCACAGGAAAGGAAAACAGCATGGAGCTACAGGTGTCTGGCTGTTCTGACCTCTGCTGGCAAACACAACTCACCCCAGAAGCGTAGTCTCCAGTGATCTGCACCCTCTGGAAATCAGGCACACTCTCGTAGGTCGGGGATGAAGAAATAAATTCTTCGATGTGGGACAGTTTGGTGGAAGATGTTTCACTTTGTGGAATGGACAAATTAACAGTCTTCCGTCCTTGGAAGCGCCTTTTTCTGGGTGTGAAATTAACAAATAAAAGGAATTAGCTTTGTCTTTCTCAGGAGTTCCATTGCCATAGATGGATTTTCACTATGCTGATTTATTTTGAGGACAAAAATGGTAAAAATTAAAATATGAATTAGATAGCCTGGTGGTGGTGGTGCATGCCTTTAACCATAGCCCTCAAGGAGACAAAGGCAGAAGTATTTGAGTTCAAAGCCAGCCCAGTCTATAGAGTGAGTCCCAAGATAGCCAAGGCTACACAGAGAAACCGTGTTTTGAAACAAAACAACAACAAAAGGAACTGGGTGTCAGAAACAAGATACCACCATAATGGGTGAAGAAAGCACCCAGCAAAGATGGCAGCTTCTTTGAGAACAGGGGACCCGAGGGAATATATTAGAAGACCTTCAACGTGACACCCTTCTTCCCAAATGGTCCAGGTTGAATAGAAGAGGCAACCTAGCCATTACAGTGAACACGGGTGATGGCAGTTGTATCCTGCATCGTTTTATTCATGTTCCTTAATTCTGTGAGCCTCCATCTCCCTCCTAGTACAGTATCACAGCTTAGTACTGTCCTGTTATGGTTCACATCTGAAACCCCTTCCATGTGTGCTGAAGGCTTGCTCACCAGTTTATGGCATCATTGGAGGGGTGAGGTTGCCCAGCAGGTGCATGTTCTTGAGATCCTGAGACCCTCCTCACTCCCGCTCCTTCCTCCCCTTCCTTTCCCCTCCCCCTCCTCCTTCTTCTGCCTGCCATAAAACGATCAGCTTGGCTCCATCATGAAATCCCTTCCATCATGTCCCCTGTCACCACAGGCCCAAAGCAACAGGGTCAACTGACTACGGACTAGAAACTCTGAAACTCTGAGCCCACATAAACCTTCCTTCCTTTAAGTCCATCTGTTTTGGGAATTTGTCACAACGATGACAAGCTAACACAGCTAGCTAAGTTATAGGATTTCTGTGAGATTTAATATATATATAATGCCTTGTACAGTATTAGAAACTCTATTGATAGTGGTGTTTTCTTTCTTTTTTGTTGGGTTTGTTTTGTTTGTTTGTATCTGGGTTTTGTTTTGTTTGTTGTTTGTTTCCAGACAGGGTTTTTCTGCATAGCCACAGCTGTCCTGGAACTCACTCTGTAGTCCAGGCTGGCCTCAAACTCACAGAGATCCACCTGCCTCTGACTCCTGAGTGCTGAGATTAAAAGCATGTGCTATCACTCCTGGCTGATACTGTTTTCTTATATGGAAAAAAAAAAAAAATTTTTTTTTTTTCTTAGTTTCTGCTTTGAAGGGACACAAGCTCTGGGTGAAGACATTCAGAGGATCCCAAAAGAGACAACTTATTGTTCTTCCTTGTAATGTATAAAACCAAGAAAAAGACAGTAAGACGAGGCCAACAAGATGGGGAAGGCTGAGCGCTTTGAGGACTGTGTGGTAAAGAGCTACAGGCAGTGAAATTTAAAAAATTTTTTTTTTCTTCATGAACTATCTCCGCTAACTCCTGGGCGAAGGGTGGTGTGCACACGACAGGTGTGGTATGGCTGGGGTTGAAAAAAGATTCCTCCAAGGCCAAGGTGCCCTCAGACTGACTGGAGAGGGATTCACATCAGAGAATAACACCGCCGTTGACTAGGGGACATGCCTGAAGATGAAGGCATTTGAGTCCCAGTCCACATGCCAGCTATGTCTATGTTGAGAGTGTTTACTGCAGCTGTCAGCCCAATTTGGAGGCTCTATCCCTCTTCCTGGGGTAAATAGAAAGGCTTTATTTAGCTTAAGATGGAGATGAAGGTAGGAGGCCCACAGCTTTCTGCTTTTCCTGTCACTGGTGTCTCACTCAAACATACACAATGAGAAGGAAAAGAACCTGGAACCCCGGCAGAGGTCTCCCTTTCAGCATGGCCGGCACTCAGAGGGCTCATTGAAAGTTCATTCAGGACCTGCTATTTCTCCCAAGGTGCCCCACTTACCGCCTGCCATCCATGGACAAGGACAGGTTCTCCATGTGGAAAATGTGTGCCTGCATCTCGTGGTGGGAAATTGGGCAGATCTCATCCACATCGAAGGGGGAGATCTCGTGCCGACCTCCCTCATCTTTGACTTCAGAGGCAAACACCTTCTCAGCAAAGCTACGCATTGCATCATCAATATCTAGAAGAGGTTGTTCACATATTAGTTGACTCCCTTGTCCAGATGACACCCAGGAGTTTCTGCGCCTCTAGGTATCAGGCACAAGGATTAGGATAATGTGTGTTGGCTTCATGGCTTCCCTGATCTCCAGCCAGAGCTCCAGGCGTGCTCTCACATTGGTGGAGTTCTGTGTACGGGGCACACTTCTGGTGGGCCCCAAAGACACAGCTAGACTCTCACAGGACAAACTTGTAATGTAACATTACTTGTTCTCAGCTAAGATTGATTTCATAGTCATCATACAACACAATCCTTTCCATTGGATTGTCTGGGTCTTCCTGGTGGTTTTGAAGACACTATAGAAAGGACTATCATTGGAAAATCAGCAGATATAGGAAATCAATGTGGCCTCTAGGACACTTCTTAGGAAAGTTTCTTTCACACAGCAACCTCCGGTTTTGGTTTGTTTGTTTGTTAACCTGACAACTGTGTATGTTGTTATGTGGTGAAAGGGAGCTGCCAAGACTTAGTTCTGGGGCTGGAGAGATGGCTCAGAGGTTAGGAGCACTGGCTGCTCTTTCAGAGGTCCTGAGTTCAATTTCCAGCAACCACATGGTGGCTCACAACCATCTCTAATGAGATCTGGTGCTCTCTTCTGGTGTGTAGGTGTACATGCAGGCAGAACACTGTATATAATAAATAAAGAAATCTTTAAAAAAATCACAAAACAACAACAACAACAACAACAAAACAACTTAGTTCCATGTGGTGGAAGTCCATGTATTGTGTGACCCTTAGAAAGCCAACCTACTGTTATGCCTTGAGTTTCTCATTCTATTCTGTCTTTGTGTGTGTGTATGTGTGTGTGTGTCTGTGTGTGAGAGAGAGAAAGAGACAGTGAGACAGAGGCAGAGCAACAGAGAAATGAAGAGTGTGTCTTGGGTGTTAATTTTCTCCTTCCACCATGTGGGTGGGTTCCAGGGACTGGATTCTGCCCAAGTTTTCCCATTCTTATTTTGTATTTATTTACTTACTTACTTATTTGAGAAAGGGTCTCTCTATGCAACAGAGCCTTGTCTATCCTAGATTCACTTTATAGATCAGGCTGTGCTCAAACTCACAGAGATCTGCCTGCCTCTGCCTCCTGAATGCTGGGATTAAAGGCATGTGCCACCAGGCCTGGTCTACTTTTCCCAATCTTTCATTCTTTCTTCCTTCCTTCCTTCCTTCTTCTTTCTTTCTTTCTTTCTTTCTTTCTTTCTTTCTTTCTTTCTTTCTTTCTTTCTTTCTTTCTTTCTTTCTTTCTTTCTTTCTCAAAAGTAGTTAGCTAGGCAAGTCATGCTTTCTGAGCCTTTCTCTTTTTATCAATTAGCCAATCACTTTTTTTTTTTTTAATTTTAAGTCATTGGGCTGTCTCTGACATGAACTCAGTGGCTGGCTCTTTGATCACCTCCCCCTGAGGTGGGGGTGCAGCCTTACCAGGCCAAGACAATGCACACAGTCCTGATGAGACCTGATAGGCTAGGGTCAGAGACCTGATAGGCTAGGGTCAGATGGAAGGAGAGGAGGACCTCGCCTATCAGTGGACTGGGAAAGGACATGGGAGGAGAATAGAAAAGGAGGGTGTGAGTGGGAGGGGACAAGGGAGAGGGCTACAGCTGGGATACAAAGTGAATAAATTGTAATAAATAAAAAAACTTAAATCATATGCATTAGTGTGGATGTGTCAGATCCCTTGAAATTGGTGTTACAGACAGTTGTGAGCTGCCACATGGGTGCTGGGAATTGAACCTGGGTCCTTTGGACGAGCAGACCACTGAGCCATCTCTTCAGGCCCCTACTTTTCCCATTCTTAAAAATGAAACAAGGGTGACCTCTACTAGCCTGGCAGCGAATAGTCCCCAAACCTTCAAGATGGAAGACCTGGTTTCATCACATGGGGTAGTAGTGATGGCCATCAATTGTCTATTTTTTTGTTGCATTCCACTGTCTTCTCCACATGCCCAGCTCACACCTCACACCTGCAACACTTCTAAGAACCTTTTGGTACTTCCAGAAAGAAGCTGGTGAGCAGTAATGAGAACAGCAAACAGCTAGCTCCATGGGGCGAAACAGAAGTGGAAACTTGCCATAGAGATGACAGAGCAAACTACACAGAGAGGACGACCGTCTGTGCCAGTGTCTATGCAGGCCCTGAAAAGGTGGTCATTTTCAGTCACGTGTAGTGGTATGATGAGTTCCACAAGCCCTGAACTTAACAACTCCCTCACTTCCCCTCTGTTTCAGTTTCCTTTCGCGGTAAGTGGAGGCGCTAGTGCCAACCCAACCTCACTCGCAGGGCTGTTGTCACATAATGAGATAATGTGTGTGGAAAGCCTTCAAGAAAAACAAAGTGTCAGATTAAATTTGAATGAGTTGATTCGGCACCGGTCGGGCAAGCACACAGCTTTGGGCCATTAAGGGTGATAAGTAGCTATGATGGAATGGGATGAAGCATCCAATAGAAATGATAGCAGGTGACTGGTAACTTCACTAACGCTGTCAGGTGAGCTAGTTTAAAATCCCGGCTGCTGGTGGCAGAGCTAACAGGAAAGACCCTGTTACCTGAACCCTGAGCGCTCGTTTGCCTTGTCAAACCCCAACAACTCCGGAAACTGAGAAGCATGCTTGGATGCAATTAGTAGTTCCTCAGCAGGCTCGACCGTCCACAAAGAAGCGAATGGAACACTAAGTAGATGGAAGCGACGGCTGAGAAGGCCTTCCCAGCTCAGCACCAGCTGAGCCCTAGAAGGAGTACTATTCCTCCCAGAGTATCACAGGCATCTCGAGGATGGGTGGCGGGCAGAAGTTAGAAGACGCTTCATGCACTAGGAAGGGCAAATGGAGATAGGTCAGTCGGTTATGATGATGAGAATGAGGGTAACAATGCCATGGCTTGTTTCTGTGGCAGCACACGGGCTCAGGAAGGATGGTATGGAATTGATGTCAGAGACTAAATCCCATCTGGTGACATCCCGGCTCTTCCAGAACAACCATTTTATTATTATTTTTTTTTTTTTAAAAATCTGGGACTGTTTATATCCATTTGTCTCACATATATATTTTTAAAGTATAGCTTTTACTAAGGTTGCATCTCTCTAAGCCACTATCTACGGTTGAAAGTAGATGTTATATTCTCAAGTAGCTTACATGATGACCCAAAATGATATGGTTGATATTTGGTTCCACAGAATTAGATAGCTGTTTTGACTCCATGCAAGCACAGCTGAAATTTGATCTCTAATTCCAGAGCTCTGCCTTTCTAACGACTTCAGGGCATGGCGGGACTGCGGGTAGGAAAAAGTGGAGCTAGGATTTTAAAAGTAAGTAGATAAGCTGGGATGACATCACAAACTCAGGAAGGAGAAATAATCTCAGGCGTGTGTAGATAATTGCTGAACCTTTCTTAGTTGCTCGAGATCATGGGGCATCTGAGGCGTGGTGTCTAGGAGGCAGGACATCTATCCCAGGACAGATAGAAAAAGGAAAGGTAAAACAGGGCACTGGAGTAAGGCGCGAAAGGGCATCTGTGGCATCTGGGTGGCCATGGGCAAACCACAGTCACCAGGAGCCTCATGGTTCATCATCATAAAAGGAGAATGTAAATAACAAGTCATCCTCGGAATGCTGCTGTGGTGCTCTCGCTAACACGGGCTGACTGACGCTAGACGTAAACGGCTCTTGAGAAAAAGATCACCATGCTTGCTTCCACAGCCAGCAGCTCTGGAAAACTAGGCTATTTCCCAGCAGCATTTACTCAGTTGTAGGGAAGGCCAGCTTGCAGGCTCCCACCTCCCACATCTCATCTTACAGAGGAACTTGGAGGCAGAACTATGCTAGTCAGCAAAAGAATGGTAGAAGTTTAGAGAGGGCAGAACACACTTCTAAAGCTAGTTTATCTAAAATCATATTTTATCTGGCCAAAAAATTCACAACAAAAACTTTTTTTTGCACTAGAGTTGAGGATCATTTCAGGCAAGGTTTAGTACATGACTGTTGACTAATCTGTATGTATTATTTCCAAACAGCAAACAAATGACTTGGGAGGGAGCCTTTATTTGCTTGTGCAATTTATTGTTGTATTTTGAGACAGGATCTCTCCACATGGTCCAGGCTCGCCTTGAACTCTCCATCCTCCTGCCTCAGTCTCCTCAGTGCTGAGATTACAGGCATTCACCGCCATGGCGAGCTCATGTTTCCTTTGAGGGAGAAACCTCGTTTGTATTTTGTTTTTAGCTTGTGTGTTTTGGAAATCCAGGAAAGCCAGGAAGGTTGTTTGCTACCTATAGTTATTACTAATTGTTACTGGCTGTTAGTGGCTCTGTTTGTAAACGCTGCTGAGAAATAAGCCCCTTTGTAAGTTAAGGAACACTGTCGCTTCCTTTACAGATACTTGCAAATGGCAGAAAAAAAAATAGCCCAAGATACTCACGTTTTCCTTGACCTGTGTGAGGTAAAACAGACAAGACACAGCATATGAACAACTCTGAGTATTTGTTGTGACCCGGAGCCCAGGCTTTGGAAGAACAGCGTGTAGGCTGCCACAGGAAGCGTGGGCTGTGCTAACTCATGTTCTCTCACACTATGCACTGCCCAGGGACATCATGGGACATGTCACTATATGCTTTCATCCCCATCAGATATCTTTAAGCGCCTATCAGTACTCTTTAAAAAGTACTTCTTTGCAAGGCTGTGGTGCTGGGGGTTGAGCCCGGGCCTTCTGTGTGCTAATGGCAAGCTCACACCCCACTACTGAGCCACACGGCCAGCCCCCAAAGGTACTTTTTTGTAAGATGGAAATGTAAAAGGAAACAAAATAAAGGAATTGGATGAAGGGGGCAATGCTTGGAGTAGGCAAACAGAACTGGCTTATTTGGTAGCACCTGACAAGTCCCACTGATCCACCGCTTCTGAGACCCAGTAACATGGAAATACCCTTTATACCCAGAGAAAGCTTCAGGTGCAAGTAAGTGTGAGGACATTTATGCATATAAAATATGGTTTAAAAAAAAAAAACCCAGGTGATTAACTAAGAGCACTGGAATATCATACAGCCATTTCAAATGGTTTTAGGAAGCATACATGGTAGTGACGTAACAGTCACATTATAACGTTAAGCTACAGCATGATCCTGCCCAAAAGGCTACACAATTACAGGGGTGTGTACACAATTACACAAATCGGCCTGTGTCCTTAAAAGCATCTTTCCTTTTGCATAGCTCCCAGACGGAAAAGCTGAGCTCTGAACTGTTGAGTGCATCCCAGAACGACGAGACAAAGACTCTTTAAGTTGCTATTCTCTAGTTTTCCTACTTGAGTGTTTACTACTTTAACTTTCCGTGTAATTGTTCTTTTTATTTCACACATCTGGCTTTTTGTAGTGAAACATGCATACAGTTGATTTCTTTTTAAAAGCCCTTCTGAGTGCAAGTATGGACTGTGAGGCGCCAGAACAGTCTGGGCTGAAGTTTCTCCCGTGCTCTAGCATAGTGCAGATAGCCCTTCTTGGGCTGTGAAAGCGCAGCTTCTACTCAGAGCAGCCGGAGAGATGGCTCACTTTCCTGAGGGTCTCAAACACATAGTTTGAAAAAATAACCCTCCTCCCACAACTAGAAAGAAAGCAAGAACTTGAAAATGCTTCGCTTCTCTCTGACGCGTACACCTGAAGCTATTATGAACCCTAAATAAAGGATTCCTGAAGCTGACATGGTAGTTAGAGGAATGGTTGCATATGGGAAAAAAAGTCCCTGAGTCCCTCAAATACTTGGTGCACACCTACCTTTAAGTTTGAATAGAGGCATTGTGGCTGGGATCCTGGCTTCTAGGATAGCACAGCGGAGGAAGGAGAGTGTGGGGATGGCTGACTGACTCTTCGAAATACCAGGACACTCATTTTATTATTTTGTTTTGCCCCCTGTAACCTGACCCTTCCCTGCTAAAAAGAGAGATGAGCTTCAGACCTATTTATAGCTTTAGGCAATGACAGTGAGAAACAGGTGAAGCCTAAAGTCTTTATCTTGGGATTTAAAAAAAGGTAAAGATAGTGTCCAGAAATCAAATTTCGACACCCACCATGCACCATCGAGTGTGGTGTCCTTACGCATTGTGACCCTGCATCTATTTTTCACCTCACTTACAGCGCAGCCTCATGGACTTCTGAAAAGTGGTGTCTTACCACTGGGAGAGTTTCTGTGGTTGGTGAGTATCCTGGTACATCCATCAAGTCCTCAGCACACACTCTCACTCACATATATTCTCACACACCCTCACATACATACTTATATACCACACACTCTCGTACGTACACACACTTACAAATCACACACACACACACACACACACACACACACACACACCACACACTCTCTTATACGCTCACTTTTACTAGTTGTGTGGCCTCACTGTTTGAAAGGCTAGCGGGAACAGACCTGGGCCGTAGCATATAGCGAGCAAGAAAGATAAAGCTCCTACTTAAATTCTAACAAACAATATTCAATAAAACACTTTTTAAAACTAGGCTTGGAGCCGGGCATGGTGGCGAGCGCCTGTAATCCCAGCACCCTGGGAGGCAGAAACAGGTGGATCTCTGAGTTCCAGGCCAGCCTGGTCTACAAAGCAAGTCCAGGAGTGCCAAGGCTACAAGAGAGAAACCTTGTCTCTAAAAAGAAAACAAACATGATGGAGAAGGCCTGCACTTAGGAAGCAAGTAGAAGCAGGAGGATCAGAAGTTCATGATCACCCTCAGCTATATAGCAAGTTAAGACTAGCCTAGAGTACATGAAACCCTGTCTCAAAAACCAAACAAAATTTCTAAAATAATACCGGGTTATAATGAGTGCCATGAAGAAAACAAAACACGTGGATTTCTGCTGGTGAAAGATTATTTATTTATTTATTTATTTCCCAGAGCTGAGGACCGAACCCAGGGCCTTGCGCTTGCTAGGCAAGCGCTCTACCACTGAGCTAAATCCCCAACCCTGAAAGATTATTTTTTTTTGGCTAACTCTGTCACATAGGCTAGGCTGCTGTCTCCTTTTGCTTAATGAAAAATGAGTTGGCTTCAAGGTTCAGAGCACTTATTCTTGCAGAAGTCCTGGGTTTGATTTCTAGCAACCATATGACAGCTCACAACTATAACTCCAGCTCCAGGGAACTGAACATCCTCTTCTGGCCTCTGAGGGCACCCAGTCACATACACACACACACACACACACACACACACAGACACACAGATCACATACATACATATGGGCACAACACAAATCCACTGACATTTTTTTAATCTTAGACATCTTGAAATTACATTTTATTTATTTGTGCTCTATGGAAATCAGGGTACAGCTCTGGGGAGTCGGTGTGCTCCTTCCACAGTGTGAGTGCCAGGGACGGAGCCCAGGTGTCAGGCTTCCAGCACACCCTGTAGCTGCTGAGCCACTTCGCCGGCTCCCAGAATTGTTCCTACTGTAAGGTTAAAAACTGTGCACATTTCAGTGACTCCATCCATGGCTGTCACAACAAACCCTCAAAAGGTCGTCTGCTCCTTGCTCACAAACAGCTGGGCTGGAAAGGTGGCTCGGCGGTTAGGAGTGCCTGCAGGGGAACCGCGTGTGATTGCCAGCACCCACAGCAGACGACTCGCAGCTCCCCGCAGCTCAAGCACCAGGTGAGACCTTCTCCATGCCTCCCTGGGTGCACACACAACCTGTATGTGCATACCTGTCTGTCTCTCAAACTTAGAGCCTCAACGCCCGCTAGACAGGTGTTCTATCGCTGAACTGCAGTCCCCGAACTGATTTTGATCTCTCCCTCTGTCTCTCTGACTCTCTCTCTCTCTTCTAGACAGCATTTCTCTGTGTGATCCTGGAGGTCACTTTGTAGACCAGCCTGGCCTTGAACTCAGAGAGATGCACTTGTCTCTGCCTCTCAAGTGCTGGGATTAAAGGTGTGTGCCACCAGGCCCAGTGATTTTGATTTTTCTTGAGTTAAGTTTTCTCCAGGAGGTCCAGCATAGCTTCTAACTCTCCATCCTCCTTCCTCAGCCTCCAGAGCTAGGTGCCGCCATTTCTGGTTCCACCACCTTTCAGAACAGAATGACAGTAACAACAGCTCGCTTTGCATAACATTGGATTCTGCTCCTATAAACCGAGAACAGTTTTTAAGGCACTGTGTTTTGCAGGTTAGGCTTGTTGGTACACTCTTGTTATCGCAGCACTTGAGATGCTAAGGCAGAAAGACTCACAAATTTAAGGCTAACCTGAGCTATAATGTGAATGCCACACCAGCCAGGGCTATGTGGCAAGAGCTCTTTCTCTCTCTCTGTCTCTTGGCTTGTTGAGACAGGGTTTCTCTTCATAGCCTTGGCTGTCCTAGACTCCCTCTGTGGGCCAGGCTGGCTTCAAACTCACAGTGATCAGCTGATCATGCCTGGCTGAGATCCTGTCTCAAAGAAAGAAAAGAGACAAATAAAAAGGAATGAACAAACAAAAAAGTGTGTTCTAGTGGTTCAAGCCTATAATCCAAACTACTCAAGAACTGAGGCAGGAAGATTTTTTTTTTTTTTCAAGACAGGGTTTCCTTGTGTAGCTTTGGCTGTCCCAGTCTCACTCTGCTGACCAGGTGGGCCTTCAACTCACAGAGATCTGCCTGCCTCTGCCTTCGCAAGTGCTGGGATTAGAGACCTGCACGGCCAAGACTGGCTGAGGTAGGAGGACTATAATCTCAAAGCCTGCCTCGGCTATAGAACTAGTCTCAGGGAAGACTGGTAATTTAGTGAGCTGTTCAGGTAAGTTGGACACAGAAGAGATTTATTGGGGACATTGTCTGTGACAGATGAAAAGGGAGAGAATCAGAGTAGATGGAAGGACTTTCAGATCACCACCTAGTACAGTCTGACACTTAGAATGATGGGAAGGCTGAATGGGTATGAAGAGTCCCTGACAAGTGTTCCACCCAGGCCAGTGGGGAATTTCCCAGAAGAGATTTTGTTGGAAGAGTCTCAGAAGAGCAGGCTTGGTCCATTTCTGGGACCCATTATGTTCAGCATTGGTTGTGGGGTACAGAGGGCAAAGACAGAGCATAGTGTCAGAGCTGCAGACAAAAACATGAAGCAGCAGGCTGGAGAGATGGCTCAGAGGTTAAGAGCACTGGTTGTTCTTCCAAAGGTCTCGAGTTCAATTCCCAGCAACCACATGGTGGCTCACAACCATCTATAATGAGATCTGGTGCCCTCTTCTGGTGCACAGGCACACATGTAGACAGAACAGCATATAAATAATAAATAAATCTAAAAAAAAAAAAGATGAAGCAGCTAGAGGCTGTCAACCAGCTATGCTTCTCCAGACCAGCCTAGTAACAGGCTGGGGAGGCATTTGCTGCTCTTCCAGAGGACCAGAGTTTGGTTCCCAGCACCCATACTGAGTGGCTCATGACACCTGTAATAACAATTCCCAGGGATCCAGTACCATTTTCTGGCTTCTATGGGCACTGACATACATGTGGTATTCACACAGACACACACACTTAAAAAACTGGGGGGCTGGAGAGAGATGGCTCAGTGGTTAAAAGCCCTCCCTAGCTGCTCTTCCAGAACACCTGGGTCTCACTCTAACAGCCTGGATTTTTCTTTTTCTTTTTTTTTTTTTTTTATTTATTTTTTACAAAAGTATTCGTGGGAGTATTTCAGGAATCTGTTTTCTTGAGACAGAGTCTCGGTATACAGCCCAGGCTGGGGTCAAATTCAGTCTTCAGCTCCTCAGTTGCTGTGATTCGGTGTGAATACCATGACCAGCTTCAACAATGTTAAACTATAGCCAAAAAGTAGGAAAACACCATAATCTCTACAAGAGATCGATGGAAGTACACTACACTCTAAAATAAATACCAGGAGGCACTAAAGGCGGGTGTGATGACACGGAAAATATCCAATAAATTTTATTAATGAAAACCATAACAAAGATATATGTGTAGTAAGCGGTTTTTGTGAAAGACTATGAACTGACATATGATGAAGGCACTGCAAACAGCTTAGGCAATTTACTCACATTTCCTCCAAGCAGGGAACGGATAGTCTCATTTTTTTTCTCTTTACCATTAACAAATATTATTTCTAATGTAAGAAAAAAAAAAAAAAAAAGGCCCTGCCAGAGTGTGGTACACGTCTGAGTCCCAGCCGTCGGCAGGATTCAAGGTCAGCCTCAGCTGCTTAAAATCAAAGCCAGGTCTGAGCCTCTGCCTCCAAGCTGGGGTAGGGGAGGGCTGGGAAAGCCAAGAGCTTTGAACCTAAAGCAAAGCACAATAGCGCAGTGGTCCCCAGCCTTCCTGACGCTGGAAGCCTTTAACACAGTTCCTCATGCTGTGATGCTTCCAAACGTCAAATCATTTTCTGTTGCTACTTCATAGCTGTAATTTTGCTACTGTTATGAATCATAATGTAAACGTCTGATATGTGACCCCGGTGAAAAGGTCATTTGACTCTCAAAACGAGACCCACGGGTTGAGAACCATTCCAATAGACCCTATAAGCCTATCATCTGTCCATTTGATTTAATTATTTTTATTTTGGTTTTTTGAGACAGGGTTTCTCTGTGTAGCCTTGGCTGTTCTGGACTTGCTTTATAGACCAGGCTGGCCTTGAACTCACAGAGATCCACTTGCCTCTGCCTCCCTGAGTGTTGGGATCACAGGCGTGTGCCACCCCACCCAGCTTTTATCTGTCAGTTTTAAAGGAAAATGCCAAAGTCTTAGCAAAAGGAACTCTGTCTACCCACCTTTCCCTCTAACACACTCTGCTTTTTTTAAGTATGTAAAGAAATGTAAAAGAGTTAGTCTTCCTTTAATTCTATTTTATTAGTTTTTAGAAAAAAAAAGCATTATTTTCTGATTTTGTTTTTGTTTTGTTTTTTGAGGGGCTTGCTGGAGCCCGCCAGCAGAGTGGAAAAGTTCCTGAGTGGGGAGTGAGAATTGAAATAATTAAAGCAAGTCAGAATACACATGGGATCGACTGTCAGTATGACTGCAGTGTGGGTTTATTCCACAATTCAGTTTTTATAGGCAAAGCAAAAACAAGTCACATCAATACAAAAAAAAGTTTGGAACTACTACCAAAAAAAAGTTCTAAAACTACTTCCCTATAGCAGATAAGGTCCAAGCTCACACAGACAAGCTTTAGGGAACTTGGAACAAGTTTTAAGGAACTTGGCGAAACTTCCCCTTTTCTCTGCCTCAAGGCGAAGGCCAGGGTGAAAACATGTTTTTCAATAAATAACAAAGCAGCTTGACAAACAAGTAGCTCTCCACAGGGGCTGAAGAGATGGTTCCTTGAGTAAAGGAACTTATGGCCAAGCCTCACTAACATATAAACTCACAAATACATACAGGCATGCTAGTATGAACATTTTCAGCTATATTATGGACCACAGATTGTTTAGAACATCTTCCCCAATCTATTTTTTTTTTCTCTTTCTGTCTGTTCTTCCCCTACCCTTACTATCTCTTTGAACTCTGGATCCTCCTACCTCTCCGTCTGGGGTTACAGGTGATTGCCACCGCATTCCACACAAACTAGTGTTTTGTTTTTGCTTTTTTAAAGACAATTCTCAGCCAACTGGATGGCCCAGCTGTTAAAGGCACTTGCCACCGAATCTGATGACCTGAGTTCCACCACTGGGACTGATATGGTAGGAGCAAACACTCTCCTGTAACTTGTCTTCTGACCTATCTCTCTCTCTCTCTCTCTCACACACACACACACAAACTCACATACACTTCCTACAAATACATACAGTAAAATTACATGGTACTGTTCAACCGGGCTTTAATGCTTGTTTGTCTGCTCAGCCGGTGTGAACACACAATCGGAGTCTGAAAAGTTCACTGTCAGTTTGGGAAGGGCTGCATGCTACATCATAGCAGGAGGACTTGAGAAAGAGGCCACCCTACTGGGGCCACCTCACTTTCTCACAACTCGTTCTGTCAGTAGCAAATCCAGTTCCTCAACATCTCCCTCCTCCCTCTCTTGAGATACACATTAATTGTTGTTGGAGATGGTGCCCTCTAACTCAGTTCCTATCAGGTTTCACCTCTCAAAGAGTCCACCATTTCTCAATGCCTCGGGGCAACAAACCGTACCAACATCTGGGCCCCAGTATTGTCTGAATCCTACATCACTGTGGGGACAAAAGGTGTGAGGTGAAGAACAGCTGCCCCAAAAAGCCAAACAAAACAAAACAAAACAAACAAAAAACAAAACAACAACCCCAGTGAGGTTAGACCCCATTTGGGGGATCACGGACAGTCCCTAGCATCCTTGGAAAATTCAGAGAGGGAACTGTGGGCACTGCCTGAGGACAGAACTCCAACCAGATGCTGAGGAAGCTGGGCACCTTGGAAGGAGTCTCCAAGCTGCAGTGAAGACACTCATTTTGGGTACAGTGGACTATGGAATTAGCAGTGGGACAGGAGGACTCCCTGACTCACTACGGTGCGCCCAGAGCAGAGGCTCAGCACGGGACAGGCCGGGAAAGAGCGCTGCTACAGGAAAGCACGCTCAGCTCCTCTCAGACTGGAGCAGTTGTCAGGAAAGTGCTCGTGGCTCCCATCGGAAGTCAACTACTCTTCCAGTTGGGACTGGTATGCCTCCCTAGGATGTTGTTCTTGAACTTCAGTGATAAATGTCAAACTCCTCGGATTTTATAGGCAAAACAAGCGTAAATGTACAAGATCTCTAGACCCGTATTTCATGATGTCTTTAGATTCTGCCATGGATTTTAAAAACTGTCCAGACCAACATGTTTGGTCTCAGCTGTAAATGTGAAGAATTGATTTTATATATACTTGAATGTAAAATAACGCACAAGGCTTTTCTTTCAGGCGGAAATATCCTAATCCTTATGTTTGAAGCTCCTACAGAAAAATGCTAATTCCACCAATTTTGTCACATCCATAGCAGCCATTCTGGAAAAGTGCTTTTCCTAAACAGGGAAAGACCGCAGGCTCCTATCTTTAAAATGGACAGCTGCCAATTTCCAACCACACCTGCCCTGGTTAGGCATGTATCTGCCTCTATCTTCAGAAGCCATTAGGAACACTTTGGCCCCCCTCCCAAAAGTTTCTACACCGTGATGGTCTTAGTTAGGGTTTCTATTGCTATGATGAAATACCATGATCAAAAAGCAAGTTGGGGAGGAAAGGGTTTTATTCAGCTTACACCTCCAGATCAAAATCCATCACCGGAGCAAGTCAGGATAGTAACTCAAGCAGGGCTGGGATCTGATGCAGAGGCCAAGCATGGCCTCTTGCTCCAGCTGCTTGCTGGCTTTCTTCCCCAACACTCAGTCTGCTTTGTTATAGAATCCAGGACTACCACCCACAATAGACTGGACCCTCCCCCATTGATTACTAATTGAGAAAATGTCTTAGAGCTGGATCTCATGGAGACATTTTCTCAATTGTGGCTCCTTTCTGATTACTCTAGCTTGAGTCAAGTTAACACACAAAACCAGCCAGTACTGGTAGAAAGACTGGATTCTGCCATTTGGGTTGAGAAGTAATCAGTTTCCATTCCCAGATGGGTTAAAATGATGATGCACGCAATAATCCATGTGACAAAATGCAGTGTCCAAGTAAGGATCATCAGCCTAGTAGGCCACCTTCAGCTCACTGGTGGCAGCCATTTCAGCTCATTTTGACACTAAAAGTGCGCTTGTTATCTGTTTTGGTATATTCACCTCACTTTTTACTTGATAAAAGACATGTTATACCTGGTTATTTTAAAAGCATTACAAAGCCTTCTTATATAGTTTTGCAAATGGCCACCGAGGGCCTCGTGGCCCCTTTTTATGTACTTATGGGTATCAAGTAACTCATGCAATGATGTTGGCCTGTTCTGATGACCTTGAGTTTGCTTGTCATGAAAGGTGAAGCCCACACAACAGCTGCAGAGATGAACCCTAGTGACCTGGCTTTTCCAAGTGGGTGTTCAGGTCAGTCTAAAAGACATCCTTATTCCCACTTAGGATTTTGTCACCTACATTTGATTTTCTCCTCTTCCTCTATTTCTTTGGTGCTAGCATTGTAAATGTGGACCACCTCACGTGGTCCAACAGTGGGGTGCTTCTTATTCATGAATGAGGATATGGCAAATAGTTTTGAATAACTCCCCAGACAAAGCAAGCCTTGACTTTATATATTGGGATCCATTTATCCATGAAGGATGCATCCCCCTCTGGATGCATAAAGATGCAGGGAGCAACAAACTTTAACCGTTTGCATACTGTTTTTTCCTAGACAGTCATACATGTGCACACCTAAAATTCAACCTTGAAGTGGGCATATTAAGAGCTTGACAGCTCACACAGTACACACAGTAACAAGCTGCCACACTGCTCTCCCATGTCGAACCATTAGGTAGACTGTGTTACTGATACAACCAAACAAGGGACTCCAGAGAGGGTAATGGAGTGTGGCTGTGAGGTCCAGAGAGGATTCATGCCCTGGCAGGGTGGAGCAAGACCTTGTCAGCTTCGTCACACTACTCAGAGAGGAATACTCCCTTTAACCCAACGGGCCCTGGAGTAACGAACCACAGAAAGAGAAACCTCAGTGAAGGGCCGAGGAGGCAGCTTACTGTGCTGAGGAGAAATGAGGAATTCAAGCCTCCCCAACACTGTCCAAATGGAACATCAACATCTGAAATTAATATATATTTCCTATAAAGGACCTTGTTGGGTGTGGTGGTTTGAACAGAATGGCCTCCACAGATTCAGGTGTTTGAACGCTTGGCCCACAGGGAGTGGCATGATTAGGAAGGGTGGTCTTATGGAGGAACTGACATTGTGGAGGCAGGCTTTGAGGCCTCACAGGCTCAAGAGAGGCGTAATGTAGCAGTCTCCTTCCACTGCCTTTGTGTCATGAGGTAGAATCTCGGCTCCTCCAGCACCATGTCTGTCTGCACATCACCACGCTTCTCACCATGACAAGAGACCTGACCTCTGAAGCTGCAAGCCAGCCCCAACCAGATGTTCTCCTTTGCTGTGGTCATGGCGTCTCGTCACAGCAATGAAACCCTAACTGAGACAGTGTGGAAAATACAGTTAAGCAAAGAACTTCCAGTTTTTTATTTTTTAAAATTATTTAACAAGGAAAACAGTCAATCAAGTTTTTAAAAGTTAGAATGGATTAATTTACAATAGAACAGTCAACCTAAAATGTCAGTCCTTTCACCTCGGGCCACCAAGGCCAACAGTTCTCATTTAAACAGCAGGATTGCACAGTTGACATTCTGACCTATATTTGATGGCATGGAAATACAAAAGTCACAACGTATACCAGCTCCCGTCTCTCCAGAGTTCAAATACTTGCTTAGTGCAGTACTCAGACTTTTAAAAACCAGCTGTATTTTAAAAATATATATATAACTAATCTCATGAGAACACTCTTAAAACAATTCTTATAAAAAACAAATACCTTAAAATAATTTTGTGGCACATCAGCTTAAAGAAACAGCAAAATAAAAACTAATGTTAAACAATTATTAGCTCTCTTTTTAATAGAAACCACCCAGGCAAAATGGTTTCCATCATTAACTATGTTTCTCGCAATTAGCAGAGATAATTACAGGAGGTGGAATGCACCATTTTCTGATCCTTGCTCATAGCTGCCAGCTTGAGAGTTTATAACTAAATATAAAGGAAGATGGGACTGAGCTCACACATTCTGGAATGGGGAAAACAAACAACTGTCCTTATAAAGTTTTTTTTTTTTTTTGTCTATATTCATGTTCAAGTCATGAAAAAGTTCACAGCAGTTTAAAGGCCGATTCTACAGGTGCCACTTACACACGGCACTCCTACGGGAACACCAGCGCACACACTCTGAATACCAGATCACGCAGCATTTCACAGGTTTACAAGCTTCGGCATCAGAACTCTAAAACACAACACTTCATACTCTCCAATGTGTGAACAAAGCTGCAAACAACTGCCTTACAGGGACATGTCGGTCTGTGACAGCTGGCCAGGCACTTAAATTCGGGAAGAGAGGCCTTACGAATTTGAGGTAAACCAGCACTATCTTTAGTAATCACACATTCCAAAGCCATTTTGATACCGCATCAACTGGACTTACTCAGCTTTTAAATTTGCCACTGTTGTGCCCAAACCCGTACCCCGTGGGACATATGCTACTAAATAAGAGCATCTGAAGCCTGACAGCAAGGTCCTGTCACAAGGCTCCATTCGTATACTTCTGTGCTTAGAATATACTGGAAACCAACTATAGACATACACACACATATGTCTATAGTTTATATATGGCATATGGTCAAAAGAGGTCAAGAGGAGTAACTTTCTCCCCAACTGGACACTACGTTTAACAGACATTTTAGATACATATCACCAGTGACAGAGATACATTAAAACAGAACAAGACCAAGTGTTGGCCTCAGCAGCTTCGGAAGATGACTGAGCAATGTTCTACAAGGCAGCAGTTTGTTGAGGAATGCAGGCTCCACGGGAATGATCCCATCAGCACTGAGGAGCACAGTCTATTTCTTCCCTCTTCTGAAGTAGTTTGAAGGTGATGGGGAATTTGCTTAACAATAAAAAATAATGAGCAAGGTGTGGTAGAACATGCCTGTGAATCCAGCACTTAGGAGGCTAATGCAGGGAGAGTGTTGTGAGTTTGAGGCCAACCAGGACAATACAGCAAGGTACTGTCATAAATGAAAGAGCCCAAAGATCTCAGGTTTTTATGCATTACAAGATCAGAAGAGAAAGTGGCCATTTTGGAATTAGTTTTTTTTTTTTAATCAAGATATCCAAATTTAGGTTTTCATTAATTTACTGAGCTAAGTTATATCCTAAGTTTGAGCACAAAAAAAAAAAAAAAAAAAAAAAAAAAAAGGCCACCAATGAATTACCAGAAATGGAAATACTAAGCCTCTACATGCCAACAATTAATGGCGTTTTATATTCTTTTCTCAAGTAGCAAAGGACACCTCTTGATTTGAAAAAATGCACAAGCTTTTGTTAGTTGGCAGCCTAACTTATCAACATATTTTAAATACTTCTAAAAAGCTATATAGATTAAAGAACATTTATCTGACAGGGGAGGTATGAACTCTCGCTTTAGGTTCCATGTGGCTTAAACAAAAAGACTTCTAAAGCTTACCCCATAGCACACCAAGTATTTCCAATCCTGCTATAGGACCACACTAACTTTTATCCTTATAGCGCTAACAGCAGGCGTCAGGCAAAAATCTGTGAGTAGAAATAACAGGCAGAGAGCAAATATGGATGAATTTTTGTCTGTGATGCTAAATGGCTTGTTCAAGTTTTGAAACCATGACCCTGGTCCTTTAGCACCATGGTTTATGCAACTGAGATAATTATTCAAGCCTCTGTAGATGCTTGAACTGCTATGGGATAAGAGAAGGGGACTGAGGACAACTCTTTCTCCACATATTTTATATATATATTGCATATATATATATATATATATATGCAATGAAGAAACTATGCAGCAAAGATATAATCTGTCTGCTAGTAAACTATATTTGAGGTTTGATGAATCATTGATCACAGCTATAAAGTAATAACAACATGCCGATTTTTACAGTATTTGACTAAGTACAGATGGGAGACCCAATCATACCAATTGCTGGTATGACCCAAATTTGATTATAACGGAAGTTCATTAACTATTAAATTATCAGTAAGCTGGAAGAAATTACAAGTATTTATAGGCAGTAAACTACCAGAAAGTATGAGATAAAAATTAAGTGAAATTACTCATAATTGTTTCAGTTTCATCTTTCTCCTAGGAGAACCCCAGACAGGGAAACTATCTTCATGTACACAGACATAGCATCTGCCATCAGGTAGATACACTTTTCCCTCAAAGGTAGATGGCTCAGTCACTTTCCAATATCATGGTTCTTGAAACAACTATTCCACTTACAAACTGTAAGGGAAGCCTATAGACCACTTTTAGGAGAAAGGCACTTTGTTGTCAAAGTTGGATTTAATTTCATGCAGTTGAGAAGGCTTGGATGGACTCAAGTCAGTATTCATATTTGCATTTATGAAAACAGAGCAGATGCCAGTTTATAGAATATAGCTGATCACATTACAAGTCAACCAATCAGCAAAATGAATTTATGACATCTCCCCCAGAACTAACAAGGCCAAGTTCAATGCGGGATAGTGGAGGTTGGGGAGAGATCACCAGCAGTTGCTACCTTAGAGCTCAAGAAACTGTTGTCAACAGATTTGCATGTAGCTGGGCACAGTGGCACAGGCCTGTAATCCTAGCACTCAGGGAGACAGAAGCAGGAGGATCTCTGTGAGTTCGAGGCCAGCCTGGTCTACAAAGCAAGTCCAGAACAGCCAAGGCTACAAAGAGAAACCCTGTCTCTAAAAACAAAACAAACAAACAAAAAAAACCAAAAACAAAAAACAAACAAAAAAAAAAAAAAAAAAGAGAGAGAGAGAGAATTGCATGTCTACAGTTTGGTTCTCTGTATGGGAGTGTAAACTGCTTTCAGAGGACAAAGCCAGCTGTCAGGTGTGTTTGTTTCTAGGGGGAGAATCCAGGTCAGGAAACTACTAGGGAGTAACAGGTGCATTTCTCTGGTTGGACAGCCGAGGGAGGAGGTAGTTACTCTGAAGAGGTTTCAGGTTAGATGGCTGTGCTCATCTACGGAGTCAGAGAAGCAGGAAGCAGTAGCTCCTCTGAGATGCAGAGAGCGGCAGGGACACGTCTCCTCCAGGGATGTCAGAACCAGGGCATCAGTGCAGCTGAAACAGAGATGGCAGGTGTGAGAAACAATGGCAAAGTCACTGTGAGTCAAGCCATTTCAAACCTGTCCTACCTTCAAAGTGGCTCTTTTCTGATGACAGAACTTTCAAATAGTCTACAGGAAAAGAACACAGTATAATTTAAGTTTCTATATTGTGAATCTTCAAACTCTTGTCCATTCCACAAACATGGGACATAGAGGTCTCAAATTCCTAATACTAAATAGTAAACTATCTGTAGGATAAATGCTGAAAGAATAAATTAGCTCTTAGCACTCTTTGAAAGTGATGTAAGAGTAATTATTTTTTAGTATTTGTGTGTGTGAGAGACAGATAGACAGACAAGTATGATGGTGCCTGTGGAGGCCAGAAGATGGGCATTGGAGTAACAGGTGGCTAGGAGACAACTAACATGGATGCTTGGAAATGAATGATGTCCTCTGGAAGAACAATAAGTATTCCCAGCCACTGAGCTATGTCTCAAGCTCCAGGAGTATTATTTTCTAGTTACAAATACATAAAAACTCTCATTTAAATTGCAAAAGACAGTAGTATCCGAGTACCACTTAGCCTAATGGTAAATATATAGTTCTAATTTGAGAGCACACACTCACCTCTACTACATCACCACACAGGGCAACCCCATACAACCTTGAGTGCCATCATCATTGCTGTTGAGCTTCTTCATTCGGTACTGGCGTATCTCCCTCACTAGAGTGTAAAAGGCATCTTCCACACCCTAGTTAAAAAAAAAAAAAAAAAGGATCAAAACAAACAAATAAAAAACAAATAAAGCAAAGGACCCAGTCCAAGTTGTCAGTTCTCCCTGTGTGGATGTACTATTACATCAGTAGCTGGTAAGTTCGGGTGATTTAGGAAGAAGATACTGAACCCAGCATCCCTACACGCTGAAGGGCTGACAAATGGCGTGTTTCTGCAAAACAAACAACAGCAAAGAGAAAGGTGGGGCACAACAGTGAGCCCTTAGTGTCGAGAGCTGATGGAAAGAGGGTTCACGCCTCACTAGAAGGACTTTTTTTTTCTTTTCCTGTTAGGGCAGAAATAAAAATCCCACAGTAAGCCAGTAGTGGTGCGTACCTATACACCCAGAGCTCAGGGAGGCAGAAGCAGGTAGATCTCTGTGAGTTCTAGGCCAGCCTGGTCTATAAAGTGAATCCAGGAAAGCCAAGGCTACACAGAGAAACCCTGTCTTAAAAAACAAATACACAAAACCCACAGTAAGGCAGGCATGACACACACCTGTAATCTCTGTACTCGGGAGGCAGAGGCAAGGGGAACTTTGTGAGCCTGAGGCCAGCCTGGTCTACAAAGTGAGTTTCAGGACAACTAGGGCTATACAGAGAAAAATCCTGTTTTGAATAAAACAAAGCAAAAAAAAAAAAAAAAAGCCCACAGCAGATTTTTTTTTTTTTTTTGGTGGGGGGTGAGGAGAAGACTAACATAAACCCAAAATCAAACAAAAACCACTATTTAGAAACCTTTACAAAAAACAGACTACATCTCTACACTTGACCAATCAAACATCTTTGCCTTAAACAAACCCTGGCACTTGCATACCTGTCTGGTCTTGGCTGAGGTTTCAATGAATGGGATTCCGTAACTTTTGGCCAACTCATGGGCTTGCTTTGTGTCAACTGTCCTTGTTGGCAGGTCACACTTGTTCCCCACCAGCACCATAGGAACATCATCAGAGTCTTTCACCCGCTTAATCTGCTCCCTAGAACAGAGAACAGAGTAGTAGATCCTAAGAAAAATAAGCTTCCTCGGAGGAAAAAACTAGTAGGGCAATAGAAAGTGATAAAATTTACAAAGTCCTTTTACTCAGCTCACGCTCTGAGCACTCATCAACTACAGAGCCATATGCAGGCTGTATGTACCAGTTCCCTTCCTAGAAATACCTGGCTCTTATAAGCTGACACACGTCCTCATTAGGCTCCTAGATTTTCCAAGGAGCTTGGCTCTGGGTGTAATCGGAAACTACAAACAGTGCTTTCGATTAAGTTTAGAAGTATAAAAAGCAGAGCTGATGGATTCTAAGTGACTTAAAAATTTAACTTGCATCTTATTTGTGTGTGTACATGGGCCATGGCATGCATGTGGAAAACCCTGGGGAAGCTGGTTTTCTCCTTCCACCTTATGGGTCCCAGAAAATCAAACTCAGGTTGTCAGGTTTGGCCGCAGGGGCCTTTACCCACTGGGCTATCTTGCTGGCCCCTAAATAACTTTTGAACTTCCCTTTGCTAACAACAATATTTAATGGAAGACAATCCATTTTTAAGATGGGTGGTACTCTTAAAAATGGATTATCTTCCAGTAAATTTTGGTGCTCTTTTGTAACACTAAGAAAATTCTAGAATTGCTCTTAATAAATGTGTGTGCATGCATGCATGTGCATAGATATGGAACTATCAAAAATAGATCTAAAAAAAAGATAGGCTGTCTCTATGTAGCCCTGGCTGTCCTTCAACTCAAAGAGATCTGCCTATTTCTGCCTCTTGAGTGCCAAGATTAAAGGTATGAGCCACCATGCCTTCAAAGAGCTTTTTTTTTCTGTCACATACAGCATAGCACCCAGTACATTCTAAAAGTTCCTGCCTTAGACTCTCTTGACAAAGAACTTTTTGTGATTATAAAAACTGGAATCTAACATGGCAGTCACTAGTCTGCTACTGAGCCCTTTCAGTTGCTTCTGTGGCCAAGGAACTAATTTTTCTGTTTGATGTAAATGTCCAACAACCACATCTGGCCACAGCTACTACACTGCACAGCAGTATTTTAGACTCCGTCCTTGGATTTCAGTCACATTCCTAAACTGTGTCCTTCTGGCTAGCTACAGAACTGCTTTAGTGTAATGTCAGAAACTTTTGCTTTCCACCTCTTCCCCCCCAAAAAATAAAATAAAACAAATAAAAAAGCCAAAACCCCAGGATCTTACTATATAGATCAACATCTAGACCACGTTAGCTTTGAACTCTCAATCCTCCTGCCTCAGTATCACCAATGTCCACGGTAGTTGCCTATGTTAAGGGACACTGTAAAGCAGCTTAAACACCTGAAGCATATCATTGCTGGGTTACCACTGTTCCTTACATTACTAAACCTTCTGTGAGGAGCAGATGCAATTTCTTCTCAGTGTCAGTGTACTTCTTCTGAGCAAGTGATTTGTTTTCTGCACACAATCATGTCTATAGTGTGCCTGATGAAGGTCACTGGGGTTTCACAGGGATATGGAATAAGCTCACCGATAACTTACCTTTTCACCTATTTCTAAAAATTAACATTATTTTGCTAGACTACATACATGCCCTAAAGCATCTGTGAGGTTCAGAGGATGGGTCTTTCCTTTCACCTTCTGGGGTGCCGGGACTGAACTCAGTCATTAAGTTTAGTGGCAAGTGCCCTTACCACCTGAGCCATCTTACTGGCCCCACTATACAATTTTTTCCCTTTCTTCCTTCTTTTCTTCTTATTTTTTCAAGACAAAGTTTCTCTGTATAGCTCTGCCTGTCCTAGACTCACTTTGTAGACCAGGCTCACCTTGAACTGAGAGATCTGCCTGCCTGCCTTTGCCTCCTTGAGTGCTGGGATTGCAGACATGTCATTACAGCTATGCCGGGCTAATTTTTAAAAAAATGTTTTCTTGAAACAGGGTTTCTCTTTGTAGCCTTGATTGTCCTGGAACTAACTCTGTAGACCAGGCTGGCCTCAAAGTCAGAGATCTGCCCTTTTCTGCCACCTGAGTACAGGGAGAAAGGTGTGGGCCACCATGCTCTGCTCCCACTATGCATTTTTTACAAGACGCTTTAAATAAGTGCTCAGTAAGAGATAAAGTCATCCTTTGGGATCCAAGTGTAAATTGATTTTAAGGTTTCATTACCCCAACAAAGAACACCAAACTCTGAGGAAGTATGGAAAGCCCAAAGTTAGGGTGTAGGCAGGCTTACAAAGGATGTATTATAGGCCAAGCACTGTTCTGAGTATTTATTCATTTGTTTACTCTTCGCAACTTTATGAGGGAGGTATTCTTTTTTTAAAGATACTTATTTTCTGAGTGTCTTCGCTGCACGTGTATCTACACACATGTGTGCCTGGTACTCAGGGAGGTGAGAGGAGGGTGCCAGATAGACCTGGGACCCCATGTGGGTGCTGGTAGTTGAACCTAAGTTCTCTGAAACAGTAGCCAGTGCTCTTAATCCCTAGGCCATCTCTCCAGCCCTAAAGGAGGTATTCTTATAATAAATAAAAAAAACCAAGATATACAGATTTAGGATTTTTTCCTAAAGTCACTTAGCTAATCAGTAACAAAGCCAGGTTTCTACACTGACAGGGCCTAAAGACAGAATATTGCTCTAAGAGAAAGGCCTGGAGTTCTAGAAGTCTAACTCTGCTACTAAACAAAAATAATGGGTAATGGTGGTTCACGCCTTTAATCCCAGGAGCGGCAGAGGCAGGTAGATATCTATGATTTCAAGGCTAGCCTGGTCTACAGAGTGAATTCCAGGACAGCCAAAGTTGGACAGAGAATCACAACTCTGAAAATCCAACAAACCACCTCTGAACTCTATGACTGTAAAATAAGAATAGTGGCTGGGTGTGTTGGCATGCACCTATAATGCTAGCACTCAGGAGACTGAGGCAGGAGGATTGTAAATTTGAGGCTAATCTGGGATCCACAGCAATATCCTGTCTCAAAAATGTAAAATGAATAAATAAGAATGTCACACTAGAATTCTTAGGGTCCACCTAGCTTTGCAACTTTACAGTTCTATGAGTAAAGGCTGCTCTGTGTTCTTTGGCTTTGCTGTCATCTTAACTGTTACTTACTAGCATGCTGCATTTTTCAGCAGTGTAGTAACAGTAAGACATGCATAGGAAGTATCAGCATTTACTTTCAGTAATCACCAGGTTCCCTTTTCTTTCTTTTTAATATGGGGGCTGAAACTGGGGCCTCATACATGCTAAGCAAGTGCTTTACCACTAAGCCATAGCTCCAAATGTTAGTCTCAAATCATCACTATCATACAACCCAACTGTACCTTTTCCTATAATAAAAAGGTTTGTAGGTGGCAGTGAGACAGCTCACTGGGTAAAGGCACCTACTGCTAAGCCAAGATCCCCAGGGCCTAAGGAAAGAACTTTAAATTAGCTGTCCTTTGACTGCCATGGCACACAACACGTGTCCCCACCTCCACCAAATAATATAAAAAATTTTTAAAAAGTTTTATGTTTCCTAAGTCCACATACTTTAACAAAGCTTCAGAGCACATGTAAAGTTTTTCTTTCAGAAAATAATATTCCCAGTACCTGTAGAGATTAATATCTGCAAACGATTTGCTATTATTGATAGCAAACACGCAGAGGAATCCCTCTCCTGTCCTCATGTACTGGTCTCTCATGGCACTATACTCCTCTTGTCCAGCTGTGTCCAGTATGTCCAACAGACAGGTCTCACCATCAATTACCACTTGTTTTCGGTAAGAATCCTGAGAATGTGAAAGGATGAGCAGATGATGGTGGTGGTTAGGTTCAATCTTTATTTAAAACCAGAAGAATGTAATTACCCAGGATAAATAAGACTATGTGATTTGCCCTCAAACTGCTAGAAACAGTAATTACACACATATATATGTACCCATGTGAGGACACACACAGCCACACTCATGCAAACATGCAGGGGAGACAGAAGCAGGTAGACTGTTATCTGTGAGTTCAAGGCCAGCCTGGTTTACAAAGCAAGTGTCAGGCCAGCACACCGAGACCCTGTCTAAAAAGCAAGAAAAAAACAAACCATTAAGAAAAATAACAAAGTCCAGGTAGTTCTAACATGGATTTATGGCCATAATTTTACTTTTATTATTTAATATTCTACATTTGGAAGGCCTTATATGTGACATTTGAAATCTGCTTATATAATTTCATGATTATATTAAAACAAACCTGTGAAAACATTCAAATTTGTCTAACACTCCAGTGTGGTCGAAGTGATTTATACATGAAGAAATTTTTGGTATTTTGGAAACAGGGTCTCAGTATGTAGTTAAGGCAAACCTTGAACTTGGAACCTCTTCCCCTCAACCTCTTGAATGATGGACTTAAACACACCTGCACTATTAAGCCCAGTAAGGTGATAGAAATTTAACATTATGAAGAAAACTGAGATCATGAAGACTTGGGCTTTCCTAAATATTCCATAACTAAATTGCAGAGATGGAATTTCTAGGAACAATGACTCTAAATCTCAACGAGTTTCTAGCCAACTCAGTCTGAACTAAATCAAGAATGAAAACTGAAGACTACCCAGAGCTTGGAGCTCTCTATCTCCATTATATGCTCTCCTACAATCTTTTTCCCTGTGACCTATGTTTCTATTTAAAAGCTGCAACATATTAAGAGCTGGAAAAGCTCAGCACTGCATTTGCAAGTTTACAGAACTATTAAAGAGCAGATATTGGTAAAAGGAAGCCAAAAGTGAGGATAAGGACCAGGCAGTGGATTGGGCCTCACCTCTATGGTGGGATCATATTCATCCACAAAGTGGTTCTGGATTAGCTGGATTGTCAAAGCACTTTTCCCAACACCACCTGCTCCAACCACCACCAGTTTGTACTCAGTCATTTCACACCAGCAAGAACCTGTGGGAAAGCAGCAATTATGACTAAACTGGTATGCCAAACCTACAGTACTTCAAGGGCTTCTATAGTTAATTAAGTCAGTTTCATAGGCATCCGTTCGATACACGTGGCCTTCCACTAAGTTCTCAAAGTGATCCAGAATCACAAAAATACTTGCAGGTGAGTGCGGAAAACAGATTCTTGGATTAAAGATCCGCGACTATTTTTCAATTGTACTCGGTCCCGCCCTCAACCAAATGGGAAGGAACCCCCCTTTCTATTCCTCCTGCAAATCCAAGCTCTGGGGTCCGCCGGGCACGACCACTTCCCGATACTCCCCTTTCCGGCTCCGAAGATCCCCCGACGGACAGCTACGGACAGCCAGAGTCCCCCACCCAGGCCTTTGTCTCCACCTCGCCGAGCCTCTGCGTCTTCCGGACCCACCGGCGTCCACTCGCTACGAAGCCCGACGCCTGGCAGGCGGAAGCCTTACCTCAAGCTCCGATGACCCCGCTTCGGGAGGCTTTTGGATCTCAACTTGAGAAACAGTTGGAGACCCCGAAACCGCCATGAACAGCCCCCACCCGGGAGCGGCACTTCCGGCCCCACCCGCTACGTAATCAGTAGGCGCCCAGGGCGACCGAGTCCCCGCCCCGGCCACGTGGGCCCGTGACCTAGGAGTCTAGCGGCGGCCGCACCCAGTCCCGCCCCTCCCACCACGGTTTCAATAATGAAAGCGCTGGGTGCTAGTGTCTCAAAAATCAGTAAAACTTTATTCGCTTCCATTCTTTCGCCATTAACATAAAACCGGAGAAAGCAAAAATGTTTTGTGTTTACAAAGATAAACGGCCTCTTTACCCAGAGTTCAAAACCTCAAATGACAACGGGGAAGATGAAAGCGCCCTCCCCCACAACCCCTGAGCTGACCCTTGTCATCGTTAGACAAAAAGCCTTCACTCCACTTGCCAGGGACCCTGTGTGGGGCCCAATTCAAGACGAAGGCCGAGAAATCAGGCCATTCCGTTCCCGTGATACAAAGTTGACACCAAGGATCAAGTGTCTGTATTCAACAGAGCACTAGAACCAGGGGGCTATGTATTAAAAAAAAAAAAAAAAAAAAAAAAAACAGGATTCATTTCAGGCACAACTTTTTTATTATTTTTTTTTCGTTTTGTTTTTAAATCAGTAAAAGAAACTGGGTCCTAGAAGCTGCAGTGATCTAAGCAGCAGCAATTTTGTGCATTTGTCTTTTGTTTAAATACGTTTAAATTATCATACTGCTGGCACACTTCATTTGCATGAAATTCTGCACCATACATACTAATTGTAGTAAAGTTATTCACCCCCATCCCAGGGGGGGGGAACCTACTCTGGAAGGTAATTTTCACTGAAATGTAATCAAACTTCGTTAAGTGGATTGTGACAAGATTACAAATGATATGAAAATAACATTTTAACATTTGGCCATCAACTTAAGAAAATCGTTTGCTATATAAATTTTTGCCATTTTTTAAAGGTAATATATTCTACCTTCATATGGTCCTCAGAATTAAAGCATAATGAACAGGAAAGAAAAGGAGAAGAATGCGGCTGAGTGCTAAGTAATGAAGGTAGAGTATATACTGACTAGAGTGCAGAATTTCATAGGGCCAACAAAGGTAAGAGTGTACTGTTCACTTACACAGGCCAAGTGGAATTTGCAATTACCAGTTGCGTTAAATGCACCAAATAAAGCTCCTAAATTGATACTATAAGGCGCCACCTTAAGTTTTCCAGGCTGCAACTGTGCATAATTTTAAAATGGTTTCTTAAATTTATTTATTTTTTTTTTTAAACATAACACGAGGAAGGTGTTAAAACTGGTGTAATAGCTCAATAGAATAAGTATTCCAGATTTTTGGGAGGGATGAAGAGAAAGATATTCAGAACCCTTCACCAGAATCCCCCCAAGTTGACCATAGTGGATTAATGATGTGCTTTGTGGATGTGGTTAGTCGATGACACCAGCTTGACGGATCTTTCTTTCTGCACCAAATCCCTGTGAAGAAATAAAACGATCTAAGTTTATGACAATCACAATATATACCTCTAAAGTAAACTCTGTAAGCATTGTTTTTGTCCCATCTACTATCAATTCTCACTAAGAGTAAGAAAATTACAAAACAGGTCTGAAGGCAAGATGTGCTTCTTGGTGTGACAGCACACACTTGCTGTCTTAGTATGGCAAAAGGAAACAGGACACCCTGTTCTACATAGGAGACCCTGTCTCAAGACGGAAAGGAAAAGTGCTTCTTTCAGAAAGCATCTACTCAGGCTCTGAATGTGTTAGGGAACCCAGTCATAAGCAGTCCTTGCTTCACCAAGTTCTTTAAGGTCAAATGAGATAGATTATCAGCTGACTTCTCTCAAACCCCCAATGGAATCATACCATTGAGTTATCTGGTCCCCTTGGCTGACGAAGAACCATGAGACGGGGAGCACTGGCATCGTCCAGGGTGATATTCTTCAAGCGATTGACCAACCGATCAGGTCGAGGAGCTGCAACAGCTTTGGGGCCTTCACTGTAAGTGAAAGTGAGAACCATCAACAATTGCTGAGAAGGCGGCAAGCAACTGGCAGGTTTCCTACCCAAATGACTCACTTTCAATGAGGAGGACTCTTGCCTCACCTTAGCTAGCCAGACAAGACAGACAAGTTTGTATATACATATATACCTGTACACACACACACACACACACACACACACACACACACACACACACACACACACTTTTCCCAGCTTAAGAGTTTCAACTGGATAGGAGTTGTGAATAATAGTTGACCTTAGGGTCAACTGTAGTTGTCTGCAGAGAAACTAATTCCAAAGATACATAAAACAAGTTAATAGACGTTAAAAAAATAAAAGACAAACAAGCAAAAACTTCTAAAAGCCAAATATGAACACTTATAGATTCCTATCTTTTAAGGGAACAATGTTGAGATTAAAAAAACCCCGCGTATTTCAGAATGACTAAGGTATAAATTTTAGATTTAAGCAGCACAAGGTCTAGAAGTGACCTGACTGGGGGGGGGGGGGGGGGGGAAAAAGAGAGCCAATAAGGTAAATTTCTTACGAACAAGGATCATATAACCTTTTAATATTTAAGATCCAGCACACACATTGCTAACACATCACAGTACTCAAGTGTTTCACAGGTCTGGTTTATGAGACTCAAAGTCAGACAATAAATACTAAGAGGTAGAAAAACAGATATGGTGGCCTATGGCAGCAAGCTCAAGACAAGTTATGAACATAAAACTGAGACCTGTCTCAAATCAATGATTAGCAGTAAAAGACAAAACTAGATAGAGATAGAAGTGGAAAATAGTACCTAACTAACTCAAACAGACAAGAGTGGAAAAGGAAAGGAATCTGGCACGGCACAGAATACACCCATTAGGGTAATAACTAATCCAACCACAATAAACAAACATAAACTCACCAGACTCGCCAAACATTACAGGCACTGCATTTCCCAGTGCGCTGATTAAGAATCACTGAGAATTCCACCTCATCTCCTGCTTGTAGCTCAATGCCATCCTGAACTTCTTTCACATGGAAAAAGAGTTTCTTGCTGTCTCCTACTTCATAGTTAATAAAGCCAAACTGGAAAAAGAGATGACACACACAAAACCAAAATTTACAATGGAGAAGACATACCAGAAAAGAAAAGAAAAACACTTCATCTTGAGATAATGCTAACCCTAAAAGGACTTACAAACCCAGCATTAATACTGATGAGCTAAATTCTGCTGGGTCACAGTTCATCAGGAAAGTTGCACCTTTGAGATGACTGCCATTCACTTTAAGCACAACTAAGACACAGTTCCTATTTCATGATAGTAATTACTAATAATCACACTTATTTTCTCTTGCTAATGTTGTCACTTTTTCCTTTCACCATCCTCCTTAAGCAATAGTCTACATAAAAATTGTCTGAGCCAGGTATGGAGGTTTAAATCACAATACCCAGGAGGTGAGTCCCAGGCCAGTTAAAGCAACACAGTAAAAACCCTGTCTAAAAAAAACAAAACAAAAAAACTCCACAGAAACACTGGCTCAGTGAGTTTTCCTTTGCTAACGTAGCAGAGGATAGATACAGAGATATAGCATTTAATTACCTGATCTTTCACACACTCCACAGTGGCCCTACGAAGGGGTGTGATGTTGTAGGCCATAGTTTGTGCATTTTGGCCAAGTACACACAACTGGAACTTGACACTCTCCCCTTTCTGTAGGCAATCCCCTTTGTTGGCCATCCCAACTATGCCAAATGGATACACTTCACCTTTCATATCCCCTGTAAACAAAATGGTACAAAGTCTAAATATACATGTGAAAAAAGCATTTTGTTACTTTATAACCTTTTTAAACTCAAAGAAAGTTTTGCCTTAAAACTTAACATGAATCTTAAGTGCTAAGGATTAATATGGAAGCAAAAGGATAAAACAAAAACAAACCCTAACAGAGATCAAGGCTCTAAGATAGGTTTTCTTCTCATTTGCTCCACCCCAACCCCCTTTCTGCAATTCAACATGAAAAAGTAACCTAGAGACCAATACAAGAGATAAGTAATTAGTGGCTTGCCCATTGACTCAGCATCCAGACAAAGCTAATGATTAATAAGGTTTAGAGCTGGAAATGCTTAGTAAGCCACCTCATAATCAAAGGTAAGACTTTTTTCATTTTCAGCACCTAAAACATGTAGGACACAATGTTTGAAATAATTCCAGCAGACTAATTTTTGAAGAGGTATAGCCATTATATATTAAACATTTCTATGATTCATGATTTTGATCAATCTTCTGAGGAATACTGCTACCTTTTTTTAAGATGAAGAAACTAAACTAATATATAATATTAGTTTATATTGCCTAAAGTTATACAGCCGGAAAGTGGTATCCAGACCTACCGAGTTATAATCATGTTTCCAAATAAAAGATGTGCATGCAACCAAACAAGAAAATGTGATGTGTGTCTAGTCCCGGAAGGGTTTTCCTTGCTTTGTCCTAGTCCTACAGCAGTGCTGAAGAAGCTTGGTAAGTGGATGGGGTCAGGTGGGCAGTGGATTCCAAGAGGAGTGTTAAAATACTATGGATGCTGGTGGCACACGCCTTTAATCCCAACATTCAGGGAGGCAGAGGCAGGCTGATCTCTTTGAGTCTGAGGTCAGTCTGGTCTACAAAGAGTCCAGGACAGCCAAGGCTACACAGAAAAGCTGTGTCTCGAAAAATAAAACAACAACAAAAGACAACTGATGGCACAAGTTAAAGTTAGTATCCCATATATCCTTTGTTTTGACAAGTGCATAAGCGGGTCATAAAGTCAATTCCTATTTGGAGGGTAATGGTAGCGGAGGAGGAGCAATAGTGGAGTTTTATGCAAAACAGAATTTCTAAGACTCCCATGTGAAAAACACCACCCGTCAAGGTTCTTTCCGTTCTACAAATGAACTGTTCTCCCCTACTTTACACTGTTTCTGATTTTGAGACGATACAAGAATTTCTTTTCTTCATGAGACAAGTCATCTGAGTGGACTGTTTCACCTACTCCACCACTGTTTAAAGCCTGCTCTCCTAGTTACCCAGCATTCCCTACTATTTTTATTATACTTATCTGAGGCACGCATATCAAACAAAGTTGGCCTTTCTGGGTAGTGGCTATTGGAAAAAAATGAATACCAGAACTCTGCTTGAAGATGGGCAGAATTTATAAAGTTAAAAAATAGAGCTAAGACCTGAAGGATCCCCAGGTGCCCAGGTGCTTCAGGAAGTGAAATATTAATGAAATAGAATGCCCACTATTAGAAATGACTAGTGAATTTGGATTTTAAAAAGAAGTTTGATTATCATCATTCAACATTAAACATTGAGCACAGCAGTCATCTGCTCAGTCTGATCCAGGCTGACGTCATTTTCAAGGAGTATAAAAGTGAAGTCTAAGCCCGGGAAGAAAGGGAGTTCCTATGAAACCTGAAAGCAAATGCGGATGTTAAAGCTGTGTGAAGCGCCCATCAGAAGGCACAGAAATCTCAGGGCCAGGGATATACTCACCCTCCTCCACAATCTCAATCATTCCTTGGTACTCAATCTGTGTTGGATCAACACCTCTCAGAGGACGAATGACTTTACCAGAGTAGATGGTGGGGTTAGCTTCCTCAGTAATACCATTCACTACGAGACAAATGCACAGAATTCTCAATCACTAAGCCCAAACTCTAACAGATTACGGTAAAAAAATACAAGCCTAATGTGCACACAAGTGAACACTTTATGTTTAGCTCTTCAAGGGTTTTATTTCTAATTACAGGTTTGTGTTTCTGCAATGACTGCAGTATCTAGCACAATGTAAGAGGGTTCAGAGCTGCTGGAGCTCACTAACGCGACCACGAGCTGCCCGAGGTAGGGACTGGGTACGGAGGTCTCTGGAAGAACATTCATTACTGCACATGCAGCTTTGAGCCAGCGAATCATCTCTCTATCCCATTTCCCTGCCCCCTTCTCCTCATACGTATATTCAAAACTGATCTTACTATGCAGCTTAGGCTTGCTTAGAATTTAAGGTCTTCCCCTGTTTTCTTAGTACTAAGATTACAGATGTGTACCATCCTCAACCAGTTGGCTGCCTAATACTTTTAAAGTGATACATGGAATCTGAAGCTAGTTCTATTATCTTGAATAATTAATTACTTGACCATAAGTGCTTCTAAAATGGCATTAAGAGTTTGGTAAAACATATCCTTTGGTATAACAAATACTCATATTTAAACATGTCTTCTGAGACTGGTATGGTAGCACATGCCTTTATTCTCAGTACTCAGGAGGTAGAGGCAGGAGGATCTCTGTGACTTCCAAACAGCCAGGTCTACACAGAGAAAACCTGCCCCAACAAATATAGACAGACTGACAGACAGTTCTTGTCACTTGTATTTTCCACCTTACAAAAGTAAGCATAAAAGACCAGGACTTGTCTGTTTTCTTCACAAATGTATCTCTAGTGCATTGTGTACTTAGCTAGTTGTAAAATCAAAATGGATGGTTGTAGGTGTCCTATCTCTAGGTCTCTAAGTAAAATACTGTTTGGGGAATTAACATGAAAAAAGCCAAAAAGAAACTGCAGGCTGTGTAAAATAGGAGATGCCAGCGCTGCACATGTCTAGTGCTAGGCACTGGGCTTCATCCCAACACAGAAGACCACTTCTAAAAACTAAGATTCTAAACAGGTGAGTTTGTCTTAACCTTTTACATTTAGACCTATGATTCTACAAAGTAGTCTACCAGGAAAATACCTATTTCCCCTACTCCATTAAGACGTATTTATATGTAGAATGTTTAATTTCCTTCTGGGATTTAAAGAAAACAGGAGGGTGCTTTTAAAAAACACATTTAATGTAATTTCTAAAACTTATCAGAAATAAGTTTTACCCTACCTCATCCCACAATCAAATGCAAGCCAGGCATGGTGGCACACACATTTGGGAGGCAGTGCCAGTGATTCTGACTTTGAGGTCAGACCATTCCCAGACAACCAAGGTTACACAGTGAGACCCTGTCTTAATGAACCTCCCCCTACCCCAACAAATTCAAAATGCTATCTCTTAAATATGACGTAAGTCATGAAAACTTAATAAAACACTGTCATGTCCACAATTTCAGAAAGCCAAGGTAGGGGCAAGAACATGGATCTCTGACAAACGGCCAAGGTATACTGTTGATCTGTACCTGTGTGGAAATGTTATAGACATGGCCTAGCCTCCTCACCCACTCTACCTACTATCTTAAAACCAAAGCACAGGATGAACAGGAATCACAGTTCATTACCTGAGTGAGTTTTGTTTACTTTTTCAGCACTGACTTTATTGCCTTTGCCTTTGGACAAGCTGTATTCAACCATGTCTCCCAGTTCCAGGCTATCAACATCACCAGAGAACTCACTAAAGGGAAAGGAAAATAAAGTGACATTAAAAGAAAAACTTTACACTATATATTATAATTGTGTACATCAAATCATATCACTCTTGTACCAATATTTATAATAAAACAGTATTCTTTTATTGAAAAAGAAATATGAAAAGGCAAGTAAATGCATTTATTTGTTTATGGCAGATAACTACTGTATACATCTTGCCATAATTACAAATAGGAAAACTGCATCTCAAAACCAGTCATTACCAAAAAGTTATCAACCTCTATTAAATTTTCTAAAAGTCAAATGCAAAGGAATATGATATGAATAGTAGACTGCGCAAAAGACATTCCTTACCTATAATGGAAAAATATTTCCTTATCATGATTAGCTGTTTCAATAAATCCAAAATTATCTTTCAGAGTGGCCACATAACCCAAGAGCCTTTTGGAGTTAGAATTACGACCTAAAAGTCTCACACAAGTTGCAATCTGCTGTCCAGGCCTCTGTTTGTCACTAATACTAAATTCAACCTACAAAACAGGAGGATATTATTAGCATCATTTGTTATTTCTGTGCTAAGCTCAGTGACTCTAAGAACCAGAAACAGAACACGCCCCCCAGAACACTTTCCACTCCAGATCTCTTTTGTAATTACTGTGATAAAAATTTTATGAAAAAATATTCAATGTTTCAATTCATAAATGATTAAGTTTTGCCACTCAACGTGTAGTCTTTGTTTTATAGGAAGGGTGTCTGAAAAGTAGGCAATATAAATCTTTGGTGTATTCTATACTGGTTCTATTTCAGTAAGTACTTTTAGCTTTCTTGTGGAGGTGTTTTAACAATCTAGTGCTTGTGGCACCTTACTTACTAACTGCTAAAATTAAAGGTGTATTCACCACCCCACTATCTAAAAATAGCACATACTTTAATCTAAACTTGACAAAATTTAAACCATTCTTTAGGGCTTAAGATGAAGATGAAAACCTTTAACCTTTCTTCAAATAAGTAGAATTATCTTGCCTTATCTCCTATTTGAGGAGAAGTAGATCCTTCCACATCCCTGGCTTGAAAAGCAATAGTCAGTTTCACCCCACAGTCATCATAAGCAATAATGCCATCTTCCGCCTCCTAAAGAAAATACAAAATACAATTAAATATCCTCAAGAACACTAACAAATTATAACAAAAAAAGAGAAGAAAGACCTATAACTCACTACAGTACTTAGGAATCCTTAACAAAAAGAATTGGCAGGGCCACAGGAATTCAATCCAGGACTCTATAAATAATAAAGATGCATGAATAAAAGGTATGCCTACTTTCACTCAGGGCTACCTAAATCCACTATCAGTGAGCATTACAGTTTTACTAGAAACTAAGCTGAGTACGTCATTGCCAGCCAAGAGAAAATTTTGTTCAGCATGAAGCTTATTAGCTTTCTCATAAAGAACATTCTTTAATATTCCTAAAGTAGCAATGAAAACATCCTTTTTACAGTCCCACACTACCTCAGTGTTTGGTCACCATTATCAATGTGTGAGAAATTAATGTAGTTTAAAAACTACCACAACCCAAGTGGTGGTACACACCTTTAGTTCCAGCACTTAGGCAGAGGCAAGGGGATCTCTGTGAGTTCAAGGCCAGCCTGGTCTTCAGAGAGAGTTACAGGACAGTCAAAGCTACAAAGAGAAACCCTGTCTTGAAAAACAAACAAAAAAATCCTAGCACAAATCAAAGCCCTTAACAGGTCATGATATACTAGTATTTCTACAATACATATAATCAGATAGCAAGCAATGCCACTGTACCAGTAACTACATATACTGCATCGTGTTTTGTTTTTTTCCTAAACAGGGCTTCCCTGTGTAGTCCTGGACTTGCTTTGTAGACCAGGCCAGCCTCTGCCTCCCAGAGTGCTGGGATTATAGGCGTGCGCAACCACACCCAGCTAAATTACATCATTTTGTGGCTTAACATTTAAAAACAAAAAAGATTTATGGGAATAATGTCCATGTCATTAATCTGTTTTCTTTCCTATACTTTACATCTCACTACTATTACATAATCAAAATCAGTTCACTTGTTTTCTTCTCAATTCATATCTTTTACGATTATTTATACATTAATTTATTAAACACAAGCAATTTACCAGACAGGCTATTTGTATTAGCAAAACTATCTCCATAGTTACTAGGAAGTCTTACAGTTAAATAAACCTGACCATAGTACAAAACCAGTCCAACTGACCCTTGGTAGTTAACTCTCTCGTGTTATCTTAAAACCTACTACTCCATTTAGTGTTAATAACATTATGTTCCTAGAGTACATACCTGATGCCATTTACCAACTGAAAAATCTTGAGATACACAACAAAATCTAAGTTCACTATTGAACTTAGAGAGCAATTGTCAATGCTGTTCTACCTCAACCCAAACCAAAGTCCACTCTTTTCAAACAAGTTACTTGCTATTTTTCCTAAAGAAATCCTCCCTGCTCCCTTACCTTATCTATACCTCTTTTCGGTCAGAAATGCCCCTTTCTATTGCTACATATTAAACAACACCTTAACAGAACCATTCCAGACCTTCCCAGTTATTTACTTTGCCAGAGCATTCTCACAAACCTGTTTTATGTGTTTGGGAGAAAGGAGGTTGCTGGGGTTTTAATCCAGGCCCTTATGGCAAACATTGTATCGCTTATTAACAACCCAATGCCTTTGAGTCTATAGAAAACTTTATATCCAGTAGGAATCATTATGTACAAGTCTCAACTTTTGCATAGTCTTTGCAGACTTTTCACTAAATGGATGCACAAATCTGTGAATGTAATATATCTAATTTGGAAAACTTTAATCTCCTTAAAGGTAAGGGCTTTCGATAAGTGGTTCTCAAATTAGGCAGTTTTGCCTCCCTAGGTTCGTTTGGCAATTCCTGGAGATATTTTTATTTATCTGGTATACTGGGAAGAAGTAAGGACAAAGCTAAAACATCCCACTCGCAAAATGTTAAAATGATGAAGCTGAGAAATGTTAATACTGAAGAGGATATGTTCAGTCCTGATGCAACTTGATGAGCTGGGGTGGATGGGAAAGGGAGCTGCCTTTTTCTGAGGAAAGGAAAGGAGAGAGGGTGAGACTGGGAGGGGAGGAGGGAAGGGGCTACAAGGATGTAAAAAGTGAATACATGGGGAAAAAAAGAGAAATCTTAATATTACAGACACTTTAAAAAACTAAGCTTGTCTGAACACTCTACATAGCTGAGAACGACTCTGAACTCTGTATCTTCCTTCCTCCACCATACTAGTGCTAGAATCACAGGCCAGTACCATCACAGTTGCAGTGTAAAGAATTTTAAAAGAAGAGACAGTGTTTCATTTTGTGGACTGCATTGCAACCTGTAAGCAAATACAAAAGACATACAAACCATCTGGATCACATAACACTTGCCTTGTCTTTGCCTTTATTTGGGCTTGTAGTTTTAGGATTAGAAAAGGTGGCTTCTTTTTCTACAGTGCCCAGAAAACGATGATCTGAATGGGAATGGAATGAAACCGTGCCCTTGGGAAGTTTTTTAATCCTAATAGCATGATTTCTTTGGGCAGAGAGCATATCCTAAAAAATAGAACACAATTAACTTTAGAATTACAAAGTAGAGAGCAATAAACCTTCCCTCAACACTTTCTCCAAACAGCTACTTACAGGAACCACGGTAAACTCTACTTCATCTGCAATGTGGAGCTGGTTCCCATCTAGAATTTCACTGAAGTGGAAGAACATACGAGCATCACGATCCACACACTTGATGAAACCAAAACCATCTCTCATGGCAGCAATCACACCCTAAATGAAAGCCAAATAACATTTTTTAATGGACACACACAGAACCTACTACTTATTAAGAATTTGTTAAAAAACAATCTGAATGCTGTATATCTATCTATCTATCTATCTATCTATCTATCTATCTATCTATCTATCTATCTATCTATCTAAATAAACCCCAGTTCGAATTTGGGCTTACCACCTACATTCTGGCACCTGATCAACCTTCAAAAAAATTTAATCCCAGTAATTTTGAGACTTTCCAGATGCCGCTCCTTGGCAAATTTACAATACAAAAGGCTAATTGTATTTCATAAAAAGCTTAATTACAATGTATCGTAAGAATTTCAAATCTTTACCCACATACTTCATGTATGAATAACAAAAGCAATACATTCCTATTACTTCAAAATCGTTTTTTCCTTTTGTTTTTTTGAGACAGGGTTTCTCTGTATAGTATTGGCTACCCTGGACTCACTTTGTAGATCAGTCTTGACCTTGAACTCAAGAGATCTGCCTGCCTCTGTCTCCCTTTGTCTGAGATTATAGGCGTGCACCTGGTTTTACTTCAAAATCTTATGCTAATTTACACACAAGAAAGAAATTTAAGAAGTAAAAAACAAAATGTACTATTTTTGTACATTTCATATTTTCTTTTATCCTATGAAAATGCAGCATACACCTTTGTAATCCTACAAACCAAAAAAAGAGACTGCCTGAGAAACTTGAAAAAGCATTTTTTAAATTTAAAATTATTTTTGTAGAGGATCGGTCCAGTTTTGGTCCCAGGTAGCCACATGGCAGCTCACAACCACCTAGAACTCTAGTTCCAGGGGATCCCATGCCCTCCTCTGGCCTCTGTGGGTACCAGGCACACATACAGTACCTACATGAAAGCAAAATTCTCAGACTCATAAAACATATTAAGGAGGAGAAGTCCGAGGAATCAAGGGTGTGTGGTGTGTGCACACCTTTAATCCCAGCACTTGGGAGGCAGAGGCAGGCAGACTTTTGTGGGCTCAAGGTCTACCTGGTGGACAGAGCTCCAGGACTATAGAGAAACCCTATCTCCACAAACAACTTATAAAATACATGTTTTTACTGTCAACACTGAGACATGCTACAGACGGTATGATCCCAAACACTAAATACAAACCATATCTGAGAAAAGTCAGTCCACAAAATGTTTGTAAGACAAATTTGGGTAAACAAGCCAGGAACACACCATTCCTAGACATATACTCATAAAAAATAAGGCAAACTATTATCTTAAAAAATGTGAGACCTATTTAGTTTAACCTATTTACTAAACATTACAGAGGGAATCATAATATACTTCTTGATGCCTTATTCACATTACATTAGCATTCATCCAGATTTCCAATCTAAATTCATTTCTATATATATTTCAAGATAACTAAGAGAATGAGAGATATTAAGACCAGACTAATTAAAAAACTTATGATTCTTAGCTACTTAATAAGGTGACTTCCCAAGACAGTCATCAGCTCACAAAATTTCTTCTTAACAACTTGCAGGAGTTGGCCTCTCCTTCCATCATGTGTGTACTGGGGCTTGAACACAGGCTATCAGGCTCGGGAAGAACCTTTACTCACTAAATCATCCGCCTAAAAAGTTTCCAGCTAACAGTGCAAATCAGAATCCACCAGGGAATCCTAAATGTTACACCAAACACTTACCATCTCTCTGGCTTCATTCGTAAACTGAAATGTATTTGATAGAACCTCTATATTGGTTGCTCGTTCTAATTTGTCACGCCGGTCTGTTGAAATATTAAACCTAACATGGTCACCTTCCAGCAGGGTCACTTTGGATTTTGTGTCTTTGTCTCCAAAGGGAAGTTCTTTAGGAATCACAAAGTCAACTTTGATTCGTCCTGGCAATGGGTCATTCTGAAGAGAAGGAAAAACGGTTTTAGCTGGAGATTTCTCATCCTTTTTAGCTCTAAGTCAAACAAGAACGCATAGTAAATAGCTTATTTATAATATAGTTCCCTGAAGGGAAAAAAGTGCTGACAATGTAAGTCCAATGAAAGCTTCATGATCTAAGGTCCATGACAATCATAAAATTAAACACCGCAGCCAAGCACACACTATGGGTGGGCGGTGGTGGCCTGCCTTTAATCCCAGCACTCAGGAGGCAGGTGGATCCCTGTGAGTTCAAGGCCAGTCTGGTCTACAGAGCAAGTTCCAGGATAGCTGTGGCTACATAGAGAAACTCTGTCTCAAACAAAACAAAAAAACCCCAACCCAACCCAAAAGACTGCATTATGACACCAAGAAATATGAAGGAAAGGCATTTTTAAGCCCTGTATATGTCATTACCCAGCAATGACACCTCTCACCTTACCCCTACACAAACTAATAAACAGTAAGAGAAGGAATAGAGGAGAACTAAATGCAGTCCAATACAATAAGGATTTTCCCCAATTTAGACATTTCTTTTGGTCGTTTCTTAAGCAAAACAAACAAGCAAAAACATACTCAACATATCATTCATTAGTTTCTCTTTTTTTTCTACCGTACTGGGGACCTTGTGTATGCTAGGTTCAGCCCGCTGACATTGAACCAGATATGCCCTTAGCACCTATTTGTTTTTTTCCATTATTTTTTTATACCAATTAAAAGATACATTTCACTGGATATAATTACATCAATCAAACACTACAATTTTAGTATAACAAACCATCTGTATTACTAATTACTCAAAAGAAGACACTTCTGATAAAGACAAGTTACCTGGTTTTTACTGGGTACTTTTGGGATAACTTTGGTTACAGTTCCTTCAAAATGTTCAATGCTGATATCTTCAAAAATGACTGTTCCTTGAGGCAATAGTCTGACATCTGTTGCAACTTCTTTACCCTAAATCAAGATGTTGGAATGGGCAGGGTCACATAATTTTTAACCTTAAAAGGGCAATGATTAAGTTAGTGAATAAACCATCTTACATTTCTGTCCTTGATTGTGAATTCCACATCATCTCCAGGCTGCAAGGTTTCTAGGTCGCCTTTAAATTCACTATAGTGAAAGAATATCTCTTTTACAACATCACCTCTTTCAATAAAGCCAAACGCCTCCTAAAGCAAAAAGTCCCCAAATACAAGATCATTAATTAGAAATCAATATACAAATGTACGATTACAATTGAAGAAATCAGCAAGCTGTATCTTATGATTAAATTACAACCCAACAGTACAACCTAGTAAATCTACCTTTACCAAGCTTAATCTGAAGAACTAGCAAGCGAGGGATTTTACGGAACTAAACCAAGTTAGTAAGGAAACAATCTAAAGCAGAAGACAGGAAAACCAAGTGATTTAGGTTAGTAGTACAAAGCCTAAAAGCAGCTGAAAAGCAAAACAGCAAACCTCAACATTTCACGTTTACTAACATTACCTTCATGGCACAAACTACTCCTTGACAGCGAGCTTGTTTCTTTTTCAACAGCATAATGTTACGAGCACTTACAGCACCAGTGCTGTAGAAGAAGAAGAGATCAAGGTTAAATCATCTGGTTCGGTCACAAACAATTGAGTCTAAAAACAAACTATTTTCTTAGGTTTAAAAAATTTGGTCATTCTGCCAAGTGGAGGTAGCACAAGCTTTTAATCCCAGCACTTGGGAAGCAGAGGCAGGAGGATCTCTATGAGTTCAAAGTCAGCCTGGTCTCCAGAGGACAGCAACGTTACACAGAAAAACCCCTGTCTCAAACAAACAAACACGCCTGTCATTATTAGGAACACATGTTATGTTTATGATACCTGACCTTCCTATATGGAAAAAAATATTGCTCAAACTCATTTTTCTAAACTTAAAACTCCTATGTGGACTTTTTTTTCTTCATGAATTTGTAAAAGTCTCTTTTAATTAAAAACAAAATAAAGCAAACTTTTACTTGGGTACACGATGTGTTACTCTAAAATTCTAACAGAAGAACTGAAATAAAGACAAAAGTAAACACCAAAGATGAAAAACTATTTTTTACAGAAGGGTAAGTATTACACGTTACAAAGTAAGGAATCTGTAAGAATAAAGGGTCTGTTATCAGTAAGCGCTGAATTTAGTAGGTATGACTTTCTTTTTTTAAAAAAACTAGGTTTCTCTGTACAGCCCTGTCTGTCCTGGAACTCACTCTGTAGACCAGGCTGGCCTTAAACTCAGAGATCTGTCTTTGCTGCTCCATGACTAAGATTAAATGTTTGCACAACCACCAGGTGAGACAACCCTTTTGAGACAGGGTTTCTCTGGAGAACAGGCTGGCCTCAAACTGGTAGTGATCCACCTGCCTCTGCTTCCCTGAGTGCTTTGAGCAACAACCCTTCTTAATCCCGCCATCCAAGAGACAGGAGACTTTGCCATGCTATGGAAAACAATATTCACCCTATTATAAAACTGAAAACTTAAAACGCATGTTGCTACAGTGCCCCAATCTTTGAACAAAATGACAGCAATATAAACTCAAGTTTATTTCAAAGATAGTGTAAACTATAAGACAATATTACTGGTGGGGTCAATGCTACAAGAGAAGAACAGCTGTCTAAATTCAGACATAACTGAAGGAATGTTCTTTGAGGGCAAAGAACTGAGTGTTGGGGCTAGGGAAATTACTCAGAAAACAAGGGATCAATACCAAGCCCCATGTTGGGTACGCCTCACAATATCTGTTAACTCCAGTTCCAGGGGATATAAAATATATATGAGTCAGAAACAGTGATCCAAGCCTTTAATCCCAGTACTCAGAGGCAGAGGCAGAGCTCTCTGAGTTGGAAACCAGCCTGGTCTCAATAGTGAGTTTCAGAACAGACAGGACTACATGGAGACTCTGTCTCAAAAAATTAAATGATAAAGTACTAGGTTAAAAAAAGTCTTAAAATAGATAAGAAATTATTAAAAGTGAAATAAAGCTTTCAGTGGCTCACTTCTCAAACTCACCTTATCTCTAGTCCCTGGTTTTCTCTATTTCACATTCAATAAAGACTGTTGATCTAAAAATAATATATATAAACCCACAACCTGATATCAATTTCCAGCATTCCAACACCTATAATTCATATGCTGTTCAATTGTCTTTTTTCAGTCAATCACCTGCCCCTTAAAGCAGGACAGAAAACCAGCACTTGGATTTTGACCCTCTCAAAGTAATTTGATTTCATGTCCAAATTCTTGGCTGACTATATAAACCTCTACCATCCACAGTAAGGCATCTCTCCTAGTCTAGTCTAGAGACATCTACTGTTCAAGAGCCCACACTCTCTAAGCACTCACATGATTCTAATCTCACTCCAAGTCTTTCAAAGATTGTGTAATAAAGCTCATCTCATGCGACTATAGTCCAATCAACACAGCTAACTCAAACTTCTAGCCATTTTCCGACTCTTCTGATCAATGCTTTCCTCATTTCTTATCTGCTTTTCACTGTTCTCTCAAATTAACCTTAACTATTAGTCCTTCTTCAAAATTGTCACTGAACAGGCAGTTCGCTGACAATGTCAATGTTTTAGTCACCTTTATACTCTAAGGCCTCAGCTACTGAACAAAAATCAAGGGTCATGAAAAGTATACATATTTGCCAGTTAGATGCTTAAATCATTTCAGATTTCTTTTCCCTTCCTTTCTTCTTTTGGTATAAACAGGATCCAACATAGCTCCACCCGGTCTACAACTCCTGACCCTGCCTCACCTCCCAAGTGTTAAGACTACCAGGATGAAGCACCAACCCTGGCTCTAACTTCAAATTTTTCAATGTAACCAAAAAAGAATCATTAGGTTAAGAGAACATTGAAGAGAACTTACTGTTTATTGTTATCAATTACAAAGTTAATTTTATCTCCAGTTTCCAGTTGAACATTCCCTTCCACGTCTTCTGAGGTGTAAGTCAGATAAAATACTTCCTGTGAATTAACAAGCTATTATTATAATCTGAACAGGATGCACATTTATTGTACAATGTGATTTACTTAAATACTTCTTATACTGGCATTATAAAGCCAAAATTCTTAAAATTATATGCAGTATGACAAGTTGTCTTATTCATAAACACACTTCCCCTCCATGGTGCTGATGACTTCTGTGAGTCCACAGCTGAGCAGCAATCCAAGTTCAAAAAGCTTACACACGTGGAAGCATTTGCCCAGAGACTGTAGTTACATTTCAAAAAGACAATTTTTACATAGGCATTCCAAATAAAAAAACTGCAGTTAGTGCTTAAAGGGAACCAGAAATAAATCCCACCTCCCCACAACCCACCAAAAAGTGATTTAAAGGAGCATTTCACCTTAATGTTCTAACTAAGGTCACACTTGGGCAAGCTAACACACTTGGAAGTCCTATGGATTTTTTTTCTTTAAAAATAAGTTTATTATGCTGCACTTGAAGCCTCTTAAACCCAAATTTAAAAATGATTTTAGCAACTAGCTTACGTTCTCTACTTTGAATTTTAAAGTACGCTTATAGATCACATGATGGATCAGGCAAAGTTTAAGAAAAATACACAAGTTTACCCCATTACGTTCGTAGCATACACTCCCTGTTGGACTCTGACCCGGGGCAGCTGGAGATTTACTCTCTAAGTTGTGAGGAACAGCGCACACAACCTACCAGTCAAAAAAAAAAAAATTTCCATTGCTAATCATTTCAGGAGCGGCACTGTGCAATATAAACTGAGTTCTAATATCTACACTACACACAGGGATGCATTTCAATAGGATCCACAAGAGGATGTCATGCTGCCAAGTTTCAAACTTACAGTATGCAAACTGACTGTAAGCAAAGACTTAGGGTTATGCATAAAACCCAAATTGAGTCTCGACCATGTTTTTATTTCAGGTCAAGAAATGCCAGTGCTTCTGATCTAATTTTAAAAGTTATTTTTATATACTAGAGCTCTCTCCGTGCAAACTGAGGCGGCAGGGGACAATCTTCCTTTTCTAATGTGAAAGATATGCAAATATGGGGCCCTAAGGCAATATAAAATATCAAAGTCACTAACTTGTCCATTCATTCGTTCTTCTGGATGTATTTCTGGTTTTATCTTCACCAATTTAATAGCAATAGGCTTCCCAGTCCGCCGGTCAGATGATACTTCAAATTCAACATCATCTAAAATAAAGAATGTGTTATGTTTGTTGGACTAATGCTTGAAAAATGGCATCTTGCGTCTGAACTACTTTAAGGTAATATTTGAGTTGCCTTAAACCAGTGGTTCTCAAAGTGTGGTTCCTAGGCCAGAAGCATCAACATTACCTGAGAACTTAGGAGACCATGCAAATTCTTGAGCCTCACTTCAGACCTAGGTAAAGACAAATTCTGGGGAATCAAATACAGTGTGTATTTTCAGCAAGCCTTCCAAGGGACTCCGATATACAAGAGCATTTCAGAGTCAGTGCCTTAGACTGAGATAACTATTTATCAAGTCCTAGTTTTCATGGTATTTACACACATTAAAAATGAGGTGACAGCCTTTAATCCCAGCATCCAGGAGGCAGAGACAGAAGATTTCTGTGAGTTCAAGGCCAGCCTGGTCTACAGAGTAAGTTCTAGGACAGCCAAAGCTACAGAGAAACCTTGTCTTAAAAAAACAAAAGAATATACAAGATTATAGGATTTGGAAAACTTTTAAACTTCTCCACACTTTGGCTTCCTTATCTATAAAAAGAGAACAATTTCTAACATAGAAGATCCCTGAGAGGACTAAACAAAATAATGCTATTCATTCTCAAGTCTTTTTTATGTGTATGATAGCTTTGCATGTATGCATGCATGCATGTATACACGTGGACCACTACATTTTATGTGCCTGGTGCTCACAAAGGTCAGAAGAGGCCATCTAAACCCCTCAACTGAGTATGAACTGAGGTATGGGTACGAAGAACTAAATTCAGGGCCTATGCAAGAGCATCAAGTATTTAACTGCTTGTGGCACCCTTCTAGCCTCTTGGTTTTTTTTTTTTTTAATTTAATGTATATGATTACTCTATCTGCATATACACCTGTGTGCCAGAAGATGGGAACAGATCCTAGTATAGATGACCGTGAGCCACCATATGGTTACTGGGAATTGGACTCAGGACTTCTGGAAGACAAGACAATGCTCTTGGCGGTGAGCCATCTCTCCAACCTGCTGGTTTTGTTTTTTTAAAAGAGAAACCATGTAAGTTCATTCCCTTAAATCTTCCAAGTATGTAAAGTAAAATACTAAAATATTTATCTTTTTACCATTTAAGTTTTTCAGATCTCAGAAAGACTCCACCATAGCAAAAATTAAGATACACGTTTCAATAGTTAGGTTAACTAAAATGTTCATCTTTTCTGGCTTGTAACACCCCAGAAAGCACTATCAAGAACAAGTAGACACTCAGTAGGGAGTTCAAAGGTGAGCTGACAGATTACCTCCTACTTTTAAGTCCTGGAGGTTGCCATTATATTGTGAACAGTGGAAGAAAAGTCTAGCTTGCCGTTCTGAACACTGAATAAATCCGTAAGAGGTCAATAGTTTTTCAATAACCCCAGTTTCACGCAGTGCTGCTGAAGTACCATTGGGGTACCCATTGTGTCCATTGTTGTGGAGAAGGTTTGGATCAAAGCTCATCTGTTTTAAAAAGAAAAAAAAAAAAAAAAAACCATCCTCAATATATACAGATCTGTCTGTAATTTATACAACACAGTAAATCTGATCAACAAACCTTTGTATTTTTGTTACTGAAAGGCAAAGAAAAGGAAGTTAAAATAGATAAAATCCACTAACACAGTTTTATTACTGAAATACTAGTTAACATTTCAGAAGAAACTATTATTTTAACTAATTGCTGTCACTAATGAAAGAATTTGCACTTAACCAAACAATTCCTACAGCTTAAGGCAAAGCAACTACATCAGTGAAAGTTCTTAACATTAACTTTAAATATTAAGACAATTTCAGAACTAAAGTAATTAATATAAAAACTAGTAATCAAGAATTACTAGATTAAGAAAATATCTTAATACTATTTGATAAGCCATGCAGGTTGAATTCATGAAGTTAGTAGAGATTAACACAATAAAATAAACTCTCTATTCAATACAACTCAAAATTAAAAACTGGCACAAAACATGCTCAAGTCCTTGAAAAAAATAACTGAAAAATTTGAATCAAAAAATCTCTAAAACTCCCAGCTAGAGTTGTCTAGCAATGGCTGGTTAGTTCCTAAGAACATTCAAGACCTTTTTGCTAAGAAAACACTGACATCTCTAGATAACACCATCTATAAACAAACAATTTAAAATCTAATAAAGCAAAGGAAACATTCTACAGTGAAAAAGACAATACTTAAAATACAATAGAATCTATTTAGGCCAAAATTTCATAAATGCTAAAAGTGAAGTACTTTGTAAATTTAAAAGCATAAAATGGAGAAAGCACCCAAGAAAGACTAGCAGAGTAATTTAGCACAGAAGTACTATCTCCAAGTCTTTACATTTACTTTTTTAAGGGTCCCTTTCACTCAAGTTATGACATCAGCATTTACATGAAATGCTGGGCAATTTTAGAAGGATATATCTTCGCTGGCCAATGTTCTTTTTATTTTATGTGAATGATGAGTATTTTGCCTGCATGTGTGTCTGTGTGCTACATATTGTCCACTGTCCATAAAGGACAAACCTGGGTCCCCTGGAAGAGCATCCAGCACTCTTAACCACTAAGCCATCTCTCCAACCCCAAGGACAAAAACTCTTTAGAGAAAACAGCTACTATGGGTAGAGGTGGAACATGACTTTAATCCCAGCATTCCAAAGGCAGAGGCAGGGAAATCTCTGAGAGAGAGCTCTAGGACAGCCAGGAGCTACACAGAGAAGCCCTGTCTCAAAAGAACAATAGACAAACAGAAAAGATAGAAGCAAAGATAAAGTTAAAGTAATACATGGAATGCTCAAAATATGCAAATCAATCCATGCCTGTTAGTAATTAAGTTCTATTTCCCTTCTACTAGACACTGTTCTGAAGTATATAAACTCAATTTTCATAGCAGCCCAGAATCCACTGGTCAACAACTCAAACCAAGGCCTACCTCCACATCATGGGCTTCGAAGTTCTCCCTAAAGACACTTGGCAATTTGATTAAAACACAAGAATCAGAGTCACTGGGAGATAAGGATCTGAAACTTTATGCTCCACTTCCAACAGGATCTAAGGCAAGCAATGAGCCATCCTTAAAAATTCTTAGAGCAAGGTCCTAAAGGTTATCTTTCAAAATTCAGAGTCAAATAATTGGAAGTTATAAACTGAGTCTGCAGGCACTTTCAACCACGTGGCCCTCAGAAGCCATGCTTAACACAATGCAAGACAAACTGCATCACTCCTTTCCTGACTTACAGATCTCTGATATGTAGGGGTCCTCTTTTGTTTTTTTGTCCAGGATGAGGTAGAAGATGAAGATAAAGGTAAAGAGAGTGAAGGAGGGGCTGCAGGAGTGGGTTGAGGATCTGATGACAAGGTAAATATGTTCTCCATGTCAATCAGCTGTGGCAACATAGCATAAAATTTAGGAAACAAAAGTCAAGCTGAAAGGTATGCCCAGATATATTAAACAATCATTATCCTGTGTTAAGTAATTTTCTAAATGTCATTAAGAACACTCTAGTGGCAGCCAGGCTGTGCTAACACAGCCCTTTAATCCCAGCTCTCTGGAGGCAGAAGCAGGTGGATCCTTCAGTTTGAGACCACCCTGGTCACAGAGCAAATTCCAAGACAGCCAGGGCTACACAGAGGAACCCTGTCCTGAAAAACAAAAACTAAACAAAAAAGAACTTTAGTGGCTAGAAAAGGAGACCACTGAACCAAATGTCTTCTCAGTGTCCAAATGATTTAAAGAGAATTTAGTCTCAATTATATCCAACGAGACTACAATTAGAAATAGAATACTGTACCTACATTTTTCCTGAGATAAAATGATTAGTTTCTATGAATATTACTGTGTATTTATAGCTCAGCTCTTACAAAGCTGATGTATCAAATAACCTTCTTAACTAACTCAAATATACTGAGAATTAAACTACAAAACTTACTAGGTTGACAGTGAAATTCTATTTCCTTATTCATCTGGTCTCAGTATACCACAGTTTAAACATACCCAGCAGAATGGCCCTAGACATTTAGCTATCTAGCTCAACTCCAGCGCAGACGCACTTTCTACAGGGTGAATCTTATATGGAAGGTACAAGCAAAGCACATAGGAGTTGCCACTTCTATTCCCAGGACTAGCTATTCAACCTCATTATGAAAGAAATGACTATTTAATGAAATCTAATGAGTATGCCAGACTTATATTAGCAGCAATTAAACACTACATATAAAATGTCCCAGAGATAATAAATTCATAATAGAATGAAGTTTAAAACAAAAGGGAAGAAAAAAGAGATAAGAATGGTAGCTCATGAGTATATTCCTTACATTTGAGAGGCTAGAGCAGAATTACTGAGTTGAAGGCCAGCATTGACTACAGTAAAATCTGTTTTACAAAAGGGGAAAATAGCACGTGCTCACACACATATACAACCCCTCAATAACAGAGGTTCTCAACCTGTGGGTTGTTTCCTCTTGGGTAGAGGGGTGTTAAATGATCCTTTCACTGGGATCTAAGACCACCCCCAAAACACATTTACATTACAATTTATAACAGTAGCAAAATTAGTTATGAAGTAGCAATGAAAAAATTTTACAGTGTGTGTGTGGGGGGGGTCACCACAACATAGCAAGTGCAAAAGTCAAGCAACCACTGCTCCAAAACAAAACAAATACTTTAAAGCATGGCAGCACATGTTTGTTAACCCCAGTACCTAGGAAGCTAAGACTTGCTTATCAAAAAACTCAGAAACAAAAGAAAATCAACCAAAAAAATTCTACCACAAAACAAACAAGTATATAGCCCATACTTATCTAGTGATGACATAAATCAATACTAACAGGTAACCTGGTTCCATTATACTGTTTATTTTTACATTATGCTCCAGATTTGCTACCACTCTTTCCAAGGCAACCACAGTAAAATTGTGCAATCTATAAATACAATTTCATAGGTTTCTCACTGATATGCAATATAATCAAATTAATTTGAGGACCATTATTCTAGGCTACTGACTTAGATCAGGAATCTCAAAGTCCTATTTATGTTTAGATGTTAGTCTTACTATATGAATTTTAAAATGAAAAGGAGGAGGAGATAGGGTTGGGCTACAGCCCATACCATCATACAGAGGTTCCACACTTTGCACTGACCCAGCAAACTCAGTGGTTTAATGACATGCAGGTATCAGAGGAGATTCCTAAGCATGGTAGTATACACCTTTAATCTCAGCACTCAGAGGCTGAGGCAGATGGAGGTCCTCCAGGGATACCTGTCTATAAGGAGAGAGGGAAGGCAGGAAGGCAGGAAGGCAGGAAGGAAGGCAGGAAGGCAGGAAGGAAAAAAGCATGGAAGGATGGCTACATAGAGCAAGGCATGTTGATACATGACTGATCTCAGTGTTTAGGAGATGCAGGTATTCAAGACCACCCTCAGCTACATATTCAGTTTGTGCTTAGTCTGGGCTACATCAGACACTGTACAAAAATGGTTTATGCTATAATAAAAAATATACTGGGACTCGAAAGTTGTCTCAGTGGTTAAGAGCATTTGTTGCTTCTACAGAGGAAGGATCTAGGTTCATTTCTAGCACCCATATGTCAGCTTACAACAATTTGCAAGTCTGGTTCTTAGGGATCTGAAATCCTCTTCTGCCCTTCTCAGTCACCAGGCATACATGTGGTACACAGACATACATGCAAACAAACTCTCACATAAAATAAAGATCCCACAGATGATAAAAAGCTAAATCCTAGCAAAAATGAAAACAGAATCTAATTGTGATTCCATGGCTCACATGTTTTTAAAGGTTTTATTCCCTATGAACGTTTGATGCATGCATGTGTACCATCTGAGTGCCTAGTACCTGAGGAGGCCAGAAAGTACAGATTTCTTAAAAGCCTATGGATTTCATATGGATGCTAGGAACTGAAGTTGGGTCCTCCACTAGAGCAGAGGGTGCTCTTAACTGTGAGTTACCCTGGAATTTCATCTGTAGACAAAGCTGGCTTCTACCTCACAGAGATCCATCTGTCTCTGCCTCCTGAGTGCTGGGATTAAGCACACCTGGCATGACTCACACTCTTAACCCATGCTGTCATATTCATCCAACCAGGACTCCAGTGCCTATGATAGATCAGCCCTGATCTAGGTCCTATTAATATACACTAGTATCTCAGACAGTTACATTTAGTTTTCCAGAGACTATCTTATCAAATGAAAAGTCAGAGCTTACCAAGTTCTAGTCATTGTAATTTTGTGCCATAATACCTGAGAAAATTGTGATCTATTCTGGTTTCTATACTACGATTCCTTTCCATGGGTTAACAAGCTCAAAGTCGGTTCTGTGTGCCTCACTTATCTTCACTTAACTTCCACTATTCCTTTCAGCTGGCTTTGAAATCAATTGTTGAGGATGATGAACTCCTGAATCTTTGTGCCTCAACCTAACTGCTAGGAGCACAGATGTACACCACCACATTAGCTCTCCTTTCAGCACCCCAAATTAGGTAGGTTTTCTGCATAGATTTGAAATAACTATTACTAAAGTATAGCTCACCATTTTTCAGTACTTGGATTAATGCAGAAAACTGATTATTTCTCTATTAGGTGCACTAAAGTTTTAGTAACTGTGCAACTTAAACAAATGTCCTTCATACAATTTCTTAACAAACCACATTAAATCCCCTCCTAACAAAACAACAAGACCCTGTAACTACTTGCCAAGTACAACCTTGAGGCCAAAGCAAGATGATCAGCTCAAAATTATACTTGGCTAGTTTGAGAGAACAGCCTGGGCTACCTGAGACCCTGTCTTAAAAAGAAAACAACAGCTGGGCGTGGGGGCACACACCTTTAATCCTAGCACTCAGGGAGGCAGAGGCAAGTGGATTGCTGTGAATTTCAGGCCAGCCTGGCATATAAAGTCCAGGATAGCCAAGGCACACAGAGAAACTCTATTTCAGAAAGAAAACAAACAAACAAGGGAAACAAAGGAAAACAAAACAAAAACAACAGGAAACCCAACTAAAAAACACTATAACCTAATTTTTTAAGTTATTAAAAATATTCTTCTATTTGCATGTGTTTGTGTCTGTGTGTGGGTATGCCACAGGTGTCTTGTTGCCTGTTATAAGCCACCTAAAGTGGAGATCAAGCTTAAATTGTTTGTACTCTTTTTATTCTAAATCCATACCCATATCAGGATGTTGGGATAGTTCAAGGTGTCATTCACATAAAAAACTTAAGAGAAAGTATCAGGCTAGCACAACTGCCTATTAGGTCTTTAAGAAAAACAGGGCACAACAGAATCTGGAACATACACCTGGAGACTATCTTAAAAATCAGTCTGTTAAATTCCTGGGTTTCCACAAATTATGGAAAGTAAACTACACTGTTGTGCTGACTTTGCACGGTAGTTTCAGATCACAAGTTTCCACTTATTATACTGCCATGCCCTTAGCAGCTATCTTGTCATCTTCTCATCCATTACAAGCTTCCATTTTTTCCTTATATTGCTCTTGAAAAATTACCTTCAGAAAAAAACAAAACAAAAACAACCAACAAACAAAACCCTCACCATTTCCTGTATTTCATTTTCTTTTGTTTATTTATTTATTTTGTTTATTTGTTTACTCGCTTTGTAGACCAGGCTGGCCTCGATTTCACAGAGATCCACTTGCCTCTGGGATTACAGGTGTGCTACATTAATAAATTCAACTTGATGTTGATTCTGAACTTTTTTTCTCATCTTTAAACAGTTTTAATCAAACTAATTCATGTGTACTTACACATGTCTCCCCACAAATCTCTTCCTAAACCTTGTTTCTTTTGTTCCTTCTATACTCATTCTTATCTATGTACTACTTTTATAAATTCTACATATAAACACCTTTAGAACCATAGGTTCCAAAGTATAATCACATATATGTGTAAAAATGCCTCTTAGTATGCTAACCTAAAAATTAAAACTAACAACACCCAGGGGTTCTGTTACATTACCAAATGTTTTCTTAACTGTACTTCTTTCATCTAAGCATTTTACAACTGTTCAATTAGAATATTAGAACACTGGCTTCACAGCCAGCATCCTCCTCGTTGGTCATATCTTGTTTCTAACTACGTACACACATATGACTCAATTTTCAGACAGCGAGGGGTACATGGGGTATATTCATCTATATATTGAAAAATGTTCACACAGCAATATTCAGAATACAAAGATTAGATCAAACTGTAGCAAATAAAATTTCTACTCTATCTCCATCTCTGTAATTCTTATCAGTGAAATAAAGTACGAAAGTGGAGAACTTGAGTTTTTCACAACCACCAGCACCTTACATTACAGTCTTGCTGTTACCCATGCAGTCTTCAAGTTGTGGGCTCAGGTCTTGCCTCAACCCCCCAAGAAACTGGGACTAGAAGCACATGTACCTCACGGACTCTTCCTTTAGTTTAGCTTTAGTTTGAGGTGGGCATCTTCATCTAGCCCGGCAGAACAAAGCAATAGCCTAAATGTATTCTTTAAAACCAGGAAGTAAAAGACAAAAGCCGTGCTAGAACAGTCATCTTAAAAGTGTTCATGGAGATAAATATGCAGGTGTCAGTTAGGAAACAAAATGAGAGCCAGGCAGTGGTGCACACCTTTCCTCTCAGCTCTATATTTGAAGCCAGCCTAGTCGAGAGAGTTTCAAGACACCCAAAGCCACATACCCCACACCCATCTTGGAAAACAAAAACAATAAACAAACCAGCCAACCATAGGGGGCTAAGAGCACTTGATGGTTTTGTTAAGGACACAAGTTCCCAGCACCCACATGGTAGGCAGTTCATCCATTTGTAACTCAAGGTCCAGGAGATCCAATGCCTCTTCTGGCCTCTGAAGGATCCTGAAAGCACAAGGTGCACAAACGCAAGTACACTCAGGCACACACTCAATATGCATAAAATAGATAAAAAGAAAGTGCTCCTCTACAATCCATCTGTGTGCTTCTTAAAATGGATGTGACAAACTATTTCCATTCAATTTCATCTACAACAGCTTTTAAAAACTGGCTGTTGACTTTTTTTTGAGACAGGGTTTCTCTGTGGAGTCTTGGCTGTTCTGGACTATGCCTCCCCAAGTGCTGGGATTACAGGCATGCACCACTGCACCCAGTTAGTTTGTTGACTTTTTGAAATCACCTTCCTGTGTTGCTTTCCTATGTATTTCTGCTGTTCTTTAATGTTCTCTTCACAGTATTTCATTTACTACTTATAATGCAAGGATCCTGATTCCAATCTAAATTCTAAGACCTTATATTTTAGAAAATCTAAAAACTAAAACAGAAAACAAAAACAATGCACTGCTTTTCATAACCCTAGTGTCTTCAAATAACCAACACTCCATACTAGCAGTCTTTGGCTTTTTTTTTGGCTTCTAAAAAACAATAGGTCCCCATTTCAACAAGCCCTGACCCAAACTTTGCATTTCGGCGAATAATGTTCTTTCTAGTTTGGACAACTGGATTAAGAGAGGCTGTTCTCCCTAGGCTTATCTTCACATTGAACCTGATACAAGATCCTTTTACCATTAGAACCCACTGTCTGCTAGTTCTCCACCTATACACGAATCTTTATCTTAACTGCCTAATCTTTCTCTCGGCAGAGCTTCTTATCTTAAATGAATTTAAAGAATTAAGTCATCTTGCCTTTGAAAAACAAAATCCAGTAAACTGCTAATATCCACATACAGAGCCAATATACTGTAACTTTCAGAACTTGGCTCTGAAAAGCTTCCCTGTCCAGTCTCTCTGGACACCTCACAAAACTGTACTGTTTTGCCTGAACTGGTCAGTATAGCCCTGTGCTCCCTTCCAGGCCTCCTAGAGTCTGAGAAAAGTTATTTCTGTACTCAGCAGATTATTTCCTCCTGATGAGTTGCTCCGTCCAGACAGCCCCCGAGAGAACTGTTCCTTAGCTATACTCTTATCACGAGTACCTTCTCTTTTAGTTTGCATTTAACAGTGATATTCTGTAATACTCTAAATTTATTCACCACCATACTCTGGCACTAGCAATGCATGACAACTCATCTATATACTACCGTGCAGCCTTTATATTCTTAACCAATGAAAACAGAAACCTACCTCGCAGTGATAATCAAATATTGCACTTTCAGTAGTATTTGCTGACTCTTCGTTTTCAGCACAAGTTCCAAAAGATGAAAGTTGCTAGTATTTAAAAAAAAGAAAAGAAAAAAAAAAAAGGAAAAAAAAGAAAAGAAAGAAAAAGAAAAAAGGAAAGAAAAAAAGAGAGCGAGAGGAAATGATCTGCCAAGCTAATAAAGACTACAACTGCTGCTGCACCGGGCAGTCTCGCAGCACAGCACTGAAGAAAACAAAGACTACTAGCAGCGTTGGGAAGTGCTCTTTCAAAGCTGTTGAGTAGGCACAAACTTCTTGTTTCAGATCAAGTGTTGTGTCTTCAACTTGTGTACTCTTCTTTGGTGTTGCTGGTTGTTGCGGTGTGTTCCTTGCCTGATCTGAACTTGAAGCAGCAGTTTCAGGTGGTAAAGTCTGTTCCGTTACACTTCATACTAGAGGCAGAAACAAAGGCAAGGTGCAACTATTAGAGAACCAGGGGCAGAGGCTGGGAGGCTCAGAATCACTGTCCAGTGACCACAGAACTTGGATGTGCTCAGGTGGGTACAGCCTACACTACATCCTCTGTGAAAAGCCCAAATTATCCCAAAGTCCTACTTAAGGTCAACATCACCTGCACACTATACAATATGGTATTCGGCTAGCACAAGCACCTTACAGACATCTAGCAGTGTGCCAGGTTTAATGGAAAACATAAAGTAACTCCCCACTGGAGAAAACTAAAATACAGAACACAAAATTCTGCTGCTAGGACACCACCTGGGGTTGCATGTCACACACTACCCTAGAAGGCACACTCCATTCACCACTGTACAAAAAGCAAAGCAACACAGCAAACACACAACTAAAAAGACAACGAAAACCCTGAAAAGAACATCAAAACTAAGAGAAAAAGAACAAGTATCCTTTGCGTAAGTATCACCCAAGACAAGCTTGAATAACCACAAAATTCTAAGTTCTCTGAAAATAGGAGCAGGGCGAAGTGGCACATGCCTTTAATCCCAGCACTCTGAGAGGCAGAGGCAGGCGGATCTATGTGAATTCGAGGCCAGCCTGGTCTACAAAGTGAATCCAGGACAGCCAAGGCTAAATAGAGAACCCTGTCTTGAGAAAAAAGACAAGGTCTCTCTGCGTAGCCCTGGCTGTCTTAGACCTGTGTAAACCAGGCTGGCCTCAAACTCAGAGACCCACCTGCCTCTGCCTCCTGAGTGCAAAACTTAAAAGGTATGGGCACCCATGGAATTTTTTCCCCAAGACAGTTCTCTCACGGAATTTTTAGGACTTGCTTCAAGCCAACTTCTCTGGCATGGAGTGACAAGTATGGTATATTTTGAATGAATGAATATATAAATATATTCATATATAAATATATAAATGAATACATCAGCCTGGATAGAAGAGAAGGTCAGAGAGGGAAGATCCACTGTGTGACACCTGCAACAGAACCAGATTATGAGAAGCAGCTCCTGTCCCTGACAGACCACCACGGCACAAGCACCGAGCGAGGCACATTTGTGTGGCCACATATACACAAAATAAAGCCCAATTAAAAAAAAAAAATGCCACAAATCATTGAGATGGTTCAGAATGGAAAGACTTTCCCCAGGACCCATGAAGTGGAAGTGAACCGACTTGGCAAACTCTTCTTTGACATCTGTCTTACACAATTGTGTACTTGTATACATATAAATTCAAGTAAAAAAAAAAAAGGGAAAACAACGTTATTATTTTAGGTAAGGCTTTTCCTATGTTGGTCTTGAATTCTTGGCCCCAGGAAATCCTCCCCCAACCTCACTTGCCATGGTGCCAGGGCTATAGGTGCACATTACATTTGGCAATTGTTTCATATGTAAAGAAAAAAAGGCAGACAAGCTGAGAGATTAATATTTTCATTTGAAAAACAACACAAGCCTGGAGAGGTGGTGCACTGCTGTAATCCTAGCACTTGGGAAGACAGAGGGAGGTGGATCTCTGTGAATTCAAGGCCAGCTTGGTCTACTAAGTGTGCCCAGGACAGCCAAGGTTCGAAGAGAAACCGTTTTAGGGTGGGGGGAAAAAGCATCACAAAGAAGAATGGTGACAGGCTGGTAAGATGGCTTGCTAAATAAAGGTATTTATTTGGTAAGATTAATCCCTGGGACCCATGTAAATGTAAACAGAGCAAAAAAAACCCAAAGTTGTCTTCTGATTTCCACACCTGCACGTTGGCACACTCATAATCAAATACAAACTAATTAGGAAAACAAGAACGACTACAAGGTGACCTAGATGTGGTGGGATATGCTCACAATTCCAGGACACCCTGGACCACATAGCAAGACCCTGTCTCAAAAAACAAAGGCTGGACACAATGAAGCATGCCTTTAATACTAATACTAGGGAAGCAGAGGAAGATAGATCTCTGAGTTCAAGGCCAGCATGGTCTCAGAACAAGTTCTAGGACAGCCAGGCTACACAGAAAAACCACCCCCAATAAAATAAAATAAAAATGAAATGCTAAAAAAATCTGGGTGTGGAGGTCCAAGCCTGTAATCCCAGCACTCAGGGAGGCAGAGGCAGGGGAATCCCTTAGAGTTCTAGGCCAACCAGGTCTAGAATTCTAGGACAGCCAAATCTACACAGAGAAACCCTGTCTCAAAAAAAAAAAAAAAAACAAAACAAAACCCAAAGCTTTAAATAATAATATCAATTGCCAGGTTGTCCGATCTGCGTTCAGAAGGTCTACAGATGAGGTTTCTGGACAAAACAACAACAACAAAAACAAAACCAAAACTGTCTTTAAAAAACCAAAATAAGTAAACAAACAAACAATAAAATTAAAATCTAAGTCATCATCTATTAAGGGAAACAAAAAATTGATGCAACCATCCCTGTGTGTATGTTTAGTAGTAACAACTGTGCTGAGCTGTTAATGACCTGGATACTAAGGACATTTAAAATTCTATATCTAGCATGTAACTGCTGCTAAATACAACTCAGAGGCTGAAGAAATTATTATCCAACAGAACCCAACTCTATGCTGTATCTCATTTTTGAGACATTCTGAAGCTCAAACAGCCTTTTCTTCTGAGTATTGGGGGCTAAACCAAGGACTTTGAGCACACCAGCCAAACTCTAAGCTACCTACATTTAGAATTTAAGTCTTTCTGCCCATCGTGACAATGTATACATTTAATCTGAGCACACAGGAGACAGAGGTAATAGGATCTCTGTGAGTTCAGGCCAGCCTGGTCTGCAAATCAGTTCCAGGCCAGCCAGTGCTACACAGATAAAGAGTCTCAAAAAACTAAAGGGTGGGAGGATTTTTTTCTAGAAATCACACTAAAGTCAAAGCAAACAAATTTAACTTATCTAATTTAATTATTCAAAATGTTAATGTACAAATGTAACTGACCTAATAAATCACGATTCTTAAATTTTTTGAAATTAGTGTTACTTTATAATCACAATGTATTTCAATTAAACTTATTTTGTTTTTTTGTTTTTTCCCCCAGGCAGCATTTCTCTGTATAGTCCCAGAACTCCCTCTGTAGACCTGGCTGGCCTCAAACTCAGATCCACCTGCCTCTGCCTGCTGGAATCAAAGGTATGCACAGCCACGCCCAGCTCTCAAGTCGCATTTAAAAATGTATATTTAATAGCAACATCTAGCTTAGTGGCATTGAAGAATAAGCCCATCAACTGAGAAGGAAAAGCATGTCTTATAATACATAAGTAAGCTTACTGGGCAAAGATTTCACCTAATAAAAGGAGGCAACATCCAGCAGACTTACTCACTGGCTGGTGGTTACCCAGTTGGAGAAACAGAAATGCAATATATTTTCTGTAGCTTCAAACCAATAGGTAGTTTACCTGTGCAATATTGGGAAATAGCAGATGAATTTAAACTTTATATTAATGCTGTATCTTAGCATAAAAAGACACTAAATATTTCTAAAGTTTTTTATTGTTTTGTTTTAAATTATGTACTACCACATTCAAGCAGAAGATTTTTAATGCAAAACAAAGGGAATTATAAATCCTGGGGAAAGGTACTTCAAAACAAAAAGTGCTGGGGCTGGAGAGATTGCTCATAGGTCAAGAGCATTGGCTTGCTATTCCAGAGGTCCTGAGTTCAATTACCAGCAACCACATGGTGGCTCACAACCATCTATAACAAGATCTGGTGCCCTCTTCTGGCATGCAGGAAGAGCACTGTATACATAATAAATAAATCTTAAAAAAAAAAAAAAAAAAAAAAAGAAGTGCCTTACAGGTGGTGGCACACACCTTTAAGACTCAGGAGATAGAATCTCTCTAACTTAAGGCCAGACTTGTCTACAGTGAGACCCTGTCTCAGAATAATGGGATTCAAGAAAACACAAGTCATACCAGGCAGTGGAAACACACTCTTTTAGTCCTGGCACTCAAGAGACAGGATGGGTGGAAATGAGTTCAAGGGCAGCTCTGGTCTACAAAGCTAGTTCCAAGGCTACACAGGAACCTCTATCTTGAAAAAACTTAGACGGAAAATAACTCTCAGCTCACCCCAGTACAGCAGTCTCACCGTGTACACCACTCCCATTAACTGAACTTTTATAGCTGCGACCACTGCATAAAATCCTGAATTTGTTAGGTCTCCCTATGTAGCCGAGAATGGTTTCCAACTCACGATCTTCCTGTCCAACCCTCCCAACTACTCAAACAGTGTTTGGGTAAAACATCTCAAAATGGTTCTCCCTTTGTTTTCAGAAAAGCTTCAAAAGGCACAATTCTGTGTCTTACAAAATAGCAACATTTCTACTTTATCTTGCAACACAGTCCTAATATTTTACTACTGAAAACTTCATCCAAGAGAAACTTACATGTTTCAACTACTTTGCTGAAAAAAAAAAAAAAAAAAAGATCAGCCCTCACAGGAATGTACTTACGCTTAATGAACTATAGGCTTCTAAAGGTCAAAACAAAACAATGACTGAGGGGTATACCTGAAGGTGTGTATGGGTGAAAGCAAAAGAAAAACAAACCAATTTTCACTTCCTGGAAACCTGCCACATTCTCAATCATTCTTTTAAAGGTTACACTTAAGTCAGAACTTATTTACAAAAAAAGAAAACCTATCTTCTGTGATTCAAATACTTTGCTTTTCAACTCAGCTGCTATAAATACTCATCATGATGGTGAACATCCAGAGCAGCTGCAAAATCCATCTACTTTTTTTTTAATCTCAGTTCTAAGACTAAAAAGAAACAAGACTATTATATCTAAGGTTTTTTTGTTTTGTGTTTTTTTTTTTGTTTTTTGAGACAGGGTTTCTCTGTGTAGCCTTGGCTGTCCTGGAACTTTCTCTGCATACCAGGCTGGAACTCAGAGATTCCCCTGCTTCTGCCTCCCAAGTGCTGGGACTAATCCCCTAAACTTTATGACTCATATATTCGTGGATGTTTATGTACATAATCCTCTTCTTATACACATTAATAATCATACTGCACGTCAAGTTAATACTGAGTACCTTCTAGTACCTCAAAATGAAATAGATCCAAGCATGGTGTTACAGCATGCTTTTAATCCCAGCACTTGGTAGGCAGAGACAACTGTTAGTGATCTCTGTGACTTTTAAGGCCAGCCTGGTCTACAGAGTTAGTTCTAAGGCCAGCCAAGGCTACACAATGAGAACGTATCTTTAAAAAAAAAAAGACCGAGCATTTTGCAGCTTTATTTAATGCCCTATATTTTGGAAACTACTCTTTAAAAACGTAGGTTGGAACAAGCAGTCCAAAGGTTGGACAGCCGGTTCAAAGCCAGCCTAGGTTACATAGTTCAAGGCCAACTTGAGCTGCATAACCAGTCTCAATAAAGAAAAACAAACTTGGCAGCTCTGTGAACTGCAAGTTCAAAGCAGCCTAACATAATTTAGTTGTCCAAACTCTAACACGTTGGTCTCTGTTTGTTCCTTTCAACTGCTTAAGCAGCACTATTTTTTGCTGTTGTTCATTTTAGTTGCGGAACACGGAAACTAAGTGGCCTAATAATGTTCAGATTGTTTTCTTCAGCGGGAAGTCTTGTTTTATAGGGAGGACTCTCCGCTCACCTGTGAGTCACGTTGGAGACCAGCCACATAGGTGTTTCTAAGGTTAACTCTTTAAAGCAATGGAACCGTAGCGCTACGATTTCGTATGGCTGAAACGTTCCATGGCAAAAATCCTACCATTTGATCTGGGACTGGGGCTCGACAACTACACACATGACAAAGCCAAGCCATTCATTACACAATGTAGGCCAGCGCTTGCACCACGGCATCACGGAACTCTCATAACGCATACCATTTACCCCAGACAGAAGGGTGGGAGACACGTGCCTAGAATGGGACCCAGCTCCCTTTTCAAATGTCAAGGGGCAGTTAGGTGCGGAGCCCCAACCGTAAGCGACTGTGAGTGAAGATGTCAATTCTGCCGCCCTAGGGTCAGACGCGGCTGGGAAGAAAGGAGGTATCCCTAGACAGTTTCCCTACAAGGACCAGGCTCTCAACCCACACACAAAGAAGGCGCCACTGCCGCACTGCGCTGTGGTAGTCGTAGTCGTATCCCCAGAGCAAGTGACGGCCGAGAAAGACAAGGTCCTGAAAAAAGAAGTAGGCCCTTCACCCCGGCCTCTTCCAGCTGCACACAAAGGACCGCGCCACCACCCCCTCACCCCTCCCGCCGGGACTTGTAGTTCCCTTTCCCCTAGCCAAGCCGCAGAGGGGGAAGAAGACAGACTACAGCTCCCGGCAGCCTCCGCGCCACAGCCCCGCACCCTCTGCCTCCATCTTGGCTGCGGTCGGAGCCTCCATTTTCGCTCCCTCCCCCCACTTCAGTCACCACCACCACTACCACCACCAGCACTACGCGCGCCTCCTGGCCTCAACTCCTCACTCAGGCTCCGCGGCCTGCCCTGAGGCCGAGAGACGGTTGGACCGGGGACGAATAAGGAAGCCTGGAGTAGGAACTCACACTGGGATCTCCCCTACTCGGAATTCTAGGAGTGCCCACCTTGACACTCAAAAGTCTCTCCCGTTCGTCTGGGTCTCCTCACCCGTCCTTAGCCTGGCTTCTTGCTACCCACAACTGGACACGGAGGTCGTACTCACCCCAACAGCTCAGCGCCCCCTCTCCAGCGCCGCCATAAGCAGCACGGCCCGGTACGTAGGAATAAATCTCGCTTCTCTCGCGAGAGTTGCAGGCTCCGAGCGCGTGCACGGGAAGGTGGGGGCGTGCTCTTAGTACGCCTGCGCGCAAGGCCTGAGTGACGCCAGCCAGTGACCTGCGTTTATCCAACAAGCAAGATGGTGACTGTTCTTTTATACTCTCACCCCTGAGCGCTGCCAGAAGCGATCTCGGCATTTACTGACTCCGCTGGGACGCTGGGGGCGGAGTGGTGTCACCGGCCTTCGCGAGCCCAGATGTTTTAGGCAGCGAGGCTTGAGTAAACCTTGAGCAGGAACAGTTCTGAGGGCAGAACCGGGAATGTAGTGAAAAAAGATTTCACTTTTCTCAGCAATAATCCAGGAGTCCTCAAACCGCAGTTTCTCTTTAGTCACGGGACAGTCTTTCTCCATTAGAATGGATTTCATTGGTTTAGAGAAAAAAAAATTTTAAATTTTATTTTATTAATTACACTTTATTCACTTTGTATCCCACCATAAACCCCTCCTTCTTCCCCTCCCCCTTCTTCACGCATGCCCCTCCCCAAGTCCACTGATATGGGAGGTCCTCCTCTCCTTCCTTCTGATCTTAGTCTATCAGATCACATCAGGATGGCTGCATTGTCATCTTCTGTGGCCTGGTAGGGCTGCTCCCCCCTCAGGGGGTGGTGATCAAAGAGCAGGCCAATCAGATTATGTCAGAGGCAGCCCCTGAGAAAAGTTTTTTAACAAAGTAATTTGTAAATCTTAACTTTTTTTTGAGACCTTTTGTCTTCCAGAAATTGCATTACTTGCAAGAGAGAGAGAGAGAGAGAGAGAGAGAAAAGCGAGGCTGTATAATCAGTAAAATCCAAAACTCCCCAACGGCTTTAACTGTCCTTTTCAGTTACTAGAAGATGTTTGTAGTGTGTCAGTCTGAATAAGTATTTAAAAGGCTGAAATGATTTACCCCACTGAAGTGTGACAGTTAAATCTGACCATTTGCAAACTTAATAAATTACCCTGTCAAAGAAAAAAGAATCCTCTATTAAAATAATTACTTTACACAGAATCAGTGGCTATCTTGTTTCGTTTGCTGTTCTTTTTCTTGTTTTTGTTTGACTGATTGATTGATTGATTTTTTTTGGTTTTTCGAGACAGAGTTTCTCTGTGTGTAGCCCTGGCTGTCTTGGACTAGCTTTGTGGAGCAGGCTGGCCTCTAATTCAGAGATCTGTCTGCCTCTGCCTCCCCCAGTGCTGGGATTATGGGCGTGTGCCACCATGCCTGGCAGTTTTTTATTTTTATTTTTGTTTTTTGGTTTGGTTTTTAGAGATAGGGTTTCTCAACATAGCCTAGGCTGTCCCTGTCGTGGAATTTGTTCTGTAGACCTGGCTGGCCTGAACTGACAGAGATCGCCTGCCTCTGCCTCCGGAGTACTATAGAACATGCTGGCCTAGAATTCATAGAGATCCCCCTGTTTCTACTATGCTGAGATTAAAGGTGTGAACTACCATGCCCAGAGATCTACCAGGCTTTGCCTCCCAAATCCTAAGGTTAAAGGGGTATACTAAGGTGCTCAGCTTCCCTTCATCAGTCCAAGAAAAAAACCTTTCAGACTACAGAGATTGGAGATCTGACACATGATCCAGACAGATATGAGGCCTTGGATTTCGGAATCTTCATCTGCACAATACATAGCCTTTTTCCTACTTTCAATCTTGAACGTCTCCATTCCTTTTTTCCTTTTCTTGACAGGGTTTCCAAGAGTAGCCCAGACTTGCAAGGAGTGTGTCATAAATCCTCCTGCTTCAGCTTATCAGGTGCTGATCACAGGCCTGCCTCCACCAAGTCTGTCCTAAAACATAGCCTTTGATTACTACTGTTTAATGCTCTTTTGTTCTTCATGGGATGTATTGTCAGCGTTCCCTCTCTGATGGCCCAACGCACTCTTCCTTTGTGTATTGTTAGATGGTATGTAATATTTACATGGGAGGGGCAATACTATGATAAAAATAGTATGTAAATATCAACTATCTTTTTATACATGGCTCCAATATCCTATGAATATAGTACACTTTGTTTTCCTATTTATCTACCATCAGTATATACTAAAATTATTAAACCTTCAATGAAAATATAAAACATTTAAGCTTCTTTATACTTTATTCAACTTTTTGAATGTGCAATTGTTGGGATGTACACAATAATAAAGAAAAATGCAGTCACTAGGCTCTGTGGCACATGCTTGTAATCCTAGCTAGTTGGGAGGCTGAGATAGGAGGATGGAAAAGTGTGAATCCAATGTGGACAACTTAGTGAAAACTTGCCTCAAAATAAAAAGCAAGCAAGGAAGAGAGAGAAAGAGAAGAGCAGGGCATGGTAGAACATTCCTTTATTCTGACACTCAGCCGACAGTGGCAGGTGAATCTCTGTGAGCTGGAGCAGAGCCTACATAATGAGTTTCAGAACAGCCAGGGGTATGTAGAGAGAACCTTTTCTCTTTCGCTTTTTTCTATTTTTAGGATTTGTTTGTTTGTTTATTATAAAGTGTTCTGGCTGCATGTGAGCTTGTATGCCAGAAGAGGGCACCAGATCTCACTATAGATGGTTGTGAGCCACCATGTGGTTGCTGGGAATTGAATGCAAGACCTCTGAAAGAGCAGCCAGTGCTCTTAACCTCTGAGCCATCTCTCCAGCCCCAAGAGAACTTTTCTAAAATAAAATAAAATAATAAATAATATAAAATAAAATAGACTGGCTGGGTGTGGTGGTGCATGCCTGTAATCCCACCATGCTGGGAGGCAAAGGCCTTTGGATCTCTGTGAGTTTGAGGCCAGCCTGGTCTACAAAGTGGGCCCAGAACAGCCAAGTCTATACAGAGAAAGAAAAATAAAAATAAACAAATAGAAAAAGAGACTGCTAACTACTCTGTTTGCTCCATTCAGCTTGCCCTAATGGAAACATATCTTTTCTTAATAAATTGACTCTGATTCTTTATAAAAATAGCAAAAATGAGAAGAAAAAGGGTTGGTGATGTAGCTTTGTGGTCCTAGGTTCACACAAAGATAAAGACAGAAAGGAAAGAGAAAAATGGATATAATCCTGTTCAAGAAATTTTCAGCTTAACTTCATTAATCACAAAACAAATACGACTGTTTAAGTGCCATAAAAGGAAGATGCACAGTATTAGAACAGATAACTTTCAGTTATGAGCAAATAATCTTGAATTATAAGAGGAAGCAGTATTCTATTTCTGTTAAAAAATTTGCTCTGTCTTTGTTGCTGTTGGCTCCATTCCATCCATGACACCTTAAGTTTTACTGTACTTTCCTAAACATGGATACTCTCATCACTTTCATAGCTCACTTTATTATAATTATTAGTTTATACAAGCTTGAATGACTACTCACTGGATAGCTCTCCCTCTCTCTCCCTTAAACTCACACACTAAAAAATAAAACCCAGTGTCATGCCTGAGAAATATAGCATGTAAACATCACAGAACAGTTGTTCTATTTTATTTGCCTGTTTCTTAAATACAGATACTTTCTCCTTTCCCTGGCCACACATCAAATGTAGAAATTCTCATCTAACTTTACGAAAGAGCCACCGTGGGCTCTTGTACCTGAATCGAAGTCATGGGAAACTGGATTAAAGGTAGAATTAGGTCTAGAAGCACACATTCCGAAATATCACAGCAAAGAGAAATGTAAAACATAACAGTGTCACTGTGTTCTATCAGTATGACTCATGTGATAAAAATAGGATAAATTTGTGACTTCTAGAGTTACAGGAGCCTTTAAGCCTCAAATGGTCATTTATTTTTATGTTCTCAGAAACTTACATAAACAAACTGATTATGGCCCTGTGCTTTTTATCTCTGCAGTTATCAATATGCACCTTAGCTCTGGAATCTGAAAATAGCTTTTTAAGAGCCAAATACATCCCAACCCATTTCCTTACATGTGTTCTTCCCCTCTCCTTTTTTTTTTTTTTTTTTCCTGAGCCAGAGTTTCTTTGTGTAGTTTTGGCTACCCTGGATTCATTTTGTATACCAGGCTGGCCTGGAACTCACAGAGATCCTCCTGCCTCTGCCTTCCAAGTGCTGGGATTAAAGGCACGAGCCATCACTGTCTTTTTATTTTTTTTATTTTTTAATGAGACACAGTTTCTCTGCAAAGCCTGGGCCTTTATGGAACTCATTTTGTAGACCAGGCTAGCATTGAATTCACTGAGATCTACTTACCCCTGCCTCCAGGTGTGTTGATTAAAAGTGTATATCATCACACCTGGCTTGAAAGGCATGTGCCACCACCTGCCTGGCTCACTTTCTTTCTTTTCTTTTTTTTTTTTTTAATAACCTAAAAAAAAATTATGTTGTTTTGCCTGCATGAATGCCTTTGAACCAAAGTGCATGTGTGCTGCCTAAAGAGGGCTAAAGAGGTCATATCTTCTGAAACTGAAGTTGCAGACCCAGGTAGGTAGAATCTGGGTCCAGGAACTGCTGAACGGTTTCTTCAGCCCCTATACACATTTTGTTGTTGTTGTTTGTCTTGAGACAGGTTCTCTCTATGTAGCTCCAGCTATTCTAGGACGGTCTGGCCTCAAACTCACAAAATTCACCTGCTTCTGCCTCCACGTGCTGTGATTAAAGGTGTTCACCATCACACCTGGTTCTTCTTGAGTAATGGTAGACAAGGAGTGGTGTTGTGTTTTGTTTTGTTTTTTGGTCAGTTTTCCATCAAACGAAAAAAGTTAGGCCAGTGGGGGCCCTTTTCTTCTTTCTCTTTCTCTCTCTCTCTTTCTTTTAATGTATGAATGCTCTATCTGTATATCTCACCTGCATATATCTGTATATATTCATATCTCACCTGCACACCAGAAGAGGGCATCAGATCACATTAGAGATGGTTATGAGCCACCATGAGGTTGCCAGAAATTGAACTCAGCACCTCTGGAAGAGAAGCCAGTGCTCTTTCTTTTCCTTTCTCCTTTCCTTTTCTTTTCATAAAGTTAATTTACTATTTTGTTGCTGTTGTTTGTTTTTTTGAGACAGGGTTTCTTTGTGTAGCCTTGGCTGTCCTGGACTAACTTTGTATAGCAGGCTGGCCTCGAACTCACAGTGGTCTACCTGCCTTTGCCTTCCCAGAGTGCTGGGATTACAGGTAAGCGCCCTGGAGCCTAGCTGTAAATTTACTCAATATTTTAAGGATGGCTTTGTTCTGACTGTATATCGTTCTGATGTGAGAAAGATAGAAAGTGAAGTTATTTTGTGAAACATGAACATACTCTAGAGCAGAATTTCCACAAAATTGAGACTGTGGGTGGTGGTGCACACCTGTGATCCTCCTAGGGAGGTTGAAATAGCAGGATCAGGAATTCAAGGACATCCTCAGCTTCACAATGAGCTCGAGATCAGGCTGAGACAGGAGACTGTGCTTGAAAATAAGCAAAAACAAAAACAAGCAGGGTGTGATGAAGAACTCCATTAACCTGGCATTTTGGAGGCAGTGGCATGTAGCTCTGGGAGTTCAAAATCAGCCTGGTTAACAGGCCAGCCAGGAATACACTGTGAGATGAAACAAAGCAAGACTAAAATTGATGTAAAAAACTTTAATTTCATCCTAAAACACTACGATCCAAACATTTTATTCCTTAACTTATCAACTACAGGTCATATGAATAATAACACTAATATGGAAATGTCAGCTTGTAACAATAACACTTGGGAAGCTACGCAGAAAGACCTGGCAGCCAAGGCCAGCTTAGGCCACAAAGCTACCCAAGGCTACGAAATGTGATTTTGTCTCAAAGAACAAAAAATTATAATATAAATAACAGTGTAAGACAAAGAATGGGAAACCTCCACATTGTACTTAAAGGAAGAATTATGTGAATGCACTGTGTGTGTGTGTGTGTGTGTATAGAATCCTCTGGAGATACAGGTCCAACCAATTGTAAGTCACTCAAAGCAGGTGCGGGTACTAACCTTGAGTCCTCTAGAACAGCAGGTAGTGTTCTAAACTGCAGAGCACTAATATGTGGTTTTGTTATTTTTGTTTGTTTAAGACAAGCTCCCTCTAAATAGCCCTGGGTGTTCTGGAACTCACTCTATAGACCAGGCTGGCCTTGAACTCACAGACATCCGTCTGCCTCTGCCTCTTGAGTGCTGGGATTAAAGGCATGTGCCACCCACCATACCCAACCCTAATATATTTTTAATTTAGCTCATTTCAGCTACTGACAAAAAGCAGCTATACTTAGACTAGAGTGCAAACTCTTACGCAGTGGTGTTCAGGCTCTAGGGCCTACCTAATTTGCTATGATTTGTTTGTTCTACCACCACTCTGGTCCTTCCAACACTACAAGTTGGAAAGCCTGCTTCAAAGCCCGTGAATCTGCTGTCATCTGATCTGGAAACTTTCCTACATCGTCACTTATTTGGCCTGTTCTCATCATTCAGGATTAGGGTCAATTGCCACTGGCTTTCCCGCTGCCACTCTCCACAACATTTACTGTCTTTAGTGAGTGTATTGCTATCCACACTTAACATAGTTATGATTTTGTTAATTGTCCATCTTCATGAACTGTATAAAGCCCAAAGCTCAGCTTTCTGTGTAGTTTTTTTCACTATATCCTTAAAAATCAGACAGTTGTGAGCTGGTGCTGGGAACTGAACCTGGGTCCTCTGCAAGAGCAAGAAATGCTCTTAACTGTTGAACCGACTCCAGATTTCTTTCTTTTTTTTGGTTTTTTGAGACACGGTTTCTCTGTATAGCCTTGACTGTCCTGTAATTGCTTTGTAGGCCAGGCTGGCCTCGAACTCACAGAGATCCTCCTGCCTTTCCCTCCCGAGTGCTGGGATTAACAGGTACCCTGTTTCTTATCTTTGAAGCAAATTCTTACTGTTTTGCACAGGATGACCTTGAATTTATGAGCTCCAAGACTACCCTAAGTGTCCCAAGTACCTGGGACTGCAGCCACATGGCAAACCAAACTACAATTTAAAAATTTATTTATTAAAACAGGTCATTTAAAGATGTTTAGACATAAAGCTGGATATCCCAGCTTTAACCCCAGCACTTGGGAGGCAGAGGCAGGCAGATCTCTGAGTGTGAGGTCAGTCTCATGTACAGACTGAGTTCCACGATAGTCAAGGCTACAAAGAGAAACTGTATATTTTTTTTCAAGTACTTCAGACTATAGCCATATGCTAAACCTAGCTACAATTAAAAAAAATTTTAAACAAGTCATTTAAACATGTTTAGACATAGATTTTTTAATTATGTATACAGGAAGCCAAAATTATGCAAAATAAATAAGCAAACATATTTTGAAAATTTCCTGATAAAGTAATTTTTTTGAATTTTTAATTTGTAAGTTTTTTTTAATGTACATTGGTGTTTTGTCTGCATGTGTAAAGTGGTTGGGTCCCCTGGAACAGGAGTTCTACAGTTGTGAGCTGCCATGTGGGTGCTGGGAATTGAACCCACATCCTTTGGAAGAGCAGACAGTGCTTTTAACCACTGAGCTATCTCCTCAGCTTGAATTTTTTATTTTTTTAAGCAAAATTTTGTAAAAGGAACTCTTTATTTCCCTGTTTCAATTGTTGTCTTAGAAGCTCACTGCCTCCTTCTGCTAACCTAAGCCTAGAATATTTTCAGCCTTTGAGAATTACAGCTTAATAAACTCACCCTTTCGTGCTCTTACTGAGCTCTGGTCTGGCTGGTTCAACTCAGCAGTTCTGGCTGAAACTCCTTTCACAGCTAATTTATTCAATCTGGCTTTTCTCTCAGCCTCTGAATTGCTCTGCTTGGTCTCAAATTAACTCAAGCAATCTGCTCTAATCTCCTGGCTGCTTCTCATTCTCTGGCTCATTCGATCTTTATCTGAGTTCTCTTTCTGCAACCCATCTCTCTATTACTGAGCCAGTAAAACAGCCTCCCAATTGTTGGGATAAAAGGTGTGTGCCTCCTAAATGCTGGGGTTAAAGGTGTGAACCACCATACCTGGATTTTTCTCTACTTGGAACTTGCTCTGTATCAGGATGGCCTTGAACTCAGAGATCTGCATGCTTCAGTCTCCTGAGTGTTGGGATTAAAGGCCTCCCAAATTCTGAGATGAAAGGTGTGGACTATTGTAACTCTAGAATTTAGAAGACAACTAATTTATAGAGATCATAATTTCTGCTGTGGTTACTCCCCTGCCCAAATTTATCATAGCTCCAAATTACTCCAATGCTCAGAGATGTAGAAAACAAGTTTGAACTGTAGTTACTCTTTGAATTTACTGAAAGCATTAAAAAAATTCCTTTTTTATATTTTGAGACAGGGTTTCTCTCTGTAGCATTGGCTGTCATGGAATAGCTTTGTAGACCAATTTGGCCTGAACTCAAAGAGATCTGCCTGCCTCTGCCTCTGAGTGCTGGGATCAAAGGTGTGTGTCACCACCAACCCGCTATTGTTTTTTTTAAAGATTTTATTTATTTATTTTATGAATGAGTGCTTTATCTTCATGTAGGCCTGCATGCCAAAAGAAGGCATCAGATTCTAGTATAGATGGTTGTGAGCCACCATATGGTGCTGGAAATTAAACTCGGAACCTCTAGAAGAGCAGACAATGCTGTCTGCTAAGCCATCTCTCCAGCCCTATTTTAAATCTCTTAACTGTGTTTTTACTACCAAACAGCAAAAACATCCTTTTTAACTTAAGAAATCTTTAGTCTTTATAAGTCAGTTTGAACTGAATGATCAAGCTCTCTGAAATACTGCCTCTCTTTATTCAGAAAATATCTCTTGTTTGAATCCAATCTTTATCAATTTTAATGGTGTCTACAGTTTTTCTTCTCCTGTGGAAACAAAGGCAAAACCTCTTCCCCAAAGTAACACATATCCTGGGTTCCATTCTGAAGTCAACACATCTTTAAAACATACAGCTTGAGTTAATTCAAGCAGTTTTTTTTTCTATTATCCAATGTCTCTCTGCAGCTCTTGTTCCCTTCTCATTAGTGCCTAAAAATTTAAACTTAATAAAGCACTGTGTAATCCATCTCCAGGGGCCTTTAATACCCCTTGCTGTTCATTAAGCATATCTTTTAAGGTGTGATTAGATCTTTCTATAACTGCTTGTCCTGTAGGATTGTGTGGTATACCTGTAATATGCTTTATGTTGTAATATAAAAAAAAAACTGTTTCATTTTATTAGATACACGCTGAAGCATTGTCAGTGTTAACTTATACAGGTACCCCTATATTAGCCATAACTTCTAATAAATGTTTAATTACAAAATCAGCCTTTTCAGAACTTAAAGCAGTTGCCCATTGAAATCCTGAAGATGAAGCTGGGCATGGTGGTGCATGCCTTTGATCCCAGCACTCTGGAGGCAGAGGCAGGTGGATCTCTGTGAGTTCCAGGCCAGCCTGATCTACAAAGCAAGTCCAGGACAGCCAAGGCCACACAGAAAAACCCTGTCTCAAAAAAAAAAAAAAAAAAAAAAAAAAAAAAAAAAAAAAGAAAGAAAGAAAGAAAGAGAAAGAGAAAAGAAAGAAAAAAGACAATTGTCCAGGACAGCCAGAGATACACAGAAAAACCCTGTCTTGAAAAACAAAAACAAACAAACAAACAGAAATCCTGAATATGTATCTATGGTGTGGTGCATGTACTTTAAAATTTCAAACTATGCAAGATGAAACACATCCATTTGCCAAATTTCATTTCTTTGGCTACTTTGTGGGTTACTTCCTGAAAGTAATGGAGTTTGATTATACAAAAATATGTAGGACATTGCATTATAATTTCCTTAGCTTGTTGCCAAGTGATAGTAAAATCTTTCTTCAAACCTTTGCTGTGAACATGGTTATTATGAAATCTGAGGCTTCTAGCACATTTCCTATGAACAGCTGATCAATTTCATCATTACCTTGTGCTAGAAGGCCTGGTAGACTCGTATAGCATCTGATGTGTGTTATATACACTGAATGATTTCTATTTCTAATTACTTGTTGTAGTTGAATAAATAGTAAAGTTAATTCTGAATCATCTGGAATAACTTCAACAGTTTTCATATGTTAAACAACTCTGCATCTAGTGAGTCAGTAACTATATGAAGGGATTCATGAAAATTACATAATGCCCTAAGAATGGCATACAACTCTGATTTTTTAACTGAATCGTAAAGGCTCTCAGCCATTTTATTTATTTTTCCTGACTTATAACCTGCCTTTCCAGATTTATTTGCATCAGTATAAAATGCAGATGGTCCAGAAATTGATGTCCCTTTTACCATGAGGGAGAATCCAATTAGTTCTTTTTATAAATGGAAGTCTCTTGATTTTGGAATATTTGTTGTTAATCTCTCCCAAAAAATTACTGCAAGCTCTTTGCCAGTGTTCATTTTCTGCCCATAATGAGGCAATTTCAGCATTAGTAAAGGGTACCACAATTTCTGCTGGGTCTATTTCTGCTAATTGATGAAGTCTCATTTTTCCTTTCAGAATCAGTTCAGAAATCTTTTTACATAAGTCTTTAATATTTTACACTGTTTATGTGCTAAAACTACCCATTCTAAGATACTATCTTCTTTCTGCATAATAATTTCCATGGGAAGGGCTGGAGAGATGGCTCAGTAATTAAGAGCACTGTCTGCTTGCTCTTCTAGAGGTCCTGAATTCAATTCTGGACAACCACATGGTGGCTCACAACCATCTATAATGGAATCTGATGCCCTCTTCTGGCATGCAGGTGTACATGCAGATAGAGTACTCATATGTAAAATAAATAAATAAATCTTAAAAAAAATAGGATTATGTGCTCTCTTTGGCAGCACATATACGAAAATTGGAATGATAGAGAAAAGATTAGCACAGCCCCTGTGCAAGGGTGACATGCAAATTCGTGAAATGTTCAACATTTTTCCATGTATGAAGAGGACCTAGACCCCCCTGCTCAGATATTGCTGATAGGCAGCTCAGTCTCCATGTGGGTACCCTAGTAAGGGGAGCAGGGGCTGTCTTTGACATTGATTCTATTGCCTGATCTTGCTCACTTCCCCCTGAGGGTGGGAGGACCTTGCCAGACCACAGAGGAAGAGGATGCAGGCAGTCCTAATGAGACTTGATTGATAGGCTGGGGTCAGATAGTAGGGCTCCCCTTTTCTGAGAAATAGGGGAGGAGAATAGGGGGAAGAGGGAGGATTTAAAGCTGCTTCATAACATAGTGCTAAGGTGTGATGATCAAATTCAAACTGTCTTTGTAAATCAGCATATTGACCTTCACCTCGTAACTGATGATGGGAAATATCAATACCTCTGGCCTGATTTCATTGTTCTACGGCCTTCAATTCCTCTTTCCACCATGATTGCCTTTGTAACTGAGGACCAGGTTCCAATATTGCTGTTGCCAGACCTTTCTAGTCTTGGGGGATGTTAGGGTCTGAGAATCTCTGAGGAAAGACCCCAGACTCAGATAGTATGCAATAGCAAAGAGTGTTTATTCTGCAAAAACTCCAGCATGCGGAGGTCACCAGATTCAAGAAATGGTGATCCACAAGCAAGCACATAGGCTCAATTTGAAGGCAATTAGGGAATTTCCCAGTGGAAAATTCCCAGTGGTGAGGTAACCTTTACATTGATTGGCTGGTGGTGAGCTAAGGGATATAGGAGAGTTCATGATTGGATGTGTGCTCAGGGACTTTCCAGGTCCGGTATTGAGCCATTGTCATCTGACTTGAACCGTATGTTGAGGTTTAAGGTGATTGGTTGCCTGATGTCAGGCCAGATGTTGAAGTTTAGACTGATTGATTGCTCTCAGTCAGGGGTTTTTACTGAGGCTTTCCAGGAACTGTCTGAGAAACAGAAACTCAAACCTAGTTAAGGCTGAGTTCAAATGAAGCTTGTCCTGGAGTCAGATTAGCTAGATTGGAGTCAAGCTGCGCCAGATCCTGTAATTAGGGCTTCTCAGAGGATAATTCTGTTCTGAGTTGCCCATGAATTTATAATCTGCTTCACATAGGGTAAAATGAATACCACAGGAGAAAATTGCTTCCTTAAATCTCTTCAAATTTAACATATCCATTTAAATTCATTATAACCTTGGGGGTGCCTATCATCTTCTGGTGGGTCTTGTATAGTAACTGGATAAACTAAGGTTGGTTTCCAACAACCTTGACTGACCTCTTTCAGTTTTATTTTGTAGTGGTGTGGTAGGCTCTTGTCTAAATTCCTCTGTGTCTCAGAATTTTCCCTATTCTCATAGGTCTTTCTAAAGCTTGCCTAAATTCCTCTGTCTGTGTCTAAGTATTTTTCTTATTATAGTTTATAAGTCTTTCTAATTTTCCTTCTAAGGTTTGTACCTTGTCAATCCATTTTTCATGTTTTTCTTTTTCCTGTATTTCCAAAGATTTTTTTCTTTGAGTGGATACAGAAAACCCTTATGACTATTAATAAAAAGTATAAAATACCAAAATGATAATAATCATAATTGATATTCAGTCAATTTCAGTTTATTTAGCTTTTTGTTTACTGCTCCTATTTTTAAGCCATCTGAAGTAGCACTAAACAGGGTCCTAGAGCCTGCTATTATGATACTTCCCATCCGTAACTTTTTTTAAATTTTTATTTTTTATATTAATTACAGTTTATTCACTTTGTATCCCAGCTGTAGCTCCCTCCCTCCTCTTCTCCCATTCCCAGGCTCCCTCCCTCATCTCCTCCTATGCCCCTCATCCTTAACTCTTTAATTGAGTACTTCCAGATGACTTTCCAAATCTGATAGCTTCTTAGTTTGTCCAAAGTGAAGTGATCTCTCTGTCAATGGGGTCTTGCCACTTATTGGAGTGCCAAAATATTGTTATAGATAATGAAAATCCCAACCATTCGATTTTGCCAATAAGACTCAGGAGCCAGATGCTGGGGTAAAAATGTCCTAGCTCAGAAAAGCAGAGAAAGCACCTAGCTAGCTGATCTTCCTGCTCAGCCCACATCATAGGAGGAAAAGGCCTACTAGCTTACCTGACAGCCCAGGAGGAAAAAGCCCAAATGCTAAAAGCCAAAGAGCTAAAGAGCTAAAAGCTAAAGGATAAAGAGCTGAAACACTCCTTTTTTTTCACCATGCCTTAAACACTCCTCTCTCAGTCTGCCTTACTGTTTAATCCCTGTCAGCTGGTTTCTTGCTCTACCTCTTGACCTAGGGTTAACTTTATTAAATCCTGTGTACAGAAAGCTCTTAGAATAAAGGTGTGTGCTAGTGCTGAACCACAATATAATCACCTGTTTACTACAAACAGAAAGTTCTTGGATTAAAGGTGTGTGTTAGGGTTGAACCACACCAAAGAAAAGACAGGTTTTTACAGTTCACAATTTACAGGTTCATAATGGGATCAAACATCCTACAACAAACATTTTTAAGGATTTGCTTTATATTATGTATGTAGGTATTTTGTGTACATTTGTATCTGCCCACCACATGTGAACAGAACCCATGAAGGCCAGACAAGCATGTTTGATTTCTGTTCCTTTCCTTCCTTTCTTATTTTTTTCCTCAGGCCAGGATTTCTCTGTGTAGCCAAGGACTCGCTCTGTAGACCAGGCTGGCTTCAAGCTCACAGAGATCCACCTGCCTCTCCCTCCCAGAATGCTGGGATTATAGGTGTGTGCCACTACGACAGACTGGGGTGCTTTTCTTAGGACTGGAATTACAGACAGCTGTGAGGCTCTATGGGAGTGCTGGGACTTGAATCTGGAGCCTCTGAAAGAACAATCAGCACTTTAACCTCTAGGCCCCTCACCAGCCCTTTTTATTATTTTTTAAATTATCATTTTAATGTGTGTGTGTGTAGGTTGGAGGACAACTTTTGGACAAGCGTCTTTACCCATTTAAGCACCTTGACAGCACCTTTTTCTTTTTAGTGATAAGTTTGATTACATTTTGAAAACTCACCAAGAAGCAGCATAAAATTTTCCCTTTCTGAGTTGGCACACAACTGTAATCCCAGCACTCGAGAGGCTGAGGCAAGAGGCTTGTACATTTAAGGCCAGCCTGAACTATGCTGAAGGATTAAGACCAACCTGGGCTATGACACCCTGTCCCAAGCAATGCCAGACAGATGACTCTGTGGCTTAGAGCACTGGCTGCTCTTCCAGAGGACCCAGATTTGATTCCCAGCCCCTCCATGGAGATCCACACTGCCTGTAACTCCGGTCCCAGGGGATCCAAGACCCTATTCTGACCACCCTGGGTACGGTTCATCTGTGATGAACAGACATATACCTAGACAAAACACCTACACATAAAATAAAAGGAAATTAAATTAAAATGAAAAAAAATTAAGCTAAGAAAAAAAATTATTATTATTTTGCCATACTGGCCTGGGGAAGCTAGAAGAAAGATACCCAAGCACCTTCATGAGTGCCGCTAAGATAGATGAATGTGTGCTGGAGAGATGGGAAAGATGCATACGTGGTAGAGAAATGAAAGAAAAAGTGAAGCTGAGGGCTTTGTATACTGTGGAGAAAGGTGGAACTGGAGACTCAATGGCAGTGAGGAACAGGCAGATCTGAGGAGGCCATGGTGAGGTCCTGGCCCAGGCTGCCAAGAGCTATGTCGAGTCTCTGGTCCTGCTGCAGCTGGGGTTTGTGTTGATGTCTTGGGCCCAAGTTACCACAAAAGGCCAAGCGATGTCTTGGTTGCCACCAGACACTATGTGGTTATCCGAGGGCTGTGCACGTGGAGTGTGTGCTGATCTGAATGGCCTGCGCTGCCACCTGAGGCCTCGGGAACATCTGGGCCCAGGCTGCCGCAGGGGTCATGTCAGGGTCCATGGTTCTGTGACAGCTGGGGGTCTTTGTTGATGTTCCAGGCTTATGTTACCACCAAAGGCCATGCAGATGTCCCGGTCTGACTCCTGCCTGAAGCAGCCTGCCCCTTGCCTGGGCAGCATGGTAGAGCTGGGGTCCTAATGGTGGCTGGGGTTCTGGTGAGCTGCCCCGGGGTGGTGTGGGTGAGGGAGATGCCCACCCTCCAAACCCCTCTCCACCAGAGGCAGGTCGATGAGCTGCCCCTGACCCAGGTCATGAGAGCAGGAGAGGAGAGCTGTCCCGCCCCTCACTGACTGCAGCACTAGGGAGAAGAGGCCCTGTACCTCCTCTGGGCAGCACAGTAGAGCCAGCCCCCAAGGACGCGAGAGCAGGAGGGCTGGCCCTGCGCCTTGCCAACTCTGGCGCCGAGTGAGCTAGCAGGGGCAGTGCCGGAGGGCTCGCCTCGCTGCAGGCCCAGGTGAGCTGGCGGGCTGATCATGTCAGCTCTCTCCCAGGCCCAGATCCAGGGCTTGGAGTTGGCCCACACCAACATCTACCCCGTCTATGATCTGCTGAAGTGTGTGAAAAGGCAGATCCATGACACAGGCCAACGACAGGATGAGGATGAGGGTGAGGATCCAGTATTGATGGTGTAGCAGAAGCCAGAGGCCTCAAACCAGATCAAAGATCAACGACTCATTGCAATGAATATTTTCAAGTAAAGATGCATGGACAAAAGGTTATAATGTGGGGCACACTGTGACATGCTATAGCTTTTTCTTGGTGGGGGAGGGTTTTGGGACAGGGTTTCTCTGTGTAGCCCTGGCTGGCCTGTACTCAATTTGTAGACCATGCTGGCCTTGAATTCACAGAGATCTGTCTGCTTCTGCCTCCCTGAGTGCTGGGAGTATAGACAAGTGCCACTGCACCCAGGTAAGTGTTTTTCATTCTATTTTATTTTATTTTATTATTTTATTTTATTTTATTTGGGGGGGGGTTTGCAAGGGCAGAGGGCAGATACAAAGGGACAGAGAGATGAGCAAGATTAGGGTGCATGATATGAAATTAACAAAGAATCAATACAAAGATTTTAAAAATTAACAGCTTAGGAGAGCAGCTACATATAAAACAGTATGATTTTGTAGAAATGTAAAAAAAAAAAAAAAAAAAAAAGCCAAACAAAGGAAAAATGAAGGGAATACTTGAATGTGCATTTTAAAAACCAAACAAAGCCAGGTGGTGGTGGTGCATGCCTTTAATCCCAGCACTTGGGAGGCAGAGGCAGGTAGATCCCTGAGATTGAGGCCATTCTGGTCTACAGAGTCAGTTCCCCAGGACAGCCAGGCCTAAACAGAGAAACTGTCTCAAAAAACAAAACAAAACAAAACAACAACAAATTGCTGGGCGTTGTGGTGCATGCCTGTAGTCCTAGCATTCAGGGAGGCAGAAGCAGGTGAATTTTTGTGAGTTTGAGGCCAGCTTGTTCTACAAAGTGAGTCAAGGACAGCAAGGTTACCCAGAAAAACCCTATCTCGAAACAAACAAACAAACAAAAACCACAAACAATATAGGCAAGTAAACACTGGAAACTATGCTAAGCCTCATCAGACATCAGGGATGTATTTGTTTTGGGGTAATTTTCGGCTTACAGAGGACTTAGTTATAGCAACAGGAAGATATAAGGAACATTTCAACCAGCTCCTCCTATGTTCCTTTATGTGATAAAAGAACATTTTTCAAAATTGGGCAATTAACCTTGACAGAATAATAGTATCAATCAACTGCAAAATCCACCTGGATTTTACCAACGTTTTCTTGAATTCCCCTTTTCTTTCTCAGAATCAAATTTAGGACTGTGCATTGCCCTTATCCACAGTCCTCAGTCTTTCCCATTTTTATCTCTGTCTTCGGTATAGTATGTGTGTGTATGTGAGTGTGTCTTTACTGGCATACTGCACATGCGTGTGGGTGTTCCTTGGAGGCCAGAGGTGTCAGATGCATTGGATCTGGAGTTACAATTGATTGTGAGCTGTCCAATGTGGGTGTTGGAATCAAGCTTGGGTCCATGTTTTCCCCGACAGCTGAGTGACCTCCCAGCCCTCTCTCTGTCTTTACTTCTTTGGAAGAATGTCAGTCATCTATTTTGTTACTGTCCCCCAATTTTGTTTTGTCTAATATTTCCTCTTGATGAGATGGAGATCATGTATGATGATTCCATATCACACAATGACCTCTGATCTGTATTAGGCCCCACATACGAAGGTGGTTCTGTGTTATAATGGAGCCAAACAATTCCTGTTGCCTAGGGATGTCACAGGTAGTGGATTTGTGGGGAGGTGCATTAGTCATGCCTTTTTGATGTCACTCATGTGGAGAAACCTGCAGTGCCAGTCCTGAAAGAGCACAGCACATACAATTATGTGGAGTGCATAACTGATAATGAAAACAAATGATTGTTACCAGCTCATGTAGTAATCTATACTTTTTGAACATTGGCATACTCTTATTTGTACAAAATTTATTGTAAACTAGTATGGCCTGTTGCATGGGCAGCAGCTTCACACTTCTTGTTTTTCCTGAGTCTCTCACCAGTATTGAGAAGCTACCATGAGTCGTTACTGAAGTTAGGGCCAATGCCCCAGCTCCTGGTAGTCGCTCCAGACTGGGCTCTCACACCAGTCCCAGAAAGCCACCTAGAGAGGAGCAGATCGTGGTCCAGTGCTCGGCACCCAGGACCTGACCTGGAATCCCCAGAACCTGCAGAGTAAAGCCAGGGGAGGGATCAACACAGCTGTAACCCGGCTTTTCTGTGGAGAGCTTCGAGGTGGAGATGGAGAAACCTCGGAGGCTCATGAGCCAGCTAGCCTGGTATACAGAGGAGGAAACAAGAGACTGCTGCTACCAAGGTGGAAGACGAGGAAGACCAAGGCTGTCCTCACCTCCACATGCGCACCGGTGGCATGCAAGTGCCTGCTGCCCTCACACACATGAATATACACACATACACTCAAAACCTTTCTCTTTATTTCCAGATTCTAATGCATCTTTTATTAATAAAAACTATACAGCCTTTCTTTTCTAGTATCTTTGCTATCAGTTTTTTTTTTTTTTCTCTTTGAAGAGAGAGGAGCACTGGGGACTGCAGGAAAGCAGCAGCTTCATTCACAGCACACGCAAAGAAAGGCTACTCAGAAAGTGTGTTGAAAGGAGTAGACTCTTCACCTGGGCCCCTAAGGTAGCTACGAGCAGGATAAAACCTGAGCACCACTGCCTTCATTTTTTTAAAGAAATTTTTTTTAAATGTATGAGCGTGTCTGTGTGTATGTATGTACATCACCTGAGGAGACTGAACAAGGCATTGGCTTTTCTGTAACTGGTGTTACAGTTGCTAGCCACCATGTGGGGACTGTGAACTGAATTTAGGTCCTCTGTAACAGCATCAGGCATCTTAACCACTGAGCCCTCTCTCCAGCCCTACCTCATGATGATGATGATTATTATTATTTATAGTGACAATTCTGGAATTTTGGTTTCTTTAAAAACACAGAAACATTTTAAGATTGTTTTCATCTTAATCCCAGGTGTGGGGATATGGGGCTGCTTTGGATTGTCCTCAGCAGCTGACTATGATTTATCATGTGCTCTAGCAGAGGCATGGTTTTGCCAGCTGCAGATAGTTTCTGTGATTGTGTGACTTTGGAATTCTGGGAACTTTTCAGAGGGTACATAAATGCTAGAGGCCCCACTAGGTGGGGTTAGTGGCTGTTGGTCTTTCAGAGGGGTTGGCTGCAGTTAGTGGGCGTACTCAGAGAAGAAACACAAAGAAATTTGAGCTCTCTCTCTCCTTTCTCCTACTCTCTCTCCTATCTAGTGATAGGGGGTGAAACTTGGGGTAGGGAGATAATGGGTGGCAGAAGTAGAACCCACAATGTAGCAAAGACCAGCTACAAATCATCATCACCATCATCAGTTTTTCAAGAAAGGGTTTCTCTGTGTAGCACTGACTGTCCTGGAACTCACCATGTAGACCAAGTTGGCCTTGTGAATTGATTCACAGAGATCTGCCTGCCTCTGCCTCCCAAGTTCTGGGATTAAAGGCTAGTACCAACACAGCTCAACTTCTTGTAAAGAGTACTTACCGTTTTAAAAGATTTATTTTATTTTTAGTCTGTTCTAGCAAAGAGACAGTACTATAAAGACTTTTCTATGTGTTTGTGTATGTGTGTGTGTAGGTGGGGAGAGGAATTTGAAATCAATGGGGTTCTAGGCTGCTAAACTGTCTTCTGTGCTTGCCTGACTCAGATCTGTCTTCAAAGCTCTTGCAACAATTTTAAGGCTCTACAGAGACGAGAACAAAAGTAAGAGTGGGGTTTCCATGGTAGTCTAGGCCAACTGGCCTTGGTCTACTCCAAAGTTGCTTTCTTGGAATCAGGTATGCAAAGCTATGTTGGTGCCAAGAAAGACTCTGTTGCTTAGAGGCGGTTTCAGTCCTTTGTTTTAAGGTGTTTGTTAATCAAGCCTCAAGTTTCTGGGACCCAAGGTAACTGTCAAAGAGACAACCATGAGGGTTCGGAAACCACATAGTATCAGAAATAAAATGCAATTAATAGTGTCTATGATAAAATGGAATTAATCTAGGTTAGTGACTGGGCCCCTCCTTTCAGTCTCCACTGCTCCCGGGAGTATACACCTATAATCCAAATATTTGTGAGGTTGAGGCAGGAAAGCTTGAATTCAAGGCCAGCCTGGGCTTCACAGGGAGATACGGTCTCCAAAAAGCACAATTGGCTAGGCATGGTGACACCTGCCTTTAATTCCAGCATCAGGAGGCAGAATTAGGCAGATCTGGTGAGATCAAGGACCTCCTGGTCCACATACAGAGTTTCGGCTTCAGCCCAGCCTACGCTACCTGGTAAGACTGTCTAAAAAGGGGGCGGGGGAATGAGGTCAATTGTACCTTGCTACTGCTAAGGTACAATTTCATTTCCTTAAAAAAATATTTTTATTTTATTTTATGTGCACTGGTGTTTTGCCTACATGTATGTCTATGTGAGGGTGTATGAGATTCCTTCAAACTGGAGTTAGACAGTTGTGAATTGCCATATGGGTTCTGGGAATTGAACCTGGGTGCTCTTAACCACTCAGTCCCCCATACAATTTCATTTCTGTGAAGGTGGGAGTACAGTGAGAGAGAGGTTCTGTTACATAGCTATTGACTTAAACCATCTAGGCTAAATACACTTCATGGTGTTTGTACAATAACTAACTCATCCAACTGTTTTTTAACACCATCTCCCCTTATTCAGTGGCTTATGACTACATCTGGAGGAAGACTACAGAGGTGATATCCTCATTACAACATATCTGGTCTAGAAGGTACTTAAATGTATTACTGTATTAATTAACTAAGGTGTTAATTAATGTGTTAATTAAATGTATACTTAAGTGTTTTGCCTAAATCTTTTGGTATGTCAGGTTTCTCCATCATAAAGTTACTATATTTTTCCTTTATAACTAAAGATTGGTGGTGGGAAATAGAATATTGTCTCCCACCCCACCCCCATGCTAAATCCATCCTTATCTAGAACCTTAGCGCTTAGCCAGGCACAGTGGTACAGCACTGAGGGAGGCAGAGGCAAGCAGATCTCTGTGAGTTTAAGGCCAGCCTGGTCTAGAAAGCAAGTCCAGACAGCCAAGGCTATACAGAGAAACTGTCTCAAAAAAAAAAAAAAAACAAAAAACCCAAAAAACAAACAACCAAACAAAAAACCCAAACCAAACAAAAATACAAAATTAAAAAACAACACAAAACCAAAAAAACTCAAAAAAACAGGACCTTAGACCTTGATTTGATTTGTGTTATTGTATGTGTAAACAAGATTCATATTGGATTAGGGTGGCCCTAAACCCAGTTCTACTGACTTCAGAAAATTTTATTTATGCTTAAAATAATATTTTAAATTTTTTGACAATACATACATGTGTCTTGATTGTACTCACGGCCAACTGCTCCCCCCAGTCCCCTGAAATCCCACCTTCCTGGCCTCCTACTCTCACGTTTTTTGTTGTTGTTTTTTTTTTTTTTTAAATAACCCACTAAGCCTAATTCCTGCTGTCTATATGTGTGAGTGTGGGGCCATCCACAGGAACATGGGCTACCTGACAGCCCGTGGAGAAAAATAACGTCACCTCTTTCCACAGTGTCTACTTCTCCAGCTAGGGATCTGTTGGTGAGACCCTCAGTCAACCATGCAGAAATGCTGGCTCATTTGATTCGCAGGCCTCGTGTGGGTAATCAAAGCTGCTGTGAGTTCAGACACAACAGCCTTATCACTTCCAGAAGGCACCACCTCGCAGCACTCCTTCCGGTCTTTGTCACTTGCAGCCTTCCGACCGGCTTTGCTGTAATGTCCCCGAGACTTGGAAGAGGTGGGATAGATGTCCTACCTCAGGCTGAGCACTCAAAGGTCATTTATTCTCACCACTCCAGTCAGTCGTGAGACTGTACTAAATGATGCTCACTGCAAAAAGCAGCTTCTTTCTCTTGCTGCGATACAACAGCATGACCAAGAGAGCAACTTGGAGAGTCCATCACCAAGTGAAGTCAGGGCAGGGATTAAGTGGAGACCACAGAGGAATACTGTTTATTGGCTTGCTTCCCAATGTAATTTCCAGTATCACCTACCTGCCTAGGGGTGACACTGCCTACACAATCATTAATCTAGAAAATGCCACACAGGCTTGCCTGCAAGCTAACTGGATAAAAGGCACTTTCCTCCTAAGGAACTCCAAGTTGACAAAACAACAACAACAACAAAATCTCACAAAGCTCCTCTGCTGAGACCGAGAGCAGCACTAACCTGTGTGGACAAACATCCAGACAACTAGTCAAACTGCTGGGAGTATGGATCTGCTGCCGACATAGTGGCCCAGTGCTCAGAAAATAAGCATACATCTCTACCACCTTTTCCAAGGCTCAAGGAACATCTCAGGAAGTGGAAATAATGTACGAGCTAGAAGAAGAGGGGAAGCGTTGAAGAATCTTGTCTCCAGGCACGCAAGGGTGACACGGGCACAACTTCCTGAGGACATAAAAGCAGTTAGTGATTGCCAAAGTGGGAGTGGGGAGAGGCCACTCTTCTTTCGTTGTAACCGGCAGTTAAGTTGTCCATGTCCTGTATCTACACACAACTCACTGGTTCATCAGCTATCCTTGAGCAGAATCCTTCCTTTGGAGTGGACGCCCCAAGAAAAGCCGCACAACAAAAGTTAGAAGTGCTGGCGCTGCAGCTGGGTTAGGAGAACTCTGAAGCTTCCGTTTCCTTTTCACCAGGCTTGGAGAGCGACAGGAGATAAACCACTACTCTGTTTAGAGACTAGTACTCCTTGGTACACCCGATAGCCCACAAGAGACGCCTAGAGAAATAACGACAAAGTATGAAGTAGCAAATGTGGTTAATGTGGGATAGTTGGGGAATTAAGTCAATAGTAGATAACTTGCAAAACGTACTTTATTATAGCTTATTTCTCTGTGTGTATATGTATGCACGTGTGTCTGTGTGTGCATGTTGCATGCTGGGCACATGTTTAGCACGAAGCTGCAATCTCACATATAGTGTTTTTTTAATGACATATAGTATTTCTTAAATGTTTTATATTCACACAATGAAACGTACAGCACTGAAAAAATGACAGCTATCCACAACAAAATGAATTTTATAGATACACCAAGTGAAAACAATTCCATTCTCTAGATCATTATATACAGTATGAAGCCATTTCTATAAAGTTCATAAAGGAACAAAACTGAAAAAGTAGGTCACCTAAGGGGTACACATACATTTTAAGTATTTTTGTCTGTGATTAAAGCTATTGAAAAAGAAGAGAAGGAGCGGGGAGAAGCAGGAACCCAAGAAAACAGGAGAAAAATCTTGGTTTAAAGATTGTATTTCGAGCCAGGCATGGTGGCACACACCTGTAATTCCAGCACTCAGGGAGGTAGAGGGAAGCAGTCTCTAAGTTCTAGACCAGCCTGGTCTACAAAGCAAGTCCAGGCCAGCCAGGGCTACACAGAGAAACCCTGTCTTGAAAATAATACCTATCCCTCCCAAATATACACACACACACACACACGTTTTTGAGACAGGATCTCACTGTGTAACCATAACTTGAGACACGATTATGTAGACCAGGCTGGCCTCTGAACTCTAGAGATCGCCTGCTGCTAGCTCCACTCGGAGTGCTGGGATTAAAGGTGTGGGCTACCTCACATGGCTGGCACTGGTACTGGCTGGTTTTGCTTCTGTGGTGCTGGGGACTGAACCAGGACTCTGTGTATCCTACGCAAGCATTTGTCCCAGCACTGGTGTGATTCAGTTCTTAAATTAGGGAGTGAATGCATGATAATGTATCTGCATGCCATCTTACCTTGTATAAATGTCCAGTATTACATAAAATTTAAGCTGCAAAAATAACAAAGCACTGATAAAATTTATATGTGCATAGTTGTTTAAAAATATATGTTCTTGGAAGCTAGAGAGATGGCTCAGTGGTTAAGAGGACTGTTTGCTCTTCTAGAGGTCATGCATTCAAGTCCCAGCAACCACATGGTGGCTCACAAACATCTATAACGTGATCTGATGTCCTCTTCTTGGATGCAGGTGTGCATGCAGATAGAGGACTCATATACAATAAATAAATAAATCTTAAAAATTTATGTTCCTAATGAGTTTTCTTAGTTATAGGTAATTCAGGGTAATTTTAATAAAAATGACTTTATTAAAAGTATTTCTCAAGCTATCTTGGGCAGCCAGGAAATGAGAATTAGAGGTTTGTGTCCAATGCTATTAGAGGATGTTTGCAGCACAGATCTGTCTCAACTGCAGACACTGAAGCTTACAAAACTGACCCATTTTTGCTGCTCTTCTATGGATCTGAATGTAGCAGCCAGTGTTGCTGGTACCCAGGTTCAGAGGTTTCTGTGTGGTTCCCTGCTTTGCCATATCACTAACTTTGAAATCCAAGGCAGCTGAATCTTCCCTAGCTGCAAGGGAGGCTGGGAAACGTGTATCTGGTATTTCCAGATTCTTTAGGAAAGCGGAAGGCTCTGACACATTAGGCAAGGGAATCCTTCCCAAGGTAGGGGTAGGATACTGGACAGTCAGTAAACAAATGACAGTGTCCACTACAGGCCACTTTCTTGGTGACTCAACGTAAGCATCCCTACAGCTAATAATTTAAACTTGCTAAAAAGTCTATTTAAGGTAAAGTGGTTTAATGGAAAAATCAGGTATTAATCAGGTATCAATGTTACTTCTCTTTGCTAAGAAAATACTGATTTGATTTGGCACAGCTGTGTACCTAGACTTCTTTGCAATTAGACACGTCTACTTAATAATAAGTGAGGCAAATATGGACAGAATTCCATTTAGAAATTCTGGAAACTTGATTTTCCCATGTATCTCCAGGGCAGGCAATTTCCTACAGCAGTAATCTCCAATGATGAGAGAATAGCATGACAGAGGAAAGCCAGCATGCTAAGAGAAAACACTCCTTTTCCCTCCATGGTGAGGACCGTTCATACGCATGGCAGTCTAGGAAACACACAACGGCGCATTCTCACTAGGTGACGCTACTAAATTGAATTCATGGTGTTTCTTTTGCCCTGTTAATTAGAACAGACTCCTCCAATCAAGATCCATGAGCTCCACAAAGTATTTGCGTAGCTGGTGTTAACTTGGTGCTCGAGAAATGTACCGAAGAGTGCCCGGTGTGAATGTTGCCGCCGTATAACTAAGAACAAACATTGGTCAGTATCCGATACAGAAAGGCCCTCAGTACCAGCTAGCAATCACTGGAGAACTATCTGGATTTCGCTTCTGCAGCTGTTTTGTAAGTCTCTTCCTAGCCACCTGTTCACTGCTGGAGTCTCAACTTTAAACAGTCCTTTCAGTTCCCTACACTCAGATTTTTCATACCGCATTATAACTATATGCACATTTTGTTTTGTTTTTTTGAGATAGGGTCTTATATCTGAGGCTGGTTTTGAACCTGCTATGTGGCCAAGGATGACTCTGAATTCCTGATTTTCCTGTCTTTGCCTCCAGGTTCTGGGATTACAGGCAGGTGCCACTACACCCAGTTTCTCTGATGCTGAGTAAAGTCTGGCGCTGTCAACGCTAGCAAGTGCCACACAGCTCTGCCATACCCCAAACCTCATGTGTACTCTTGCTTGGTTCCCTTTACTGTACTTTTCTTTTTAGAGTCTGTTTATTAATTCTTGTTCAACTTGTGTAACTCCTACTGAAGTGCTCTACATAGACCAAAACACGTAACTTATTTGTTGTTTGCGGGCAGGAGGTCAGAACGTAATTTGCAGGAGGTGATTTTCACCTACCTCTATGTGGGTTCTGGGGACTGAACTCAGACTACCCAGCTTCCAGGTAAGCACTTTCACCCACGGAGCCAGCGCCCTGGCCCTAACAGACACCGTCTTAAAATATACATTTCAGATTCCATCCATAAAATTCTATTTCAGTAGGTGAGTGAACCACATGTTAAGGGACATGAAAACATATATGGTACTTCTGCAATGAACAGCTTTCACGTGCTATTTGAAGGTTATACTGCTGAATATATTGTGTTAACTGCCAACTGCTTATGAAATCCATGTTGTGCTCTTTGACAAGGTTGCTATATACGTGAATATGTGCAAACGATCTATAACTTTCTTCTTCCTTTTTTTTTTTGAGAGAGGGTCTCCTTGTGTATTCCTGGAACTCACTCCGTAGACCAGGCTGGCCTCCAATTCACGGAGATCCACCTGCCTCAGCCTCCCTAGGGCTAGGATTAATGGAGAGCACCGCCACTGCCCAGCTGCACTTTAATTAGACTCATTACTCAGGGAAATCTTCTCAAAAAAGGTTTTTATTAGCAAAGATAATCTTATACTAAAATTGTATACATTAAATTCTTCCATCCACTCCAAGATATTAACATCTGTACACAGGGTGTGAAGAAGCATTCCTCCTCCGTTCAATACAGAAACTCTGTAATACCCTCACAGCAGTTCAGACCAGGCAGAATTTCCATGACACAGGGCACTGAACGCTCACTCAACCCCGGGACTAAAATGAAGAGATCCCTCTGGTAGCTAAGAGTAAAGAGCTGGGTAATGAGCACTAGGGGAACAGAAGGCAGACACAGGGGCGCTGTGCACACTGCTGAAACAGTCTGACAATGCTATCATTTTCAATGAGACCTGCTGTGACAGCTGACAAGTGGTGAAGGACACCTGCCCCTGAATGGGCCTGCACAGTACATGTTGGGCACTTAGAGGATACTGCAAGACCATCAGCTGGGGTAAACATTGGGAAATGAAATAAGATGCTTTAATTTATGGGAGAAGGTATTTCTCAAACTTGCTGAAGGAAATCTGACAAGTCCTAAGACAGCACATACCTGCTCATTAACGTCCACTACTCCAATCGACATCTATCAGTATTACTGGGCTCAGATGGCCTCAGAATATCTGGATAGACTTTGTTGCTTCAGCTGGAATTAGTTCTTTGGACCACACAAAAGAAGCTTTATGATACATAAAACGCTAGCAAACAGCTTTTTAAATACATCTTTCCTATGTGGTATAGTGCTTAGGATTGGCAAATATTGACAGGTTTAAGATTATTTCAGCCATTTTGGGAAAACAAATAGTGTAAATGGATTTATAAATTTGAAATACGAGTAAGCCAAGACAGGGGAAGGAGTTGACAAGGGAATAGAACGCTCCTGCACCCAAATCTCAGCATTAGTCTCAGTTCTTAAATGCCTGCAAGTCACAGGAAACGTGCTGACTTCCTGTGGGTAATAAAAGTGCTTCCATGTAAAACCTAGAGAGATGTAGAGACAGCAAACAACTGCTGCCAGTGATTAAACCATCTAAGCAGTGCTCTTCGTCACCATCACAGCTATGTGTTGATCACCTAGTGGGACACCGTGCCTACAAACTATGATGTGGGGAACTCTAGGTTACGCTCTTCACCGCAGGCCGCTACCGAAGCTGAAGATTCCCGAGTCAGAAAAAGTGAAAAAGCTGACTACTTGATCAAATAAATAAAAGCCGCTTTTGGCATTTAAATCAAGTGTATGTGTATAGTCATGTGCAGCTGTCCATGATGGACCCAGTTCCCTCAGCATTCTCTGAATGACCGTGTCATCCCTGCGGGGAGGAGAAACAACCCAAACCCAGCTTACCTGTTTTCAAGTGTATTTCTGGGCACTAGTAATATTCTCCCAAATTAAGAGTAAAGGCACCTGATCACCAAGTGCCAACTCCTAGCACCAGAGAGAATCAGAACCCCACGTACGAGTGACATAACCCGGAGAGTCTGCTTGTCTGCTTTTGGGAAATCATGTTACTTTCATAAGTGGAGAAAAAAATTTCCAGGCTTACACCAAACATGTATTTTTAAAAAGTTAAAGCTCTTAATTCTTAGAAGTAAAATTTATAATCCTATATAAAATAAAATCACTGGTGTATAATAAAATGTTCATAGTTTCAGAGATGTGAAAAACAAAAATGAACTGAAAACAACAGTTTATATAAATTAGGTCCCAGAGTGAAAACTAAACAGTCTCTGACAAAGGAAGGGCGAGACTTGTCTGTTCTCACGAATACACCCCAAACTGGTTTGTGGATGATGAGTAGAAAGCCGCAATTCTATACTGCCAGCCCATACCTTTAACCAACACCAAATCAAGCCTGTGGCAAGTCACTGGAGCAGACACTTGCTCAATGGAGAGGAAATCGCTTCTCTCCATGCCGGGTAATCTGCAGTGAGAGGCCAGAGTTCAGTTACTTGATGGGCTGAGGAGCAGAAGCTATGGAACTTTCCCGTCCAACCTGAAGAGACTCGCTGCTGATGGACAATAGTTCTCGAAGTTCCTTATTTTCAAGCTGGGGAAAAAGATATTTCTTGTATTTTAACTGTTAAACTGTGTCAGAACATATTATTTTGGTCCAGAAAGAAGTAAAAACCTTTTTTAACTTAACATTTTTATTGATTATTTGGAAATTTCACATGGTGCACCCCAATCCCATTCACTGCCCACTCCTCACACCCCTACCAAACAGAAGAAAAAAACCACCAACTCCAATTTGTGTTGCCCATATACTCACTGGAGCATTGGCACACTCCCAATGGCCAGCCCCTTAAAGAGAACTGAGTCCGTGGGATGCTGGTGCGCACACCTGTAATCCCAGCTCTCTGGGAAGCAGAGGCAGGCGGATCTCTGAGTTCCAGGCCAGCAAACTGAGTCCTTCCCCTATCCAACCCCCATCAGAAGCCATCAGCTGTGAAGAACTTCACTTTAGCATTCTCATGACAGGGTAAAAATATGTTTAAAGAATTAAATAATTAAAAATTTGGTTTTGGAGACAAAGTCTTACTGAGTGGACTTTGCTGGCCTAGAAACTGATGTGCAGACCAAGTTAGCCTTACACTAACAGATATCTGTCCATCTCCACCTCCAGAATACTGAGATTAGAGTCATGCACCACCACACCTGGACCATAAATGACCACCATTTTTTTTTCTCTTTAGATTTATTTTTAATTAGTTTACATGTGTGAATGTTTTGCTTCCATGTACGTCTGTGTACCACATGCATGCCTGGTACCCTGAAAGGTCAGAAGAGGATACTGGATGTCCTAGGTCTACAGTTACATAGTTGTGAGTCACTGCTTTGTGGGTGCTAGGAATCAAACCCAGGTCCTCTGTAAGAGACACAAGTGCTCCGAAACACTGAGCCATCTCTCTGATCTGAATTTAACTACTAATTCTGACACTTAACACTTATCATTTCCTTTGATTTCTATCAAGATAGGACAAGTTACACTCCAACCTTTATCCTCTCTGTAGAAAATTCTCTTCTGTTTTGAGATAGGGTCTCAGGTAGGGGATGGAGGCTGGCTTGGAACTCCTGACCCTTCTGCTTCTATCTGCTTGGATAACAGGTGTGTGCCACCATGTCCAGCTCTTTAGAGGACATCCTGATAAAGTACAGCATTTCTAGCTTCATCAACAGGTTGAACAGCATAATCAGCAAATGCTCTATCATATAAACCGCTTCTCTCAGTGCTCTTGATCCATTTTTACTTTATGTGTGTGTGTGTGTTCTGCTTGCACCTATGTAAGTGTACCATCTGAGTGCCTGGTGCCCTGGAAGGCCAGAAGTGGGCATCAGATCCCCTGGAACTGAAATAAATGACAGTGAGCCACCATGTGGCTGCTGGGAACTGGGTCCTCTGCAAGAGCACTAAGTGCTCTCAACTTCTGGGCTTTTCTTCAGTCTCAGTATTCTGAATCACTCCTCCAGCACTTACATAGTTTCGTACTATGTTCTTCCCTTACTAGATATGGATAGGGACCTTACCTTTTCCTGTCTGGAATTTCTCTAAGAGCCCATGATAGCACTTGAAAAGCAGTCAAACCTTCAAACCACTTGCTGAAGTGTATTCTCTTCATATTTTTACACTCATACACATAAAATAACATTAAAAATAAAGCCTCATGGGTTTGCTCATGTTGTTATTTTATTATTATTTACTTTTTTGTTTTTGAGACAGGGTTTCTCTGTGTAGCCGTGGCTGTCCTGGACTCACGCTGTAGACCAGGCTGGCCTCGAACTCAGAGAACCTTTGCCTCCCAAGTGCTGGGATTAAAGGTGTATGCCACCACTGCCCAGCATTTACTAGTTATTTTCTGTGTGTTTGCATGTATATGTATATATACATTCATACATACATGCATGGTACATGATTGCCTGATATCCTTTGAGGTCAGAAAAGGGCATCAGATCTCCTGGAACTAGAGTCTACGAAGGCTGTGAGTGGCCATGTAAGTGCTGGAAATTAAACTCAAGTTCCCCCAAGGACAGCAAGTGTTCTTGATTGCTGAGCCATCTTTCTAGTCCCTTTTAAGTTTTGTTTGTTTTTTAGACAGTGCTGTATACAACAGAGGCTAGTCTTGAACTTACTAAGTACCCCCTAACTCTAACTCTTAGGTTCTGTGATTGTAGGTGTATATAATCACACCTAGTTTATGAAGTGTTAGGGACCCAACCCAATGCCTCATGAATGCTAAGTAAGCACTCTATTTTTTTAACGACAGGGTTTCTTCATGTACCCTTGGCTTTTCTGAACTTGCTTTGTAGACCAGGCTGGTCTCAAACTCAGAGATCTGCCTGCCTCTGCCTCCTGAGTGCTGGGATTAAAGGCATATGGCACTAATGCCCAGTTTCCTGACCATCAATTTTTTTTATTAAATTTTAATTTTTATATTAATTAGTTTATTCACTTTGTATCCCAGCTGTAGCCCCCCCCCCCATTCCATCCCTTATCTTCTCCTATGCCCCTCTCCAAGTCCACTGATAAAGGAAGTTCTCCTCCCCTTCTATCTGACCCTACCTTATCAGGTCTCATCAGGAATGGCAGCATTGTCCTCCTCTGGCAAGACTGCTCCCCATTCAGAGGGAGGTGATCAAAGAGCCTGCCACTGAGTTTATGTCAGAGACAGTCCCTGTTCTCCTTACTAGGGTATCCCCTTGGAGACTGAGCTGCCAAGGACTACAGCTGAGCAGGGGTTCTAGGTTATATCCATGAACCCTTGGTTGGTCCTTGGTTGGAGTATCAGTCTCAGAAAAGACCCCTGTGCCCAGATTTTTTGGTTGTGTTGCTCTCCTTGTAGAGCTCCTGTCCTTTCTAGGACTGACCATCAAATTTAGCTTTTATCTACCTGACTTCCTATTAAGGCACATGAAGAAGTTCAGCTTATATATAACCTTTTCCTCTTTCTCTCTCTGCTGTTTAAATATACATACATACATATATATATGTGTGTGTATATGTGTGTGTGTGTGTATACACACACTAATATCAACTGAGTTCTGCCCCTGGTTGCACAATTGACATTTCCATTGATTGCTGCTAACATTTATTTATTTTCCTGAAAAGGGCATAAAGGAGAAATTGAAATTCTAAATCATTAGGATACAGAGAACACCAATACTATTAACTGAGGCGCACAAGAGGCTGAGGCAGGGCAATTTTGAGCTCTCAGCCCATCAGGCCACACTCTGAGGAGAAACCACCTCTCCTCTCTCCTTTTTTGAGACATTCTCATAAAAAGAAAAACATTAATACACTGTAGTGATAGGACAGTGGTGAAATACTCTGAGACCCTATAAAAACTGCTCGAAAACTGAGCTTAACAAAATCCATGAGAGACAGAAAAAAAAAAAAGCTGACCTTCAAACAGCACCGCCTTACCTCTAGTTGAGCTAGTTTTTCCTGAATCTTACAAAACTGGTTATCATCCACTTGAACTGCTTTCCTCATCACTTCTCCCATTTCACAGATTCTATCAATCTGACTCTCAATTTCCTGTGAAAATAAGATGGAAAAAAAGTTTCCAGTTATAAAGACCACGAAAAGCATGTGCATTATGAATTTTTAATCTAGTAAAAGCCTTGAGAAATAAAAATGAACTGGGAGTGGTTCATTTAGTACATGCTACAAAAATTACACTGCAATTACACTATATTTTGTGCCATAACAATATAAACCTGTATTTCAAATAATTTCCATTTTCAAAAAAGCATTTGATATCCAGGTGCCAGGTACCATACCATAGCACATACTTGTAATACTAGTCCTTGGAAGGCCGAGGAAGGAGGATTAGTAGTTAAGAGGTAAAAAACAACAACAAAACAACCCAAACCAACCAACCATTAAAAAAAAAAAAAAGTAACAAAACAGACAACTCAAATATTTAGGTATTTAAAACATTCAAATATTTAAAACATTCTAGATGGGTATGGTGGCGCATGCCAGAAATCCCAGTAGCTGGGGAGGTAGAGGCAGGCAGATCTCTGTGAGTTCCAGGCCAGCCTGGTCTACAAAGCAAGTCCAGGATAGCCAGGGCTACACAGAGAAACCCTGTACCAAAAAACAAACCAAACCAAAGATTCCAGTTCCCTATAACTTCTAAGTCAGTAAAATGTATCCAATGGAAGGGAAGATGAAATGTAGTGCATCTTTCATTGCAGTAAATGGTAGCTTCCAATTAATAACTATAGATTAAAATGTAAAACATGCAAATATATAACAACAAACAAACAAGATCCTCCCTACCCCCATAACACAGTGAGTAATTTAATGACGTCAGTGACTGCTTGCTGTGTGGAAGATATGGATAAAACTGAACTCATGCCCTTATAGCTACAAAACCTATGGTTTGGTAGACTCTACAATAATCAGCTAAGTATTCACTGACTGCCTTTAACACTAGCTGGTATTAGGCTTGGTAAGTAGTTTGCTATGTAGCCCAGGTTGGCCAACAACTCTAATCTTCCTGTCTCAGGTTAAAAAGAGATCTTATTGAGGGAGGGAGAGAGGTAACTTGAAAACACTGAAAAAGATGTGAGAAGCCCCTTATCCTCGTCTTTTATTCATATCTTCACAAAGCCACAGCCAAATACAGAGTGAACGTGAAATTGCACAGAAAGAGGAACATGCTTTTCTGCAAACAAAACAACACTTCACAATTTCAGTTCGGCTTATTTAGCATTGATTTATCGTGTTTCTTACTGCAGAGTGAGACTGGTGAGCTTTCAGAACTGGTTCAGCATCCACTGCTTTTTTAGCAACCATTAACTGTAACATCTGTTTCCGGTACTTGCTCATGATGAGTTCCAAAGCATCCTGGTGTTCCTCCAAGGAAACCCACAGCTCTAGCAAGAAAGCAAACATCTGGGCAATGACATCTATGACAGGTCTCAAGGCAAACCTCCTAACAGCTGGAGCATTCCTGATGCCTGATGGGCTGCTGTGAACCTAAAGTTGGAAGTCAGTATTCAGCCCCACAGAAGTGAACAGTGAAGGGCACTAGGGCTTGGCAGAAATAAGACAGGAAGTGTAACCACAACACATGGATTTGAAATCAGTTTCCTAACTTACTCGCTTAAGACTCAGAAGCAAAATGAGCCCATTAAAAGAAAAAGTCGCTACAGTTTGTTGATTTCTGGGCGAACCCCTGAGGGTACATGTGAGGCCAGAGAACCGTTTCAGCAGTCAGTTCTCTCCTTGTACCATGTGGGTCCTTGGAATGGAAGTCAGGTCCTCAGGCTTGGCTCTTCAGGCTGCCTTGCTGCTGTCATGACCTGCTGGGCTGTCTTGCAGGTACCTGTGAACCTGCTTCTTCACTGAATTTGTGTAAATACTTGGATTCTCTACTTCAAAAGGATGACAGGAGAATATGGTGGAATGACAGCCGAAAAAGGTCTCTGTGAGACAACATACTGTTATCATTAACAACCCTAACAATATATATTTTGGGGACAAAGTTCTAGCCTTCCATCTTCCACAGGAACATTAAAAAAAAAAATCGACCTTATTTTTAGTGTTCACGTTAATATTGGAATGTTACATTTTGAGACTACAGACTTTAGTGATAAAAAACTCCAAGTGGTATGTGATCCCCAACCCCAGCCATATAACAATTCAATTCTACCAAACACCTCTTTCAGAGACATCCATCAGGAGACTAAAAAAGAGTAATCTAACAGAATACCCTCTTAAGCATTGAGCTAGATATAGATGAGATGTGCACTCTTGTGATCTGTGCAGGCACTTGTGTAAGATCGTCCAAAGTATTAGCAAAAAAAAAAAAAAAAAAAAAAAAAAAAAAAAAAAAAATTCTCAGCGCTCACTGCACATACACACCACTCACACACAGAGGAGGGGCCTGACTGACCTCTGTTTTCCTGCTGCAAGTCTCTAATCTGGGTATTCTCTTGAGACAGCAGAATGTGAGGTTTATATTTAGACATGTCCTTCACGTCGGATGCATCCTCTTGATACTGGACAGAGAGACAGACTAAGTCGCTGCAAAAACAGAAGCAGGCGCAGCGGAGACAGCTGCACGGTCCCACCCACCGCCCCGCGCCGGAAGCTCTCCCGCCCGCCCTGCCCTCCGGACCACGGTAAATCAGGCCGCCACCCAGCCACCCGATGCCCGCAGCGCCCACTCCGGGGTGCAGCCCGGCCGACCTGCTCGGGCTGCACGGCGCCCGCCTCCCGCATCGCCGCCACCCGCCGGTGCAGCGCGGCCGACTGGTCCACCAGCGACTCGGCCGCCGCATCGTGTTCGCGCAGCCGCTCCAGCAGCGTCTTGGCGTCCGTCAGGATCTTCTCGATCGTGCAGCTCATAGCGGCCGAGGAGGCCCGCCCGGCCCGCTAGCCTAGGCGATTCGTTCCGCCCTGCCCCAGCCCTGGCCCGGCGGATCGCGTCACTTCCGGGCACGCTCCGAAGGCGCCCTGTCAGCCCCGTCGGCGCCTGCGCAGTGGTGGATTCCCGTGCCCTCAGGTTCGCCGCAGCGTTTCTAGGGTGGAGCAGCAGAGGTCGGGTGTGTGCCGCAACCTCACGTTGTTGCTTCTGTCCCGGTCTCAGTTCCACTTTTCTTATGGTTTTGGTTGATGGGGTTTGTTATTCAGTCATGGGGTTTCAACAGATTGATGAGACAAACACCCATCTCCCCCAACAAGTAGTAAAATGCACCGGAACCCCTTCCTCTTCTCTTCCTTCCTCTGTGTCCTTCCCAGTTCGTTCCTATCCCTTCTTCCCTCCCTTGTCTTCTAAAGGTGAACAGTGTCCGGGAATGACACGAGGTTGTCCTTTGACCTCCACATCCACCCCTGCACCAGTGAGCCCGGTGGCACACACCTTTAATTCCAGCACCCAGGGAGGCAGAGGCAGGTGGATCTTTGTGAGTTAAGGCCAGCCTGGTCTACAAAGTGAGTCCAGAACAGCCAAAGCTACACAGAAAAACCCTGTCTTGAAGAACCAACAAAACAAAACACCAAAACAACAACAACAAAAACAGTTGGATCTGTGTATACAAACAAATAGGCACAGTCACATGCATACACAAATGGGAACTCTTTAGAGCAGTATTGAAGAGCTTCTCGACTTTGGGAGGAAATCTGCCATTGTACAGTAAGGCTGATTGTGGTTAACGAGTAAGGTACTGGCAGGGTATTCTTGGGTAAAGTATTTTTTATCCAGAAGATTCTAGAACAATAGAATAACAGTGATGTTTGGTTTCTAAGAATCATTTCCCCCGTGCTGCAGTCTCTTCTATCTCTAGTTCAGCAGTAAAAATGTAGAAACGTGATTTTAGCTGTACTTAGTGATTTGGGGAAGTAAGTAAGTGCCTATTGTAAAATTTCTACACTTGTAAAGATGTATGAAGATGTTGCCTCAGGGGAAATGAAGTGATTTTCATATGGAAGGAAGGGAGCTTAGGAAAAACATAATACTAGCCTGGAATAAGTTTACAGCAAAGACCAGGATATATTTGTGTAAGTTTTGTAGGGAGCATTTCCCAGGATTCTTAGAAATACTTGAGGAGTGTACAGTTCTTTTGAAGTCACACAGGATGCGGGCTTAGATCATGCAAAGTGGATATTAAGGGGTAAAGATCCCCTCAGTTCTGTAGAAATTGGGGGACACTTGAAGGTTATACTAGGTGCTTGCATGAGTTCTATCCCCAGGATGCACCCATAAGTTGTCCTCTGTCCCCAAAGACCTATGAATAAATAAATGCTAAAAAATTAAGATGAAGCCAGGTGTGGTGGTGCATGTCTTTGATCCCAGTACTTGGGAGGCAGAGGCAGGTGGATCTCTGTGAGTTAGAGGCCAGCCTGGTCTACAAACTGAGTCCAGGACATCCAGGGCTGTTACACAAAGAAACCCTGTCTTGAAAAAAAAAAAAAAAAAAAAAAAAAAGATGAGTGACATTGCTGAGCAGATGGAGATTCTTGCACACAAGCTGAATGCTGGAGTTTGACTCCTGGACCCCATAAGTTGGTGGGATAGAACTCTGTGCAGGAGTTGTCCTCTGACCTCTGCACAGACATCTGAATTCTCTCCCTTCCTCCCTTCCCCTTCCTCTCTCTTCCTCTAAACAAATCAATAAATAAGCATTAAATATAGTGAGTAGTTTGTGTACACATGGAGCATACTGGCAGGGTTACGACTTTAGCTTTGCTAGTCCCATGTGGCTTGTCAGTGGCTGTGTAGTCGACTTCCTCTTCCGGACCGTTGCCAACATTTCTGCACGGCTTCGAGATTGTCAGTATTCTTAGTAAAGGTTAAGGAATGTCAAGTGGCTCCCACACAATATGAGCATTTTGGGTATCATTAGACATTTTTTTTTTCTTTTAAAAAGTAAAGGAGAGATTTTTCTGGTGGATTTGACTTAACGTGTCATCTTTCATGCGCGTGTGAACGGTTTATTTGAGGCACTAGAATAGCAGCAGGAAGCCAGTGTGGGCAGAGAGGGCATGCAGGGACTCAGCTGGATCTGGGGTGGGAGCCTTTGCAGCCTCCTGAATGGAGTACAACGTGGGCACAGCAATGCCAGGGGAAAGGGCTTTGTTGGGGACAGAGGCCTTCTGCCCTAGTGTCTTCTAGGTCCCCCTTGCCCATCCATCTCAGAACCCAAGTGGCTTCATGCACACATGGGTAAACTGAACATGCAGAAACGTGATTCAGGTGCGTGTTCATTTGGGTAGATATTCTTGTCAGTGTCCACAGGCGCACTCCGAGACTCCAGGAAGAGCTTTACCCCTCTCCTGGTTCTCCAAGGGCGGCCACAGGATTGGCTCTGGAAGCAAGGGTAGCCAGTCCCATTTCCGGGTGCTTTCGGTGCTTAGCCCTGATGCCGAGGAAGTATAAAGGGGTATTAGACACGCCCAAGAGGAGTTGAAGGCTCCTAGGGTCCCCTGGGACCTAAAAGGGGCTGGGCTTTTCTAGCTGAGCTGGGGGAATATGGGGAATCCTGGGGCCAGTCGGGGGCCCAGCTGCAGCAAGGTGAACAAGCTGAGCAGGATTCCAAGGCCCAGTGGTGGGACACTGGCCCGAGGCCAGCTGTGCTGAAGGAGTGTTGGCAGCAGTAGCTCTTCACGGATGCCACACCAAGGTTGACACTGGAGTTCTCCCAGGGGCATATTGGGGTGTGTGTGTGTGGGGCAGCCCTTATTCAGAGTGTAGCCAAGGTGGACATTCCCAAAGCCTGCAGCAGCAGAAACTATGACGCAGAAAATGTGCTCTCACATGCTGTTGGCCACAGAATTTCAATTGCTTTTCTGACCATTGCGGGAGAAGCGTATCAGGGAATCAGCTTGCTCCACACCAGAAGGACGGCCAGCAAGGCGTGCTGGAAGTGACAGGCATCTGCTGAAGGCTCACAAGCCAAAGAAGCCTGCTCCTGGGGAAGCAGCCCCAAAGATATACCAAAACCTCAGGTTCTGGAGCTCGTCACAGTCTGGATTAATGTGTCATCTTTATTAAAGAGTATAAAAGAGGGCTGTAGAGAAGCCTCAGGGGTAAGGGCTCTTGCCACTCACCTGACGCCCATATAACTGGAAAGAACTTGTCTGCTAGCTGTCCTCTAACCTTAGTATGCACTTTGTGGCCTATGTGTCCCCCAACATGTGTTTGCATACAAAATAAACCTTTTTTAAATTAATAAAATGGTATCGAAACTTACATTGAATAAATCCACACAAAACACCTAAGTACCTTTATTTCTTCTTTTTATATTTTATATGCATGGGTGTTTCGCCTGCATACATGTAGGTGCCCACCACCAGAGCCAGAGGAAGGTATCAGATCCACCTGGCACTGGAGTTGCTGACAGTGAGCTGCTATATGGTGCTAGGAACTGAATCTGAGTCCTCTGCAACAGCAGTGAGTGGTTTTAACTGTTGAGGCTTTTTTTTTTTTTTTTTTTTTTTTGCCTTGGATGTCCTGGAACTCACTCTGTAGACCAGGCTGGCCTTGAAGTCAGATCCAACTGCCTCTGCCTCCTGAGTACTGGGACTAAAGGTGTGTATCCCTACAGCCCAGATGTTGAGACAACTTTCCATCCCCCAAAGTTTCTTTTACCATTATCATCACCACCACCACCATCATCATCATCATCATCATCACAGCCATACTGGATATTCATTGACTACTTTCTGTGTTTTAGGCATATGTAAACAGCTACAAGTATTTCTTTAGTTTTCACAAGAGTTTTAGCAAATAAACACCAATAGAAGGCATTGATGGTACTTTAAAACTTTCTTAAAGGTTATTTAAATTCAATAATGGTAATTTTTTTTCATAACAAATAACAAGTAAATCTTTACTCTTTCTTTTTTTTATGTGTGTTGGGAATTGAATCTAGAACCTGAAATTTTACTGCACATGCTCTATCACTTAGCTACATTAACAGCCCAAGCCATAGAATTTAAAAGAGAGAAGCCAGATATAGTCACATATACTGGGAATTCTAGTATTTGGAAGGCTGAGGTAGGAGGACAATGAGTTCATGGCCAGCCTGGGTCACATATGATTTAGAAGCTGGTTTAGTCTGTATCAAGATCTTTGCTCAAAATAAACCACATCAAAAACAGCCAACCAACCAACCAACCAACAGCAAAACCACCCACTGATATTCCAAACCAAAACCACAGAAAACAAACAAAAACAGAAGTGATTCAAAGAGATTTACAGAGGCGATTCAAAGAGGTATGTTCATATCGAAGACCAGCTTCGATATCATCAGGGGAAGCTGAGGCAGGGCATAGCTCTGGGGCTGGCGGGTCACCCAGCAAACTTTCTCTGAGGGTAACTTTCCAGGCCTGAACTGATTCGTTCCCTGATAGGGGCCAGAGCTAGTAGCTTCCTGGCAGGGGCTTCCACCTAATTGTGGCAAGTATCTAAAAAGGAAAGGAAAGGAGAAACACACACACACACACACACACACACACACACACTTGATGATGAAGACAAACTCCAGCAGGTAGGTTTCAATAAACTTCTTTAAAGCTTCTCCTACTTTACACATACACATGCATACACATACATATACATATACACATACATATACATATATATATACATACATGTGGAGAGCTGCTTGTTTGTCAAGCTGCTTTGTTATTTATCAAAAAACATGTTTTCACCCTGGCCTTCATCTGAGGCAGAGAAAAGAGGAGTTTCGCCAAGTTCCTTAAAACTTTTTCCAAGTTCTTAAAACTTGTTTGTGTGACCCTGGACCATATCTGCTATAGGGAAGTAGTTTTAGAAAACAAGCTTGACGGTTCCAAGAACTTTTTTTTTCTTGTATTGATGTGACTTGTTTTTGCTTTGCCTATAAAAAAGGAATTGTGGGATAAACCCCACGCTGCAGTCTTACCGACAGCCCTCTCAAGCCCATCCCATGTGTACTGTGACTTGCTTTAATTATTTCAATCCTCACTCCCCATTCAGGAACTGTTCGACTCTGCCGGTGGGCTCTGGGACATACATACATACATACATTCATACACATTCACTCATTGGGTGGATGGAGCAAACTCCAAAGAACAAATTCCAACCCAGCCTTACACACATACATGCACACATACACACATCTTGGTGGGTGGAACAAACTACAAAGAGCGAGTTCCAACAACTTTGTTATTTCTCCCACAGCTTATATATTCTAGCACGATCTTTCAAGAAGTGTAAAAATCACAGTGTGGTTGTGTTCTGTTTTTTTTTTTTTTAAGTGAATGATTACGATGAGTGTACGTAAGAAAAACATGTTCCCCAATACCCTGACATGATCAAATGTTTTATGTATTATGGGTGAGAAATAATTATTCCCAAGAACCCATATGCATTTGTAACTAAGCACCTTGTTACAGGTTAACAAAGTATGAGCAAGTAAGGTAACTTCTCAGCCAGCTTTTCTTTGTTGGCAGTCTGCAGTTTTCGATTACAAAGAAAGAATCAATTATCTTAAAAAGTAATCTTATAAAAATCTCAAAAGAATCACAAATCTAAACTTTTATATAAAAGTCATTTCAACTTTAAATCTTTAAGGTGTTCATCTACTCATTAATAATTTTTATTAAATCATATCAGGAAGCTGAGGGAAGAAATGAGTATAAGAAATATATATTAGTCTCAATTATTTATTATTATTTTATTTTATTTTGAGACAGGCTTTCTCTGTGTAGCCTTGGCTGTCCTGGAACTCACTGGGTACACCAGGATGGCCTTGAACTGATTCACCTGCCTCTGCCTCCCAAGTGCTGGGATTAATGGCATGCACCACCACCACCTGGCATAGTCTTAATTATTTTAATACTAGTGGGGGTAAGAGAGAAACTGAGAAACAAACACAATTTTCTATAAAGAAGACTTTAACATTGTCTTTTTCTGGCTAAGTACACCACATGCATGCAGTGCTTGTGGGGACCAGAGGAGGGCACCAGCTGCCCCTAGAACCACAGTTACTGGCAGTTGCAAGCTGCTCTTGGGGGCTGGGAGTGAAACCGGATCCTCTACAAGAGCAGCAAAAGTACTCTGCACGCCAGCCTTTTAGCTTTTAAAAACTGACTTAAAGAATCAGTGGTGGTGCACACCTTTGATCCCAGCACTTAGGAGGCAGAGTTCAAGGCCAGCCTGGTCTACAGAGCAACTTCCAGTAGCCAGAGCTACACAGAGAAACCCTGTCTTGAAAAACAAAAATCAAACAAACAAACAAAAAAACACCCAACTAAAATTGTTTTATATCAGCAATTTTATATCAATTACTATATCAGCAACACCCTGGAAATTGAATTCAATTATTTAACAATTTCTGAATTGTCTGAAAGAAAAAAAAAAAAAGATATAAATTTAAGTTGTAGATAAAATGGTTGAGACCATCTTTTAGATTATTTGTATTACTGTTCTTGACTTTATTTTATTCTCTTCCTGTTGCTGATGGTATCTTTATAATCTTTTGTCTTCCATATGTTTTGGTTACTAAAATGTTTTCTCTGGGCTGGAGAGCTGGCTCAGCAGTTAAGAGCACTGACTGCTTTCCCAGAGGACCAGTGTTTGATTATTAACACCAAATGCACATGACAGCTCACAACCATATGTAACTCTAGGTCCAGGGTATCTGATACCCTTCTCTGGCCCCTGTGGGAACCGCATGTCTATGATATGCACACATTCATGAAGGCAAGAGACCCATATATATAAACTTAAATAAATCTCAAAAAAATAAAGAAGCTTTTGTTTTTCAATATACTTTGGATAGCTAAGTTACCTTTGCTATTCCATTGCTTTCAGAAAATGTAAGTTCATTTAGGTTTGAATCTCTCCAACCATCAGGGGTCTTAAATACCTTCATCAATTTTGGCTTTACATCTGTGGGCTTCCACCTTTGCTCACTCCTTCCTTTTTTTTTTTTTTTTTTTTTCCTGATTTTTCTCCCTGGTGAATAGTTGCATGGTCTAGGAGATAAGAGAATGAGAATTTAGATTTGCTTTAGATTTAGATTATAACCTTGCATTGATGCCACAATGTCATTTTTGGAAGAAGGGAAATAATAGACATTTAAATGATGAGAACGGAATGAGATAAATAATTGAATGGCTCTCATGTAATACATTATAAATCAGTTTCTATTACTATTAATTCTATAATCTTGAGATGCTGAAGATTGGCTGGTATTAAAGGTGTGTGCCACCAACATGCTTCAACCCTCCCTCCCCTCTTTCTCTCTCTCTCTTTTAGTTTTTCGAGACAGGGTCTTTTTGTATAGCCCCGGCTGTCCTGAACCTGCTCTGTAGACCAGGCTGGCCTCGAACTCACAGAGATCCGCCTGCCTCTGCCTCCCTGGGTGCTGGAATTGCATGTATACACCACTGTGCCCTACTCAGGACAGGGTCTGTTATAGACTAGGAAAGCCATTAATTCTATATGTAGCTGAGAATGACAGTCTTCAATTTTTCATCCTCCTGCCTCCACCTCCTGAGTGCTGGGGTTACAGATGTGTGACACCTCTCTTGGTTTACACAGTCCTGGGATTCAAACCAGGTATCTATGCATGCATGTAGGCAAGCACTCTACCAACTGAGCACCTCCTCCAACCCAGTTACCCCTAACTGAGCATGACACTCACACCATGTGTCTGAGGGTTTCAGTCAGTCTGAGCAGATTGAGAATGCCATGAGATACCCATTTATAGCTAAGAGAGCTGTCCCAAGTAGTTTGCACTTATTTTAGTAGGTCTTAGTTCGTAAGATCTCAGTGTGCCAAATACTAAATATAAATTAAGAATGATAGGAAGCCCTATGGCCTAGTGTGCTTTGTGAAGAGAGAATTCTTTCAAATGTGTCTTTTTATTTATTCTTTTCAAAATTACATTTAGTTTCTCTCTTAATCTCTTTCTCTTTCTGTGTGTGCACGTGTGTGTGAGCGTGTGTATGCACACACACACACACACACACACACACACACACACATATATATATGTGCCACAGTATGTATGTGGACGTTAGAGGGCAACTTAGAGAATTAACTTCTATGCGGGGTCCTGGGGATTGAACTCAGGTCTTCAGGTTGACACCAAGCATCACTACCTGCTGCGCCATGTTGTCAGACTCTCTTATGCTTTTGTTTGGTGCTTTGGAAGGGAAAGTATCATGCTGAAATCTGATCGGGAGGGGAGTCTATTTATTAGTAGAGTGGGAGGAAGAGCATACACTCATTCTCGGATCAGCTGTCGAGAGTTCTCTTTGTTAGCAGGGGCTTCTTACTTGCTTATTTCCCAGGCTGGCCTGGAATTTGCAGTTCTTTTGTCTTAGCTGGGACTACAGGCAGGTGCCACGTGCCTGGTTTTAAAGATCTCTCTGTCTCTGTCTCTCTCACTGTGTGCGTGTGCTTGTGTGTGTGCGCGTGCTTGTGTGTGTGCGCACGCACGCATATGTGCATTCAAGAGCCCAGCACATGCATGTATGTTTATGTGGAGGTCAGAGGTCAGTATCAGTGTCTTCCTGTATTGCTCTTTACCTTATGAAAAGGTTTTTTTTTTTTGATGACTCACTAACTAGTTTCTTAGAAACACTGGGGCATTTCCAGTGTCCAGGTTTGGTACCAGCTTGGAGATTATGTGCACCATTCCCTTAAAAATCATCCTTTCTTTTGTGAATCTTGGCTTTTTGAGTTCTTCAATATATTTTCATCTGTTTCTCTCTCCTTAAATTATCTTTTTCTCATTGAAATATGGATGAGGACTGTCCCCCACTCCACCCCAACGTAGGTCTGGCTGTCCTGGAACTTGCTATGTAGACCTCAGACTCACATTAATCCTCCTCCCTCTGCCTCCTGAAAGCTGGGATTAAATGTGTGTGCCACCACGCCCAAGAAATGTTTTTGTATATCTTAGAGTTTCAGGAAATTATACACACACACACACACACACACACACACACATATATATATATATATATACATATATATGTGTATATATATATATACATGCTAACCTGATGCATTCTTTTATTCCTGACTGTGATCCCTTTAAGGCCCAACTCAAAAATTTTTCATTGTTTGAACCTCAACTTAAGCATCTTTCATCAGAGAAAACTTCTGTAATCCCTCTTAATTGTCAACTTGACAAAATCTAGAAAAATATGGAAAGAGAGCCCCGGGTTGGCTCCCAGACAGGTCTATGAGGAATTACCGTTATTTGTATTAATTGAAGTGAGAAGAATCACCCGCTGTGGGTAGCGTCCTTCCTGAGCCAGGGACTCCTGAACTGTGTAGGAGTAGGGAGAGTAGGGCCGGGAAAGATGGCATGGAGGTTAACAGCAAAGGCTGTGGTGTTTGCAGAGGACCTGCGTTCAGTTTCTAGCAGATCTATGTGGTGGTTCAAAACCATCTGTAACTCCAGCTCCAGGATACCTAGTGCCCTCTTCTGGCCTTTGTGGGCACCAGGCACATAGGTGATATACTTAAATACAGACATGCACACAGACAAAATACATATACACAGTCCGTTGAGAAGAGAAGGGTGGAGAAAATAGTGAACTGAGCACCAGCGTGCGTATTTATTGTCTCTCTGCTCTCGGCTGGCTGCTTCCACGTTCCTGCTGCTTTGACTTCCTTGCTATGAGGGACTGTGGTCCACAACTGTGAGCTAATAAACCCTCTCTCCTTCACAGAAACAGGAAACACTACTAAGACACTGTTAGTTTTGGTTAGCTCCTGTGTTTTGTATCGTCAAAAATTGTGCTTTTAGAATGCTTATTTCATTTATAATTATATTCTTACTGGGATGGTTATGAGATTAATTTTCCATATAAGACAACAGTCTCCATAAAAGTGAAAACAGTTGATCCCTAGCACCTACAGAGTGTGTGAAAAGTAGTATATACTCAATTAATACTGTTAAAGAATGGATTGTAAGCTGGGTGGGGTGGCCTACTCCTGTAATCCCAACACTCAGGAGGCAGAGGCAGGTGGGTCTCTGAGTTTGAGGCCAGCCTGGTCTGTAGAGGAACTCTATCTTGAGCCCTTAAACCCCTCAAAAAAGGACAAGTATAGATTGTATTCTAATCTATAGTTTGAATTTGAAAGCTCCTTAACTTGATTCTGGAGGTGATTCTACTTTGGAGGCAGTTCCTGTGGCCCCATTATGTGCATAGAGGATGCTGCTTGGCATCTTGGGTTGGGAGAAGCAAAGCCACTTGCCATTGTTCATTGCTATTTGTTGCCTATGGTTGGTTTGAGTGGAGAATCTTTCACTTCAAAACTACAGATTGTCTATATAATGGTTAGGAAAACTGGAAGATCTAAGTTTTTGAGACCCAAAGAAGTATTCAAAATCACGTTGTGGATGTGGGCCAGTGAGGACCTTCCTGGCACCATTCTCCTGCTGGGACAGTGTTCAAGCACATCCATAGTACTCATTGTCACTGGACAGGGTTGGGGGTGGTGGTGATGTCTGAGCAGTTGAACTTAAGTCACAGGCCTGCATTTTAGCTGGAAGGGAGGATGGTTAAAGTTCCATAGTGAAACTAGAGCCATACCACATAAGAATAGTATGTGGGGAAATTTTATGAACGTAGTGGAGAGCTCAGATACTAAGTATCTAAAAAGGATCATTTCAGCTATAAATGTTTATTGTGGGAAATACAAATTATTTTTTCTTTTGCTCTGTCCCTATGAGTCTTTGTTTATACAGTGGTTATCACACTCCGCCCTGTGTAGCAGTATATGTATACATGTCTTATTTTTCATCCTGAAAAAAATTATGTTTTATTTATCTTTCCATTCCTTTAGTAACCAAGAAACTCGTTTGTTGTTTAGTGGAAGGGGTTTGGGATAGACATTAATATTGGTTGTTGAGAACTCGCTGCCTGGAAATCCTATGAGTAGCTGTATGTTCTACTGAATTATATCTTTCATAGGGGCTTTTTGTTTTATATATTGTGATCAGAAAATTCCTTAACTTGGTGTTCATATTCAATATAAAACAAGGAACTTCCTGGGTATCCACAGTTTTTTATTCTTGAATTCTGAAGATTAAATAATTGTCGTGGCTTTTCTAAGTCAGTTCCCCTCTGGCATTTTCGTTTCCACAGTTACAAGGGAATACATATATGTTAATTGATCCTAAAACAACTATTTTTGCTGCCTCATTCTTCCAATGCCTTCACTTTTTATCGTATGTTTTCCTATTAGGCAGAAGAAAGCTGATCATTTTTTAACTTGAATTTTTAGTGTTTAGCTTCAGCTTGATAAAAAATACTTAAATGTGCATACCAAGTGAAAAATGAGGTTGCTAAAGGTTAATGCTTTAATGCTTTTAATAACTATTAACAGCATGCCTGCGTCTTGTCAGAGTAATGCATACCATTGTGGCAGGAACCAGAAGAGCTCCTAAGAGAGGAACTGTTGATTTAGTTAAAAAGGGAACAGCGAAGGCAAACATTCTCTTCCATAGATCATTTTGAAATGCCCATTCAGACCTGGTACTAGTATAAATAAAAGTGCATGGTAGTAATAAGCCCTGCATTCAATACCCTCCCCGTGCATTCAGAGCCTAAGCTGACCCACCCCCACCCATGACCCAGAGCAAACTGTCAGTGTTCCCAAAGGAAAGAGCCCAGCTCTGCAGAGACACAAAAGGAAAGCCAGAACGCGGCCAGAACACGTGCGTGTGTTTCTGCACCACTATGCCAAGCACATAATTGACTAGGGAGTGCAATGAAATGGCAGCATTTAATGGGCTTTCTGCAAAATACACAAAATATCTGACAGTCTAAAAATAAAGGTGAGATTTCTAAGTAAAATGTCGGGGTCTCAAATTTTCATTTATGCTGTTCAGCTCTCTAATTAACACAAATGCAGTTTTTTTAAAAAAAACTTTTATTAATTACACTTTATTCACTTTGTATCCCCCCATAAACCCCGCCCTCCTCCCCTCCTAATCCCATCTTCCCTCCCCCTTCTTCACACATGCCCCTCCCCACACAAATGCGGTTTTTAAATTTATTTATTTATTCTGATTTTTCCAGACAGGGTTTCTCTGTGTATCCTTGACTGTCCTGGACTCACTTTGTAGAACAGGCTGGCGTTGAACTCACAGTGATCCATCTGCCCCTGCTGAGATTAAAAGGCATGTACCACCACATCCGGCTTTTGTTTTTCTTAATTTTTAATTAATTAAATTTATTTATTTATTAATTTCTAAGATTTTTACTTTTCATATCTATATTTTGCTTACGTGTATGTGTGTACCATGTGCCTGGTAGCTGTGGAGGTCAGAAGGGTGTGTTGGATCCCCTGGAACTGGAGTCACAGACGGCTTTAAGCACCAGGTGAATATTAGGGATTGAACCTCAGAATTCTCTGCAAGAGCAGCCAGTGTTCTTAACAGCTGAGCCATTGCTTCAGCCCTGGTAAGTGCTCATATACTTTTGACTGCTATTATGAAAAAAGTATCGGGCAGTATTTATTTTCCTAATTCTCTAGATTGAAAAATTATACTGAGATTACATTAAAAAATGTACTCTCGTTGACATTGAGATCACGAGATTTATTTTTTCCATAGTGATTTTTACACCTCCCCCCTTTTCTGGGGTGAAGGTTATAACGATGTCTCCAATACCGAGATCATGTATTGCTCATGCAGAGGACCTTGGTTAAGTTCTGAGGGCTAACACAGTAGCTCACAACCATTCATAACTACAGTTCCTGGGGATTTGATGCCTTCTTCTAACTTCTATAGTCAATAGGTATGTACATGGTGCACAACATGCAAAACACTCATACACAGCAAAAATCTCCACATCTGTGTGTGTGTGTGTGTGTGTGTGTGTGTGTGTGTGTGTGTGTGTGTAAGCCAGAGGTGGGTGTTAGGGTGTCTTGTAACACTCTCTACTCTTATTTTTGATTATTATTTTGTGTACATGATACATGTATTGTGGAGAGTGCCATCATGTGTGTGAGTTGATCAGAGAACAGCTTTGTGGAGTTTGTTCTGTCCTTCCATCTTTATCCAGGTTCAGGGAATGTAAACCAGGCTATGAGGCTTGAAGGACAAAGCATTTTACCCACCGAGCCTCCTGTCTGCTTCCACCCCCCCTTCATTATTTGGTGCAGTGTTTTGCAATGTCTTTTATTGGCCCCAGAGCTCATGGATTGACTAAACTGTCTTGCCCAAGAGCTCTGGGGACCTTCCTGTTTCCCTTATAGGTACCATCATGCTGGCTTAATTGAATACTGGGGATCTGAGTTTAGGTCAGAGTCCTAGCCTTCATGACAATTTTATTGATATGTTTGGACTGTATATGTAAAAGACCACTAGAACAATTTCCTGGAAATGTAATCTAGTTTTAATTAGAAGCCATAATTTTTTGAGTCATTTCAAAAGATAGTTGTTGGGGCTGGGGACAGAGCTTGATGATGGAATGCTTGCTTGATTAGCATGTTTGAGGCCCTGGATTAGATCTATAGTACTATGAGAGCCCCCTCCCCCATAAAACAGCAACATTCTGCTTAACATGAATCAAACAAAGTAAACCATTGCTAATCATTAATATTTAGGAAAAAATATGATGTGCTCACTAGTTTTTTTGTCGAGTTGACACAAGCTGGAGTCCTCTGGGAAGAGGGAACTTCAATTGAGAAAGTGTCTGCATCAGAGTGGACCGTAGGCCGGTAAACTGAGGCAGTTTTTTGACTGATGATTGATGCAGGAGGATGCAGACCACATCGAACAGCGACATCCCTGGACAGGTGGTCGTGGGTTATGAAAAAAACAGTTCACCTCCTGGTTCCTATGCTTTTTCAGTCCCTGCCTTGGCTTCCCTCTATGTGCACTGTGATATATCAGATAAATAAACGCTTCCCTCCCCCAAGTTGCTTTCGGTCAAGCAAATTTGGACTAAGTAGTTTTCAACAGGTAGAAATGTCCTTGACATTTTCTATAGATTGTTTTGAAAAGTCTGCATTCCATTAAAGTAGTAGAAACGACAGGAAGACAAAGAGGCTGGGGAGGTGGCTCAGCAGGCGGCAGCGGTTCTCAGGCAGCCTGAGTTTGCTTCCTGAACCTCAGAAGGAGAGGAGAGAATGGACTGCCCAGAGTTTATCAACTGAAATAGAGGCTCGTGCTGTGGCATGCACACACTCACACTCAAACAAGAATAATCAATAAAATGAAAATTTAAAGAAAAGGAAAAGATTTCCGAATGGCATGTCTATTTGGAACGTAAGGTCTATTTGTCTGGTTTCATAGAAGCACAGGTGAACCCCAGCAGTAGGCAACTTGTTTATGCCTCTATCAGGTGCTTTACCTAACTGGGATGCAATTGCCTCAATTCACGTCTGCCTAAACTGATTGATTATGTACATTTTATAAAAGGGAGCCCATCTTCATTTCCCTGGAACTTACTATAGTAATTTATGTATAAACAGTATTTAATAAATACTCGTTAAAACAAAACCATCTGCCTCCTGGGTGCTAGAGGAAACCCAGGTGGTCATGACAGTAGCCGTTCATTCGTTCTTGTTCATGCCATCTGTTCCTTTTTGCAACACTGAGTTCACGATGAAGCAGACCCTGTGGACTGGGGGGACTCAAGTCACGAAGAAGACAGAGTGATGGGATAATAATGAAAGAAAAAGCGTGGATCTCATCTCTAACCATATATTGGGGCTTCTCTCTTCCTGTTTTTTTTTTTAATGACATTTATTTGTGTGTGTGTGTGTTTGTGTGTGTGTATGTGTGTGTGTGCGCACACGCACATCATGGTCTGTGTTGTACTGGGAGGACAGAGGATCACTTGCAGGAGGTGGTTTTCTCTTCCACTGTGTAGATTCTGGGGATCAAACTTGGGTCATGAGGCTTGGCAGCAAGTGTGTTCTACCTGTCGATCCATCTCATGGCTTTTTCTTACTCTATAGTTACAGATTGGTCCCTTTGGCCAGCCAAGTGTGAGAATGAACTAAAAGAGCAGCTCAAAGGTCATGCTTAGCTGGTGATCAGTCCCTACGACCCTGAGTGGACAGAGCGTGCGTCTCCTTACTATCCCATGTGTTTTGAACTACATTGCAATATTTTCCCTTATCTTAAATGATTCATGTACGTAACCTTGTAAAATGTTAAACTTTGGGGGGAAGTAATCACAGAGGTGAAGCTTATCTTCTTGCCAATTACCTAAAACCTTGTGGCATTCTCATTAAACCCAAGCAAACAACATTTTTTAATTGGAAATTTAGTATTGTTTTCCAGTATATAAGCTATAATTTTACTCTGTCATCTCATGAGAAATGTGTCTTTCTGTTGTTTTTTTTTATTCTAGAAATACGTGTTATACTAAGAAATACATCTTTCACTTGAATTGGAAATTAGATAGAAAACAAGGACTCCATGGTGGCTTGATTAAGTGGGGAATCCCATTTTTGATATTCACATATGCAGATAAGGAGCTGGAAACTCAGCGTTTCATGTACTGGATTTAAAAAAAACCTTCTGTTAAATTACTGCTCTTGTATAAAAGAGTTCGCACAGACTGCCGGACAGCCATGCCATCAGAAGGAAACATTGTGGGTCTGCAGAAAACGACACAACATAACTGACATGCTGGTGTCCTTAGTAGGAGCGGTTTCTAACAGGCTGTTGTGTGTCCACGTCCTGTTCTTTGTTTAAATTCCGTGTGACAACTTTTTATTAATGGTTGGTGGTTTCTGTTTCATTAATGAGCTTGAGAATGGTTAATTACCAAAATGGAGTAAACAGTTCAGAGCCAGATTAAGACTGAAATGCCAATTACGTAGAAATGATCCAGCTGTGTTTAATACAGTTTCCTTTCGATATTAAAAACCTCAAGTATGTTTTAAAACACTTATCGTTAATTCTGATCCACACTGTTTTGTTTAGGATTGGAAGCTGCATCAAGTTTTGTTTTCAAATTCATTGAAACAGCTTCAAAACAGAATGGAATTCACTTGAACTGGACAAAAGGTGAACTGTTACTGTTAGAAGTGTCCTTTCTGGGTGCTTAATATGAATGGGCTATAAAGCCTGGCTCATAAAAAATTCAACTAAGATTTATAAAATATAAAATTAACTATTTTAAAGGTCTGTGTTTGTATTAAGCATAGGACTGTTCGCCTTGAGTCTGAGAGTTGTGCCCGTTTTTATGTCATGTGCATGTGTGCCTGGAGCCTTTGGAGGCCAGAAGAAGGCATGAGGTCCACTGGAACTGCAGTTACAGATGTTGTGAGCTACCACGTAGGTGCTGGGGATTGAACCTGGGTAGTCTAGAGGAGCAGCTGGCAGTCTTCACTGTTGTGTTATCTCTTCAGCCTAGACATTAATGACGTTTTAAAGAGAAGGATTCACCGGAGACCAGCACACTTATAGTATTGTGTAATTACCACCTCTCTCTAGTTCCAAAACACATTTATGATCCCGAAAGGAAAGCCCGTACCCACTGAGCTATTTCCCCCGTCCCCATCTCTTGGCAACCGTAAGGTGGCTTCTGACTCTGGATGTTTCATAGAAACAGAACCAGAAGACATGCCATATGACCTTTTGTGGCTGTGTTCTTTCACCCAGTGTAACGTTTGTGAGGTTTTGTTTCTTTTTTTTTTTTTTTTTAAATTATTTATTTATTATGTGTACAATATCTGCATGTATGCTTTCACATCAGAAGAGGGCGCCAGATCTCATTATAGATGGTTGTGAGCCACCATGTGTTTGCTGGGAATTGAACTCAGGACCTCTGGAAGAGCAGACAGTGCTCTCAACCTCTGAGCCATCTCTCCAGCCCCCGAGGTTTTGTTTCTTATTGTATCATATAAAAATACCTCATTTATCTCTGTGGCTGAGTAATATTCCATCAACTATACTACAACTTGCTTACTCATTCATCTGTTGATGCACGTTTGTGTGATTTTCATCTTTTGAATAGTGTTGTTAAGAACATGCAGTATCCGTTTTAAGTTTTTCTGGTTAAATTTATAGGAGTGGAACTGCTTGGCCACATAGAGATTGTATGTTTTGTTGTTTGAGGTGCCATCATTTTATATTCCTATCAGCAATATGGAGCCTTCCAATTTCTCTACATGCTCCTCCACACTTCCTTTTTTCTTCTCTGTTATGCACATTCTGCTGGGTCTAGAGTAATGCTCTTTCTGGTGGGAGCCTGGGCCTTGTTGGGTACTCTCCCGGGCCTTGTTGAGCACCAAACTGGAGGTGCATGCTCCTCCACCGGAAGGTCAAGGGTTACATTGGTTGCCCCGCTGAAAAGGATGAAGGTCGGGTCAAAGGTTCTGCCTCTCCCAAGAATGCTAGTCTCCAGGCTGTGAAGGGTGGAACACAGAACTGAGGTCTGTGCTAGAGTATCTCCCATTCAGCCGGAGGTGCAAGAGAAAAGATTATTAGAAATAAGTGTCACTGCTCTTTTCACTGGGCTGCAGGCACAGGCTAGGCGGCAGGAGGAAGCTCAGGGCTCCAAACCCCAAGTTAGGCTCAACTCCAGTGAGTCAGTGGCTGTTTTGGGAACAGCTGGTTATGGAGGCTTGTAGCTCCGAAACCCAGAGGCTGTGGCGGGAGCCCAGTTTGGGTCCGGTGGACAGAGTGGCTGCTTTGAGAACAGCTGGCCACTTGCCTTCAAAGGTGGGCGTGGCGGCGGGTGGAGCAGTACAAGAAAGATGGGAGCAGGAATCCTTGGAAGCTCAAGGTGGCCAGCATCGAGTGACTGCCTGACCTGAAGTTAAGCCTGGGGGTACAGTGGTGAATTCTTCGGGGGCTGAGGGAGAGGGGAAAGCCGTTCTTTTCCCAGAATAAATGACAAGTCTCAGATGGTCATGGTGGAGGAATGGAGTGAGAGAGTTTCTTTAGTGAATCAAGGGGGACTGGGAAGGGTTTTGGAGGTGAAAGTGTTTGATTCACTGGGGCTAGGAGTGCCAGGGATACTTCATTTACATGTAGCTGCACAGTCCTATCATAGGACGGTAATGAAGTACTTCATTATCCTATGGGCAGCAGGTGGGGGTAGGGGTTGGGGAAAGAACAGTTTGAGGTATAAAAAAAATTGGTTATTGGCTGAAAGCTAAGGTACCAAGTCATCTTATTAGGGGAGGGTATTTCCAGACATCCCCAGGTTCACACTGAATGAGTTATTTATCGAGAAAGGGTTGGGCCTGTAATCTCCCTGAGGGTCTGGGGTTTCCCCAGATCAGGCAGAGAGGAGAGAACCCAGCTGAGGAAGGGAGCCTGTCATTTACCATCGAGCTCAGGGGCTTTCCGTAATGCCAGACTTCAGCCTTAACAGCAGGGCCCAACACTTCATTATAATTTTTATCTACATTTCTCTAGTTGCTGATAGTATTGAGCATCTTTTTTAACGTGTACATTTTTTTCCATTTGTGTATTTTTAGAGAGATACCTATTGAAGTTCTCTAATCATTTCATGTAAATTAGAATGTCTTGGGACTGGAGAGATGGCTTAGCCCTCTTCAAGGGCTTGCTGCTCTTGAAGAGGAACCAGGTTTGACTCAAAGCACCTGAAACTCCAGCTCTAAAGGATTTGATGCCCTCTTCTAGCTTTTTCTGGCATTGCATGCTTGTGGCTCTCATACACATGGATAAAAAAATATTTTAAGTAATAACTAGATTGTTTTTGTTGTTGAGTTGTAAGAGTTATTTAAAATTCTGGATATTATTATTTGCAAATATTTTCTCTCAGCTTGTGATGGCTATTCTCAGTGGTCATCTTGACTATATCTGGAGTAAAATACAATCCAGAAATGGAGGGTGCACCCATTATCTGGACCTTGAGGCAGGAAGACATTGGCTGTAAAGTTATTGCATATGCATAATTCAAATGCTGATTTCTGTACTCATTCCCCCCATATCTGGTTGCAATCCTTGTTCTGAGAATCTCCTGTCTCAGTGTTGTGTAAACACTGCTCCTCAATTGTCTCCTGATATGCCCATAAGGCAGCTTACAGCCTATCAATGAGTAGGGGAGATAATAGGGCTGGACTCCCTGCCAGCCAGGAGAGGAGGAGTTAGAAGAGAAAGTAGGGGATTCACCCACAGATATGTCCAGGAGAGATCAGGAGAAGCAGCTGGATCAGCAAGCTACAAACTGCAAGTATCTCTGGTATGTAGGCTGGGAGGAAACCAAATTATCATAGAAGGTGAAGAATGGATTAATGACTGCTTAGTTCTTGTGTTGTGAAGCTTGTTAAAATAATGTCATAGAGTCTCAATTATTTGAATGATAGCCTGGTTAAGAGAGAAACTGAGAAACAAACACAGTTTTATAAAAATAACTGTAAAAACAGACTTTTGATCCAGGTCTTGAGGGAGGATGACACATGCCTTTAATCCAGATCTTGAGACACTTTTATTCTGGGCCATACTTTTTGCTGGAAGCTTATCCAGGAACTGTGGAAGAAAGAAGGGTTCATTTGTTCTTTTCCTACTTGCCTTCACATTGCCTTCACATCCATTACTTCACTGGCATTGGAGCCTACTTCTTTGGGATTTTAGCTTATATAGAAGACCAGCTAAAACACCCAGCCTTGTGGGACTGAGCAACTGCTAGATTCTTGGACTTTCCATTTACAGCTGGCCGTTGTTGGACTGTAGCTTGTAAGTCATTCCAATAAATTCTGTACACTATCTATTATTTATCTTCATCCCATAAATTCTGTGACTTTAGAGAACCCCAACTAATACAGAATTTGGTATCAGAAGTGGTTCTAGAGGAACAGGAGTGTAAGGATAACTCCTTTAACTATACGAAATAGGCTTTATAATTTGTTAACACCTACAAATTCAGCAGCACTTTCAGCTACTGAAATTTCTCCAGTCACTCTCTTGGAAGCCCAGAGAGTTGAAAGTCTATGGTGGAAACTATGTTTCAAACTTAAAGATGTAAATGCCTTTGACTATCTGGATTCATCCATTGGAAGTGGCAATGGATTTGGTGATCCCGTATGTAAAACTTTTGGTAGTTTGGGAAAAATAAGGAAACTGCTGCTGCCGGTTGTTTGCGCTTAGCATCTCTGGATGAATTGATAAAGGACAGGAATGAGCTCCATGATAAAAATTAACCAACTTCAGAATATGGTGAAGGACAATGAATTTAGAGATAAAATTGACCAGTTCCAGATGAGCATAAACAGTCTAAAGGTTTCTAAGTGTGCCCTTAAAGAGAATCTTTTCACAACAGCTACAGAGCTTGCTTGGAAAATCAACCCAAAACCTTCACTATAAGATTGGCTGAATTACAGTGAAGATTCAAGTTCCAGCCACAGAGGGTGTTGGTGGTTAAAGTAAAGGCATTACTTGGTAAAGAATGGGATCCTAGCTGGGCACAGTGCTACATGCTTTTATCCCAGTACTTGGGGTGGCAGAGGACTCAAGAGGTGTCCTCTGTGAGTTTGAGGACAACTTGGCCTACAAACGGAGTCTAGGACAGCCAACGCTACACAGAGAAACCCTGTCTGGAAAAACAAAAAGCAAAACCAAACCACCATCACCACCAACAAAATGAATGGGATCCTATAACGTGCAATGGGGGTGTGTGGGAGGACCCTATTGAAGCTGAGAACTTTGAACCTTCAGATTGTCAAGGGTTTGTTGCAGAATATTTGATTCCATTGTAAACCAGGAGATTGTAACAGTATGATTCATGAGACTCAACATATTATTTACAGATACCTAGGCCATACAGCTAGGCTCTTCTCTGACTAGCTCATTACTTAAAAGAACCCATTTATTCTGATCTACATTCTGCCATGTGGCTGGTTACCTGGGATCAGGCATCACGCATTTGTCCTTTTCCCCCACATCTTGCCCAATGAATCTCCCACATCTGGCTATACCCCAGAATCTTTTAAGCGTGCCAGATGTCCCATCTCCTATTTCCTGCTTCGGCTACAGACCATCACAATTTTTATTGACAGTTATTGCAGCCATACAAACACAAGATATTCTCTCAACAAGTGCCACCATCGAGGATTTGAAAGATGCAGGGGTGGTGGTTGCCACCACATCTCCCCTTAGCTCTCCTATCTGACCAGTGCAGAAGACAGATGAATGATGCAACTCTGATTGTAGCTGCTGTACCAGATGTAATGTTCTTACCGGGTGTTCTTACATCCGGTACATGGTAGGCAGTTACTGATTGAGCAAATGCCTTTTTCTCAATACCTGTCCATAAGGATCACTAGAAGCAATTTGCCTCCAGTTGGCAAGGTCAGAAGTATATCTTTACAGTTATACCTCAAGGATATAGTAAGTCTTTAGCCCTGTGTCATAACTTGAAAGGGGTCTTGATTGTGTGTCTCTTCCACACAGTATCACATTGGTGTACTGTATTGACAATATTGTGCTGGTTGGGTTAAGTAATCAGGAGGTAGCAGCCACAGTGAACTCATTAGTAATATCAGAGGATGCGAAATAAATCCAACCAAAATTCGAGGGCCCTCTACCTCAGTACAATTCTTAGAAGTCCCTTGGGGTGGGGCATGCAGAGATACTCCTTCTAAGGTGAAAGGTAAGTTATTGCACCTGGCCTATTCCGCCAAGAAAGAAGCATGTTTAATGGGCCTATTTGGATTCTGGAGACAGCACATTTTTCACTTGGATGTGTTACTCTGACCCACATAACAAGTGACTCAGAAAGCTGCTAGCTTTGTGTGGGGTCTGCAACAGGAGGAGGTTCTTCAACAGGTTCAGGCTGCTATGCAGGCTGCTCTACCACTTGGATCATATGATCCAGCAGATCTGATGGTACTTGAGGTGTCAGTGGCAGATAAGCGTGCTGTTTGGAGCCTCTGGCATGCCCCTATAGGTGAATCACAGAAGAGAACTTTGGGATTTGGGAGTATGCAGACTACCATTCTCCCTTTGAAGGACAGTTCTTGTCCTTATTGGACAAGATATTGGACCTTAGTGGAAACTGAACGTTTGATAATGGGCCTCCAATTACCCTGTGACCTGAGCTGGGTGTTATTGGACCCACCAAGTCAAAAAGTAGGATATGCACAGCAGCAATCTCTTATCAAATGAAAGTGGGATATATGTACGGGCCTCAGTAGGTCCTAAAGGCACAGGCAAGTTACATGAAGAAGGTAGCCAAATGCCTGTGGTGTCTACTCCTGTTACAGTACTGTCTGTTCCCAAGCATGCACTTAGAGTCTCATGGCATGTTCCCCATGATCAGTTGACTGAGCAGGAGAAGACTAGGGTTTGGTCTACTTGTGGTTCTGCATATTATGCAGGCACCACACAGAAGTGGACAGCTGCAACATTACACCCCCTTTCTGCGACACCCCTCAATATCCAGCAAAGGGAAACCTTCAGTGGGCAGTCATTTGGGCAGGACACATGGTATTATAGTTTGTTTGGAAGAAGAAATGGCCAGGTATGTGATTGTTCATTGCTGATGGGCTGTATCCAATGGACTGGCTGGATGGTCATGGACTTGGAAAGAGCATGATTGGAAATTTGGTGAGAAAGACATCTGAAGAAGAGTATATGGATAGGTCTCTCCAAATGGGTGAAGGATGTGAAGATACTTGTGTCCCATGTAAATGCTCATCAAAGGATGACTTCAGCTGAAGAAGAGTTCAATAATCAAGTAGGTAGGATGACCAATTGTGTGGATAGTAGGCTTTTCCCCTCAGTCATCCCTGTCACTGCCCAATGGGCCCATGAACAAAGTGACCATGGTGGCAGAGATGGGGGTTATGCATGGGCTTGACATCATAATCTTCCACTCATCAAGGCTGACCTGGCTACAGCTGCTGCTGAGTGTCAGATATGCCAACAGCAGAGACCAATACCGAGCCCCAGGTACAGCACCATTCCTTGGGGTGATCAACTCAGCCAGCAACCTGGTAGCAGGCTGACTGCATTGGACCACTTCCCCCATGGAATGGACAATTCTTTGTCCTTACTGTAGTAGATAGTTACTCTGGTTATGGATTTGCTTTTCTGTACATAATGTGTCTTCCAAAACCACCACCCACAGGCTTACAGAATGAGTTATCCAGCATCAGGGTATTCCATACAATATTGCTTCTGACCAAGTCACTTCAGAGCCAGAGAAGTGCAACCGTGGGCCCACGATCATGGAATACACAGTCTTCCCATGCTCCCCACCATCCTGAAGCAGCTGACCTGATAGAAAAATGGAATGGCCTTTTGAAGACACAGTTACAGTGCCAATTTGGTGGCAGCAGCCTGGAGGGCCGGGACAGGATGTGCAGAAGGCCGTATGTGCTTTGAATCAGTGTCCAATACACGGTACTGTTTCTCACATAGCCAGGAACCACGGGTCCAGGACTCCAAAGGGTGGAAAAGCCAATAGTGACACTCACCATCACTCCTAGAGACCCACTAAGAAATTGTCTGCTTCCTGTTCCTATGATCTTAGGTTCTGCTGGCCTAGAAGTTTTGATTCCAGAGCGGGTGTGTGTGTGGGGGCCACTCCTGCCAGGAGCCCCAACAAACACTCCATTGAACTGGAAGCTCATGATTCTCAAGACAACAGGCCAAGAAGGAATATAACAGTGTCAGGAGGGGTCATCGGTCCAGACTACCATGGGAAATTGGATTCCTTCTCCACAGTGGAGTGTGGGAGACTGCAGAGAATGGAGATGATTCATTTTCCCGCCAGGCTTATAGTTTCGAAGTTTGTCTGATGTGTGTGTGGGGTGGGGTGGGATGGCGTGGAGAGTCGTTTTCTCCCCGAAAGCCAAACAGGTTAGACCAGAAATGACGGTTGCTTTGCTGAGCCTGTCCTACTTTTCCTGCCAGAGCCCTTGTGCCGCTGTGACTGCTGCTTGGCTGGAGTCCTGCCAGTGATGACTCTGTAGGACCTACAGCGTGGCAGATGTAGCTGCTCTCAAACTGTTCGTGCCAGCTAAGCCTGTGGACTAGTGGGTTAGGCACCTGCTCGCAGCAGAGGCGTGCTGCCACTGGGCACGTGGGCGTGGGAAATGCCTGCGCAGCAGCTTCATTCCATCATGTATCCCTGGAGCTCTGAGGGTGTAGACTGTAGACAGGACAAAGCAGTGCTGAGATGGGGCGAGGCGAGGTCTGGGTACTGAGTGGCTTCCCTCCTCACCTTATTGTTTCTGTTGCAAATTTAAAGCTCAATGTTCCTGGCTTTCACCTGGTCTCTGAGTGTCCTCCCTTGACTGTCACACTCTTGATGCTTTCCTTATTGCGCACACACACCTTGGTGCAGCCAAGTGCCTCTCCGGTGTGCTGTTTGAGGCTGATGGAGGCACTAGAAGGTGCCAGTGTCTCTAACCCGCCGCTTTAACCAGTCCCTGCTAACATAACTTTATGACAGCTCAAGCTTCCCAAGGTGTGCTCAGATATTACGAACTTCCTTCCACCTCGTTTCCAAACAGTCCCAGTTCGCGATCTTTAGCCGCTCATTTCCGGTCAGCTTCTAATCATGCTGAGAGTGTTAGCATCGGTGCTATACTCACCGCCTCCCCCAGCCCCCAAACCTCAGGAAAGAATAGTCCTTGCACGATATGGGATAAAGGGGCGTGAGGTACTGGGTCTTTATTTATTTATTTATTTATTTATTTAAACTTCTTGTTGAATTTTATGTAGGCTTACGTCAGGAGCAAATCGACTCCCTAAGTCACAAGAAATCACAAAGCAAGCCCAGGCACTATGCTCCAACCCGTGTCTTTAGTTGTTTACATCCTGACACTATTATTTGTTAGGTCTCAAATCTGGCACAAACTACCTGAGGTGCCCAGTAACATATCAAAGTTGACCTGGTCTCCGGCTTCTCCCAGCATGCCTCAGTTCCTACCTGTTATAGGTTCCCCCTTCAGGCACCCTATCCTGAACTCTCCAGCCTGTTGCTGGGCCTGCTCTTCCACCAGCTGCCCTTCCTGGTATAACGCAGCCATTTTGGTTATTGTCCTTTTACCCTTTTACCTCTTTGGCCTCTTGGTCTCCTGGTCTCCTATCTCCCCTCTGTTCTCTTATTTGGACACCTCCAGATGTCTCTGACTATGCTCTCCTTCTTCTCTACAATAAACTCTCTCCTCCATCATACCTCAGAGCAGTCATGCCCTCCCTTTTTATTTCTACTGGGGTCTAAAGTTCTTCTTTCCTATGAAATTCATTCTAATTACTATACTGGTCAATCGCTTACACGTTGCAGAATTCAGTAGGAACTTTCTCCTTTCATGGTATCACTTTTTTTATATTTAGCTTCTAGAGTTCCACAACATTGGACATCTTTTCCATGAAGCTTATTACCCCCTCGGTCTCTCTTTTTGTTTGTTTTTCAAGACCATTTCCTCTGTATAACAGCCCTGGCTATCTTGGAACTCACTCTGGAGACCAGGCTGGCCTCAAACTCACTGAGATATGCCTGCCTTTTCTTTCCAAGTGCTGGGATTAAAGGCACGGACTACCACAGCCATGCTATCCCCCTTGGTTTTTTTATATAACTCAGTTTGGCTTATTTATTTTATTTTTAAGCTACTAAATGGAATTAGCATGGTGGCTTGTAAATTACCATTTAAATGTTGGGTTTCTTCTGGCCACACCTTACTACTGCTTTCTTCCTAGACTTTGTTAAATGCTTCTATGGCTTTAAACTATGTCAACATCTTGAAAAATGTCCTGTATATTGTCCTAGGCGTTGGCTTACTTTCTAAATTCCAGCTTTAAGTATCCAACTCTCTAACTTTCTAGACATTTCACAAATGTTTTAATCTCAACATTTCCAAAATTGATTTTTAAAATTGAAAAACAATTTCTCCTCTTATTTATCTTAGAAATTTTTCATGTAATCCACCAGCCAGAAATCTGGAAGTCACTTATAATTCCTGTTTTCTGTTTTTTATAATGTGGTAGATATGAGCTCTCTTATTTGACCTTCACTGCAATACATTTCTTTATACTTGAAACTTGGGGAAATAAAGTAATCATTTTTAAGCCTGCAACTGAGCAATGAATGATACGGTTTTGATCAAAAGTCAAAGTGAAAATAATGTTCATGTAAAAGATTAGGAACAGAGGAGATTTAGCCCACTTTGACAAAGAGCATCTACAGAAATCCTTTCACCAATGTGAGAATGGCAAGACACTTGAGTGCTAGCTGCATGTGGTGATACAGGACTGTAATCTTTGGCAAAGGTGGAGGGAGGCAGATCATTCAAAGCCAGCCTGAGATGCCTAGGGAGTTCAAGTCTAGCTTGAGCAGTATGTCTGAAAATCAAGAACTTCCAGGCATGGTGACACCTGCTTTTAATCCCAGCACTGTCGAGGAGTTCCAGGCCAGTCTGGTCTACACAATGAGTTCCAGGACATGCAAGAGCTATGTAAGAGACATACTGTCTCAAACAAAAACCTAAGCCAAAAAAAAAAAAAAAAAAAAAATCAACCAGCCACTCCTCCCCAATCAGTGGACTTGGAAAGGGGCAGGGAAGAGATGAGGGAGGGAGGGTGGGTTTGGGAGGGAATGAGGGAGTGGGATACAGCTGGGATACAGAGTTAATAAAATGTAACTAATAATAAAAATAAATGTCAGAGTAAGCTGTAAAAAAAACTGTTAAAAATATTAAAATATTAAAAAAAAAATCAACCAGCCAACCAACCAATCTAACAGCCAACAAGAACGAAATAAAATGGTTTTTTTTCCTCTTAATGAGAATAAAGCAAGGATGTTTCCTATGATCATCAGGAATATCATTTCTATAAAAACTCCACTGAGATAGTTTTTACAGCTTATCTTTAATTTTGAAAATTACATTAGAAAGTAGAGGGTATAGAAAACTGAACCTTGACAGGATGATAAAGTCAGTTACATGTATATTTACTGTAACACGTTGCAGTGATGAGAACAGTCTGGAGAACAATACAAATCTACACAATTATTCTCAACTGAATTTTGGCAAATTTGCAATTCAGTGCAATGAAGAAAAATATCACCTTTTCAACAAACGATTTCAGCAAATATCACCTTTCTAGCAAAATGGAATCGAACATTTGTGGACAAAACTCCCTGCCCCATGAGATCCCTTAACCTGAAGCTAACATCTTATAAAAGTGTGACCTAGGGGACTGCAACCTTTGGCTGCTCTTCCAAAGGTTCTGAGTTCGATTCTCAGCAGCTACATGGTGGCTCACCACCATCTGTGATAAGATCTGGTGCCCTCTTCTGGTGTGCAGGGATACATGCAGGCAGAACACTGTATAAATAATAAATAAACCTTTAAAAAAAATGTGACCTAAATACAAGTGAGAGACTGAAATGTAAAACTTAAAAAATAAGGAGAAAATTGTTCTCTATTTAGCACTAGGCATAAAATCGTTAGGTTTAATGTTAGAAGTAGGATCTGTAAGGTTGATTGTAGACAATCAAAATGAAAATGTTTTGCTCTGCAAAAGGCTCTTTGGAGAGGATGGAAAGATAAGCTACGGCCTGGGACAATATTACAGCTCACAAATGCAGCGAAAGGCTGGCTAATATCTAAAGTTTAAACACCAACAGCAAAAAAATAAACCATTACAATGCAAATAAAAGGAGAGACCAGTGACAAATAAGACCTGAGATGTTCAGCATGATTAGGCATGAAAGAAATGCAAATTAAAGTCACATGAGATCATTTCTACACAGCAGCTAATCAAGTAATGATATTGAACACAGATACATAAATAAACAAATGGGTTAGATTTCCAGCCCTGCAGATCATTGCCGGCAAGGCAACAGTGTTAATATTTATCATAAACAAATTTCTGTCTATTTAGGATGTCTGTGTACTTATTGACAGTCTAAATAGAGTGAGTATTAAGAGAATTTCTCACCCTTTTGGGGCACATCTGTAAACTCTGTGATTATAAGTATGCAATCGACAGTGGCCTGTTCCTGTGCAAAATTTGGAAAGCATTTTGCTTCACTATCTACAAATTACATAATAACGATGCAAAGTAATTTTGTGTTGTTGGGGAAGAATTGAGGGCATGCGTTGTTAAGACAGTATGTTGCGGATATAAACGTGTTTTTGTTTTTGTCCCAGGTGTGGGATGTGGGACTGATTCAGATGGTCCACAGCAGCAGACTGTTTGCTTCCGGCAGACTCTGAGAAGCACTCTTTGCCAGCTGTAGAGTAGTTTAAATCTTAGCAGAGCCCAGAGAGTGTGGCGAGAGGAGAAAGAACAAGGCTGCTCCTGCTTGCCTCTTGCTGCTCCTGGTTGCTGTTGTGAGACAAGAAGTTGGAGATCTCCTGAAATGATGATTGGATTAGCTCCAAGGGTCCTTAAGACCCTAACCAGCAGGAAGCAGCTAAGAGAACTGCTCTCTCTTTCCCACCAAACCTTTCTCTCTCCTACCTGGAGTTGGGGTGGAGTAGATAGAAAAGGATAAAAGAAATGTAAATAAAAGTGTTTTTTTAAAAAAGTATGCCTACAAATGTCGCCCAACATGGGGTCTCTACCTGTTGATGTAGATTTTTTTTTTTTTTATCAAACCTACTTTATTTAGGGTTCTTAAACATCTCCTTTTTAAACCCCCAACACTGGGTAGGTGGACAGGGGACGGAGTTCTCTTTGCTAATTCCCACTGGGTAGGGTCGTAGGATTCTTTCGGGGGCAATACCAGTGTCAGTTGTCAAGAAATCCAGAAGTCCAGGTAACCAGCAAATCGTCAAACAGAAGATTCAGCAGCAGAACTAACCAGCAGCAAGCAGCCCTCCTCCAAGCAGCCGCGCCTTCTTCCTCTGGGCTGTCATAGTTATACCCCCTTCTCAAAGTCCACAGGATTCAACTAATTCCATCTGGCAAAGACCACGCTCACAGGAGTGGATAACTAAAATCCCAACTTGGAATTAATAACAAAAAACATGTTTACATATCATAAACCAAAACGTCCACATCAGTATGATTAAGAAAAGTACTGACATTGGTGGATGATACAGAATTTTATTTATTTTTACATTTACTTATCTTATTCTGTGTCTATTTGCATGCGTGTGTATATGATTGCATTCAAGCAGGAGGGGGCATGCCATAGCGCCTACATAAAAGTCAGAGAACATCCTGTGGGAGTCACACTCTCCCTCTGCCATGTAGGCCCCAGATCAGCAGGTTTGGCAGCCAGTGCCTTTACTCACTGAGGCATCTCCCTGGGCATGTATGTATGTATGTATGCATGCACATATGTACATATGTATGTATCAAGAGACTGTCCTTGAATTTGTATTCCTGATGTCTCTACCTTCTGAGTATTGGAGGATAACAGGCATGTGTCACCACTCTGTATTACGTTAATACAACAAAAAATAATCCTGCTTCTCAGTAGAGACTGAAGTTGGGAATAACAAAAAGAAAATAATTTAAAAATTAATGCTTATGATTTTTTTTTTTTTTTTTTGCTTTTTTACTTTTTATTTTTCCCGAGATAGGGTTTCTCTGTGTAGCCTTGGCTGTCCTGATACTCACTCTGCAGACCAGCCTGGTCTTGAACTCAGATCTGCCTTTCTCTGCCTTCCCCAGTGTTGGGATTAAAGGCATGTGTCACCATGCTCAGCTGTGCTTTTATATTAATAGTCAGAGTTCTCTTCAGAAGATAATTTTGTTCAACAAGGAAATGTTCCTGTTGAGGATGAGGAGGCTTACATATAATCCCATCACCAGGGTGGCTGATGCAAGCAGGCCTCAAGTTCAAGGTCAACTTGGATTACATAGATACTTTGTCTGAAAGAAACAACAAACAGAATGAGAAAAAGTAAATACAAATAAATACCCCTGATGCTTGAGGAACAAATCAGTTAGGGCCTGTTGGTTTTGTTATTCTTTTTCAATGTAAGGTTGTCAGTTTTTAGAAGTTCGTCCATTGAGGCACTTTATTTATATGTGCACATTTTGTATCTCCAGGAAAAGAAGGCCAACATCTTCCCCCTTCAGTGTTTTGCTATTGCTTCTTAAGGCCACTAAGGTCGTTAGTGTGCTGAAATCAAATGGACATGGTGCGTGCAGATCATGCTGCCATTTGTCTAGGTCTTTTGACTACTCGTCAGATCTGGGGCTGGTCATTCCACAGCTGTTTAACCTGCCAGTGAGGTTCAGGCTGCTTCTCCCACCTCTGTGCTCATCAATAAGTGCAATTTGCCAGCATACCTGAGGTTCATTGTGATAGAAACTGGGAGATGACTTTGGAGCACAGCCAGGTAGGGGCCTTGCACTTTCTTCTTTTCAGCAGTGTCTGCCATGTTCTGGTGTCATGGAGAGAGGACACAGGGAGGAGCGTTAACTCCCTTAAACAGTTAGAGTCTCTCTCTGGAATAATCAATGCAAAAGGAACCACAATACTGTGATTGTATTCATTTTTTTCTTAGTTCTTTGTTTATTTGTTTTAAAACCGTGCAGCCCAGGCTGGCCTCGAACTCATGATCCTCCTGCCTCTGCCTCCTTCAGGAAATCCTACCAGCCTACACCACCACAACTGGTGACTGTATTCTTTGGTGCATAGACTAAAGGTTTTTCGAAATGGGACCTACTATTAAGATATTGGTTTGCCTTTAATCCCAGCACTACTGAGGCAGAGGCAAGCAGATCTCTGAGTTTAAGGCCAGCCTATTTTACAGAGTGAGTTTCAGGACGGTCAGGGCTACCCAGAGAAACCCTCTCTCAAAACATACAAACAAACAAACAAACAAAAAAGTTGTGACCAGGATTGAGGGAGGGGGCTACGGTCAGGATATAAAGTGAATAAACTGTTTTAAAAAAAGTTGATATGGTTGTTCCAAGCCTGTAACTCCAGAGATTGGGAGATGGAGGTAGGAGGATCAGAGGTTCAAGGCCTCCCTGAGTTACATTGCAAGTTTGTGGTCAGCCTCGGCTATATGGGACCCTGTCTCAATTTAAAACAAAAAACAAAGACAAAAGCAGCACAGTTTAATGTGCCGTGACTTGGAGATTTCATCATGAATTCTTCCCTGTGGAAGCAGGAGCTAGATGAATCCAGCATGACTGTAACAGCTGCCAGGCCTAAAACTGGACTAAGAAAGAACAAAGCAGCAAATCGGACAAAACAGGTGAGTCTTCAGATCGGAGAAGATGTGACCAACAGAATCAGAATTGAACGGTGGAGCTTCACGTAACCTGCAGCTTAAGAATGCCAGGAAGCCGTGGTTCTCAGCCCGTGGGTCACCACCCTTTCACAGGGGTCGCCTCAGACCATGGAGAACCACAGATATTTACATTACGAGTCGTATCGGTAGCAGAATTAGTTATGAAGTAGCAACGAAAATGATTTTATGGTTAGGAGTCACCACAACATGAGGAACTGTGTTAAAGGGTCGCAGCATTCGGAAGGTTGAGAACCACTGCAATAAAGGGATGAGACCATGAGCCCAGTGTCCAACGCACTTTGTTTGCGTAAGTGACATCTTACGAAATGATAGCGAAGTTATTTAGATATCTTGCTTGGCTTTTATGGCATCTAGTTTTTCACTAATTAGCTATCCTCATAGCAAGCACTGGTGCCTGGTATCTATTTATTTATATTACATTTTTTATGGAAGAGGAGAGAAACAGAGGATAATACATACCCTGAACATTGTACAATTTTTTAAATCATTATTCATACATTTAATTGGTTTGGCAACTTCTTTTTTTTTTTCAATGTGGACCCCACCTCTTCTTGCACCTCCCCCCCCCACTTCTGCATGCATTACCTACTCCCTTGCAGAAACCCTCTGTTTTATAGCTGGAAGTGGAAGAATATCAAATTCAACCAAGAAAACAAAGCATTTATTAAGTAAACAATAAGGAGCGCTGAAGAGTGGGACCTGTGTATCTCAAAAGCCCTGACCCCTGATGGGCCGGTTACATTTTGATTTATGTCAGCCTGTAATTGCCCCTGTGTGACCCAAGAGAGGATCGTGTGGGAAGTTTGTGAGATAGAGCTGAGGCAGTGCTCTGCAGAGTGTCTGGAGCCTAAATGGATGCCGTGTCCCCTGCCTCTGATAAGCAGGGAGAGTGTCCACTCTGCTCGGCTGGGAAGTCAACGGAGTTGCTAAATCTATCTTCTCATTCTGTGAGGAAGAGGGCAGATCTTAGGAGCACCAGCCAATTGTGAGTATTTTGTTTTCTCTAAAATAAGACAAGTTTTTACTCTTCTGCCCGAATTAAATATGAATGTTAATGTTGTTGCCACTTTAAATGTTCACTAAACGTTACTATGTTAACAAAAAGGCATTTTTCAGATCCTTACCCTCTACCATCACAAGTTTCTTTCTTTGCAAAATTGAGGAAGCTGATTGTTATTATTAAAGTTAATCCCTAAAAATCACTTTGCTTAAAAATAACAATTTTGTGGATACGGTGGATTGCACAGTAACTCCGTTCTTGCCCGTACAAGCTCAATGCAGTTTTGGCCTACAGTTGCGCTTAGTTGCCATTTGATTTAAGACTCTGGGTGGTCCAGGAATGATGCTCACTGTTCCATTTACTAAGTGAAACCTGTTTTTAAGAACTTACTGATACTGTTTTTAGTCTTGAAAGGCTAGGTTGTAAGTAGATTCAAAACAACATGGAATATATTCTGTATACGATATCTCTGTTGAAATTGTTATAATAAGTACAAAGACTAGATTAGGGAAATAGACCCAAATTATGTTTCTATAGTTCTGAAATATAGAATGCGTTAATTTCATAGTTTCGCTAATTTTCTAAATATTAGCATGTTTCTCTTCTGCTATCATTATTACTCTATTAAATTATTTGAGGTAATATGAATTAATAATTATTTTTTAAAACTATATGCACTACTGTATGGCTCTTTTTGCGTGAAATATCTAGACTAAATGAATGTGATGGCAGGTGTTTGGGAAAGAGGGTGGGGGTGACTCATGTTGGATTTGAGGTCTGAGGAAGGTATTAAGGTGCTTTGGAGTTATGTGGTGATGACAGTTGCATAGGATATGAATATTCTGAATTCTATAGTTAAAGCTGAATTTTATGGGTTAATTATTTGTCAATAAATTACTATCAAAACTACAGGTTAACTATATACATCGGAAAGTGCCTTCTATATTGCCAAGTACAAACTCCCATAAAGGAATTAATAAACCTTTATTTCTGTTGTTGTTCAAAGACATTCTTCTCATTTTCTCTGATTAGGGTAAATTCTGACAGGAGAACCTTAGGGCAAAGATGCATGACCATGCAAAATTGTTTCTGATGATTTTGCATCAAAGAACAGCTCTGCCCTGTAAACCACTTTTACAAGTACTGTTAACAATGAAAACATTTTTCTTTTAAAGTAATCTCCTCGGCTAAATTAATTCATATCATTCATTTATTCACAATTCATGTAGTGACCCACACTACACGAGAAAAATCTAAAAAATCTGAAATTCTCACTATGGAATCTAGTTCTCAAGAATTGGTGTTTCTTTTTCCTGTTAAAACTTTAGATAGATGAAATTCTTTGAGACCAAGTTTTGATTAAGGAGGAGAAAATGCAAAAGAATTAAGCATCTTAAAAAATATACCAATCACAATTTGTGAAAAAGACCCTTTTTAGTAAGTTATATTTATAATATATAAGTTATATATTTATAATACATATTATATTAAGAAAAAACAGATTTTGTCCATGGTGAGTTGATTATCTTGCTAAAAGGTTCTCTTCTAGCTAAGCTATTTTGTTTTAAATAAATATTTACAAAAAAATATTTACTAGTAAAGATAACAAGACAGATCTATGGAGAACTTTCTCTCTAGCAGTACAGAAACTTTCTTACACATCTAGTTTATCAATAATCTGCTTGAGTCTTTTTAAATTATATCATGTTCTGTTTACTTATCTGTGTTGTTTGTGAGTGTGTGCACAAATGTACTATAGAGTGGGTGTGGAGAACGATGGCTGGGAGGGGGTTCTCTTTTTCCATCATGTGGTATCAAGCCATCATACTTTCCCTTTCCTCTCAGAGTCTTCAGAATTAAACTATCTGCAGCTGGCAAACACCACGCCCCTCTCCGAGCCCACCTGAGGCAATCAGATTTAATAGCTGCGGACGATCTAAAAGCAGCCTCATATTCCACACTTGGTATTAAAACAAACATGTACTTACATAACATAACTGAGTTTTCAAAGAAACCAAGACTTCCACTACATGGCTGAGGCTGGCCTAGGACTCACTGTGTAGCTGAGGCTGCCTGATCCTCCTGCCTCCACTTCCCAAGTGCTAAGGTTACGGGAAGATGCCACCACATTCAGCTCAGAATTGTTTTCATAGGGAGAGTCAGTTGAATTACAGAGGTAGAGGGACAACTGACTCATGGTAGTGGAGAAACAGGCGTGCATGGTGATGTTATTGGTGGTATTCTACTCAGGGGAAATTTCATATTGAAAGTTCACTTACCCAAAGGCATTGTTCCTGCTTCATTCAATACTGTCACTGTCCCATCTGCTCTTAAAGGGGGCTAGCTCCACTAGGCAGAATGGGACACAAATTCTTGCCTTCCTTCCTTCTCTTTTTTCCCTCCCTCCCTCCCTTCCTTCCTTCTTTCCTTCCTGCCATTCTTTCTTTTCAAGACAGAGTTTTTCTGTGACCTGGACTCACTCTGTAGACCAGGCTGGCCTCGAGCTCACAGAGATCTGCCTGCCTCTGCTTCCTGAGCGCCGGGATCAAAGGTGTGCATCACCACACCAGGCCCAGGACACAGCTTTCAGACATATCACTTTTGGAATAATCTTCATGCAGGGAGAAATGTTAGCTATGGGGCTCACATAAGTAACACACCAAAAATAATTTCAGATACTCAGGCGTGTCATCTATATGTTTTTTATTTTATTTTGTTTTTATTTTTTTTATTTATTTTTTTTTTTTTTTATTTTTTATTTTTTGCTGGGCATGGTGGCACGGAGATCAGTAGTCGAAGGCCAGCCTGGGCTACATGAAAGTCTATCTCAAAAAACAAACCAATGAAAACAACTTACTAAAACTCCCGTAAAACAACAAAAACCATCTTCTTTGCTGTTTCCTTTTGAGATGATGTTTTTCCTCCTTTTTGATTCTAGGTCTCTCTATGGTTCCAGGCGGCCTCAAACTCACACATCCTCTGCCTCAGCCTCCGGAGGAATGCCGGCTCTCTGCCAGCTCCTTATCTTGTCTTGGAGGGGATAAAGCTACAAGTATGACAGCCTCTATGGAGGTCTTCTCTCAGCTTCAGAACTGTGGTTTCCTGGATAGTGCTATTTAAAGACATTTCCTTTTTGGAGTTTCTTCCCAGGAAATAACAAAAACATACAAATTACCCATAAGGACTAGGCTTAGATTTTTGATAATGTTTTTCTTATAGCTTTTACCTTTTGTGTCTTCCCATTCGAAGTAAAACTGATGAACTGCTGTCATTGTTCAAGCAGTGCCAACATTAATCTTTCACTATTTATGGTATCAGAGTGCTGGAGAAAAAAATATTTTCAAAAGACTTGGATGGTTAGAAAATGCCAGGAAAGCTATTGTTTCCCACTCTTTAACTTCCTTTGTATTCATGAAAAAGCCTCGTTTTCTCTGTGTTTCACCTTAATTTAAAACATGGTGATTTGGAAACCATTAAAATAATTTAAAAATTCTATTTCTTTATTTTGAGACAAGGTCTCATTATGTAGCCCTGCCTGGCCTGGAACCCTTTACTAGACCACGTTGGCTTCAAATGTGGAGAGATCTATCTGCCCCTCGCCTCCTGAATGCTGGGTTTAAAAGCATGTGCCATTATGACTGTGTGAACTACAACAAAAAAAATCCCCCCTCTCTCTCCCTCTCTGTCTGTCTGTCTGTCTCTCTCTCTCTGTGTATTTGTGTGTGCGTGTGCGCACGTGTGCACCCGAGAGCACGTAGGTCAGAACAGGGTGTTGGATTGCCTGGGGCTGGTGTTGTTAGTCAGTCATGAGCCTGAAAGCAAACTTTGTCCTATGGAGAGCAGTGAGTGCTCTGGGCTGCTGAGCCACCGCTCCAGTCCTAGAGCAGCGGGGACTGTTGAGAGCTGTGCTGAGTTTCACAGACACCAACAGCTTTGCTAGGAGAGTGCTGGTGCTACAGCAGAGGGCTGAGGTTTCAGAGAAGTATAAAAAAGTCACCCACAAGTATGCGTGTGAGTTCTAACCTCAAATTTGGTGTGCTTCTAATGGTTATTGCTAAAGTAATTTAAAGACTAAGCAATAAGAAATTGGCAAAATTGAATAATTTGGTGTTTGAAAAAAAGAAAAATTTCTTGATTAAAGGGGAAGTATAAGTCTCCTACAAATTCTGTAAATTTTCACTGTTTTTTTTTCTAAGAAATTGTTATTGTGTGAGAGAGAGAGATGGTGGGCACACATGACAGATATGGGTGTGTGCATGTGCCATAGGACACAGGTGGGGGGCCGATGACACCCTTGAGGAGTTGGTTCTCTTCTCCCATCTTTGCCTGGGACTGAACTCAGGCTGCCAGGCTTCTGTTATAGGCTTCCTTACCCCTTGAGCCATCTAACCAGCTCAGACTTTGTATTAACAAAATAAGCCATTGTAACTTGTTGTTGTTTTCTTTGGGACAGAATCTTGCTTTGCAGCTTGGGTTGGTCTTGAACTTTACTACTGAGTCCTGGTTGTTTTACAGTGATGATCTTCCTGCCTCTGTCTCTAAAGTGCTGAGATTACAGGCATGTGCCACCATGCCTGGCTTTACACTCTACTGTGATGACGTTCTAAGTGGTCTGTTGCAATTTGCCCCCTCAGGTTTCATTCCCAAAGTGTCTAGCATCGCCCAAGCTGGACTAGAGAATGGCAAACACCTCTGTCGCTGCATCTGACGGCTACTGTTTTGCTGATCCCACCCAGTATTATGGTATGTAATAAAAAACTGCAGTACAACTGTTAATAGAATATTTTGTGTGTGTGTGTGGCTAGATGGCTCAGCAGTTAAGAGCATTGGCTGCTTTTCCAGAAGACCAGAGTTCGAGCCCCAGCACCCACATGATGGCTCACAACCTCTGTAATCCCAGCTTCAGAGAGTCGGATACCCTTCTGTGGCCTCCTTGGGCACCAGGCATGCAAGAAGTGCACAGGCATACAGTAATGTGAAATTCTCACCCACAAAGTAAACAAATCTAAAAAAAATTAAATTAAAAAAGAATTAACTTGTAAAAATTGAAGTTAATTTTAAGGGCAAATGGAGGCGAACTTCTGTGTTAAACTGTACGTGAACGGTACAGTGGTCGTGCTTGATGAGTTTTTATTTTTTTTAAAGATTTACTTGTATTGTTTTGTGTATCTGTGTGTGTGATTATTTGCAGTGCAGGTTCCCATGGAAGCCAGAGGCATTGGGTCTGCTTGGAACTGGAGTTACAGGCATTTGTGAGCTACCGTGCTGGGAACCGAACCCTGGTCCTCTGCAGGAGCAGAACTCATTTTTTTTTTCCCCTCTCACGTATTACATCCCAACCACAGTTTCCTCTCCCTCCCCTCCCCCAGTCTTTCCCACTACCTCCCTTCTCCCTCAGGTTCACCTCGCCTCTCCTCCCCTCAGAAAAAAGCAGGCCCCCCAGGGACATCAACCAAGCATGGCATAAGAAGCTACAGTAAGACTGGACACATCCCGTCACCCCAAGGCCGGACTAGGCAACCCCGTAGCAGGAAAAGGTCCCACAAGTGGCAAAAGGGTCAGAGACATGTCAACCCCACCCTAATCTCAGCCAATAAATTAAATGAGAAATTCAAACAAAAAAAAGGCTGTTTGCTGTTGTCTTGTTTTGTTTGAAATTCGTGTTTTGTTTTGTTTTTTTTCTTTTTTTCTTTTGGGGAGTTAATTCGTCAATTTATATTGTTTCTGGCCCGTTTGTACTGACAACAGTTGTAACTGTTAGGGTTAGAGACAGGTGTGGCTCTCGACAGGTACACGGTGCTGGATCGTTCTTCGGTTAAAAGGTTAACCAGAGCTGACCGGGGTCAGCAGACTTAAGGAGCACAAAGCACATTTTTAAATTTTATTTTATCTAATTAAAAATGTTGTTTGGAGACAAGGGTGTTCTTTTAAGGTCCCTAACTGGGAAATCTGGAGGGGGAGGTGTTGTGCCCCCAAGAAGTGGGTCCCAAATTGACATCACCAAATGAGGCCAAGAGGACTGTTGTGTGTGGCTTGGGCTGGGCAGGTGTTTGGAAAGTCCCAAGAACATTTTGGTTAAGGAGCCCACAGCAACGGGCCTCGTTAAAACAGGACTAGTGGGCTGAGGCTGTGCTCATCCTGCCTCTGGGCCTATGTGCAGGATGCTGAAAGTGGTCTCTGCTAATATTGTGACAATAACCACATGCATAACTTAGGGGGGAAAAAACTCAATTAAAAATCCGGGAAATAGTCACGTTTCCTCAAGGAGAGAAACTAGATTGGTGCCTGTAGCACTAGCAACCAATGCCCTTCCTGCTGGCTCCTGGTCCACCTCTGTCCACCTCTGGGGTGTGAGCATTAGGTCTGATAGTTCCATTTACCGTGTTCCCGTCATGCTAGGCCGCAAGCCCTGTGATGTCGTGGATGTGTTGAATGAACTTTCTGTTGAGCATAAGACATCATTTTGAAGTTTGAAAACAATTATGAACTTTTGACTTTTTATGTTTTATTCTTTTTTTTATGTTAATGAAACTAGATTTTCTGCCAGAACAAGTCCATTCTGAGCTGTGTGATTTCCAAGAAGCCCCCTGTTGCCAGTATTCTGGCCCTCAGTTCCCTCCGGCTTTACCGTCCCCGTCTTTGCAAAGCCATTTCAACACTCTCGGCTTGGATCCACAGTACAGCGGAGGCGGCTGGTGTGTACGCGACGCTCCTGAATCAAGTCAGTCTGCTTATGTTCGTGATGTTGAGGACGGATTCCCTGGGATGCCAAGGTCCAGATCAACCTTTTCTTTACGCTGGAAGGGACGAGATGAGCTCTGCACGGTCTGTGGTGATAAGGCGTCAGGGTATCACTACAATGCACTTACCTGTGAGGGCTGCAAAGGTAAGGGGTAAGCGCTGCACACATCTGGTGTACACACACACACACACACACACACACACAAATGCTTTATAAAACATGAGAAATAAAACTAGGGGGAAGCATGTTAAAAGGGCCAACCTGTGTGATTAAAGGCAGGCAAATAAAATACTAAGTTTAATGTTTGTTTCTTGTTTTCTCTTTCTTTTTTCTGTTTTTGAAATAGGGTCTCAGTATGTAGCCCTGGCTGGCCTAGAACTCACTATGGAGAGCAGGTTGGCTTTGAACTCACAGAGATATGCCTGCCTCTGTCTTCTAGGTGCTGGGATTAAAGGTGTGGGCCACTATGACTGTCCCTGGTCAATTTCTTTTCTTTTCTTTTTTTCCCTTTCCTCTCTTCTCCTTTTCCCTCTCTTCCTTTTCTTCTCCTCCTCCTTATCTTTTTTTTTTTTTTTTGAGAAAACATCTTTCTATGCAATACTGACTGTCCTGGAACTCACTGTAATAACCAGGCTGTTCTTGAACTCTCAGCAATCCACCTGCCTTTGTCTCCCAAGCATTGGTATTAAGGTTCACTATTGGGTCTGTCTTTTTTTTCGTTTTTGATGAAGACTTTTACATTTCAGTGCAACTCAATACATGCAAGCAAATGTTTCCCTAGTTCAAAAAGAATTGTGGTGCTGGAACAAAACATTACATTTTATAAGGATCCGAATGTTAAGCATGACATCTTTTTATGTGGTTGATACAATTTACACACTTGGAGAAAATTTGAAATAAATGACTTCTATGATTCTAAGTCAAAAGATTTTTTTAAGTGCTTGGTAAAGAAAGAGAACAAACTGAAAGTCTGGAAGTGAGGGCCAGTGTTTGCAAAGAGCAAACTGTTACAACTGATTCTAACAGTTCTGAAGCACTCCAGCACATCATTAATCAGAAAACGTAAGGATGAGGCACTTAGCACCTAGTTTTGGATTTGATCTTAGCACCCTCAGAAACAAAATAAAACAACCCAAAAAACAGAAAAACATGAATAAATGTGTTTGTTCAGGGTAAAAATTTACCCCTAAGTCTTATAACTCAACACTTGCAAAAAATAGCCAAATGATGACGACTACAGGAAAGATGACGGCTATAGGAAATCCTGAGCAGAGTAGCTGGGCAAGGATGGCCTGCTTTTGAAATCAGTACCTCACTGTTAAAGCTGAGCTGAAGAGCCTGGCAATTTTGAAAACCTGAGCTAAGCTTTTACTTCCTTTGTTGAACTGAAATGGCGAAATGCTCTTAAGTGTCTACCAGAAGAGATATAAGGCGGGGCAGGATTACTGTACTGAATAAGGCACAAAGGAGAGAAAGGGAAGAGAAAGGCTTTCCCAAAGGGGAAGCTAAATGGAGAGGGGTAGTCTGCACGGGCATTCCTGCCCCTGTGCCCAAAATCAAACTGTGAGGGCTTAGAAAAGATACGCTTTTCTGACATTTTTATTTTAGGTAACCATGTATTCTCTCCAAGGAACCTTGAGAGAGAATGCTTTGTGGGATCTTGAGATTCTGAAAAATAGTTTAAAAAATTCTTATAGGTAATCATTTTACCGTGATAAGGGTACTCAAGTTTAATCTCCGGACATTATCATGAAAGAGACAACATCAGGATGGAATGAGTATATCAACTGGAAAGAATCACATAACCTTCCACTTGATAATACACAATTTAATACACAATAAGTATATTACAAACTATTGAGAGGGAAACCCCTTCATTTTATGGAAATAATCTGGTTAACCTGATTCTACCTAATGTTAATAAAAATAAAAATGAGAAGTAACTAAAAATATCAATGCTAAACTTTGACGACTTTTGTTGTTAGGTTTCTTCCGACGTAGTATTACCAAAAACGCGGTGTACAGCTGCAAGAATGGCGGCCACTGTGAAATGGACACGTACATGCGTAGAAAATGCCAAGAGTGCAGACTGAAAAAGTGTAAGGCGGTGGGGATGCTGGCAGAATGTAAGTGCCGTTGTGCTTGTGGTTTTGGTTTCCGGAGGGGGATTTAATTTTTCGCAGCCTTACTTCCCTGGCAGGGACGACATCGCGGTAACGGTGGTGGTTCTCCCGGGGCCAGGCTCATCCATTGCACCGGGGATGTGCTGACCTGACCGCTCTAATTTCCACAAAGGTGGGAAACTTGGGTCGTAATCTGTGTTAGTGGGAGGCTGCGTGCTCCCCTAGCACAGTCAAATTTAAAAATAATAAAATAAAAAATTCCAGCCTTACGGAGAATGTAAAGCGTTCTTCAAGAGTTATTTTGAATATTGCCGTATTCACTTCTATAAGTCCACCACACACATATGTACAGCAGCTGCTCAAATGGATGGCCCGTTATCAACTTAAGTAGTGATTTCCACGATGTGGTGCTGTACTGTATTGCTCTAATTTTGGAACCAGTCATAATTTTGTCTTAATTAGAAGTTCTTTGGAGGCTGGAGAGTTAGCTCAACGGCTATGAGCACCTGCAGAGGCTCTGTGCCCAGTTCCCAGCGTCCACATGGCAGCTCTAACTCCAGTTCCAGAGGATCCCGTTCTTCTGGATCCTCTTCTGAGCTCTCCAAGTACCAGGCATGAATGTTGTGTGCACACATGCATGCAAGCAAAACACTTACACACGTAAAATAAAATAAATCCAGATAATAATTTTAAACAGATCTTGTATTTTTATGTTACTTAGCCTAAAATTATACACTGAACTGAAAAATTATATTCTGAATTTAAGTGCAAAATTTAAAGCTAGTAGCTCCCAAAAGCCTACCTGCTATCCAACTGCGGGTGTCAGGACCTGTGCCCCAGTACCATCACATCAGAGGTTAGCGCTTTAGCAGAGAGCTTTGGGAGACACAACTCAGTCCAAAGCAACACTTGAAAAAGTTGTCTTTTATTTTATTTATTAATTCAATTTATAGACAGGATTTTATTACGTAGCTGACCTGGATCTTGCTCTGTATGCCAGGCTGGCCTCAAACTCAGAGATTCCCCCTGCCTCTGCCCTCCAAATTTTGGAACTAAAAAATGTGTGCTACCACGCCTGGCCCAAAAGTTGTCTTTTCACCTGTATCAGGACATGTCTGTACAAGGGAACTCGGAGGGACTCTATAAATTAAGTAAATCATCCTTCACTTAGACTCAAAGGGATTATGGCCAGATGAAGCAAAAGAAAATGGATGAGTTCAATCATTGTGATTGGTGAGCATGGCCTCTTCACGTTATCCATGCATCCTTGTCTTGCCACCATTGCTGTAGATCTTCCTTTACCCTTCAACTGTTCTAGTACTGTCACGATGCTCAGGTTTCCCAAGTTAGACCATCTACCGCTTAGCTATACACACAGACTCTCTTTCCACTTAAAACAAGTGAAGACAGGGTCTGTCTGAGCTGCCAAGGCTCGTATTTGGCATGTGATCTTCTTGATACAGTCTCTTGAGCAGTTGGGGTTACAGGTGTGATACACCTGTGTTACAGGTGCATCAAATACATGCCCAATATTTGATATGTTTAAAATTGGCTTCATATTTTTTGTATTCCTTTTCTCTGACAATAAATAATAAAATAATAAAATGATAAATAATAAAATAATACAGAAGGGTTTTAAGGTTTTGGTTTAAGGTTAAGGTTTTGGTTCTATACTCCAGCTCCTCATTAATTTTTATTTTATTTTTCATTTTACTAGGGTATGCTTTAAATACTTATGAAAATGACAGATATATTAATACTTGCATAGTTTTTAGTATTGATTTATGGGAGCTGCTGCTGGTCCAGTAAAGCTACAACTTGAGGATTAAACACTCTATAAAAACAACCATCCCCAGGCTGGAGAAACAGCTCAGGGATTAAGAGCACACACTGCTCTTGCAGAAGACCTGACTCTGGGTCCTAGCACCCACTTTGGGTGGCTCACAACCAACTCTAATTCCAGCTCAAGGGGACATGCCCCTGTGGCATCCGTGGGCACCTGCCCTGCTCGTACATTCCTACACACGGGCTCACATAAATAATTAAAAGTAAATCCTTAAAAACAACAAACAACAACAATCCTCAAGTAAATGTTATTCACGTTTGAAAGAGTTAAATGCTTTTTCTGGTTTATAGGAAAAATTGGCTTAGTTTAATTTGAAAATCCCAAGATAGTCTTTCTTAACCTTCTTACATAAAACCAGTGATGATAGTTATAGATAAGGCAATTCTACTGTTCTATAAAATGACAATCTATCTCACTTCCAAGATGAAATTAATGTGTGAATTTATTATGTAAAAATCTACACATAATTTGGAAATGAAAAATTACGTTTTAATCTTTGTCTTCTATGACTTTCTATGACTATGATTTTCAAGCAGACAAGGTAGCTATGAAGGGAAAAAGGAACATTAGGAAATTTAGTTGATGCATACACGCATAAGAGACGCCTATGACCTTTTACTCATTTAAGACCATTTCCATCAAATCCTACAGTGTTATTTTCTGAGTGAAAACAACAACAACAACAACAAAAAACCAACAACTGTGTGTCAACTTTGTGCTGTCCCAGGTTTGCTCACGGAGATCCAGTGTAAATCGAAGAGACTTCGAAAGAAGGTCAAGAACAAGGCTGCCCTTTACTCTGACATCCGATGGGAAGATGAAGGAGCAGACAGCCGGCTTGTATCGTCCACCACTACACCTGGAAAAGGGGCAAGCAAGGCTTTCCTTCCACACGGCCTCTTGTTTCCTCATCAACAGCACGTGTAAGAGGCATGTATAACAGGCGCCCTCTGTTTCCTTACAGGTTCAGGGCAGCATGACACTAACCCAAGAGGAACGCCGTCTCATGAATACCATAGTGACTGCTCATCAAGAGTCCATGATTCCCTTATGGGAAATAAGTACACTTGTATGTATTCATTGCTGGCAAGACATAACTTGTAATTGGTGAATGTTATTGGGAAATGACAGTAAAAACGGTTGAAAATTTTCAGTAATTATCTGAAAGAAAATACTATTCATCATTTTTATTCCTCTCTGTGGACTAGGTGCAGGAGTGTTCCAACCCTGAGCTGAGCTTTTTGAGACTCACAGAGGCAGCAGTCCTGCACACACAGGGGCTGATGAATTTTACCAAGGGACTCCCAGGTTAAACTCTCATTATTTTTTTTTAAGATTTAATTATGCTTATGGTTATGTGTCATGCATGTTTTTGCCTGCAAGTACATATTGATACCACGTCCATACCATATCGTGGAGGCCATAAGAGAGTGTAGAAACTCCTGGAGCTGGGGTTACTGATGACCATGAGCCACCATGTGGCTGCTGGGGACTGAGCTCGAAATCTGTGCAAGAGCAACAGAAGCTCTTAACTGCTGTCTCTCCAGCCCCAAATTCTCTGTTTTTAAGGTAAAGGGCTATAGTATAGCAAACAAAAACTTCTAAATGTGGAACTGGGTATACAGCTCAGTGGCAGAGTGCCTGTCTAATGTGTGTGAGGCCCTGGTTTCAGCAATGTTACTTCTGACCAAAAAAAAAAAAAAAAAAAAAAAAATCTGAATATCTGCAAAAACTATTATAATGATGTAGTTTTTTTTTTTTTTAAAGATGAAACAGGGATCAAAGAAAGTTCCCTGTACAATACTAGAACAAACCACAGTTGGCCAAAACTTTGTTATATATAACCCAGCTTTACTATATATTTACAGATACAGAAACTCTTTGTAAAATTACATTCTTCTTCAAGGCTAAAGCAACTGTGTTAGATTTGTTCTTGCCATAAGCAAAGTGTCACCTAGTCCTGATAAGAGGGCCCTAAAATAAATATTACCATGTAGAAGCAGGAATTTTATTCAGATTTGAATGTATATACAGTGGTTATTCCCAAGAAGCACTTAGGGTTGATAAGTAAATAGATATTTTCAAGCATTTGGTTGTGAACATGATGCTTGGATAATCGGTGCTTTGTTTTAAGGGTTTGAAAATCTACCCAGCGAGGATCAGACCGTACTGCGGAAGGAGTCGGAAACAGAAGTGGTGTTCCTGCACGCAGCCCAGCTCTGCCGTGTGAAAGACTCACCCTCTGCAAGTAAGAAGGAGAAAAAGAGCTTTTTCTTTCCTTTTTTCTGCTTTTCAAGACAGGGTTTCTTTGTGTAGCTTTGGCTCTCCTGGACTTGCTTTGTAGACCAGGCTGGCCTTGAACTCACAGTGATCCTCTGCCTCCCAGAGTGGTGGGATTAACGGTGTGCACCGCCATATAACTTTATTTATTTATCTATTTACTTATTTATTTATTTTCATATTTTAAAGATTTATTTATTTATTTTATGTGCTTTATCTGCATATACACCTGCATGGCAGAAGAGGGCATCAGATCTCATTATAGATGGTTGTGAGCCACCATGTGGTTGCTGGGAATTGAACTCAGGACCTTTGGAAGATAGTGTTCTCATCTCCTGAGCCATCTCTCCAGCCCTGCTGCATAACTTTAAATAACACATACATGTTAAATTTAGCAACAAGTTATGCCACATTAAGCACACACACACACAGACACACACACACACTTTTTTTGGGAGGGGTTCTCTGTGTAGCCTTGGCTGTCCTGTAGACTGGTTTATTGGTTGTTCTTCCCTGCATGCACTAGACTCTGAGGTTGCTAAAGGGAGGCCCCTGATGACACTAGTCTCTGATTGCTTGAAAAGCGTTTACTTCGTAATTTCCACAGCCTCTGATGAACTGAGCGGCGCGTGGAGGGATATGTGTTTCAGAAAGTCATTCTCTATGGCTCATTTTGGAGGGCCTTCTATACAGTCTTTCTGTGAAATATAAACTATTATATGGTTTTATGTTACAGTAACAAAAATGTTGCAGATGTCATTTTAGGAGATTGTTTTTCACATAATAGTTATGCAGGATTCTGAAGCGATACCGAATTTGTTATCTATATAATGGTTAGGAAAAAATAGCAGACTTCGTATTTTTCTCTTTTGCTAGGTACTGTGAGACCACCAAAGCCCTCAGCTCATACACTGGAGGTGCATAATCGAAGGGGTGATGAAAATGTTCGTTCTTTGGAAAACTTTTTTCAGGAAGGCTCCCCTTCTGCCACTCTAACTGGTAACATTGTACAATATAACATATTTTGGGTGGGCATGCTTCCTTTTCTCCCTTCTTTTCCTCTTATTACAAAGAGAGCGCCATGGGCTTTTCTCCTGCTTCACAGCTTTCTCTGCTAAGGGTGTTTCGGTGATGGTGAAAGCATTTGCACAGTCTATGCCTTTGTTAACGTTAGGCAGGCCACCAGTGAGCATTCTATTTGTAACCATTTTCTTATTTTGGCTACAACATGGCAATTCTTTCCCTAGTTGGGTGGGAAGCTATTTGGGGACTCCGGCTCATTCTTTGGGGTGCTTTTCACAGTTTCCCAGGATGATGATGTTGTAATATATAGCAAACATCCCAGTATGGATAGACGGGAGAGCCTTACTGTGGAAAACACTGAAACACCCAGAGAGGGGCCTCTGCAGGCCGAAGGCTCTCAGTCCCACAGTCTCCTACTTGGTTTGCGTGGTGACACCCTGCATTGTTCTGGTCTTCCTTGGTAGCAAACCTAATGAGCCCCCTATTGAGGTTCCGGCATGGGCTTCAAGGACACAACAAAGGGAACTGCCCCTGCTGGGCACCACGCCAGCAAGCCATCTGAGAGGGAAAAAAGGATGATCACAGTGCGTTTGCTTCTGTGCTACAGTCTGATGAAAATTCACCTATATCAATCCTTTTAGGTATTACTAAAGAATTTATTGCCTCATTGTCTTACTTCTACAGAAGAATGAATGATCTTAATGTAACGGATACCGAATATGCTCTGCTTACGGCAACAACAGTGCTTTTTTCAGGTAAAAACCCTGAGCCCTACAGCCCTCGCTGACGTCTGGATGGGAAGCCACAAAGCTCTTGCTTATTGAGCTACTAACCGAGGTCAAATGTACTCATTTCATTCCTTCGCAGTTTGCTCTATGGCATTCCTTTAAGGTCACTACCGTGTTTTAGTTTCTTGCATCTTAAAAAAAAAAAAAAATGCTCTTTTGCCCTCACCTTGGATATACTCTCCCAAGTCCCTGGTAGAGAAAGTTTCTTTAGGGAGCTAGCTATATTCCAGTCTGTGCTTTGCTCCTCTTACCCATGATTCCTCCGCAGTCAGATTTCATACCGTCCTCTCCAATCCACCACAACCTGTCAGTAGCTTCAGGATCTTGGCATTGCTGATCCTGCAAATCAGTTCTTGGTCCTCATTTCGCTTGACCCGTCAGCTGTGTTTGGCAGAGATCGTAAGCACTTGGAAGAGACCGAGGGGGCAGCCTGCTTCCGGTGAGCCCTTGGGCGGAGTTTTGAAGCCATGGTGCCGATCTCCGGCACGTTAGGAGGGACGCCTCTTGCTTGACGCTTCTTGACATGCCTGTAACCTGCATTACACAGTGGCTCCAGGTGGAGGTGAGACAGTCGCTTAGCATGGGTAACTCACTGCTCAAGCCAAGGAAATCTTCCTAGTTCATGCAAAGAACTGCAAAAACATGGTAGTCTAAAAAAGTTTCTACTCCAAATTAAACCACTTACTCATACATGTAGGGTTTTTTTCTGTTAGACATTTGAGTTTTATTTATTTGTTTGTTTGTTGTGTGTATATACATGTCATGCATGTGGAGGTCAGAGGACAACCTATGGGAGCTGGTTCTGTCTTCCCACCACACGGGTCCTAGCGGTTGAACTCAGATAGTCAGGTTTGGTGACAGGGTCTTTTCTTGCTGAGCCATCCCACTGGCTTTCACAGCTTTATTATTTCACTGAATCTCTGGATCATCATCCTCTCTTGATTTTTCCCTGCTGGTTGGCTATTCTTTAGGAGTCTCCTTTATTCTGTCCTCTTCCTCTCTCACAATGGTAAACATTGAAGTTGTTCTGGGACAAAGCTTTCTTTTACATTATTTCAATATTTTATGTGTATGTTTTGTCTGCATCTATGCACCATGAGTGCCTCGTGCTGCTGAGTTCAGAAGAAAGTGTCTGATCCCTTGGAACTGGGGTTACAGGTAGTTGTGACAAGGCCCAGTTTTCTTTTGCACTTCCTTCCTTCATGGTCCTATCTTGTCTCTTAGCATTAAAGGCCTGTGTGTATTTGATACTTGCAAACTTATCCATGAACTTGGTGTGCTCCTTTAGAGTCCGTTAGACAAATAGCCTCCTCAAGATTTCCATGTGACTGCCAAATTTAACAGGCCCCAAACTGAGCTCCTGAGACCTTTCTGCGTCACCCTTTCATATTTCTCCTCCACCCTACCACGCTGTATCTCCATCTTCCAAATTGCACACACAAGTTTTTTTTTAACCCTTAGTTTCTTTTCTTTCTCCTATACTCATATCACACATCTGTTCACTCAACCCTCATATACACCCAGCACTTAACTGCTTCCTGCTGTCTCTGGCCCGAGCAGCATAACTGATGCACGTTTCTAACTGGCTTTTCCAATTCTTTCCTCTATAGACTCCCTCCCTCTATTAGTACCCAGAGGGATTCTCTGGAAATGTCAGACCCTGGCATTGCTCTCTTTGTATGTGTCAATGGCTTTCTGTTTTGCACAGATTAAACCCAAAGCTCCTTCTATTATTCTTTATTGCTGATTTTTCGTCCTCTACCCAACAGCTTTGCTTTTGACATAGAAGTCTCCTGAGTCCTGCAAGTTCTTGCTATAGGTTCTACTGCTGTTGATGCATCCTTTGCCCCTTTTGTTCACATGCCCACATGATGCCATCTTTCCCCATTTTGTCAAATAATTAAGAATTACTTTTTTCTCCTTCACCATTTTGGGTCTCTGTTAATGTTGTTATATCCCTGATTAGTCTCTGCAAAATAGCTATCATTCCCCAGCCCAGAGTCTTATCTATTTCCCTGTTTACTTTTCGTGATAGCACATCATTATTTTTGCTATTTTAAAAAAATATTTTTATTCATTTATTTTTATTGATGTGTATGCCTCCTTTGTCTGTAGGGGCACTCCATGTGTGCAGTGTCTGTGGGTCCAGAAGAAGGTGTCAGGTCCCCTGGAACTGGAGTTACAGATAGTTGTGAGCCACCATGTGGGCAGGTGAATTGGAATCCAGTGCTTGGGAAGATCAGCCAGGTCTCCTAAGTGCTGGACCAGCCCTCTATTTTTACTTTTTTTTTTTTTTTTTTTCCCAAAACAGGGTTTCTCTGTGTAGTTCTGGAACTTGCTTTGCAGACCAGGCTGGCCTTGAACTCACAGGGATCTGCTTGCCTCTGTCTCCCGAGTCCTAAGATTAAAGGCTTGCCCCCACCACTGCCTGGCTCCTTTTTTTTTTTTTTTTTTTTTAATACTTTTTAAGTTGTGAGTGCCAGCTGGTTGTGGTATTTCATGCCTGCAATCCCAGCCCTCAGGAAGAGAGAGGCAGGTGGATCTTTGTGATTTCAAGACCATCCTGGTCTACAAAGCCAGTCCAGGACAGCCAAGGCTACACAGAAAAACCTTGTCTCAAATAACAAAATAAAACAAAACAAAACAAAACAAACAAACACACAAAAAGATGTTTCTTTTTTCCCCATTCCTTTCCCTGAGTACAGTATTAAATCAACATTAAGAAAAAGTTTTTTTTTTTTTTTTCAGATCGTCCATGTTTTAAAAATAAGCAGCAGGTAGAAAACCTAAAGGAACCAATTCCACAACTTTTGTTTAAGTATTCAACATTTCACCTATGAGCTTCATTGCAGTATGGCTAGATGAAGGCTTTCTACACCTTCAGAAATTCTTGGTTAGCTTATATCTTACAGTAGGGACCCATGAAGTCTGCGCTTTATTTCCTGTTGGCTGTAGGAGGATCACTACTGTTTCCAAGTTTCAGGCAAGCCCATCATAGCTGTTCTATTCCCAACAGTACTCACTGATCCTTCCCATATGACTTTATGGAAATTACTTAACTCCCTCCATTTCAGGGAGCTAATCTGAAAAATGTGATAAAAATAGAATATAGCTCAATAGAACATCGTGAAGATTAAATAAAATAACGAACAATTTAATTGGCGAATCTAATGTGTATTAGGATTCTGTAAGTACTTTCAATTTGTATTATTTAATAACTGCATTATTTTAAGTGCATTCACTATTGCCACCACTTTAAATCAACGTTAAGATAAATATGTTTTTCAGATCGTCCATGCCTTAAAAATAAGCAGCACGTAGAGAGCCTACAGGAACCAGTTCTACAGCTTTTGTTTAAGTGTTCAAAAGCGTACCATCCAGAAGAGCCACAGCATTTTGCTCACCTTATAGGGAGGCTCACTGAGCTGAGAACTCTGAGTCACAGCCACTCGGAAAGCCTTCGGCGTGGAAAACAAAGGACCCCAGATTGGTTGTGTTCTCTGAGAAATGGAATTTGCACTCACTTTATTAAAAACTTACAGTATTGAGGCTTCTCTTAAAATTTCAAAACCAAAATTGGATGACTGATTTGAAAAATGTGAAAAAAAAATCACTGTGTCGTCATATAAACTGGAGATCTGAAGGGCTCATCAGATGTGTGAAATTCTGGACTCAGCAGATGAACACCCTAGGATTCTTTTCACGATTGGATGCAAAAGAAACAATGGAGCCACGAGGTGGCACGATCCCTGTACTTGGGAGATGGAGGCTAGAGGATCCCATGTTTAAGGCAATACAGGGCTGTGTAGAACTCATCTCAGAAGAAGAAGAAGAAGAAAAAGAAAAAAAAAAAAAGAGAACTGATGGTCATGGTCAATTAAATTTTTTTTTTTTTATTTAGCTGAAAATATATAGCCTATAAATGTGAACAAAGTTAGTTATAATTAGGTAAGGCAGTTTGGATGCCTCTCGGATTAAGGACACATTAACTTAATAAAAGCTAATGCTTAGCACCTCTTTTCGTCACAGCACTTCATGAATAATCAAAGAGGAAGAAAACCTTTTCAAATTGTTTATCTGCTTCATATTTTTAAATAAGTCTATGCTAGTGAGTTTCATCATGAAAATGTCATACATGTATATTAGATATTTCTTTCTATTTACCACTACCCCATACTACTGATGCCCTCCTTGCCCCCCCCCCCCAATAGTTTCCTTTTACTTCTGTGTCCTAAAACAATAGATTCATACATGCAAGAAAACATTTTATTCTAGTCTGAGTCTGGCTTATTTTCTTTAAAAACAAAGACCCCCCCATCTATTTTTCTGCAAATGACATAATTTCATTCCTCTTATGGACTGAACTGTGTGTGTATCTGCATATATTACATTTTACTTATCCGTCCATCTAGTGATGGCATGGAGTTGGATTTTGTATCTTGGCCACTGTTAATTGGGCTGTAATAAACACAACTGTGTGGGCTTTGTGATTTTATGTGGCCCTGGATTCCTTCAGGTGTATTCCCAGAAGCGGTATGGATTATATACATGGTAGGTCTGTTTTTAGGTTTGGAGGTAACTATATAGTGCTTTTCACAGAGACTGCCTTCTTTTCAACAGCATATAAAGATTTCTTTTCCTTCACAATTTTTGCCAACATTTGTTGTTTTTTTCTTTTGAATTAAAAAAGAAGTGTGTGTGTGTGTGTGTGTGTGTGTGTGTGTGCCAAAACACATGGACTCCAGGGGACAGTTCTGTGGAGTGTGTTCTCTCCTTCCACCTTTATGTGTTTCATGGATTGTCAGGCTTAAAAGACACAAGTGCCTTTATCTACTGCTGAACTACTTCCCCTACCTCTACCCTGCCATGCATAGCCTGTATGACTTGGTTCTGGAAGCCTCACTGGGGTGAGGCTCAATGAAAAATGATAGACACAGAGACACAAGTACAGAAAAGTTGGGATCTTAGTTTCTTTTCTAGGGCTGTGATGAGACACCATAACCAAGGTAACTTATGAGACAAAGCATTTAGTTGGGGGCTTGCTTCCAGTTTCAAAGGGTGAGTCCATGATGGTCATGGCAGGTCCTGGCACGAAGCAAGTAGGTATGCCCTGGAGCAGTAGCTGAGAGTCTACATTCTGATCTACAAGTTGGAGGCAAGGGAGAGGAGAAGGGGGCTGACTGGGCCTGGCATAGGATTTGGAAATCTCAAAGCCCTTCCCAGTTGACACTCTCACCTAGTCATTTTCAAACAGTTCCACCCAGCAGGGACCAAGCAGTTAAATAGAGGAGGGAGTTGGGGCCATGCTCGTTTAAATAGCCACACGTGGACCCCTCTCACAGGGGGCATCAACCACACCACAGCCTAGAAACTTAGCACATTTATTATGTGTAGCATACGGAGTCAGGTTAGCTGGTCTTGGTCGACAGTCTCTGTAGCTGGGCAATCTCAAGATGTCGCCCCGGAGGAGGAAGCTGTGGTGCTAGTTTTTGCATACACTGTCAATATCCAAACATGGAGCACAGGATGGCTTTGCTTTTTTCATGGGTCTGAGCCATTGGTCCTTGACATGGCTGTACTCCTGGTAATAATCCACATGCACTTAGGATTTCCTCTGATTCATACTGATAAATTTATTCCACCAAAGGAAATAGCAGCAAAAGATAAAGGAACACATTTTAATACTCTCTTATGTCATACATACAAATAACTGGAATCAAACTTTTCTCTTTAGAGTACCCAGTGCAGCTTGATTTCCATAGCTGAATTTTAAAAGGAAGATCTGAAAAAAAATAATGCTAACAAGAGAAAGTTGGGTATTGTACTTGTTTCAGCACCGTAGTAATGATATATCTAGTTAACCAAGCCTGCTCCTTTGATTTCCCTCCCTTTAACTTAAGTTAAAACACACTAATTTGGCCTGCTCGTTTTATTTTCCAGCTGTCACCTCGCCTTCCCCGCCCCTGTGATCACTCATGTCCTTATATCTTGTCTAGGCTATTAAAACTGTCTCACTCCATAAACTGGAAGCATTCTTCATACCATGCATTTTCTTCCAAATCTGATCATTCCAACCCTGCTGCTTAAATTTCCTCATACCCTCATCTGTGACATCCAACCTCCCTCCCCCTCCCCCCGGTTTTTTGCCGTCATCTCTTCTTTTTTATTTCCAGTCTTATTTTCCCACCCAGTCCTCAAACAACTGTACCCTACTTCTTGATCTCATTTGACTCACGGACAGCTCCACTACTTGCCCAGCTTGTCCTTAGTTGGACGTATTGATTGTGTAGCCGCAGCAGAAGCAGTTAGAAAAATATCTAGGACCTGGGAAGTTCCCTAAGCCTGAACCTCAGCACCACTTCCGGGCGTCTTCAGGGCTCCTTAGAAACGACTCTTTTTATGTAGTTTATTGCCGCTAGCAGAGGACCCATGTTTGGTTCCCAGCACCCACATGGCAATAACAACCATCTGTAACTCCAGGTCCAAGGGATCCTACCCAGCCCTCTTATGGCCGCCCAGGACACTGCTTGCTCTTGGTGCACACAAAACACGCTTACGCACAAAACAGAAAGTAATAAATCTTTATTATTATTATTTTGAAAAAAGAAACGACTCCTTTAAATGGCCATTTGGCAAAGTGATCGTTGGCACGGTAAGGCCGTGACCTCCTCAGCTCTTCTGCCCGAGCGCCGGGAGAGCTTCCCCAGGGTTCACAGAACGCAGGCTTGGTGGAGCCTCCGAAGCCTGGCGCCCGTGGGAAGTCGCGCGAGACCCGCCCACGTGTGCGCGAGATCCCGGCCAGCTGCGGGGCGGCCCAACGCTTATATATAGCCGTTAGCGGTCAGTCGCCCAGTCGTGCGCGCGGCCTGCGTCGGGTGCGGCCGCGCTCGGGCCTTCCAGGAGATTCTGCGGTCCCGTTCCATGTTTTCCTAGAGAAGCGCTCCCGGGGCGCGGAGCCCGCCGACGGTGAGGGAGTGGAGGGCTTCCGGGCCGGGGTGTCCCCGAGTGGAGGGCTTCCGGGCTGTCGCCGACCCGCGGGGTCGAGGCCTTCAGAGGCCGCGGCCTGGGCCTTCGAGGTTGGGGCGGGGCCTGTGGCCGCGTGGCGGCCCGGGCGGCGAGGTGGTGGGACCCCGCGGGTTTTTACCGGGTAGGCCTCGGGCGCCGTGGGGCGACCTAGCTCACTGTGCTCCTGTCTTGCTCACCGAGCCTTGTGAACTCTTCCCTTCCCCCGAGGCCTAGTAGACACTATGGAGAAGCAAAAGCCCTTCAAGTTGTTCGTCCCACCGAGACTGGGCAGCAGTCAAGTGTCTGCGGTAAAACCGCAGACCGCTGGAGGAGACTCCACCTACTTCAAGGTCGGTTTGCACATGCTTCTTGCCTTCCTCTCGAAGAACGTGCCCCGGGCACGTGACATGGCTGGGTGGGGAAGGGCGCTTGCAGCCAAGCCTTAAGGCCAGAGTTCCATTCCTAGAACCCTCATGGCCAAGGACAGGAAGCAACTCCGGCAAGTTGTTTTTCCTGACCACCACGGGCACATACGCTAGTCGACACAGACACAAGAAATAAATGCTAATAAGAAAAGCATGCCTTCTCACTTTGTATGTTATAGTAATAGCTGATATACCCAAGCATTTTGAATAGCTTTATTTCCACCGAATAAAAGGCCTTACTCTGTGTTGACAACATTCAAACTTTAAAAGCATTCTTGCTGGCGACACACACCCACACACCCCTACACCTACATACCTGCACACCTACACACCTATACTTACACCTTAAAATCTTTAAAAGAATTGATGCTGTAAAATTCTGCGTAAATAGAATTTGCTTATTCTCTGGTGAAATGATTTGAAACTATTTTTAATGTTTTTATTAGTAGTAATTGTAGGTAATGAGTTTCAGTATGATATTTCCATGTATGTATATTATACTTTAAATACTGCATGGATATCAAAGGGTTTATAGTATACATATATATTATGTATATAATATATATAAGCACTGTTGAATATCAAAGTGATGTTGAAGAGAATATTTACAAGCCTCCCATTACCCTCTGATTCCTCCCCCACTAATTCTTTTATTCTTCCCAACTAGTCTCCCTTCTACTTTCATATTTCTTGTGTGTGTGTGTGACTCAATGTTTTGCATTAGAGCTGCTTACTACTGCAACATGAACACTTAACTAGTAGCCTTACCACTGAAGAAAATATCTCTCAGGATTTGAGACAATTTATGAGGAAAAATATGAGATGATTAGGAAAATTAAGATTTTTGGACAAACTGATATATGTTGGTAGTAATTGTGACTGAGCTTCTGGTAGATAGGGTAAAAGGGAAATTAACTTATTTAGTAAAATTCTAATTGAAAAAATTACAGCAGATTTCTCAGGCGAAACACTATTATTTAAATTTCTGAAGTGGTATTTTTATATTGAAATAAGGATGATGCAGTTAATATTTTAATTTTACACGTTGCAGAAAATTTCTGCTGTAGCCAAGACACATCATTGAAATTTGATTTAGTGAAGATCTCAAATTGAAGGAGATTGAAGGAAACCATATACTATTGAAATTACTGTTACTATTTTAGAATATCTATGAAGCTTTTGTTATGTAATTTATAGCTTAGGTCCATCTTTCTAGGGGAAATACATAATTAAAAATTTTGCTTTGTTTGGGTAGCAGAAGCATTTGATATTTTAACCTATATGTCAAAAGACTTACAATTACTGTGGCTTTTTAAAGTAGATATTGGATACTATAAGTATGTGTTGCATTGTTATGTGCAATATATATGTGTATTGCATGGGTATCAAAGCTGTATTGAACAGAATAGTTAAAGAACCTCTTTGTATTTCTAGACTGTCAACAAATGTACAGAAGTTGATTTTGATGTTCCATTTACAACTTCCAGTTTCTCAAAAAGTAGGGAAAACATTGATACAGGTAGGCTTGGACAAACAATGTATCAACTTTCCTAGACAAATTTTGTTATATACGTTATCAGTTACTGAAAATACAACATAGGTGTTACATTGATATTCTTGACATTCAGTTGGTTAATATAAAATAATGTTCTCATTTTAATACCAGTTTCTTATTTTTCAGATCCTGCTTTACATTTGCCCTTACTTGAACAGGTTAGTAAGAATGTGCAATACAATCTGTTAGATGTTGAATTATTTGAAGGAGAAAAAAATTGGTAGTTGTAGAATTAGCAGTCTCTTGTGCACTATAATTTTTATTACATTTATATGTATGTGCGCTTATGTGTGCTTGTATGTGTGTGGGTGTGCACATACCATGGTATATGTGTGAAGGTCATACTACAACTTGCAGACCTGTGCTCAAATCAGGTTATCATTGTGACCAGCATTGTTACTCACAGAGCCAACTTGTGTATTTAGCTGTCATTAGCCCTGAAAATATAATCTTACTGGAAACACTGAATTTGTTTTTTTTTTTAGGTTGCAGATTCTGGCAGTTGCCACTATCAGAAAGGAGTAAATGACTCTGATTTTGAGGTCAGATTTTTTTTTTTCATATTGAAATTTCATTTATTATATGAATATACCTTTTTAAGTTTCCAAAGTATTAATGTTTGCTTAATGTCTTAAAATATATTCTTTGAAGTCTTTCTTTTTGTGGTTCTGGGGGATGAACCAGAGCCTCATGTACCTTAAAGTGACAACTATTCTATAACAAAGTTGCACTGTGACTGCAGATATTTTTTTCCTCTTAAAGTATTTGAAGTGCAGCTGGTCATGATGCACATGCCTTTAATCCTAGCATTCAGGAGGCAGAGGCAGTAGGATTGCTGTGAGTTTGAGGCCAGCCTGGTCTCAAATTGAGTCCAGGACAGCCAAGGATACACAGAGAAACTCTTATCTCCAAAAACGAAAAACAAACAAACCAACCCTGAAATTTCTCTGGCATTTATAATATGATTTGGATAAAAAAAGGCAATAAATTTAAATAAAACCTCAGATATAATAGGTAATTTTCAATGAGCCTGAGGCAGTGAAAATTACCTATTACATCTGCTACTTTTCTTTTTATATTTTAAACATCATGCTCTTAATTCTCACATTCTCTAATCAAATGCTTTACGAGAGTTAACATTTATGTAATTCCTGTGAAGTGATGTATTTTAGCTTTTATTCAGTTCTCTTATTGAATCAAATTGTTTCTAACTTAAGAATTTTTCAGTCTTGATTTTATTCATTTAATGAAGTAGCATATGATGTCTTGATACTATGAAAGAGTTAATCCTGCTAGAATATAAATTGAGTCGACAATTTGTCACCATTAGTATGTGTGTATTTGTGGTAGGTAACTATAGTTATATTAAAATCTTAACTAACTTTTGGGAATCTTTTAAATAGAATTCAGAGCCAATGAGCAGACTGTATTCAAAGCTGTATAAGGAAGCTGAAAAGTTAAAAAAGTGGAAAGTGAACATAGAAATGGAACTGAAGCAGAAAGAAAATAAGTTGCAAGAAAACAGAAAGATAATTGAAGCCCAGCGAAAAGCCATTCAGGAACTGCAGGTATAATGAAGTTTTAAATTATAAATATGGCAAATATTATTTGAATCAAGTATAAAAGAAAAAAGGCAAAAATATGGTACATAGTAAATATTAGCATAGTATTTTTAGAAATAGAATATTAATTCAAAGTGAATTATATTAATTTTGTTTATGTGACAGATATTTTGAGAATAAGTCTTTTTGAACTTTCATTAATAAAAGTTATAGTTCAGATTTAGGAATGAATATAGGACAAAATCCATAATTAATGAAGGTGATTAAGGAAATAATTTTAGATATGACCAATTTAATGACCTTCATTTAGTACAAAGAGTTTAACATTTTATTAAGTTTAATTTGATGTAAGTGGTATATATCAGAATGTATTTATATACAAAACCTTGAAATGTTTGATTTTGATATTGCAGCATAGAATGTTCAAAAGCCAAAGTACAGGGAGATAATACACTTCAACATTATTAGAGAGAAATTGTGCTAAATATTATTGAATGCTTTTAATGGTAATCCAGCAAATTTTAAGCTGATGGAAGTGAAAGGTTTCTCCCTTTTTGCATTTATTTAATGTTTGATTATATGTGTGTCTGTTTGTGTGTAGGTCAGAGGAAAACTTGTGGGCTTCAGTCCTCCTGTATCATGTAGGTTCTGTGGATTGAACTCAGATTGCCAAGCATGGTGGCATATGTCTTAACTTGCTGAGTCATTTTGTACTTCCCTTCCCCTTTCTTAAAATAAAGTTTAGTTTTGTGTAGTTCAGGCTGGCCTCCAAATCACTGTATACATGAAGCTGGCACCAAATTCCTGATCCTTATGCCTCCCAGGGAGACTCATATATTTATGGAAAATTCACAAGCTGTAACAAAAATTTCCTTTATGTGGAAAGAAGAGAATATTATAGAATTTTTATAATAACATGCTAGTATTAAAAGCTTTCTTAATGATTGTACTCACTGATTTTAAGTGAAATGTGATTAACTTTTTCTATTTTGTAAATTAGTTTGAAAATGAAAAAGTAAGTTTGAAATTAGAAGAAGAAATTCAAGAAAATAAAGATTTAATAAAAGAGTAAGTAATAATTTTACTTCCAAATTTATTATTTAAATATTTTTTTATTTGTTGAATACTCTCTTATGTTATATAGCATAACAATAATAATTTCTGAGTGTGTGGGGAGCCAAGAAAGCCCCAAGTAGTTGTGGAGGGAGTGGGTAAAGTTCTGAGTGAATGTGTATTGTTTGATACGGGCACAGCCTCAGACCTTTGGGAGTGGCAAACTTTCCCAGGGTGAGGTGTGGGGAATAACAAAGCCTTCCTGTAGGCTGAGAGAAAATGTTGACTGCATGCAAGTAAGAATGTTTATGTTGACTAGTGTGTTTAAATGTAAGTAACTGTAGTTTCTTCCTCCTGGATGATGAAAGCCTGAGACTCCTTCCTACAGAGTTCTTCTGCCAAGACTAACTAGCTCCTCCTGTGTTGTAGATAACATTTATCATGTTTATTATACAAATAACTTAATATTTAAATTATTATAGAACATATTAATATATAACAAAAATATATTTATATTATGACCAAATAGTTATGTAAATAATATATTAATAAAATATTATTACATATTTATATATGAACATAATATATAAACAATACATTTCATATAAAATACAAAATATATAAATTATATTTATATAATATGAAATTATAGTAAATAAATTAAATTATTTCTTACGTACAGTACAGTTGTTGCATAGTTGATGCTGTTCCATCAGAGTGAATGCAGCCCACCTGATTCTGGCCTTTCTGTATTTGTGCCTATGTGTCCTTTCTTCATCCTTTTGTTACCTCAGGTTTCCAGGACCAAGCCAGGTCATTCCAGGTCATGGCATGAGTTTTATGTAAAAGAGAAACCCATTCTATATTTTTAGGTTTAGCAAGCAGGCTACTGATGAATAACTTCTCACTTTCTAAAATGTCAGGTGTCAGGAAGAATCATTTCCTAGAATCAAAAGCCTGAAATTCAGTATCTACTTTGGCATATTGTCCATCTTCTTGTGTCACTGTTGCCCTAGAAACAACACTTGTAAAATAGTCATCGCAATTTGAAACTGCATTTTCCTCTCAGATTTTTTTTTTTGGGTCAGTATAATAATTCATTTGTACTGAAAAATTGTATATTGAAAATTAAACCAAATTGTTCTTTATATTAATAAATTAATATGGATAGAGATCTTATTCTCACAATGAATTCTTTGTTTTGTTTTTTGTTTTTGTTCTTTTGAGACAGCGTTTCTCTTTGTAGCCTTTGCTGTCCTGAACTTGCTTTGTAGAGCAGGCTGGCTTCCTGAACTCACAGAGGTCTGTGTCGCTGCCTCCCTGAGTGCTGCTCCCAGCTATGAATTCTTCTTTTTAAAAATGTTTTCTTTATTATTATTATTATTAACTACAATTTATTCACTTTGTATCCCAGCTGTAGCCCCTTCCCTCCTCTCCTCCCAGTTTTACCTTCCCTCCTTCCCCCCCCCCTTATTTCCCTTCCCTAGTCTACTGAAAAGGGAGGTCCTCTTTCCCTACTATCTGCTATCTGACCCTAGCCTATCAGGTCTCATCAGGACTGTCTGGATCCTCTTTTTCTGTGGGCTAGTTAGGTCACCTCTCCAGGGGGAGGGGATCAAAGAGCCAACCACAGAGTCCATATCAGAGACAGTTCCTGTTTACATTGTATATATAATAAATAAATCTTTGGGCTGGAGAGATGGCTCAGATTTTAACAGTTATGAATTCTTATTGAGAAAATTAACCTTAATTTTGGTTTTGAAGGTTAGGCATTGTTTTTTTTTTTTTTTTGTCAAATTGATACAAGCTTGAGTCATCTCAGATGAGGGAGCCACAGTTAAGCAGTTGCCTCCATCAGATTGGACAGTGGCAACTCCGGTGCATTTTCTTGATTGGTTATTGATGTGGTAGGATCTAGCCACCATGGGCAGTGCCATTCTTTTCAGGTGGACTGGGCTGTATAAGAAAGCAGGCTGAGGGGCTGAAGAGATAGCTGAGTGGTCAAGAGCATTTTTCGTTCTTCCAAAGGACATAGGTTTGATTCCCAGCACCCACATGGCAGCTCACAGCTGTCTGTAACTCCATAAGTTCCATAGGATCTGATGTAAGTTCCATAGGATCTGATACCCTCACACCAACCAATGCGTATAAAGTAAAATTAAATAAATTATAAAAAAGAAAAAATACTTAAAAAAAAGAAAGCAGGTTGAGCAGGCTATAAGGAGCAAGCCAGTAATCAGCACTGTTCCATGGTTCTTGCCTTTGCTCTTGTTAGTGTGTGTGTTTTTTTAATCAATTTATTTATTCACTTTATATCCCAATAGTAGCCCCCTCCCTCTTTTCTTCCCTTTTCTCCTATCCCCCTCCCCTCCTTTCAGAAAAAGGGAGCCTTCCTACTAACCCACTCTGGCCCATCAAGTTGGTCCATCAAGTCGCATGAAGACTGAGCACATCCTTTTCCACTGTGGCTGGGCAAGGCAGCCCTGCCTGGGGGAAATGATTGAAAAGCATGCAACAGAGTTCTCATCAGAGACATCTTCTCCTCTCGCCTTACTAGGGAATCCACAGGAAGACCAAGTGCCTCTTGGCATAATGCTCTTATGGACTGTGTACAGTTTACTTTTGTTCATTCAAATGCTGATTTCTCTACTCCATTATGTATTGTGATGTTTATTCTAAGCATCTCCTATCTCAGGTTTGTGTAAACGTGCCACCATTTGTTCTCTGTATTGCCAATATAGCCAACCAGCCAATGCTGAGCAATGCAAGAGAATAGGCTGGCACATCCTGGCCTGGTGAGGGTTGGAGAAAAGGAAGGGAAAGTGCAGGTTGGATCCGTGAGGAAAGGACTGAGAAGCATCAGGAGAAATGAACTGGATCTAGGAGTGACTGAAAACCAAGTATAATGTGGGAAATCTGAATGGGAGGAAACTATACTAGCTTAAAGTTTTAGGATAGATTAATTATTGTGCAGCATTGTGTTCTAGGCTAATTAAATCCTAGTCTCTGTGTGGTTATTTAGATATACAGCTGGCTAGGAGGTAACTGCTGCTTTGCTTAAATAGAAATGAATAATAAATATTAATATTCATCCAACAGTGCCCATCAGATATGTATGGGGCCTAGGTCCAGTGCATGAATGGTCCTTGGTTAGTGCTTCAGTCTCTGCAAACCTCCCCCCAACTCCCCGGGCCCAGATTAGCTGGGTCTGTTGGTTCTTCTTGTGGAGTTCCTGTGCCTTAAGGGTCCTTTTGTCCTTCTGCATTCTGCCCAGTGTTTGGTAGTGAGTCTTAGCATCTGTTTCTATCAGTTTTTGAGTGGAGCCTCTCAGGACAGCCATGCTAGGCTTCTGTCTGCAAGCAAAGCAGAGTGTTGTTAATAGTGTCGGGTTGGCTCTCTCCCATAGGGTGGGTCTGTGATGGGCTAGCCTTGGTTGGATATTCTCTCCAATTATCTTTATCCCTGCACATCTCATATGTAGGGTAAATTTTGGGTCAAAGTTTTTGTGGGTTGGTTGGTTTTCCCCTCCCTCCCTCCTTCTGTCTAGAATGTGGCCTCTTTGTTCTCCATGACTCCCACTACTAGGGGGTCTCAGCTAGAGTCACCACCATATTCTCTCATGAGCCCACCCTGTTGTAGGTCCCAGCTAGTCTCAGAGGTGTCCCCACCCACAGTTTCTGTTTTCTCTGTAAGTCCTGTCTTCCCACCCCGTCGTTCTTCCTACATCTGATTCCATCTGTACCCCCTTTCCTGTTCTGTTCCATCTCTTTGGCCACTTCTGGTGTCTATTCTGTTTCTGAGTCTATTCACCCTTTCTGAGTGAGATTCAAGCATCGATGGTTCAACATATGAAAAATCCATCAATATAATCCACCATATAAACAAAATAAAAGAAAAACACCCCCACATGATCATCCAATTAGATGCAGAAAAAGCCTTTAACAAGATCCAACACCCCTTCATGATAAAAATCTTGGAGAGATCAGGGATACAAGGTCTATACCTAAACATAATAAGGGCAATATATAGCAAGCCAATAGCCAACATCAAACTAAATGGAGAGAAACTCAAAGCAATTCCCCTTAATTCAGAACAAGACAAGGCTGCCCACTCTCTCCATATCAATGGCAACATAGTACTTGAAGTCCTAGCTAGAGCAATAAGACGAAAGGAGATCAAGGGGCTACAAATTGGAAAGGGAGAAATCAAAGTATCTCTTATTTGCTTGGACTTTTTCCTGATTTCCCTCAATGATTGACTTTGATAAGGGCTCATAAGTCAAACTCTGGTTTTTCTAGTTGCTTTTAGTCATGGTATATCAAAGCACTAGAACAGGCATCAAGAACAGTTTAGGAAAAATTAGTAAATGAAAAGTTTAATCCTGTCTTATCTATGCTTTCTCCAAGACAAATGTGGAACTTTTTTTCTGAGAGGGTGTTCATAGTAATAGTAACTTGGTTGAGACTGGGAAGGAATTATTCAATTATTTGACAATAGCATAATCTACTTTTTCTTGATATAATTGTTGCTGAGTGATATACTGTATATACAAAATTAATGTTTTAAAAATTTCTCTGAAATTGTAACTGTTTCATAACTCAGGTATGATTTTGCTTTAAGATCAGGTTACACTTAGGGAAACTTTTTTTTCCAGGAATAATGCTACAAGACATTTGTGTAATCTACTCAAGGAAACCTGCGCTAGGTCTGCAGAAAAGACAAATAAATGTAGGTATCTTATTTTATGTGGTTTTTATCAGTTTATTACTCATTTAATGGTAGAGGCAGGAGGAGAAATTGCCTTTTTAATGTATGGAATTAATTTTGATTTCAGTGAATTTTATGTGTCTCAGATGTTACCTTTTAAGTAGTAGCTAAATTTTCTCTTTTTGAAAGGTAATAAATACCAAGAAATATATATATTTGCAGTTAATACTCATTTCATTCATAAAAGTCTGATTTAAAAAATTTTTTTTGAGACAGCATTTCTCTATAGCCCTGGTGGTCCTAGAACTCACTGTGTAGACCAGGCTGGCCTTGAACTCTGCCTGCCTCTGTCTCTGCACCACCATTGCCCACTTTAAAGTGATTTTAAGACTAGCCTTTTCTATCTAGAACTACCAAGACATTGAATAAAGAATAAGATACATAGCCATGTTCATAATAGGACATAATAATGCTGTGGGGTAGGGATGGTATACATTTTATAAGTACATTAAGTCCAATAATAGTGCACATAGGACATTGGTACTATAAAAATACAGAAGAATTGAAAAATTTCATCTTGTAATGGACCCTTTATAACACTGTAGCAATGCTGCTGTAAACAAGTCTCTGCATTGCTAGTTGTAAATAGTATATATTATGTAATATCTGATGATAAACAAGCATATTACTACTTTTTAATTTTCTAGACTATTCAGGTTTCTATTTTAATGTACTTTCATATTTAAAAAAAGTTAATTTTAAAATAGCCTCAAGCAGGTCTTCAGAGTTATTCTAGAAGAAAGCACTGTTATCTTAGGAGATGAAAGCTCTATGTGTGTTCTTGCATGTGAAAACTTTACAGTGGTACAAGATATGCGAGTAGAATACAGTGATATTTATATCTTGATACTGTGTATGCCTCATTCGTATCTTCATTTTTAAGAAGAAACTTTAAAAGTAAAAGAAAAAAAAAAGGATTGAAAATACTAGGCATGGTGGTACATGCTTTTAATCCTAGCATTTGGGAGGCTGAGGCCAAAAGATTACAAGAGTGAGGTCAGTGTGGGCTATTTAGTGAGATTATGTTTCAAAGGCCCAAGAAAAAGTATTTATAAAATAAGAATATAAAGAAGCTGGGTGGAGTGGCACAGTCCTATAATTCCAGCACTCTGGGAGGCAGAGGCAAGCGGATCTCTGATTCATCCATACTTGAGTGTCTAGCAATATCAGTTACAGGTCAACTGTTATGGCAAGTGAGTGCTGGTTCTGCTTCCTAGGGTTTTCTGTTCCTGCCTTCTGCTCGGATAAGTTGTAAACTGATTTTGCCTATATCCATGTCACTAATTATGAAGGCAGTGGCTTGCTCTGGACCTTGCTTTTCTTGGGGTCAAAGAATTTTACCTTCTTTCTTTTTTATAGAATAGAAACTTCCAAGTTTCTTGTATAATCAAAACCCAGACTATTTCTGATGCTGTTTTGAGAAACTCGGTACTGAATTATATACGTACAGAATTTCAAACATTATGTTTTTCTTAGATATAAGTATTGTTTAGATGTTATTTTTTTAGATGTTATGTTTTATATTTTAATTTTGAAGTTTTAAAATGGTAATTACAGATGAATTTGAACGGGAAGAAACCAGACAAGTTTATATGGATCTAAATAATAACATTGAGGTAAGTATTAGTGAAAATATTTTAAGTAAAAGAATTTCTAAGCAGAGTGATAGCTATAAACATTTTTGTCAACTGTAAGTGCTTAAAGATTATTATTATTATTTATTGATGCAGGATTGAATCACTAGTAAAACTCTGAAGGTTCTAAATTATGAATACTTATATTTTGTATATAGTAGTCTTTTCTGGAGGGGTGATAGGAGACATATGTAAGTCATACAAATGTATGGTCTCGCTGTATAGCCAAGGCTCACCATGTTCAGGCCTCAGCATTCTCAGTGCTGGGATTATATGTGTATAGCACCCTGCAGGATTGTAGGAGCTTCCCCCTCCTCTTCTTTTTTCTTACATTTGTTTGTATGTTCACGTGAGTCTCGGTGCATGTCGTTACGTGTACATACATGGAGGCTCAAGTTGATGTCAGGAATTTTCTTCCAGTCTCTACCATCTTATCTTTTTAAGCAAGGGTATCTCAGTCAAACCCAGATCTTGCCAACATGGCTAATCTCGCTAGCCAGCTTGCTTCAGGGATCGCCTCTCTCTGTGTTCAAGGCTGGAATTACAGGGAGGCCACTGCTGCTGCTCCGAATTTATATACATTCTAGGGAATCAAACTCTGGTTCCCTTGCTCTATGGCAAGTGATTTTGCTGCAGAACCATCTCTCCAACTCTGTAATACCTCTCATATTAACATGTTAGAAACACAGCTTAATTTATTAAATATTTATTGATTCTGTGTCTGAGACTAACACATTGTGATATATAACCATTAATTTGAAAAAAAAAGTATTTGCATTTGTATTTCTGCTTATCTTTGTTGTCTCATCTTATATCCATTCACTGCTTGTTTTCTGCTATAGTTTTGTTTTAGAGACAGTTTCTGTGTATGAGTCTGTAGACCAGGCTGGCCTTGAACTCAAAGAGATATGTTTGAGTGTTGAGATTAAAGGCACACACCACTGCACTTGGCCCTTGTCTGTTTCTGTTTCTTAGCTTTATCTAATACTTTCTGATTTTAATTCTTTGTGTTTTCCAGAACTTCTGTATTCAGTCTCTTCTGTGTGTATTTGAACTTTTTCCCCCCTAACTGCCCTAAACATCTTTATTCAGTTCTCTCTGTATTTCATTTAACTTTATTGAAGAATATTTAAAAATATATGACACTTACTTAATAAACATGTTTATTTTATATGTATGCAATTTTTTCTCATACTCAATATGAAATTTCCAGTCCTTTGGGCTTTGTGTTATATCATAAGTGGCTAAAATAGTTCCAGACAGACAATAGTCACTCAGTAAATACTTAGTGGATGAGTGAATGAATAAAATAATTTAATTTTGCAAAGCAAGATTTATCAAATGCTGAGTGAATGCATACTACCAGGTGATGCAAATAAAAAGATGAATTTTTATGGGACTGCCTCACATTAGTGGGGAAGAAAGAAACTTAATACACATAAGTCTAAAATGATAGTTTTGATACTATTTGTGTTTGTTCTTAAAATCTTACGGATTATGGCAGGGGATTAGATGTTAAAATGTATTAAGAAAATAGAGTGACAATATTCACTTTGCTGTTCAGTGTATGTGACCTATGTATTCTGTAATATTTATATGGATATATATGTAAATATATGTAGAATATTAAAAACATAATTTGTATGTATGTGTGTGAATGTCTGTGCCACAGTATGCACATAGAGGTTGGAGTTGGTTCTTTCTACCAAATGGATTCCAAGGATAAAAATCAGGCTGAAAGGCTTGTTGGCAGGTACCTTTATCAGTTAAGGTATCATATTGGCCTCACTACATAGTCGCACAGCTTATATCTTTTTAGTAAATTAGTATGTTATAGTGTTTTCAGTTTTTAGAGTTGTATGAATTTATATATAATGATTATGTGGGGAAATTTATTAATATTTTCAAAGTTTTATAAAAGCATTTAAAAAAGACTTATTTTTAACCTCTGAGCCATCTCTCCATCCCTTAATATTTTATTTATTCACTTGCAACACTGGGGATTGAACCCAGGGCCTTGTGTGCGTGCTAGGTTAGCACACCACCACTGAGCTGTCTTATTTTAAAAGTTAAACTTTGTATTCTAGAAAATGGTACTGGCTTTTGAGGAACTTCGTGTGCAAGCTGAGAATGCCAGACTGGAAATGCATTTTAAATGTAGGATTCCGATTTAAATTTTCATGTTGCTTTTTTCCTATTTATGTTTAACTAGATTTTGTTAATATTTGTATTCCTTTAATTTGATGCTCTTAACTTTTGTATTTCATATTATCTTTACTTTTGTAAGCCTCTCAAAATCTTGGTGGCAGGGAATATTTATTAGATAGTCTTTTGGTTTTAAAAGTACTTTTTCTATAAAATAAACTTTATTAAGGCTTATATTTAGGTTTTTAGAGGTGTAGTTTTGTCTTACATATGTATTTCTTAGTAAATTATTAAGATACACACATCTAATGTTTGTTATTTTTTGATAACAAAAATTTAAAAATAAATTTAAGAATAAAATTTTTATGGAAATGCTGTTATAAGAGATAGGATTTTAAGCTATAACTTTGATACTGTATTATGATTTTACTAAACAGAATTGGTAGTAAGAAAATATCAGTTTTTGTGTAATAGAAGCTTATGAGATTTAGTATAATTTTGAGATAAATAAGGAAAAATTTAGTTGGCAATGGAAAAGTTATGCAGTTATATTAAAATAAAGTTTATTTATTCTATTTTTAAAGTAAAAGAAGATCGTGAAAAAATCCAAGACCTTGAAGAAGAATATAAGAAGGAAGTGAACAACAAGGAAAATCAGGTTTTAAAAAATAACCAGCTGTTTATATTCGTTCAAAAAATTAATAATCTTAATCAGTATGTGATGTTTATACATATTTATTAATAGGTTTTCTATGCTGATGAAATGAGCCAGTTCAGGTCAGATTAAAGCATAAAGGCAGGTTTATTGGAGGCAGCTCTTGGGTGGATTCACTGTTCCCAAAGAATGAGGCCAGGGAAGTCGCCATGGGGAGGGAGACAGAGAAATGGGCAGAGAAAGAGAGAAAGAGTGTGAACACACAGAAAATGCAGAGAGAGGAAACCAAAATGTCTGGATTATATAGGGAAGCCTAGTTCCTGGGCTGGAAAGTTTAGGGTAGAGGGCAAGGTATGCGAGCCATGCCCTATAACAGGTAGGGCTAAAGGATGCTGGGAAAACTTGGAGGCCAGGTCCATTTTAGTATGTTCATATGCACCTCAGCTGCTTGTCCTGCATCTGAAACCCAGCAATTATGAGGTACAGTGTGATGTTTTGGTTTATGTCCACATTGAGTAGTGCTCAAATTAGGTTAGTTAGCATATCATATCAATCACTTAAACTTATAGTATGTACATTTAAATTCTAATTATTCTGAGAGTAATGCTATATTCTTTGTATTTGTCAATTCATAAAATACCTAATATATTAGAAAACATTGTGTTTGCTGACATGAGATAATTTATATAAAATTTTAATGTATCTGTAAATCTTTAGCCTTTTGCTTAGTCAAATTAATTTCATGATTCATGTATACACTCATTGGAAGGTTGGCCTTCAGTGGTTTTGAATCAATGAATCTACAATCATATCAATTTATATTGCTGCAAAAATATGAGAAATTTTGTGTAAACAAACTTAATGTGAAGATGAAAACTCCACATTTTACAGTTTGTTTTAAAATTTACTTATTATAACACCAATGAAAGTAAACTAAAACATTCTATTGCTACTTTCTATTAATATCACATAATGGAAGACTTGTAAATGTAAGTCTGTATTTTCTGATATTTGCAAGAATATCAATTTAGGGTTATAGTACGCTTTTTCAAGCCTTGTAGGAAGATATACATATATATATAATTTATACACATAATATTATTTATATACACATATATGTATACATATGTATGTATACATACATATATACACACACATATATATATGTTATAAGGGTTCCTGGCTGAGTGTGGTGGTACACTCCTTTATTCCTGGTACTTAGGAAACAAAAGTAGTCAGATCTCTGAATTTGAGGACAGTCTGATCTACACAGTGAGTTCCAGGACAACCAGGGCTTCATAAAGAGACCTTGTCTCAAAAAGAAGCAAAGGGATGCTGTTTTATTTCTTTCCATCTTCTCTGATTTCCAGAAGGTATCTTGTAATCATAGTTAGAGAGGGTATATATTTAAATAATAAAAATTAATTAGAAGTTCAGAAAGAGCTTTTAGAATTTTAAATTGTGATTACAGGCTTCAGTTTGTAAGATATGCTTATGTTGTGTGAGTCTTTTATATTTTAACTTTTATTTTAAACCAGATTTCTGGAGGAAAGTCTTCTTAAAAATAAAAAAAAGACATTAAAAATTAAAATTGTGTTTATTTCACAAAACGTAAAGATAGAATAAAATGCTAAGAAAGATATTTTGGAATTCTTGGTGTAGTGTTTGAGTCTATAGATTGGACCTTCTTGCTAAGCCATGTTTGGCCTGCTAGTGTTTTTTTTCTCATGGATATATAAATACCATTGTTTGCAAGAATTTTCTAGACATTCCAAATTTCTACCTGGGGATAGAAATGTGACAGATGGATGACATTATGGAGCAGAGCTTGGCATTGTAGAAAGGTCTTTTCTTTCCTGATTTGGTAACATTTTTATTCTATTGCTGATAATGCTCAGGTGTAGTTGTTTGTGTGAAGGCTGAGTTTCTTATTAAAGGTCAGTTCTCTTATTTCTCTATACTCAGTGCTTACAGTTTCTGGTGTTGAGTAATAATTATTGAGTGAATTAATCAGATTTCATTATGTAACTTTCTTTGTAAAAGTTTTGAAATGAGTAGTTTAATATTGAGTATATTATACAAATTTACTCATTAAATATTTATTTTATAAGCATGTATTAAATGACATTAGAACTTTCTTTTTTTTACAACTTTCTAAAAAGCATATGAAATAAGTATATAAAATAATTATAGGTGATAATAAATGTTAAGGTGCTAATTTTAACTTTTTTACATATACCGTGTTTTTTAAAAATTAATTTTAGGTATCACTACTATTGACCCAGAGTGCTGAGAAAGAAAATAAAATGAAAGATTTAACATTTCTCCTAGAGAAATCCAGAGATAAAGTTAACCAATTAGAGGAAAAAACAAGTAAGATTTTATATAAAAATGTAAGACTGTACCTTATGTATTTTCCATCTAATTTTTTGGGCTTTGTCACATTTTAATGATATTTTCTAGTGCTGTTATCTTCAGCTTGGTTTGGATCAGTTGAAGGAGGAGGGCATCTTTATCAAAAATATATGCCCCTATTTTTCCTTTTTTCATACTTTTAACCTTCAGTTTCAACAACATGCTCTAAAAAGACATTAATTTTCAGTTGTTTTGGACAATGCATTTTATTTTCTGTGTTTATGATGTACAGTGTGCAGTTTTGATTAATGTACATACTGTGTATTGATCACTAGTAACTAGCAATTCTGTCATCATTACTTTATTTGAATGTTGTAGTTTGCTTCCCTGTTTTCTCTGATAAACAACACGACCAAAAGAAAGTTGGGGCAGAAAGGGTTTATTTTGTAATGCTCTTCACTTGTTATTAGTGGTCATAAAGATAAACAAATGATACTGGTTTCGGAAAATAGCACTAATAAGTTCTTCTTTAGGGTCTATGATCTCTCCCAAGCTTAGCCACAGTTGTGCAAGCTGTACACTAACCCAGCTTGGTGAGTGTCTCAGAACCTCTCCCACCCATACCATTCTCACTCTCACTCCCAACCCTGTCTCTGACCATGCACACATACAGACACAGCTTGGTGAGTTCCACAGAGAATCTCCATCTTAATTTTAAGACATAGCTTTATAGTGCATAGTGGTCTTTGTTGGACATTATATATTTATCACCCCATGCTTTTCTTGCTTCTAGGATTGCTGATTAAAATCTGATACTGATACTATTATCATTGACTATATCATTGGAGGAGTTCTTTTCTGACCATGGCTAAATGTGTTTGGTTGTCCATTTTTTTTTTAACCTTTAAGGTTTACAAAATTCTATAATTTTACTGGATAAATTGTCTGAGCCTTTTTAGGCTATCTCAACTCTCTTGTACACCATAAATTTTAATTTGGTCTGTTGAACATTATCTCAGAGTTCTTAGATATTTTGGTTATATTCATTGTTTTTCTTTATTTATAGCTATCTATAATACTGTCTCTAATTCTCCCATCCCTGAAATTCCTCTGCTTGTTCTCATCTGTGATGGTTCTTTCCATTATGTGTTTTATTTGATTGGTTCATTCATTTCCAGAATTTGTTTGGTTCTTTTTCTACCTCTCAACTTTATTGATTTTTTTCCTCCTATTTTTAATTTTTCTTCCAAGTAATTGATTTTCACCCACTATGGTAACTTTCATGTATAAGTTCTGAACTGATTTATCATGTATTTCAGTTTTCACCCACTATGGTAACTTTCATGTATAAGTTCTGAACTGATTTATCATGTATTTCATATATCTGCTTATTTAAGTAATCTATGTGGCCACTGGTCCTTCAAAAGTAGTACTGGGATTTTTTTTTTTTGTGTGTGTGTGTGATATTTTAGCCATATTCCATTATTTTTGTTTTCCAGTATTGAAAAGTCATGTGTGGGTATTTCAGCTGATAGCTGTCTAATTTTTGTGTTCCTTTGTTGAGTTTTGCATATTTGTTGGAATGGATGTTACCTTTAGTCCCCCGCCTCCCCCTTTCCCTACTGTTTTTGTTTGCTTTGTTTTACATGAACCTTCCAGTTGTGTTTTCTTCACTTAGATTTTCAGGGGAATGAAACTAAATTGTTGTGCACTTTGTTTGTTCCCATGTAAAGTTCATAGACAACTGGCTAGAAAAAACATAATTTATAGTTGTTTGTTTGTTTCGTTTTTTTGGAATAGGATTTCTCTGTGTAGTCTTGGCTATCCTGGACTTGCTTTATAGAACAGGCTGATCTTGATCTCACAGAGGCCTGACTGCCTCTGCTTTCCCTGAGTGCTGACATCAAAGGCATGTGCCACCATGCCTAGCTAATTTATATATTTTTTTCTTTAAATCACTAAGTGTTTCAGTAGTGAAGTAAGGAATGGTAGAGTGGGGGAAGGGAGGGTAAAGTATGAGTGAGAAAGAATGAAGAATTAAAAAGATCTATGTATTTATTTTTAAATTTTATGTATATTGGTATTCTGCCTGATTGTATGTGTGAGGGCATCAGAACTCCTGAAACTGGAATTACAGACGGTTGTGAGCTGCCATGTGGGTGCTGGCAACTGAACCCAGGTCCTTTGGAAGAACAGCCATGTTCTTCTTTTAACTACTCCAGCCCCAAGAATTTGAGGTTTGAAAAGTTGTAGAGAAAATGTGGTATATTAGGTTTAGAGTAAAGACAGATGTGAAAGCCCTTTCCAGTGAGATGCTAGTTAAAACACAAAACTAAAATATGAAAAGTATGAAAGTACAATACAAAAATTAAATATTTTAAAAATTAAAATAAAAGGTGAAGATGAGCAATAAAACAAATGGAAGGTATTATACCTTCAGTTGATAGTCCTTTTGATAGGTAGGTATTTTCCCCATCAATTTCAAGTGGTATGTATATAGGATACTAATCTCAGTAGTTCATACAAGATAAGTCTTTGTTTGTCTTTCCAGAGAGAAGTATTTCTGTGCTGATGACTAATTTTCTGCCAGAACTTCCCCATCTGATTTCCCTAGGTACTTTGGTACTTTGGTGTCAGTCACTCAGGACCTTTTGTGACTAGGAATTTATGAAACTGTAGAGTGCCTACCAACTGGTATTTACCTTTTCCTGGTCTTTAGGATACTGTAGCAAGTTCCAAAACAAACTTCCATAGCTTGTCCAGTAATGGCAGGGAACTGAAGTGTTAGGAGGGGGTTATGAATCTCAGCTTCAGACTTCCTTACCACACTTTTGCTGCTGTCTTTTCTGTCTGTATATGGGATTTGTTTCTCCCATTAGGATATGGCATCAAGTTCTATCCCGAATGTATCTCCAGCAGTACGGATTGGATTGTTTTTCAGGGTTCTTTGGGTGCCTGGTATCCATGAACACACTTTCTTCATACATAGTCTTCATGACTTAAGAAACAAAAGATTCTGAACAAAATTATTATAAACTATTAGGATCTGTATTCTCTTTTCAGTCATACCTACTGTGATTCTTACTTTTGGTTATTTTGAGATAGGGTTTCTCTGTGTAATCTTGGGTGTCCTGGAACTCACTCTGTAGACCAGGTCAGCCTCAAACTCACAGAGATCCACATGTCTCTGCCTCCCTGAGTGCATGGTTATGATGGTTATGAGTGATGGTTATGAGCTACCATGTGGTTGCTAGGACCTTTGGAAGAACAGCCAGTGTTCTTAATCTCTGAGCCGAGATTCAGTGTAATAATTTAGTATCTGTTCAAAGTTTAGACTCCCTTTTCATTTAGTAAGCCTTATGTTACTGAAATACATTTTCTTCAAAATGCTGAATCTTATCCAGTATCTTCCTATTTTTTCTTTATATATCTTCTTTCACTTCTCTGACATTAATATTTCTCCTAACTTCTGTTATTTCATATTCTGACTGTATTTCAAATGTTCAACTTAGCAATCATGTTTTGGAGGCTTTCTTTGAATTTTATCTTTGCTTACATTCATCTCTAATCCTCTTTAAAATGTATTCTTAGATGTTTTACTATTATGTGTATGGATGTTTGACTTTATACATATATATGCACTGTATGCCTGTTAGACCTCCTGGAACAGGGCCTACAGAGGATTGTGAGTCATTGTGATGGATAATCTTGGTTGTGAACTTGACTACTGCAGTTAAATAAAACCCAATGCTCTGGGAACCACTGTGAGAGGTTTTTCTTGATTGGATTTTTTGAAATGGGAAGACCACCCTAAATTTGCATTATTTGAGTCAGAAGACTCACCCTCTTCCACCAATCTGTATTAGTCAGGATTCTTTAGAGGAACAGAATCAATTGAAAGGAATATATAATATTTAATATATGTGTATGTATATATATTATAGATATATTAAAATGAGATTTGTTAGAGTAGCATGCAGACTATGGTCAGACTAGTTACAAAATGTCTGTTTCCTTATGGAAAGGACAAGAATCCTTTCAGTATAGGGGTCTAGATGTCTTAGCTGGTCGCCAGAGGAATCCTAGAGAAACATTTTCTAATACCAAGGAAGTAATACTTCAGCGGCATAATAGTGAGCGTGAAGGAAAGCAAGGGAAAAACAAAAGTCTTTCTTCTTCCATGTACTTTTATATGGTCTGCAATCAGAATGTGTGGTTCTTATTTAGAATTTCTGTCTTAGTCACTGTCTTAGTTCACTGCTGTGAAGAGACACTATGGCCAAGGCAACTCTTATAAAAGAAAGCATTTAATTGGGGGCTTTCTTTCAGAGTTTAGTGTATTATCATGGTGGGGAGCATGGAGGCATACAGCATTGTGCTGGAACAGTAGTTGAGCTATTTCCTGACCCTGTAGACAGCAAGATTCGGGGCATGGCTTGGGCTTTTGAAAACTCAAAGCCCATCCGCAGTGACACACTTCCTCCAACAAGGCCATACTTCTTAATCCTTCAAATCATTTCAAATAGTGCCACTCCCTGTTGTATGCTTATGTATTGTTTATATATGTATATATATATTATATAGTATATATTCAAATGAATATATACTATATAATATTCAAATGAATATACTATATAATATTCAAATGAATATATACTATATGATATATATATATAATATCTGTGGGGGCCATTCATATTCAAACCACCACAGTTTCTGACCTCAGGTGATCAGATTAGGATAGGTCTTCATATCTCAAATGATTTGATTTTAGGGTGTGTCTTCCCACCTCAGATAATCCAGTCCAAAAAAAAAAAAATCTGTCACTAGTGTGCCTCCCCAAGTAGTTATATTATAGGCTTGCATTCACTGGATCTTGCTTCAAAACAGATTTGCAATAACAAGTGAAATAAGATATGATATATAGATATAAGCCACTTGCCTTTTTGACAACAGTGTATAAGCAAAGGATAAGGACTAGTCTATTAATCTTTATGTTAAAGTGGGTTTATTTGTCTGTTTTCATTCTATCGTAGTTATAAATGTAGACGTTAAAAAGGGTTAAAATGTTCATTTTTAAGGCTTTGGGGAAAATAGTCTTATCAAATTTAGTGTGTATATTTTCATTGTTCTTTCTATTTTGAACTGTTTTCTAGTAGAGGAAAAGAATTGCTATAGCAGTTAGTTTCCTTTATCCATTTCTACCAAACAATGTCTATCTATAATTTTATTTTTTTAGAATTACAAGAGGAAAACTTAAAAGAATTAAATGAGAAGAAGGACCATTTAACATCAGAACTTGAAGATACTAAAATGTCCTTGCAAAGGAGTATGGTATGATTTAAAAACTGGCTGGTATATAGTGGGTGTCACATAATCTGTTAACACACTTATTGGATAGGATTAAAATGTGTAATGACTCGGGGATTCAAATAGAGAAGACACAATCCTACTTTAAAATTCCTTCTAGTAAGAGGAATTGATTAAAAATACTTAAATATTAATAGAATGAATTAGGCTAATAAATTGTCACAGCAGTTCTAAGAATGGAGAGAACTGTGTAGGCTAACTGCCTGGAAAAACTCTGTGGAAGGATCAGAACTGTAGAGGATGGTGACTTGAAATTTGATAGTGGGTGGGTTATTCAGTTTGCCAAGGAGGGACAGTGGGAAGGAAGAAGTATGGAGGGCAAGAGGGCAAATGTATTTATAGAAGCAGATGACTTAATCCTTTTGAACATTGAGCCTTTGCATTATCCTTTCTGTTTTGCGCTTAGAGCACTCAGAAAACTTTAGAGGAAGATTTGAAGACAGCAACAAAAACGATTTATCAGCTCACTGAAGAAAAAGAAGCTCAAGTGGAAGAACTCAGCAAAGCTAAAACGACTCACTTATTGGTGGTTACTGAACTTAAAGCTACTACATGTACCTTGGAGGAATTACTGAAAACAGAACAGCAAAGGTGGAATAATTTTTAAAGAAATAAGTAGATACATAAAACTGATTTTATTTTGATATTCAGTACCATTAGAAATCAGGCATTCTCAGGAATAGTTCCCATGTATGTTTTGCCACAGGATCAAGCTATAAGACAAATTCTTAAGTGTTGGTGCAGTGATAGGATCAGTGGTTCTCAGCCTCTCTGATACTGCGACCTCATCAGAGTAATAGTTACTATAGCCTTAATACAGGTTAGCCTTAATACAAGTCATGTGTGGTGATGCCAACCATAAAATTATTTTCATTGCTACTTCATAACTATAATTTTGCTACTCTTATTAATAATTATGTAAATATTTTTGGGGTAGAGGTTTGCCAAAGGTGTTTTGATCCTCAGGTTGAGAACCCCTGTGTATGGATTATTGCCATCATAGGAATAATGTCCAGGTTAGAGAATCTCTTTGACTGAGGCCTGCAACCTTACTTACAATGTATAAATTTAGTAACTATCTTGGGATAGAGTAAATATTACTCCATATGAGATAAATTACTCATTTACCTTTAACGTAATTGCATTTTATTTAAAATTGGAATGTTAACAACTAGCTGTTTTTCTTCACTAAATGCATTTTTTATATAAAAGTATGTTGGTCTAGGTAATTATTTTTGTCCTTTTAGCTTAATTAAATTTGGCAGCATAAAGGAGAGTAATGAATTTCTTTCCCAACTTATATCCTGGGACTACTTAATTTTTCTTTACTTAGCATAGTAAGGAGAAAAAACTGTAGCTTTCCTAACTTTATTAACCTGTCAAAGCAATTTTCAAATACTAAAATTGTAAATTACGATAGAAGCATCTGTTCCAATTGCCTTATTTAATTTTTTTATTTACTAAATTAAATAAAAAATATGTGTATGGCTGTTTTGACTGCATGTATGTCTGTGTATTACATGCATACAGTGCTTACAGGGACCAAAAGCAGGCATTGAATGCCCCTGGAATGGAGTTACAGACACCTGTAAGCACCCATGTGGATGCTGGGAATCAAACTTAGGTACTGTGGAAGAGCAAAGAGCAGCCAGTGCTCTTAAAATTAACTGAACCACCTCTGCAGCTCGTTATTAATACCTGTAGTTATTTGTGTGTATATACTACATGTGCTTGTATATAAAGATCAGAGGACAACTTGTAGGAGTAGTTTTTCTCCTGGGGACTGACGCAGGTTGTTAGGCTTGATAGCAAGCCTGTTTATCTGTTAAGTCACTTCGCCTTGGTTTTATGGTTTAAGGAAACGGAACATCAGACAAGTCAGTAAGACAATACACATTCTTTTATTTGTAATTTTAAGGGGAGAATTTAATATACATTTAAATTTACATATACATTTAAATGTATATGAGAATTTAAATATACATTTAATATAATTATATATTCACTCATGCATACATTTGATTGTCATCAGTAGTTAAGATAGAGTTTTTTACTTTTTGTTTTTCAAGACAGGGTTTCTCTGTGTAGCCCTGGCTGTCCTGGAGCTTTTTCTGTAGACCAGGCTGGCTGCAAAGATCTGCTTGCCACTCCTCCCATGTGCTGGGCCTAGAAGCATGTGCCACCACTGTCCAGCAGTTATGTAAATTATAAGCCTTAAGGTTTTAGGAAGATATAATTATACATTTGTTATAATTATCATTTTAAACTTATACTGATTTTAATTTATACCGATTAATACTCAATAGTGTTTAATTACTGAATAAATATTTTAGATATCATTTGTTACATTGTGCAAGTTTTAGTTATTAGATGAATTCTGACTAAAATAATAATTTGAATTTTAAAATAATATATCTTATAAGATTGGAAAAAAATGAAGATCAACTGAAACTACTCACTATGGATCTCCAGAAGAAATCATGTGAATTAGGTAAGATTTAGAGAATAGTATACTTTGATATGTACTGATAACTAATTATAAAAAAATTGATTTTTTTTTGGTTAAATTTGTTAAACTGTTAACAAGTAGTTAAGGCCACTTACTGCTCTTGCAGAGGACTAGGTTTGGTTTTCATGTGATGCTCACAATTGTTTATAATCTTTCAGGGGATCTGATGTCTTATTCTGGCTTCTGTGAACAATATGCATGATCGTAGTATTCATACATACATGGAGATAAAATACTCATGCATATAAGATAAATATAAAAATTAGGGAAAAATCATAATTGAATATAGAATTTTTAAATCCTAAGAGAATTGTTAAGCTTCTTTATGTGGTTTATAGAAATGTGTCTAGAAATGTGTGATGTTTGTATTCTCCTTATTTTAGAATTCAAAGGGCTGAATAATCTTAGGAAAATGCCTATTACATTTCAAGTGAAGAAAATATTTGAGGCAGGATCATACTTCATGCTTCCACTGGTCTTGAATTCTTGATTCTTTTGCCCCAACCTCACGAATTCTGGAATAACAGAAATGTACCACTTCCTGGATTTGTTATTTATTTATTTATTTATTTTTCATGAGGGTCCTGCTATGTAGCTCCAACTGTCTCAGCGCTCACTGCCTAGACTGGGCTAGTCTTGAACGTGGAGCAATCTTCTTGTCTCTGCCTCCCAAGTGCTGGTATTACCAGTATGTACCATCACACCTGGCTCATATCTGGATTTTGTAGACCTCATTGTTTAGTAGTGTTGGATCATAAAATAGTTTTTAGGAAAAAATAATTCTATGTTATATAGTGTTGTTAATATTCAAGAACTAGCACACACAAAACAATTTTATAGTTTTTTGAATTTATGGCCATATAGTTAACTAATTTTAAGTCTATGCTTTGTTGATTAGTTTGAATGTCTGAAAGTTTGGACAATCAAAAGAAAAAACAATTTTTCTTTCAGTTAAAAAGTATTTTTAGTGAGTTAATATTCCTGAATCGACAGGTATTTGTATAGATTATTTTTATAATATTCTGTAAACTTTACTGTTAGTTTTAATATTTGTACAATTAGTTGAATTACTTGTACAATTAAAATAATTACAAGTAATATTCCCTAGTATTTGAAATGCTTATTTAACATCTCAAAAGTAGTTATAGTTAGGCTCTTTACTTGAGTCCCTTTTCAAAAAATATTTTTATAAGCGTGTATCAGTTATACATAACCAGCATGACATTTTCATACATTGTAAGTTTGAGCATATTTACCTTTGCTTATACTGTCTCATTCCTGGTAATCTTCTTGTTCTTTCCAACTAGGTCCTTTCGAATTTCATGGTGTGTGTGTTTTTGTGTGTGTGTGTGTGAGAGAGAGAGAGAAAAAAAAATGGGAGAGAGAGGAGGAGAGGCAGATATAGAGAGGAGGGGGGAGGGAGGGAGAGAGAAACTCCATGAGTTTCATTACAGTGTTTATAGGAGTGTGGGTAACAGTGTGTTTACCTGGAGCATGAGTACCTTATCAGTGTTCACACCACTGAAGGAAATGTCTGTTCTATCCTCTCAGATTTGGTTGAATTATTGAACCACATTTATGCTTTTCCTTTTGCAATACTTAATTCCCATTGTAGATTAATACTTGATTATCTAACTTTGTAATGTTCAAATTTATTTATAATTTTGCTTCCTAGCATAATTGTTAAAAACAGCCAGGTATGGTGGCATATGCCTTTAATCCCAGCACTTGAGAGACAGAGGCAGGTGAATCTCTATGAGTTTGAGGTCATACTGGTCTACAGGGTAAGTTCCAGGACAGATAGGACAGAGAAACCCTGTCTTGAAAAACCAACCTCCCCCGGAAAACACACACACAAAAACCCAAACAACAAAAAAATATAACCAACTAACCAACCAACAAAAACCCAAGAATAATGGTTATTCTAATTCTTTCAGAACATAAAGTATTATTTTTAAATAATTGTACTTAACTACTTTATCATTGTTGAATGTTGTTGATTATGGAATAATTTTAGTACTTTAAATATCTTTAATATGTCTTTATGACAATTTAGTTTATTACTAAGTAGCTATTATATATCATATTGTAATCTCAATATTTTCCCATACTAGCATATTATGAGAAGTTTGGATAAGGAATTTGAGAACTGAAGCAGCACTGTGTGGGGATATGAAAGTAAAACACCATGCACTTGTTAAATCTTTAATTACTATGAGAAAAAGATTAAACACATAAAACTATTAGGGGTAATGATACCCAGAATGAAGGATGAGGGAAAACTATTAGAGTAACAAGTGAAAATATGAGAACTTCTATTTTTTAAGTTATATTTGTGCTGAATAATATAAAGATATTTCTGTTTCTACTTAAAAATATAAATACTTACATTTTTAAAGTAAAATGTAATAAATATATTTATATTTAAAAATATAAATACATATTTTTCACATATTTATATATTTGAGATGAATGCTCAGGTTTCTTACTGAATGTTAATGTTGATAACAAAAGGAAGCAGAAGATAGGAACGGCTTTAAGGGAGAGTTAGAAGTTAGGAGTAAATTTTCAGGTATAGAGAGGCTTTGGTAGTTTTAAGGATGATAGAAAGTTGAACACTGTTTTCTTATTGAACATATTGAAAACACTTTGTTTTCTTATTTCAGGTTTCTTATTGAATGTTAATGTTGATACTAAAAGGAAGCCTTACTTAGGAAAGGCTTTAAGGAAGAGTTATATGTTAATAGTAAATTTTCTGAGTACTCTTCCATTGTGTAGATGTACCACAATTTCTGTATCCATTCCTCAACTGAGGGACATCTTGGGTTGTTTCTAGCTTATGGCTATTACAAATAAAGCTGCTATGAACATGATTGAACAAATATCCTTGTTATAGACTTGAGCATCTTTTGGATATATGGCTAGGAGTGGTATAGCTGGATCTTAAGTGGTATAGCACTATTTCTAATTGTCTGAGGAAGCTCCAGATTGATTTCCAAAGTGGTTCTGCAAGTTTAGATTCCCACCAGCAATGAAGGAGGGTTCCCCTTTCTCCACATACTCTCCAGCATGTGTTGTCACTTGAGTTTTTGTCTTAGCCATTCTGATTGGTGTAAGGTGAAATCTCAGGGTCGTTTTGATTTGCATTTCCCTGATAGCTAAGGATGTTGAGCATTTCTGAATACTACTCAGCAGTTAAAAACAAGGAAATCATGAAATTTGCATGCAAGTGGTGGGAACTAGAAAAGATCATCTTGAGTGAGGTATCCCAGAAGCAGAAAGACACACATGGTATATACTCACTTATAAGTGGGCATTAAATATATAATATAGGAGGATTACTAAAATCTGTACACCTAAAGAAGCTAAGCAAGAAGGTGGACCCTGGGTAAGATGCTCAATCCTCATTCAGAAAGGCAAATGGAGAGACATTGGAAGAGGGAGAAAACAGGGAACAGGGCAAGAGCCTACCGTAGAGGGCCTCTGAAAGACTCTACCCAGGAGTGTATCAAAGCAGATGCTGAGACTTACAGCCAGACTTTGGGCAGAATGCAGGGAATCTTATGAAAGAAGGGGGAGATAGAAAGACCTGGAGATAGAAAGACAGGAGCTCCACAAGGAGAGAGAGAAAAAAAAATAAAGAGCACAGGGATCTTTTCTGAGAGTGATACCAAGGACCATTCATGGAGATAACCTAGAACCCCTGCATAGATGTAGCCCATGGCAGCTCAGTGTCCAAGTGGGTGCCCTAGTAATGGGAACAGGGACTTTCTCTGACATGAACTCAGTGGCCTGCTCTTTGATCACCTCCCCCTGAGTGGGGTGCAGCCTTACCAGGCCATGGACGAAGACAATGACGCCATTCCTGATGAGACCTGATAGACATTAGGATCAGATGGAAGAGGAGGAGGACCTCCTCTATCAATGGACTTGGGGAGGGGCATGGGTGGAAAAGAGAGGGATGGTGGGATTGGGAGGGGACGAAGGAGGGTCTACAGTTGGGATACAAAGTGAGTAAACTTTTTAATAAAAAAAATAAATTTTAAATAAGTAAAATTTCAAGTATAGAAATGCTTTGGTAGTTTTAAGGGATGATAGAAAGTTGAAAACTCTATGTGTGGCAGTACAAACTAAGTTACATGAAGACCCAACATTGTTTTATTCTTGAACTAATAAGATAGTCTTCAAAGCCAGAAGTCTTTGCAGATGTTATTTTTCTTCTTTTTTTTTTAGTTCATCTTTTTTTGGTAATCTTGATTTTATATATATATATATATATATATATATATATATATATATATATAATATATATTTTTCTATTTCTTGTCTTTTTTTTTTCTAATTTTATGGAATTAAGGTAAGAGGGTAGAGCCGTACTCAGATCATTGTCTTCAACAGGTCCTCAAATTAAAAAAATATAAGCATATTTACCTAAAATGAAACTTTCTGGTTAAATAAGCTTTGCATGTGATGTTTCTTCTTTAAGTTTTATATTGACATTTCATATTTTATTGATTTGTAGGACGCTATTACAAGTTTTTTTTAAAAAATCAGAGTAGTCAGAGAAACATTCAGTAATTTTATTATATTTCAAATAATTAAAACTTGACAATGAGTAAAAGTAATATTTCAGACACAATTTAGATGACAGCCGAAAATTATTTGGAGACTGTAGGAATATAAAAAAAGGGCTGGAGAGATGGCTCAGTGATTGATCATTGGCTGCTTGTCCAGAGGTCCTGAGTTCAATTTCCAGTAGCTGTATGGTGGCTCACAACAATCTGCAATGGGATCTGCAAATAGAGTACTCATGTACTTAAATAAATAAATAAACCTTCAAAAACATAAAAAAAAAAAAAGTGGGAAAGTTGTACTGAAAAGACAATTTAAGTTAATACTGAATTCGCAGAAGTAAAGATAAGCCCTGTAAAGCACTACTTTTTCTGGTAGCAAGAAAGAAGGCTATAAAAGTGAGAATTAGAGACAAAATATGAATAATGCAAGGCCTTGGTAATTGAAGGAATTAAAAATCAGTAGGGAGTGTTTCAGAGTATCAAATATGATCCACCTACCCAAAGAATAGGGCTGAAAATGACATTGCAAAGTGCTTTTTTGTTGTTGTTTATGAGACCATAATATTATTAACATGGAGAGAGTTATTAGTTTTACGTGGAGTTAAATTATAATTAATAAGCAGGTATTTGAAAGATAATATGAGAAATCAGATAGCTTGAAAGGGCATAGATCAATCAGGTATCTTTATTTATATGGAGAAATTGGTGGGCTAGAAGATAGATTTTTCTGCTCAGAATTGGTAAATTTTAAAGCAGATGAAGGAACAGAAGAAGTGGGGATATTGAAACTAAAAGTACAGTGACCAGAATTAGTTTGAGAAAAGATCAGTTCTTTAAAGAGTAGAAGCCAGATAGATTCAGGTAGTAATGAGTTTAAAGTAAAGGTTCACACCTCATTCCACATTATTTTATGTAGATGTATTGCTGCTTTTGCTTTATCAACTTTGGGTTCTTTTGGGTATGAATTAACCTAGAAACATGACTTAATATTTATCCATTATTATTTTTGCAGAGTTGATTTGGACTCTGTAAGCTTTCTTGATGTGTTATGCTATCTCTTTTAGGGTATGTATGTTCACTTAGGAGCATAATAGTAGTAGTTTCTTTGTAGGCTTTATAGCCTGTCTAGCCATAGGTTTTTGTCCTGATAATGGTACCAGATATGGATTAGTTCTTTTGTTGTTACTTTTTCTCTTTCCTACTTTTTAATCCAGCTGTTGATACATTTTATTTTATTTTAGAAGAGATGATTAAATTTAAAAATAACAAAGAAGTAGAACTTGAAGAATTGAAAAAAATATTGGTAAGTGTACGTATTTATATGTCTGTATATCTATGTGAATTCTTTTTATTGGTTGTGGTTTTGGTTTTTGGCTTTTTGTTTTTGGTTTTTCTAGACAGTGTTTCTCTGTGTAGCCTTGGCTGTCCTGGACTCACTTTGTAGTCCAGGCTTCCGTTACAGAGATCTGCCTGCCTCTGCCTCCCTGAGTGCTGGGATATATATTCTTTTTTAATGATATCCAATTTTTAAAATTAAATTATTTTAATTAAATTATTTTTATTTTAAAATTATTTTTAATTATTAAAATTAATTTAAAATTATTGGCCTATATTTCCAAACTATATATATTTCATACTAATTTTTCTACTAAATATAAAAATTTTACATTTGCTTTTGAATAAAGCTTCAGTTTTGTATGTAACTATTTTTTATAGAATTTTTATTCACTATCTTGGTATGTGATGTTTATAATATTTAAACATTTTGATAGCACACTTACAAAAATAAGAGCAAATATGAATAGTATGGTATACCACAAAGATTCAGTGAACAGTGGACAATACTTGTTCTGATCTTCCTGAAATTGTTTTCAGTCACTTTTTTTCTTTAGTGTATTGGCTATAGATTTGTCAAATATAGTTTACACTGAGGCATTATCCTTCTATACCTGATTTATTGAAGGATGCTATCATGAATAGATATTTAATTTTATCAAAGGCCTTTTCTGTGTCTTTTGGAATGATTATGTGATTATTACCCTTGATTCTTTTTATGTGCTATACAATATTGATTGGCATATGTTGAATTATTCTTGCAATCCTGGAGTGAAACCAACTTGATCATGGTGCATGATCTCCTTGATGTGGTATGAATTTAATTTGTCAGTATTTTATTGAAGTGTTGAACTTACACTTATTAAATAAATATTTGGACTTTAGTATCTTTTTTGTCGTCTCCTTATCAAGTTTTGGAAGTAGGGTAATATTGGATTTGTAAAATTATCTATTTTAGAGAAGATTCTGTGGACTGCTGAGAATGCATATTCAATAGCTATTGAATGGGATATTCTGTAAATATTTATTAACATTTGATCTGTGCAGTCTTGCTGCTTTTTTTTGGTCTAGATGACATATCTACTCATGGAACTGCGTGTGGAAGTCACTTACATTATTACTGTATCTTGGTCTGTGCATCCATTTGTCCAGTTGATTTTGTTTTATGAAATTGGACACACAAATGTTTGTTGCATATTTTCAATCAGTATATCTTCTTGTTTGATTGTCACCTTTATTAATTTGTAATGACCTAGTTTTTGGCTTGAAGTGTGCTTTTTTAGATACTAGTATACTTCCTTTTGCCTTTTTTCAGTTTTTACTTGCTTAATATGTCAATTTATATTTTTCCCATTAATTTATCTTTGCCAGTTAAATATGCTTCTTGTAGAGAACTAACAGTTAAAATTTGTTTTTTATTCCAATTATTTAGCCCATATATTTTCAACAAAATGGGTATAAACAGAAAATGTAGAAGGCATTTTGATAACATGAACATTCAACAAAACAATAGTAAGTTCTCAGCACAGTGGCAGGCACACCTGTAATCCCAGTACTCTGGGAGGCAGAGGCAGATGGATCTCTGTGAGTTCGAGGCCAGCCTGGTTTACAAAGTGATTCCAGGACAGCTAAAGCTACACAGAGAAACTCTGCCATGGACCAGCCCAGTCGGATTCCCAGCGTCTGTAGGGAACAAGGCTCTGGACAGGAAGACGCGGTTTCGGCGATGAATTGACAGATAGAGACACCTTGATGGTTTTGACTCTGCTGCATTTTACTGAAATCAAGCTAGTATTTTTATAATGATTTCACAAAAAGGCACCTTAAAGTTGGCATACTTCCCAGAACATTTAGACTTTTACCAAGAATACAAAGTTTAAATTTTAACATAGGGGAGTGCCCACAAAAGATCTTGGCCTAAAAACTTTTGATTTGAAGCAGACAAAGGGAAAGAAACCTCAAATGCAGTTTCATTATTGCTAACCAATGAAGAGGAAAGTAAGGAGATAAGTCAGATGCCTGCCAAAGTCTAAACACTCCTTTGTCAACCATCCTCCCATATGTCCTGTTAAAGATTTATGATCTTCCCTAGGAACAAGACAATAAGGGGGGCAAGCTTGAGCCAGCTGTACTTTTCATGCTATTTTTTTCCTAAGAAGGAGTCTATTATTTTTTTACTATTCTTATAATGCCTGTTGATACTGAATCTGATTTATTACTTTTCTTAAGCTTATTCTTTTTATATTTTATTCTTATTAAAGCCTTTAATAATTTACTAATGATAAATTTCTTTGTAAAATTAGTTGTGCTATTTCAGGAGTCACAGAGAAAAATAAAAAAGCTCAAAGTTCCATTCCCAAGACCGCGACCGAAAAGCACAGACATCTCAGAACATGTCTCTTTGCCAGGTGGGGGGGCTTCTGTTAGGGACCTCCAGAGAGCATAATCCTGAAAGACTCATATCTCTTAGTCTGAGTAGCACTATCTATTGATATGCTACACCAGATGCTGGAGTGGGTATAGCAAAACTCTGTATCGGAAAAACAAAAACAAGAATGAAACAAAATAAAAATGAAAAGAAAACAGTAGTAAGTCATCTACTAGGGCCTATGATATCCTTAGTCATGGGCTTTTCATCAGCTTTACCACACCAGGCATGAAATCCGTTCTTGGTGCAGGCCTTATACCAAATCAGAAAGTTGGTTATCCGTTTAACAGTTGTGTTACACTGTGCCTGTAGACAGATCTTGGTAGGTAAGTCAGTATTTTAGTATGCAGGGTTCAGTGCTGGGAGAGAGACAATTGATGTCTTTTCACCCAGGGACCTGTATTTTTCTATCCCTTCTAATTAAAACTGTTTTTTTTAGGTTGGAAGATTATAGGCTTCCATATAGATTTTTCATGTACTATCCATTTTGGTTAAACCTTCTGTCACCTCTCCTTTTTCCATCTCCACTCACCATTCAAGACTGATTTATCCTTAGTGAGTGTGTTCATCCTTCTCTTTATTCTAAAATACTCCCTCTGGTATCCTCTGTAGAGATGGCTTAGTAATAATAAATTGTTTGATAATGATAAATTTTGTTTCTCCTTCAGTTTTTAAAAATATTTATTTTTTATTTTATGTGTGAATGTTTGCATATATGTATGTGTACCATATACATGCTTAGTGCCTGCAGAGACCAGGAGAAGGCATCTGATTCCTTTTAACTGGAATTACAGGTTTGTGAGCCTCCATATAGGTGCTGTAAACTATTCTATTTCCATACTGTTTGTATCCTCTTTGAAGTCTTAGGTTACTTTTACAAGTAGACTTCTGAGTTCTTTTTTTCTGGCATTTTAACCATTTTAAAATTGATTGGTTGATTGATTTTGTGTGTATGTGTGTATGTTTGTTGTGATGATATGTGAGTGCTAGGGATCAGACTCAGGTCATCAGGCTTGTGACAGATGACTTCTTGCTGAACCATTTTATCAGCTAGTTCAAATTCATATACTTTGATTTAGTAATAGATTAGCTATGATCTCTTGTAGGTATTATATTGCCTTGATTTTTCTTTATTATGTTTGTGTATTACCATTTCTACATTTGTTGACACAGATATTTCTTCTGTCTTTATTTGGGGATCTTCTTAGTGAGCAGTCTTTTGAGGCTCAGTACTGCTTGGAGAATGGCGTAAGCAAACTGCTGTGGCAATTGTAATATCAAACCAAAGTAGATAAGGAAGTACACTTCAAATTTATTAAAGCCAAGCCAGGCAGTGGTATCACACACACGTAGGAGGCAGAGTGGCTCTTACACAGAGAGACCCTCTCCCTCTCAATTCCCCTTCCCCAAATTATTATAAGCCAATACAGTACCACTAGTGGCCACAGAATATAAAATAACAAAAAATTAATATAGAGTTAGCCATAAAGTTAAAGATAAGTAGGATAGCAATAAAAATAATAAATACATGGAATAAAGGAAGGGAACAAAGGAAAAATGAAAAGGGAGAAAGATTAAATAAAAGAACAGGAAAAATGAGAAAAATGTTAGGAAGTGGTGGGGAAAATAAGTATTAAAAATCTAATGGCACAGTAAAGAAAAAACATGGAAAAGGTTGATGAATGTAAGAGGAATAAAAAAACTTATAGCATTAGAAAGGAGAAAAGAAAGCATAATTGGACAAAACAAATACAGACACCCCCCCCAAATAAACACCTAAAGTCTATCTGATAGAGATGAATCTCAATTATCTTCAACTCAAAAATGAAATAAGAACTAAGATGGACCTATTTTCAAGTACTCATTGTCCTACCAGATTTAAAACTGGATCTATGTGTTACAGGCATTGAGTACTTGTGCTGTGTGAACTGTCAGTCTCTTTTCTCTAGGGCCGTCTGGCTTACCTTTTGGATGAACTTCTCTGTCTTCTTTCAGGGCTGGAGCATTGCATTGCCCATTTCTGTTTGTTGCTTCTTTCTGTGTTCTTATGTTTTTCAGCCACCCTTTGTGGTTTCCAGTGCTCTCACAATTATTCCTTTGTTGGAATAAAGCCCAACTTTGTTATCCTCACCTTTCTCATTTATCCTGTCCCATGAAGATGATTTCTGTTTTACCACAGAAATCTCAGTTTTTAAAGAACCATATATATATATTTTGTTCCAGGGCTCTGCACATCAATTTTTTTTGTTAAATTTTGTTTTTGGATTTTTAATAATGACTGTTCTTCTCTGTTGAAGCAGTTTTATCCATGGAAATACACTGTAGTGCTTTATATTAATTACTTCTTTGAGCAATTTAATTTTTTTCAGTATATATGTAATTTGACAATCATGCTTTCCCCCCTACTGTTTTTAGGCAGAAGATCAAAAACTTTTAGATGAAAAGAAACAAGTTGAGAAGCTTGCTGAGGAATTACAAGGGAAAGAACAAGAACTAAGTTCCCTTTTGCAAACCAAAGAGGTTTGTTACGGATAACCTTGTTTACAATGTTTTGTTAAGAGACTATAGATTTATAAAATAGATTATGGTATAGCTATTTGCTTTCAGAGAGATTTCTTCATAAAATTCTTTTAAAAATGTGTTCTTGTTATATTTAATATACTAATTATTGATTTAAAATATACTTAGGTAACATTCATATTTTAATGTGGGAGAGAAAGGTTAACATTCAGAATACAGCTTAAGAATAATGTTATGGTTTATAATAATTCTACTCTTGATGTCTTTTAGTATTTCTTGATATATTTAAATGTTAGCCCTTATTAAGATGAATTCTTAAGATATTCTTATTGTGCTTATATTTAAAAGTTACCTTTAAATTTAAAATATATTTGTAGACCTGTAAAAGATTTAGAGCTGCTTTTTTATAATAGTAAGAACATCTTAGTCTGTAAGATACTTCCTGACCTCACTGATATATTTTCCCTTACTAATATAAAATTTTAGGCCAGATTTGGTGTTGGCACACTCCTTTAATCCTAATACTACTAGGCAGAGGCAGGCAGATCTCTGTGAGTTTGAGGCTAACCTGGCCTGAATAGAGGATTCCAGGCTTGCCAGGGCTATATGATGAGATTCTGTCTTAGGAATCTTAGGAATGAAATTCTGTCTTTTCTTAGGAAAAGAAACAAACAGAAACATATACTAACAATGAGCAAAATTAATTAATTTTTAAACTAATAATTTTAATTGGAATTAATTATTTGGTAGAATAAAATGCTAAAAATTATGTGTAAATTTAACTTTCCTGTCTGAGCTTTCAGATATCAAAATAGAATTTACTTGTATTGAATTTATCATGGCTAATTAAGAAATTAAAATGATTATCACATTGTCTACTTAAATTTAAAATATTTAGCTGGACATGGTATGTGTATCTATCTATAACCCTAGTACTATGGAGGGAAACGCAGGAAAATCAAGACTTCAAAGTCAGCCTCATTTATATAATGAGTTTGAGACCAGCCTGGGCTGAATGAGACTGTGTCTCAAAAAAATTTTTTTTAATATCCTGACAAATTTTCCCAAAAAGTATCATTTAATTACTCAGAGCAGCCATATCTTCTTTTTATTTTATTTTCTGAGAAAGGGTCTTACTCTGTAGCTCTGTATTTCCTGGAAGTTACTATCTAGACCAGACTGGCCTTGATCTTACAGAGACCTTCCTGTGTCTGCCTTCCCAGTGCTTGGATTGTGCTACCTTGCCTAGCCTAACTATATCTTTGATATGAAAAAAAAAAAAAACAACAAAAAACAAAAAACAACCTGGTAGAACATCTGTCATAAATGTATACATTTATTTTACAGAAAGAGGTCCATGATTTGGAGGAACAATTAACTGACACTAAAACAAGTGAACAGAATTATTTAAAACAGGTTGAAGAACTGAAAACTGAGCTTGAAAAGGAGAAGTATGTTTTTCACATATCTATACAGTTTAATTGCTAAGCTTTATAGTAAAAGTAAATAATGTTTACTATTTATTCATGTAAATGGATTTGAAATTGAGTTTTATTCCTAACTAAAGCCGGGCATGGTGGTTTACAATTGTATTGTCAGCACTCTGGAAGCTGAAGCAGGAGAATTATGAATTGAAGAACTTGGCTTTGTAGAGATCTTTTTATTAGAAAAGAAATAATTTACCTATTTCATTGCTAAAAGAAGTTTATATCATTTATATAAAAGAATACATAAAGTTAAGTCACTTCATATCAGTCTATAGTTACCTCTTGCTGTTTATGAGTGTTGGTTCCAGAAACCCTGAAGATACACAAATCTGTAGATACTCAAGTCCAAGTGCAAACAGCATAGTATTTACAAGTAAACTATGTATATCGTCTTATAAGTAAGCTTTAACTCGCTTCTACACGATTATAGTACTGAATATAATGTAATGCTATGTAAATGTTTGTTTTATTGTATTCAGAAAATAATGGCAAGGAAGAAGTTTATATTCTCAATCCAGACATTTTCCTGAGTAGTTTTAATCTCTAGATGGATAAGTCTGTGAAAGTGGAATTTCTATATACAAAGAGTGTAAATTAATTTTGGGAAGGCATTTAGTTTACCATAAAGATAATTTTTGTGGTTCTGTTTTTTTTATTATTTCACAAGTTTGTGTTGATAAAATTTCAGCATATAAATTTATTTCTAATATTATCCAAATAAAGTATCCAATGGAATGATTTCACTTATTTAGCAGGTTTAGTTTGAGAATAATGATTTATCATGGAGAATTGAGTAAATTTAAGTACATGTTGGTGATAAACATGTATTTTTATCTTTTTTCTATTTTTCTCTTTTGATTGCTTCTCATGTCTAAATTAAAATGGTCATTGAAATGTTAGGTATAATGCCTCATGTCTAGAATCTTAACATTTGGGCAGCTGAAGAAGGGAGGACTGTTGTGTGAGGCCAGCTTAGGCTATATCATGAGTCTGAGACCAACCTAAAGCCTTACCCTTTCCTTATAGCTCTATTCCCTTCTTCTGATATTCTTTCAACAGTGATTTTTTTTTTCAGGAGACCGTGAAAACATCCATTTATTAAAAAAATCCTCATAACAATGCAGTGGTTATTTATATTTTAGTATTAATTTATATTATCCTTGGTGTATTTGCTCTTTAATCTCTCATTGCTTAGCGGGAAAAAAGCTTTATTTCCTCTACTGAATTTCCAATATTATTAAGTAGGAAGTTGCAGTAGATGCTCCTAAAATCACTTAGTGATGCTACACACAACACTGCCTTTATTTAAAATTGATACCAACTTCGCCTAGTAGTAACAATAATTTCTTTCTCGGTATGAAACATTTGAGACCTTGTAAGAATGATTACGTTTTAATTACAAATAATTCCTGGTTCAAGGACTGTTCTAATTAAATTTTCAGAAGTTTGAAATAGAATATTAGAGGTAGAACAATTATGTGAAGAAAATAATATACCCTTCATATTTTTTAGAAGAAAGAATAAGAGTGTAGGGAATATACAAAGAAATAGAATGTGTGACATAATGAAATGTTTATATGGAAACAATTTTTATATATTTGAACAAATAATGTAATGAAGCAGCATGAAACTATAACTTTGCTTTAAGAATTAATAGCCAATATTATTTATATCCTGCCTTTTCCTTTCCCTGAAGTTATTTTGAATTAATTTTATATATCATTTCATATTTAACTGTTCCTATATGACACGTTTTTTTAAAAAATAGACTTGAGAATACTGAATTAACTGCAAATTGCAACATGCTTTCCCTTGAGAACCAAAAATTGGCACAAGAAACAAGTGATATGGCTCTAGAACTCAGGAAACATCAAGAAGATATCATTGTAAGTTGACAAAGTTATCAGTGACTTTGTTTTCTTACCTTCAGAATTACAAGAACTTTAAAAAAATATGATCTCTTGAGTACCCGTTGAGCTTTAAAAGTGTCATTATTTTAAAGCTGATTCTTTTTTTGAGGAAAGCTGCTTATTCTTTGATATGGTAATAATGGACAACAGAAAATAAACTAATATATGGACTTTTAAGTGTTACCAATAACAGGTTTCTATGGAAGATATAATAATGAATAATTTTGTGATTCTTCTTCAAGAATTAATATAAAAATAGTAAGTGTTCAAATATCTTAAGCAAAATAGTATGTCATATTTGTTGATAATGGAATGAAGTATTATTGGAGTTCATGAATTCACTCCTGATAACAACATTGATTTTTGTCCTTGAGAGTGGAATTATGAGTTTCATAATTAGTGATTAATGAAACATTATGAATAAAGTATACAGGCCTCAAAGTACCTCTAGGAAATTAAATATATTTTATTATCTTTTATATATTATTAGGATTGTTACTAATACAAGTCTATAAAGCAGAATTATACAAATTAAATAGCTCACTATAATAGTTTACATTCTATTGCTGTGATAGAACATTATGAAAAAAGCAACTTGGGCTGGGGAAAAGAGAATATTTGGGTTACATATCTCAAGCATAGTCCATTATGAAGGGAAGTCTTGGCAGGACCTAAAGGCAGGCACTTTGAGGCAGGAACTAAAACAGAGGCCATAAAATCCAGGACACCTGCCCAGAGGTGTCATTGCCATCAGTGGCCCTCTCACATTAATCATCAGTGAGAAAATGTCTCACAGACTTGCTTACAGATCATTTTTTTGTTTGTTTTTGGAGACAGTGTTTCTCTGTGTAGCCTTGGCTGTCCTGGAACACACTATGTAGACCAGCCTGGCTTCAATCTCACAGAGATCTGCCTGCATCTGCCTCCCTAGTGTTGGGCTTAAAGGCATGTGCCACCATGGCCCAGTTATAGGTCATTCTTATGGAAGCAGTTTTTTTTTTTTGAGGTTCTTTCTTCCCAGATACTCTAACTTGTGTCAAGTTGACCAAAATATAACCCCCACCCTTATGTTCCTGCTTTTTTGTATAACAATAAAATTTATGCTGACAGATGAAGGTTTTAGATATTATGTTCAGCTATATTTTTGTTGAAGCAAAATGATTAACATAAGCATTCCTGATTGTCTTCCTAGAATAGCAAAAAGCAAGAAGAAAGGATGCTGAAACAAATAGAAAATTTGGAAGAAAAAGAATTTCATTTAAGGCAAGAGTAATGAGTTTATCTTTATCTCAAAAAGATTTTAGAATTTTTTCTATTGTTGAATATTATATAAAGTAATAATATTAAATATAAGTTAATGTTTTAAAATCCTGCCTCAAACTGAAATTATAATTTTATAGCTAAGTAATTAAAAACAAAATTATTTTATATTTAGTATTGAAACAGTAAAATTATGTCAAGAATATTTTAAAGCATAATAAACCTAATTATTTAAAGCTAAAAAATTATGCTAACTACGTCTAGAAAACTTAGAATAAAAATATAAATCAACTGTTATGCTAACTACGTCTAGAAAACTTAGAATAAAAATATAATCAACTATTATATAATATTAGAATATTTGTTTACTTTGTTTTAAATAATATATTTAGTTTTTATAATTTATTTAAATGAATAATTTTCCATTTAGTATTTTAAGCATTATGTTTCTTGGTGTTTTTTACAATAATTTATTCGTATAATAACAGTAATTTTTTATTTTGGATATTTACATTTTCCAGTTTTTCAGTATTACAAACAATACTGAAGTAAACAAGGCATAAATGTATTTTTCTTTTATTTTAAATTTGAGAGAATGGCTTTTAGTTTAAATTTATTAAAACCATAGAAATAATGACTGCAGTGACTTGGTAATTAACTGGTTTATTAGTTGTAAATTGTGAAATTCAATCACAGTCATGTGAAAACTCTGATTTCAAAATGTTTGAATTGTTATATGGTATCACTAATTTATTGATAATGTAAAACATAAATAGCTCACAATTTTCATATTTGAAGTTACTACCTTTTGTATAAACTTTGAAAATTTTCAAAATTTGCTATAAGATTTTTTCTTTGTAAAATTTTTTGCAAGTATCTATACTCTTTAATCTTTTTTAAAATTTTATTTTATTAATTATACTTTATTCACTTTGTATCCCCCCATAAGCCCCTCCATCCTCCCCTACCGGTCCCACCCTCCCTCCCCCTTCTTCACGCATGCCCCTCCCCAAGTCCACTGATAGGGGAGGTCCTCCTCTCCTTCCTTCTGATCTTAGTCTATCAGATCACATCAGGAGTGGCTGCATTGTCCTCCTCTGTGGCCTGGTAAGGCTGCTCCCCCCTCAGGGGGAGGTGATCAAAGAGCAAGCCAATCAGATTATGTCAGAGGCAGTCCCTCTTCCCATTACTATGTAACCTACTTGGATACTGAACTGCCATGGGCTACATCTGTGCAGGGGTTCTAGGTTATCTCCATGCCTGGTACTTGGTTGGAGTATGGGTCTCTGGGAAGACCCTTGTGTTCAAATTTTCTGGTTCTGTTGCTCTCCTTGTGGAGTTCCTGTCCTCTCCAGATCTTACTATTTCCCACTTCTTACATAAGATTCCATGCACTCTGCCCAACAGTTAGCCATAAGTCTCAGCGTCTGCTTTGACAGTCTGCAGGACAGAGCCTTTCAGAAGCCCTCTGTGGCAGGTTGCTAGGTTGTTTCCTGTTTTCTTCTTCTTCTGATGTCTCTGATGTCCATCCTCTTTGCCTTTTGGGATGGGGATTGAGTGTTTTAGTCAGGGTCCTCTCTCTTGATTAGTTTCTTTAGATGTACAGATTTTAGTAGGTTTATCCTGTGTTATATGTCTATATGAGTGAGTATGTACCGTGTATGTCTTTCTGTTTCTGGGACAGCTCACTCAGGATGATCCTTTCCAAGTCCCACCATTTACCTGCAAATTTCATGATTTCCTTATTTTTCATTGCTGAGTAATACTCCGTTGTGTAGATGTACCACAATTTCTGCATCCATTATTGAGTTGAGGGGCATCTGGGCTGTTTCCAGCTTCTGGCTATTACAAATAAAGCTGCTACAAACATGGAGCAAATGTCCTTGTTGTGTGCTTGAGCCTCTTTTGGATATATGCCTAGGAGTGGTATGGCTGGATCTTGAGGAAGTGCTATTCCTAGTTGTCTGAGAAAGCGCAAGATTGATTTCCAGAGTGGTTATACAAGTTTACATTTCCACCAGCAGTGGAGGAGGGTTCCCCTTTCTCCACCAGACACATTAAATCGGTTAGAAGAAAACGTGGGGAAAACTCTAGACCTCATTGGCACAGGAGACAACTTCCCGAACAGAACACCAACAGCACAGGCTCTAAGAGCAACAATCAATAAATGGGACCTCACGAAACGAAAAAGCTTCTGTAAAGCAAAGGACACTGTCAGCAAAACAAAACTCTGCCTACAGAGTAGGAAAGAATCTTTACCAACCCTTTATCTGATAGAGAGCTAATATCCAGTATATATAAAGAACTAAAGAAGCTGAAAAGCAGCAAACCAAGTAATCCACTTAAAAAATGGGGAACAGAGCTAAACAGAGAACTCTCTGTAGAGGAATATCGAATGGCAGAGAAACACTTAAAGAAATGCTCAGCGTCATTAGCCATTAGGGAAATGCAAATCAAAACGACCCTGAGATTTCACCTTACACCCATCAGAATGGCCAAGATGAAAAACTCAAGTGACAACATACTCTTTAATCTTTTAAGGGCTTTATCATTTACTTTTGACATAAGCATTAAAATAGCAATTCTTTATCCATTTTACTTATAGAATTTCTATAGCTTGTTCTCTTTAATTTTGAGTATTTTTTGTTTATAAAAGTTTTAAAATTTTCTATTTTTCCCTTTGTGAATTTATATCATTGCTTTTATACTTAAATATATGGCTTCCTTGAATTCACATACTGTTCCTGTTTTTTTATTGTTCTTTCAAAATTTGTATACTGATATTTTGCTTTTCCATTTCTTTTAAAAAAATACAAACATTTCAGTCCATCCGATTACTTGCAACCACATCTGTGAATTTATGACATGGTATTTTTATTATTTTCATATGGTATTTGCATTATTTTTAGTAATTATTTGAAAATTTTATATAATGTTTTGACCATATTCACCTTCTTCCCCTAAGTAGTCCTAGAACCACCCCCATCTCCTTACCTACTGAACTTCATGTCCTCTTTTGTTTTTCTTTAAACTCATCCATTCCAATTTGTGATGCCCAGAAACTTATGTTGAGTGAAAACCTGGAATGTGGTCAACCACATTAAGAGGTGATACTCTTAAAGAAAATGTACTGTCCTCTCACAGCATCTGTCAGTTGTCAATAGCTCCTAAACTAGGGGTGGGACTTGTTGCCTACTTCTCCTCTCCATGCTGGGATGGAGGTTTTGTTCTGCTTGAGGTTGTATAGGTCTTATGCATGCTATTAACCACTCTGAGTTCATATATGCAGCTGCCCCGTTGGGTCTATTTCCCTGTAGTCATCCACCTGTCTGGCTTCTACAATGACATGTGAGCCTTGGGAAGAGGGTGTGTTATACAGATGTCCCATTTAGGGCTGAGCACTCTGCAGTCTCTTATGCTCTACATATTGACCAGTTATGGCGGTCTGTGTATTAACTGCCATCTTCAAAGAGAAGCTTTTCTAATGGGGTTGAGAGTTGCACTTAACTATGAGTCTGGTTAAGTCAGTAGAAGTCAGTTTAATAGTCTGTTTGGCAGAATAATAGTGATGGGAAAATAATCTGAGGAGTGGATAATGAAAATAGTGACATGAATGTTACGGGAGTAATCAACCATATTTTGATTGGATTTAAGGACTTCTCCACAAGATAGAACTCCTGTCTGGCACCATTACCAAGGCCAAGAATCCATAGCTAAATAGTTTATAGGTCCTATGGGAAGGGCATATGTAGACCAGGTTGGACTTGAACTTTCTTTGTCTCTGCCTTCCAGTTCTGGGGTTGTAGGCATGAAATCCATGCCTGGATTGATATGCAGTTTGACTGTTATTTTCTAAGTCTGTGTGTGTGTTTTAAGTTTTTTTTTTTTTTTTAACTTGGGTGAGTTGCAAATACTGTGTTTTCTTGTTTATATTTACATTGAATTTTTGTTTATGTTTGGTTTGAATTTTTGTTTCTTATATTTGGTTAAAGAATGTGCTCTTGAAAACTTATATTTTAAATTATTTGAAATCTTTAGACCTAATACAGCTTTTCATAGAATTGTTTAGAATCTGGGCATCATGTCACATGTGGTGGCACATGCCTGTAATTTCAGCACTAAGGGAGGCAGAGGCAGTTGGATATCTGAATTTGAGGATAGCCAAGGCTACACAGAGAAACTCTGTCTCTAAATAAATGTTTGTAGATTATATGAGATATTATGAGTAGAGTTGAATACAGTGTTTGATACAGTCAGTGCTTAACAAATTAACAGTTAAGTATTTTCCATATTTATAAAATCATCTTTTGCCATATCTGTTATGATTGATTTTGTCCTTTTTGCTCAACTTTTTTCTTCAAAAACAGCTGTTATTTACAGGTTAGATATCTGTGCTTAAACCATTGTACTTCTTTTGGTTAAAATATGAAATCAAACTTTAAAGAGATGTTGTTCGTTTTTTTTTTCTATGGTTTAAAAAAATTTAAATTCATTCACTTAGTTTTTGAGACAAGGTCTAAAGTATGTAGCCCAAAATGACCTTTAACTGATCTTCCTGCTTCAGACTCCCAAGTGCTGGTGTGTGATAGCACATCTGCAACAAGAGTCTTTTTGTGTATATACTATGTGAGTGTGTGGAGGCCAAAGAACAACCTTCCATGTCTTCTTCAAGTACTGTGTACTCTTTCCAGACTAGTGACATCAAGTCACCACGTAAGTTAGGCTGGCCAACAAGCAGTCCTTAGGTTCTGCCCTTTTCTCCTCTCCAGCACTGGGATTACAAGTAAGCCCAACAGTCCCTACTTTTTCATGTTGTTTATGGGGATAACGCTCAGGTCCTTTTGTTTACAAGGGAAGCACATTATCCTGACCTATCTCCTTAGCTCAAGAGAGTTACTTTTAAAATGATATTCAGATTATCTGAGTATCTACTTTTAGTATGGGCTTACAGACCTTTAAGTATAAATTTATGGACAGTGAATGTATTGATTGTAAATTTGTACTCATTTCTCACATTGGTGAGATAGTTCAGTGGTAAAGGTGCTCATCACCAAGCCAAATGTTTTGTGTTGAATCCCTGGAATCCAGAGGGTGGAAGGAAAGACTGACCTATAGAAATTGTCCTCCGACCTCCATAGATGTGCTATTGAAAGTATACATTCTCTTTCTCTGTCTTTTTTCAATAAGTAAGCAAAGTAATAAATATATGTGAAAGATTTTAAGAAAAATTTCAGATAAATTATATCCTAGATTCAGTTTTTGAAAGGTCAAAAACTGACCAATGTAATAGTGATACAAAGGAAAACTACAATTAGAAAAATATATTCAGGCTGGAGAGATGGCTCGGTAGTTAAGAGCACTGGCTACTCATCCAGAGGTCCTGAGTTCAGCATCCAGCAACCACATGGTAAGCTCCCAACCATCTACAGTGTGATTTTTGTTCTCTTCTGTCTGATGGTTTGTTCTGTCATGGGGGCATACATGCAGATAGATTGCTCATATACATAAATAAAAATTTTTTAAAGGTAAAAGGAAAGATTTCTTCAAGTGTCTGCTGAGAAAAATCACCAGTATTTTTATCTGTAATATATAAGATTTTAATGAACGTATTTTAAAAAGAGTAATACATGAACATAATATAAAATTCCAAGGGACAAAAGAGTTCCTGGATCAAGAACAACATCTTTCTTTTGCATTTTGCTTTTCTGCGGTCTAGTTTCCCTCACCCAAAGCATCACTGTTCTTATGTTTCTGGAGATTCTCCGAGCATTTATAATGACACATATAAATGTAAATATCATTAAAATAAATTGTACTTATGTTACTAATTTGTTTTCCTAATATTTTTATATATGTTAGAATGACGACTAAGAAAAGATAAAAATGAAATATTTCTATTGTTTTCTTAAAAATAGGAAAATGATGACAAGGGTGCATATAATTTAAAGATAAATATGTATAGTAAGTTAAATATGGGACTGGAAATGTGCCTATTAATAGCCATGCATAAAAGTTAACAATCAAAATGAGAACCTAAACTTAGAAAATTAATAAACAATTAATAAATAATCTTAGGAAATAAAATGAAAATATGGTTTAGATTATGATATTATTCTTGCGTTTTCTTTTAGGGATGAACTGGAATCAGTAAGAAAAGAATTCTTACAGCAAGGAGATGAAATTAAATGTAAACTGGACAAGAGTGAAGAAAATGTATGTTATATTTAATAATAGGTTAAATTCAAAAATTTAAATCATAAAAGCAATACAGACAATAAAGTGACAAGTACTATTGTATAAATAACTGGTTATCTAGGTACTAAGTCGTTAACATTTTAAATATTGATTAAGGCTAAGCATGGTTACACACACCTTAAATCCCAGCACTCAGAGAGACAGAGGCAGGTGGATGGCTATGAGTTCAAGGCCAGCCTGATATACAAAGTGAGTCCAGGATAGCTAAGGCTACACAGAGAATCCTTGTCTCAAAAAAAAAAAAAAAAAACCAAACCAAACAAACAAACAAACAAAAAAAAAACGATTAAGGAAGGATAAAGAGACAGTTCACTCATAAAAAGCACTTGCTATTCTTGTCAAAGAGCCCCTGGTTCAGTTCTCAGCACCCACATGACTCACAACTGGCTGAAATTCTAGTTCCGTGAGATCTAATACTTTCTTCTGGATTCTGTGGACACTCAACACATGTGGTAATATACATACAAGTAAGACACATAAAGTCCTTATGATAGGGGCTAAGTTGGGTTTTTTTACTTATGATATATATTTGTATGAAATAGTCATAACTCTAAGAATTTTTAAAAATCTTCATTAAAGTTTTTTTTCTATTTTATGTTCATGGGTTTTTGCCTGAGTGAATTATCTGTGCACCTTGTGCATGCTTAGTGCCCATGTAGGCCAAAGATCCCCCAGAACTAAAGTTACAGATGGTTGTGAGATGTCAATATGGCCTGGGAAATGAACCCAGGTTCTTTGGAAGAGCAGCTAGGGTTCCTTAACTACTAAGCAATTTCTCTAGCCCCAGATTTCAGTACTTAATTTTTATTTACATTTCTAGGATAACTTAAAGGCTCATGCTGTGATAATATTAAATATACTAAAGGTTTGTGTTGTTTCTTGAATATAGTTTCAGTAAATCGAGATTACAAATCTCAAAACTATGAGAGTATAAAGTATGTCAAATGATTATATAGTATAGTGTATGTAGGGTGAGTGAGAAAAGTTATGCCAAAGTTGAATAATCATGTTTGATTATGAAGGCTCCTTCAATCAGTATTAGCTAACACCAACTATTTTCCAGGTAGTTCTAGGTGCTGAGTTTAGATATCATTTACTTTTGTGGACAGAAGTGGTCTAAAGTTTTTATCGGGGAGGTAAAACGTTTTAATACTTGAGGATGGAATGAGGAGAGATGAAAGACTAGAATCATTTGGAAAACTACTAAAAATTCTTTTAAAAGCACTGAAAAAAAACCCTGAAGACTCTGGCCTTGTTCAGCTTATTATTTCTAAGCCAGTCATTTTGACTTATAAATAATTTGAACATAATTGCAATAGAATTTACAGTAAAGGAGTCTCTTGAGGGAAGGGCACTAGCAAAACTATAACTGGTCTTCTACACAGTAGTATACTACTGGAGCACACAGAAAAGGCATTTAGTCAAGACTAAATCTGGGCATGCTTATAGAAGAAGAAACATTTAGTTGACTTAAGTTAACAGAAATTAGTAGAAGGTAAAGTTTAACATGCAGAAGAATATTGAAAATTTTAAAAAGTCACAAGTTATTTGGGAAACATGAAATTATGAAAGACTATCACAGATTTAAACAAAATTTATCGTGGCTGAGAGATGGAGGTTAGGGTGGTAAAGGGAGGTTAGGGAAAATGGGTAAAGTTGAAGATGGATATAGAGAAGAATGGAGAGATGGGGCTAAGTAATATAAAATATAAAACCTCAGTAGCTTGTATTTAGGAATTTAAGGATAGTGAAGAGTTCTGACTTGAGAATTGTTATATGTATCTTTTAGAAAGCTGTAAGGCTGTTAGAATTGTTTTTTAAAAAAACTGACTTTGAGGGCTTATGATGGATCAGACTCATTTAAGGTTCTGTATGTTATTTTACTTAACTGCAGTTTAAGTATGGGGACTTGGGAGATGGAAGAATTGGTCAAGTGTTTACCATGCAAATACAAGTTCAGATTCCTAACACTCACATAAAAAGCTGAGCGCAATGGCACAATGTCTGAAATCCCAGCATTGGGAGGGTAGAGACAGCATATCTATGGAGCTCATTTGCTAGTCAGCCTAACCAAATTGATAAGCTTCAAGTTCAGTGAGAGGTCTTATCTCACATGTACAGTACAGACATGCATGCATACATGACCACACATGAGATAAAGTGAGAGAGATGAACAAAGAATTTAAAGAATAATCTGTCTTGTTAATGTAGAAAATATTAGTGATAAGGGGACTGGAGAGATGGCTCAGCATTTAAGAGTAAGTAATGCTGTTACAGAGGACCCTAGTTCTACCGCTCAACAGCTGAGAAGCTCACATTGTTTATAACTCTATCTGTGGGGGATCTGACATTGCCCTCTGAACTCCCCCACAAAGACACACATGTACATGTAATTAAAAATAGTAAGAAAAAAATTTTAAAATAAAATATCAGTAATTAGGCATGAAATTGAATGTCTGATATATTTCTATTTTAAGTGATTGGATTTCACTTTACCAGTTAAAAGCTTCCAGAAGAAAATTCAAATTATAAGTATTTTTAGATAGTTTGCTTGATATTTGCATTAGTTACACTCCTCCTTTCTCAGTCCACTACTTTAGTTATTTTGTACATGCTTTACCTATCTGACCTTTAGTTTCCTCATCTCTTAAAATAGAAGTAATAATACCTATTCTTTAGATTTTACTGGGTTGTTATAAGATTTATATAAATGCTTCTGTTAAATATATTTAAGAGATATAATTTATGACATAATTTATGACATATAATTTATGCTGGGTGGTGTACGCCTTTAATCCCCACACTCAGGAGACAGAAGCAAGAGGATCTCTGTCAGTTCGAGGCTAGCCTGGTCTACAAAAGCAAGTTCCAGGATATCCAGGGCTACACAGAGAAAAAAAACCCTGTCTCAAATATATATAATAATATGTATTATTTATGCATATATATTGTGAAATATTAAATAAAGGTAGTTAACATACATAAAGGACAATGAAACAGACTAGATAAGCTGATAAGTATTTTTGTAAATATGTAAAGCTATATTTTCATTTCTAAAATACACAAGAAAATGAAAATTTATTAGTATTTTAAATATGATTTCAAATAAATTTTTCTTAGGCTCGAAGCATTGAATGTGAAGTTTTAAAGAAAGAAAAGCAAATGAAGATATTAGAAAATAAGGTATTATCAAATTATGAAAAATATTTGGGAATAAGAACCTGTGTAGATAGATGACTGGATTTTGAAGGACCAGCCTTTCTATTGTTTTCTTTTAGAAGGCTTTGAGGAATAATACAGTGGTTTTATTGGTACTTTTTAAAAGAGAATCTGGATTCACCAATTTTGAATAGACCTTTAAAGAGCAAAATTTTTACAACATTCAGCTTTCTCTTTTCTTCTCTAAAATTTTATATTCATAAGTAGCTACATTCAGTGCAAATAGTCTTAAAATGACAAGATGCTTCTAGAAATAAGCTGTTTTGCTCATTTCTAAAATTGAGCTGCAGAAAAATTTCTGCTCATTTTATTTGAAGTGAATTTTATTTATCTGGGTTTCACTTTCTCTAATCTTACTATACAACTGTTCTATACTTAATCTTCCATATAATGAGTGATTGTCTGGAAAATGTAGTTCACTGTCTGAAGCCCTGACCTCTAACAGATAATCAGCATCACTTTTTTCAAGTGGAGAAAAAAATTGTTTCAATTGGTAAATGAAATAGTTGTGGATTTTTCGGGAAGCTCACCATGAGGAGGCCTTTCTGCCTAAATAAAATGCATGATATTTTAATAAATAAAAATTTTATATAGAGATAATTTTCACCTGTTATTGAGGTTTTGTTTGTTTTTATTTATTTATTGAGACAGTCTTACAGTGTAGTCTTGACTGTCTGGAATTCACTGTGTGGACAGCTGGCCTCAAACTTACAAAAATGGGCCCAACTCTACTGTCTCAGTGCTTGTATTTAAATGTCTATGTTATCAAGCCTGGGACCAATGTGTCAAATCAGTGTAAATATCAAAGACATGCTTTCTAGTATTTTCTATAGCTTTTTTAAAATTAACTTTTCTTTTGAAACTGTTCTCAATATTGGGCTTTGGACATGCAAAATTTTAGATAAACCACTTGTAGCCAGGCACAGTGGTATCTGTGTAATCCCAGTTTATTGGAAGTGAAGATAGGAAGACCGTGGTCTGAAGTAAGCTTGGGAACATAGTGAGACACTCACTAAAAAAGAAATCACTTGTAAACATAAAAAGCAACGTTATATAAATTAATTTATATTCAGAATCTTAACTATGGCCATATGTAAATATTACAAGAAAAATATTTAACAGTATTTGGTACTAATGAAGGAGACTGAGGTGTTTTTGCGTGTGAGAGAGACAGTTATTTTTCTCTAATGGATATTAGAACAATTTATATATTTGATGTTTTAGGGCCTCTTAGAAATCTGTTCTCATTTTATGGTACTTAAGATGTTCCTTGGAGTAATACATTTTAATTTAGTTCTGCATGTAGTTGGATGAAATAACCACACTAAGTAATATATTAAAAAGTGGCTTAGTTGCTATTTCAGGAAGAGGAATTAGAAGTCTGAAGAGGTAGAATATATTATGCTTCGCTTCCAGATTTAATAACACGAGACTCTCAAAAATGATAATGAGAGAATCATAAGTAATGAAGAAGACAATATTTTATTGTTGCCTTTGCTGATGCTTTTCTCAGTCCTTCTAGTAATATGACCCAGCCTTCTGCATAAGGATGATCAAGGGGCATATTTCACTTAAAAGTTTAGTTCATGTTTATCAAATAGATTAATAAATGTCATGTTTATATACTCATGTTTATAAAAATGTATATTTTTATATCAACAGAATGGTTTAAAATCATAAAAAGTAAGCCTTATATTACTTCATGTGATACTTTATTAGTTTGAGATTGCTTGTTTTGATCAGAATATTAATTTTTAAAATAATTTTGCAGTGTAATAATTTAAGGAAACAAGTTGAAAATAAAAGCAAGTATATTGAAGAGCTTCAACAGGAGGTAGGTTGTTTTAAATAATATAAATGTTCCCCAAATCATCCCAATGTTTTCACTATTGTTTTAGAGAGCAGTGATTTAATTTCTAGTGATTTATTTATTTAGTTTCTTTTTAATTTTTATTTTTTTATATTAATCACAGGTTATTTAGTTTACCAAGGCTCCTCCTTTATTCCCTCCCAACCCCACCCTCTCTCCCTCATCTCCCCGCTGCCCCTTCCCAAGTTCACTGATTGGGGAGGACATCCTCCCCTTTCATTTGACCCTGTTTTATCAGGTATCTTCAGGACTGGCTGCAGAGTCTTCCTCTGTGGCCTAGCAGGACTGCTCCTCCCTTGGGGAGTGGGGAGGTCTAAGAGCCTGCCATTGAGTTCATGTCAGAAATAGTCCATGTTCCCCTTACTAGGGAAACCCGCTTGGTTACTGAGCTACCACGGGCTACATCCGAGCAGAGGTTCTAGGTTATATCCATACATGGTCCTTGGTGGAGTATCAGTCTCAGAAAAGACCCCTGTGCCCAGATATATTTGGTACTGTGGAACTCCTATCCTCTCCAAGTCCTACTAACTCCCCCTTCTTTCATATGATTCCCTGTACTCTGCCAAAGGTTTGGTTATGAGTCTTAGTATCTGCTTTGATACACTGCTAGGTAGAGTCTTTCAGAGGCCCTCTGCGGTAGACTCCTATCCTGTTACTTGTTTTCTCCTACATCCAATGCCCATCCCATTTGTCTTTCTAAGTGAGGATTGATCATCATACTCCGGGTCCTCTTTCTTGTTTTATCTTCTTGAGGTGCACATATTTTAGTATGTTTATCCTATCTTAAAGATCATCCTGAGTGAGGTATCCCAGGAACAGAAAGACACACACGGTTATATACTCACTTATATAGACTATAAGATAGCATAAACATATTAAAATATTTCTAGTGATTTAAGTGTAAGTCATTGACATTCTAAATCTTTTTTGTTGTTTGTTTTTCGAGATAGGACAGCCTTGGCTGTCTTGTACTCCCTTTGTAGACCACGGTGGCCTCAAAGTCACAGAGATCCACCTGCATCTACCTTGCCAAGTACTGGAACTAAAGGTGTGCACTATCACACCCTTCTAGAGTGGGTCTCAAATCCAGTTAGTAAGCCTTAATACTAACTATGATAATCTTTCTATAGAATAAAACCTTAAAAAAGAAGAGTTCAGCAGAAAACAAACAACTGAATGCATATGAAATAAAGGTATGTTACATTTTTATTTTTGTTTTCTTAAATACTAGTAGATATGTGAGAACTTAGAAATACTATACTATTTATAATTTAATGGCTATGCTCAGATAGTATATATTTGGGTTGGAGAGATTAATTCTTATGGGTGTGATATGATGTTTGTTGTGATTTAGCTGGGTCAGAATAATTTAAACAACTTAAAAATAAATGTGAGCATGCTCTATGTATATGTGTGTATGCTATTTTATTTTTTTTTACCTATATTGTAAAGCAATTAAGCATAGAATCTGTATATTTTTTCCTTAAAATTTTATTTCATTTTGATGTTTATCCCCTCCCCCAGTTCTTTCTAGGTTTTACCCACTCCCCTGCTCACACATCTTTGTTCTTTTTTTTTCCCTTTGAAAAAAACAGAAACCCTATAAAAACTGAAATCAAAATATGTAAGGAAATGGCACATAAGACAAAAAAATGCCCAAGCAAAGTATGATTTAAAAAAGGCTTATAAAGATATATTTGGATTCATTTTGTATTCACCAAGTACTCCTGAGTAAGGAGCCTGCCCTGCAGTGTGTTAATACACCCAGTAATACTCCATTGGAGAAATTTTTTTTTGTTTTGTTTTTCCTTTGTCAGTGAGTATCAGTTACAGATAACTTCTTGGGTAGGGGTAGAAACTTGTGTCCACTTCTCCCTTTTAGTGCGGGACTCTGTCTGCCTTTTGTGTGCTTCCACAGTCTCTGTGGATTCATATTTTCATCATTTCTATTGTGCCTGGCAGACATTGTTTTCTTAGAGTTCATCCATCACTCTGACCCTTACAATCTTTTTGCCTCCTCTTTCTCATGAGTCTTGTTGGGGAGGGCTTTGATGAAGACATCTCATTTAAGACTGAGTGCTTAAAAGTCTCTCACTCTGCATATTCCCAGTTGTGGGTCTCCATGTTAGTTCTTATCTTTTGTAAGAAGAAGCTTCTCTGATGAGGGGTGAGCGAGGCACTGATCTATAGGTGTAGCAGAATGTAATTAGAAGTCATTTTTTGTTATTTTCCTTTAGCAACATAATAGTATTTACTAGGTTTTCTCCTAGGACTATGCTTCAGGTTCTTAACTTCTTTAGTAGAGTTAGGTATATATTCTAGCTCCTGGAGTGGGCCTCAAATCCAGTTAGAAATTGGTTGATAACTTTCATAACATTTATGCCACTGTTAGCACCAGTATATCTTGTGGGCAGGTTACTGTAAAATATGATTATCTTGTTGCACAAAAGGGTTGATTGAGACCTATCATTTTGTAGAAAATAATAAGCTCATGATGTCAGGGCCAAATTTTGTACTATATTTCCTTAGCCAAAGATTGATACTAAGTATTCAATAAATATTTTGAATCTTTAGTGGAAAGCAGTCGTCGTCAACATAATGAATACTTCGATGAAAATAAAGCATTTTATAATATCTTGAAGTAGTACTTGAAAAAAGAAATGTAAAGATGGTCATAAAAAGGCAAATAAGAGTTATGATCTTCTGAAGACTATAGAAAAGTAGTCAATAGATATATTCTATAATTATGCACCAATTTCTAGAGACAGAAATTATCAAAACTATTCATAGCAGTATTATTACTTAAAATAGCCCCAAATTGAATACTATACAGATATCTATTAGTAGCATGAAAAATCATTTAAGAAATGACCCTAAAGCAGCATAAAAGTTGGACTTTGAGCTGAAAAGTAGAATATATTATGAAACAAAAAAATTGTAGTATGAAATATTTTATGTGCCTGGTATTGTTGGCCTCCCTTCTTGGATGGAAGAATATTCTGGTACTCTGAAGCATAGGAACCACACAGCTCTGAGGGAAGAAATTATTCCTAATGAAACTGTTACAACTTTGAGGAAAAATACCCTAGGACTCGGGGGCCCAGGAACTACACATCTCTGAGGTGGGACAACTACACATCTCTGAGTGGAAGGACATTCTGAGGTACAGGAGCACATGCACCACACAGCTCTGAGAGGAAGCCCCCTCAGCAGAGGCATTGTTGCTCCCAAGGGAGGGTATCCTGACCTGAGTGGAGGAACTCAGGAGCCTCAGTCCTGCTCCACTTCTTCATTTCTTCCCTTCATTGCTTTTTTTTTCTTTGTTCGATGAGAGAGCCACATCAAGTAATAAATCTCTGTCTTAAAAGAGAGAGTCACATCAAGTAATAAATCTCTGTCTTAAAAGAGATTTATTGGAGGAATGAATCCAGGAGAAGGAGGGATGAATCCAGGAGTGGCTGCTTATACTACTGGGAGAAGACAGCAGGGAACTGAACATCAGACAGACTTTATATAGGATTTCTTACGGGTTGGAGCTTTCCAGGATAGAGATTTCCAGATAGAAGATTGGTGGGATTTTAGGTCTTGAGCTTGGGGAGCTCAGGGATTGGTGGGTTTCCTGTTCACATATTGGTAGGTTCTCCTGCTCAGAGATTGGTGTTTTGTGTGTTTTTTTTTCCCCAGACTTTTTATCTATTAATAGGTGGGATGGGATGGGTCCTATTGAGGGCTGGAGATGACCTTTGTTGCAGTTATAGAGGGGCCAGGCTGCTGGATTTTCCTCAAGCATGGATCTGGCCATTTTACTGCCTTGAGGGTTTACAGAGTTTACCAAAGGAGGCCATGGCAATAGGCTGAGGCATGAGAGGTTGTCCCCATAGACAGCTCCCTTGATGACAGTAGGTTGAGGCAGGAAAGGTCATTATGGACAGCACCTGCTGAGGAGGTGTCTCTCCTCTGACAAGAGCTGCCATTTTGACAGCCCCTGTCTTGGCAGCCTGGGGTGGGAAGGAGGGTCTCTGGCTTTTGCAGTGCACTGCAGCTGCTTTGCTCCCCACAGCAGAGGTATTGGGATTATACCATACAACACAGCACAACAAAGAAATGACATATATAAAATGATTTAGGAAATAAGCTGTTACAATAGGAGTTTTAACACAGAAAAAAATAACATTAAAATATATGATACAGAAAGTATTGAAAGAATCTCTTGAGGCTGAAAATGACATTAAATCAAAATCTAGATTAGAAGAAAAGCATCAGAAATGGCAAATACTAAATACACAAAAACAAAACAGGCTTTATATCCCCCCACTTTAATTTTTAAAGGGATATATACATTGCTGCTTAAATTTTTTTTTTAAAAATTAGCTATTAGGGAATTTATAAAGCCTATAACGTCTCTATAGTACCTAAGACTTGGAACATTTTGGAAGAGGGCCAGAAAGATTGTAAAATCTAGAGGATCAAGGAAGTTTGCTGAGAGATTGTGTCTTCTAGTAGCATCAGAAGCTACATCCATCAAGTTTCACTAACATAATTACCCAAATGGGAGCTGAATAAAGATGACACTAATGAACATGCCAGATTGGATAGGGAAAAACCCATGAGTCCCCAATTCCTAAAGAAAGAACTATAGGAAACTGAGGAAAGCCAGGAGTGGGAGTGTTCTTCTAGACAGAAGCGTACACCAATTGGTTGTTCAGTGCCAAATGGGGGTCAGCCTTGAAAATATACATACAAAGAACATTATACAGACTAAACAGGTTATACTTATAAAACTAGATATGTATTATGTACATATACACACATGTATGGATGCAGTGACAGTGGAAAAAGAACATGAATTTTAAAGGAGAGCAGGGATAGGTAGGTATATGGTAGGATATGGAAGGAGGAAAGGGGAGAAATGTTGTAATTATAGAGTTTATAAGGTTTATAATGTCTATATAAGACAAAGGATGGAAAAAGCAAATATAACTTTTTTATATATACGCTTAAAATACATACTTTGCTTATATATACTTACATATATTTTGCTTCATTATACATGAAGTAGTACACAATTTCTCTGTGTGAGTGTGTCTAAATATATGCATGTGTGGAGGCCACAAAATAACTTGAATGTTTTGTAAATATGACTTATGTACCTTCAGATAAATTGTATTTCACATTTGTTCAGTGAAATAGTCCATTAGCAAAATTATTAATTATGGTTTTTAAAGTTATATTGTTTTGATTCTGTATGTTAAAATTTTTTCACATGAGTATAACATTCTCTTTTTTGGTACTTCAGTTTTATTGTAAGGAAACATTTTTTGTGTAGTTATTATGTTTCTATTTTTTGTCTTTTTGTGGTTATTAATAATTTGAAACTCAGATATTCCTCAGTTGAGGAATAGATACAGAAATTGTGGTACATTTACACAATGGAATAATACTCAGCAATTAAAAACAAGGAAATCATGGAATTTGCAGGCAAATGGTGGGAATTAGAGAAGATCATCCTGAGTGAGGTATCCCAGAAGCAGAAAGACACACATGGTATATACTCACTTATAAGTAGATGTTAGACATATAATATAGGATAATCATACTAAACTCTGTACACTTAAAGAAACTAATCAAGAAGGAGGACCCTGGGTAAGATGCTCAATCCTCATTCAGAAAGGCAAATGGAGAGACATTGGAAGAGGGAGAAAACAGGGAACAGGACAGGAGCCTACCACAGAGGGCCTCTGAAAGACTCTACCCAGCAGTGTACCAAAGCAGGTGCTGAGACTCATAGTCAAACTTTGGGCAGAGTGCAGGGAATCTTATGAAAGAAGGGGGAGTTGAAAGTTCTGGAAGATACAGGAGCTCTACAAAAAGAGCAACAGAACCAAAAAATCTGGGCACAGGGGTCTTTTCTGAGAGTGATACTCCAATCAAGGACCATTCATGGAGATAACCTAGAACCGCTGCATAGATGTAGCCCATGGCAGCTTAGTGTCGAAGTAGGTGCCCTAGTAATGGGAACAAGGACTGTCTCTGAAATGAACTCAGTGGCTGACTCTTTGATTACCTCCCCTTGAGGGTGATGCAGCCTTACCAGGCCACAGAGGAAGACAATGCAGCCAGTCCTGATGAGACCTGATAGACTAGGATCAGATGGAAGGGGAGGGAGGAGGACCTCCCCTATCAGTGGACTGGGGGAGGGGTATAGGAGAAGAAGAGGGAGAAAGGGTATGATTGGGAGGGGAGAAGGGAGGAGGCTACAGCTGGGATACAAAGTGAGTAAACTAATTAATAAAAAATAAATTAATTTAAAAAACATTTAAAAAGATGGAACTTATATATATTTCATATATATTTTTATATACTTATAATTCATTTAAGGTTACCTTTATCTTTATCAATACATCTTGCTTTAGAACTCAAATATGTAGTCACCCCTTTTCATATGTATAATACTATGATTTCATGATGGGTGTGTGAAATAGACAGAAGTCATAGTCTGCTGTTAGGTGTTAATTTATTTTTTAAAGTTTGAAAAGATCTGTGTGTGTGTGTGTGTTTGTGTATGTGTTTGTGCATTGTGCCACATGTTGAGATCAGAAACATCCGCAAAAGTTCTTTTATACTTATGTGGGCTCTGGGGATTAAACTCAGGTGGCTATGCTATGGCTTAGTGGCTCAGTTCCTTATCCAGCTGAATCATTCCTCTTGCCTTGCTATTCATAATTTAAAGTTTTAAATACTTAAATGTAATAAAGTTGAACATTCAACATGCCCATGATCCAGACATTGCAATATTATGTATTTATCATAGTAAATCATTGTACATTCTACCACAGATATTCATAAGAACATACGATTATTTAAAGTGTCTTAAGAATAATTAAATATCTAAACAATCTGTTATATATATATACATATATATATAATGAGTAATGAAATACCAGAAAAAATGAACAAACTATAGTATTTATACACATAACTCTTTGGTCCAGGCTTTGAATGAAAAAAAGCAAGAGAAAGAATACATATATTGAAAATATTGTATAAATTTCAAAAACAAATAGTATTTGAGGAAGTATATAAAACAGAACATATAACCCAGTGAAGTGGCATTTGCTTGTAGTCCCAGCACTCAGGAAGGCAGTAACGGGTGGATCTCTGGTCTACAAAGTGAGTCCAGGACAGCCAAGGCTACACAGAGAATCCCTGTCTCAAAAAACCAAACCTTAACCAACCAACCAGACAACCCCCCCCCAAAAAAAAAAGAGCTTATAGTGTTTGAGGAAACATATGAAACAGAAAAAGTATTAAATAATACTGGGTTGACAAGATGGCTCAGTAGCTAAAGGCAACTGCCACTAAGCCTGACAACTGGAGTTCAATCTTGGGCATACATGATACAAAGAAAAACTGATTCCTGCAAGTTGTCCTGTCTTCCACATACATCTGGCAGCACACTTCCCCTTTCTCCACATAAATAGATAAGTGTAATAAAAAGTTTAAAATATTACTAAAACAGTTCTTAAGGATATTTGTAACCAATTTGAGGAGGCTACATGGGAAACAAAAGAAGATGAGCCAAAGCCATTGTTGATATCGGTAATATCTGTACCTTAAAGTGTCTTCTGGTTGACTGTTAATAATATGTATGCCTTTCTGATGGAATTCTTGTCCCCCTGCTGTGACATATTTCTTCTAATTTATCTCCCAGGTAAAGTGAATCTGAACTGTAGGTGCTAATTCGGGGTTCTTTGTCTCTCTTGATAATTATTATATTTGAGGCATTGCTATACAATTTACATGAATATGAGAAAGCAAAAAAAAAAATAAAAGCATTCTTTATAAAAACTGTAGAATATTTTTTAATGCATAGGGTTTCAGTCAGAAGAGCTACTTTATCATTAAAATGAATTAAAACTTAACCAACTAAATAGTATTATGAAATTTATTAAGGACGGGGCATGGTGGCACATGTCTTTATTCTCAACACTTAGTAGACATAGGCAGAAGTAGACATATTTCTGTGAGTTCAAGGCCAGCCTGATTTATATAGTGAATTTCCAGGACATACATAGAGAGACCCTGTCTAAAAATATGAGAAAAGAAGATTAAAAAAGAAGAAGAAAACAGCAGGGTAAGAACCCATAACTGTGAGAAAGGCCCCCACCTTTTTTGTAATAAACTGCATTTGCTTGTGGTTGTACTTGTGGATGGTGGTGGGAAGGAATCTTTGGGTATAGACTCACAACAGATGCCAAAGAATTGTCTTAAGATCACCTTATTCTGCCACTGGTGAAAGACCTGATTTTCCTTGGTGGTTTTCTGCTTTGATTTCATGAAAATAAGTTGTAAGTTAGCTGATATTAACCAAATGGAATGTCTTGATTTAGATCCATTTTTAAGAAACCTGTGGGCACTGCCAGGTTTACTCTGTAAACTCCAAGACTTTTTTTTTTTTAAAGCCTGATCCCAGCCCTCTCCCTTCTCCCAGTCCTGTCCTCATGCCCCCTTCTTCCTCTCCTCCCCTTTCCTTCTTCTTAGTAAAAGGGAAGCTTCTAAGGGGTACCAATCTACCCTGGCACCCAAGTAACAGCAGGGCTAAGTGCATTCTCTCCCCCTTAGGCCAGACAAGGCAGCCCAGCTAGGGGAAACTGATCCAAAGTCAGGCAACTGAGTCAGAGACATCCCCTACTCCAGTTGTTAGGGGACCCACATGATGACCATGTTGCACATCTGCTACATATGTTACAGGGGGTCTAGGCCCAGCCTATGCATACTCTTAGGTTGGTGGTTCAGTCTCTGTGAGCCTCCATGTGCCTAGGTTAGTTTACTCTGTAGGTGTTCTTGTGTCCTTGACCCCTCCAGCTCCCTCAATCCTTCCTCCCACTTCTTAAAACTCAGCTTGGCCTGTTGTTTGGCTGTGTGTCTCTGCATGTTTCCATCAGCTGCTGGGTGTAGCCTCTCAGAAGACAGTTTTGCTATGTCCTGTCTATAAGCATAGCAAAGTATCATTAATAGTGGCAGGGGTTGTCTCTCTCCCTGTGGTGGGTCTCAAGTTGGGCCATTGGTTTGCCACTCCCTCAAAATCTGCTTCATCTTTATCCCTACACTTACTGTAGGCAAGACAAATTTTGTATTGAAGGTTTTATGAGTTGGTGTCCCCTCCCTCTATTGGAAGTCCTGCCTGGCTACAGGAGGTGGCCATTTCAGCCTCCATACCCCACCCCACCACTGTTAGGAATCTCAGCTAGGGTCACTCCCATAGACTCCCTGGAGCATCCCTGTCCTAGAGATTTCCACACCACCACCAATTTCCATTCTTTCTCCAGGTCCTTCCCTCCTCCAATCCCCCTCCCACCCATCCCTAATCTTCCACCCAGTTACCCCTCTCAGCCCCTTTCCAACACAGCTTCCTCTCTCTATCTACTTCAGATGTCTATTTTCTCTTCTGAGTGAGATTCAAGTATTCTCCCTTGGGCCCTCTTTGGCTTCTTTGGCTCTGTGGGTTGTAGCATGGCTATCCTATACATTATGGCTAATGTCGACTTAAAAGTGAGTACATACTATGTGTGTCTGTGGGTTACCATACATTGTTGCTTATGAGCTCCTTTCTGGGTGGGTTAGCCACAGTGAGTTTTTTCTCTTCCTGTAGCTACTATTGCTGCTCTGTCCTTTTCACCTCAAGGGACGTGGTGTACCGTTTTTATTTTTATGCACCTTAATAAGTTCATGTATATAGTATGTTTATATGTTTCACTTTGAAGGAAAAGCATAAAGCTACTCAAAGATTGGATTCAAAGTTTAATTCAAGCTGATAGAATTTGATGGAACATATTAGTATAATCTTGTACATATTTTTATGGAGCATTACTTATAATTTTTAACTAATTATGTTTTGAAATGAAAACTATGGCCATTTATATTCTATTGCTTGGTAAGACTAAATACATATTTTAAGAGTCAAGATAGACTGTGAAAGATGAAACATCTCAGTCTATGAAAAAATGTAAGAAAGTGATTTATTCTTAATTTCCATGAATCTTTTAGGGTTTACAAAACTACAAATGAATAATATGGAATATTTTCAAGAAATTTATGGAATTAACTAAAATTAATGTTACTTTCTTATAGGTCAGTAAATTAGAGCTGGAACTAGAAAGTACCAAGCAAAAATTTCAAGACAGGACTGACAACTACCAGAAAGAAATTGAAGACAAAAAAATATCAGAAGAAAAACTTTTGGGAGAGGTAGAAAAGACTAAATATGTTAGAACTTACTGTGCTAAAAATGTTTGTTGTTTCGCTCTAAATTGCTGGACGGTGGTGGTACATACCTTTAATGCTAACACTGAGGGGGCAGAGGCAGGCAGATCACGGAGTTTAAGGCCAGTGTAGCCTATAGAGCTAGTTCCAGGACAGCCAGGGCTACACAGAGAAACCTTGTCTTGGAAAAAAAAGACCTAAAAAAATACTGTTAACTTTTAAATTGCTTTTAATAAGTTTTAATATATGTATAATGGCGGCCTCAGATGTAGAAAGTCTCATTCCAAGTACTGAAGTATTGAGTAGCATGTAATTAAAAACTTTTAAGTATTTATTAAAGTGTTTATAATACATTTTGCTTTTTTAATGTGGTATAAGAGCCAACACCAATAAATGAAAAAAAAATTTTTTTTTCTTTTTAATTTGATAGGTTGAGAAAGCCAAAGCAACTGTTGATGAAGCGGTAAAGTTACAGAAAGAAGTTGATTTACGATGCCAACATAAAATAGCTGAAATGGTAGCACTTATGGAAAAACATAAGGTAATTTAAAGTAATAAAATTATTACTTAAATCATACTTCTATTAAAATGTTTAGTTTTGTTTTGTCTTTTTCAAGACAGTGTTTCTCTGTGTGAAGCCTTCGCTGTCATGGACTCACTTTGTAGACCAGGCTAGTCTCGAACTCACAAAGATCTGCCTGCCTCCCAAGTGCTGGAATTAAAGGCCTACGCCACCACCACCTGGCTCAAGGTAGTCTTCTGATTTATCAGAAAAGTATTTTCTGTGCAACAGTAACTAATTATAACTGGAATATTATTGATCCCCTATTTCTGTAGGTTCAGATCTTAACTATTCAAAGCTGAGCTAAGGTGCCATTTTCTCTAGTAAATATCTTGTTATCATTTATAGTAATTAGAAGTAGTCATGTTTTCTGAGTTCTTCTCGTCATCTTATAACACTTATCTTTTATTAATTACATTCCCAGGATATCTCTCATTAATATTTGTATTCTCTACATGTATGTAACATTTACCAGACTGAATAAATTCTTAAAAAGAGAATAAATACGGTTGTGAGTCTAGCCTTGAATGACTGATCCATTTCTTTAGCTTGGGAAAAGACTTGATATTTGTTCTGAGTACCTTTTATTTTTGTATTGTTTGAATAATTATTTTTTCATGTAAACTTCATTTTCGTTCATATTTGGAAAGGAATTAGGTTGTTCTCACCTGCTAATTTTTAAAAATTGGTACCAGAATTTAATATTACTATTAGGTAATTTATCAATAAGAATTTGAGTGCAGAATTTAAATAATATTATAGACTAATAGATTTAAATTTGGCATCTTTCAGTCCAGTACAATTTATAATCTGTATTGAAAAGTTGTTTTGCCTTTGTCCAGGGAGAGCCCTTTTAAACTGATAGGCAGGTCTTTTAACTTGACTTGAATAGTCTGATTGCTTCCATTTTGTCATGACAAAAATTTTAAAGGCTTGTATTGTGTTTTCTGTCTTAGATTTGGAGTCAGTCACTTTTCTAAGACCCTTGGTGTTATGTTCATATTGAATAAGAATCTCACTGTATAGCCAAGGATGGCCTTGCACTTGTGATATTCAAGTTCCAGCCTCCTGAGTAGTAGATTTATGGACATTGTGAGCTTAACCAAATCAGCTTTACTTCTTAAATGATGAAATTTAATGTTTCCAATTAAAATAACCATTTCTTGTTTTTGTGTTAGACATTGTCCTAAACTTATCTATGTTTCACTGTTTAGATTGTTAGACTATCTATGATAAATGAAAATACATATTTGTTCAAATTTATCATGATACTTTTCCTCTGGTGTAGCATACCAATCTTATAAAATAAAATCTATTCCATTTTAATATGCCTAAAATACCTTCTTTGTTTAATACAGCACCAATATGATAAGATTGTTGAAGAAAGAGATTCAGAATTAGGACTTTATAAAAGCAGAGAACAAGAACAGGCATCAGTGAAAGCTGCTTTGGTAAGATACAGAACAAATATCAATAAAAGGCAACTCTTAAAATAACCAGCATTAAGGGAAAGAATGACACTAAGTACAGCCATAATATTTGATTTGTAGAATCTAAAAAGATTTTACCTATTTTCTAGTTGAATGCTTTTCCAATTTATTTTATGTTGTAGCCTAAAGTGTCTTTTCAACATAAGTGTTAAAAAGTCAGTTAAACTAAATTGAAAGCTTTGGTGTTTAGGAAGGGAGAGTGGTTGGTGTAATAAGAGAATACGGGTGTGTGTGTATTTGTTGCACGTGTACATGTGCTGTTTTTGAGATTTAGAGAAAACTGAAAAACATTGAAAGTTATTTACATTGAGTCTAGTTATGTTCCATTATCAGCTTTCATATGTATGATTTATTAAAGGACATTTTCTGAGTTAATTCCTTCTAGAGTTGAATTTATCTGAAGCTCTAGATTACAGTTTTATTGATTTGAGAAATATGTAGAAGCACTTACACACTTTTTTTAATCTTTTTTTTCTTTAGGAGACTGAACTATCTAATATCAAAAGTGAACTTGTATCCCTTAAGAAACAACTTGAGATAGAAAGGGAAGAAAATGTAAGTTTTGTGGCATTTCATATAAAATAATTGAAGGATTTTGGTATAACTTTATCTTTTATAAATGTCATATTATTAAATAATTTGAAATTTTGGGTAATTTAAAATTTTTTCTTTACAATTTATTCATCATATATCTCAATTGAAACACCCTTCTTCAACTCCCCCAGCTCCACCCTCTGGAGTCTCCCTCTTCCTCTCATCCCCTTCCCCTAGTGTACTGAAAGAGGGAGTTCTCCACAATTGCCATCTGCCCATAGCTTGTTAAATCTCATCAGGACTGCTTGGATCCTCTTCCTCTGTGTCCTCACAAGGCTGCATCATCAGGGGTGAGTGATCAGAGAGCAGTCATCTGAGTTCATGATAGAGGCAGTCCCTGATCCCCTCCCTCAGAGATCCACACCGAGACTGAACTGCCAATAGGTCATATCTGAGCAGGGTGTCTAGGTCTTTTCCATGCACAGTCCTCCATTGGTGCATCAGTCTCTGCAGGACCTCTTAGTCTCAGATCTTTGAGTTTTGTTCTCTTTGTGAGGCTGCTGTCCCCTCCATGTCCCTCTAATCCCATCCCTTTCTTCCTCCATAAGACTCTTTGCGTTTTGCCTTAAGTTTGACCCTGAACCTCAGCATCTGCTTTGATTCCCTGTTGGGTGAATCCTTTCAGAGGATCCTGTATAGTAGACTCCCATCCTTTTTTCTTCTCTTCCACTGTTTCTGGTTTCTATCCTGTTTGACATTCGGAATGAGATTTAAGCATCCTGCCGAGGGTCCCCCTGAGTGTTTAGCTTCTTTAGGTCTGTAGATGGCTATTCTATATTATACAGATAATATCTGCTTATTAATGAGTGGATACCATGCTTGTTTTTTTGTTTCTGGGTTACCTCACTCAGGATGATCTCTTCTAGTTTCATCCATATGAAATCATCAAAATTTAATGATTTTCTTGTATTTAATAGCTGAGTAGTATTCCATTGTGTAGAAATACCACAATTTCTGTATTCATTCCTACACTGAGGGACATCTAGGATGTTTCCAGATTCTGGCTATTATGAATAGAGCTGCTAGAACATAGTTGAGCAAATGCCCTTATTGAATGGTGAGGCATCTTTTATGTATATGCCCAGGAGTGGTATAGCTGGAGCTTGGGGTAGTGCTATTCTCAGTTTTCTGAGAAAACCCCAGATTGGTTTTGGAAGTGGTTGTACAAGTTTGCATTCCCACCAGCAGTGGAGGAGGGTTCCCATTTCTCCCGTCCTCTCAAGCATGTGTTGTCACTTGAGATTTTGATCTTAGCCATTCTTATGGGTGTAAGATGGAATGTCAGAGTTGTTTTGAGTTCCATTTCCCTGATGACTAAAGATGTCAAGCATTTCTTTAAGTGCTTTTTTGGCCATTCTATATTCCTCTTTGAAAATTCTCTGCTTAGCTCTGTATCCCATTTTTTAATTGGATTATTTGGTTTGTTGGTGTCTGATTTCTTAGGTTCTTTATATATTCCAGATATTAGCCCTCTATCGGATGTAGGGTTGGTGAAAATCTTTTCCCAGTCTGTAGGCTGTCATTTTGTTTTGCTGTCAGTGTCCTTTGCTTTACAGCTTTTCAGTTTTATGAGGTCCCATTTATTAATTGTAGATCTTAGAACCTGAACTGTTGGAAATTTGGGTAGTTAGTAGTTAGAAACTACAGCTTTTCTCTTTCCCCAACAAGTATTTAACACATTTCATGAAGAATAGAAATGCTTTTAAAAATGCTGTATTGTTTGTTGCAGGATGTTTGATCCCATTGTGAACCATAAAAACCAAAAACCTGTTTTTTGTTTGATGTGGTTCAGTCCTGATAATACACTTTTTAAAATTTATTTATTTTTATTAATTACAGTTTATTCACTTTGTATCCCCCCCCCCCATAAAGTCCTCCCTCATCCCCTCCCGGTCCCATCCTCCCTCCCCCTTCTTCACACATACCCTTCCCCAATAATACACTTTTAATACAAGAACTTTCTGTTTATTGTAAACAGGTGATTGTGGTGTGGCTGAGCCCTTTAATTCAAGAGCTTTCTGTGTGCAGGATTTATTAACTCTGACTGGTAGGTTAAGAGGCAGAGCAGGAAACCAGCTGACAAGGATTAAGCTAAAGGAGTGGCTTTGAGTTGAAGGGAACTTAAGACATCATGGAAAAGAAGGAGCAGCTTTGGGCTTTGGCTTTTTTTTTGCTCTCTAGGGCTTTTGGCTTTTTTCTCCTGTGATGTTGAGTGAGCTGAGTAGAAAGGGCCTTTTCCTTGTGGGACTTAAGCTGAATAGGAAGATTAGCCAAGTGTGTTCTCTGCCTCTCTGAGCTAACAAGTTTTCACCCCAGCATCTGGTTCCTGAGTCTTCATTGGTAAAATCAAACAGTTGGAATATTTTTTCTTTATAGCAACACTGTGTTTGTGTTTGAGAAATACTTAAGAGCATGTATTTTCTTGCAAAGGGTCCAAATTCAGTTCCCAGTACTCACTTCAGGCAGGTCACAGATTCTTATAATTGCAGCTTCAGAGGGAAATCCAATGCCTTGAGCCTCTGGGCACCTGCATTGGAATGCACACACCCAATTTAATCAGGTACACATAATTACAAATAGGCCTTAAAAAAAGGAATACTGTCCCATGGTAAATGCTTGTATGTTTAATATGAGTTTTTAAAAGCCATTTATAGTTGTAGAAAATGACTCACATTCTATGGTATTTTGTATTTTGCAAGGTGCTATGACTCATACTTAAAATACCAAATCTACTTAAAATTTTTTTTTGTATGGCAGATACTCTGTTAAGTATAACTAACTTAATAATTATTAAACAATGAATAAAATATCATCTTTTTGTAATCATTAGGTTATTTAAGATGATATAAGAAAGAATATCTAGGATTCAAATCTAGTTGTGTTTTGCATGATCTTAAAATTTGTTCTATTAACTCTGCAACAGTCTGGTAAAGTAGTTTCAACTTGAAGCCTCAGTGACTTTGTTAACTTTATTCTTTACTTAAGTCTTTTATCCTTTATTTTATGTGGAAAAATCTCACACAACTTACGGGTTAAAATGTCAGTTTATTGTATTTAAGCATTCTCATACATACATATTTATATGTATACACAAATTTACTTTCTATTATATCACAAGCTTTTAAGCTAGGATTATGTTGTATCTTTGGTTTTTTGAAATGTGTGTATTTCTAATAAAAGTTAAATAAGTGAGTAAATTGATTTCATTTCATCTTAAATAACAACACTGATACTTACCTTTATATAATAGTTTCAATAGAAAAATCCTTCTGTGTCTTTACTTTTTATTTCTTGACTAAACTCTGAGCTTTCTTAAAATTTTATGCTTATCTTGTTTTGAGATTCTTGGGATTGAATCAGTTTTTCTCTTTAATAAATACAAATACAATGTCACTATATTAAAAAGTCTTAAAAATATTTTTTAATCTTAATCAAATGTTTAGGAGTAGCACTTAATACTATTTACTATTTATATATTTGACCTAATCATTTCCTCTAAGTTCTTTGGTGTCCCACTGTTTCTTCTAAAATATAGGGTTCAGTCTTCATGTATTTATGTAGGAGTTTTGTTTTGTTTTTTGCTATTAAAATGTCTGGTTTTATTGTGTTTTTGTGATGGGACACAAAAAGTAATTGTAGTTATTATTGCTTTTTTTGTTGTTGTTTTAGAAAGAGTTAATTTGTGGCCTACATTGTGATCTACTTTAAGAATGTTCAGTAGGCCCCTGAAGGAATGCATAAAGTTCTGTATATGGTGAAATATTTTTTATCAACTAAGTCTGTTTGATCTAGGATATAGTTTAACTCTGAATTTTTTTTTTAATGGTTTCAACTTTGGATGGCCCATGTAGTGGAAAAAGTTGGATATTGAAATCACTCTTGTGTGAAAGTCTGTTAACCTTTTATTGTTGTGTTTGTCTTTTGAAATTGGTTCCCATATATAATTGCAGTGTTGTAATTATATATTGGTGCATACATAATTATAGTGTTATATAGTTTTGATGATTTGATTTTTTTTCTAATGTATAGGGATGTTCTTTATCTTTTTTGACTCATTTTTGTTTGACCTGTATATTACCAGGTATCAAAATAGATATACCAGTTAGCTTCTAGCTTCTGTTTATTTGTATATTATTCTTCAAATTTTGACTTTCAGAAGGTGTTCTTCTCATGTGTTTACCTTTTAGCTAGTTTTTAGACCCAATTAGCAAGTCTGTATTTACTTATTGGTCTATTGAGGCTGTTTACATTTAAATATTGAGGGTTTTTTTTTCCCCTTTTACTAATTCCAGTGATTTGCTTGCTGTTTTTGTATGTTTTCTTTTTTCTCCAATTAGTATTAGTGCTTGCTTGTTTATTGTGATGGGTATGATAGATTCCTTCCTAGCTAATCTTTTCCTCTCATGTAATTTATTCTTTCCTGTGCTCTTTTTCATTGAAGGCAGCATTTTCCCTCCCATGTGTATAGTGTTCTTTTATCTACTGTTGTGCTTGCTGACTGGGTGGTCGTGAATTGCATTAGTGTGTGCTTGTCTTGACATATACTTTATATGTAAGTTTAAAAATGTAGTTTTTCTGGATGTAGTGATCTTGGTAAGCACTTTTGGTGTTCAAAATATATCTTTTCAAATGTTTCTTGGCCATTAGAGAGACAGACACTTGATATTTCCATCTTTGTATATGAGTCAGCATTTCCTCTTACAGCTTTTAAATATACTTCTTCCTTTCTGTTTTTGACATCTTGAGTATAGTGCCAAGGAAAAGTTCTTGTCTGGTCTTGTTTATTTGGGGTTCTAAATGCTTCTTGTGTTTGAACATGCTTTTCTTACTCTAGACTTGAGAAGCTTCTGCTATAATTGCATTAGTATTTGTTTCAGGTTCTTTTATCCCATGAATTCTTAGGTTTTGTGCCTTGTTCTTACCCCTAAGTTCTTAGGCATTGTGGTCATGCGTATTTTTTCGTAATTGATATTTGAATGTATTTCATCAACCTTGTTCTTTATCCCTGATAATCTTTCTTCTTGAAAGAATTCTGCTTGACTGAGTCTTTACATTACATTTTAAAATATTATGCATTGAATTTTAATTTCTAATATTTGTTTTTTATCTGAATTTGTTGCTAATTTTTCTTTCACATTTACCTGATTTTTTAAAATCTGTATTACTGATTTTCTTAGACTTTTGCTGACTAAGAGAATAGAAAAATAACAAAGAAAAACAGAAAAAAGGTATAATTATGAGAAAGTTTAGAGGTAAAATTGGATAAAAATAAATGCATAAGGGTATAAAAATAAAAGTCTGGTATTCCCTTTGTTCTTGGAAAAAAAAGGGTATAAAAATAAGATAAAGTAAAAATATTAGTAAATGTAGACATGGCAACTAAGGAAATGAAGCAGAAAAAAGAAAATAGGAATTTAGGAATGAAAACATTGTTTCAAATGGCTAAAGTACATGAAACTAGATGAGTATATGGAATAGAATAACAAAAGTATAAAATGAAATTTGAAATATAGTAAAGTAAGAAGAATCACGCTAAATATGTAGTTAAGAATTAGAAGGGATGATAAATTGCAAGGATAGAAAAGGATGCAGTATTAGAGTAGGTTCCTTGTGAGTCCTTAAAAATTGGAGGCTGCAGGCTATTTGCAGGAGGGTGGAGGTTAGTTGAACTTTCACTAATCACTGGTAAGATAGTTTGAGTATTATATGTTCTAAGAATTAGAATCAGCTAAGAGTTAGTGTTTGGTTACCCATAAGTCTAGTTTTATTCTCAGTACACAAGTAGTAGGATAGGTACAGTATTTATTTGTGATATTATTACAGATATTTCAGAATGCTTCCATAAGGATACCATTGTTCTTTGAAAGTTGATGTATAAATACTGGACACAAGGACTCTATTTTTCTACTTTGGTATCTCAAGTTAGTCTTGTTTACTGAGACATAATTTAGGTACATTTTACTTATTTATATTAGATAGGGCCATTATTAGGCATTTTGAAATTAAGGATCCATGATCAATTAGCTACCACCAGAAATATATTTTGTATATGAGCTGGTTCATACCTTTGAAACACATTGTATCAGCTGACTGTACTAAGGCTCTATACCAGAAAATTTCATAGTTTTAGTGACTGTGTAAGCTGTGAGAATGCTTTCTCTTTACTCTAGGAGCCAGTGTGTCCCTAGAATAGATACAATATTGCTAGTTTAACAAATATACTTTGTCCTAGAGTAGATCCCAGTTGTCAGTATAACTTAAGACTAACCACTTGTAGATGATACATAATAAGAAAGATAAATATATTAAATCAGTTTAATGCCAGATTATTTCATAGTGAAGTGAGTTCTTTGGTTGTGGGAAAGATAGCATGGTGTATACAAGATGAGTAGTTCAGTGTGGATAGATACTGGCATAGGTATGAACAGGCAAAGAAAGTTAGACTGTCTAAAGTTCTTGACATTAGGAGAATTCAGATTCTAAGACCTTTATGCTTCCTGGAGGCTATCACCAGTATGTTTTATATATGACTGTGCTATGTCTTACTTAAGGTTTTCATTGCTGTGATAAAGACCATGATTATAAGCAAGGATTTATTTCATCTCACACTTCCATATTATATGCTGTTATCAAATGAAGTCAGGATAAGATCTCAAGCAGGGAAGAAATCTGGAGAAAGGAACTGATGCAGAATGCAGAGGCTGTGAGGTGTGCTCCATACTGGCTTGCTCTTCATGGCTTGGCCAGCCTGTTTTTATGTACCCCTAAGGACTACACTACCCAGTCATGGCATCACCCACAATGGGCTGAGCCTTTCCACATCATCAGTTGAGAAATGTACCCAGAGGCTTGCCTATAGGACAACTTGGTAGGGACATTTTTTTTCAGTTGAGCTTTCTTCTTCTAAAAGGATTCTAGCGGTGTCATGTTGATATAAAACTAGCCATCAGCACAGTACATTTTTAGTTCTGTAAGCAAGACTGGCATTTTTCTTTTTGTTCCCCCCCCCCCAAGACAGAACTTCTCTGTGTAGCCTTGGCTGTCCTGGATTCGACTTGTAGACCAGGCTGGCCTCGAGTTCATAGAGATGCACCTGCCTCTGCCTCCCTGAGTGCTGGGATTAAAGGCATGCACCACCTTGTCTGGTTAGGTCTTCTTTTTTAACTGCAGAATAAACCCTATAGTCCAGCATGTTATACCTTTAACATAGTCCTCATTTTTTCTTGACTCTTTCTATGTGCATACTCTTTTCTTTTATTTTTATTAATTACAGTTTATTCATTTGTATCCCAGCTGTAGCACCCTCCTCCATCCCCTCCCAGTCCCATCCTTTCTCCCTCTTCTTCTCCTATGCCCCTCCTCAAGTCCACTGATAGGGTAGGTCCTCCTCTCCTTCCATCTGACCCTAGTCTATCAGGTCTCATCAAGACTGGCTTCTTTGTCTACCTCTGTGGACTGGTAAGGCTGCTCCCCCTTCAGGTGGAGGTGACCAAAAAGCCAGCCTATGAGTTCGTGTCAGAGATGGTACCTGTTCCTATTATCGGGGAATCCTCTTGTACACTGAACTGCCATGGGCTACTTCTATGCAGGGGTTCTAAGTTATCTCCATGCATGGTCCTTGTTTGGGTTATCAGTTTCAGAAAAGACCCCTGTGCCCAGATATTTTGGTTCTATTGCTCTCCTTGTGGAGCTCCTATGCCCTCTAGGTCTTTCTATCTCCCCCTTCTTTCATAAGATTCCCTGCACTCTACCCAAAGTTTGACTGTGAGTCTCAGCATGTTTTAATACCCTGCTGGGTAGAATGTTTTAGAGGCCTTCTGTGATAGGCTCCTGTCCTGTTCCCTGTTTTCTCCCTCTTCTGATATCCATCTCGTTTGACATACTCTTTTCTTCATCCAGAGTTAGATACTGTTCATTGGGCTGGAGAGAAGGCTCAGCCGTTAAAGGCTAGGTTCACAATCATAAATATAAGATACTGTTTATTAAGTTTTTTTTTTTTACCTTTTGGAACTTTTTAACATGATTATTTTTTCTTCTTAGCATATTACTTTATATTTCATCTTTATTTTGTGTTAAAAGTTAGTTCATTATTCAAAGAACCATTAAAGTGTACTTTTTTAACATCTATGGGAAATGCTGATTAAATCTCTCAATATAGATCATGATTTGGATTTTTTTGCAACTCTTAGTTGTTTAGTTACTTGTCTGTATCCCTTATTCTGTATTTTTTTTCATCCATTTCTTTTTAAAGGTAAGAAAGTTGAGATTCAGGCCTTAGAGAAACTCACTAATGATTCTTCAGAGGTGCATGAGAGGGACTAGAACTAAAAGATAATCAAAGCCAAATAATGACTCTGTAGAAATGTGGTTTTTCTTTGTTAATAATTATTAGAAAATATTTTGACAGGTTTGTTTTGTGTTACTAGTAATGATTGTTATATAATTTGCTATTTGTTTTTAATAGGAGAAACTAAAAATGGCAAAAGAAAACACAGTTATTCTCAAAGATAAAAAAGACAAGGTAAGAGTTGTATGTCATTCTGTTTTCATTATAACCAATATATTTTCAGTCTAGAATGTTGAATCTACGTCCTTGTGTTTTTTAGGCAAATGTTTTATCACTGGGATATGTATCTCCAGCACCAACTAATTTTTCAAACATTTATTGAGAAATAGTTTTTGTTGGTTACAAAAAGAAAAATAACTTTAAAAATATACCATTTTATTTCTAAAATTATTTCTTGCTATATTAAAGGCAATAGGTAATTTTTTAACATCATTTTGTTTTGGAGATTTAGAGATGGCTTTAATGTAATTTAAAATTTTACTCATTTTGTGTGTATGTATGTGTGTGTGTGCCACAATGCCTACACAATGCCTATGAAGAAGTCAGGACAATTTGTGGAAGCTAGTTGGTTCTCCTTTCATCATGTACGTCCTAGGGATTTGGAAGAAGGTCAGCAGGCTATTTGCTGAGTTCCCTCCCCATGCACAAAAAAGAATAAAATAATAATTAAAAAATAATACAATTTTGTATTTGTAAAGCTCCTATAGTTGAAAGAAGTGTCATTGTGGGGAAGAAGAGTTAATCCAGAGCCTTTAAATTTACCAGTTTTTGGGTTAAATTGTAACTTTTTTCATAATGATGTGGTCTATTGCTATGAGTATAGTTACATTGAAGTGAGAAACAATAGTCTGGGAATAACTCAGTTGTTAGTCTTAGCTAATGCCTCAGCTGTGTGACCTTTGCATTAAGGAAAGAGAAGGAAGTAGGAACCTGTTTGTGAATACTGAGTACTTTACTTTCCTAGAGGCTGCACTAGACACTTGAAAAGATTATCATGAAGAAGTTATCACCATAATAAAATTGACAGGAAGAGTCCAGTCAGTGAAATATCTACTGAGATGAAAAATACTTAATTACTGATATTCTTTTATATAGAATGTTCATATAATTAAATTATATATTAAATTTTCATAGAGATAGACCAATTCATGTTTAATTCTCTAATATATACTTATATCTGTTATCAGATAGATGAGTAAATGCTATATCTTTTATCGGGGGAGTCTTCATGTTCTATATGTTTCAAAAAGAAAAATATTAAAGAATTTAAGAAATGTAACTAGGCTTTTGAGAATTACACTTTTTCTAGTCATACTAGAATATCATAGACCTAATCTAATCATTAAATTGATTAAGCCTTTCCGATTTTGGCTGTTATTTAAATTCTTTGTGCCATTATTTTCTCATCTCTAAGGGGATTTTTTTTTTTTTTTTTACTTATATCTTTAGTTTATTAGGAGGATCAAGTGTGATGCTTTTTGTAAACCATTTAAAATAATCTTTGGCATAGAGTAAATGCTGTATAAGGTAAACACTACAAAGAAAGGATTAGTGTGTGTTCTGCATCACTTGAAGTATAACGTTCAGAAAAATTGTGTTTACAGAAATATGTTTCTATAATTACTTCTGGATTATGAAGAAATATGTACTCTCAAGGTTTTTTTAAGCGACCAGATAAATGGCATTTCCCTGACATGGCCACAAGGTGGTGGAACAGTGACTTTAAATTGCCACTCAGAGATGTAGTTGGGGAAAATTTTTCCTGGAAAAGCTAGTTTGGAGATTCTAAATATGTCCTCTGATGAATCCAGAGAGCAGGAAAAACAAAACAAAACGGAAACATAAACTTTAATCAAAATACATTCAGTTATAGTTATAATATAGAAATATGTATAAAAAGGATACAGAAATGCAATTAAAAAAAAAGTACATTTAGAAGGCTAAGACTGCTTTAAGTTGAAAGACAACCTATTCTATATATGGAGTTCCAGACCATATCTCAAAAAATTTCAAGAAAAATGAAAAATTCTTAACTGCTGGAAAAATTGTTATAATTATAGATCGATAGAATGAGAGAAAAACCAAATCATTTTCACTTAGTAGATTGATTTTCTAGATAGGCAAATTTGAGTCTGCCAAGACAGCAATATACTCAGAGAAGAGAATATTGTATGTTCCTGCTTTAATGGTTTTTTAAAAAAATACTAACTGCAGTCACTTAAAACTTTTTAACCTTTATTTGTTTACTAACTGCAGTCACTTAAAACTTCTTTCTTTCTTTATTATTTTTTTATTTATATCTGTTTGGGTGTTTTGCTTGCATTCATGTCTTGCAGTGAGTGCCTGAGAATGCCAGAAGAGAGCATCAGCTCCCCTGTAACTGGAGTTACAATTGGTTGTGAGCTACCACGTGGGTGGTGGGAATGAAACTGGGATACTGTGGAAGAACATTCCGTGCCTTTTGCAGTTTCTTTTACTTTTTAATCATTCACCTTATATCCTCTACTTTAACCTCTCTAAGTTCAAATACCAAACTTTTGAAATATTGTACTTTAGTTTTCTCTCTGTGTTATGCACGTTTGTGTATCTGTTAATACTTAATTCTGTTAGTTGAGTGGTTTCCAGTATTGAATTTGTGGAGATAATGTGGCCAAAAAAAGAGATAAAATAGAACATGATGTACTTGCCAATCATATAATAATCTACTAAAGCAATATTTAACTATCTTGAGAGCCTAGGATGTAGCTAAGTCATAGGGAACTTTTTTAGCATGTGTAAGGCTCTAGCTTTGATCCCAGCACTCTGCCGTTCTCTCTCCCTCTCTCCTCCTCTACCTCTCTCCCTGTGTGTGTGTTTTACTAGGAAGATTTTTATCTTTTGCTAGGTTATATATAATGTATATGGAAAGAAATTATGACCAATTTACCCTGTGAATGGCTAAAGGAAGCTGCATACAAAGATAGAATTGAGAAAAATCATTGGGTTGAAATAATGGCAAAGTATTTAGAGTAAACTTGTAACATATTTACTCTCAATTGGAGCAAATGACTATTTTTCAGGGGTTTTTTCTGTTGCATTTTTTCCTCACTTTAAAAGTTGAATGAGACTGTGTGAGTTTGAGGCCAAAATGGGCTTTGTAAGGAGACATTTAAAAAATAAATTAATATGGTTTTATTCACTTTTGTCCAATGTAGAAAATACAGGTATCCTTACTGGAATCACCTGAAACCACTTATTGGAAATTTGATTCTAAAACAACTCCTTCACAAAATAAATCTTTGATTTCCTCATTCGTGAATAGCAGCAAATCCAAAGATAATGGAGATTGTCTGTGGACGTCTGCCAAAAACATTTTATCTACAACAGTTACAAAGGTTGGTTGATAAATTTCTAAGATAATAGTAAGTAACTTTTTAATAAAAAAGGTTTTGGTATTACATACCACAGATTCATACACGTATAAAACTAGTTTTTTGCAAAGACCATTTTTTTTTGTTGTTGTATCAGCTTGAAATGGTTTCATTTTTTAAATCATTTTTTTCTCGTTATGTCCAAACCTAATGGCATCTTGGGCCTATTCCGTAACTTGTTCATTTTCCAATGCAGAGTCTTGAATCTGGGAAGTCTGGTTCTGGTTTGATGCTGTACAGCACTACTATAGTTACCACCACTGCTATTTGTTTTACTTCATTTTCTGCCTTTTATTTAGCAGTTGTCATTAGCAAGTGATAATTTTAGCTGTCTTCCACATGTTTCTTTATTTTGATTTTTTTGAGATATGGTTTCTCTGTAGTCTTTGCTGTTCTAGAGCTTGCTATGTAGACTAGGCTGGCCTTGAACTCACTGAGATCCTTCTGACTTTGCCTCTGCAGAGCTGGGATTAAAAGCATGTGCTGCCATGCCCAGCTCACATATTTATTTAATATGCAGGGAACTCACACAACCTTGGCACACTGACTATATGCAGAATTTTATTCTGTCAACCCCTCTTCCCTCTTTTTATATGCCATTCTACTCTTGAGTTTCTTCTATTCAGCTGAGCACAAGTATAGCTAAATAGATTTGTTATCCAAGTTCATAATAATAATGAAAATGAGGAAAGTGCAGGAACTCAAGGCAGGAATCGGGAGGCAGGAACTAATGCAGAGGCCTTGGAGGAGTGCTGCTTGCTGGTTTGATTCCCATTGCTTGCTCATCCTGCTTTCTTATACAACCCAGGACCACCTGCTCATGGTAGCACCATCGCCAGTGGGCTGAGCCCTCTCTTTATCAATCGTTAATCAAGAAATTTCTTCACAGACTTGCTTATAGTCTAGACTTTTGAAGGCATTTTCTCAATTGAGGTGTTTCCTCTTTCTAGATGATTCTTGTGTCAAGTGGACGGCTAATCAACCAATGTGGCTGTAGAGCTTAGAAAAGCCTTTATATAAATTATTCATAACCACATTGTTTGAAATGTGTAACAATATTAAAGAATAACTTCACTTCTAAAACTTAATCGAAATAAAGTACAGATCTTAATTACCTTAAACTGAACACACTTTATAACCAATACTCAGATTAAAATAGTTTTACTTTATTTTAGGAAAGCTCCAATTATTACTCCTTTCAAGATCAGTTATTTATCTCAACTCATGTAGCACATACTCTTTTGTATCTATATTTCTTTTATTGAATATTATGTTGATGAGGTTTATCCGTGTTGTTGCTTAAAGTTATATGCCATTTTTACTAGTATAATAACATTCTAGTGTGATTGTGTTAAATTTTTTATCAGTTGTTACTAATAAATATTGGGATAGTTTTCAGATTTGTTTTTATGAAAAGTATTATCAAAATTCTAGTTCCTGGCATACACATTTTACTTATATATGTACAAAGGAATAAAATTGGTAGATTGTGGAGGTACATGTATTTTAGTATATACCACCACTCATTATTTTAGTAATTTAATCAATTTAAAGAATTTATGTTGATTTAATTACTAAATTAATTTACTAAAAATTACTAAATTATAAGTGGCAATGTATACTAAAATGCATATGTCTTTATAATCTAGTAATTATGCCTAGAGTCAATGAACGTGCTAATGCCTCTTATATTTTTAGCCTTTTCATTATAATCATTCCTAGTGGTTACCTTATTTATTCTTAAATAAACTAATTGTAACTGATTTTGTATTTTCGGAAGCTTGCTAAGGGATATATAGAAGTTGTGTGTATCTTTTATCCAGATTTTCCCACACATTTGTTAAAACCAAAAAGCTTACATTAGTATATTATTTACTAATTAAACTTGAGCTTTTACATGGATTTTACAGGTTTTTAAAATCTTTTTTTCTATTTAAGGATACAGTTAATGTAGCAGTTGCATTAAATTGTCTTATTTCTTTATTGTTTGCCTTTTTGAGACAGCATTTTGTATTGTAGCCAAGACTAGCCTGACACTTGGTATGTAATCTGTGCTGGTCTTAAATTCCTGGCATTATAGAGGTGAGTCATTATGCCTGGCTTCTGATCTTAATTTTTAACAGAGGTTTTTGTGGCTACAATTTTCATATAGATTCATTTTTCTACATCTCAGTGTGTTTTCTAGCTTCCTTGTAACTGTTCTTTTTAATTTTAAAGACAGGGTTTCTCTGTGTAGCCCTGGCTATCCTGAGACTTGCAGCATAGATCAGATTAGCCTCAAATTCAGATCTGCCTGCCTCTGTGTCCTGAGTGCTAGTATTGAAGCCATGTCCCACCATACATGGCTCTTGTAACTCTTAACTCATTATATATTTATAAATGTGCTCTATGCACATATTTGTGAATTTCCCTAATATCCATTTCATTGCATTATAGAATCTTTTAAACATCATATTTCCTAAGCTTCTGTTTACTGATTGGCTGGGGTTTGAAAGTCACTAGTCACTATATTTCCTGGTTATGAGCTCATTTGTTTTGGAGGTCTGTTTGTCTACTTACAACATATTTTGATAGACTGAGCTCTTTTTTAATTTTTATATTAATTACAGTTTATTTACGTTGTATCCCAGTTGTAGCCCCCTCCCTCCTCTCCTCCCAATCCTGCCCTCCCTCCCTTATCTCCTTCTATTTCCCTCTTTAAGTCCATGGATAGGGGAGGACCTCCTCCCCTTCCATCTGGCCCTAGCTTATCTGGGCTTATCAGAACTGGCTGCATTGTCTTCCTCTGTGGCCTGGCAAGGCTGCTCCCTCATTCAGGGGAGCTGGTCAATGAGCTACCCACTGAGTTCATAACAGAGACAGTCCCTGTTTTTCTTACTAGGGAAACCCACTTGGAGACTGAGCTACCATGGGCTACATCTGAGCAGGGATTCTAGGTTATATCCATGAATGGTCATTGTTTGGAGTATCAGTCTCAGAGAAGACCTCTGGGCCCAGATATTTTGGTTCTGTTACTCTTCTTTTGGAGCTCCTGTCCTAGACTGAGCTCTTTAATGTGCAATTTCTTCCTCTTGTTTTGCTGAATAAGAATGTAGCTACTTCAAACTTATTTTTTTTAGTAGCGTACATAATTTTCCACTTTTTATTGTTAATTTCTTTGCTATTAGACCTAAAGTTGGTCTTTTACGAATAACATATAATCCACATCTTTTCACAAAATTTATTCTGCTAGTCTTTGTCCTTTAATTAGCGTGATATTGACACTGAATTAATTACTAAGATAGGTGGAATATATTTTTATCATTTTATTGCTTATGTTAAATCTTACACCTAATTTTTTTCTTGTATTTCTTCTTTTAGGTTAAGTAGGTACTTTTGTAAAGAGAATTTTATTTGCCTGGTTCAGTTGTCTCTGAGGCTTACTGCCTCCTTCTACCAACCTAGGTCTAGTCCTGCAAACTTCTAGCCTCTGAACAGTTTAACATAGGTATAGAATGATTTCAGCTGCTGAGACTTAGTGCTTAATAAGCTCATCCTTTCTTGTTCTTACTGAGTTCTGCTCTAGCTGGTCCAACTCAGCTGTTCTGGCTCAAATTCCTCTCCCACCTAATTTACTCAATCTGGCTTCTCAGCAACTGAATTGTTCTCCTTAGCCCCAAACTAACTCCAGCAATCTGCTCTAATCTCCTGGGTCCTTATTCTCTGGCTGATTGTCTTCACCTGAGTTCTCTCTTTGCAACCAGCCTCTATCACTGTCTCCACAAAATTGCCTCCTCTCCCCTTGTTCTCGGTGTTGCTCCCTTAAGCAGCTTCCCTGTCCTCTCTGTTCTCATGAGAGTTGGGTGTATCCGATTCTGTCAAATCTTTCTCATTTATCACTTTTCCTGCCACTCAATTAGACATCACTTTCAAACATGGCTGCTTCCTTCTACAAACTAACTTTATGTTCATTGTTTGGGATTAAACGTGTGTCCAACCACATCTGAACCTAAGCTTTTCTTTACCTGATACTCGCTCTATACAAGCTGACCCTAAACCCAGATCTGCTTGCCTCTGTCTCCTGGATTAAAGGCCTATTTGGATGCCAGCTGGATCACACAGACCTACAAGGTCTTTGGATGTGATCTCATGCCATAACAGCCAAGTTCTGAATTTAAATTTCTCTACATGCCTTTTAGAGTGAAATTTCAGTTTTTTTGAGGTTTTATTGGTTTTAGAGTCATTGTTTGGTGATGCTTTGACAAATGTAACACCATAACTTTAAATGATTTAATTTTAGTTAGTATTAATGTGATTTCAACAGTATTGTATATTAATTATTAATACACTATATATATATATTGAGTTTTCTTTCATTTGTGAAAGATACTGTTACTGATGGTTTGGGTCTGTCCCAGGTGTTTCCAAGTTCTTGGCCTCTTATCTAAAGAATTTAATTTAAAATAAGGCCTCACACAGATTCTAAAACAAGCAAAGTAATCTTATTTGGAGCAAAGTGATTATTGCCAAGTTACAGAGGGATCCATTGTCAAGACTGACAGTGGCAGAGACATATAGTTAAACTTAGGGCAGAGGGCAGGGAGTCTTATGGAAGAATGGGGGGATAGAAGGACCCAGATGGGACAGGAGCTCCATAAGACCAACAGAACCAACAAATCTGGGCCCAGGGGGACCTGCGGAGACTGATGCACCAACCAAGGACCATGCATGGAGAAGATCTAGGACCCCTGCTCAGATGTAGCCAGTTGGCAGCTCAGTCTCCACGTAGGTTCCCTAGTAAGGGGAGCAAGGCCTGTCTCTGACATGGACTCTGTTGCTTGCTCTTCAGTCACTTCCCCCTGTTGGGGCAGCCTGGCAAGGCCACAAAGAAAGAGGATGCAGGCAGTCCTGATGAGACTTGATTGGTTGGGTTACTTGGTAGGGGAGGAGGCCTTCCCTTTTCTGAGGACTAGGGGAGGGGAAAAGGGGAAAATAGGGAGAAAGGGCGGGACTAGGAGGAGAACAGGGAGGTGCCTATGACAGGAATGTAAAGTGAATAAATTAAAAAAAAAAAGAGTCCTCATTTTTTTGCAGTGCTCAGTGCACATTGGATAAATAATAATTTCTTAATAATAATTGATTTATTTTTAAAAAGACTGACAGTGGGCATATAAGTGAAAGTACTCAAGGGTCAGACAATTGTTCAGGGTACCCCCCTCATGTAACTATTTTATAACAAATGTAAATTATTTCACAGGTCCTCTCAACAAGCATCATTTCATACTGAAGAAAACAGTTCATTTAACCATTAGCAAAATACCATGTGAAAAATACTGTAAGATAGTAAAATACATACATAGTGCCACTGTCTATATAGAGGAACATTATGAAGCTTACTGGATGAATCATGATATATTAAGATTATTTTAGCTTTGATACTGTATAGTGATCAATCCAGCAAATTAGGATGTATACTATCAGATGTGTATGTCTTTATGTTCATCTTTTCTTCAAAAAAATTGAGAGAGTTGCAGCAATGACGTGGGACAAATTGCTTCTACTCCTAAGATATTTGCTTAATTCAAGTTTTGCTTCCTCTGTTAATTCTTCCAAAGTCATCCAGTAGTAAATAGTACAGTAGCAACTTTACAATTTTTGAATTATTAAGTAAAATACTTTATTAAAAGATTAACGTTTAGAAAGCCTATAAGAATATTATTTACACTAATGAACATTTTCACAGTTTGAAAAAAATACAGGTTATTGCTGATGACTGTTCTTCTTCCTTTACTGGAACTTCTTCCTGGCATAAATACATGGACACCTAAGAAACTTCCACTTCTGGTTAACTTAGAAACTGGCAAATTCACAAAGAAAGCTTATTTTGTAAATACAGAAGAAACATTTTTATGAGAGACCCCCTCATAAAAACACAGAACCAACCATAACTGTGCAAATAAAACAGTTTTACTGAAAGGCTTATATGGATCATTGCCTTTGAGATTCCTGAACATATTAATAAAAGAAGTTTTTCCTATATCTGAAATATGAGTTCACTGATTTTTATGTTCCTCTTCTGTTTTAAAGAAAATAACTATGTCCTGCTAAAGATGGTTCTGATACTGCTGTATAAACCTTATAACAATAAATATTTAAATTTCTGTTATATAGCTTATCTGCTGGTTTTTTAGGTAAGAGCAAAAAAAAAAAAAAAAAACCATTTTCTGGGAGCTGGAGAGATGGCTCAACAATTGAGAGCACTGGCTACTCTTCTAGAGGTCCTGAGTTCAATTCCCAGAAACCACATTGTGGCTCACAACCATCTATAATGAGATCTGGTGCTCTCTTCTAGTATATAGGTGTATATGAAGATAGAGCACACCTATACATAAAATAAATAAATCTTAAACAGACAAAACGCTCTTCTTTGTCCACTGTTTCCTATGCCTCACTTCCCCAAAGACAAATCTTGGCATTTAGAAGTCTTGAACTAGGAAAGAAAGCATCTTTAAAATAGACTGTGGAAGAGAGGGATGAGTCTAGAACATTAGTTATGTAGGTAGGCTCCCTTTTGTTATTCCTGAGCCTTAATAAAAACCTCATCTAAACTACAGCCCTGTCTCATCTGTGTGATGACATGAAGGCCCAAGTTATGCCATGAATAGTTGAGATTAAAGGGGAGAGCCTGAATAAAGTTGTGAGGAAGAGGATAAAGCTGAGATTCAGAAGCTGTACACAGGAAGTGTTGTCACAGAACAGAGGCCTGGTGCAGGGTTGCTGCAGAGTGACAGCTATAGCACGTCTCAGTGAGCCACTAACCCTGTCTCAGATACGCTGAGCCACAATATTTGTGGTACATGGCAGGGATACTTTGCTGTTTCAAGACATAGTCTCACTCTGTAGCTCAGGATGACCTCATGGTGATCCTTCTTCCTTAGCCTTCCAAGGGTTGTGATCTCAGATGTGAGCCATCATGTTTGGTCAGGGATTGACCTTTTGAAAGTGTTTCCGAATGATATATTTTTCAAAATGTCTTTCCTAATCATACAGCGTTAACATGCTTCTTTTTCAGTCTCACAAAGGAAAAGTACAGTCTTTCAGAGGTGATACTGCAACATAGTGAACATAGAAAGAAGTGAGAATCTATCTTAAGTCAGACATTAAAATTTTTGGAAATGAAATACAGTGCCACCTTTATCATTAAATCTTTTTATGCTTTTGAAATTATTATTGCCATTACTTAAATTTTTAAAAATTCAATGTATATGGCTGTTTTACCTGCATGTATATCTGTGTACTACTTGGGTACAGCTCCTATAAAGGTTAGAAGAGAGCATTGGGTTACTTGAAATTGAGGTAAAAATTGGTTATGAATTGCTGTGTGGGTGCTGAGAATGATCAGTTTCTTTTTGTGAGGTTCAAGGGAAGTAGTTGGTTACTAAGAGGCACAGTGTAGGTAGTTTTCTTTTTCATTAATAAATTTGGTCATATATCCATTTTTCCTACTCCTTATTTCTTTTCCCTTAATTGCTACAGCCTCTCCAGCGTCGTCTGTGTAGCATATCAATAGATTGTGCTACTAGACGGGAGATATGTTTTCTTCAGGAATAGGCTCCCTGGAGGTCACTGGCAAAAGAACCCCAGCATGGCCACCTAAGCCAAAAAGACATATTCTGAGAGTCCCATGCTTCCTCAGTTGCAGGGTTGGATTGATGAGCTTTTTTGCTGTTTCTCTATGATTCTTTTTTTTTTTCTTTTTTCCTTTTTTTTTCTTTCTTTTTTTTTTTTGTTTTTTTTTTTCCTTTTTTTTTCTCCTTTTTTTTTCTTTTTTCTTTTTTCTCTCTATGATTCTTAGAACAGCACAATTAACTATTCAAGGAAACACATTTCTGATAGATTACTAAAAGCTTTAGCAAATAAGAGTGGAAGGAAAATAAACTTTTAGGAGAGGTAATAAATCAGATTCAGCATCAGGAATTGCTTGTGGAAAAACCAAACATTGTAGGTAATAAAGGGGCAAGAGTTTTAGGTCTTTCTAAAGAAAATATTTAATCAGGATTTGTCAGGATGAATGCTCTAGATATTCCCACTGCAGTAAAACTACTACAAAACCATTACCAAACATGTTTATGATGAGGCAGAAAGAAGATAGGCAAACATAGGAGGTCAGAAGGTTTTATATTATACTATGAGTTTTAGCTCAAGCATCCTATCTCTAAAGGAAGATTGTAAATCCTTAGCAAGACAAACAAAAGGAATTCCTTTCAGTGCTTATCTCTAGGGAGGATTGTAAATCTTTAGCCGACTTGGCTCGGAGGGCAATGGCAGCCCCTGACCTTCTCCTCACTAATTAGCAGCAATAGAACTACGTAAATAGTCACGAGTTTAGAGTTCTATGTTTGCTCTGCTTATAAGCTTTTAAAAGCCAAGAATTTTTGTAGACACTGCTTCTACCAGGTTACCCTTTCAGTTAAAATGTAAACTTCGTATTGTTGGTAAAAGTCTGAATGTTCCGGGAAGTATGTCAACTTCAAAGTGCTTCTTTATGTAATCACTATATAAGTGTTAGCTTGACTTCAGTAAATCGCAGCAGATTCAAACACTTGGTGTGCGCGTCTGCCTGTCAATCCACCTATCTGTGTCTAACTTGATATCCGAACCTCTGATTCCCTGTGGTTGTGGGACTCGACTGGGCCGGTCCGAGGCACTTAATGCTTGTAATTTTAAGTTTATGCACACCCAATTGTACATAGGTATGAGATCGTAAGTAGGGGGATTTTCTATCAAAAGCATCTGCATTAAATATCTATTTAAAATGTCTGTTTGTTAGGTTTGCTAAGAACGGAATCTTATTGCTACAGATTCAAATTGACTTGAAGTGCATGACTTATACTGGCAATGTTGTCTGGGTTGACCTCAAACTCATCATACTCCTTCTTCAGCCTGTTGGGATTATATGTATATTCTATCACCTTAAGCACTTATGTATGTTTTTTTAAAACATTTTTTGCACAGGAATATACCGTAAAGACACCAACTAAAATGAGTATCTGTCAAAAAGAAAAGTATAAACCTACTGGAGGAAGTAACAAAAAGAGAAAAACAGTCTTTGAATTTGATGTTAATTCAGATAGTTCAGAAAATGCTGATCTCTTGGTAGGTAAAAATATTATGAAAAACTACCATTTTTACTTGGACATGTCATTTTAATTATTTCTTGGCGTAAATGTAAAACAATATGTATGTAGTATATACCATTGTGATAATGAAATATAGCAAAACTGTCACAATGTAGAATCATGTTTTCATGTCATTTGACAGAAATTACGGTTCAAAGAATTTTTCTCTAAATTTCAGAAAACACACTTAAGAACACAGAATGCCAAATACTTGGCATATGTGATGACTAATCATTGTCTTGGTTTTTAGAAAAATATTACAAAAGAGTTTTTACTATATTTAAAAAACATAAAAGTAGGATTAATATTTTTAATTTTCACAGCTGTATCTGTTATTAAGGCTCTCATCTTTTTTTGCATATTTGTTGTTTTGTTTTCCACCACTATTGATTGATATTTATATTACAATACTGATTGACAACTGTAACGTTCTGTCACTTTTAAGGAGATATGTAGTAAGGATAGCAAGTTTAAGGAAGCTACTATTTTTATGAGTGTTTACTCCAATTTAAAAGGATGATAACGGTTAAATAACTAAACATAGAATAATTTAAAACAAAGAGTACTGCACTAAATTGAGCAAAAACCTTATTTATCCTTAGTGTCAAAATTCTAGTGAAAGTCAATTGTTTATTTTTTTCCCTTTCCTCCTCCTCCTCCTCCTCCTCCTCCTCCTCCTCCTCCTCCTCCTCCTCCTCCTTCTTCTCTCTCTCTCTCTCTCTCTCTCTCTCTGTTTTGTTTTCTTTGTTTCAGACACGGTCCTGGAACTCACTGTGTAGAGTAGGCTGGTCTCAAACTCAGAGAGGTTTGCTTCCCTCTGCCTCCCTGTTTAATTATTTCCACTTACAACTTTAAGATATTTGAAGCTTTTTATTGCTCAGGAGCTGTTAATTTGTTGTTGTGGAATACTGAGTAGTTGAACATTAGAATCCTGTTATTGAAGTTGATATGTGGAGTTCCTTTTCCAGAACCCATAGATTAACATCTCAAATAATTAAATTGTGAACTAGAACCTATTTAAAATGTTTTCCATAGATTAGTTGAATTATTTATTGTAACAATTCATTCTGTAAAAGTGTAGAGAATGTTGTCAGTTTCATTTTACTGTTGAGGAAATTATAAAAGTTTTTTTTTATAAGATCACACAGTAAGGCATGGAGCTAAAATCTGAATATAACGTGGTACCATAGCTATGGAAGTCATAGCATATAATAGCTTCCAGAGAAAAATGCAGTCCTAATGCATACAAATGTAATAAAAATGTCTAGAAATATCCTGAATTTTGGAGGTAAACATTTCAGTGTTGTAATCCTTCCGTATATCTACCAGAGTAATCTTTCTTTGCTACTATGATATATCTTTAAATTATTTTGTTTTCATTTTTTAAAAGATGTATGCATTGTATAAGTGAAGGTTATAGCTCAGTGATGGTATTTATCTAGTATTGGTACCCTGGCTTTAATTCTCAGAACTGCAAAACTCTTTAAAATTAAAATGAACAAAATTATTGTGCATGACCTTGGGAACATGATAAAGTGGGATGTACCAAGAATCTCCCCCTCTCTCTCTTAGGCAACAGTTGTTCTGGCAGGAATGAAATGAAATTAAATGTTTCGGATCTCTGGAATCTTATTTCAGTTCTCTATCTTCCAAAGGAAATATTGACAAGCAATTGTTTTTTGGTCAGGTTCAGTCTTAAATGGTAGTGGCTAATGTTAATACTGCAGTCAAGCCACAGCCCTGTACCAGTCAGTTACACTTGTGTTTCTGGCATAGCTCTCTAGAGTTGCATGCACAATAAGTACTTAGCTTTTAAGTCTCAGGGTGTTGTAGATAATTTAAAAGTATGGGCTAATAATGTTTATTATTATCCCTATAATTATTGTGGCAGAATTATCTAACTCGCTATTATAGTCAATAAAGACACAGGTATACCTGATAGATTATAGAATAGCTTTATTTCACCTAAGGGAGGGCAGTTGTTACCTCCTCAACTACCTTAACCTCCCAAGCCCCCATCCAGTGCCACCTGCTCTAATAATTTCTAACTGGCTACTTCCCATCCATAATCTCAAAATACTTGCTAATGTTCATCTGGGTTGCTTTCCTCCATACCAATTCAACTCTGTCTCCTCTCCATGCTAACCCATTGTGGCTCCCTCCTTTCCAGTTTCCTACTTTCTCATGATCCTCCTCTCCCCAAAGCCCACAAACTTTTTTCACACCTACCCTATTCACCCTGCCCAGGCATGTTGGCATTTTATTACTAACCAACCAGGAATAACTTTAGGCAAGGTTTACACAACAAGAACAGGTGTTTGGGCAGCAACCAGATCTTGGGGGCTAGTAATTAGCATCAGAATATATAGAACCAGACCAACTGCCAAATTAGGTGCAAATGTTACAAGCCCTATTTTCCTTTTTTTTTTTTTTTTTTTTTTTTTTTTTTTTTTTTTTTTTTTTTGCCACTCCGCTTTTCTGTCCTATTTGTTTCTGCCTCTCATTGTCCTCATAGGTGATAGGTTGACAAGATTTTAATAACTTAATATTGATAGTAACTGTAACATTGTATTTTTGTATTTTTCTTTAAGAGCATAGTTTCAGAGGAAGAGACATCAAACAGGCTTTACAAAAATAATTCACTAAATTCTCATCTGTTGGTCAAAACTCCCAAACAGGTAGCTGTTAAATTTTATTTCAGAAAGCAAAATTTAAATGCTGATCTCCTTTCCTAAACATATTAAGATAATGTTTTACTTTATTTTGTATTTAGACTCCTTCATCTCTATCAACTCCTGCATCTTTTATGAAGATTGAAAATCTGAAAAAAACAAGAGAGGACCGTTGGGCGGCAGTTGCTAAAATTGATAGGAAAAGAAGACTAAAGGAATCAGAAAAGTTATTTGCTTAATTTTAGAAAATCAGTGTTGGTTATAGAGACTAATAACATTTCATAGTTAACTTTTTTATTATTTCCCAGAGAACCAAACTTTACTCAGGAATTCAGACTTTCAAATTAACTTACATAAATTTTTTCGTGTATATGTTATTATATTTTGGCCTAAATATAAAATAACTATAGATATGTTACTTGATTTTTTAAGTTATATTTGTTGCTTTTACTTGCAGTGGATATTAAAGTCTGAAGTTTTTTTTTTTTGTTTTTGTTTTTGTTTTTGTTTTTGTTTTTTCAAGACAGGGTTTTTCTCTATAGCCTTGGCTCTCCTGGATTCAATTTGTATACCAGGCTGGCCTTGAGCTCACAGAGATCGCCAGTCTCTGCCTCCTGGAGTGCTGGGATTACAGGTGTGTGCTACCATGTCTGGCTTAAGTTCGAAGTTTTTTAACTTGAAGTTTTGTTATTAGAAATGCATTATTGAAATTTATAATGTATTCTTTACTATTAAAGTATTTTGGATGCAAATAAATATTTCTCATTGATTTTTGTGAGGGTGTCTGAGTAACTAATCATTATAATTTTGAGAGTTGTGAATGATAAATATTGTTTCTCAGAGATTAAATTGATGGGGATATCACTGTTAATATTTTGCAGTAGTTTTAGTCATTGGAGAAATTTAAGAAGAAATGGAAGCAACTTTTGCTGTTAAGTATAAAAAGCTCAAGAACTCCTTTGAAGGACGAAGATAAATGGAGTAGTTACCGGAGAGGGAAGTACAAGGCAAAATATTTTATAGAATGCTTTACAATAGGCAAGGGGTAGAATTTATTGGATAAATAAACTGTAAAACATTAGGAAGAATAGACATTTCTACAATAGTAACAGGTAAGAAGAAGTAATATATGGCACAGAGTGATGGTAAATGAATGGAAGGTTGTAGGGTTTTTGGTTTTACATCTCAAGTTTCTTTAATAGTTGTATAGTTGTCCTGGTTGGTTTTTTTTTTTTTTTTTTTTTAGTTTGACACAAGCTAGAGGCATCTGGGAAAAGGAACTTCACTTGAGAAAGTGCTGCCACCAGATTGCTTGTAGGCAAGCCTATAGGGCATTTTCTCAATTAATGATTGATGTGGAAGGGCCCAGCTTACTGGAGCCAGTGCTACCCCTTGGCATGTAGTCCCAGGTAGTATAAGAAAGCAAGCTGAGGCTGGGTGTGGTGATGAACACCTGTAATTTCAGCACTTGGGGAGGGAGAGGCAGGCAGATCTCTGTGAGTTCCAGGCCAGCCTGCTCTACAAAGTGGCTGTCCTGTCTACAAAACAAAACAAAACAACAACAAAACAATAATATAAGCAAGCAAGCAAGTAAACAGTCCCTGCTTCAGTTCATACCTTCATATTTCTACCTCAATTTCCCTTGATGATGGACTGTAAGCTGAAAGGTAAAATCTTTATCAAAGTTGCTTTTTGTCAGGGTCTTTATCACAGCAATAGAAACCAAACTAAGACAGTGATGGAGGACTTAAGATCATTTACTAAGAGTACAAGGGTGAAAATGTTGAAGATTGAGAGAAGAGTAAGTATAAAAGGTTTAAAGGAGGACAATAAATTAACTATTTTTAAAATGAACATAAAATAGTTTTAGAGCTTTGTCTCTCTCCTCTCCTGCTTGCCCCCTCTCACTATGCCTCTCTTACTACAGGAATAGCCAGTGTCCTTAACCACTGAGCCATCTCTTCATCCCCTTATTCAGCTGTTTATAAACAGTACTCTTAGAAAATACTGAAGACTGTTGTTATAAAGAAAGAAAAACCCGAAGTCTTTTGATTTGACCAATGAAAACTCAGGGGCCAGATGCTAGAGTGAAACCTGCTAGCTCAGAAAGGCAGAGAAAGCACGAAGCTGACCTTCCTACTCAGCTCATGACCCAAAGGGAAAAACCAAAAACAAAAAACTAAAACCCAAAGGCCAAAAGGCCAAAAGCTTGCTAGCTCAGCTGAGGGCACAGGAGGAAAAGGCCTGCTGGCTCACCTGACCGCACAGGAGGAAAAAGCCAAAGTTAAAAGCCAAAGATTACTTCTCCATGCTGTCTTTAATACTCTACTCAATGCCCCTCCTTTTTACTTAATCTCTGTCAGCTAGTTTCTTGCTCTGCCTTTTGACTTAGGGTTAACTTTATTAGATCCTGTGTACAGAAAGCTCTTGGATTAAAGGTGTGTGCTAGGGCTGAACCACACCAAACAAGAAATAGGTTTTTACAGTTTCCAGTTTTGGGGTTCACAATGGAATAAAATATCCTGCAACAGTAGTCCTCTTTGGACTGTTGCTATATTTATAACTACAAAAGATGAATGCATCTGTTACTTCATCAGGTTACTTTGGGGGTCATTAGGATAGTATTGGTAAATTTTGGAGGAGACAAGTTGGCTTGGTTTTGTTTTTTTTTTCCTGTGTGTGTGTGTAGCTTGTGTTTTTGCATTTGCATCTGCCTATCTTGGGTTAGATCATTGGTCAAGTTTTTTGTTTGTTTTTTTTAATTCAAATTCTCTTAGTGCATGTGTTTGCACTTTTCAGGAGAGACTAGGTTGTAGTATAGTTTTGGTGATGTTTTTGTCTGTTAGGCTGTCACCAGCTCTATCTTCAGTCTGTCCCTTGTGGGTTCTGCAGAAACCAGCTACCCAGTAGTTATCCCACTCTGATAATAAAATAGCAGGTGGCTGTGAAGAGACACTTAAGTACTAACTAGTTTGGGGAATAAAGAGGCTCTGATGGTACTGTTTATATTAATATTTTAGCATGAATGCAAAGGAAGAGGTAAACAGTCATGTGAGACTAGTGATGAATATTAACATTAGTAGATGCTATTAGGTCTCAAACCTGGAACAAATAGCTGAGTCCCTGTTTAACTTATTAAAGTAGACCTGGCTGCCAGGTTCTCCCAGCATCCCTTAGCCCCTTACCTGTTACAGGGTTTTTCTCACTGGCATTCTCTACCCCTTACCCTAACCTTCTCCAGCCCATGTGCTGGGCTGCCCTTCCCCCAACTGCCTTTCCCTATATAATTCAGTCATTTTGGCTACTTGGCCCTTTCCCCATTCATCTACTTTTACTCTCCTGGCACTCCCCTCACATGTCCCACTTCAGGGTTATGTTTATGCTGAACCCTTCCAGATGCCTCTGGCTACACTTTTTTTATGTACAATAAACCTTCTCTTTCACCATACCTAGAAACAGTAATGTCCTTCCTTTTTTATTCCTTTTCTTTTTTTTCGTTCAGATATGAAGTAGAGGAGAGCGATACACACAAGGGTGGGAATAATTCAGGCAAAAAGAGAAAAAAATGGAGTTTTGGTTAATGCTAGATTACAAAGAAGAGGTAAAGAAATGTACCCAGAAATCATAAACCAGGTCTCTCTCTGGGTTTCTAGAGATTGTAACAGTAGTGGGGTGGTTATGAGAAAAGAGAAAGGAAGAAAAGGAAAAAAACAGGGAAGAGACAGACACAAACACATGTGCGCGCGCACACACAGATTGAGAGGAGAAACAGCAAACCATAAAAGGTGTGAACAGTAGGGAATGGTATTGGTGTACTACAGAGCCCCCCTGAACTACAGTGGAAATGAAATAGCTGTGAAGGAGGAAGGAGAGCTGGTTAGAGATAACAAGGTAATGTAGTGGGGAAGGAGAGCTGGGTGGAAATACAAGAAAATGAGAGTTTTAAGCTTGATCATTTAATTTTGAAATTTTTATAAGAACTATACTATTACTAACTTTTTTAGAAGTTAAGAACATAATTGTTTTAGGGAGAAGCTTCTATTTTTGGCTTGTTGGAAGCTCCTTTTGTTTTGAGCTACTATTAAAGGATTGACTTCATTTGATTAGGAGGTTGAATGAATTGAGCTTAGTGGATACCTTCTATGTCTCTCTTGCAGTGTCTTCATGCTCTATCCCACTCTGACTTTTACAGAGCAGCTAGCAAAAAGGATTCTGTTGTGAAGGGATAAATTTAATTTAGGAGACTATTAAAAAATCCCGAGTATTTTGATGAATTCAATGTCTACTTTGTGAAGGAAACACATTAGCTTTTAATGGAACTAAATTTGTTACCATATTGAATGCCTGATGTGGCTTTGATAGTAGCCTGTTCAGAGTTTTTCTGAGCCAGGTTTGATGGTTGCAGACCTTCAATCCCAGCACTCAAGGAGGCAGAAGCAGTCAGATCTCTGTGAGTTTGAGGCCATCCTACTGTACAAGGTGAGTCCAGGACAGCCAAGGCTACACAGGGACACCCTGCCTCAGGAAAAAAAAATTCCCTCTTGTTTAGTTATTGAAGCTTATAGAAGCCTTATATATACAGGAGCTATTGGTATTGTCTTGAGATTTTATTACATTTTGTGTGTGTGTAGATGTGCCACTGCACATGTATGGAAGATGGTCCTCCTACCATTTGAGGTACAAAAATTGAACTTTGGTTGTCATGCTTGGTGGCAAGTGCATTTTCTTGCTGAGTCATCTTGCTGGCCTAAAATTTATTGCTTTTATAATTAGTGATTTTAGTGGATACTATATCAGCTTTGAAGCAAAAATGAGTATCTTTTTTTTAAAGTGGCAATTTATTTTTATTTTTAAATAATTTTATACATTTATTTGTATCCCAGCTGTAGCCCCCTCCCTCATTTCCTCCCATTCCTACCCTCCCTCATTTCCTCCCATTCCTACCCTCCCTCATCTCCTCCCTGCCCTTTTCCAAGTCCACTGCTAGGGGAGGTCCTCCTCTCCTTCCATCTGTTCCTAGCTTATCTGTTCCTAGGTATCTTCAGGACTGGCTGCAATGTCTTTATCTGTGGCCTAGTAAGGCTGCTCTTCCTTGAGGGACTGGGGGAGCTCAATGAGCTAGTCATTGAGTTCATGTCAGAAATAATTCTTGTCCCCCTTACTAGAGAACCCATGTGGATACTGAGCTACCATAGGCTATGTCTGAGCAGGGGTTATAGGTTATATCCATGCATAGTCCTTGGTTGGGAAAACAGTCTCATCGAAGACCCTGTGCCCTGATATATTTGGACCTTGTGGGGCTCCTGTTCCCTCTAGGTCATATTAACTCCTCCTTCTTTCATGATTCCCTGTACTCTGCAGAAGGCTTAGGTATGGATCTCAGCATCTGCTTTGATACACTGCTAGGTAGAGTCTTTCAGGTGCCCTCTGTGGTAGGCTTCTATCCTGTTACTTGTTTTCTCCTACTTCCAATGTTCATCAAAAATGAGTATCTTAACATTGCTTCTGAGCCACAGACTTTGGAAGAGTCACAGAATCCAGAAAAGGACTTGCTGGAGGTAAGAATAAAAGAAGAATGTAGAGTTTGATTTTTTTTCCTGTACTGGGAATTATGATGGTTTGAATGAAAAACATCCCCTATGCTCTGGGGCATTTGAATGCTTGGTTCCCAGTTGGTAGCATTGTTTAGGGAGGCTAATTGGAAGAAATTGTCTTTGGAGACAGGCTTTGAAAGTTTAAAGACTTGCACTATTTCTGGCTCACCTTCTGTGCTTTAAGATGTGAGCTCTCAGCTTGCTACATAGCCATCATGCCTTCCACTTCCTGGCTATGTTGTATTCTTATCTCCCTGGAACTATAATCCCAGATAAAGTGTTCCTTCTGTGCTTTGGTCTTGGTACTTTATCATAGCATAGAAAATAACTAATACAATGATGGAGCCCAGGACTTCATACATGCTAATAACCAGACAAGTTACTACTGAGTTACATCTCCAGCCAAAAACAAACAAACAAACTGGATTTGAGGTACTATTGGTCATGTATATTGTCAGAAGCATCATAGCTATCCATGTGGAGATGTTAGAGAAATCTTGAATACTCCAAGAAGGGTTAGAATTTGGTAATTTTTTGGCATATAGGTGCCATTTAAGGTCTTGGGCTAGGGCTTGCAAGATGGCTCAGAGGTTAGCAGTATCTGATGCTCTTGCCAGTTTTGTTCCTGGCATCATCATCAGTAGGCTTAAAATTACCTATAACTAGTTCAAGGTGTTCTGCTGCCCTCTTTTTGTCTCTGTGGGCTCTTGTATACATGACATACAACACATGCGCTCACACACATGCACGGTCACACAGAGACAGAGACAGAAGACAGACAAAAACAAAAAATTCTAAGTCTAAAATCAAGTCTTAGACTGGAAGCACACCTTTTGCAGGTAATGAATATGGAATAATAGAATAGGAAGGAGTTAATACTGGAGAAATTGTCTTTGGAGACAGGCTTTGAAGCAAGAACGTCTGACAAAAGGGGTTACCTATGAAAGAGGAGCTGATAGAGGATGGGAAAAATCTAAAAAGTAGGAAATTATAGAAACCTAGGAACAAAGTGATATCAAACCATCCTGAGTGGCCATACCTAAAGGCAGAAAAAAAAATCATTGGATTGAGGGTTATCTAAAATAATATATTTTCTTACCTCAATGACTTCTAGCCAAGTAGAAATATTTTATGTATAAATAAATCACTTATAATTAAGTAATTTGACAGTAGTAGTCCTCAAAGGCTACAAGAAAGGTGGCTGCTAATTTACATAATTCATTCAGGGCACTTAAGAGATTGACTTTTGGACATAGAGGACTATACAGTTCAACTGTATAGTTGAACAAGATCAGTAAAACCAATGTAGAAGAAATAGCAATGTAAAGAATAGAATGAGATGAAGAGTAGGAGAACCAATCTTCATTTACTTATGTAGGACTGTGGTGTCAGCTGTTGTGTTGCAGTTTTTGTTTGGAAATGGAATAGTGTTTAATCAGGGTAAAGCGGACTTTATTGTCTAAGATTTCGTCTTTTGATATTTAAATATTCAAAGATCATAAAGTATAGTTCTTTAATCCTGCCATCCATTTTCTTAGGTGAGTAATGAACTTATTTTAGGAAGATTACTAAGGATAACAGGCAGGATAAGGCTATTGTAGTTATCAACATAGTTCAATAAGTGTTGAAAAATTCTTAGATTCTTTTGGATTAGGCCTAATGCCTGTCCTAAGACAAATATCCATAACTTCATTACTCTAGCTGGTAATAAAATGTCTTCTACTTAATATAAATATAGTTTAATGATGTCAAAAAAACCATGTTGCTTTGCTTGATACAAAGGTTAGAGATATATTATTCATAATTCAGGCAGCCTGAATTCAAACATAGTAGTACATTAAGAACATCAGTTGACAGGTCAGCTGTGGGTTAAAAAACAGAAAATGTCAAAGGAGAAAGGTAAGGCTTAACAGCATTTCAGTTATGAAAACAGAGTTTCTGAAAGGAATAAAAAGGTCATTGAATTTCAACAGATAAGTATTTTGAGGACTATAAAAGCAATTAAAAGAGTGGGACATCTCTGTGACAAGCTGGAGACCTAAGTCAGGGTAGGCTTCTGGGAGTACATGAGGGGAGGAGGGATCAAGCAAAGACTCCTAGTAGCAGAGACCATAGAGACTGAAGAGGACACCCTCTAACTAGACAAGTTTCCTAGTAGAGTGCGGGGAACACCAACCCGCTCACAAAACATTTGATGCAAAATTTACCCTGCCTACTAGATGTGCAAGGATAAAGATAGAGCAGATAGAGCAGAGATTGAGGGAATACCCAACTGATGCCTGGCCCAACCCAAGACCCACCTTATTGGAGAGTGTCCACCCCTGTCACTATGAACGATACTATGATAAGTCTGTAGACACTACAGAGCTTGTCAGAGTTGTCCCCTGTGAGGCTTTACTCAGCAATGCCTCAAAACATGCTGAGACTCACAGCCAAGTGAGTAGGGAGTCTTGGGGAATAGTGGGAAGAAAGAAAAGGACCCAGAAGTGACAGGAGCTTCTCAAGAAATACAACAGGGCCAACTCACCAGAGACCAGAGGGCTTGCTGGGACTGTGGCATCGACAGGAGGACCATGCATGAACTGTACCTAGACCCCCTACAAAGATGTGGCTGATGGGCAGCTTAGGCTTCAAGTGGGTCCTCTAGTAAGGGAAGTGAGGACTGCATCAGACGTGGACGCACTTGCCAGTCTTTTGATCACTTTCCCCTGGTGGGACTGCCTTGCCAGGCCACAGGGGAAGGACAGACTCAGTCCTGGTGCAACTTGATAAGCTGGTGTGGATAGGAAAGGGAGCTCCTATTTTCTGAGGAAAAGGGGAGGGGTGAGGTATGAAGAGAGGGTGGGACTGGAGGGGAGGAGGAAAGGGGCTACAAGGATGTAAAATGAATAAAATAAATGAGAAAAAAAGCAACTAAAGTTAGGAGATAATTGTAAAACATTACCTTTAACCTATACAGACATATGCATAACTTGCATAAATACAGAAATATTACCATATAATTAATCATTTTATAAATAAAAGTTGAAAATATATTATTTGACAAAATGTATTTTGTAAACAATCTTGTTTCATAAAACTTTTAAATTAGAGCAAGTTGTCTATTCTATCCATTTTAAATTACTTTTTAATTTTAAAATGTTATTTGCTTCATATAGGTTTTTATGTAGTTGAAAGAAGCCTCTGTTTGAGCTATGACTTGGAAAAAGAAAAATAAATCATTTTTTTCCAATGACTTTTTATAAAATTAATAGTATTTAAATGACATACAGTCTCATAAGTAGCTTTTTTCACCAAAAATGTTTACATTGCTGAATTCTTCCACTCTTTGCTAAATTAATAACTATTACATTAAAATGTTCTCTGTCCTTTATAATGGTATCTGAGGATTTTATCAATTACTCACTAAAAATCATTACAATTTATTGGATTATACTTAATTAGAAAAACTGTTTAGTTCAGTCTACAGGTGACAAGAATGTATTAATAGTACAGCATTATTTAGCTGCCCCTAACTGCCTACAAATTCCAAATAAATTTATTGGAGTAATAGTATAATAACTGGAAATAAACATTATATATTTTAATGGGGGTTGGCTACAAGGTCTTGTTTTGTAAACCAGGCAGGCTTCAAATTTGTAGTGGTCCTGTTCCTCTAAGTGCTGGTGTTACAGTTTTTCACCATGACACCTGATTTTAGTATACATTTTGAAGGATACTTGGTTCTGAACTGTTAACAAGTTATCTCTAAACTTTAAAATATTAATATTTTAGCTAGCATACAAAATAGTTTCACATATGACACTTCACCTACATATATATAGTTATATAGTATATAACTATACTTTACCAATATTCCTTTCCCTGTTGCCCTTTTTTTGTCATTTTTATTCTTACTGGTTACCTTCTTCCTCTCAAATAGTCTCTTCTGCTTTCATATAATATATATTTAAACCTAGACTCCACACATGAAATAAAATGTGGTATTTTCCTACCTTTCTCTTTCTCCTCAAATGTTGTGAATGCCTCTGAAAAAGATGGGACTATAGTGAGTTTTAATACATTTGATTCACTGTTCAAGGTGAGACTTCAGAGGAGAATTGGTGTTTATGAGTCCCCTAGTTCCAAATTCATTTTATAGACTCTTCTATTTTCAGAAACCTCTTCTCCATCTTGGAAGTACTCCCGATATCAGCAGTATCCATATTACTTGATTGATAATCCAATGGCTTTTTTTTTTCTTTTTTAAAAATTAGTTATTTATTATTATTATATACATGCATATAGTGTATTTTTATCACATTCCCCCACTTTCTCCTTCCAACTTTTCATAGATTTCCCCTGTGGTTATTTGAATGAGAAATGTCCATATAGGCTTGCTTATTTGAACACTCAATTCCTGGTTAGTGGCCCTGTTTGGGAAGGTTATGGATTTTTTAGGAGATAAAGCCTTGCAAGAAGAATGTCACTGGGAGCAGGCTTTGAGGGTAGTTGGGCCTATTGCTGGAGATGACACATATCTTATTGAGCATGGAGAAGTTGACATGGTGCCCAGTAGAGCCTTCACCCCTAACTAGAAGCTATTCTGCCATGTTACCAGAGGAGAAAGGCTAACCACCAACCTGGCTACAAACCCTGTGTTCTACAGTGGTGACCTATCCTTCTCCGTCCACTCCCCTTCCCTTAATGGCATGATTCTCCGTGATCATAACTGGTTGCCTGAGGGGGAGAGTGAGGCAGGAACAGCCTGGGGCTGTTGAAGACCTCAGGCCGTGGTGAGTGTGCTGAGAAACACATTTCTCAGGAGTCAGGCTTCATTGAGCAGCTCGTTTAATTGAGGGGAACAAAGGCAACTTAAGCCTTTGGGAAGTGGGTAGAGGCTTTCAGGTACATCTTTGGTTCCTTATTTGTATGAAGAAGAATTCCAGGGTTTCCTGTACATGACCTTATAAGGAGAAAGGAAGTTTAACCTGTAGCCTGGCCACCAGGTGGCAGAGGTGGGGGCTGAAAGGCTACATGTGCCAGGACATGCAGGCCCAGGGCAGGGAGGGAAGAGTCCTGCTCCTGCCAGTCTCAGGATGAGATTTTTGGGGTTTGGACATGCCTTGACCTCACTCTTGCTCCAGACCAGCTCCCCTGGTACATGGCTCCCTTTTAACCCACAGCGACCTACCTGCCTGACACGGTGATACAGTTGCAGCACAAATGTGGGAATAACCAACCACTCTGGTTAGATTTAAGGCCCACTTTACAAGATGGAACTTATGCCTCACACTGCTTGGATGGCCAAAAACCGGAGATTAGACAGGCCATGGGCCTAGAGGAAACCCAAATACTATGGGTATGCTAAAGGAACATACCAATAAAATGACTCAATGATATTCTGCATCTCATTCAGCCATCAGAAAAGCTTCCTTTTGGAGTACATAGGAAGAGACACAGAATTGGATAATGTGCAAAGATTGAGAGATTTTGGAATACTCAGTGCTAAGTGGGATGACTTCATCACACTTTTCCTTTCAGGACTTGGAGCTATGTGGATGAGAAAGCAGGAAGAGTGTAAGAGCCAGAGGAGATGGATGACCACAAGAAAAGTATCTTCAGACAACAGGATTGATGCACATAGGAACTCACAGACTATGGTAGCATGCACAGGGCCTGCACTGGAACAAGCCAGACAAGTGAGAGTAGAAAAAAGTGGACATAGGCATACGTTAAAAAAAAAAACAACAAAACCTCATATTTACATTTTTTATATCTTTTTCTCCCTATTCCACCCCAATGCCTTCCAACACCCAACACTAGGTAGAAGAAAGGGTTAGTAGGAGAGGGGATGCAGTTTTTTTCTTTCTTTAGGATTACATAATTTTAAAAATTTATTTTTGATTATTATAGTTTATTCACTTTGTATCTCAGCTGTAGCCCCCTCCCATTCCCACCTTTCCTCCCTCTTCTCCCATGTCCTTTCCCCAGTCCACTGATAGGGGAAGTCCTCCCCTTCCATTTAACCCTAGCCTATCATGTCTCATCAGGACTGGCTGCATTGTCTTCCTCCATGGCCTGGTATATAATATAGGATAAACACTAAAATCTATACTCCTAAAGAAGCTAAACAAGAAGGAGGACCCTAAGGAAGTTGCTCAATCCTCACTGAGAAGGCAAATGGGATAGACATTGGAAGCAGGAGAAAACAGGGAACAGGACAGGAGCGTACCACAGAGGGCCTCTGAAAGACTACCCAGCAGGGTATCAAGCAGATGCTGAGACTCATAGCCAAACTTTGGGCAGAGTATAGGGAATCTTATGAAAGAAGGGGGGGGGATAGTAAGACCTGGAAGGGACAGGAGCACCACAAGGAGAACCAAAAAATCTGGGCCCAGAGATCTTTGCAAAGACAGATACTCCAACCAAGGATCATGCATGGAGATAATCTAGATCCCTTGCTCAGATGTAGCCCATGGCAGCTCAGTCTCCAAGTGGAATTTCTAGTAAGGGGAGCTGGGGCTGTCTCTGACATGAACTCAGTGGCTCTTTGATCACCTCCCCTTTGGGGGGGGGTCTTTCTTCACTGCTTCCTGCTGGTTAGGGCCGTCATGTTTCTTGGAGCCAGTCCAGTCCTCATTTCAGGAGATCTCCAACTTCTTCTCTCACAACAACAAGGAGCAGCAAGGGGAAGCATGAGCAGCCTTGTTCTTTCTCTTATTCTTTCTGGCCTCTGGCATTTATTCTCTCTGTTTGGGCCTTCTTTTACTTCAAATGTGGGGAAGCTCACTAAACCTGGCTGATTTGGGGCAATAACAGCTGGCTTTGTTTCAGTCTGCCTTTTTCTAGAAAGAAGCAAGCCGAGAAGGTAATATGCTGGGGGATTTGGCGAGAACTTTGCGTTTGAGGTTCCTGTTCAATATCTAGTTGGAGACATCTGTATTGGATATATGGGTTGGGGCTCAAACATGTTCTGGGCACGTTTTAACATGTTCAAGCATGTTACCTTAGATATGTGAGGGGAGTGGGTGTATTGTTTACTTTCCTCATTGCTGTGACGAAATACTGGACAAAAGCAACTCGAGGAAGGAAATGTCTCTTTGGGCTTACAGTTTGAGGGTAAAGCCCATCATGGTGAGAAGACATGATGTCAGGACACAAAACATCTGCAGCCAAGAAGCAGGGAGCCGTGAGTGCTGGCACTCAGCTCCCTTTCTCCTTTGTTTTCTGGTTGGGACCCCAGCCAGTGGGTTGGTGCTGCCCATATTTAAGTAAGTCTTTACACCTCAATGGACCCAGTCTAGAAACCCCCTCACAAATACTCTCAGAGCTTGTTTTTCCCCTAATGTTCTTCCCATAGGTGATGTTAGGTCGTGCCAGGCTGACCATCAGCATGAACCACCACAGTGGGCCTGGCGGATGACTGCTAAGAACAAACCCCTGGGCTTCTGCTATGAGGTGTGATCTTTTGAACAAATGAGGTAATGCATTCCTAGATACCTATCATCCTCAATTACAGGTAATTTTAAACCCCAAAACAAATTCACACATATATAGTGAGAAAAGTTGATTGCATTATGAGTTGATTATTCCTTGCTTACCACTGATTACAAAATTTCCCAGCTGAATCTTTTATTGATTTTTAAAAAAGTAACAATGTTGTTAATGTCTCTTAAAAAGAAAAGTGTTCAGAACAAAGATAAGAAAAAGTTAGTTTGGGGCTGGAGAGATGGCTCAGACGTTAAGAGCCATCTAACCTAAGGTCTCGAGTTCAATTCCCAGCAACCACATGGAGGCTTACAACCATCTATAATGAGATCTGGTGTCTTCTTATGGCCTGCTGGTACACATGCAGGCAGAATATTGTCTTAATAAATAAATAACTCTTTAAAAAAAGAAAAAGAAAAAGTTAGTTTTTAGTAAGATCAATAGCACATGCTGGTTAGCTGCTGAGAAGTAGTTACACCTGTTATTATGAGTACAATTAATTCTGCTCATATTATTCACCAGAGAAATATCTAATTACAAAGAGGTTATATAAAGTAATATAAGTAGCAATGAAAAATGTTATACTGAAGAACAGAGGAACTGCTTGATACCAGGAAGCCCTGATGCTGATCTGGCTTTATACCACTATGAATTTTATTACAGGAGATGTTAACAATTCTTATTAACATGTATATATGACCTTAATTTTAAAATGTTTTTGAATAGACTTTAGAGAACCTATGTAAATTCATATAAATTTCGTGTATTAGGGGCTTTTATCTGTTACCAAAAGAGAGAAGCAAATTGACTTGTTCCATATTTAAATCAAATTTGTCATCCACTTAGGAGCTTTAGAGGAGAAAACAATCACTCACATTAGGGCCAGTTCTACTTGAGTTCTATGTATTGGTTATGGAACAAACATTAGAAGAAGTTAGGCAAACAAATGGCTTACTTTTAAATGGCAGGTCATTCTAGTCAGAGGTAACTATTGATTTGCAAGAAAATCTGCTGCCCCCAAATTAGAATTTCATGGAAATGGAGAATATTAGAAACTAGAAAAGCACCTGTCCTCTGGGGAGGAGAGGATGTTAACAAATCTGTTTCATGTTATAATGATACTCCTCCATTGAGCTACTTAGGATGAGTGGGTAGGTTTCTTTCTTTTCTTTGAAAATGAATTAAACTTTTAATGTAAAATAACAGATTTCAAAACTTGTTTTTAAGCTAGTCTTTGCCTGCAGCTATCTGTAGAATATCCAAGTGTTTAGTAATTTTGGGATGAATTTAATTATGTACTCTAGGGTTTCCATTTATGTATACAACTAACAAGTGTCTATTGAACACCTAATGTGTGGGTTTTGCTAATTTTATTTCAGAGAGTACTATGGTGAGTAAATGAGACAAAGCCCTTCACCTTTAAGAAGCTTACATTCAGTTTTGCAGGTGAAGACAAAGAATACACATTAGTAAATAGTAAACAAATTGCTATCAGGAAATAATACATGCTATTAAATGAGGGGATAAAAATGACAGAAAATGTGCCCTTTTAGATGTGGTGGCTAAGGAAAGCTTTCATGAAGTTGAGATGATAAAGAGGAAGCCATTCCAGATAAAATTTGATGAAATTGCTCTTCATAAGGAGCAAACAGGAAGACTAAAAGCCCTGCTGTAATATCAAGTTTGAAATGCTCAATGGAATACGGTAAGTTGAAGAGGGTGCTCAGGTGTGTGGTGTGGGGAACAAAGACGTAAGTAGGTCATTTGTACTACTGGACTTTAGAACAGCTTTGTTAGGTATTATTGAACAGTAAACTTCCTGTATTGGTTTCCTCTCTCCAACTTCTGACTGTCTTTAGTTTGTAGACTTTGGACTCTAATCTTCACATGGTAGTGTCCCATTTATGTCTTTGTGTCTAAATTTCTCCCAAACATATCAATAGGACATGTTCTCTTCCAGTATGACTTAGTCTTAATTGTAATCTGATATACTAGAAGTTAGAATTTCATAGAACTGTGGAGTTATGCAATCCCTCATACTGCATATATTTAAAATGCACAGTTTCATGAGATAGATACATCCTGTGAATCATCTTAAATCAAGGTAACACATTTTTCCTTTCTACCAGTCCTTTGCCTTATTGGTAATCCCTCTTTCCCTTATCTATCTACCTTTCTCCAACCCAAGGCAATAATTACTTTTCTTTCTGTTTATAATTATTATTATCAGAATCAGAGAGCATGTATTTGCCTGTTGGATCTGGATTTCCTCGCATACAATAACTATTTTGGAAATTCATTGACTTCATTGCTGTGTCAATGGTTCATTCTATTTATTTTTGAGAACTGTTCTGTTATATGTGCCATGACATTTTTGTCACTGAATGACTATTGGGTTGTTTCTAATTTTAGTTCTTTACAAAGGCTTTGTGCATTTTTGCATACAAGTCTGTGTATGCAAACACATGCTTATGTTTTTCTTGAAGAAATGCGTAGGAATGACCAAGTTATTTGACATATGTATATGAGCTCGTGTGTTAAATATGATACAAGCATAACAAAGGAAGGAGGTTAAGAATTGAGAAAATACAAAAGAAGTAATGTTAAGTAAATGAAAAGTAGAAAGGGATTTGAGAAGATTGTTATGGAAATGAAATAACAAGAGATTAGAAAAATGGTAAAAAACAAGAAGTGATTCCTAATTATGAGAAAATTCAAACAAAAATTAAATAAGCATAGAAAAAGGAATAAAACAACATTTTTTTTTCAAATAGCAACAATAACAAATGCCACTAACAATACAGTAGAGGGGGAAAGGGAACGAACACAGAAGGCTTCTATGAAAGAGAGAAACAAAGGGAAAAGAACAAAGATTGATAAGAAAAACTAAATAAAATTAGATAAATGTATGAAGAACAAAATGTAATAATGTATAATTGAAAGGAAGCACAGAGTGTGTGGGGTGTGAGAAACCCCTCAAAATAAAAATAATAAAGGCTAAGGCAGCTTCTTCCTGGCTCATCATAAACTGTAAACTGCTGGTTATATGCATGGAAATGGGGAAGGTCAGTGGAATTGTAGATGCTTGTCTTTGCTATTGCTTATCCTGGGTTATGTAAGTGTCCATGTCTACCAGAGCTATCTTTGCTTTAGTAGCTTCTCTTCTTTGCCTACAAGGGGCCTCTGCTGGCCATACTTGGCTTTGCAGTCTGTGGGCTGGGCAGGTTCCCTTCCCCTTCCTGAAATGGCTACTGTTCTTGGAGGTGAGGAGTTAGTTTTCAATTATAGGAGAGAGTGAGAAATTGAGATCTGTGCAAGAGGAGGACCTACCTTTGTATTTTTAAACCTTTCTGAGTTATCAGCCACTCTGCTAGAGAGATGTGATGGCAGATATCAACCAAAAGCTCTGGAGCCTCAGCTCTAGTGGGTGATGGGTGGATGAGAAGAGATGTGAGGGCCATGGGCTTGTTCTAGAGGCAGTACTTCTGGCCTTTTCACTAGGGACCCCTGGACTTTTGGAAGCAGCTTCTGCTTCCTTAAATAGCCAAGTTATCTTTCAAAGGTGTTTAAATAATAGTGTGACTATCTTACTTATACTTACCTTTCTTGTTGCTGTTTCCAGTGCTTTTCAACCCTCAGGGGGGATCTTGATTTACAATCTGGCATACTTCCCCTCTGTGCAGGCCCACTGCAATAAATTCAATTCTTAAAGATTGTGTCTGTATCTGTATCCCCTATGTGTCACCTGCTACCTTCTTTTATTTTTTTTATTTTTTTTTTGGTTTTTTGAGACAGAGCTTCTCTGTATAGCCTTGGCTGTCCTGGCCAACTTTGTAGACCAGGCTGGCCTTAAACTCACAGAGATACAGCTGCCTCTGCCTCTCTGAGTGCTGGGATTTCTGGTGTGTGCCAGCACACCCGTCTCGCTTCAGTTTTGAGAATTCTGAGTTGACAGAATTTTTCTTTCAGCACAGATGATCCATGTCTTCAGGCTTTATCATTCCCACTAGAAATTGGCTCCTTATCTTTTCCACATTATGTGTAATTTCCTGTCTGTTCTTTTTTTTTTTTTAACAAAAAAAGCTTTCTTTCTTTCTTTCTTTCTTTCTTTCTTTCTTTCTTTCTTTCTTTCTTTCTTTCTTTATTATGTATACATTATTCTGCCTGAATGTGTGCCTGCACGCTAGAAGATGGTGCCAGATCTCATTATAGGTGGTTATGAGCCATCATGAGGTTGCTGGAAATTGAACTCAGGATCTTTGGAAGAGCAGCCAGTGTTCTTAACCACTGATCCATCTCTCCAGCCCTGCACTCCTGCCCATTCTTCAGGCTTTTCTCATTATTGCTGGTGTTGATGATGATATGTCTTAGTTTGGGTTTCTTTCACTTGCTTTGTTAGAGTCACATCAAGGTACTTTATGTTATTAGTGGCTATTATGAAGGGAGTTGTTTCCCTAATTTTTTTCTCAGCCCTTTTGTCTTTCATATACAGGAGGACTACTGACTTTTTTTGGTTAATTTTGTATCTAGCCACTTTGCTGAAAGTGTTTATCAGCTGAAGGAGTTCTCTGGTAGAATTTTTGGGGTCAGTCATTTATACTATCATATCATCTGTGAATAGTGATACTTTGACTTATTCCTTTCCAATTTGTATCCCCTTGATCTCCTTTAGTTGTCTTATTGCTCTAGCTAGGACTTCAAGTACTATGTTGAAGAGATATGGAGAGAATGGGCAGCTTTGCCTTGTCCCTGATTTCAGTGGGATTGATTTAAGTTTCTCTCCATTGAGTTTGATGTTGGCTATAGGCTTGCTAGATATTGTCTTTACTCTGTTTAGGTATGTGCCTTGTATCCCTGATCTTTCCAAGACTTTAAACATGAATGGGTGTTGGATTTTGTCAAAAGCTTTTTTGGCATCTAAGGAGATGATCATGTGGTTTTTCTCCTTTAGTTTGTTTGTATGGTGGATTACATTAATGGATTTCTGTATATTGAACTACCCTTGCATGACTGGGATGAAGCTTACTTGGTCATGGTGAATTATATATTTTATGTGTTCTTGGATTTAGTTTGTGAGTATTTTGTTGAGTATTTTTGCATCAGTGTTCATAAGAGAGGTAGGTCTGAAGTTCTCTTTTTTGTTGGGTCTTTGTGTGGTTTAGGTATCGAGGTGACTGTGGCCTCATATAATGAGTTTGGTAATGTTCTTTCTGTTTGTATTTTGTGGAATAGTTTGAAAAGAATTGGAGCTAGCTCTTCTTTGAAGGTCTGCTAGAATTCTGCACTGAAACTATCTGGCCCAGGGCTTTTTTTGGAAGGGAGACTTTTGATGACTGCTTCTATTTCCTTGGAGGATATAAGGCTATTTAATCAACTTTCCTGATCTTGATTTAATTTTGGTAAATGTACTCTATCAAGAAAATTGTCCATTTCTTTTAGATTTTTCAAATTTTGTGGCATATAGGCTTTTGTAGTAAGATCTAATGATTGTTTGGATTTCCTCAGTGTCAGTCCCCCTTTTCATTTCTAATTTTGCTGATTTTGATAGTTTCTCTCTGCCTTTTAGTTAGTTTGGCTAAGGGTTTGTCTATTTGTTGATTTTTCTCAAAGAACCAGCTCTTGGTCTCATTGATTCTTTATATTGTTTTCTTTGTTTCAAGTTCATTAATTTCAGCTCTGAGTTTGATTATTCCCAATCATTTACTCTTCTTGGGTGTGTTTGCTTCTTTTTTCCTGGGGCATTTAGGTGTGCCATTAAGTTGCTTGTATGGATGTCTTAAACTTCTTTCTGGAGGCACTTAGTGCTATGAACTTTCCTCCTAGCACTGCTTTCATTGTGTCTCATAAGTTGTGCCTTCATTTTCACTGAATTTTAGAAAGTCTCTAATTTATTTTCTTATTTCTTCCCTCACCAAGCTGTCATTAAGTAGAGAGTTGTTTAGTTTCCATGTGTATTTAGGCTTTTTGTTATTTCTGTTGTTGTTGAGGTCTAGTTTTAGGCTATGGTGGTCTGATAGGATGCAAGGGATTATTTCAATCTTCTTGTATCTGTTGAGGCTTGCTTTGTGCCTAACTATATATGGTCATTTTTTGAGAAGGTGAGGTGCTGAAAAGAAGGTATACTCTTTTGAGTTTGGGTGAAAAGTTCTGTAGACATCTATTAGGTTCATTTGATTTAGGACCTCTGTAAGTGTCATTATTTCCCTATTTAGCTTCTGTCTAGATGATCTATCCTTTGGTGAGAGTGGAGTGTTGAAGTCTCCTGCTATTAAGGTGTTGGGATCAAGCTTTAATAATGTTTCATTTATAAATTCAGGTGCTCTTGTGTTTGGGGCATAGATGTTCAGGATTATGATGTCCTCCTGGTGGATTTTTCTTTTGATGAGAATGAAGTGCCCCTCCTTATCTTTTTTGTTTAATTTTGGTTGAAAGTCTATTTTATTCGATATTAGGATAGCTACTCCAGCTTGTTTTCTGGGTCCATTTACTTGAAAAACATTTTTTCCAGCCCTTTACTCTGAGGTAGTGTTTATCTTTGTTGCATAGGTGTTTCTTGGATGCAGCAGAATGTTGGATCCTGTTTCCACAACCTTTTGTTAGTTTGTGTCTTTTTATTGGAGAGTTGAGTCTATTGATGTTGATAGAAAATAGTGACCAATGATGTTAGTTCCTTTTATTGTGGAGTTGGTGGTGTTACTATGTTTCTTTGCTTGTTTTCTTTTAATTTTTTTGTTGTGAAGTTATCTACATCCTGTGTGTTCTTGGGTGTAGTTGATTTTGATTTCTTTAGATTGGAGTTTTCCTTCTTGTATCTTCCATAGGGCTGGGTTGCTGTGTAGATATTGTTTAAGTTTAGTTTTGTCATGGAATATTTTGTTTTCTCCATCTATGTTGATTGAAAGCTTTGCTGGATATAGTAGTCTGGGTTGGCATCTACCCAGACCCTTCTGGCTTTCATAGTTTCTGTTGAGAAATCTGGTGTGATTCTGATAGGTCTGCCTTTATATGTTACTTGGCCTTTTTCCCTTGCTGCTTTTCATATTTTTTCTTTGTTCCATAGACTTAGTGTTTTGACTATTATGTGATGTGAGGAGTTTCTTTTTTGGTCTAGTCTATTTGGTGTTCTGTAGGCCTCTTGTATGTTTATGCACATCTCTTTAAGTTGGAGAAATTTTCTTCTATGATTTTCTTGAAAATATTGGAATCTTCTTTTTTGTCTATTCCTATTATTCTTAGTTTTTGTGTTTTCATGGCGTCCTTGATTTCTTGCATATTTTGTGTTTGGAACTTTTCCGATTTTACTTTTTCTTTGAATGATGTGTCAATTTCTGCAATTGTATCTTCAGCACCTGAGATTCTCTCTTCTATCTCTTATATTCTGTCGGTGATGTTTACCTTTGTGGTTCTTGATCTTTTCTCTAAGTTCTCCAGCTCCAGGGGTTTCTCTGTTTGTGTTTTCTTTATTGATTCTAATTCTGTTTTCATGTCTTGCACCACTTCCTTCCTGTCTTTCCATGATGGCCTCTATTTTTTGTTTGTTTCCTCTCTATATGCCTCTCCTTGTGCTTTTATTTGTTTGGCTGTATTTGCCTATATTTCTTTGAGAGCTTTGTTTGTTTCCTCTTTATGTGCCTCTAATAACTGGATAAGCTTAGATTTAAGATCATTTTCCTGTGTTTCCAATAAATTAAAATATCCATTGATTTTTGAGGTTGCTGGTAAAGCCATAATATCCTGATTTTTGTTGGATGTGTTCTTATGCCGACCTCTAGCTATCTGCTTATCTGTAACTTTTGCTGTTTGGTCCTGGAGTCTGTACTTCAGACTGGGTCTATCTGTCTCTGGTGTCTGGAGTATTCTTCATGAAGAAGAGAGAGGTCCACTGGTTAGAGAATGGATATTGGTGTTTCACCTGTAGCTAAGGGAGGAAGGTTGCAGGCACATGTGCTCAAGTGCAGACATTTGTGTGGAAGTGTGCCTTGAATGACAGGGTGCTAGAACATACAGATGCCTGGAAGGGTGGAGCGTAAGCACAGGAGGGGTGCGGGTGCCATTCACTGGTGCAATGCTCATGTGCAGGTGCCCTGATTGCCTCAGTGGCCCACAGGCCTGTTGAACTATCCTCCAGGTATTGAGCTCTCTGGGTTGTACCATCTTGGCTCTAAGAATTGTTTGCCTGGGCTCCTCCGGGGGAACAGGGACTTCAATGTTGAGAATGCTGTCCCAAGGATTCCTATATTGCCCACAGTGGTGGAAGGGATCCGATGTCTGGCTGCTAGCATAGAGGGACCCTGGATCTGGGGCTCTGCAGACACTCGCTTGCAGGTGCACTCACTCGCTTGCAGGTGTAATTGGAAAGCAAAGGGGTTTCTCCTGTTCTCCACTCTCAGATTTGTGCCCTCAGAGACAAATGAAAGTATAGGAGGTTGGTCAACTCAGTGGTCTCCACTGTTAGGCTGCTGGGCAGAGAGACTCATACTTGGGGCAGCTGCCTCTGCTGTCTCAGTCACTGAGCACGGAAGCTCATGCTTGGGGAAACCGCTGCCACCTCTGCTGAGCTTGGTGGCCTGTGCTTGTGGCAAGAGAAAGGGCAGGGGGTTTGAATATTCACCACTCTCAGGCCCCAGAGACATCCACAGATGATTTGGAACCAAACTATCCCAGCTCACATGTTGTCCTCTCTCATCCAGGAAGCCTCAGTGTCGATGTTCTGCTTGCTGCAGCTGCTCCTCCACTCACCAATTTTAGAGTTTTGGATCCTGTGTCCCTCAGTGCTGTGCTGGTCACTGCCATCTTGGACTCCCCTCTTTATAATTCTTATACTTTGAGTCATTGGGATCTTTGGATCTGACTTACTATTTTTGTAAGACCTGCGTCTTAGTTAAGGTCTCATTGCTGTAAAGAGACGCCACGACTAGGGCAACTCTTATAAAAACAAAACAAAACAAAAGACATATAATTAGGGCTGGCTTACAGTTCAGAGCTTTAGTTTACTATCATGGCAGGAAGCATGGCAGACATGCTGCTGGAGAAAGAGCAGAGAGTTCTACATGTTGATCTGAAGGCAGTGGCAGGATGCTGTGTCACCCTGGGCATAGCTTGAGCATATGAAATCTCAAAGCCCACCCCCACCGTGGCACACTTCCTCCAACAAGGCCACACCTACTCCAATAAGGCCACACCTACTCCAACAAGGCCACACCTTCTAATAGTGCCACTACTTATGGGCCAAACATTCAAACACATGAGTCTATGGGGACCATACCTATTCAAAACACTGTAGTCTGGTGAACCATGAAATCATTGCATTTTCATTTTTTTTTCTGTGTTCCTCTCCTTTGAGGACTTTAATTTCTTATATGTTTAGAATAATGACATTTTTCTGAATTCATCAAACTTTAGTCTTCTTTTCAAATTGTTTTCACTGTGTATCTCATTTAGAATTGCTTATATTAAATACCTTCAGTTTCATTAATCTTTTTCTTTGCAAGATCTAAAATATTATGTACAATCTATCCATTACAGCATATTTTTAAATGAAAAATTGTTGCTTACATCTTTAGAAGTTAAGTTTTGTCATTTATGCCTCTACTTAATCTTTCATCTAGTTACTTGACTTTATGAATATTGCTTATAATATTATGCCTAGCCTTTTGTTGTTATTGTATATTCTGTTATGTATACCAGTTCTGGCTAAATTTAAATTAATCATTTTTTCTTCATTATGAATTGTACTTTTCTTTTTCTTGCATTCCTAGAGTTTATTGTTTTTAATTGAATGTCACACATTATAGATTATATATTGTTGAGTGCTGGATATTTCTGCATTCCTATTGGTATTGTTTAGCTTTGTTCTATAGGTTGCTATTTGGAAACAGTTGATCTTTTTGAGCTTTGTTAGAAAAGGCCACGAGAGCATTTAGTTAAAGGCTAATACTTCCCATAATTGATGCAAAACCCTCTTCAGTCCCCACAAGTTAGGAAATTACCACAATTGCAGTTTGACAAGGGTCCTGTGTTCCTCATCCTGGATGTGTCTACATGGTTCTGTTTCTTTTCAGGATTCTTCCTGCCTTTTAGCTAGTTTCCTCAAATGTATACATCAGTCGTTTTTTATCTGAGTACAAAAAGAGATCCTCTGATACACTCCAGAATTCTCAATGTGCATCTCTGTTCTTTCCAGTGCTCTTCTGTGTAAACTCATGGTGCATTGGCTTTCATGGACTCTAGGGCATCCCTTATCAATCTAGAAGTACTTTTCTTTATGCCTTATTGTTTTTTCCTGTACTATGACCAAGACACTGTCTTCATGGAGTAAAATTTAGATCTTTTGTTTTCTTCTCTTTGGCATCAGTTTTTATTTTTTCCTTAATGCCCAGTGTGATGAATGGAATGGTGATTTCATGTATTTTGTCCTCTTTTGTAGTTATTTTAGGTGAGAAAACAAATGTGTCAGAACTGAAAGTTCAATCTGTGTGGATTCACTCATTTACATTCACTGTCTATGTGCATGCATATGTGTGTGTTCAGAGATAGAGAGACAGAGAGTTAGAACGAGAGAGACTTTATTAACCGTGAGGAAAGCTTTGGAAAATCAGGGAAAGCCTTTCAAAAATCATGTTTTCTCAGATTAACTATGGAGTTCATCTATCTATCTATCTATCTATCTACCCACCTACCTACCTGCCTATCTATGAATAGCTATGCATATAAATCTACTAGAAACTGAGTTCCTGAATTGGCCCTTTATGTAGTAGAGGCATGAATTCCATAAGAAACACCTAATGAGCCTTTAGTTACCATACTTTTGTGTTAGTGAATTGCCTGGAACTATTCCAGCAAGAATGCTGGTGTCTGATTTTTGCTTTTCCTACTTTCAGAGTCATGTTCCTGCATAGTAACTTGTATTTCTTTTTTATTTTTTAAGTTTTGAGATTATGATTATAACATTCCTCCCTTCCCTTTCCTCCATCCAAATCCTCCCATGTACTTCTTCCCTGCTTTTCTTCAAAGTCATGACCTCCTTCTCACTAATTGTTACTGCACACACCTATGTATTTACATATATATTCCTAGATATAACTTGTTCAGTCTGCATAATGTTATTCGTATGTATATTTTTGGGGCTGAACAACTAATTGGTATGTTCTTCCCTGGGAAGGACCATATCTCCTACTCCCAGCTCAACTGTCTATAGTTCTTTGTGTGGGCTTGAGGCCTTGTAGACTTTCCCTCATCCTCTCTGTCATGGTCATTGGTGGTGTCTCTGTTCTGCTCACATTTGGGCAGTCATGCTGATATGACTTCATGGCTGTAGCTTCTGATGTCACTAGGAGACACAGGCTCATGGTAGGATCCCATTCGTCTGCTCTCAATCTTCCTGCCACTTCTTCTGCAATGTTCCCTGTGCCTTAGGCTAAGAGAGTTTTTTATATATGTATCTATTCAGACTGGGCTTCACAACTCTGCATTTTGATTGGTTGTGATTTTCTGTTATGGTTTCCATCTGTTGTTGCAAAGAGAAGTTTTCTTGATGGTGGATGAAGACTGTTTATCTGTGGGTATAAGGACAAATGTTTAGATTGGTTTTAGGAATTATGCTAGTTTAGTAACTTAATGGCTATAGATTCTCCTCTGGTAACCAGGATTTTACTAGCCCTGAGTAGTTAGGTTTCTAGTACAAGGCATGGCTTAGAAATTATGATGGTAGTAGCTTGTATTTTTAAGATGTACAGTTCTTGGGCTGGCTGTTCTTGTTTTATATCTGTTAAACTATATGTTGTCTGTGGATATCTCCAGATTGAGTCCATACTTAATGAACTGCAACTAAATTTAATATTTGAACTAGCTGAAAAACCCAACTTAGTACACTTTGTGGCAAATAGCTGTCTTAATCAACCATAGCAGTCAACTCTTATCAGTCATGAGCAGCCAGCTGATCAGAACATATTTATGGAAGCTGCACACTGAACAGCACCCAGTCAGACTGCTTTTGTGCTTTACTCTGGACAGCACACTGTCAGACTGCTTCCTTCTGTGCCTCTCTCTGGATAGCATAAGTCAGATGGTTTCTGTCCCTCACTCTGGACAACACACAGTCAGACTGCTTCTGTGCCTTACTCTGCTTTCTCTCCACAGGTGCTGCCTGGTGTGTTGTGTTGCTGAGCTCTCCTTTGCCTTTTATTTTCAGGCGGCTGTGTGATTTGTGACTTTTTGTTTAGTTGAACACCGTTGAATGTATTTTCCCCTAATCCTGCCTTTACTTTGCCATCACCTTTCAGGAAGACTCACCTATGCCAGGAAGCATTTTTGTTGTTGTTGTATTATGTTGTTTTTCAAGACAGGGTTTCTCTGTGTAAACTTGGCTGTCCTGGACTCGCTTTGTAGACCAGGCTGGCCTCAAATTCACAGCTATCTGCCTGCCTCTGCCTCCCTGAGTGCTGGGAATACAGGAGTGAGCCACTGCACTAGGCTCAGAAAGCATATTTTGTCTCTAACTTACATTAATAATACAGGTTAAAGTAAGTGAAGACAAATGGGGTTTTCAATAACCCCTAAGAATATCTAGGATTTTACTCAGCATCTACCATACGTTAGGGCTTCTACATATTCAGTTCTCTTAAAAACCCCTAATCATTAGAAAAGCCTTGGAGAATCAGAAAAGGTTTTGCAGAAGTGATGTTTTCTCAATAAGCCATGAAAGATGAACAGGAGTTACCTGAGATGAGACATGGGATGAAGCCCCGGGCAGGTGTTTCAATAAAAGGAGCAGAGAAGTTCCAAACAGAAAGAGAAGATACGACGAGCTTGAGAAACCCAGATCAGCTTGTCTAAGACCACAGGAAGCAGAGAACATGTGTGGCTTGGAGATGTCTGGAGGAGTGGGCCTGGGTAGAATAGAGAGATAGAGTACACACAGGGCCTTAAAAATGATACCAGCTCTGAACTTATTTTCTGAGGGCAATTTAGAAGTGCCCAGTGCAAATTTTGGGTGCTTTACTTTAGTTACAGAGGGATAAATGGAATAAATGAGTAAAATTAATACATAGATAAAAAGGTTGAGAAAAAGTGTAGATTAGTTTCAAATATTGAGTAATTATCTACACGCTTCCCTAGCCATTTACACATTCAATGATGATATTAGCTAAGTATTTATCAAATATTTTTGTGTTATTGTAAATTAATTATACCTTATGTCCTTGTTCTGTGTTAGATATTTGTGACTTTTTTTCCCCCCTGAGACATGTTCATGCCACTTGGGCCTCGAACTCTCCATTCCTCTGTTCTAGGATTACAAGGACACAACAGTGTACCTTGTGATAGCTGAGAAAACTTAAATAAGCAGAACTCATAAATGCTGATGACATTACTAGTTAATGGCCAATCCAGAATCTGAACTCAGGTCCATTTGACATGCTGCCATATTTAACCATGTTAAACAAACAAACAAACAAGTATTTACCTTGTAAGTTATGTTAACATCCTGTAAAATCCAAGAGCAAAACAATTAAAAAATTGAACTAAAGTGTTTTTATCGTCATACACGAGTTAACTGTCCTAGATTTCCAGGAAGAAGTTATCTTTGTTTTATAGATGAATAATTTTATACATATAGCTCTCCAAGAACATGTGGAATTTGGAGCTCTCAAGCCCTAAATAAATTTGCAATCTCAGTACTTCTTTCATCACTTTCCCAATCCTATGGTCTATCCTTTATTAATATGAGCTGATGTTAATAAAGGATATATTTCAAACAGGAGAGAGGAAGATGCATGCTATAACAATGTCAGAGTTTCCAGGGAGAGGATATTGTGAATCCGTTTGTCTAAACAAGTTTTATTTGGGGTTCAGTATGAATTTTCAATAGATGCTTTTCAGATAAGAAAGCAGCAATTCAAATGCAATTATATAAACAAGAAGATCAGAGAGGAATTATCCTGAAGGGTATAAAATGAACAGAGTCTGGGTCATCATAGCATTAACTCGCCAAAGTAAGGTAGGTGTCTACCCTGAGCAGGATCTTTAAAGTGAAATGCTTTTATTATTGTTTCATATTATTTTAGCTGTCATAGCATTTATTTAAAACTTGCGAATACTCAGATAGAATTTTGTTTGCTAGGCTCTAAAGTTTTTGGTTATTGCCCCCAGACTGGCAGTAGTGTGAGTGAAGGAGAGAGAAGCACATGTGGGCCGATGAGGCGATATTCCATTGACTTAAAGGATAGAAACAGCCCGTCAGTTTCCTGATAAAGGATGAACAGTATGCATGACTTTCTCCTACTTACATTTCAGCTTAAATGCTTTATCATTTGAATAACATGTGTACTTAATCCTTGCAATTATTAATGGCTGTCTTTGATGAAAATATATTTTGGGGGAGTTTTAGAGTAAATTCAGTTTTGAGTATGTATAGAGGTTACTAGCATTTTAAGTATCTTCAGGGACATTCCATGTTATGAGATATTTTTAGTTATTTAATACTAAAACTCTCTTGGATGGTATCCAATATACATACCTTATTAATGTAATACATTTTATTTTCTCTAGAAAAATAATTCTGCTTTAGTGAAATGCTGAGGTTGTTCAGAAATGGAGAAATTGATTCTTTTCATTGTATATTAATTAATTCAAGTAGAAAAGAGAGGAAATAGATACTAGCAGATCAGAGAGAAATGTGTTTAATAATGAGAGTAGTGAGAACAGAAAGAAACTATGGGTTAAAGAAAAAACCCAGTGGGAAAATGTTGAAAAAAAGGACGGTATTAGTCCTGGCTTATGTTGTGCTATATCACTAAGAACATCTTCTTATATAGGGTTCACATGAATTATTTTATTTTTTATTATTTTTAGGAAAAAGTATACATAAAATGAAGACCTAGAGATATTGAACTGCTTAGTTAGACATGATCACAATTAAATCTGAGAATGGAATTGTAGATTATCAAGGCTTACCAGGGCTCTGATGCTAATTGGACACAGAATCACAGGTTGTTTGTACTGTGAAGACTTTTCTGGTGACCTTTCGATGTTAAATTTTTGTTTTATAGATGAGGAAATTGAGGTGCAGGAAGGTTATGTGGACGGAGTTTTACTTTTATAATAAAGAAGTAAAAGTCATTCATAGTCTTTATCTTCACAGTACTGTGAGTGATGATCCAGTGCGTTTTAATGCTTTGCTTTTGTTAGCATAAACCTCTACATTTATAAAAGGGACTCTTAAGACGGTGTCACTCTTGAATAGGACAAAAATGAGGAAAAGTTATAATACAATTTTTATCTTAGAAAATTTAAAGGAGACTTTGCTATTTTTAAAATTATGTGTGCGCGTGTGTCTTGTGTGTGAGTGCCTGTGTAGGCCAGAGGCGTTGATCCTCTGGAGCTGGAGTTACAAGGAGTTGTGAGCTGCCTGATGTGGTTGTTAGAACTGCACTCAGGTCCTCTGCAAGAGCGGTACTTGATCTTAGGCACTGAGCCATTTTTCTCAAGCCCAATCTTATAATGTTTCAAAGGGTCAGATGTGTTCATCTGTTTTTATCTTGCAGCTGGGTAAATAAGATTGTTTTCATCAGCTTCTTATAGCCCACAGGAGAGTTCTGTTCCTTACGTTCTGAGCCAATATTCTGATTATAGATCACGACATCTGCTCTTGCTTATAGAATTGTGGAGCTACAAGCTGTTTTCTGTGGTAAAAACCAATAGGAGAACTGTGAAGATGGTAGGGAAGTATATGACCAGCAAGGGCGAGTATTCTCTCGCATTTTCCTGCTTGCTATTCTCTTTGGAGGATCCTCTAGATCTGCACCACTAAAGTAACAGAACTAAGTGGATGCTCTAGAGGGAGTGTGTATTTGATAAAACAGCAGACAAAAATCAGGCCCTTTGAGGAAGGCATTCGGATGATTTCAGCAGGGATAGTATCCTAATTGTAGAGCTGGCTGTGGGGCTCAGTGTGTGTCAGTCTCGGGTCCAACCCTTCGGGAGAGCACAAAACAACATAACCAGGAGTTCTTATGTTTTTACTTCCTAATTCAAGTATGTAAAAAATACCGCAAGAGGTGCTTACATATGTAATGCCTTGTAAATAGTTTACCATCAAACACATTTTCCTAAAATATTTATTTCACTTCCTTGTCTATCTACAATGTAGCAAATGTTATGAAATCTTTGATAACTGGGGATATCAGTCATAATTTGGACTTTCTTATAGAACGTAAACAACCAAAACTTTTACATTTGTGCCCTTATTTGGTTTCTCCTGAACTGTTGGCCCTTTGGGTCAAGGACTATATCAATGCAGCTCTCAGTGTATGCATGTCTATCCAATTCTGGCAATTCCCATGCTAAAAATAAGAGATTGATTGAAATGGCTCTAGAAGTTGACAATTAGAATTAGTTAGAATTCATCTCTAGTAACTTATGTAAATTCTTTAATTTTTGTCTTATACATTGAAAACAAAATTCTGGTTACCTGAAACTGACCGTAATAAGGTTTCAGTAAATAGAGATTTTAAAGTATGTGGCTTAAAACTGTTGTCAACATGAATGACAGAGCTGAGAAAATTTTGATACTTTTTTGATGATTGAATAAAATGTTTAGTGAATAATTAAATTCTTTTTCATTATATTTATTGGGGGGGCAGTGCTGGAGGGCACCTCAGCATTCATGCAGAGGTCAGAGGACAATTTCCGGGAAGGAGTGTTTTCTTCACCTCCACTGTGTGGAATTGAACTCAGGTCATCAGGCTAGAGCTACAAGTGCTTTTACTTCTGAGCCTACTTGCCAGCCAGTGAAGAGTAGTAATTTAATAGAATAAACAAATATCCTTGTGTTTATAGATAACAATTTTGCTTCACTAAATATATATATTTACTGACAAATATATATATATACAAATAAATATATATATACAAATATATATATATATACAAATAAGTATATATATATTTACAGTAAAATAAATAAATAAATATATTTACTGACAATGATAGTTGAGAAGAAAAAAAGTCCAAACATACCTAGCTAGGTAAACAATATTGGTAAAAGGAAATCACAAGTCTACTTACTCTTAGAGGTGATTGACCTACATATTAAAGCCTGAAATTTGACTACTCTCTATCAGTAGCAGAACCAATATAATTATAAGTCATAACTTTCCCCAGATCGTTACAATGATCAGCACGATACCGCATGGCTTCTCTATTAGATAGGCTTGATGAGATGCGCGCTCTGCTCAGCAGCCCCTCTGCTGCCTCCCCTACAGTCCACACTGAGGATGACTCTGCACCATCCGTGATGAATCTGCATTCTTGCCTGGATTACTCTAAATGTGTCCAGCAAGATTACATGCACTGGGTGGTACCAGTGTTTGCTTATGATTTTTCTTTTTTTTTTTTTAACCTGTAATTATATGAACCCTTTAAGCTACTGAACCAACATTTTTAGAAACTTGTAATTCTGGGAAAGCCCTTCTTAAAGACTATTTATTAATTTACTTCTTATAACGATAGGTATTTTCTTACAGCTCCGTTGAATGAGTTATTTCACACTTAGCTAATAGCTCTCTGTGGTGAGTTGCAAGCTTGTACGTCACTTCCCAGGGAGCACTTGTAGACAGACGTCTAAAATGTGAGCTTCTCTACTATGGGTGTGCATAGTCATAGCTGCATCTGAGTGGATGTGGAAGGCTTGAGAGGGTTGGATATGCAACATTTTATGTAGGGTCCACAGGTAAGTAACTATTAAGTATATTTTAGCTGTTCTTATTATTGGTTGTGTGTTCATATATGCATAAGCTTTCTGTAGACATGCCTCTGAATGTCCAAGATGAATTCATGTAACAAGTTCTGTGATTTTGTCTCTGATTCAGCATGCGTGCTATTGTGCTGCTCTCTGTGCTTTTTGCTCTTGCATGTGGGCAAGCAGCATCTTTTTGTATTCCAACTGAATATACGATGCACGTGGACAGAAGGGAGTGTGCCTATTGCCTAACCATCAACACCACCATCTGTGCCGGGTATTGTATGACACGGGTATGTTGTTCATTGCATTTCTTTTACTTGTAAGTTATATAGGCCTAAACTGGACTGTTAATGTTTAGAAAGGAAGTGAGAAAATTCATAGCATCGGTTTTCAACTCCAATGGTACTGTCTCTTAGGGAAGCCAAGCTTACTGTTTTCAGAATTATAATCCTGTGACTCTACTCATAAAAAGAAGTACAGGTACAGTCTACCCTTGAGATTTTTGTTTTCCTCATCAAAGGTAAATGAGAAGAAAGTGTCCCTTTTCTTTGTCTCTGAAGAGTTAAGTGTAGATGTGTTAATCTAGGATTGGGTAAGAGCTCAGGAGTCCTTTGTAGTGCATCACTGAACCAAAGGGATATCAATAAGTAATGATCTTTCTTTTACACTATCTGAAGTAGTGTGAAGGTTATCATGTTATGATCCCTTTTCTTCCCACAGGATATCAATGGCAAACTATTTCTTCCCAAGTATGCACTCTCCCAGGATGTCTGTACTTACAGAGACTTCGTCTACAGAACTGTGGAAATACCAGGATGCCCACTGGATGTTGCTCCTTACTTCTCCTACCCTGTTGCCTTAAGCTGCAAGTGTGGCAAGTGTAATACTGACTACAGTGACTGTACACACGAGGCTGTCAGGACCAACTATTGCACCAAGCCACAGACATTCTACCTGGGGGCGTTTTCTGTCTAACTTTAACAGCAATGCAATCTGGTTAAACGTGTTTATCTGGAATAGAACTAATAAAATACGATGGATGCGTCTTGCCTGCTGTTTAATCTATAGGCACATCCACACAGGCATTAGGAAGCTTAAGAGGCTTTAGAAACAGAGGTGATGGAAGAGGCTGTCATGGTTTCCATACAGAGCAGAGCAGAGGCAAAATGGAAAGCGGGAACATGAGCTGCTGCTGCAAGGCAGCCCCGAGGAGATTTCCTTACAGACAACAGGGGTCTATCTTGACCTAGGAAGCAAATGTGAGGCTACTGCAGAGTTCTAGGAAGAAAGGACTGTCATCCTGGAGGGATACATGGTATCAGGGTACTGGAAACATTGTCCCTTTAAAGGCTATCACAGGGCTGGAGTGCGAGTGCTGAGACAGGGTCATAGGAAAGCTGGCACAGAGAACTACCCTCATCATTCAAGTGCTCTGCATAAACCCCACCAAAACTCAGCCAAGAGCATGGACACCATTCTCTTTAATTTAATTACTTTGGTGGGCCAACTGACCTATGAAAAGTATACCCCAGAAGGTCAGCTTTTAAAGCCTAGAAAAGAGGCCACGATCATTTTACATGTGGAAGCCTAAATCCTTCATAGTCCCTCAAGTAATAAGAGATACTTTCCAGCATTTGTACCAAAAGCAACTTGTGCTTTAGGGCTTTGGCTATCACAAAACACTAGTACAACCACTACAAGTCTTAGGTTTGGGAAAAAGAGACCTAAGAGATTCAATGGAGTGGATTCTGTTGTTTTTACCTTAGCCCTCATTAATAGCAAGACATTGCTCTGGGAGAATAGGCTTAGTAGGGGGTTCTTTTTCTTTTCCTTCTTTAGATGCTCCTTTGAAAATTTTATTTTTATTTTATGTGCATTGATGTATTTGCATGTATGTCTGTGTGAAGGTGTCTAATCTTGGAGTTACAGATAGTCAAGAGCTGCCATGTGGGTGCTGGGAATTGAACCCAGGTCCTCTGGAAGAGCAGTCAGTGCTCTTAAACACTGAATGACCTCTCCAACCCCTAGATAACCCTTCTTAGCTGAACTTTAAGTGATGTTCAACCTTAAGAAGACTATATTTCAGCCATTAATTGTCACTCTGAAGTTGAAAACTACTTGTAGGTAGGATTATTTAGAGTGGCTGTATTGCACAGGCACTGGTTAAGCTCAGCTGGGCATCTTGTGGGTGCCTGCATGCTGGCAGAGCCATGGGGGAGGGGGAGGTGGTGCAGATAGAGTGGTATCAAACCCATGCTTTGCCAAGGATAAAGGAATAACTGTTCACTTCCATACATGACTCAAGAACCTACAGTACTTTACCTGAGGCAGAGAGCAACTCAGAACATGGGTATAGCCAGCCTGCACTCTCCACAGCACCACAGCCTAGAGTGGCTGCATGAGAGGACTCACTGAAGGAGGTCTAGTGGGGAGATGCACATGTGCATTTTATTAAACTATCCTTGAAAGCGGCTGTCGAAAACACAAAAAACCTTAGGATGGAGCTCAAGGACTGGGGTGCCCAACCATTCACCTTAGCTGGGTCCACGTGCTTAGGGATATGGGAGCTCTGTATTGAGGGACCTTTGTGTCCTTTTGATTTAACACATGGAGAATGGATAGAGAGGCTCCGAAATGGGAAGATGAAGAGTCATTGCTTACAGTGTGGGAGAAAAGCGGCCACTGGAACATTCTCAGGAGTGATCATTAAGTTCCCTGTAAAGTTCAAAGGAGTCAGTCCTTACCAGAGGAAGTTTGAAACCCAGTGCTCTGAGAGAGGAAAAAAAACTTTCTCATTTGACTGAAATATAAAGAACTCTGTCATAGCTCAAAAATTGGGGCCACAGCTGCAGCAGTCTTTAATGGTCAGATTCATGGAGAGCAAGTAGAATGTGCCAGAATGGATATATTGCAGGTTAAGACCATAGCATGGTACTTCCTGGTAATCGGAGATTCTAATATTAGAAAGTCTTTTTTACGTAACAAAAGTGTCTTTAAAATGTAAGGGTAGTAAGTCTGAGCTAAACACAAAAATTCTCTTATTGGGGTAACTTCCTCTCTAGCCCGCTTTTCAGTGCTATTTCTTTCTTATCTGCAGTACTTCGTTTCTCCTTTTCTGTCTTTTAAGACACTCAGGTGGCAGTCTCCTTTCTTCAGCCCTTCTTTATCCACTGTCATGGCTGCTTAGTGTGTGTCCCTGCTTTCAGTAGCTGTGTGCTGATCCCCCCTGGGTGTTCTCAGCAGTTGTTTTCAGTCCAGTGGCTCGAGTGGGACAGGTGGAGCTGGGCGAGGCATTCAGCTTATGAGCTGGCCATAGAGTTGACTGCAACCCTCCCAGTAGGAGTCCTTCCCAGACCCCCATTTCACCTGTTGAAATAGGAGTGCTTGTTTGGGAGGGTGTTGATAGAATGGGCGCTTGGAGCCACTGACGGCCATCTTTGGCATCTCTTAGAAACAGACAGACTGAGACAGGAGTCAAGCCCAAGGAGAGCTGGGTGTGGTGGTGCATGCCTTTAGTCCCAGCATTTGCACTTGGGAGGCAGAGGCAGGTAGATCTCTGAGAGTTCACGGCCAGCCTGGTTTACAAAGTGAGTCCAGGACAGCCAAGGTTACTCAGAAAAACCCTATCTTGAAAAACAAGCAAACAGAAAAGAAATCCCAAGGAGGAGAAACAGACCTTCTGATCCTCCTGATTACATCTGAGTTTACAGATTACACCTGGAGTCAACTGTTACCTTTGAAGAAAGCCCTCCTTTCCTCTTTTGACACTCGTAAAGCTTTGGTAGGTGCAGCAGCTTTAGTTTCAGACATTGCTGATGCTACCCTCAGAGGTGCACCTTCGCTTGCGGTTCCTTCTCTTTCTTGACTCCTCTCTTTAGTGGGAGGCATCTGTAATCTCCCCCACCAACCCTTGCAACAACATCAACTCCTTGCAGTGTTCTAGTTACTCTCCCCCTTGAGCTCTTATTCCAGGGCTTTAATAAAAGCCCACCATAGCAGCCACATACTTCCTGAGTTCTCATTCTTCTGTCAGTGAAACTGTTTCAGCAAGGGCGACCGTGGCTAGCTAGTTATCCAGTGCACAGATAGCTCTTGTCTTGACCTCTGTGCTTCCGGAGGGCCTGGTGAAGGAAACATACCTGCATTCACAGTGCTCTAGGGCTACCACATTTATAATTAGTCAAACCAACCTTTTCTTTTTCTCTGAGATAAAGTCTCGGCCTGGGCTGGCCTTGAACTTGCTATGTAGCCCAGCTGGCTTCAAGCTTTTGGTCCTCTTGTCTTTGGCTCCCAAGTGCCAAGATTACATACGTGCACCACAATGCCTCACCTATATTTATATATTTTTAATGCATCTTCTTTTTAACCTTTCTCAAAGGTGGCTCAAAATCTGCTATAGTCATTAGCTGGTAATAGCAATGTCTGGACTGTATTTGGGCCAGTTTTGTTTGATGCTGCTATAGGTATGCTGATTTTAAACTTTGAAGTAAGGACTAGTTCTATAGTAATCTGATGTGTCCGTTGGACACTACGAAGTAAAGAGCATATAAAACAAACAAACAAACAGACTTGAGTTTGAATTGATTTGTCCTTGGATGTCCAAAGGATGTTCACATTTCAGTTATCTGAAGCCGGCCTCTCCTTTAAAGAAGCCACGGCTTTCTTTTTCTGTTTAACTAGAGGCGAGATTGGATGTCCAAGTCAGCTACTAAAGGAACACAGGCAGCCCAGAGAGAATTTATGAATCTGTGGTCAAGAAGTATGTGGACAATAAGTAACCACTGCAGGATTTTAGCTCTTAGCATCTAGCTCTGAAAACATCTTCAGATTGATTCATTTATGTGAATAAATATTTTGCCTTTATATATTTATGCTCACTGTGAATATGCCTGGTACCCACAGAGGTCAGAAGAAGGCACTGGGCTCTCTGGTCATAATGGTTGTGTGCCACCATGTTAACGCTGGGGACCAAGCCCGGGTTCTCTGTAGGAGCAATAGCACCCTAATGTCTTCAAGTTCACTTTCTCGTTGAGGATTTAAAAAGCAAAAAGATTTATTACTTCTCTCTCTGCATGTGTGCCTTCATGAGTTTATGTGCACCATGTGCACAGAGATGCCACTGAGTTCCGGGCGCTTGTCCTCTGCAAGAGCAGTAAGCACTTCCAACCACTGAACCACCTCTCCAGCCCCTCTCCCTGGAGATTTGATCACGAGAGGCAGCTTATCCTAGTTGAAGCTGGGCCCTATCACTTTTACATAGATTCTTTCGCAACAGGTTCATAGTTCTTTTCTGAGCTGCAGAGTCATATATCCAAAGCCAGTTTATTTTTCCTCTTTAAATATTGTGTGTGTGTGTGTGTGTGTGTGTGTATGTGTGTGTGTGAAAGACACCATTGTGTCCCGTGCTGTATTTGTGCAAGTCTATTCTCTCCTTCCATCAGCGGGCTCTAGGGATTGAACTCAGGTCATCAGGCTTAGTTGGCAAGTGCTTTTATCTATTCAGTCTCCAGCCTCACACTTTCTCTTGAATGTCCTGTGGTCACCTCTCATCACCTGCTTTTCCTGTGTATCGCTCTTCCAGCTGCTAAGTCAGAAGCTGGGTGTTAGCCCAGACTTCTCTCTCTTACGGCTCTTGTGTTTGTCTTGTTAGAGTGGGCGTCTAGCACATTAGTTAGATATCTTTGACTGGTTGTTGCCCTCTCATTCTGAAGCATAGCCATCTTTAAAAGTCTTGATACTTAAAGACTTTTAAAAGACTTGATACTTTGTTAGAAGTTTTACTTATAACTCACTGTCTAAAGCTTTCCTCATTACCTCAGGACAAAATAAGATTTGTACAAAACTCAGATGCCTGATTACCAGGGCTCTTCATTTTGTTAGTTTGGAACAAGCCCTTCTTGAAGGTTTTCGTGTGCTATTTCAGAGTCTTCTTGTGTGTTTTCCTCAGAAAACAAAAGCAACTTAAAAAAAATCTCTATGTTGGCTGGTATGTAAGTGTTTTTCAGGATTCAGGTCAGAAATGCCAACATCAAGGAAGTCTTTCTCCCTGGACCACTCTTTCCAAGTTTGAGAAAGCCCAGTCTTGGTTAATGATTATCATAGCACTTATGGCAATGAAGGCTTGCTTTTCCAATCTCAGCTTGTCATGTTTATATTCTCCTAAAGGATCATCAAACATAGCCTAAAACAGTAAAAAACAAACAAAAACCAAACAACAACAACAACAAAATCCAGCTTTTACATTAGTGTAGAATGCATATTATAACGAGGAACAGGCCCAGAGAAAAACATATTGATGCCACCTGTGACTACTGTATAACTACTGGATTAAAACAGAATCAGGGAATGTGTTGAAAGTTATTAATGAGTTAATGAGTTCAACAAATGTTTATATATCTAATTGGGATCATTTGGAACTATCTTCAATTATGCAAGATCTTTAGAAAATGATTTGTCACAGAGATGTCTTTGTCAGAGTATGAACATAATCACAATAGCTAATATTCAGTAGTTCCTAGGTATGATAAATATTGTATGTTAGTTATTGAATTATTTAATAATTAACATGCAATTTAAATGTATTTAACTATTTTTTTGCTGTTAATAGAAGTAAAAAAAAAATCATAATATACAGGAAAAAAAAACCCAACACACACACACACACACACACACACAAAAGCATTGAGTCATATTAACTCAATGCTTTTTGAAGCCAGCACAAACCAGGCTTTGTAAAGCTATCTGTATTCCCCATGTTTTCCCTGTTTGTTTCCAGGGGCATCTTCTGAACTGTGACAGCCTTGGTTCTTATAAGGTCACCAAACAATAACATTTTGTATTGCTGTAGTATTTTCACTTTAAAAGATCTATATATACAATATTTCTTCTAGTAAAAACTGGAGATTGTTTAAAGAAAATAGAAAATCTTCACTCTTAAAATACACACAAATACCAATTTGATTCAGATGAACTCAAGTCAGTGTTACCTTCATAAGACATAAATTGCTCTTTCCTGGGAAGGGGAAAATAGGGTTGGTGTTCAAGAGCATATCAATGGGGTCTTGAAAACTAGGCTGTAGGGAGAACTAGTGGCTGTCCTCTGGGCCACAGAAACCACCTTTACCAGTGACAAGAGAATGAATACTCTTTGAATATTTGGTAAACTTATTTCAGAAGGGAGAAAATGCTGTCTTCTTTATTGATTGTTATTGAGAATATTACCCTCTCCCCCTGAGACTCATTCTCACCCAGCCATCTCTGTTAGGTTTCCCACAAGAAAAGGATGGCTATTGCCACAGGAGAACCACATTGGACCCAGCATTAATTTGACAAGCGAAGCCACAGGTAACCAAGTGTTTCTGCAGGAAGGAGGAACAATTTGGGTGAGCTGTGTTAGTTAAAACCCAACTATGGGTACTTAGAATCCTTGGGTGTTGCTTCTGAGCCCATCTCACAATAACAGTATGGAAGGATTACCAGTCTGTTTTTACCATATTGTCTGGGTAAACTGGCAGTTCACTCATTTAAATAAGTCACATGGAAGTGTGTAAGAAGACTCGCTCGGATTTTAAGGTAACTCAAGCAGTGTAAGTACGTAGAAAATTTAATTTGAAATAACTTAAAATGTTTGGGTCTGATCTCAAATTAGTTCAGGTAAACAGAAATAACTGAAAAAGTATATACATGTGCATGGGTGTGTATACAAACATTTATCTCCATAATTTCATACAGGCACACATGTATTAAAATTACATATGTATATATCCTTAAGAGATATGTATTTAAGATATGTATAGGTTCAAGACATAGGGATTATATATCTCTATAGATATAGCTTTATCTATTCACATAAAGATATATATCCATCTTTACTCAGAGATGGAATTCTCTAATTTTTCTCAGCACATTCTTTGGAAAGCTTAACACACGGAGAGGTACTCTAGTCACACTTGACACAGATTTCTAGATTTCTTCCTCTGCATTAAAAAATTATTTCTATTCTTCTTATAGTTACTGTGGTTTTCTTTAAACTTATTCATTTATCTAGGGAATGAATCTCATTTCTGTGGAATGGGAAATAATTCTGAACTGGGGGAACCTGAGTACACACTTGAGCTTGTTTGTCTTCAGATGGACAGATAAACTAAAGCTATAAGAAAGACTGATCACTCTTTGCTTAAAAGGTTGCGTTTGTCCACTACTGGAGTATATAAGTCATGAAGTGAGTTTTTCTTTAAATACTCTTTGCTTAGGTTACACAGTTACACTTTTAATTTCCTCACATTTTTTTTCCCTCCAAAGTTAGTAGCAGTAGCAAGAACAGCTGAAAGAGAAAAGTGGTCTGTGGGCGAGACCATCCCAGCAGTTGTGTGTTTGCAGCAAATACTTTGTAAAAGTTTCTTGAAGCATAGCACTTTTTTTTTTTTTTTTTTTTTAAAGCATATATCAAAGTCTTAAGTTCTTAGTGGGCACAGTGGCTATTCCTCACACCTTCACTCTGTGTGGCCAAATACAATCTTTAAAAATCTATAATTTACATCTTTTAACAAGTTGTTAAATTACAACAAATAACAAAGTTTAGGTCCCTACTGTGGGTTTTTCCACTTGCAGCCAAAAGGCCAGAGTGTGCCTGGGTTTTCCTACTTAAAATCAACAACTCAGGCCCCTAAATAACCTGAGCATTTATTTCCACAGGGATTTTCTGAGAAAGAATCTATTTGTGCTGCAGCTGTATATATAAACATACTTTCAATTCACTAACTTGCTTTTGTTGTGTTCACACATCATGGAGAAGGTGTTTATCTTGGTTTAGACAAGGTCCCCATAACATACTATCTGAGTCGGGGGGATTTACTTATTTTAAAAGATAAAACTGTATTCTTAATCTCTGGAGAATTCTCCACACGGATAAATAAGAAAAATGCCAAAAATTAGGAAACTATGTAAACTCAAGTTATGAGGTATTCTGAAGGTGCAGTGGCAGCGAGAGTTCTCCCACCATGCACTGCAGAGTTCTTGCTTTTGCGTCACCTCATCTGGAAAAGCACTAAGGAATGTGAGATAAAAGCCCTTTGGGGAAGGCGAGGCTTCCAGCAGTTCAAAGCTGAGTCAGGAAAGGAGAGGGGTCTTTGTAGAACAACATTTCTTCCCCTTAAAAGTTGTCATATTTAGTCCTAAAAGCACTCACTTTTATGGAGCACATGCTTACCCATGTAACTCCCTTTGCAGAGAGAGGTTTTCTGTTTTTAAATGCTAAGAAAGCATGACTTTTTCAAATTAGATTTTTCCATGCTATATTTACTTTTACAGATGTGTTTAGTTCTGAAACTGTGGTTTACTGTATTCTGGGGAGAATATATTTATATACTCCAAGAAACTTTTACACTCAACTCAGACGTAGTCAATCGACATTTCTCCACGACCCCTCAATTCATATAGCTTATTGCTTCCATTAACTACAAAGCCTGCATCCTCTTTATGTATCTAACTTTCTTGGCTAAAATCTGAGAAATGGACCCATTATTACATTTCCCGAATAGCCAGCTTTTAGAAGTCTATCGCTGCTTTTTTTCCTGGTACTTAAAGAGGTTATTTTCCTTGCATACAAGAACTAGGGATCCCCAGGAAACATGTCAGTATGTGCAATGCATATACCAGAAACACACAGACCACATGTGACATTCACCCAAGGGTCAAATCAGTAATGGGTCAGACATACATACATACATGTGCAAATATACAGTCGACAGAAAATTATTTTAGCTTCTAATATCCTGAATATTAAACATGAGCTGAGCTAGCTCTTGTTGACATTTAGCATGAAAATTCTAGATTGCAATTTCCATGATGAAGGATCTTCAGATCACATCTCGTGAGTTTCGTATTGCACAGCAAAGCACCATGCTGAATATCATGCCAAAGATCTGCGACAGAAAGAGACACTCGTTAGGAACTTTCACATGTGGATTCCATAGGAAGACCAGCAAACTGTGGCAGTCTCTAGCTCAAGTTACTAAATAATCAGAACCAACAACATTGGCTGTAAATAACATTTTCCTATGTTTCTTAAGGGTGGCTACCAAGCAAGATGCCTGTGTCAGCTTTGCTAAATTGCTGTTATCTATCTTAACAAACACATCTGTTTTAAGAAAGGGATGTTTCTGTTTCTGGCTTACAGTTCTTAACAGTTACAAAAGTCTGATATATTTATGGGTTTTAAATTTTATATTTCAGGTGAATATTATTTTATTTGTTCAGAAAAAAATGCTCTTAAATTTTTAGGTAAACATGCTTATGGTATAACTGTCAGAAAAGCTTTAATTCCTAGAACAGTGAAGCTTCTCTGAAGCTTTAATTACTAGAACAGTGGGGCTTCTCTTCATTATTGGCCCAGATCTATGCAAATGGTACATGACTGTTAAACTCAATAGTTCTACCAAAATATAAACTGAAGGAATGGGGCTATAATATTTCTGACTTCTTTTGTCTCTTGGATAGTTCTCTTGAGAAGCCAAATACCTGGATGTAACTACTGTCCCTATGGTTTGAAGAGAATACCACAAGGTTCTTGTTATTCCCTGCCATCACCTCTACGAGTCCACAGCCAGAGGAATCCTGTTTGCGAGTGTCTCAGTAACAATGGGTAATGTTTGTTTGTAAAATTTGTGCCATAACTCTGATTCTCTCCTCAATACCATCCTAACACAGACTAGGATCTGTGACTGTTTAATGCATCCGGGCAGGAGTTATCCTGGGAGGGCAAACACAGACAGAGGGAAGGACTTAGCCAGCAAGGATTTTAGCATCTGTGTGTGGCAGGGAAGACACCGAATGGGCATTTTAGTTAAGCGATTACACTGCAGTCTTGCCTTATGGAAGAAACTCCTGGGGGCTGACTCAAGGCAGACAAGCAAGAGTATTTCCCCTTTTCCAGGGCTACAAGTTTGAAGATGCCCCCACCTCGTCCTGGGTATAGTCTGAGGGGTTCCCTCTGAGAGATTCCTTCACTCTCAACTTGCTGTGGTCATGGGTCAGGGCTGACTGCATCCATGCTGTGTAATGGTTAAGATGGCCTGATTGTTAGGACAGTCTGCTTGATACCTTCATTTTGTGGGATGTTTCCAAACTGCTTGTGATAGCTAGTCTTATGTCAACCACAAGCTAGGGTTATCTGAAAGAAAGGAACCTCAGTTGAGAAAACGCCTCTATAGCATCTGGTTGTAAGTCATTTTCTTAGTTAGTGATTGATGGTGGAGGGCCCAGCCCACTGTGTGTGGTGCCATCCCTGGGCTGGTGGTCCTGGCTCTATAAGAAAGAAGTCTGAGGAAGCGATGGAGAGCAAGCCAGTAAGCAGAACCCCTCTATGGCCTGTGCATCAGCTTCTACTTCCAGGTTCCTGTCCTGTTTGAGTTTTGGTCATGACTTTCTTAGGGTGACGAATGGTGATGTGGATGAGTAAGCCAAATAAACCTTTTTCTCTCCTAGTAGCTTTGGTCATGGTGTTTCATCACAGCAATAGAAACTCTGACTAAGACACTGCTTCAGCATCATCACTGGGGAGCTGCAGAGTTGCAATGAGGCTAGCCCCAGAGCATGTGGGGAGGACCTGTGAGATATCCCTGGATTTTGAGGGCCTCAGCATAGTATTTCTAGCCACTGCCTCACTCTCTGTTCTGGAAACAGAGAAGAAGGAAAGTGCTTGAGTCACGGATTTCCTCAACATCCTTGTAGGTCCGCCTTTGTGTAGACCATAAGTTAATCTACACATAAACTAGCAAGTAAATTCTATCTTAACATTAACTACTATTGCTCAAATTCTGGATAATGGCAATCACCTCTTCCCTGGGCTCTGACTCCAATCTTACCTCTTTCCAACCCTTCCTCATCTATTCATCACCACAGTCCCTTCCAGTCTTGAAGGTGCTTGTGGTGGGTTGAATAGATGTGGCCCCCATAGACTCATATGTTTAACTGCTAATCCCATAGGGAGTGGCACTATTAGGAGGTGTGGCCTTGTTGGAGTAGGTGTGGTCTTGTTGGAGGATATCACTGCGTAGGTAGGCTCCGAGGTCTCCTACACTCAAGCTATGCCCAGTGTGACAGTCTCCTTCTGCTGCCTGCAGATCAAGCAGTAGAACTCTCAGCTACCTCTCTAGCACATGTTTGCCTGTATGCTGCCATGCTTCCTGCCACGATGATAATGGAGTAAGCCTCCAAATCTGTAAACCAGCCCCAATTAAATGTGGTCCTTTAAAAGAGTTGCCATTGTTATGTCTATTCATAGCAATAGAACCCTAAGAGAGTGCCAGATGCTCAGTCTCTCAGAAGAGCACACAAAACCTTCAATTACGTGGCCCTGCTGGACCTCCTTGGCACTCTCGGCATACCTGTCCAGGGCTACCAATTCTTCCCATATACATATTTTAAAAAACAAGGTCTCATGTAGCCAGCCCAGGCATGCCTCAAATTCACTATGTAGCAGAGCTGACTTTAAATTTCTGATCCCTTTGCTACCACCGCCTAAATGATACAGTATTGGGGATTGAGCTTAGGGTTGTGTATATGCCAGGAAAGCACTCTAAACAGGGCTACACCCCCAACCTCTCTTCCACACACTCTTATTTTATGCTTTTAAAGTACTGAGCCACCAACAGATGCTGCATACAGCATGCTTCATACCTTTACCTATGATAATTTTCTTGCTTGAATTCTGGGTTTGCCCAGAATAAAAATATATAGAAATATGATACTTATTAAATGCAAAACATTAGGATTTTATGTAAATCAATTTGTAACAATAGGTAATAGGTTTTATCCCATTTGACCTTCATAATAATCTTGCAAGACTGGTGTGTTTAAAATTCCCATTCTATAAATATTGAAGTTGAAATGTAGAGAGATTAAGAAACTCTCCTTCAGTCTCAGGGCTTATGGGAAAGCAATGGAACCAGGAGGTGAGTCCAGTCTGTGCGATACTAATGCTTGCCCTCTGCTGTCCCATCAGTGCGCAGATGAAGAGACTCACTTGCTATCATGCAAGTTACTGTGAATTGAAATCACTTACCGAGGTTAAGAGTGAATGACAGGTCTAAATGGGAAGTTATTGCAATGATAAAGTCAAGGTTATGATTAGGTAGACTCTAGCATGTGTATCATATTTTACAGGGTTACTACTGATGTATGTAATTAGCTTTGTCTAAGGAGTTGTATTGTGAACAAAGGTCTTTGCCCATTATGAGACTTGTCACTTACGATACTGCCAGCGCCAATTTGCACAGAAATACGATGTAAGGGTCTAATGCCTCTTAGAAGACAAAACGATTACATTCTAGAACTTTCTTACCGTGAGACCCGCAATGCCAATACCGACGATTCCAATGAGCTGGAGCTTAACACTGATTATGGTTTCAATTTTGTCGATGCAATTCTGTTTTGGAAAATAAGTCAGCAATAAAAATTGATTGTGTGACTTGTCTCCTGACCCGATCCTTCCCTTTGCTAAGATGGGTCTGTGAGTTAATCCATGTCAGCTTCTGCTCATGTGCAGACCATCCCTCATGAGTTTATAGTAACCTGACAACTACAAAGCTAGCATTGGGGGTAAATGTAATCCTCTTCTTTTTGGTGACTTTCTCTATTTAGGCCAATGGTCTGCTTCAGAGCTCTGAAATATGGCTCCACAAAGCCATTTCTAGGGAACACCAGGCATTGCAAAACTTAGGCCTCTTCTTACTTTCAGCAAAGAAAGATAGGATATTCTCTAAATAATAACCCTCTTTGCTACTTACAGCTTAACAGATGTATTATACACTTGATGTATTTGTCTATGCAAGGCATGCTTTACTATTTAGAGACTAAAAAGTCTGCGTGGGGTTGGATTAAATTATGGAAAGCCAATACTTAGGGAAACTATGTCTTGGGAGTCAGAAGATCATTCCCTCTACTGTTAGCTGGGCTGTTGGTTCTGATCTCTGACTCTTAAGAGATCTGTGAACAGGGTTTAAAAACCCTTCATAGATAGGGGTGTAAACTGGGCAGGAGGCAGAAGGGAGCATGTGGGACCATTATTAGTTTCTCAGGGACAAACACTTAAAACTTGCAGTCTTCCTACACAGAGGTATGCCCTGCCCAGAAGTGTCCTCAGGGCACACAGATCTTTAGCAGCTGCTGACACCCATATAGTTACATGAAGCGGTAACTACTCTCACATCTCTTCTTATGTTTACTGATTCTGCAGACCCTGTGCCAGCCACTGGACTGGGTGGGTGGATATGGCACAGTGAGCTTCCTCTGCTCTCGGAAAGCTTGGCGGAGAGGGCGCAGAGCCACAGACGAATGGTAATGCACTCTGGTGAAAGCCTGGAGCAGGGCTGGAGACAGCGGCTTCCTGGCATGCCAGAGAAAACCAATCCATCTGCAGCACTCCTGCATTCCTCCCTTCACCTGAACTCTGAGACTGCCTTCCTTCTGTGCCAGCACTGTTGAAGATGTCGAGTGCTCAAAAGGCAGGAGCGTCCCTTTGCCGCTTCTCTCCCTTTCCTCAGAGCCACCGAGGTGCCCTCCTTCTCTGCGGAAGATGAGCTCTGGATCTCACCCCCCTCAGGAAGCCTGCCAGCCACCCTTTTTACTTCCTGTGTGTTCACCCTCTGTCTCTCAGATCTCAGTGTTTTCACTCAAAGGCCAGCAAAGCAACCTGTCTCCTGCTGCTGCCCTCCTCCAGCCCTGCCGACAGCTTTTCTTTCCATCCACAGACAGCTTCTTTTGTGAAAAACAAATTACAAAACATGTATTGGCTTTCCTTATTCACAAGGGAATACACAGTCATTGAAATTTGGAAAATAGACATTAATAAAATGAAAATAAGAAACATCTGTCCTCTGCTCAGATCATAACTAGTACTGCTGGTGATTCTTGTGTATAGAAAAGACCCCTACACCCAGCTCACTTTTTTATATCTGTGTGCTTTTACACTCAATAGGAAGAGACTTTAAAAATATCTCTTTTCATTAAATATTTTTTGAAATTGTGGTTCCTAGTGGCAATAAAACCTATCCTATGAAAGGATCATAATTTAAACAATATCCCTCTGTTGCATATTAAGAAATCAGTATTTGGTTATTAATGTATCTTCTTTGTAATGAATACCACTGCACAAAAATTTCTCTCTGTGTTTTGCCCCACTTTTCTTTTGTGGGTGTGTGCCACGGGAGCTGTTGCTCTTGTGTTTTGGTGCTGGGTCTTACATGGAACTTGGGGTTTACCAACTAGGAAAGGCTGGTTGATCAGGGAGCTCCAGAGATCATCTGCCTCTACTTTCCCAGCACTGGGGTTACAGGCAGTTCTACCACACCCCGATTTGTATGTGGTACCAAAGATTACAGTCAGGTCCTCAGGCTCATGTGGCAAGCAGTTTATCAGCTATGCTATCTCCCTAGCTCCTGCACACATTAAAACAGTTCGTTTCTTTAGAATAAATTCTGGGAAAAAGAATGTCTAGATCAAAGAACACGAGCTCACTTAACACCCCTGGCTACACGACGGTGCTACTCTCTAAGACCGTTGTACCAGTTTTTAAAAATGTTCACTTAACACCATTCTTGCCTGTATTGTGTTATCAGTAAGAGAAAACAAAACAAAACAAAACAAAACAAAACCACAAGAAAAACTTGGTCAGTCTCACACGTTAAACAATGGAATCTTATTTAAATTTGCTTTTAATTCAAGATTGCATCTGATTGCCCATGCTTTTTATGTGTCTAATAGTCATTTGCATTTCATCTTTTGTGAACTCATTTTTCTTGTGCTTGCCTCAAACTACATAATTACCTCTCCGTGTAGAAGATGTAGCCGAGGTGTCATCTGCACTCAGTCTTTGCCCAGTCACCCTGTGCCTGGTGTCTCCTACATGTCTTCCCTGGGCGCGTAGAGCACCATTCAAACTCTGTCCACACCCCCACGGTGCACCGTGTCAACTCTAGCATTTACATCTCCTAACAGCCAGCAGGTTCCTTGTTGGTAGGGAGCTTGTCCCATTCATCTTTGCATCTGTAGTACTTGACAGGCAGAATCAGTAAACACTGGGGCAGTCTTGTCATTTGCGTGTGTCCTCCTCCCTCTGGTGTCCTTAATTGGCTACTCCCTTTGCCCAGCCTTAAGTGGTGCTGTTGCTGAGACGTTTATTCACATTTGTCATTTTCTTCAAAATCTCATGAGTCAAATCCGTATCTACAACTCCAAAATTACATGTCATCGCTACTGTAACGTCTCTTCTAAGCCACACACCAGATTTTCCAAACCACAATGTTGAAAACACTAAACCAGGCGCTAGAGAATGGGCCATGGTTAAGAGTAGAGGATCTGAGTCTGGCTCCCCACCCCCGTGTCAGGTGGTGCACAACTTCCTGTAACTGCAGTTCCAGGGGAATATGACTTCTCTGGCCTCCTGGGTAACTGCATCCATGTGCATATCGGTATCTTTCCTCCCTATAGATGCATAATTTACATAGATCTTAAAACACTCACTGTACTGTTTCCTTTTTCTATAATTGGCTCTTTCTCCTCCATTCATTAATTCAGCGAATGACACTGCTTTCTGTAGAGGGGAAGAAGCCAGAACCCAGTGGTGGATTCTCATCTTCTCTGATAACGACCTGTGTGGTCATTAGTGTTGACGATGTCACCTTCTTCTCCGCACTCCCGCCCTCCCGTCCAGCTTGTCTCCGTTAACCTCATGTGAGCGGCAAGGAGCAGTGAAGGCTTCTCGATGAATCAGCTCAACTCCAGGTTATTCATCAGCCATCAATCTTTTTTGTTACCATCCCAGCAAAACTCGATAAAAATGCAAATCCAATCCAACCCTTAGCTCTATCTCAGCATTGAAAGCATCTTTCCTGGAGAGAGGAAGGAGGCTCACCAGGCCCATGAAAACCTCGCAAGAAATTTACAAGACTCAGAGAGCTCAGAAAGTTCCAAGACACCCTAGGCCTTTCCCCACTGTTATAAGGCGTAGACAGTTTCTGGGAGAGAGGAGCCTCTTCTACGGTGTAGCTGCCTGCCGCATGCACAGGAGACTCTCAAGTGTAGCCTTCAGGTGTTGACATCCATGCTACCTGCCATTTTGTTGATACGCCCGTCTAAGTTACCTGTCTTGTAAGTTACCTGTCTTCCTCACGCTCCTGTGAGTAACCCCAGTAAACTCATTGGCTCAGCGAATCTGACTTGGTGGGATTGTTTCTTGGTCCACGCTGGGTGAACAGAAATAGATTTCCCAGGAAACGAGCATAGCCCTTGAAGAATAGGTCCCTTCTCTTTGAAGAAGTCGTTTCTCACAGGTATCCTGGGTTTTCTGTTTCCACTCAAAGATGGACGTATCTGCAAACAACTGTCTTCCTTCAGTCTGGAATGTCACCTTCTCATTCATCCTTTGCGATTCACCTCGACAGCCACAGCCTCCTTTGGGCCCCTGGTGAGTGCGCTCTGCTCCTTTTAATATAGCCATCACTTAGCTCAGTGGCATTAACAGCTCCAGACAGTGTCTTTGTCAGCCTGATGCAATGCTTCCAGTGGCAGTTCGTGACAGCTGAGGCCTGTTTCTCATCCCTTCATTGCCAAGTACCTGAATGCATCAACACCATTGTTCACAGTCTCACATCTCTACCTAACTGCAGCTGCTGTCCGTGTGCTGAGATCCCCAGCACTGTGTCATCCTCAGACCCTACGGTCTGGCTCTTCGTCTGCCTCCGGAACTCCTCTCATGCTACTGAGCTCTCAGCGAGCAGTGCCTCTGCCCCCCTGGTCACCCAGGCAGGGATCCTTCAACCCTGACCCCCTCTAATGGGTCTCCCTGCGCTGTAGGTTCCACCTCTGAACAGCCCTTCCCCTCTGTGTGCGATCTGAGACAGGCACCACCTGCATCGTGCCCCTTCATGACCCTGCAGCCCTCCTGTCTACCTTCCAGGCACAGATGGTTTGAGGACCTTCTCAAGGCAAAAGGGATTCACAGTCTACTGACAGTGATGCCTTCCTCACACTTCCAGGTGTAAAGCCAAGTTTGTTGCTCCTGGAAATGTTAGTCAGCATTCCTCTGGGCTCCTGTTCCACACCAACGGAGCATCTTCCCGGCATGACCCTCTTCTGGCTTCTTTCTTGATTCCCCTTTGACAAGATTCATATCCTTCCACCCCAAGCTTTCCTATTTCTGCTGTGTCTCCGTGGTTCCCTGGACATTTTGCATATCACCACAGCCATGGGCTAGCCTATGAAGCCACTGAGAGGGGGGGACTGTCTCTACTTGTAGAATACCTGACAGAGCAGTTAAATTTACCAGAGCTGTGACTGTCCCAGAAAGATGTGGGGAACACAGACCTCTGGCCCTGGTGAACCAATGGCATAGCCACTGGCAATCAAGCCTCCCATCGTTCCCCAGAGTATGAGGAACCTGGCTTGGTGTTGCTGTCTATTTCACATGGCATGAGTAAGGCTCAGGATGCACAGGGAGACAGCCACCTAGAATCCCTGGAAGGAAGACTTGAGCCTCTCTGCCTCAACTGTCATCAAAGCCTCCTCACAGTCGGGGGCTGGTGAAGGGAACCTGGAACCACCCGGCTTACCTCGGGGCCTGGAAGCTCCTTTGGACACGTGGGCTGGACTTGTTCAGAGCTTTCTTTTCCACAGCACTGAAACTAGAGAGCAAGAAGAGGCTTCAGGACACAGGAGGCAGGAATGCTGGCTCCAAGGCTCAGCATCTCTGCTGCCTGGCAGTGCCAAGGCCACAAAGCTGCTCTGAGGCTCAAACTGCTGTTTCTGGAGAGCGAAGGAAGAATCAAAGAACTGTGCTGGCAACCCAGGAGCAGGACTTCTCCAAAGCTGCAGATGTCTTACGACGTAAAGTGATTCGAGGCAGTGTAAGGCAAGGAGCCAACTGCTGGTGTCCTCCATGAAGCGCTACCTTAAAGACAGAAGGGGCCTCCCATGCTAGCTCCCTCAGACCTGAAGTCCAAAAACCTGTGAAGGAGCAAAGCTTTCTGAGCTTTGGGAAGGGCTCATTAGCCAGGGACTATCTGAGAAGAGAAGAGAGGTAGCCATAGGAAAGCCCAGGGCCAGAAGAGAAGGCATGAATGCTGGCTGGCAAACATTGGGGCTTGCCTTGGGGCTGGCTGCTTAAGACAAAGGGATCTGTGTGCTGCTTGATGTCTCTGGGGAACCTTCTAAGACACTCTTGTCATACAGAGCCAGGTACCTGGAAACACATGGTCCAGAAGTTCACAGTTACTTCTCCAAAGTGCAGCGTTTAAGAAAACAGAAAGGCCCCGGTCTGGCCCCTTTCCTCTATAAGCCTTTCTCTAAACAGCACACTCTAGCACATTTCCATGGAACATTCTGGAAGGGAATACAGTTGTCTTCCCACCACCTTCATTTTACAAGAGCAGGTTTCAGAGAGGTCTAACTAACTCACTCAGAGTCCCAAAGCTGCTAAGACGGAGCGCTGCCGCTGAGCGTTTCTGGCTTAAAGGCTAACATGCTTGCTTCCGTCACACCACAGTGTCACCTCTGAGAGGAATGACATGCATTTGGGTGGCTTTCTCAGGGTCCTGCTCATGCTTTTTGGTCTTTTCTGGGCGCATACTGACTTCTTGTGAATCTGAGGTAGGCTTCATTCTAGCCAAAGGTCTACACAAAGTATGAGCTACGGTTCTTATCAGAGTTAACATAGGACACAGCTGCTTCCATTTTTCCATTTATTTCCTTTCTATCTTTCTTTCTTGTTTTTTTTTTTTTTCTCTGTGTAGCCCTGGCTGTCCTGGAGTCACTTTGTAGACCAGGCTGGCCTTGAACTCATAGAGATCTGCCTGCCTCTGCCTCCCCGAGTGCTGTGTGCACGGTGTCCGGCCTATTTTTATTTTTAATTTAGACGATTAGAGAGAGCCTGGCCTATCCACGACTAGGAGAAAATGTGCTGTCAAAGAAGAAGTCAGGCTACTCACTGCCGAGTGGAAGGTGATGAGAGTCCCATTTCCCCTTGCCCTGTCTTTAAGGTAGTCGCTGTAGGCCTCCTCATACATGGTCTGTACGTGTCGTATAGCCTGGAAAAACAACAGGGAAGTTGCAGACACCTATCTTTACCAAAGAAAAATCTCCCCTTCTGTGGCGTTTGGGAACCCTGCTTTTCCTCGCGTGCCTCGTATCCTAACGTGTTTCTGCATCCACAGAGCAAAACGCAGATTCTGGAGCTCCTGAGACGATGTTGAAGATGGAAGAACAAGCTGACCAAGAATGCTTTCCTACATCAGCGCCGCCTCCTACAGTGGGGATTTCTAAACCCGACCGGCTCCACTGTCAGCTGGGCCCATCTTGGAGCTCCTGGTGAGCCCCTCGAGGTGAAATCTGTGACAGTGTGGTTTCATGCCAGCTGAAAGGCAGATGTCCACTGCCAAGGAAGATGTTCTGCACCCAGATATCATACGCAGCTTAGGAAATGCCTTTTCTAGGGCAAAGACCTATGACCCCTAAATCCACAGGCTTCAGCTCCATATGGAGCTAATCTGAAGGTTGTAATCTCCGGATACAAGCAGCCATGTTAAGAAAGTTTCATAGGGGTGACAGTCATTCATTTTGTGTGTGTGTGTGTGTGTGTGTGTGTGTGTGTGTGTGTTTATCAGTTTTACGCTTAAGCTCATACACACAGTGTGGCTGGCACATGAATTCACTGGAAATACAACCCTCTCGAGGCTCTATCCTTCCTTCTTTTCCTTTCCACTCTTCTGTGTCACAGGCTTCTTATCCTTCTAAAAGGCCATGTGCCCTGTGGGCTCTCCTTATAACCTGTTTTGGGCACTAAGGATTGCTACATGCATGCAGCAGGTCAGGCTTTAGCTCCTCACAATAGTGTGGCCCCTGTCTAGTCCAAGCCTTTGGAACAAGTGACAGTCAGAGAGATAAGAAGGTAGGGTCTTCCTCCTTGCCCCATTCTCATGTCTGTAACCTAATGCCTGCCTCACTTTGAGCTAGGCACAACCTTAAACTAGAAATCCTAAAAATCAAAACAAACAAACAAAAAGCAACCAACCAACCACAGACCAGTTTATACATTAAATAGAAACCATATATTACCACTCATATATATATGCAGAGGTCTGTACAATACTAAGTTAGAAGGTTCTACTTATACAATTTGGAGGGGGGGATATTTTGTTTCTTAATAACATTTTGCATTGGGTATGCTATAACATTTGACATGGGAAAAATGCCTTAACAACCATGAGAACTTGTAGGTTCTACTTACTACGTCCTTGCCTATAAAAGCAAATACTCCAGTGGCTACTTCAGCAGCAAATATCACCAGCAGACAGGTGAAAAACTGTGGAGAGAAAATACTAATTTCATTAATTTAATACCCTTTCAACTCATTTACCCTGTTTGCATCTGGTTCCCCCGGCAAGGCAATGGGTTGGGCTATGTGTCCGATAATAGGGACTCTTTACCCACTTTGTCTCCGTCATGCAACTATTCAGGCACTTTTGTGTGGCTTGTCTGTCATTTCACTGAACAATTGTTTATTGAGCATGTGTTCTGTGCCAGGCTCTGTCCTTTGTGCTGGCTATACAATGGTAGACAAGATCCCAGCCTCTCCATTATCATAAAGCTTGTATTGGGCAAGAAGATACAGTAAATGAACAAAGCTTTTAAAAATGGATAAAGGAATATTAGACAGTCACACAGAAACCCTATCACCTAGCACAGCACCCAGCATTGACATACTCAATAAATACTTGATGACCAAGTCAGCTCTGTAGAGAGGAAATATGGCTGCCAGTGACACCTGGGCTTGGGGAAGAGTGTGATGTGAGTGTTGTGGTCTGGAAGGCTTCTCTGAGAAGAGGGAGAGAGGAGTAGAAGTATGTGTGTGTGTGTGTGTGTGTGTGTGTGTGTGTGTATGTGTGTGTGTGTGTTTGTGTCCCCTTATGGATAAAGGTCTGCCAGGTCTTCGGTTTGCTAATCAAACTCAGCTCTGTGGAAAACAAAACAGAGCTTCTCAGCCTTTTGTTTTGTTTTGTTTTTTAGAGAAAGAAAGAATGTATAAGAGAAAAACCAGACATTTCACATGCCATAGATCAGAAGCAGCAGGCACACATGGAAAACCCGAAGAGTGCGATGGGAATGGGAGACGAAGGGGTCTCAGAATACCCTGCTTTGGGCGAGAAGTCCAAAACTTCTCTCTTCTGCCACTCAGATCCTTTAGGCCTCAGAGCAGTGGCTGGGTATCAGGTAACAGAGACTGTTTTTGTTGTTGTTTTCTCAAACAGAAGCTGCTGGTTAAAATAAGGCACCAGAGGGGATGTCTGACTAAGTTATTGATCTTAACCCAAAATGCTTTCCTTGTAGATAACAGTTCTTTCCTAGCTATGGCAATCTTTAAGCTGCCTCATCCACAATGAAATATTATTTCTCAAAGAACAATCAATTCCTAAGCACTCTCCCCCAAACATCTTTACACTGATGACCTCATTGTTTTCACATTTTCCATATGAGGCTGGAACAAAGATAATATTATTCTCACGCAGGAGCTGGGAAAAACAGACATCAGAGAGAGGGTCCAGTGCCGAGGCTTTATGTCCTAGAGGCGCTAGTGCTTCTAACAAGGTCTCCTGACTCCCTCCGGGGAAGCCTGCCAACCCATCCCGTGCCCATGCCATAAACCCCACTTACTGATCCGAGCACACACTGTGACTCACGCATGGCTCCGCAGCACCCGAAGAAACCCACAGCCATCATCAGGGCCCCAGCTCCAACCAGCACATAGAGCCCTGTGGACGAGAGGCCAGGGAGACCATCAGAGCCTGACCAAGGCTGAGCCAACCACTAACAGTGCAGGAGACAAGAGCCCTGTCCCACATACCAACCAAGCTCTGGCTTGCATCTCTGCAGAACATTCTGCCATCACCTGCCTGCAAGGGTGACACTGATGGTCTGCATCTCACTCAGCAAAGTCATCGCATCTACTGTCAGAACAGTGGACATAGCAGGAAAATGAACCTGAAGGAAGCCAGGCAACCTGGCTGAGAGCGCGCAGCCAAAGTGGCAAAGAGGCCGCCTGTACCTACTGCTCAGAGCTGTTGCAATAAACAGCACCACATGCCTCCTGAAGTCCAAACACTGCGTCTCAAGGCTGCACCTTCATGCAGAGGAAGCTCTATTATCCCCCTAAATCCCCAGACAGCAAGTCTGGGGGTAATCAGGAGATGGCCTCACAGCTGGGACACAAGTCCAGGCCTTCTCCTGAGCCCCAGAGCCCCCTGTCCTCTGGACTTGATGGCCGTCTCATCACTGAGAGGCTTGGAGACAAGAGTAGCTGCTGCGCAGCGGGAGAGTTAGAGAGGGAACAGAGTAGGGATTTGGGCAAGGACAGGAGCATAGGACATAGGCATATGATCAGTTTTGTGTGAATATTTCTCCTTTAGGGGGCAATGCCACATATTTTGGACACATGGGAGGCATGTTACAAAATAAAACATAAAGCAAAATACCAAAAAAAAAAAAAAAAAAAAAAACACAAACAGAAAAGAAACAAACACAACAGCAAACCAAACCAAAAAACAAAGGACAAAGATCAAAACCCCAAACCAGCCAATGAGGGTGGACAATAAGGTAATGGAGACTAGCTCACCATGTTCTCACCAAGAGCTAACTGTCCTTTTGATAACTTTAGTACAATGGCTCCATGTGTGACGGGCTGTTCCTGTCAGGCCCTGCTGCCGTCATCTAGGGTAGGTTGACTGGAGTAGCTTTCATGGACCAAGGACTTCACAGAGAGTCAAGTAACTGTCCCAAGATCACCAGCTGCTGTTCTCCCTAAGAGGCCATCCTGCCTCCCAGGAAGCAACAGCAGCCTTACTTTGGGTGGTTGGAGATTTCACCTTCTAAGTCAAGCCCCAGGAAGATTTCCTCACAGAGAAAAAAAAAAAGACAGCCCCGATGTGCTGGTTCTGGGCGGCCTGAGCCAAGCCCTCCTGATTTCCTTCTCGGATCCCGAGATAAGGGAGAACACAATGCTAGGCCTGGCACTTGACTCTCTTGAGTAAGGCTGCCGGTCTCTGTTTTTTTTTCTTTTGCATTTTAGTGAGATGAGTCACCTCGAAACCATTCTTATTCACCCGGAGGTGGGTGGGGTTGGCAGTGGTGCTGGGGTCCCACCTCTGTGGGCAACCCCTGAGTCTCACATTCAGGCATTTCCTGGGGCTCCCCTTGATTGCTTGCAGTCAGTTTGTGGGCAGGCCTATCTGTGAACAGACCCCGATGAGGCCACAAGCTAGCTACACTGCTTCCTGTACCGCCCAGCCCAGCCCAGCCTAGCCCTAAAGGTCCTCGAGGTACTTCTGGGTTCCCAAGCCGGGTAAGCGTTTGCTTTGCCGTCTGGAGGGCCATGCTCATTTCCTGCTGTCCCAACCCTATCGCTTCCTCTGGTTCCCTTTTCTCGAAGAGGATCGTTTCATGGGGGAATGGATGTGGTTACAAGAGAACTGATACCATTCAAAAAACAACAGCATTGTTGGCTCCACGGCCCAGACACCTTATAGTCCTGATGTCGTCACTTTTCAAAGTTCTTTCATTTCCATCTTCTCCTTGGTTCCCCAAAGCAGCCTGGAAATCTCTGCGATTTTACAAGAGGTCAGAGGCCAGACCCCGATTACCACCCTGCATCCCTAACTGAAACTGGTTGAATAAGGGGCGGTGGTGGCAGTGGAGGCTGCAGCAGCAGCAGCACCACCACCACCCTACCGGCTCCTTCCCACAGTGCCTCAGGGGAGAGCCGTCTAAACATTCTGATTTCTTGTTGAGAATGTCATTGCCTCCCCTCACTACCATTATAGCTGCTGTTTGGTCGGGAGCGTAGATAAGGTTAGGGTCACAGCCTACAGTCCAGTTCCCTAAATCCTCATCTATGCCACAGCTTGTGAGCATCGATCGTGGTGTGACCGAGTCCTGGTCTGGTGGGAATCAGGCATTTGCAGGTTCCCATAATTTTCTGAAGATTTCAGGAACACCCTGCTTACAAGTATACAAGTGGGAACCCTCAGTCAGTAGATATTTCTCTCATGGATGGAGTGAAACACATTCAAAGTTCCGGACCAGCTACTTCACCCAACCACAAATCTGTGCTTAGATACATGTTCTGAGATCCTTTTGCCATGGGCATGTATCAGGTCACCAAAGGGCTGTGCTGTTCAGTGTCAGCCAAGTGGGAGGGGCCTCATAGCCTGAGAAGGAGGTCTGAAACAGAAAACGATGCCCCTGAAAAGGCAGGTTCCCAGTGTATGGGGAGCCCGGAGGACTTAGGACAGAGCATCTCCCCAGCGGGCACAGTTCACTTGGTCTCTCTGGCAACAATCAGAGAGATGTGCTCACTCCAACTGAATTCAACGCCTAGCACTGGCAAAACAACCTAAGTGTCTTAGCAGCTTTGGCTCCGAGACCTCTCCACAGGAAGCCTCTGTTTGCATGAAAAGATACAACTGTCCTCCTGGTTCCAAAGGAGACTTTCTGTGGAGCTGGAGAGAATCACAAAAAATTTCCATATGCACAATTCCTTGGGCCTGTCCAATCTGGCTCTAAGATTCTGCACAATGTAAGGCCTCCTGCATCTTTCAAGGATACTTTATCTAAGGTATAGTTTTAAAAAGAGCTGCAGATGGATCAGTTAGCTTATAGCTACATTTTTATTTTCTTTTTTTTTCCCTTTCTTTTCTTTTCTTTTTCTGAGACAGGATTTCTCTATGTAACAAGCCCTGGCTGTTCTGGACTCACTTTGTAGACCAGGCTGGCCTCGAACTCACAGACATCTGCCTGCTGGGATCAAAGGCATGTGCCACCACACTCGGCCTTATAACTACATTTTAATTCCAAGATGGCATCCATGGAGTCCCCGTGCCCCAACAGCACACAGGACAGACATGTGACCTACTTAATAAATCTCTCATGTTTTCTAAGCCCTATTTTCCTTGATTTGAAGGAAAGAAACCCCTTTGAAACAGCAATTTTACAAATCATTGATGACTGGGCTTTGTAATGCCAGTGAAATGCTGCCAGCAGCAGCTTTCTGGGGACATCTTCTTCCCTGACAATTACATCCCTCCTCCTCAGAGTGAAGATCTTTCTGGTAGCATCATTTCGGCTAACAAAGGATCAAGAGGGCCCGTTAGAGGCCCAGTGACATAACCTCATCTAAAAACCCTTGTTGGGAATAGATGTGCTGGCAATGCTCGCCAACGCCAGTGATTTTGGCAGCAAGATGGTCTTACGCAACCTGCTAATGATCTTTTTTTTTTTCATCTAAAATTTTTTGTGTGTGTCTCCGAAGAAGTCTTTCTATTCCAGCTTCCCTTGAATGTGTATAATTACCGCCCTCAGTCACTGAGTCTCCATGGAGATTAGTCCCAAGATCCCTCACATACCAACCAGTGGATACGTGAGCCCCTCACGAAATGGGATCGTATTTGCATATACTCCACTCACAACCCCCTGCATCTGCTAAATCATCTCTAGGTTAATTATACTATCTAGCACAACACTAGAGTTGTTAGACTCATTATTTAGGGATGAATGGCATGAAAAGATTTGTACAAGTTTAGAAGAGATGCATTAAAAAAAAAAAACTTTGATCTGGGTTTGTTTGAATTTGTAGGTGCTGAGCCAGTGGATGTGAAATCACCAACTCTATGCGTTAGTTGTATCTGTGTTTAGAGTAATACATGCTTCTGTCTGAGAAGCATATATTTCATGGGAAATATTCGGTGCTTTCTAAATTACGGCTGCAGCAGCTAACGGTTAGCATTAGCATTCTAGATGCTTTATGGGTCTCAGTCCACATCACAGGCGGGAAGTAGCATTTCCTGTTGGCTCAGCCCTCTCTGGGTAGTGCATATACTGTGCACTTGATACCTGTCATCTCAAGGACCTTCTTGATGAGAAGGCCACGTCACAAGCTGGTCTGTAAGTCTACCCTGACTGCTCCTCTGTCGTGCTGTTCCCCCTCATCAGGTGGCCTTTCATCTGTACATGTTCCCTCAGTACATGAACAGCGAGAGTTAGTATGTGCTCACAACTCACCCCTAGCTGAGTCAGTGCGGCATTTACACAAGTTCACAGATACAGAGTCCGAGATGCTGAAAATGAAAGTTGCACAGCTATGACGGGTAAATTGGAGTTGAGCCAACGTGTATACTCCAAACTCCCATGCTGGGTTTTCAGTAGGGACTTAGAACAGTGAGTTTCTTAGCCATCTATCTGCCATGTTTAACTGGTATAGGAGTTCCTGAGATATCTGACCTTCCTGCTTCCTGGGTGTTTCCCCTAAAAGAGCTAAGGTCGAGGACTCTGGGCTTCTGAGACTGGATGTGGGCAAGTCCTTTCCTTCACGGTAGTGACCTGCAGTTCTGGGACAATTGTCTCTTCTGGTTTCTGACAGAATGGCTTCGGAGAAGCTGTCCAGACATGGTAGGTAGCCTCTGTTATTCAGCTAGCATGGTGTCAGGTATGAAGTTAAAAAATATGACCAGGGTGAGTCAGAGCGTTTAAAAAGGCAAGCCTGCCCCTGAACGTTTAGCAATGGAACACTTTTCCTTCCACACAACCTCCAGCCACAATCAAAGCCAGGCTCTGGGACTCCGAGTTCAGCAGGGGGAGACAGAGGCAGCCAGGCTGTGCCTCTGGGGAGCCAAGTGCCTCCTGTTTGTGTGGGCACCCCCACTGGAGAAACCTGCTCACATCCTCTGCACACAGACATGAGCTCATGTGCTCCAGCCCAGGCTCCAGCTCCCCGAGGCAGAGAGGAGCACTCCCCACTCCCGCGATCCTGGAAGACCCTGAGGCATCATTTAAAACAACATGGGGAAGGGCAGGTTGTTGGAATTAGGAAGAGGCAGGGCTTTCTCCCTGAAAGAAACTAGCATGGAGAAAGCCTAGGAAACCCCAAGTAACCCGAGCTCTCTCGCTGCCAGCGCCACTCTTGCCAGCCTCTTCCTTCCTCACCTAAGCAACCAAAGGACACGGAGATCCCGGTCAGCCTTGAGGCCTTGGCCTGTGCCCAGAGGGACACCAAAGAGAGGCAGCAGGCAGCAGGCAGCCTGACTACCCTCTCTCCCTGTCCTCATTTTCCCACAGCCGTGTCTTCCTGCTTTGGCCAATGCCTACCACTCTATCCAGCTTGGATATTTGGTTTAGAGCCTTAGGATAGAGAGAAACTCCATTATCACAGAGAGAGAATGAGGACGCTAGAAGTGAGATCATCCCAGCAAACATGGGGCAATCCTACAAGGTCTGCCTGTGGTCTGTGTGTCTTCCTGGAGGTTTCCTCCCTCTAGGCTGAGTGGCACATTTCTCTTCTTTCCTTCTCTGTGATCCTCCTCACAGTCCCAAAAAGCTAGGGCTACAGGCAGGAACCACTGCATCTGGCTGGGTTTTGTCTTGACGAACCATTGGAATGTGTTAGCTTGTTTAGAGCAATTTTTAACAAATGGGCAGTGAGTATGAGCCGATGACTCTGAAACATATTCTTTTTTATTTTATTGGTTTTTTGAGACAGGATTTTTCCTGTGTAGCCTTGGCTGTCTTGGACTCACTTTGTAGACCAGGCTGGCTTCAAACTCACAGAGATCTGCCTGCCTCTGCCTCTCTGAGTGCTGGGATTACAGGCAAGTACCACAGGGCCTGGATTCTGAAACATATTCTAAAATATATGCACACACACACACACACACACACACACACACACACACACACACATATATATATATCACATATCATTTAGGCATAGTGGCCCACACCTGTAATCCTAGTACTTCAGAAGCAGAGGAGGAGGAACAGTTGTTCAAAGACATCATCAGCTATAGAGTAAGTTCCAGTACAGTTCTGGGTTTGACCTGAGAACATCTTGTGATCTCTCAACTCAAAAATGTTGAGCAAACGTAGGCAGGTAAAAGCGGGCTCTCTTTTATGTTGGCATTTAACCACTTTGACAAAAAACAGGGTTGAGTGTTTACCAACACCAGAGCTTCTTGCACTGAGCAGGAGCCTGAGCTGCTCTACTCAGACATTCCTGCCTTGCTGTCTAAACTAAGCCAAGTGGGACGCTCACGGCCTCTGACAAGACAGATGTGTTTTCAGCTCATGTTTGTGTGGACATTTATGCCAGGAATCTTTCTATGGTGACAAGCCATAGAAACCTGTTCCGGTGGACTTGAGTATAATGAAAGTATAGTGAGACACATAACCAAACGCCATCTCAGGGACTCAAATGATGTAACCAGAATCCAGCCTGTGGCTGCCCTTGCTCAGCTTTCTTTTCTGTCTCCTCCCTGCCATGGTCCAATGATTATCAGAAGCTCCAGGCTTCTAACTCCAGTAAAACATGGTTCCTTTTACTTCTACATTCCCAGCCTAGCTCTAGTGCCAGTCACCAGACCGATCAAGTAGCCAGCTGCTTATTGGCCTAAGTGCTCTTAAGCTAAGCGGATGGAGAATGAGTGAGTTACCTAGTAGAGCAAAAGCAATGAAGCAGTCTATGAATAGCCTGGATCCTTCCTTCTCCCCACCCTTGGTGCTGCAGGGCATGAGTATGGGCTTGTCTACCTTGGTTCCTCAGCCACATCTTCCCTTGTTGTTAGCCCATGGTGAGCGACCGTAAGCATGCGCATAGTCAATGCTCAGCACTTGGAGGGCTGGGTTTTTTTTCTCAAGAAACAGCACCAGGCATAACAAGGAAACTAAGGACCAAGACTTAGAGAGGCAGCCATTGCTATCCTCTCATGAACCATGGTTGCTTAAGGCATAGAAATACGATGCAATTCTGGTCAATAGGCTGCAAAAGGAGACTTCTGGAAGAGGACATGTGAAGCAAAATTTCCTTTTTCTCCTTTGAATTATGCTATATGAGGACACAATGCTGGAACCACCATAGGAGGGCAAAGAAGGGCTAAATACTAGGGGGACCAAAGCCCCTGAGAAGAACACCAGCTTCACCTGCGCACCGCCCCCATTTCCTCACCTCACCTCCTTCCTGTCTTGGCAGGACACGTGGCTGTTGCCCCTTCTCCAGGGACAGGCCTCTCCTGTCCCCTCTATGGGATTCTTCCCTTGTCTCAGCAGTCTCTTCTGATGGAAGTTTTGAGATCAGCACCCCCAATTTTGAAGTAACTCTTCTATTTGAGTTGTTTCCATGTTAAAACAAACATCGGATCGCAAAGTAAAATATTGACTCATCAGGGCCCCCATGACACCCTGCGTGAACTGGTGACCTACTCCAGAGACAAAAGTATTTCCTAACTCTTTAAGATGGAGTTTGGTTACAGTTCCTTGAGACTTCTTTAAGGAAACAAATCTGCTTCACTGGGGCCTTCTTCCATCCCAGAGAGAAGAGGAGGGGGCCTCAGAGGCACAGCCCCCAGTTCCAGGTGAACTGCTTAGGAACAGAGGTGAGGCAGCGGCCCCTCCCTCTCCCCGGCCCCTCATGCCCAACCCTTAGGGAAACTGAAGTCACTCACCCACGTAGAAATACTCTGGGGACTTGTCCTCTGACGATAGATCCTTTATGGTGCCTCCAAACCGAAACCATAGTCCAAATGCAATAACGGCTGATCCAGCCAGCTGGAAGAGAAACAGCAGAGTGTTCACTATGGAGTGAGAGTGTGCCCACAGACTGCGGGCACAGTGGGCTTCGGGAGCTTCCCCTGTGGGCACCATCTTGCCTATTCTTCAGGTTTTGCCAGGAAGGAAACCAGGCTTAGAGGCGAAAGCATGGGCATGATGCCCCTCAGGGTCCTGATGACAGATCAGCTCCGGGCTGTCCTGACTCCATTCACAGGGTTTGCTATGACACTGGGCTTCCCAGTGGTTATTTGGCACCCATGGACTAAAAGTGTGTGTGTGTGTGTGTGTATGTGTGTGTGTGTGAAAAACCACTGTTCCAACAACATTCTCCCTGCCAGGCACCTCTCTGCCGCTTTCATCGTTGCCTCTTGCTGGGTGTACCGAACTTCCTCACCTACATCTTAGTGAGAGGCCACTGTCTCAAGGGGGAAGTCACCAAGAGCAAGATGAACTCCAGGACCCGGGGGAAGCCACCTTCTAAATTAGAAAACCAAACAAACCCACGCCAGCCTCGGGCCCACCTACACGTCATGATGAAGTTTCCAATTATGTGCGCATATGCAGGCAGATACCCGTGGCGGGCGGCCAACTCGGCTCAAACACTCCAATCACCCCCTCTTCTTGATTCCTACATGGTGACCGCTATCCTGCCCCTGCCCAGGCATGGTTTTGCAGGCAGGGGAGGAGGGGTTTGTTGTTATTGTTGTTGTTGCTATTTTGAGTTTCCATGGAAAGTGAGAAAGGAATTTTTTTTTCTCTCTCTCTCTGAGAAGGCATAGTCTGTATGCTATGTGGCTCATGGAGAGGCTGAGTGGCTGGGCAGGCAGGCGGCTGGTAGAGTCATCACTGGGCTTCCTCTCCTGAGGCTGAAGGCTGTTATAGGCTCCGTGTCCCAGCTGACAGCCTGGCATGTCAGTGGCAGGACTGTCCCAACCACAGTCCAGCAGGCTCCAGCCACTGTGCTCCTCCACAAACACTACTCAAGAGTATCACTATATCAATCAGCTCACCGTTATTTACAGGGGGCCTTGTGAGTGCAAAGAACTATGGGAAAATCATCAGAGATGCAAAAATAGCAGCCTGCCTCTGCCAACTCTTCTAGTTTCTACTGCGCAACTGTAGCCTTTCAGTAGACAGCGAGGATCTGCTCTTATCTGAAAAGAGGTGAGCACCCACAGATGCTGGCAGTGGAAGCCAAGGAGGGAAGGCAGAGCAGAGGTATAAGGCGGAAAATTCCAGTTGGGGTTGGGCCGGAGGCTTGTAGGCTCCTTCTTGCTTGTAGGGCTGCTTGTAAGAGACACAGTCCTACCCTTGGAAAGTTACATGGCTGGATTTGTATGAGGGAAAGCTCCTCTCCATCTTCTGTTGCCCAAGGCCAAATTCCCTGTGTGGTTGGCTTCTTCAGAACTATGCAGGCCTGCCTTTAGTGAGGGGGAGTGGGCGGCTGAGCAGCTGGCTACTCCCATATGCAATAACTCAGGGTTTCCAGTCCTCAGAGAAGACACTAATTGGATAATTGGAGGGGCAGCTAAAAGCTTGGCCTCACCTGTATTTTGAAAAACTTTTTTTTTTTTTTTGAGCTGGCTGGCATGGAAACATGAGAAGAAATCATGCTAAGGCACAACAGTATTTGCCTCTGAAGGGTAGAATTACAGGTGATGTTTTCCTTCCGTCTTCTAAGGGCTCTACATTAATTACGCATTAGTCTTCTATGTTTAAAAAAACATAGCGTTTAAGAAAGCATGGGATACTAGATTTTATGTCCAATAGGGAAAATGGAGAATCTTCTTGGTATGTGAGGAAGGCGCCAGCTTTGGGGTCCTAGCTGTTAGGTGCAGAGAGAAGTACTGTCCTTGGTTAAACCTGTCCCTAGAAGTGCCTGGGGCTGCCTGGGATGAGCCTGCCCAGAGAACCACACAGGCTTCCCTGCTTTCCCATCTCTCTGGTGCCTGAATGGAAACACAGAGTTTCCAAACACAAAGCAAAATCTATTGACAGAGGCCCTGGGCCCAAACCCAGCAGCCACCACACGGAGTATGGAGGAGGTGACCAGTCTCGGGGACACCCTACCACGAGGCACATTTTTGGAATCTCTGAACACAAACTCTAATTTATAGCTGTCTGGATCATCCTCCCAGACAGAATCCATTTGCCCGGCTCTGGCACAGATGTGTTTCAGGCATAATGGAAAATGAAAAGAGAGGTTACAATTTAGAACCACTGGGCAGAGGGGGGAGAAAAATCTGCGCTTGCTCATCCACGCCCCCAACCTCCAACCACACGTACATGGCTTTCCTCCCTGGGTCAAGGAAACTGTGGCTAGCTGAATGTCACCACTGTGTGGCAGGGAATCCTCCCAGAATGCTGTGGGCTGTATGAGGGACGCATGGGTAAGGAGCTGGCCAGGGCCTCCCTGATGAGAAACAGACAGGTCTCTGCTGTGGAAGGAGGCATAGCAGCTGCCGGGCAGCTCTTCGGCCCTTCTGAATGTTGTCAGGCTCAGGAGATGCCATGTCTGGTGTACTTGGGCTTGGTGACCCACACACTAGAAACTGCTTTGGGGGTTGGGGGGAAGACCACACTAATTCCATCCCAGTGAGAGTGAAGGAAGCAAGCTCCCTGTCAGTTACGAGGGTCTTTTACTGTAAGCGTTCCCTATAACCAGAAGATGCTCTTCCCTAACACTCAGGAAAAGCTTTCGGGCCTCTTCAGTCTTAAACTCAGTAGGCCCCACAACCCCCTACGACACAATGCTTTTAATTTTAGCCTGTTGCATTTGCATTTAGAATACTGTACCCAGACTTAGCTAAGGCTGAAGCAAGCAAGAAATGAGAGAATGTCCCTTCTCCCTTCCCTTCTTGCCTCCACTTTTATGTCTGTTCACTTCTTCCTCCTCTTCCTCCTTTAGTAACAATCAACCATGGTACAGGCCAGGCCAGGCACTGTGCTCCATATCAGAGACGTGGAAAATGATCACATAAAGCAAGAAACGCAGTAAGACACTGGAACTGTGCTGAAGGGGAAGAGCATGCATTACTGAGAGAGGGCACAGACCGCATCACTGTCAGGCAGCAGTCATCACCACCCTGCTAGTGCCTTGAAGGAGTTGGGTTTCATGAAGCAGCAAAGAATTAGTGGGATGAGAAAGCTCGAGGCAGAAGGAAGAGCATAGGGAAGAGGGCTGTCGGTTACCTCCGTGCTTCACTGAGAAACGGTAGAGTCATCACAGGAGTGTGGGGCAGCCACAGCTTATGGCTTCTGCTGAACATCGTGGGGAGCCCACTGTAGGGCCCCAAGGGATGGGAAATAGAATCTCAGTTCTTGTTTTGATGGGAGTGAGCAGGTGTCTGAACGTTGCTTAGCTGCCAGTGAGCAGCCACAGAGAGGTGCTCAGGACCACACAGAGGATGCCCAGGGGCGGTAAGGAGACTGAGAGGGCCAGTGAGGGTCACTGTAGCAGCAAGGAACACTGCCAAGGGCCACTCTGCGTCTAAGGCCAGGGCTACTTCCAGGGTCCCTGGCAGAATGATAAGAAACACTGTTGCCTCTCAGAAATGGACTTTTTTTTTGGATATTCGCCCACCCATTTTGTGCGGGAGGGGGAACATGCAGTGAGGAAGAGTTAGCGCTTCAGAAGGAAAAGCCACCGGGTGGAAATCTACTGAGGAACAGCCTAGCGCAGACCCCTGTGTGCTCACAGAAACCATGGCAGTCATTCTGTTCCTGCAGCTCAGCTGTACACACGGCATTCCAAAAATTCCACCAGAAAGCTGGCTGTGGGAGTGCGCACCTATAATCCCAGGATCTAGGAGGCAGAAGCAGGAGGATTGCTGTGAGTTTAACACTAGCCTGGGTTATGTAACTAGTACTAGCCAGTCTGGGCTACCTAGCAAATACTAGGTTAGCCTGGGCTACATGATAAAACTCTGTCCCCAAAACAGTAACAAAAAAAAAAAAAAGTAAAAGAGCCTGAAGTTGTGGCATACACCTTTCATGCCAGCACATATGAGGCAGAGGAAGGACGAACTTTGCCAGCCTGGTCTACATAGTGAGTTTTGGACCAGCCAGAGCTACATACTGAGGTCCTGTCTTAAACATGACCAAGAAAATCAAAAGAAAGGAAGAAAGAAAATATTATACGATAGGCTAGTTTTAGGGAACACAGGAGAAACTGGTGCACAAACATGCATAAATTAGAAGGAAAACGGTGACTGGAGCACAGTACAAGGAGCAGACAGGGCCACACAAACCCATCGTTAAGCAGGACAATCACAGATATTTTCATGGCTAAGTTACTTCAATAGCTACAGTAGAGAGTTTGCAGAACACACACACACACACACACACACACACACACACACACACACACAGCTTGCCAAGACGTCTTTAGAGAAGATGTTTATGGTCTAAAACTCAGTGGCAAAAAGGGTGGAAGGGCAGATTCACAGTATTTTGAAGCAAAGCAGATGGGTAACAACTGCCCATCAGGTAAGAGCCGTCTGCAGAAGACAAGGCCTTCAGCTCCACACAGGACTGCGTTTCAACTGTATTTTACTGCACTTCCTCCCCCTTTTCAGGGACTGCTCCTGAAACATCCCACCTTAGCACTCTCTCCCTATAAATCACAAGCAAGGAAGGGTCATCCCGCTGCCAGCTGCGAGGAGGCAGTACCGAGATGCAGAATGAAAACACGACCCCCCTAGGCCAGTCGTCCAGTACGCTCAGCCTTCCCCTCCCGGACACAAGCCACCTGCACGACAAGGAGCAAATGTGTGCTGCCACTCAGCTCTCTGCTGACGAAACCAAGCAGAGAGGATCCTTTCTGGGCCAAAAGCATCCCCAGGGGAAGTTCCAGCCAAGCGTGTGTGCTTCTACCCAGTCGGGAGACAGCAGGAGGGGCTCAGATGCTTTCAGGCCCCCTGTCTTTCCTCACGTGGGGCTTTCTGCCTTTGCTGTTTCATGGGCCAGAATACTGTGCCGCCCACAGTAGGCTGACTCCCCCTCGCGCTCAGCTCTCAGGTCACTTCCTTGGGGAAGCCTGTCCTGGCCTAGATATGTGTGTTGTTTCATAGCTCACATAACTATTGCTATTTAAATATTTCTGGGTTTTAAAGGCCTGAGCTCTGAGAGCAGGGCCAGCTCTCAGAGGCTGGATGCTAAGCATTTTCCTCTCTGCCTTGCAGAGCAGACTGGGGTTGGGGAGGAGCGGCAGAGGCCCCTCTTGATCAGCTGTGGAATGAATTGTGTCCTCCTGAAACCCACCTGCTGAAGGCTACCTTCAGCCTGATGGTTCTTGGAGCTTGAATCTTTGGTGTGTGTGTGTTCAGGCTGCTAATCAGAGCTAGGTGAAACCATGAGGGGGGGCCCTCACAGTGGAACAGTATCTTTATAAAAAGTTACGTCAGAAAGCCTGCTGTAAGGATGAATGGACAAGACATCCTCTGAGAGCCGGGAAGCACTGGATGCTGACCTCATGTGCACACAAATCCAACCCAATCTCTGTCATTTATACTACCCAGTGTACACTTCTTTGGTTGTTTATGTTTTAGTTTATTTTGAGACAGCGTCTCACTACATAGCTCAGAACGGCCTCAAAATCATGGTCCTTCTGCCTCAACCTTTTTGCTGGGATTACTGACATCTGGCACCATGTTTACCTCTAATCTACATTTCTTCCTCTCCCCCTGTCCTCTTCCATACCTCCCTCCCCTCCCTGTCCCTCACTCTTTCATCCTTTTTCTTTCCTTCTTTCTTTTTTCTGGGATTGGGATTGAACCCAGGGCCAGGCACTTCTGTATCTTAGCCTGAGCTGAAGACTGACAGCCATCTCCAGAAACTCTCACAGCCAAGCCAGTACTTCATGAAGGACTATTTCTAAGTCCACCTGTGCCTGTGAAATACAGCAGTTGCGAAGCAGACACAGCGTTGGGGGCACTCAGCAAAACACTCACCCACAGAAAAAGAAAACACCACAGTGCTGGCTATCAGGCTTCATGGGCTGCAGGGGTCACGCATGCGTGCACCTCTCTTCCTGGCCAAGGCAGGTTACAATAACACAGACACACGCCGCCCTTCAAGGAGAGGTGAACAGAACCAGCCCTGTGTTCCTGCTTCCCTATCGTGAATGCTGCATGCATGCACACAAACCCAGATCATTTGCTATTCTCTTTTTTGGGGGGGATGAAGCCACGTAAAGTTGAAAATGAGGCTTCTATCCTAGAGTCTCCATTAATGCTTTCAAGCTAATACTTGCTCGTGGTGGCAATTCACGTCCTAGATGGAATCATAATGAGCGCTCGCAATGCCTGATCTGATTGAAGGCCCATTATGCCTCCGAGAAGGGAGCGCTCCCTTGCAGCAGGCAGATGTCACAAGCACATTTGCTTTGGAAGATGACACTAATTTGCTCCAAGTGGAAAACCGGCTCCTAAGACTTTCATTGTATTATGTAGAGAAAGCAAGGCCAGGATTCAGATGGCACTTTCTCAAAAGCAAAAACAAAACAAAACAAAACAATACACCAAGGGCCGAATACCATATGACATTCATACCAAATGGCCTCCCAAGGACCCAGTTGTCCTGTCCTTGACATCAGGACCGGGTGTGGACCAGAAGGAAGGGCTGCTGTGATGGCAGATGGTGATACTGTTGCTTGGAAATGGCTGGTGGCTCCCCAGCATTTAGGATTTACCCTCTCCCTCCTTCAGGAGGACAAGCTTGTGCTTCCTTCAGGTAAGAGCATCTTTTCAAATTGTTTATTTTTTTTTTTAGGTATGCATGTGTGGGCACATGCGTGCACTGCATATGGAGACGGGGAACAACCTGTCGGCTCTCACCTTCTGCCACGGGGACCCAGGGATGGAACTCGGGGTGGGAGGCTTAGCGGCAGGCCTCTTCACCCACTGAGCCAGCCCATGAGCCAGGGCACTTCATGACTCAGTGTTTATTCTCTGCACTGCAGTTCAAACTCTGATAGGATCAGAAGTGTTCTGTTCTCTGGAGAGAACACTTGACTGTGCATTTGTGACAGCCATGCCTTTTCTTCCCCTGTTTGCTGAAGCTGTTATGAAGTGAATTTGAGTGGGTCAGCTGACCTTGCTGGGAGGTGTTTACAAGTGCTGTGGGGAACTGGAGTTTCGGGGGAGGAAAACCTGGGGAAAGAAGCTGGCAACTTACTAATATCTGTGACAAGTGCCGGCTGTGCTGGGTTTAGTCAGTGCGTGTACACAATGCCTTTGGGTTAAAAGTATGGGGGTAGAATAGATCAGGGAAGAGCAAGAATTTAGAGGAGGACAATGGCTTTGTACAGTTTGCCTTACACAGCAAAACTAAGTTACAGGCCAGTGACTAATGTCAGGGAGCAGACGGCTTTACCAGTGAAGATCACAGAGACCCGGAACTAAAGCCTGGCTCCATCCAGCTACAGCCTTGGGTTAAACTCACCACTCACTGCCAGCCTTTTCTCACCTAGGGGGAATCTGCCTGTGCTAAGATCTCTGGATTTCCTCCCAGTCGCTCCCTGCTCGCTCTTCTCTCTGATCCTGCCCTCTGCACGCACAAACACTGATCTTGGGAACCATAGTGACTGATACCATATCTTGACTGTACTGAGCTTTACATAAGCAGAGAGGAGACATTAAATGATATTAAATGATATTTATGTGTTCACTTAACGTTCAAGGAGGCAGAGAGGGTGACCTTAGAAAAGATAACCAGGATTCTTTCTCTTAAAAAAAAAAATCATGTTATTATTTTTGATTGTGTGTGTCTGTTAGTGTGTGTGGTGTGTATGTGTGTGTGGCGTGTGGTGTGTGTGTGTACGAGTGTGCACTCCCGCATGTTCAGGTCTGCATATGCACCCTTGTGCACATGAGTTCAGGAGCCTGTGGAGGCCAGAAGAGAGTATCAGACTGGAGTTACAGGCAGTCATGACTCCCAGGGTAGGTACTGGGAACCAGAGGACCCTCTGCGAGAGCAGCCTGTGTGTGCTCTGAACTGCTGAGCCGTCTCTCCAGCCCCGAAACCAGGATTCTTAAATACTGGCCAGTACCAGTGCGCTTTACCCGGCGTTCCACGGTTACAGTGAGAAACCGTGGCAGAGAGCAAACGCAACCTGTCAAGTTTGGATCGGAACAAGCAGAAACACTCAGTTGCCAGAAAGTTCTCTGGGATGGACTATAGGAGACACAGGCTGGTGTTCTCTAGACATTTAAAAAAAAATATTAATTTTCTAAGAACCTGCTTCCAGGTCACTAAGGCGCTGCGCCAGTCCCTTCCAGGATGAAAAGGGCATCACACAGCTCTCTATGCAGTGCTCCCACCCCGGGTCTTACTCCACAACATGTGGCTTTATGCTCCTGTTCAATACCACACACACACACACACACACTTATAAGCAAACTCTTCCCATTGTAAAAGTGAATGGGCAGACGTTGGACCGACCGCTCTAGGAATCCCTGTTTTTCTAGAATGCTCTCGTTTGAGTGTTCAGACTGAATAACGCCATGCCCGTGACAGGATGACAAAATCCATCTGTACCGACAGTAGCCCATGTAGCAGAGGTACAAGTAGGGGTGAGGGTATGGTCAGACTCTGTCCAGACCCTGGACAAGACACGAAACTCCTATAACCCTGGGCTAACCATCTGCAGGATAGGCGAGGAATGTGCCTTCCGGGGGAGCAAGCGAGTTTGCTGTGTACTTAGAGCTGTGAGTGCTGGCGCTTGGCCTTTTCAGGCAGGTGGACTCACTGAGTCAAACTGAGAGCAGAGCCTTCAGGAAGGCAGCTCCTCCCCCGCACGATACCAATACCTTAGTTTGCTGCCTTCTGATTTTCATCAAGTGTACTCCCCTGCTGTTCTTGGCAGCTGGATTTCCCTTCAGTTTTTAAAACAGTACCAGAAAGCCGGTGCCCTTTATAGAGGCAACGCCTCCATTTCTTTAATTTTAGTTTATTTAGGAGCTAGTAGGGGAAAAAATGAAAATGTAGTTATGACACAAAGAATAATTATACTTAGCCTGGAGTTGTCTAACAGAATTGGTTGTTTTTTTGTTTTTTGTTTTTCCGTCGAGATGTGGGGAGATGGCTTAGTTACATGAAAGTGCTTGCTTGGCAAGAAAGAGGATCTGAGTGTGATTCCCAGGACTCACGTAAAGGAAGCCAGTTGTGGCGGCTCGTGCTTACCATCCCAGCGCTGGGGCACAGAGACAGGTGGACCCTGGAGCTCACTGCCTTCTTGCTGAGCTCTGGGCCAGTGGGAGACTGTGTCAAAAGAAATCTAAAAAGCTGGATGGCGCCTGAGGAATAATACCTACATACGTGCATGTACATTATATACAACCAAGCATGCATACACACACACACACACACACACACACACACACACACACAGACACACAGCTTCCCCAGGGTTATAAACATTTGCCTTCTGTGTTGTCCTGTATCGCAGCTACTTGACACCAGTGGCTACTGAGTCCTTGAAATGCGGTGACTGGGACTGAGGACAGAATATTATGCTTTATTTGGCTTTAATTAACCTCAACAGCCCCAGGTGCTCAGCAGCATGGCCACCATATTGCATAAGTAGGTGTAGAAATCCCTCACACGCTCCTCCCGGCTCCCGCCACCTCTCCAAGCTTGTAGCCTGAGGACTCAGGAAGGCTAAGGACAGAGGTGCTGGAGCCTCAGCTGGAGACCCAGCTCTGCTGCTGGCCAGTTCTGTGGTCTGGGCAAGTCCCGGTATCTCTGTCTCCTTGGGTGGAACTTGAGGAAAGCAGCTGCTGCTTCACAGGGCTGTGGTGATGGCTGAAGGGGTTAACATGAGGCTGTGCTCAGAAAAGCACTAGCCCTGGGCTTACACTTGGGCAGCGCTATTATCCTTCAAGCCTCTGATGCCGAAATTAATTTTCTAAAATGGTCTCTCCAGTACAAACTAGCCTCTCCTTGTAGCGTCTCAATTTCCATATTGTTTTCACCTGCCTTAAACCAGGCCCATTCCTTACCCGTCTCCTGTTTCTGCCACAGGTGGGGGTATTTTATGCACCTCTTTATCCCAGTATTTCTAGAATGCTTCAAGACTGAACCTGACCCTGGCTATAATCACTCCAATCATACACTATGTATTTTCCAAGCCAGCAGAATCTTGTTTTGTTTTGTTGAGATAGGGTCTTACTATGTAGCCCAAATAGGCCTTGAATTAGGTTGTCTTGCCTCAACCTTCTGCATGCTGGAGTCACAAGTGTGAGCTACCATGCCTGACTCTTCTTTTTTTGTGTGTGTATGTAAACATGTGTATACGCAGGCATTTAGGCCTGGCGCCTGCACATGTGAAGGTCAGAGGATTACATAGGTGTGTATTTCACTTCTGGCTTATTCCTCCGAGGCAAGGCCTCTCACTGAATCTGGAGCCAGGACAGTAGCTAGCAAGCCCCGGTGATCTTTCTATCCCCAAACAGTGCTAGCTTATGGGGCAATCGGCCCCGTTCAGCTTTTTTTTTCTGAAAATATTCATGCTTTATTTGTTCAGCGTCAATAGCTAAACTTTAGGATAAGGAAAACACAGTCACAGTGACACAATTCAGTTGGTTTGTGTAAGGTTAATTCTATAAATAGCAATGTCTTAAGGAGATAATTGATTCCTTTTTGAAGAATCTTTTAGACATTCACTGGTAAGCCTAGTTAATTATCAGAATTATTTCTTAATATACATTTTATTTAGCTCTGTTGGGATCAACCGGTGGCATCTCACGTCCTGCCTGTTCAGCTTTTTCTACGGGCTCTGGGGATTGGAGTTTGGGCCCTCAGGCTTGTGCAGCAACTGCTCTGACCCACCGAGCCATCTCCCCACCCCTCTAGGATGTTCCCCTGTACTTTGTGTTCCGTGTTCCACATCCCAAATGCACTAATAATGTGAAAAGGTGGGAAACGAGGAAACCTCGAGCGTTCTACCTACGGCGCCTCTCAGCTTTCACACTTGTAAAGTGGGGCTAATTAAATTATTGCGAAAATTAAAAATATGAAGACTGCGAAGCTAGGCGTTGCTCATAATTCCTTGCCAGATGAGCTCATGTATGTGGAAGCATTTTGTAAACCAGAACTTCACATGCATGTTAATTAGCACTGTTGATTTTCCTTTTAATGAAGGAACATGGAGAGAAAGGCAGGCCGAGGTAACTCCCGTTTATCTGTAAGCTGTGCTCCAGCCTGCTGGATATTCCCGTCTCATTTCCGCCTTCCTCCATCTCTTAGAGACCCTAACAAGGAGGGCGAGCCTGCTGGGAATGCCCTGCCAGTGTTAAGGCTGGAGGAGAGAGGTTACCCAGACAGACTTCAGGCAGGGTGATCGAGAATAACACCTTGAGACCAACTCATGATGGCAATCCTAGGACTACCGAGTGTTAGTGAGAGGAACCCTGGGAACAATAACCATAAAATGGAAGAACCACCAAAACCAAGCCTTAAATAAACAAGGGTCTTGCGCTCATGAGGCCGCCTCTCAAACAATGGTCCTTAAAGTGTCTTCAGAGCAGCCAGCATCACCTGGGGGACTGTTACAGGCGCAGACCTCCTAAGTCAGAATATATAATTGAATTAGGCCTCCTGTATCAATTTTCACATTATACTAGGAGAGGCACAGACCACCAAAGCCTGTGCCATCTTGTCCCTTGGCCTCTATGTGATAGCACAGAAGCATGGCAGGGACCTACCAGTTCTGCACATGAACTTTTATCTAGAACCCTCTTGACCCTCGGGTGTCTCGGGACTAGAAGGGAGGATGCCAGCTCCTGACAGTCCCTGCCCACCAAGTGCAGAGACCAAAGAGGAGATGAGATATTATCAAAGACAACACGGAGGCCGGGTAAGGTGCAGTGCTTCAGGATGTAGGGCTGGGTTCTAATTTTTCAATCACAGTTCAGGGTTTGAGGCAATAGCAGGCGCCTAGCATATGTTTGCTGAGTGAACGGATCATAGAAGGAGGACCCCATGCCGTTCATAAGCTGTGAAGACTCCAGCCACTTTGTCTGGATATAGGGCGCTTGCATGCTCCCTCTTTACCTTGAGTGGCCTCCTGAATTATAGACCCTGTCTTCCCGCCTGAACCTGACAGAATCCAACCACCACTAACAGAACTCAGATTACAGAGTGTGTGTTCTGTGCCTGCTGGATTTTTTACTGTACATATATTAACTTGTTTTATCTGCACAAAGGTCACAAGGTGACTTGCATACTACCTTACCATGCTCATTTTACAAAGGAGAAAATGGAGGCTCAAAGAGGTCAAACAGCTGAACCTAGTCCCAGTAGAGAGACCCATAGAGTTAGGAGTAGACTCCAGCAGCGTGGTACCAGAATCCGCCTTTCAGGCTTCAACGTGCAGAATTGCCATGCTACATACACCTGCCTAAGGTCTACCATAAGGAATACAACTCTGGCCTCTCCAGACCGGCCATGCTGTGCGCGCTTTGCTCCTCCCGGAATCTCCAGGTCCCTCGGCACACAGTAGGGAAGGCTGGCCAATGCTTCTGTCTTCCCACTTTAACAGAAATCAGTGGAACAGGCGATGGACAGTGAGCAGACTGTCCGGGAGGCTCCAAAGGCTCTCTCCCCACCCCCTGCACCATCCTTTCTAACAAGTGGCCACTCTGCAGTTGTTTGAAATGCGCGGGACAGAGCAGGAATATAAGCTTTGTTTGAGTCAAACAACGTTCACCCCTGAGCTAAAGAGAGTCTTTTCAGAAGCACCTAGTAGGCATCACCAAGTGAAAACCCAAAGTTGCATCGATCATGGCGAGGAAGAAAGGCAGTGCCCGTCCCACTTGCCATATATGGTATGTGACTTTTCAACCAGGAACAGCCTTGCTTCCTGTTGGACACAGCCCCCAATAGCCCAGAGCAGCACAATGATAGGAAAACGCTGAGCAGACAACAATAAACTAAGGAATAAACAGTGCCTAGGCTTTTCTTCTAACCAATATATGTGGCCGGGTGGGTTGTAGTGTTTTATTTATATTGCTATGCAACAGAGGGGAAGAAAAAACAAAGGTGATTTCAGCGCAGTCAGGGCTATACCAAGCCTTGTGGCTGTAGTTCCTCAAGTCAGACCCGACAGACGCAAGCCAGACATCACCTATTAGATCAGAAGTTAATTTAGTGGGGCTGAGGACCAGGCTTTACTTGGGGATTTAAATCACTCATCACTCGGTGTGAGTCCAGCTGGGTTCCCTGCGCTGGTTCTCAAAGGTCTGGCTGAATGTTTAGAAAACCAGAGGCACAGCTGAGGGGAATGTCAAGCCAGCTGCCAGATGAGGCTCCAAATCTGTGACTCGCAGACCACAGAACACACTCCACAGCCTCTGTGCCTGCCTCCTGGCCAACTTCTGCCAGGCTAGAAAGTGCTGTCACCAGGGGGAACCGACTCTATACCTCAAACAGGAAGACATCTTTGGGTGTGTGGGGACACCCAAGTCACTGCTGAGGGTTTCCTTCCAGGGAAAGCTCCCCCAAACAAAACGAAGCAAAACAACTTTAGAAACCAGGGCAGAGCTTCTGTGGAACCAAGTTCCTTCAGTGACATGAAGGCATGTATATGGATAATTATCCCATACATTCCACTTCCCCAAGCTGGTAGCTATCTGTTTTAGTTTGTCCCTTTCACTTTACCGAGAAAGCTGACGGCACCTGCTGCTCCTCCAGGGCCTTCCCTTTCAGCGGGAGACACTGGGTCCTCCTAGCTTTCTCCTGGCATCAGTCTATGAGAGCAAAGTTCAGCATTGCCTCAGTGAACAGGCAGGGATATGCCAGCTCTCCAGATAAAGCTGATAACTGATGTCTAAACGTCAGGAAGGCTGTTCACATCCAGGCGTCTAACCTGAAGATCCATTCATTCACCCTATAGAGTCACTCAGTACCTCCTATGTGCTGGACACCATTCTAGAGGCTGGGGAAATGACTGTGAAAACAACAGGGAAAAAAAATATCCTGTTCTCAGGGAGTAGGACATTTTAGTGGGGAAAATACCCAAGTCTGAGTTGAGAGGGTGATGTAAAGCTAGCCACCAAAGAGGTCACATGTAAGCCACTTGGCACACATAGATACTGTTTGCCAACAGTAAGGGCACCGGGAGAAAGACAGCCACTATTTATTGAATGCTTCATGTGTGTCAGGCAGTTAATAATAAAAACAACAATTAAAAAACAACAACAATCAACCTCAAGCCCCTACTCTGTCTGACTACCTTAGGAAGGTGGGATCAGACACTTCTCACGTTTTCTTTGAATCCTTGCCACCACTCCATCCCTCCAATTGTCCAGATGGGAAGGGAATCCCTGCCGGGGGACCAGCTTGCTCAGGCACACCCCTTCTTCCAAGCACCCCATGCTTTAGGACTCTGCACTCAGGCTCCATGGCTTTGTCACTCAGGTGGCTCACGGTCCTTGGCTAGGACCACCTCCGTTCTCCCAGCTCTTCAGAGGCTGAGCTCCAGTGTCTCTCATGAGAAGTGTTTTAGGCTTCTCACCGACACTGGGATTCCTTCTCTGAACTCCCTTTTTAGGTCCCATGTAGAAAAGGCACTAAACTTCACTGGAGCGCTACTTCCACTACCTCCCTGTGTTTGCGACCTGGGGTGTGAAACTTGTCGCTTGGTCACCCAGCCTTACTCTGTTCCTGTTGCTCAGTATGCGCTGTTCTCGTTTGTTTAGCTAGAGCAGCAGCCTTGAGAACAGTGCTTTAACTTAATAGACCCCGTCTATCTAACAACTGTTTAATAGTGGTTCTGAAACACGCCTGTGGTTTAGGATTACCTGAAGGGCCTTCTAGAGGAGCTGGCTGGGCCCCTCCCGCACAGTGTCTGAGTCAGCAAGTCTGGGCTCTGAAAAGTTCCTGGGGAACGCTTGCTGCTCCTGATCCAGGAGCCACATTCTGGGGACAGCTGTCTAACTGACTCTCCCGCAGGGTGAAGCTGGAGCAGGCAGCCTTTGAGTTCGTGCCTGCCACTCAACAGCTGTGCGACCTATTTGAGCCTCCGCGTCTTCCTCTTTGAAAATGGGGATGACCTGCACATGCACACTGGAGTAACGAAGGGGATGCTCTGTGCCCGGCGCTGTCCCTGACCCAGGGCAAATGTTTCTAAATCTGGGGAAGCTGGCACAAGATAAGCGCTAAACCCACCCAGAGACTTCCCTCTCAGGCTCACATAAAAGCTCCAATTTGTGAGCAGTGAGAGTGAAGGGTGTCACAGCAGCATGGCATCTATAATTAACAGCTTTTGAAATTAAGCCAGACTTAAAAAAAAAGAAAACCAACAAAACAAACAAAGACACAAGGGCACTCAGAAATACTTCTTCCTGGAGTGTGATGGAGGCAAATGCCAAAGCGTGTGAAATCTATGTGTATTTTTAAAACACAGGGATGTCCTCCAGGAACTTCCTCCAAACTGTTCATTCCTGACCAATGCTGGTCATGACCACGTGGGCTCTGAAGAGCTTAGAGTTGCTGGAGTTACCCAGGGGTCATGGCTAATGGGTTGGTAGACACAAGTGGGGCCTGCTGTTCAATAATTAATTACTCATTGCCTACACAACCCCCTCAGAGCACAGCCTCCAGCTCAGGCGTCTCAAAGCATCCCTGCTCCTGCTCTTACCCACTTCCCCCCAAGCAAGACTCCTGTCTCCCCTCAGGGTCTGTCTGAGCAGCTACACTGGCTGGCATTCTCTCACTGGAAGGCCAATGGGGACTGTGCAGAAAGGACCTGTGACGATTTTCCAGGGCCTGGGAGCAAGCATTCCAGGGAGGGTCTACCCGTAAACCATGCCCTGATAACACAGGAGTCTGGGGCCACGGCCCTCTCCCCGGCTGTCTCTCTGCATCTCTGACTGGGGAATATTGCCAGGTCTAATCCAGCCTGCAAAGTTGAATGAGATCATTTCAAGAATACTGGTTGTAGGCAGGGAGCCTGGGGGATGCTGCCGCCCTTCCAAAAACCCCTCCATTTTCCAACCCCTCATAGAACAGCACCCACCACTGCCCACCCATCGGTACCCTCCCCTAATGCCCAAGAAAAGGCGGACCCTCCCCCACTCCCTCAATTTCCTCTACGGTCCGTATTTTTCCAACAAACGACCAGAGCCAGGCGGTGCGTCCGCACACTCGTGGGATGGAGCGCCACCCCGGGCGACCGCAGGGTAGGGATTTCCCTCCCAGCGCCCCGGCCGGGCCGCCGGGCTCCCCGGAGAAGGCAGCGCGCGAAGGGGGTGTGTGTGCACAGCAGGCTGCAGGGAGCGCGGGCGGCCAGGCCCCCAGCCTCGGGATGTGGGGGCCGGCTGGGTCCCCGCACCTGGCGCCACCCGCCGGGCGATGCTGCGGAAGATGATGGTTCCTCTCGGGGGAGCGAGGCACCGAGTCTCCTCTTCTCGCCGGCTCTAGCAGCTCCAGCGGCTCAGTGTCCTCTCACCCTCCACCGGTCCCCTCCCTCTTTGTCTGCTTAGCGCCTCTGGAACATCCTGCCTTCCCCTAGGGCCCAACTCTATGGCAGTCACCTCCCTGGGGACCCCGACCCCCTGGCCGGCCCACCGGTTCGGGTCTCACCCAGAACAGCAGGTTGAAGCCGAGCAGCAGATACTTGATGCACCGCAGGCCCCCGCGAAAACGCCCCATGCTGCGACCCTGGCGGCGGGCTCCCGATTCCCCAGGCCCGCGCCGAGCCCCGGGAGCGGCGGGCGCCGGCGGGAGGGGCGGGGCGGGCTGGGAGGGGCGTGACCTGTGGGCGTGGCCTGCGGGCCGGGACCCAGGGCGCGAGGGGCCAGCTGGCCTAGGCGGGGGCTCCCCGGGATGGAGATCCGGGTCCCATGCCCCAGCTCCTGTCCTCGGAGGTGGCGCCACCTTCCTCCACGCCGGTGGGTCGGGCTCCCGTAGCTATCCGAGCATCTGTGCGAGAGCAGCGCCCACCCGAGACGCGGGGTCTCTTTAATCAGCGCCGGGTGCCCACACTCCTTTGAGACCCGCGGTGATGGTTGAAGTTGTCGGCGTGGCTATGGAAACCCAGGAAGGCGACTTCAGGTGGCAAAGCTAAGAAGGACGGGCGAAGCCGGTAGACCCTGTGGCGAGGTGCCAGGCAGAGGGTCCAGGGCTGCTGGTCCTGCAAGCTCCCAGGCCGCGGAGGCCGCTGCTGGAGACCCTCCCTCCCACCGCGGCGTTCCTAGAGGACTCTTACCTTAATAGGCAAGAACTGGGAGAAGGCGCGCCAGGCAGCTGCCCGGAGCCCTGACACTGCTCCCCACCCCTGCCCAGCCCAGCCAGCCCTCCAGGTCAACAAATGGGAGTCAGACTTCCCATATCCTGCTGGGATTTGACAGACTGGGGGCTCTTGAAAGGAGTCCAGATTCTCAGGGTCTAGATTCAGAAGCGAGATGGGGCGGGGGGGTGGGGGTGGGAGGGGGAAGTGTGGTTCTGTTTTGCTTTGTTTTTACTAAGTTAGGCTACTGGTGAAGAATCCGGCACCCACTTCAGTTGACTAAGTGTCTACAATATGTGGTGTCAGACGGCACGGGGGAGACAGGAAAGTGTAAAATCAGGGAGCTCGTGCGTTCATTTAGCAACACTCTGAGTGTCAGCCATAGGCCAGGCATAGTAGCAAGCCCCAGGGACACCAGAAGAACGTCAGGCCTGCTATCACACCCTTACTGGAGGGCACAGATCTGTGAGCAAATCATCCGAGTGAGGTGAGGTGGGTGGGCTAGGCGCTGGGCAAGAGCCCGGCCTCTGCCTTCACTAAGGAAGGCTTTTCAAGAAGAGTGGACCCGATCCTGACTTGTAAAATGAGTGCCAGCAGAGAGGGAGCAGGCTGTGGGTGAGAGGGTGGGGGTGAGGAGAATGGTGGGGGAGAGGGGAGAGGGAGCACTACCTACCTAGCTTGGGAACCAGAGTCAGGGAGATGGCCAAGGGGAGGGGAGTGGAGATGGCATCAGAACAGATCACAGAGGGCAGGCGCCTGACCAATGTGCCACACTGTTCCGTTATCCTGAGGCCTCTCTTTCCCATCTCAATATGGAGACCATAGCACATGCTTAAGAAGAGTTGTGAAGATTGAGGAGTTAATAATGCATGTAGAGCGCCCAGGTCAGCGAAGGGCGTGAAGTATGATAGAAGAGGTAGCGAGTGTGGCGCCAGGCACTCGTTCCGTTTCTACCATGTTACCACCTCAGCCTTTATCTCCGTCTTTGAATATCTAGTGAATTTTATTTATGAAAATGAGAAGAAAAAAATGAAAGTGCTGATTCTGGTAGTAACAGTGAACCAGAGACAAAGATAGAAGTCATTAGGTATGCAGAGGCGAAGCCTTAGTTTCAGTTACACTTACAGCTCGCTATCACCTCTGTTTTACTTTGAAAGAGGAACTGAATTAATAGGCAGTCCCTACTCTCCAGCAGGAATTCAGTGAATCAGCCGAGGAAACAGTTGAATTTTATGTCTGTAGTACTTAGATGTTATATACTCTGTAGTCTCTGGGAATAGAACCTAGGCTATGTAATAGGCCTATTGTTCTTCCATCCTGTGAACCTCGTGGATTTATTAGAATTGTTTCATGTCATGTCTAAGGTAACCCTTTTAGATCTGCAGTTTTTACTCAACCCATATCTTAGTCACTTTTCCTGTTGCTGTGATAAATTAGCCTAACCAAAGCGAAGGGGGAAGAGAACAGGCTTGTTGTGGGCCACAGTTTAAATGGACAGTGCGCCACGGTGGGAGCCACAGCAGCAGGAAGTTGAAGCAAGATGGCCACATTGTATTCACAGTCAAGAAAGAGAGTTTCAGTGGCAGCAGCTCAGCCCAGCAAATGGTGCCGGGGGCAGGTCTTCTCAACTCAGTTAACCTAATCGAGCTACTCCCTCTCAGTCGTGACTCATGCTGTCTCCCAGGTGATTCCAGATTTTGTCAGATTTTTGATTGAGATTAATCATAACAGCCCCCCTTCACAGAGTTAGGTCTCAGGAGGCTTGGCAGGACTAGCTTAAGATAAGGGTGAATCAGCACTCCTCACCTCAAGGCAATCCCATTTCCCTTGTGGCTAAGGTGGTGGGAGTGCAGGCTGCTGGGAGCCAGTTGGTCTCTCTTCTCATTGCTATTGGTTAAGGATCGTCTACTTGAATCTGTTGTATCCTTCTTGGTACTGAGCTGGGGACAGATCCAATACCGAGGACAACAAAGCAGAATGTTGAAAAAAAAAAAAAAACCTAGACCGTAGAAGACATTAATTCATCATCAAATCAGCCAATTCCAAAGCCATTTTTGAGGCTAGTTTTATTTTTACTTCTCTCTTTCCCTGTGTGTGTGTGCGTGTACATGTGTGTGCTGGTACCTTCAGCGTCCAGAAGAAACCGTCAGATCCCAGAAAGCTAGAGTTATAGGTGGTTGGGAGTCACCTGCCCTGTATGGTAGCAACAGAATCCAGGTTCCATGGAAGTGTAGCCAGCGCTCTTAACCACTAGCCATTTCTCCAGTCTTTAGAATGTGTGTATATCATGTGTGGCTGAGAGTATCCTAGCTAATGACACATTTCAAGATGCATTATTATATCCAAATAAAGGATACATTAAATGTGTCACAACAAGGACATTAACCTTTAAACTAACTGTCAGTGCTATCCTGCTACAGTGTTACATGTGCTACAAATAATTATGGAAACGATTTCTCTTGCCATTCCCTGCAACCTTTTATTATAAGTATTTTCAGATGTGCAACAAAGTCAAAATACCAGGCAGCGAGCACCAAACCATCATCACCTACATTGCCCAATAAACATCTTGTTTTTGTCTCCTTACTTATCTGTACAGCTGTCTGCTTGCTTTTGTTTTTGTTTGTTTGTTATTGTAAGCACTACTTTTTATTCTATTTTAATAGGGTTCCTTAACATCCCTTCCACCAACCCCGCAACACTAAGAAGGTTAGTGGGGAGAGGGTGGAGTTCTCTTTAGCTACTTCTGGCTGTTTAGAGTCATCTTTGGGGTAATACCAATCTTAGTCGTCAGGATATTTAGCAGGCCAGCAAACAGCAAGCAGAGCTGCAGCCCTCTTTCTTCTCAGAGCATCCCCCAAAGTGTCCCTCTTTCAAATCATCTGTTTTCTCTCCAAGCATTCTCTTCATCTCTCTGGTATTTATACCCTCTCAGAGTCCTCAGCATTAAATCAACTGCATCTGACAAAGACCACACCCTCCTCTGAGACGAAGAGGCAAATATCAGCTGTGGACAAACTAAAAGCAGCTCCATTTGGGATTAAATATTTGGGATTAAAACAAAAACCTGTTTACATAACATAACTGAGTTTTTAAAGAAACCAAAACTTCTGCTACAGTTATGGAAGTTCTGTGTGTTTCTTCTTAAGCAATCTGTGTACCCACACTTAAGGAGGGCAGCCTTACTCTGGTTTGCTTGCACTGTCTGTTCACTAGATTTTCAGATAATTGACACAGTACAGTACTTAGCCTCACACATTCAAATTGATATGAAAATAATTTCTTGTAAGTTTGGATATCTTTAAAGGATTTCATTTTTGGAGCAGATTAAATATTAAAAGTTTTGAAGAAAATTGTTAAAATGTTCATTTCAATGCTTGCAGTAGAATTTGCATGCTACTGTGATCTGCCACTAACTATCATTCTTTTGATGCTCTTCTTGAACAGGGTGGAATTTTACAGCTTTCTCTTTTCTTAAACACATATTTTCAGGTAAATCTAAAATGATGCATTTTTATGCTTCAAAGATTTTTTTTTCTTGACTCTCTTTTTTATACCTGTCTGGACAAAGATGACTGCATGATCATCAAAATAAATTACTTTTCCTCTTGGGACCTGTAAGACTCCAAGTGTTAATTAGCTTCGTAGCGAATGAGTTATCCTCTAAATTATTTTTAGTGTGCGGTTGACTAAAATAGCACATAGTTTTAAATGAACAATCATTAAACATCAAGGTAAGATACTACTGGCAATTCCTCTCTTTTGATATGACATGGATTTATTTTTGTTGATTTAGTAGTGCGTTTCAACACAGCGTCTTCCTACCTCATGTGTCACTACACTTTGCTCTCATTCTTTCCCTCCTCCACAGTCCTCTCTCTCTGCCCCTCCCCGTTCCAAATGGTTACCCTTCTTCTTCCACTGAGTCTTGCCTTCTGCTTTTGAATTAATGTGTTCCATTACCTATTTCCCACTTCCCCTAGACTCTCTGCTCTCCTCTAGTCCTTTGCTAGTTTCATGTTCTACACACACGTCTGCATATATGCATACATGTACCCTTAAATCTAGGCTCCACGTATGAGGAGAAAAAGAGGTGTTTGTCTTTTTGAATCTGGCTTGTTTCACTTAACACAGTGTTTCCCGGATGCAGCTATTTTTCTGCAAACGTCATGATTTCTTTTTCTCTATGGCTGCAAAAATTCACGTGCTTCATGTGCATATGAAGCACATTTCTTTACCCATTCATATGTTGATAGACATCTAGGCTGCTTCCATTTCTTGGCCGTTGGGAAGAGTGCAGCAATAAACACGAACACGCAAGAATCTCTGTAGTATGTTGGCCTGCCTGGTTCGCATTCCCAGCAGCAGTGCAAATACGGTTTCTTCCCCCACATCCTCAGCAGCACGTGCTGTTGTGCATTTCCCTGGTGATCTCTCTACCCCTTTTCAGGAAGACCTGAGGTCCCCTCAGGAAATTCCACCTTCCAACAGCACCAAGCATGGGAACAAGCTTTCCCTGGTGAATCTTGTGGGGATGTACTATCGCTGTCACTTGTCAACTTGACAGGATCTGGAATCACCTAAGAGTTATCTAGGCTCTGGGCAGGTCTTTGCAGGATTGTCTTGACAAGGTCCACTGATGGAGGAAGACCCATCTTTACCCTGGGGCAGAACCATTCCCTGTGCAGGGAGGGGTCCTGGACTGTCCAAATTGGAGAAAGTGATCTGAGCAGTCGCAGTCAGCACTCTGCTTCCTGACTATGGATGTGACAATGGCAGGCTGCCTCACGCTCTTGCTTCTGCAAGACTTCTGCGTCATGATGTGCCCTTGAACCGTGAGCCAAAATAAGCCCTTTCTCCCTTTAGTTACATTCGTCACATTATTTAATTTCAAAGAAACTAAGGGAGCATCCATAACCACCCAAAGGAGATGGGGAAGAAACGATCAAAGAGGTGGGAGGAACCCCAGAAAGCAGTGCCACAGAGACTGAGGCAGGAAGGCAGGAGGAGTTATGAAAGGAGGCAACTCCCATGGTAGAATGCCTCAGCAAGAGCTGGTAAGCAACAGTCCACTGTGTTTGGAGACCTGGTACACCTTGGCCTGGATTAGGACCTTTTTAGAAGGGTTGGGTAGGGCACAGTGGATGGTGGGAAGTCACTGTATTTTGTGCTTTCAAGAAGCTTAGCTTCAAGAGTGGTAGAGCAAGAGGGTGGGGGGGGCTATTTCCTTTTGTATTTATGAAGACATGCTTATAGTCCTTGGGGAGAAAAGAAGAAAGTCTGGAAGATGGCCAATGAAGAACAAGAGAGGAGTGGAGAGTGGATACCACAGGCTCACACACAGAAACATGAGAAAACAGCAAAGGGAGGGATGGTGGTGTTGCCTCAGTTTCCTCTGAGTCCCTGGGGATCTGCTTTCGTGACCTGTGCAATTCGGTCTATGGCTTTCGCGCCTGTGCTCTATACATCGCGTGTGATTTTATTATTTATTTTTTAATGTTTGTTCAGTGCGAGTTTGTATCCGTGTGGGCGCATCACTGTGCGCACGTGGAGGCCCCAGGGACAGCTTGCGAGCGAGGCTTCTCTCCTCCAGCGTGTTGGACTGGAACTCAGATGGTCAGGCATGGCGGCGCCTGCCCTGGCCCTAGCGTGTGATTGAAAACAGTAATTCAAAAACAAGGTAAAGTTGCTCGTTTTCCTGGCAAGTTGTGGGACAGTTCTGAGCTCTCAGCTGGAGTTCTGCTCCCCCAAAGAGGACTTCCTCGGGCCGGCAGTGGGACCTCATTAATCCAGACAGCAGAGTCTAGAGGGCTGGCTTGTGGTTATGTTCTCGGGAAGATTCCCTCACACCCACACCAAATCAAAACACAGGTGTTTCCTTGCCCTTTTTTACACAGTGAGTTTATTTCTTATCTTGAGAGCGTAGCTCCTGGGATGGGGTAGGTTTGGGCGGGGCACCGTAACGGACTATTTTAGTCTAGGGTTTCAGGCTTAACGTCACAAACCCCAAGCCACGGAAACTGTCGACAGAAACTCAGGGCAGCTTTGCCACCTGTCTACTAGCCAGGGCTCTTGTTTTCACATTCATTGTGGCAACTCAGCAGGAGGGTGTGTGTGTGTGTGTGTGTGTGTGTGTGTGTGTGTGTGCATGTGTGTGTATGTGTGTGTGCACCCATGTAGATTTGTATGTTTGTGCATTTGTGTGCATACAAAATATGCCCCTAGGTGTGCGTATGTATGAAGTACTGACATATTTCACACACAGCATTTTGGATTTAATGAGAAGGTAGCTCAGATGTCAAGTGTGTCCTCCTGCTAGGAGAGGAAGTCTGGTGTTCCTGCTGTCATAATTTGGGTTTTGATAATCATGGCACGGGTGGTTTTTTTGACTGTTAGGGTTGCCGTGTATCGATCTGGTTGCTATGTTGCTGGAAAACAGTCTGTGGGCTCAGGGTTTCTAAACCAACCATTTTATGGATGCCCAGAGAAGGAAGGAAAGCAAGGGCCATGGTTTGCTGATTACACACCGTCACCATGGTCACCGGGTTGCTGGGCTCTTCTCTTGCGATCTTTTTCCAGTGGCATTCAGGCAGCAATAGCTTCCTTTGCTGGTTTTTTTTTTTTGTTTTTTTTTTTTTTTGCTTCTGGTATTTGCTGCTGAGAGAAAGGGTTGTTTATAAGCTTGTGGGGACGGGTGGCTCAAGGGACAGGGCAAGGACTCCGGAGAAGAGAGTACGGGGGAGGGGGCAGGCAGAACGATGCTGTGGGCTTGGGCAGAGGTTTAGAAACAACTTGGCCTATTTTACTCTCACTTTTGCAGGGGTCAGAGAGGGGAGGAACAGAACTCGCTCTGGTCTGAGTGCTAAATCTAAATGTTTGTTCTGACTTATAGGTGATTCCCATTGGAATCCCGTGGCTTAGAAAAGGCTCCTTTAAAAAAACGACAAAGCATGAGCCAGCGAGATGGCTCCGTAAGTGAAGGCCCTTGCTGTCGAACCTGATGACCTGAATTTGGCCCCCCAGAGCCCAAGCGGTGGGAAGAGAGAAATGACTCCCGGAAGTCATCCTCTGAACTTTGCATCCTCTCTCTCACTGAATAAATGTAAAAACAATATGAACTAACAACACAGCATAATTTTAGCATGATTTTCTTCTTGTCTAAAAGTTTTAATGAGCTCCAAAGACCAAGGCCAACATTATCAGTATCTAAGTCCTTCTACATTCTAAAGAACACCCTGTGTGTGCTGTGTGTATGTGTGTGTGTTCGTCATTGCGTATTTATGCAGGAGAGCTACTATAGAGAACTGGCTCTATAGTATACATAGAACATGCTTATGAAGGATCCAAGATCTCAGTTGACCTGCTGAGCCAGCAGAGCCCAAATGTGGATCTCTTTCTACCCCACTGGCCTGAGAACCAGGAGACCCACGTGTATAAGCTCTAGGCTGAAAGCCGGGAGGCCTGAGACCCGTAGGAGCACAGTGCCCCAGTGACACTCCCCCAGCCAAACAGAGCCCCCTCCCCTGCAGAACCCAGCCAGGCTTGGGTGAGCGAAACCTGCCTACGCTGACCCAGCTCGTGAGCAAGAAATTTTGTTTTCACCCGCTGATTTTGGGGTGGAGTTGTTGGGTGACAATAACCAACTTACTGAATGTCATTCAGGAAAATGTCTATATACCTTCTTAGGTTATCTTGGCCAAAGGCTGAGAAATGGTTCTAACTTCCTAATAGGGAAATGGAGTCCATAAATGAGTTACAAATTGTCCAGGTGCAGACAAAAATGAAAGGCAGAAAGCAGTAGAGCTGACCCTCTGGGTCCACTGGGTCTATGTCTGTGGATAGAAACAACTGTAGATCAAATGTATATTTTTTAAAAATGGTGTCTGTACTGAACAGATACAGATGTTTTGGGCCAGCCTCTGAAAACACAGCCCGACAACCGCTGTATAGAATCTATTTGTATTAGGTGGTATAAATAATTAAAAAAATGATTTCAAGTGCATGGAGGATGTGTGTGGATTATATGAAAATGTGCCATTTCCCACAGGGATTCGGGCATGTGTGGACTAGGATAGTTTCAGGAGGCTGAGAGATCTGGAATCTGCACTGGATACCAAGGGAAAACTATCTCTGGAATGTTTTAAAAAATCCCTACACAGGGATTAAAGGCAAGTAACTCCATATTAAAGATAGTGAAAAGACGGAAGAGGCATTTGTCAAAATGGGAAATCCAAACAGACCCCAATCACATTATCTCAGTCTTAGAAAACATGGGGATAGACATCAAAGTCCTAGTTGTAAGGTGGCGGCTGCGGCTCAAGAATAAAGTGTTGCCTGTGGGCTGTGGAGTGAGCTGTAGAGACGGCTCGGTGGTCTCCTCCAGAGGTCCTGAGTTCAATCTGCAGCTACCCCAGGGCTGCCACGTTCATAATGTGATCTCACGCCCTCTGCTGGGCGCGGGTGTACACATGCACTCATATACATTAAATAAACACTCCTTTTTCAAGTGTTGGTTGTGAGGAAGTTTCGGTATCAAGGCTAGCTCATAAACGTAAGGAACAGGATCACAGGCTGGAGCAAACATGGGAACTCCACGGCAGCATGAAACTACCGCCTGCTTCTACACGGCCTTTTCCTTCGTTTTATGCTGTGGCCACGTGTCTAAGGGGAACGCTGCCTCCACCCACCCGAAGGAGTAGAACTCGGTAGGCCTGAGCCCTGGACGACAGTCCCCCTTCACCGGCCGCAGGCGGGAATACTCAGACTTCTGACCTATAAATTCAACCAGGCGGGAGTAAAGAGTATTGGGGAAAAGTTACGTCTGCATTTAATAAGTGAAGATGTTTTTTTTTTTTTTTTTCCTTGTCATTCCCTAAACAATATTACCAACACTTTCATAGCACTGACACGGCACTGGGATCATACACAATCTGAGAATGTTTTAAAGTATGTGGTTATAGGCTAATACTACGTCACTTTATTAAACACCGCAGATTTCTTTCTTTCTTTCTTTAGTTTATGTCAATGAGGGTTTTGCCTACATGTATGCAAGCACACTGTATGCATGCCTGGTGCCCTGGGACCCTAGCAGAGGGTGTTGGATCCCCGGAACTAGAGTTTCGATGCTTGTGAGCTGCCATGGGGACGCTGGGAATGGAACCCTGGGTCCTCATCGAAGGCCCAGGCATGAGGATTTAGAAACCTTGATGTCCTGAAACGTCTGCCTGCAGACATGAGTGCGGGCAGCGAGATTTGTTGGTACATGGAGATCAAGCTGCAGTTTGTTAGCTCTTTGCGGTAATATACACAGGAAATATTTGAACAACAATAATATTGATTTTGATGAGGCAAAGTAAAAAAAAAAAAATTAAGATAGCCGAGTCAGTCAATATTCAGGAAACAGTCATAGAGGTGGCATCAAGATAGGACAGAAGTCATTAGCTGGGAGGGGGGTTACTGTCCCACGGTGAGAGGGTTCACTTTAAGAGATCTGTACAGCCTTTCCCTCACTTGTTCTTAACATAGACTCAGTTCTTTCTCCTTTAAACTTGTATATTTGTGCGTATATGCACACATATCTACATGTAGCTGGCGGCCAGCAAACCTGAGTGATCTTCCTGTCTTTGCCCACCCTGACCCTGACTGGGGTTACAGACATATATGAGTAGGTCCGGAGTTTTACGTGGGCTCTAGATACTTGGCCTTTCATCCTCATGCTTGCACAGCAGGCACTCTTAACCACGGAAGCATCCCCCAGCCCGAGTTTGCTCGGTTCTCATTGTGTAGTCATCGGTTTGCTTCACATGGGAGTGACATGTTTGTAAATGACAGGTGCTCTGGGAAACAGACATCTCTTGATCTTGGCAACAATGTCTTGAATATTTGACACATTACATCTCGCAATTTCCTCTATCTTTAGAGCCAGATACTTACTGTACCGAAAAGTTTTCATTTAAAGGCAGGGAAGGAAGTCTCCACAAAAATGAAGAGGATGTTTTCCAGAAGCTGTTAAGCTGGCGCCTCAGACCTGCAGAAAGGCACCTAGGCTGTACTCCGAGGAATGAGCACATCAGCCAGGAGGCAAATGGCGATGCTCTGTCTCACTGGGATGCCCAGCTCCTGTGCAATATTTTTATTCGGAGCTTTTGCAATGTCCGCTTTCTTTGAAGCATTGTGGGTTTCTTAAGACATTGCAACCCCCATTAAAATGTTCTTCTTGGGAGAATTACATATTGAATTAGCACATTTTTGGCAAAGCTTGCCAATTCAGGAAGGAAATTGCTATTCCATCCCAACGGATAGAGCTTCTGAAAAGACATGGTTCTCATCTGGGTGGGGGACTTCCTTCCTCTGAGCTCATTTGCAGACCCCACAATTGGGTTTCCCTGGCAAGTTGTCCTGCGCACCCAGAATCTCATCTACAGCCAGCAGAGACATCTTCACTCTCACTCAGGAAAGGAACACTTCTGGGTCAACCTTCATCCTTGGACGAATGGGTGTGTCTGTAGCTTTGATGACATGGTGGGATTCCTGTTGGGTTTCTCCTGTCGTTTCTTACCATGTTTGGTGGCTTGTGTACTCCATGGCGGTTTCTCTCTCTTTGAAAGCTAAAGATGAGTCAGAGGAATAAAGCCTGGGGAAGAGCTTTGATGATGTGTGACCTCATTTAAGGTGCCACCTGGAAGCTTCTTTCTCCCCCAAACTTCCATATGGCTTCTCCCCTTGACAAGTTGCTGATAGAAAGAGGCAACTTCCTCAGTAAGCTCTCTGGAACCTTTCATTTGAACCTGATGACCCAATAGCCTTTTCTTTAGAATCTGCAGTAGACATCTGATGGCCAATTTTTTCCTTGGTGGGCTGAGGTTGGAAGTCAGAGTGATGGCATGCTAGCACACAAGCATTCTACCACATACCTCAAGCTCCTGATGAAGTAGCTTTTGTCCAGGATACCTCTATCTTCTTTGGGACTGTCACCCAGCTTCTCTGAGACTTTCCCCCTTGTAAGCTGTTTTATTGAGAAACTGTCAGGCTAAAGGTGGCATCTGGCTAAGCTAAAGTGAGCAGGCAAGCCAAGCCCTGTGACTTCAGATCTGCCCCTGGAGAACCTGGGGGGGGATTGTGGATTGGAGGGCAATGGAAGCATTCATTCTTTCAAGAGAAGGACCTTCCTGGCTGCCTGTCTATGGCATAGCCTTTGCTCCTGCCCTTTTAAAGTCCCCCCCCCTTTTTTTTATGGGAACTGTCTTTTTCCAACATAGTAGCTTTATACTGAAGCCAACCAGATTCTGTTACTGTTGCTTATAACCAAAGAGCCCCAAACAAGCCGCCTCCAATTCTCTTTTTTTGAAGGCTAACAAACTACTATGAACCAGAGAGCTTGCAAACAATGACAGCTGTTTCTTGTAGTTCTAGAGCAACCGTTCTCAATATGTGGATCGTGACCCCTTGGGGGGGATTGAACGACTCTTTTATAGGGGTCACCTATCAGATATCCTGCACATCAGATATTTATATTACAATTAATAACTGTAGCAACATTACAGTTATAAAGTAGCAATAAAATAATTTCATGGTTGGGGGTCACCACAATGAGAGGAACTGTATTTAAAGGGTTGTAGCATTAGGAAGGTTGAGAACCACTGCTCTAAAGGCTTGTAGAGAAAGAGCAAGATTAAATGCCAGTTGATTTGGTGACTAGTGAGGCTCCTGTCTCGAGGTGGCACTCCTGGCTGTGGCCTTGCATGGTGGAAGGAATGAGCTACTTCTCTGAGGTCCTTTATGAGGGTGCTGATCATGTTGCCAAGGGAGCCTCATTCGAGACCTGCCCACCTCCCGAGGACTCCATGTCTCACTATCCTCACACTGCTTAGGTTTCAGCATATGAATTTTGACTAAGACTCAGAACCCAACTACAGCCTGCCAGGCCCAAAGTGGTCTGGTCACCAGTGATCTCTCCAGCCCACCCGTCTCCTGAGACCCTTGCCCATTCTCCTTTCCTTGGACACTGCCTTACCACTGTGCCTGCAGTGTCCCTTGCGTAGGCCTTCAAGCACTCTTCCCAGCTACTGGCCAAGCTTCCCTGGTACATCTCTACCCTAACCCTCATCTCACTTTGCAATTATAGTCCGCTTCCTGTGTGCATTGATTTCACACCCGTGGATTCAATCAACAATGGATCAAGAACATTTGAACAACAACCTGTGTCCGTACTGAACAGACATACTTTCTCTTTATGTCCTTACTCTCACTACCCCCTAAAAAGAACAGTAAACATCTATCCAGTATTCACAGTATGTTAGGTAGTGTGACTAATCTGAAGGTGATTTGAAGTGTCTGGGAGGGCGTGTGCAGTTATGGAAACAGCATGCCATCTTACCCGTGAGACTTGGGGACCTGCAGACTTGGTGTCCGGAGGGATCCTGGAACTGATGCCCCATGGACACTGAAGACCGACTGTGTGTTTCTCTGTGAATTATCTGGCCACCGCCTGTCTGCCTTGCTGGCTGATAAGGTGCACAGAGGTAGGAGCTGTGTGTTTTCTCCGTCACCGTACTCTTGTGTTTGACATAGCACTGGGCATGCACAAAACGTCCTGCTGGAATAGATGCATTTAAAAGGTTCACATCTCCCCTGAGCTGTCCACCTGTGCTCCCAGCCTTTTTCTCTCATGAGGAGTTCTCAGTGTCATCTGTTATCTTTAGGGCTTTTGTCTGTAGTGGACAGCGAAGACTTGATCAAACATGCAATCATGGTTCTAGCGAACATACTTTCCCTTCCCTTTCCCTTCCGTGGCCTGCTGTGCCCTTGTTTGATTTCATCCTGTATGACTTGACTGTACTCTTCTATTGAGACCCATCTCATGATAGTATTAGTATATCTTTGAAGGTAGGAACTAGAGCTATGAAGAGCCATTTTTTTTTCATGGTTCTTTTCCTGAGTGGGCAGACTTTGGCTAATTCACTTAATCTCTCTGAATCTTCTTCGTCTTCAGAATGGCAGTGAGTCTTGCTGATAAAAAAATGCTGGTAAAAAATGCAAAGATATATGACTATCAAAGCAATCAGACAATTGCGAATGGGGCATAAAATCTGGGAAATATTTATCACCATTTTATGGCTTTTGAAATTCATTATAAGGCCTGGCCATTTTCGGGCACTCCAATTACTGGAGTGCCTTGGTCTATCATTTCATGTGGTAAGGGTTATGATGTAGCGCTTGTCACCTCTGAGCCACCACTAAAAGCCACACTCGGGTATGACGTCACCTCATTCATCCTCCCACTCCTCATCTGACAAAGGACACTTTGGCCAGGGAAGGTTAAAGGAGGCGTTCAAGGTCACACAGCTCATACATAGGCTGCGGGGCTAAGAGCTGAATTTATTTATTTATTTATTTTTTATTTTTTATTTTATTTTTTTTTATCAGTTACATTTTATTAACTCTGTATCCCAGCCGTGTCCCGATCCCTCATTCCCTCCCAGTCCCTCCCTCCCTCCCTCCCTCATCTCCACCGTGCCCCTTTCCAAGTCCACTGATGGGGGGGACCTCCTCCCCATTCATCTGATCCTGTTTTATCAGGTATCTTCAGGACTGGCTGCAAAGCCCTCCTCTGTGGCCTAACAGGACTGCTCCTCCCTTCGGGGGTGGGGAGACCAAAGAGCCAGTCATCGAGTTCCTGTTAGAAATAGTTCCTGTTCCCCTCACTTTGGGAAACCAATTGGTTACTGAGCTACCACAGGCTACATCTGAGTGGAGGTTCTAGGTTATGTCCATACATGGTCCTTGGTTGAATGTCAGTCTCAGAAAAGACCCTGTGCCCAGATATATTTGGTCCTTGTGGAGCTCCTATCCTTTCCCCATCAGACTAACTCCCCTTCTTTCTTATGATTCCCTGTACTCTGCCAAAGGTTTGGTCATGAGTCTTTGCTTTGAAAACACTGCTAGTTAGAGTCTTTCAGATGCGCTCAGTAGACTCCTGTCATACGTTCAATGCACATCCCATCTGTCTTTCTAAATGAGGATTGATCATCTTACCCCATGTCCGCTCAATTGATTATCTTTTTTAGGTGTATAGATTTCATTATGTTTATCATATCTTATAGGTCTATATAAGTGAGTATATCCCATGTTTGTCTTTCTCCTTCTGGGATATTTCACTCAGAATGATCTTTTCTAGATCCCACCATTTGCCTGCAAATTTCATGATTTCCTCCTTTTTGATTGCTGAGTAGTATTCCATTGTATAAAAATACCACAATTTCTGTACCCATTCCACCGTTGATGGACATCTGGGTTGTTTCCAGGTTCTGGCTATTACAAATAGAGCTGCTATAAACATGGTTGAGCAAGTGTCCTTTTTGTGTACTTGAACAAACTTTGGGTATATACCTAGCAGTGGTATAGCTGGGTCTGTAGGAAGCACTATTCCTATTTGTCTTAGAAAGCGCCAGATAGCTTTCCAGAGTGGTTGTACCAGTTTACATTCCCACCAGCAGTGCTGAATTTAAAGCATGAACTTCAAAGCCGGTGCTCCCTCGGGTTTCTCCTGGCCTCCTTCCCCTGCGTGCCGTTTTGGTTTCAGATTTCTTCTCTGTCATCGAATGTGTTTATATTTATATTCCTTTCACAGAGAAGGAAATGGGAGCACAGAGAGACCTCCTGAACTTTTCACTTCTAGGGAGAACAGTTCCACCTACTGCACTAATAGGAGAAAGCCGGATGGTTGGAATTGGAATAGGAGATGTGTTAGCCGCGAGCAGTAAGAAGAAGCCAGCGGATCTCCCTGCACTTCCTCCCAGAGGTGTTTGCCTCTTCTGGGTTTGGCGTGGTCCTGACCGGATGAGCTCAGGTTCCGCTCAAAGAAAGAGGAAATAGGTTGCACTTGTCTTGTGGGGCAAGTGTGAGAGTCTGTGAGCTACTTATCCTAAAGGCGTGGATTTCCTCAGGTGACATTTGCTTAACTCGGGGGTCGGTAATCTGGGCCGAAACGTCCACTAACCCTGGGCCTGAGAGCCCTCCGTTACCGGTGAGTTTGGTTTTCAGTTCTTTCCAAAGTGTCTTTTCCTGACTTTCTATGGCAGGTTCCTCTGCACCGGGCCGGGCCGGGTTTAATGCGTCCAGGCGGTTAACCGGATATTGGCGCCCCCTGCTGTCAGAGAGAAGCTTTGCATGGACGTGGCAGGTCACAGGTCTCTCAAGAACCAGGACGGCACGTTTCTCCTATCTCTACCTGAAAGGGACTGAGCGGGTCCCTGCAGGATCCCCAGGATGTGTCACTTCACGCTGCTGTTTATGCGTTAAGGCAGTCGGCTTGAGAAGCGCTCAGCGCGGTTCTGCAAACAATGCTTTCTGGTTCCTGAGAACATAGGTGGTTACGGGTGCACCCCCCCAGCCTCCTTGGCTTCCTCCGAGCGGGCAGCAGGGGGGCTTCGTATCATGGTGGGAGTTGTTCCCCCTTAGGTGCCCTGACAGCGTGGAGTCCCGTCAGAGCTGAGGAAGAAGAAGGGTTTCATCAGCCTCCTGGCTCCTGTGGGTTGCAAATGGGCCTCAGATGCTGAGCCGTCTTCTTGTTTACATGACTGAACTGTCCTAGGGGTGGTTCTAGGCTTCGGATACACTTCACAAGGTTTGGGCAGCCCTTAGGATAGTGGTTCTCAACATGTGGGTCGCGACCCAAGGGGGGGGTCTCTTAAAGAGCATCAGAAAACACAGATATTTACATTACGATTCATAACAAAAGCAAAATTACAGTTACGAAATAATTTTATGGCTGGGGACACTCCAACATAAAGAACTATGTTGAAGGGTTGGAGCATAAGGAGGGTTGAGAACCATTGAGGTAGGCGGAATCTACATCTTCAGCTCAGGCTCCCTTCTTATGTCTGGGTTTCCTGTTTTCCTGCCTTTCAGGTTCCCACGTTCTGAAAGTTTTAGCAGCCACAGGCTCCCCAAAGTTTCTTTCCTGAGAACAAAAATCACTGCCCACTTCCCTCTCCGTTGCAAGCACTCACTGTCCCTTGGGCTCCTTCCCCATTTGTGTGATTCAGGGCCTTCCTTATCCCCATGGGTGCTGCTTGGGACTCTGTCTCCCAGGGTGCATTGCCTCTGCTCAGGCTGGAGTACAAACAGCTGGCTGGCCAGTCCCTGGGACATTCCCCTGAGACCTCAAACTTGGCCTGGGAGTCAGGGACTCAGCTAGGAGCACGCGCAGAGATTGGTCCGAGTCTCTGTCTCTCCAGACGTCTCTCATCTACCAGGATGAGGCTGGGCCTGGCCCTGTCACTGCACGATGTTTCCTACTGATGGCTTGTGCTTCATCGCCAGCTTCTGGTCATGCTAAGAGGTAAAGGATTCAGTCAGGCCCACCAGGCTATTTAAAGGCAGAGCTGGGACCAGCGTGAGGCCTCCTGGCTCTCCTCAGCTCCAAGCTCCCTGTCTGGCAGAGGTGGACGCCTGAGCTGGGAAGGAGGCTCATGAAAAGCTCCTCTTGCAGCAGCTTCTGTTCTCAATGAAGATGACAGGCGGCTTCAAAGGCAAGCGTTCACTGGAGGCGAAGTGTCAGCACTTCAAATGAGAGTCACTGAAACATTCCCTTCCGGGGTTGGGTTGAAGGACGGCACTCAGGGCTCAGAAACCCCAGCGAGTTGTGCACAGATAGCCTGGCCAATCTCAGCAAGACGGGCGCGGCACCTTCTGCTATTAACAGTTTAGCTTTTTGAAATTCCTTCTTTTCCAGAAAGGAAAGATAGAGGAGAGAGAGAGAGAGAGAGAGAGAGAGAGAGAAACAAGACAAGGCTCTTGAGTCCAGCTAGCTCCCAGCCCCTCACATTGCCTCTCATCCCTCTCGCCCTTCCCCTTCTCTCCCCTCATTCATGGGAGACAATACAGAGGTGGAGATGGCAGCGAAAGCTCTTTCCTCAGAGGCACGAGGTCGTCTTAGTCTGCTGCTCCCATGGGACCCATATGTGAGGGTGACCCTTTCTTCAAAGTGCCACCTTCTCTGTTTCGGCCTTGCCTCTCCCCTCCCCCATTACCACCATCCTCTAGGCTATGATTGCAATCCCCCAAGTCCTCTGCTGGGACTTGTTCGCATTCTCCTGACAGGGGAGGGGTCTTCCTGTCGGTTGGTATTTCTCAACAGCAGCCCCCTCCCTTGGGCTTTCCTCCCACCCCTTGCCCACCTGACAGCTTTAGAGGGGATTAATGATAGGATCTCTCATCCAGGTGCTAGAGGGCAGGATGGGGGAGGGGCTACATGAAAGTGAGCCTCCCCTTCCTCTCCCCCATCTAAGAGTGGGTGGGCTTGTCTCTCCAGGAGGGGGGCCCAGGGTTGATAATTTAGCATACTGATCCCTTTGTGGTCAACAAAGTGAGTTTAACATATTTTCATTAAAAAATAACTTACATAAAGGACCCCTCCTCAATACACACAGCATTGATGCCCCGGCAAGGAATACTTTTAAGACACAAGAAAAATTTACCAAAAACACCAGTCAAAGTAAAAGGATTCTGTTTATTAGACAGCTTGAAGATGCGTGGCACACTGAGAGAAGGTATTTGGGCTGTATACTGCTTGCAAAAGATCAGTTCACGTTACACATGTAGAGCTCTCATAATTCCCGTAAAAGAGTCGATACGGGAGGGGCCTCAGAGCCACGGGCGATGAGAAAATACAGAGAGGTGTTCACCTAAGTATCAAACAGCCAAGCAAAGCAGTTAGAGAGCGACGGATTGACGTGTTTGTGCACTTGGCAACAGTCACAGGCCATTACAACAGAGACTGGGAAGATCTAGACAGTCGAGCATTATCCCACGAAAATGGATTAAACCCGACTGTGCACCAGATAATCTTCCAGGTGCTCGGAATCTAACAGTGACCAAGAAAATACAAACACCAGTCCTCGCGCTGACTCACGTTCTCCTGAGAGACGGACAGTAGGCCATCGGTGTGTGATTATTATAAATCAAAGGCATGCTCGAAAGGAAGCTGCAGAAGGGGGTGAGGGAGAGCATCAGGAAGGTGATGGTGGCTCAAGAGGAACACTAAGAGCACAGCTCCTCAAGGCGACACTGGAGAAGGATAGGAAGGAAGGAGGGAATTGACTGTGCAGATTTCCCAGGGGGAGGACACAAGCTCTAGAACTGTCAGTGCACAGGGTGGGTGTGCAAACACACACAGGAGTCACCAGGCTGCCGTTATTCTGAAATTTACCCAGGTTCTTAGCTGTTAGAAGGTTTGGGATCAGTTTTCTCAGAAAGTTGTTTAGAGTCACTTCCTTCAGTACTTGGGTTCTTGATTTTTCTTTTTATATACAAAATATCTACTGTGTTTTCAGTGGAGTGGCTTTCCAGCCTTACTGTCTGCATGGTTTTGGTGCCAAATTTGTCTTATTTTGTGCTGTCTCTCCCCTTTAATTGTAGCCAAGATGGTGCGCTGCTTTTTAAAAACTTTGTGGACTTTTTATTTGTTAATGTATAATCTATTAGTCAAGAACCAACTGGACAATGATTGTAAGGTTTTAATGACCTTGATATTTTAAGAACTAACCCCCATCCTGTGCCAGGGTCTCACTATGTCACCCTGGGTGGCCTGGGACTCACAGAGATCTCTCTGTCTCTGCCTCCTCGGTGCTGAGATTAAAAGTGTGCGCCCCTAAAACAGCTAAAAAGCTCTGTTCTTAAATAGAGCAGATCTGCAAGACACAGGGAAGATCCACCTTCACCCTCTTGCAGGGAGTCACACCTCTCCATTGCTGGGGAGACACGCCTTCACACTCTTATGAGGAGGGACACGCCTTTACACCTTTATAGCAGACATGCACCATCACTCCCTTACAGGGTAGACTCATCTTCTCCCCCTTACAAGGCACACACCTTCAGAGCTTTACAGGGGAGATACAATTTCACATCCTTACAGGGAGACACACCTCCACACACCCATACAGGGGAGACACAACCTCACACTCGCAGGAATGATCGAGGAAACCCATTTCTCTTAAAGAAACCGGAACTTTGGCAAAAACGGATGTAATTGAGGTTTTCAGAATTCTGTCGATTAACAGTCTAGAGAAAAATGGCTGACTCGTGACAAGGAAAACAAGTTCTGGGCTGTGTTCATTTGTCCCACTCACAAGCTTCTTTGTTTTAACTCCATGGTAGTTCCGGGTTTTAGTTTCAGTTCTGTTGCTGTGATAAATTACCCTAATATAAACCAAGATAGCGGAAAAAGACTTCTCTTAACTTACAGCTCCAGTTTATAACCCACAGTAGCGCGGAAGCCAGGGCACCAGGAACGTAAACAGCTGGTCACACCACATCCAGTCGAGAGCAGTGGGACAAGGCACACTCACCTGCTTGCTCGCTGGTGTTCAGCAAAGTTGCTCCACTCTTCCACCGTTCCGGATCCCTTGCCTAGGGTAGGGTGCTGCTCACGGTGGGGTTCAGTCTTTCACATCAACTAACCTCATTAAGGTGGCCTCCCAGACAGGTCCACAGGCCAACCCCGTGTAGACGATCTCTCGCTGAGACCCTCTTACGGGGGAAAGAGATTCCTCTAGGGTAAGAAGCTGGCCGGAAGTCTGAGAATGAGATGTCACCAGGGGACTCTGCCGAGCTATCATGTGGTCTTGTGGCTCCACAGGTGTGGGGTATGCACATACCCAGGAAAGTCCCAAGAAGGCCGTGGCCTCTCACCTCCCACTGGTGCTGAGATGGTGCCCCGGGGAATAAAGGAGAAGACAGAGTTGTATGCTACCCGCATACTGAAGACATGTCCCAGAGCTCTTGGTTGGCGTGTGTGGCCAAGGATAGGAGGTCTATTACTCCAGGGCATTTAAAGAAGTCTCTGTCTAAGTTGGTGGCTTCTTGGAGACTACGGTCAGTCAGTTTAAGGGTACGGCACCTTGTAGATCCATCCAGCACCAGTGGACGGCCCCACAACCATGAGTATGTGAGCAGCACAAACTATGTTAGAAAGGGGTTAGAGAGACAGAGGACCCAGGTTCAATTCCCAGCTCACAACTGTCTGTGAATTCAATAGCAGGGCACCCAATGACTTCTCTGGCCTCCATGGTACACACAAGGTAAACAGGCATATGTGCAAACAAAACACCCATCAAAATAAATAAATAAAGTAAAAACAAAACAGGGAGATTTGAAGTTGGGGGGTGTGTGGGGAAGTGGGGTTAGATCTGGGAGGAGTTAGGGAGCAGAGGGGTGGATATGATCAAATACACTGTATGTTTACATGAAATTCTCAAAATTTTAACACAATTATTATATTTAAATAAAAATGAATTCTGTCTAATTATTAGCTAACTCCTACGCTAGCTAAGTCAAAACTGTCAAGTCCGGGTCACTTTGACTCAAATTAGATTTGAGCAGACAGAAACTCAGACAGGTTAGTTGAGCCAGGATTGCTGGAGTATGTCTTTAATCCCAACACTTAGGAGCCAGAGGCAGGCAGATCTCTGTGAGTTCTAGGTCAGCCTGGTCTACAGAGTGAGTTCCAGGACGGCCAGGGCTACACAGTGAAATCTTGTGTCAAAATAAACAGAGATAGTCAGGCAGACATAGAGGTGGGTTAAAATTACCCATTTTACTGGCATACAAATAAATAAGTAGAGCCTCAGAGATTTGTGTGTCTTAGTTAAGCATACCGACATACTGGTAATAATGCTCAGAGGAGAATTAAGAATTAGGGAAAAAAAGTGTTTTTTTTTTTTTAAAGGAATGTAAAAGAAATGCAAAGAACTCCAAGCAGGATCAGTTCAAAGGGATCCAGTCACAATTACAATGCTGAAAAGTCAACGACAAAGAAAGAACATAGAAAATGCAACAAAGCCCAGCTCCTTCGGGAGCTCCTGCCTAACAGTAACAGCTGAAAACATCAGGAATCGCTGACCTCAGATGACTGTGAGGTGACAAAAGGCTGAGAGACTCAGGCTGTCAAGAGTTTGTTTATATATTAAGTGCAGAATTGTTTAAAAAGGTAACAAGAACTTAAAACACCAAGATAAAAAAACACATTAACGAAAAATGACTTAGTGTAAAACTTATCCTGTAAGAAATACTAAGAAGGGCTCAATTGGGCTCAAGGGAGAGGGAGTGTCTTGCCTTCACATGGAGAAGAACGCTTTCATTGTGAAGAACAGCTATACTGGCGAAGGCAAAAGACAGCATTCGCAGATTTCCTTTTGTACCTTTTCTCTTTTTCTGTCTGTCTTTTAAAAGAGAACTTGCAAAACAATAGTCATTTTATTTTTATTTTTTGAGACAGGGTCTCCTGTAGCCCAGGCTGGCCTTAAGCTCACTGAAGCTGAGTGTGAACCCCTAAGCCTCCTGCTTCAGCCTCTTCAGTGTTAGGATTTCAAGCATGCAGGTCATGCCTGGCTTGAAGCAATAGTCAAACCGCTGATAGCTTTACCATGGACGAAGAGGCTTGGAGGAAACTGCCTTTATGAAACACGGGACCCCACACTCATAATTAGAAAGAAAATGTCTACTTGACACTAAAGCTGTCAGCAATGGAGGAACAGAGAAATAACAGAAAGAAGAAAGACAATGAATAGTGGCAGGGTTGGTGTGAGATTTATCATATCAGGAATTGAATGAGGCAGGAATGGATTGAAACACCAATCAAGGCAGAGACTAGCAAGCAAATAAGAAACACATCCAAATCTCTTCAAAAAAGAGAAATATGAGATTCAACGACATAGATACATTTTAAGAAAAAGGACAGCGAAGGATTTACAATAGAAAGCCAGAATCGTATGTCAACATCAGATAAAACAGGCTTGAAGGCAAAAAGTATTACTAGAGAAAAGGACATTTTATAGTGACAGATCAATACACTGGGAAGGAATATTATAAGCATCTATGTATCTATAAGAAGAACAACAAAATTAAATGAAGAATTCAGAAATTCAGCAATAATAACGGAAACATCAGTGTTACAGTTTTGAGTGTGTTGGCCGTCAGGTAACATCCACAGGAGACAGCTGTTGGTGAAGCAGCGTTCAGAGAGAAGCAGGAAGCAGTTCTCTGCTCCTGCCCCTCCTCTGGGTATGTGACCCCAACATGCTTCCAGAATCTTTCTTCTTTTCTCTCTGCCTAACATGGTTAGGTTAAGGCTGGGTATGCTGGCACATTCCTGGGATCCGACCCTTGAGAAGTGGAGGCAGGAGGATTAAAAGCCAAGGCCGGCCTTAACTCTATGAGACATTGTCTGAAACGACAACCACAAAAATCAAACAAAAATGATCGTGAGGTTAAGAAAGCAGGTAGGGGACTGGGGAGACAGCTCAGCAGTAAGAGCTGGTTCCTTTTCCAGAGGAAAAGATGGGATTCTGAGCACCCACTACTAGCTGGTGATGGTCTGAGACTCCAGTTTTAGGGGATCAAATGCCCTCTTCTGGCCTCTGAGGGCACCCGGCATGAATGTGGTAGACAGACACACATTCGGGCAAAACCCTCAGACACCGAAGCTAAAAGTGAATAAATCTTGGAAACAGAGAAGGAAAAGGAAAAGTGGTGAAGAACGGCTTTAATGGCGTGCTGTAACAGCTTAATCAGCCAGCGCTTCAGTTCCTAAGCAGGGCTGTAAACATTGGACCGTCATCCGGGAAGCCGAGAACACTTTGTTTCTTCTGGTCAACATCTCTCCCAGCACCTATTGTCTGCCAGGCTTTGCTAACTGAGCCCAGATTATTTAGAGGTGGGCAAAGCTGCCAGGATAACGGCTGTCAAGGAGTTTAGGCCTGGCGGAGAGGCAGGCACGAGGCAAAACTAGTCTCCATGTCAGCGTGTGGTTAGACCTTCTGATAAGCAGGCCAGAGGAAAGGGAGAAGATGTTATGAGAAAATGGAATGGACTGAGTCCAGGGCTGGTGGCCAGAGGGGCCTCCTGAGTGAGGAAGGAACTGGAACCTAGATGGGAAAGAGATCTGCCAGGTGAGAGTGAGCTGACATTTGTGCTCTGCGGAAGGGGGAGAAGCAATAGTGATGAAGATAATGTGCCAGGCTTAGTCCTCACAGTCATCTCCTGTTGTGAGGTCTTTCTTTCAGCCTTGGCCACCAAGGCTCAGAGACGTTAAGAAGCCTCTCCAAGGTCACACAGCTGTAAAGGTTGGGCACTGTGGTCTGTACCAAGAGGGTGACTTTGGGGCAGAAGCTGCAGGGTGATGTCCAGAAAGATGGCACGTAGCTGGGGCGGGGGGAGGGTCTGGAACCTCCCCATGTCTCGAAAGCAGTCGAGATTTTATTCTGTGCGTCGTGCGGCATGTCATCAGAAGACACAACACAATGCGTGTGCCGAGAGGCCAGTGGAGAACTTAAAAATTATCAGCGTTTATGATTATAAAAGCTACAGCTGCTCACCTGGAAAATGCAGAGAATTTTGCACCAGGGAGAGTGCATTTGTTTTAACCTCCTCCAGCTGGACGCTCAAGAGCATCCCCAGCAACCTGGAATACGGCCTTGCAGTCGTTAACCAGTATTTATGTTTAAAAGCATACTTGGACAGAGCATACCGCCCGCATTGTCTTGTCAACCTAAGGAAACGTTGTCTCGTGTGATGGTTTTATTCCAAGGTTTTGCAGGAAGAGCTGGGGGCTGGTGGGAAGGAGGGTGGAAAGTGGACGGTTGTTCCAGCCAATCAGCCCAGCAGGAAGTTGGGTGCTAACCAGGGCACGGGTTTAGGTTGTCCCTTGGAGGACTGCTTCTGAGTCCCAAGTGGCCTGCCCAGAGCTTCCAGTTTCCCTGAGATCTCCAGGAACAGACCCATGCTAGTGCCTCTTTTTCCCCTTCTCATCTAAGGGCAGCTCTCCTGTGCAGCCCACAGGTTGGGGATTGGTCCTTTTGTGCCAGCTCTAGGTACCTTCCCTTTTTCCTTCACAAGTCGGGAGGAGGCCTGGTGACCCTGGCTGCTCATAATCACGATAAACTGCCAGCTCTGTACCCAGCCGCGTCATATAGATGACTTCTACCCATCATCCTTGGAGGCATGTAGAGTAGCTTGCCCAGGCTCAGAAGCTAGAAGGTGATAGAGCCACCCAACGTGAGGATGTCCGAGGCGAATTCCACGAGGTCAGCTGCCTTTTCATACTGCCAGTGCCACCTCTTTCTTCTGTGCCATCTAACATCCTGTTCTGGGTGGGGGCGGAAGTTTACTTTCTCCATGTGGCTTTGTGACTGAGCTGGACCCAACCACAAAGGATGACCGTAGGCCAGAGAAGAGGCTGGCCAGTCCCAGTGCTCATTCTATTTATGATCGGCAGATAATGGGCAAGTACTTGAGAGCTGGTTGCCAAAAGCTTGAGACACAGAATGAAGACCTCCCATGCAGCTCCCTCAAGGAGAGGAAGCTGGCCTAGAGAGCAGGACCCTCAGGGGCACAGTGAGATCAGTGTCGCCCATCCTTGCACACCTATCAGGGACCCTGGCCAGAGCTCCACAGGTTCCAGTAACTTCCCCGGATCTGGCTGGAAAAATCCCCAGAATGCCAGGCCACCAGGCAGCCTTCCTGGGAAAACCAATCTCGGGCTGACCCCTCCCCCCTATTCATGGAAAAGTACAGGCAGATTGGTGCCCTTCAAGCCTGCAGGCAGATGCCTGGCTGCCCTCTGGACTCTCCAACTGTGAATGCTGACTCGCTTGTCCTTGGGCCAGAGCTGGAGGAAAATAGTTTCCCCAAAAAAGCAGTTTTTAAAAGAAAAAAAAATCTGGAAAATGCCCACAATCTAAGTGGGGGTGGGGTGTCTTCTAGACAGGCTTGCTTTGCCGCTGAGGACTCTGTGGTCCTCCAGCAGAGAGGCAGGGAAGGAATGCGAAACTCTACCCCCCAAGGAGCAAAGTTTTTTTTTTTTTTCCCCAGTTCCCGATAGGGTCAGGCATGTGGAACCTGCTGGAGTCTTGCTGGAGTCCCAGCCTCCTGGAGGCTGCCTCACAAGCCTGTCTGCAGCAATGCGCAAGTCAGGACACCTGGCTGAACATCCCAGGTGCTCACCCAGGCCCCTCGGTTCTCCCCTCCTTTCCCTCTCCCTCTTCTTTCCTCCCTCCCTCTCGTCCTCCTCCTCCCTCCCTCTTTCTACTCTTGGGTGGTGTGATACACAGTTTTTATTTAAAACTCACTTGATCCCCTAGAACCTAGCCCTTAGCAGAGCGGTGCCCAGGCCGAGGCAGGCTTGCTGGTGTCCGCAGCAGAGAGACTGGGTGACCTGTGAGGGTCACGTCACCTCTTTAAGCAGTACTTTTCTCATCTCAACGGTGTGAGTGCTGAGTTGGATGAGCAGCTCTGCTGGTTCAGCACCAGCTGCTCCGAAAGCTTTGGAGAGCTTTGCTGGCTGGCAGGTCAAATCCCGATTTCCTAGCCTGTGCTGGTAAAACCATTCCCTTCCACACAATCCATCCACCTTATTCCCCAGCACAGGGTCTGCCATGATCTTTCCAGATGCTCACCTTGCCTGGGTGGAGTCAGCCAGATGTCAACTCTGGAAGGCCCAGGCCTGCTCTTCCCTGTGTCTTCACACACCCAGCCAGGCTGGGGTGCTGACATTGAACACTTCGCAGGCTCAGTCCTGGGACGGCAGAGGGAGGCTGGGATTGGGGTGAAAGACTGAAATGTGCAGATGGGCTGTGTGTGTGTGTGTGTATGTGTGTGTGTGATTTGGAGTGTGGGTCATAGTAAATGGTCCAGGAAGACTGAGTGAAGGGAGGTGTTCGACCAGGACAGAGGGAATACTTCTTGGTTCGGGTTGAATGGTTTGGGGCTACATTTCTTTTTTCCGAACCAAGTGGCTAATGTTCTTTGAACCGACAGCCTGGGGATGGGATACTGAGCATTGGTGGGCTGGAAGGACGTGAGGGTTTGGCTTTTCCCCTGGCCATGGCATCGGCAGCAGCAGCAGGCGCGTCTACGTGCCCGGCTAGACTTGGTCTGGCGGTTGTGCTGGTTGGGTGGGGAGCGTGTTGAGATGACCTGGGGGAACAGAGAGACCTTGGCAGCGGGAGAAGGGTGGGCCTGGCTTTTTGTCTTCTGTGTGTGACAAGAGAGGGGATGGTAGAGGTGGTGGCGCTCCAGGCCCTCCCCCACCACCATGTTCAGAACCAGTTTATTGAATTTACAGTAAAGGTTTTATGGGGCTTTCCTGGAAGCGTCTCATTATGGAAACTCTTGTGCTGGCAGTTTGGTGGCTGGTGTCTGGTTTGCTTGGGAGAGGTTGAGTCAGGCTCTGTCTTGATGGAAACTTCCTTTGCCTGGGTCACCCAAGGGGAGGAACTGGGGGCTTCCCTTGAGGAGATGGCCATCTTGGAGCTTGGTCTTCACTGGTGCTATGCTGCCTCTTCTCTGACCGTTTTCCCTGGGTCCCAGATATCTTCAGTCAAGTGTGCTGAAAAGGTCACTCCTATGAGCAGAGACGCCATCATTACTTTTCACATTCTTGCAAAACATCCGGGATGGTCTACAGAGCCAAACGACCCATCTCCACAAGAAAAGACTTGTTGATTATCAGGGATGTGAAACTAAATAGGCCATATCTAGATCACAGTCCCTTGGCATGAGGTTGACACTTAGAAATTACTTTCTTGGCTCTCCTGGCATTCTCTGGGAATCCTTCTCTGTGGTTTCCTCATCTCCGGACTGAATTCTGACTGCAGGATGGCTGACTTCTTTAGGCATTTTAGGACCTTTGGAAGGGGCCAGGAACACAGATTAGAAATGTGGGTGAGTATGCACTATGCAGACCCTGAACGGGGGCCGATTCTCAGCTCCCCAGCCTCCCTGGCTGTCAGCTCCTGAAGTACAAGTCACCATGTCCTTCTGGTTTTAGCATTTGCATGGATGGTGTTCATATTCTTCAAAAACCCAGGGACTTTCAGGAACCGGAATAGGCTGGCAATGGTGGAGTCAGGTTCTTTAGCTTCCCCCGATCCTGGCAGTCATGTGCTGTGTGTTCCCTCTATTAGGGTGTCAAGAACAGTGTCAGAGTTCCACTTTCTTGGTAAATCTGGACCTTCTGAGAGCCAGGGAAACTTCCTCTCAGTCCCTAGTGTTTAGGTATCACCCACAAAACTGTTCAGGATCACCGGAGACACCCAGCTGGAATTTCTACTACTATTCTATAAGTGGTGGCCTGGACAGTCTCTGTGGTCACTGATCTGAGGTGCCATTGGGAACAGGGACTAACTTTTTCAATGTACCTGTGTGAGCAATCCTCAGTCCCCTCACATTCTTGGTTTCCCTCCCCACAGAAAAATAAGGTAATACTAGTGACAGTCTGCTGAGCGAGCCAAACTCACCGGAGAGCAGAGCGTCTGGAACTCGGATGGCACTAGCTGGAATCACCAGCCCCTCCCTCCTCCCAATTTGAGAACCCCCTCCGCACTGGAAACAAGCCTGTTTGAGGATAAACAACTGCTTGGTTCCACTGGGTACATACTGCGTACACCGCAGCACAGTCTGGCTAGCTTTCATTTCTTCCGCTGTCTGTTTCCAACATGTAGGTCCGGGCCTGTCTGTTTGAGACAGCGTGCCCCTGGGGACGGGATGGGGGTGGCGGGGGTGGGGTGCCCTAAGCTGGGCTAGGCCCAGCTGTCTGCGTAGGATTGATGATCGTGGCAATCACAGCTCCCATCTTACCGTCGCCATGGCCTGTGACTTTGACAGCGCCCCCTGGAGGTAGCAAGGGCCGGAGAGGAACGTCTAAAGCGGACAAGACACAGCAGAGGTCACTCCTATGAGCAGAGACATACAAGTGGCTGTGGTGACAGAACCGCACCCAGAACATGGCCTGCCTGTGCGTTTAGGCGGAGTCATTGCACACACGCGTGTGCACTTGCGTGAGACTGCACGAAGACCAGAAGTCATGTCGCTTGTTGCCCTCTATTGCTCCTCACCTAGTTCGTTTCAGGCGGGGTCCTGTCACTGAGCCTGGCGCTTGCTGGCTCCCTGGACTGGCCAGCAGGGAGTTCTGAGGGGATCTGGTTGTCTCTGGCTCCCAGCGCTGGGGTTACAGGTATGTACCTCACGCCCAGCTTTTTACGTGGGCTCTGGGAATCCAGACTCAGGTCCTCATGCCTTGCGTGCGCTGCAAGCACTTTATTGGATGCGCCATCCCCCTCCCGCCCCCCAGTGGCTCGTCTCCCAGGCTCGACATTTTAATCACAATATGCTCGTGGGCCCCCTTTTTAACTGGGCGTGGCTTGAGTGCTGGAGCCTAATTGGATGGCTCAATACCCACCATCGTTTTAGTATTCACAGCGTGAGTTTCTACCTGGCCTAACAGTGCATTCTTTAGGTATGAAAGGCTTTTCCTGGGACTCTGTAGGTCTGTTAGCTATGGTAAGTGAGGACTCAGTCCTGATGCTCAGGGAGGCAGAGCCATGAGCCATGGCCCTGGCCCTCTTTCTGCATCCCTGAGGAAGGAGCAGGGCAGACCATGACTAATGCGGCTGATATTACCCAGGTGCCTGCAGGTCTGTCTTGCGCTGAGCGGTGATGGGGAGCCGGTCGCTCTTTTCCCTGAACGAGCTACATGCTACATGCTCTCTCACTCATGCTTCAGGCCTTTCTGACATGTTGTATCCAGTAACTTATCATATGCAGGGAAAATGGTAACTTCCCTGGCTGTGGAGATTTTGGAATCTAGTTGATGAGTTAACAAGACCATGGGAGTAGGCAAATTAATGCTCCAGAGATTCTGGCTGTGTGGGAATCAGGGGTTCCTCTGATAGGCCACCAGGAATTCCAGGTGTGAAGCAGGAAGAGCATGGCCCCGGGGCCGTCATGGAGGGAAAGGAAAGACACGCCTGAACACAGACAGTGGCTGTCATTGTGGTTCCGCCCAGCCTCCCTCACAGCTCCAGGCTCTGGCAAACAGCCTTTTTACTCTCCTACAAGATCATTCCTTGATTGGGAGGGTATCTGCCCTAGCTGCAACTAAAATGTAGGCTTGTGTGAAAAGATGAGCCAGGTTGCTTGCTTTTCCCTCTGCTGGTCCTGGTGTAGAAGACACAGGAAGAGAAGAATGTGGTGTGTGTGTGCTGGCTGATTTTCTCACGGCCGTGACAAAATGCCTGACAAAAGCCCTTTAAGGAAGGCTAGTTTATTTGACTCATGAGAAGGTACCGTGGTGGGAAGTAAGAGCTGGTCACGGGGTGTCTGTAACCAGCGAGGAGAGACGCCCCGCTCGCTTTTCTCCTGTTAAAAACAGATTATGACGGGGAGCTGGGGAGATGGCTCAGAAGTTAAAGCCACTTGTTACTGTACGGTACCCGTGTTTGCTTCCCACTACCAACATGGTGGCCCACAGCTGCCCACAAGACAAGTTCCAGAGGATCTGGTGCCCTCTGCATATGGGCACCAGACACGCATGTAGTACACACACATATATCCAGGCAGAACAGTCAGACACATAGGATAAATAAATGTTTACCAATTTTTATAGTTATGTAGTGAATGTACATGTCCATACTGCACACGTGGAGGTCAAAGAACAACTTCCGAGACTCCATGTGTTCTGTCCCAGCATGCAGATGTTGGCACTGAACTCAGGGCATCAGGCTCGGCGGCGAGCATCTTTACCCGCTGAGAGAGCTTGCTGCCTTACACTTCCTCTACTTTCTTCAGTGTGGAACTCCAGCCAATGGGATGATGCAGTCCACAGTCAGGGCTGGTGGTCCCTCATCAGTTAACCTCACCAACTCGCCCAGGTCGTTTGCCACTTAGAAGATTCTAAGTCCTGTCAAAGTTGACAACTGAGCCGCGGTGGAGAGCAGCTGCGGACTGGGGAACTGGAGGGCCATGCTGTAGAAGACAGGAGGGAAAGGCACCGAGGAAGTCCTGCCAGAACGATGGGAAAACAGTGGGCCAGACTCCCACCGCCCAGGGTCAGAGGTTGCTTCAGATCCCAGATCTAACCTCCTCCTGCTGCCCTCACTGCCGCACTGGCTTGCCTTTCTCTGGGTTCCTGAGTCCGTGCTTCCTTCGGGAAACCCTCCTGACAAGAAGCCACAGTGCCTGGTCTGGCTCATACAAACAAACAAACAAACAAACAAACATGCTTGGGGCTTCACTGATGCCTTGGAAGCCTGAAGGTGGGGTAGGGGTGGGGGCAGGACGCATGTGTATATGCTTTTCCATGGACTCCAACGCAGGAGTCATGGGGCAGGAGTGGGCTCTGGGGAGCACGGTGGGAGGTGACCCGCAGGGGCGAGCTGGGAAGTCTTCCTGTAGCGTCTGCTCGGCAGAACTCTTGGTTGTAGGAGTGGAAACGTTAATTTCACGTTCCTTCAGAATGTAGGTGCCATTTGAGATCAAATTATCTCCTCGAATTTGGAGACGCTGTTTGACTGAAGAGAGATAACTCGGCCCTTAGGATCTGAGGTGGGGCGACGTGAGGGCGGGTAGGAGCGGAGGACAGTGGTCCAGAGGGGACCAAGTCCCCGGCTGCCCTGAAGCCTATTTCATGGTGGTGTTTATCTTCTCTCTGCCCAAGACTCTCCAGGGTGGCAGGCCATTCTCCACCATGGATCTTTAGAAGCATTTAATATGTGGGCATGTTCTATGTTTTCCTGGCAACTACCAGCTACTATTTGGGTTATAGTTTGTAGAGGTCTGTGTTTATGTCCGAGGTTTTAGGAGTGGCAGTGTCTTACATTCCTGGATGGATCTACAGTCAGGGTCTCATCTCTGGCACTCTGATGGAGACCTTTGGCAAGTCATGGACATATCCACGTCTCTTTGGGGGACAACACCATTGGCTGGTCAGTAGCAACGTCAGCCTCTGTTTTTGAGGTGGGGACAAAATGGCAGTGATGGAGAAAGCTCTGTAAACGGAACGTGGTGCCCAGCGAGGAGATGACATTGTTTTCTCCTTGTAAGGACTGTCCTTCACAATTCTTCCTCCCCATTCCCCTTTCACACAGCTGGCCAAAGCCACATTAGTACATTGCAGAGGAGATAGGGGGAATTCAACAAATAGCTGTGGAGTGCTATCATCTGCTGCTCTCACAGTCCTGGTAACACTTGTCTGGGGCCTCTGGAGGACTTGCCTTCCTGTGCTGCTGATGGAGTCACTTGGGGGATCACGTGAGCATGGAAGGCTTCAGAGCCTTGCCAGGAGAGAATGATGAACACCAGCTGGCACCAAAGTTTGATGTGTTTTGGAGGCATGAAAACAGGATGAGCGAGTGACTGAGGTGAGAAAGTAGCTGCTGGGAACCTCACCATTCAGACAGAGGTGGAGTGGAGCAAAGGAACCTTTTGCTGAATTCTTCTAAGGGCTCCAAGAGGAAGTAGCTTGCAGGAACAGGTGGTGTGAAGGTGGGCTAGGCTTGCCGAGAAGGCAGTCACCAGACATTCCAGACACCTGAGAGTCAGTTGCTTCTGGAGATGAGGTGGCGAGATGCCTTCAGGGTGGTTCATTTCCCTTGATGACAGATTAGTTAGAGGTGTTTATGTTAAAGCCACTTCTGTTCTACACATAGAATGTGAAACATTTTAGAGAAATCCTAAAAGAGGTTTCTGTTCGTTTCATCTGATAAAGACGTCCTGGCCTTATTGTTTGGACCTAGAACATAGAAATGGAGAAGAGGCGGGGGCAGAACGCAGAGAGCAGGTGCCATCATTCCTTCCAGCTTAGTTCAGAATTCAGCTCAGCTGCAGCTCAGCTCTTTTGGGCTGATAGTCCACTGTCGGAACCGAGCTCTCATTCGCTGTTTTTTTTGTGGAGAACTGTCACTCTCCCAACATTCCCAGTGTTCTCAGCTTCAGAGCTGACTACAGTGAGTGTCAGACGCTGGCCTGGAACTTCTCAGTGTGTCCATTTACTTGGAGTGAAGGACAAGGACTGCGTTGTCCCTCTACCTAACAGCCCATTCCAGCCTTCACTTTCTCCTCCAGCTCTGGAAGCCTCAACAGGCTTACTCCTTAGGAGGAAGGGAGAATGGAGGTACAGACCATTTAGTCCCATTTCCCAGTGGGAAACTGAGGCACTGAGCAGGTTAAGTGGGGATGAGAGGATCCACTTGTAGAGCTGGGAACAAACTGAGATTTAGTTAAGAGGGGTTGTTATCCACTGTGTATGTGTGTGTGTGTGTGTTCATGCTCATGTTCATGTTCCTCTCCGATCTTCACTCTTCAAAAGGGCCACCCTGGAGAGGACATGATTTAAGAAGGGACTCCTTTTCTGAGGAATATGTGCCATTAGGCACATTGCACAGTGTTTCTTGATCTTGTGTGTTTATCTGTAAATAGGAAATATCAAGCATCCCTACCTTGCAGCATTGTTGAGTGGACGGGGGCGGGGTCATTGAGGTTACTCGGATCTAAATGTCAGGATCCATTTCTGAACTCCAGCAAGCACTCAAGACATCAGTCAGCAGGGCCCAGTTGGTGAGGCCACACGCTGGAGGCGCTGCTCCCTTCAGTGGGAGGAGCCACGCTAGCCAGCCTCGACGCAAGCTGATCTAATGTGGGCCTGTGCCATGTCGCTGCAGCAGGGGAGGTGGCTAGCTTTGAATGCCCACCACACGCTGACTGCTTTACGGGAGGCTCCGTCTTCGTGGTTCCCCAGGAGTTGTTAAACTCGAAGGGGTTGCCTACCTTTCCTCAGTCTTCTCCACTCTCGTGGCACCTGTTCCTTCTCTGACATCCTCCCAAAAGCGAGCTTTGCCTCAGAGCCTGCCCTCTGCTCCTCTCTTCTTATGGTGGCTACTCCCTTGGAAAACTGTTTCCCTTCCAATGCCCAAGACTACTGCCAACCCTAGATCAATTCCCCAGGCTTCAGACTAAACAGTCAATTACCAATTACCTCCCAGATTTTTTTCTCTTAGGCACATCCAATTCCCCACATCCAAAATAGAACTTACCGTCTTCCTTGTGTGCTTTGTCATGATTCCCGCTCTGAATAACGCACCGTCAAGCTAGCCTCTCCCGCCCCCAAGCTGGAGCTGGGAACTGACTGAGGACCCTCCCATTCCCGCCTCATCTTCACAGTCACCCTGCAGTCACGTCCCGCTCACGTGCTCTCCTCCACATCTCTTCCCTCCATTGGCTTCTTGTCCTGGTTCTAATTTAGACCCTCATTTTCTGTTGGCCTTCACTCTTGTTTCCCAGAGGACCAACTCCTGTTCTCTTTTTACCAGAGCAATGCCTTCATGAATCTGTAAAATAGCTTGCTGCCTGTCTAGCTCCCTATCATGTTTAAATGAAAGAGAAACCGTCTACGGGCCGACCCTCTCACTCCTCTTCACCCTCACCCTCCACAGATGGGCCAGAACAGCTCTAGTCCCAGCTGTCTCTTGTGACACACCTTGTCCGTCTACTTTAAAGATCTTCTCAGCTTCACATCTGCTGGGCAGACCCTCATGATTCGCCACCTCTGTCTTAGCACACCTTTACAACACACATGCCTGCATGCATACATGCTCACACACACACATGCGCGTACCTCTACCACTCGTGATCCAATCTTCATTACCTGCTTGAAACCCTCTTGAGAGTGATGTCCAGGTCTTAGCCACAGGTCTCCTTAGTGTACTGGTGTTTAGCACATAAGGGGAATTCGACCCGTGCCTACTGAGTAAGTGACTGAAGAAGCTACAGAACACGTAAAGCCAGGCTAAACTGCCGATCAGAGGGGAGCCGAGCTCTGGTGTCTTCCACTAGAGGGCACTCTAGCCGTGCTCTTCACAGAATGTCTGTCCTCCCCAGCTGTGAGAGGAGCTGGCAGAGGCCTCAGGGTCTGAGTCCCTGGCTCCTGGCTGGGTTCCTGTCAGTCTCCTTTATTTTTCTATTTACTCTTCTCTCACGCCACGCTTGCCCGGGACACACACAATGCTTAACCTATAGCAAATGCAGACCTCTCCTCACTTCTTTAGTTCTCACCAAAAAAACCAGTTTAAACCATCAGAGAACATGAATTATTGACAGTTTTCGAGGGTTCCAACCTCCAGCTGCTTTAATGCTTTTGAGCAACACAGGATGTTACTTTGTTATACAAGTGGACATATGCTTTTAGTAGAGGGTTGGGGCTGTCTGAGAGAACCTCAAATCATACCCATTGCCAGGGTTGCCAGGCAATGCTTATCCTTGACTGCCATTTTAGGGCACATATCCATCAGTATTCGTCTCACAGCACACCTGGGTGCCCAGCACATGGGCCCCTTGAAGGCGGGCGCCCAATTGAGGAATGAGCTTCATTGTTATTCTTTAAAGACTATGGCATAGGTGCTGCCCTCTTCAGCCCCATTCATAATGGCTCCTCTCCATGGAGCTCCATAGGGCTTTGTGCTGTGAAACTCCACTTAAATTCCTTCATTCAGTACTTCGTGTTTCTTTCTAGAGACAGAGGGGATTGTGCAAGGGTGGCACCAAAGGAGAGTAATCAGAACGATCCAGGCTTTGGGGGCTGTCCGGTGGGGATGTACCCCACTGGAACATCAGTGGCAGCGAAGGGGGCTGGAGAGAAAAGAGGCCGCCTCTCTGTGTGGTGGGGTTAGGCTAAAGGAGGTGTTGGCTTATGCGTTAAAGGAGGAGTGTTTTTATACGAAGGAAGTTCCTGGGACTTGTATGTAGGACAGAGACAGGAAAGAGGGAGAAGAGAGGAAAGAGGAGCTTAAAGGCAGCCGGCTAAGACAGACTAGTTTCTGTGTCCAGAGGCTGGTGGGGTGGGGTACTGTGGAGAGGGAGTCATCCTGCTTGGAAACAGTCAAAAGAGAGGGCTGTAGGGGGAGGCTGTACTTGATCAAAGTGAAACATATGCAGAAAGATTATAAAAATACCTACGGTTTACTATTTGACTGCTTTTTAATAATCTGAGAAACTCCAGGACATTTTGAATCATATTTTCTCCCATTTTTGGTTGCTAAAATCTTATTTAAATGAGACTTTATTGAGTCAGGATCACAGGAAACTCCAGGATTAAGGATTATATGAGTTAAATGAAGAACATGGTATAAGAACTGGGCAACTGGTCAACCTTGCATATTCCCCACTGTCTCCAAAATGGGATATACATAATGGAACGGAAGAATTCAAGTGTAGTTTCACAGCACAAAGCCCCATGGAATGCCATGAAGAGGGGCTGTTATCAATGAGGCTGAATACTTAAACAAGATTCTTTAAAAATTAAAAAGGAAGCCTCTTTCACAAGGCTAGGACACCTCTGTTGTGGTGTGAGAGCCACTGAGTTTGACTGAGCCTCTATGGAGGAGGTCCTATGGCTCCATTAAAACGTCAGGCTACCAGGCCAGTGATGACAGGTGAGGGAAAGCTTTGCTGAAAAGCCCATTTGTGTGTGTGTATGCACATGTGTTTGTGTGTACGAATGTGTATTTGCATGCTCCTGCAGGTATGTACACACGGAGGTTAGTGGACGATCTCAGGTGTCATTCTTAGGAACACCCACCTTCTTTGAGATGGACTCTTTCATTGGCTCATCGTTAGTGTAGGCTGGCCAGAGGGCCTGAGAACTCTTCCTGCATCTACCTCCTCAGCATTGGGATTCCAACTGTGCACTCAGCATTTTTACCTGGCTTCTAGGGGTTGACTTGGGACCAGTGACCAGCAGTAAAAAGGCCACTGTCCAGTAAATTCTAGGGACTGAGTGGGGCTTCCCAAGCCAGCAAGGACAGGAAAAAGACAGTAGTCAAATGCTGATTTCTGTACCCAGAGATCTGGTTGAAGCCCTATTGTCATTATTGTGAAGCATCTCCTGACTCATTATTTGTGAAACATTGTCCATCATCACCTTTTGATTGGCTAAATAAAGAGCTGAACAGCCAATAGCTGGGCAGGTGAGGCGCAAACACTAGCCAGGTGGGAGGTGGTCCCTTTAAGGCCACAGATAGGCTGAGTGCAGAGCACAGCTCCCCTCCCAGCCCCTGGGGAGCAGCAAAGCCAGCTGCCCAGGGGAACCAAACTCAGAACCTTTCACCGGTGCTCCTTAAGAGGCCCTGCTGTGCAGCCAAGCACTTTAGTGATGCCCCAGAGCTAGCTGAACTGTACTACAGCCTTTCTCAGGCACTCGTTAGAGATGACGCTTGTCTTAAAGAAGCCTTTGCAGACTGAAGCTGACGATGCTCCAGCATATGTATCCAATAAAATGCAACAGTTTTTTAGGTGTAATGGCAGAGAAAATGTTACAGATATATCTTACAATTCTACAGGACAAGCAATTGCAGAGAGATCTAATAGGACGTTAAAGGAAATGCTCGTAGGACAGAAAGGGGATAAAGGAGCTCCCAGAGATAGATTAAGTAATGCTTTGTTGACTTCACATTTTTTTAAATGCCAGTGAGCAAAAAAAAAAAAAAAAAAAACAAAAAAAAAACAAAAAACAAAACAAAACAAAACAAAAAACCAACGACAACAACAGCAAAAAGCAACAGCTGCGGAGAGACACTGGGTCGTGGGAAAAACTGGTGTATTAAACCTGCATATTTAGTTTAAGGATGTCTTAACTTCAGAATGGAAGCTAGGAAATGTGTTGTGTTGGCGGAGAGGTTTTGTCTTTCTTTCAACAGGAGATGAAAAGCTATGGATTCTTTAAAATTAATAAACATTAGATTTGACCAGAGGAGACCTCCTGAAAATGAGGTTGGCTGTAGAAACAAAGGAAGAAACAAACAAACAAACAAAAAGCCCATCAAAACAGGTAAGTTCATGCTTCCTCTGTATAGGAACATCTCGGAGACGGGTTGTGACTTGAAAATGTCTCTGAGTAGACAATAAATCGTGTTGGCTAAGGAGTCCTCAGGATTTATTTTTACATGCCATCCTTTCATATGGCATGGATGGAGATTTATATTACAGTTTGGTTATACAGTTCAAACAGACTTATAAAGTTTTATGCCTTTCACCTGCTCAAACAAAGAGCAGAGACTCACCTTTAGCCTATTTATGCACACCACACATAGCATACATGTGTTAATGCAGAAATGTGTGTTAGCTCTAAAAGTTCATGTGTTTATAGAACAAAAGGACCAGACACCAAAGAAGACAAGTAGCCCAGATGACCCAGCCTCGCAGACTGCCTCAATAGCTGTTTCCTCAAAAATCTGCCTCTAGAACAACTTCAAAATGGCTGGCTAAGAATCATGTAGCCTTCCAGACTGTTCCAGCCAGGTCATCAGTTAAGCCCTGTACTTTTCCGTCACACAGAGACCAGACAGCAAATATTACTCCTAGGACAGGACCATTTTTCCCCCATTTTCTTAGGGACCCCACAAGAGAACATTACTCCCAGATTGCTAGAGCCATTTTAAGAGAAGGACGCCCCATTCCTGAAGAGTGGGGTGAGTGGTTTTTGGTATTAGATGGACGATGTGTGTTTGTTGTTATTTATACAGAGTTGGCCACACGTTGTTAATAGCCTTGGTCAGGAGGAAACAGAGTGAAGGAGGTTAGATTCAAGGATGTCTTTTTCTCTTTCTCTTTTGCTCTTGTATCCTTCTTTCTCTCATATCTAGTGTTGGGGAAAGAAGGAAAAGGAGAGATAAAAAGAAAAGGCAGGGGGAGGTATAGGAATGATAGGATAAAAGAGTAGATCATTGAATCTACTTTCAGAATTGAAAACATCAAGACAAATATTACACATTGCTATGAATTTTGTATATTGATAGAATTTTAAGGACGCACATGTGTGCATGCACACACACACACACACGTCTCAATCCTTGTTTAAGGTATTGTACCTATGCAACTCCTTTAAAAATGCAATGTGAAGTTCTAGCCCTTTTGAAAGCTGCCATTACAAACTTTTTAAGATAATTAAGAAAAACAAGTTAGTAGTCGGTCTGTCAAACTTGTGGTTTTGTTAGGTACTAGTGTAGCTAATTATAGAAATAAGCTTTAGTTAGCTTCCAGTAGATGTTTTCAAAGTTAATCAGATAGTGATTAGCTAGAAACAAGAAAACTTGGCCTATTCACATATAGTATTAATAGATAGACTGTCTTCAAAAACTTCAGAGATATACAGAATATGTCACTTAAAGATATTTTATTAATTAAAGGTAAGTTGACAGTGAGACATATCAGCTCCTGGCAGCACCCCCATTCTACTTCAAAGAAGATGATAGGCATTGAAGAACCTCCATATGGAGTTTGCTTCAAATGTGGCAAGCAGCCACTGGGCAAGAAACTGCCCTTGCCTCAACTGCAGACAGCATGCTGTCCAAGCTGTGGACAAGCAGGACGTGGAAGACGTCGATTGCCAAGCTTTTCCAAGACAAGGTAGGCAGTCTTTCATAACTCCTGCTTCACAGAAAAGTCTATCATTACTAGGTTATAGGGTAGAGACGATGCCCCAACGTTGCTGAGGAACCTTGGGTGACTGTCTAGGCAGCCAGCTGTCTCTGTCATTTCTATGGTTTTGGAAGCGGCTTGGCTCTGTACTTCCTGTTTCCTCAGGTAATAGTTATCTTCTCAGGGCTCTGATGGGGTTGAAGACTAGATAGTTATGGTCTCACAAGTAAGCTTAAGTTCTTTAGCATCTAAGAAGATGATTTAAGTTAAAAGTTATTTTTAGGTTGATAAATGCAAGTTATGGGAGAAAGTGATTTAAGTGCAGAACTTAGAACTCACCAGTATGGATAGATAGTAGAGTACTTTCTCCAAGGTTCAAATACAAATGGACTGGACACTGTGAATGTAACTCTTACCTTGTGGACCTTAGTTTTCACAATTGTTCTTATTGTACATAGTTTGTTCATTAATGCAAGAGAAAGAGCCTTTTGTCAGACTGAAAGGAAGTTGTTTTTGCGCACTGTGTATTCAAATGCTGATTTCTATACCCAGAGATCCGGTTGCAGGCTCAACTTTGGTACTGTCATTATTATGAAGCATCTCTTGACTCGGTATTTTTTAAAACACTGTTCTTCATCACCTTCTCATTGATCAAGTAAAATCTTGAACAGCCTATAGCTGGGCAAGAGAGGAAAAGGTAAGACTTCTGGGCCCAGCGACAGAGAGAGTCTCAGGTGGGGACCAGGGAGTTGCCATCAGGACACGGATGAAGGAGGTCCAGGGCAAGACTAAGATGGCAGTTACGAGGCCATGTGGCTGGGAAGTAGGCCAAGCCAGTTTTGTCGGATTAGAACAGCTGAGTATCTGCCCAGCTATAGCGCCTGAAGCTTTTAATAAATAGAAAGGTCTATGCAACTGGGCAAGGCCAGATAATGTGTGAATGGGAGATCTAGGGCCAGGGAGGGGTTGGAAGGTCCAGTTAGAAAGTAGTATACTGTGAAAGAGCAGCCGTGGAGAGCTCTGTTCTCCTAGCTTCGGAGTGTCAGCTTCGTCCTACAGACTGTGGATTCCTGGTATCCTTAAACCTTAGTGCTCTTTGGTGGATCTACTGCGCCACTCTTGGGACTTAAACTGGATGTGTGATTTTTTTAAATTTTTTATCTTATGGGGCTGATGCTGGTGTTCTGAGCAGAAATGCATTAGGGCTGTGGTGTGTGTGTGTGTGTGTGTGTCCGTGCGCGTGAGCGTGCGTGTGTGTGCGCGGGTATCGATGGCATACTGAAAGTGCTGATTCTGGGTTCCTTGCCCCTCCATGTCCTCTGTATACATGTTCACTCGGGGACGCTCCCTTCCTCTGGACACTTCCTGTTGGGCACATTCAAGCTTGGGATTCTTGAGGCCACTAGGTTAAAGCTGTTTCTTACGGTTTAGATTTGTTTCGGGTCTTTGGAAAGAAAAATTCTCTTGCTATTTGTTTTTCAAATTTCTTCCTTCTCCCTCTCAAATTCCATGCTTGTTTAATCTTGTTTAAACAATTAGAATCCCTTTAAGGAAGCCCCAGTTGGAGCACTTTGGGGAGGGGGCTGGGCCTGACACATCTAGCTGTTCTCTCTTCTGGAGCCTGTGCCAGGCTCGCTCTCCCCGCCAGCTGATTATCATGTTTGAGAAGTCACCAGGTGACACAGCTCATCTCCAAGGGCCCACTCCTTCCGGATGCGGGATGACAGTGGCTTGCTCTTCCTGTGAGAGCGGGGCTCGGCTGGTTTTCTTTTCTTCACACATTTGATTAAAATTAAAATTTGATCCAGGCAAAATTGTGAGAGGCCACCTGAGGCCTGGGCAGATGGGAGATCTGATACCTGAGAGAGTGTCTGTTTCTTCCTCAAGAGTGCAGAGACCCTTTGGTTCAAGATATGCAGTCACCTTACCCCCCCCCCCCCCCCCCCCCCCCCGCTTGACTCCTGCTGGAGCCTCAGCTTCTCCTGACAGCTGGGTTCTAGGGTCAGGAGCACTGATGCCAAGTGCTGATAGGGGCTGAGGCAATTTCCTAGAGCTCGGAGGTGCCTGAGGGCTGAGCTTTAGAATGCTTGTAGCAGGAGTAGGAATCACAGCGCTTCTTCAGGAAGTGTGAGAAATTGGGCCAGGTGTGTTTAAAATGTGGCTCACATGGTCCTTGTGAGAATGAGCAGGAGTGTCTGATGAGTCCTTTAGCTGGGTACATTATACCCACCCCGGGGTGCCCTGCCCCTCCTGGAGCACTCAGAGAGGTGGAAAGCAAGCAGTCACATTAGTGAAAAGAAATGGCTGTGGTTCTTGGCGTGATGACCAGCTAAGTTTAAAATCCTATGCTGTTCTACGGTGTCTACACAGGCAGCGGTGGGCCTAACGCCTTGAGGGTCATGATGATCTTCCAGCACACCAACAAATGTGCTCTACTGAATTTCCTCGAACGACCAAGGAACAATTCTTCCCCAGCAAACATATGATTGTAGTCTATTCATGCAACACGAAACCACAAACACAAGCAGCCTGGGTCGTGAAAAGCAAGTGCTGGAAGACACGGGCTCCTGCTGGAGCGCTCCTCATTCATTTATTTTGTGTTCGGCCAGTTCTGGCCAACAGACAAGTGCTAACAGGCACGAACGAAGGTGGAGCAGAAATGTACGAGAGTCTCCAGCTGGGAAAAGTCTGTATGTTCACATATTTTTTACTGCACAGGAGAAGGCTGCTGCTATTTGACTTAAACAGTGCACCCCTCACCTTCCCCCCCCTCCCCCCAGGAATGCATCCTCAGTAACAGCTTCTAAGAATCTTCATTCTGGAGTCACACGGAGGAGCATGAATAGAGGAAGCAGGTGTGTGCAAGGGACGGCCTGTTCCGAAGTGTGGATCTTGCTTCTGAGCCTGGATGAAGTTTTGCAACCCCTAACAGCCAATCAGTCTTTTATGTCCTTTCTGCCTAGGTTACCATTAAAATGACCTGAAATGTTCAGTGACACCAATTGGCCTACGAATCTGGCCTGAGAGTGCCAGGGGAGGGTATGGGTGGCAATGGACAGACTGTCTTCCTAGAATTTTCGAACTGCCCCAAGTGTATCACCTAGTAGATTGCTCTTTTCCTGGGAAGTTCTAGAACTTAAATACTCTCTTGCTCCTGTCTTGGTTACTTTCTTGGTGCTGTGGTAAAACACCCATGACCAGGGTGACTTATAAAAGAAAGCATTTATTTGGGCTTATAACTTCATAGGAGCCAGAGTCCATTATGTGGGGCAGTAGGGCACCGAGTAGCAGGCATGTTGGCCAGAGCACCTGAAGTCTCACATCCTGATCTACCAACAGGCAGGGAGCACCCTGGGAATGGCGTTGGTGCTTGGAACCGCAAAGCCTGCTCCCAGCAGCATGCTTCTTTCAACGAGGCCCAGTCCTTGCCAACAGCTCCACCAGCTGGGGACCGTGTATTTAAACGTATGAGCCTATGGGAGCCATCCTCATTCAAATGCACATCCCACTCTCTGGCGCCCAGAGGCGTTCAGTCCAACCTCAAAAGCTCCCAGAGTCTTTCAGTCTCAGCATTGTTTCAAGGTTCAAAGTCTCTTCTGAGACTCAAGACTCTTAGTAACCCCCTGTAAAATAAAGAGCCAATGCCGGACTTCCAACATGCAATGGCACAGAATATAAATTACCAGTACCAAAAGGGAGGAATCAGACAACAGTGAGGAAATAATTGACCAAGGCAAGACTGAAACCCAACAGAGCGAACTCCAAATCTTGGAGTTCCACGTCTGAAGTCAGAGGGCTTAGGTGGCCATTGCCCTCTAGCTTTGCTGCCTACACTTTTCTCTCTTGAGCTGGTTCTGAAACCTGCATTCCTCGCGTGCAGCTTTCCTTGTCCTGGATCTCATAGTACGTCCAGCATCCTGGGGTCTCCAATGCCATTGGGGCTTTGCTTTCACAACTTCACCCTGTGGTGTCTCAGGGCTTTCAAGCTCCAGGGGCGCCATTGTCACATGCCTGTCCTCAGAGTCTCCTTAACCAGAGAGAAGGATTCCACAGGACTTTACTCCTATGTCCTTCATGACCCTCAGCCAAAACATGTGAGAACACAGTTGAGTTCAGCTGCTTGCTTGGAATGGAACCTGACCCCCCACCCCCACCCCCTTACACCCCCATCACATGTCAGCAGCTTTTGCTTATTACTTTTTGAGAACAAAAATTTTCCTTAAGTCTTTTTTTTTTTTTTTAATTGGGAGCCTATGGGAATGCGGTCTTGCCCTGAGGTCACCCCTCTTTTTATTCCAATTTGGATTAAGCCTCTCTTTATTCTCCTAATCTCTTTCAAGCACAAGCCTTGACTTGAAGGTTAAATTTTTCTTTTTCTAACTTTATATTTTAAAAATTTCTTTCTGCCCCATTTGCCTCTTTTCATTACAGATCTGAATAAGTGATTACTAATAAACATGGAGAGAGTCAATATTAGGCTGCCTTGAAATCTCCTTGGCCAAAGGAACCAGTTCATTACTTTTTAATTTAGCCTCAAGCAAGTCCTTAGGACAAGGACAGAAAGCAGCTACATTCTTTGCTAAAACATTACAAGGACGATCTCTAGCCTAGTTGCTAATATAATTCCCTGCCGAGACCTCTTGAGCTGCTGAGAATAACGGTAGACCCATGTAGGATTTTTCTGAGAGAACAGATGTACCTATAACAGCCTATAACAGTTAGTGCAGTTAAAGCAGAGAGGTCTGAGCTTTATGGCTCAGTCTACATGGCTCTCAGTGCTGTTTTCCAGGCTCTTATTACAATGTCCTGTTAGGTTCTGCTTTTAGTCCAACCACTTTTCTATCAAAGTCCCAAAGTCTCCGAAAAACGGCATGGGCAAGCTTGATAGCCCAATTGCCTACTCCCTACTACCAACCAAAAGTCTTAGTTACTTTTCTGTTGTTGTGAAGAGACATCACAACCAAAGAAAATTATAAAAGAAAGTGTTTAATTGGGCTTAGAGTTTCTGAGGGTTGATAGTCCTTTATGGGTGGGCAGCATGGCAGCAAGAAGCAGGCAAGTTGTTTGGAAAAGCTGAAGGTTCACATCTTAATGTGCCAGCTGGGGGCAGAGAACACCGTGAGAATGATGTGAGCCCTTTAAAACCGCCGTGAAGCCCACCTGCAGTGACACACCTTCTTCAACAAGGCCACACCTCCTAATCATTCCCAAACAGTTCCACCGACTGGCGGCCAAGTATTTAAACATATTGAGTCTATGGGGGCCGGTTCTCATTCAAACCACTACATTCTCTCTAACTTGCAAATGTCTCCCTAAGAGCACAGGAGTATTCTGAGAGTCTTATCATCAGTGTCTCCCAGGGCTTAGAAGGTGTAGGCACTCCCATGCTTGGGAGCAGAAGGAGCTGGGGTCCCCTGCTTTAGCTGTGCTGTTTTGTGTTTTCATGTATCTCATCTGTTCTTTCAGAAAAAAAAACCCATATGGGTCTGCTGTTCTTCTCTCTCTTTCTTCGGAAGATAAGGGTAGGTGCATAGGTTGGGTGGAGGAAGGACGCCAAAGTTATGGCCATGATAATGCAGCCCACTGAGTCATCTCTATTTTTGGTATCTGAGCATGCAGGGGGCTGAGCTCCAGATGATAAAGCATCAGTAAATGATTGTGTTGCACTTTGCACTCGTAAAAAAAGAACAAATGTTAAATAACAACAACAGTAATAGTAATGTGATTTGGCTTGGGGAGGAGGCTTCGGGATCTCTGAGATGGAACACATATGGAATGCATTCGTGGCTCTGTATAAATGCCCTATAAACTGATTGGGCGCAGATGAGAAACATTTGTCAGTGAAGTTCCCATTCCTGGGTGTGGTGGGGTCTGGTTTGGGCTCTTATTGGAGGGGCTGCTTTAGAAGAGGAGAGGCTATTGTTAGCTGTGGTGGCAGGGAGGGCTCCGAGGGGAATTCCTATCTTCACCAACACGCTAGGCCAGAGATGCTTGAATGGCTGAAACCATTCACATCAGTCTGCCGTACAGAAGGTGCAATGGAGCCAGCAGGAAATGCTATGCACTCAGGAGGGGCTCTGTTAAAGTCATAGGCCACGAGAATTTCAGATTTCAAGTTCGCTTCCCCGGAGTCCTACACTGCTTTCCTGCCAGGAGTGAGCTATGGAATTAAGCACAGTTGAGGCAGGTTTGGGTAATCTGGGAGACGACCTTTAGTGGGTCACACACACTGGAGGTTGGTGTGGTGAGCGGTGCTACTTTTGGGGTGCAGCGTATGTAACAATGAAGCTCTGGCCAGGCACTTTTTGATGATTAAAAAAAAAAATGGCATGTGACATGTGACTCCATAACTTTTGCCCTGGAAAAGAGGACATGGAAGATTGTCCCAGAGGTCTCTGTCCCTGGAGTTTCCAGCTCCCCTGTGGTTTGGCTTCCCGACTTGGGTGGCCTTGGTGGGCTGCTGTTGTTATCCAATTTCCTTGCTTCTATTTTAGGAACCATTGCCACCGGTCATTGTTGGATGTTCTTGTGGAAATTCTACACATATTTAAGAAACGAAATTGAGTTAGAGGCTTATGAAACAGAGACGTCTGCCACACTTAAAGGATGCTAACATACGCAGATGGTTACAGAGTCCACATCTAAGCAGGCTTCTTCTTTGCAAGTTTTGTCTGATAAAACTCAGCTTTTGCAGAAGTTGTTCGGACTCTGGCTAGATAGGAGAACTTCTGGGAGACTGGCAGGGAGGGGTGTTGGGAGAGAAGGCAACAGCTGGGAGAATGACAGTTGTTGGAGAGAGCTGTTGGAAAGAATAATGGGGCGGCCACCGTTGCCTTCCAGAGGTTAGCACTGTGCTCGTGGGTGCCACTGGTAGAGACGTGGGGTGACGGATATGCCCAGCTGTAGGGAACGAAGCCCTGAGCTAGCTTCTCATCTCATTAAATGGGGGAGGGGGGAGGCCTTCAAGGTGCTTCCTGGATGAGAGGGCCCTTTTGGAATTCTGGGTAGGAAAAAGCTGGCTGGTTAAGATGGCAAGGTCAAGGCCTCCCCATTTGGGTTCATGGGTTTGCTCCTGTCTGAGTTTTCCTGTTTGCTGGTCTGTGGTCAGGTTCAGAGGTTCCAGAGCGGCAGGGCTGTCTTAGCAGAGAGGTTGCTGATAGCTAGCTGGGCAAGCTCTCCCTCCTCAGAAAAGCTACTGTCTCTGCAGGCTGCTTTGAGGTACATTGAGCACAGAGGTACATTTTACCTTTTTCGGTGTGTGTTCGTGTGTGTGTGTGTGTGTGTGTGTGTGTGTGTGTGTGTGTCTCCACCAGCTTGTCCAGTTGTTCAGGGTTGAAATGGGCAAAAAAGAGTTTGAAAAGGTTGACCTTTCCCCTCCCAATACCCAGTTTGACCCTGACATATATTTCACGTTCTTCCTACAATGCTCACCACCGCCACCACCGCAATCCTCCTTGGGACCCCATTACATCATAAGCAGCGTGTTACTGCGTTCGCGTTTCCCAGTGCCCTGTCCTAATCTAGATTGTCTTCCACGTCTGATGCTAGAAAGCCTCCCTACATAGTCAGGTTTAATAAAAGTTGGCTGGACACTTGCTGTAATAGAGATCCAACACTTACAGGCCCCAGGAAAGTGGCCTGGGTTACACACAGTGGAATAATATTTGAGACATGCTTCATTTCTGTCTTAAAGACAAATATAAATACAACTGCACAGAAGAAAGAAAAAGATTGTACCAAAAAGAAGATAGAATATTCTAGGCTACAGAGCTAGACCATGTACTATATGAGGACCTGGGAGTCATTGCCAGTCAATGATGGACTTGTAGTCAAATGCAATCATACACACACACACACACACACACACACACACACACACACACACTCATTGTAGGACCTTGCTCTGAAACTGCGTCTTCTCTTTCGTAGTGTGAGACTTAAGAACTAGATCAGTGCCAGGGTTCCTTCTCGGGGACAATTTTATCATCATTGGCTGGCCTTTGGTCACTTGCCAGCTCCGTCCAGAGGCTTGGGGTTGTGCTGATGATGGGAGATTTCATCCTGAGAATAAGCAACTTAATCAACCTACTTGGGTCCTAGAAACAGGACCCTACAGGAGACACAAGCTGCCAGATAGATGAGCGAGCCATGCTTTCCTCCTGGGGGGTCAGAATCTGCATCGCCCTTCCTGGGTATGCTGTGGATAGTGTGACTGGCCGACAAGATGGATGTCTGCAACAGCCTCGACACAGAGCAGAGTGTAGCCACGTCCTCGCGCTCCTGTGAGAGCTCACCTCCATCTTCACTCTCAGCCCCAGGGTCTTGCTGCAGTCCTTTTTTTATATAACGTTTTGAGCCGTGCTTGGGAAAGCTGAGCACAGTACTCCACCGGCCCATCAGATAGCACCTGGGATCAGCAGAGTTGAAATTATGAAACTGGGATGTAGGGGAGGCCGATCACCCCCCCCAACCCAGGCTTCTGGCAATCTGGTTCCACAGTGGGCTGAACTCAAATGTCAAAGCAGACATTACAAGATCAAAACAACCCCAACATTAAATATTACTTAGAGTTTTTTTTTGTTTTTAAATTCATCAATGGTGAGTTCATGGCCCGATTTCTCTGGTTTATTAAATGCCAAAATATTAGTTTTGAGGAGTAGCACTGTGGGTCTGGGAATCATCTGAGGACAAGTAAATCATGCGCTTTTAGATTCTTTCTAAACCTTGGAAGACGTATTGTCATCCAGGGTAATAAATTTCATCAGACTAACGATTCTAAAGAAAGATTAATTTTGGTCCCGGGAGAAGATTAATAAAAGGAAGTCCTTTGCCTCATGAATGTTTCGCTTCTCCAGCCAAGCCGGCTTGTTCTCTGCATCGTCCCTCTCTGTGTAGCTTTCTCCTTTACCTGTTTGCCTCTGATAGGATTCAAGCTTCTCCCTCTCTCCACGGAAACACATCATGGGGCCCTCCCAAACCCATGCCTTCTGGTAGTTTTCCACCGATAAGAAAACCAACTGGAAACGTGTACAAACGTGTGATGTGAGCAGGATTCTTAAGCCCTATGTCATATTGCTTAATCTTCAAATGATGGGGTTAGAAATTAAGGGCCCGTCTAGTGCTCTGTGTTCTATGTGTTCTAGATAGCTCAAGGTGGAAAATTGCACGTGATTCTCTTTTCTGTAAGGACTAGGTTGCAGATTTAGGGCCTTTGGCTCTGTCGGAGTAGCAAACAATAGCCAAGTCACATTTCTATCCCTGTCTAGAAGTTCGATCTTCTTTGCTGCATGAGAGACACATTCATTTTGTGTCTTACTGCTCCTTTCAACCTCCATGAATCCTATGGTCATGAAACCATGGCTGGGATCCTATTATTTTGCTGACCATGTGGAAGGATCCTTAATTTTGTAGGTCAAAGTAGTCCTCTCGGGTGGTTCCATATGGCTGGTCTAATACAAGCTTTTGTCCATGTTCTTTCTTTGGTCTTGCTGTTTCATCATCCTTTCTCTCCCCACTGCTTCCCTTTGAGCATTGTCAAACCTCCATTCATCTTCCTAGGTTCTGCCCAGGCAGAGAGTTGTCTCTGCAGCTTTCTTTGCTCTCCTGAGCACTCCTGCTCTTCCTGTGTGCTCTATGAGGTCAGAGTACCTGCAGAAAGCAGACTGCATGCTGGAGCTGGGGAATTAAGGTGTGTGTGTGTGTGTGTAAGGATACCATTTACAAAGATGTGTTCAAATTGAAGGGAAACTGACAAGGAGTATTGAAGCCTGTGTGGGGCCAAGCAATAGAAGGAAGACCATGTACACCCCAAGTCATGAAGAGGCAAGAGGAAGTGGAGGTAACTACAAGGCTGAGGGCTGCAGCAGAATGTAGGTGGGTTCCCCACATAGGAGGTGTGACCTGGAGAAATGTAGCTTCTTCCAGCCCCAAGGCCAGCAGGGAGGCAGCCTTTCTTTCTTCCTGTTCTTGTCATCTCTGCCTGGATCTCACACAGGCCAGCCCCAGCCAGAGCCAACAGGCCTGGCCAGAGCAGAAGGGAGGGGACTCAGCTGTAGAGGTCAGAGTGGCTTCGGTGTCAGGAACTGGCCGCAGAGTTGGTGACCTTACTACTAGTTTTTGTTTATCGTAAATTTCCACTTGCCTCATGAAGAAGAAGAAGAAGAAGAAGAAGAAGAAGAAGAAGAAGAAGAAGAAGAAGAAGAAGAAGAAGAAGAAGAAGAAGAAGAAGAAGAAGGAATATTTGGCTGGACTGGACATTTTATCTTTTGTGAGTAACACAAGAGTCTGGAGAACATTTAGAGAATTATTTACACCTATTATTTTTTAAACTAGACAATACTTCAACACTACAGCCATGATGTAATTAGATACCCAGTGTTCTCACCATAAGCTTAACTAAGTGTTACTATTTTTTTTCAGATTTAGTTCAAATATTTATTTAAGGAAATAAAATGTTAACAATTCAGCTACAATCATCTCCCCTAATCCTAACCTCTTCCCTTGAAGACATTTTTCCCTAAAGTATGTTGCCTTCCCATAACTTTGTCATATATTCATAAACAATACACAGTATCTATGTGTATGCTTAAATGTTTAAAGTGGACACCCCAGTTTTGCAGCTTGGCTTTCTTTGGACTTAACTATATATTTTGATATTTATTCATGTTAATAGGTGGCATGTAGTTCATTCATTATGTTCTAGTTTTGTATGTAGAACATATGTTATGTACCTGTTTGTGTGTGTGTGTGTGTGTGTGTGTGTGTGTGTATGTCTGGAGAAAAGTAGTTGACACATTGGGTGTTTTCCTCCATACTTCTCCACCTTAGTTTTTGAAACAAGGGTTTCTCAGTGAACCTGGAGCACACTGATGTGGCTGGCTAGCAAGCCCCAGGGGTCTTTGTGTCTCTATTTTTCCAGAGCTGGGGTTACAGGTGTGTGCTACCACACCTGGCTTTTCTCCTGGGAGCTGGAGATCTGAATTCAAGGCCCCATGCTGATTCCAAGGTCTCAGGCCTGGACAGCACACACTTCCCTGACTGAGCTGGCTCCCTAGCCCCCAGCAACTGTTCCTTATAGGACCACACTATACTTTTTAATGCATGCCTGTGTTGATGGATATTTAAGTTGCTCCAGTTCTCTTCATTTTCCTCTCTTGACTCCTTCTCTCTTCCTCTCTTCTTCCATTGCCATTTCCATTGTTATCATCACAAAATCTACTTTGATCAATTACATCACTTCTGAGATTCACACCTCTTCAACTCTGGAATCCCTTCAATGCTACTTTATCCCCCAGACCGGTAACACCAATTTACCAAGTCTGCATAAACCAGACACATCTGAAGGCCTCTTTGTGTTTACTCCAAAGGGAATAAAACCTCAAAAGTGTTGGTTCTAGGGCCTGGAGAAGCTGTAGTGACGATTCCTGCTCACTGTTACTGAGACTGCAAAGACAGAGCACACCACTTTCTTGTTCAGGCCGGAATGTTCCAGTTCACCTTTCCTCTGTGGAATCTCGTTGTGTTCGTACTGAATCTGGTGCTGCTGTGCAAAGAGGTGAAGAGACTTGCCAGGTCCCTGCAGGGCTGAGAGCAACAAGGCAGCTGGTGCTATGTGCCAAGCAGATCAGCACTGAGAAATTCAGCCAGTTCGTGTGGCAGGAGGTAGCAGTGATTGGTCACACAACTGAGCATCTTTAGAGCTTTTTTTTTTTTCAATAATAAAAATGGTCTTTTCAGAAAGCAGTGACAATTGTGAAGCTTCCTGCCAACAGCAAACAAAGCAAAAGGGGCGATGGTGTCTATGTATGAGTTTTGGAAAGAGTCAAGAGCTCAGCAGCAGCTGGTCACCTGTGACATCATGCTACAGACTAGTGACTCTGGGGGAAGGGCAAGAAGGCCAGAGTGCTCAGGAGGGCACTCTGAGTGTCAGTGTCTTGTCAAGGGCTGTGAACTCAGTGTTGAAGAAGACTGGGGGTGGAGATGGAGAAGAAGTTGGGTGCTTCGGGATGCCCAAAACCTGTGAGCTGATGTGTTGGGAGGGTGTATGCACATGTGCAAAAAAGGAGGCAGATAGGGTGGTGAGAAGCTTTGCAGTCCGAGGTGTAAATGATGAGGGGAAAATAGGAAGGATGTTGGGAAGGTGGTTTGAAGATGGTCCTGTAGAACCCACCAGCTGGTCAGCTGCTAGCTGGAACCTATTGCTAGCTGGTCAGTGTAGGACAGGGCAGAAGGCATACTGAGGGTCAGGAAGGAAGCATAGGTGCATAACGAGCCATGTTCCCTCCCTTTGCCTTTTACATGGGGATGAATGTAACTGACAAACGACTGGAGCAATCTAGTATTTTGCTTTCCCATAGTAAGTCACATACCTCTTGTAAAACCATGTCTCGGCATCGACTATGTCAAGCTCATAGAGGCCACATTTTGTATAAAGGGTTAAATGGAGCAAGGTCCCCCTCCCTCCCTTTTAGGAACATGAGCTGGGTTCAACCAACTGTCTCCGTGAGTCCCAGGAAATAAGGGAGAAAGAGAAGGGGAGCAGTGGAAGTTTTGTTTTCTTTAAAAACTCCGTCATGTTATAGTATGTAAATAGGTTTTGCTGTAATCCCAAGTGTGGGATGTGGGAAGGCTTTTAGTTTATCCACAGCTGAGAGCAGCCTTGGAGGAAGGTGTGTGGTCTTTGTCAGCTGGAAACGGCCACGTGTAAGGGGCATGGTTTTTGCCAGCTGGAAAACATCCTTGTGTGGACTCTGAGAGCGTATAAATAGGACCAGAGAGGATGGGGCACTAGAAGGAAACACTCCAAATGCTTTGATGAGGCTGCTGCTGATTTGCTCCACTGCTGCTGGTTGCTGGTTGCTGATTGGCTGAGCTGCCAGAATTCTGTCAATGAAGAGTGGAATTGCCCCGAGGAACTAAGTCTAAAGAGGTCCATATCCCTACTAACCTTTTTCTCCTACCTAGAATAGGGGTTTAAAAAGGGAGGTAGAGGCACTTAGGAACCCTAGATAAAGTAGGTTTAAAAAAAAAAAAATCAAAGCCTAGGGCTGGAGAGATGGCTCAGCGGTTGAGTACACTGCCTGTTTTTCCAAAGGACCTGGGTTCAATTCCCAGCACCATATGGCCGCTCACAACTCTCTGTAATTCCAGTTCCAGAGAATATAGCACCCTCACCCAGACATACACGCAGGCAGAACACCAATGTACATAAAATAAAAATAAATAAAAAAATTATTTAAAAAAAAATCAAAGCCTACAAAAGGGCCTTTGGAAACTGGCGTAGAACAAAACCATCTTTCAGAGGGGCAGTTCCCAAGGGACTGCAATCCAATCAGAGGCCCCTTGCTTGTGGAACCAAAGTGAGGGACGTAGCCCGGAAGGCAACAGAATACCCGAAACCTCAGTTTTCCAGGAGAGCCCCAATTCTGGGTTGGGAGGGTGCTTTGGGGGCACTTGAGTCTCCTCAGAAAACATTGAAGCGAAACAGAAGGGACTTTCTTGAGAAGCTAGGCTGAGCACATTTATAGAAACATTTCCTGTTTCCTCATGGAACCCTTTGGGGTAGCCTGCCTATTCTCATTTTGTAGATGACATATCCAAAGGCTGGAGAATTTTAACCATTTCCCAAAGTTGTCCTGTGAGCATATGGTAGTGCCTTGATGCTTCAATGTCCTAGATTCTTCTGCAGCTCTGAGGAAAGGAGGGCCTTGACGAGAGTCCTTGCCAGGCTGCGATTGTGAGGAAGGGCTCTGCTTCTGGTCCATTCTGTTGTCTATGGCCTCCGACCTGAGTTGTTCCTTGTCCTTGTTGAGTGTTATGGGCGGGAGGGGTGCTGAGTGATAGTGAGCACACCCTTCCGAACACTTACACTAATTTTCACTAGTGCTATTTACACACAGGAAAAGGTAGTCACAAATAAATACCATCAATTAAATTATAGCTAAGAAATACCTGGGTGAGGTCCAGTTGGGTGAGGAAAGAGACCAGTTTCTCTGTAGTCTTTTCTTATGCCCACTCTATTTTCAAAGTGTATCTGCCTTAATAATTAAGCTTTTTTTTAAATTAAAGACAACAACAAAAATCTCTAATGCTACAATTTTTATTTATTCATTTTTAACCTTTTTTTCTTCTTTTTTATCATTTCCCCTTGTCTAGTTCACATATTTTCATGGTGCCACAGTGTTCCATTGAAAATGCATCCCAGAACTGATTTGCAGACTTTTTAGTTCATGAGCATTTGGGTTGTCTACAGTTTTGGCTGTGTACATAAGGCCACTGTGAATCCTCTGCGGGTCCCACTGGTGATCATATGCATGTGTTTCTACTGTATAAATCTCCAGATCTTTGCCAAACCGTGTTCCAAAGAGGCTGCATTTGTCTCAGCAGCACGTGAGAGAGTCTGGAGCAGCAAATACCTACCATAATTTTTTTTTTTGAAAGGTGGTACTAGTCATCTCATCATGGGTTTGATGTTTTCACTTCTTAATCAATAATGAGGTTGAATAATTATTTTTCTTGCTTATTGGCCATTTAGGTAATTACCCACGTCTTACCCAGCTCTTGCTTCTTTAACAGAAACATCTTATATCAATTTATAAATGATAAAAAATCTCTTCTCAAAGTTCTGGAGGCCTGGAAGTCCAGGACAAGTACTGGCACACCAGTGCTGGCACAGGATTTGTTCCTGCAGGTCTAATGTGCCCTGTTGTCCTTTCCAGAGGAGACACGGTAGAAGAGACAGAAAGACAAAAGGGGCCTGGCTGGCTCTCTTGAATCGTCTGTGTGAGCCCTCAGACTGTTTGGAAGGGCTGAACCCTCAGGACTTCATCCCTCCTAAAGACCCCCATTCTGAGTGTTACACTCCAACACATGAATTTTGGGGAACACATACATGCCCTTTAGAAATGCCTATTTGAGTTGCTTTCATACTCTGTTGGGCTTTGTCTTTTCCTTGTTGAGTTGTGGGTGTTATTTATATATTTTGAGTTTAAACAACTTATTACTTTGAAAGTGCCAGTGTGTCAGTCCTCCCATTATGATGGGCCTTTGTCCCCTCTTCATCTTGGGAAATGGAATTTCTTAGTTTTGATGTCCTGTGTCTCATCAATGTTTTGTAGGGTTTTGTTAGGTGGGGTTTTGCCTCCTTATGAAATTAGCCTCCTTTGTGGTCACAAAAGCGTTCTTATAGTAATGTCTAGAATTTTTTGTCCTTCAGTCTTGAAGCTGCATTTTATTGGAGTTGATTTTTATACTTGGTATGAGGTGAGAGTCCATTTCCTGCACTTTGGCTACTCTGGGGTTCCCTCTTTGTCATAAACTGCGTGTCCCTGTTTGTGTTTCTGGAGACACTGTTTTCTCCCTTACACAAATACCCCTCTTAATTTTTCTGTTTTTTCTAAGATGTTTGATGCTTGGAGAAAGGCTCTCCTCTTTGGCTCTGGTGGGTGACTTTGCTCTCTTGGCTCTGTATTTTTTGGTAGCCGTGTTGAATTTGTACATCAGTTACACAGACCTGACAGTGTTACAGTCTTTGCTTTTCAAGTCATAAACATGGACTGTTCTTTTGTTTGTTCAGGTCTCTTTTGTTGAAGTGATAAGTTAGTTATACTTCTCCCCGATCATCTTGCATAGTTTTCATTAGACTGATAAACAGGTCCTTGGTATTATTAGTTGTCCTATAAATTGCATCCTCCGTTAAACATTGATTTGATCAACTGATTGCTTGATTGAGTGTGTTTCTCTGTATTGGTGCATGTGGAAGCTAGAAATTGATGTTAGAACATCTCCCTAGTCCATCATATCCCTAACCTTTTCTTCTTCTTCTTCTTTTTTTTTTTTTTTTTTTTTTTTTTTTTTTTTTTTGAGATAAGGTCTTACATTAAACCTAGAACTTGCCTTTCCAGCTAGACGAAAGACTGGCTGGTCAGTGAGTTCCCAGAATCCACCTGTCTCTCTCCCATCCTCCTAACTCTGGGATTATAGAATACTCCACCACTGTGGAGTATTTCGTATAGGATACTTCATATCAGCTTGCCCAGCTTTGGTTGTAATAGCACCTGCTGTATTCATGAAAATGGGGAAAAAAACTGGTGAGAGTAGAAGCAGGAAAACAGAGAATACTCACTTTGTCTTCTGCCCCTAAGTCTGCAGGCTGCTACCTGATGCAACAGCAAAACCTATGTATATGAACACTTTCCTAAGAGGTCAGTGTGGCTCTAGGGACATATTCTACTTGAAGACAGAGGATCAGCTGAGGAAAGATACTCTCCCATAATTGTGGCTGGCTTTACATGGGTTCTGGGAATTTAATTCAGGTCCTTGTGCTTATTCAGCAAAGCACTTCACCCACAGAGCCACCTTCCAGCCCTTAGTTTAATGGACAAACAGTAAAATGCATAGATCCTAAGTATGAATTCAGTCGATTTTGACTATAAGAAACAGCCATATACCTAGGATGTGGACCACTGCCATCATTCCCCAAAGATCCTCCTGCCCCTTTCTCCCCCTCAGTCTATACCACCACCTGAGGTAGTTGTCCATTATTCTGGTTTCTTTCTCCATGGACTACTTTTGCTTGTAACCTGTCTCATCAGTGAAGTCATGCAGTTTGGGTTCTGTGTGTCTGGCTTCTTCAATTCAGCATGTATTTTGAAGTTGCCTTGCAGTGTTCTGTGAGAGAACCAGGAGTTCTCAATTTTTTTTTATTGCTGAATTGTGTTTAATTGCATGGGTTTTATCACATCTGACTTTTTTCTTGTTGAGAAAATGCTTGGCTTGCTTCTAGCTTTGGGCCACTGTGAAGAAAGCTTATCATTAGATTCTTGTGTAAATCTTGCATATATACATATTTTTATTTCACTTGGGGAAATGCCTAGAAATAAAATAACTGGGTCAATTAATATGTGTTTGTTAGAAATCAGTAGACTCAATTTCATGGTAGATAGCCAATCTGGTCCTCCCTCCAGGAGACCCCCGGGTGCTACTTGTTACTAACCACACTACCGTGGTGTGTGATTTTGCTTGTGTTCCTTTGAAGACTGGTGGTCCTGAGCATCCTATGTTTACTGGTTACTCACATGTTACCATTTGCCAAGTGTGTGTTCACTTCTGTCTTACCTAGGGTTTTATTGCTGAAGAGCCACCATGACCACGACAACTCTTCTAAAGGACAACATTTAATCGGGGCTGGCTTACAGTTTCAGAGGTTCAGCCCAGTATTGTCATGGCAGGAAGCATGGCAGCATCCAGGCAGACATGGTGCTGGAGGAGGAGCTGACAGTTGTACATCTTGATCCGCAGGCAGCAGAAGGAGACTGTGTCTAGACATAGTTTGAATATATGAGACCTCAGAACCCGCCCCCACAGTGACACACTTCCTCCTACAAGGCCATGCCTCCTAATAGTCCCATTTCCTATAGACCAAGTATTCAAAAGCATAAATATATGGGGGCCATACCTATTTAAACCACCACAATGTCTGAATGTTTCTTGCTTTTTTTTTAAAGTAGTTATTTAGAATCTAAAGTGGTTATTGAGATGTGGTTACATTTTTATTTATTATTTTTGAAAATTCATGGATGTATTCTTTCATATTCCCTGAGCCTACCCAATATATATCTTTTCCAGCTTTGTGTTTTCATCCTTCCCACCTCCTGTTACCCCTATGTGGGAGTTCCTCTGGGGCAGCCCGTCAGTGACCATGCCTCAAAGAAAAATTACCCTTTCCCCCCCAGCAAATATCAACTGCCAATAGCTCTTTAGATAAAAGCGGGGCCCTGGGAGCATCAGGCCCCTTCAGGACGGGCTTTTTAATGGGCTTCTTCTCATGGCTCACCACAGTTGCTGTGAGTCGTGTGTGCAGCAGCCACGTCCTGCTCAGAGGACAGACTCTCACAGCACTCCTTCCAACCCACTGGCTCTTACGTTCTCTCTGCCTCCTCATCCGCAGCGTTCCCTGAGTTTTGGGGTGAGGAGTGGGGTTCTCACCAATGCCTCAGCCATGGCCAAATACTCATAGTTGCTTATTCTCAACGCTTTGAAAAGTTAAGTTTCTCTGCATGGACTGCTACCCAGAGCAAGAGGATTCTCCGATCAAGGCTGACAGCAGACAGACCTGTGGCTCTCATATGCCTATTGGTGAGGGCAGGTTTTTAAACTTTGTGAAAATTTTCCATTTTTTAAAAAAAATCTCAGATGAAGAAGCTGTTACATGCCTAGATTGCAAAGGTCTTCCACTGTCTTCTGAATGCTTTACAGTTTTGTCTTCACATTTAGGTATATGACCCATCCCTATAATTAATTTTAATTATGGGGTTGATCTTCTTTCTCTCTATATATACATGGTGGGCGCCTTTTCCAGTCTCACTTGTAGGATTTTCCCTTCCTCACACGCCAGCTTTGGCAAAATACCAATAGATCACATGACACGAGCTAGTTTTTGGATTTCACTTACTCTTTTGATCTATTTGTCCATGTTCCTGGCTCAATGTGGGGTGGGGGGAGTTTTCTTCATGGTCACCGGGTGGCCCTAGGCATTGAGCTTCTGCACCTCATGGAGGCATGCCTGGGAGATGGCTCAAGTCATGACAGCAGCGGTTCCTGAGTGGGAGAGCTGAGAAGAGAGAAACAGCAGTGAACATAATTTAAGAACCAGAGTGACACATTGTTATGTCTGTCATACCCCATTGTCTCAATGTAGACAAATCTAAGAACAGCAGGGGAGGTGTTTATACAGGGATGTGTGAGTCAGGAAATGGGAGTCATTCTGGAACATTCTGGAATGTGGGCACCATGGCATCTCCTTAAGTCATCAATGATTCACATTTCGTACCCAGGCACAATACCATCCCAAAGCCCTCAAACATGTCATTCCATTGTAACGTCAGCTCAGGATTCAGAATCTGTCCTCCAAGCCAGGTCCGCATTCTTAGTCACCATCTCCCAAACACAGCTGTCAATACAATTCTTCTCGATGTGTGGACCAAGGAACTAAGGGCGGGAGTTAACTGTGCCTTATACACCAAACATGCAGCCCAGACATACAAACAAGATTACTAAAACAGCTATTTCTGCTTCGAAAGAAGGAAAGCAAGGCTCATGGAAACTCACTGGCTCACAGCAATCTGAAATCCAACAAGGCAAATGTAAGTTACTTGGTTAGAAGTCAATCCCATTCCTGCCCAGAGGATATTCCCAGAAGTTCTTGCCCTAGCTGAAGCATCTTTTCTTGCTAAAGGAAGGTGTCACGTGTTTGTAACGAGAGGTTTCAATTTCCTAGACTGCTCTGCCTGTAGAAGTGTGGGATTTTAAAGGCCTCCGCTCATTTTGTATTTTCTGTTTCGGTTGCTGACTGCTGGCAGTAGTCTGGTGATAGCAGTAGTTTGGCAATGTTTGAGGGAAGATGACCTTAAACTTTTGAGTTCTTATTATTTTATTTTTTAGATGCAGTATCAGAGACCTTTAAATTCAACGGAGGGATTTGGCCTGAGTGCACACACTTTGAAGAACTGCCTTTACTGTACTTGTCTGAGCTCTTAACAGAGGAGTTGATAGGCCTGGCCCCGCTCACCCATGTTCATTGCGCCCTAAGGGTGCTCGAATGGGTTCTTTAGTTAGAAACTTTATCATTATTATTATTATTATTATTATTATTATTATTATTATTCTAGTATTATTTGTCTCGCAATCTTAAAACCCAGATCAACCCTGTCTTTCTTAGCTCATCTCTCTCCCCACACGTTTTAACAAATCACCAGTAAGAAACCAGGTGGTACTGCAAGGACTGCTGGAGAGTGTCTTAGGTAAATCAGCCAGTGCGTTAGGTACATTTTTCTCATTCACGTTACTTCAGGAGACAGTGTTGGTGGATTTCTGCCATGACACAGAGGTCCTCTTCTCTTCAAAATCCCAGCAGGACTTCCCTCACTTTCCCTGAGAACTCACTAGCAACCTTTGACAAGTACGATTTTACTAATCATCTAACCCACTCAGTCCAGGATTTCATTGTATTTTCCTTCAAGTTCGATTTTCTACTTCGTGACTGGTTTCAGTTCTATTCCTGCATTTTAGGTTTGCTGTGGCAGCACCTTATTTTCAGATTCCCAAATTTGTGTCAGTAGAAATAGTAGAAAGTAGACATTTTCAGAGCTTTCAGCATCGGTCCATCTGACCCATCGGGACCTACAAGATAAGACAGTGATTTTTGCCAACACTGCTTCTTTCAATGGAGGTGCCGTCTGGGTGTACCTGGAGTCCCAGAGTTAGTGGGCACCAGATCTGAGAGAAATTAGTGGAATTACATCAGTGCTAAGTGTTTAAGATGCACACCCCTCCCCCTGCCCTCCAGGAAAACCTCAGAGGGCTGAAGTGACTTTTCCATGGTCACATGGCCAATCAGTAGTAGAGAGGTGACTGCAGTCCTAAAAGGGGTCCTTTAAATCTTTTTACAAGGCTCCTTCCAGGAACCGAGTGAGCCCACTAAAGACTTCATTCTGTGCCTCCAACTAAGGACTCTACCTGAAAGTTCTGAGGATCATTGTTGGGAAGAAGGCAGGCTGGGCCACTGGGGTTTCTGCGGGTATGAGCTGTTTTTCTTCTCTTCAGTAAATGACGTCTACAGAGATCAAAGAGCAGAGGGTCAGCTCTAGCCTCCCCTCCTATTTTTACTTTTTGTTTCTGGAGACATAAAGCAGGAATCTTGGAACACCTTATTTTGGGGGTTGGGGGTTGGGGGTTGGAGGCTGGGGGGTTACCTCTTTCCCTGAAATTGAAGTTTCCATGTTGAAGATGGCAGAATTTGAACGGATTGGCTCAGTTTTCCCTATGGATGGTTGGCAGGAACACAATCGGACACTGAACTCTCAGGAGCAGATACCAGCTCTGCCTGGACTCCAGCACCCTGGCCACAGTCATCTGTAGCTCCTTATGCCCCTACCCAGCTTTTGCCTTCCTTTCCTTAACTGCTCAGTCTCCCTTATCAACACAAAGCTTAAAGACATTCCGAGCTGCCCCATAGACAAACTTCAAATGTTTTTCCTTTGCCAGAAACCAAATACTTTAGGATCTACTTCAGAAGATATCTGTTGAATGTGCCTTTTGTTTCTGAGAGGTTCACAATGCCTTCACCCTACCTTAAGTTTCTTTACTAATTTGTGTGTGATGGCACTCACCCTGTGCCCACATTACCCCAGGCATTCTGGGCTGGGCTGGGACTTGTTGGTGCAGAGGTCATGGTACTGTCCACGAGGGACTTCTCTGGACAAGGTTAGGGAAGGAAAGAACAACAATAAAACAAAGAAGAAAAATAAAAATGGGATGTACGGCCATTGGGCTCTGTCTTCCTTTTCCTCCTTATCCATTTTCTTCTGTGATAACAGAAGCACGTTTCTAAACTGCAGAATTGATCATGATCATGTCTCCCTGTTACCTAGAGAATGAAAGCCGAGGTCTTAGGGTGTCATTTAAAACTTTCACAAATTGGTTCCCATCTAGCCCTCCCCGTCACAACACTTTGATACCCACCTCTGAACTCCAGCTTTGGTAGATTAGTAGATGTCAGAGTACCCTTCCTGTAGATCCAGTTTTTTACGCCCCTTTTGGTTCATTTTGCTTTAAATATCCATTGGACTTTATTTGTCATCTGGTTAGCCATTGCATATCTTTAAACTGTTACTCATCACCCAAGACTCACTGTCCCCAAACCTCTGATGCCAAGGCAGAATGAATTGCATCCCGTTTAACATACTACTATTAAGAAGTTTACTCTGGTTCATTACAGCTATTTCATGGCCTAAATGCTATGAAAAGGAACTCAACGTCCAGAATACCATCAAAAATATTCTTGTTGAATGACTAAAAATGAAGCGTAAAGTCTTTAAACTATGCATGCACTATTATAAAATGTGTTTTCCCACTTTTTGCTGGTAACAGTACTATGCAAAAGGACATTGCAGAGTCCCCAAGTGCCTGTCCAGGATAATCAGAATTCCAGCATTTGGAAACAAAGGAAGTTTCCTTGTCTGTTCTTCATCTTCTCTCTTTCATGTGACGTTTGTAGATCTGGGGTGAGACACTTTTGTAGGTTTTCTGGCGTTGTTGACACAGTGTAAGAAGGGGCTAAATGGCCTCAGGTTCCCTTGTGGGAAGTAAAAGTGCAGGGGAGAAATGGAGACATGGAGCGATAGAGAGATGAGAAAGAGAGGGAGAGGGAAAACGAGTCTTTGGGGATGCTGGAGGCCAGGGGAAAGTCCCACTTTCACTTGATGGCTGTTCTTTGCTGTCTCATGGTGCTGTTGGTGAAGCTGCATGCATGTGTATGGAGGGGTACTTGCAGATAATTTGAAACTTAAACATGAAATGGCTTAGACATGATTCACCAGTGGCTGTCAGTCTGTCTCCTCTAACAGGCTAATGAGTAAGTGGCAAGCTATCTGGCCTCCACCTCTTTTTCCTGCTACATCCAGCTTCAAGAATACAAACAAGATGCTTCGGAAAAGAATTTGCCCGATGTCCAGTTGGATAAAGATCGCTCACACATTTGGGAAAAATCACTCAAAAATTTCAGCCTTGCTTGCAGACTAACCTCCAGAATTTCATTTCACAGTAATGACCACTATTTCAAAACGCTTCCCACAGGGAATCCTATCTATGGGTAGGAAGTCTCCAGAAGGTTACAGATAAAGGCTGGAATGTTTCCTTCTTTCAAAAAGTAAAATAACTGAAAACAGAACCACGTGATCTTCAGAGCTGGCTTGGTGTCCTCTGTTTGCAGGAACTTGCGATGTCAGTGCTTGCAGGGATGAGAGGGCATCTGGCTTGGCCCCCTGATTGACACATGGAGTGAGGGGAGTGAGTTTAAGGTCACACAGCTTGTCAGGATAGAGCTGGAACTCAATCCTGACCCAGCTCCCCAACTCTCGGTCTGAGGATCTTTCCTCTCTGCTTAATTAGCCATGTACTAAAGTACTGAATGGAGAGGTTTTAAAGGATAAATATAGGACTGTATTTAATTTCTACATTTATTTATTGATTTGGGTGTGTGCAAGCTTGTGTGTGTGTGTGCGTGTGTGTGTGTGTGTTATGGTGTCATTTTGTTCTCTGTTTCTACCATGTGGGTACCGGGGATTGAACTCAGCTGGGCAGATTTAGTGGTGTCTTACTTTGGTTTCCATTGCTGTGGGAAAGCATGAAAAAAGAAGGTAACTTGGGGAGAAAAGGGTTTATTTCACTTAGAGTTCCACAGCCCAGTCCATTGCTGGCAAGAAGTCAGGGCAGGCACTCAAACAGGGCCAGGAACCTAGAGGCTGAAACTGAAACTGAGGCCATGGAAGAGCGCTGCTTACTGGCTTGCTCAGCCTGCTTCCTTATACACCTCAGGACCCCTGCCCAGGGGTGGCACTGCTCAAGGGAGGGGGCTGAGCCCCCCTACATCAGTCACTAAAATGCACCACAAGGTTTTCATTTCGTGAGTTGATGCTCCCTCTTCTCCAGCAACTCTGGCCTGCATCAAGTTGACATAAATTAGCCAACACATAGCATCTTTTCCCACTGAACTTTCATGAGTTCTGCTTGCCACAGGAGAATAGCACGCCACAGTCTTGAGGCTTGGGCTCCCAGCTCTGTGAACTGTGAACTGCCGGGATGCTGTTGTTGAAGCTACTGATGGGCGAAGCATACCTGGAGTCTGAGGACGGGTCAGTTCAAAGAATTGACTGCTATCTCTGTGCTCTCCTATACCAGCAGGAACCCCTGGCTCACCCGTGAGCCCCAGCCTCCTCTACCTCTGCTACTGAAAATTGCCTCTGACTTTCTATGGTCGAGCCCTGTCTCATCCCCACCCAGGACACTCTTGCTTCCCTCTCTTCTGCTGAGACAGACCTCTCTTAGCCTTTTCTCAAGCCTCTCTCCTCTCTCTTACCACGGCAGAAGCTCACATTTCCCCTGAGGATTTCCCTGCAGCTTCAACACACGCTCTTCTCCTTCCTTGAAGTGTCTAAGGCTGTGGGGAGAGTGAACTCCTTCGCTGTCCTTCAGATGATGGCCTGGAGCTATCCCCAGGTCCTCCGACTCTGTGGGCACTTACCATCATTTTCAAATTTACATCTGACCTGACAAAGCATTCTCAAGAGTTTTTTTTTTTTTTTTTAATTCTAAATATTTTTCCCCCTTGTAACCTTGAACAACAATTTCGTTGCCTCAGACTTTGAAAATGGCTCATGTTTTTCTTTCAGCAAGCATCGGTACTTTTCCTTCTTTCTTAAAACCCAAACCAAAACCCATGCATTTTTTTTTCCTCTCTCAGTTCAGAGAAAAAAGTCCAAGTGTCAAGGGCAACTTATGGATGGTTGTTGGGTCATAGTCCTTCTGTCAGCTTCAGGACATCAAGGCCACATCTCTGAATCACACATCTGGTGTTCTCTTTTCACTGCTTGCAGCCTTTCTTAATGCATCATTTATTGCTACTTCAGAATATGAGACCTTCAGTGTTTCCCCAAAGAATGCTGTCCTCTTGGTGCTGGCTCAATTGTGATGAATGCGATCCGTGGATCTGGTGCCCAGGTTCTATACAATCTAGGAAAACAAAAGTCTTGAACCTAGATTTAACCTCCCTCATCATAAGGAACTGCCCTGTATCAGCAAGGTATTGCCGCATCGTACAGGCTCAGGTTGCTAAGACCCAGTTTGAGCTGAGGCCCAGTTCAGTCTTCTGCTGCAGGGTCTCCCAGCTGTCATTACGGCACTGTGCTATTGAGACTCAGTCTGGGATGGGTCTGCTTTCAGTCGCGTGACTTTTGGAGGGATGTGGTCTCTGGTAGGATGTTGGTCTGGGAACCTCAGTGCTTTGCTTTATGGCTGGCTGGGTGGCCCATAGTTCTTTGTCACATGGGTCTTTCCACAGGGCAACGCATGGTGTAGTACCTTACTTCATCTGAGAGAGATAAGTAGAAAGATAGGTAGATAGAGGGGGAGGGGAAGGAGGGATATGAAAGACAAAGAGAGACAGGCACAGAAGTTTATTAGAAGATCCAACTGAAACCCAAAGGTGTCCCGTCCCCAAAGTCTCTTCCTGAAATGTACACTTTTTACAACCGACTTTTCTCCTTATATTTGACCACTCCAGATGAAAGGGACCAGTGACTTCTGCCTTCTGATCACATGGTCATTCCCCAAACTGCTGGACTCTACATGACCATGTCTTGAAGTTTCCCAGCCTCCCCCGTCCTCTCCCTGGGCCTCCCCACCATGTGCCTCCCTTTTCTTTACGCCCTTTCCCTTCGGCCTTTCTTGTACTCTACTTCTCCTAGTCCCCAGGTTTCTCTGTTAGGTTCTGTTGACCTCACCGTTAATTCTGTCCTTTACTTTTGACCAGTTCTCACACTGTATTGTACACATTAATTTTGTATTTGAATAGAAGACACTGTGTGAGAACTGCTAAGAAGGCTTGGAGATTAGCACAGTGTTTTATTTGGGGACAGAGAAAGAGCAATTGATAGCTTCATTTGGAAAGATAATGTAAGAAAACCCCACATTTGCTTTACTTATTTACTTAGTGGTTTTGAATCCTTGCCCTCTAACTGGCTGTGTGGCCAAGGATGACCTTGAACTTCTAATCCTCTTGCCCTCATCTCTGAGAGTGCTGGGTTTATAGGCATTCTCGACCACTCACTGATTCATGAGCGGCTTTGTGTGTACTTGGCAAAGGCTCTGTCTGTAGTTTAAAAACTGCCTTAAAAATTCTCATCATTTTTACCTGTCTCAGTCCAAAGAAGCCTAAGAACAGATATGACAAGTAGATGCTGAGCGCCCACTCCAGCAACCCCCCTAGCATTACCCCCTTTCGTCTTCGTGTCTCACCTTCTAACTCCAGTTCGCTGCTATAACATCTGAAGCACCTTAGAGCTGAGCCCAGAGCCCTGCACAGGCCACAGGTAACTCCTGGGTGAGTGAGTGGGTGCTCGAAAATGTGTGAATTCTTGGACCTTGGGGTTCTTAAGGACGTAGACAACTTGGTTAAAGCTTAGGGTAACGGGGACATTTTACTGGCCTTGTTTTCAGTTCATTCGGTTCAGCTGAACCTCTGAAGCCGTCTGCTCTCCCTTTCCTCTTCAAATTACACGTTCCGGCTCTGCCTTTTATCCCTGCCACTCCCCCTCCTTTCTTTTCTCCTTCCCTGTTATTGTTTTTCACTGTGATGCACTTTCCTATTCTGAACAATGGCTGACCTCCCTGTCTTGTGGCACATGCGGTCCAGCGGAAACTGCCTCCTGAGTGTTAGTGATGAGCTGAGGCTGAAGGAGGAGGGGAGCAGGGACCAGTGGCTCTGAAAGTGTACCACCCAGGGAACCACAGCACCCAGACAGGAAGGTTTGGGGCCTCTTCCCATGGAATCAGCCAAAATTGATGTGTTTTCAGTAGCATTAAACAATTAGATTAAATCCCCAAATTTCATCATTTTGGAATAGTTGTTTTGATTTCCATTTTGCTGTAGCTTTAGCGTTTGCCCGCAGATTTGACTGTCAAATTAAAGGGGACTCTATCCTTTAAACATCACTCACAGAGCCTGTCCCTACATAATGCCAAATGCTTGCATATTTAGAAACATTGATGTAACTGGGCACACAGCTTTCTTTCTTTCTTTCTTTCTTTCTTTCTTTCTTTCTTTCTTTCTTTCTTTCTTCCTTCCTTCCTTCCTTCCTTCCTTCCTTCCTTTCTTTCTTTCTTTCTTTCTTTCTCCCTTCTCTACTGTCTTGTTCATATATACATATATGGCTTTTTATTCATGGAGTTGGGGTTATTTTTGTTTCCATGAGCATCTTCTTTCTGTTTTTTTTTTTTTCTCATTGAACAAGTGAATAAACAAGTAATAAATGCACAAGGAAGAGACTGTGCTATTGGCAAAGGAAGCAGGGGCAGGCATCAGCTGGTTTCTGTTGGTCTTCACAGTTGCTCAGGGCTTAATTCCAGGCAGTTAAAAGACCACCAGGTTTGAGCCTTACAATAAATACAGTTTCCTAATCTTCAGTTTGGACTGGTTATAATTATATTAAAGCGTTTTGTGTTTTTAGGATTTTTATTATATTTCATTTATTTTATTGTTTATTTGTTTGTTTTGCCATCAAGAACTTTATCTCTTTTCCAAACTCTTGGCATGGTTCTCATGGAATTCCTAGTTCTTGAGTTTCTAGACAGTTCAGTACTGGGAGGGAAGGTTGACTGTTCTGGATGATGGTTTGAGGTGTGTTTCATTGGGCTGTACTCTACAGTGGTGAAGGCTGTCAGCAGGGTACATCTGCCCTGTGGACATACTGCTCACAGTCACTGGCCCATTAGTAGACAACCAGGGACAGTTGGCCCAATGTTAACTTACCATGGTGGAGGTGACAGCAGGAAGCAGCATGGGGCAGCATGTGGATGTGCCCAAGCAGAGGCTTCTTGAGGATACTGTGGTTCCTAATTGGTTGCTCTTCACTGGAGTGAAATGAGCCCTGCCCCTCCAGACCTCTTATGTCTGACCAGGAGGGGCTACTGTTAATCATCAAGTCAGTTACAGTTCTGAACGAGGAGCCACACTTGCCATGGGGCAAATTTGAGGACACCAGGTTGGTGTGCATGCCAACGGGTTTGTGGGGCTCATCTCTTAGGTCTTCTACAACTGACCAGAAGGTGATGAGATCCTTAGGCCTTTGGTAGGCCACATGACTATACTTAGCAGGAGGCTCTGTGGTCGAGTTTCTAGTCTAAGCTCAGCTGGGTTGTGATAATGCACTAGGCCTTTTTCCCACTTAGCTTGGCTTGCCTTTCTCCTAGGGGAAGGAATGGGGGGGGGAGTGGCTGAGTCACAGCTTGTCTCAAGTCCCCCTGGGACCACTAGCATCTTGGCACCCCAGACTCACCCTGCATAGGCCTCTCCAGTACAGCTGGGCCTCAGAGTATCTGGCGCTTGACATAAGTGCTAGGGATCCAAACTTAGGTTCTCCTACTTACACTGCAAGCACTTTACTGACTGAAATCTTTTTCGAAGCGAGGTAACATCCCTAAATTCCAGGGACCATGACCTGCTGCCTTTGGGGCTGCCACTCGACCCATGAGAGCAGTCTCTAGCATTTTACTCTAGCCCGTTTTCTGCAGAAACCTTTCAAAAAGACAGTGGTGTGTGCACAGCTCCAGGTCTTTGAACAGGTTGGGCCTCGGGCTGGGACTGTGGGTGCAGAGCAGGAGAGCATCTTGCTCGGGAAGGACGAGCCGGACTCACGTCTCCCAGATGGGATGACTTACTCCGAATGGTAATGGAAAACACAACTTCTAGCTGGGATTGCGGGGCTTCCAGGCAGGGCCTACATGACACCAACATCTGGATGCAAAGCCCAAACCAAACAAACAGAAGAAGCCCCAGCCAGGATTCCAGATGGTGGTTTCGAAGCAACTGGAGCTTTGTTTTGGAGGTGTAGAAAACAACGGCTAGATTACCCTGGAAGAGGGGGGGGGCAGGTATTCCTTTATCCAGAGGAGCTGAGGACCGTCACGGGTGGTCAGGTGCCTGCTGGTGTGTGTGTGTGTGCGTGCGTGTGGCGTGCACACACACACACACACACACACACACACACACACACACACACGGGCTGTCGGTGGTTTGGTTCGAAGGCACACCTTCAGGAGTGGTTAGGAAGAGAGGGAGGAGGGCAGAGCTCTGAACCAGGGTTTCAGAACTGTGTCCAGGCACTTGGGGTGGAGACATAATGTGGGGAATGGCAGAAGGAGCTGGAAATAGGGGACCAGGCCCCTGCAAGCAGCCATATTAAAGATCAAAGGGACAGGGGCTGTACATTCCAGACGGAACCGGGCAGCAAAGCGCAGCTATGAAAGCATTCCTGGCTGTCACACCCTCGAGTGCACTGTGGCTCTGCACGGGACTGTGTGTTCTGCCCTCTGAGGCGAAAACTCTTCTCTTAGTCTTCACAGGCTCTAGACCAGGTCAGGGATACTTTCAGAGGGAGCAAAACATGACGATTCATGGCAGGGGCCACCTTCCACTCCCTTCACTGGGGCCCTAGGAGTGGCAGAATAGAGGGACCCAGCCTTTTTGGCTTCTGATGCTTGGAGAACAACTTAACCCTTTTGTACCCAGGCCAAGATTTGTGGAACAGCTGCCCACTGGCAGCCTCCTTTCCCTCCAGCTCTTCCTTATATAGCCCCAGGTTTTCAGATTTCTAGTTAATGGAGGCCGCCAGGCACTGTGCCTGACCACAGGGTGCCTGACCGAAGGGTGTCAAAGATGTAGCTTGATCTGAGCTGCAGGCTTTTAAATGTGGGGCAGTGGCATGCTTTCTCCTTGTCTCAATTCTCAGTGGCTCCGACTCCCCCTCCCCCAGCCGGGACTGGCTTGGAGTTCAGGTTGGAGAATGAATACAGGCAGTACTGGTGTGGTCAGGGCTCAGCAGGAGAATTGGGGCAGCTGGTCCACGGTAGGTGCTCCACAAGTGCTTTCTGCTTTCATTGCTCTCAGAGGAGGCCTGTTCTCCCATTCTTTGTCTCTCTTGACCCACTCCACCTGACTTCTAGGATTCCACATGTGGAATCAGAGAGAGAGAGAAAGAAAGAGAGAGAGAGAGAGAGAGCTCACACTGTGGATTCCTCTAGAGCTCATTAGCCCCTGTCACCCAGGCCTGGAGCTGATTTGTCGACAGTAAAACAATTTGGGAGGAGTCACTCATGCCCTGAGGCAATGCGGTTATCACATCTAAATTCCAACTGAAGGGGACTGGAGAGACCGCTGTTCAGTGGTTAAGAGCAAGCACTACTTTTGCAGAGGACCTGAGTTTAGTTCCAAGCATTCATGATGGGTGGCTCAAAACTGCCTATAACTCAAGCTCCTGAAATCTGATGACTCTGGTTTCTAAGGGGACCTGAACTTATGTGCACCCCCACCCACCCACACTCACGCACAGGCACACACACACACACACACACACACACACACACACGCAAATAAATAATAAAATAAAATAAAATTCTAGGGCTTAGGTAAAATTACAACCCATTACTAGCTTAATGTGGCTGCTGATACTTGCTTTACACAAGTAGCCACAGTGGCAGAACTGGGACCAGAGGCTGGCCTTCAGCTCCCTCTCCTTCTCTTATCTCTCTGTCTCTTTCCGGACATCCAGGCTTTTAGATTCTCTCTCTCTCTCTCTGTCTCTGTCTCTCCCTCTTCCTCTTCCCCTCCCTCCAGTTCTTTCCCTCCCTCCCCCCTCTCCCTCTCTTCCTTTCTCTCTCTCTCTCTGAGACAGGGTTTCTCTGCCTATCCCTGGCTGTCCTAGAACTCTCTCTGTAGACCAGGCTGGACTTAAACTCAGACACTTGCTTCTGCAGCCCGAGTACTGGAATTAAAGGTGTACACCACCACTGAGACATTCTTTCTTTTAAGCTTGCTTTTCCTCTCTGGGTCACAGCTACCTGATTTTAGAAATTTTGATCATAAAATGAAACATAGATCCTGGCCCGTGGTGGTTGTTGTTCAGTAAAACTGGGTGAAAAAGCTTAGTTTTCCTCAAAAGCACTTTGTGAACTTTGCTCTCTCACAGAGAAAAGTAGCTACATGCTTCTTTGTTCCTCACAGAAGGGGAGCATGCAAAGATCCATCCAGAAAGCCAGTGACTCTCCAGGTGCAAGCAAGGACACCCATGTAAAGATGGAGGCCATCTCAATCTTCTACTACCAGCCTGAGAATATCTATCTATCTATCTATCTATCTATCTATCTATCTATCTATCTATCTATCTATCCATCCATCCATCCATCCATCCATCCATCTATCTATCTATCTATCTATCTATCTGTCTGTCTATCTAATTTGGCTGGCTTTCTTATACACTGCATGGCCCGAGGCAACCTTATCTCTTGGCGATCTTGATCGTACCGTCTGTAGGATAATAACAACAATGTGGTGGATGTACAGTTTAAATGAGATAAAGCGATGGTTATGCCAAAGTGTAAGGATTTAGCCAAATGGCTTCAAGAAAGAAGCTTTATGGTCCAGGCCACTGGAAAGCTCTTTTGCCACAGTGAACAGAGATGAAGCTACGTTTCTAGGAATTGGAACAAGAAGCTGGTGGCAGCAGGCGGAAGAAGAGGCGGTTGATGGACAGATTTTGAGGAGAGATGAGAAACCCCTGGCTAGCTGGTGGGTGGTTTCCTGCCATGCACCCCGGCAGGGGTGTGCAGCTTCCGTTTTCGGGAAAACCTTTTCTCTGGAGCCAGACAGGCATAGGGAATCCCTGACAAGATTTAATGGCTGAATAAAACGTGAGCCCTGGCTGGTGCTGAGTCACCCTGGCTGGTGGTGTCTGCTGAATGTGTGGGCACACTGACACACACCTTACAAGAGGGCAGGCCACGGGGTTGACAGTGACTCAACAGATGGCACAGATAAACCCATTGACTCACAAGTTTAGATTCCGAAATTCCTTCCTGGACATGTCCTGTGGTTGAGGCTGGGTGACTCACAGAATGTCCACCTCTGAGATCTGGTTTCTCCATATGTTATCTTTCATTCTCCGGGTCAGTTCAGTTCCTTGGGGCATCCCTGCTGGAGGTTAGGTCAACCGTATTAGGTTCTTAGCCTCTTACTCAGTCGTCTCTCTGAGGTATCTGTTGTCAGCTTCCTCATTCTGTTTATTTGTTCACTCCACAGCTTTTAAATCCTCCTCTACAACATGTGTGGTGCTGGGTGCAGGGGTGTCTGCCTGAGAAGAGAGCCCTGACCTGAGAGATGCAAAGTGCCTAAGACAACCGCCTCTGGCTCACTTTACGTAGAATTTTTTTCAGTTGAGGCCTCTTCACCCTTTACCTTCACATAAGGGGCTCATGCTTATGTGGGGATTAGTAGGTTCCCTAAGTGTCCTGAGTGGCCAGTTTTGATCCTAGGCCTACTTCATATTTCTTGCCACTTAAAGAGAGTTTTCTAGTTAGGGTTTCCCCAACCCTTAATCCCTGTCAATTTGATACAAGCTCTAGTCTTCTGAGAAGAGGGAACCTCAATTGAGATGCCCACATCAGATTGGCCTGTAGACAAGCCTGCTTGACATCTTCCTGACTGAGGATTGTGTGAGACTGATGATTCACTGTGAGTGCTGCTACCTGGGCAGGCAGTCCTGATGGTGTCTAAGAAAGCAAACCGAGCAAGTCAAGAGGCACAACCCAGCAAACAGCCTTTATCCATGGTTCCTGCTTCAGTTCCCGCCTCTAGGTTCCTGTCCTGACTTCTTTTTATGGTGGACTATAACTCTAAGCTGTCATGGTGCTTTGTCACAGAAAGAGAAAGCAAACTAGACCATGAGGCCTCTTCCTTGAGAGCATCATTCCAGCTCACTAAAAGCCTGTATGGTTCTGTGCGCACAGTTGCACCTAGCCTTGTGTCTGTGCTCCTAACTATGGTCCATGAACTCTTCCCTAAAACAGCAGTCACTTCATTTAGTAAGCCATAGCTCTTTGTATATAACTTGCTGATCACAGTGACTTGATAAGACAGCCATTTATCAGCACGATTCGTTTACATGTCAGGAAACAAGACTCAGGGAAGTTCAGCCACTCACCTGAGATAGCACAGCGTATACAAGACAGTCCTGATTCACTTTAGAACCTACTTTTCTCGATGACTTGAATAGCCAGTCCTAAACCCAAGGTAATCTCTCTAATTTTTTTGGGAGCATGCTCATGTTGATATCGGAATTGAGGTGTTTCCCTCTTCCATTTTTTCCTGTGAGCTCAATGGGCATAGGTTGGTAGCAGAGGGATGGAATACTGTGAGAGGGTGCGAGGATGTGCATACGATGATAATAATGCAGGGCCTTCTGTCTGTGACCAGACGATTGGGGCTTTCAATGGCTGCACTGTGACTGTGGTCCAAGCTCTGATGTGGATAAGATCTACCATCAGCTGCTAACTCCTTGAGTTACATCTTTTCATGGTCTTGGTTTCCTGGACTGCTCTCCCAAGCAGGTCCTACTTGTACATTAGGGTGTAAAGGAAGAACCCCAAATCACCATCCACGTTTTAGAGTTGAAAGCATCTCATACTGAAAGACCACAGAGGTGGGAGCTCCTGGCACTGGAAACATGGTAGGATGAGAACTTGGACCTGGGTGTTCTTCTGCCCAGGATCTTTTTCTGGAGCCTTCCAGCACTCTTCTTCTGGGTTACAGAAAGAATGGGGGTGTGAGGTAGACATGAACCACAGTGACTATGGAAAATAGACTGAGCAAGCCATGATGAGCAAGCCAGTAAACAGCATTCCTCCATAGCCTCAGCATCAGCTCCTGCCTCCAGGTTTCCATCCGGAATTCCTGCCCTGGACTTCTCTAGATGATGGAGGAAAAGGTTCATTTCATTTTTTTCTCCCAGGTTGCTTTTGGTCATGGTGTTTTAACATAGCAATGGACACCCTGACTAAGACATTGGTCATTGTCATACAAGAGGAGGTATTTGAAGGGGTTGAGGAGGAGATGATCCTGTCTTTGGTAACATGAGGTTTGTCTGCCAGGCCTTGCTGAGGAAGTCAAGACGGTTTTAACATCAGGTAAAACCCACAACAATGGTGGGTGGGCAGTTGTGTAGGAATAGTTATCTTACTAAGGTTCATTTTCTTTTCCTCAGTGGCAGTGTGTGTGTGTATGCCTGAGTGTGCGCCCGCCTGCCAGTAAGCGTATGTGTGTCTGCATGTCTAGGGAAATAGTGTGGCACTGAAGGGGAAATAGGACCTGGCAAGTGTTGGGCCTTCCCCGTTCTCACTTTTTAACCATCCCGAGCCTTCAGCAGGGTACTTGATTGCCATTTTCTCAGCTGTAAAGTAACAGGAATACTTTCCCTTCTTTGGGAGTGATGGCAGGGTAAGTGTGACATCTCTGTAGTGCTTCCTGCGTCTGGAACATCACACACCAAGTTGTGATTATTGAATTGCTGTGGTTTCTGAGGATTCTTGATTGGAGGTTTTTTTCTGCACAGTATGCTAACAGGGCCTTGACTGCTTATGAAAGCGATCATTTCCCTCATCCCCCTAATGTGCTTCCAGCTGAGTGGCCTAGGGTCCTGATACCGGATACAGGTTGTTCTCTGCAGGAGGGTCCCTGGGCTGAAGGACCCCGGACTACATACGTGTTCCCTCCACCTTTCTCGAGGCTTAAGACTCCGTATTTTGAACCTCATTGCGACCCTGCAGAACCCAGCATAGCACATGTTGTCCATCTCAGATCTCACCTGGGACTGGAGAGAAAGAAAGTGAAGTTTAACTCTTCAAAGCACCACGATGCCTTTGCACGCTCTGCTTCCCGGCCCCCTCCGCCCCCATTGAAGCAGGCTACAACAAGCCTCCTTCAGCAGGCTGCTCCCTGCAAAGCCTTCTGCAGCCACGCTCAGCGAATCCCACTGCCCCCTTCTCTGTGAGCCCCAGCACTGTCTGTGACTGTGTGTAAACTCCTGTCACAAGCTGCTTAGGACTTCGCGGGGACGTCTGTCTTCATCTGCTCCCCTGCTGGTCCTGTTTTCTGCACTATTACCTTATCTCTTAGTTCCCATGGGCACTCCACTTCCTCCTGCCTCTGAGCTTGTACACATGTCAGTTCCTCTTCTGACAGCTGTGCAGATGGCGTCTGTCCCCTGTGTCCTTGGCCCCAGCCTGTATTTGGAGCTTCTGCTTATCCCTCTATGGGGAAAATATTCTCAAGCATGTGACTCTAGATGCTCCTCCTGGGGTTTCCATGGCCCCTCACTTAGTTCCTGTCATGCCTTCTGCTGCTGTGTGTCATCTGCCTGGCTAGACTGTGTTTGGGGGAGTGGGCAGAGGATCTTTTGCTCTGTCTCACATTCCCGGATTCTAGTGCCGGCCTATAGTAGATATTCATCAAATTAGTTTTCATGTTTGTTTCTTGAGAAAAGTGCTCGCTCCTCGGGGAGGGGGCTGGTCTCCATGCCAAGCCTGTCTCAAGTGGTGACCACGGGGCCTGGCATTTCTCACCCAGGCTGACTTACAGTGAACTCCTAGGCCTGTCACAGTAAACTCTCTCTTTCTTTCTTTTTTTTTTTTCCAATCAAATTTCTTTTTTTAGCATCAGAGAAGCAAGAAGCTGGCAGAAGTCCCAGAGACCTGGCTCTTCGCAGATTGCCTAGGCTCCTGCATCTCAGGCAGGTGGTCCAGCATGCCTTCCGTTCTTCCTCTCATATACCTTTACCCTGCCCCTCTGTCTCCCCAGCTGAGCTGTTACCAGCAGTGAATGATTCTGGGCTTTTTTTTTTTTTTTTTTTTCCTGAAGGCATAGATGCACTTTGGCTACAAACGGGAGTGTGGATCAGTTTTATCCAGGCGTGGGCCTGCCACTGTTAGTAACTATTCTCTCAAGTCTGGTCACTGCCCATCTGACTCCATCCTCTTCATTTGATCAATATGTCGAGTGCCGGGGTCAATGGGAGTTGCCCCATGGGTTCCTGGCTCATTTATTAAAAATATGGAACAATTTAAGCTCTTGCCGCACTGACTGCAAGGCCTCATGCACATGTTCCCAGCAGGCTGCGGGGGCCGTGAGGTCAAGTTTCAGATGCTATTAATTCAGTGTAAAGGTGAGCTTGCCAGGCCTGGAAGAAAGGAAACCCGGCAGCTGATTTATGGTGTGGCTTTTAAACAAATCACCCCTAAAACCCAGCTCGTTTCATGATGGCGAGGGCCCAATTTGTATTCAAGTGTCATCTCTGGACACTGAGGGCTGCACTGAGCCAACAGCTGGAGGAAAGACATGGGACCCCACAGGTCTCCACAATACTTCGCCAAAGAAATGATGATGTGTCCAGGTCTTTCTCCCACTCCTTAAAAACAAAAACGTACTGTTGGTACCAGGTGTATGTGAGCCCTTGTCCTTGTGGAGCGTGACTGGGAATGTTAGGATATCTGCTGTCTTTTGCCTCCATGGCCTGGTGTGGCTCCTGCCCCAGAACTGAATGAGTGGGGTTGGGAAAAGCAGATAACAGGTCTAGAGATGAAGCTGGGCTCTGCTTTGGGGGAAAACATTTACCTGAAGTCTTGATAGGGTCCTTTCTCTAATTGGTGGGCTTCACTTTCCTGTGCTCAGGGCAGGAAATAGAACGCAGGCGTTAGTGAGCATAAACAAACAACATGACTAAAGCCTGCTGGTGGGTTTCTGGGAAGGTCTGACTTCCAGGTATCCTGGCCCCTAATGACAGGCTCTCTTGGTTTTCTTTATATTCCAAATGCAGAATGGAACATGTGGCTATCATCCAGGCACCCAGAGCCTCAGGGGGTGCCCCTTCTGTGACAGAGCAGGGAGTGGCCGTCGGGACAAAACTCACCGGCTTTTGTAGGGTTTGTTCTTCCTGCCTCCCAGTCGAGCAACAATGACTCAGAGACAGAGAGAAAGTGGAGTTGCTTCTGAAACCCAGATGCGCCACCACCCCAGCGGGGCTCCTAATTAGAGGTCAACGCAGGCAGTAGGTGGCTGATGTTGGGAGGGAGCCATCTATGTAAGTGGGTGGTCAAGACAGAGTCAAGGGGATCCAGAAAAGGGATGGCCATCGTGAAAGGAACCTCAGTGTGGGGTTTCCTGCCCCACGGTGCGTGGTAAGAGCCACATGACTGAACTCTGCTCTTCTCCGATGGAGACAGGCCTGAACCAGAAGACTGCTCCCGGGTGGTTGCAGGCCAAATGTCTTCTAGCATCTGCAGTCATGAGCTAGAGATGCCAGCATCTCTTGGCTGGGCATGTGGCATGGTACACTGTGGAGCTGCAGCCCATAAAAGGAGAACTTAGGAACGGATAGGAAAACCTGTCTTTTTTTTTTTTTTTCTGCAGTAGTAAAAATTATGTTTTCAGCATGAAGTCCCCAGTGCTGCTAGACTTTTCTGGTAAGCCAGGCAAATTCGGTACGGTTGTTCCATATTTCTTCAGTGGGTAAATCTACAGCGAGGTCATCTACCACCTCACCCCTGATGCCTGTAGCTAGCTGTCGGTACATCTCACCACACACCACACACACACACACACACCACATGCCATATGAGTGAGTAGGTACAGTTTGAACTCCAGATCCAGAGACACCAAGCTAGAATCTAAATCCTGCTTCTCAATGTCTATGTAAAAACAGGAAATCTTAACTTTTTTTTTTTTTAGTCTGGTTTTCTTTCTCTGCAAGGCAGAGACCTTCTTACTTCAGGGTTGTTGTGAAGATAAAGTAGAGGCATTGTTTACAAATCCAGTATAACATAGCCTGGCAAAACCCAGGCCTCAGATGCTGCGTTTACTCCACGTCTCTCTCAGCCCCTAACCGCACTCACTGCTCTTTAAAAGGAAACATTACATCTCACTCATTTGAACATGCCTCTTCTTTCTCAATGACTTTTGCTTCCTGTATAGTAGGTACTCAAATAGTGAATGAACTCGTTTCATTTAAGTGAAAGTAGAGTGAGAAAGGGCACAGAAAGGGGTATCTACCAGGGCCAAAGCCTTCAGTGATGGCTGCTCCTTCTCATCCACTTGACTGGGTTTAGCCTCACCTAGGAGACAGAGGCAGCCCATGGGTGTGTCAGTGACGGTGCTTGCTGATGACGAACCGAGGGGGAAACATCCACCCAAAATGTAGGTGACTCTATCCCATGGGTGGAGAGTAAGGGACTGAATAAAGGGGGAGAGGGAGAGAAAGCCAGTGGTGTCTGGAATCTGCTCCCACCACTGTGCCTTTCTACCATGAAAGAGTGAAATCTCTCTTACACTGTGACCCTAGATAAACCTCTCTTCTTCTCCCTCTTCCTCCTCCTCTTCCTTTTCTTCTTCTTAAGATAGGGTTTCTCTGTGTAGCCTTGGCTGTCCTGGACTTGCTTTGTTGACCTCAAACTCACAGAGATCTGCCTGCCTCTGCCTCCTTGAGTGCTGGGATTACAGGTGTGAGGTGTTTGGTGACAGAAACACAGAACAATGAATGCACCTTTGTACCCCAACTGCATTTCCAGGGCCAGTGGTAGCATCAGATCATGAGTAAGAGCATGAGCTCGACCTACCTAACCAGAATCTGCATTTGAAGTGGGTAATCTGGTCCATTCACTTTCCTGTTAAAGTTTGATAAAGAGTCCTGGTCTACAATTATTTTGTCAATAGCCACAGACTAAGTGACTAAGTAAAGGCGGTAAGATTTGGAAGCTAGCCTAAGTTCCTAGACTATTGGTTTTATTTAAAAGGAAATCTATTGACAGTAGTAAGAGTTCTTGGGCAGTCTTCAGTTTTTCTTCACTTTCAACAGACTCTCTGGCTGTGAGGCCCCAGCTGCAGACACCATTCACTCACTGGTAACCCTGCCTTCTCTCCAAGCCCCACTGCTTATGTTCTTCAGGTGGCTTGCGGCCCTACTCCGTGAGCTTGTTTGTGCCTCAGGGTTTTAGGAGGTCCCACTTCCCGGATCATGCTCCTTCTCTGAAGTTGTTTGCCCGTGGGTGCCCCACATGGGTGTGGGGAGCATGCCTGACTCTCCACAGAGCAGGCATTGTTCTTGTTTGGAGCACCGCCCTAGGTTCAGGTTCATGAAGAAACGCCCAAGACAACCTGGTTCTGCCCCTCTCCCTTCAGAGTTGGCACATCTAGAGAGAGATGGACTCGCTGCTTCCAGGAAGACAGAACACCTCTTTGTGGCTATCTCTTCTTCCCATGGGGCAAGATGTGGAACTGTGTGGCTTCTCTGGTCCTCTTTGCCTTTATGCTTTCAGTGGCGTATGGTCTGACCCCCATTGCTGTAAACTTGTTCTGAATGCTGGTGGAGGCAACTCTATGAGCAACTGTCCTGTCTCTAAAATAGACCCTATTCTTCACTTCTGTGACTATCACCTGTCTGCAGACAGCCCAAGAACCCAGGAGGCAGAGGCGTGTAGATTTCTGAGTTCAAGGCCAGCCTGCAGAATTCCTTGACATCTAGGGCTACAGAGAAACCCTGTCTTGAATAGAAACAAGCCAATAAACAAAACTAAAAAAGCCCGTGACTCTATCACCTACAGGTGGTTTGTTCTCCTCCCAGCTTGCCAGAAACAAAAAATTCAAAACAAAACAAAAACAGGACTCAACCCAACAACAAAGACACTTGTCAGTCAGTAAAGTGCTTGCTTTCTGTGTAAGCAGGAGAAAGTGAGTTCAAGCCTCAGCACTTGTGTGAAGAACCAGCCAGAACGGTTCATCTATCCACCTGCAATCTTAGTACTGGGGAAGTGGTCAAAGGAGGAATTCTGTGGCTTGCTGGCCAGCCAGCCTAGCCTAATTGGCAAGCGCCAGATTCCACTGACAGACCTTTCACCAGCAGCAGCAACAACAACCGAAACAGTGTAGCAGGCTCCCGTAGGAAGAATGACAGCCATCTTTGACGTCTGACCCTCATATGCACAAGCACATACCCAAAGGGCATACGTACACAGGCAAACACACACATACTGTATCTTTTTCTTGCTTAAAGCCCACCAGTGTCTCCCAGTGCACACAGAATGACATCCTAACTCCTCCAGGGCCCTCGGTGATGGGCTCTGCTCCCCCGCCTCAGCTTCTCTGTCCAGTGTGCTGAGGTTATGCTGGCCTTCCCACTGGGTCCTTCCCTGTTCCCTGTGAGATGTTCGTTTTTTACACAGGCCTCCTGTCTCTCAGCTAAAACAGACGTAGAGGCTGTAAAACCCCGGTTCTTTCCTTCATTTGGCTTAGAACCCTTGAAATCACTTTGTTCCCTTACTGGGTTTATTTTCAGTCCCTTACCTCTACCCCACTGTAAGATCTGCCAAATGGGAGGTATCCGTTTTTTCAGCACTAGGTCTCCAGGGTCTGGGGTGGGGCCTGATAATAAATGTCTGCTGAGGTGAATGAATGAACCCATTCCTTTCTCCCAGTTCTACCATGCTGACCATAACACCTGTTCACTTCCTCTATCCAGCGGATCGGCTGTCATCACCAGGGCTTGTTAACCAGGCCTAGAGCCATGCTCCATCACACACATCACTGGTGTGGTATTTTCACATCGCTGAAATTGATGGCCGCTCTCAGATACTGTAAACACACTCTGGTCATCTTTCATGGACAGTTGTTACCCTTATCGAGGTAAAGAGAGATAGCGCCTAAGAGTTCAACCCTGGAGCTGAACTGCCCGTGTTTGGCTGCCAGTTTTTTGTTTTGTTTTGTTTTGTTTTTAATTGGGAAGGTGATATGATTTCTCTGTGCCTCAGTTTTCTTATCAGCAAATCAGGAACAATATTATCAGAACTACAGTTACACTGTTATAATGAGGATCCTTTGCATTTAAACACAGAATATACAGGACATTGCTGGACACACATTAAGCAATATAGGATAACGCTGTCTTTTAATTGTAGGAAGAATTGTGAGCCAAAGTACTTTTTCAGTGGGAGGTTCTTGTCAAACTGGCCTGTCAACTCAATTTTCATTTAAACCAAGGGCCTTCCTACTTATGCCATGCCCCATAGAAGTTACCTTTGAGTCATCTTTTCCCTGGGGTCTCCTAGGGCTCAGTCATGAATGCATTTATTTGGTTAAAAGAGAAAAAAAAGTTTGTGTGTTGAGAAGATGATGCTATTTAGCAACTTGGGTCACTCTGCTGTTCTCTTTCCTCTAGACGAAGGACTGACTCCAGAAAAGACTCTTGTCCATCAAGTGATGCTTTGATATCAGGACCACGTTGCTGCCTGCATTGCCTTTCCCTCTCCATCAGGGCAGGAGGGAGTCATGGGTCTCTTTCCTGGAGCCTGCCTCTCCCCCACTCCCCACAAGCTGCTCTACATCTTGCTGGCTTCTTGATTGCGCTGCTCTTACTGTGACATAACTGTCTTCACTTAGGCTCACCTAAGTGATCTCTTCCCCACATTTCTCTGTGCTTCTCTCCCCTCCATAGCTGAGCCACCAGAGACCGTGGGCTTACTCATGCTGTCCACTGTCTCCTTGCCGGCCCTAGGAGAGGGTTCACCTGGCAGTCAGGTTAAAGATAGTGTTGCCCAGGCCTTTGTCTGGGAAATTCTGACTCAGGAAGCTTGACACAGAGTTCAGGAGTTTTTATTTTTAGCAGGTGGTCCCGGTGACTTGCTTTCGGGGAAGTCTGCGAGTCACTGCCCAGGCTTGCTCACGCTGCTCGTTCTAGCAGGACCCACGGTCCTCTGAGCTTACCTTGCATCTCGCATCTTTGGCAGTATGGCCCTCTCATCCTCAGCAACCTGTAGCTTTTTGTTGTTGTTGCTCGAAGTAGAGAAATTTCTTAAGCATAGGCATGTGCACATTTTTCCCACAGTGTAGCTCCTTAGTAGGTGTTTTCTTGAAAGCTGGGTTTTGTAAGAAATGTCTCTATGGTTCATTTTTAATGGTGTGTGCTTAGAGTTCAGCGGAGTCAGAGACAAGCACAAAGCACAAAGCTTCTCTCTTCCCCTAGCCGGTGGCTGGTGCCTGCTTGTCTCAGAACTCTGAGGGCTGGAAAGTTATAAGTAGTCTGCCTGGGCTGGAGAGATGGCTCAGTGGTTAAAGAGCACAGCTGTTCTTCCTGAGGACCTGGCTTCAATTCCCAGCATTCACATGGCAGCTCACAACTGTCTGTAACTCCAATTCCAGGGAATCCAACACCTTCACACAGACATAAATGCAAGCAAAACACCAGTGTACATAACATAAGAATAAGTAAATTAAACATGTAAGTCATCTGCTGTGTAACTGAACCCATGATCAGAAAAAGGAGCAGTTATAAGCCCCGAATTATTCATTGGTTCTGGCCTATGGGAAATGAGGGGAGGAATTCCTCAATACTGGAAAACTTTAAAAACCACTGTCTTGTGCTGAATCCATGCCACCAGACACTTCTTCCTTTTTTCTATGTCAACATCCCTTTCTGCAAAATTATATATTAAAAATGTTTAATAACATTTATGTATAACATTTAATAACATTAATGTACATTAAAAATGTTTAGTGTACGTTAACACCCAGACGAAAGAGAGGGAGCCAGTCCCTCAAGGGGTGAGGGGCATCTTGAATTTATTTTAACTTTTTCCCCAACAGGATAGTGATGCTCTCTTGTAGTTTGAGCCCTTGAAAGGCAGAGGCAGGGGGATTGCTACAAATCTGAGGATGTCCTGGTTCTAAATAGCGAGTTTCAGGCCAGCCAGGGTTACACAGTGAGACCCTGACTAAATAATAGGTAGATAGATAGATGGATAGATAGATAAAGGAATGACATTTTACTCTTTTCTTATAGCCTTACTTTACTTTTATTACAGTCATTGAGTGTAATTATTATTTATTCTTTTGTATAACCAACCATCACCATCAGAAGGCTAGGAGGGGAGGGAAGGATCTCAGAAATAGTGTAGGTGAAGGAAGAATGCTAACTTGAGATTAATTGCTCAGTGTTGGATTAATGAAAGCTAGTTATGACCAACCCTGAAGGTTGGTCATATCCGCTGCTGAAAGAGACGCAGTATGGACAGATTGGCTAAGTGTCTTAACTGAAGGGTGTTTGGCTCTTGGATCCACTCCCAACTGTGTGGCCTCAGGTGAGCTGTGTCTACAAACTGTGCTGCTTCCTTATTCTTCGTATGTTTGTTTTAAGACTTATTTACTTCATTTTCTGTGTGTGAGTAGTTTGTATGCGCACTATGTGTTTGTGCCTGATGCTCACAGAGGTCAGAAGAGGGCATCAGATCCTCTGGAATTAGAGTTATGGGTGGTCGTGAGCCAGCATGTGGGTGCTGGGAGTCGAACCTGGATCTTCTATACATAAAGTGCTCTCTTAACTGCTGACCTGTCCCTCCAGCACTCGCCCCCCCCAACCCCCCGTTTCCTTATTCTAACAAGGAGGCTAAATCTTTCTCGCCTGGAGGTAGGAAGAAGTTCTCTATGCAGTCTTGGTGAACTGTAAATTGCTGTGCCCATAGGAATGACTCTGTCATCCCTCCAGTGAGTTTTCTTGCTCACTCCATTGCTTTCCTGCTTCCTGCTTCTCTTCCTGAGTGATGTGATTATAGAGTTTAAATGTTAGGTCAGGGAGCCCAGGAAATCTACTTCCCAGCAGGGGTTATAAAACCTCACATCCAAAAGTGAGAGACAATGAGGACCAGTGAGTCAGAGCAGCCGCAGGGGACCAGCCAGCCCAGACAGAAGGCTTTGAAGAGTCCTCAGGCCCGAGAGTGTCTTCTCCAATGGGTGTGTGCCAGGGAACTGGAACAGGACCAATCTAAGCTGTGGTTTGTCTCAGAAAGAAATTTGGAAACCTGATTATGACTGGGTGGATGGTTAGCATCAGTGAAACCAGACAAGGCATTCAGATGGCCGTGCTTAAGCCCTCGACGACAACAACAGCAAACGTTATGATGGTACCACAGCACAAGGCGGCCGCTGTCCCGCAAATGAACTCAGCAGAAATCAGATTTTTCTGACTTCGATACTAATAATCACAAGAGGCGGTTTTCAGGGTTCTGTAAACTTCCGCACGGATGGGCTGGTCCATGTGAGGAGAGGGCAAGAGACTTGAGAAATCTGTACCGACACCGGCGGAAAGGAACTCGTGGCTTGTCGGGACTCACCCACAACAGCACAGTGTTTCCCTTTTAAATCCGACTCCAGGAAAGAGATTTGGAACCCGATCAGTCCGACGCCGGACCCTGCCCTCCTCTTCGAATGATAAACATGGGACTATTGCAATGCACTTCCTGCATGTGTCTCCCACGTGGCCCGGGCCTCCGCCTCACAAGCGCAGCAAGTCCGCGCACTCCCTGCGGAGCCTGGCAGTGTCGCCCGGATGGTGCAGCCTCTAAGGGGTGCAGGGAGCAGCGGGGCAGACCAAGTATGGGCGCTGCGACCTAGGTCTGGGGAGCCTGTGAGGTGACCCTTGAAGGAGGCTGCTGGGAAATTCTGCTGGTGTCCGAGGTCACCCTCCTCCAACCAAATGCATCCTCTGATGGCGTTTGGGGCCTCAAAAAAGAAGGGCTGGAAATGTTTTCTTGCTTTTTTTTTTAATGATTCATTTCATTTCATTCCATTCCTAGAAAAACCACAACACCCCCGACCCCCAGCGGTCTCTAAGCCTCTGAGTCTCAAGTCTCAGAGAAAACACACAGACTGTCCCTGCTACCCTTTGCTTGTGGGGCTGTTCTGAGCAGCAGTCGATTTCTGTGTAAATGAGTCTGGGGCGGCGGCTTTCACGCATGCGTCAGGACTTCCTACCCCTGTGACTTGGTGCGGCTCGGGTGCACAAATTGTTAACTTTACAAGTTTGCCGTCAGTCTCTTCTCTCTCCTGAATCTCATATGAAACTCATTTCCCAAGGAACTGACCGGAGACCTCTGCCCTCTCGCCTCAATTGCTTAAAGGCCTCCTACTTCTTCCTCGGCCTTCAGCTCCAGATCCTGGAAGGTGAGCCGAACTTCAAAGGGCAGCCAGCCAGACGTCGTCCTTCCCTTGCCCCACCCCCACCCCGTGAGGGACTGGCTTCCTCTCTTTGGTCCGTGCTCTGGGTATGATTTCAGGTATCTTTGCTTCTGCATCCCGGCTGTCTACAGTGTGCTGCGCAGATGCCCGGACGGCAGACTCTAACCCGTGCGATTTGCTTCAGTGTTTTGACAATGCTCCATGTTACTGTGCCGTTCTGATGTGAACAGCGCTGTGCGCACACCTGTACCTGTGGGTAGGTGTCTGTGTCCGCCACCAACACCAGCAGATCCGTGTTATCCCAAACAGCGACCAGGAGCCATGTCTAGCAACTAAGCCCATGGAGACCTTGAAGAGTGTAAATTATTTCAATACATTTTATACATTATGGAAATACGATTCATTTGGTGAAATGCTTGCTTAGCATGCAAGAGGCCATGGGTTCAGCCCCTAGCAACACCTAGATTGGATGTGGTGTCACATGCTTATAATGCCGGCATTTCGGAAACAGAGATGAAGAATCAGGTTTTCAAGGTCATTTGGGGGCAGCCTGGGCTACATGACACCCTGTGTCAAAGGGAGAAAAATCAAACAAATAAATTTTTGTATAATTATGTATTGTAATGATTTTTGGATAGACAAAATGTTAACTTCACCTCTCTCTGCTTGCTTCAAACTGTGTCTTCTGGAATATGTGCAATTTTTTTTTTAAGAATATTTTTATTTTTTCTTTGGCAGCTTCTCATGTGCGTGAATAGAATTTCCTATATGGTTCACATTATGCTTTGATTGGACAGTCTGGTGAGGATTAATCACAGAGGCCATCAGTCACCTTGTCCTGTCGTAGGCTTCAGTGAGCCAGTCTTGGTCTCACCTCAGCGTGTGCAGTGAGTGAGAGGTTTGATTCCCATAATTCCCGTTTGGAAATTTGGAGCTGTAGTGGGTACTGTGTGTCTTCAGGGTCTTTCTGTGGTTCCTCAGGTGGCATCTCTACCTCGGGAAGGCTGGTTCCCCGTTTATGTCCTCATGGAGGGAATAGAGACTGGTGGTCATGTGTCTGGGGGCCAGAAGGAGGCCGCTGGTGATGGTGGGTGGGCTGGTGGCTCAGGGGTCACCTTTGTATTAGTCCTTATAATTATACCACACCAGATAATTAGCTGTGTTAATCCTGGACAGTGTGCAATCACCTCCTTCTAAAGCTGAGCTGGTCGCTTCCCTTTGATCCTGGCACTTTTAGGGTGCAGCTCAATAGGAAAGGACTCCATTTTGTTCTAAATTAATTAAGTTAGTTGATAAACATGCGTGTGTATGTGCGTGGCTATGCACGTGCCGTGGTGCTCATGTGAAGGTCAGGGGACAGCTTTCTGGATTTGGTTCTCTCCTTTCACCACATGGGTTCCAGGGCATCAGCCTTGGCAGCAAGCCCCCTTACCTACTGAGCCGTCTCCCTGACCCTGGCACAGAACTTTTAAGATGATGGTGTTAATAGTTACATCTTTTCATTTTACAAAAGAAGACGCTAAGACTCAGCAGCCTGTTGTGAGAGGGGGTGATCATCCGCTTAGACTCTGTCAGTTTCAAGTTCAAATCCTGGTCAGCAGAGCTCGGTGGACCTACTGGGGTTCTCCGGCCTCTGGTTAGTTTTCTTCTGTAGAAGGAGGACCACCCCACTGTTTCTGACCCATGGCCGAAAGACTGGAGGAAGAACAAGAATGGCCACACCCAGCCTGTGCCCTGGAACAACTAGTTCCTTAGCAACACTGGCGTCAGGGCACGCCCACCAAGCCCGGATGTTGATTAGGCATTGGGTCCAGATGTCCTCTCATGCTAGTGCGACCAGGCTGGACACAACTGATTCCATCTGAGGTGGAAGCACTGGCTCTCTGAGATCGGTGGCCTGCTGCTCTGGCGCATGCCTCTGCAGCCACTGGCCCTCCCTGGCATGGCACTCCATGATGGGCACCGTGAAGATCCCTTTGCTTGCCTCGGTTTCCCTGGGCACCAAAGTCTCAGGGTCTGTCCTCTGCAGCACTGTAGCCCTTTCACTCCTTCAATGGCATGATGAAAAGCTATCACAGGCCAGGTGCTGTTTTAGACTCTAGGTCTGCACCAGGGAGCACAAACTGCTCAAAGCTGAGAGAGGTGGACACCATCTTGGAAGGCTGTATGGCCTTAAGTCTGGTCTGGACACTTTCTCTGCCTAGTTGGAGCATTTCTAGAAGGCTCTCCATCTATCCTTGGGGTCAGGGAGCCTCTTTTGCACATCTCTGCCATTCCTGCAATCCCTGACCCCCATGCTGTTCACAGGCATGCCCTTATAGTCCCTTGCTTGCTGTGCAAGGGGATTTCTTGTGGCCGAGAAGGTGAGAGACTGTGTGCCAACCCGTGTTTCTATCACCTGGAAGAATGAAAGTGCCGATATTCATGGGGACCAATGGGAGGAAGAGGGTGCAGGATGCCCTAGGCGTACCGAAGCTGTACCGGGTTGGCCATGAGATGATGCCAGCTTGTTCCAAAACTGTGGCCGTTTAGAAAGCACTCCCTTAGGTTTACTCTGCCTCCATCTTTTCCTTGTTTCTGTGGTCCTTCTTGTCTGCCTCTCTGGAAACATCTTTCTCAGCTCCATTTTCTAAGGACCTGGACCAAATCATCATGTGGCAGGTGTGAAGTGAAACAGAATTACAGAGCAGGGTGGGCAGGGGGATAGGCAGTGCTGCAGCGGCCCACGGCTTTCAACCGAGACAGATATTTACACAAAGACTTGAGTCGCTGAGGGAGAGGGTTTTGCCAGTGGAGCAGGAGGACAGGCTACAGGCAGTGCAAAGGCACTGTGGCAGAGCCATGGGAGAGTAAGAAGAGGACACTTATGGGAGAAGAGGTCACTGAGGTATGCCACAGGTCATTTTAATTCTTGCAGCTCACGGGGAGAGAGCCTGCCTGAATTTGAGCAGTGGCACGTCTTGGCATATGGGTGAGGATTCCTGGCAGAGTGAGGCCCACGTCCAGTGTCTGTTGACTTGAAATAAGACATGAGTTGGTCTGCCACAGATCTCCCGCAGCCGCCCCCTGCTCCAAATCAGCACCCTGTGACAGAATCCTTAGACCCACAGAGGGTCAGAGCTGGACCCATGTGTTTCTAGCCATGAGCTGAAAACAGATGGAAACAAAATGCCAGCATTAATCTGAAAGGCATGTGGGAGGAAGATCAAATGAGAAGAGAGGATGGATGTGTTTTCAGCAGGCCCATGTGTTTCCTTCAGAACCAGATTGTGGGAAGGCAGCTGAACCAGCCTTGTGCCTCATGACAGCGAGAGGTTTCTGCCTGGAGCTGGCAGATGGGAGAAAAATGTCCGCCTTCCACGCTGTGAGGGGTGGGCTTCTTCCCAGAGCTAGGAAAGTCCTGTGAGTGCTGGCTGGTTGAGAATGCTCACAGTAAAGCCTGCCTTTGGGTGTCTGTGAAGCCCAGTGGAGTTCTTTCAGGTTGGAGGCCTGTGCATCACACTTTTTAGGCCCTTGGAGGGACCAGCGGCTGGCTCCTTCACCACCACAAAAGCCAACCGAGTATAGAAAGAACATCACTAATAATATAGTTCACTTTCCATAGAGGATGCTCCTTGACCCTCTGGTGTATGGTTATGTATTTATTTGTGTTTGTAATTAAAAAAATTAAATCACATTTCTGCCATGGTAATTTCTGCACACGTGGAAGTCAGAGGACAGCTTTTGGGAGTCAGCTCTCTCCTATCTTTCGGGTCCCAGGGACAGGACTCATGTCATGAGGCTTAGCAGGAAGCACTGTTACCTGCTGAGCCACCTTGCCAGCCTTGTGTATGTCTTTTTTAAATTGACATATAAATGAAGGTACATACTTATGAAACACAGGTTGGTTTTATCAATGCACACATACAAATGTGTAATGGTTAGATCAGTAATTGGTACAACTATTTCCTTGGGTTGCTATTGTCTCTTTGTGTGAAAAGTCAAGATTCTCTGTACAATCTGTTTTCAAATATCCCACTAACTTTTCAGTTATAGCTACCTTGCCTTGTTATAGAACACTAGAAATTGTTCCTTCTAGCTCACTGTACTTGGCCCTGTCAATCATCCTCTCCCTACCTGTCCTTTCTTCCATACCTTTCCCAGATTCTGCTAACATAATGTTCTCCAGTTCCATCCATCTTGTTGTGCACAAAAGGCTTTAATTCTTGTTTACAGCTTAATAGCATTCCATTATGTATTCATTTCCTGTTTCCTATCTTTGCTCATCCACGGATGAGCACTCTAGTTGATTCTATCTTTTGGTGATTGAAAACAGTGCTGCAAGAAACAGGCATGCAATATCTTTTTGACAGACATATTTTAATCCCATGTTTGACTACTTTCTTTACTCCCTGTCTTTTGCAAAATTACACATGAAAGAGAAGGGTATATCTGGGACTTGGGGTAAGGTTCTTTGAGCCTAAACAAGTAGGCAGGACAATGGACACATCCTAGACTTTCTGTCTAACATGGAGGAATATCTGCTTCCAAATAGCATAAAAGACGCGAAATGTAATTATATGAATCCTGGTACTCTGGGGGCCAACGACTAGAGAGAGAAAAATATATAGGCTGGGGGTGGTTTTAGAATCTGAACTTGACATGATATGGATAATTTATTTAAAGGCAATCTAGAGACATATGATCAGGCCAAGGGAAATGACTGGGCTTTCTGTCAAGAATCTTGCTCGTTAGTCTTCCCAGTTACACCACCAGAAGAAAAGACAGAGCTCACAAACTCTCAGACATTTTCCAGACATGACCACACAAGTCTTTGGAACTTAGATATTGTTAGCAAGCAGTGAAGAAAGAGACAGAGTTTTGTGAGGGGGGAATAAAGTATCAAGAGTCTTTGTAGATATGAGGGCCTCACAGACTGGCACAGACCCTAGGCAAGTGTAAGTCACATACCTCAATGACAGTTATGCCCAGTTTTCCAGGGGTCAGGTGAGGCCACAGGAGGCCCCCGCTGCTCAAGTGGCTAGGTCAGCTGACACCTAGATTTTTCAGGAGACAGCGGAGCAGATAATGTTCAGGAGATGTGTTGCTTTATTTTATTATTATTATTATTATTTTTAAAACATGTTAGTCATTATAATGTAGTAGAGAGGTATAGAAATCAGCTCTTCAAAATTTAAATAATATGAATGTGAAAAAGCCCACCACGACCTCTTCAGTTGCGGAGGAGAGGTATGGCCCCCTGCTAAACAACTTACTGTCAGCCAGGAATGCATCCATACAACCCAGAAAGAGTGCTTCCCAGCAGCTCAGCCCAGTTTTTGCTCCCATCCCACAGGAGTGTCTGTTTGGGAGGCACCCCTTCACAATCGTTGGCCCTCCCAGCTCCGCAGCTACCGGGTGGTTCTTCTTTGGAACCGGGGATGGCGATCTGCATTCTACACAAGAGACGTGGCCACTGCCTGCCTTCACATTTCAGCTAAAGAATGACTTTCATATTGTATAATGATCTTAAAAAACCAATAATATCTCGTGGCATGGGGAACACTTTATGGAATACAAATCTCACTGCCCATAAATAAAGTGTTCTTGAAACGTATCTGTGCTTATTGAAGTGCCGTCCATATCTGCTTTCGCTTGGCAACAGCATAGTTCAGGGGGTGAGACAGAGACTGTCTCCCAGCTGGTCCTCTGCAGAAGGAGGAGGTGAGACTTGTCACCTTGTGTGAGGAAGTTTGCTGAAGTGCTCTGACCCACAATGCCCAAGTTGTTAAGAAAACCTCCCGCTTTTGGATGCAGTCTTTCTTTTTCCTCCTGAGCCACTGAGTTAGCACTTTTACCACCTCTTCCTCCATCTCCCTCTTCCTTTTCTTCCTTGGCATTGCTTGTCATCCCATCATGGCGGCCAGCTGCTGCATGGTGGGGATGGAGGTGACGAATGTGATGGGAGGAGGGGGAAAGGTCTCAGAGTGTAGGGTCATCACAAGGCCACCAGCAGCAACTTAATCTTTTTGTCCTAGATTGTAATGAGTGAAATGCAGAACCAGTTTTTCACCTTGAGCTAATGTTAATCTTTTTGTATGTAGTTTTAGGAAAGAGCTTTTGGGAGAAGGTGTCCTCTATCCTGCCATAAGAGCTTTTCCTAAGATGGGGATAGAATTCAAATTACTGAGGGCAGGTCAGCAATCATATGCTTGTACCGTCAGCCCATCCACAGCTCAGTCATTCCTGCTTCTTTGACTTTCTGAGCTGCTTCTCTCTGCCTAGGATGTGCCCCTTCATCCCCATCTGTTTCTTCTTCTTTTAAAGGGATTTCGTGTCTTTTCTCCCCAGGGAAGCTTGCCCAGATTGGATCTGTAGCAAATTCTCTCTAAGAGCTTAATTCTTCCCTATTTGCTTCTCACGAGGTTCTTGGGATCCTTAGAGATAGCCCTGCTGTCTGCTTTCCATCTCCTTATATCTGCTCCATGATCATTACCCTACGACCACTAACCTATCCAGGCTAAGTTTCTCCTAACTGCAGCTGGGCTGTTCTGCTCAAATCCTTCCTGTACAGGGTTCCAGAGGGTGTGGTGAAACCCAACTTCTTTAACTCCTATCTTCCCAGCTTTAAACTCTTCCTCAGCTCTAGATCATTATGCTCTGGCAGAACATGGCCTCTTGTTCTAGAACACATGGTAGTACATTTTATCCTCTCTGTCTGGTCCCCTTTCCCTAAGTAGCTACAGGTCCTGCCTATGGTCAGGGCTTAGCCTCCCTTTCAGGAATCCTCCCCAAGTTTCCTTCTTCTATGGTCAGGCTGGGTAGGTGTTCATCATCTGTGCTCTTGTATGGTTATGTGTGCTGGATAGCTTTGTGTCAACATGACACAAGCCAAAGTCATCTTTGGAGGGAACACCAATTAAGAAAACACGTCTATAAGCTCCGGCTCTGGGCAAACCTGTAGTGCATTTTCTTAATTATTGATGAATGGGGGAGGGCCCTGCCCATTGTGTGTGGTGCCATCCCTAGGCTGGTGGTCCTGGGTTCTCTAAGAAAGCAGGCTGAGGAAGCCATGAAGAGCAAGCCAGGAAGCAGCACCCTCCATGGCCTCTGTATCAGCTCCTGCCTCCAGGTTCCTGCCTGTTTAAGTTTCTGTCCTGGGTTCCTTCAATAACAATGTGGAACTGTAATCCAAATAAATCTTCCCCTCCACAACTTGCTTTTTAGTCATGGTATTTAATCACAGCGATAGAAACCCTGACTAAGATGTTATCTTTATGGCTATGACCATCATGCTATGTTGTATTTATGTCTTCATGAGTGTTTCTTCCATACTGTGCTATAACAGAAATGAAGACAAATTTATCTGTTATTTTTGCTTTGTTTTGTTTTTTATTTTTCTGAAGTGCTGGGAGCAAAACCAGGGCCTTGTGCGTGTTAGCTACGCATAGCCACACCCCTAGTCTCCTCTTCTCTATCTTCACGCCGCTGGTGCTTCTCTCGTCTCTGACTTACAGTGTGTACAGAATACAGGCCTGCTGAGGATGCAGAGATTGATGATAAACCTCTTTAAGACAAGGTAGGGTTTTCTACATGTTCATGACTGTACAGTTTGACCCAGTTCCTGTTTTATGTTGATGGGGATGATTCCAGGTTACTGTTCTCTGTGTTAAAGACACTTGGCCAAACCTGCTTTCTACAGCATGCCTAGCAATACCTGCCCACTTCCAAAGCAGTTCATGGCTCACACTAGAGAATTATGGTGAGAAAAATGATTTCAGGTTGCGTGGTGGCTAGCCATTTTTTGGTGTCTAATACAGAACCTCTAATACACAACACAACTGTGGAGGTTAAGGTTATTCTCCACCAGGGAAACCGAGGCACAGATACCTACATAGTTCTCATAGATCATGCAGAGTCATTGTGATTCTGAGATTTAAACCCAGGTCCGTTTGATATCAGCAACCACACTTTTCCTATGATGATCTGTTTACTTGCTATAATTTATATACAAGCAACATCAATCAAAATGAAAGGCAACAGCTCATATTTTACAGAAAGAAGGAAAGGATGGAAAGAAGGGGAAAGTTTGACAGTAACTCTTAACACCTGAGAAATGATCTGCTGCTTGAGTTTGCCCTCTCTGCCTCGTCTCTGTCCATTTCTGTACCCAGAAGACATGATGGCTTGCCATCAGTAGCCCCACCCCTTCCTCTGGACATTACATCAAAAGCTTTATCTAGCGTCTGATCACAGCCTTCATAGCTGTACTTTTAATGATTGTGCTTCATTCGGATCTCAGTGTTGTTAATAGGACTCTTCCGATCCCCCGGGGCGCCCTGTCCCTTCTCCTTTCTGCTCTCTGCTCTCTACATGCATCTGGCCTTTATTGAAGGCAGCTGTGAACAGAGCGCTAGTCTTGGTGCCAGAGAAGTTGGAATGAGTCCCAGATCTGACAGTAACTAGTTGTGTGACCTTGGGCAAGTCAAGTTCATTGAGTTTCGAGCTCCTCCCCTGGCCCGTGAGCACCTTTACAGGAGGGTTGTCAGGTCCCTTTTTCCTCATATTTGAATGTAGAGTCTGAGGCCCAGGCATACTGGATAAAGGCTCCCAAACTCCTCTCTTTAAAATGATATAAATAAGCCTTTTCCGTAAAGACATAGTAATTATGTGAAGCATGCGTGCAGGCGTACACACATTTACTACGAATGCTCATGTACACACACTGCAGTTGTAAATCATTATACAAATATAAGTTACTATAACTATTATAATTGCTGGGTTTAGGCAATTCACATAAAAGTCTATTCAATTATCTGGAAGAGCAGCCAGCTTCCTGGCTGAAAGTTACATCTTTTATCCAGATGTTTGGCATCCTATAGGCACAGTAGACCACAGACTTAAAGGAATCATCATTCACTGTTTACATTGAGCCGTCTGCGTTTCTTCATTGTGATGTTGTCTGCCTTGACAGCGGAGACTACATGTGCGTAACTTGCTGGCTGCAGCACCAGGCTCAGCCAGGACTTTAATAAGTGCACTTCGGTGTGATTAAAACGAGGAATGCGGGATGGGTAAGTTCAGAACCAAGAACACGGTATTTTGTAAGCACTCCTGCTAACGGTGCCCGGGGGGTAGAAGCTGCTGGAATTGGTTGTGTGTTCGCCGAGGGAATCAGTCCAACAGTGTGGGAGAAGGTTTCCATTACTCCCCAGGTACAAGGACAAGGACCTCACAGAACAAGAAGAAAAAGCTCGGGAACTTGCAAACCAATTCTTATCTCATCTATTCTTATAATAATAATCTCTTTTTACAACAACATCCTAAGAGCCAAACTTCCTTCAGCATGGACATAATATTAGCATTGTAATTCTGAGTATTAACAGGGATTAAATTGTTTTCAGGGCCAGTTGACTCAAAATACAAGAAATGTCTTGGTTACACAGAATACGGACAGAAATAAATGAAAACTCAAAGCAACAGTGCACTCAGGTAAATCGAGTTTAAAGATTAAAGAATAAATAGTGAAAGATAGCTTTTCTGCATAAGCGACAAAATGAAATCGGGCCTAGTTTGCACAGAAATATATTTACTAGTCTACCTTTGCTACAAAGTAGAAAAACAATAAATAAAACAAACAAGATCACACTTTGGGGGAGAGATTCTGAGGCCTGTAATAGTAAAGCGCTGTTTGGTCTGATGGCTGTGAATATCTTAGTTAGGGTTTCTGTTGCTGTGACCAAACATGACTAACAAGTTGGGGAGGCAAGGGGTTATGTGATTTACACTTCCCTATATATTGCTATTCATCAAAGGAAGTTGGGACAGGAACTCAAGCAGGGCAGGAACCTGAAGGCAGGAGCTGATACAGAGGCCATGGGGGAGGGCTGCATTCTGGCCTCCTCCACCTAGCTTGCTCAGCCTGCTTTCTTATAAAATTCAGGACCACCAGCCCAGGGATGGAACCACCCACAAAGGGCTGGGCCCTCTCCCATCAATCACTAATTAAGAAAATGCCTTACAGCTGGATCTCATGGAGGTCTTTTTCCTCAATTAAAATTCCCTCCTTTCAGATAACTCCAGTTTGTCAAGTTGATGTAAGACAAATCAATGCAGTAAATAAGAGTCTGCTTCTAGTCATTGAGAGCACACTGAGTGAACTATAGAACTGTAGACAATAGCCATACCCTTTCATAAAGCCACTAGTAACACCACGGCCAGCAGAAACTGGAGGAAGGACAATCAAGTGAGAATCAGATGCCTGAGCAGATGACTCAGGGCTAGGTGGCAAAACCAAGCAGAAAGTTCTAGGCTTACTGCCAGGTGGGGCTAGAAGATAATGGGACTGCCAGTGTGGCCACAAACTACAGAGAAAATCAGGTAAAGGAAAGCTGCAGTAAGAGAAGCCCACATTTTCCCAGTTAGCACAGTGTTCTCGGAAGCAGACCCCAAAAAAAAGCCGACTAAATATTTACTTGATCCATATAAGCATAACAATTCTAGACTAACTGACCGAAAGGCTATCCTGGATCACTGCAACAGAGAATTGAAGTTCTTCTTTAACCTATTTCCTGACTTGAGTCACTGTATGGACACAGAATCCCTTGAATGAAGGGGAGGCCAGGTCCCCTGTTACGCTACCCAAAGCCTTTCTCCTATCCTTTCCCAAAGGAGACTATGGCTCTTTACCCGGTAACTGTATATCAAGGAAAAGGAAGTACTCAGAGCTTTCAGGCCTGCTGGACTCTGTCTCTCAACTGATGCTAATTCTATGAGCTCCTAGGCAGCAAGGTTTATAGTCTTCGGATCAAAGTAGGGACTTAGGAAGGTTGGGTTATTGATGAGTTTCAGCCAAGGTCTCACCCACATTATGTCCAGTGGGTCCGCTAATTAATCCTGTGGTTTATTTTCCCACACCCGCAATGAATAGTTGATATATGCATACTTGCTGTTGGATGAATCTCTATGTGGTTCCCAGACCTGTGAGTGAGGGTTCTTATGGTTAGTAAGGTGAATGGAAGCCACTCAAGACACCTCTGCCTGGGAAAATAATGAACCAAAATCAATATTACATCCCTGGAGGGAATGCAGAGATTAATGTCGTTAATGTCTCCATCGAGACTTGAAAGATGCCGGGATGGTGGTTCCCACACATCTTTTCCATGTAACCGGAGACTGATTGATGTTATAGAATGATAGTTGACTGTCATTAGCCCAATCACTGGGAACTCTAATTGCAGGTGCTGTAGCATATATGGTTTGCTTCCTTTAGGAGAATAACACATTTCCTGGTACCTGGTATACAGCTAATAAATGTTTTTATCTTCATATTTGCCCCTGAGGACCATCGGCAGCAATCGGCTTTTTGCTGACAAGGCTAACAGTACACCCTCACTGCTCTATTCCAAGTATGTATGAACTCTTTAGCCCTGTGTTGTTAACTTAGTCCACGGGAATCTTTGCCTTCTGTCTTCTGTGGGGTTCACATTGGTCCATTACACAGACGAAATGAACTGACTAAACCAAGTGAAATGGAAATAGCAGCCACTCTGGACTTGTTGGTATGGTATTTGTCTGAGAGAAGATGGCTAAAAGTTGAACCAAATTCCACAACATTTCCAGAGGCCGCTAGTATGAAGAATGTAGATATTCCTTCTATGGTAAAGGATAAGGGTTGCCGAAGACTTCTCCCAGACCGAAGAAAGAAGTGCAGTGTGGGCCTACATGGGTTTGGGAGGCAGTGCATTTCACACGCAGTGCTGTGTATGTAAATTACATACACAAAGTGCCATCGGCAAGACAGAGACTGTGTATGGGCTTTTTAACATGTTCTTCTGCTCATCAAAGATGAGCTGGCTTTGGCTGAAGCATAACCCAAGCAGCGGAGATTGACACCTAGCTTTCGTTATGACACAGTTTCCCCAGGATGACCAGGCAGTAATCACTAAGCAGCAATAGCTTTGGCTGTTACACTTTGGCCTACATAACAAATGAATCAAAAAGCAGTGTGAATGGATCTCAGCACAGGAAATGGTCCTCAAGCGGGTCCAGGCTGCTGTGCAGCTGCTGTCCCTTCTAGCTCACTTGCTCCCCCAGACTGGATGGTCCTTGGGGTGTCAATGACACACTGGCCTGTCGTTTGGAGGCCCCACACGTGATTCACTTTAAGATTTTGAAGCAAGGTCCTGCTGATATCTCCAGACATTACTCTCCCTTTGAGAGACAGATCTTAGTGAAAACTGACTGACAAATGATAGGCCTCCAAGTTACCATGTGGGGTGCCTATAATGCATTGGGTACCATCTGACCTTTTAAACCATAAGCTTAGCTGTGCACAGCAGTAATCCATAATCAAATGCAAGTGGTATGTACACGGTCAGTCTCAAGCAGATACTGAACTGTGCATATAAGCTACACGATGGGTCAAATGTCTGTGGTCCCTATTTCTGCTTCAGTGTCTTTGGTCCCCATATACCCTCATAGGATGTGTTCATTATTAGTTTACTAAGGAAGAAAAAGCTAGAACCTGCTTTGTAGATGCTTCTACATGGTATATGGGAACCTGCTGAATGCTGACAGCTGTAGTATTGCAGCCCCTTTCTTGGACAACCCTGAAGAACAGCAGTGAAGGAAAGCCTACCCAGCAGGAAGAACTTTGGGAAGTATAAATGGTCACACATTTTCCTTGGAAGCAAAACAGCCAGATATGTGATTGGATACTGGTCCAAAGGCTGTATCCAGTGGTTTAGCTGGATGGTCAGGGACTTGGAAGGAGCATTATTGGAAAACTCTTAATAAAGATGTGTGAAAAGAGGTGGGTAAGGGAATAGATTTTTCCAAATGGGCAAAGGGTATGAAGATATTTATGTACTATGTCAGTGTTTGTCAAGTGGCTAAAATGATCTATCTGATCTATCCTATAGATAGCAGTCAGCCTCTTTCCCTGGCCATACCTATCATTGCCCAGTAGGTACACAAAGTGACATGGTGACAAGGACAGAGACTGTGTATGGGCTCTTTAACATGGTCTTCTGCTCATCAAGGATGATCTGGCTTTGGCTGAAGCATAACTCTAGCAGCAGAGATTGACACCAAGCTTTCGTTATGACACAGTTTCCCCAGGATGACCAGACAGTAATCACTAAGCAGCAATAGCTTGCAGGCTGTGGCAAGGTTCTCTAGAAGACTGTTAATACTCCAAGTCAGTGTTCCATGTTTGTTAGTGTCTCTCCCATCGTCGGGCTTCACAGGCCCCAGAGCCGAGGGATAGAAATGGGGATGGTACCTGTGATGGCTAGTCTTGGCTGTCAGCTTGTGAGGCACACTTCTGAGCATGTCTGTAAACGCATTCCATATGTTTACATCAGGAATGAACTAAAAATCCCCAAATGGAGGCCACTCCAGCGAGGGACTTCTGCTTAATCTAAAGTAGACAGATCCGTTTCTAATACAGATCTTGAGGTAGGAAGACACGCCTTTAATCCAGGCCATATCCTCTGCTGGAAGCCTATAGAAGGGCATAGAAGAAGGGTTTGTTCTTTGTCTGTTTGCCCTCTCCTTGCTAGCAAGTCCATTCCTTCATTGGCATTAGAGCCTACTCCTTCTGGATTCCAGTGTCTACTGAAGTCTAGCTGAGACATCCAGCCTTGTGGACTGAGCAATTACTAGATTTTTGGACTTTCTGTTCACAGCTAGCCATTGTTATATTAGCTGTACTGCAGCCTGTAAGTCACTCTAATAAATCTCCTTTGTATTTAATATAAATTATATATATACATATATATATTCATCTTATAAGTTCTGTTACTCTAGAGAACCTTAACTTATACAGCACCACTCACCCTCAGCTCCTAGTGACCCCTCACAAAAGTTTTGCTTCCTGATCCTTAGGCTGTGCTGCTCTACAAGTCTTGGTTCCAGAAGAAGTACATCAAGAGATGCAACAGGAAGTCTATGGAACAGGGAGCTACAGCTTCCCCATTGACATTTTAGGTTCTCGATGCCCTTGAGCCAACAGCTCAGAGAAACACATTACAGTGGTAGGCATTGTGATGGATGGGTCCAGACAGCTGGAGGAAGTTGGGCTACTGTTCCATAAGTGCGGTGAGAAAGAATATGCCTGGTGTGCAGGGGAGTACTTAGTTTTACCATGGTGTGGGTTTAAAGTCAATGGAAAACTACCACAGTCCAATCTAGATCTGCTGCTAAATTGCCCTGTATCCTTTAGGATGGCTCACCTCACTAGGTAAAGAGCCAAGAGCGGCTGAGATGATTCCTAAGGGTGGGGAGACTAGGGGGCAGAAGCAGGAAAGGAGTTATAAATATTAAGTACAGCCTGTGACCGACTGGAAAGAAAGAAGGAGCTTGATTGTCATGGGCTTCTCTTTTCATTTTATGAAGACTATGTTTGTGTATATGCACACATAGATCAATCAGATTTTCATTTTATTTACATTTACATTATATCAATTACATTTTCTTTCCTCTTCTACTCTTTTACCGTGTAATGTAACTTCGATTGAATTATTGCTAGTACTTACTTATTAAATTGATACTATCATAGTTAAGGTATAAGCTATCGGAAGAGCAAAGCGTTCCTCAAGGACTCGGCCACTTATTCTGGGGGAACAGCTAGAGCATCTATAGTGGTATGTGGGGTAGTGGCATCATGTCAGGCAAAAGGATAACTTATCATCTTTACTTGGAAATTAAGCCCTGCACAAAGATGTGCGGTTGGAGATCAGGTGGACAAGGTAGGGCTGGTGATGGCTAGTCTTGGTTGCTGACAATTCAGGACCGCCTGAGAGGCACACTTGTGAGCATGTCTGTGAATGTGTCTCCAGAGAGGAATAAGAGAGAGGGTGTGACCCAGTGGCCTAGATGTAAATAAATGTGAGGAAAAAGCTGTGTGCCTGCACATGCCTCTGTGAGTGCTGTGATGCGATGCTGATGTCAGGCTTAAGCATCTTTGGTGTTCCAGTGTGAGGTCAACACAAGCAACCCATCATGGGGTCCTCCTGGCTTTCAGCACTAGACAGAGACTGTTTAGGTGTCCAGCCTCCTGGACTGAGAAGCCATTGGGATCTCTGTTTTTCTAGCAGGCAGAAAGCCCTTATCTTGTAAGCACTCACTAAATCCCCATCTAAAGACTGGCGCTCTCTTCACCCCTGTTATGTTCCTCTAGAGAACCCTGCCTTGTGAAGATTAATGTGTCCAAGTGTAGAAGGGATCTCAGAAGAGATTGATGGAGAACGGTAGTTGGAAGGATGAAGGAACAGAGATTGTATTCAGCTGCTGCCCACACAGAGGGCAGACTCAAGGGACCTGAGAAAGATCAGGGAGGAAAAAAAAGTACAGAAGAAATCTGAACTCGATGAAAGAAAATAAACTTAGAAATCTGAGAAGCTTCACAGACATAAAGAATATTCAAACACACCAAGAATATGGAATAAAAAAGAAAACACTGATTTCAATGTTGAAAGAAAAAAAGCAAACAAAGCATATAAACTCGTCCAGTCTGGATTTTCATACCCAGCAAAAGTTTACTTCAAAAGCAAGGGCAAAATGAGGACATTTTTGATGAAGAAAATCTGAGAAAAAGCAATTAGCAAGGATTTGACTGCAAGAAAGTCTTCAGATAGATGGAATTTAGACCATAGGGGGAAAAAAACAACAACAACAAAAACCCAAAGTCCTAAGCTTGTAAAGAAATGCATAATACACTGAATATTTTTTTCTCAATTTGTTAAAAAAAATAAGTTTCAGACATGATGGAGTAATAGACTTACCTTATCTCTGTAAACAACTAGAAAACAGTATTCTCAGCAGTGGACACAAGAGAGCGTGGGTTCTGGATTCCTGACAGGAGGTGAAATCTGTGGTGGCTCTTTGCTTGTAAACATAGTCTAAACCAATGGTCTCCCTTTGGGGCTCCATTTCAGACATTTACATTACGATCCATAATAGTAGCAAATTTCAGTTATGAAGTAGCAATGAAAAATAATTTTATAGATGGGGTCACCATAACGAGAGGTCACCATAACATAATATTCAAAGGTTGCAGCATTAGGAAGGCTGAAAACCACTGGTCTAAACTAAATCATAGCATAAGAGCCTTGCTTGGACATGATACAGAGGCCAGTGTCCAGGAGATAAACAGGACTCAGGAGCAGAGTGCTGTAGCAGAGGAAGCTAGGTAGAAAGATGAACGGGAATCTGGGTGATGCCCAGCTCCATCTTTGACGAATGCTACAGTGCATGTGTGAGTGAATTCCCACAAGCAGAGGCTAGATGTCACACAAGCGCAGGGAGGACCTGTGTCGAACCAGCTAGAGTAGAGGACTGTCAGAGGACTGCTAAAGATCGTAAGAGCAGCTATTCTAGAAAAGGGTCCTCACGTAGATTCAAAAAGACAAGACACTTGAGGACAACTTTAGAAAGACGCAAGATCATCAGAAACTAGTCCAGCTTCCTGTGGAAACAAAGCATAATTTTCCTTTTTGAAAAGGCAAGAAACTGAGATGCGCAGAATTAATAGTATCCAATAAACCATGAAATCTTTTTCAGATGCAACAAGGAAAAAAAAAAGACAAAAAAGACAGAGTAAATGGTGGATAGAAATGAACTTCAATATGGAAACACTAATAGAAATGACAATCACACGAGGACAGCTCCTGCAATATGTTCAGACGGCTTGAGAAAATATATTGATGGAAGAAATAGTACAGAAAGGGAACAAACTATTTTTAAATAGGAAAATACATTATGTGGAGGAAGACTTGTTGGATAGAATTCATAGAAGATACAGTAAGAGAAAAGACTAAGCTGGAGTCAGACAATATAAACTGTTCAATTTGAAACACTAAGGGGGAAAAAGAAATGGAGCCTCGGGACCAGGCAAAGAAAGTAGCATCAAGTTTTCTAATGGAAAACAAATGTAAAGGTGGCGGATTTGCACCGACCACACCAATAAATGGACTGTATGGAAATGGGATAAACATTTCAATTGTAGAGGCCGTGTGACTGCAAGTCCTGAACACGTAGTGCCTGAAAGCAATGTGCTAAAAAAGAAAGAAAAGGAAAGAAGGAAGGAAGGAAGGAAGGAAGGAAGGAAGGAAGGAAGAGAAAAGGTAGAGGAATGGCGCAAGCGTGCTAGGGCTCATGCCTCCATCACTGCAGGAATGAAAAGGGCACAGCTCCTCAAAAACAGCGAGACCATGTGCTGGCTGACTTTTGTCGACTTCCGGGCAGGGGGAACCTCAGCTGAGGAATTGCCTCCATCAGGTCGTCTTGCGGGTGTATCTGTGGGGCATTGCCTCGATCAGCGACTGATGCAGGTGGGCACGGCCCACTACGGGTGTGCCAGCCCTGGGCAGGTGGTCCTGCCTGGTATAAGAAAGCAGACTGGCGAAGCCACGGGGAGCAAGCCAGTGAGCAGCGTCCCTCCGTGGTCTCCGCTTCACTTCCTGCGTCGGTTTGATGGAGGGCGGCTGATAAACCGAGGAAACCCTTTCGTTCCTAAGTAGTTTTGGGTCAGTGTTTTATCACAGCAAGAGAAAGCAAACAGGCGACTCCCTATAAAATCAAACAATGTAAACAAAGACATCCATGCGTAACAAAATGCTTCATGGAGGAAAGACACATTCCTCCTCCTCAGTGTGGCAGACACAAAAAGGGTTCATCTTCACTAGCTCCTGTCAATATTTTACTACATCCCACTAACGATACAATCTAGTATATGAAAAATCCGGAGAAATCTCAAAAAAAAAAAAAAAAGTGGAAAAAGTCACGAGTTTAGCAAGGTCATAAGGGTTAATATTTAAATTATTTAAAATAAAGTATTTAAAATTAATTGCAGCTCAATAAGTTGGAAAATGAAGTGTAAACATTACCATTGCCGATACTATAAAGTTGTGATTGCGTAGGGATAAGGAACCATTATTTGTATAAGGATAACCAAAATATTATTTAGTGAAATTAAAGCTCTTGATAAATTGGGAGATAAATTATATTCCTGGATTATAAAATTCAACACTGATAAAGCAGAAATTCTTTGTAACCATTTGTACTCTGAGATGCTAATGAAAATCACAGAATGCCCCTTAAAGTTTATACAACCTCATTTTACTGGTTTATGAAACAGCAAAAATATTTAGGCCCAAATAGTTTTTTTTTTTTTTTTTTTTTTTTTAATCAAAGGGAGATGCTCAGAGCACTAATATACATGAATCTGAGAGTGTATTGTCAAGCTCTAGTGAACAAGTCTGTGATGTTGGTAGTGGATGAAGAGAATTCAAGATTAGACCCATTCACCCACGGTGAACTGCATTTCACTGAAGAAGAAAGCCAGGCCAGTCATTTAGAACAGGGCAGTCTTTACAAGAGAAGAGTTGGACACATGGATGTTTATTTAGGAAAAAGAGAGTCTCAACAGGTAGTCCTCCTAAACAGTTTTATCTTCAAATAAATCGCAACCTTTAAAGTAAAATTTAAAGATATAAAACGTCCACAAGGAGCCTACAGGAGAGCTCTGCAAACCAGGGAAAGGAAACATTTTAAGAACAAAATATAGAGCTCTTGGTGTATTGAATTGTTAGAACTGTTTAATTTCCATCAGTACTAAAACCTCTTGCTTTTTGTCATGAGGCAGGGCGGGTAAGGAACTGGGCAGGTAAGAATATGCCCCAAATATATTGAATGAAATGCTCAAAAATTAATAAAAACATAGAACAGAAAATTACAGTCAAGCCATGTATTGTAAGAAAATGTCTCACATGTGTCTGAGGCAAACATTCAGAAGAACATCCAACTATCTGTAACATACAAAGAATTTTTACAATAAAAAGCCATGCGGCCCAATAATATTTTAATAGGCATTTCACAGAGGAAGAGGTACAAACAGAATCCAAGGCAAGGCCTGTGGTCAAAGAAAAGAGCTGTTTCTTGATGATAAAATGAGGACACCATAATGACCTCATCAGGAAAATATAAATCCGAAATATGTGATGGCAAGAGAGAAGTAAAAATTGACAGAACTGGGAGAAACAGATGAATACCCACCGTAGATGTCACTTTAAGATAGCTCTTGGGGCTGGAGAGATGGCTCAGAGATTGAGTGCTTCCTGCTCTTGCACAGGATCCGAGTTGGGTTCCACAGGGCAGCTCCCAACCATCTGTCACTTCAGTTCAAAAAATCCTGATGCCCTCTTCTGACCTCCTCTGCCCTCTGCATTTGTGATGTATGTACATTCATACAGGCTCCCACATAAGCATACGTTTAAAAATATTTATTATTTTTAGTGTGTCTGTGTGTGCGTGTGCGTGCATGTGTGCAAGCATGCTATATGCATCAAAGTGAAGGTGCCTGCAGAGGCCAGAAGATATTTCTGGCCCAGGAATTCTGGCCCAGATTTCCCAGGAGCTAGGGTTACTGGCAATTGTGAGTCATGCAATGTGGGTGCTGGGAACCGAACACACCACTCTTAGCCGCTAAGCCATCTCTCCAGTCCCCAAACACAATTTTAAAAATAATCTTAAAAAAATTAAAATGCTTCTCAGTCAAAGTGTCTGTTCCTTGAACATTTGCTATATGTTGCCCTTAGTAACCTTTTGTCCTCAAGGACTACCAGGCAATCACATAATGAAAGGAGAGCTGAGGTCCGGGGCTGGGTCTGATGAGGAGGAGCTATTGAGCCTCAGCAAACGCTACAGGCTCTTGAGGGGAAGAGGACACATGCTCTCGGGGCTTGTAGGTTTTAGATGGAGCACACAGGTGAGAATGCCTCAGCCTTCCTGTTCATGTCATGTGACCAGCAGAGAATAAGGAAACATGGCAAATTGGCCAGAAGCCTTCACAGTGGCTAATAGTTCAATCCTATATAGCAGTGAAGACAGATGAAGTGAGACTATCTCTTTACAGAGCGTTGCATATGTTTAATTTGTAAAAGCAGATTGGTTGCTCCCATGATTGGATTTGAGGCCTGCTCCGAAGGAAGGAATTCATGTCCTGTGCTATAAATGTGGTTATCTCTCATGGCCAGGGAAGCCGTAGGCTATGGGGAGAACCTATTGAAATTGTTTTACCAAATGATCAGGATGTCAAAACCCCTTGTAAAATTTATGTTTATATCCACAGATTTGTGCTGCTCCTGACTCTGACTAGAGAAGGTTCTTATTGCAATGAGTGATGCCGAGTGTTACAGCCACAATAAATGCCAAGAATAAGCTGCTAGAGTGCTCAGCCATAGGTGGACTGGCTGTATTGTGCCCTCTCCTCCAAGACTTGGAAGAGAAGATGGACAGAATGCAGGAGCAGGAGGATGTGGGGGAGCACCTGGGAAAGGCTGGCTTCCGGGCATGACATGGCTATTACCGTGAGCTCACAATGGCTGTGCTGCTCACACCAGACTTCCACCAGACCAAGTGACTTAAAAATTCCAGCACAGAGGATGAGGGGCTCCCAGTGGTCCACCCTTAGCTCAAGAGCTGTTGGTAATTGGTTGCTGATGAGGGAGGGAGAATGATCGTTCTTTGGGAGGGCAGCCATGTTTATGCTGCCTCTACCTCATGGCTATGACACCTCTCTACATATATATAGGACTTAGTGGGTTATAAAAAAAGACAGGAAGTTGGGGGGAAGATGGAAGATAGGTTGAGGAAGGCTGGGGAAGTTGGAGAGATGGAGTGAGGGACCGTTATGACCAATATACACTGAATACATGTATGAAACAATAATTTTTTAAAAAGAGGACATGGAGTTGGGAAGAAAAAATAGTGGGAATTAAAAAAGCAGTTTAAAGGGAGGGAGTGTGCGTAGATTTGATCAAAATACATTAAATTCATGTAGGAAATTCACAGGCAATATATTTTTTAAACAGACTGCAGGATACATTAGAGCTATCATTCATCTAATTTTTAAATGCAAAACAATGGTAGATGAGTACGAATACATTATTTTAACAAATAGGAAATATTATGCATAGGAATGATATATCAAGTGTGGATAGGAAGCTCTGGGCTTTCATGGTAAAAAAAAAAGTGAACAAAAACAAACAAAACAATACAAGCTCTGTGCTGTAAATGTGGTTAACTCTCACAGCTAGGGAAGCCTGAGGCTCTAGGGAGAAGCTATTGAAGTTGTTTTCCCAAATGGTCAGGATGTCAAACACCTTCTAAAATTTATGTTTATGTCCATAGATTTGTGCTGCAGCTTTGTAGTACATGTCTGTGAAGTCAGCACTTGGGAATTGGGGTGAAAGGATCAAGAGTTCAAGGTCATAACAATGAATTTGAGGCCTGCTGAGACTAAATGAGACACTGTCTCAAAAAACTCAACTCAACTCAACTCAACTCAACTCAACTCAACTCAACTAAACTAAACTAAACTAAACTAAACTAAACTAAACTAAACAAAGCACAAAAGATAAAGAGCACCTGAAAGTTAAGAACATGAAACAGAAGTTAAAAAATTGGTAGAAAAATTAGAAGATAAAATAGAAGAGAATTCTCACAAACTGTTGCAAGACTCCAGTGGTAAAGATAGGAAGTCAACAAGATGGTAGGTGAGAAGCTTCTTATGTGACTCCATGAATAAGAAGTATCAGGGTTAACAAAAGATGGACCACATTCCAAAGGCAGATGGGGGGAATTAGAATTAGGGATAAAATGAGGTGAAGCGGGCTTTGTTGCACTGGCCTGAACTCCCAATCTCTTAGGAGGCTGAGACAGAAGAATTACACATTCACGGCCAGCCTGGGCAGCTCAGCAAGATCCTGTCTCAAGACACAAAGTAAAAGCAGACTGGAGTCTAGCTCAGTGACAGAGTGGGCTGTCTAACTGTGGAAAGCCCTGAGGTTAGTCTTCAGTACGAGGGTGGGAGGGTGAGGTGATAGCACAGTGGAAACACATAAGAACATAGAAATAAGCTCAGAGAAAAGTGGCAAACAATTATCAAGAAGTTCACCTCACTGGTGAAGACTCTCAGATTGAAATGAAAAAATAATGTTCTAAGCAAACAGAATACTCAATAATGGAAAAGTAGCTACACTCACATTTGACAAAGCAGGCTTCAAGCAAATTTTAATCAGAAGAGATAAAGTTCCCTGCATAATAAAAAGATTACTCCATCACGAAGATATAACTATAAATATTTATTCAATGAACAATGATGCACACAGATTCATAAGAAGAGAAGTGCTGGAAATGAGGGGCAGATGAGTTCAGATACATCAGCAGTGAGTGACTTCAGCTCCTCTTCTCATCAATAGATAGAGCATCGGGATTAGAAAGGAAGCCATTTCAGGATGAAGTGGTCCTCATAGTAATCTACGGACAACAGGAGAATATACATTCTACTCAGCAGCCTATAGAGCTTTCCCCAAAATGCATTATATCCTAGACCATAAGGAAAGTATTAACAAATATAAATGAACTGAAATAATTTCACATATAAAAAACAATGTCCTATATATGAAAGACCTTATGTATGATCTTTATATGAATTAATGAATTTGTATGTATATATATTTTATATATATATGCATGTGTTATATTATATTCACATATTACATTATATATGCATGTAATATATTATATATATATTCTTCTTATGTAGCTATAGCTGTCCTGGAACTCACTTTATAGACCAGGCTACCCTACAACTCAGAAAGATCTGCCTGTGTCTGCCTCTCAAGTGCTGGGATTAAAGGCATGTGTCACTATGCCTATACATTTCTTGTATCTTATTAAGATTGCAATGAAATTAAATTGGGAGTCAGTGACAAAAATATTTACAGAAAACATAAAAGCATGTAGAGCCTGGAAACTATATTTTTTTTAGTGATTAGTGAGTTATTAAAGAAATCAAAGAGGAGATTGAAAATTTTCTAGAATCAAGTAGAAATAAAAACATAACTCACCAGAGTCTGAGATACAGCAAGGACAGTTCTAAGTGGAAATTCTATAGCTATCAATTACTACATTGAACAATGAAAGGGAACTCAAGTATGTAGCCCAATAGTGAACCTCAAAGCCTTAGAAAAGCAAGAAGTTAAACCCAGAATTATAGATGGGAGAACTAAAAACTAGGATGGAAGACAGCAATGAAGTGGAGATTAAAAGAGCAATATAAGGGATTTGTGGAAGAAAGGGTTTGTTCTTGGAAAAAAATAACCAGACTGACGAAGTGTAGCCAATACAAACAAAAGAAATAGAGAAGACCCAAATGAATAAAATTAGAGATAAAAGAGGGATATGACAATAAATAACACTGAGATCCTGAAGATCATTAGAGAATATTTTGAGTATTTATATACCAATGAATTAGAAAATATAGGAGAAATGCATATACTTCCACACCTCTGTGCCCTGCCAAAATCAAACAAAGATTTGGTTGGTACATGCAGCTTAAATAAATCCACAATTAATTATGAAATTGAAACTTTATAATAGTTTCAGCAAAAAGAACAAGTCTAGAACTGGAGGAACTCACTGCTGATTCTGCAAGGCACGTAAAGAAGAGCTAACCCCAATGCTCGTCAAACTATGCCTTAGGAGAGAAGAGGAAGTGGCAATTCCAAACCTATTTTACGAAGCCATAACTTCCCTATTGTACAAACTTATTATATGAAGCCATAATGACCCTAATATCAAAATTGGTTAAGAACACAACAAAAAAATGTAACTGTAGAGTAACATCCATCCTTGAAGAACATAGATGTAAGGTCGTTGGTAAAATCAAATCAAACTCAACAACATATCAAAAAATCAAAAAACCATGATCAAATAGGTTTCATTCAAGGGATGCAAGGATAGTTCAACATACATAAAAGTAAGACAAAAATCACAAGAGATGTAGAGAAGTCTTTGACAAAAGCTAACATCCCTTCATGATAGAAATCCTGAGAAAACTAAGAACAGGATTGTATTTTGTACCTGAACATTGTAAAAAACATACTTGGGTCCAACTGGTTGGGGGAAAACTGAGAGCATTTTCTCTAAAATTGAAAACAAGACAAGGCTCTCCCGTTGATCTGCTCTTATCCAGAATAATGGTGGAATCCTCATCCAGAAGATTAAGGCAAGAGAAGAAATTAAGGAGTAGAAATAGAAAAGGAAAAATTCAAACTATCACTATTTGCCAGCAATCTGACTCTAATATTTAAAATACCTTATAGGCTTCATTAGACAATTCCAACGTCTGATTAATTTTTTTAATCAAGTAGCAAGATTCAAAATTAATGTGTAAATATTAGTAACCTTTCTATCTACCAATAATTAATGTGCTGAAGAATACAATGGAAAACAACTCCATTCGCAATAGCCTCAAAAACAACACAAAACAAGCAAACAAATAAGTAAGTAAACATACGGGGAAGAAAAATCTACCACTAGAACAAACCTGTATAATGCTGAAGAAGAAACTAGAGAAGACTAGAAAGACTTCCTGTGTCCAGCAGAATTAATATTACAATAATGGCTATATTAATGAAATGAGCTGATTCATTTTAATCCCCATCCAAAGTTCCAATGGTATTCTTTACACACCTAGAAAAACGATTCTAAAAATCATCTGAAAACACTGAAGACCCCATCACCCCAATCAATGGTGAGCGATCAGAGCAACGCTGGAGGTACCATAACACTTTATGTCAAATTACATTACAGAAGTAGAGTAACAAAAACAACATGGCAGGGGCACAGTGTAGGCATATACATCAGTGAAATGAAATCTAAGATAAATACACAGGGCTATAGCCGTCTGACTCTTAATAAGGGGCCCAGACGGTATGTCTAAAGAACCAATTACCCACCTATAGAGTGGAATCTATTCTCTCCCAGCAGCTCAGCTAATGGGATTAATATACGCTATACATAAAGAACCCCAAAAGTCAACTCATAAAGGACCAAATCATCTTGTCAGCAGATGAGCTCATGAATAGTCCATGCATCCTTAGTCGCAAGGGAAATGCAAACCAGAAACACAGTGAGATTTGAATGCAAGTCAGAACTATGCTGAGATTCAGAATGGCCAACTTACAGAAAACAAAGAAAGTAAGAGGCGTGTCAAAAGACTGAAAGGAGAGCTGCCATGTGATTCAGCTGCATTTCACTGTACACTCATGGGTATATATGTAAGCAAGGTCAGCATACAGCAGCAATATCTGTCTTTCCACGTTCACTGGAGCATCATTCACAGAAGGCAAGTTAGGGTTCAGCACAGATGCCAGTTGGAGGATGGGTAAGGACAATGCGGTAGATATCCACAACGGAGTATTACTCAGTCATAACAAGTAATAAAATCATATTAACGGTAGGAAAGCGGATGGGCTTGGAAATCATCATCAGTGAAATAAGCCAGGCTCAAAGACAGAGAACACATCCCCCACCCCACACGTTTAAGTTGATTTTTAAAAAGGACAGTGAAGTGGAATAAAGAAGAAGGAGACCAACGAGAAGGCTGGGGTGGGGGGGCGGTACACGTGAGGGTAACTGATGGGTGAATATGATCAAATTATATTACATGCACATATGAAAAGTCATAACGAAACCCAGTACTTTTTACAATCAGCACACGTTGCTTTAAGAAAAGAGAGCTTAGTGAGCATGAGAAAGGAGAGGGCATGGCATTTGCTTTTGAGGACATTCAACGGAGGCGGTGTGCGAACTGTGTGTTTGGCATGCTTTCACAGTGGTGCACAAGAACACGTGTAACGAAAAAAATAGTACTTCCCAAGGATTCTCAGCAATTATTTTTAGAAACTGTCTCCAGACCAGGATTCTCTTCCAAACCAGTTTAGCTTTGCGTAATCCCTTGCATTTAAACATCTTCTGTGTTTGCATATGTTCATATGCAGACAAGGGCATACAAATGTTTGGGTCTTTTGGAAACTAGTAAATATACTTATATACAGGCATTCATCACACCCCATTAAGCTGGAAGCTAATTGTGAGCATCGCTCACATGCATGTGCTATGTAAGTCTGCTGAGTGAACACATATGCAACATACATTCACAAGCTGGTTTCTCGCCATTTGTCAACCTGCCTCTCACCCCCACCCTTTGTCCTGCTCGGCCTTCACTTAATCTCCCTCATTAGTGGGCCTCCGGAATGACATACTAGGAGGAAGAAAAGAGGACTTATTTCTTTTGTGTCCCTTCCTGCTTGGTGCTGTGTTTGGGGCAGTTGCTGCTTTTTGCTGGGCAACCACGGCCCGCCTGTAATGGTCTGGCATATGCTGGGCTCCGGTATTTTTTCCTCTTGTCTCCTTTTTCTGGGAATAGTAGTGATCTCATATTGTGGCAGGTTTCAAGGACACTGCTTCATGTGTTTCTTCAATTCTGCCAACGTTTCTAGCAGTTGTTCATTGTTTAAAATTTTATCACTGAGACATTTAAATTCTGTTTTCTGTCAAGCCATCACATACACATATATGCAAAGATACATATCACCCATTCGTGTGCAACGTGATACCACGCATAAAAATATGTCAACCTCCGATAAATTTCAAAGTGGAGCCAATAAAAAGTACTAATTTCTTTGTGTGTCAAAACCAAACAGATGTTAGGAATCACACTTTTGATTTTTATCATTTGGCAGGAAATTCTGCCCCAAATCCAAAATTATCATGCTTTATAACACAAATTTAAAATATTTTAAAGCAAATTTGCAATATTGCCATGTGTCGATAATCATGCTGTTTTATGGTTTCTCTGGGCGTTTAGCTGCATAGTGTTGGGGTACTACCAGGAAATTAATCACACATTTCTAAATGTATGTGTGTGCGTTTGCATGTTTATATTTGTGTGTGAGGTGTGTGTGTGTGGGGGTGTGTGTGTGTGTGGTGAATGAGTGTGTGTTGTGTATGTTTAGGCCAGGTGATGACCTTGGCTGTCATCAGGATTATTGTCTGCCTTTTTTTGGACAGGCTCTCTCACTGGTTTGTAGCTTACCAATCAGGCTAACCAGGTTGGGCGGTGAATCCCAGGATTCTCCTGTCTCCACTTTCCCCTCACTGGGATTACAAGTGCACAACCATTATCACCCTGGCATTGTCACATAGGTTCTGGGGGATCAAACTCAGGTTCTTGTTGCTTTGCTCACTGGGAATCCTCTCATTTCCCAAGCTCTATTTTCAGAGGCTAGACCATGTATTTTTATATGGATTTATAACATCATGTTTCTCTTTGCAGACATTCAGATCGTTTCTGTTCTTCTACTGCTGTTTTAAAGATTTTATCCCACTCCAGTCACAACAGTTATCCTTCAAAAAATAAACAAGGCCTGGCTAGATGGTTTCAGGAGCAAAGGCGGGTGCCACCAATCCTGATGACCCAAATTTGATTCCCACAACTCACATGGTAGAAGGAGGGAAAACAACTCGTTTAGATTGACCTTTGCTCTCCACATATGTGCTGTGGCTGGACACACACCACACACAGCCGTACAGACTAAACTATTGTAAATAAATAGAAAATAACCAATAACCAATGCTGGGAGAATGTAGGGAAAGGAAAGTGGGTCCACACCATTAATGGGGAAGTAAATTAGTCTACCCATTGCGGAAATCAGTGTAAGGTCCTAAAAATCGAAAAATAGAACTACCGTAAGACCCAGCTACATGGCTTGTGGATTCATACCTAAAGGACTCTAAGCACTCCTGCCTACTTTCCTGTAGCCCTGTTGTGAACCCAACAGATAGTTTATGGAATCAGCCTGCGTGCGTGTCAACAGATGATAGACAAAGAAAACACAATATATATACATAATAGAGTTTTCTTTGGCCATAATGAAGACTGAACTTATACCATTTTCTGGGAGACACAGCGGCTAGAGATCATCCTGTTACATAAAAGATTTTCTCAGAGAGAAAAGCATTGTGGAGTCTAGATCCTATATCGGTACATTAATATTTCACACACATAAATATACATGGCATGAAAATGGAAGGCAAACCTGGGAAAGAAAAGAGATGGGAAGACGGGGGTCCTGGGGTGTAAATATGGTCAAAGTATATGATGTACTCAAAAGTCATCTTTTTAAAAATATTTAAAATTTTAGTTAAAAGATAATTACTTCACCCTCTTCCTTTTTTTCCTTGCCTCCAACTCCATCTGTGCCTCCCGCCTCACTCATTGAAAGAAATTTTTATGAAATGTAGTACTGAATATAATGAGTATACAGTGATAAAAATAAAAATCTGTGATTATGTAGATATTCCACGCCTGATGTGCTCAATATGTAGTCACGAGCCGTCTTGGCCACTGGGCCAGTGGGGGTGTTGAGGGGCATACACGTATTTAAGAAGCTGTATAGTGGGTGGCCATTCACTAAATCACAGCACGGCTCTGGGTTTCTACTGCCTGACTGCCACACAGGAGACCAGCAAAATTCACATTTTCATTAGCAGAATATGAGAGTACTCACTTCCTTGGCCCATTGATAACAACGGCATTTATTAGTTTTTAATACAGACTATTAATTGATAGCAAAAGGGGAGTATAATTTCTCTTTAACATTTCTCTGACTACTTGAGTTAAACGTATTCCCATGTGTTTTCTATAAAAAGAACAAACAAACAAACAACATGAAAATAGAAGATTTACTCAAGAGGTTCAGTAACCAAATAAGAAAATTAAAAAAAAAGTCCAGAGAAAACTAGAGAGGTAATTATGAATGAAGTATGATTTTCCAGAAATGAAGGCTTTGAATTCGTCCACATGGCTCAACTAAGCATCCAACACAATGGCTAAAAATAGAGTCACTGTGACGTTCCAGGATGTTGGTGTCCTCATTTGCCAGAACTTTTGGTACGGCTGCTGTACTTGACAATCTTCAAAAATCTCGGTAGCATTTCAGGTGGCTCCCATTCCTCTCGTAAATATACCACTAAGTTATGTCCCCTGAGGTAGCTGTAGCAGGGAAAAGCAGGATTGGAGAAAACATGATGCTTTTCTTTCTTTTCTTTCTTTTCTTTCTTTTCTTTCTTTTCTTTCTTTCTTTCTTTCTTTCTTTCTTTCTTTCTTTCTTTCTTTCTTTCTCTCTCTCTCTTTCTCTCTCTTTCTTTCTTTCTTTCTTTCTTTCTTTCTTTCTTTCTTTCTTTCTTTCTTTCTTTCTTTCTTTCTTTCTTTCTTTTAAGATCCTTAACCCACAGATGACATGTGTCACTTTTAAAACAAAATAATATTTGTTTTAATTTCACGCAAGCATACAACGTATATTGATTGTATCCACCCTTCACTACCTCCTCCTTTCATTTTCCCCAGCACATCTCCATCCCAACTTAATGTCATCTGCTTTATTATTTTTATATCTTACTGAGTCCAATTAGTGCTTCCCATAAGCCTTTGAGTGTGGGGACCATCCACTGGGGCATGGGGAACCCGCCACCGGAATACCCCCAAAGAAAATCAATATTCTCTTCCTCAGTAGCTATCAGACTGCCCACAGAACATGGCCCCAACCTAAAATAGGAAGCCTACAGAAGCACTAGCAAGAGCATGGTACTGGGAGTTTGCAAAGAGACAGTTGTACACATTTTCTTTATGAAACTGGTTATAAACGAGGAAAGGGTTTATATTTTAAGCAAAAGGGTTTTTATTTTTCTGTATTATTAGAGAAAGTCAGAAGACAATGAAGTACCACTTTAAAAATTTCCAAAGTAACCAATTTATATCTATATCTATATTCCTAGCCAAGTTATTAATCAAGGCACCAGTGTAGAATTAATCCATTTTAAACACTCAAGACATTAAAAAATACTGTTCACATATTCTTTCTCAGACAACTTCAAGGGGGGAAAAGCAAATCATGGAGTAGATGGAGGACAACTTTTTAGGTTTTCTGTCGCTGTAATGAAACGCCAGGACTAAAAGCAATTTGGAGGAAAGGATTTATTTGGCTTCAACTTCCACATTACAGCCCGTCATTGAAGGAAGTCAGGGAAAGAACTCAAACATGGCAGGAACCTGGGGAAAGGAGCTGATGCAGAGGCCATGGAGGGGTGTCACTTACTAGCTTACTCCCCATGGGTTGCTCAGCCTGTTTTCTTATCGAACCCAGGACCACAAGCTGAGAGATGGCACCACCCACAGTGGGCTGGGCCCTCCCACATCAACCATCAATCAAGAAAATACACCACAAGCTCGCTTATAGGCCAATCTGGTGGGGCTTTTTTTTTTTTTTTTCAGTTGAGTTTCCCTTCTCCCAAGTGACTGTAACTTATGTCATGTTGGCATAAACATAGACTCAGTATAGGAGAAGTAAATTATCAGGATTCCAGGGCAGGTGGATCTTTAGAAGAGAGCTGCATGTGTGAGCAGAGAAGAAAGACAGAAAAGTGGAGACCCCAAGAGAAGATTCTTCAGGGAGACGTAATTGAGACTGTTGGCATAGCTGAGTATACAGAGAGGCTATTCAAGCAACTGTCAACAGTTACCACGGAAAAGAAGAAAATGGTAAGAAAAAAAATTATTACTAAATCTAGAGAAAGCAGAAAATGTGCAGGGAGGGAGTTGAATTATAATTTACCATGTAATCTGCCTATGAGTCACACGACCGTAACCAGGATGCATCCCAAATACCGACCTTATCAAAATTGTTCTCTAAGTGTGTTGGGATGGAAGGGGAAATGTGAGAAAATCAGGGAGGACAATTCGTTCAGGCTCTGGGGAGGTGTGTCTGGCATTTGGAGCCTAGCACGGGATGTAGGAAAGAATTGGCTTTTCATAATATGTATTCATGTGCTCTCTGTGAAGTTAAGGACAAATAAAAATCAAACAGTAAAAAGACAGAGTATGTGTTGTACCCAGAATGTTATGGCCTAATTAAAAAGCCACTTGTGTGACCTTATGCCCTTGTGCAGAGCTGTCAATGACGCCAGCAAGGAGGGTCAAGCAGAGTCAAAGGCAACGGGGGAGGGGAACAACAGGGTGTCATGGGGGAGGAGTACATGCCCAGAGACCTTTTCTGTCTCTATAGACTGTGATGTGGCTCTAGTCTCATCCAAGGCTCACCATGAGACTTGGATATTTCTGTTTTTTTTTTTTTTTTTAAAAAGTCCATTCAAGTGGGGAAATATTACCGTGCCCATGTTACAGCCATAAGAGAGAGCTGAGGCAAAGGGTCTAGGTGATAACCTGCCATTGTTATCAGTAGAAAGCTGAGAGTGCCAGAGCATTACCCACGAGCTTCAGGTTTCCACTGCTGAGCGCACAGACAAGCAGACCTGGATTTGCCCGCCTTCTGAGGCCTCCCCACCCTGTGTGGTTTTGTGAGGTGGGCATGGACTGAGCCTGGAAGAACCTGGTGTTAGACTCTAGTCTCTGCTCTGGCCACAATCTGTGGCAGCCTCCTCTTCTACTTTCATAAGACAGGTGCCCTTCTGAGACATTATGAGTCCCTAGCTAGCAGACAGCCTAGGAATGGAGATGTCTCCCCTGGGAAGAGCAGTACATGAAAGCCACACAGCCTGCCCTCCACCCCCTCCTCTGGCTCCAGCCTGGGAATCAGAGAGCCAGGCTGCACTTGCTGTAACCCCCATCCTCAGAGAACTATTGAGGAAGCTCCCACCCTCTCCCCAGAGACCCCACTAAGCTGTCTCTCCCTGGTGGTGAGGCCTGCACACTCCTCAGAGCCTCTGCCATGCTGTCTGTGGTGTCAATAAGTCTCTAAAAAAATTCCTTGTTCCTCAGTTATCCATCTCAGTGTCCTCTTGAATTTCCCCTCTCCAGAATATAACAAAGGCCAAGTGGATAAGTTTGGTGTTAGCTATGGTTTTGAGTTATCCACACTTCTATTGAGTAATTAGTTATAAAAAAAAATAATTATCTTTGGCTGTTGACATAATAGTAAACTTATTTGACCCATTTCAGCATAACAATGTATAGCATTTTTATATTTTAGTACTATTTATTGCATTTTGATTTCCCCCCAACACGTACTCAAACGATGAACCATCCCACGTGCAATGAAGCCTCCTGAGCACACCTCCCGTATCTCCTCCCTCGCCGGAGTTGTTTTTCCATTTGATATGTCGTGTATAGGCTTTACTACAAAAAATGGTACATGTAATCATTTTTTTCTGAACCTTTAATTTTTAAATTTTAAAGAACATTTTTATCATTATTTTGTAAGTATGGGTCTTTTGTATACAACATATCCACGTATGTAGTTTGTGTGTATAAAACACATACCATACAGCATCCTATGTATGCGCACCATGTGCTTGCTTGGTACCCACTGAGGCCAGAAGAGGGCATGGGATCCCCAGGAGGTAGAGCTACAAGATGGTTGTGAACTGCCATGTGAGGTGAATCTCCCATGAGGGTGATAGGAATTGAACTTGGGTCCTCCGGGAGAGCAATAAGTGCTCTTAACTGCCGAGCCATCGGTCCATTTAAAATCATGTGTGATGAATTCCAAGACCTCCTTCTCCTGTTTATATTCCCCCCCCCCCCGCCACTGAACACAGCCACTCTTCTATCTTTACTGCTGTGTAGTGCTCTGCTGTTAACCACAGTGAAGCTTGATGGCCACCTGCCATGTTTCCATGTTCTGCTGCTAGCCACATGCTGTCAGCAGGAGCTCTGAGGTCTTCTTACCTGTGTGCTCCCTCAGAAACCTAGGAGCCAAGAAGCATAGGCACCTGGACCCTCGCCTCTTGGAGAATCTGTGGCCCTTTTGTGAAGCTTAACGCACACTTGTTGAATAACTGAGGTTTCCCCAAAGGTCCCCATCATTAGATTCCAGTCCTAGACTCTCTCCCCTTTCATTTCTCAAGAGCCTGATATTCCCTGAGGACAGAGTTGAGTCTAGGGCAATGCACACTGCAAAATGTGTAAAAAGGGAGGGATTTGGGGGAAGGAACTTTTTCCCTCCTGTGTGAAACTAGGTCAGGACCCCTGTCATCCGTGGGTCTGCCCTGCTATGAGCCTGTGTTTTGACAGGACTGTGGTAAAAGCAGAGACCTGGACAGAGATGCACCTCATCCCTGCAGAGCTCAGATGACTTTTGGCTTTTGCTTGGCTCTTGGATCCCCGCCTCGTCCTCGTTCTCCACTTGCTGCTGCTTTGTGGTGCCCTTCCTCAGGTCTAACAATCCTATCTAGAAGGTCTAGGGGGAGGGAAGGGTCTCTCTGCTCAGGTGGAAACTTCAGGGAGGTTATGGTGTTCCCAGCAACCTCAGAGCTGAAATTGGCCATGGCCCTTCCAGACAGGGCAACCCCGGGACATGTGAAAGCTTAATTCATTCACCCAGAATAAAGAGCCTGCTGAGCTGATCAATTTCATCTTGTTTACAGTTGCTCTAGGCCTGCTGGGCCCCTGGCTTCCATAAGCAGCTTACCTCCACCTCCCCTTCCTGGGCAGGCCCCTGCCCTCTCCTTGACACACCATGCTGGAACAGTGTTCTTTGTGGAAACCTCCTGAGTGCCAATGGCCCTTTATGACAGAAACACCACGGGAACATTCCTCAAGGGTGCTGTTTGCAGTGGTAGTTGGTCTACAGATTTTTCCCAGCAAGACCCTGGTGCAGGGCCAGTTTGGAATTGCCCCTGTCGTGAGAAGGGAACAGATGCCCACGGATGAAGAGCCACCCCCCCTCACCCGCTTCTCTCCAGCCCTTTGATTTCAGAGGCTGTGCATTCATTGTTAGTGGCCGGGAGTCCGTACCTCCTTTCTGAACCAGAAATATGTGGGAATGAAAGGTCTTCTGGATACTGAAAACCAGCAAAAACTAGCCAACAAAACCGCTATCTGTGTTTGAGCAACCCCTGCTATGAAGGTCCCTGGAGCCGAGCCAGGAAAACAACTCAATCTAGCCCCCAAAACAGGCGCCATGCAGGCACTTTCTCAAAGAAAGAAAAGAGTGTGAAAAGGAATAAAAATACGAGAGAGAGAGAGAGAGAGAGAGAGAGAGAGAGAGATTCTTTCCAGAGGCAGTAGAATGCCTTCTATTGTTGCTTGCTTCGTTAAGGTTTAATTATCTGTGAAAACATGATGCTACCAGCTGACAAACAGCAGAGCTGTCAAGAAGTTCATCACCATTTTTCACACCCAAGAAACTTATTTCAGATCCGAATGAGGGCTGTGCAGCGTTAACTTTTACCTTTCCCAAGGCTGCCAAGATAAGGCAAGAGAAGGACACAGGGAGTCTTCCTCAGGCCATTCAAGCCTGTCCTATACCTTGCTTTTCTAGAAAGCCTTTCAGGTCAAATAGAGTATAAAGCCCATCACCCACAGAGTCCTGCCTTGTGTGAGATTCCTTGGTCCTTTTGTGGCTGTTTAGGACACTCCTATCCTCAGATCAGGCCTGCTCAGCAGGCATTGCCACCAACTCTGTGTCACAGATCAGCAGCGTGAAGGCTAGGAGGGCTGTTCAGGGGAAACAGCTGACTTGAATGGTATGAACCAACCTCGTGTTCTTTTTGTCCTTAGAGCTGTTTATTCAGTTTTCATCTGAGAATTGGACGAGAGAGTTAATAAAAGAGTCCACAGAATGTGTCCGCATCTCACCAGCCTGCACTTGTGCCTTGCACACCTGGAGGCTGGCCTAATTTCCAGCTGTCACCCAACATTTCCACCGAGTATTCGGGAGACTTCTCCAACATGTTAAGGACATAATTTTACTACAAATGTAGTACCATAATCTCCATTTCTGTAAATATTTTCATTATTATTTCACTCATTAGCCCAAGCTTATTTATCAAAAATCCTATGGACAAATTGTTCCTTTTAAATCTACCATCACATTCTAATAAGTCTCTGACCACGGTTCCTGTATCTGCCTTCATGCTGATCTCTACCCTTACGCTTTTTGTTTCCTGTTACAAAGCAGATAATGCAGGTTCAGACTTCTTCAAGGACCTTGTCTGTCAGTGTCTTGTGCATAAAATAAAAGTCCCACAGGGATTCCTTATGAGTTCCTCATCTTGAATCACCACCCACAATGCTCTAGCTACTCTGACATCTTGTGTATTTCTTAACCATACCAAGGATTATGTTTAGATATGAGTTATCTCCTGAAAAGCCTTGCATATTACGGGCCTTGATCCCTGGTACAAGCCCAGAGGCGGAGCTTAGGAGCTGGCTTTGACTTCTGAGTTGATGGATTCACTGAGAGTCATGATTTGATGCCATTAGTGAGATGTGATGAAAGCGTTAAGAGGGATGCCAAGTTAGAGGAAGTGCCTCATTGATGATGCCCCCTCTAATTACATTGCCATGTGTATGATCTCTGCTAACCTGTGGCTTTCCACCATGGATCCCAGATGGACAGCCAGATGGATGCGGTTGTAACTTTGAAGGTGTGTGATGGCAGATAGGACAGCCCGTGGCAGAGCTTGGAGATGGCATTGGTCATCACTTTAGTACTTTCTTGCCCAGGGATCCTGCCCTCCCATCCTACCTTATATACCCCCAAAATGAAGCTGAATCATATCTGACCAAATATCACATGAATGAGGTCTATCCTGAGCACCCTTGTACTGTATTCCCACCCCTCCCCCAGCACTCTCATACTTACCCTGGGCCAACTTTTCTCTACAGCATGCATTAGTCTGAGATATATTAAATAGTATTGTAACCTTCCTCCAGTAAAATGTAAGCACCTCCATGAGAATAGGCACTGGTGTGTGTGTGTGTGTGTGTGTGTGTGTGTGTGTGTGTTTGATCACTGCTATAAACCCCAACACCTTTGAGAGTGTCTGGAGAGTACATGTGCTTAGAAACTTCTGTTGAACAAAGGAATCAGTTACCATGAAATAGACAATGAGTTCCATTTCTAGGGACTCATTCTTTCCAAATAAGCTTAAGTGGCTGAAAAGGCATATGAACTCAAATTATTCCTTTAATATTTATGAGTGAAAATCGAAAACAAATCCTCAACAATAAACAGTTATTTAAATAAATTGTGATATGGTTGTATAACAAACCAGAATAAAGCCATTGAAATTTAAGCTTTAGAAGAACACGTTCAGGACACTACATTAAATACAGATAAAGGAATTTCAGATAACGGGGCTGCAAATGTGTAGAAAGCACTTGTGTGATGCAAACATAATGGGAAGAACGGGGTTACAGGCTAGTGTAATTCCTACTTCCTCCTGCTTGGAACTTCCTTGGAAGAAAAGAGACTGAGAGCGATTGGCTGTTTTCTAGGTTTTAGGGACTTGGAGAACTGGCCCCCTCTAACTGATCCCCAACAATCACCTTCACACCCTAGGGCGGACCCCTTTTCAGCTTTAGGTTTGGCCGTGTAACTTCCTTTGACTAATGGGAAACCGGTTGACATGAAATTAACAGAGATTTAGAAAGTACTGGTGCCCTGGGCTTTGCTCCTAATAGAAATATTACTCTTGCATCGTGTAGAGGAACCCAGTTTTATGTGAAATACATTTAGAACATTATTTTGGGTATGTTGCTGATTTTATTCCTTTTTTTTCCTAGTCTTTTTTTCAATGCTGGGATTTGAACCTTGGAGCGCTCACACTGCTGCTTAAGCGCTCTACCACTGAGCGGCATCCAGTGTTGTTGCCTCAAGGCTGTGTTTTGTTCCACAGAGCTGGGGATGGAACCCAGGGCCTTGTGCATGCTAGGCAAGTGCGCTGCCATGGAGCTGCAATCCTAGTCCATTGAATGTGTTGAGTTAATAAAAAATATTATTAAAATGAGCTTCATGTTTTTACTTTTAACTTTTTAAATTTTTTTTTTTTTTTTTTTTTTACTGTAAATGCCAAATTGTAGTACATATGGTCTGTGCTGTCTTTCTATTGGGTAAAAGTTGGGGAGTTGTCTTCCATCCCCAGATGACCACAGAATCCGAGCAGATAAAATGCTCCTTGCTTTAAACCACTTAATTTTGAGATGGTATGTGTGGGGCAAAAACTATATTACCAGAAGAACACCGTATTGTCTAGATCCTACCAGGTCAGCTTCTTAGCCCGACAAGAATGTATCAGAGTGTCAACAAAGTTTGGAGAAAACAGGATGTGGCAGAGAACAGTGGCCAGGGACTGGATTCTTGAACAGAAGCGACAGTAGACAAACCGAGGGTTTGTGGCGCTGCGGAGGATGCTGGCAGTGTCACCTCCTTAGGTTGCCCAAGGGGAGCATATTTCCCCAGTTTGTGGCCGTGGAGAGCAGTGGCATGCGGAGCCCTGTAGAAGCTCTCTCTCCCTCCCACTTGCACCCACTTTTCTCTCCGCTCTGTGTTTTCTCATCCCATAGAGTTCTGTGGGAGAAAAAACCCCCCACTACATTATCAACAATAAGACAATGAAATGACAAGCTGCCTGTGAGAGAGCAAGTGTGGTGGGGAGGGTGTTTTTGGCAGCTTCACTTCATCATCAAGGACCTCTCTGCTTCTCTAGACGGAAGTGGAAGTCAGATCTGGCGGGAAGCATAGAACGCATCCAACTTAACTGCTTCCTTCTGCGGATGGGGAAACTGAGTTCCAAAAATGTCATACAACTTTGCTCAGCATCACCGGAACAGGAACGTAGCAGGTCAGATTGAGACATGATCTGTGTATTCTTGTCCAGCACTGTTCTTGTCCCCTACGGCACTAACTGACGAGTATCAGTCTTGCCACACAGCCTGGTTCTGGAGGCCCTTTCTTGGGGTTGAATGAATACAAGAGCTTCTAGCTCAGCACTGTTTTTATTTCTGAGAGGTTACCTCCTCTACTATAAAACATTTACTCCAAGTCATCAGAACTTCCGAGGCCATTTTCTTGGGCAATTTGTTCGGACTCTCCTCAGTTTGGTTGGAGTCTCACTTATGTCCTCATTCTTACTGATGTGCTAATTGAGTAGAACTCAAGGGCTTTGGAATGGTTGTGCAGCTAGCATGCAGAGACTGATCTCACAGTACAGGAGCAAGAACTGAGGAAGCAAGGACATTATCCTGGCTCATAGGACAAGAGTGGATTATTGAGAGTAGTGTGGGCAAGATACCCAAGAGTTACCACTTTAGCTATCAGTGCCAAATAAGTAACTTGCAACTCGGAACTACTCCTTTTCAAGATTCCAGAAGATTCCTTCTGTAAAAGGGAAGTCTCCTTTATGAAGGCATTCATTGCTCTTCTTCTGGTGCTTGGCCCCAGCTGGGGAGAGAAGAATGCACATGAATGCACACTTCCAAAGCAGCCTGATGCTGACACCTACAAAGGGGCATTGAAGCCAGTGACCGTAAAATAACCTGGATTTAAAAAAAAATTTCCCTGAGCGTCTGGAATCATCATGTCACTGTGATGCTATATATTTGATTAAAAGATTTTTTTCACTCCCCCCGCCCCCCCAGATATAAAGAAGACTCACCCAGATCTGCTTAAGTAGCAAGCTATATTCCCCTTCTCAGCATCCAGAGACAAATGAGAACAAGGGCCAGTCCAGAGAAGTTAGCTGGTGGTGGGTGATGGCCGGCACAGATCTAAGGAGGTAGTTTGGAAATTGTTTGTAATCCACAAGACAAGTGCTCAAGGTGAACTGGGGCAGAAAAGCTAAATGAAGTGATGTGAATGTTAAAAGAGGCAAGTGTGTGATGTTATCCAGGAACCATCTGAGGAAAAAACTCCAGCGAGACAGATTGAGAATTTTAAAACAACACCCTCCACCCCGACTACCCTGTGACATCTGTTAACACAGGAGGCACAGCCATTTCCTGGAAAGGTTCTTCGTGTTTACAAGGGTGAGGCCCTCTTGATGTTTTTGTGACTTTAATTAAAGAGCTGAGGGACGGACCTACATCACGAGCATGTCCCAGGAGGGAATGGCTGTACACAATGCCTCACATTCAAACAGAAAGAGAAAAAAAAATTCCAATTGGCGATCCAGATGTTGTTGAGTTTACATGGATGATAATGTATTATTCTTGCAAAAAAGGGTGGGAGGAAAATTCTCTTGAGAGGAAAAAATGCTTTTGAAGGTGTTTTGTTAATATCTTTTTCACACTTTCTTTTTCTTTTTTTTTTAGAGACAGCAAACAAAACAGAACACAGAGATGGAGGAGAGACTAGAGAAAGAAACACAGAGCAGGTCTCTGTGGCAGGGAGGCAAGAGCCTTGGGGCAGAGGAGAGGTTGGGAGGTGCAGAGTAAGCAGAGGCTTGGGAGAGCTCTCTAACTTTTTTCTGAGCCTAACATTTCAGCATTAGAAACCCACCTGCTGGGTTAAGGAAAAGGTCCTTGGCTATTAGTGGGCCTAAGAACCATTCCAGAAACAAAGTTTGCAGGTTTCTAGGCTCCATGCACAGAGATTTGGGCTCAGCCGGACTAACCAGCCATGGATACGTACCCGCAGTGTCCCGGCATGCCTCTGTTTTGTGAGGCTGCACACGGCCTGCCTCCTCTAGCTGCACCTTCTTGAAAGGAGGCCACGGCTGAAAGAGATGCCGCCCCACCACACTGTTGGAGTCAGGTTCCAGCAGACTTCAGTGAGTCTCCGCGCCATCCATCTAGCTCTGTGATTTGGGACCAGAAAAGTAAACTGTAGGAAGTTCAGTTTGTTCATCCAAAATTGACCGTATAACAGACGAACCAATGTGAACCCGCTGTGCTCTGCCGTGACTGTATTCACAACGCAATGGAGGCAGACAGGGCGACCCTGGGGCTTTGTGGTCAGCTACTGTTACCTTGTCAATGAACTTCAGGTTCAAATAGGGTGGCCAGGTGTAGTGGCTCATGCCTTTAATCTCAGCACTCAAGAGGCAGAAGGCGGATCTTTGTGAGTTTGTGGCCAGCCTGGTCTACATAGCAAGGTCTAGGTCGGCCAGGGCCACTTAGACTTAGAAAAAACAGAGCAGAGAGCAACTGAGGAATGTAATGTCATCCTGTGGTCTCCACACATATGTGCATACTTGCACACATGAGCATACACGTGGACATTCACACACACAATCTAAAAATAGAAACAAAGGACAAACAAAAACATATGATTGGCTAGACGTGAGGGCTCACAGCTGTAACCCTGTTACTCGGCAGGAGAGATAGGAGGTGGGCAGCTTGAGCTACACTGCAAGAATCTACCTCAGAAACAAAACCCAAAATACGCTACTAAGTAAAACAATGAATACGAAAGGCTCAGAAATTTTCTAGTGTTCTGAAAAGTACAGAAATAGTTATTAAAGTCCTGTTATCATTCTCTAGGTTAAGGGCTGAATTTGGAGCTCAGGAGACAGCCCAGAAAGGGTGATGTAGCTTCCAAGGCAGCCAATAAGGCTCAGGGGGGGCGGTGAGATGCTGAGAGAAGAGTGTGTGTGTGTGTGTGTCAGTGGGGAATGTTGAAGAAAATCTTTTTTGTTGTTGTTTTCTTTTTTGTTTTTTAAGACAGACTTTCTCTGTGTAGCCTTGCCTGCCCCGGAACTCACTCCATAGACCAGGCTGGCTTGAACTCGGAGATCTGCCTGATTCTGCCTCCCAGCTACTGGGATTAAAGGCACATGCTGCAGCCATTTCAGCCACCATCGCCACCACCGCCACCACTGCCACCACCCAGCTTGGAGAAAATCTTAACTCCACATCTTACTTCTGGTTTCAGGCTATTGGCTGCTAATAACATGAGTTCTGTGAATTTTTAATGAGCATTGAGTTACCAAAAGTATGGTATAAGAGAATAACTCTTCATAGAAAATCAACAAAAAGATCACTATGGGAATCATATGGGAAGAGAATGAACTTCAACATAAAACTTAAAATATACACTCAAACCAGTCACAGATGGCTTCTTGTCTTCTGGAAATTGTCACTGTCTTCTGGACGACAAGAATGGTCAGCTACTTTCTCATCCCCCAGATTAGTTTAAAATAGTGGTTTCTTTTGAGATGTCAAACCAAAATGACACTCTGCCTTCCACAGACAAAGAAGGGGGCTGCCCATCCATCTCCCACAGGGTGGAGGGCAGTACCTCTATTTCCCTGGCATTTATGGTTAGGCAGCTGGGGATGATGTCTTCCCCTCCTCAGCACAAGATGCCAGAGTCTGGAAGATGTAATTCTTCTGGATGAGAGGGTGGAATGAGAAGTTTCCCACCCAGAGGTCAGCAGGAGCTAGCCTGTGGGTCTACTCTTCCATCCTACTGGGTAGAGCCCCTGGACCCCACACATCCTGAACCTCCCTCCAGTGATATCTGCTTACACAGCACCAGAAGTTCCTGTGACTGTTTGGCATGGCATCACCGGGAGCCCAAGGTGTCCACCCCTAAGGTGGGGAAAGGCAAACTTTAGAAGTTAATGACGAGGGGGAGTTGACGGGCACACTTCTCATTTAGGGCTGGAGAGCTGGTTTAGCTGGTAAAGTGCTTGCCTTGCAAGCCTGAGGGCCTGTGTTTGATCTCCAGAACCCGCGTACAAAAGACGAGTATGGGGTTCTTTGCTTGTAATCTCAGTGCTGGGGAGGCAGAGACATGACTATCCATGGGGCTTGATGTCCAGCTAGCCTAGGCTACGTGGTGAGTTCCAGATCAGTGAGAGACACTTCCCACATACCAAAAAAAAAAATGTGGAAAGGGAGGAATGGTGTCTGGGGTTGTCCTCTGCTCACGTCAACACACACACACACACACACACACGCAAGCACAGAAGCACGCATGCACATGTGTACAACTTTGTAGAGAAAGGGCTGGAGCAAAGTTTGGCTCATCAGCCTGGAATCGTGGAGTCTGGAACGCTGAAAGGATGAGACCCAATCTGCGTGCGGAAGACCAGGGAGGCCTTTTTGTGGTCAGGGGTAGTCAGACATGGAGGTCTGTGCTGCTGAGCTGGGCAGGAGTTTGCGTTGCTGGTGAGGTCCCCACTGAAAAGGCTCTCGTGCCTCTGAGCTTGGAGAAAGGATGGCGCCATGCAAATGCAGAGCTGTTTTCACGTCCCTAACACATCCCAGATTTGTGTAGCTGAGAGATGGTCCAATCCTGTGAAATTCCCACTGTTTTTCTTTTCTAACAGTCATGGGGCTGACACTTCAGGAATGCTTCTTTGAGCAGCAAAATAGAATGGGGCCAGAGTGCAGGCTCTAGAAGAACAGGAATGTGGATAATCCTTAATTCTGGAAAAAGCCCCAAATCACAAAGAATTAGCTTGGGAATGGTGGGGCTGGGATGGGGTGGTGGTGGTGGGGACAGCAGGTTCATCTATTGTTATGCTTGCTCTGGTGAATATTATCATGCATAAGCGTTCTGAGTCCTCACAATGACAGGTGCTGGGACACCCTTCAGCATCGTGGCATGGAAGGGCATGGGGGCTATTACTCTGCAAGGGGGAATGGGGTGGACAATGTGTTAAGTAATGAAGCCAGGCATAGCTTCTTTATGAAGCACTTCTGCATTGCTTTCTCGAGTGGAACTTGGTGGAACCCTTGGTTATCCTTCCCTTCCTTTTCCTTCATTTTCTCAGTAGTCTGGAAGCAAGAGTATTTCTTTCAAACACAAAGGAGACTCTAACCTTCCCAGGAAGTGCCTGCTGGGTGGGGGCTCTGTGTGCATCCGGGATCCTGTTGACTTATGAGTACACTGTGGCCAGCATCCTTCTGAGACTGGCTTTTCTCCCCACTTTGTCTTGGGGACACTTGGTTTATGTGCCCCACTCTAGAGATTCCTGTTTGCCACTTGTTGCCTAGAATGAGAAACATTCTGTATTGTTGTAATGTTGCCCTCTTAAAGGGGAAGACCTTGTTTTCACAGATTCTGGTACTAACTCTTGCGGCTTGCACGTGGGATTGAATTCTCTGGCCTTCTCCAACAGTCTCACCTCTCTTCTTTTAAACGGGCAGGTTCCGGAAGCAGCTTCATGTTTCCTTCACTTTACCTTTACACAATCCCTATGGGACTTCTGGACAAGAGAGCTGTGCTCACCACAGCCCACAGCCCAGTCAGCCAGCACCCCGCGCGTGTGCACACAGAGAGCTGCTGCCTCATGTTTACTGTGGGGCAGGGAAGGCAAAAAAGTACAACTTACGGACTCTGCAATTGAGAAGATTATAATCTCATTAAAATAATATGATTAGTAGATACACAAATGATTGCTTTAAGAATATGGCAAATGGCTGGTGAGATGGCTTCAGTGGGCGAAAGAACTCACCATACAAACTTGACCAGCTGGGTTCAGCCTGCCATAGAAGGGAAGAATGGACCCCCAAAAGTTGTCCTTTAACCTTTAACCTCCGTGTATGGTTATGACCCATGTAAGGCGTCCTCATGGAGGCTTGGGGTGCTTACCATTTTCTAATGTCCCACAGCCGATAGCACAGAGATGTGGGTGAAGTTTAGTGACAACATTACTCTGGGTTGACATCGCTGAGATCTCACAGATATTTGGAGAGATCTTAAGATTTTTCAAAGGGTTTCAAGCAGACTTTCTTTTCTTTTGATGGAGAGAAGCAGGTGGCTCCGTGTCAGGCAACCTCCTTACTTCTAACCATAATCATTCTTAAATGCTCACTTACCTATAACAGTAGGCTAGAACCATCTGTTTATAGCATTACTCTGTGGGTTAGACTTGATGCACAAGGCCACCAGGCACGTGGACTCTTAGTAGGCTCTCAAATGGTGACAATCGCTAAAAATATAATCTAACCCCAAACTGGGGAGGCCGACAACGTCTCTGCAGCCTCCACAGAGATTGGTGCTAGGGAACAAGCAAACTGTGCCATCTATCACTCACCAGCTCTGGATCTGAGACACGCAGGCTCTTGGAATCCCCAACCCCGTGTCACCTGCTGTCTTAGTTTTCCATCACTGTGACCAAACACTCCCTGGAGTGGAGCAGAGGAAGCCCTGTGTGTGTGACTCATGAGACAAATTACAAATTACAAAGCCATTACTCGCAGCCCAGGCTCCAAGAGAAATGGCAAAGCTTTTGAGTGTAGACGTTTACAGACGATTGAGCCGTGGGTTTAAGATCAGCGAAGGTGGCTTCCTCCTTCAGGATGGAGACTACTCACCTACATCCCCCTCCCAACCCTGTGTGCTGTATCTAATGATCACCCAGAGGTTCCAGGTCGTGGCAGCAATGCTTAGGAGGCTCCCCCTGACCCCAGCCTCACCATCTGCATCCCTGTCTTCTTGTTCCCTCGCCACCCGTAGGCAGGCTTCTGGGACTCAAGTGGCACAGGACGAGGCAGAACACCTAACAGAAACACCTTCAGAAAGGAAGATGTACTTCGACTCACGGTTTCAAAAGGCTCAGCTGAGGCCAGCGGGCCAAGCAGGGGCAAAGCCGCTCAGGTCACAGTGTGTACGGCATGTGTACGGCAGAGGCTGTTCTTACCACGTTCGCACCAGAAAAGTGGAGTGCAAAGCGGGGAGGTGTGGGGGGGGGGAAGAACTGAGTCTACGCTGCTCCTAGTGTGACCTACTTCTGTCACTGTGGCCTCTCAAAATAGCACCCTAGCCAGGAAGAAGCATGTGAAGATACGAGCCTGTGGGAGTGGATTTTAGTTTCAGGTCATAATGCCTATTTCCAAGGCCTGTTGGATAATTGGTTCAGCCATCATGAAATGCTTTGCTCTTTGTAATGGGAAGACTCCAGCTATGACAGAACTCACACCTCTGTGTTGGTAGGTGTGTCCCTTGTAGGCGGGTTCCTTTTTGGGGGGGTAGGGAGGGACAGCTGGAGCACTCTCAGGTGTGGCTTTCCACTTCTGAAAGCAACTTCTAGGTTAGGGAGGAAATGGTTTTCTTGTGACACTTTCTTATATTTAAATAGGAAAATGGAGCCTTGGATAAGCTGGGACACGCCCAAGGTTTTGGCACAGCCAAAGAGGAACTTGATTCTGAGATCAGGCAGTTTTAGTCAGGGAACTTTGGGAGGGACAAGTGCCACTAGAGGCAGCTTCGCATCTTCTCCAAGCTTGGGTTTTTGCATGCCTTTTCTCTTGTGCTCACTGAGCAAGTGACACTACCTTGGTGAGCACCTGCTGGTGGTCAGGTAAACAGAACAGGGAACCACGGGGGTGGGGGTGGGGAAGGGATCGGGGGAGAGCTTTCTCTCAGATACTGTAGAGAAGCAAGTTCAAAGTGCTTCTAAAAGTAAATCTCCCCTGTGGAGAGTTTGGCCTGTGGCGAATGTGTTTGGAAACATGTTTTCTGTAAAACTCAACCTCATTAATCTACTTGCAATTCCAGAAAGACAGCTTTCACTGCACACATCAGGGCTTGTCCCAAACTCTTCCATTCTAGTGGCAGACACAGGCAGGTGGCCCCAGCACAGTTCAGGAGCTGAGGACTTGGGACTCATGTCCAGCTTGGTCTCAGGTGGCTGGTACCTTAGGCCTGGACTTTGGTAGAGAGGTCACTCACTTTGGCCTTGTCCTGGCTATCACCCATCCCTCATCCAGTGGGGGAGCTTGGGAGGAGCCAAAGGCTGTCTCCTTCTCATACTCCAGCGAGAGTCTCTTCTTAGATTTATTTCCAACAAGTTTGAAGAGTAAGCTGAGATGTGTCAATTTTACCTTCACCAATACTGTTGACCCCTCTGAGTCTCTTCTTTGCAAGGAAAGAAAAGAGCCAAGGAAACCTTGAGTGAATATGGAGAAAGCAGATGAAGTCCTGACTCTGTGTGTATTGTTGACGTAGGCATTGTCATGCCAAGAACCCATCTCAGAAGGATGAAAAAGCCTTCCTCTGGTTTGTGTGCAAATGTTGCCCATGTGTGTAAAAACTAGCAATTAACTGTAGCTTTGTCTTCTGGAATGATTGCAGCCTGAGTCTGCTCATCTACAGACACCACCTACAGAGACGGCCTAATTCTTCCCCCTCTGCTGCACATAGCGAGAGCACTAAGGTTCCTGCCTCTCGTTACATGGGGATACTGCTCCACCAGAGTGAGCACAACCCGCCCCATCCTGGCTTTTATGTATCATGTGTCTGTGTGTCCACCTTCTCTGAATTCCCTTGCTGCTGTTAGGCCAAGGTCAAAGCCACACAGGACCCAGCTCTCACTCTTTCTGAAGATGGGTACCTCCTAAACAAGTTTGAGATTACAGAAGAGAGAGAGAGAGAGAGAGAGAGAGAGAGAGAGAGAGAGAGAGAAGAGAGTCCCATGCCAAATGTCAATGTGACTTACTGCGGTATAATTGGGATAGTCGATGTGTAGTAACTGAAGTTCTGGGAACATTTTGGATAAAATGCAAGCAGAGGTGAACCGAGGCCCAGGACTAACACATGCAAAGTCCCTTACTGCTTCTGTAGTTTACAGTGTTGCAGGGAGAGGGGTGCAGGTCAGCAGAGCAGTGGATGTGCTGGGTTGGCAGTAAAGTCTTGCGTTCTTACTAAGGCCGGAGTTGAATGCCACACTGGCAGGCTTTGCCAGTTCCAAAAGCCCCGAGACACTCTATTTCAACATTATGTCCCAAACCCGAATAAGTAACTTCAGTAAAAGAAGTAAAATACATCCTCCTTGGCGCAAACATTGAGCATGCACGTCCACAGAATTGTCTGTGAAGCAGCAATTTGATGTCTGGAAATGTGAGCACAAATGATGGCTGACAGAGCTTTATGGGACATTCCACAAGGTCTGGACTTTGGTTTTACCATTATTGTGGCATGACAAGTTGCGCTGTGCTGTGATACAGCACAGCTCAAAGGCCGAGGCTGACAAAGGGAGGGCACTGTGGAGGATGGCTGAGAGGAGTGAGAGGCACCACCCAGTGCTTCGGCACAGCTAGCCTGATGCCTAAGCACACGGCGAGGTCACAGCCAAGGTCATGTCAAGTTCTGAGCACCCACTTGGCTTCTCATGCCTGCCTTCCCCTCCTGCGCGCTGAACACAGGGAGGAAGGGCAGAAGCAGAATGCTGGGCCCCTCTCAGCTGAGGCTTCATGTCTACTGCAACTATGTCATCACTCCTGTGTCCCCTTGGAGTCTCTTCCCCAACCGATGCTGGAGCTGCAGGTGACAGTTGGATTGGCCAGAAACAAAGGCAGTTATCCCTGGCTGCTCCTATCTCCTGGTGGCTGCCTGCCCTGTCTTGTTACAGTCTCTTTATGTGTCTAATTTATATACCGCAAGCCCTCTGGGCAGGGGCTTCTTATTATTATTTTCTCTAGTTCTGTGTTCTTCTGTGAGGTTAGATGGATTACATCTGATGTTTAATTTTTCTGCTCCCACTCCTCATTCTTAAATTCTAAGAGAAAACTTTTCAAAATGAATATCCCATGATTGTCAGAAACGCACCAAAAAGGGGAAAGTGTGGTATAGGAGGTGTGGGCAGTGTTGGGGACCTGGGATTAGTTGGTGCTCACTAGGAAGAGGAGCAGGGGTCGTCAATGATGGGGTATCTGGTCTTCCTGAGAGCCTCTACGAAGCACTGCCAGGATCATGACCTGTGCTGCAAACAGAGAAGACTTTATTTACTTTTTGTAGCTTGCGTGCTGGAAAGTTTCCTGTGGTAGAAAAACTGAGTGGCTTCATGGCCAGGGAAAGCTATCTCTTTTACATTCTTGAGTGGTTATTATAAGTTTCTTATACTCGACATGGGATGCTGTGGTTAGATGAAACAAAGGCCTTGCAGAAATCACTAATTGTTTCTCTAATCCCTTCCTTCCTTCCTTCCTTCCTTCCTTCCTTCCTTCCTTCCTTCCTTCCTTCCTTCCTTCCTTCCTTCGCCCCCCCATCTACCCATCTTTCTTCCATCTGCCTATTCTTCTATCAACCTACAATGACTAACTACTGTGAAGCAGAAGTTAGTTAATATCCATATGAGAACATGGTCTTACAAACCACTAGAGTATAAGTTACTGGGATGTTGAGGTAGACTGGAACCTGCAAATGGAAAGTGGCTTGGCTGTGGGAAGCAGTGTGAAGACGTTCCGGTCCCAAGAAAGTTCCATTAGAGTGCCGGCAGGGATTCTACCTGTAATGAGTGTGTGCCCGTGACAAACCTTACTTCTCCTTTAACACGGCATTAAGTGAAACAAAACCGGGAAGGGGGGCAAGAGAAAGCACAGGACCATTGAGGCAGGATTTATAAAGAATTCCTTGACGTGGAAGAGAATGGATAGCAGGAGACAAAGCCTTCCAGGCAGGGAGGAAGACTGAAGAGGGCCTGATGATGGGGAGAAGGAAATGATAGGAATCTAGCTGTGGCCACCCACAGGCGGGGGGCCTCGGTAATGATGGCAGTAATGGCTACCCAGGGAGTGTTAGAAGAATGAATGAAGGAGGTGGGATCTGTCAGGATGCTGTTGAGAATTGGATAAAGAAATTATGTGTCTTGGGTCTGGAGGCTTCTCCAGGGAAGTAGGACAAGGAGGGGAATGGCCTTCTATGCCGCTGGAATGAGCATTTCGTGACAGGCTGCCTGCCTAAATACCAAGGCCCACACTTGTAGCTCGCGGGCTATGGTGGAGGTGGAGACGGTCCGGTGGAGATAGTGACAGCATGAGATATGTTCATGCCCACAGGGGTGAGGATGGTATTGTGGTACAATGAGGGCATTGAGAATCAGCAGTACCCGGGACTCAGATCCAACCAGATGCCAAGGCCTACAAAACAAGAGCTAAAGCCTTGCCATGAAGGTGCAGAGAGCTGTGGTCACAGCCCTTGGAAACATCATCAAAAGAAGCTGCTCAGAGCAAAATGCATTCCATGTGTTGGCCCTGCCCATGTGTTTCTTGTCAACTGGGCTGCTCTTCCTGGGTTCAGAGGCTTTCTGTTTGAAATTTTATGAGTCTTGGCTGGGAAGGAGCACTTACCCCTGGGTTTGTGGGAGTTAATGGCCTTTTCTGGCGGCACAACTCTGGGGGCCTCAGGGAGTTCCTAAATGCCAGGAAAGGAGAAACCCATAGACCATATTTCAACTGAAAATTATGCTTTATTTATAGGCAACCAGGGACCAAACTCCCCAAGGCCCTTCTTCAGCATCCCTTCAGAATCCGACGGGCCATGTCCGGGCTCACAGTATCTTCCCGGGGTCAACGCTCAGTGCTCGCATCAGCACGCTCCTAAAGAAGATGCCTAAGTTAGGAGCCTTCTCATTGCCCTGGCGGCCCCCATCTAGAGCAGGAGCTACATTCGTTCTTCAGCCTTCCAGTATTGCTATTTAAATAGAATATTCAGCAGGGGTCTTCACATGTTAGTATTGGCTTAATTTACCTCAGCTAATGCTCATGGGCACAGGCTGGGATTGATCACTATAGTAGGATATATATATATAGTGTGTGTGTGTGTGTGTGTGTGTGTGTGTGTGTGTGAGAGAGAGAGAGAGAGAGTGAGTGAGTGTGATGGGAGCACACAGGAACAAAAGTGGGATAAACAGTTCAGAGCATCTTGTTCCAGGTCGTGCCCTTCCACACACAATCTTTCACCTTCCGCCCTTGTGATGTACCATTTTCCTTTCCCACTACTCCCCATTTAAAAATGAGGAGCTTGAGTGAATTCAAAGGCTGGAGAAATTCAAAGCAAAGGGAAGTTCTTAGCCGGTTAGTCTAAAGAAGCTAATTGAAAGAGACTTGGGGAAATGCTGTTTTCAGGGGGATGGCATTTAACTGTATATTGTTTGCGGCAGACAGGGCCAGGCTAAGAAGTTCAGCTGCTGCCTAGCTTGACCATTGCCACAGAGGTTGCTGTTCACAGTAATTACCTGGATGGGGCGTGGCCTGGACTCTCTCTAGTGCTGTGGTGCCTGGCCTGACCTGGGCCTGCACTCTCGTTTGCACTCACCTTCCCTTTAGGCTTCGGGCTTGTTATTTCTCCTTCCTGGATCGATTCTCATCTTTCCTGGAGGTGTTGGTTGAAACCCAATCTTGGGCTCATTTCTTATTAAACTACCTGAGATAGGACCCCAGTACCCTAACTGACCTCAGCCGTGGCTGATGTGACAAAAGAAAGGGTAAAGCAAGAGAATCGGAAATGCTAGTACTGTACACTCCTAGCTGGGCCACAAGGACTGCGCCAGGAGTTTAGCCAAAAGAAATATGTGGCAAACAAGTTTCATAGAACGAAGCTAACTATGGGTCCCAGTTTTATCTTCTGTGTTCCTACCTGAATAAACCAAATTCCTTTCTTGCGTGATAGATCCGTGAGTGCATAAGGAGTTCGGCTGCTGCCTAGCTTGACCATTCTGGGGCCACTTGTCACTCAGAAAGGGGAGGGGCAGGCGGCAAGATGGCTCAGTGAGTAAAGGCACTTATAGAGCACAAGCCTGGTGAGCTGCGTTCAAGCCCTAGAATCTACATGAAGGTAGAGGGAGAGAACTGACTCCTTAGAGCTGTCCTCTGACCGCCACACACGTGCCATGGCATGCATGGCCGCATAGACTTACATGCATGCACTCAACAACAATTGTAAAGATCCTTGCATCTATGACAGCTTAGGTCATAAATGTTCCCCATAAGCACGTATATGGAAGGCATGGTTTTCAGCTGATGCTGCTATTTTGAGGTGGTAAAACCTGTAGGAGGTGGCACCTGGTTGAGAGGAGCCAGTCATTGGTGTGTGCCCTTCGTATGTTGCTGTCCCTTTTCCTGCAAACCTCTCTTTTTTTGCATCCTGGAGGCCAGGAAGTAGCATGATCCTTCCCATGTTTCCATTCCCCATGATACCCTGCCTTACCATAGGCCTAAGAGTAATTGGACCCACCATGAACTGAAACCTCTAAACTTGGGAACAAAAATAAACTTTTTCTCCTTAGTGGGTTTTCTCAGATCATTTTTATCACAGTGATAGAAGGTTGGCACAACATGTTTAATTATGATGATGAAGTTCCCGGACTTCTTGGCCTACCTGGCTTTCCTGCCACGCCCATTCCTTTTCAGACAAAAGATGTTAATTTCTTAGCTGTAGTTTTGAATTCTGCTAACCAATTGCCCTTTCTAACCCTGCCGAAGTGATCTCTTTTCTTCTCCTCTGAAGTGCTCAGAGTGCGTGATACATGCTAGATTAGGTTCTGATCAGCCCAGGGAGAGAATTCCTTGGCTTGAAACTGATGTGTTTCAACATGTCTTCCATTCATCACAGCTGGGCTGAGGGGTGGCTAGTCTGTTTCACTCAAGTCTGTTTAGGAAATCCTGAAGACTAACACATCTGGAGATTTCATGATATACATTAGAGCACTAATGGCTCCAAATAGCCCTATTTCCTCTTTTTTTAATGTACATTGTTTTACCTGCATGTGTGTCTGTGTGAGGGTGTCAGATTTCCTGGAACTGGAGTTACAGACAGTTGTGAGCCACCCTGTGGGTGCTGGGAATTGAACCCTGGTCCTCTGGAAGAATAGCCAGCATTCTTAACTGCTGAGCCATCTCTCCAGCCCCTAATTGATCTTCTTAATCTAGAGTTTCCCCAATTATGTAACTACAGATCTATATATGAAGCTTTCACTCACTTACGTCTCTACAGTCACAGAGCCTTGGGTGGCTCTGCTCAAGCTTTCTGCACAGCACCTGAAGCAATTTCCCCCCTCCTTCTTTCCTTTCTTCAACTCTCATTCTATCACAGCACACAGTGTGAGTTAAAACTCGGACACTTTTCAAACCTACTTCTGACAAATCATGTGTCCACTTTCCTACTTTTTCCTATTTGAGCACTTGTTATTTGCTATTTGTAAATTATGTCTTAAGCCATATAAACCTTAGTTGAAATCATCAATACAAATGGAACTTTGTATTTTTGATATAAGTAATAATTTATAGCAAAATAATTTAGAAAGATTTAGGCATAGGTCTGAGGGCGATATGGAACTTGATTAGTAATTATCCAGTTCCTAGTAGGGTGCAGTGTATGCTTCTCTCTGCTTGTCTATAAGGCTATCTTGAAAGGCTTGTCAAATGCTCTCCTCCAAGCAGAGTCACTGGAAAGCCATTTCCTCAACTGACCAGTCTAGAATAATCGTGTCCAAATAGGAGATGAAGTTCCAGAGAATGCTGCACTTCAGGACCCCACGCAGAAGCTTAGAGAGACTGTCTTGATGAGTGGTAGGATTTAGGTAAAGCTAGGGGGTCAAAGAGGAAATTGTGAGTTTGGAGTGACTATGAGTAACAGATTGTAGGCATGTGCAGACAAGAGGGTGGTAAAGCCAACAAATGTTTAGTTAGAATTCACTCTTGTGAGGCTACATGCAGAGCCGGCTAGAAGGCGGTCAGATGAGGTAGGCATGTAGCTCATAGTACGTGATAAAATATGACATCATGGAAAAGGAGGGAGTGACGTAGCAGAACTTTTGTGACCTTGAGAGTGAGGGAAGGTTTCACAACAGAGGTGAAGACAGGGCACAGCTCTGCCAGATGGAGATAGAGGGCTTCAGAATTCAGAACACAGGTGATGGGTGATGGGACAGGTCCAGATGATAAAGTCAATGTGACCAAGGAAAGACTTAGTAGGAATATGTAATAATAGGAATCACATGGGGACATGACATTTTGGAGTCTTTGTTCAAGAACATCAAAGGACGTGCAGATAGTACTGAAAGCAAAAGCAAGGGGATCCCGAAACAGGTGCGGAAGCCACAGGGCCTGGACTGAGCTTACAGCCATTTAAGTGGCTCATGAAGAACAAATGTGTTTCTCCAAAGAAGAAAGAACAAGACGTAATAGCTGTTGAAATCAGGAATTGTGAGAAGGAAAAGAGTAGAACAACAGCTGAAGAGATGGCTTGGCAGTTAAGAGCACTGGTTTTTCCAGGAGACCAGGGTTCAACTTCCAGTACCCATATGACAGCTCACTTCAGTTCCAAGGGATCTGACACACTCAAAATAGACATACACATAGGCAGAGTACCAATGTACATTAAAGAAAAAAAAGATGTGCAGCATCGCAGTGGGCATGACTTTAAAAAGAGAGAGAGAAAGAAAAGGATAAACTGTAAACCATATTAAAGCTTTCAGACTGTGGGGCTGAAGGAAAACAGTGGGGCACAGAGTCACAGAAGAAATGGAACAAATAGGGGGACAATGACTCTGTCAGGTAGCACCTTTTCTATCCATAAGTGAGTGACAATCTTGGAATTAAGTCCTGAGTGTTTAAAGTTGGCCTAGGACCAGCTGTGATTTTTGCTTTATTTCAGACATTTCCTGAGTACGATGAGATTAACTCACAGCCTTTTTCTGTGAACCAGTCTCATAGAACAAACACCTTTTATGCCAGCTGGGCACCAGTCAGTTCAGGAAGTAATTCTGGTGTATACTGCCCTGGGGCCGAATGGCACTTGGACATCTTTGTTTTGAGGATTTTCCCACTGTGGGACTTTTCAAACAGCTCAGGGGCTGAAGCAAGCCTAAGATGTCCACATAGGTTTCGAACCGGCTCCTCTTGTTCTTTCCCCAGTGTCTCTGGTACCAGCAGATTGATTATCCAGCTAGAATAACTGCAATCTACTGATCCATTGATTTATCATTTCCCTCACTCAAAACTGTACTACAGTTTATTTCTCTTGGCTTTTGTAGCTAAAAGTCAGCGCTTATTTCCTCCTGATCATTCCTTGTTTCCATTTCCCCCGGAGTGTCACACCTCGTTTTTAGTCTGTTTCCCAATCGATGCTGCTTTCTGGATGATGGCCTTTCACCAGGAAGCCTGCATGGGAGCTGCCGAGCAGGGGCAGCCATCTGCCATCACCACCATCTCACCTGCCTCGCTCATCACCTCCCCTTGCTAAATGTGCCTCAGATCTTCCAGGCCCATTAGTGCTGAGATAGGGCTGCCAAGGGTTAATGAGCTCTGGCTCCCTCTGTTCCTCCTCTCTTTAGAGGGACAGGCTGGCCCTAGGCTCTGTTTAGCTCTATTTAGCTCCAGGGAGAGGTGGCCGAGGAACGCTGGTGAGAGTTGCACAACCCAAGCCCATGGCCATGGGGATCGCTCCTCTGTTCTTTACCCAGGCCGGACCTGTAGCACAGATACTGTCCGCTCAGGGGCATCGATTTTTGTCCCTCATCCCCTTACTCCCAGAGCTTCATCCCCTGTCCCTCATCCCTGCCTCCAGGCCCTGCTCCTCAGACAGAGGGAAGCACTGTCAAAGAGGACCGGCCTCTGGCCTTTGGTGAGCATTTGCTGTATCTAGCTGTGTACTTCCTTCCCAATGCACGGATCTTAGTCACTTTAAAGAAAGCCAAATCTCTTCTGAGGCGAGTCTTAAGGTTTATGTGAGAACACAGGAAGTAGACTGGCAGGGTTTATTTTTGTTTGCTTGTGTTGGTAGGAGGGAGAAACCCTGATCCACTGTCGGTAGGGGTGTAAATCCGTGCAAAGTGCAAGTCAGTGTCGAGGCGTCCCCACACTAACGCTAGAACTGTTACGTGACCCAGCTAGCTATAGCATGCTGGGCGTGTAACCAAAGCACCCTATATCCTACTACGGAAGTAATTACACGTCCACATTTACTGTTGCTCTTTCACAATAGCAAGGGAATGGAATCAGCCCAGAAATTCATCAACATGTAAACGGATAATGAAAATGTGTACATACACATACACACAAATACAGGCACATGCGCACACACAAATACACATACCCAAATACATGCACACACACACACACACACACACATTTACACAGATAATTTTAAATCTATCCATGAGAGCTAATGCCTGGCTTATATTGCTTAGCATAACAATTTCTCGTTCAACCCCTTCCCTGTGAATGTCATGATTTCATTTTTATTTGTGGCCGAGAAAAATTCACTGTGTCTGTCTGTTGGTGAACACGTAGGCTGGTCTCACTTCCTAGCTACTATGAACAATGCAGCAATGAACACAGATGTGCAAGTATCTCTGTGATACGAACACTTACAGTCCCTGGGGTATATATACCCAGGGTTGGTATAGCTGAGTCATATAGTATTTCTAGAGTTAGTTCTTTTAGAAATGTCATACTGATTTTCATCATGTCCACAGAAGTTAACACTCCCATCCGCCTTCTATAAATACTTCCCCTTGTCTTTGCCAGGCTTTGTTGTTATTTGTTTGCTAATGACAGCCATTTTTCAGGGCTTTTATCGTACAAAAATTTCAAACTTTGTCAAAGAAGTTTTCTGCTTATATTGAGGTAATTGTATGATTCGCATCCTTAAATCTATTATGCTTAGAATCACACTTGATGAGCTATATGTGTTACCATCCTTAAAACTCTGGAGTGATCTTCTTAATGTGTTCTTAAATTCAGTACACAATAATTTTGTTAAAAAAATGTTTGTGTTAATGTTAATTAGGAAAATTTGTCAAAAGTTTTTCCTTTTTTGTTTGTATTGTTATCTGGTTTGAGCTCTGGGGTGATGCTGGCTTCATAGGATGGGTTTGGGCATGTTCCTTCTCTTTCTGTTTTATTGAGGAATATTGGTATTAGCTCTTCTTTAAAGAGTTGACAGAATTTGGCAGAGCATCTGTCTTTTCCTGGACTCTTTTTTGTTGGAGATTTTTATTATTATTATTGCTTCATTTTCATTGGTAGTTATGGATTTGTTTGAGCTGCTTATATTCTGCTTACATCCTTTTGATTTAATTTTGTTAGATCATATGCATTTGAGAATTTACTCATTTCTTATGGATTTTCCAGTTTTTTTAAAACAGAAATGTTCAAAGTTCCCCCAAATGATTTTCTGGAATTCATTGCACTCTGTAGCTACCCCCCCCTTTCATCTTTAATTGTATTAGTTGGGCCTTCTCTCTTTCTTTTGGTTAGTTTGTTTCTGGCTTTGTCAATCTTGTGTATTTATTTCAAAGAACTGACTCTCTGATTGATTCTATACACTGCTCATTTTGTTCCCATTTCATTATTTTCCGACCTAACTTTTATTTCTCATCATCTACTGCATTTGGGTTTGGGTTATTCCTATTTTCCTGAGTCTTTCAGTTACAAGGTGAGATTGTATATTTGACATCTCGATGCTTCAGGAAAATGTATACACTCAGAGCTGTGACTCTTTCTCTTAGAACTGCCTTAGCTCTGTCCCAAATGTTCTGGCAGGTTGTGCTTTCATTCTGATCTTACTATAGAAAAAAATTATTTCTGATAAAGCGTTTTCAGTAACTTACCAGTCATTTAAGAGTATATTGTTCATTCTGTGTTTGTGAAGCTTCGGTATTTTTTTCCTTATCTTAGTTTCTAGTTTTATTCCACAGTTATTTGACAATAGACAAGAAATTATTTCAGTTATCTGGTATTTGTTGAGACATGATTTGTGGTCTAGAATGTGGTCAGCTTTGGAGACTGTTCTGTGACTTCTGAAAAGAAAGGCATGTGTCTGTTGGATGGGATACTCTGTAGATGTCTCTTAATCCTATTTCCTCTATGGTATAGTTTAACTGAGGTTGTTTTGAAGTTTAGTTTGGATGATCTATCTAAAGATAAGAGCAGGGTATTGCAGTCACCCACTTTTATTATATCAGGACCCTTGACCACTTATGCTCATTATTTTTGGTTTTATAAAGTGGTAACGCCAATTTTAAAATGTATATTTATGCATTTACAATTATTCGATATTATTGACTAGTTTCTCCTTTATTAATATGTAGTGGCATTATTTTTTAAAATTAATTTATTTATTCACTTTACATCCTGATTGTTAGACCCTTCTGTCCTCTCCTACCGGTCCCACCCTCCCTTCCTTTTCTCCCCTCCTCTTCCTCTGCTCCCCTCTCCCTCTTCTATTCCTCACAGAAGGGGAGCAGGTCCCCCCCATTCACCCTAGCTCATTAAGTTTCATCAGGACTAAGCACATCCTCTTCCCCTCTGGCCTGGCAAGGAAGCCCTGCCGGGGGTGGGTGGGTGGTATCAGTGTCAACTCCCACTCCCTTTACTAGGAAGCCCATTTGGAGCCTGAGCTGCCTGTCTGCTACATCTGTGTAGGGGGCCTAGGTCCAATCTATTCATCATCCTTAGTGCTTCAGTCTCCACAGTCCCCTCTGGGTCCAAGTTAGTCAGCTCTGTTGGTCTTCTTGTGGATATATTGATAACCTCCAGGTCCTTCTGTCCTTCCTCCTACTTCTTCACAAGATTCCCAACACTTCACCTGATGTTTGGCTGTCAGTCTCAGCATCTGTTTCAACTGGAGTCTCTCAGAGGACATTTATGCTAGGCTCCTGTCTGTGAGCATAGCAGAATATCATTAATAGTGTCAGGAGTAGGCTCTCCCATGGAGTGGGTCTCAGGTTGGGCCAGGCATTGGTTGGACATTCCCTTGATCTCTGCTCTATCTTTATCCCTAACATCCAGTTAGACCAGCACCATTTTTTTTGTCGACAGAGTAAGCTTCTGGGAAGATATGGGAGTGACTCTAGCTGAGACTCCTAGTACCAGGAGTCATGGAGACTGAAAAGTACAGCCTCTAACTAGACAGGACTCCTAGTGGAGGGATTATCAACCCACCCACAAAAACTTCGATCCAAAATTTGCCTATAAGATGTGATGGTCTAACAGGATGTCTATGTGTAGAAAAAATGCAAATAGATCCATAAAACGCAAGTCCAAGTGGATCAAAGACCTCAACATAAAACCAGATACACTAAATCTACTAGAAGAAAAAGTGGGAAAGTGCCTTGAACTCACTGGCACAGGAGACAACTTCCTGAACAGAACACCAACAGCTCAGGCACTAAGATCAACAGTTAATAAATGGGACCTCATGAAACTGAAAAACTTCTGTAAAGCAAAGCACACTGTCAACAGAAGAAAATGATAGCCTACACACTGGGAAAAGATCTTCACCAACCCTACAACTGACAGAGGGCTAATATCCAGAATATATTAAAAAAAACTCAAGAAATTATACATCAAGAAACAAAATAATCCAATTGAAAAATGGGGTACAGAGCTAAACAGAGAATTCTTAACAGAGGAATCTTGAATAGCCAAGAAGCACTTAAAGAAATGCTCAACATCCTTAGTCATCAGGAAAATGCAAATCAAAATTACTTCAAGATTCCATCTTACACCCAGCAGAATGACCAAGATAAAAAACTCAAGTGACAGCATATGATAGTGAGGATGTGGAGAAAAGGGAATACTCCTCCATTGCTGATAGGAATGCAAACTTGTACAACCACTTTGGAAATCAATCTGTCCCTTTCTCAGAAAATTGGGAATAGTTCTACCTCAAGACCCAGCTATACCACTCCTAGATTTACCCAAAAGATGCTCTCTACTACACAACAAGGGCATTTGCTCAACCACGTTCATAGCAGCTTTATTTGTAATAGCCAGAATCTGTAGTGGCATTCTTTATTTCTTTTTATTTTAGTTTGAATTATGCTGTATCAGATACAAGAATAACTATGCCAACTTTTTTTGTTTGTTTCCACTTGCTTGATAGATTGACATCCATACTAGAGAGAGTAGCACATACTCTCTCAGTTTGTGGATGTCTTTACCAGTGAGATATGTTTCTTGAAAACAAAAGTTGTTTAAATCTTCTATATTTTAATCAAGTCAGACCATCTGTATTTCTTCATTGCTGAGATGAAGGCATTTAAGATTGGCATTGAGAAATGTTTATTAATTTATTAATGTATAATTAATTTTCTTGGTTACTTGGATTATTTTTTCCTTTATATCTTATTAGAATTAGCATTTTGCTGGTTTAGTGTGTTGGTCATAATGGATTTCTTCTTAGCTCTTTTTTTGTTCATCTATTTCTAATTTAATGAGAGCTCTGATGCTTGCCTTTTGAAGTAACTTGGAGTATTCTCCTGACAGCTTTTAATATTATGTCTTGCTTTACTTTTTTGACTTCTTGACTATAATATGTTGTAGAGAGATTATTTTCTGATCATGTTTATTTGGGATTCAAATGTCTCCTTTGTTTAGATGTCATTTCTTCTTTTAGATTTAGGAAATTTTTGCTATAATTTCAGTGAGTAGATTATATCTTTTATTGTTTATCTTAGTTTATTCTAACCCATGAATTACTAGGTTTGATTTCTTTATCATATCCCAGAGCTTTTGGACATTGCAGTCATGTTCATTTATTAGTTTTTCTTTATTGATGTTTGAGTGCAGTATTTCATTGGCTTTCTCTGACATCTCTGAATTATTTCTTGTGCTTAATCAACTCTACCAGTAATTTCTTTACTTTTTAAAACTTTGACCTACCGAACCTTTGTATTTCCAACATATTCAGAATCTTAATTTTTTTTGCTGACCTTTTCTCCCATGTTGCTGATTTTTAGTTTATATTGCTGATTTTTCTCATATGTTTTTAAACTTACTCCTCCATATTATTGACTTTCTAGTCCATGTTCTTGATTGAATCCATCTTCTAGTTTAAATCCTCTTGATCAGGTACTTGATCATTTTTACCAGTAAATTTTTAGAAATTTCATGTGGAATTTTAACTCTACTAACTTCAGGCTTAATAGTTGAGGAGATATGATCTTTTGGAGGAATCTGTTTCATTAGTTTTGTTGTAATATGTGCATCAGTTGGTTTGGATATGCCTCTAGTTTTATTTTGGAATCTTAGAGAGGAGAAAAGAGACTTTTATAATAGGAGCAACACCAAAGCACACAAGATATATAGGAATATACCTAAAATTAACCAAATATATCACCAATAAACATAAAAGACAAAATGACAAAGTTACTTTAGAATGTGCTGTGATGTTAAATGTTAATTAGGGTAAACAGAAGTAGTAAATGGATGAAATAATGGAAGAAAGCAAGAGAAGTGGAGAAATAGAAAAGAATCAAGGTTAAATAGACATAAAAAAGAGAGAGCACAGCGAATGGTATAATGGTGGGGAATGCTGGATAGTTTTATGTCAGTTTGACATAAGCTAAAGTCATCTGACAGGAGAAAAACCTCAATTAAGAAAATGCCTTTGTAAGACTGGACTGTAGGCAAGCCTTTAGGATATTTTCTTAATAAGCAATTGATGGGGGGAGGGTCCAACCCTTTGTGCGTGGCACTGTCCCTGGGCTGCTCCTCCTGGGCTGTATAAGAAAGCAGGCTGAGCAAGTCCTGAGGAGCAAGCTAGTACGCAGCACCCTTCCATGGCCTCTAATCAGCTTCTATTTCCAGCTTCCTGCCCTGTTTGAGTCCCTATCCTGGCTTCTTCAGTGATGGGCTGTGATGTGGAAACAGAAGCCAAACAAATCCTTTCCGTTTTAACTTGCTTTTGGTCATGGTGTTTCATCATGGCAATAGGAGAAGAGAAAATATCAAGAAACTGGCAAAAAAGAGAAGAGAAATTTTAAAGTAGGAAAAGATTTCTCAATAATGAAAAGGCTCAATAATAAAATTAACTGCAAGGAGAGGGATTATAATATGAAAACACAAGTATTTAAAAATTAAGGCAATGTCAAAATTATACTAGAAGTATGACAGAAAGGGAAAAGCAGAAGACACATTGGGGGTGGGGACAAAAAGAAAAATAGACGAAAAAAAGAAAGAGAAAACAGATTGCTTACTAATGAAAAGCATGTGAAAGAAAAATTAAATAAATACATGGAGGGAAATAAAATATGAAAACAAAAAAATCAAAAACACAATAAAGTAAAAACACTGCTGGCAGCACAGTAAAAGAAAAAAAAAATTCCAGTAGACTTGGCCAAGCAGAAGAAACGATGTCCATCCTTTTGAAAAGCATGGGACACTGGAGGGTCTTCTTTGAAATGTGTAAACTGACAGTTCTGTGTTGGGTGGGGATTCCACCAAACCTGAGCTCTCCTGCCTTCCCTGCCACAGCTGCCGCTGCTAAGCCTGTATTGCCCAAGTGTCTGATGTCTGTCAGAACTGTCTTCACGTCACCAGCTTTACATTGTTTGTGTACTGAGGGCATCTGCTGTTCACACTGAGCTTTGTAGTCTGTGGGCTGAGCAGGTTCTCTTGCCCTCTGGAGACACCCCCTCCCTGCCAGATTGGACATCATGGGTGGATCACATTTTAACTCGAGTGTGTTTCTCAAGCGCACTGGGATTTTAAGAACCAACCACAGCGCCAAGACCTTTCAAGACCCTTATTTGCCCTGTTGGAGGGCTGCGGCTCTGGATGATGAGATGCTGGGACTCCAGACTTCACAGCCCCATAGCAGTGACCAGCAGAAGGGTAGCTCTTGAGGTTGACTTGCCAATTGCTTTTAGGCTCACCAAACTCCAGGGTGATTCTCAGTTGGTGAACTCCACTCCCAGGCAACTGTCTTTCCCTGTGCATTTCCCTGCCTGCTGGGAGCTTCCTGCTACCTGCATCCTTTGGCTCGTGTGTTACTGTTTCCATTGCTTGATAGAACACCATGGCCAGAGCAACTTTCAGAAGACAGTTTATTTGGGCTTATAAAGTTCTAGAGGCTTATAAAGTCCATGATGACGGAGTAAAAAGCATGACAGTAAAAGCAGGCGGCCGAGGACTTACATCTTGAATTGGAGTCACAAATCAGAGAGAGTGAACTGGACTGGCACATGGCTTTTGAATCCTCAAAGCTTACCTCTTCCACCAAGGCCATGTCTCCTCCCCTTATCCAAACAGCTCCACCAACTAGGGGACAATTATTCACACCATCTGAGCCTATGGGGGACATTCTCATTCAAACCACAACTTACCAGCATTTGTCCCTCCTACTTTCCACACTTCTTTCTTCCCCATGGGGCTTTGGCAGCCAAATGAAGCTACCTGTGGATATACCCTGATCTCAGGCTTTCAGAGTAGCTACCCCAGTTTTTAATCATAATTTCTCTTTTAAGACTGCGCCTAGCCACTTATTTATGAGTCACATGGGTGACAAAATAAAATGTCTCCACTCCAGATCCATCTACCAGAGGTGTTGCTGTGTCATTCAATAACACAGCAAGAATGGAGGCTTTTGGGGGCTATGGACTTGTCCTGGTTTACCTTTTGAATATAGCTTCTGTGTCCCCTTCCCCACTAGGGAGTTCTGTAGTTGAAGCTGTGTGCCTCTTACTTCCTACTGATGTGTCACCTGTCCTTTTCACTGTATCCATTTACATCATTTATGGATTTTCAAAACTCTCTTTATTTTTTTCTTATTCTGACTTTGTCCTTCACCGAAGTAGCTCTGAGCCCACCATCGAATCCTGAATTTCTTACTTTCTAAATCACGTAAAACTTTCAATGAGGAGTGACCAGGCTCACTTTAGGTCAGGAAACAGAAAAAAAAAATGTTGACCTTTCTGAAGCCACATACCTACTCAGTAAAGGGGGCAGGATGCAAATGACAAGTGTGAAACTGAGGGGTCCCACATGATGGGGTAACCCTGTCAATCTAAAACCTTCTTCCAGTCTTCCTGGGGCAAATCTCTCTGATCTTCCTCCCATACTCTGGGTTACTCTTGGTGTTGGAGCAATGAATATCACCAGCTGCAGCTCCCACTCTGAGTTCTGAGCTGCTGGCACAATGTTCTCACACTGCAGTTGGCTGTTGTGAAGGTCCTTAGCATCCTGACCTTTCGCATCTCCCAGGACAGATTGGACCGCCAGTGTAAAGGACTACCCAAGTAACTGGGAAGGAAATAGCCCAGCACTTTCAAAGTCTCACATTTCAACAGGTAATAATCAAACTGTTTTTCGTTGCTACGTTAAAAACAAACCAGAACAATAGCTTGGTGCCCAACACTGTCCACAAAGCAGAAGAGTGAATTAAAGACAGTAAACACTTTTAGTTGTGTCTTCTTGGCCCACGGCTAACAAAAGCAAAACATGAATTCACTTAGCTACTACCTTTTATCTTAAATATGCATCTCCAATCACGGGCCATAGATGACAGTCTTTAATTGACTGCAAAGCTAAACAAACAATAAGAGAATGTGGTTAATTATGTTGGCCCAGGGAAGTAGAACACAGGTTTAATGCCCAAGGCTCACATCATCCTGGGCAGAACACACTTTTTATGTCCATTTTAAATGAAAGTCTCCGTGGACAATGATTAAGGCATTTGGCTGGTTCCTTGATCTCTTCCTAGGTCATTCACCTCACTTCTTGCAAGGCATACCATCCTTTCTCTGAAATATCATTAAATAAAAGTTTGGGTAGTATTTCTTCTAGCCTCTTTGTGAGTCTGTGACTGGGAATGTCCTAGGGAAAGTTACCTTAGGCTCCCTCACCCAGGGTAAAGGTGACTTTCTAGTTCTCTGATAACAAGACTCCAGGATTTGAATGTTTAGGTTCATTAAAGAAACTCAAGGTTATGGTTGTCATCTCTGAAGACATTTTGGGTGAATATGTTTTGGAGGAAGCTGTTTAGAAGTTAGCTCGGGTTTCCCTGAGTCTTCATATGGCTGAATAGGTGGGGTTGGGTAGTAGGAAAAGACAAGTATCACCAGGCCAAACATCAGATTGTGTCCTCCTGATCCCAGAACATTTGAGGGTTTGCTGCTTCTTGGGCTTTGAATATATGAATATTAAGCATGAATCTTTCATTTACCCATTTTAGTATTACCTTGGGAAAGCTATTAAATTTAGCATTGTCCATTTGAATGATGTTGAGTTTACATTGTTTTAGGGCAAAGAAATGTGGGTATTTGTCTTAGCTTGTTAAATTGTGTGCTTATGTGTTGAAAAGAAAGAAAGAAATGAAGAGAAGGGAGGTTAGTTTTGAAGATACAGCTGTTGATGTAATGGACAATGTAACCGGGCCCCAGAACTTAGCATAACCATGATGGAAGTACCATTCAGACTGTTTAACTCGGCATGTAGAGAGCACCACCTGCCAACACTAAAATAATGGCCTAATCCATCAAAGTCCATCCAGTTCTGGGAAAGCCTCAAGATGTACTAACTTCACTGTAGTTCTGCTTCTGTCTAATTGTTCTTGTTAACTGAAGAATGTCAACCCAAAACATGGTTGTTATGCTCATTTTGAGAAAGGCTAAGTTCTACACTGGGATCCCAAACACTCAGTTGTAGTTGCTGGCTGGATAATAGAGATAGTCTATTGGCTTAACCCCATGTCCAAGCAGTCTTCTCTTGTGAATAGCCCACAACAGACAGAGGTGTCTTGTAGAGTCCACCTCTGGGATCAGTGCTCCATAGAAAGGGGTCTTTGGGGAGGAACTGATGACTCAGAATCTGACATTCCTATAATGCAGGGATGGTGGGTCCTTATTGAGGTTAATATTTTGTTTTACAGATTAAAAAAGCCGTAGTACCTAGAAGCAGGATGTAATTCCCAAGCTTACCCAGTTAGTTAGGGACAGGACAGAAACTAGAACCCAACATTCCAGAATTCCAGGTTCATGAGTTCTTTCTTGGACCCAAGAGACACTCTGGGCAGCTTAGGCAGAGGAAGTTTTAAAGTCACACACACACACACACACACACACACACACACACACACACACACTCCTGAATTCTATCAGTCACAGGGCCTGAATTCTATGCGTCCTGGGGCCAGGGGTTTAGCAGGACCCACCTTTGTCATCCGTGGATGAAGGGAGTAGTGTAGAGGTGAGAGTTGCATGACAGTGGGAGTGAGCCTCCTATGAGGTGCTCACTGGTCCTTCTTCTTCCCATCTCTCCCAACTATTCAAGGACGGAAGAGAACGGTTGCCCTGATTTGTTAACACAAGGTGCCTGGCATTGCTGCCACTTAGGTTTCATTGGTCTCTGAGCAGTTTCCTGGCATGTCAAGTCCTTGCTGATCATTGGTGAGAGCTGCTTGACATGACAGCGATGGTTGACACTGATTGTCTGTGCACAGGGGCTACACCGAGAACCCGCATTGTCTGGCCAAATCCTTACAGAAAATGAAGGAAATGAGCATCGTGTTAATCTCAAGTTAACATCAGAGGATGGGAACCATTATGGTGGGTAATTTTCCCCACCATATCACAGCTATCCGGTGTCAGCACTTGGATTTGGTTGGCCAGGACTCTCCCTCTTAATGCTGTGGTTTGTATGAAGTACTTAATGTTTAAATATCCAAGGAAAGTCTACCGCAAGCCTGACTCCCTTGAGCCAGGCCCTCGTCCCCAGCCTCCATGATCTCAGATATGGAACACGACAGTTGGGTGTAGGGTCCGCTGCCAGAAGGACCCATGCTCTTGCTTCCAGAGGCTGGGACATGCACATTTTATGAGCATGAAGAGAAGGCTTCCCCAAGCGCCAGCCTCTCTGATGGGGCTGCCTGCTTTAAATCCTTCAGCCAGGCATCAAGGTCATAAAATGGAAGGGCTGCAATTTCCTCTCTCTGCACTGGCTCTAGCTGGCAGCATAAGGAATTGATGGAGGCAGAGGACGCTCCTGCAGGTTTGGACTGCTTGCTCAGCAGGGCTGGCAAGTCTCGCTGGCTATGCGATCGTTGGGACTGAAATGGCTTTTTTTTTTTTTTTCTCGGTCTGGTATCAGAAACTTGGCAAATGCTACCTAAAAGAAAGTATCAACCACAGCCACCATTTTGCAGTGTTACGTTGTTTATAGAACATCATGGTTCCCTTACCCCCAAACTTCTTTCTCTTTTTATTATTTCTCAAGTTTATCAAGATACCATTTGTGAATCCCTTTGACCCTAAGGATTGAAAATTTCAATAAAGTCTTGAGAGTTAACCCAGAAAGCTCTCATTTTCCTTTTATTTACCCTTCCAAAAGAGGCCTGGGTTGAGAATTAGAATTGAGCCTTCTTCTAGAATTCTGAGCAGTACCTTCCTCATATAAAGGAAGAGGCTAATATTGTATCAGGTGTGATGAAGACCAATGAGATGTGTACAAATACTGGAAGCCCGTAGGTTTCAGATTGTGCAAGATGAAAGGAGCGTCCATCACATATTGCTTAAATCATACATGTAACTTCATATCTGGCCAATGAAAATACTCGCTTTCTACCCCTAAAATGTAGCCTCAATTTTCTGATGGCCTACTAGTAGCATTTATAATCTCTACCATTCCTTTAGCAATTCGCCACACTTCATGATGTGTGAACTGTTGGCTTAGTACTTCTCATCACTTGTTGTTCCACGGGGCAGTAATTCCTTCTTTTTCTGATTGTGCTTGGAAATGTCATCCTGCTAGAAATGGAATCTTAAGGGGGTTTTATGTCCCATCCAGTGTCACACGTGGCTTGCTCAGGCTGAGTTCTTTGAACAGAGCCCCTGGTATGGACTTTCCCCAGCAAAGTCAACGGAGTTTATTTTGGGTACTCCTTCCCAGCATCCTCCCAGAGGCTTTCATGTTGAACTTTGATGAAGACTAGTGGGTGGTGACTTTATGGGCATAGAAATGATGTTGGAGAAAGAACTATGTAATGTCTATTAGGTAGTTACTTAAAAAATACAGAGCGCGTCCTTCAGACAACCCACACTGAATGAGTAAAAAAAAGGAAAACAAAACAAGAAACTCACCAATAGAGGAGTGCCACTCTGTTTGGGATGTTGCTACAAAAACAGGTAAGCAAACACATCAGCCACACTTTATGGCATACCTCCGAGCTCTGGAGCCAGGATGATTGATTGAAGGCTGCTTTCCTGATGACGTCTTGTTTTAGGCTTCCACTTCTATTGTCCTCCACCCTGCTGAATCCACATTGAATAAGGCATATGTACAGTTACTTTATTTTTATCTAAGCTCAAGGTTTATATGAACTCCGCCTATGGTTGGCTTATGGTATAAAACCATCTTTTATCACTGTCCTCTTGATTGCCACATTCTTAATTCAGATCTTGCTGTTACTGAACACAGCCATGCAATGCTGGACTTAATTGAAGAAGGGCTTTTCTGCCAGTTTCCTGCCTAGGTTTATTTTAGACCTTTGGCTCTGTATGGCTTCTGGCAGTTGAAGAGAAGACATTTGGGATGGAATGATGCTACCTCTATCTTCCTTCATCACTTATGGCTGTTTTCTCAGGATGTTCAAATCCTCCATCCTCACTTGTTGTAGGAGGGAATTTTTTTTCTGTTTGGCAATTTCAAATCTGCCCTACATATTGTATATAAAATTTCCTTCATAAATTTTGTTATCATGGCCTCTGTTCTGTTTGTATAGTTTCTACTTCATTGTGCAGCTCATATAGAATCAACACTGAAAGGTTATGAAGGAGGTTATGAAGGAGGTTTGTCTTTATGCCCTTCAAGCTGCCCCTTCCCATTCCTTTTCTTCCATGGTGAAATGGGAACTCACACAGGCTTAGCTTGGTAGGAGAGCCTTTCTTGTGAATCGTTTCTCAGTTCACATCATAGGCAAAAAGAGAACACCATTGACAATGGCTCAGAGTAAAACCAGATCCTTTTAGGAGGGAAAGACAAGAATTGAGTAATCTACTGTTGTGTTCCAACTCATTGGAAAAGCTATGACTCCACGGCTCCCAGCCAACGTGGGCAGAATCTAGTAAGACAGAAAGAGGAAGATAGGCTGGGAAAGAAACTGAGGCTCAAAATGTGTTCCAACGACTGCAGAATCAAAATCAGTATCATTTGGGGAGAAAGAACTAGGTGAGGAGCAGTGCCTATGGAGCCATCTGTCCCTGATGGCAATGTGGCCTGTCTGAGAGTAGAGCTGGAGTGTCACAAGAACTAGAAAATTCACTACATCCTGCTTTTACTTTAGAGAGTCCTCTGCTGGAAAAATGGGAAAGATGAACTGCTACTCTAACGTTAATTATTTGAAGCTGTATCATATCATTTTGAAAAGAGTATTAGAAAGTGCTAAGGATGATCTGTCAGAGATGTACAGCTTTGCCAGAAGAAAAGTAGTGCTTCTGGTACCTTTACATAAATGGAACCTTATGCAAAGGAACGTGTCCTTAGGGTTCCAGCTTCAGCACCCCACCGCAACCCCCACTCCTGCACCCAGCTTTGTTCTGAAGTCATGAGAATCTTGCCCATCCAGAGACTCAAGGCATATATATCAGTATGAAAGAAAGGATTTGGCAGGTGAAGAAATAGCAGATACTTTGGGAGAAGGAGTCTTCACAGGCGCCATGGATGGGAACATCTTCCTTGTATTTACTAAGGCAAATTCTACAAAAATAATAGGGACGCCCAGGGCAATCAAACATATTTAAGTGAGGGAAAGCCTAAACATTTTACTTGTGACTGATTACACATGAGGCTGATAATGAAGAAAGACTGAGCTGCCAGGGAAAGGGCATGGTGGCCCTTAAGGGCTGTTGAGTTCAACTTTCTAAGGGCAATTATGCCGACATGGGAGGAGGTGACCTATCAAGGTCAGCAGAGAATTTCTCAATTGCAGCAGATGTGTTGAGTGTAAGAAGAGTGTAATGGGTGTTTTACAAACTATGATCAGAGTGAAGGAAAAAAAAAATCAAAGGAGTCATGTTCTTTCCTCCAGACAGCTGGTGAAACGCTAATGGGAAAGAGAAAGAAACCAGAACTCCTCAGTTTCTCCCTGCATTCTCTGGTCTACCGAGGACAACATTCTCTGAGCAGTTCTCCAGGCAGAAATGATGCAGAATAGTGACTAATGAAGACGAGCCGGGGGCGGAGAGGGGCGAGGTGCTAATAAGGGCTCACGAGCTGTCTTTCAGTGAGTTTCCATTTTCGGGGCGGACACAGCTGCAATTTGTGATGAAGGACATCAATGCTCCACAGCTGGCAGATGCTTTCAAGATGTCAGGAAAGGTATATTCTGAGATGTGGAGACAGGAAGGTGAGCTTGTGTTTGGGGGCCAGGACACTCAAGGTGTAGTGTGGAGGAGGCCCCTCAGGGTGCATCTCCCCCCCCCCGAGCCCCTCCCTTTCCTGAAAGCAAAGCATCCAGATGGTGTGATCGGAAGACAGGGTCAACCCCCCCCCCGAAGGATAATTCAGGGCAGAACAGAGGTGGCTGGAGGGCTGCTGATGGATATAGATTTCTTCTGCCCTCCCACTGCTGGAGTTCTTTCTGGAGGAGTCTCAAGAAAAGCTTTCCCAAACCATCAGTTAAGATAGAGAAGTGAACTAAGTGCCTGGAATGGCAAAGTAGGGAAGAGGAAGCAGCATGTCTAGGTTTATCCGGAGGTTGGTGTGCAAAGCTTCCTTCTAACTCATGGGTGCTGGCACCCTGCCTAGAGTTCTTGCACTTGCTCATGGCCTGTCAAACCTTGCATGCAAGCTTTCTTCAAATCTTATCTTCCTAGAAAGGCCATATTCATAGACATCACCTAGCGGTAACTATCTGCCAGCCCTGCACTAGATTTCTCTGAGACTCTAAAGATGGCTAAAATCTGATTCTTGAGAGCCTTTAAGAGCCTTGCACGGTATGAGACTCCATATAAAGAGCAGGCAGAGCCTGATTGGATCCTTGTTGGAAAGTCATTGTTACGTGGATGATGTAAGCTGTCCCTGCTTCACACAGGCAGAAAGAACCCCTAGGTCAAGTTTGTATTCTCCCCAGATTTCCTGGACAGTGGAAGGCAGGAGCCTTGCACTGCTCTCAGGATCTCAGACTTCACCTGAAAGTATCTAGAGTTAGAGACTGATCCCGCTCTTGATCATTTCTCTCAAGGATACCAGAGACCCAGATCCTTCTCCCTCCAGCTCATCTCTCTTTTTCACTGCTTTCTCATGCCACTCAATTCGGTTTCAAAGATTTAACATAGATTAAAAAATTGTTTTTGAGTCAGGATGGGTCATTATCTGGAAAACAGAAGGTTGGTGAATCACCGTAGAAGGTTGTGACTTGCTCTCAAGGCTTGGAGGCTAGACTGAGCCTAAGACAGTGGAAACAGGAGGAAGTTCTAGGTAGCAGGCATTCATCTTTGGCTGACTCTCTGGTGTGCATGGAGGCTCCACAGCCTGGTCTGGAAGTTTAGAGAAAGAGATGAGGTCCCTGATACGGATGTTAGGAATACATTCTTTCCCACTGAGTCTGCTCCCTGGGGTGCAGGCCTGGGGGGTGGTTTGGAGCAGAGACAGCTTTATGGGTTCCTTGGCTGGCAAACAGTGAGATATTTTGCCTGGGGCTAAATCAGATTCCAGATTCCAAAGAAGAGCCTCCAGGATGCTGAGGGCTCTGGCCCCAATGCTACACATGCTCATGGTTTTATGTCAGTGGCATTCTTTTCTTACTATGTTGACCTTGATTAGGTTTGGCCCCTATAGATTCATGTGTTGGCTAATAGGGAGTGGCACTATTAGGAGGTGTTGCCTGGTTGGAGGAAGTGTGTCACTGGGGGTGGGGGGTGGGGCTTAGAAGTTTCCTTTGCTCATGCTCTGCCCAGTATGGAATGAGACCTCCTTATGGCTGCCTGCTGAAGCTAGTCTTTGGATCAAGATGAAGAATTCTTGGCTCCTTCAGCACCATGTCTGCCTGGATGCTGCCATGCTTTCCACCATGATGATAATGAACTAAATCTCTGAAACTGTGAGCCAGCCTCAATTAAATTTTATTCTTTATAGTAGTTGCCTTGGTCATGATGTCTCTTCACAGTGGAAACCCTAACTAAGACAGGAGTTGGTACCAGGAATGGGGCATTGCTGTGATAGGCCTACCTGACCATGCTTTTGTTTAGAGGAATGTTGATTTTGGGACTGTGGATTAGAAAAGCAGTCCGATGTTTTAAGTGAGATTAAAGGGCCATACTAGTAGAAGCATGGAAGAAAGTGGTGCTCAGGATGATGTGAACGGTGGAGGCCTGGCTCCAGAGGTTTCAGAGAAGAATTTTAGCATGTTGCCTAGAGACCATTCTTGTGACGTTTTGGTGAAGAATGTGGCTGCTCTTCACTTTGGACTCAGCACTGGCTGTTCTTCCAATGGTTCTGAGTTCAATTCCCAGCAACCACATGGGGGCTCACAACCATCTATAATGAGAGCTGGTACCCTCTTCTGGCTTGCAAGTACATATGCAGGCAGAATATTATATAAATAATAAATAGGCCTTAAAAAAAAAGAAACCCTGACTAAGACTTAGCCTTAGTTTTCTAAGGCTAAGAAGGGCTTTGTTGTCACTGATGGGTGGTGAGACTACAGAGCCTCTAAGTGCCAGATCCAAGACTTGGAATTCCAGCCTGTTTGTTATCATGTGCCTACTTATTAGGCCTATGACCCTTGGCTCTTCTGTAAGAGGCATCTCTTCCATTATAACCACTGTTCTAGGCTTGGAGACACAGTATTGCGTGAAAGTGCACATTAGCCTCCACAGGGGCTTCAGAAACATAAATGTCCTTCTCTCCCTTGCTTCCTTTGCCCAACTTTCTCCAATATTGAACAAAAATACTAATGTAGGCAAGATATGATCTGAGGCTAGCCTTATCCAGCGAAGTTGTCTATGGAAGGAAGGTACCAGTAAGATCCTCCACGCCCAATACCAGACAACATTTTTTCATCTCCCAAGTCTCATGATAATGCCTGTGATAAGTCCTAGCATGAGTGATATTATTCGTTATTGCTTTTGCCATGGGAGCTTATGCTATTTATATTAGTCATTAAAACATTAGTATGAAATAACTTCAATGTCAGAACTTTTCAGGAATGCAGTCACTATGTTCAGCTCCCACCCCTTGGCAAATGATCTTGATAACTCTCCTGGGAGATACCTAGAGTCTTCTAGAATAATCTCAATGAAGAAAAACATTCTCAGGGGATTATTGAGTAGCATTTTAGTTCTTATCTATCCATCTATCTATCTATCCATCCATCTATCTATCCATCCATCCATCCATCCATCCATCCATCTATCTATCTATCTATCTATCTATCTATCTATCTATCTATCTATCTATCCATCCATCCATCCATCTATCTATCTATCTATCTTTGTATATATATGTGTGTGTGTACATGTGTTCATGTGCCTATTTATATACTTGCATGTGACAATCACGCTATCTCTCTCTCTCTCTCTCTCTCTCTCTCTTTTCCTGAGGCAAAGTCTCTCACTGTACCTGGAACCTACTTGGTCAGCTAGACTGGTTGCCCAGCAAGTCCCAAGGAACTCCCTGTCTCCACTTCCTCAGAGCTGAGGAACTCACTACTACACTTGGTTTTTGCATGGGCCCTAGAGATCTGAACTCAGGTCCTCATAATTACATGGCAAGTACTTTATACATGGAACTACCTTGCCTTTGGTTCTTTAGTGTGAACAAAGTCTGCCCACTCAAAACTGTCTCATGGGGTTGAGCTCTGTGAAGCAGAGGATAGAGGAAATCTATTCAATAGCACTTAAAGTATCTGAGAATAGCAATCTTTTTGTTTCTACCTTTGTATCCTGGACTATTGGCTTATTTCCACATCTTTTGGATCATTTATAACCCTGTGTACTCTGTCTGAGGGTGCCTCATTTTCCAGTGTTCTCAGGCACCTTGACCTGACCCAAGGAAAATGACAGAACAGTGGAGCTGGAAGGCTCTTCTCTCTCTCTCTCAGTTTTTCTCTTCCTCACTCTCTCTCTCTCTCTTTCCCTCTCTCCATCCCTCCGTCCTTCCCTATCTCTCCCTTCCTCCCTCCTACCCTCTTTCTCTCTTTCTCTCCCTCTTCTCTCTCTCTTTCTTTTTCTTTTCTTTTTTCTTTTTCTTTTTTTCTTGTTTTTGAGACAGAGTTTCTTTGTGTTACAAAGCCCTGCTGTCTTGGACTCACTTTGTAGACCAGGCTGGCCTCTCATAGAGATATACCTGCCTTTGCCTTCTGAGTGCTGGGATGTTAAAGGCATGAGTCAGCATGCCAGGCCCTTTTCTTTCTTTTAACCAGTTTATATAATTATTTAAGATTTAGCATTTAATGAATTAAAACATCAAGATGCTTTTATCTGAACCTCTAGAAATTAGGTCATCATTGCATTAAATTCTCATATTAATTAAGCAAGTCAGTATTTTAATCTAAGAGCAGATAACTTATCCTTAAAATTCTCCCTGTCCCTCATTTGTGTCAGGTCATTGCTCTTGTTTGTTCACTGAATCTTAATTTGTCAATCAATCCACCTGTTAGTGGTTCCTCCCAGCTTTGTATCATCTCTAATTTTGGGGAAACAAAGGGAAGGGTGAATGACAGAGTCCTTTAATCCACCCCCACACTTTCCTGCTACTGACACATATCTTCTATCCTTGAGTAAGGCTGCTGAGCTGGAAAACCATTGAATGGTTCTGTCATTGAGGCTAAAATCTTGAGAATTCCCAAGCTTAGCTGTTTCCACATTCAGCTAGTAAGTGAAAGTTCGTTTTTAATGATCTGGGTGGAGTTCTTGAAAGACATATATTTGGTTGCCATTAGTGTATGCCTGGGTACCCATGATGTCATCTGCCCACACAGAGTGTTGCAACAATGATTGTCTTGGTGCAGAGGCAAGATACTCATTCACTGAATACAATAGTATTGGGAAATGCATGAGAGACATTCTTGACTTGCCTGGTGTCTTCAAAGATGGAAAAAGAGCTGCCTGGACACAAGCCTGCCAGTTCCCAAAGACCAGGATGCCTTGTCTTCAAGAGCTCCTCTGTTCTTAAGATATTTCATCAGCAGCATCTACCATCATGAAGAACATCTAAGAAAACCTGGTGACTGGGGAGAAAAGCAGCCAGATCCCTGGAGGAAACCTGGTCCTCAAACAAGGCAGCTTTGAGCAGCAGGCTGTACACTGAAGGAGGAGGGCTGGGGAAGGCCTGGCATCACTGCTGGCCAGAGGCAGGAGGGAGCTGTGGAAATCATGATGGTGCTTATCCAACAGAGTTATCTTAACCAGGCAAGTATAAGTGAAAGTGGTGCTGACCTTGAATTATAGGAAGGTCTGCTAGAATGGCAGCAGCTTGAGCTACTCTTTATCTTCAGACCCAAAGAAGACAGCCTTGAGCCTCTGAGCTAGAATGGAGCTGAGGGAAATTTTCATACCCTACTGTTTGCAAACAGTATTGTAGATCTTGTCATGTAGAAGAATGGATAAAAATTGGAGTCAACATAAGAAACAACAGCAAAAAGTCTTGTATAACAGCATAACATCATTGTGAAAGCTTGAAGATTCTTTTTTCCTTGCTGAGACTGGAGAAACCCTGCCTTTAGAACTCCTTAAGTTAAACGCTATGCTGTAAAGGTTCGAATTTTAAGAAAGATCCTTAAATCCTGAAAATAACAGGAAGCTGTGGCTTAGTTTGCCGTGTGCTTTGTCCCCAGCGGAGCTGAGACCTTACCTGGACATTGGACAAAGCTCATGTATATAAATTTAGCATGAAGATTAGAGAGTTTAAAAAATCCAGAATGACCTAAGTAGAAAATTAATGAATTGAAAGAGACTGAAACATTACTTAGATCATAGCATGGAGGGAAGAAGAGAGCAAAGACATAAGGAAGAGAAGAGGAAGGGGGAAAGCAGAAGAAAAGGAGGAGGAGGAAGAAGAAGAAGCTGGGAAGGAGGAAGAATAGAAGAGGACTGGAGAGGAAAAGAAAAAGGAATTCTCTAAACCATGAAAAACTTAGGATGTTGGCACAAAAAATATGCTAATATCAGACATTAATATCAGAGTTCCACAAGGAATTGTAGTAGTAGGTTGGAGGTAACGAGTAGTCTCTGAATATTTCCATGATTAGCAATTTGTCCTGACTCTTCAGGAAGGCCAATAGGATGAAGAGGAATCACCCCCAGAACCATCATAGTGAAGATGAGAACAGCAAAGTGAGAAAGTCACCTTAAGAAATCACTAACCACAAGGAGTGGCAGCTAGACTCCAATTCACTGTTCAGAAGGGACAGTGACAGCAATGGGGGGGGTCTTTCCACTGTGAACCTAGACCTGCAAACCCAGCAGGATTAGCTGGCAGCACGGAGACTAAAATGAAACTATGCTTTGGCAAACAGAAATCAAAATTTTACAGCAACTTATGATGGCAAAGGATAAAGACTGCAAAAAAATTAAAAACAAAACAAAACAAAAAAAAAGATAAAATGTGAGAAGCAGCAGGGAGGAAAAACCTGTGGGGAAATACAAATAAATTAGTAGTCAAATTAAATAGTTAAAATAACACCTTATTTTGAGAATAAAAGGTTATAAAACTAAAGCCACACACACACAAACACAAAATGCTTCTAAGAAGGAAGGATGAAAGAGGAGAGGTTATTGTGACTAGGAATAAAGTGTCCTTTGTTCCAGGAGTACTGATAATTACTTTAAAAATATAGATAATACATATAACTATATGTATCTAATATATTTGTTAATGTACGTCCATAAGATAAATTTAATTATGTATGTTAAAAGTTTTAGAGTAATCCACAGAATAGCAGAAACTAAGGATTTTAAATTAGGAGATGGAAAACTGAAAAGGAGAAGAAAACAGACACGAAATTCAATTAAATCTGAAATAAAGAAAAATTTAAATGAGGTTGGGAAGTTGACAAATGAAAGAAAAAAATCATGAAAATTTAAATTGAATAAAATATAGTGTGATTCACAGTAGAAATCCATGAACTAAATGTCTAGGTATGAAACCCATGGCTAGATTTCAGACCAGTCAAAACAAATCAGTTATGTGCTATTTAGAAAAAGGGCATTAACTGTAAGAACTTGGCAATGTTAAGAAAAAAAAGAATAACAACTATTTATTTATTTATCTCCCCATTTATTTGAGGGAGGGTTTGGCTATGTAAACGAGATTGGCCTCTGAGAATGGTGAACATCTGACCAATTGTGATGGCCCACCTTGACATACCTAAGAATCATACACCTCAACTGAGGAGCTGCTGCTATCAAATTGGCCTGTGGGCATTTTGTTTACTGATAATTGATGATGGAGAGCCCAGCCCACTGTGGGCAGAGCCATTCCTAGGCAGTTGAGCCTGGGCTACATAACAAAAGTAGCTGAGCAAGTTAGAGAGAGCAAGCTGGTAATCAGCATCTGTTCATGGTTTCTGCTTCTGCTTCTGCCTCCAGGTTCCTTCCTCCAGTTTTTGTCTTGGTGTCTCTTGTTGATGAACTGTAATCTATAAGTTAAATAAACCTTTTCTTCCCCAAGGTCATTTTGGCCAAGTTTTATCACAGCAACAGAAAGTGAACTGAAATGTTGGTCAATATCAAATAAGGAACAGAGAAGTAGCTAGGTCATACAGTTTTTCAGGAGAAAGATTACTCAAATAAATATAGTTGCCCTAATAATATAAAATGTTTACTTTACCAGGAAGATAACAAAGCTCTAGATAAATATGTACCTAATAACAACCCGTAATTATATATAACTATAGGACTTTCTCATAACGGTAGATTTTAACACAAACTTTTGAGCAATTTCTATTTAATTCCCCCCCCCCCCAACCAGTTAAAGACATGGAATATTTGTATAGCACAATTAGCAATTAAGAAGTAGAAAATATAAGTTTCTTTTAAATATGCATGGATTATTTAAAGTTTGGTCACAGTCTCTAAAGTAAATTTCAAGAAAGACAAAAAGTTTACCACCGCAGAGCACAGAAACTGAGTACTGAAAATAATTGAGAGGTCAGTCACAAAGCATGCTTTTCTTTTTAACTGAAAAATAAGTCTGTGGACCAAAAAGTAAGTATCAGGGGAAGGGAACCAAAAAAAAAAAATGTGTAACTGGGGGAGATGGTGGCAGTAAGGTTCTGACCATACGTGTGACAGAGCAGACAACAGGAAGGAAAACCCAGAAGCTTCAGAGCATCTGAAATACAAGGAGCATCCCGAAGTGCAGAGGGGAGCAGGACCGGCAGCCACAGGGTAAGTGTCTGTGGCTGTCTGCAAAAGGCTGCAGGGCTACATGGGAAATGCACGAGTCAGCTCATCTTCTTCTAAGGCAAGGAAGGTCCCACCTTGAAGGGAAGTATCTGGGAGGACAGAGGAGAGGAAGGGAAAGGAAACAGGAGTGAATGGGGTGAGCTCTTAGCACATGTGCAAGTAGAAGAGGGACTTCCCTGAAATTAGAAAATCCTCGCATCTCCTCAGAGAGGTGTTTGCTGGAAACAAGCAACAAGACACACACCTTGCTTCACCTGTATGTTTTATGGATGCTCAGCATCTGGGACTGGGAAGGCAGCCGAGTTGGTTAAGCGCTTTCTATATATGCATGAAGACCTAAGTGTGATTCCCAGAACACACTTTAGAGAAATCCAAGTGTGCTTGTGAATCTGCCCCGGGGAGGAAGAAACAGGCAGGACCTTGGCTTTCACTGGCTTGCCAGCCTCACCTCATTGGAGGGACCCTCTCTCAAAGCACAAATAAACAACACGTGAGAAATGACACCTAAGGTTGATATCTGGCCCCCACATTCAATGTGCACCTCTGTGCATGCTCATTTTCCACACACATGCATACACACACACACACACACAAGTAATAAGCAAGAAGGAAGTAGCTAAGTCAAAAGTCATTGAAAGTTATAGTATCATTCACGATATGGAGCAGAATAACAAACTTACAGACACTAAATGCACACTAGAGAAGATATGCCCATAAAAAAGAGCTTTCACAAAATGAGCAATGTTAGTAAGCAATGTTAATCTTCTGATTTTGAGGGTTATTTTGTAGTAATATAAGAAAAGTTGTATATTTAGGTATGAGGGAACATAGGGTAGCATTTATTCCCAAATGGCTTGAAAAAAAAGTTTCTTCGATGTCTCTTTGAGACAGGGTCCCTCGCTGGACTTGGAGCTCAGCTCATGGTCATCAAGCCCCCAAGATCCTAAATTCTCTGCCCCACCACTCGACAGTGCTGTGACTCCAAGCATAGGTGACCACGCATGGCCACGCCTAGCTTTTTATGTTGCTTGTGTCACAAGTGCTCTCATCCACTGAACCATCCACCCATCCCTAAAGAGTTTACATCTTTTCAGCCAGCATCTGTCTTTTCGGCTCTGTTCTGCCAGTCAGTACTTTTCACTGCTTCTGTAAGCTCCTTTAATGCTAGATTCGTTCCACTGCTGGGGTCCTGCAGTGTATAAAGTCTCATATTTCAGAAGACTGCTCCTAAATCCCTATGCCCCGTATCTTGGCGGGCTCTTACTGGTATACACCTATAAAGTCTTGGAGTTCCTTTGGTACGCATCCAACAGACTCTTTCTCCATGACCAGGCCCAACTCAAGCCCTTTGGGCTTTCGCTACAACTTACTTTAGTTCCAGAGGAAGTGACTGGGTAGAGTGGTCACTAGAAGAGGCACAAGTTACTCAGCCCTTTTCTAGCAAGAGTGTTGGGGGGAGAGCAAGGAACGGATCCTGATGGCATTTAGTAAGAAGGGATAAGCACGTTTGTAAGCTTAGAAGCTTCAGAAAAGTTTTAGAGTAAAAAAATTTCAGGGCTGGCATGTCTAATCCATATTTCAAGGTCCTAAAATTTCCCACCAGGGCTCTGATCTCATCATTACTGACCCAGACTCTTGAGCACTTAACCGTCTTTGACATTCAGCTGTGCTGACTATTAGTGTTTGGAGGAATTGCAAGCTTCCTTGTAGGCAACCCCAAGAAGCTCTTCAGCCTTCAGAACAGGCTTCCAATTGCCTGTTACCCTCAGCTGTTTCTTATCTTTCTGGGAGCATCATGTTTAGTAGTAACCCTCAATCCTGCTTTGTTAGAGCTCCCAATTGTTTCCAGACACCTCCAGTGTTAGCAGATTGCACGAGCAAGTCCTTCTCCATGGATCCCGAGTGACTGACACGTGATCCCTACTGTAGTCCTGTTCCACTCTATGGTCTCTCAGTTCACTGACGTTTAAAAATGCCCTGTTTGGACCACCAGCCTGTGCCTGTGGCATAATGCCTACCATCAGTGATGGGCCTTCTAACGAGGTGGATGTTTGAGTAATCCAACATTAAAATGCCATCTTTGACCCATATATCTCCTGGGTTGCTTCTGTCTCTACATGCTTACTTTGGGTTCCTCAGAAACAAGCAACAGTATCAAGGAATCAACATCTCCAAAAGGAAAGGAGAGGAAGTAGAATTGGGTAAGAAGAAAAGTCTAATTAATAATCAAGTAAGCCTGCTGAAACCTTCAGTGACTGGTGGGAGCTTTGACACAAGAATTGACCACTGGAATGTCTGCCATTGGGTTCACGAGGCCGGGTCTTTCATCCTTACTGTTCTTAGTTGCCAGACCAAAGGAGGCACATAATTTGAGGAACAAAGCTCTCTGAAGCTGAGGTAAACATGGAAGGAGCCTTCAGGAGCAGGCTCCCCACTGGCCAGACTCCTGAGGACAAACAGCAGGTTCTTCCTTGAAGGAATCTCTATCTAGGCAATGCATTCCTGTGACTGCTCTCATATGTAACCGCTACAGACTTTGACAATGTGTGTTTAGTATAAGCATAAAAAATATTGAACTCACACAGGAACAGCATGTGCATGCATATTTGAAGATCATCCATGCTGCTGGTACTCTGAGAAGATGTGGAAAATGTGAGATTAAATAATGACTGAATTCTCTTAAATCCTCCACTGTTGGGGACAATGATGTTTATATGTGTGTTCACTGAAAGATCTGTGAAAGGGTAGGCCAATAGCAAGGCGCATTTATAGAACCTAAAATATAATATTGAATTATGATTTTCAGCTAAAAGAAACCAAGATTTCTTAAAGGGAAGCCTGATTCAATGTCTGAGAAGAAACAGAGCTGAGTAAATGGAAATATTTGTCCTACGGAATAGTAAGGAATGGAACAAAGGACACGGAAACCATGTCAAAAGACTCAAGAACAGGTTCAAAGATACCCATTTTGATCAAAGAAAGGATAACAGAAGCATCAATAAGAATAAGAAAATAGAATACATTTACATTTTTTACTTTATAATGAGATTTTAAAAGTTAATCAATTACCTTTGAGTGATGACAGGAAATCAGTACATTCCCTTAAAGATTAGTGAGGAAGGGGAAAGGGCAGTCCTTTGCTTTCCTAAATGAACTGAGCCTCTGGGCGGCCAAGCGGTAAATAAGGGAGACATCTCTTCATAACAGACTCACTCTTAGTAAATGAAAACAAAACCTCAGCGTCAGAGGGCCAGCACATGGCGACTGCAATAAATCAGCGGATCTGGTCAATAACAATATCACAAACAAGAGACATGGCCAAGCATTACGTGCCCCTCAGCAAACAAACACCACACCATCTGTAGTCTTGCCAAAAAGATCAAACCTAAGTCTGATTGAGCCCTCAGAACCCAGTGCCATTTTTAAAGAAATCCAGGGACAGAGGAATGTATTGAACTCTGCCATGAGCATGCAATTAGCAAAACCCAGATGGTAGGAAATGCTAGGGGCCAGACTTAGGATATTCCACAGAGAAATTAGAAGGAGAAAAAAAAAGATGGAGGAAAACTGTAGAGTAGGAAAATGATTGAGGGCCTAAATGACAGTTTTTAAGTGAATGAGAAAAGACACTATAGTGTCTAAGGACTAAGATATGAGTACAATCTGTCCTTAGATAAGAATGTGATAATCATAAAAATCAGAAAACACTTTTTGGAGGACAATGGGCCTGAGATTGGTCCAACAACGGATGGCTCCTGGGTAGTTAGCAAAATACTACTTTTTGATTTATAAAAGTGTTAGCAATGATGTTGACTTTTATAATATTTTACTAGACTACATATTTGTGTAAGTTTCTATATTTGTGTTTTATAATAAAATGGCTATACACATACATGCACATATAACATGAATAGTCATATTTTATAAAGGACAGTTAAAGCTGTGCTCAAAGGGAAATTTGTAGTCTTAAATATTTACATTAGAAGAGATGTTAGATGATAATTAGCCAATGAAGTAAAAGAGAAATGACTTCAAGAATAGGAAGTAGAATAAGGCAAATCATGAAGTTAGGAGCTGGAATTATTAAGTAATAAGCAGATGAAATTACTACAATGAAAATAATGATGACAAAAGAAGCCTGAGTGGAAACTTTAAGAAAAATTATAGAACTGAAAAAGTTTCTGATATGATTAATTAAGAATAAAAGAGAGATGCCCATTTATAAATACTAACATGCCACAGACATAAGTTTAGAGTAAAAGAATAATGTGAAAAATCTATGCCAGCAAAATTTGAAAACAGGTGAAGTGGAACTTTGACCTTATGTTGGAAGAGTCTTCTAATGCTACTCTAAAAAAGAAAAAGAAAGTATGAATGAAGTATTTGAAGATCTTCCTAAAAGGAAAAGCTGTCCAAACAAGTCTTCTAAAGTTTTATAAGCCTTCAGTCATCGCTTCTACAGTATTTAATATTTCATCAGTGGACCTACTCAGCCAGTAAGACAAGAATGACAAATGAAACATATATTTAGAAAGGAAAAGTGAGTTGGAAATATCAAGGCTCTCCATGTAATTATTAGTAGATTAATTACTAATATGTATATATTTCTACTTAAATACATTAAAATTTTTGTATATCTGTACAGTGGTAGAGTCTAATTGGAAAATATTTTTATATTAAAGTTTGAGAAAGCCTAATTAACTGCATTTATTTCCTTGTCTATACTCTGAACTGGACAAAAGAATAAGCAGATAGAAAAACATCTCAAATAATCTAATTTAAAATGGCTGATGGCACTAAGTAGACATTTTTTACCCAAAGAAAACATGTAAATGAGCAATAAATACATGAAAAATTATGCCAACCTCATTAATCTTTGGAAAAATGCAAATAAAAACCACATTTACCTTCTAGCTGTTAAAATAGCTTCTATTTAAAAGTCCAAAGACAACAAGTGATGGTGAGAACGTGAAGAAAAAAAGAACAGTAGCATGCCGTTGGTGGGAACTGAAAGTAGCATCACTCTTGGGCAAAACCATTTCTCAAAAAGTTAAAAATGGAGCTACCATATGATCCAGCAAACCCACATCCTGGCCTGGATCCAAAGGCAATAACACCACTATCTCAAGGGCATATCTCCACTCCCATGCTCTGTACTGCAATATTCACAATGCCCAAGATAGACAAACCACCTAAGTGACCATGGTCAGCTGAGTGGGTAAAGAAAAGAGAGCCCCCTCCCCTGTGCACACATGATCATTATTCAGCATTTAAAAACAGAGGGAAGTTGTGTCTTTGAAACACCATGGATAAACCTTGAAGACATTATGCTAAGTGAAATAAGCCAGGCACAAAATGCTTTTGCATCAGTTCATATACACGTAGGATTTGGAAAGAAGTCAGACTCATAGTAACAGACTGTAGAATGATGGTCACTGGAGGCTGAGAAATGAAGGGAAAGTGAAGATATAGGTCAGAGGGTGAAAATCTTCAGTAACAAGATGAAAAATTCCTAGAAACTTTGTGTATAGTTTGGTAAATGCAGCTATTAATAGTATATGGCAGACTTGAAATTTGCTGAGTCAGCCAGAACTGGCTACTGTATTTACCTACACACAATGGTAAATATGTAAGGTTATAGAAATTTAAATTAACTTGATGTTACTAGTTATTTTGTAAATATCAAAACATTATATATATAATACATATAATTAAATTTTTTTGAGATTATAAAAATTACAGCATTTATCCCTTCCCTTCCCCCATCCAAATCCTTCCATGCATCCCTCCCCATTCTCCCTCAAATTCGTGGTCTCCTTTTTCACTAATTATTACAACATATATAATTCTTACTTGCCAATCTAGGTCAATTCAGCTAGAAAAGAAGAATGGGCAGGTGGCAGCTGCAATGTTTTTTATCATCCATAACACTGATTTTTCAGAACTCATCTGTGTCTGTGCAAGAGAGAGATTCATAATCCAAGGTTCCAGAATCAGACAACCCTCCCAATGAATCACAGGAACACCAGTCTTCTATAAAGGAAGGGTCATCTCTGTTGGGCTTTCTGCAGGGCTTAGCGTAATCAGGACCACATGTTCTCTTAGAGCTGCTCCCAGGAGGACAGGAAGGGGAAGGAGTGGGGCATGAAAGCCAAGTTTATCCTTCCAAGACATTAATCTGATTATGTAGCTTCTTCTCCCCAGGGCCAGAGTGAGTGAGGGGTAGAGGCAGGCCCGGATCGCTTCATAGGTGGAGCTCCCTCCACAAGGAAGGAAAACACTCACCCATTGGTATCCAAGGGTACTGAGTCCAGGCGCCCTGTGGATGTTAAACGTAGTGGCTGCTCAGCCCCTCATCTAAAATCCACAGTGTGTGTCTAACCTACACTCATCCTCCTGGGGGTTTAAAACCATCCCTACACTATCATAACTAGTGCTCTAATACTGACAAATGTGCAAATAGTCCTTTTACTATATTCTTTAGCGAATGATGACATGAACAGACAGGGTTTGTTTTTTTGTTTGTTGTTTGTTTGTTTCTTTCCTGAGTGTTTTTGAACATGGTTGATTGAATTTGTAATGTGGAACCTGTGAATAGGATGGTGGATGGTACTCAGAGTGAGGAAGAGGAGAAGGTGTTAGTCTGTTCTCACCAAACAAACAAACAAACAAACAAACAAACAAACAGGTCACCGCCAAAGGCCAGGCTTTAAGAATACATGTCAGAGTAGACCAAGATAAAGGAGACACAGTGTGGTCACAGACAGAAAACTAAATGGTTTAAAGTTGTTAGTCTTTGCATAGCCAATTCACAGACGGAATGTAATTCTGGTAAAATCCATGAAGGTTTGTAAGGGATGTGATGAGCTATTTCTAAAACGTATATGGGTGTGTGTGTTGGAGTGGGGATACCATAAGCAGCTAATTCCTGCCCATTCCCCACACAGAAGCGTCAAAACATAAGGATTTGTCCTACTAAATTAAGTATTGCTTAAACCAAATTTCTATTAGCTTTCAGAGAACTAAGTCTCATTGGGGCAATTTTCAATCAAGGTTTGTTTTGTTGCTTCTCTCTCCCCTCCCCTCTTCCTTATTCTTCTTTCTTCCCTTGGACTCTCCCCCCTCCAGTGGCTCACCTTCTCCTTCCACGTCATCACATATGACTTTTGCCCTCTTCCCTTTCCTTAAAAACGTTTGTTTTTTCCAGTGTGCCCTCCACCCCCAGTCTTTTCATAGTCTATATCCCTCTCTCTTGAAAGTTTCATGAGAGAGAAAGAAGATGTGATTTTGGTCTTTCTGAGATTGGGTCACCTCACAATCTGATGTGTTAAAACAACGTGGTTTGGGTAAAGGAAAAAGCGCCATGAAGCAGGATGGAGAAGGCACAGCTGGAAGAAACAAACATCTCCATGTGGAGAGCTGCCGCTGAAGACCAACCGGGAGGGTCACAGACATGGAGCCGGTAAGATGGAAAACAGCTGGTCATGCACGTGAAAAAGGTCCTGTCTCTGAGCCTCTCTTCCATCCCAAATGAATGCAGGGATTCAACCGAAAAGATAAAACTGGTTTTTAGAGGAAAAAAAAATATCAACCAAACAAACCAAAACAACTTTGGGATTTTTAAAGCCCTTGTTACTACTAGGTACGGTTGAAGATGGGCATGTCTTCTTATTTGCAGATTCCACACTATTCTCTATTTCCTAGAGAACTTCCATGGGTGCACCAAAATCCTCAGACAGGACTATGCTTGTCACATAGAAACAGCGAAAACCAGAACCACCACCATAAATCTGTCAACACTAGAATGGATAAACAAAGTGCAGTGACTTCATGGAATGAAATACTCAGGCAAAGTTAAAATAAAAAGCCGATTTTCTGTACCAATATGGATGAATCTCATGTTGCACAAAAAAAATCACAAAAATGCATATAATTCAATTTATGTACAGATAAAGTATCAAAATTGTACTTACTGTTGGGAACCCATTGACATATAGTCAAGATATATAGAAGAAAGTAAGGATATGATTGATTCTTGGCAAGCTCTGGTTAGCTCCAGGCTGGGGCAGATAGGAGTCTCATGGAGATTTGCAGCTACTGATTGCTAAAGTTAGAATGTTAGTGTCTCTGTCCCGATGCCCAACCCCTATCATGTTCGGGAAGTTAACCTTCAATGTGATAGGAGCAGGAGAAGGAGCCTTTAGGAAGCTATCAGTCATGAATCTTGCATCTTCATGAATAGGATAAATGGCTGGGGAAAATCTGTCTGCCTCTTTTGGTATGTGTGGACACATAGAAGCTGTCATCTGTGAGGAGGAATGAGTTCTCGCCAGACATCAAATCTGCTGCCACATGATCTTAGACTTCCTAGTTTCTAAAAGTGTGCTCAATAAATTACCCACTCTGAGGCATTTTGTTATGGTATCAGGAGCAGGCCAACATGCCTTTTCTGTTCTATATTTAAAACAAGATGGTGAGTTCTTGTGTGCTTATTCAATCAATATTCTTTATGCAGCACAAAAATTACACATATTCACAGTATATTTTATCTAAAGAATAAGAGGTTTTTTTCCTCTGAAAATGACATACTGAACTCTCCAGGATGAAATACCAGCAAATCACTTGACATCTTAAACATGGCAGAAGAGCCATGCTTGTGTAGCAAAGAAGCAGGAAACACTAGGGGGACATCAGGCGAGGAGGGACAGAAAGTAGGTTGGGATACACAGACAAGGCCATACAGGGCAGGTTAAGTTTGAGAACCTGTGGAAAACTGACATACACTAGGCTACTTTAAAGCCATATAGAAGGCAATGAGGAGACAATTACATAGCTCAGAAGCCAATGATACAATATGAAGAACAACATTTAGATCTTCCAAAAGGCAGATGGAAGAGATAAGGAACCATCAGTGATGTGAGAAGATGCCAGATGTGGGTAGAGGAGGTTGCTGGGTACAGTCTTGGGTATTTCCTCTTCTTGAGTTCTGACAGCAACTACCTATACCTCTCCTAAGGCGATTGGTATACTGTGACAGGATCGCTTGCTTATTTTCTTTTTCATCTTGGAGGTCAGTTTTCTAAATTCCGCAAACTGTCCTATTTATGATTGGCTGCCCAGAGCGCACAGTGTGCATGACTAGAATGTTTTCTTTTTCTAGACACTGTTGTGTCTAGCAGAGAGCCCTAGTCAAAGCAGCTGAGAGCACAGGCATTGGGAGAGTAAGGTGCTCCGTGGGTAAAAGCACTTGCTGTAACAAGCCTGACAATCTGAGTTTGGATCCCCAGAAGCCACACAAAGCCAGGTGTATTAGTGTAAGCATCTCTAATCCCAGCACACCCTGACGGGGAGATAGGAGGTGATTTTCTAGAAGCTTATATACAAGTGATATACATATATCACTTGTCTTCCCTTTCCTCCCTCCAACCCTTCACGTTTCTCCTCCCTCCAACTCCTCTCATGTCCTCCCACCTCATTGCTCTCAAACTGATGCCCTCTTTTTCCTTGATTATTATTGTTACATGTATAAACAAATAAATATATAAATATAACCTCCAGAGTTCTTTTAGTGTGGTTAGGGTATATATGATTTCAGGATTGACTACTTTGTACTAAGTAATGGGTTAGGGGGATCATTTATGGGAAAGGCTAATTCTCCCTCTTTTAGCAATCATGAGGTGCCTGTAGTTCTTTGTCTAGGGATGGGATGTCATGAGACTTCCCCATTCCTTGTTAACATGACCGCCACTATTGTTATTATTCAGGTCTTGTTTAGGCAGCCATATTATTGCCAACTGTTGTCTAATTGGACATAAGGCCCATTCGAGAGAAAGGAAACCATGCCTGGTACTACCAAACATGCCAACTACCTGGGGCTAGAGAGGGCATGGATCATAGAAGACCATCTACTACTGACGCTTTTCTAGACCAACATAATTTCTAACTCGACTCGAAAGCTTATGCATGTACCTATAGGTGAGTTGAACTTCCACCCTCATCAAAAATATCCAACCAGAGTTGTGGAATGCTCTTCTAGGGAGGATACCTGTGTTCATTTGTTAACTCAGCCGGCAAGCACCATACACCAAGTAGCTTAAGCAATAGAAAAACTTTGTGTACTTGAGCCTCTTTTGGATATATGCCTAGGAGTGGTATGGCTGGATCATGGAGAAGCACTATTCCTAGTTGTCTGAGAAAGCGCCAGATTGATTTCCAGAGTGGTTGTACAAGTTTACATTCCCACCAGCAGTGCAGAAGGGTTCCCCTTTCTCCACAACCTCTCCAGCATGTGTTGTCCCTTGAGTTTTTGATCTTGGCCATTCTCATGGGTGTAAGGTGAAATCTCAGCGTTGTTTTGATTTGCATTTCCCTAATGGCTAGTGAGGTTGAGCATTTCTTTAAGTGCTTCTCTGCCATTCGGTATTCCTCTACAGAGAATTCTCTGTTTAGCTCTGTTCCCCATTTCTTAAGTGGATTACTTGGTTTGCTGCTTTTCAGCTTCTTTAGTTTTTTATATATACTGGATATGAATCCTCTGTCAGATAAAGGGTTGGTGAAGATTCTTTCCCAATCTGTAGGCAGTCACTTTGTTTTGGTGATGGTCTCCTTTGCTTTGCAGAAGCTTTTCAGTTTCATGAGGTCCCATTTATTGATTGTTGCTCTTAGAGCCTGTGCTGTTGGTGTTCTGTTCAGGAAGTTTTCTCCTGTACCAATGAGTTCTAGGGTATTCCCCACTTTTTTTTCTAGCCGATTTAATGTGTCAGGTTTTATGTTAAGGTCTTTGATCCACTTGGACTTCAGTTTTGTGCAGGGTGATAAGTATGGATCTATTTTCATTTTTCTACATGTAGACATCCAGTTGGACCAGCACCATTTGTTGAAGATGCTCGATACTACGATGGAGCAGCTGAGAGTGGCCATTATCACAGTAAATTCTACCAGAGTGGACGCAGGACTAGCCACAGGATTATCACCATGAATTGCTGCAGCCATGAATCATCTGAAGGAATGGGCAGGCATGGGAGCATTAGCAGGCCTTCTGGTGTTGTTGCCTGTGGTGTATATGCAAGATTAGAGTCTCACAACAGCATAATGCAGCCATGATCATTCAGGCCTTTACAGCCATTGAAGCAGGACAGTCTCCCCAAGCATGGTTGGCTGCCATAAAAAGCTAAAATGTTATGCTCAGGATGCGAGGCTAAGCACTGCACTCAGGGTCAGCCGCTTTCGACCCAGAGAAGAGCATGTCTGATTGCATGCGGGTTGATGCCCCAGGTCCCGCCTCTGAGAAAAAGGTATCGGACGGGTCTGATGCTCTTTGGGTGGATGACACCTAAATGAACATTGGTACAAAGTCCCAATTTATTTCTAATATCAGAGATCAGACCTCTACTCTTGCCTGATGCGTCTAAAACAAAAAGGGGGAACTGTAGAGAGCTCCGGAATGCTGTGTCTTAAAGATGGAGCTGGTTTCTGCCTTCCACCTTCCCGATGGTGAGTGCTCTCTGTCACAAACAACTCCACATTTGGCTAAGGCTGAGGATCTGGCTTGCTTCCATGTATGTGGACCTATCTGCATTGCCCACGTGGCACGCTGGGGTTGGCTACCCAGAGGCTATTTAAGCTGTGGGCTGGCTTTCCCCAGGATCAGATGATTGTTCAAGGTTCCTGAATAAACTGCATTGAAAATAAATAAATAAATAAATAAATCTTTTAAAAAAATAAAAAAATAAAAAATAAAGAAAAAAAAAGAAAAACTTTGTTGTGTCACTCCTGGAGTGTTGGCTTCTCTTCTGAACACTTTCCTGGTGAGTGTGTGTGTGTGTGTGTGTGTGTGTGTGTGTGTTTTGGGGACAGGGCCTCCACTGAACCTGAAACTCACTGACTGGCTACATGAGCTGTCCAGAAGTCTTGAGATCCTCTGGTTGGTGCCTGCACAGGGCTTGGATTACAGGTGTGTGCTGTTCCGTCTCAGTGGGCTCTGAAGATCTGAATTCAAGTCATCACACTGATTCCCCAAGCACTTTACCACCTCAGTCCCTCCCTCTGATGTTTTAGACCATCTTCTCCTAGTGTATTCATATGCTCTATCATCTATATCTCTGTCCTAGTTTTCTTCTTCCTAAGAATATTAATCATCTTGGATAAAGACCCACCCTAATAAATAACCTCATCTTTACTTCCTCTCTAATGACACTGTATCCAAATGACACTGCCATTCTGTGGGGTTGAGACTTAAGCACATGTGTTGCTTTGGGGAAAAATTACCATGTAGGAAAACTTTTGCCTCTTTCATCCACTAACCAGTAGGAAGCATGCTGAGGAGTCACTCACTTCTGGGGAATCTGATGGGACCATGAGCTAATGGTGTGACCTTTCTTTGGAATTCTGAATTTTAACGCTCTACCTCTGTTCATTGTGATACATTTTTGGTCATTGTCACAAGGCTGATGACAGGGTTGGAAGAACCACTGACTGCCTAGAATCAGGTGGGTCCCTCCCTCTCCTTGCCAAGCTTGCTTGTGCTACTCTTGCTTCCATTCAATTCTGAGAACAAAATGGACAAAACTCTCCATCCTGAGAGTTCTGCTCTGGCCTTGATGCTGGCTTCATGTTTTTGAGCTTGTGTTCCCCTGAATTCCTCTCTCTGCTGTGGGCCAATGCTACTCGCCATCATGGAGGGTGTCAGTGGTGTATGTGAAGAAAATCAGCTGTGTGACTTGTACTGAGCCCAACACACTTGGTTGGTTGCCTTTAGCCAAGCCACATACTGCAGTTTGACCCTTGTAGTTGACACTGAGGTCTCAGGGTAAAAGCAGGTTTCATTAACTCCCTCATTCACCACTGACTGCCTAGTATAGGCAGAGAATGAACAAATGTGTAGAGGATAAAACAAGGTATTTATCGTTAGGGATCAACATAGAGGGAACAGTAAATGAATCACACAAATACACATGCAGTTATGAAATGTGATCATGTGAGCAGCTAGGCAAGGCAGGTGCCCCTCGGGACAAACTCATCTTTTAATGCACCTTCAAAGCAGCCCTTCGCTTTGGCTATAGCTAAGGCCATTTTTGGAAAAGGGCTTAGTGTTTCCAGAAATATTCCTGTGTGATGTGTTTATGACACGCATTAAGCGTGTCCAGAAGTGTTCCTGTCTGCTATCTTTCCTTCTCGAACTATGACCTTAAACTGGGCATGCTTTTTAATGTGTGTGTTAATTCAAGATGCATGTTAATGAGCATGCTTAGGAATATAACTGGTCTAGTTGCTCCCTATAGAAATACAGCAGCTCCTGCAATAAAATCCCCACACACTCTCAGCTAGAAAAGGGAATTGCTTCGGAAATGACTCCTGTGATTTTATCTGCTACAGATAATAAACATTTCTCCACTTTCACTTCTTGGCGGTGCTTCTTTTTGGTTTTTGTGCTCGCCAAGATGCTAGCCCATTCCGTTCAGTTACAGTAAGTGCTATGACAGGAGAGCCAAGAAAGCAACAAGAAAATAGGGTGTGCCCCCTGAGGATGAGCCCCTACATTTGAATGCCTACAATGAGATAGAGAGAGGACACTGTCCACAATACTTTACTCCCTAGCCCACTGTCTTCTGGTGCATCTGTAATGTGGAGACTCAAGCCTCACAAACAAAGCTGTGTTTGGAGAAAAGAAAATGAAAGCAGGTTGCTGCAGTAGAAAGGGATACTTTTTGGAGGCCTCCCTCCCCACTCTGCCCTTTCCTCCACCACAGACATAATTCTCTAAGCAGCTTGGCAGAAGACCCATTGACTTCTATGTGCCTGAATGTGAGTTTCCAGGCATCAGGGGCAGATGTTTTAGAAATCAAAACAGACGGTCAGATGCTGCTGCTTAAAGACAGGATTTCAACTAATGTGGCAGTCTGTTTCAATGCAGTATTTTTAAGGACTTTGTGTTTGTATAAAGAGTGGTTTTTAGGCCCATGGCCTGACTATAGCTCTTTAAAGAAGGTGATCAGCATTCCTCAGCTACTGAAATTCAAGCCCACAGACAACTGAGTCTGCTCTCTTTCTCTTCTCAAAGTGGATTGAAGTTTCTGTCCCTGGTCTTAAGTGATAACACACTTACATACAAGAGAAACCCAGTTCTTCAGGAAGCTCCAAGGTAGAATGGAAAATATCCACTCAGAACAGTGAGTTACGAATGTCCATGGATTAATAGGTCCACAGGGCTGTCCAGGCAGGGCTGGAGATGGGCCGCATTCACCACTTCACCTACCATGAGATGCAAAATGTTTAAACTTTAAGTTTTGCAGAGTGTCTCATATTATGGAAACTCTTTAGGAAACCCAATTACAGAGAGGATTCACCCACAAAATCCTTTCCATAGCTCTCAAAGCCATCACTAATGAGGCTGACCTAGTTGGCTCCTATTCTTCAGAAGGCATCTTGTGGGGAATCAAATCGGACCTTGTATGAAGCTCCTGGCAGCACAGCGGGTTCTACCTGCTCTTTGGTTTTGCAGGGATGGAAAGTAAGACCAGCCAACCACAGGCAGAAAGCTTGGTTAATTCATGCTTAAAAGAATGAGTGGTATCTACCCTCATTCAGTCTTCAAAATCTGTTGATGTTGCTTCCAGCTTTTAAGGCCTTGTTCCCATAGGGGAGACAGACTTGAGAATAACAATTCCAAAATGCTATTCCAAAATGAATTAACCAGTAGTCTGCAAATTCTCCAGGACTGCTTTGTTAATGAAATGTTCTAAATGGAGCCTTCAAATTAACTTAGTTTTAAAATTCAAATAAGTACACGGTGATAAAACAATACATAAAAATAAACACATAAAGAGGAGAGAAAAGTCTAAACAATGACAGGAATTGGTCAAAACTGCCTGTATTTTAATTAGCACTGGAAAATGAAGAATGCATCTCCTGTTTTTCTGTGGTGATTATCCATCTGAAGGTACTATGATTATCTTAGTTAGGCTTACTATTGCTATGATGAAACACCATTGACCAAAAGCAAGCTGGGGAGGAAAAGGCTTATTTGGCTTATGTGTCCATATCACTATGCATCATCAAAGAAGTCAGGACAGGAACTCAAACAGGACAGGAACCTGGAGGCAGGAGCAGATGCAGAGGCCAGGGAGGGATGCTGCTTACTGGCTTATTCCTCATGGTTTGCTCAGCCTGCTTTCTTATAAAACCCAGGATCACCAGCCTAAAAATGGCACCTCTGACAACAGGCTGGTTTCTTCTCCATCAATAACTAATTAAGAAAATGTTCCACAGCAGGGTTTCCCAATCTTTCACAGGGGTCACCTAAGACCATCAGAAAACACAAATATTTACATTATGATTCATAACAGTAGCAATATTACGGTTATGAAGTAGCAACGAAAGTAAGTTTTTTGGTTGAGAACTACTACAACCTAAGGAAATGTGTTAAAGGGTTGCACCATGAGGAAGGTGGAGAGCCACTGGTGTACAGGCTTGCCTTCGGCCTGATCTTATGGAACTGCTTTCTCAATCGAGGTTTCCTCCCCTCTGATAACTATAGCTTGTCCAAGTTGACAGAAACCTAGCCAGCACAATGCCCTCAGCAACCCAGTCTCAGCGAGCCTCACTAAAGACAAAAACAGTGATCTTAAGATACCTTCAACCCTGAAAACTTGCTGCTATTCCCTGCTTGATGGCTCAGGGTACAGGAAGGATGCTGGATTTGGATAACCAATGACATGTGACTCTGATGCTTTGTTAAAGATGGCACATTTGGGTATACCTTGTCTCTTTTCTAATGCCATTTTTTTTCTACTTCCCAAGGTGTTGGGACCATAGTCTGTGGTTTCAGTCTGGATACATGTCCTCTTAGAGAGTCTGCTGGTCCATCTTTAGTCTATAAGGATTGATCCATCCTCCTGAACACCACACAGCTTCAACAGGAAACACACATCATCTGATTCCTTTTCCCAGAACTTTCTCCCTTCCTAAGTTAATGAGCTACATCAGCTGCCTCAATTTCCCAGCTAGATGTCTGCATAAGAGAACCAGGGAAAGGGGGCTTTGGGACTGGAGAATGTGCAAAACGGAGACTCTTCTGCTCTTAGTCTTCATTTGTAAGATAGGTAGACTCATTTGGTATACAGGTTCTTCAGAAAGAATATAAAGTTATAAGAATACATGACATTTTTATAAAACACATTCTTGGAATAGCATGAAGTCAAGAAGTTCTTGCCAGATTCATATAATCTGGGAACTGTGTCATCACTCTTGGCTCCCCATTTCTTATCTTTTACATCCAGTCTTCACACTATGGTATGTGATGCTTTCCTTTGTACCATTACCCTTCCTAGGCCAGCTTCTCATGCCATGGCCGTGCCTCCCACCTTGCTCACCCCCCGGCTTTCTGCATACCTCAGAGCAAATCTCTGTCTATTGCTTAGGTGACCTTGATAACTGCCTACTATTAATGCCAGCAGATCCCACCTTGCTTCCTGGTCTGCAGGGTCACCATTTCTTGTCTCCCCTCCCCCTTTCATCACCTCAGCTCTCCTAATTCATCAATATGGATCCCTCACTCTTTAAAAGAAAATGTCTCAAAAATGCCACCACAGAAATGAGATCCAAATGTTTGAGTCTGATTCCTTTAACTGTTTCCATCCTTTATTCTCCCCTGCCAGGCACTTTGATAATGAGTCGAAGTGCTCTAAGACCATGGTCCTCATTCTCTATGCCATGCTAGGGACCATCAAAGGTCTGGCTTTGTGTGTGATCTTGGAGAAGAGACATGTTTTTTTTTGTTTGTTTGTTTGTTTGTTTGTTTTTTTTTGTTTGTCCTTCAGTGTCTTCACCTGTGTAGTGTAAGGAGGAAATGATGAGGATGACGCACATCACTGGGGTCCTGTACATGCTTGATGTTTTATCATCACTGTTATTGTTGTTGATTCAGGTCAATAATTGCCTAAAACTTAGCCAAGGCATACAGGGGAAAAGCTGGTGACTAAGCAACGTGGCTGGTATTGGTAGGACATACTTGCCAGTCTGTCTTTCTGTGAAGCCCTGTGGTGGCCCACCTGGCTTGAGAGTAGCAGAGCTACGCTTATGGCTCTGGCCACAGCTCCTGTCTTTTTCCTGTCTCTTTTTCTTTGTCCTGATACCTGCGCTGACAGAGTGTTTTTCCCCTTTGCAACTTGTACTTCTGTACTGTCTAAGAAACCATAGGTTATCTGCCTGTACCAGTGTCAGCCATTTTTACCTTTTGTCTTACAGCCCATGGAAGGTGCTAAAAGGCTGGGGAATGTTTCACTAATATTTCTGGCCTTTGCATTGTGCTGGCAGTGAGGCTACAACAGTGAATGCAATTATGTACCATCAGTTACAAACCCAGCCCGAAGACTCCAGTGAATCCTTCCATACCCATGGCTCCAGGGCTGCGGTAGAAGCTCATCATCCTCGCAGTCCTGGGAAGAGACAAGGCTCATTATCTTTTTGTGGGCACAGAGAATTCCCCAGACTTTGGAGCCAGGGACGCTAACCTGGAAGTGCTGCCTCTACTAATTGGAAACGTGTGTGTAGGAGACTCGGCCCCATCTCATCTGTAAGATGATGCTTGGTGTCTACAGAGCACACCGGACATGATTGTGGTGCACACATTTTAGTCCGTTTCCCCACTTTCCTGTTGTCCTTACCTTTTCTAGATGTTTTCCTTTCTCTGCTTCTTACGTGCTCACCCTTCCCCTTTTTTGTTTCCATATCCTGAATTTTCCAGTACATCTCACATCAAGTTGCCAGTTTCTCATGTTGCACTCTCTTCATCAAGCTCTTGATCTAAGTTGCACTGTTCTGTGGTCCGGTCACCTCATACATCAGTGACATAAGAGTTGGTTCCCCTTCTGTGCAGGGTTGAGCAGCGCTTCTGTGCCTTCTGAAAGAATCCATGCTGATTCAGTCCACCCAAAGTGCCACCTTCAGGTGGGAGTGCGATGTCACTCTTCTTTTTCCACAATAGCAACAACCTAAGGCACCAACAACACTAAACATCTTAGGGTCCCTAAACGAGGACGGCCTGAGCACAGCCCCACATGTTTCACGACCTACGACAGCTTGTATTTGAGGGGGGAATTTAACCATGTATAGTTTGAGGTCTCTGAAGCTAGCAAACTAGCCAGTCCTAGTTGACACAGGTAACTCCCCTGAGTGAAGCTAAGTACAAAAGTGGTCTCCATGTAACCCCAACCATGACAGGGGTCTCATGTGATATCAGGCTCTTACTACCTGTTGAATGAATGTTTTAAGTCAATCGCAGCCCTTAGAGACTGAAAGGGGGTAAGCGAGGGCATCGACTGGTAACACTCATTTGCCTGAATTGCTTCTGTCGCCTCTCTAAGTCAGTATGTAGTGTGCCTGAGTGATTCCGGGACAAGGAGGTCACTCTGTTTCCAGTTAACTTGCCCAGATTTAAAAGAGAATTACCCCTCCCATTGGTCTGAGGTACCTCTCTAGCTGTGAGCCTTGGCCCTGAGCCCCTAGCTGTACAGAACAGAAGAGAGGGGTCATTTCCTTCACTATCACTCACCTTGAGTCCCCCACTGTTCAGGGGCAGGTGTAAGGCCCTGGGTTATGCTGAAATAGTCTTGAAACAGAAGCACCATCATGAGGGGAAGACAGTCTTTCCCTTGGCCCTCCTCAAGTCCCAACCTCTGTGATTACAAGCTGTGAGGACAAAGCTCCATGCATGGGACATCACGTATCTTGTCACACGTGATAAGATAACCCAAACAGACAGCCATAAAAGCACGTGGAGCTACTCACCTCATCAGCCACGAGTTTGGCTCTGTTACATCTAGCCACTGACCCCGCCTTGTCCCTAGGGAAGGGCTCAGGCTCAAAAGGCTTGGGAGGGTCTGCTTGAAAGGACACTGCTGACGTTGATCTGGGCAAGGCCCATGGGGATGGGTTGTATTTCTGTGAACCATGACTCAGGGCTCTGAAGCCACTGGTGGCTCTATGGAGGAGCACGTGGAGGCTCAGAGGCAGAGGTTAGGGAGCTGAGTGCTCAGCAGAGGGAATGATCTATTACAGTAAATCACTCTCAACCATAACAAGACAGAGTGTCTTTGGAAATTCTTGTATTTCCTTAAATAAAAACAAAACCTCTCCAACAGGAAACAATCTTAAGAGTATGCAGTCTCTGGGGCTCGTTCACTTCATCCTCTAGTCTTTTATTTATATTTATTTTTGTTTTTATTTTTTTTTAGGAGGCATGGAGGAGAGTTAGAGGTAAGTTTGTGAATGACAAGAAGACTATTCCCAGAAAGGAAATATAAGGCCTTTGACTCTGTGGCCTTATAAGGCCAAGAGACTAAGGTTTCTCCAGGGCAATAAAAAGAATAGAAAATGTTATGGATCAATTTATCTCCCTAGCAATTTTTCTCTCCTATGTAGCTTTACTCTCTGGACTCTGAAGAAAACAAGGAAGACCCCCTCCTCGTATGTTCAAGGTGGGAAGCTACCTATAAATTACTGATAGCATACTCTAATACTCCCAGTAATACACACACACACACACACACACACACACACACACAGAGAGAGAGAGAGAGAGAGAGAGAGAACAGTTTTTTTAAGACTAATTAGGTTTTGTTGAGTACCGCTGTATATCCAATGCTCAAAAATTTCACAAAACCTAAGCTGGTTTTATTGTGCTTGGATCTGAAATATCCCAAAGTTCTTATATTGAAGTCTTGATTCCAGTATAGAGCTGTTCAGAGTTGGTCTTTGGGATGCAACAGGTTGTGAGTTCTCTGGACTCATCAATAGACTCATAGCTTATGAGGCTGCCATGTGGTGGCGGAAATGTTAGAGGGTAGGGTCCACTCAGAGGAAGTAGGTCATCATGGAGTTGTGCTTTCTCTCTCTCTCTCCCTTCTCATTCTCTCTCCCACTCCCACTCTCTCCCTTCCTCCCCCCAGCTCTCTCTCCTGGATGCCTTGAGGTAAGTAGCTTTGCTCCATCACACATGCTTGTGATATTCTATCTCACCTGGAAACAATGGAAGCAAGTGACCATGGGCTGAGTCCTCTGAAACCATGAGCCAAATAAATCTTTCTTCCTTATGGCAGGACCGCTAGTTTGGAAACAGTGATGGAGACTTATTCAACTCCCTTTCTACCCCCACCCCTGCTGGAGAGAAACGTGATGGTTCAGGATACAGAATGACAAGAAGTCCCATTGTCAGGGACCAGAGATGAGTGAGCCCAGTATCTTGCTTAGTTGGGTTGCCTGGGAACCAGTCAGTTCTTGGGCTTCAGAGGAGGGTACATACTGTGGGTGGCAGATGGCAATGCCTTTGCCTTGAAGTCTCTCTAATTTCTCTGTGATCTCAGGATCTAGCTAGCACAGGTACATGATTGATGCCTTCTAATATTTTCTAAGTTGGAAGGAGATCAGCCCTAGGGAAAGAGGGGAAGTCTACACCTGATAGGCATATCCAAGATTGCCCTCTCATTTATGTTAGCTTGGGGACAATAAGCATCAAATCCTAGCATCACCTAGGTTGGAGACCTTTGTATGTCTATTCTCATAATTATCTTCAGATAGTGTGTTGTCATATTTGTTTCAAAAATATTTCTTTTATTTTTTTAAGGTTTTGATATAATTACATGATTTTTCCTTTCCCCTGTCCAAAGCCTCTCATATACCTTTCCTTGCTCTCTTTCAAATTCATGGCCTCATTTTTCATTAACTGTTGTAACATGTATATGTATATAGACATGTGTTCATATATATATATATAGCCTGATCAATTTATGTAATGTTACTTGTATGTATGTTTTCAGGACTGACCACATGATATTGGATAACCAACTGGTATGCTTATTCCTGGGGAAGCCTATTTCTCATTCTTTCAATATCACGTAGTTGCCTGTAGTTCTTTGTGTAGGGTTGAGGCCTTCTGGGATTTCCCCATCTACTTGGCTATGTCTATAGCCAAGTGTTGTTCTTGCTCAGCTCATGTTTAGGCAGTATTGTCAGTGAGACTTAATGGATGTAACTTCTGACGTTCCTGGGGAACACAATCTCACAGCAAACCCCAGTCTTTCTGCCCCTTGTTCCACAATGTTCCTTGAGTCCTAGGTGTGGGAGTTGTTTTGTAGATGTGTCTTTTGGGATGAAGTTCCACAATTCTGCATTTTTATTGGTTGTAGTTTCCTATTTGTTGCAAAGAAAACTTTTTGATGAGGGGTGAGGTCCACACTTATCTGTGAGTATATGGACAGATATTTAGGATGTAGTTAGGGATTATACTGGTTTAGTAAAGGGTCAGCTGTAGGTTCTCCTCCAATAATCATGACTTCACTAGCCTTCAGTAATTGCTTAGGTTTCCAGTACAAGGCATGATTTCATTCTATTTGTGCAAGTGTTAAACACAATTAGAGAGCTGTTGGTTACCACCAAGGTAGGTATGCCACTATTGTACTCTTAAATTTATTGTACCATGCTGGTCACTGTTGTGGTTTGTGTCATACTTGGTGGAACTGTTGGCTACTTCTCTCTTGCAAGTTTGTATGGTGCCTGCTGGTACTATGGAAACTAATCCTCAAGGAGAAGCCATTCAGGTCAGTTTCAGTAAAGGGTTTCTCAGCCCCATGTCTGAAATGTATGGTGTTTTCAGCAATAGGGACTTACCTTCCACCTCTATTTGTCTCTTTGGGAGAGACAAATAGGGGCAATAGCAATGGACTATATTTTTTGTGAGTCTCTTGGGCAAACCTGGCCAAGAACTCCAAAAAGGGCTTCTCATGCCTGGTGTTGGGGGTTTTGTTAGATGGTCTTTGGCTTGGGGGGGGGGCTCATCTGCCTAGATGTGGAAATTTTATTTAAGTTATATATGTATATTTATATACTGACCTATATGTGTTAAAGGTAGGTATTTTTAGATAGATAATATGATTCCTTGTGACTTTTCCAGACATACTGTTATTTTACTCTTCTTCCTCCTTCTGTAGTTATCCCCCCAATTAGAGTCCTCTCATTTTCCTCATTTGCTTCATCAGATCACTTGCAGTCAGCATTTCTCTTCTCTATTGATCCCTCACTCCCTTCCCATCCTAACAATGGTTCCTTTTCCTAGTTTTTGCGGTTACTCTAGGATCTGTGCTCACATCTGAAGATTTGGATCTAAGAGGCTAGGGTGAAAGAGAACGTGCAACATTTATCTTTCTGGATCTGGATTACCTCACTCAATAGGATCTTTTCTAGTTCCACCCATTTACCTGCAAATTATATGATTTCATTTTTCTTTACAGCCGAATAGTATTCCATAGTGTCTATGTACCACATTTGCATTATCTGTTCATCAGTGGAATGACATTTAGCTGTTTCTATTTCCTAGCTATTGTGACTAGAGCAGCAACAAACATGGCTGAGCAAGTATCTGTGGAACAGGACATCTAATCCTTTTGTATGTGCCAAGGAGTGGTATGGATGTGTCATATGGTAGATTTATTTTTTCGCCCTTTGGGAATTCTCCACACCAATCCCCATAGTTGCTGCACCAATCTCTGATCCTGTCAACAGTGAACCAAGGTTTCCTTTTCTCTGAATCCTCCTTAGCATTGTTAGTTTTTCCTTTGATCTTTGCCGGGGTAAAATGAAATCTCAACATTGTTTTGATTTGCCCTTCTCTAATTGCTATGGAAAATGAACATTGAGATGTTTCTTAGCCATTTTTTTTTTTTAACTTTTGAGAACCCTCTGCTCAGGTTTCTTGAACAAAATGAGTCCTACTCAGAAAGTCCTTTCATACACCTATGTCATATGTAGTACTGACTATGTTTTCTTCTGGGAATTCAAGTATTTCAGGTTTCACAGTAGATATTTGACCAACTGAGAGTTAATTCTGTTCAAGGTCTTTTTTTAGTCTTCTGCATGTGGACATCCAATTTTCCCAGCACCATTTGGTGAAGATGCTTTCTTTTCTTCAGCATGTTTCTGGCATCTTGTCAAATATTAAATGGCTAAAGTCATGTGGACTCGTGCTTGCATCTTCAGTTCTGTTCCAGCTCTGTTGGTTGAAATGTCTGTTTTAGTACGAGCACTATATTGCTTTTATTGTTACAGATCTGTACTATATCTTGAGATCTGAAATGGTGAACCTTCAGCATTGTTTGTCTTCCTCAGGATTGTTTTGGCTATCTGGGGTTTTTCTGATTCCACATGAATTTTAGGTTTTTTTTTTTTAATTTATTTCTGTGAAGAATGAAATGGGGATTTTGATTTATTTGCATTGAATCTATAAATGGCTTTTGGTAAAGTGGTAATTTTTCAATATTTTACCAACCTGTGAGTATGGGATATCTTTCCATTTTCTATTGTCTTTATCTCTAATGCTCCATTGTAGAGGTTCTTCACTTCTTTGGTTAGCTTTATTCCTACACATTTTACTTTCTTTGAAGCTATTGTGAATAGGTGTGTGTCCATGATCTCTTTCTCTGTATGTTTGTTGTTGTATAGAAAAGCAACTGATTTATGGTGGTTGCTTCTGTATCCTGTCACATTGATGAAATTGTTTATTGCTTCTAGAAGTTTTCTAGTAGAAATTTTGAGATCTCTAATGAACAATATCAGGTCATCTTCAAACAGGAATAGTTTGACTTCTTTTCCTATTTGTATTCCTTTAATTTCCTTCTCTTGCCTTATTGCTCTAACCAGTCCATTGAGCACATTATTGAAAAGGAGTGGAGATGCTGGACACTCTTTGTGACTTCAGTGGGATTGTTTCAAATTTTCTGCACTTAGAATGATGCTGGCTGTAGGTTTCTCATAGATAGATTTTATAATGTTAAAATATATTTCCTCTATTTCATTCTGTAGGATTTTTATCATGAAGGCATGTTGGATTTTGTCAAAGTCATTTTTTTTTTGTTGTTCTATTGAGATGATCATGTGATGTTTTTTCTTTAAGTCCATTTATGTAGTTTATTACATTTATTGATACATTTGTTGAATCATTTTTACATTTTAGGGAGAAAGCCACCTTGGTTATGGTAGATAGTCTTAATGTCTGTCTGTATTTTGCTTGCAAGTATTTTGAGCATTTTCGAATCTATGTTTCTCAGGAATATTGGTCTGTAGTATTCTTTGTTGCTGTGTTCTTTACTTGATTTTGGTATTAGAGTCATCCTACCCCCCCCCTTTTTTCAAGACAGTGTTTTTCTGTGTAGCCCTGGCTGTCCTAGCACTCACTCTGTAGACCACGCTGGCCTTGAACTCACAAAGATCCACCTGCCCCTGCCTCTCAAGTTCTGGAATTAAAGGCATGTTCAAGTATGTCCACACTCCCCACTTTTCAATTCTTAATCCAGAATTTTTTTATTCCTATTTTAATCTCCTTAGTTGTTATGGGTTAGTTGGGTTGTTGACTCGCCTTGGTTTAATTTTGGTGGCTGGCTGGGCTAAATCTAGAAACTTTTCAATTTCCTTTAGGTTTTCCAAACTAATGGAATATAGCTTCTTTTAATATAAGATTCTTATAATATTCTGAATTTCTTTGCTGTCTGTTGTAATGGTCCTCTATTTATTTCTGATTCTGTTAATTTGGGTCCTTTCTTTTGGTTGGGTGGGCCAATGGTCTGTCAAACTTGTTTGTCTTCTCAGAGAACTAACTTTTATATTTGTTGATTCTTTCTATTTGTTTCATTAATTTCTGCTCTGATTTTTATTATTTCTTGCCATTACCTGGTTTTGGATTTGGTTTGTTCTTGTTTTTCCAACTTTTTGAATTGTACCATTAGGCCATTTGTTTGTGTTCTGATTTTTCACTGTAGGCATGTACAGTTATAAATTTTCCTTACAGGACTGCTTTCAAAGAGCCCCAGAGGTTTTGTTGTGCTGTTATTCATTTTTTATTTAGTTTCAGAAAATTTTTCATTTCTTTTTTTGATTTTTCCCTTGACCCATCCATCATTCATGATGAGTTATTTAATTTCCATGCCTCTGTGTAATTGCTAGAGATTTGTTTGCAGTCAATTTTAAGTTTTATGGCATTGTGGTCAGACAGGATACATTGAGTTATTTCAGTCTTTTAGGATTTGTAAAGATTTGTTTTATGTCCCAGGATGTGGTCTATTTTAAAGAAGCTTCAGTGTGCTGCTGAGTAGATTGTATATTCTTCAGTGTTCTAGTGTACCTTAGTTTGGGTTCTATTGGCGTGAAGAGACACCGTGACCACGAAAACTCTTATAAAGGAAAACATTTAATTGGGGCTGGCTAACAGTTCAGAGGTTCAGTCCATTATCATCATGGCAGGAAGCATGGTGGTGAGCAGGCAGACATGGAGCTGGAGAGGTAGCTGCGAGCTCTACAGCTGGGTTGGCAGGCAGCAGGAAGATAGAAAGAAAGACACTGGGCCTGGCTTGAGCTTCTGGATCCTCAAAGCCCACCCCCCCAGTGGCATATTTTTTCCAACAAGGTCACGCCTCCCAATAGTGCCATTCCCTGTGGGCCTATGGGGTCCATTTTCATTCAAACCATCACAGGGAGGAATATTCTGTACATATATGTTAAGTCCATTTAATTCACAATGCCATTTAACTCTGGTGTTTTTTTTTTTCCAGATAAACTGGCTATTGGAGAAAGTGGAGTACTGAAATTTCCTATTATTAATGGGTTAGTATTAATCTGTGTCTTGTAGAATTTTATGGAATTGGATGCACCAGAATCTGATGCCTATCTGTTTAATATAGTAATGTCTTCTTGTTTAATTATTAACTTGATTAGAACAAAATGCCCTCTTTGTCTCTTCTTCTTGGTTTTAGTTTGAAGTTTATTTTGTCAGATATTATGCTAGGATTTATACTTGTTTCCTGGTCCCATTTATTGGATTTTTTCCATCCTTTTATTCTAAGTGGTACCTAGCTTTAAAGCTGTGTTTCTTATAGACAACAGACAGGTGGGTTCTATTTCTTGATCCATTCAGTCATTTGATTGGAAAATTGAGGCATTAGTATTTATATTTATTATTGAAATTTGTGTGTGGTGGTCATTGTGTTGTTTTCTTTGGGTGTTTTGTTTTCAGTGATACTTGTGTTTTAGTAATATGGCTTTCTACTTCTTTTCACAGTCTCTAGGCTGTGCTCATTTCTTCAGTTTGAATGTTGCTTCTTATATTTTCTTTAAGTTTAGTTTGATAAATATAAGCTTTTTAAAACACTATTTATACAGTGAAAAGTTTTTCTTTTGAAGTCAATGATGGCAGATAGTTTTGCTGGGTATATTAGTTTAAATTGGCCATCATGATCTTTTGCTTTAGTATTTGGAATACATTGCTCTGGGTTCTTCTGGCTTTCAAAATTTTTATTAGAAACCTATCAAATGGGTTATCCCTCTATGTGCTGTGTGCTTTTTCTTTTGCAGTTTTTAATATGCTTTCTTTATAATTTAGTGTTTTAGCTAGGATATGCAGTAGGGATTTTCTTTTCTGTCTTGTATATTTGGTGTCCTGTGTGCTTCTTGTATCTGTATAGATATGTCTTTCCTTAGTTTGGGGAAGGTTTTTCTATCATCTATTTAAAGATCTGGTCTATGCCGTTGAATCTGGGACTCTTCTCCTTGAACTTGAAGATTTGCAGTTTTTGTTGTGTCCCATCTACTGTATGCTTCTTTTCTATATCTAACTCCCACACCCTCATGACGCTAGTTTATTTGTTCTAGATTCTCTACTTTGTCTTCAAGTCTTGATATTCTATCTTCTGCTTTATTCATTCTACTTGTAAGGATTTACTTTGAGTTTTCAATTTTTTTCAATACCATTTTCATTTCTGTTTGAGTCACTTCAACATTCCTATTTCTTTACTGAATTTCACTTTTTAGCCCTAGATTTTTCTTGTCATTTTCATCAGTGATAGGTTTGTGTTTTCTTGGGCATCACTTACATGTTTTTTTCTTCTTACGTTCTTTCTCCTTTGATTTTATTGATGTTTCTTTATGTCTTCTTCAGATTCCTTAAATTCTCAAATGAAGTTTATGATTTTTCTTTTAAATTCTGTGTTCTGGTGTTCATCTAGGTAAATATCATTGGAAAACACTTTTATTGGACTGGTATGTTTTGGAGGTGAGATGCTGGTTTGATCTTTCATGTTTGTATTGTTTGTGATGAGACCTGGCCATGTTAGTTCCATTCCTGGTACAGACTGAGCAAGTTAGGGCAGAAGAGAGAATGTATAGGCAGGCTGAGTCGAGAAGTTGGAAATGACTTAGGAGAAATAAAGTCAGGTGGACAGAGGGGACTAGGAATAAAAGCAGATGTACAAGATGTGCCTTCTGGTCCAAGCCTTAGTATGGAGGTTAATCTGTCTGGGTGCAGAAATTAGATGTACTGTAGGAGGAGCCTATGGGTTGGGGACAGGCAGGAAAGGTCATGGAGGAAGTCTAGAGACTTCCTGTGGCACAGGCAAAGGTGGCCAGACTAGGCTGGGACACAGGATGTGGGACCTGGGCTAGCCTGGCAGGTTGGAAGGCATTCATAGAAGAGAGGATCAGTGTGTTGTCATTCTTGTCATTTTGTCTTTGATCAGGCTAGGAGGTGCTCCGATCTGAGGGTTCCTCAGACAGCCTTCCCATGGAGAAACATAATAGAGCTTCTGAGGACAGGACCTTGGGTGTGAATGTGGAGAAGTTTCTGCCTGTCATTTTGTTCTTGAGCAACTCCACCCAGACCCCAACACATGCTGTGGGCCAGGAAAGGAATGTAGATGAATCAGAAGAGCCTTGGGGGTGTAGCAGGCTTGCATAGCCTCCTCCCAGTGGTCCTGGTTAATCTCCATCAACCCTGCAGTTTCCATGACCATCTACTTTCTTTTTTCATTCTTTAAACAACAAAAAAAAAGAAAATTATATGAACTAAGATATTTTATTATAATTCTACAATGCATATATTATACTTTAAAAACTTCCTATTATCTTTCTTATCATTTTTCCACACACCCCTTTCCCTGATCCACACCCTAGTAATCCTTTTACTTTCATGCCTTCTGCCCCAGGGCCAGTTTCACATGCAATATTTGTCTTTGTGCATATGGCTTATGTACTTAACACAATGGTCTCCAGTTCTATCCATTTCTCTACAGGGGACATAATCTCATTCTTTATGGCTATTACTCCCTTGTGTATATGGGCCACATTTTATTTATTTATTCATCTGTTGGTGGCACCTAGGCTGATTCCACGAACAGTCTCATAATAAACAGGGATATGCAAGTATCCCTTTAGGAAGCTGACTTAGATTGTTTGGGGTTTGGGATAGTTACCCAGAGTGATATAGCTTGAACATACAGTAATTCTATTGTTAGCTTTTCTGAGGAACGTCCATATTAATTTCCAAGCTGGATGGACTAATTTATGTTCACATTAATAGTATGTAAGGCTGCCTATCTCTTTGTGTCTTTACCAGCATCTGTTGGGTTTTGCTTTCTTGATGATTGCCATTCTGATTGGGGTGAAATACAATCTCAGTGTTATATTGATTATCATTTCCCTGATTGCCAATGATACTGAGCATTTTTATTGTATTTAATGGCTATTTTATTTCTCCATTTAAAAACTGCTTAATTTGTGTAACATTTTTTCCAGTTGCCCACTTCTCTATGGCTTCATGCATCTGTATGTCTCTGGAGATGATGCCTCCTCTACTAGAGATGACCTGCCACAAACAATAGTTTGTTTGTCATATTTTACCCTTCAGTTCCAACACGCCTACCTGGAACTCTGTGCTTACATATGCAGAATTAAATTCTTCTTACCAAGTTACCACTCTCCTCCTCCTGGCTATTAATTCTTCATTAATTGTTTAATGTCTAGTTTTCTAGCTGGGCTGTGAGCCCACGGAGGTAAAATTTTTGCATTATTGATTTTTTTAATCTAGTCAGTGCAGTAAGTAGTAGGAACTCAATTCCATTGTTAAACAAACAGGTGGTTAAATGAATGAGCAGTAATAAAAGATAATACTGTTTAGCTCTAAATTTGCAAACAGTGTTCAGTGAACCTGGAATGAAAGGAAACAGACATCATGTTCTGTGGTCACCTGTTGATACTTCTTTCCAATAAGGAGGAACACTGAATGAGAAGTGTTGTTGAGTGATGGGATCCTCAAGTACTAAATAGAACTATTTAAATATCGAGAAGTAGCACTTAGCTTCCCTCATTGAGAACTGGTTTTTCCATCCACTTCAGTCATGTCTAGCACCTGAAGTCTTTTCCTGTCTTCTTCCTTATGCTTTTGTAGATGCTTAAGCATTTTCTGCTAAACAAAGAAAACAAGCAAGAACCCTCTAATTTCTTTGAAAGACTACCCTTAAGTCTGGGATGGCATCATTGCTCTATCAGGTCCATAAACTATACATGGAATATTTTGGTCTTCTCAAGGTATTGGTCAGTATAGTCTATGAAATGGTTGCAAACAGGATAGGGAGTCTGCATTAAAAATTATTGGATAGTTAGACTCAGAGAACATTGACTATAGAACTTTCTTCAGGCCTCCACTACACATGATATTTATTGATTATTTTTATCCACCACTAGATTATAAGTTCCATATTTGATTCATTTTTCTATCCAAATGCATTCTCAGCTCCTACATAGCCCTTGGCTTTAATGAACAAAGGCAGTGAACAAAAGATGTGGAGTGTGACTTCAGCAAACACAGAGCTCAGCTCTCTGTGAGAGGAAATTCCCAGTTAAGTCAGTGGCAGGAAAGCCAACAGGGTAATGGATTTGGTGGATAGTCAAAATAAATTTGCAGTGACTGCTTTGGGCCAATGTCACATACATTGGTGTTTCTTCTATTATCTTCAGGTTAGCCTCACTCTGCCTGGGTTCATCCTTCTCTGAGAGTTAAGAAAAACAATGTGTTGGATTACCAGATCAAGATTCAGAAATACACAGGACACTGGTCATTCATGTTGTTGAACACCCTAGGTTCTAAGTTTTAGAAGGAGCTTAAGGATTCCTTATTTCCTTACAGGATAACCAGAAGTGAAAAAAAAAAAAAAAAGAACTTATTTAAATGTGAAAAAGAAAAAAAACTGGGGTTGGGCTGAGTCAGCATTCTTTCTTCACTTCTTGATTTGAACAGTGCCTTTTAGTCTATTTCTTTTTACTTCCCTACTGAGTTGGCCATCAGATGGGCTTGTCTGAATGAGTTCCTAAAAGTTCTGCTGGTTTGCCATTTTAAGATCTGGTAGCTAACATTATATATTGGGTTGAAAATGGAGCTTTTGTTTGGCACTTTCTTGTTGTCTTCTTCCTTAAAGCCTGCATCACAGTGGGGGGGGGGGGCACCTAGCAGAAAGCACAGCTAATGTGTCAGCGCATGAGGCACTGTGCTAGACTCTGGAATATTACAGTGAGTCAGATAGAGTTTCTGGCCACACAGATCTTGTATCTTACCACTTAGCCAGATGACTTTGTTTAGGCTAAATAATTATGGAAAAAATGCAAGATGGAAGAGTCCTGGTTATAATAGTAAGAGGCAAAAACAGAATCAAGGGCACGATAATGAACCATGAACTTGAAGTGGAAATGCAGTGTGTGATGTGGGACCGGGAAAGTCTGTGTGATATGAGTCTGTGTTGATGGAAATAGGTGTCTATGTGTTTCAAAGAAGTTAATAGTCCGGCTAAAGTTAGGGTTGCTCAGCCTGCAGCTAGAGTATTCTGTTCTCTCCTGAACACTGCATTTACCTCATTTTTTTTTTGTGATTATATTTACGTACAGAAAACATAGCAGTGTACAGTTAACCCAGTTTAGTGGCGAGTTCTTTAGCCTTTCTTTGCCTTTTCCAGGTTGGCAATGCGAGCCACAGATTTAGGACCCAGGACGTTGCCTCCCCAGTGGCGGCAGATCTCATTGTAGCTGTTGTTGTAATCGGTCCTAATAGCCTCCATCAGCTTGGCTAGAGCACCCTTGTCTTCCGAGTTAACCTTGTGAAGGCGACAGTGGTGCAGGTCTTCCTGTGGACCAGCCACCTAGCCTGGCCTCTCCCTTGATGGTGCAGTAGGGACCCTATCTTTCTGCACAGGGCAGGTAGGAAAACCACCAGCTCAATGGGATCTACATGATGGCAGTCACCACCAGCTGAGCCTTCTTCTCCACCAAGATGGTGACTTTTGGCCCCTGCTCAAAGGACAGGTGCTCTCTCAGTGGGGACGTCCCCTTCCCCAGCAGCTTTCTTCTCAGCGTGGGCCAGTGGCCTCTGCTTCTTCTCCTGCTGTGTCTCTGGCCTGTACTTGTGGGCAAGCTTAAGCTGCTGGGCAGCTGTTTGCCCCTCCAGGGCCTGGGTGAACTGGTTAATGGCAGGAGGTACTTTGAGCTGCTTGTAAAATGGTCCTTTGCCGCTGCAGCCTAAAGTAGCAGGGCCATTTGACAAAGTGTGTGAGATCTCTTTTGCTTGTGTTGGATATTCTGCCCAATGCCGAAGTTCTTGGGCCTTTTCTCAAACAAAGGATTGACCACCTTTTTGGCCTCATCTTTCTTCACAACAGTGGGGGCCGGGGCCACCTTCTTCCCCTTGGCCTTCTTTACTTTGGGCATCTTGGTGGGATAGAAGAGAGAGCACATTCACCTCATTTTAAGGGGACAAATTAGAGTGTGTCCATGGAGGATAGGTTAGGATAGCAAAGGGTCTGCAAACCATCATACAGGGGGCTGAAGGACCTGGTGATGTTTAGTCTAGGAAATAAAAACTTGGATGGGAGAGATATAGCTCTTTTCAAAGATTTGTCATAAGGACAAGAGTGTGAGTCACCTCCTTCATTGTCCAGAGAGTGCTCCTGTGACAGCAGCTGAATGAATGGGTAGAGAAGTTGGGGAGGATCTTCAGTTCAAAATGAGCAGACACATTCAGTTGATGAACACTGAGTAGCCACAGACCAGGAATGGTCCCTTTGCTCAGCACTTCATACTCTTTCATCCCCTTTGCCTCCCCTTCCAGGAGCAAGAATTTTGCAGGTTTCTTCTCCTTCTCTAACACTCTCCTATCTCTGCTTTTTCCATGCCACTGTTAGAGAACAAACCGGTAGAGTCTCTTTCCGTGTAAGCGACAGGTAATGTTGGCAAACACTTTACAGGACCGACACTTAAATCATTAATCAGAGGATCCTCCCATATGACAGATGAAGAAGCAACAGCTAAGCACAGGTGTCTGGGCTAGTCTTCTGGAATTTTGCTTCTATACTTACTGTTCTGATCTCTCTGCCTCAGTTTTTTCTCCATCACTAAAAAACATATCCATCAAAAAAAAAAAAAAGGCAACATGTGCATTGTTAGTCTGGGTGGATGATGAAGGAGGAGGGTTCTTTCCCAGTAAAGGAGGCAAGGAAAAAGTCAGTATGTGGTCATTGGGTATGTTGAGGACAGTGGGGTTCAGTGTATCCCCAGGACCTGGCTCTGCTTGTCACAGGACATAGTGAACTATGCATAGTGTCTTAGTGAAAAGAAAGCAATGCTTGGCTTCATTCCACAGCCCCTGTGTATGGTAGGTTATTATTGTTGGTTTTTACTTTCTTGTTTCATTGGGGTCTGGTTTTTCTGTCTTAATCACGTCTTTATTATTTGAAGTAGGACTAAGTCTTACACAATGAATAAAGTAACTGAAAAGCTTCTTCCGCTAAAAAAAAAAGAAAAGAAAAGAAAAGAAAGAAAGAAAAAAAAAAAGAAAAACCACTTTTGTGATTCACCCCATATAAACCACAACCCAATAAAGCCACGATTAAAGTGGATGTAGGCTAAATCTCTCAATGAATGAGTTTCGCTTTCTGTTTTCACCGAGTCCTTTGATGTAGTTGGGCCCTCTTGCTCATGGCCCTCTGTTCTTACATGACTCTTCTCTGCCACAAATCTCAAGATTGAGTTGCTCAGCTCAATCTTGGCTAGCAGAAGATGGAGGAAAAAAGCTTCCTGGAACACGCAGAGCAAAGTCAGGAAAAATGACCCAAGTGAAGGTAAGCCCAGAGAAAGAAGATTCGCAGCAAGCTCCTGGCTTCTCCAGCTGGAATGCTTTCCTTTGCTGACTCCAAGGCTTCTGGAGCAAGTGAGCCACACGGGCTGGGAGTGACTTTTACCCCCATTTTCCTCTTCTGGATCTTGCTCTGTGTAGAATCACTTTGTAAAATTGAAAACAACAGCAGCAACAATAATGAAACACCAGTCTCCGAAACAAGATATTTTCAGAGAAATGTATATTTACTGCTTGAGGCTTACAGTCCACAGCACCATTCACCTGCATGTAAACCAGAGCTTTTCTGGGTGACGTTAATATATAACTTCTGGCAAACACAGGCAGTGTTTACTTTGATTCTAATGCTCTGAGCAACTATTAATGTAGAGCATTCACTCCATCTGGCCCGACAAACTTTGGGTGGTTTGAATTCTTTGCAATATTTTTTTTCCCCAGCAAATCTCCTCTTAGGGCAGTCATAAGCCTCATTTTTATTGTGTCCATGATCTTTTACCCAAAATAGTGATATTTTTATGTAATGGATCAAAGAAAGATTGTGATTATAGCAGGGACTATTATGAAACCAGAGAGGAGCCAACTAAAGAGAGAAGGAATAGAGCGGGTTATTTTTAAATAGCATTCTTCAAATATGACTGACTGTAAATAAACTGTATATTGTCCTTTGAGGGTAAGAGCCTGAAGTGGAAACACCACATATGGCCATCAGGAGATCTGGCACAAGGCTTCTGAATGTTTCAAGTGACTCTAGATATGGTTTGGCTATGGAATTCTTCGGCTTAAAGTTGCAGAAGACAGGATTTTTGGGAGCATTGGGAACTACTTGTTTTACACACCAAACTGTGACATTTTTCATTTTTACAACCATTACTGATGTCTGTAGAGAGAGTTTTGTAAACTGTCCTGGGTTTAATACAAACAACCCCTCTGGGAAGCTGTAGGATGGCCCTAAAGTCATGTGGAAAGGGTGACTTTTCATCCCCCATCATCAAGAAGATGAACAGAAGAGAGGGACTTGTTCAGAATCACGTAAGGACGGAGGCTTCACCATGTTTCCATGGTGACATTCTGTTTGTGACCAAGTCTTGTTTTTTTTTTCTCTCTCTGTCTCCAAGTAGGACCATTCTGCTTTTTTTTTTTTCCCCTCACCTGACCCACACTGTTCCCTGCAACTTGCTTTTGTCTTCACTTTCCCTTTGTTAGGAGTTCCTACTTTGGGAGAAGTTGGTGTCACTCTTATCACCGCATTCTTCCTGATATGTATTAGTCAGCTAGGCCTCCTTCTGACTTCTACCTTTCCGGGACAACAGATCTGACCTTGGAGGACATGGGCCAGGAGTTTAAGATTAGCTTTCCCAGGACTGCTAAGTAAAGTCTAAAGACCCAAGGAAAATGAACCTCACAAAAGTTCTCAGGCGAGAACTGAGGACCAGCCTGCTGAGAGGCTTTGCAGGGTCCCAGGCCTGGCTGTTCAGTTATGTGCTGTAAAGCAATAGCATTGGCTGTTGGGAATGCTTAGAATGTAGAAGCTCAGGTCCCAGCCCCCAGGTAGCATTATTAGACTTCTGAGTGCTTCTGGTGAGCATAAAATCTTGAGAAGTACAACTCAGAGAACCCAAAGCAAGGTCCAGGACCCAGTCAGGCTTGGCTGAGGGATTAGACCACAGTAATACCGGGAATGAGAGCAGGTCAGTAGCAAGCAGGGAGAGACAGGGGAGGTGGCAGGGCTGATTGCTGCCAATACGAGGGATGTTTGAGGCTGTCTTCGTGTACTGTGGGTTTGTGACTAGGGAATATGCAGATACACGAAGACTAGAAGAAGGGCATGAATCCTCCAGTCAGCCACCTACGAGACTGCAAAAGGACAGGGGCCCATCAAACTCCTCTATCTGCCCCAGACATGCCATGACACCTCATAGCTCACAGACATGTACTCATTCTTTGTGGAACTAAATAGAGGGCCCCGGGAATGCCAGCAGTTGTGTATTTTGAGTTTATCATCATAAAGAGTCACCTTTGCTTCTGCATTTCCTTCAGGGATGTCCTGGTGAAAGAGCAATGCTTGGATGTTTTGTTTAGCACAGGGCAAAGCAAAGCAAGACACCGTGCCGGATCACAGTGGACCCAGCCCTGCCGCCCTTGGGAGTTCAGGCAGTGTCCCCAAACAACTCATGCCAATTGATTTGCTAATGGCTAGCAAACCGGCCAGCTCCCATGATGCCTGTGTGTATAGTCAGTGCCCCGATGGCAAATTCAGAGGTGTGCTTTGTATTTGGACAGTCAGAATGGGCGGCCACCTCTGGGCTTCGGGAGCGGGCTCTGCTCACAGCAGCCTCCAACTGGCAAGAGTTAATGCTAAGGTGCAGCTGCAGGAATGTGAAGCTGGAGAGCTAGCTCGGGGAATTGCTCTTGCAATCAGAGGACAGCCCAAGTCAGAGTTCCAAAGCCCTTTGAAGGGATGCCAGCTCGGACACATGTTTCCAATTATCATATGCAATCTTGAGGCAGTGTGCGAGCTGCACTTTCATTATGTCAAAGTGAAAGGAATGGTGAGGGTGAGATAAAGGGGGAGAGGCCGCCAGGCTGGAGACGGGCTTTGCTGTGGCACCAAATGTTAGCCCAGGCACAGAGGGAGCCTCCCATGTAAGTCTGTCCTGGAGCTGGAGGTGTGTGTCACCTACACTGGGAGTCCTTGTTTTCTTTGCTCTCTCTGAGGACGGAGGAGACCCAGCTGACACTCTATAGGGGGCCCTGTCTCCAGGAAGCTTGACCATCTCTTTGGTGTTTGGTCTGACCATAGATAAAGTTCTGTGGAAACCATACGGGGACATCCATTGTGTCCAGCCACAGGATTTCAGGTTATTTCCTAAGCTTCTTTGAGCTTTGTATTTCCCCGAGGAGTTGCTTCCTCTGCCCCATGTAACGAGGCAAAGAAGAGATAGCTCTTCCTTTTTTCCTTCCCAGGGTGGGGCCTTTCCTAGGCTGGGTTTTGCCTCCTCTCTCACTCTGAACTAGGCCCTAACCCAGGAGACCATTGCCCTTTGTTTTGCAAATGCAGTTCAAGAGATTTTCCTGGAGAAATTCTCCCAGGCTTACCCCTTCTGTACCATTGCCTCGTAGGACCATGCTCATCGTTTGAAATGGCCATTTGGCTGGTCCACGTGCTCCTCTGTGCTTTTAAGTCAGTGTGCAGAGGCATGGGAGGGTAAAATGTATGCTTTCTAGCTGCTTCTTAGCTCTCAAGAGTTATTTTCACGAACATGCACACTTACGTATTTACATACACAGTCCTTGTGTATGATATGTCTTTACATATTATATTTACATACATACATGTATGCACCTGAAGCTGTTTGTATTTACCTGTTTTATATACAGTATTTGATGCTGGACTAAGACAACAACAGAGTTTGTATTGCCATCCTTGTTTTGCATGTGAAAGACGTCTGGTCACAATCACCATAACCTCTCCCTCTGAAAGCCACTCAGCTGGCTCCCATGCAGTGGACCCAGAAAATGTCACTCAGACTATTATTCCTTTTTTTTTTTTTTTTTTTTGCTGGCATAGGAAGGGTGCAGAGGAGAAGTGACAGAGTAGGACTGGTGGCTGTGAAAAAAGAAAGAAAGAAAGAAGGAAAGAAAGAAGGAAAGAAAGAAAAAAGAAAGAAAGAAGAAAGAAAGAAAGAGAAAGAAAGAAAGAAAGAAAGAAAGAAAGAAAGAAAGAAAGAAAGAAAGAAAAAAAGAAAGAAAGAAAGAAGGAAAAGAACTAAGTTTTGGCTTACCTGCCTGAGACACTGCTTAAGCATGACCCTTGCCTGCTACCCAGGTTGGGCCCAGGTGTGGAAGAGACACAGATGGACTACACCACTGACCCCAGGAAGCAGCCCTGGGCTGGAGGAACCTCCTTGGGCCATTGCTGTGGTTAGGTCTGCCCAAATCTGGCCTCTGGACCATCCCCCTGAGCCTCTCCTGCAAGCCTGCAAGAACTGGGGGAGGTCAGAGCTCTTCATTTGCAAATCCAAACAAAAGGAAGCAAAACACGCTCCATGTGCTTGCCACGTGGAAACTCTCGGAGCCAGCGGTTGACAAATGTGCCAGGCTTGAGGAGTAAACATCCCAGAGGAGGCGGAGCTGCATGTAAGCCTTCCTGGCTTCATCAGGTGGTTCTATTAGCTTCAGAGCCTGGAGGCCAGCTCACAGCTAATCCATACAAGGTGTTGAGTCCTCTGCTTGGCACACAGTGAACACGCATTCAGTACGTGCTAAAGGGCACTATTCATGCTACCCCCGCTGTTACAGGTCAGAGGGATTGTTAACACTGGCAGCGGATGAACCTAGTTGCCCTGTGGAAAACCATTCCACCACATTCTAAGGGCCTTATAGTGTTCACCTGACACTAGGCTTCAAAACTAAGATTTGCCACATATTTTAAAGTGCTTATATACATACATACATACATACATACATACACATACATACATATATACACAAGCATATATATATATGTATCTATATATATGCTTGTATCTTCGTTATTTCTAGACTTTGTGAGACTAGCATTATAATCAATTATCCCCATTTCACAGAGGCAGACCTTAACTCATTAACGGTTGGTAAGAACTGCATTTAAAGGCTGGCAAGATGGCTCAGCTGTGCAAACATGACAACCTGAGCTTGACTCCTTTTTAGAACTCTCTTCGTGAAGTTGTCTTCTGCCTGCCATACATGGTCCATGGCATGTATGCTAAAATACACCACACACACACACACATACACACACACACACACACACACACAGACAGCCCTACATGGCTGTTCTTTTCTAAGTCAGCACAGGACTGCTCATAGCCACATTTCTGACCCTCACCTAGGGCTTAGCTGTTTCCGAGGTTTTGCTCTGTGTTTACGGCCCTGCGGTTGTGTTCATTTCACGGCTGCCAGGCTTAAGAGGCTCTGTGCCTTGCCAGCGATCACACATAGGACTGAGCGAGCCAGCGCCAGGACTCGGCTCTGCTGCTGTCCTCCCAGAACTTGTCCTATCATGGGAGACTGCTTTCTCTCCGCCATGGATAGCTGACGACTTGGACTCCATGTGGCCCACTGCCTCCTACTGTTCTGCTCCTGTCTTTGGTAGAAAGGGTATAAGGTCAATGCTGAGGGTAGTCCCCCGAGTTCAAGATAACCTGTGCTTCCTCATGGTTCTGCTTTTCTTGTCTGATTCTTTCTCTCCAGAACACAAGCCAGGCATCCCAGATGGGGCAGAGCCTGCAGTCTGCCCTCGACTCCAGGTCTGAGGCAGGTTTTCCTTCATAGTGTTAAAACTTTGGGAGCACTCCTGGGGTCTACAGAAACAAGTGTAGCCATTTCCTAACTCTGCCGTATGCTAGGAGTGCAACCACATCTGGGAGAGGCCGGTGGTCTGATTGGAGGTGGGGAAGTCCAGGGGACAACCTGGGACTCTAACCCAGAGTCAGAACACCCAGTGCTGTCTGCCCCTGAAACCAGGAGTGGCAATGGGAACTGATTCTATAAAGGGAGGACAGTCGGTTTGTGTTATTTTTCTGTGACAGGTCAGAGGGTGTCTTCTGATGGAGGAAGCTGCTAAAGGGAAGAAGGAAACCGAGGTGAAGTCATAGAAAGACACGGAGGGAAGAACAAGGGGGTGGACCACCCCTTCTCTCTGAACACAGTGGGAGATTTGGAGCTGGTTTTTCCTCATGTTCAGTCACTTGGGACCTTGGCCATGCAATGGCCTCTCAGGGAAAGCCAGGGTAGGTTTGCTAGCTGGGGCTCACCTCCACATAGGGGAAGAGTTCAAGCTGTGGAAAGGCCCAGGCATGGGTTGCTTTTGGACTGCTTATGCTCTGTTCAGCCAAACTGATAGACCCTCCTGCTGTGTGAAAACACTGGCTTTCACATCGTGACTCTAGGGATTATCTAAAGCACTGTGGGGACAGGAGGCCTGTTTCTACCAGTAACTGTGGAACTTCTTTCTTGGAAATGGGGTGCCTTCAACCCATCGAGGCAGTCCTGAAAACAGGCCAGGACAGCCAACAATATTCTCCAGATATCCCAAAGAGTCTGGCAGCTCTGGGCACAGCTCTCCAGGCATGTCTTTGGTGGTAGAGCCACTCAGGAGCTTCCAGAAACTCTATCCTGAAGCTTCAGAATGTCTCCCTCACCCTCGCTCTCCTCATATCCAGCTGGTCTGCCTGGCCCTAAGAGAAAGGCCTTCATAGTCTGTTCATGAGATGGGCCTGGGACTTTTGTGGCCATGGAATTGGGAGTCCTGAAAACCCACAGACACAGGCCAGTGGGAAGGCTCCCTTTATCTGACCCAGCATCTCAGCACGGAATGTTCTGGTTAGTGTTTCTTGAACATAAATCTTTATTCCAGTTGCAGTAGCTATGATAGGAAAAGCCAGCATATTCCATCAAGCTTTCACCCTAATCAAATGATTCTTACTCCAAAGCTCTCTGAATTTCCTATTTGCCCTGTTTGAAGAAGGGTGGAGGTGGAGCAGGGTTTGGAGGGTTACAGAGACAGTGAACAGTTCCTTTTTAGTATGGATTTTTTTTTTTTAAACCAGAGTAAGGTGTTGACATCCTTGGAGGAGAGGTATGAACAAAACCGCCATAGGATGTTTCCTGTTCTAGGGGAGAAATTGTGGCTTGAGGGGGAAAAAACAAAACAACAAAAACAAAAACAAGATGAAAGGTAGGTATGTGACTATGTGGGGCTGGGTCATACCCTACTCCAGGGAGGGCCCTGCAGTGTCTCTGTTACTTTCATTGCTCTTGAGATAGTGGACATAAATACATTAAAAGAATCACCCTTCTCCAAAATTATCCAAGGAACTGGTTCTCCTGAAGGTGAGAGCTTTGGTAAAAGACAGACAGACATACACACACACACACACACACACAAGCACACACACAGAAACACAGAGATACACAGACATACATATGAGCACACACAGAGATACACATACAGAAACATAGACACATGCATGAGCATACACACAGAGACACACAGACACATATATATAAGCACACACACAGAAACACAGATACACACACACATAAGCACATATACACACAGAGAGACATACACACATGAGCACATAAACAAATATATGAGCACACACATAGACACATACACAGAAACACACACACACATTGTGTCTCTTTCTGGCTTTCTGTTTCCTTTCCCATTGGGAGGAACAGAGCTCTGCTGTGCCCTCCCAACTTTCTCCCCTCCATCTCCCAGAGCTTGTGTTAGTCTTACTATAGTCGTCTTTATCTGTTCATCCACAACTCTCGTCTCTACAGGTCTTGTGGCCTCAGCTAGCTCTGGTCACTTGTGAAATCCTCTGAATAAGAATAAAAAGTTTGCAGAAGTTCTTTTCTGACTGGTCGCTGGGTCTCTAGTCAGAAGCCGATGCTGGGGTGCTAGGGCCACTGACAGTTGCTGCTGGAGCTGTTCTGTTCATGGGTGGCAAGAAGCCTGGAAGCCCTGCTGTTTTCTTGGGGTGGTGAAGTCTTTTTGCAGGAAGCCACAGAGGAAAAGCAGCCATCAGGGCTACGGCAATCTTAACATGAAATCAGATCTGCCACGACAGGCCTCAGGAGATGATTTGGTTACAGCTCCTTCAGATTGCCCATCTGACAGTAGGCAGCCAGAAGGCTTTCCTCAGAGCCTTCACTCATCCACACCGGGAGTTCCCAGCATCCTCAGAGGACCAGCCTGGGTCTCTCAGAGGTGGGAGGCCGCCTGTGCACACAGCCACCTGCTTTCTGACCAGCCTCAGCTACCCTCCCTCCTCAAGCGAGGCAATCAAGGCTCATGGATTCACGCTCTGCGGCAGATAATCCAAGGATTTGGTAGACTCAGCTCTGGAATGTAGAGCAGAGCCTGCGGGCCGACTTTCCTTGCTAATCATGCTGGGCGCAGGGTCGTGTCTGAAACCAGTTAGCCAGCCATGGAGCAGTGCTGGCTGGGAGCGAGGGTTACAGAGGGGCTGTGGAACCCGGAGTGGCTGGGGACAGTTCTCCCTGCACTCTCTCCCAAAACGTGTGGGTGCTCTTACTGAGGTTAAAAAAAAAAAAAAAAAAAAAAAAAGACTCAAGTGAAGGTACACAGAATGCTTTGAAAATTTAATAAATAATGACTTTAAAACTGTATAAACGATAAATTACCATGCAGTCCTTATAATTTAAAATAATTTACAGGCTGAGGTAGGGAGGGGCCCAGGAGCGTGTGGAGGGGGCAGGTGGGGAAAGGGGCTGCCTGCGGATCAGCCTCTTCGTGCAGCCTTCCTGCTGAGCACGCACACACAGGCTGTGTCTATCCGAATGAACCTCCAGGCAGCCTGCTTGTCGTCTGTTGTCAACGCCTTGACAAAGGTGTGGGTTGTTGTGCAGTATGAGTTCCAGTGCTTGGAGTCAATGCCCCGGCATCCGCTCTCGACGGGATTGGGGGCTCGGCACTTGGTCTCGAAAAAGTACTGTTTGAATACACTGTTGTTAATGTTCACCTCGCCCAACACTGTCACCTCCTTGCCCTTGATGTCCGTGGCTGTGGTCTTATCCCCAACCCACACGCTGACGCTGTCACACACCGAGAACTCCCCCATGTGGAAGACGGGGTGGGTGGATGAGCGCTTGCTCCTGTGAGTCCTGTTGAAGGAGATTGTACCATGGGCCTGGACGTCCAGATCCAGAGAGTCTGAAGACGTGGGTGGGGGCTGGGTGCTGAACAGCACGCGGGGTGAACGGAGTCTCCGTTTCTTGAACAGTCTGGGGTCCACAGTGATGTTGCGGGTCTGCCCTGTCACGCGGGCGGCTATTGGTGCAGCAGGGGCGCTGCGGGCGCTGCGGAGGGCTGTGTCAAGGGAATGCTGAAGTTTAGTCCAGTGGGCTTGGGGGACGGAGTCTCCTTCTGGGACATTGCTATCTGTGTATGGTTCTGCCTGTACGCCGATCAAAAAAGCTGTGATCAGAGTGTAGAACAACATGGACATTACGCTATGCACCTGGAATGACAAACACGGATAGACAGGTTACTCAGGGGGGCGGAGCTAAGCATTGTCAGGGTGGCGCCCGGGTTCTCTCACGGGGTTCCTCAGGGAGGATGGCAGGAGCCTCCACTGGTGGCCACGAGTGGAGTGGAGACCCTGGATTCATAAACCAAAGCGGGACACTCGTGGGAGAGAGGAGGGATGCTGGCAGCAATCATGTTGGGATGACTGGCATTGACCAGAGCAGCCTGTGTCGTAGCTCTGGGAAGCAACATGGACCTTGAAATGCTGCCTAGAAACTCGGGGTCTCCCTCACTGCCTCCTCTGGACTCCGTGACTGCCAGCTTGAAGGACTGGAGGATGGGGGTACCTGCACCCTGAATGTGATTCCCTCGGAAAAGTTCCAGAAGGCACTGCAGGGAACGTGTCCTGAAGCCCTACCCCTTACTAAGCCGGAGCGTCTTCCAGCGTCCCTCCTTTGCTTCAGTTTTGAACAGGTCCTTTCTCTTTTTTTTTTATTGCTTGCTTGGAGGTGAGGAGAGACCCAATGTCGGGCTCTACCAAGCTCACCCTGAGTGACAGCAGAGTCAGCTCTGCTCTGGGGACCGTTGTCCTGCCCACACTGAGCAGCACTTTACGTCTGCAGGTGTGGCTCAAACGCCACTTTGTGAAGCGTCTCCAGATCTTGGTGGGCTCAGAGGAATCTCTATAGAGTGTCTTCCAAGCCTCCAAATCTATCTCTCCTTTTCCTGCACTGCTGGATCGTTTTGCTTCCTCCCCTATTTTTTTTTCAGCCTACTTCAGATACTTTCTACTTCTTGAAGCTTTTTCTGATAACTCTAGCACACTTGTTCCATCTGTCTGCCTGTCTGTTTCTCTTTCTCTGTGTATATGTGTGTATGCATACACACATTCTTTCCTGCTGAATCTACATAATAATAATAAAAAGCCTTAGCATTGGGACTGAGAAAAACCTTGGATATCCAGTTCAGATACTTGTTAGTGGAAGAAAACCATTTAATTTATCACACCTTAGTTTCTTTATGGGCAGTAAAGACTATTTTTCCAGGGTGAATATTTGGATTAAGTGTGTGTTGATCCTGAGTTATTGTATCTCTCTTAAGACAAAGACTTTGCCTTCTTTGGTTCTACTGTTGGCCATCCTCACTGAGCACTCTTCATCCATGGATTTTCATTGCATATTTTCTTCCTCCCTCAGACTTCTGTAGAGCACAGATTCGGCTTGTTCACCTCCTGGATGTGTTTCCTACAGGGCAGAGCTGTGTCTGATCCACCTGGCTGGCAGGTTTCTCCATTGCTATGTGAACATCTTTCTTGTCTTTCATGGTGACTGTGCTTCCTTCACTTGATGATGTGGGTATTCTGTCTCCCTGCCTGAGGGTGCTTCAGAAGCCATGTGACTTTCACTGCGAGGCCATAGACAGTATCTGGAATGTTACAGCTCCTCAAGAAACATAAGGAGAACAAGGAAAAGACTGAACGGAGGTGTCAGAGAAGACCACCCTCTGTTTGCTTTCCACTATGGACATGGGTCCTTTTGGCTGTGCTCAGGGCTACACACTGCTTTCCAATCAGCATTCAGCCAGTGAATTCCATAGGATACTGTACTTGTTGGTGGGATCCAAGAAGGAAACAACCACATTCTTTTCTCCTGGGTTCCTTTGAAGAATGTTTTGATACTCCACTTCTCCAGTCACCCGTGCAGAGGAGGGGGCAGTATACCTGAGCTTTTGATTCCCCCTTACCAGAACTGATGCCTAAAGGCCTTGCTGGTAACTACCTTGCCAAATCTTAAGAGGACTGATCATTCTTTTGGCAGCCAGTCTAGCCTCTTATGTTTGTTCTTTTTATTTCACTCCTCTCTTCTCAGCACATGTTATCTTTCATCAGGTGAATTAAGACAGAAGACACAGAACTGAAATCCATATTTTTAAATCCAAATTGGTAACACCTGTTAGAACTGGATTGGGAACTGATGAAAAGTTGACTGGAGAGTAGGGTTTCAATAGAAATAAAGCCTGCCATGCTCTGCGTTTCCCACTGTCTCACTCTGCAGGGTCTGCTGGGGGAAGCTCCTTTTCTTCTGAGGAGACTGCTGATAGCCACAGTTCCATCTCCAGCTTAGCTGGTCCCTTGGAACACTCTCTGGACCTCCTGCTTCCTGAAGGCACCTCTCTCCATGGATATTGACAGTCTCAGTGCAAGACAGAGCTGAGCAAAATCTTCATGCTCAACCCTGTCATCATCCCATCTTTGTCTTCTGTCCAGCAGTCGCAGCTGAATCTTGGACCACTTGGTGCCTTCCAAAAGCAGTTCCACAGCCCGACTCTCCTAAATGGCATCTTCACTGCTTTCTTTCTTTTTACTAAGACCATTCATTATGCCTTCATTCACCAGCTGCAAATCTCAGCTCATCCTGGACTCTGTCCCCAGCCTTCAACCAGACCTCTGTGTTGTCTTTTGAGCTCTGCTAGAGCAGCGTTCCTTGCATCTGAACCTTCCTTTCCAACCTCACTTCTGTGTTCCTGGTTCAGGTCATGGTACTCCCTTGATGTTTTGGATCTTCATCCTCCTTATTCCAGTGCCTTCTCCCCTGACTTCCCATGAAGGTTCTTAGTTCCCTGCTCTGACCTCACGACCCGTGGTTGCTGATCCAGAATCGATGGCACAGCCTGGCAACAGCCCCAGCTCCTTCCACTTAGCTCACATTTCTTCATTTCTGGCACAAGAGCTCCTGGCATAGCTCCTGCCCTGTGCTTAGCCACCCTTGCCCTTGCTTTGGGCTCTTTTCTAGTGGTATGCTCCCCCTGCGCCCCCTGGCCCCTTTTCTCTCTCCCTATCTGCTGTCAGAGTCCATCCTGCTGTCTCCCAATATTCAACTTTAATGGCATCCCTCGATCGTGCCTAACTCTAGGCTAGTGCTTCTCAGCCTTCCTAATGCTCCCACCCTTTAATACAGTGCCTCATGCTGTGGTGACCCCCAACCATAAAATTATTTTTGTTGCTACTTTATACCTGTAATTTTGCTACTGTTATGAATTATAGTGCAAATCTCTGTGTTTTCTGATGGTCTTGGGTGACCCCCGTGAAAGGATCATTCAGCCTCCAAAGGGGTCATCACCCACAGGTTGAGAACTACTAACCTAGGCAGCAAAAAGACCTTTCTAGTACACCCATCTGCTGACAACTGTGCCTCTCTGATAGAGGCAGAGCTCCCCACGCGCAGAAACCGACTGCTTCATTGTTGTTGCCTGTGGCACCTCCATCCCCAAAGGCTGTGTGTGGAGCTGTCTCTGTCCTTCTGACTGCTTTGATTGCTGCACCTGAGTGTTGATGTTGTCTATAGACTCTGGTGATTTTCCTCTAAGGAATCATAAAGTTTTCTACTCTGTATGCTGCATGCTCATTCTGCATATCAAACTCCACAACGTTTTAAGAGTCTGAAGCTGGCTATGAATGTGCTGTTGGGTTACCATATGCTACCCACAGTCATTCAAATGCAATGGAGATTTACATCGTGGACACACAGTTCATTAAGAGTTGGAAATGGCTCAAATAGATCTGGTCAGTATTTGATTAAAACATAATTTGGGAGAACCATGTTGATTTACTCATAATGGTGTGTTCCTATGATCTTTAAAAATGATTAGAAAAGTCTCATAGTTATCAGAGGATAGAGACAGAAAAAGAGAACTAATCCACACTGTTTCCCATTCCAGTCACACAACACATGCATAGCAAAGAGAATTCTCTCCTTGGATGAAGTAAGCCACGGAGGACTCTATTTACTCATAGCCAACCTTTAAAGCCTGTGTCCTGAGCAGGTGACAGCCTTCGTGTACCTTCATGGTGCTTGCCTGAGTGGGACATTTAGCTGGAGAGGACAGTCAGGGCTCATATGAAGGAACACAGCCCATTTCAGGTGTAAACGTTCCTCATTTTGCCATGTTCTTACCCAGAATGGAAGTTAAGTGTCTGGGAAAGAAGAGACTCTCCTTGGGGGGAGGTGGCTTTGACCTAGCCTCCATGGGGACCCTCTCCTGGCTAGTAGGATGTTCTGTAGCATCTCCCATAGTAGGAGATGTTCCTGTACCAAGTGAATAATATTTACACAGATCTGGCCCTACATGAGTAGGTAAGTAAGCTGCCCCATAGAGCTAAACACTTGATCCTAACTAGTCCTTGTCTCAGGTTGCCAGGAGGCCTGCAGAGGCTACTTAGAGATGGGAAGAAGATAAGTCTGTCTTAGAGAGAGGGGTCAATTCACAATTCACAATTTCTGAGCTAGGATCAGATCTATGAACCTGAATCACCAGTTGTTGGCCAGGGAGAGAAAGTCCCCAGGATCAAGGAACTATAGGCTCTTCCATCTCACTGGCTGCAATCTGACAGGGGCCTCTTCTTGCTTTACACTTGCCCTCCAGTGTAAATGTAAATTGGCTGCTGTCTTCCATTTTAAGACTCAGGAACTCTCAGCTGCTGGGGCCTGTGTGGAGTATAAAAGGAATTCAGTGGCTTGTTGACTCCCTAGGGAGGGATCCCTGAGGTGTCCAGAGATGGACACAGGCGAGTCGTGACAGAACAGATTCGAGTACCGCTGTTGGCGTGGCCCACACAGTACTCATGAGGAGGAGGCACAGCTTGGAAGTGACCTCAGAGACTGAAGTCTCCCAGGTCACCAGATGTACCTGGAGGTCTGTTAGGCCGGGCAGCTTCATCCACTTGCAGAGCTGCTGATTATCTAGGCTTAGGGGTGGCGGTGGAAGAAACATGTCAGGCAGCAGACGGGTGACACCGATGCTGCTGAGCTGGAGGACACATTTTGAGTTACTAGACTAGCTTTAGGGGGCCTGAATGATTTGGGGTAATTTGGCTAGTATGTGCCAGTACCACCCTGTTGCTCAGCCTCTGCACTTTGTGACTGATAGTGCATCCTGAGATGCCTATAGCCGCTCCAACATCCAATTGAACTCGAAGTTCATGAGTTTCGCCTCAATGGTACCACACGTCTGGGCCAAAAGGAACACACCGAGAGTTGATTGCTTTATGTCTGGCACCTCAGGTTTCTGAGTATCACGCATCCATCACACATCTATGATCCGGACTCAAGTATGTCTTGATCAAAAAAGTACATAAGATGCCCATGATGGTGACACGTGGGCTGAGAGTTCTGAACCCTGAGGTTAGCTGGGTTTTCAGGACAGGTGTGTGAGCTATGGGCATGGGCACAGAATGTGCCGGTCTGAATCCCAGAGTGACATCTTATGTCAGTCATCACAGCCACCCGGGGCAAGGCTGTGCTCACCCCGTCCCATTTTATGGTTAGGGAACAGAGACACAGAGATTAAATCACTTGCTCCTTGACATCTGGTAAAGTAGAACATAGAGCCAGGCCTGCCAGTGTCCAGATATGGAACTCTTCTCTATTCTTCCATTCAGGCACGAAGAGTGACCACAGACTTTCTGCCTTACAAGGTCACCTGCTCGGACTGCTCTGGGAAGTACGTATCGAGTCTGTCTACTTGGGGCTTATGCTATGTGACTTTTAATGTGTCCCCAGAAGGCACAGAGAAAAAGGACAAGTCCCATTTGCAGTACCACTAAGAGTGTTGGCCCTTACTGATCCATCAGGTCTGACTCCCCTTCCCCGACCTGTAGAGCCTTTCCAGCTGTGTGTCACTGAGAGTTTTCCAGCCCAGCAGCTGCAGAGCTCTAGATACCCCCAGGAAGGCAGCTGTCCTTCAGGCACTTACCTCAGAGTGGCCAGGATAGAAAGCTGCGTCCTTGGCAAAGCCTTTATTGGGCCCAGACACTGAGGTGAGCTTGGGTCCAGCATGCCATCCAGACCCCTGGACTGCACGACCAGAGGCCAAAACTCTGTGGAGGAGAGCTGGCATTAGACAAGGGTTCACATAGTCTCCGGCGGATGGGTAGACACCTGAGCCCTAGCAGAGGGGAAGAAATATCCAAATAGGGAAAACCCTATATCCACAATCCCAATATTTTAGCAACATTAGAGCCCAGGAAGGAGCAAGAGTCCAGTTGCCAAGGCTTCCAGGGCTCTGGACTTACATAGCTCTGGTCTTGCATGGCTCTGGTCTTGCATGGCCCTGGGTCTGCATGGCCCTGCAACAGTACTTACTTTTATTAGTTTCAACCTGGACACAGTCCACAGTGGGACTGTACCTAATGTAGTGCCTGCCAGATCCATACTAGAGTCCTGCTCCAGAGATGCCTAAACTAAAATGAGAATTGTTTTGCACACTGCCCAAGCACAGATGTGGTAGACACAGTGCCACCCAGCCTTGGCGATTCAATGCTACAAAGGCAGAAGTCCTGAAAATTCAAACGAGTCAATTCTATAATGGAAATACAAGACAGCCAGTGCACATGGGACAAACTGACCACGTGACTCATCACTCAGATCTCTCGCTGAACCAGGACAGGGCTCTTGGGGCACTACGCTCAAAGTCAGATTTCAGGAATCAGAAGCTATGGAGATGACACAATGAGGAAAAAAATATGCTTCAACTTGTAGCTCCTATAGCTGCTGCTTTCCTCTCACTCTGTCAACCTGATACATGAAGGTACTTAATTAATTAATTAATTAATTAATTTCTTGAGCATCTACTGTGTGCCAAACACTATTCCTGGTGCTAGAGACCCAGCAATAAATAAAACAGGCAAGTTCTCGACCTCTATTGTGGACGTCACAGTCTATTACAAATAAATAACTTCAGTTTCTGTTCATGCTGTGAAGAGAGCAGGTGCGGCGTGATGAGAGAGATGGTAGTACAAGGGGTTATGTGGACCGAGTGCTCAGTGAGGAGCTCCTGGCAGAAGCTGCCCTGAAGCTAATGACAAGGAATGGAGGACAGAGCATCCCAGTGGAAGGAGGAGTAAACGCCAAAGCCCTAGGTAAACATAAGTCAGAGTAACTGAGTATGAAAGAAGAGACCTGAGAAGTGAGCTGGAGATGCAGAACAAACTGGGTCTTTAGGGACGAAGCCAGGAGCTACAGTTGCATCCCTGGGGCCAATAGGAAAGGAGTGGAGGGGGGCAGCTTTAAGCAGAAGAGTGACATGGTGATGTTAAAGGATGCACGGATAGATGACTAAGTCTGTGAAGAAAATCTGTAAAGAAGGTTGGAGAATTACACCTTTGTCCTTAGTGTCTACTTTCTCAAGTCCTGCAAACCCTTTTTCCAGCCATGCCTTGCTCCAATGTGACCGCCACCGCTGTTCTCCTTTTACTGTGGAAGCAGATGTCACAGAAGCCTCCCAAGGGGCAATTGCCTTGCTAGTAAGAGGGGCTGGAGAGCAGGGGTGGTGGGAAGGGCCTGAGGTGGCTTCTGAGTCACTGCACAGCCTAGCGCCAAAGGCTGCGGTGTTTCCACTCTTCTTCCCTCCTCACCCTGCTCAACACACTCTTTTTGTTTTAAAAACTTAGAGGAAAAAGAAACCCTTCTGATACACAATTGAGAAATCAGGCATGGAGAAAACCTTACTCTGACGCTCTTCATAAATGTGAGATCCTGTGACAAATAATATCGCAGGGCTACGCAAGGGTGTGCTGAGCCTGGGGGAGGTAGGCCAGCATGCGCACTGGGGTAGGAGGTGTGCATTACCCTCATCACTCAAGAGGGGAGCTCATCTATTCTACAAGCCCTTCCGCAGGGGGTTTGGCTGGACTGCACAGATTGAAAGGTTGGAATCCACGGAGATTTGTCCTGACTCAGGTCCCTCTGATTCTTGGATAAGACCTTACGGAGTGTCTCTGTGTCTCCCCTAAAAGAGAAGTTGCTGGACTAGACGACAGCTCAAGGTCCCTCCAGCTCTGGTCCTCTGTGATTTTAAGACACTCTGGGTAAGCAACAGTTTTCCACACCCTTACGTTAAAATTCGTTAATTCCATCAATTAAACATTGACATTTCAGTCCCTGCTGTGCTTGATGCTTGGGACACAAAGAGAAATAAGATTCAATATTTCCTATGGCGAATCATCTAGAGGTGCGGAAGGGCCAGCACAAGTTAAGCATTTAAATTAGTGTGACAGTGCACTTAAATGAATGTACACCCTGACATACATTACTCCTGATGGGGAAGCATAGTGGACCTAGGAACCTGCTTTGTCCATCCAGGCTAGCCAGAGTCATAGGCTCATGAGGCTGTAACATCTGTGCCGAGTTCTTAAGGACAAACAGGACAACACCGCAGAAGAACAGAGAGAACAAACGCTACACAGCCTTTGAGCTCAAGAGCTGGCTGGCTGGGTTAGAGTGCAGGGGAGAGCGAAAGGAGTTTGTGACAGAACTATTTATCAGCAGGGGACAGTGAGTTGGGAATCTCATTGTTGTGGCCTGCCCGCTTGCTTCCCGAAACACACAAAAGCTTTCATCTTTAATCCATAGAACAACCAGAGAAGGAAGAGTAACTCTGTAAATATTCTAGATAGTCCTCTGCTGCATGTCTTCTGATCTAAGTGACTGGAATGAGAGAGGCTACCAATGTAAATTTTATATATTACATATTTATAGAGATTATATTATACATTATATATACACTTCACAGCTTCTCCATAGACTTGCCCTCTTGGGGAATGGAGCGCACACAACCATGGGAGTCCTAGCCATATATCCATAGCCTCGTGCCCGGGGAACCTTGGTGAACACCAGTCTCCTGCCCATACCATCCATACTGGTGCCTGATGGCTATATTTGAGGCTCCTTCCGGCATCTTCCATGCCCTTGGTGTTCTCTCATACAGTGCTGGTACAGCTGGAAAGAGAATTTTCTGCCAAGAATAGTGACTGATTTTCATAGGTGTTTTTGCTTTCGTCTCATCCCAGGAAAGGCTGGGGCTCTAAAATTAAATCCAATTTAAATATTGCCAATTTCTAATGCAAATATACCAGGGACAAGCAAACTCAACAGATGCCTATTTTTAAACTCCTAACTGTTCTCATAATTACTTAGGAAGACATCCGGTGGCTCTCACACTTTTGATAAATGTATGGAAATAGATCACAGCTCATTTATAGACCACCTTATGCTCCTTCTTATAGAACACAATGAAATAGTATTGAAATCTGGTGTGCTTCTGCTAGACCTAGTCTGCTGCATTAAAGCACTGGTACGGCAGTATCTTAAAACTTGTTAAGAGTGCAAAGTACGGGGCAGATATCCTGAGTACGGGAAACAAGACAGCTCGCGATTTAATGACCCTGTTTGTTATATTACTATCTGTCACCTACGTTTAAGAGTGATTAGGTTCCATGCTGGCCTTCCTCCATCTCCAATTGACTGGATGAAAATCACCTAGGAGACAGAGACATTCTGCAGGGAACATTATTGAGGGGATTTCAAGAGAGGATTGATTGAAGAGGAAGGTCTGTTCTCAATGTGGGAGGCAGCTCTCAAGGGTCAGCCCAGATATAAGGAGGTTCAAGGAGCCAGCAGTAGGGAGGACCTCCCTTCCTTTCCTTGCTCAGGGTAAGTGTGTCTGTCATGGCCGTGTGATCCTCCGCTGACTTCAGACCCACACGGACTCTAAAACGGTGGCTCTCCAGGGAACTTCCATGCTTTGTGGTTTGAGACTGGTTGGAGAAGTCAAGCTTCACTGAGTGAGGAGTTAGGACAGCAAGCAGACAGACATTGTTGAAGTACCCAGCACCTATGTGTATGCTAGCCTAACAAAATCTCTCTTTACCATGTGTGTTGTCGTTATCCTGTCCTACCAGAGAACCCTTCCTCATACCCCCCACCCCCATAGAGTATGAGATCCAAGCCAAAGAGCATGAACTCAAAGATGGCCTGCCGTTGTGAATCGCCAACATGACTGTTCCATGGGGGCCCTTTCCTTAGGATCCATGAAAAGCCAGCCCAGAGTCTTCTAGAGTTGGAGGGCAGAAGGACTCTTCTGAAGATCCCTGGAAAGAAGGCTGCTCATTTGGCCCTCTGATCATTGGGCCTACCTTCCCCAACCCCTTTTTATTTTATTTTTTTAAGTCTTTGCCCATCCTCATCAAGAAGTTTAGATTAATGGCAAACTGCTAAAGACCAATCAAAATGTAATTGATAGCATCTTTGCTTCTGTTGGTAATGGATGGGGAGTGGTGGACACCCCCCTGCGTCTTTCATACTTGAATATGAAAGGCTCTATCTACCCCCCTGGTTTCTACTTTCCACACCTCCGGTTCTCTGCAGCAGTGACTCTCAACCCTGACTCACCAGCCCAGCTTTACAAACCCACCATGATGCCCATGTCCTGTCTCCTGCGGAGCCTGGTTTCACTGACTTGAAGTCCTCCAAGGGACTTTTCAAAAGCTCCCTAGGAGATTTGAATGTAAGGTCAGCTCCGAAGCCACCAGTGGACAGGAGGAAGAGGGAGCTTGTTAGTTGCTTGGATGAGCCAACTAAGAGAAATTCATTATCAAGAAATTAATATAGAAAACATAAGACACACGTGCAACCATACCATAAGCAACAAGGAATATGAGAATAGAGTGTGCAGATTTGGGGAAGGTCATCTTTGCAAGCCCTCACTGTCTAGATACAAGGGACATCTGTGACCTGGAAGGTTTTCTTTTTGACCTTTTTGCAAGCCACTTAAAAAACATTCTTCAGTGTTGTAGCAGTGGTGGCTTAGTACTGAAAAAAATTCAAGGACTGTTTGCTGACATTTTTTTTTTCTTTTTTCAAAGGATTCGAGGACAGTTGACCCAAACAGACCTCTTAGAGCATACATCCCATGAGCTCCAACACAGCAATGGCCAGTCCCTAGGGCACTTAACACTGTTCAAAGATGCCTCTACCTGGTGGAGTTCCGAATAAGGAAATATCGTTTTAGGTTAAGCATTAAGAACATGTTATTGGGGTGCAGTCAGTTTTGGTGCCACTACACCCATTCTTCTTAATTTTAGCCCCTGTCTGTCATTTCTTAGGCTGAGCCTGCATACAAAGGGAGGCGAGCTGGAGGTCTTTCATGCTGTAAATCTGCTTTTCAAATTCTTAGCCTAATCAGACATTTTCTAGAGAGGAATATGACTGTAAGGCTTGCTGACTCAGAGTTCTTTTGTTGTTCCTTTTTTTTTTTTTTTTTTTTAACAAATTTCAGTTTGGGCCACTTTGAGATGATTTGATGTCTTTTAACTATTTAGTGGTTTTGGCAGATCCAGTAGGAAAATAGTGCATCTGGCACCAAGGACTTAGGAAGACATAAAGGTTCTGCAAAACTATTATTCTTTTTCACCAAATAGTCTGATGTTGACAATTCTAGAGTGTCTTGTCACATTTCTTAAAGAGAACTGGCCCAATTACTCATTGGGAGATGTTGAGGTGAACTACAAAAGCTTTCTCAGCAATTCCCCAGAGCCAAGCAGATCAAAGCAGAAACCATTGTGGTTGGCTGTCCTTCAGCTTTGGAATGAACGAGCCTTCGATGTGACTGTGAGTGGCCTTCTATGGTGTGCAGCTGCCCACAGCCTGCATCGTGTTTACCTGACTGCAGTAATTCATGAGCTCTGTAATGCGCCACGCCACAGAAAGGCTTTCAAAGTACGGCTAATTACAAGGACATTAGTGTGGTAGATAAGCTATCTAAACGCAAAGCAGCTTTCCACTGACAGAGAGTCCAGGGCAGAATAGTTTTACAAGAATGTACTGCTAAATAGCAGTCCTATGGCCTAGCCCATCAGCTTGGTAATCCTAATGATATATCTATAATCTATGTTTGAGCGCCAAAAACAATCCAATAGTTTTGCAAGCTTCTCTGCAACCTTAAGAAAACATCTCCTCGGTTCCAACTGGCTGATCCTTAAACCACAAGAAAAAGATCTATTTCAACTATGCTTTTGGTCTTTGCCTGGTCTGTTCCACGCTTCTAACTATGCACAGACAGCAATACGTGGAATAAAGGGGACTCTGATTGCTCAGAGTCCAAGTTCACTTTCAATAATAACAGTCTCCAGGTCACAGCAGATCAAGGATGACAACCCACGACAGAAGATGTGAATGAAAACAAACGGGACCAGAGAATGTTAACTCAGACTGGAGTCCTTTATTTGATTCACTTTTTAGGAGCCCATGTGCTCAGTTCTTCTTGAGCTAGCCTTTTCCTCTCAGTGTGTGGCATGTTTTCCAAGCAGTAGGACAAGAAATGTTACAACACATGACTCTAATGCAAGTCAGATGTAACTCCAGGAATTAAGCTAAATAGCCATAGCTCTGGAAAGACCAGGGAAGATCTGGCTTAAGAGATACACAGGGAGGTTTTAAAAGGCCAGGCAGCCTTTCCTTCAATTAGGGCAAGACAGTGGAGAGCCAGGGTTTGTAGATGTATGGATTCCAGCAAAATGTGACCTTAATGGTAAAGTATCCACGCTGAGGAGGCGTTTCTGTTTGAGACGTTGGGCTGTGGGTTCACTGCAAGAATTCTTATTCTTAGTCACCCATTTAAAAAACAAAACAAAACAAAACAAAAAACTGGGAATCACAAATGCTTGGGGACTAACTACATCCCAGGGGATACCTCCTCACAAGTCCGGGGCGACAGCTGCCACTGATCATGAACCCCCTCACTCTTCTGTGCCGACATTTCCTGGCTTGTCTGCTGATTTCAGACCCAGAAAATGTGACTCAAGGCATGAAATAGATAACCGCCAGCTTTGCCTGGGCATGCCACACATGAAGATCCTCAGCCACCCCAGGCTAAGATAAGTGCTGGAAATGAAGAATTGATTCCTGGGTGTGTTTGTTGGTATTGGGGGTAGGGTGTGGGCTGCTGTTTCAGCCACTTCCTGTGTCTGGCTTCAAACACTCCAGCCCCAAGTTATGAATGGTTTACACTAGAGAAGGGCTCTTGGAAGCACATCGGTGAGCTGTGTGAAGGAGAATCATCTAACTCAATACCTCAGGAGGAAAGGTCAGGGGTGACAAAACTTGCCAACTGCTGAACTCACTTGACTCGCGTGCAATCATGTTTTAGAATATTTCCCATCTCCTACTGTTTCTCTTTCTAGGGTTTATTTGACCATGACAACATGCACAAAAGGGAGATTCTTCGCTGAGGAAATTCACTCCAGAACTAACAAGAGAGCTAGAGAGTGTATCTATCTCCAGAGACCCATGGCATTGTGGATAATTAGAAATTCCAGAGAGGAGGACAGTTTTCCACACTCTAAACACACACACACACACACACACACACACACACACACACACTCATCTTGTGGCTCCTAATGAGCTACTTTGCATGATTAAGACTCAGAGAAATAGAAACCGAGGTGCTTTAGCATCTGCATAAGCCTGAAGGGAAGGGAGGCTAGAAACTCTGAAGCTCAGTGTTCTTGAGAGAGTCCCAAAGCTGGTTTCCTCTCAGTGCTACCCCGAGAGGGAGAGAGAGAGAGAGGAGATAGATCAGAGTGAATATCACTTCCACCTTGAGTGGACAGGATTAACAGAATAAACACAGCCCACTGCACAGCATCTAGTTAGTACAATACATATTACTTAGTTTTCTTTATAATATTATTATTGACACTTGGCCAAAATAGGGCAACGAAGTATTGGCAGAACTGGGTGCATAAGAGAAATGTTGCAGAGTGCCATTCTAGGTCCCTATCTGGCTCTCTGCTGTAGGGGTGTGGGGGGACGGGACTGTGGCTTTGTGTTCCACTTGTGACTGGGGTGGCGGCCCCGTGCGTGCTCAGTGGCATTGGGAGACGGCAGAACCGTATTTGCAGCTGTGTGGCAGTGAGCAGCAGCCAGTCATCTGCCAACAGGAATGCTGAGTGACAAATAGAAACTTGCTTTTGAAATAATCCATTTTCTTCAGGTCTGTCCCAGCCAGTGGGAGGAAGCCGCTTCAATCATGGCTGCAGTTCTGTTAACAAGGTGACATGGAGCAATTGCTGGAACTTGCCTGTAAGGTTGGGAACATCTTTGCTTGGGGTGATTGGTGCCTTGGAGGGAAAGCGAGTCACAGAGAGAGCCACGCTCAGAGGCACAGTCATGAGAGCCATGGGATGAATTTAGGCTTCTGTTGAATTAACCTACTTCTTGAGGGTTTAGGTGTGTTTTGATCACAGGGGTGTCCAGGAGTGGGCACTCAGTGAATGTTTATTCAACAGAGTGGAAAAGCTCTTCACACCACTGCTCTAGTTTAGTCAGCCAAAGCGAATCATTATTTCACCTTATTTTGGAAAATAAAATGTCACCCCAAACCCACAGTTTCTGGACACTGGGCACTCTGGTGGCACGCACTCGGGAGCACAGCACACTTTGTGGGTGGACAGGCATGCTGCTGGGGAGCTAAGATGCAGGCCCTCCTTGTCCCTTCGATGCCGAAGCGTACACAGGTACTATACAACACAACCCCTTCCTTATTTCCAGTCTGCTTATTTTTCTTGTCCAGCATTTGGAGAAGGCTGTACTCCAGTCTGGCCGCTGGTTATGTTACGCAATCCAGCGAGATGGGCAATCGCCTCATTGTTTAGTTATAACCCAGGGAAGGAGGAAGAGTAGAGGAAGCCCAGTGTATACATGTGAGTGCTGGTGGGGATTGTACAATGATAATGGAAACCATTTTTAAACATCTCGCCCCTTGCTTTGTGAATCAGCCAGATTCCTGGCACCAGGCCTGTCTGCTAAGAGCGATGCTCCTCGAAGGCCTTCCACTCCTGCCCTGTGCCTGGTCTGAGGAGTGTCATTCTGGTCCCAGGAAGGTGCAGGTTGGTGGGTGCTTGAGTGACTTTTGAACTGTTTCTAGCTTTTCATATTCTCATAGACCTGATTTCTGCACCCCAAAACATTGACTTAGCGGCTTTTTCAATGTAAAAAAAAAATGAAAAAAAAAAAAAGTCAAACAAAATCTCAACAAAGTTCCAGAATCTTACAATCAGTGGAACAACATACGACTAAGTGCATTTATTTTGCATACATTTTCCCCAGGAGGTGAATTACCTCAACAGACACATGAGGTGGCCCCACATAAAGAACCGTGCCGAACATGCTCTGTTCCCTTTTGCTCATCAAGTTCCAAGACCCAAGCAATTCCCCTTTCTCTACTCACTTCTCAAACCTATCACAGCATGTAAATCAAGTCCCTTATTCAGATTCTCAGAGCATGGCAGCATTACTTCCTATGGCCCAGCTGTTGTGACCACCACCATCACCATCATGATGATTTCAGCATCCGCACCATGATAATCCCAGCATCAGAACCACGATCATCCCATCCTGAGCACTACGGCCACCTCATCCTCAGCACCATCGTCATCTCATCCTCAGCATCATCATCATCCCAGCACCAGCACCATGATCATCCCATCCTCAGCACCATGATCATATTAGCGTGACCACCATGATTATACCAACATGACCACCACCATCTAGTCACCATCACTGTGTATTCTAATACTGATTATCAATATGCCAGGACCTAGGGTCACTTAGGCGACAAGTCTTTAAACTTCCCTGGGGGAACATCAAGCTCAGGTTAATTGAGGTAAGGAGATCTGCCTTCGTGGTGACATCATTTCGTGGGATGGGATTCCAGGCTGCATTCCAGCTCCAGACGGCAAGCTGAGCATAAGCATTCATCTCCTCTCCTAAGGGACCAGCTGCCTCATGCTTCTGCCACCAGGTCTTCCCTGCCCTGAGGGACTGTGTCCCGAAATTGTAAGGCAAAATAAATCCTTCCTCACTTAAGTTGCTTTTGTCACAGCACTGAGAAATGTAACCAAGACAACCACCACCCAAACAACATTGCCACTTTAACCATTTTGCCATAGCTCTTTCCAACTCCACCAACAATAGCTCCATCACTTAAGTTAGACCACCACTGCCATCACTATCATCACCATCTCCAAAAAGTGAAAAGCATCTGGAGCTATCAAAGTCTGATAAATTTTCTCCAGAGCCTTCTGTCAGGCCCACTATGAGAAGCAGGACAGAGTCAACTCCAAAGGTTAGTTAGGTATTCACAGAATGGTCCAATGTATTGTTTAGGTCCACATAAGTCCCAAATGAGTGGTGACTCAAGCTAGGTCTACAAAAAAAAAAATCAATTTTCTTATTTCCTATATATTATTATATTATTTCATTTTATTATTTTTTAGCTTCATTCTAGAAACTGTTTTTTCCCTATATTCCTTCCTCTTCCTTGCCCCCTACTCTCCCCTTCCGTGCCCTTCTCTCCCCTTATCTTTTTTCTTCTCTCCTTTCAATGGAAGTACATATCTTATGACAGTTTTGTTTAGACCTCAATAAACTTTAGAATTATCTAAAAAAAATTAGTACTTATAATTGCCATGAGAGATTTATAATATATCTATAATATAGAAACACAAATACTGTAAACCAAATGAGGAATTATGTCTCTGTCTTCTCCAAAATAAATCAGAACCTTCCTTTTGCCTGATGTAATTGTAAGCAAGGCAGATCAAGCACTTAGGATCCTGCAGAAAGGAAATCTCTCTTTGAATTGTTTCCTCATTGCCCAGGATGTAAATGTCCCACAGGAGTAACTGGCTCCCACTTGAAATAGGAATGCTAACTCCCTGGGAGTAAAGCCAGGTCCTACCACCTTCATGAGAGCAATGACAGGCCAGCTGCCCCTGGACTCTCCTTCTTGTCCCTTGTTCCTTCTGCTCACTATGATGAATGCATCAAAATAGGGTTTGAGTTGGGGCTTGTAGAATGAGAGGACAGGGAGGAGACAGAGATCTCCCAAAGTGCCACTGAAAGCCTTCAGCTTAACTGTAGGTGTGAGAGCCAAGGTAAGTGCAGCCTGACGTGTTAAAACGTTAAATGCCTCACTGGCATAAACTGTGGGTTGCAAGCAGCTACATTTAATGCCACTAATGAGAAATAGTCTCGATTGTGTATCATCTGTCAGATACCACTACACAAGAGCTTCCTGTGTAAAAGTAATAAAATATCTTCTGAGGTCAGTGCTTTTTCCCCATTCCACAGAAGCAGAAACTCACCCTGTCACTCAGTGTTAGCCTCCTGCTGCCAACCACACCTTGCTCCCACATCTGACCAACTCGAAGGAGCCAAGGTTGCTGAGGAATCCGCTTCAGGGATATGGATAATGGATAAGTTGGAATTTGTATTTTTTTCTTTTCTTACATTTACCTAATTTCTAAACAAAAACAGAAAGAAAGAAAAACGTAGAACACTTCTCTAGAACGCCATGATTACTCTACTTCTCTGTCATGAGTCTTTTCCCGAGGGAGCCCAGAGAACAAATCTACTCCTCACGGAAATACTCCCCCCAACAGAAATAGGGCATGGAAGGACCCAGTGTTTTCATAGACATGTAGTCATGAAGATTGGTGACTTAAACGTGTTCAGTTTATCTTTACTGAGAATATTATAGAAATTGGAATGTAGCTATTTTATTTACTCCTACAAAATTTTTGGACACAAATCACTTTTCCATGTCCATCAAGAAAAAAACCACAGGCAAGACGTGATCTACTTTCTCTGGGCTGGGGATGTGACTCCCTGTTGGTTGGCTTTTTGGGTGTGAAGACCAAGCCAGAGGCTGGAGCCAAGCAGAGTCTGTTAATATTTCCATTCATGGACATGCAATAGAAACCATTTCATACATTTACAGGAAAGCATCGAATACAACATCTTTGTTGTGCTTAATCACAACCAGAGTAGAATTCCAGGAGACAAGAATAGAAATTCATCCTAATGATTTCATTTTTAGTACAAAACATACAGTTTTTTTCCCCTGTTTGTCACTTTCTAAAACAAGAAACCACCAAGAAGTGCCTTTGGTTTGAGGAGTGAGTCAAAATCAAGAACACTGAACAGAAAGAAACACGAAGACATCGAATGACAGATAGAAGTCCAGAAGTTGGGTCAACCTGGATTATTTGAATTTACTCCTCCTGTTCATGTGAAACACTCAATCAGGAGTCAATTGTCCAGGCTTCATGCCCTCTGCAGCTGAGTACCTCCTTTAACAGAAGTAAATCCCAAGGCAAAAAGAAGTGTCCAGTTCCCAGCAAGATTTTTTTTTTTTTCAAGAAAGATGTAGATGCTTTCATTCTTAACAGGTGAAATAGTCTTTTCCAAACTGAGTAAGAACCTCATACTATGAAAAACTCACAGGCCACTCAAGCAGAAGAAAGAGTGCCTCCTTTTGATTAGCCATAATGGATTGAGTGGGTGGTTTCACATTAGCGATCCCATTACTAAGCCCACAGCAGGTCCGTGGTGTTCATTGGACGCACTTGCCTTGTAATATCTAAAAGTTCATCTCACCCACCAGCTTCCTGCTCCTAGAAACCCACTAAAAGAGCTTTGCTAATGATGTTATTTTGGAGCCTCAAGAACTGTGAATACAAAGGTGACAATCAGTGGGCTCCTCAGCAGTGAGAAATGGCTATCACCTACAGAGTAACAATGGCATTTTGGCAGTCACATCAGAAGGACACACGCCAGTCGTTAATCATAGTGCTTGGCTCTGTCTCACAGGCACCATGGGAAATCTGACTAATGCTGGCACTGGAGATAGCCCTGGTACTGGATTTGCTGATTTTAATTAGTGGTCAGGCTGGGGCTGGTCCCACATCAGAGATCCAGGGGGTGTTGCCCATTTCATTTCCCATCAGCTTGGATCCTGATGAGTGTAGTGGCAAGAATGAATGAGTCCTGGTCACATGGAAGCAGATCAATCTGGCATTTGATATTTTCCTTACCCTCAGGAAATCTGATGTCATCATAGAAGAAAATGGAAGAACCAGAAAGAGCAGGACGAAACAACAGTTAGAAAATGATCAAGAGATCAGGGAAGATGGTTCCTTCAGTAAAGTGCAAGCACACACATGATTGTGAGTTTGGAACCTCAGCACTTATATCAAAATCCAGGTTCACCGTTGTGTGTGCCTGTAATCCTGGTGCTCAGGAGGATCTCTGAGATTTGGTAGCCAGCCCGTCTAGCCAGTAGGTTCAGTGAGAGACAGACCCTGTCTCAAAATATAAGGTAGAGAGCAATTGAGGAAGACACCTGATATCTATCCCTGGGCACTATATGCTTGTGCACAGATATGTATGTACATCTACACACACACACACACACACACACACACACACACACACACACAGAGCAATTAAGAAAGGAAGAGTTTAGAGCATATCAAGGACAGTGAGAAGAGGCTAAGAAGCAAGTAGGCAACTCAAAAGAAGGGCGGAGAAGGACACCCGAAGGCAGAGGGGCAGGGCTGGAAGGAAGACAAGCATCCTGAAAGACTGAAGTTGGTGAAATGAGGGTAGTGTGCAGACTGAGAGAGGACTTTGAAGATGACAGGGAGAAACAACTGCACAGACTCTAAACAGAGCCACACTCCTTAGCCTGTGCTGCTAAAATGTGATTTCTGGGTGCCCCTACAGAAAAGTCCCAAAGAGTTGGTAAGTCACAACCATTCAGAGTAAAGAACAACCCTGCCAGCAAAGGCAAATGTCATTGAATCGGCGTCTGGTAAGCTTACAAGGCAATCTTGGTGATGTTTCAATGAACAGTCTATCAGAGCATTAGTTCTGCTGGGGAAATTCCAAATCTGAGCCCAAACCCAGTGATAGTATTGCCTTGATGGACTGATTTCATCACACGGGTTAGGACATGGCCACATCTCAGACACACAGCATATCCAACACAAACGCCCTTCATTCTAGGGCTGCAGGGCTGGATGAGCCAGACTGGCCCTTCAGATAAATGAGATTGGATGACCTCACCATTATCAGCTTCAGAGAGAATGCTTTGGAAAGGAATCGTGAGCAGGAAAAACAAAAGGACATCAGGGGAACTGGGGGTTCCACTGATGCCTGGGTCCAGCTGGAGCTGGTTACAGTGTAAACTTTGTTTAATCAAATCCACTGTCATTAATAAAACTCAAAACCAAATCCAAACAGAGATGGATGAGGATGTGCTTGGATCTCATTGGCTTTGCATCACTGTTTCACCAGGTTCCATCCATAAATCTGGGATGCAGGCTGCCGGAGCTGGGGCTGCAGAGAGGCCATCTTGGGAACCTTTCACCATTTCTCTGAGCCACTGCCGTTCCCATGCCCCTGTCACTGCTGTTCAGGGCTGAGAGAAGTACAAGATCTTCTCAAGACCCATTGAGACCCATTGTCCTTCTTTCCCAGAGTGGTGGACAGCCAGGAAATCGAGATGCCTGAAAGGCCACCTGGGACAAAACTGCTGGAATTGGGGGTATTCCATATTTAGCAGAGCCGTCCACAAGGCAAGGGAGAGAAGAGCAGCTCTCCACTGTGGCAGGAGACACACCTGGGATGGGTGCGCAGAATCAAAAGAAAGGCAGGTGCTGCCTCAACTCTACCGACATTCAGCATAAGAATGGGCCATGGATTATGGACTTCCGGTTGTGAGGAGGGACTGCCTGTATGAGATGGATAACGGTAATACATGTGTTTATTGAATCAACCTTGTGTGCACGTAACTACATGGAAACAAAGAATAAATATGAAGGGAGGAAGAGGAAAGAAAGATGAGGGAAGGGTGGAGAAAAAGGAGAGACAGATAGATAGATAGATAGATAGATAGATAGATAGATAGATACACACACACACACACACAGAGAGAGAGAGAGAGAGAGAGAGAGAGAGAGAGAGAGAGAGAGAGAGAGAGAATAACATGCCATTCCATCCAATAAATGGTAGAGACTTGGATACATAAATATACATCCGTATAATACATTCCTCTGTTAGAGCTAGTTCCCATTAAAGCCTCATTCTGTCGGATACTGTAATTAAAGATTTGTGTTTTAGACAACATGGTCTCTTTGCAAGCCAACTACTTCATCTGGTGCTCAGCTGAAGAACATGGCCCTTTCCCGTAATGGAGATAAAGTGAGCATGCTGGGCTGACAGTGCTGCGCCCCAGCCTGGACCCCCCTGAAGAGCATGCAGGCTAACTTTGGCTGGACTTCAGAGGCCTCTTCTATTCTGACTTTGAATGCAGCCCTGCCAGACTCCATAGAGAGGGGCTACTAGAGCTGTCCTGTTGGCAAGGAGAATGGACAGGTGACTTGCAACAGGATGATAAGACTACTGTGTGTGTGTGTGTGTGTGTGTGTGTGTGTGTGTATAAGTGATCCAATGGCCTAAATCCACCCATTTTTTGCACTCTGACATGACCACTTTATTCTCTTAAGTAAATATGATCGCTAAATGCATTGTAGAGTAACATGCTCTGTAGCTTAACATTTAGTAATTCTAGTCTTGAAAATGTTATAATTAAACTAAATTTAGATGGAAAGGATGGATTTGGAGAAAAGACTAGAAGGAAACAAAGTTAATAATTGATTAAAAGGCCGTGAGTACATTTTTATTTCTTATGCCTTTCTATACTTCCATGCATATGTATTTTATTTTAATATTCCATAACTAGCTTTTGGAATCCAAACAATGTATTTTAAAAGAATTTTATAATCCCATATTTAAGCCATAGACTGTCTGTAGTTGTTTTACTTGCTAGCCCCATCTTTGAGATTTTTTTTTTTTTTATTCAGAGGGGCGAAGTTTCTCTCCTCTTTCTTTTTTCCCCCACTATGAATTTTGAATTGAATAGCCAGGCACTAAGAATTCTTCAGCCAAAGGACAGTTGGTTACTTCGTGGAAAGTCTTTTTCACGGGCATCTGTGCAGCCAATACATATGAAAACTGTGAGGACAGCAAGCACACAGGGGCACTTGTAATCGCGTACAGAATCAAGGGCCCAGCGGAGAGTATGTGTGAAATCATGGCAGCCAAGGAAGTCACGTGCGCATAGGAACCAGGCCTGGAAGCAGATGTATAAATGAAAGCAGTTGCACTGAGTGTGAGAGCACTGGGTGAGCCCCACCCTCACTCCCCCCTCGTTCTCCAAGTGGCTAGTAATGTTGTCATAATGCCTTCATAATGAAAATAAGGTCCATAAGCCTTTCCATATGTCTTCTCTCTGGGTCCCCCAGGCTCAGGACTATACCAAATGTTTCCTCCCCATGGTGCCTAGCTGGGGCTGCTTCACTGTGCAAAGGCTCGGACCATGTTGCTGAGTAAGTAAGCAGGTCTATTTGACCACTTAAGGTAGGTTTGGGTGGAAGACAGTACCGGTGCCTCTATTTAGGCAAGTTGCAATCTTACCGCATTCAGTAGAGAATGATTGAAGAATGGTCGCAACGTGTGCGGATATTATATTCCTCGTATCGGAAACTTCTCGTGCATGAGCGCAAAGGGCTGTGGGTCCAGACTTTCATTTATCTATTGCTGACTTAGGCTGTTCTGTTCTCCAAAGCTCACATAAGGTTTGGATATAATATTAGCTCCTACAGAGCTGTTCTATAGAAGGGAAAATTGGAAATAAACCACCAAGACACTTGTAGGGCATAGAATTTGGCTGTGTTCGTTCCAGACATCAGAGAAAGGGCTTGAAGTGGGGAGGAGGGTAACGGGAGGAGGAACGGGAACCTGGGTATTTAATGCATTCCTGCTACTTCCCAGGCATCATTCTAGGAAGTTTCTCTCAGGGCCTGGCTCACTGCTGCTTGTGACAGCAGTGGAGCAGGCATTCTGCCTTTCATACAGATTGGGGAACTGTGCTTTCAGAAGATAGATAACATGCTGAGTCACAAGACTAGAATGAGAGGTTTAGTTCTGAAGCATTAAAACAAAACAAACAAACAAACAAACAAAAACAATGTGTGTGTGTGTGTGATTCTCAACCAAGAGAGATTTTCCTCTTCCCACCCCAGGAGACATTTTACAATGTCTGGAGCTATTCTTTCATATTAGTAAACAGGTAGCAGGGGTGCTAGTGGCATCTGGTGGGTAGGGCCTATGGTACTACACATTTCCTCTAAAGCCCAAAGAGCATTTTACTACAATACGGCATTCATACTGTCTGTGCTACTGACAATATGAATGCCATATTGCCATTTCATAAGGGAACCCAGCGGAAACTATCCTACATTCACTTTCTCATTCGCTTATGAAATTAAGTTTTTGTGGCTCTGAAGAATTCTCAAGTCATTAAAGCATCAGAGGTGCTTAATGGCTGTACAATTAGAAACCACCCAGAGTATATAAATCAAGTAAATGTGCATCAAATCTGGATGACAATGCCAAGCACAAGTCTGAAATTTATGTAGGGAGTTTACAGTGAAATTGCCAGGGAGAAATTAACAACTCCCCAAGTGTTACCAATTGTGGCTAACCCTAATCTGTACTAAATTTTGCAATGAACAGCTAAATGTTCACTCGATTCCCAAGATGCCCATATGTAAAATCAGACACTTGGCTGTTCTCTGGTTACAAGGTCAAGCTGACTATGTGCTCTAAGTTCTAACATGTTGGCTGTGTCCATGGTGGAGAGAAGTTGCTTCCGTTTGCTGTGGCTTGTTCTCTGGGAGGGCAGCATACATTGACTCGTTACTTTTGTGGCCCCTAGGAAAGTAGAGCCAAAGAATTACTCAATCATTTTGTGGCCCACCCTGGTCTTGTAGGCACAGGACTGTATCAATATTTGAGAAAGACTCTTCTTATTACAAAACTTAAAAAATAGATCATCCAGTTCAGTAGTTTAAGTCTTGAATCAATCAACAGGTATCCATTAAATATCCTATCATACAGCTAGTCCATGCTTGAAACCTGAGGGAACAATAACACTGCAAGGTCTAAGTCTTGCTCTTAGGAATAAACAATATGGGGAGGGGATAAGGACTGTGAGCAAAACACTTAGATTGTAAAGGAAGGGGTCAGAAAAGCCTATATCATATCACAATGCAAATTCTGTGTAAACGTTCATTTCTCTCATTACACTAACAGCTACCAGCAAGCCAGAACCTTGACGTTTCCTTTTTATTTGTCTTGGTGTCTAGGCAGGATCTGGCCTATAGAAGCCAAGAAGTGTCCATGTAATAAGTCAATGAATGAACAGCAGAAAGTGGGCCTCAGCTTTGATATCACAGGAATGTCTAACCAGTGATTCCCATGCTTGGAATACCAAAGGAAGAGTTTTGGTGAAGCAAAGGTTCTGCTATGGCTTTCAGATGAAGCATCTTCCACAAAGACTCATGCATTGAAGACTTGGTCCCTAATGGAAGGTCTCCATCATTGAGAGGTAATTGAATCATGAAGGCTCTGCCTCCATGAATAGATTAATCCATGAGTGGAATCAAAATTTGATGACACTATTAGGAGGTTATAGAAAGTTCTAGGGACAGAACCTGTTTGGAGGAACTAGGTCAATAGAGGCATGTTCTTGAAGGCTATCCCTTGTGTCCAATCCCTTCTCTGCTTCCTGGCTTCCTCTTCCTCTACACACTTCCACCTTTTACATCTTTGCCTCAGACTCAAAGCATGACCTTAGAATGCATTTCTTGAAATCTTGACCCAGAATAAGTCATTTTTCCCTTTAAGCTGCTTACGTTGGGTTTTTTTTTTTTTTTTTTTTTTTTTTTTTCATAGCAAGAAAGGGGTTGCCAACACTGGCCCCATAGTCAAACACATTTAGAAACCGCTGGGTCAGAGATGGCTTTCATTGCCCAGAGCTTCTCCTACAGCAGCTGGCACTGGGCCACTCTAAGATTTCACTTCCTCAGTGAAATCTCACTATGGGATCATTTTTTTTATTGCAATGAAAAATTGGCAATGTATACTTGAATCAATACACCAAGAAATTCACTTTGACAATAATCTAAATCATCCAAGAAAATGCTTTTTTGTATTGATCAGAGCTTGGAGAAAAATAGAGAAGCACACACACAATTGCAGTCTTGGGATTTTCCGGAGAGAGGGAGAATGTCTGTCCCTCTAGACCAGATCAGTGTGACTGTGACGTCCAGAGCCATGTCTTCTCTCCCTTAAGCAGCTTTGGAAAATGACTTCTTTTGGTTTAAAGAGTTCTGCTTTTGTCTGTTGTAATGACTTGAGTCCTCCATGCATATTTTTTAAAAATTTGGACAAGTCTTTCTCTTAATATTCCCACTGGACTTGTATTTTTATTTTTTAAATGTCATTTGCCCTAAACCACTCAATTGGGCTTGATGAGTTCTCAGCAGACAGCTGGCCCCCAGAACCCTGGGTGAGCCAAGACAATTGCAGTTCGTTTTTCTGTAACTCTGCACAGACTTTGATTCTGGTGGGCTTCTTGGCACAGTTTCCAACGATAAGTTAGGATCAGGGACGGCAGTGATCCAGTCGGCAAAAGCAAAACTACCCATCTTACCAAGCTTCATTACCTTATTCAACACATCCTCTCTTTTCAAATGTATTATTATTTTTCTGTTTTGATCAGCTTTTGAAACTAGTCTTCTTGATGCCAAAGGGTTGTTATTAAATGACAAATCTGTCCCAAAATAACTGATTGGTGACCTGGAGAGTCGAAAAACATTCTATTGTCATCAGGAGAAAATATGAACAGACAGTGACACATTGTGTGAATTATTTCTACTTAAGTATTTGAGCCTGAGGAAACAGTTGAATGCAGAGCTAAGTCCTATTTTTTTTTAACAAGAAGCTCTGATTTTAAGATAAGTTTGGAAAATGATTTCCTGCACACTGTATTGTGTTCCAGCTCAACTCACAACTGAGTTTTGTATCATTCTCCTCCTGCTGAAGGAACCTGATAACTGGGAAGACCTTATTATAGCACAGTCTCCACACCACCAGGTGGGAACCCCCAGCCATCACTCAAACAGATGGGTGTGATTCCAAAGCTGAGCAGCCAAGCTGTCTAACTACTGTGAAGTGCAGGAGAGTTGGACAGGAGAACTTTTTGGGCATCTGACTCACTGTTGTTTGTCTAAGTGGTTCTGCGGCAGACAAATAGCATAACCCCCTCACCCACCCCAAAGCCTTTCCCCCTTTGACCTTGGCTGCTCAGTTCCAATCAACCCTCCGGTCAGGTTTGCTTCTGTCTCTTTATCCAGAGCTTGGTTGTAGATGTTCAAGCCTAGGAAGGTCCTTGACTATTGGTTCAACTCAGCTGCCTCCCACTTTTTCAGTCATGTGCTATTTGCTATTTGTGCTATTCTTTCTATCAAGAGTTGTGCCCAGGTTCTAATGGAGCCCTGGAACTATTCTTTAAAAAAATTAACCCTTGGCTACAATGCTTCTTGCAAGTGATGTGTGTCTCGGCTAGTTTTATATCAACTTGACACAAGCTAAAATCATCTGAGAGAACCTCATTTGAGAAAATATATAGCTGTAGGTATTTTCTTAATTAGTGCTTGATGGGAGAGGGCCCAGCCCACTGTGGGTGGTGTCATTCTCTTGGCTGGTGATCTGGGTTCTATACAAAAGCAGGCTGAGCAAGCCATGGGGAGCAAGGCAGTAAACAGCACCCCTCCATGGCCTCTGCATCAGCTCCTGCCTCCAGGTTCCTGCCCTGCTTGAGTTCCTGTCCTCACTTCCTTCAATGACGGGTTACCATGTGCAGGTACAAGCCAAATTAACCTTTTCCTCCCCCGGTTGCTTTGGTTATGTGTTTCATTACAGTATAACCCAGTCTGCTCTACACTGAAGCCACAATATTTGCGACTAGTCTTTGACAACTGTTCATTATAATCTAACATGTACTTAAGGAGCACCTATTATCCTGCAAGTACACCACACTTGAAATCATGGAGATTACAGAGGTTAGTGGCACTGACCTAAAAGGGGCATTTTGATAAGCACAGATCATGCAAGTGAACCATGGTAGGAAAGTACATTGCTGACTCACTGTACTATCATTTATGTGTTGAGCACCTACTATGTGTCAGGGCATTCTCTTGGCGATGGGATACAGTTATGAACAGAACAGAAGAGTCCTCTGCTCTCAGGGAGCTTAAATTCTAGCAAACAAAACAAAAGCAGTAGACAGCAAAATGCCAGATGGTAATATCGTTGGAAAAAAGCAAAATATAGGAAGCATTTTAGCATTACGAATGAGAAAAGTGCTAATTTTATCTTTCTGTGCAGTAATGGTTACAAGGAGGCCCTAGTAAAGATTTGGGAGCAATCAAAGGCAGTGGCTAAGAACCATGGGCCTGCCTCTATGGCTTAGGCAAAACGGTCAGAGGTCAGATCTGACTGGCGAGTGGGTTTGGCTCTTATAGGGTGTGGTAGCCCTGGGTGAGTTTGGACCTTATAACGAAGGAGGTAAGGAAGCCCTGAGAAGGTACTGAGAAAGAACATGGCACAGCCTGGAACGTTTTAAAGGGAGCACTTTAACTGGGCATGCAGAATGGGGAGCAAATGATGGCTGAAGCAGCTCCTACAGTAAGGAGTGAGTGGTGTCTGCAGTCTGGCCTGTAATGACACTGTAGGTGAAGAAGAGAACATTGTGCGTGGGATTATGTTGGAGAAAGAAGGCCAGTGGGCTGGGATGTGCAGGGCTGAGGGGAATCAGAAACTCAAGTGTTCCAGCGTCCAGCTGGATGGAGGGCAGATTCACTGAGATGGAAATCACTGAGGAAGAAGCAGGAACGAGAGGCAGAATCGAGAGCTGGGTTTGGGCATGTTAAAAAGTTTCTCCCCTGGCATGTCTACATTTGAGATAGCTCACGCTGGGCAGATGAGCGTGAGGAGGTGGTTGATACAGAAAAGTGTAGTTTAAGGAGAAGTACAGTGCTGTAACTATAAGGAAGGGAAACAGGTGCACAGCATCAACTTTATCTAGAATAAATGTTCCCTGAAGCTCACTGGGCAATTCCTTTCTCATATTTTTTCTTCCGCAAATTAAGTACACAAATCTCCCCTCCCTGAAATTCCCACACTCCTACTGTGCCTTCCCTGGTAAGTCTCTGCGAAATGTTTTGAGGGCAGGGACTTTGTGTTGTTTACCTTCTAATCGACACTGCTCAGCATTTACTGAGGACTGATCAAGCCATTGTCAAGTACCTGCTGAAGGCTCAGGGGTGGGCCTCTGCCTATGTGGCATCATGAGACCACCTAGGGCATAGCAGAGGAAGGCAACACCATTATAGATTAACCAGGAGCAAGAGTGCCTGTCAGAGTGGAAAGGGGGATATGCAGCAAGGTCTGGGGCTAGTCATGTCTATGCTTCCCTGTGACACTGAGCGAGGTATCTATAAAATGGTGGGATGAATATTAAGGTTCTTTCCAGTCCTTGGCAACAGCCATGCCATCTTAGGCATAACTTTAAGGGCAGCTGGGAAGAGAGCTGACAAAGGCCAGAGGACCTTGGCTGGGACCCGGATGTTTATTTTGCATTCACATCTGTCTCATAGACTCAGAAATTAAGAAGAAATGAAGAACCATGGGCCTACCATGGGTATCCTTCTTGTGGAAACTTCTTAGGAGGTTGAGGGGAAATCAGGGGGTAGAGGGTTGACCATATGGCCATGAGGACCTCAGTGTGATACCCCCAGAACCCAAGTCAAGCTGGACGAAGTTGCATGAATTGTTATTCCAGTGCTCCTAAAACACAATGAGACGGGAGAGTCTCTGGTAGCTCCTGGGATAGCGAGCCTGGTACACAATAATGAGAAGCAAGAGAGCCTGTTTCAAACAAGGCGAAAGGCGACTGGCACCCATGGTTGTCCCCAGAATGCTGGAATGATAGCTAAAAGTTTTCCAGAATCTAGTGTATTAATTGTTACGGTAAATATTTTAAGTGCATTATCTGACTTAAAGCTCACAATAGCCTAAGTTATTTACATTTAATGAAGAATAGGAAGGCAATATATTTCTTATGTAAATCTCCAATCCCAATTAATCAGTAAACTTACTCTAACAATCTTTTATGCAGATTCCATTCTTTTAATTTAGAAAAGTCAAAAGAAACTCAAAACAATTTAGATTAAAATGTAAAATTTGAAGCTATTGAATTAGTTTGGTTGGTATCTCTCTAAGGATAAAAGTTTCTTGAAATTTAATTTACACACTAAAATTAAATACTTCATATGTTTCCACACAACCTCAGAATGTCTTATTGTCCTCCATTAGCCTTGCTGTCTTTTATTCCAGTCCTTACTGTGCAGAGGTTATTCATATTAGCCTTTAGGATATATTCCAGGATTATCTGTCATATTTAAGTTTTATCCAGTAATCACCTTTCATCTGTCCTGAGATACCCACCACTTGCCCCAGAGCAGCCTGAAACCACGGGTAATGTTGAAGCCTCAGCATACCACGCTTTCCCCAGTCTTACATGATTAGGAAAACATCTAAGTTATAAATTAATTTAGGAGGAGACCAACAATATCTAAAAATAAAATAGAAATGCATAATACTATATCATGGTAAGTTATGTTCTTTCTCTCTCTCTCTCCCCACCCCGTGTGTGTGTGTGTGTGTGTGTGTGTGTGTGTGTACGTACTTCTTGCGAAGCTGTGACACAAAGCCTGCACAAGGAGACGAAAGACAAAGTGCATGGCCCAGCATTGTGCTTCCCTGTACTTAACATACCCGCGACAGCACCTCAGCAGTAAAGTCTGATCATCAGCTCAGTTACCAGGTGACTAACAGGTAGGGGTAGTCCATACAGTGTGGATCTGCCTGGCAAAAGGGTTGTTTGGCATCCTGGCAGGATGGAGCAAGATTTTTATCGAGCTACTCAGAGCAGCATGCAATTTACAACTGAGTTGTTTATTTCTGGAATTTTCCATTGAGTACTTTCAGACTGAGGTTGACCACAGATGACTGAAAGCGAGGAAAGTGAAACTAGAGCAAGGGGGCAAAGGTGCTGCTTTGGCTATCTAGAAGTGTTTTATTTGACAGAGGTCTTGCCCCTCAGACTGTGTGAATGGAGAAAGGAGAAGGCCTTTCTTCCTCATGCTTGCTTGGTTAAAAAAAAAAAAAAAGAAACACAGTCATCAGAGCATTAGAAGATGGAGGCACAGCTCTTGTAAGTTTCTGATGGTGCTTGCATGGAGCCACCATCTGTTTGTAGAGCGGCTCTGAGTGCCTTCCATCTGACTTCAATAAGCTGGGAGAATAGTTCCATCCTCCGGCGCATTAGCAGGCAGGCACATCTGCTCTGCCTCATGCCGCAGAAGCCGAGAGAAAGCTGGGCTGGCGGAGCCTGTGGTCCAACCTGACAACAGAAGACAGTAGTTGCTGTTGGATCCTCTCCAATCCCCATGGAGGCCAAGTCTTGACCCTGAGCCTTTTGGAGCATGGAAGCCAGGCTGGTATTGTTCCTTATCATTAGTTGTGTTGTCTTGATCAGAAAAAATAAAAAAGAAAATCTATGAAGTCTGGACTCAGAAATCTCGAGTCTGGAATTCCTCCCACACATGGAAAACAAGACTTAGTGAAGGAAACAATGCCACTGTGTTTTTTTGTCACCCACACATTTTGGGATCTGACCACAGAGAATAATTTCCTCTCTATCAGCGTGCACCTCACCTGGGATTGATAAGCAGTTACCGCTGAGCCACCGTAGAGGGATGCCAGCCAGGTGACTATGTGGCCATAAAGAAAACCCTCTGGCCCTCTGCGTAACTGGAGACGCATCCCTGCCCTGGCAGAAGTCCCCCATTTGCTGTAATGTTTGGATAATTATCAGCAATAAGATGTTTTATTGAACAATATTTGGACAACGAAGACAGAAAGCTAAACAAGATAATTATTTCAATGTCAATAAGGAAAACGTCCCTTCATCTTCAGACCACAAGCATTTCAGCTGTCCCTAGGCAATACTGTAAAGTTGGTAACAAGAGGGCTCCCTTTCTGTCCCCATGGGCCGCCCCTCCCCCAGGCACTACTGTGAACTTCTCCTTCTCTGGCCAGCAGGGGCTCCTAAGGTCAGGACCACACAGGATCATCTCCTGGATTAGAAGGGCCCTTTCCTCAGGCAGGTGCAGTCCATGCCAGGAGCACGGTTTGGAGAGCAGATCTTCTTTCGTCCCCTTGGACAGCTGTCTTGACAGTCTACACAAGTGTAATCTGTGATGGGATGCTACCCCTGTCTCTCCACTGTTCGTAGGAGATTGTACTTTATCTCCAGCCCATCTTGCTCACTTCTCCTGTGTGGACCAGAAAGGGGCAAGGGATGCCTATGGGTCCTTGGGAAGGGTCGGGAAAGGATGCTTCAGGAAGTTGTACTGGTAGACGGGCCCCCGAGGGCAGCAGAGCAGAGGAAGAGCCCTGGACAGCTAGGGTGGTCTTCTTGTCCACTGGCCTGGCTGCCTTGCGGCCTATCCTATGCAATCTCCAGAGACTCCAGGCTCTCTGGCCCCTCTCTCTTCCTTGTTGTCTCCTCCAAGAACACAGAATCCTCACCCAGCAACCATCATTGCATCTACTCCCCAAGCCACCCTAGCAGATCATCTGCTGTCCCCTACTCACCCAAAAGTTCCTCTGTTGGGGAGACTTCCTCCACTCTCTACCCTGAAGCAGGCAGTCTCCCGTCTTATGACCTGAAGAGATGACCTTCAAGATCAGGTGCTAGCGGTTGAGAGTACCGCCCAGACAAGGTCTTAATATGATTGAGCGGAAGCCTCCCGGGGATGCACGAGAAAACAACAAACTACAAACTCATACACATTTGTGTACATGGGCACGTGGGCACGTGCGCGTGCGCGCAGACACACACACACACACACACACACACACACACACACCACACAAGTACCACATCCCCTTGAAACAAACTGCCATGGCAAAACTTGTACCTCGGAGGTGGCTGCCCTGCTTTGTGATAGTCTTCATTAAGAACCCAAAATCCTTATTTTTTTCTTTCTCTTTTGGGAAGTCCCTCTGTAGAACTATGACGGTAAGTGGGTATGCACAGGTGGTAGATTCTGTTGGTTTAGAACTTGGTTATCACACGTGCTCTAACCTGTAGCTTCCACTCACCCGGGGCTACTTGTGCTGGGGGACAGAGTGGCAAGCAGCGGCTCTGCCATCTCCTGCCCTGGGTGCCCAGCTGGGCTCCCAGCCCTGACTCTTGTGCCTCAGAAGTCCATGTTATATTAAGGAAGAACAATGTCGGCCTCGCAGCCCCGGCCAGGCCTGAATTCCTCAGGGGTCACAGCCTGGCTGGCTAAGTGTCCCACGCAGTGCTGGGCAGGCGTGGGTGGTTGATAAATATCATTAGATGGCAAGGGGGTGACGAAGACCTCAAGAACGGGCCCTTTCTTGGGAGCTTGGTACTAACTTGTTAGGATGTTCTGGATCCTAGTAGATGCCAGATGGCCCCGGGGTCTGAAATAAATAGCCCCAAGGCCAAAGGCACTTGTTGACTAGAACAAGCACTTGGTTTCAGTAGCAGGGGGATCAGGCCCTTGGATTAAAGGGCAGTGTTTGTGCTGCCAACAGCCGGGAAGCAAGGGATATGTATGAAACCTACAGAGTATTGGTAAAGCACCTTTCCCAACTCAGAGGAAAAGCCCTAATCGGTGACATCTGCAGCTGTTCTGTGGCATCAGTACGTCCACTGTGGCCAATTTTGAGTTACCACGTGACCTCACAAAGCCTGGAGATGGTAGAGAGGTTTGTGGTGGAGCAGCTCTGAGCCCGTATGAATCCGCAGCAGCACTCCACGAGAAAACATTTTCCTGGATGAGGAAGGAGGATTTCCCTTCATCAGTGGAGCAGCCTCCTTCTGCCTACCTCTCAGACCTTAGACGAATCTTGTCTTCTTTCAGGAAGTAAATCTGAGAGGAGGCTTTTGGTTTCTTTGTGGCATTGCTGACCATGGGCTGCCTTTTAGATTGGTCTGCAAGCCCTCTCAGAAAGGCAAACTATGGGAGTTTGTCCGAGCTGAGTTCTCAACACAAAGAAGGTAATGAAAGAAGGAAGTGAAGAGAACTCTTAAGACGTGATGGGGCTGAACTGTTAAGACGTGATGGGGCTCTATCAATCGCACTGGCTGGAGGCAAGCTGCTTTCCCCACTAGCTTTTTCTTTTTCTTTTTCTTTCTCTTTTCTGTGCAGGGACAGTGCAGGGGGGTAGTGATGCCCGCAGAAGGGCCACTCGTACAGGCCACACTGTCAAAGCAGCAAGGCGGACGACTGCTTGGTGACGGAACCAGCTCTTAAGAATCATGGGGAGCGCCCTGGTGTCTGACCTGCCAGTGACCTGCCAGGCCTCCTGACCCCTAAGTAGACTCACCTCCTAAGTGGCCCCAGCAGGTAGGCAAGACAATCCTGGTGCAGAGAAGCATTCCAAACGGTCTCAGCCACAGCTGGATCGTGGAAATCAAGCAAGCAGCTTCCTGCAGGAAGTGTCCAGTCTTCGCAGCCAAGAGTCTGAGACCCCGGGCTTAGTTCTTTAACCCTGGCTGCTTCCCAATACGCAAGGCTGTACGGAAACTGCAGCACTAGCAGGTGGAACCTACTGATGCGGCCTGCACACAGTTGCCACCAGTTACCAGGAAAGAAAGGACAACAAAGCTGCCAGACACCAGCCCTGAACCAGTGCCCTCGTACACAATCATGATTCCCTTATGGCTACAGCAAAAGAACTTTCTGCCAGCTGCTAGGTGACATTGTTTTTCCAGACTTTTCATGAATTCATTGCAATTCATGATAGATAGATAGATAGATAGATAGATAGATAGATAGCTTTTTTGCCCCCACGGACGGCCAGCCCTGTCACATTTGTCATATTTGTTTGTCATGGTGATTCTCCCCCTTCTTTGGAATTAAAATTTAAATAAGAAGTGCCAATCAGATCGCAAACTCTTTAGCCTTTCATAGGCAGGTGCAAGTCTTAAATGTCCTTCTGATGTCTAAAGCCCAGAACAGTGTGTACACACAGTAAGGATGCAGCAATTCCTGGTGAATGACTGGGGTGGAGACAGACAATTTTCCTACAGTAGAAATTATTTATAATTACCAATTTTGGTAGGACCACAAAGTTCCTCCATTTTAATATTTGCTTAGGAATACAAGTGAAAATGGCCTCACACTTGTGTTTCGGTAGTTTTCATCCAAAATTAGAACCCCTATGATTTATTTTTGTGTCGAAGGCAGGTAGATGACCAGAATTCCTTCTCTGTCCTGGTTCAGCACTCCCCAACAGGGCCAGTAGCAAGAGATACGAACTGGCTCCATGCCCTGTATTGGTTGTTAAATTAAACTTCCTTCAGAGGGCCTGGCTCCCATGGTTTTGTGCCCACCTAGGAATGAGGGATGAGAGCTGGGAGATCAACTCCAAGCCATGGAAAGAAAAGGGCTGCAGTGGTTGGCCATTCCATGTGACAAAGCCATCTGGAGGCAGGTGGTCCCTAGAACTCCATGAGGATTTTGGTGGCTAAAAATGCCCTGGGAAAGGTAGAGATCCTGAGTCTCCATCTCCCTGCTGAATGCTAAGGTAGAGGCTGTAGAGTCTCTACCTACATTCTGGATCTGGACAAAGGGCCTGGGTATAATAACAACAGCAAGAGCAACAGAGAGGCTCTTGGTTGAGGCTAGTGTGCTGTGTTAATTGCTTTATGAGCATCGTTGTCCTTAATCGTCACAGTGATATGATCCCCATCTTATGGACAGTGTAACGGAGGCCTACCCACCAAGGAACATCAAGAAACATGTCGAAACGTGGACACAGAAATTCTACAATTCTTCCCACTCCATTCATTCAATTCCTTTACCTTAAGAATACCTCCAGCTCTAAAGTATTTTCAGGAGTCTCTGACTGGAGTCGGTGCTTCACTTTTTCAAGACTTTGTGAACTTAGTGAGGATGGCAGCCATTTGTTGAAGAGTTTTTTTAAGGCAAGTACTGGGCTGAGGGTTATATGACCTCTTCCCTTTAATCATTTTGTAGGGAAACTATTGTGATTAGTCCACTTCCACAGCTCAGGAAATGAGATTCAGGGGTTTATAGAATTCATTTAATGTTGCACAGGAAGAAAGGAGACCAATATCGTCCTCCAGGCTGCCCTGTCAGTGAGTGGCTTATTGCTTTTTCTAGTGGTGGGGATGTGATGGCTGCTCCCAGCATTTACCTCTGGGGTAGGCCCCCTCAGAGACTTTATCAGCCGTGTTAGTTTCTGGCATGAATGGGGGCTCAGAGATTGTGCATTGATGGAGAAGTTTGAGAGCATCAAACCTATATGCGCCAAGAAGAAGACAGCCCCAACATGGCAAGTCGGCAAATGGGTTCTTTCTTATGAATGAGAAACCATTGTATGGATGGATAATTGTACTGTGGGTGATGGGCCTTGTAAATTCTGGGTGACAGACAACCTCATTGCCCCAGCCCTACAAGGCACACAGTACCCAGGCAACTATGATACTATGTCTGCAGGAAAAATCCATATTTTCTATGGACTGAGTCAGGACTAAATTAGACATGAGTCTTCCAACACATCTGAATTTCATCACCATTATATCACTCTTTAGACGTTGTAAATTTTCATAATAATATTTTGGGTAGTTTGGAATAAGCTGTCTCCATCTGAGGTGTGTTACTTTAAATCTACATTAACAGACCAATAAAACGAGGTGTTGGCCAACTAAATTCCGTACAGTCATCGCCTCGGAAGTGTCCAGGCAGCAAAGAGTGAGCCAGTCATGAGTACATGTCCTGAGGTGGCCCTGCAAGCACAGACCCTGACCACACAATTTCTTGGGTAAGATTTGGGTATGCCTGGTGCTGTATGCCAGTGGCTAGCACCGTTCTTCAGTGGGCACCCTGCTAGCTGCCAATCCCAGAATCTGTATTCTCCTAGAATTTGGGGCCTTGGAAATGTGATCTAGCCTTTTACCACTTCCCCTTCCTCAAGTGTCATCACTGTGAGAGTGCAGGGAGCTGACCTGCTTGGAGGAGGAGACAGCCTACCTGTTATTGGCCAGGGCCACCACCACACGTGCTGTCCCTGTAAGGACGGTTGCACTGAAGTGCAGGTGTTGGGCGGTGGGTCCAAGCACGTGGAACTGTTTCTCATATAATTATGCCCGGTGCTACCAACTCTGAGGAGGCCAGTGTGACTATACAGGGCAGGTCTCTGCCTGATCGCTTTCTCCCCATCTGCCTTTCTGGTGTCTCAGCCCCAACTATTATCCCCTTCATTTGACTCCTTGCAGACAGGGTCCCAAAGCTTCTCCATCCCCTCCATGATTTGGGGGCAGTGGACCAAAGACTCCTCCCTTAGAGACAGTAGCCATTCTCTGGGCCCTCCCTCTCCTCTCTACCTTATCCATCCAGATTGTCCCTGTTGACTCTGATTTGCCCCCACCCATTCTTCCCAGAGTCCTCTCATTAGTGGTGTGTTGAGTCCTCAGTCTCCAGCTTAGCTTTTCATCCTTTTAAAGGTTCAAGTCCACAGCTGCTTCTAACTTGGAAGAGAACTACACACAGACACATAGGCATCTGAGGGGGGTTTGGTTGTCAAGACCTGTTCCACTTTAGGGCACTGCACCTAGAAGGAAAGATGGTGACCCACGAATTTGCACCACAGTTTGTGGCCACCTCATCGAACTGCTGAAGATCACTAGTTGCTTTCTTTTCTGACAGGAAGCCACAACTGTGCCACACTTATCAGTTATTTGTTAAGTTACTCATCCTGGCAAATAGTTCTTGAGGTCCTACTATGTGATGAACTCTGATGAATACAACAGATTTCATGCCCTCCTTCTGTGTTCTTTTGGAAGCGGCAGTAAAAGAAGGAAATACATTCAAAGGGTGCTATGAAATTAACAAAGCAGATGGCAGAAGGGAGAGGCCAGGTTTGGTGGAAATGGGATCAGATTCCAGATAAGAGTGATTAGTGGGTGACATCTAGGCAGACTTAAATGGTGAGCAAATCTATGTATAGACAGATGAGAGGGTAGTGACCCCGTTGGCAGAAACAGCACTTGACATAATCCCGAGATGGCTGCACCCAGTGTGTTAAGTTACAGAACAATCACTGTGGTTGTGGTGTGGGAAATAAAAGTAGAGGTGACAGGAGATGCTGGGGAGAGTCAGACTGGCTCATGTAAGACACAGTTTCTCCCCATCAGCATCATTGGCATTTGGAGCTGGATCCTTCTTTATTTGGCGGGGGGGATGTCCTGTGCACTGGTACACATCTCTGGTCTCTACCCACTGGATGCCAGTAGTATGCCTATTTTATAAAAACCCAGACCGTTACCAAGTATTGTCAAATTTCCCCAGGAGAGAAAAATGGGCTCTAGTGAAGGAGCCCTGCAACACCATCATGGTAAAGACATGGCTTTGAGACAAGGTCAGGTAGTCCCACGTAACTGAAGATGACCTTGAACTTCTGACCCTCCTGCCACCACCTCCCAAGTTTTGGAATTACAGGTATCACCAAGAATGTGGATTTTATTCTAAGTTTATAAAATGTGATTGGAAGCTGAGAAAGATCATAGCATGATTTCCACCTGCAAGGGGGGCAATTTGGCTGCTTCTGGGTAAAAATGCTGTATCCAGGGGAACAAGAGCATCAGAGGGGCTACAAGAGATGAGCAGCAACAGTGGCTCAGACTAAATTGACAGCAGCAGTGGCAAGAGGTGGCTAGACTAGGAGGGCGATGCCAGCAAGACTTACTTGTTAATTGGATAGGAACAGTGAGAAGGAAAGTAGAATTTGAGGGAAATTTCTAGATTATTCTGTGGGAATAAAATTAGACTAGAGGAATGGTTTAGGGAGGTCAGATAGTCTAAATTTGAGATATCTATTAGCTAACCAAGTGATTCTGTCTGTAGAACTGAAAAGCTGGGGCCCAGGGGAGAAGTCCAGAACGGAAACAGACATCTAGGATCTTAGGTCATGTTTAGTGATGGCCAGGATGACATCATCCTAGAAGAGAATGATCTGGAAAATAAAGAGGATCCTGAAATAAGGAGGATCTCCTGGGTCTGTCAGTTGGAGGTCAGGAGGAGACCGAGAAGGCAGAAGAGGGCACACAGGAAGAGACCACGAAGGACAAAGAAAAAAGGAGTGCTTGCTGTCCTCAGGTCATCCTGATACCATGGTCACATCTGCCTTGAGATGTTCTCAGTCAGGCCACCAGGTACTCAGGGAATTCCTCACACTCATCTGTGTTCTGCATCCACACCATCGCAACGCACAGTACCCGTGCTTCAGACCAGCACATGACGGACAGTCGCCTCCCTCAGTCCTCAAGTGAAGAAGTGTAGGCCAGCAGTCTTGTTTTACATGTGGAGATCCTGACAAGCAGGCAGCTACAGCAATGTATGTCATGGGCATCTCAAGCCACACCCCCGGGACTAGAGGAACCTAGAGACTGGGCTTCCTTCTTCAGGGCCCTGAACACTGCCTCCCAGGGGTCTGCTTTTCACTTAGCCCAGGCTCCGTCCAACCACTGCCAGAGCACCTCCGCTCCCGCCAAGCCTCTCGCCTAACCGAAGCAGGGTTAGCACAGACTGGGGTCCCACTCTCCCCGTCCAGGCCTATAGCTTGGGTGTTTTGTATGCCCATAGTCAGTGTGAGGCCCCGGGACTGCTGGTAATTATTATCATGGATTAGGAAACAGGCTTAGAGCAACTCTATGGTTTGCCCGACTCAGATGGTATAAGGATATGAAGTTTTTCTGAATGTGTGGTAGTCTCCCATCTCTTAGATGTGTCACTAAACTCAGATTACATCTGATTTTTTTCTTTCTTATGCAAAATATTTCCCAACTCACAAAAGAAAGTGCTACAAGCAGGTTTGCTGAATTTCCTCCATCCCCAACACTGCGTGTCAAACTCTAACATCCCATTCAATTCTGCTAAACAAAGTCATCAACGGAACAGAAATGGCCGGAGAGTGAGCATTCTGCATACCGAGGTAGTTACCTTTTTCTCTTTAAATAAAGATACTTTATAAAGAACATTTTGGGTTTTGAGACATATTTGGTGCTTTATAGGCTCCATGCTTCCTGACACATCTTGCTCTCTCTTTCTTTCTCTCTCTCTCTCTCTCTCTCTCTCTCTTTTGAAAAAATTCAAAACCAAGAACACTAACACATTTTCTTTCATTTTCCAAGATCCAGGGAATGCTGACGCATGGGCATGAAATCCAGAATTGGGGCCCTGGCTCTTTGACCTCTTCAAAGGGGGAGGCAAAGCATTGCCAAGTGTTCACACTTTTTCTTCAGATAGCTCAGAAACAGCACCCTTGAATACAGATCAAAAAGAAAGGTAGCTTGTTTCATTCTCCGGTGGCGTGCAACTTCTAGGACAAGTGATTCCATTTGTCATTGAAAGTTTTAGAAAAGGCAGAATTACACCCTCCCCCACCCCCACCCCCACCCCCACCCCCACCCCTTTGTGGGCACTGAAAAAGTCAGTCAGCATTTGCTTTTCCTAAAACACAGGTGCAGCAGTAAGGAACTGAAACTCGTCTCTACCCGCTTGCGTTTTTTAGTCGCCTCCACTCCATCTCCCAGGTGCCTGGCTCAGGATTGTCCACCTGCTGAGAGTGGCTCTGGGTCTGACAGAACAAGTGTCTCTCATCTGCTGTTAAGTATCACTTGAACTGTGTTGTTGCTGGTGCTATTAGTTTTGTGGGGACTGATGTGTGAGTGGTGAGAAGGGAGTTGGCCACTCTGAAAGAAATCAGAGTTACCCCTAAGACCAGGTCCATTTCCTTTTTCCTTTGCCCTATCATCCTGCAACCTCAAACTGCTTGGAAGGAGCCAGTGTCTGATCTGGGCAGGGATTCAACCTTTGAGGAGATGTCACAAATAATCCTCTTTGAGTCTTCGTGGTGAAAGCAGCGCCTTGAGGAAGGGCATTTTACTAGAAGAGCTGGAATGAGCCCCTGGGGAGCAAGGAGCAGGAGCCAAAGGAGGGGAGCAAGGTTTTTACAAAGAGCCAGGCAGTCTGTCAGCACTGATCTGCCCTCAGGCCACATCTGCCAGGCTCTCAAAGAAATTGGGACAGTTACATTCTTGGCCCAAAAGTCCAATCGCAGTGGGGGTCACTGTCTTCTGTGCCCTCCGTTGGGAACCTGAGCAGCCAAGGTCAAGGACCAACTGCTGGTCCAGCTGAGGGCAAGGCTGGCATTTGTCTTACTTGAGGGTGTTGCCTCCAGTGTCCACATTGACCTTCCAGCTGCTTATATTGGGAGAGAAACTTAAACCCTCCAAGTGGGGCATACAAAAATCTTCAGGCATTGCTCCGGGCAGGAAATTCTTTGGAAATTTGACAACTACCAACATTGCAATGGTGTTTCAAGCCTGCTGTCTTTTAAAGATAGATAGATAGATACATAGATAGATACATAGATAGATAGAGATAGAGAGAGGGGGGGAGGGAGGGCAAAAGATGATTTTGTAAGAATAGAAGAAGCTCGGTCCAAAGTCACTGCACCCACACCAGGACTAAAGCATTTATCCCAGTGACAGGCCTGGGAAAGGCCATTGCATTCCTCTGACCATTGCCAGTGACAGAGACAGGTGCCTTGTATCTCTTGCATAATCACTGTCATGGCCACACTTAGGGAGACAGAGTCCAAGTAACATGGCTTTGTACAGGTGAAGTGGGGTAGAGGGGGAAGAAGTCGTTCACATGGCAGAAGACAAAGAAAAGGATAGAGGAAGGTGTGGTGGGGGAGGAGATGGAGGAAGGTATGAGGAGATGATGGAGGGTTGGGTGGAAAAGAGAAGTCCTGACTTGCCAGGGGTAAGGCACAGCATCAGGGATGTCACTGACTTTTGTCATCTAATCCACGCAGCATCTCTGTGATGGGACAATCAGTTTACCTTACAGAAGACACCAAAACCTAGAGGAACAAGGTTGCCCAAGACCATACACTGAGGAATTGCAGAGCGGAAACCGAGCCCCAAAGTTGTCTGATTTCAGAGCTCCACCCTTTTCTGTAACAGTCTAACACGTGGTCTTCTATACCAAAGCTTTCAGAGATTCTTCTTTAAAAAAAAATTAAAAACTATAACTCATAGTTTAAATAGAAAACATTTTCCATTATTGTCCAATCTGAACATTTCCATGTGTACAGGAACACACAATGGAAAACAGGAGTTCCCTGCTACCTCCAGTGCGTATTGGATATTAAATCTTTTACCCAAATCTATCAATCCATCCTTTCTCCCTCCCTGCTTTCCTCTCCTTTTTTCCCTCTCTTCCCCTCATCTCCCTCATTCCTCTTCTCTCCCTCCCTTCCTCCACATTAATGAGAATGGCAGAACTAAATTTATCTCCTACCCTGCTAACGGGTCTCACCCTGTGTTTTGAAAGCCATTCTTTCCTCCTCCAGGCAGGTAATCACAACTGTCTCGGCCTTCTGCTGTTCTGGGAGGGTGTGGGCAGTGTCTTGCACTGAGGCACACTGCTAATTGTGTGCTCTGAGCATCCCTCTGCCAAGGGGACATCATTAATAAAATATCTCAGAAATTAGAACTATCTGACAAAGAGCCACTGCTTGGAAGAGAGTCCGCCCAGGAAACCATCCAGAGGACACAACTGCTGATCGCAGGCTCCAGCGGGTGATATTTTAGGCAGTTGGTGCGTGTTTTTCTGCAAAAGGGACTATTTCCTCTGCTTTCAGAAACTAAAGAACTCATCTGCTCTAACAGGCCACGTGTGGTCACCATCTAACAGTAAATGCTAAGGACAAGAAAATGCCAGGGCTTGTGAGGCCCTGTCCTTCCTAGCAAGAATAGAACTGTCTCTCTCAGTTGTTAGGATCTGAAATTGAGCTGTTAGCAGCGAGTGCCTCCCACCCTGGCTTAGGATTTGGGGATGATTCTGTCTGATACTTGAGGGGCAGTGGCTGGGGTTGGCTGAATCAGATTAGGTAATGGAAAGTGAAGCCCACGTCAGGTGTGGCTGATCCAGAGTGAATCCTGATGAGCTGAGGGAGGGTGACTTCACTGAAGAAATGTGCTCAGTAATTGAGAAAACATGTTCCTGTGATGTCCTCATGCAAAAATCCATATTTGCGATGTTTTTTTTTTATTCCTAAGAATTCCTTGAATATTTGCTGTGCGTGTCTGTACAGACTCCGCAGCACAACTTCTAACTTGGTACTATATATATATATATATATATATATATATTTTTTTTTTTTTTTTTTTTTTTTTTCCTGTGGTGGCCTAGCTTTTAAAGGGTAGGATTCTGATGGGGGACATTGGGCAAGCAGCCACAGGCCCTGGACAGAAGCAGGAAAGAGGAAGAGAACCTATACCACTTGTGCTCTTAGGGGCATACAAGGCAGGGCAGCCTGGGTCCCCCCCCCCAAGCAGCCAGCTGTATGCGGGATTCTGAGAGGGGCCCAGCTGAGCCAAGCCAGCCCTATCTTCGCACCACCTTCCGTTTCTAACAGCTCTTCCCCACCCCACCCCCAAACATCAGCAGCAAAGCTGCTGCCCAGGCTTTGTCAGAGAGTGCTTCCCAGCAGTTTCTCCTCACTGGCTGGCCTGCCTTCTGATCCCCTAGCACAGATAATGTACGGGGGTTGAGTAATGTGATCAGAGAAATCACAGAAGTGGGAGCAGTACAAAGTCTTTTCTGGTGGATTTCATGCCTGGACTTCCATAAAACCCTACAGACTCCAGCTACCACCCCCCGACTCCTATCCCCACCCCCACCCCACTTTGCACCCCCTCCTCAGCCCTCCTGGGCTCTCCTGACCCTTCACTTTTCTCCCCTTTGGAGCCTATGACCTCACAATTTGTACTTCTTTAAGCGACGGTAAGTATGCCAAAGGTGAGAGTTTAAATCAAAAGATAAAAAAAAAAAAAAAAAAGAGCCTTCTCACAGAATTTGTGTGAGCCCCTGGGATTTATCTTCCCCCCTAAGAGTGGTGGGGTGGTTAGCTCCCCGAGTCATGTCTCAGAATGCTTAGTCTTTTAGGCAAGTTTGAGACTTATTGGAACTGTTCTAGACCATGGGGATTTTTGAAGTTGGACTGAAGGCACTTTTGCAGTGTTCGGGGTACAGGCCTATGGAGGCCAGGGAGTGCAATGTGGTGGTTTGAATAGGTGTGGCCTCCATGTGTTTGAAGACTTGGCCGCTTGAGAGTGGCACTATTAGGACGTGTGGCCAGGTTAGAGTAGGCATAGCCTTGTTGGAGGAAGTGTGTCACTCTTGGGGTGGGCTTTGAGGTCTCCAACATCAAGCTATCCCCAGTGTGGCTCAAAATATAGGACTCCCAGCTCCTTCTCCAGCACCATGTCCGCCTGCCTGCTGCCATGCTTCCCACCATAAAGATAATGAACTAAACCTTGGAAACTGCAAGCCAGCCCCAATTAAACGTTTCCCCTTATATGAGTTGCCGTGGTCATGGTGTCTCTTCACAGCAATAGGAACCTAATTAAGGCATCTGGAGATGGAACCTAGGGCCTTATACCTGCTTGTCTCTGACCTCCAACCATTTTTCCCCGTAGACTTCATTTTGAGTCAAGGTCTCAATAAGTTGCCCAGGCCGGCCTTGAACTCACTCTGTAGCCCAGGCAGTCCTTGAGCCTTTGGTAGTGTTTCAACCTCCAAATAGCTGAAGCAGCAGGCGTGTGTCACCAGGCCCAGTGTGGTGGTTTGAATTAGAATGTCCCTCATAGGCACAGGTATTTGTTCACTTGGTCCCCAGTTGGTGGTACTGTGTGGACCGGTTTAGGAAATATGGCTTGCTGGAAGAAGTATGTCCCTGGGGATGGCTTTTAAGGTTTATGAGCCACGTGGCAATCCCCGTTCACTCTCTCTGCTTCTTGCGTGCTCTTTCCTGCTGCCTGCTGCCTGCTGCCTGCTGCCTGCTGCCGAGATTCTCTATTGTGGCGACTCTTACTCCCCTGGAGCCATAAGTCAAATATCACTCTTCCTTCCACAGGTTACCTTGACCGTGTTTTGTCATAGCAAAGGAAGGTGACTGATATAGCTGGCTTCAAGGGTTGCATTTTGACAAAGAGGAGAGAATGCATTCAAACTCAAAGTTTTGATTACTCTTGGACAGTTGTAAATTTTGGCTCCATTGGACTGTAGATGCAAAATAGTAGATGGCCTGTCTCCTCACATTGGGTAAGTTTTGTTTTTGTTTGTTTTTGTTTTGTTTTTGTTTCTTTTAAACTTTCTGTGTTTCTAGTCCTTTGTGGCCTGATGTCTGCGTATAACCTAGGTCAGGAAGAGGTTTTCTCTTGATTCTCCAGCAAGCTCCTAATTACAGAATTGTGACTGTATTTGTCACGTGCCACCCCACCCTCCCCCAGCAGCCTGCTGCCAGGAGCATGTTTGCAAAGCAGCCATTTGAGAGAATGAAATCAAATGGTAATAGCGGAGGTGGCAGCTGCCATTTGAGAGCACGTGCTCAGCCGCCATTTCCTTCTTCCCCTTGTAAATGTGACAAGATACTTAACAATCTTAAACAGGCAGAGGAGCTGTTAGGGAGTGAATGGAAAAACATAACACCTCTAGAACTGCCAGCAAACATGGCGGTTCTCAAGAAGGGCCTTATTCCGAGAGAACTGTCTAACCTTTTCTGACAGCAAAGTCTGAAACGAACTTTGGCTCTAAAAGAAAACTCCAGACAAATACCCATCAGCCTCTTTTTGCCCAGAAATGATGAGGAAGACAGATGTGTAAATTCCAGCAAAGGATTTCTTGCCCTCAACGCAGCAGAAGTATTATATATACAGAGATACAAGAAGCGAGCAAAAGTGATGCTGTTCTGTTAAAGCCGAAGACACCACAAATGGGGTCAGCGTCTCCAAAGCCCAGGCTCTCGTCACTCCCCACATGGAGAAAGCGCTTTAGGAAAGGAAGCTGCTGTTGGCTTCATGCCTGTTTTGTGATGGGCTCTTTCTAACCACCCTACCTTGTCAGGGTGCAGCAGCTAGGCCACAGTGATGCAGGATCTGTGCACAGGGGAGGAAACTGGTTCTTTGAGTCTCTGCTCTCCATAGAGTGATGCTTCCTTCTTCCCCGACTAATTAGCTGAGCATATTTTAGGCAACAGGAAACGAGTGTGATTTCTCTCTTCTTTAAATGGACGTATATGTGTATATATATATGTGTGTGTGTGTGTGTGTGTAAATATATACATATATATATAATTAAAAACATTTTTGTTGTTGTTGTTGTTAAACTCATGTTCAGAATGCAAAGGGAACTTGTCCTCTTGGCATCTCCTACTTGCCACGGATGATTTAACACATGGCTACTCACAGTGATGAGGCAGTAGCTCCGTCTGCTGACCTCTGAGCCAGGTCGACTCATATCCAAAAATGGCGTATCATTTCACCAGACTGAACAGGGGAGAGTTGCAAGTCACCTCATGAGTAATGATGGCTGTTAACCACAGAGCTGGCTGTAAACCACAGGACTGGGGCGACACTTTCCCCTTCTCTAACACGGGGAATGGCTGGGTTTTGCCTCCACCAGGAGGGACTGTTGTCCCTGGGCTTCCTTAGAAACAGCATGTAGAGCACCAACCCTCACTACTGAAGGGACAGCCAAAGGAAACAGGAAAAATCAGCCGTGGCCATGCGTTAATGTTCTCTCCCATCTCAATGACTTAGGGGCGAGCAACGAGTATGTGTTCCTATACTATCCTCCAAGAGAGTAAATGCCTTGTGGTTACTTGGAAACTGTTCCAGTATCAGTGGGTTGTAACTGCACAGCATGGGATAGCCTCTGCGCCAAACCTGGGCTGTGCATTCCAGTCAACTGCATAGCCAGATTCAGCCGCTCGTGGGGATTCCACCTCTGAGAGCCTCCCAGGCCATGCCAAACCTTCTCAAGCGGCTAGATTACTGATGAGTTTTCACAGGAGCCCTGACTATCTAGCTCTGACTCATACCCCTACCAATAAAAAGACTTGCTGCACGTGCAAAAGGCTTGCCAAGCTCTTGGGCAATTCATAAAGCATTGTGGCTAGCCCTGCCTGACAGATTTTGTCATCAGAGCAGCTTCACGTGTAATCCCTTTAAATCTTCCATACCCTCCTCGCTCGCGTGTGTGTGTGTGTGTGTGTGTGTGTGTGTGTAGTATGCGTGCTAGTGTGTGAATGCACGCACGCACACACACACACACACACACACACACACACACGTACATGTGTAATGCCAGTTGTTTTCCTCTTCTCTCTTCACTTTATTTGTTTGTTTGTTTATTGAATCAGCCTGTCTCAGGGAACCTGGAGGTCACCTATCTGGCTAGACTAACAAGCCAGCAAGTTCCAAGAGTCCTCTTTTTCTGCCTCCCTGGTGTTAGAGTTCCGGGTTTATGTCACCATACCTGGGGCAGAGGTGAGGATGAGGTGAGCTGTTCTGTTTGAGCGCAGTGTGTGGAAGGCAGCGTCCCTTCTATACAGTATCTCTAGCTTGTTCTTCCAAGGGAATTATTGATTCTCATTCATCCTTACAGCTTGGCTAGCTGTATTAATTTGATATCAACATGTGCTCGTGCTGTATGAAGTGCTGTGGGTGCCAGGGGTGAGGGGATGAGGCTTCCTGCTTTAGGGAGTGCACCTCCTACTGCCAGAGGATAATCCTTCCAACAAGGAAGGGAGGGATTGTCTTCAGTGCTGGGAACTCCCCGGTCCTCACGTGCTGGCAACAGCGTATGGCTAAGGAGGAAGTCGCCACGTTCTGATACCCCCCTCTGTCTCCTCCAGTATTTCTGCTTTTCTTTTCCTGTGGGTCATTTGCAGTGAAGTTCCAGTCACAGAGGACAGGGGGTGGCACAGGGCAGGGGCACAGCACTGAGGTCCCTCTTGATGGAGGCACAGTCTCGGATATGCTGATAGGACAAAGACTAGAGCTTCTAAAGACCCAGTCCTATGTTTGCCTCATGGATGACTTAACAGAAGGAAGAATGACCTTTATCAATCATTCCCAAGGGAGCTCTTAACTGGAAGCACCATTTACACATGGAGGCAAGCCCAGTTGCCATCATGACCTCTGATGTTCAGTAGTTAACTCAGGGACACTGAACTTCCTGTGTGAGTAGAATGGTCACACTTAACCAAGAATTGCCCCGATGTGTCAATGGCTCCATTGACAAATGGTACCATGCAATACACTACTCAGATTCCTGTGAGGTTAATGACTAGCTCTCAGCCACAGACTGCCTCCTTTCTTAGAACTGAGAAACCACCGTCAGAAGATTACTCAAAATACAGGAGAAAGCAATCAAGAGACCATCTCCACCTTTCAATTTTATTCTCCCTGTGTGATCGTCCAAGGCCAACAGGTCTACAGAAATCCCTCAAAAATGTTCCATAGTCTACAGAAGAGCAAAGAAAACACAGTCACCCCAAGCAGCTGTCTTCTATGGTGAAGATCTATTTCCTTTAGCTTAAATAGGAACATCCCCATTTATGCGCACGCTGTTGGAAAGCCAGTGATCAAGGCCACAGTTCCTCTGTTTTGAACACTGGTCTCAGAGTCTCCTTAGTCTCAGTATTTGGAATCAGGAATTGTAGCCGCAACTCCACTGTCAAGAAGCATACATCCCAGGAAAGGTTAGGAAGGGTCTTTCCTTCCCCTTTACTTACCCAGCTGACGTCACAATGACACAACACCAGTTCCCTCAGAGTTAATCTTAGAACTGGCTGAGCTTGATGGGAGAAGTATTTAAGGTCAGAAGTGCCAGTCAAAGACAGAAGAGGCACTTTCTGGAAACACAAGTCATTTGCGTCTCAGACCACCAGAGACTTTGTCCACACCCTCAGGAAACCTTCTACTACTTCCTGACAATGGAAGGCCTGCTTCAGATACTGAGGTGCATGGAAGTTCTTATTAGGAGAAGGCAAATGGCCAGCTGCCTGGCTTAGTCTGTGACTGCCGTGTGGGGTCTAGGCACAGTTCGGTTGCATGCCTAGCAAAGGAGAGCTGCAGCTTCATTTTCTGCAGCTCTGAGGCCCCGCGCTCCACAAATGAGCAGCTGTCATGCTCAGCACTCATTTAGAAGTGTGTGATTTTCTCATCAGCTGAATCTCAGTAAGGATGAGAAACTTCCCTGAGGCTCCAGCCCTGCCCTGCCCTGCCCTAGTCTCCATGCTGATGTTGGCAGCTGGGGCCCCCTTTCTGGTCCCGGCATAGAGTTCTCCCTGGAGGAGAAGGGCTGTGTGGCGCCTCATGCCTTCCTCTCACTGTCCTCAGGGCATGGGGCTTGTAAGGTGGGCAAGGAAAGAAAAGGAGAGCCCATACCTTGCTAGAGATTAAAAGTAAAGAATTGAGAGCCACCAGCATCAGGATGACAGTCCTTTACATACTCGGTTCTCCAAACTTTCTGATGGGCCCGGGCTGCTTCAGGCGGCTCTCCGGGAATGACAGTGAGTTTGGCTGCCTTTAAAACCCCCCTGAGTCACTCCTATAGCTCTGTCAAACCCCGTGCCTCATGCCCCAGAGACCCTGACTTCCTGTACATGGTACCCCTTAACACTCTCTCTTGGAGGCGTCTCTCTATCTCTCTTTTTTGCCACCTGCCTAAAATATTGGGGGAAATGATGAGGGAAGGTTCAGAAGGGTGTAACATTAACTCCATCCTCCTTCACTCCCCAGCACAAGGGACCGCCAAGCCTTCTGGATGTCAGTGTCAGCCACACCGGCCTCATCCCCCAAACCATGCTCTCCCAAAGCGGCCTGTCCCCTGTCAACCTCTGGGAATGCCAGCTATGATGAATTAGCATTCAGGTGGCCAGGGTGACACACGGCTTACCCAACCGATGAAACTCATCAGGCTGAACTCGGCCCATGAGTCTGCAGAGAGGGAAAGTTTCATTTGCGAGGGAACCACGGCACCCGTCAAGAAGGGTGGCGGGCCAACTGTACTGGCCTCTGTTCTGCTTGGAGAGGGAGAGACCGACGTTTTCATCACTTTCAGGAGTCGGGGAGCCTGGGGAGAAGTCACTGGCCGGCTCTCCAGCTGCCCGTGCCTACGGGGAGGGTGGATTGGCACAGCCGGGCAGAGTACACTGGGATGACGGAGGCAGGGCAATGCATCAAGCGCCTTTTCTGCAGGGTCTCTGATGGGGGCAGAGGCACCCAGGAGAGCCGTATTTTGGTCTGCAGCTGGGAATGTGCACTGAGTTTTCCTGAATACCCACAGCACCCAAAAGACTTTGCTGCAATACACTTTTAACACATGAAACACCCATAAATTATCCTGCAAACTGCTACAATTTCCAGCCTGGAACAACTTGGAAAAACCAGCCTAGCAAGCAGGCTCTTCTTGAATCTCTGGAGTAAACCTGACAAGAAAGGTCAAGACAAAAACCTCCTTCCTTAAGAATCTCAGAAAGTTTTGCAAAAACAAGAGCATTGTAATCAAACGGAGTAACTAAGCCGCATGTTTACATTGGCTTCAAGTTGCAACACCGTGACCCCAGAGTCCTCTCCCTCCCCTGCAGCTTCTCCGCCTGAACCCAAGAGCGCCCGCTGCCCTTCCCAAACCCGGTGCCAGCCTCTGCCACACCTGGCAGCGGATAGCTGAATGTACTGGGTGACCCAAGCAGCAGGGCTATGCTTTAGGATGTCCAGCAGGCCCCACCGAGGGCTCTGGAGCTCGGCACTTGGGAGTCCAAGCCTCCTTAATCAACCGTTGGCAGCCGCAATCTTAGACTCTGAACCCTGCGACAAGCACCGGGTCTACTGCGTGCTGGGCGACTGGCCCTCTAGGGCAGCATGGCACTTAGACTCTGCACACTCCGCAGCCGGCTTGCTGTACACTCGCCCTCCACCGCGCGGGATACTGCGCTGCCACCCCAGCGCGCTCGCCGCGCGCATCCCTCACTCCAGGCTCCCTCGAGCGCTGTCCCCTTCTGGCCCGACAGCTCAGGCAAGGCAAAGCAGCGTCTGCAGGCGCCAGGGTTGACTTTGGGACTTCTGGTCATCCTGGGACAGGGAATTTCACGACAAGCGAGACCCTCATTCCCTTCTCTCCCCTTGCCTGCCCACGATCGATCGCGCGTTCCTACATCTACTCGGGACACTTCTTTCAAGGCTGCGTTTCAACCCACGAAGATCACGCCGGACAGGGATCCAAGCACACCGTCCCAGGGAGCCCAGCAACCCCGGCCCGACGCACCGCGCTGCACCCCATGGGGCTCGGCTCAGCGCAGCCTGACTCACCGATGCGCTCCCCTCAGGCTCCAGGCGCTCTCTGCTGTGCTGGAGCACAGAGCTGCTGTAACAGGCTTCCTGAATGCATTTAGCCCCTCCTCCAGACTCCAGTCACACCCTCTCCAAATCCTGCCCCCCACCCACCCGAACCCTCCCTCTCTGACCAACCCCAGCCCCAGCCCCGCACCTGCTTGTGACTGGACCCAAGGGGTCCTGGATGTAGGGGTCCTGGGGACAAGGGATGGATAGCTCCTGATGGGACCTGGTCAGGCAAAGACAGGGAAGAATTCAAACCTCCTGAGATCAAATGAAAGTGCATGTGGATGGTAGGGAGGCGTCGCAGAGGCAAAGAGAGATTTTCTAGGACACTAGGAAGAGCAGCTGGTCCCAGACACCGATGGGCAGACAGGGTGAGCTGGGCCAAGTTGCTTGGCAGAGTTGGAGTCTCTTTACCTCCTGCCCTGGCTCACTGCCTTACTAGCCTCTTGGGTTGACTTAGGTCTCCTTCGAGAGCCAGGACATCAGCGGTTAGTTAACCCTCCCTGCAAATCTGAGCGCTGAAGGAACACCTAGGAAGCTCCTGGACTGGCCAGTACCAGGAGCTGAAACCAGGCAGAAGCAGAATTAACTAGAAGGAGCAGACTGCTGTGTCTGCCTGGGTTCTAAGGGAAGAAGACCGTAAGTGCTGGGATACCCCACTTCCACAGGCAGGACCCTCACAGGAGCTCTGATCCCTTAGATGCTGAAGATGGAATTGGGTCTGTGTGTGCTCCCTACATTTTTCTAGATCTGGGGTCCACAGCTTTCATTAGTTTTTAAGAGTCGGCCAGCACACACTCAGTGGAAGGCTAAGCCTCCTGCCCCGCCCCAGGCCCCACCTCAATTCCTTTTCACCCCTTTGTTTACTTCCACAGCTGGCCCTCCAGAATTTCTTGGATCTGATAGATACAGGAGCTGGTGGGGTCTTGCCTGTCTTAGACAACCTCCACCCCCACCCCCAGGGCCTTTTCAGCTCAGCTCCAAACCAGCAGAAATATACCTAAAGTCAGATTTTTCACCAGTTGTAATGAAGGTCTGTGATGTTTGGAAACACACACACACACATGCATACACACACACCCTCACATGTTCCTTTCCTGGATGAACTTGTGAAATGACTTTTCTTCCTTTGGAAAAGCATGTTGTACTCCCCTCCCCCCACCTCCATGGCCTCTGTGAATGCCACAGGAAGAAATGGTTTCAGGAGAATAACAGAGAGAGGGTGAAGTGTCTCCCCACTGCTGGTGACCCCTCAGCCCAGGCTCTGCACAGCTGTGAGGCACAGGGGTGGAGTAGCAGTTACAGGTGGTCCTTTAACCTCATTGGACGTCACTTTTGGGGGCGGGAGCTGCAGAGGTACTTCCAGCCCTCTGGATTTCAACTTTTTTCCGTTCTAAGACTGCTTGCACATCTACCTTCATTCCACTTCTGGGCACTCCAGGGAGGATGAAGGAAAAGGAAAGTGAGCTCTTTTGATTTGCTACATGCTCTATGTGATCCAGACACAGACTGGTAGATGAACACATCTCAGGAACACCAGAATGGCAGAAAGCAGGATTGGCACCATGGTGATGGTGGGCTACTAGAGCACTTACCATTGTTAGTTAAACAGCTAAAAATTTCCAGACAAGACAATGCATTTATCCACTAACCATTTCACACATAAATCTGTTTTTTAAGCACTGGCCCAAATAATAATTGACTGTGAATTTAGGGGTGGGATTAAGAATTATAGAATAGCTCCTTAAAGGATGAAAGGATCTGATGTACTTTTGGCTCTTTTCAAGAAAAGAAATTAAAACAAAACAAAACAACAACAACAACAACAAAATGAGTAAAACATAAGCCCTGCTGTCCTGCCCCCAGATTGTTGATCATATTCTCATGGTACACGCTGGCTTAACAGGAGTCCTTTGCTAGTTCTAACTAGATCAGTTTCTTTCCCTGAATTGCACGTAAGAATATGTAAACAAACAACCATTGTTCACCTAGAGTTTCCTCTGGGCTGCATACTGAGGAGTGGCTGTGACACCTGCTGCCACGGTTGTTCCCATGATGGCTTGATGTCACTCCTTAGCACACTATCAGTCTCCCCAGGACCTGGCATAGGGACCTGATATGTATGCTGGGTCCAACAACAGTGAGCACCATTTGCGGGTGTCAGATAATTCATCCACACTGGATTGTTTTCCAGCAGTTTCCATAACAGGTCAGGCTCGGTTCCGATGACCGTAGTCAGGTGCCGACTCCTTTTGCTTTTTCTACTTTCATGAAAGAATCCAACAGAAGTGTCCTCCTGGGTCACTGATGAAAGAACCTTAAAGCCTGGAACAGTTACATTTATAGCAACGAAAACCAGCTGAGAGGGCCACGGCCAGACCGCACAGCGCCAACCAGCAGAGAGTAAGAATGTTTTGATGTACTAGATTTTCTCGAAAGAGCTTTTTATCCAGGGCATCAAAATAAGCAGCAGCTGATGCATTTGCTGACTTGGAGGACAGCTTGTGGTGTAAACAGTAATTGTTGTTATTTCTGAGGTTGCAGAAGCCTGCCGCCATCGAGAGCCTCATCAAGAGCAATACAGCCCTGGCCCAGACCTCCAGCCCTGCCTCTGCTTCACCTCCCTGCTCATTCTTCCAGGTGTTCTAGCCTAATTTCTAGATACCACTCATATCTTCATCTCTGTCCTCTCAGACGCACTCCCTAGGTCACCGATGTCCATTGCATGCATAGCGCTCACTGTTTTCTTAGCCACTCCCATGGACACCGACAAGCACCACTTTCCTCTCAGCTCTGACCCCCAACCTTCCCCCCAACCCCATGAATAGTCCTTGCACTTTTTCTTTCTTTTCTCTTCCCTCTTCTTCTGTTTGTTTATTTTCTCTTTAAAATAGGGTCTCAAGTCTCCCAGGCTGCTGAGGATGACCTTACATTTCTGATTCTCCTGCCTCCACTTCCCAGGTGGGCTTACAGCCAGTTAATGCAATGCTGGAGATCAAAACCAGGGCCTCATGCCTGCTAGGCCAGCCATCTACACCCCTGGTTCCTCATTCCCTCCAGGGCTCATCATGGGATGCTCCTAGCTGGGCTGGGAAAGGGGCAGTTCCATTTTTGTCCTGTGGGGACACTGTGGCTCAGAAAAGCCTTCACCTTGAGAACAGGCAAACTTTGGCCCAATGATGTGACCTTGGGAGAAAGATCTAACTTGTTAGGGCCATAATAGTTATAATCATTATAAAACTATAATTATATTGCTTAAATATATTGAATAAATACTTTTTGATCACCTTTTCTGCCCAGCACCATTGTAGGCACAGAGGATTCAGTCAGAGAATAAAGCTGCCTCTAGACACATGGAATTTAAGTTCTAAAAATTCCCATCACCTATTTAATATTTAATAAATGTGAATTATTTTTTAAATTACATTGTAAGCAAGGATAGCACAAGAGAAGACAGTCAGTGATGTTAGAGGCTATGACTCCTTAGGCATGAGGAGAGTCAATATGTCTCTGGGGATCAAATCCTGTCCCTGACCACTGTGAACCACCACCTTTTCAGTCTTGCCTGGGCTGGTCCCTCAAAGATCCCTACTGATTCACAGCTACCACATGGAGTGTCTAGATCAGGTGCTGATGTCCCTGGTACTGTCTTTGAATGTCTCTGCCTCTGTGACAAGGCCCCAATGTCTCTTATGAGCCCATGGTCCAAACAAATATGCCTCCATGCAGTTCCCTGGTGGGGAAATTCCTGCCTGGCAAACGCAGAGGTGCATCTAGGACAAGACCTAATGCCACCACCTTAGAAATCCAACTCAATATATTTCATAAAATCTGGTTCTAGGTTCTAGGGCAGGACTTAGAAAAGAAAACAGAGATCAAGAAAGAATGTTCTTGCCATGAAAGTACCCTCTACCCAGTACAAAAACAGAAACATAAATGAATGGAAAACCTGTAGGGAAAGATGCTGCCATTCAAAGGATACAGAGTTTGAGGCTTCGTTTATTGTCCTAGCTGTCCTTAACCTAAATTCCACTTTCTTTAAGGAGACATGGGGGCTGTGGGTCACCTGTACCTATTAGAGTTGCCTTGCTTTAGCTCTACTGTTGGGGATTTTGTTTTCCAGTTCATTTCACAAGTGATGGCAATATCTCTGGCCTTTAACTACTAACTACAAGGCTTCTAAGACTACTGTCCTGATCCCTTCTTCTTCTTTTTCTTTTTCTTCCCTATTCCTCCTCTTCTGAGATCTATTTCTTAGACCCTTCAACCACATTTCTGATTGGGAGATTTCTCTGATCCCCCAAGTCAAGCCTGACACATTTTCTAGAGTTTCTGTAACAATTAGGTATGTGTCTTAGAGCACATACCTAATATACTTTGGCAAATGAGATATTATCTGTGCTTTAATGCATGAGCAAGAACTAAAAGAAGGATGCTGAAAAGAGCACCACTTGAGAGAGAAAGAATGGCTTAGAACAAGAGTGGGTCAGAATCAGTGTAGAACTAATGTGGCATGAGGCGACTACAAATGAAGTTCAATGTGACTGTGAGGTTGGTTTGGGGGAGCTGGGATGTAGTGAGTAAAATCAAATATGGGCAGACTTCTAGGGTCTTGAAGTGACAGTTCATATCAACAATGATGACTGCCTACGCCAGGCACTGAGAACTGACCCTGCAATCATTCATTCAAGATAAACTTAGGCTGTAAATTGATGTAGGCCACAGAAAATGGCACATAAGGGACAGTGAAGGAGAGAGTGGAGTCTCACAGATGTCTCTCAATGCCTAGTTTGTCTGACCAGGTACATGGTGGTACCAACTATGGGAAAGGGGCATCAATGGGGAGCCCATGTGGTGACTGACAAGGGAGCGAAGGTCTTCAGTTTAGGATTTTGTGGGGCATGTGTGACATTTAAGTGTGCGCACAATGGAGAAGTAGGAGATTTACGAACAGTGTCAAGGCTAGCAGTCTCTGCACACTGCACACAGTCAGAAGTACATACCCTCAACATTGTCTCCAAGTCCATGCTGAAGGCTCACCTTCCCAACAAAGCTACTGTTCCTCTGTTCCTTCCCTACTGTGTCGGTGCTCAGCCAATTGCAGGTCAGAGCTCACAGCTCAGCAAAACAGACTGACTTGTTCAAGTTTTCTTTGCTTCTCTCCTACATGTTTATTCCTATAATGCCCAGAGGCCTGTGTAGGGATGTATGCCAAAGGCAGGGCAAGAGGTGAGCACCTCATCCGTCCCAATCTTTTCATTCAACTTTCCTCTCTGGGGCTCAGAGGAAGTTCTTTGCCATGTTCTTTTCCACCAGAACCTCCTAAGTCACCTCTTTAGTTCTTTCTACCCCAGGTTTACAGGAATACTCTATGGTCAAACTCTCCGAGCTTCACTTTGTTTTGCTTTGGTTTTGAAGACAGGGTTTACTCTGCGTAGCCATGGCTGTTCTGGAACTCACTCTGTAGACCAAGTTGCCTCGAACTCAGAGATCTGCCTGCCTCTGCCTCTTGAGTGCTGGGATTAAAGGTGCGAGCCACCAACCAGCATCCAGCTTTATTCTTAATCCTTTATGGGAGCTAAAGGGCTTCAGAAAATGTGTTTTTCTCTTTTACTTGTGAATGCTTGGCTTTCAAAAGCATTGTCTTGCTGTGGGCTCAGAAATTCTATTCTTGATGTGGGAAGATGAATACTGACTCTTTCTCTCTGTGTTCCAACTGCAGCAATCCTAAAAGCAGCCTATGAAAACCACATGCTTCTGGAAGCATGACGGCAGAGATCACACACTGAGAAAAGTAAGAGAGAATGCACATATATCTGCCTGTGTCCACAAACGGACAACAAGCTGCTATTCTCTCTCCTCAGCCTTTTCTTTTCCTATCCTGTCCTCCTCCCAACCCTCTCTCGCTCCTTCCCTTTCTTTTTCTTATGGAGCCATGCTTTCACACTATAACCCAGGGTGGCTTTGAACTCACAACAGTCCTGTTTCCTAAGCCTCCCAAATGCTGAGATCACAAGAACAGCCGCCATGCCCAGCAGCAGAGTACCTTCTCCACTGAACTCTAAAACCTTGAAGAATTTTAAACTCGAAGCAGCCATCATAACACCTGGGACATTAGAGAGCTTCAGCGAGTGCACGTTCTATGAAAGAATGAATGATGCTCACGGGGTTGACCGAGGAGCTTAAAACTCACCAGGAAACCATCCGAGGTTAGTCTGCTGGACCCCACAGCTCATATGTTACCCTTGACACCATCCCTCACTAACTAATATTTGGGGGTGATTTTTATGGAACCGGGCAAGAGTCAGGTGTCTCAAATCAGGTTTTGGCAGCACGGTAGAATAGAGAAGAGTCCGCCTCTCAGTTCCCCTTATCCAGGGCTGTCTTCTTTTTCAGTAGATGGCAGCTTGGGACCCGTCTCTCTCCTGGCACTTCTCTAAAGGCACTGGCAGTGTGTCTCCTTAGTGTAAAGTTGCGAGGTCAGCTGCTGCACCACAGATGGCTGACACACATTATCTCTGTGGGTAACAAGAGGCCTGGTCCAAACAGAATATTTGCCAGATTCTGAGTCTTGAAGAAGCTCCCTTGGTGCAAGGAACCTCAGCCATGCTCCAGCACCAAGTCTCAGTTAATTCCACTCTTAGAAAACAGTCTTGGACCCTCCATTGCCTCCATTGGGCAATCACGTTTCAGGGGACAGGTGGCAGAGCTGACTCAGAAACTAACTCGTCAATTGAGTGGAGCTACTTGGGCATCACAGGGTTAAGGAGGAGGACACTAAAAGCAGTCTGTATAAGTTTGAAAATGGCTTACAGGGAAACTGCATTGATTCATATTGTCTCTGTTTCTGTCTGTCTGTGTCTGTCTCTGTCTCTCTCCTGTGCCTCAGACGTGTCTCTTCCTGAGATACTCAGTCTTCACTCTTTTCTGGGTCTCCTTCAGCCCTGCCTCACTCCTAGGAAGACACATCCTCCAAAGGCAGCACAGCTGCCTTGGTTTAAGTTAGGGGCCCTCTTCCTCTGTGAGCCCAACCTTCCTTAGATGGGACCTCCCCAGTACCCCAAACATGTGCTTTTCTCTGGTCCTTCTCTCCTCCCAAATCCCTGGAAGCTCCCCTCATGCAGTGGCAGGGGGCCATGACACACGTGCACAAAGTAGGTGCATGCCTGAACACAGTAGGTGCCTCATTCTTAGCTGCTCCAGAACTGTCTGTTGACACGCACTACTCTTCAGTCCTATCTTGAATTTTTGGTGACGGTGTGAAAAACGAAAATTCACAATCAGAAATTGTTCTGATTAACACTTAACTGTCTCTGAGAGAAGATACAAAGCTCCGACTTTAGAACCAGGGGAACTTACAGAGCAGCACCTGTAAATTAAAACCAAACCTGCTCTCAAGGCCATGGGAGAGGTTGCTTAGAGGCTGCTGCATGGAAGTGGGTGTATGCTGTCTCCTCTTGAACTCTCAGGCATACATGACCCCTGTGTACACTGTCCGCCCCCTCCCCCCACAGACCTGTATCCTGTCATAGGCTGAGCCCAGTGGGCTGTAGCAGGACTTGGGCAGATTTTGATGGTCTTGAGTGACCATCTCAAATTAAAGCAAATGGGCCTGAGGTGCTTGGGTGAGCCAGAGAAGGTTCCAGCTGGATATGCTGTTCCCTAGCTCCCAGCTCCTGGGCCGTGGGTGTCCTCAGGCTTCTTTTGGCCCTCGTTCTGTAAGCCTAACGGGGTGGGTACATTTTTTTGGTTATGGATGGAAGTTCATTTATCGACATTCTAATTTTAAAAGTTCTCCATGTGCAGAGATGACTTTGATCTTCATCAGGAGTTTATTTCTCCCTATTAGCATCCCATTATACAATCCCTGACAGATTAATCACAGCTATTGTTGTGCTGTTTATTCCACACACTGTATAATTTTACTTTCAAAATGTTATTTTAATTAAGAAGGAAGGGCACGGAGCCGGGAGGCATTTTCCTGACAGACAGGCTTCTCTGGACCCACCAAGCTGGCATATGCTTGGTGCCTGCAATGGCATCACCTCCAGCAAGCAGCTTGAGCCCCAGCACCAGGGAGGAAGTGCATCCTGGTGTTCTGTGAGACAGCCTTCTGAAGGTGAATAGCTGTACATAACCCATTGACTTATGCACTTTCACAACCGTGTTTCTTCTTTGTCTTTAAAACAAGTAGCATGTTGTTGTGGTTTAAAAACCGTGGCTGGAGTTTTGTGGGAATTTATAAGGGCCATGGGTTGAGCCGTGGTCTTCTGCTTTACTGAAGGCCTGAATTCACCTCACCTCAGCCATTTGCTTGCTTTGTGTCTGTCCTTAGACACACGATGGAACATCTTTGAGCATCACCTTCTCCGAGAAGAAAGATGCCCACTGTGAGTGCACGTAGGATGCTGAAAGGCTTAACGGAGGCCATGTGCGTCGCCGCTTAGGGGAGGTTCCTGACACAAAATAAGTGTTTGGTAGAGAAGTCCCCATTCATTTTCAATTAGTGCATTGCCTTCTGCCCAGACAAGCCAGAGGTGCCTAGAGAGCAGCCCCGTGGCAGCAATAAGCCAACTGAGCCACATTTTGCCGAGGCTCCACCTTGGTTTGGAAACCACAGAATCCAGAAACACATTAGGAATCACCATTTACCCTCAAGGCCCGGACCCAGAGCCAGACACCAAGCGGTTGGAGCAACAAGTTCATTTTTTTTTTTTAAGTAGGAAAAAAGGAAATTGTGTTGTGGTGAGGGAAAATATGCTTGCCCGAGAGGCCCAAAGAAGGAAAGCTCCACGTGTGATACGCTTTCATCAGACAGAGGTGAAGCAGTTATTTTGTGACCCAAAGGGGGCAGAGACCCGGATTAAAAATCCACGTGTTGTGTGCCCTTTGGTGTAGATCAATCCTGATTTAGCTGCATGATGTTGGGGCCAGTGTCGCACGGTGGGACCTGCCTGGCACCTTGGAGTGACCAGAAAACCTCCTCTGCCCTTGAAACTTGGCCTCCTGGAATGCAGAAGACTGCCCGGAGGGAAGGACTTCTACCCCACTGCTGGAACTTAGGGGCCACGGGCTCTGACAAAGAGCAGCAGAAATAAAAGAAGAGAATAATAACGTTCTGAAATTCCTACGAGTAAAACCACCATTCCTAGTTGCTACCCTACATTAGGTCCCATCTGAACAAAGTTCAAGGGATAACCACAGTTCTTTGTTGTGCTGGAATTTTGTCATTTCAAATACTGAGCCCTCTGAGAGTGAGGACTCAGCTCTTTTCATGTCTGCATCAGCAGAAACGAATACAGGAGTTGGAAGAATTGTCTTCAGAAATAGTCATTAAAATTGAACTGAGTAAAATTATTCAAAGAAATGGGCCATTGTTCAGATCATTCATTGTAGAGAAGTCTTTGTTGTAATGGAGGCTTAAGCTGTGTTCTTTAATAACAGCTGGGATCAGTTAGGCTAGAATAAAGGTATAAACGGGGGGGTGTGAAAAACTGAAGAAGGCACATATGGCTTTGCCATTAATGGAGTTTAGCATACAGTTAATATATGAAACAGGCTGTGTGTCCAGGAACAGCCCACCATCGCATGGTTCCAAGCGTGGCTTTAGTGATCTTTCCACACTCCTCGCACATGTTCGGGGAAAGACAAAATTGGTTTGCATTGGAAGAAAGGGAAGCTTAGCCAGCACATCAAGTTCAGTATTTGCAGAGGAATGGAACACAGAGCATGCCTTTTTATGGGGACATCTCCTTTCCAATGAAAGCGAACTCACTGAAAACACCCTGCCATAGTTAACATTTTTATAGACTTCCATGCACTTTCGGCACTTTTATGTAATGCATATATTTGCTTAAACTTCAGAGGGGAAAGTTAAGACACTTTTAGTTTATCCTACACATTTTTTTTTTTCAAACACTGGGGCCCAGCGCAGTTTGCAAGCTGTCCCTTCAGTTGCTGATGCCTGTGACGGTGGCTACTTGGCCTCCAGGGCTGTGAATCTCCGAGACAGTGTTTTTCTCTTCAAGTGATTTCTTTTACCGGCGTCTCAGAAGAGGAGATTCTGATCTGGGCCTCCTGTTTACCAGTCTGCCACCCTGGGACATTGCCAATCTACCTAAAATGGTAGTTTGGCTCCTCAGGACTCCAGAACAGGTCTATGACAAACAAAAGTGACTGGACTGGGCATTGTCCAAGGTTTGTGAAACATCAGAGAAAGCTTCCAGTTTAATGATTTCAAATTGATGTTTTAAAAGGTACAACGAATAATAAAAATCCAATAAAAATCACAGTCAGGCACTTTTCTGATTGGAAGTATGACACAGCAATGCATAATCCAAATGATTCTACTTCGTGTGCTAGGAGACAGTAGGCTAGGAGACAGAGAGGCGGGCTGCCACTGTCTGTTTTTAGCTGCGCCCGACCCATGGGGAGCAGTGCAAAGAATGCTTTGCGAGAAGAATAGCAAAAAGCTGTCAGGCAGAAAAGCACCACACAGGACAGAGGGAAGAAGGGACTTGAACGTACCCTGTGCCTCTAGGCAGGGTTGGTTTTTTTGTTTGTTGTTTTGGTTTGTTTGTTTCCTGTTCTTTTATAATGATTTTTCTTCTCTAGTTCGGTCCTTGGATCAGAACCAGTGAGATCAAAGGCTGCCCAAATTCTGCTTGAGACTGATCTACATAGAGAGTCCCCCTGCCATGCTTTCTCCTCCTGCTGCTCTCATCACTGCACAGACCTTCACCCCTTCCTAGGTTATGGCGGTCCTATCCAGCTTGTCCAAGTTTGACTCTTCTCAGCCAGTTCTTAACACCAGCTGCTTCCAGAACAATGCATCTAAAGCTCCCCCTTTCCCCAACCTTTCCCCTATGTTAGGCTCCACGTCAGTCAGTTTCGGTTAGATCATGTCAAGGTAGCAAGCAACACCAGTTCCAGCGGCTTACCCCAACAAAACCTACTCTTCGCGCAAACTGCATCATCCAGTGGGGCTCGCTGCCATCAGTCACCCAAGCACGGATGACGACAGTCCAGTCCACACAAAATGGTTCTAAAACTGGGGCCTGAAAGAAACCAACTCCCTGTGCTTCTGTTAGGAGAACAAGTCACGTGTCTTTCAGTGGGGGCCAGGAGGGACAACCCTGTAGTGTGGCATGAGGACTGGAAATACTTCACAAAAATCAGGACGGTTGATCCACAGCTTTCAAAGATACTCCACGTGCCAAGGATGCTCTCGGACCCGGAACAATAAGGCCTTTCAGCCCCAGTACCTCTCAGAGCTCATTGCACCCGACGTCCCCTCCCTATGACCTTCAGCTTCCTAAACACTCCTCGGGATATTTGCACTTGCTGTCCTGTCATGGGGATGTGAGCGTCCTCCAAACGTTTGCATCGCTCCATCCTTTCCTTCCTGGAGTCCTTGCTCGATGTTCTTCTATGTGCGCTTTCTTTACCACCGTCATTGGAGATGAAAGTTACCCTCTCCCCTGCACACATACATATCTCCTCACCTGCTTCCTCCCTTTGTTTTCCTCTGACCTCTGTGGTTACGTCACCCTCTGTTGTCACCCTCTGGCAGAGTGTAATTTGGAAGTCTAGGTTTCCCCACCTGCTTGGGTTCAAATCTACAACTCTGCCTTCTAGCCAGCAAGCTTTGGGGGAGCCACTGGCTTTCTCTATACCTCAGTTTTCTTGCCTGTGAGGTGGGGTTAAGAAGGGCACCTACCACCCAAGCATGATGGTGAAGAGGAGATATGTGAAGCCTGTAGAACAGGAAGGTCAGGAAGGTCCTCATGACAACAATGTTTGCCGTTCTGCTTTGTCATGAATGGCCACACTGAGTTCCGCAGGGCAACAGTTTTTGATCTTTTCAATGCTAATCCTCAGAGCTGTGTCTACTGTACAGCAGGCTGCAGTCCTTACTGCATCAATGAGTGGGTGACTGATGGACAGGTGTGTTGGACAAGCTGGCTGGCACTCACTCTCCTCTGGTACCTTCTACCCCTGAGGTCTCCAGGCCTTAGTATGGGGAGGACTGCTGGGTAGCCAGCTCTCCCATCAGGCCAGACTACACAGAGTCCCCGAAACACCTGCTAGGGAACTTCCCCTGATGTAAGAATGCGTGATGGGCGGCAGTGATTCATCTACTCAGGAAGCACCCTGCTGCACGTTGAATCTGAGTGTAAAATGGACGACTGAGGACAGGTGAAACCGGAGCGCTCAGGAGTGACAATTACCTCGCCGGCTGGTTCAGCCTTGGTTTCAGCCTTAGACCTGTAATTGGCTCCTGTGGTGGTATCAGGTATGCCTGATCCTACTGCAAACTGAAGCTTACTGGGATTCGTCTGGGATCTGTCCCCTGTGGGGAGCACGAGAGCCCAGCAGCCTTCCCCGGGTCAGGCACATAGCAGCTTTCGTCAAGCGACTGAACTAATGGGTTTTAGAAGCCCATCAAAAGGAAGTCAAATAGCACAGCTCTTCTCTAGTGCGTTGAAAAGAATGTTGATCTCCCGCAGTGTGGGGAACTGCAAAGAGAGCTGCCAGAGACCATTTTGGACAAATTCATTTAATAGCACAGACATGAAATGTGTTAAGAAGGAGCGTCTGTAATCCTGGGAGCCCGTGGTGCTTTGCAGTGTATGAGACCTTCACAGGTGGGTCAGCTGCCTGAGGGACCTCAGTGAGTCCAGCAACTCCCTGATGGGTCTCCTCTAAGCCGGCTGGAGCTTCCAATGGTAGAACCCAGCCTAAGATTGCAACGCAAAGCGCGGATATGACAGGGAATTCCTGGCAGTAAGGCTGCGTGGTGTTTCTTGTTCTTAAATACACTGCAAATGGCAGTCCCTTAGGTGAACGGCGGTGAGAGGAGAGCCAGCGAGAGTATCAGGTACCGTAACTCTCAGATCTGGGTTTGATTTTCTTTGCTAATTCGAGGCTCTGTGCAAAGCCCACTGGGATTTCCCTTTGCTGTTTGTTGCTACTCAACCTTCAAGGCTCGGGTGCAAAAGCTCTCTAGGATGGGCTGGTAGCCATGACTGACAGGAGGTAAGAAGGGAGGATCATATGGTTGCTTCCCTTTTCTCCTTGGAAACTGGCGTGGGAAAATGCTCCTTGTCTTGCTTACTCATATGGGTGCAGAGCTGGGACCTCACTAGTTGGGAACCCTCCACGCCACCCTACCCCACCCCTTGCCTATTTGGGTCCCCCTTTTTTTCTCCTTTTAAAAAATGCTCTCACAGAGATAGTTCTGTTTGTGACTTGTTGTGGCCCTCAGCCCTCAGAACAGTTGTGGAGTAGGCAAAGCCTACCTATTATCCACACGCTTTTCTGTCCTCTCCCAGCATCTTGGCATCTTCAAATGCCATTTGACCCAGGCGATGTCTGCCTGCCAGCTTCCTCATCGTTAAAATACTATACGGACGGTAGCATGTAAGACTCAAACTTTAAAAGGAAACTAGAGGAAGACATGGGGAAGGTTCCTTGAGGCATTGTTATGAGCAATGACTGTGGACAGAATGCCAAACGCATAGGAAAGCAAAACCCGAAAAACAGGATCACAGCAAACATCTACAGCATAGGAGCCAGTCAACAGAGTGAAGACACGGCCCACAGGATGAAAGCAAGGCTTGGCTATCAGCAGTACATAAAGATCTCAAAGAGCTTAATGGAAATAGACAATCCAACTAAAAAATGAGCAAACAATCCAAATAGCCACTTCTCAAATCAAGGTGCTTGATAGCATGAGCCCATCAGGAAAATGCAACTGTAAATTGGCATGAGATACCATCTCACTCCAATCACAATGGTCATAATGAAAGAAACAAAACAATAGAAAAAAGAAATTGCTTGTTAAAGATTATATATATGTGGAGAGAAGGGAGTTAGTGTGACCTGTTGGTGGGAATATAAATAAGTCAAGGCACTGTGAAAACCAGTTTCCACAATGTACAGAGCTCGAGACTGAAACCCGTCTTTTTTGTGTCTGGCTTATTTTGCTTAGTGCAATGTCCTCTAGTTCTATCTGTCTTCCTGCAAATGGAAGGATTTCACATTTGCCTGTGGCTGAAAGTATGAGCATACACATAAGGTCACACCTTCTACCTCCAGTCGGCTGTCGAATGTGGGAACAGAGAGGGACAGGGAGGCAGCTTGAGAAGTGTAGTAGTTCCTAGGTGCTGTGACAGGCGCACGGCCAGGTAGCATGTACAATGAATGCGTGTTAACACCATGGACATCAAAGTAGTATCCATGAAACTGCCTGGGACGTGAGATGAGAAGCCCATGACGAACGTCCACTGTCCTAATACCGTCTTTCAGAAAAGAGTCTGGCATCCATGCTGGCTTTTCTCAGGGCCAGTGTCAAGTGACTGTGTGGGAAGAACTCTGTCATTTGGTAGGCAGTTAGGGGCAAGATGTTGGATTTGAGGCTTACGGGTCCTTGATGTACACTGAGCAGCATGGCCTGCTCCTTCCAGGAGAGACCCTCATTTCCTGAAGGAGTGGTCAGGGAGGGGAAATACAGATTAGCATGTCCTTTACAAGGTGACCTCTCCCTTTGCCACACAGCTTGAAAATCCAACCTTGTCCCACTTTGAGGAGTTGTGTCAGGGTCACAGTCAGAGGTTGTACAAGTCCAGTGGAGGTTGCTTGCACACTCCTGGCTGGCGGTCACTCTGGGTTCCCCACCTGTTACTCAATCCCCAGTGAGAACAACTTTAGGTCTCTACTGATTTGATATCAGAGTTTTAAATATATATTAAAAGAGGATTTATTAGACTGGTTTATAGGATGTGGTCCAGGTGGTCTAACAGTGGCTGCCTCAACACTGGAGAGGCCAAGAATCCAGTAGCTGTGAGTCCACAAGGGTGTATGTCTCAGCAGTTTCCATCTAGCACGGAAAGACAGGAGGAGTCGTTGGAACCTGCTGGTCTTCAGTCTACATTGGAACTCTGAAGAAGATGACAATGTTGATGAAGGAATGCCACAGTAACAGGGTACATGAAGTTGCCAGAGAGAGTGAGGACAAACAGGCAAAAAGCAAGTTTCCTTCCACCTGCCACATTCAGGATGGGTCTACCTGCTTCGTGTAATGTCCCTCACAAAAGTGTGGCTGGCCAGATAATGTTATAGTTGGTTCTAAACACCATCCGGGTGACAACCAGGATACTTCCCTTTGGGTGTGACACACAGTGGCTATTTCTAAATCAGCAACTGTTGAATGTTAGTAAAGGGGGAATGGCTTCTACCTCTATCCTGGGTCATGGCTTCCAGGTCATGAGGCAAAAGTAAGACTGCTTGGCATTTCCCCTAGCCCAGAAGCCCCAGATAGAACTAGACAAAGAGGGGCAGGAGGGACAGAAGACTGGAAAGTTAGTCCCTGATATTCTGAGCCAAATATCAGTTTTAATCAACAGATTCAAGCCTTTCCCAATCAATAGTTCAAGACAGCTGCAGGAAGTGATTCACTTGGCCAAAATACTTTAGCCTCCATGCTGCAATCTGCCTCAGTTAGCAGGGCTTCCTAACTGCTGATATGGTCAAGAAGGTACAATCTGATCTGACAAAAACAGACGTTATTGAGAACGAATTCTGTTTGCTGTCTCAGGACCCGTTGGCTTCTGGCATCTTTCTGCTGTCAAGATGCTGGAAGGACCATCTGTTTATGAAATTTCTTGTCAAAGGAGCAGTCTGAAGAAGTGAACTTAAGGTGCTTTACTCCCACAAGAATCCACTCAGACCCTCTTCCCCCCACACCATCACACACACACACACACACACACACACACACACACACACAATCACTGAAAGAAAGCATGCAAGCTTCTTTTGCTTCACAGGCACTATTAGGTGGCCCATTTGTTGTTTTGGTGGTGGCGGTGGTGGTGGTGGCAGTGGATCGTGTGTGTGTGTGACAGAGAGAGAAAGAGAGCAACAGATACAACTTTATAAAAACTAAAGAGTTTTTTTTTTCTTTTCATACCACAGATGGATTTGGGAATGACTTCCAGGGCTATAAATTTGGGGGGAAAACCCCTCAAAACAGAACAAAAATTCTCCTAAATTCAGTTCACACTCAGTATTTTAAGCTTGAATGCACAATTTAAAGCAGTCCACCTGAAAGATAGTTAATTAGGAAACAGGTCTGTGGGATAAAGCAATCTTTTGCAGATCCCCAGGCATTGAACTTGGAACTAAGAGACATAAGAAAGGGCTTTTCATCTTAAACTCTTCCTTTTAACTTACGATTTGGCGTCAATTATTTGAAGCCTTGATCACAACCCCAGTGTACCAGCAATTAAGACACATCAGCCTGCTACTTGCCAGCATTCCTGTTTATCCTGTATTACTTTTTTTTTTTTTTCCTCTGAGGACTGTGTTTGAGATGTAGCCTGACCCTGGTTCAAGCTCTGTGAAGCTATTTGGTAGTCATGAGCTTTTTCTGCCTCAAGCGCTGCTGTCGCCTTGTGATGTAATCCCCTCACGTCAGTCACACCAGGTGAAGTATGCAGAATGGGCAGAAGACAATCGCTACATCCCTGGTCACTGATTAGTTCATGAGTAGCAATGACCCTACAAGGCCGATGAGACATCTCTTGGAATTCTGAAACAGGAGGAAATGCCTCTTCGTAGGCTGTCCTTCCAGCCTAAACTCAAGGCAATGTACCCCAAAGCTACGTAGTTTGATAGGACACAACATTTTCTAACAATAGAGCCCTGGGAGAGGAAGGTGAGCATTGAACCAGTCATGCCTAAACTAAGGTGAAGTTTGATCTGCTTTGGTATCTATAACAAAACATCACATAAACCTGGTACTTAATGCACAGACACGTATTTCTCTTGATTCCGAAGTCTGGAAAGTCCATGATTAGTGTACCAGTGAGGATGGGTGCCACTGAAGCCCACCTTCTTGCTTGACAGACAGCTGGCTTCTCATCATGTCCTCAGATGGGAAAGGCAGAAAGGCAAAAAAAAAAAAAAAAAAAAAAAAAAAAAAAAAAGGAGATGTAGAGGGGACAGGAGATGGAGACAGACAGGAGCCACTGGCTGCTTCCTATCAGGACAGAGAACCCTAATCCAGCCTGGACTCCCTCATGCCTTCACCCCAAATATCTCCCCAAGGCCCCACATCCAAATGCCATCACATATTGCGGGGTAGATTTTCAAGGCAATTTGAAGAGGTTGCAAACATTCAAGTCATAACAACTCTTTAGGCCTGTGAGTTGCAGGAGGCATGAATTAATATTTTGCTTTAGACTAATTTAGGCTGGGTCCTTTGTTCTCTTGTAGCTGAGCCTTAACTAACAGAGATCTCTATCTTGGAGACCAGCATGTTTGGACCCCACCCACGAAGAGTTTCCATTTGTTCCGGCATTAAAGCTGTTTCTTTCTCCTCCACCTCCCTTTCTTCCCTCCCTGCTGAGCACAGGTGTGCCCCACGTCAGAACACTCTGAATCAGACTCTTAAGTTGCTTTGTACACTTGCTTCTTTGCTAGAAGGTAACTCCACCAATTACTCTAAGAGAAAGCTAGGAGATGACTTAGACTAAGCTGTTTTTATTTTCCCCAGATCATCCTACACTGTGCCTTTCATAACAGGTCTTCATATTTACTTCAGGTTTACTTTGGGCCATAAGTGGTCCTACAGGGTTTGCCTCACAAAGGTTACCATGATTTGCTGGTTTTCGGAATGTCTGGAATAATTTTTAAAAAGAATGAAAGAAGAGAAGAAGAGAAGAGAAGAGAAGAGAAGAGAAGAGAAGAGAAGAGAAGAGAAGAGAAGAGAAGAAAGAGGAGAAGGAAGGGATAAACTATCAGAAACCTCAAGAGCAGTTAGATGACCTAGAATGTGATTCTGGGAAGCCATGCTTTTCATCCAGATAGTACAACTTTGCAAGGTGGTTTGTGTGTATCAGTCAATAGATCAAACTGCGCCAACCTCGTCAGTGAAGGCAGGACCAGATCCTTCGGCAGGCTCTGCCAGTCTTCTTTCCAGGGCAGATGGAAAATATGGGAGGCTTCTGACCTTGGACTTGGTGTGAGCTAAAGTGAAGACACAACACATGATGAAGTCAAACCTAAGCTCCAGTTCCAACTCACTTGAGGCAGCTTAGGCAAACCACTGCGATTCTCGGAGTTTTCATTTCTGCATCTGTCGTGTGAGGCTAATACTACTACTTACGGAGCAAATGTCCTAACTTGTTTAACCCTTTTAAGCAGTGCCCAACAGGGATGCTTGGAAATAGTCTCCTTTTTTCTTCTCCCATCACATTAGGACAATCAATAGCCTAGAAATCAGGAGTGCCAATTCAAGCCATGGCTTCTTTCCTCTCGTCTGTGATGTTGATCAAATCTGGGTTTTTGTTTGTTTGTTTGTTTTTTCCAACATGGAAATAGAAGCAATGTCATTATCCTTGTTCTGTAGATGTTAAGAATAAAGTTCGGCAACTTGGACAACTCATTAGTAGATAGAATTGAGAAATGTATGTTTTTTACAGGGTTTATTTTATTTTTTCTTTCTTAATCTCCTTTTGTGTAAATGCATTAATTGTATGTACATGTATGTGGGTGATGTGGTCATATGTGTACATGTATGCGGGGGTCAGAGACAAACATTAGATGTCCTTTTACTAACATTTTCTCCCTTACTTTTTATTTCATTTCATTCTTTTTTATTTGTTTATTTTTGAGATTGTAATTTAATTACAAAGTTTCTCCTTTCCCTTTCCTCCCTCTAATCCATCCCATATGCCCTCCCCACTCCTTCAAATCCATGGCTCTTTTTTCATTGTTATTACATGTATGTATATATGTATGTATGTATATGTGTGTCTATACATATGTTCCTAAATGCAGCATATATTACGTAAATATAATTTATTGTGTCCATACAATGTTACTTGTACGTATGTGTATTTTTTTTTTTTTACGTATGTGTATTTTCAAGGCTGGTCATTTTACACTGGACAACCAACTGATGTGCTCTTCCCTGAAAGGACCACCCCCCCCACACACACACATACACACACACACACTCACAGATTTACTTAGATGCCCATGGTGCAGAGTTGAGGCCTTGTGAAACTTTCCCATCCAGTCTGGCATGTTTGTCAGGGTTATCATTGGTCGGCTCACATTTGGGCAGTGGTATTGGTGAGACTTTACAGGCGTAGCTTCCTATGTCATTAGGAGACACAATGTCACAGCAGACTCTCCTTCTCTCCCTCGTTTTTGAGACAGGGGCTCTCTTTAAACCTGGAGCTCACTGATTCCTCTAGTGGCTGCCATCAAACCTGCCTTCCCCTCAGACTGCTGGGGTTACAGAGACTCTACTGCATCCAGCTTTTGTGAAGATGCTAGGAACCCAGACTCAGCTCTTCATGCTTGCTCAGCAAGAGTCCTTTACCCATTGAGCCATTTCCCCAGCCTTTAAATCCATTTTAAAAACTGAGGCAAATTCTAGTCATCCATCCATTCACCCACCCATGTACCATCCCTCCTCCCACTAACTCATCCATCTCTTTCTTTATTAGATATTTACCTAAGTATCTTGTCTGTATGTAGCAAAGTAGTGCTTACATTCCAGTGACTAACAGATCAGTCCCACCCTGTGGAGCTTAATGACCTGTAAAATCCTGTCATCTCCTTTCTTCCTCACAGGTCAGTCTGAGACTGAAATGAAGAAATATAAAAGTGCTTTGTTGAATATAAAATACAACAAATTATTACTCTCTGTTTAAACATGTCAACATCTTTACTCACACAATGATTTGAAACTGAGCCAGCACCAAATTAGAGAATATTAAAAAAGCAACAGTATTAATCTTCAAGTTCTAAAAGAGGTCACCAGGGTCAGAACTCAAATGCGGCCACAGCAAACTGAGTCTCCAGGCTGAGATGTTTGGACTGGGCTCATTTCACAATCTATCTTGGACCTGGTAACAGCCCTGCTATCCTGGGTCTGGCCTCCATGGGGCTGTTTTCTTGAGAATGTTTGCTAGTTCTGTGCTCTGACACTTTTCTGGGTCTTGTCTCTTAGGTCTCTTCAGCTGTCCTCCCAGCCTTGGCCCAAGAATCCAGTCCTGTTTGCTGGTCAGTTTATCATCTGTGGTGGTTTAAATGAGAATGGCCCCCGTTGGCACATATATTTGAATTCATAGTCATGAGGAGAATTAGGAGGCGTGGCCCTGTTGCAGTGGGTGTGGCCTTGCTGGAGCAAGTGTGTCACTGCGGGGTGGGCTTTGATGTTTCAACAGCCCAAGCCAGGCCCAGTGTCTCTCTTTGCTGCTGCCTTTGGATCCAGATGTAGAACTCTCAGCTACTTCTTCAACACCACACCTACCTACGTGCTGCCATGCTCCCTGCCATGATGATAACAGACTGAGCCTCTGCAACCGTGAGCAAGCCCCAGTTAAAAGCTTTCTGGTATAAGAGTTGCCATGATATGGTGTCTCTTCACAGCAACAGAACTGCGACTAAGGCGTCTTCTGAGGCTATTTTCGCATTAGGAAGGAGGTCAAATTGTGCAAGACTTGTGGGATTTGTTTTTCTTTTTAAAGCACTTTCCACCTGACCACTATTTATTTTACTGGCATCCAAAGACCAGTCATGTATGTTGCCTGTCAGAGGAAAGTGTCCGGGACTTAGGACTCACATCTACCTGTGTGGCATCTAGCATGGATGTGGCCTCCAATGAATAAGTGTCAAGGAATGGCAGGAATTCTGTGATAATCTTTGGAGTGGTTGTCCAAAAGGATGTGTGGCCTTTAGTTGGCTGTTGCTAGACTCTGGGTCGGGTTGGTTTTTGTTGTTGTTGTTGTTGTTTTAATCAAGTTCATGCCTTGTGGAATCTGAGGTGAGCCACGAACTTTCCATTTTTCTGTTTTGATGGGTGAAAACCCTTAGGACTCCCTACACTGTCCTCAAAGACGACTCTGATCCCTTCACCTCTAAGCTGACCTTCTGGCAGGGGACAAAGAAGCCTTCACACCTCTCCCTGAGTAGAGTAGGTAGTGAGTGCCTCTGTGAAGCATGCTGTACCTGGAGACTGCAGGCTAGGCCCTGTCTTGTCTCCTTGTGTTTAAGTTTCCTGAACATGATGCCCGCAGGAGTGTGTGCAGGCCGCTCTGCTGGTGGCAGGCCTGAAAGAACTTTCGCTGCAGGGGCGGCCAGCTGCTGCTATACTCCCCTGCTGCCACACACGCCTGGGATGGCCTTCAGGCCAAGCTGGTTAAAATCACATCACCCCAGGCCGTTGTGTGTGGTGTGCCTCTCCATGTTCCACAGAAGCGCTGGCCTGAAACCTGCACAGGCCTTTTAATACATGGCTGGGAAAGGGAGAAATGAATGTTCCCAGTGCTGTTCCCAGTCCCTCTCTTACCAAGAAGACCTCAAATGAAGGGGGTGGGGACTTTCATACCAGAGGCAAGTCTGCAGTGAGAATCTCTGAGTCTATTTTTGTCTAGGACCATCTGGACACAGATCAAGAATCTAATTTCCCCCACCACTTTCATTCCCCCTTGTACTTTAGCTGACTCTGAGAGCATGGAGCCTGAAACCAAGCCTGGACCACAGAATTCCATTAAAATATAAAGAATAAATAGAAAGAAAATGTCACCGAGTTCCATGCATTGTTCCCCTCATCAAGTGGAAGCCAGTGCTATGGCAACCGCTCCATCTAGGATCTTCCAAGAATCTTCCAGATGAAGCATAGAGGCAAGTTAAGGCTTGCAGCCCTTTGCGGGGCTGTTTTCTCCCTCCACCAGTGGGTGATATGTGTTGTGAGCTGCAGGGCCAGGGAAGTGAAGTAAAAGCCATGCAATAGTCATTAAGAAACCTCCAGCGTGGGCCCAAAGTGAGTGCCACCAAGAGAGCGCGCTGCACCTGTGAGCCCTGGAATCCATCTCAGGACAAAAAGAGCCACGTGACAAAGACCCTGAAGAAGCTGAAATCTAACCCAGTGGTGGCTTGAACTGTTTCCACATGCCCAGCAGCCCGAACTATGAGCCCAGAGGCTGAGAACAGGGCTAGGGGCTCACACTACTGGACACTGGTGGGGTTCCTTTAAAGACTGTGATGCTAGTGCGCTCTGGCTTGACAGTGAGGAACAGGATGTTCTAGGCTGGAGCTTCCATGTTAAAAAAAAAATGAACGTATTTACTCGGGAATCTGGACATCGGCAACTTAGATTTATGTTGTTATCAGTTCAGCTTCCAGAACCGGACCAAGATGAAAGCAAGGGCTTTGTGGTATGTGGTTGTAGGAGAATGCTGTTCTGAAGAGTGAGGGCTGGGGTAATCTAGTCTCTCCAGTCCTGTTTTCATCGTCGGTCATCTGGTCTTTCTTATATACCTGGAATATCATACTTGGGGCTACCGTCTGCCAACTTCCCTGTGGCTTTCTTGGGCACGATGCCTTTGTCAGTCTGAGTGAAGGGATTTGGGGAGCTCTTTGTCTGACGGAGACTCTTAGAAGAGGCAGAAAGCCAGCTGGAACCCTGGTGGCCGCCGGCTGCCAGCAGGACAGATGTATCAAGTCAGGTTTACGGGAGACGTTTTCCCAGACCGTTATGTCCAAACTTCTGTCCATCCTGCTGTAACCTCTCCAGTTAGATGGATGAAAACCAGATCAGTCCAGCCTTGGACCAGAGTTGCATAGATAAGAACTCAAAGAAGAAACAAATAGTTTATCATCACGTATTTTTTTTTTCACTCCAGCAAAATTATCAGAGGTTGAAGAATTATCAGGGGTTGAAGAGAGCTAAAGAGCACGGTCCCCGAAGGACAGTTGAGGTAACAACCAGCAACTGAATATGGGGACACTTGCTCAGGGAAGCTTTACCAGGATACTTCATGGCCCGCTGGACCTGGAACCTTCTCAATATAGAAATGACCATAAAAAGAAAGCAGATAGATTCCCAGGCAGAAAAGTGACCTCTCCTCTGAATTCCATGCTTGGAAAAATACTTATTTAAAGGAAAGGCAGGAAAGTCTACATAGCAAAATCTGGCTTAGAACTTGGCCTATAAACATGGCAGAAACAGCCCAAGAACGTGCCTACAAAGTAGACCCTGCCAGGTAGCAGTCCATCACCACTTCTGAGCTTCCAGGACCAGAGAGTGACATCTATGCCATGAGCATGAAGAATTTCACATGCATGATGCAAGAGGAGTCATATTAGCAAGATCTCAACCGATATCTTTCTGGAGATATTTTGAGTTATGCCTGCTCATCCATCTAGGTTAAAACATAGAGCCGAGATATATCCACCGAGACTGGCTACAGAGGCCTCATGACAACTTGGATTTCTTCCTCTTTCTTTCAAAAGAAAAAAGAATTCAAACTTAAAATTTTACTGGGTTACAAAAGTAACCCAGACAAGCTTCAGAATCACTGTAGAGTCCAAGTTGGCTATGAGATCATGATCCTCCTGCCTCAGCCTTTCAAGTGTTGGAACTGCAGATTTGCACCACCACACCCAGGCGTTAGCTCTCTTAAGGGCAGGCTGGGACAGGAGGCAGCTTGCTCACACCACAGTGATGGGGAAAGGGTGTCGCTGCAAAAAGAAACCCTAAGCACCAGATTGGGGGAATCCAGACAGTGGACCAGAGAGGCTCCGGTAAAGAAGAGTACCCATGGGACTTTTAAACTCAAAGGGTTTGTCTTCCAGCTGTGTGCATGGCTCTGAACCTGAACAAACAGATAGAAAAAGACAGAGAGTAGTAAGAAACTGTGTGTGGACTTTGTTTTTCTCTGCTTTTCATTTTCCTGGCTGATTTTCTACCTTCCCAGTTGAGGTTTAAAAGATATTTTAAAGTAGTTAAAGCAATTATCATAAAGAAAACTTTATTTCACAGAAAATTCTTTTAGAGATTTTTGTTTTAAATTGCTTTAAACATAGAAAAGTTTTGAGAGCTAGTATTTCAGAATATTGAGAGTCCTGTCTTTCCTTCACCTACTTTCCTACAATGTTACTGTGAAATGTAATCGTGTCAGTTACTTTTCTCAGAGCTGTGACAAAATGCCTGAGAAGAAGTGAGTTAAGGAAGTTAAGGAGTTATTTGGGCTCACCATTTAAAAAGGGATTTAATCCATTGTGTTAGGGAAGGCATGGCAGCAATATTGTGAAATATATGGTCACATGACATCCCTCCTTAGAAAGCAGAGAACAGACAGGAAGTGGAACCAGCCTGTAAATCCAAGGCTCACACCCAGTGATTCACAGCCTTCTGCAACCTTCCAAAGGCATGACCAGCTGGGGACCAGGTGTTCACACACATGGGCCTTGGGGCACATTTCTACTCAAAACCACAGCAATAATAATACATTTAATCAAAACCAAGAAATGAACATTGGTGCAATACTATGAAGCAAACTACAGACTCCACCCCACGTAGTTGAGGGTCCCAAGTTACACTAAGTTCTTATAGCACCTTAGTCTCTCTCAGTACGGAATTGTTCCTTATTGACTCTTACAGCCTTAACATATATTTTTATTTTGGTGTGTGCATGTGGTATACATGCATGTGTGTTCCTGTATAGCAGCCTCCTTTGAGATTAAAGCAGACATCTACAGGGAGGTAAAACAACAGAATGTTCTAAGGTGGAATATTGCAGGGAAGCTCATCAAAACGGGAGGGGGGAGGAGAGGGACCCAACTCAAAATAGCTTCAGGAAGTCCCTGAAACTAACGAGATTCGTTAAGTCCCTTCTTTCTCAAGAGTATATAAATAGCAAAGACTGCTGAGAAAAGACTCTCAGACAAGACCAGTCCCGTGGAGAAAGCAAAGACCAGCCGAGCTGCCCGGAAGAGGCTCAGAACAACTGAGCCACCCGGTAGGACATTCTCCAACCTGTTAAGGTGCCTGCGGGCTGTGCATGCTCCAGGTACCCAGCTTTGTGAGCTGTCATCCAAGCTGGGGTGAGCTGTGGTGATGTAGCTGTCCCTGAGCCATTTCTCCTCCTGCAAGTCTCTCCTCAGCTATATTCCTGTAAATAACCCCAAGTTGGTTCACCAAGTTGGTCTTCAGTGCCCTATCCGGAGTGGGTAGTTTGTTCACGTCTTCCTAGAAATAATGTCACATAACATGAATGCATGCACATGGAGGGTAGATGTTGAGATGTTGAGATCAACTGCCTTCCTCAAAAAGTTGTCCATTTTATTTGTTTGTTTTTGTTTGTTTTGAATCAGAAGGTCCAGCTAAAGCTGATGTTCATTAGTTGCCTCAGCTAGCTGGCCAGTGAACTCCAGGAATCCTGTCTCTGCTCCCAAGTCCTGGGGTACAGATGTGTGTTGTTGAACCAGGCTTTTCACATGGATACTGGAGCTCGGGGCTCAGGTAGGCCCTCACGCTCATATAATAGGCACTTCATCAGCTAAGTCATCTCCTCAGCCCCCTCATTATACTTTATTTACTAGATTTACTTGCAGTTGTAAAAAGTAGTAAAGAAACATCCCATATACTTCCTCTAACTATACCCAGTGGCAGCAATTTTTAAAACTACACACGCCATAACTGGAAAAGATACAGCCACACACGACCTTGCTCAGATTTCACTAGTTTCCTTGGATCTCTGATTGTGTGTGGGTGTTGTAGGCATGCCCAGAGGCTGAATAATCTCTCACAGGTGTGTCTTGAGGCTTGTGTCCTGGATGAGTTCATACCCTGTCTAGTCAACAGTTAACACTCCCCATCACAATTGGTGTTTGCTAGGTCCCCCCCCCCATATTATTTCCTCCTTTGTAATAAACTCATGGTGGGGGGAAGCTTCTTTCCTTAACTGAAGGTTTATAACTCTGGAGAGTTTTCTTCCCTAGAGCCTGTGGCAAAATCTCTGGGCCCCCATAGCAAAGCACAGATAGAGCTTGTCAGGAAGGGGCGAGGAGAAGGTATTGTTTAGGAGGAAACTTTGATTCTCACCTGTTCTACAGTGTCAACCCGTAGCTCTTTTCTAAAATCACCCAGCTAAGCTCTGCAGGTAAGGGTGCATTCTTCAATGGTTTCTTCTGTCGGAGTCAGGCAGATGTCTAGCGGGCAGAAAACTGTCTCTCTGGATATCCAGGTGGTTAAAGGTGGGCAGTGACTGGCCTGGCTTTGGCTTTCAAAGGAGGCTGGGGTCCACGTTCTCCTCCTTGCGCCCTTTTCGTGAGGCCGCTTTCCTTACCTGAGCTCTGGTGAGAGAATGTCGGACATCCTCGTCTACCATCTTTCTCTAATAATCACGAATCTGTTGGGTCCGTAGGGTGTCCAATAGATTTGATTCTCTTTAATCTTGAAGGTTCTAATGAACAGAAAGGAAGGGAAGGAGGAAAAGACAGAGCTAGGGAGAGAAGGCACAGGGAAGGGGGACAGCTGAAAACTTTCAGTGGCCCACAGCTCCAAATGTCTTTCCATAACTTTTACAGATGACTAACTAGTTTAGTGACTGTTAACCCTGATTTGATTTTAAAAAAAATTGTGGAAGGTTTTCTGAGAAAGTTTGTTCTTTTAAATGGGTTTATCTCTTTCTCCAAGTAGATGAGAACCAAGAAATGTGAGGCCTTGTCTTCCATATCACCCATCCTGCCACCATAATGTAGCAAGGCTTAAGAAGAAATAATCACCGTGGATGGTGAAATGGAAAGACAAATTGTATATATATATATATATATATATATATATATATATATATACATAATCTTCCAAGATGTTGATGCCTCTCAGGAAAAAGCAGACCACAGCACAATTTTGTGTTTTTAGCCTACATTCTAGCTCTGGCTTTTTACCAGCAAATGCTTCCACCCCCTTCATTCTCACTTTCCGCATAAAGATGAGCATGAAGAGAAGAGTGAGCAGGTGCCGAGAGCTTAGTGAGAGCCAATCACTGTTGTAACTTACTGTGTCAACTCATTAAATATGTACGTGCCCCCCATTAGAAGGGTGCTCTTCCTGTCCACATTTCAGAAGTAGGAGAACGCCGATTTAGGGAGGTGAAGTATACAGTGATATTCTGAGCCAAAATTCTAAGATTATTCTGTCCAAGTCTAAGTTTAGGTTCCTCCCTGGAAGGAAGCATGACTTGAGTTTGAGTCCTTACTACTTAGCACATGGCCAGCAGGCATCATTTGACAAGTGTTGAATGGGGGAACATGGACTCTGTCTGTACTTCCTTCCTGCACAGAAGTGCATGTTTTCTTTTTGTAATAAAGTCAGAAAGTGCTGAGATCTGAGCGGGAAGCACGAGAACTGAAGACAAGTCTTGACTTTTCTTAATTAAAATTTTATTTTTCATATTATATTCACTTTGTATCGCAGCTGTAACCCCTTCCCTCTGCCCCTCCCAATCCTACCCTCCCTCATCTCCTCTCATGCCCCTCTCCAAGTCCACAGATAGAGGAGGCCCTCCTCCCCTTCCATCTGACCCTAGCTCATCCAGTCTCAGCAGGACTGGCTGCATTGTCCTCCTCTGTGGCCTGGCAAGGCTGCTCCCCCATCAGGGGGAGGTAGTCAAAGAGCCAGCCACTCAGTTAAGTCTTGACTTTTAACTGAAGATACCCGATGCCATTAAATTTCCCCTCAGTGGCCTACATTGTGTCCCTGGAAACTAAGGTTGTCACCCAGACAGAACTATAGCCAGACTATACATGAGCCTCTTTTTAAGATACCTGAATGAGAGTGATAAAAGAAAAATACTTTTGTAAACAACACCAACAAAATAACAAAACACATTTTTTTTTTTTTGGTAAGGAATGCCCTATCTAATATGATTATTTTCCACAAGGAAAATGTACAGTGGATGTTTTTTTTGAGAGTGCTATGCTTTAGCACTTGAGAATTGGTTTGCTATATGAGGAGATAAGAGAAAGCCTTATACTTCTCTGTACAACTTGACCATGCGATGATTTGTTAATTACAGATATCTTAGATAAAGCAATTAAAGCAGAGTTGAAGAAGCCATGGGAGGAGCCTAATTCTCAGGAATGGAGTCTGGAGCCATCCCTAGAAGATGCTAGAGTCTGGCCAGGGCCCATGGTTACAATGATTGCCATTCCACAACTCTGTCTAGATGCTGCTCCAAGGCCCAGGCTGCTCCCTACAGCTCTCCCTGGACAAGAGCCTTGGCTGAGTCCTCTGTGCCTATGAACTCTGGTCTAGTGGGAACTATTAGCACCTCATTTGTTATCCATCACATCTATCCCTAAGGGGAGAGTGCCTGGGATGGAGGAAGTAGGCCATGGTAGCCATTTCTGTGTTTGTTGACCCAAGAGAGAGGCTTTTCCTTCTTACTCATGTTTTGGATTTAAGATGGAAGGGGAGGAGGTCCTCCCCTATCAGTGGACTTGGAAAGGGGCAGGGAGGAGATGAAGGTGGGAGGGTGGGATTGGAAGGGAGAGAGGGAGTGGGATACAGCAGGGATACAAAGTTAACAAACTGTAACTAATATTAAAAAAATAAAAATTATTAAAAAAAGATGTTATCCTCTTAAAAAAAAAAGGCCTTCCTACATTGATAGGATTGTGGTGATGGGTTAGCAATGGTTTAGAAAATGCCGCCCTTGACTTTTCTAAGTCATTTGAAAGTCATATTCAATGTCAATAGGTCCTCTGTTATGAAGGAAGAAATTAACAGAAATTAATCATAAGCTTTTGTTGCAGTTTTTTTTAATTTTTAAAAATAATTCACCCAAAAGAGGGTTATTGAGATGGCTCAGTCAGTAAAGCTTTTGCTTTGCAAATATGAAGATCTGAGTTTAGATCTGTACATGTTGGTAGAAAGACAATAAAAAACAGGATCATCTTACATGTTGATATGTATGCTAGACATATGAGAATTGAAAAAGAGATCACAGCAAACACAGGCAGCAAGAGAAGGACAGGTAGGAAAGCTTGAATAAAGAAAGCAATAAATAGAATGAGTTCAAAGGTCTTTTCCTAGAAATGACTTTTAGTAATAAATACCTTAGTGCAATCTGTGGGAAGCAAATCCTAGGGTTGATGGGACACAAAGGTGATAAAATGTGTAAGCCAAGTGGATGAATGAAAGGCTTTAAGCACACTGGTTATGGACACCCGAGCATGCTGAGCAGATTCAGAGGGTGACAAACAGAACACAGAAAACACAGTCTGCAGATTACAGTGGAAAAACCTGAATAAACCTCCGAACTTCAGGAAAAGGTAAGAAGGAACCCATGACTATAAGAAAGTCTGGACCACCTGCATCTCTCTCTCTCTTTCTCTCTCTCTCTCTCTCTCTGAGTGTGTGTGTGTGTGTGTCTACATGCTTGTATATATGCAAGTATTTGTCGATACATGTGGGTACCTGTCCACATGGGTATGTATGCATTGGGTATCTTCCAGAAGATACCTTAGGCCAGAAGTCAACATTCAGTGTGCCCTGCAATCACTTACAACCTTATATTTTGATACAGGGTCTCTTGCTGAACCTGAAGCCACCAACTTGGCTGGACTGGCTTGCCAGCCAGCTCCACAGATCTACAGGTGCCCACCTTCCAGCCCGAGGAGTACAAATGTGCTCTTCTGCTGTGATATTTTTATTTAGGTGCAGGGGAGGGGGCAGGGGCGTGTGTGTGTGTGTGTGTGTGTGTGTGTGTATCTTAGTTTGGTTTCTATCACTGTGATAAAGACAATAACCAACAGCAACCTAGGGAAATTTTATTTCATTTTATAGCTTATGGTTTATTCCAAAGGGAAGTCAGGGCAGGCCCTCAGGCAGAAACCTGGAGGCAGTAGCTGAAGCAGAGACCATAGAGGAATACCACCTACCTGTTTACTCCCCATGGCTCGTTCAGTATGCTTTCTTATGCACCCAGGACTACCTACTTAGAAGTGGTACACCCACAATGAACTGGGCCCTCCTATACCACCCATTAGCCAAGAAAATGCTACATCGGCTTGCCTATGGACCAAGCTGATGGGTACATATTCTTAGCTGATGTTCCTCGTTCCCAGATGACCTAAGCTTGTGTCACGTGGAGAGAAGGAGAACATTCATCAAAATGTTGGCAGTCTGTAGCAGGGTTGTCATAAATGAATTTAATTACTCCCTCATAAATACTAATATTTTATCATCAACATGCATGATTAAGAATAACAGCCCTGTACATGCCAAGCACGCATCTTATGTACATCATGATGTGGACATTGTCATCACATTCACTTTACAGTTAAGGAAAATGAGACACGGAAAAATTAATTTAGCTTGCCCAAGTACTGAGTAGCAGAATAGGAATCTGTACGTAGACCAGAGAATAATCAGTACAGATTTCAATGGCCCACCTTTGCGTTCATGGCCCCAGTATAAAATGCAGCTTGTGCCCAGCACTGCACTGGGAAGGAGACAGTATCAGGAGCCACATAGCCCCATCTCAGTGAGAGCATCCTCATAAGTACACATAAAAGGTTCAGTAGGTCGGAGGCAGGGATGCAGAGGCAGGGTCATGGTCTTTTTCTGACTCAGGATCTGGAATAGCACAGCAATTTGATGTTTATTTGCAGAATGAGTAAATAAGTAAACAGAACCTGGGAGATTTGGTCTTACTGAGGATGAGGAGAAAGTCTGGGGAGTTTACTCGGTGGCTAGAATTGCATGGCTATTGAGTGTGTGGACAGACAAGCACAATAGACTCCTGCTTTCTTTCCTCATGTATCACATCAGCTTCTCCTGAGCAGACTCACCTCCGGGAAGAAACTAAATCTCCCTGTGCTATGTCGGAGTGGTAGTGTCCCTCTGTTTTCGTCACTGTTCTGTTGATGTAAAGAGACACCATCCCCAAGAAAACCCTTATTAAAGAAAGCATTTAATTGGGTGCTCGCTTACAGTTGCAGGGAGTTAGTCCATCATTTGTTATCATGGTGGTGGGGAATGGCAGGAGCACAGAGGCACTCATGATATCGGAGCAGCAGCTGAGAGCTACATCCTGCAGATCTGTAGACAGAGCGGCAGGAAGACCGGGCCTGGCATGGGCCTTTGAAAGCGCAAAGCCTACCCACAGTGACACGCTTCTTTCAAACAAGGTCGTACCTCCCAACCCTTCTAATTCTTTCAAAGAGTTCCACTCCTGGATGACTAAGCCCTCAAATATATGAGGCTACGGGGGTCATTCTTATTTAAACATACCCTGAGTCATTCTGCATCACTGGGGTCTCAAAAGTCTCTTCTTAAGATTCCCTCTGTGATGCTTCACTGTGGGTCTACTCCACCTGCCTGGAACTTGGCCTTTGAGCAGCATCCCCGAATCACCTACTTCCTCCTTCAGGATATACTTGTCCTGTCTTCTGTGGCACTACCATGACCTGTGTGCTTCTTTCCCATGATCACTCCGCCTGCTTTCCTCTCCTCATTTCCCCTTTTCTACTGATGAGTGAATGTTTGAGCTCTTCTCAATCAATATTCTCTAAGTAATTTCACTGGCTCCACCATTCAACTGTCATCACTTATGCAAATGATATGCAAATGTGTATCTTCTCAGTTCCCAATTCACATATTCAAATGCTTACTTGACATTTTTACTTGGATGCTAATATACATCTCAAATTAATTCCCAAAACTCAATTCTGTTTTTCCTCCACTCCTCAGTGTCTCAGTAAATGGCACCATGTACTTCCTAGTTGGTGGAGATAGAACCTTGGAATCATTCATTAGTCTTCCCTTCCTGAACCAGCATATCCCTTCCACCAGTAAGTCCTATTTTCTGCTTCCAAATAAGTTCCCAAATTTATCCACCTCTTTTCATCTTCACTGCTGTCACTGTAATTCTTACTTGGACAACTTTCATAGCTCCTCACTGCCTGCCTGCTTCTATTCCTGCCCGATCCCAGCTCATTCTCTACACAATAAGAGCCATCTCACAGTGTGACCCAGATCTTGCTCTGTTTCTTATAGGATCCAAGTCTTCACTTGGGGAACTCGTCAGCCTCCCTGGCTCTCCAAATCCTCTGCCTCACGGCCTTCTTCCTGTTTTTAGGCCCCAAGTTTTCTGGTGTAGTGTCTGTTCTTCTGTTCTCCTATAGCCTAGAACATTCCCAGTGTGTATTGCAAACAATCCCCTTAGGCCCCATAGGGTTAATACATGCCTTTCTCCCAGCTCCAGGATTGAATTCAAATGTTACTCTCTCAGTGAAGGTTTTTTTTTTTTACTACTCTTTATGCAAATGACTGCCAGAGCCCCCTCCCCCACCTTTTCTCCTTGTGTACCGCAAACTCTGCTGTCCTTAAAACTACTTCAAGGGCGCGTAGTTCCTCTGTTGACTGTCGTGCCCCTGCGATGGTGGCTTCAGAAAGACACCTCCGCTGAGACACCTTCAGCACTCAGGACACCGTCTGCCATTTAGGAGATGCTCATGAGGGCAGCTTGAGTTTTGAACGTGCCTCATTCCCACCGTGGATCCTTACGCTGGGTAGACCCCTCTAGGTTAGTTGCCAATTGTCCCCTTTGAGTTCCTTGCTCAGTCTTCTTTCTCATAAGATGTCAGCACTTCTGATAACACAGGAAGAATCTATCAACTTGCTGCCCTTACTAACGATACCCGATCATACCACACTCACAGTCTAATCAACGGCCTTGTAGGTCTCAGCCTGTACAAAGATTAGCGCATGGATTAGTACCCACAGTACAGATGTTAGGGCCTTTTCCATCAAGGATGTGGACAGATCACTGAGCAGTCGGGCTCTTCTCTTTGTGCTTTTGAGCTCCCTCCACCTCTTGTCTATTCTTGGATTTTGTTCTTACCTAATCATCGTCTTTGCTTTCTGTGATGCCAGCATCTTTTCTTCCCAAATGCCATCTTTTCTCTCCAGTCCAAAATGCATGTGGAACTTTGCCTAAAAAAACAAGCCAAGCTATTCCCTGCCATGTAGGCTCTGCCTCATCTTCTCCATAGTCAGCCTCTGAGAGATCCCACCCATACTGTCTTGACTTCTCCTGGTCCATATCTCTCTGATATTTTTTATTAGACTGTACTAATAAAATAGGTATCATTTGAGATTTTTATGCAACTGGATCATAGAGTTTGACCGTATTCATCTCTACCATTGCCCTCTCTCAGCTCCCACTTGTCTCATGCAATCCCATTTTTCTGTTCTTGCTAGTATCTCCAAGGCTGTTGAGGTCCTTTCTCAGGAAGTGATTGTCAATTTTTGTATCTCTTAGTGTTTCTCTCTAGCATTTTCAAAGTTTCAGGACATGCATTGAGGCCTTTGACCCACTTTGAATTTTTTTTCATAGGGTGAGTGACAGAGTTTGCTATGGTTTTTTACTATGGCTGTCTAGTTCCCCCAGTGCCATTTGTTGAAAAGGCTGCCCACTGTATAATGCTTGGGGCATCTCTGTCAAAAATCAAATGGCTGCAATGACTGGATTTATTTCTGGAACCTCTTTTCTATCCCATTGATGTTTGTGTCTGGTTTGGAACCACTGCAGTACTGTTTTTATTATTTAGCTCTGCAGCATAATTTGAAACAATGTGATATCATTTCTCTTTTAGTTCAAAATGGCTTTGGATGTCCTGAGTGTTTTGCACTTTCATGTGGATTTCATGATTGTCTTTTCTGTTTCTGGTAATGACGCTAGAACTTTGATAAAAGTTGCGTTGAATTTGTAGATAACCTTTAGTAATATAACTGCCAGCCAGCAAACACAGGAGACCCACCTTCCAATATCTTCTTTGGCTTCTTTCTTAGGTTCTAGAGTTTTCTCTGGAGACGTCCTTCACTTGTCAGTTAGATTTGGTCCTAGGCTTTTTTTCTTTTTTTTTGGGGGGGGGAGGTTATTTCTAGTGGGATTGTTTTTCTAAATTTATTAGTGGTACATATCAATGCCACTTATTTTCTATTGATTTGTATTCTGAGACTGCATATGGGGTTTCTCAGACATAAAATTTTCTGATGGAGTCTCTAGGATGGTATTTTAAGCATAGGAACATACTGTTTCAAGTAGAGATAACTATTACTCTTTTTTGTTCTATTTTTCTCCCTTGCCTTATTACTTTGGCTAAGACTTCAAGTACTATATTGAATAAAAGAGCAGGGTGTGAATATCTTTGTCTTATTACTGATTTTTAGAAGAAATTATTTCTATTTTTTCTCATTTAGCATATACAACCCACTTATGTTGTGATCTGTTTCTTCTATTCCAAGTTTCTAAGGATGGCTTTCATTTATTTATTTTTTCATCTCTCTCTCTCTTTCTCTCTCTCCTGTGTAAGTACAGACTTCACAGTGCAGAATTGTAGGTATGTGTCTGTTGGGGCAAGTGGCTGTATTTTTTGTTTTTGTTGTGCACTGACACAGTTTTGATGCCATGGCAATCCTGGCCATGAATTTGATAACATCCCTTCCCTTTCTGCTTCATGTTTGAATCTTTCTTGTGCTGCTAAGTCCTTGAGAAATGTTTATTACTATGTCACTTGTTTGAGTTATCACTGATTTTTTTTAAAATATACACCATAGCTCTAAAGTTGTCTCTGAGAATTTGCTTTGAATTAGACAGTAGAAGAAGCTATTACTAAGGCTATTATTAAAAGATATTTATTTTTGCTGAGCACAAATCTTAATCTGAGCACTCAGAAGGCAGAAGTAGGAAGATCTCTGTGAGTTCAAGGGCAGAATGGTTGACAGCAATTCTAGGCCAACCACAGCTACACAAGGAGACCCTGTGTGTATATATTTTTTCAAACAAAACAATATCTGTTTTCAAACACATATATTTTCACATATATTTTTTTCAAACAAAACATTAACAAAACAAAAATAGATATTTGCTTATTTTTATAATCTTGTTCATTTTCCTGGTTGATTTGGTACCATTTGATTTTCTTTCTTTCTTAACCCTCTTGGTGTTTGCCAGCTTACTGAGTAGACTCTTTTCTTGTGTTCATTTACTCATCAGCTCTTCCCATGAAATTCATTCTTTCCAGAACTTTTGTGCCGGTTGAGTATCTGCCTTCTTTTATTTTCTTTACATTGCCCTTGATTGCTGCTCTTGTTTCTTTGGTTTGGTCTAATTTATTGGTGATGCTTTTCACTGTATGTCATATTTTATTTATTAAGTCATTTCTATTATTTCTGCCTTTTTTCCTTTTTTTAAATTTATTGTGAAACAGGATTTCTCTGTGTATCCTTGGCTGTCCTGGACTCAGACACGCAGAGATCCTCCTGCCTCTGCCTCCCTGAATGCTGAGATTACATGCGTGCACCACCACACCCAGCCTCTGTCTGTTTTTATTTCCAGAATTTTAATTTTTATTGCTGTATTTCTCTTCCATATTATTGAATTTCTCACATAGATTCCAAACTTTCTCCTCTATCTCCTTGTTTGAATCCTCTTTAAACTCATTTTGAATGAGCTTTGAATGGTGGGCATTTCATACATTTCATTAACTTTGTTTTGGGTTAAGAATTATGAGCTTTTGGAGGAGTTGTACTGCCTTAGTTTTCCTTGGTGGGGGTTTGTCTGTCTGTCTTTGTGTGTGTGTCTATGCATGTGTTTGTATGTTTGTGTGTGTGTGCATGCATGCGTTCATTATTCTGTATTTGGGTTTTTGTTTTCTCACCTGATTTTGTTTTGTTTTACATAGGTCTCCTTAGTAGGAGGTCTTCTCTTACATTTATAAGCTCCACAGAGTTTCCGCTGGCATCCCACTGGAGGTTTCTACCCACTGGTCTTCTCTGTGTGGTTCATAGGCCATAACCTTCACTGGCATAGATTAGCACTCACAGGCCTGAGTCCAAGTCAGCTTTCGTTCCCTGTGTGGTCAGTGGGTCTAGGATTTTCACTGGCTTAGTTGCTGAAGGATACCAGGCTCAGTTGAGTCATTTCCTGATGGCCAAGATTCTTAACTGTAATGGGTGTTCTATGATGACCTCTTCTCCATATTTTTGCTTTATTAGTTCTTTGAGAACTCAACACACTGTGTTTTGATCATATTCATCTTCGCCAGCTCCTCCCAGACCCACTCCCACTCCCACTCTTCTTGGATGTGTGGCCTTCTACTGGAGGATGGTCAACTTACCCAGGAAGCATTCTTAAAGAAAACTAACTTTCCCTTTCCCAGCATCTATCAATTGCAATAGCTCCTCTGCTAAAGGTGGGCCATCAGCTCTACCTCCCTTTCCCCACTCCATGCTGAGATTTGGTCTGGCTTTAGCTCGCACAGGGCTTGTGCATGCTGTCACAACTGCTTGAGTTTATTTGTGTCCTGTGGTGGCTGGAGGACACCGTTTCACTGTGGTCCTCTATCCTCTTCGGGTCTTATAGTCAGTCTTTCTGCCCCTTCTTTTACAATGGCCCTTGAGTGTTGGGAGGAGGGAATATGGTGTCGATGACCCATTTAAGACTGAGAAGTCCTCAGTCTCTTTTTCTCTGAACCTTAGCCAGTCTTGAGCCTCTGTGTTAATCACCACCTAGCGCAAATAGAAGTTTCTCTGATAAAGGTTGAAAGACGAATTGATCTATGACTATAATGTTGTCATTAGGAGTTTGCTTAATACGATGCTCATTTAACAGAGTAGTAGGTCCTTCCTTCATGGCCTGTCTAGACACAGGTGCTTAGCCTGACAGTGATGTCAGGTATGGATTTCATCCTGTGCAGTGGGACTTAAGTCCAACCAGAAGGTGGTAAGTTACCATCTTGACAGAAGTGTCTTTCCATATACAAAGCCCATGTAGTTCTTATTTGCCTAAGAAAGTGACAGAACTTTCTATATTCAGTCAGTTTGACTGTAGCATTCTGTGTTTTTTTTTATTTCATATGCCATATTGTTTCCTCTTTCTTGTTCAACACAGTCTCTCTAAAAAACCTCATTCATTATCTTGCTTTTAATTTCTGTCATTACTCTGACTGTTCTAAGATCCATGCTGTCATGCAAACTCTTTCTCTCAAATTTCAACTCTGTAAGTACCATTGCTCAGTATTGTTGAAAGGGAGTCTAGTACTGATCTTTGCATATCCATGATTTGCAGGTATTGAGACAATCTTCTAGGGTGAGATAAAAGGAGGAAAATAGGGCACGGAGCCCTGTTGGTAGGGGAGGAGCAGTAGGTTGACTCTCTATATACTCTGTGGCATAATCAGTGATTAATTCTCTCTTAAAGAGAAGAGTTGCAGGTGAACCCAGAAAGGTCAACTCCATTATTGTGCTACCTCCCATCTCTGTCTCTATATTCTGCCAAAACTCTTGTTCTGCTGTCTTCTATAAGCACACACACTGATTTTATGAATCAAATCCATATCTAGCAAGTATTATTGTCAGATCTCACCAGTTTGCATTTTAACATACAGTGGTGAGTAATCGAGTTAGTTTCTGTCATCAAAGAACTCACAGCCTAATTGGGTCAAAGATGTAAATCATTATAATGCAATACACTAATTACTGCACCAAGCATGAGTGTGCTTTATTCTTGGAACACTTAAGTTCACATCTAATTCACTCTTGATTGAGTTATTAAATTTCAGACCCAGAAAGTTCTATTTTGACATAGCATAATTTGAATAAGGCAGGCAATAAATTTTCCTGGCATCTCTTTCAGAAGAAAACAGAAATTCAGCCAGAGATAGTCATAAGAAAGGGCTACTAACTCATTTGTTGGTCCATTTCTTGTTCCTCCAACAAAATATCTGAGATAACAATATGATAAACAACAGAAGTTTATTCTTCTTATGGGTCTAGAGACTGGGAAGACCATGAACGTGGTGCTGACATTGAAGTAGAATAAGGTAGAAAAGACCAATGATTAGATACTGATTTATTAGTGATTTACTAAAAGCACTCTTTGTACTGCCAATTACCAAGCATGACTTCACTTGCTACCTGGAACAGAATGACCCAGAGAAAGAGCCGAAACAATGGGTCGTTGCCCTTGACAACCGCTCACTGCCTCACAAACTTCAGAAAGATCTCACTTGTTTGCCCGCCCCACCTTGTGGTTTCAGAGTATAGAATGAGTACAGACTGGACCTGGCATCGAAGCCGTTCGAGAGTTCTCTTGGCTTCAGTCCAGCCGTCACGTCTCTCTCTTGCACTCTCGGTGGTGTCAAAGTGCTCACTCCAGACAGGTTCCCACAACAGCAGCAGGTGACATCACAGCAAAGGGTAAGAGGGCAGGATGTGCGAACTCCACTCTTTTTTATTCATTTAAAGGTGTTAATCTCACAGGGACCCACCCTGCCTTCATGGCCATGTCCAATGCTAACGGCTGCCATAGGCCCCACCTTCAAATACTATCAACAGATGAATATGGAAGTTGTTCTTAACATAGAGGCTTTGAGGGAGCACATTTAACATAGAAACTGGCTGTTGTCCATTAATCAAGTGACGTAAATCTGGGGAGGAGTCATCAATGATATGTCAAGAAGTTGCCTGTGGACCCTCATTCTGTGCAGTTGAAAGGGTTAGACTAACTTTGTAACCTATATGTCTTCTAAAGCCTATAGTTTTGAGTTTTAGGTCCAGGTTAAGCTAAAGCCTCTTAGTACCTTTCCAGAGAGTGAAGGAATGTGACCCTATCTGTGAGGACAGATATAAAAAAAGGGCAAGCAAGCAATGACCTTCACTCAGCAAAAGAAGGACCAGACCCTTTTCCTTGAGATAGCGTTTCTTAGCAATGAACCTAGACTTCTTCTGAGTAGCTTTTGACCTCCAGCCAAAAGTCTGTAGCCCCTAATCTTCAAGGATGAGCTAACCACCCCCACCTTAAATTGCAGCTGCATCCACACTTGGCAGGACTGGCCAAGCTTGAGCACCTAAGACTAACCAATTATCTTACTTTATAGCTTCCTCATCCAATCCTAAATTGCCAAAACTGCAACTTCAAATTTCCCGCAATTTTTCTTTTAAAAACCTAAAGGCCTTTGTCACTCTTTGCTGACTGGCAGGGGTGACCCCGTTGTACAGTGGTTAATAAACCTCTTGCTTTTGCAACGAGTCTTGGTCTGGGGGAGTTTCTGGGAAGGGCGCGATTGAACTCCTGAGCTGTGAGACCCCAGGTCTTACACAGTGTTTTCATAGGTGGCATAAATGGTGACATGAAAAATAGTTTTCAGGTTTGCAGTTAAAATCACGCTTGAAGAGAGAGCACTAAAATGCTGATCAGACCTTAAAAAGCCAATCCTAGGCTGGGCGCAGTGGCGCATGCCTGTAATCCCAGCACTCGGGGAAGCAGAGACAGGCAGATCTCTGTGAGTTGGAGGCCAGCCTGGTCTACAAAGTGAGTCTAGGACAGCCAAGGCTACACAGAGAAACCCTGTCTCGAAAAAGTAAGCAAGCAAGCAAACAAACAAGACAGCTTTGGGCTAATGAATATGAAGAAGTGAGACAGAATCTAAATGCAAAGCTCTACATTTTAATTCAGCATTTAAATGCGTGCATGCGTGTGTGTGTGTGTGTGTGTGTGTGTGTGTTACAAGTCAGTCATATTTATAGTACAGCCTGTTTGTCAAAACTGGTAAATCATCAGTAAGCTCTTATTAGAGACAGAAGAGAAAAAAGGGGAGGGGAGTTCTCCATGCTAGCGCCCTAACCAGGCCACACAGGAGGTGTCAAAAGCTAAATGACAGATTGATACAGCCCAGACAGAGATATCAGGACAACAAGGAAGAGCTGAAGGAAACTGGAAATTTTTGTCTGGGGAAGACACTAGAATTGCCTTCCCAAGACTAGCCTACATGTCTCCTGTGTGAGTCCGAAGAGCAAGGCAAATAGGTAGAAGCAACATAAGAGAAACTTTTGGTTTGGTATAGGAGAGGATTTTCTATCAGAAATGAAAAACAATGAGGTGCCCTCTCTGCCCTTTGAAGAGGTCACTGTCTTGTCACTGGAAGTTGTCAGCTGAGGCTGGAGACTGTTGGGGGCTTCCCAACCTTGGCTATGTGGGCCAAACGGCATCTAAATGTCTCGTCTGACTCTGTATGTCTTTGGCTTTTGAGCAGCGGTCTGAGATGAAGAGAGAGCATCACCAACAGTGCCGTCTGCAAAACGAAAGGAACAGACTCATTCCAGGTAACCTTGGAAGGTGCCGCTCTCTGCCGAGCCATCTGCCTGCACTGTGCAAACAATGAGCAAGCCCTGTCAGCAAGGCAAAGCCACAGTGGGGGTGAAATGCACGCAAACGTGTTTCTATCCAAGTAGTCAACTGATGAAATAAACGAGTGTGCATTAAAATGTCCAAATATATGTTTACTCGTATAAATAAAGACATGAGCTCAATTTCAGCTCCAGGGTACTTTTACGGTCCACTGTGGAAGATAAAGTGATTAGAAAAAATAAAAACCTGTTGGGTCTTTGTGGTCAAAAGAAGGAAATTAAACATACAGAGTACTATTTAAACAACACTAAGGCCATGATTCAAGAAAACAAAAGGCAGGAAGTACGGAGTTGAGGTGCTATGTGCTATCCTTCACTCCAGCTGCTGTGAGCATTTACAGACAGCTGAAAAGAACCCGCGGACACTCTCTAGGCACAGTTTTAAAATCTATTTACTTAAGAGAAAACACTGCAAAGGCCTTTTATCCTATTTATGGGAGAAGGGATTAAACACTGACTCATCAGGGAATCTTAAAAAAACCATTTTACAAATCCAGAAAATATTTGCTAACTCCTGCTTGACTTGCCATATGTAAATCAGCTGTGTTATTCAGAGGCACATTTTCTGGAAATTAATTACTGAGTTAAGAGGATCTGTTAGATTTTTTCTTGATTCCTAGGGGATCATGTTGAAATTAAATATTTGCATCTAGTCTTGCTAAAAGCCACTGTATCAAGGGAACAGAAAGTTGCAAGGGAAAACAAGGACTCAAAAGGGAAGAAAGTACGGGGTGGTAGCATGGCTTCTTAGTATAAATCAGGAGGGGAGGATGTGTGCATCCCATAGGTCAGGGCTCTTTTACCTGAGGGCTCACAGGAACTTGTGTGGTCACCACTTTGCTGTTGCTGGTGTGGCCTCAGCCACGAGCTAGAAAGACATGTTTTGAGAAGCTGTGGCTGGATGTGATGAGAAAGAATAAGAGCAGAATGGATTTGAGGCTAGACAAAGTCCAGCCTGGATGGGGGTGGGGTGTCATAAGGCCTAATCCATAGACAAGGAGCTTTTGGAACCGATGACTGCTGGGGAAGGGTGTCTGTTTTCTTCAAGGATGTGCTGCCTGAAAGGTTGCCACACCCCAGTGGGTGGCCCAACACCTATGTACATTCTGGCTATAGTAATTGGACTCTGGGTTAGAAAAGGACGTGAAATTAGGAAGGAGTCAGACAGGGTAAGGGGTCTGGAAGGAGCTGAGGAAGGAGTAAGGGTGAATGTGACCAAAATACATTGAACAAATGTATAGACTTCTAAAACATAAATAAAAATACATTAAAAAACAAAACCCAAATCTATGGTCCTGCAACAAACATGAGGACAAGGCTTGAGATTAGGACTAGGGAAATGTTTGTTTTCTGAAGGAAGGCAGGAAGAAAGAAAAGAGAAAAAACCCAGAAGGCTACATGCATCATATTGTGTAGTCATGGGCATGCCCTTGCCTTGGTCCATCCAGAACTTCCTTTGGTCCATCTGCCCTGCCCCCTTTATGCTGCAGAACAGTCACATGCCATCTCAAGGGGCCACTAAAGCCACTTCCCCCTACCCCAAGTCTGCTGATCTTCGCTACACAGTCTTCACGTCTGAACAATTCAGAGGGCCGTGAGCACGACAAAGTCATTGTCTTCTGGGACCAGCTGCAGGGAGGCAGATCAACGTTATAACGGGGTGAGGAGAATGTATAGGAAAGGGGAAGCAGCGAGGAGGCACTCTGATAGGTGCCCACAGCGTACTTCATTTGCATTAAACAGCATGGTGCTCTCTCATGGTGCTATCTCCCAGTGCCGTACACACTATCTAATTACCATATGGGCATCTGGGAGGGGACAAGGGAGGCGTTCTAAAGGAAGCTGTGTCAGAGACTACTTCTAGGATAAGCCAGACATCTAATTCAGGGACATCCTCCAAATAAGGACAGGCAAAGGCTGGGGGAAGGGAGTCCTCCATCTTGTGCCTACTTAGAGAGCCGAACAGTCATGGAGGCTGCAGCCAACCTTCAGCAGCAGGGCGCTCCAACAAGTGACCTACCACCCTTTTCTATTGGACGGTTCAGCCTTCTGTGTGCTCTTAAATGTTACAAAGCTGTGTCCACCTGCTCCAAGGCCAGGCCACATACAGTTTTGCTATCGCTAAGTACCTTTTTGTCATCGTGTCATTTAGGTGTTGGAGGGTGAGAAGCATTTTCAAAGGATAATTTGTTTGTTCTTGCTATAGTGTGCTTGGTTTCATATCTGAAAAGGTCACCAGTGTGTCCAGTGTATAGGGAAAGTGTGTCATTCATGTTAGATCAGTGGCTCTCAACCAGGGGGCCGTGACCCTCTTAGGGGTCAAATGAACCTTTCACAGGGGTCACCTAAAACCATCAGAAAATACAGATACTTGCATTATGATCATAACAGTGGCAAAATTATAGTTAGGAAAGAGCAACAAAAAATAATTTTATGGTTGGGGAATCACCACAACATGAGGAACTGTATTAAAGGGTTGCAGGCTTGGAAAGGTTGAGAACCACTGCTTTAGGTGAAGAAATAAATGAAGGAGAACAGAATTGAGTTTGTTATACCGAGTTCACTTAGAAGGAAAACACTGGTATTTGGGTTAATGGGTTTTGTTTCTACTCGTTAAAGAGGGCCCCTTCAAACAACACGTTCTAGGCCTGACTTTTCAACCAGCAGTATGTCTACTGAAATGATACATTAGAGTGTTGTTTTTTTAACCTCTTGGGAAGACCTGGGAGAATTCAGTCCTATTTTGGTGGCTTGGGGAAGCATCAGAGGGGAGCATGCTGTGGAGACGGTGAGGAGGTCCACCTCGGTGGAGACCATCTATTTAAGGAAGGTCTGACTGCCCAGGCCTTGGTGCACTGACAGGCACCCTCAGGTTGTCAGTAACTCAGGGTTGTCCGGGCTCCAGAGTTGTTTTGCTCAAGGTTACCTGCTTCTTGGAGGTGAGGCTCTGTCACTTCAGCCGGGAGAGCTCTGCTGGCCAAAGCCTACTGCAGAGTTTCCTGTTGGGCTGAGCAAGACCCCACCAGGCTAAACCAGACCTCTCCCTCTGTGCAAACCTGTTTTCTTTCCCTTCAGAAAATTTCCACCCACATTCTGTCTCAGTAGCTACTTCTAGAAGACAGCTCACAGGAAGACCTCAAGTGTCTTTTCCTTGTTAGTCAGGGGAGACCAAAACCTAAGAGTCTCAGTCTGGGAAGAAACGCTCTAATCTGTTGTGTTTTGAGTGTCATGGACTGCAAAGGGTTGGGCTTAGTGAAGAATGCTGGTATTCAGCCTCCTCCCCTCCCCCCAGCAATGGGCAAAGAGATACCTGACCTTGTTGGTGGTGGTGTTCTTAGATCAGTCAGGGGCAGAGTGGCCAAAGGATACATAAAAAATCTGTAAAAAACTGTAGAGAGCTGCGGAATGCTATGCCTTAAAGATGGAGCTGGTTTCTGCCTTCCACCTTCCCGATGGTGAGTGCTCTCTGTCACGAACAACTCCACATTTGGCTAAGGCCGAGGATCTGGCTTGCTTCCATGTAGGTGGACCTATCTGCATTGCCCCCGTGGCACGCCTGGGTTGGCTACCCAGAGGCTATTTAAGCTGTGGGCTGGCTTTCCCCGGGGTCCGAGGATTGTTCAATGTTCCTGAATAAACTGCATTGAAAAAAAAAAATCAATTCAAGTGCCTCTCCACCATTTTAGATTCCTCTGTTGAGAATTCTGTTTAATTCTGTATTCCATTTTTAAAATTGGATTATTTGCTTTGTTGGTATTTAATTTCTTGAGTATATATATATATATACATATATATATATATTCTGGATATTAGCCCTCTGCCAGATATAGGGTTGGTAAAGATCCTTTCCCAATCTGTAGGCTGTTGTTTTGTTTTGATGACGGTGTCCTTTTCTTTGCAGAAGCTTTTCAGTTTCATGAGGTTCCATTTATTAATTGTTGATCTGAAAACCTGAGCTGTTGGTGTTCTGTTCAGGAAGTTGTCTCCTGTACCAATGAGTTCAAGGCTCTTCCCCACTTTCTCCTCTAGCAGATTTAGTGTATCTTGTTTTATGTTGAGGTCTTTGATCCACTTTTATCCACTTGAATTTCCTGCATGGTGATAAATATGGATCTATGTACAATGTCCTTAGTCATCAGGGAAATGCAAGTCAAAATGACTCTGAGATTCCATCTTACACCCCTCTGAATGGCTAAGAACAAAAACTCAAGTGACAACGCATGCTGGCAAGGATGTGGAGAAAGGGGAACCCTTCATTGCTGGTGGGAGTATAAACTTGTACAGTCACTTTGGAAACTAATCTGGCTCTTTCTCAGAAAACTGGGAACCTCAAGACCCAGCTATACCAGTCCTGGGCATATATCTAAAAGATGTTCCACCATACAAGGACATTTGCTCAACCATGTTCATAGTAGTTTTATTCGTAATAGCCAGAAACTGGAAACAATGTCCTTCAGCTGAAGAATGGATAAAGAAACTGGTACATTTGCACAATGGAATACTACTCAGCCATTTAAAAACAAGGAAATCATGAAATTTTCAGGCAAATGGATGCAACTAGAAAAGATCATCCCTAGTGAGGTAACACAGACCCAGAAAGACACACATGGTATATACTCACTTATAAGCAGATTTTAGTCATGTAGTACAGGCTAGACTTACTACCATGCACAGACCCCAAGAAGATAAGCCCAACGGGCATCTTAGGCTTCATGTGGGCTCACTAGTTAGGGGAGTAGGGGATGTCTCTGACAAGGACTATATTGCCTGCCTTTTGATCACTTCCCCCTCATGGTACTTCTTTACCAGGCCACAAGGGAGAAAGACGAACTAAGTCCTCAAGTGAATAGATGGTCTGGAGTGTCTGGATGGGGGGGGGGGGGGCTCCCCTATACTGAGGAATAGGGGAGAAGAGATGTGGAAGGGAGGGTGGGACTAGAAGGTGAGAAGGGAGGGGGCTATGACCTAGAGGTAAATTGAATTATTTTTTTTAAAGCCTTAAGAAAAAAAAATCAAATCAATTAAATCAAGTCCAGGCAGCTCAGTGTGGGAGAAGGAAGACAGGGACCTGCATTCTGCCATGCCACAGGGGTGCATCGCGGGCAGGGAAAGACATTCACAGATTTGCCCTGCGCACTGCCGCACAAGCAGGCCACAGACACAGAGTCGCGCCTACCACAGTGAGGTGCGGAGTGGGAGGAGGAGGACAGACAGGGCCCGCCACGGCACCCACAAACCTGTCCGCCGACGCATGGCAAGGTGGGCTATAGACACCCGCTTCCTGCCAGGCAGCGCAGGCCAGAGGATGCTACCCGGGACCCGCTGGCCACGTGGCCAGCCTGCAGCGGGAGTCCTCACAGCGTGTGAGTGTGTGGTAGTCAGAAGGGAAAGAGCCTGGAGCCTTCTGAGGAGAGATGGAACGGGAGACTGGAGGATAGAGAAGAGTAGCCTGTTGGGAGTGGGGCCTTGGTGAGGTCCCGGCCTAAGCTGCTGCTGAGGGGTCATGTCTGACTTCCTGGCTCTGTCTGAGTCCAGGGCTATACAGCGGCAGGGGTCAGTGTCAATATCCCTGGCTCATATTACCACTAAAGACTGTGAGGACTTCCCTGGTCAGGGCAGGATCATGTGGATGCCCAGGTGCCTTGCAGGCCTGGCTCCGCCCCTCACTGGCTTAGCGTTCTGGAGAGCTGGCCTCCTCTCTCACTGGTGGCAGTACTGGAGAGCTGGCACTGCGCCTTGCCCACGAAGCACAGTGGAGCTGGCCCTGGTGACAGGGGTGTCGGTGAGCTGGCCCTGAGAGCCAGAGCACGGGAGAGCTGGGCCCGTCGCTATTCTGCTGTAAGGTGGTGGGGGTATGAGAGTGATGCCCTCCCACCTCCCTTCGTCACCTGCAGGAGTCAGGAGAGCGGATACCCTGGGCAACACAGTGGATCCGGGAAGGCACAGGTGAGCCGGCCCAGCCCCTCTCGGGCTGAATCTCTTGGGAAAGTGGGCCCTGCGCCTTAACTGGGCAGCACAGCTGGCTCTGGAGGCGTGGGTGCTAGGAGCCCCCCTGTGGACAAGAAAACAGGGCAGCTGACCCTACCTCCTTCGAATGGCAGCATTGGGTGGTCCAGCTGGAGCAATGCCGGAGAGCTCACCCTGATGCTGGGGATAAGAGAGAGGATGATGATGGTGTTGCTGCTGCCACGTCTCCGTCACGACCCGCTTTGCCTCTCTAATCTATAGAACCTCCATCACTTCAGTCACTTTTAAAACTCCCTCGTCACATTTAAAAACCGTGCTATCCCCCTGAAGCTCCTTCACTCCCCTTCACAAACCTCTACAATCCCTGACCTGACTTAGGTCTCTCTGACGATTCTAGAATTTCTATTAGAGACTAAGATGTACGCAGTCCTTGCTAGAGTCATACATGCAGGTAGCCGTTCCTTTATACGGCAGGGTAGTAATCCCTTGTACAAATATAATGTTTATTTATTTGCTAGTTGGTCAGCATTTAGGTTGGTTAATTGTTTAGCGATTACGGACAAAGCTCCTACTACTAATTCCTTTAAATGTTTGTGTGAATGTCCTTCCATTTCTATTGAAAACAAACCAACAAACCAACAGGAAACCTAGGTGAGGGAATGCTGGGTTGGGTGGGCAGTCGTATTTAAATTCTCAGGAAACTTCCTGGTGTTTTCCAAGGGGCTCCACCATTGTGTGTGTTAACTAATAAGTATGAAATGTCCAGCTGCCTCTACACTGTTGTTAAAATTTACTACTTTCTGGTGTGTGTGTGTGTGTGTGTGTGTGTGTGTGTGTTTTAAGGAAACAGCCTTTCAAGTTTTATAACGAGCAAGCAACAATGCCTTGCTTTGGTTTTGGTTTGCATCACCCCCATGACTAAGGAAGTTGAAAACTTCTATTAATGAGTTTTATTTGGCATTTGTGTGTTTGTATATTTGACTATCTGACTTTTGTTGCATTGTAAAAATTCTTTATATGTTTTAGATATGTTGTTTGTTAGATGCTTGTTTTTACAAGTATTTTAATTTTCTGAGCAATGTCTTTGAAGAGCAAAGCTCCCATTTTTGATGACTCCCAGTTTGTTGTTTTTCTGTAGTCGCTAGATTCCAGACCTAACCTAGAGAACATCTCTGTAATCCTTAGGTCAAAATATTTTTTTTTGCCCCACATTTTTAATCTTCTAGATTAAAAAATAAAGTTTTAGCTTGTGTGTTAGGTAAGCATCCTGTTTAAAACTGGGTTTTTAGTATAGTGGGAGGTTCATTTCTCATAAGGTTATGTGGCTGTTCTGCCACTGTTTATTGAAGCACATATTATCTCTCCCGTTGAGTTTCTCTGATGCCTCTGTCACCACCTGTTGGAAGAAGCAGGGCTGGGGGCAGCCTTTGAAGGTCGCTGCTCAGCCCTGGGTCTGGGCTAGCCTCTGCTTCCTGCGCCAGTGGTTATAGAACTCTGCCACACAGTGCCACTCCTCATGGCCACTCTGAAATTACCAATGAAGACAAATTCCTTCTCAAGTTGTTCCTATCAGATCTTTTGTCATAGCAAGGAGAGTAACCAGTAAACCTGCCACTGCCTTGTTCTGGGGACATTCAGCTTCCAGAACTGTGAGAAAATAACTTTCTGTTGTTCATGACATCCATTCTATGGTATTTTGTTACAGTAGCCCAAGCAAAAGTACAAGAAAATTATACTTCTTAATACTATCTGGGACTTTCTATTTATAAATGATTTTGTGTCATTTATTTAAAATTTTAATTTCTTTCAACTTGTATTTTGTGATTTTCCCCCTCCTAGTTTTATCTCTAAGCATTTTGTGGTTTTCATGCTGTTGTTTTATTTGCATTTTTCTAATCGTTACTACTAACAGAAACACAACTGATTTTTTTATGCTGATTTTTAAAAATACCTTTTATCTTATATTGTTTCTAAATTCTCTTTTGGTTCTACTGTCTTTTCTGTAGCTTGCTTAGAGCATTCTCCATAAATGATTGTGGTACGTTCAAATACACATTTTTACAGCCTCTGTTCTTACATGTGTGTATTTTCCCTCTTCCTATTGCAGAGGCGAGGACCTCAAGTAAGCTGTTAGAATTGCTGGGGGGTGGGGGTGAAAACAGACATCATTTCGTTTTACCAGTGTTAGTAGAAAGCATGTATAGTCCAGTGTTTTCATTGTTGTCAGTTCTAGATGCTTCCGGTGCGTCACTTCTGAGGCAGAGGAAGGCCCATCTTATCCTTACTCTGATAGAAGCTCACCAAACAAAGTAAGATGACGATCTTGATCTGATGCCCCTTCAGTATCTAGTTAGACAAGCGCATGGCTTCTCTGCTTTGCATGGTTAAAAGAGTGTCTGATGTTGAAGAGTCCTGAACGGTGGATCAGACTGGCTCATCCCTGCCAAAAACTTTTTGGGCTATGGTTGCTTATCTATCTTGTGGATTTATTTTGCTAAAATAGTAATAATAATAATTATTAATAATATTGAAACAAAAACTTCACCTATATTCAAAGATACTGATCTATAATTTTATCCTTTTCTAATATTGTTATTTGCTCCTGGTTTCAAGACAATGCTGACCTTATGAGGTAAATGAAGAAATCTTTCCTCTTTTTCTGTTTTCTAGACACATCTAGAATTAAATATTTGGCAGAGTTTTCCACTGAAATCTTGTCAATGTTTGGGGCCACTCTTTGAGCAAATGTGAATGTCTCATGTAAGTTGTCAAACTTATGCCAAGTTGTACATAATGTTCCCTCTTTCCTTTATAACTTTAGAATCTATTGCTTATTTCATTCTAGATATTAGTAAGTTTTCCTTCTGCTCCTGTTTTCTATCAGGTTTGCTATAGTATGACTGACTGAGGTGGGGTGGGGCCTGGAGAGACGGCTCAGCAGTTAAGAGCACTTACTGTTTTTCCGAGTATCAGTCCAGTGCGCAGCACCCAGGTCAGGTAGCTCACACCCACCTGTGACTCCAGTTCCAGGGGATCACACACACACACACACACACACACACACACACACACCTCAGTGTGCCGCCTATGCCACATACACATACACACAGAAACACTTTAAGAATAGGACTGACTTGCTCAGTAACTCAGTGCTGAGGGGCCCTTGATGTGTGAAGCATCTAATACTAACACTTGGGAAGTTCAACCAACCAGAAGAAATGGGTTAACCCAAGTCCAGGCCCATCAACTTTATTGACGTGTTTGAGTAATTACCTTTTGGTTTCTTCTGTATTTTGTGTCCATTCTAAATTTTATTGTCTTCCACACTTATCTTTATTATTATGCTCCTGAAGCTTGTTTTAGGTTTAGTTTGTGTTTATTTTTCTTATATTTTTAAATAAAAAAATTTAAAGAATTGATTTGAAATCCTTTCTCTCTTCTTATCATCATGCAGTGTTGTAGATTTCCCTCTAAGCACTCTGGGGCTGGGGACACAGTTCAGTGACAAAGTGGGTACATGCCCTGTCTGTATGAGACCCTAGATTCACACCAAAATAGATAAGCATTGTTTCTGCAAATTCCCACAAGCTTTGGTATGCCGTGTATCCATTTGTATCTGGTTCAAAATATTTTCTAGCTTCCCTTGTGATTTCTCTTTTGACCTATGCTTGATTTCTACTTGCATAGTTTAGTTTCCCAATATTTGGGGGATTTCCCAGCCATCCTCCTGGGTTTTTTTTTGTTTGTTTGTTTGTTTTTTTGGGTTTTTTTTGTTGTTGTTGTTTCCTGTGTGGTTGAGTTGCAGCAGAAGAACAGGCTTCTGTGACTCTAGTCCCTTTGTATTTGCTGACCCCTGTTTTAGTGCTCAGGATCTGACCTGAGTGGATGGCTACACACTTGGGAATGTTTATTCTGTACTAGTTGGATGGCGTGTTCTGGAAGGGCCGAATGAGTTGATTGGCTGATAGCTTGGTTTGGATCTTTTAAACTGTCCTTATTGAATCTGTGGTCTGCTTGTTCTGTTAGTTACCGAGAAAGGAATCCTGAAACCTCCTGCTGTGGTTATGGACATTTCTAGTTTGACCAGTTTTTGCTTCTTTTAACTTATCTCTTATCAGGTACGGTTACAAACTGGCTACCTGATGATTACAAAATGTCTCCTCTAACCTTGATACTATGACTTTTTCTGAGTCAAATTTCTGATGTTATTGTGCCTCTTCCATTTTTCTCCCTTTACTGGCATTTGCATGGTGAGTGTCCCACATCCTTTTAATTAGCGGATCAGTGTCTTTGCAGTCTTTCATAGCAGCTTACTGTCGAACTCAGCTTCTCTAAGAATAAAATCTGATCACCTCTGCATCGTTTAATTACATTTAATATAACACTAACACATCAACTTTACATCCACCGTCTTGCTCTTTTTTTTCCTGCCCCATCCCCATTCCCCCTTTCTCTTTATTTTAATATTTCATTCCTCACATACTTTTTATAGTTCTTTTCATTATTGATTTATTATCTGAGCTGTGGTGGTTTGAATGAGAAACGTTCCCTGTAGGTGCCTGCGTCTGAATAGTTGGTCCCTAGTTGATGGTGTTATTTGGGAACTTACGGGCCTTTTAGGAGGTGGAGCCTTGCTGGAGGAAGTGTGGCCCTGGAGGCGGGCTTTGAGAGGGTGTGGAGCCTTACCCCACTTCCTGTTCTCTCTCTCTCTCTCTCTCTCTCTCTCTCTCTCTCTCTCTCTCTCTCTCTCTCCTTCCTAAATGTGAATGAAGTGCAGTCGGCCAGTCTCATGCTCCAGCCGCTGTGCCTTCCCCACCATGGTGGACTGCGTCCTTTTAGATTTAAAGCCAAAATGAACCCCTTTTCCGAGAATAGCTTTTTGTCACGGTGTTCTATCCCAGTGGCAGATAGAACTGTAACTGTACGTGTGCCTTTGTGCTTCAGTACCCTGGTGGCTGCGTTGGAGCTCTTGAAGCACCTCTGGAAGTCTAACCATCTTAAAATTCCTTTCCACCTCTTTCTTTTTGTATTACTGTTGTACTTTCACTTTAATGCTGTCTAGGCAATAAGTTATTAAATTTGCCTTAAATCATCTATTATCTTCGAAATGACAAATCTGTATATCTTTGGTCCATTGCAAGGGGCATATAATAGCTATTTTAAGTTTCCCCTCCCCCCCCCCACTTAATCAATGCTGTATTTTCCCCTGGTCATGTTACTATTGTCTGGCTTTTATCCCAGTTACAAATTACTCGCTTTTATTTACTTGTATGATGGAATTAAAATGGGAGCTGTTTTTATTGTCAAATGTCGTGTTACCTTAAAAAGTCTCAGTTTTTACTGATGTTCTATAATGGTTTAGGGTTTGCCTTTATTGTACATTTTCAGCCCTAATTTTTAGGTTGAACTTTTGTCCTTCGCGTTTGTATGCATTTTGTTTTTGTTTCCGTGTATCATACATAAAGCTCTCTTCATTTTGTCCAGAGGAGACTTGACCAGTTCCTGGCTTCGCAGGAGCTGCTGGAGTTGTCTTACAGCTCACAGTAGCCTTCTCTCTGATGTCATTCTTGCTTGTTCATGGCAGATTCTCCCTCCTTACCACAGACTGTTATTCAGTTTTTATGCAAATCTCTAGGGCTTTTTTCTTGATGTCAAGTTTTGCCTTTTAGTTCTGGCAGACTTGGCTTTCCCTGAACTCTGCAACAGAATAGAATCAGGGCGCCCCTGCACACATTCCCCATCAGAGTGCTGCAAGCTTGGAATTATCTTCAGACGGAGAAGGGCTTACCCCGTCATTTTTCTTTTCTCCTGTCTATCTACTTACGGTATCTGAAAATGTTTGCTTCCTGCATTTCGTCTGGCTTTTAACTTATTTGCCATAGGAGTATATGTAATTCTGGATCATATTTCTACATGGCTGGAGGCAGAAGTCTTGACTTTTTCTGTCTTTATGTTTAAAACCCTAAAGCTGAATAAAGAAAGGAAATTCAGAGTGATGCAATCAAAACTCTGGGAAAAGAATCTCTTTCATGTCTTATAGTATAATTTGGGCTGGTATATACAACAATCTAGAAATGATACACACCCAATATGCTCTAAAAATTAATCTCTAGGGCCAGCAAGATGTTTCATTGGATAAAGGCAGTTACCACCGAACTGACTCCCTCAGTACAATATCCAGATCATGTAATTAATGGAGGAAGAAAACTGACCCAGCTGGTTGTCATCTGACCTCCACAATGCTCTGCTGTGTGTTTGAGCTTTCCACCTGAAGCAGACAAAATAAACAAATAAATGTGATAAAGTAGTTTTTAAAAGTCAATCTCTCATGTCTTCTCCTCTTGGAACTGCTTAATCCTCATTTGTCACAGGTACAGGTGCTCTATGCCCCAGCTTTACTGGATTTAGCTCACCTCGAGATTTCTGTCTGAATATAAAAAGATGCTCTCTTCATAGTCCTTGGTGCACTCTCAGTTTTTTGGTCCCTGACCCTACATCTCAGGCAGTTTTCCTTTGTTTGTTTGTTTTGTTTATCTGATATATATATATATATATATATATATATATATATATATTAAACTCCTTCAAATTTTGCCACAAAATAAAAAAACAACTCATTTAATTAACAAAATGAACAGAATACGATATTTAACAATGATCTTATGAAAATGGCAAGAATGTACAAAAACAAACAACAAAAACAAAACCAACCCCAAAAGCAATACTAAATCCAAAACTAAATGCAAAAAAAAATTTATAGACATACAAATTTCTTGGTATAAAAATATATGACCGACTATTAACGTGTTAATTGTTTCTGGTTAGCCTTATAAATGTAGTACTTTTTCATTAATTCATTCATTCATTAACTGTACATTTCAATCATTGCTTCCTCTTCCTCCTCTTCTCCCAATCGCTCCTTCTTTTCTCTCCCACCCATTCTCCCCTCCTTTTCTTCTCAGAGATGGGGAGGCCTCCCACGAATATCAACATGCCTTGGCATATCAAGTTCTAGTAGGACTAGACACATCTTCTAATTGAGGCCAGACAGGGCAGCCCAGTTGGGAGAAAGGGATCCAATGGCAGGCAACAAACTCAAGGGTAACTCTTGCTACATTTGTTAGGAGACCCACATGAAGACCAATCTGTCCATCTGTTACATGTGTGTAGGCGACCTAGGTCCATCCCATGCATGCTGTCTGGTTGGTGGTTCCATCTCTGTGTGTTCCCATGGACCCAGGTTAGTTGACTTTGTAAATCTTCTTGTGGAGCTGTTGACCCCTTTGACTCCTTCAATCATTCCTCCAGCTCTTCCATACGACTCCCTGAGATCTGTCTAATGTTTGGCTGTGGGTCTCTGCATCTGTTTCTGTCAGCTGCTGGCTAAACCTCTTAGAAGGGTTATGCTAGGCTCCTATCTATGAACATAGCAGAGTAACATTAGTAGCGTCAGGGATTGGTTCTCTTCCATGGGATGGGTCTCAGGTAGGGCCAGCCTTTGGTTGGCCGTTCCCTCAATCTTTGCTCTATCTTTGTCCCTGCACATCTTGTAGGCAGGGCAAACTGAAGGTTTTGTAGGTGGGTTGTTGTTCCTGTATAGGGAGTTCCCCTTGTTCTAGGGTTCTGGCTTGTCCCAGAGCTGCCCTTCCACCAATTTTAGTTCTCTTTCTCAGTTCTCCCCCCATCAATCCTCCCCAAACTTGATCCCTCCCATTCTTCTCCCCATCTCCTTTCCCACCAGGTCCCTCCCTCTATCTACCTCTAATGTCTATTTTATTTTCCCTTAGTGAAATTCAAGCATCCTACTTTGGGCCCTCCTTTTTACTTAGTTTCTTTGGTTTGTGGATTGTAGCATGACTACCCTGTACTTTATGGCCAATATCCACTTATAAGTGAGTACCTACCTTGTGTGTCTTTCTGGGTCTGAGTTACCTCACTCAGTATGAATCTTCTAGTTCTACCAATTTGTCTGCAAATTTCATGGTTTCCTTGTTTTTAATAGCTGAGTAGTATTCCACTGTATAAATGTACCATTTTTCCTCTATCCACTCCTCAGTTGAGGGACATTTAGGCTGTTTCTAGTTTCTGGCTATTATGAATAAGGCTGCTATGAACATAACTGAGCAAATGTCCTTGTGGTATAGTGACACATGTTTTGGGTATATGCCCTGGAGTGGTATAGCTGGGTCTTGAGCTAGCACTATTTCCAATTTTCTGCCAAATTGATTGCCAACATGGTTGTACACATTTGCAGTCCCACCAGCCGGGGAGGAGGGTTACCCTTGCTTCACACCCTCACCATCATGAGCTGCCGCTTGAATTTTTGATCTTAGCCATTCAGAAGGGTGTAAGATGGAATCTCATTTCACTTTGCATTTCCCTGATGACTGTGACATTGAACATTTCTTTAAGTGCTTCTTGGCCATTAGAGAGTCTTCTGTTGAGAATTCTCGGTTTAAGTCTGTATCCCATTTTTTATTTGGGTTATTTGGTTTGTTGGTGTCTAATTTCTTGAGTTCTTTATGTGTTTTGAATATTAGACATCTGTTGGATGTAGGCTTGGGAAAGATCTTTTCCCATTCTGCAGGCTGCTACCTTGTCCTATTGAAGGTGTTCTTTGCTTTATAAAAGCTTTTCCGTTTCATGAGGTCATATTCGTTACTTGTTGATCTTAGAGCCTGAGCTGTTGGTATTCTGTTCAGAAAATTGTCTCCTGTGCCAATGTGTCCAAGGCTATTCCCCACTTGCTCTTCTATCAGTTTTAGTGTATCTGGTTTTTACGTTGAGGCCTTTGATGCACTTGGACTTGACTTTTGTTCAAGGTTATAAATATGGGTCTATTCACACTATCCTACGCGTAGATATTCCGTTAGATCAGCAACATTTGTTGGATAAGCTTTCTTCTTTTTCATTGTATGCTTTTGGCTTCTTGGTTAAAAATCCGGTGTTTGTGTGGGTTGATTTCTGGGCCTTTGATTCCATTCCATTGACCAAACTGTCTATTTCTATGCCAATACCATGCAGTTTTTTTTAAATCACTATTCTTCTGTAGTACAGCTTGAGATCAGGGATGCTGATACCTCAAGAAGTTCTTTTATTGTACAGAATTGTTTTAGCTATCTTGAGATTTCTGTTTTCCCACATGAAGTTGAGTATTGCTCTTTCAAGGTCTTAGAAAGTCAGACAAGCTCCGGGAAGAAAATCTTGACTTTGTTTGGTACACTGACCTTGAAGGCTGAAATAATTGTGGATGGCTCTAACTTTTGCAGGCAAGAATCATCTGGAAATGTCTTCCTGGGCCAAAAGCCTTGAAGAGTGGACTCAGTTGCCATCGTTGAACCTACCTGTGGCTTCTCCATATGGCTCCTTACAACTGTCAGTGGTTTCCAAGCCAGTCTGCCCTGATGGGAGCATCCAGGATTAGTGTTCTAAAAGACCAAGGCTGAAAGTGCAAAGCTTGTCTTGATATAGCCCCCAAATGTATGCATTGCTTTTCTTATTTAATCCAGATTTAAAGTAAAGGTAGTCTCTCCTTGAGACAGTGCCAAAGTCATATGGAAGACGAATGTGTGTGATGGCAAATAGCATTCTGTCCATCTTTGGAAAATGTAAGTGCCCACCATGATTCTCTGAAATATTTCTTGCTAGTGAAATGTTTACTTTACAATGATTCTTTTCATTACAACATGACACAGAGGCTTAAGATCAAAGATCTTGCCACATGTACCATGTCCCCAAACAACATAATGTGTTGTAACAGGCCTAAGATAGCTGCAATGGATACAACTCTTCAGATGGGACAGTTTCGAATTTAGTTGAGCATGCGTTGCTCTGTTGGGACTCAAACCTAATGTCTGGGGTCGCCTACTTGGCTATTGGTCTTAGTTTCTGAAGCACCTAATTTTAAATTTTGTTTTTCTCTTTTATCCTGTGTGTGTGTGTGTGTGTGTGTGTGTGTGTGTGCGTGTGTGTGCATGCTGCGCATAACAGGGTGTTTATAAAGTCAGAGGCAGGACTCCATTCTTTTCTTCTCCATGTGGATCTAGAGCGAGTACAGGTTTTCATCACAGCAGCAGGGCCTTTAGCTGCAGGGCCGTCTCAGTGCCCCTCAGCTATCCTGTGAGAGAGGCCCATTTTTGTACGTGGATGCTTTCCCTAGGGTATTTCTTGGTTGTAAACGTAATGAACTTTTCAGTTTTATTTTGCTCATTTTATTCAGTCTGGAAATGTTTTTATATTTGGTGTCTGTTTTAGTCCGTGTATTATTGCTATGAAGAGACACCGTGACTCTTATAAAGGAAAGCATTCAATTACCACCTGCTTACAGGTTCAGAGGTTTAGTCCATTTTCATCATGCTGGTGAGCATGTTGGTATGCAGGTATATGATTCTGGAGAAGTAGCTGAGAGTTCTATGCACAGATCCACAGGCAGCAGGAAGAGAGAGACACTGGGCCTGGCTTGCGTGTTTGAAACCCCAAAGCCCACCCCCAGTGACACACCTACACTAACAAGGCCACACCTCCTAATCCCTCTCAAAAAGTGGCACTTCCTAAGGACCAGACTTTCAGATATATGAGCCTACAGAGACCGTTCTTAATCAAAACCACTGTGACCTTATGCTCAACTCACTAGAGAGCTTATGTTCAAGAATGAGAGCTTCTGTTGGGGGTTCCAACAATGGTCACATTGAACTTGAAGTTAAAGCTGCCTCCTGATCTTTTGAGGCTCCTGCTGCTTCTGAGTGGGAAAATAAAGAAGGAGAGTCTAATGCTGACTCAGGGGAATGAATCAGAACACCAAAGAGAAATCAGACCAGTTCTTCACAACAGAGACAAGGAACTCTGACAACCCAACCCAGGTAGGACTGCTAATGACTTAAATTCTTCAGAACCAAAGGTTGAGGACACCCTCAACCTCGTGAAGAACAATATTTTGTTGAGGTACTTGCTGAAGGCAGTAGGAAAAGGGAATGAGTAGCAGAATGTGGTAAGTAAAGATAACAGAACAGCCACGTGGCCACTCACAGAATTAAGCTGTATTTGGCATGAGAATTTTCCCTCTAGTTTGTTTGCTTATGAGTGATTTGTATGTACACATACATATATTAAGCAAATGCGTTTATTTTCTGTTCTTTATTTCTCTACCATGTAATGTAAGATACACTAACTTTATATCAACATTTAAATGCTGTCAAACACACACACACACACACACACAGGATTCCCATAACAGGAGATCAGGAAAAAAGTAAACAACACTCAAAACCTTTAGTTCTCATAGTGAGAAAGGAGTTAGCCTGCTTCAGGTATATGAAGGATAGTGTGTCTTATAAGGTGGCATTATGACCTCTTGGCTCATTGCTGACTGAGACCAGGTTAAGTAGATGCAAGGTACAAGTGAAGAAAGGCTGACTTTCAATGGCTGACTTTACTACAGGACACCCAGATTAGCAGGTAAAGCATTATTTCTAGGTGTTTCTGTATGGATGTTTCCAGAAGAATTTCAATTTGCAGAATGAGAAAAGATCCCAGCTCATTGACGTGAGCAGGCTTTTGTCAATCTCCTGAGGCGCTCGATAGAACAAGAAGGTGAGGGAGTCAAATGCGCTTTGTCTTCTCAGCCTCTGTTTCCCCCATCACCCAATATGGGAGCCCTGGGGGAATGAGTCCTTAAACTCTGGGACTCACACTGATCCTCAGCAAACTTAGTTCAGTTCCTGGGCCTTTGGCTTTGGACTAAAAGCTGAATCAACATCTTCCCAAGTCAACAGACAGTGGGACTCAGACCAGATCATACCAGCCCTCCTGTTTCTTCAGCTTGTGAGTACCATGTTGTGTGTATCCTGGCCTCTGCAATTGCACAGGTAGAGTTCCATGTCTATGACGTGTCCTAGAAACCTATGTATTTTTCTAGTTCTCCACTCGGGAGAACTCTGTCTGGTACTTTTAGAATTTATTACAGCGGCTCTTTGTTCCAGAATCAACATATGTGACACTTAATGTTTGATCAGAAAAGTAATATCACCTATGTTCTGTGTAAGACATGATTCATTCAAGTGATTTGACCCTATGTAAATTGGTGAAACTATGTGTTTACTTCCTTGATTTTTGTTTGTTTATTTTGTTTCCCAAGTTACTGATAGCTACTGAAGAGGAAGCCCACAACGGTTTAGTGTTTGTTGGCCCCATGGCTAAGCCAGCTGGCCATCTCTCTGCTTTAATTTGAAAGCTCTGCTTCTGGCTTATCTGTCTGAAACCACAAGGTGCTCTTGAGAGCACTTGTTGCCAGAAGTTTATTTTTCACAGATTGGTGAGCAAGGCTGAGTTTATTCTCTCTTTGCTTTTGACTGTGGATGTGCTTTGTCTGAGTTCCTGCCTTCGCTGCCCTGAACAGCTGACTGTAGCTTAGAATTGTCCATCAAATCTTTCCTTCTCTAAACACACAATAAAATATATCGTGGAAGCATTCTTACATTGGAGTTATGGTTCATGTCGAATTGGAAAGATTAATCAAGCAATTAGACAAGAGAAGGGAATTAGAAGCATAAAAATTAAAAAGAAACGCTATATTTTCAGGGGACATGATTATATTTTTAGAAAGCCAAAAATTCTGTCCCATGTTTTATTGTTAGTACATGGATAAATAGACTGTGATGGTTGGTTTTAATTATTGACTTGACACAAGCTAGAATCATCCGGAAAGGGAGTCTCAATGAGATACTATCTAGATTAGGTTGTCCTAGGGTAATGTCTGTGGGGGATTGTCTTGATTGTGTTGATTAAGGTAGACTCACCGGCTGTGGTTGACCCTGTCCCCTAATTAGGGCATTCTGAACTGTGTAGTAGCTGACAAACAGGTTGAGCTGCTTCCAATTCCTTGACTCCCCTGCAAAGTTGGACTATAACTTGGAGTTGTGATCCAAATAAACCCTTTCTCCTTTCAGTTGCTTTTGTAAGGGAATTTTTATTATAGCAACAGAAAGCAAAACTAAAACATAGATCAGTAGAACAAAAGAAAAATCCCAAAAGATATTGAATAATAGGTGGATATTTGTTTTCAGACCCAAAATGTTGCCAATCTGATATTGTGGTTTAAATTTCTCTTACCATGCCTAGGGCTGAACATCCTTCTTACACTTAGGAGTTATTTGCTGTGTAATAAAAGCAGTATCTCAACTTAGTAAGGAAGTAACATTTTAAAAAGTGGTGCTAAGATCACTGAATAGTCACATGAAAACAAGGAACCTGACTGTCTGCCTCACAATGCACAGCAGAATAAGCTCCGATGCATCAAGCACACAAACACCTAAAGAGACCATGGCTACAAGCTTTCCAGGACTCCTCCAGACCAACACTAGCAGAGCAGGGCTCCTGAGGCATCCAGACTCAGGGACTGAGAAGCTTCTGGACTCTCTGTTTCCCCAGCATTCAGACACCCAGTGCTGCATTACCCAGCCTGCATCTTATAAACCATTTGAACAACTCCTCTTTGTAACAAAACATTCATTCCATTGGTTCTGTTCTCTAGAGAATCCTCATTAATACATACAGTATTCAGTTTATGGTAGATTGTTCTTGTTGCTTAGAGTTTGTTACAGTTATGTCGATCATGGTGGGAGCACATGGCAGATGAAACTGTTCTATGAAGTGAAGAGAGAGGGGAAGAGACTGGGATTTCTATATCCTCTTTAAGGTAACAACCCTAACAAACCAACTTCATTCTACTAGACCCTATCTCCGAAAGGTCCCATCACCACCATATTGATGTCACAGACTGAATTCATGAATACTCATGCTTTTGGGGGACAATATAGTATCTATTATAGTAATAGATAAAATAAAGAATAGGACAAACTAGAGAGATGTTTGGATTATAGTTTAACACAGTGAGGATGTGTGGTAATATAAAAGAAAAAAATAATAACTCTATAGAAAACTGATACAGACTTTTGACCCGAAAAAAATATGCAAACAACTTTTAAGTGTACAAAAAGATGTTCAACCCTAGGCATGATAAGTGAGAAGAAATTTAAACCCCAATATCAGATTGGCAACAGTTCAGGTTCTGACAACAAACACGGTTGACAAGTCCATGGAGAAATAAGGGCTTTTAGTTCATTTCTGGTGGAGATGCAAAGGGTTGAGCACAGTGGAGGGTAATTTGGCAAGATCTAGTAAAAATTATTTATGCCCTTACCCTTTGCCCTGGCAATTTATTTCTAGGAATTTTTCCCAAAGATAGTCCTAAAAGAACTATAAAAAGATATATGCACGGAACGATTCATTATAGCACTCTTAGTAATAGCAGAAAACTTAAAACAACCCAATAGGCATTTCTAGGGGACTGATGGGAAAGTGTGTCCATAAATGGAGCACTATGTGGCTATCTGTACAGAGATGGTGCTGTTAAGTCAGGGAAGGTATGAAGAAGTGCACACATCAATTTCATCTTTATCCAGGAATGAAGGACACATACATATACACATTTTACATTTTTAGTATTAAGGATGAAGGACTAGAAAGCATGCAGCAGAGTTAGACTTTCTAAAGTTTATTTTTCTTGTATAAGTTTGAAATCTTGCCAGTGTTTTACACATTATGAACCCAAAATAAACTTCAAGGGAAGTTTATTCCTAAGAGCCACCAAAAAATTAAATGTGAAGAGAAATTTAAACCAGCTCCAGAGATGTTGGTACGTGCTCATACTCGGAGCACTTGAGAAGTGAAGGCAGGGAGATCATCACAGTGTGGATACTGGCCTATAATCATGGTAACTCTGAACCAGCCAGGGCTAGGTAAGGATTCTCTGCTTCAATAAGCCAGAACATTTTAAAGAAGCATCCTCTAAATCAAAATTAAACGGAAACAAATAGGTGCAGTGATGTATCTGTTTGGTTGCATCGCCATTGTTACAATTCCCAAGTACATAGCCAACGTGATGTACTTGGGAACAGGGAGCCTCAACTGAGGAATGGTATTGGCCTGTGAACATCTTCAAGGGCGCTTTCCTGATTGCTAATGGATGTCGGAAAGCCAAGATTACTGTGGGTTGTGCTAACCCTGGGCAGGTGGGCCTGGATTATGTTAGAAAGGTAGTTGAATGTGGACCTGGGAGCAAACCAGTAAGCATGACTCTGCTTCAGTTCCTGCCTCTAGTTCCTGCCTTGGTTCCCCTGGATAACTTGAGAGTGGTCAGCTTAAATAAACTCCTTCCTCCAGCTGATTTTTGTTACAGTGTTTACCACAGCAACAGAAAGCAAGCTAGGGCAGTCACACAGCTAGGAACTATTCCCAAGTGGCTCAAAAGCTCCGGGATTAGGCTGCATGCCCTAATTTTATACATCAAGAAGGAAAAGAAACAAAAGTAGAGAAAAATGAAAAACCTATGAAGGCAACTGTAAACATCTTAAATTCTTTTCAGTAATCTGACAAGGTAATAATATTCTAGTGAATTTGCAATGTGAATTCAAGCAAATCTACAATGATGTTGTGTCCTTAATAAAAAAGAAACATTTTTGCTGTGGGTAAGAGATATCGGAGTGAGCATGGTGTGGGTAAGTAAGAGCCTGGTAGTCTTGGATTTGAGCTAAACATATTTTTATAAACCTGTGATCTTTCTACCTCTCTTACACACAAAGACCTGAAAAGAATGGGCTATTTGAGAGCAATGAATACCCATAGTGTTCAAATTATCATCCTGAATGTTATTTCTGCTCATATATATCAGGGTTTCTTGAAGGAAGAAAGTCAAATTCCAGATCTGGGGTGGGAATCTATAAAATAAGTTTGAAATTTTTCTATACACCAAACTTCAAAATGGCCCCATGTTAACCACTTTCTATTGTTGTGACAAACTGTTTGAGAAAATCAGCTTTAAAGGGTGAAAGTTTGCTTTGATTGATGGCTTCATAACTTTCAATCCATAATCATTTAGATTTGTTGATTTGGGGCCTGTGGTGAGATAGAATTTTAGGGCAGAGAGCAATGATTCTTATGCCATGATAATTAAGAAGCAAAGAGAAAGAAAAGAACAAACCAGAGTCCCTGTGTCCCCATCAAACATGCCTCCCGATGACCTAACTTTCTCCCATGGTTCTCCAAGAGAGTACCACCTACTGAGGGCTTTTCCTTTAACACTTGCACCTTTGGTAGGCATTTCCAAACTATGCTGTCTGAATAAGAGCAGAACCAAACATATGCTCTGGAGCGACGAGAAAGATCAAGGCAATTAAATGCTCCCCCTTTCAGTGAAGAGGGAACAACTTGAGTGTGTAAGAAGACTACAGCACAGTGGACTCAAATGAATTTGAATCCATGAGGGCACAATGAGAGCTGCCATTTTCCATTCTTGCTCTTTGGAGGATATAACATAAATGACTTATTTCAAACCCCAAGAATACGAAGAAGCAATTGAATCTTAATCCTGCCAATTCTAAGCAAACTAAGCCAATGATAGAGAAGAGAAAGCAATAACCAACTTAGCAATATCCCAGTGAATGCATAAACTAGAGATAATGGAATCAGAATTTCACTGATTTACAAAGCTGAATGAAAAAAAAAATCAATTGACAACCATGACCAGGGGCTGGCTGTTCAGGACCAAAGTAGAAAAGGAATGATTAAATTCTGTGCACACATCATATTTTTTTTTTAAAAAATCTAGGTACTTTTTGTGTCTATTTATAGAAACACAGAACCAGTTTTAAAAAGAACAAAGCGAAATGTGAAATGTGAACCTAGCCGAGCTTCATGATCTGCGGCCTGTAAGGGAACAGTGTTAAGTTAAAGGACCGAGAAAGTGCACTGGAAAAATCTAGTCTGCAAAAAACTTCAGTGTAACAATGTTATTTCTACAATAATAAGAAAAGATAACATTTTTAAAAAGATAACAGAGCCTGGAGAGATGGCTCAGGGGTGACAAGTATTTGCTGCTCTTGCAGAGGACAAGATTCATTTCCCAGAACCCATTACCTGTAACTTCAGTCCAAGGGCTCCAACACCCTCTCCTGGCATCCACAGGCACTGCATACACATAATACATGTACATAGATATAGTTGGGCAGTCATATACACAGATAACAGTAAATACATCTTTAGAAAGGCAACAGAGAAGGAACCTGTAGAAATTAAAATAAATTCAGGAACCCATTGCAAGGAATTAACCTTATTTGGATCCTAATTTAAAACTTAAAACTGGCGGAGGGACAGGGGTGAAGAACATGGATAAGACATAAAAGGATATTTGTTAATATTTAGGAATTGCTATTGAGCATCTTTATATAATGGTGGCATGGTGATCATGTTTAGAATGGAACCCATGTCTCTTGGAGATACATAAGGAACTATACACTTGAATTCTTTAAACGTAATCAATCTAGTATACAAGGTAAAACTCTTTTATAGGCGAAAACTATTCTTGAAAGAGCCCTTAAATTGTTTGAAAAGTACAGAACAGAGTCTACCATCCTTAAATAAACCAAACAATTCTCCTTTTACTGTTGGAACAAATGAGCATTTTTTCTTCGTGCCAACTGAAATAACTGGCATATATTTCAGGGCCAAGTTGTATAAAAAATGTGTATTAGTAAATCTTAAAGTCAGAAGCTGCAAGGGCGCATAACCAAATTTATGAAAGTGAAATGTGCATCTAGTGAGACTGCATACAGTGTTTCACAAGGCAACCTTCAGTTGTTATTAGACATAACTCATAATAAGACCTGAGAAAGCGGGAGGCTGGCCAATGAGGGGAACCAGGGGGATTTCAAAGATCTCCCTAAGGAGTCAACTGAGGCAGGGGAGCGTTCAGTGTGAAGGGCAGAGGGCACACACAGGTCACAGCTCAGGCTGTCCGGATTGCTGGAAGATGTTTATTTACTCATTTCCTCAACAAACTTTTAGTGAACACTAAGTGCTTGGCATTAATTTAGAGACTAGAGATGGGAAGATGAATACATTCCATAGTCTCCCTTTACCCCCAGCTGAGCGTGAGGAAGTGAACAATTTAGCATGGGATTCTAGGAGGAGGTTGGGATGAGCTTTGAGGCGTGAACAGAAAGTGATAAGAGCAGAATTTGTGGCAGATGACAGAGGCAGAAGATGTCACTAGAGGACCTTGTGTGGTGAGGGACAAGTAATATTGAGGGACCCTAGCAACTTGCCATCTAGGACACGGATAATAGTTTTATGCCTTAGGGAAGATCCAGCCCTGGACACCCAAAGAAATAGAGTACCCCAGTATTGTTAGAACACTGTTAAGATTATTTTTATAAAACTGTATTTTTTTCTCAGTTTCTACCTTAACCTGGCTATCACACAAATAATTGAGACTCTTTTATATTTGTTTAATAATGAGCTTTACAGCACAATAACTGAGCAGTTATTACTCTATTCTTAACCCTCGATGCCAATTTGTTTTCCTTTCAGCATACATCCCAGAGATACTTGGATGTTGTAGCTTTCATGCTCCAGGTCTTTCTCCTGATGTGTCTTGGACCTCTCCCATGGCTGAATCTCCTACTTCCTCCTCTAACACCTCCTCGCCTGACTGGCAGGAAGTCCAGCCCTATCCTATCCCCTGCTCAGTGATTGGAAGTAAGTGCTTTATTAGCATATCAGGTAACAATTAGGGAGCAGTGTTTACCCAACAGTAAGACAGGAGATTCTCAGAACAAGGCTTGTGACCATATATGGGGGAGTACAGAAATCAGCATTTGAATTACACCGTAACGTTATGCCTACAGAACACAGTAACAGCGGAAACAAAATCAGCAGTCACCTAAATGAGGATTTGGACAAGGACGGGCAGAGGGCTGCTATGGGACAAGGAATGCTTCACACCTTCAGTGAATACACGGAGTACTTAGTTTGTGCCAGGGGCTGAAGGATGCTGCGTACATTTCCTGCCTTTAGCTTAGATACCTCTTGCTGGTTGCTATTGGTTATAGAAGCTGAACATAGTATGTAATTCTTAGGTCCACCCATAGGCTGACTCTGCTTTCTGAAAGCTCCTTCACAGGTGGATGAAACACTGGCGGAAGAGACCTCGGGTTGATAGCATTGAAGGTGCCATTAGAACAAGAAGTTTCCTCTCTATTGTCCCTCACCAGTTTCTGGATCCCAGCCTGCCCTTGTCCAGGTCTTGTTCAGAAACACTGGCTACAGATTCTTAAATGCTTAGTGTATTTTAGTGGTCTCTCAGTCCTCCCAAATGTCCTGGGGAAGACAAGGAAGTGGTCACTCATTGATTTGCCATTCTTTTCTCTGCCATGATCTAAATGTCCTATCCTAATTCCTAGTAAGCAATGCTCTGAAGAGTTGGAGCTTTGGGGAAGTAATTATGTCTTGGGGATGGATTACTGTCCTTATCAAAAACAATCCAGAGAGCTGGCTAGTCTCTTGCACTGTGAGAGAATACAATGAGAAAGTTCTTGTTATGAACCAGAAGATGGTTCCTCACAAAGACTGAATTTGCTGGTGCCTTGATTTTTAACTTCTCAGCTAAACTTTTAGCAGTACATTTCTTGTTTATAAGCTTCTTAGTCTCTAGTAGTTTGTTATGGCATGCCACATTGACTAAGATATCCTACCACAAACCTAATAATGTCGAAAACTCACTTCTTTCATGGAACATTTCATGATAATAATCTCTCCTTTATTTGTCTATCCATCTAGGACCCATTGATCCACTCATACTCAATGGATGTGCTGAGTATTTGTATGTGCTTAACCTTGGAGATCCAACAGTGAACAACGAGCCATGCTCCTGCATTCACAGAGTGGATCTCTCAATTTATGAGGAAATTCTTTCCTTACTCTATCAAAAAACAGTTTTTGATAATTAGTCTTTGATTGCCTCCTTCTGTGACCAAAACTTCCATGCATTGCTCATGAGTCACTTCTCTGTTATGAGAAGTCACCATCTGAAAATAACGGTACAGGAGCAAATATTGGGATGCAAGCAGCATGAATTGTCACTGGTCTAAAACTTCCCATTTTCTATTCCTCCTCACACTTGACACCAGGAACTTCACTTTCTGTTCTAAACTTTAAGAAATCAAACGTTTTACTCTGATTGTCCAGAAGAGCTGGATTGTAGATGAAGGACAATGTTTCAGATGCTTCTTCTGAGGCTGTCAAGTTTCAAACAGAGTTCCTCTAGTCGACTTAAGAGAAAAGCATATATTATAAACCCAGTGATTTTTCACTTGTCCAGTAAATGAGGGATTATATAATAGTTGACATGGATAATTCAATCCAGAACAGTGTTTTTTTTTTTTTTCTCATGGCTGTGAGGGTGATCCCAAGTTCATGAAGGATGTGGTCAGCTCTGTGAGGGATGGAGATAAGGAAGGTCATCTGGAAGTTGTCCCTGCTTTCTTGTTGACTTGACTCCCTCATTTGCATCCTCTACACCGATGCTCTCCTAGATGATGAGTCTTCCAGGCAAGGATTGGGTAGCAAAGCCTAGGACTTGCACATTACCCGGCACACAGGGGATACAATGGAATACAATGCTTGCACTGTTCGGGTTGGTCGACATATGCTTGGTGGATTGAATATAAATCACAGAAATCTGAACAGAAATAACCATCACATCTTCTCTGGCCTTGGATTCCAGATACATGCAGGAAGAAGGGCAGAGGGAAGAAGGATGCTCTGCTGATGTCAGAGCTCTCCATAATAGGTAAGAAACAGAACCAAGGGTGTTTCAACATGTTTGGTTTCTCCAAGAGTTGGTCAGAGTTCCAGGAATCTGCAGAGGCAAGCTCCAGATGTGGTTATTTTAGCAAGAGTTTCCTAGAGTAGATAACTTGAGTTTAAAGTTGAAACGTTCTCTTAGGTGACTATGCAGAAACCTGGGGCTGCGCATGATCCTATTCAAAATAACAGAACTCCCCCAGCATTGAGATAGCTCCAGTCAAGCGAGGATATTCAAACACTTCCACCCGCCGAACACAACACGTGAGTTCAGATTCCTTTCGCTAACACTGGAAACAAACCTGAGTGGGCAGACAGACAGCTGGACCACAAGGTACAGGGTAGAGCATAGAAAGTTTTGGACAGTTCCAACACCATCCTGCACCGCAGCCAAGTGGTAGAAGCCTACGGGATGTCTCAGCCTCTTATTGGAAGAGCTGGCACAACTGTCCCTCGGGACATGAAACTTGGCCCTCTTTTTACCGGACTGAGTTCATTTCTCCTGGGAGCTGTTCCTGTCTCATCATGTAACCTTTGGCCTCACCATAGCCGTCTCCTCTAGAGTTATCTAGAAGTTGCTCTGGCCATCTCCCACGTATAGAAGTCATTCTCTCCCACTCTCAAGCATAGTTTGGAGTGGGACTGCCTTTAGTTATTCTAATAGAGGCAGTAATAGTCATTCTTTCCTCCTATAATTAAGTGGAGGTGGGGAACTGGGAAGGGCGAGAGAGAGATTTCAATCTGGAGAGGATTTGATGGAGTGCTGAGATATAAGAAGGCTCTGTTCTGTGGCAGACCCTCAACTCCTCTGTGTAACTTGATGCTTTAAACAATCTTTTAAGGTAAATATTATCACGTCCATATGGGAGACAGGTTTCCAGATCATTGAAAGAGTAAGAGGTGACTCCACATAACGCCTCACACCAAGCCATCCTCACCCTGAATGCTGTGTCCCAAAGGGATGTTCTTTCAAGGTTTGGTTCTTTCAGTTCTTCAGAGCAGCTGAGTATGAACAAGGGAGCCCTGGACATGTTGGCATGGGCATAGGTTCTGGTCAGGGGCGTGGAGCTCTGGACAGTGATGGCATTCCTATCCTCCTTCCTACTTCATGGCACGTGACTTGGCTTAGTAGACAGAAATGACTCTAAGGATTCATGGAGAGACAGGGCTTGCATGTCAGGGCTGTGGTGGGTGCGGCCTTCCACTCACTCACAACTCCCTTAATTGGTCTGATAAAATGTTTAAATTTTGCTTATCATTGATTTTCTTTTTTACAGCAGCATCTCTAAGCTATAGATAGGGAGGTGGTTAACAGCATTTGCTGCTCTTGCCACAGGACCAGAGCTCAGTTTCTAGCAGCCATATGAGGCCTCTCATAAAGCCCTATCACTTCATCTCCAAGGGATCTATGCCCTCTTCTGACACACACAGATACACACACACAGACACAGACACACATAGACACACACTCAAACAACCATACACACTCATAGACACTCAAACACACAGACACACACACTCATACAGATACAGACACTCATCTGTACAGACATACACACACAGGAAGACGAGAGACACACACAAACACACAGAGACAGAGACAGATAACCACAGAGAGACAAAGAGAGAAAGACACACAGAGACAGACAGACACACTCACAAACACACACAGACACGCACACACATAGATATACACAGACACATACTCACAGTCATAGATACACACTTATAGACACACACACTCAAACATATAGACACACACAGACACACAAACACACACACATATTTTTTTTAATTTAAAAATAAATCCCCAAATGTCTGTGCAAGGGAGACAGTGTACTGTTGAGGCCAGCCTTGTCTGTTGGACATTTTCTGAGAAATTGCTTAGACCGGGGAAGTTGACCTTTGGCAGGAGCAGTTTTAGTCTGGTCCAACATTGTTTAAAGAACTCAACAAGAACTGGGGTAGCCACTAAGACCAGGCGGCAAAATGATGACTTATGTAACAAACCGTCTTCATGTTCTTATTTCTGCCCATCCTGAGAACTTTTTGGTCCTAATTATCTGTGTACTTTAGCAGATACTTGATGCTACCAGCGAGTTTTTACTTCAGTATCCTTAAAGTAGTCTCTCTACAAAAACTATTTTCACTGTTGGCTGTAATAGGACTGTTAAAGTTTCCTATGCAAGAAAATTAGCATTTTTCCCACAGTTAAAGAAAAGAAAACTCAAGCCCTCTTTTTAAAAATGAGATCCTACAGAGGATCCTCATCTCATGCTTCTGATTTACGGCAACTTTTTCTGGCTCATTTTTAAAGGACTCGTTTACCCAGGGGCCTCTAGTGCAAGTTCACGTTACAAAACAGTGAAATTAGTTATACTTATGTTCAGTAGTTATATGTTTACTTACTTGCAGTCGAATTATATGTCAGAATATAGTTCAATTACACAAAAATGCTTAAATGGATTACAGAAGCCCAAAAATGAAATCCCTATGAAAGAGAAAGAAAACAGAGAAATGGTGTCTGAGAGCCTGCCCTGCAGCTCACAAAGAAGAGCCACAATGAGATGGCTAACAGTATCTACAGACACCAGTTTGGCTTCTTGAGAGAGCCAGTGCGAGGAGGTGTCATGTAGATACTCAGCGGTGGGGTACTGTGGGAGAAGTAAAGATTTACCTTATATCTCCAACCAAGATGTCCCTTAGTAAATATCTGTCGAGAGCTGGACTCTCCCCATGTTCACAGTAACAATAAACTTCTTGCCTTGGGGAGGTACTTTGAATTGCCTTTGGATGCCGCAAAGGAAATGCAGGCTTCAGGGCACGAGTTAATATATTGAGACCCTAGTAAGGAGACCAGTCTGAAAATAGTCCTTCTTACACAGAGCTCTTATCTTGACGCAAATTAATGCATCACTCTTAGCCTTTCAGCATTCTTCATTTCCTATACACACATGACCTTTAACATTCTCAGTCTGAAATTCCCTGTTCCATGGCTTGGCTGCACTCTGCTCTGTGGCCATTTTCTGTAATAGTAGCCTATTGATGTTGGCTCGAGGAGAGTGGCCAGCTCATCAGCCACTAAACTGACTGTTGTAACCAATGGATTATTTGAAACTTCTTCTTTCTCCTCCTGCTCTTCTTCTTTCTCTTCTTTCTTCTCCTCTTCTTCTTCCTCCTCCTCCTCCTCCCCTTCTTCTTCTTTTAATGGAGTTCAGTTGGAGAGAAAACTTCCTGTTTTGTAACAACCATCTTGAAAGAAGACTTAGGCTGTTATGTTGAAACTTATGATGAAACCCAAGCTGACCTATCTTTCCCTCAATCGATCCCTGACCACACATGCCACACACAAAGGTACTCATTCATGCTGTAATACACCCTTTGCCACAAATCCTTGTATCCTGCCTTCTTTCTCCATGCTTTGTTAACTAGGTGCAAACCTGAGAAGTGACAGCCATTCCTGGTCTTCCCCAACCCCAGGCTGGTCCCAGGCAGCACTGGCTGATGGAAGGACTGCTTACTTTTCTTCCCAACTTCCTGTTTAATGATTTCACAAAGGCTTATTAAAATTGACCAGGGTGAGAGCCTTATTCTGAGCAGATCAACAAATGCCACAAACAAGCACATTTTCTTTCCCTAAAGAGCTAATTTTTATGTATTTCCCTTGGCTTCACAGGATACCATCTTGTTGTTTACTTTATGCCAGAGAATACAGTCCATGGTTAAATTGTTAGGATGTCTACATATGCCATTCAGGGTGCAGCGAGATCATCTATGCACCCTCTTTAGCCCTCTGGAGATTTATTTTAGTGGGAGGAAGAACCATCTCTGCTTTTAACACTGCAGATGGCAAATGGTCCTTAGAAAAGACGCTCCTGAGACCAAGCGGGACAAGCTGAGCTGAAGAACTGTCTTGGTACCTTAGTGGGATGGCCAACGGCGAGCCAGCAGTTGTAAGCCTTTTTTAGTCTAGTCAGAAAACTCAGTATCTGCATTGCTTCCTTCTCCACAGCCCCATGTGAGTCACACTTACATTACTGTGACGAAACAAAGAACTTAGAGGATAGTTTTCATTTTGGCTTCTGGGTTCGGAAAGTTTCACTCCATCATGGCAGAGTGGGCATGGCAGCAAATCCAGTCACGGTGGCAGGAGCATGTGGTAGAGGCTGTTCATACCTTGGCAGGATGCGAAGAGCAGGTGAAGAATCTAGCAGACATTAACTTGCTTTGTCCCGGTAGGGTGTACCTTCTAAGGTTTCCAGAACCTCCCAAAATAGTGTCACCAGTGGGAGGTGTGTGTGTGTGTGTGTGTGTGTGTGTGTGTGTGTGTGTGTCAGGTATTCAAAACAAGAGCCTGATGAGGGCATTTCAAACTCAAAACGAAACGATTCCCAAGACATGCCAAGACTATTCCCCTCTTTTAAGATGAAGGGTTTCTGGTTTGTATTTTGTTTCTGTCTTTACGTCCTTAGGTAAGAAAGAATTGTAACCAAGAATGGACTGTATGTGTGGACCAGAGGTGAGGTGGCTGTCAGAAAGGTCCCACAAAGCTTTTCAGGAACTCAATCATAACTAAATAACAGCACAAAGGTCAAACGACAACAGATGAAGCTCCAGAGAGTCGTCTACACATGAGGACGGAGGACTAGTCCCCAGACAGGCACTGGTGGTGGCTTCTAGAAGCTTCTTTGCTACAGAGAGCCCTTAACTAGGGAGTGTAAAGCCAAGCTACTGCCATGCAGAAGAGGATGAACGTGAGGGCCTCTGTGTACTTTATCATACCTAAATAACTGCCAAGTGAACTCTTGGTTTAAGATATAAATTATTGCTAAGTAACCAGACTTCTTCAAAATCACAGGTAGAAAAATCAGGGGTGTCAAAACCAAGTAAAATGCCATATATTGTTGGAGATCATGATTAGGAGAATGTACGAGCAAATGAATTCATCATGAATTCATGATGGGGCAGTGATAGTGGCTGAAACCGGGATTTCTAATAAAAACAAAGTTCCATGAGGGGTATTAGTCATTGGCAGGACTATTTTCAAAGCTGCAGTGTTGTTTACGTGTTTTCATTTACTCCATGTTCCTGAAAGCACTTAGTCATGAAGCTGTGTCTCCCCATGGCTTGTTCTGTGGTATGTTTGCCTTCAGTCTGATAACTGGAGTTCTGGCCCTGAGAGAGGGTCAGGGGGCAGTCTACTTCCCAGAACAGGCTCTGAACATGCTTTTCTTGCCCCCTTGGCTTGTGGCTACTACAAGCAATGCCAAAGACGGGATTCTGTTTTTGAAAAACGCATTCTTTTCTACCCACGTTGGTGCTACTGACTTGTTTTTTCAGGAGAGGCCCAGGACATTACAGTTCTGAATGAGGCCCAGAGAGCAAAGGAGATGGCATGAGAGTCTTTAAGAAAGATGCCCAATGGAATTTCAGTCTGTCCCTTACGTGCTCCTGAGGCCTTCCCATCAGTCCATGAGCACAGCCCTTAGGAGACAGCTTCTGGGGGTTATAATTCTCTGTGCTTGGATCCCAAGCTGCATGCCCTCAGAAGGTTTAACACCGCTAGCCAGTGCTAAGGCCTTCTCTGCATACCCAGCCTGTAGCCACAAAGAGACATGACCGAAAACAGAAGAGGGAAGTAGATTAGAAATTGACTATGCCAATTAAAACACAGCCCCTCACGTTGTGGTGACCCAACCACAAAACTGTTTTCGTTGCTACTTCATAGCTGCAATGTTGCCACTGTTCTGAATTGTAATGTAAATGTATGATATGCAGCTCACAGCCCACAGGTGGGGAAATGCTGCCCCAGATACACATGCTGAAAAGCACTCCCCACATCTAAGGAGCACAGAACACCTTGTTAAGGACTCAGGGCAAGGCATTTTCTTAGAGCTCTGCCCCCCTTTATGGGAGAAGTTCTGCACTCAGCTATTTGGTGTTCCTAATTTCTCACCCTTATTTCTAGCTCTATACATGCTCGCAAATATCCATCATATAAATAGCTGTCATTTATCATTTACGGAGTCCTTATTTGGACTGCAAGCCTAGATATTATATATACATACATACACACACACATATATAGATATATATATATGTGTGTGTGTGTGTGTATACACACATAAAATTTCAGAGATGTGAATATATATATATATATTTCTTATATTTCTTTTCATAAGAACTATGTGGCAAGCTTTTTCTAGATGAAGAAACCAAAGGTCAAAACCTTGAGGAAAACTGATTAATCATCTTAATTTCTGCCAGGACTCTTCTTACATGTACTAGGCTATGAGTTTTGCACAAATGTCTTCACCATCACTATCCTTATTGATTTAGCACTTACCAAGTAACAAACATCATTCTCAGTGCTTTGCACACACGAACTCAAAGAGTCTTCCCAGTGCACACATGAGGTGAGTGACGTCATTGCCTCCATGTGGTCAGAGGCAATGCTGGGAACTGAATGCAAGCAGTCTGGCTCCCCCACCCATCTCCCTAACCTGTGCGGCTCTGCTGCCTTCCTCAGAGTTTTCCTGTGACGTGGGTTTTGTCGATCTTTGTTGGGGCAATACTACTTGATAGAAACCCTCAGCCAGTAGGGCAGACTCCTGGGGTGCCAAGGTCTGTTTCAAGCGTCAACTATTGGTCCACACCACCTTTCCCATCAAGCTCTATGAGGATGATAAATGTTTGGGTTTGCAGAGAGCCTCGTTCCTTATAACTTTACCAAACTGAAGGACTCTGTTTCAAGTGTCTACTTGGTAAACATCTTCGGCTGTCTTGAGACGTGAATAAAATGTTATCCATAAGCAGAGAGACGTGTGTACAGTATGTGTGGCCATAAGGATATTTCTTTTCATTCTTGTTCAAGTGGTAACATTATGGAAATCTTTATAAGTGATTATTGATGTTTAGCCTAAGCAGGACATCCACGTCACCCCTTCCAGGTCCTAGGGAACATCATAGAAGAAGGGATAGAAAGACTGGAAGAGCCAGCAAGCAGGGAGGAGCACTGTGAGGGCCATCTTCTGGGCAGGACATGGGCACTGTAGTCATGAGCACTGCAAGGATGCCTAGCTGCCCAGGTCCTGAATAAAGGACGTGAAAGCGCAAGGGCGGCCAGCTGGGAAGGAGAAAGGGAGCCTGTAGGAGTGGGAGAGAGATAAGAGAGAGTAACAGAGTGATTATAATCACAATACAATGGAAACACGCATGAAATAGTAAACAGTAGAAATTAATAAAGTGGGAATAAGTCTCTGTAAAATAAAAACTGCAGGAGTATAAGGTACACTGTGACAGAGGCAGCTTATCTCTATCATTTATATATATTTTTATCTTACTGCTATGTGAGGAATTTCCAAATATCACATATGTACATACAGCCAACATAATATATAATATACAGATTGTATGCATAATATTGTACATTTGACAGACATAAAATACTCAATGCTATAGAGGTGTGTACATGCACAGTTTCATCTTTTGAGGTTACTTTAAATAATTTAGTACGGAGCCTCATGTGAATTTTTTGAAACTTCTATAAGTATGCTGTGCTGAAATTCTCATGCGCGGAAATTTCAGGTAGGACTCTCGTGTTTTCCTCAACCTTTTAGACACAAACAACTTTTGTGAAGCACACTGTTTTAGAAACGAACTCAGAATAATGATTTTTTTTTTCCCAAAGCCCTGCCGATCCCAACTTCCTGGTGTTCTGGTCTGTGTAACACCCTTCCCTTCCCACATAGGCCGGCTGAATACAAAGACCTTCAAGACTGGGTTAGGAAAGGCCTGGGTCTCCCATCTTGGGTGCTTCTCTCACTCTCTTTATTTGTCCCGTGAGGAGGAGCTAGCTGCCATGTTCAAGGCTGCTCGGTGGCAGTGTGAACCTGAAGGCTGCCAGCAGCGCGATGAGCGAGAGAGCCTCAGCTTTGCAAGAGCCCTGGGGTCTACGTGCTGGGCACGAAGGGCCTAGGTTTCTGGTGTGAGATTTACGTGGTGTTTTAAGCAAATACGCTTTAGTGGTAATTTGTCTAGCATCCCTGGTTCATCTGTAGAGCAAAGGGAGGCAGGGAAATCACAGTGTTTGGAGTTGAGTAGCCCTTGGCTTAAAGCCCGGTTGGATAGTACCAACCCCAGAATGGGGTCAAAGCAAAGCACTTAAACTCTGTGAGACCCCATTTCCTCAACTGTAAAATGGTGATAACAGTAATTATCTGACAAACTCTTAGCACATTAAATTAAATATCTTATGCTAAGGGACTGGAAAAAAGCTTCCATATGTTGGGCCTAATTTGGTGATTCATTTGTCTTTCCTCTAAATATTCCCATTAACACCTCTTACTTCTTTCTCACCCTTTATTGGGGATGGAATATTTAAAATAATAGAGAAAGTATAAGATCTGAAGAATTGGGGGTGAAATATCTGAAATAGTAGAAAAAGTGTAAGGTCTAAAGAACTGGTGGTGCCAAAAGAGGCAGGATAAGATGGGATTTCAAACATCAGTGGATTTACACTTGACGTGAAATGGGGCGTGTGTGGTGAGGAAGAGAGGCTAGCTGCAAAAGTTCATCCCTCACCCACAAGCTTGTTCGTCTGAGCTCATTCCAAGGAATGGATGCAATGGATACTACATGTTTAGTTACCTCTGCTTCTCCCAAATGGATGCTTCCATCATGCTGAGTGAAAGACGGCCTTAATTTGTTATAACTTTCTCCATAGCATACAGCGTCTTCTACCGAACAGTCTGTATCTCCACCAAAAACAAACAAACAAAACCAGAACACTATACAGCGTTATCAATGCAACACACACACACACACACACACATGCATGTACGCACGTACTCACTCACACACCGGACATGGTATGAAAAATATTGTGGTGGATAAAGAACACCCTTAGATAGTTGAACCCAAGTGGAGAATTCTAGGGACATATGTTACAATTTTAAAATAGAAAGAATAGACTAATTTTTCTTTTTAAAGCTAGTTAAATTTTAAATGCAAAATGGCAAGGAAGGAGGGCAGGAGATTTGTTTCATATAGGACATCAGAGAGGACGTATTTGTAAGGACCAAGGAAAGAGTTAGGGGTGCAGCAGAGAGGAAATGGGGCATTAGAAAGGTAAAGGGGGTCTTTAACGGCAGCTAATGTTTGCTGAGTCCACCTCTTATGTTGGGTGCTCCTTTAAGGTACAATGTTTACATTTATTTACCTAATTTTCACAGGAGGTCTGTGAGGCTGAGAGAAATCAGAACATTTCAGGCTCTATAACTTGCCCATGGCAATGATCTATGAGAAACATAGAATTAATATGGTAGTTAAAGGAGAAAAAAAATGACCAGTTCCGAACGAGATAGACTTTGGTTCAAATTCTGGCTCTATGGCTTCTGCCAGACCTTTCCAGTAAGATTCATTCACTCATTCATTCAAGCAAACATTTATGTATCACGAGATTCATCTTCCTTAAGTAAACTGGGGTGGGAAAATCACACGATCCTCGCCTGGTCGCTGTGGAAAGGGAAGTGAAGGGGAACACGAGTCAATGCTGGGGATGGTGAACCATGTGTGTACGCTCCATAAACAGCAGCTGTGAGCGCTGCTACCATTGCTGTGGCCAACCTATGATGGCTGCTGTCTGTGAGATCTTAAGGGCTACAAACGCCTCGCCTTCTCGCTGTTCATCTTAGCTGCAGGTTTAGTAAGAGTATGGAAACCTGCAGGGCAATGGGAAGGGAGTGAGGAGACTACCTGCCGGTCCTCTGTGCCGTCCATACTCCCTGTTACCCTGAACCTCATTGTCGATGTCTCTCAAGTTGAAAGACATGGATAAGTGCTTTTAAGAGCCTCCTAATTTAAAACAAAAAGCCCAGTTAATGTCTTTTATCCATCTTTTAAGATAATGCTTTTATCGTTTGAAAGTTTCATGTATTTATATCGTATATTGGCCATCTAAAGCGACCTCCCTCCAGCTCCCTGTAACGACCCTACTCCTATTGGAGAGGAGCAAAAGAAACTTATTCCAAGTCCTGCCATTTCATTTTCAGGCTCTATTTAATCAAAGGGAAAAACTAAATTCAAGGCCCTGGGCCCTAGGGGAACTGGAGACTTCCCCATAGCTGAACAGCTTCTATCGTAAGGGAACAGTTGCCTAAGTCCAGACATCTCAGGGACAACTTCTCCATCTGGCTGTCAGGGTCAAACAAGTTTGTATTCCTAGGTCCAGGGACCTACTCCTGCCCTGACTGATGGAAATTCCCTTGCTCAGCCCCTTATGTCAAAATATGATTGGACAATGCTACAGCCCACCCTATTCCCCCTCACTCTATGGTTTTACTCTTTAAACATGCAATAGAGCTTCTCCTCAGGGACACCCGGTTCTGATCCAGAACTGGCCGCCTCCCTGGGCTTATAAAATAGAGCTTTCATTTTAAGCTTCTGTATCTTAAGTGAATTTTCTCGGCTTTCACTCCCAACCCAACACTCCGTTTCCTTCCCAGCTTCATGTCTTTCCCCCCACCTTTGCTTTGATTTTGTGTATGGGTGTTTTGCCTGCACGTGTGCCTTTTCACGACATGTGTGCAGTGTCTCCAGAGGCCAGAAGAGAGGTCAGATCCCCTGGACTTGCAGAGGGTTGTCAGCGGCCATGTACATGCTAAGCACGACCCCAGGTACCTTGGAAGACCGCCCAGTGCTCTTCACGACATCTCTCCAGTCCCACGTCTTCTCTATAAAGTTTTCATTGTTTCGCCTGCTCTGAGCCAGACACAAATCAGCAGACCGTTACACCACTGTTTCCAGCACACGAAGTCTACCTTTCCTGTAAGTAAAGCCTGAATGTGGGAGGGGAGGCACTGACCTCTGGGATGGTAGGAGCACATGGCGGTGGACAGTTTCGTGGCACTAAAGCCCTTCACTGTGATGTTGATGGGTGGCATTTAGACCAAGACATGGAAGAGCGGCCACGTGAGGACATTGTCCGTCACAGGGTGGATATCAGAGGAGCCCTCTGTTTGTTTAGTTAGAAGCGGCTGAGTCCTCTGTTTCTAAAACAAGACTACTACACAATCTCAGCCCTGAACTGGATGCCTTTGCAACTTTGATAAAAACTACAACCAATGGCAAGTAGAAGAGGCAGTGGATGAAGAGGTTGAGACTTCAGGTGGGTATATTCTTGTAAATTAAACAAAGCTAGAAGAGGGTCTACGTCGAACTATGCAGATTTTATAGGAAAAGAATTTCATTTTCCAGACAGGGTTTCCCTGTGTGGCCTTGGCTGTCCTGGACTCACTTTATAGACCAGGCTGTACCAGAACTCACAGAGATCTGCCTGCTTCTGCCTCTCGAGTGCTGAGATTAAACACATATGCTACCGAATGACTCCAGAGATAATTCCAGCCCTGCGGTGACATGATCAGATTGTGTTTTGAAAATACCCTTACTTCCCATTGAGACCAGAAACTCCATGAGGAGAAAGACGAGACAGCAATGGAATCCTCATGTCTAGGGGCAGAAGCAGCACATATGGTTTAACAACTGAGGGGCTAAGACACTGATGAATAGACAAAAGTCTACTCCCTCACACCTCCGTTTTTCCACCTATGTAGAGGGTAGATAAATACGCATGTCTCGCTGCCTACTTGTCTTACTTATTTTAAAAATCTGTTTCCAGGCCTGTTGCCAGGACAGATAATGAGCATGAGATACCCCGAGCATTATTAAGAAACACCAAAGCAAAACAACTCTGGCAAGCCAAGGGACTGCACATCTGCACGTTAAATTAAACGTGGGTGCCAGCTCTAGTGTGTGACGGTTAAGAGGTTATCCTGAATGAAACAGGGAGGGCCAGAGAGTGGGATTTCACTGAATCTGGGATTCAGTGAAAGCATTACTCCTGGCATTTTAAAGTTTGCTCTCTCTATTGCATTTAAGGTTTTTTTTTTTTTGGCCTAAAACCAACACTTGGTTTTGCACAGCATATTTCAAATGAAGCCCCTTCAATATGTCAGCGTGTGAGTACATATATGTTGCATATTTATAATGTTACTCTAGTCTATAAAAATTTATGTGAGCAGCAAGAGTTTGTCATAAGTAATAAAACCTTTTATGTGGATTCTTTCCCATTCTTTTCAAGGGAATTTCTTAGAATTTTTCTTTCCACAACTGCATTTCAGACTCAAGAGATTCCTGGGGATTGTTTTTATTCCCAGCCATTGCTCTTGTCTTCCCCTTTGCCACAGCACACTGAGAACGAAGATCCAGCCAGTCCTGGAATACCGTTTGTTGCTGAAATGGGAACTTTTGGCATCAGTAGTCTTTTGCAACTTGACAGGCCTCAAGGAATTGGTAGAAACATGTCCATATCATGTAATGAGCAACTGAATTCAGATAGTTCCAGATCAGGCCAGTTCATAAAGCTGTTATGTTCCCCCAGGCATCAGTGGAAAGGGCCAGCCCTTTCTCTGGGATGCCAAAGATCTCCCAAATGCTCTCCATCTCTCTCTGTCCCTCTCCGTTTCTCTCCTCCCCCTTCTCCTCTCTATTAGACAATATTTCTTAGCCCACAGCTGGCACTGTGCCTTTGTGGTCCCCAAATACTCTCATGTTACGTTGACACTGCCAGACACTTGAGAATTGAGCATGAATTTGCCACAATGGCCCCTCTTCTAGTCTCTCTATGTCATTCTCATCCTGCCTTAACTAAAAACTAAACCCTGCCAGCAGCCCACCCCTTTTATAAGGAAACAAACAAACAAACAAAAAAGTATGTGACTTGTGTACCAAACACTACAAGACACCACTGAGAGAAATTAAAAAGCACCCAGGTTCATGGAAAGCCACTTCCTATCAGAGGATCAGAAGACAGCATTGTTGAAGTGGCACCACTCCCAAACTTACCCTGTCAAAGTCCTGGCGGCAACCCCCTTCCCTACTTCCTACCTTTATCCTGTCTCCCCCCTCCCTCAATTCTTCCTTGTCTTTCTACTTCCTTCTCAAGATTTACAAGGAAATCAAAGGACTCAGAATAGACAAAACAATCTTAAAGAAGAGCAAAGTGGTAGGATTAATTTTCTAATCTTAAAATGTATAACATGGTGTCCCGAACAGATGGCTCAGCAAGTAAAGACACCTATACCACCACTGACAACCTGAGTTTGATCCCCAGAACCCACATGGTTGGTGGAAAGAGAAAAATGATTCCCACAAATTGTCTTATGACTTACAGACACACATACACACACACTCTCTCTTATACCCTGACTGTCAAGACTGTTGTTTTGTAAGGACAGATAATAAATCAGTGGAGTTGGGTGTGGTGGCACAGGCCTTTGATCTCAACACTCAGGAAGCAGAGACAGGAGGAGTGAGTTCAAGGCCAGCCTAGTCTACAAAGTGAATCTGGGACAGCCAGGGCTCTGTTACACAGAGAAATCCTGTCTCAAAAGAACCAATAAATTGATCAATCAATCAACAAATAAATCAGTGGAACAGAATCGATGGTTCAGAAATAACACATTCATTTAGAGTCAGTTGGTTTTCAACAGAGAACAAAGACTGTTCAATATAGAGATTTCATGATGAACTAATGATGTTGGGACAAGTATATATTCATATGTAAATGGAAGGATTACCTCAAATAATATACAAAGTTAATTAACAGGGATAAAAGACATAAACGTAAGAGAATTAAAACTGTAAAATACTTAGAAGAAAATGCAGGTGTCCCAGTTACTGTTTCATTGCGATGAAGAAACACCATGACCACAGCATCTTTCTAAAAGGAAGCATTGAATTGGGAGCTTGCTCGTAGGCTCAGAGGGTTAGTCCATGATCATTATGGTTTGAAGAACACAGGCACAGCACTGAAACAGTCACTGAGAGCTTTACGTCCTGATCCACAGGTAGCAGGTAGAGAGGGGAGGGGAGAAGACCAGACCTGATGTGGGGTTTTAAAACCTTAAAACCGACCCCAGTAATACACTTTCTTCAACAAGGCAACCCCTCCTAATCCTTCCTAAACAGTTTCACTAACTAGGGTCCAACCATCCAAGCATATGAGCCTCTGGGGATCACTTTCACTCAAATCACCACAATAGGCATAAATCTTTGTGATCTTGGATTATACAATGTCCTTTGATAATCAGTGCGCAAGAACAAATGTGTCTCAACAATATTAAACTTTTTTTTGTGGTCTAAAGAAACCAATCAGGAAAGTAAAAGACAAGACACACAGAGAGAACATTCTTGCTAATTATGTATCTGATAAGAGGATTGTATCTAAAATATATAGACAATTTCTACTCAACAGTAAAAACTAAGTCAATTAAGAAATCAAATTTGAACAGAAATTTCTCCAAAGAATTTGTGTATACAAAAATAAACTGAACATTATTAGTCAGGAAGGGATTTGACACCACTCCCCAGCAGCTAGGATAGCTACAATCAAAAGAGACAGACATAGCATGTACCAACGTGTGTGTGTGTGTGCATGGAAAGTAGACGTTTCATAAATTGCTCATGGCATCCACTCCAGCAGGTCAACATCTAGTCAGATGCTTACGAAAGCCAAAGCTAAGTCAACACAAAAACTTGGACACAGAACTTGAAGTATCATTTCTCACAATAGTTCCAAGCAGACATAAATCAAGCGTGTATCATTTGCTAAAAAAAATTAACAAAGGGCATAGTCATGAAGTGGGTATGCGAAGTATTATGTCTGGACAATTGAATATTATTCATCCATTAAAAGTAATGAAGTGCTGATACACGCTGTGATATAGCAGGACTTGATCACATTACATTACGTGGAAAAAGCCAGAACCAAAAGGCTCAATATTATAAGATTTCATGGACATGAAATAGGGAAATTCATAGAGACACAGGAAGTATTAGTTGCCAGGAGCCCAAGAGAGGAAGATGCATGGCTCATGCGTCTGGAATTTATTTTGAGGTTCTGGAACTAGATAGTAGTGATGGTTACAAAACCTTGTGAAGATTAAAAAAAAAAAACCCACTAAATTGCACACCTTAAGAATTACAGTATGTTGTTATAGTTCAAAACGAACGAACTTGTAAATGCTACTGTTTCAAGGATTGAATAATAACAGTTAATGTTTATTAAGCCCTTACTGTGTTTGAAGTAAAAACAAAAATGATCTTGGCTAAAACTTTAGAGGAAAAATGTGTTCCTGAGGAAAATGTAATGGAAACTGTATCTGTCAGACAAAATTTATATCTTCATGTATGACATAAGAAAGAAGCCACAAAAAAAAAAAAAAAAAGAAAGATGGAAAATTGTGGAATGGCTCAGAAGTACCTAAGAAATTGCCTAATAGTGTCTACAACAGAAAAATCTTTTCCCTTGTACACACACGTTGGGGTCAGCATACTCTGACAGTTGTAACCAATGTGGATAGGGAGGGCCAGGTGGGGCATTGCTCAGTTGTATGTGTATCCACTGTAGCTGGGGCTACTGTGGGGACCCTCAGGAAGAGAAGGGAAACAAACTGAAGAGAGCTGAAAGAGCCCAGACAGAAACTTGGTCTACTCTGCCCTTCACCCACGCAACCACCTCAATTTGATTTTGTCTGGCATCCTGGTTCCCTAACATGTGTTTTCTAATCCCTAAGGACTGTATCAGCTATGGTTATGATCCATTTTGTTCACTTCCACCCCTCTTCCTTAGATTTATTATACAAATCACCTCACAGGCCAGTCTCGGCCAATGCTGCTGCCATCTAGACACACATTTCTTGTCCAGGAACAAATAGCTATTGAGCACACCGGATCCCAAATCACAGGCAGATGACTCCACACTAAGTAGAAGGTGAATGAGATGCAATCTACACACTTAAAAATAAAATGGAGGTGCTACAGTGGCTGGGGCAGGCAGGGTCAACTGTTCATGACCGTACAGCAAGATCAGTGAGGGAACTCAGATGAGTACAAACTATTGTGGAAATGTAAAGAAAGGAGCCAATGTGGCCTAGGATAAAAAGATTAATCTAAGTCATAGTACCATTTCGTTCTTGTACTTCCAAAGAGTTGTTAAGTTCTGAGGTTTTGGGCCTGGGGAGATGGCTCAGAGCTCAAGCTCAGTCCCCAGCCACAGCAGGCAAACAGCATAACTCCAGCTCCAGGGGGTCATACGCCCTCTTCCGGACTCAACAGGCACTACACTCACGAGCAAGTGCCTGCATGGACACATGCACTTAAATGCCTCCCTTTCCCTCCCTCCCCCCTCCCTCTTCCTCTCCCTCTCCCTTTCTCTTTTGGTTCTGAGATTCCGCTATTTTTAATTCCAAGGTGCTGGATGCTGCTAAGACAGGCTTTCACTGTATGGCCCAGCCTGGCCTGGAACACCCATGTTTTGCTTTTACCTCCTAAGTACTAAGGTTCAGTTATGTAGAAAAGAATTTTTCATTCTGAGATATTTTAAGGTTAGAGTACGGTTGTAAGAAATAACAGGCCAAGCCTTTGTGGCCTGTCCCCAGTTTTCCCTGACTGTGGCACCCTGGGAAAATGGTGGTCCGTGATCACAGCCAGATAATGACGTCAATCTGACAGAGAAGCAGAACACTCATGTCATCACAGAGATACCCCGGGTGTCTTTTCAACTATGCTCATTTCTCTCCCATCTCTGCCCCTTCCTAAGCCCCAAACCTGCCTGTGTACTGCCTTTTTTGTCACTTCAAGAATGGTCTGTGTGTAGAGTCCTTTAGCTTGGGCATGTTCATGCCCAGCAAAGCCCTCTGGAGAGTCAGCCATTTTGTTGTTTGTGGTTAGTAACTTCTTCCTTTTAGTTGTTCAGTAATAATCCATGGAATGGCTGCACTGGAGTTTGTTTTGCTGTTAATAGACACTAGAGCTGCTTCCATTTTATTTTTATCATTACGAATAAAGCTTAGAAGATTTTCATACAAGTTTTTATGTGCAAATATTTTTTTTCTTTTCCCTGGCATAAATGCCCAGAATGTAATTACTGAATTACATGCTAGCTATAAGTTCAGTTTTTTTTTAATTCTTTATTAATTACATTTTATTCACTTTGTATCCCCTGTAGTGCCCTTTCTCCTCCTGTCCCAATCCCTCCCTTCCTCCACCCTCTGCATGCATGCCCCTCCCCAAGTCCACTGATGGGGGAGGTCCTTTCCTTCCTTCTGATCCTAGTCAATTAGGTCTCATCAGGAGTAGCTGCATTGTGTTCTTCTGTGGCCTGGTAATGCTGCTTCTCCCTCACGGGGAGGTAATTAAAGAGCAGGCCAATCAGTTCATGTCAGAGACAGTCCCTGTTCCTATTACAATGGAACCCACTTGGATAGTGAGCTGCCATGGGCTACATCTGTGCAGGGGTCTTAGGTTATCTCCATGAGTGGTCCTTGATTGGAGTATGAGTCTCAGGAAAGACCCCTGTGTTCAGATTTTTTGGTTCTGTTGCTCTCCTTCTGGAGATCCTGTCCTCCCCAGATCTTACTGTTTCCCACTTCTTTCATAAGATTCCCTGCACTCTGCCCAAAGGTTGCCCGTAAGTCTCAGCATCTGCATTGATAATCTGCAGGGCAGAGCCTTTCAGAGGTCCTCTGTGGCAGGTTCCTGACTTGTTCCCTCTTTTCTCCTTCTTCTGATGTCCATCCTCTTTGCCTTTCTGGATAGGAATTGAGCATTTTAGCAAGAGTCCTCCCTCTTGATTAGTTTCTTTAGGAGTATAGATTTTAGTAGGTTTATCCTATGTTATATGTCTATATGAGTGAGTATATACCGTGTGAATCTTTCTGCTTTTGGGATAGCTCACTCAAGATGATCTTTTCCAGATCCCACCATTTACCTGCAAATTTCATGATTTCTTTGTTTTTTTATTGCTGAGTAATATTCCATTGTGTAGATATACCACAATTTGTGCATCCATTCCTCCACTAAGGGGCATCTGGGCTGTTTCTAGCTTCTGGCTATTACAAATAAGGCTGCTACAAACATGGCTGAGCAAATGTCCTTATTGTGTACTTGAGACTCTTTTGGGTATATGCCTACGAGTGGTATGGCTGGATCTTGAGGAAGTGCTATTCCTAGTTGTCTGAGAAAGCACCAGATTGATTGCCAGAGTGGTTGTATAAGTTTACATTCCCACCAGCAGTGGAGGAGGGTTCTCCTTTCTCCACAACCTCTCCAGCATGTGTTGTCTCTTAAGTTTTTGATCTTAGCCATTCTCATTGGTGTAAGGTGAAATCTTAGGGTCGTTTTGATTTGCATTTCCCTGATGGCTAATGAGGTTGATCATTTCTTTAAGTGTTTCTCTACCATTCGATATTCCTCTATTGAGAATTCTCTGTTTAGCTCTGTACTCCATTTTTTAATTGGATTACTTGATTTGTTGCTGTTTAACTTCTTTAGTTCTTTATATATACTGGATATTAGTCCTCTGTCAGATATAGGGTTGGTGAAGATCCTTTCCCAGTCTGTAGACTGTCATTTTGTTCTGATGACAGTGTCCTTTGCTTTACAGAGGCTTTTCAGTTTCATGAGGTCCCATTTATTGATTGTTGCTCTTAAAGCCTGTGCTGTTGGTGTTATGTTCAGGAAGTTGTCTCCATGCCAATGAGTTCAAGGCTCTTCCCCACTTTTTTCTTCTAAGAGGTTTAGTGTGTCTGGTTTTATGTTGAGGTCTTTGATCCACTTGGACTTTAGTTTTGTGCAGGGTGATAAGTATGGATCTATTTGCATTTTTCTACATGTAGACATCCAGTTAGACCAACACCATTTGTTGAAGATGCTGTCTTTTTTTCCCTTGAATGGTTTTGGCATCTTTGTCAAAAATCAGGTGTCCATAAGTGTGTGGATTTATGTCAGGGTCTTCTATTCGATTCCGTTGATCCACCAGTCTGTTTCTATGCTAATACCATGCAGTTTTTAGTATTGTTGCTCTATAGTACAGGCTGAGATCAGGGATGGAGATACCTCCTGAAGATCTTTTACTGTAGAGAATTGTTTTAGCAATTCTGGGTTTCTTGTTGTTCCATATGAAGATGAGAATTTTTCTTTCAAGGTCTGTAAAGAATTGTGTTGGTAATTTGATGGGAACTGCGTTGAATCTGTAGATTGCTTTTGGTAAGATGGCCATTTTCGCTATATTAATCCTGCCAAGCCATGAACATGGGAGATCTTTCCATCTTCTGATATCTTCTTATAAGTTCAGTTTTTAAAGAAGTTGACAAACTGTTTCCCAGTGTGATAGGGCCATTTACAGGCTTTTGAGCAGTATCTCAGCCACTTTCTTGCTATCATTTGGTGGTGTCAACATTGCTGCATTTTAGTTGTTCTGTTAAGTATGTGATGCTATCTCAAGTTATTTTAGTATGCATTCCCAGTGACTAATGTTAAATGTATTTAATGTGCCTATTTGTTATCAGTATTTCCTCTTTGGTGAATCATGTCCCATATCTCTTGCCTTTTTCCAGTTGGATTGATTTATTATTTTACTACTGAGTACTGAAAGAACATCAGGTATTCTAGACGCTAGTCTTTTGCTAGGTTTACAGTGCACAAATACTTCCCCTCAGACTTCAGCAAATGTCTAAGTCTCTTAAAATAGTAGTTTGTGGATCAAAAGCCTGAATTTTGACCCGATCTGCTTTCCTCGTATGTGTGGTGTTTAGGTGTCAAGTCTGAGGACTTTGTCAGTCTAGATCCCAGACTTTTTTTTTTCTTATTCTCTTTCTGAGAGTTTAATAGCTTTATATTTTTCATTTAAGTCCTTGATCCTCTCAGAGTGTATTTTCTGTAAGTTATGAGTTTTAGGAGCAGGTTGGCTGTTGTGTAATGATTTATTAAGGAGGCTATCCTTACAGGGATGCCTTTGTAACTTTTGTGGGAATCATCTGGACACATCTGTGGGATTCTATTCTAGATTGTCTTTACTCTTCCATTGATCTGTGTTTAACTGTCCACCAATGCCACCAAGTCTTCATTACTCTAGGTATAAAGTAAGTCACAGAATTGGGTATATGAATTCCTCACATTGCATTCTTTTTAAGACTGTTTTAATCATCTTTTAATCTCAATATAATTTTGTAGAAATTTATTTTAATTTTTATAATGCTAAAGCAATCTGTGTGTAATCTTTCATTCCAGAGGTTTCATCCAACTGCCTTTTAAACAGTAAGGTACATGCCCACTGCTACTACAGGAAACCTTGAGCTTTTCGCCACAAAAAGTCTTTGTGTGGAACATGCACAGTGCATTCAGTCAAACTAGGTTTTAATACCTTTATCTAAAAGGGCTCTGTAGTCTGGACCTGAGCAAGCAATCCAAAAGAAAAAAAGCATGCAGCCAATAAAAAGGAAGGAAGGAAGGAAGGAAGGAAGGAAGGAAGGGAGGGAGGGAGGGAGGGAGGGAGGGAGGGAGGGAGGGAGGGAGGGAGGGAGGGGGAGGAAGGAAGGAAGGAAGGAAGGAAGGAAGGAAGGAAGGAAGGAAGGAAGGAAGGAAGGAAAGAAGAAAGGAAGCTGGTCCAGATGATTCTGATTCATATTCCACCATTCCATCTTCTGTCTTTCCATTCTAGCCCCAAGATAGCCATATCTAGGATGGCTTGCTCAACAAGCTCTCAATCCTCACCCATCTTTGCCCAGAACTGAAATGAGAGGTGCAAATTATGAGAAACCAGTCTGGAGTCAAGTTTGCCAAGTTAGTGTTATATGTCTGGGGTACACACACACACACACACACAGAGAGAGAGAGAGAGAGAGAGAGAGAGAGAGAGAGAGAGAGAGAGAGGGAGGGAGAGAGAGGGGGGGAGAGAGAATTTTTGCATATATTTTGTTAAAACATCTTAGCAAAATAAAAAGTCTAGTTTAATGCTGGACATTATTTCACACATACATCAAGTATAATAGATGAGCGAGGGAGAGAGAAATGACATTTTGGGCTGTCTTAGTAATCTTATAGATGTTAACTACTTATAGTACAGTGAAGTACATGCAAAAGAAAATTTTTGTAGGATGCCTGCAGACAGGACTGTTTCCTTTGAGATTGTGTTGAACATGGCTATACCCAGAGTCAAGTCAGAAACCTGGACAGAAATTGTTTCCAGGTGTGTTTGGTCACCCAAAGTCATTTTTTAAAAATGACTGGACTCTTGTAAGATTCAGCCAATATATGAACTCTAACAGGTATGCTCAATATATAAAATGTAAGTAAAAACACAAATTTTTCTTTTTAAAGTACTTTTAAGGAAAAAAATTCTCTACCTCCTGCAGGGTTTCCTTCTTGTAACCAGACCTTTTGGCTATTTATTGAGTTATTTTATCTATCACCCTTCTTCACTTTTATTTCACCCTTCCAACCCCCCAACGCTAGATAGGAGAGAAAGAAGGTTAAAGAGAAAAGGTGTCATCATTATCGTTAGTCTCCTTCCTGCTGATCAGGGGCATTGAGTTCCTTGAGATGACTTTGATCTTCTTCATCAAGGTATCTCCAACCAGCAATCAGTAATCCAGCAAACAGCAGCAGCAGAGAGACCAGCGGCTGCCCCTCCTCTTGGGGCTCTGTCATTATATGCCCTCTGAAGAGTCCCCAGAATTCCAAACATAAACTCTCTTCAGCTGGCAAACTCGTGCCGCTGCTAGAGCATGAGACAAATCATGCTCTGTGGACAGTCAGCTGCTGTGGACAGTCTGAAGCAGCTGCATCTCCCACACCTAGCATTAAAACAAAAACATATTCACATAACATTTTTTTATGTTTTTTTTTTTTTAAAAACCAAAATTCACACTACATTCTCTTGTCTTTTATGTCCTCAGAATTGGTTTCCACAGCATCTTAACCCCATACCCAGTGATGTGGTGACCCCTGGCGTGGTGAGGCACAGGCAATCAGATACAGCAGATTGAAAAGAGAATTCTGAGACTCTCAAGAAAGCCAAGGTAGCATCATGCAGAGGAGGAGCAGGGGAGGGAGCCACAGGAAGCCCAAACATGGCCTTTCTGAGCTGGCATTAGGAATTTAGAGTGAGAACCACATTTTTACTAGCTCGAATTTTCCGATCAGGAGCATGCTATGTCCTTCCATTTATGTATCATTGATTTCTTTCCCCACTATAGTGTAGTTTCCACAGCTGTAGTTTTCTGTCCTATATATTTTTATTAGATTAACACGGTGGTTTTTTTTTTTTCACTTTTGAGTGCTTTAAAATGGCATTGTATCATGTTTCAGTATGCGTGTGTTGGTTGTTAGCATATAGAAACTCGATTAGTTTTTAGTGTATATTTTGTATAACCATTTATCTTGATGAAGACACTTATGGGTTCCAGAAAGTTCTATTCTCTGATTTAAGATTTTTTTTTTTTAGGTAGTCATGCCATGGCAAAAAAGGAAGCTTTATTTCTTTCTATTCTGTACAGTTTTCTTGTGGCACTGGCTAAACTTCTGGGAACACCAACTAGAATTTCAGGAACATCCTGACGTTGATGAAATGGAGAGGATGCAAGCAATCTTCCCTTCATCATAAAGTGAAAACCTTCCTTCTTTCTCTGTGAAGAAAAAAAAAAAGAGGTTTCTCTGTAAATAGTCATTATCAAGATGCCAAAGTGTTTTTCTTCAAAACAAGTAAAACATGGGGCTAGAAAGCTGGAGTACTGATTTCTCTAGTAGAGGATCTGAGTTCGACCCCCAGCACCCACATCAGGTAGCTCAAACCAGCCTGTAACTCCAGTTCCAGGGGATCTGAGGCCATATTCTGGCTTATGTGGGCACATACTTGGGTATGTGTGTGCATGTGTGTCTGTTGGTCTACATACATACAGGCATAGATAAAATAAAATGCCCATGTGAATGTTTTTTTTTAATTTTCAATGTGTGTTATGCTGATTGATTTTCACATAATGAGCCAGCCTGGAATACACAGTATAAATGCCTTCCTGATTAGGTGCCTAGTGCATGCTGGGTGAGTGTTGGTAGTTGAGGCTCTCATCAGTTGTGGTGTATTGACTGTGCCTCTTGTCCTCTTCATGTGTCTGAGCTCTGTCTTTGAGGTTGGTGCCTCCTCCATCTTTGATGCTATTCGTAGGTTTCCTCCCTCTTCCCCATCAGTTCTGCTAGATGTCTGCCCATTTTATTGATCCTCTCTAAGAGCCCAATTTTTCTGTTGCTTTTTTGTTTTCAATTTCACTGATTTATGTGTTATCTATATTGTTGTCTTTCTTCAGTTTCCTTAGGTTATTTTTCCTTTTGTCCTCCTAGATGCTGGTGGAGTGGCTGCTCCTTTGATGGTACACTGGCTAGAGCCAGCAGACTTTTGTTGGGTCTTATGTTCTCACCCACTCCCGTCCCCATGTCTGCAGTCTCCTCAGTAGTGGTCTTTGACTGTTAGAGCCTCTACGTTGTCTGCCACTTCTCTCTACCTTCCAGAATCTTCCTTTTTGTTTTGCACATAACATGCGTTATTACCAGGTGATCTTTGTAAAAAAAAAATAGAAAAGAGTAAATTTTTAAAAAATAAAATAAAATTGTCCTCATCTTCCCAGAATCAGATGTCTGGGACGTGGACTTTGGCCAGGTCACTGAAGGCTGTCAGGAGGCTTTACTCTTCCATAGTTGCTTCTCTCCAGTTGACTTTGTCAGAGCTGTCTGCAAGTGAGCTCTGAGCAGGTCATCCAGCCTGTAGATCAGCTTCATGTGTGAATAGTCCTCCTCATCAGGAATGAAACCACCAGCCAGAATTAAGGAAGCTCTTCCCCAAGAGTTCGTTTTCTGTCTATACCACCAGCCTTGAGTCAGCCCAGCAACCCCCAGAGACTCTTCTTGCTTTCCTCTTTGCAGTGTTCCGCCTTTTCTACAGCTCACTCTTGTGTCTTTTCCCTCTGTGACGGGGCTCAAAACAGGGCAAATTAAAGGAAAGGGATCAAGTGCCATGTCTCAGGCTGGAGCTTCCGGAATCTTATGTCATGCCCTTGGCCTGCCATGTATCCGAATGCTCACTGTTTCTCTCCATGGCACACTCATCTGGGAACCTGCTCTGGTAGGATCCGTAGGCACTGTGATGTCTTCTGACACGGAGGAGGCAGACAGTGAGACAGGCGCCATGACCTGGAGTTGAGCCTTGTTTAGGCAAAGCCTGCATGTATGGGCTGGCAGCGTCGTTAGAGGCTGGAGTTCTTTGTTATCTTGGGGTGCTCAGGTAAAACACCTGGAAAACAAGTAAGATCCCATTTAATCCTCTGTCAGCATGTGAAAGAAATGTTGCAAGCCAAAATATGCCCAAGATGAGTAGAATAGTGGTTTGGAGACAAGAGCCAGTCCTCAAAAGCACATGCTGTGGGATGAGTGTGGTGAGGTAGTGTGTGCATGTATGCGCTCTGGTGTGTGGGTGCAGATGAGGACATTGGTGCTCTCAGTCTCCACCTTATCCTCTTGAGACAAGGTTTCACCGAAACCTGGAACCCACCAATTCTCGGCTAGGGTAGAGGCCAAAAAACCCCAGAAATTGTCTTTTTTCCACCCAACACACTCCTCACCCAGCACCTGTGTTACGGGTACAAGGCCATGCGTACTTTGTATATGTGGGTACTGGGCGTCTGATCGTAGATCCTCAGGCTTGTGTAGTGAAGATCTATCCCTCCCTGCCCCAAATCACCTTCTTAAGCTGACTCTGGCTCCCACAGTGGCTAAAGATGTGATTGTCCTACAACACAGCCCCGTGGACCAAATGGAGAAGAAGAACAAACTAAGGCAATTGGATCTAGGAAGCTGGATGCAAAAGTACAGTGTGTCATGGGACATTTGGGAGGCCAAAGCTGTAGAAAGAGGCAGTAGACAGAAGCTGTGTGTATGTTTGTCCAGGGTAGGGAGATAAAGTATAATGGGAAAGGGGACTCCGGAGCCTAAAGCCATCATCCAGCACCAACAAGTCTTTTTTGGGCTATTGATGATTGCCTGAGCTGTTGTGTATGTCACTGCAGCTTTCCTGGCACTCCTTAGACTGTATTATATAGTTATCCCCTAAACAACTCACTGGGCAGTGAGCTAACAGCCCGTAGCTGGTTGTAGTGGGCCACCATTCCGATCACCAGACCCTGCGTAAATAATGCGCCAGGCTCCAAAGACTGTGAGTGATTAAATGCAGCTCTGAGATTACAGAGGGCGCAAACGGGGGTCTTAGAATCTCACAGTTCAGAAAGGTCATTATCAGGATCACTCACTGACCTGGGACTGAGAGCGTCAATTAATAAATTGGCTGATGAAAGAAACGTGGGAGGAAGCCAAGAACTCAGAGAAGTAGCACGACAGTTAATTCCAGCACTAGCTGTGGAAACTGAGAGAATTCTGGATCCTTCCTTTGTTCTTCCCTCCATCTCTATGCAACATGCGGGTCAACTAAGGATAACAGAACAGACCCCAGCACCCTCACCTGGCCTTCCTGCCCACCTCTTCCACAAACAACAGAAGAAGTCTTTCTGGAGATGAGACGAGTACGGAAGAGAGAGCCTTTTTCACTCAGGCCCTGGGGAAATGTCCAAGAAGAAAATGCCCAAGGCCTTAAGATATATTTCTTTCAGCTGGAAAATACGTTTCCTCATGTCTGTCATTCTTTTAGCAACATCTCGGAAGGATGTTTTTCACTTTGTCACACAGAAATCTCTCTGGTAAGGCTCAGCGCAGATGTGGTATTTAGCCCCATAAGAGGCACCAACAGCGCATCAGGATGGCATGGAGGAGGTGCCCCCACCCAGGTCCCGAGGCTCCAGCTCGGCCTGTGGATAAACACTGCAGGCTGGAATGCTGCTGCTAACCCCGCGTGCGTGGACTGATGGCCATGAGGAAACCCCCGACAGCACTTTCCTGTGAGAGACCTGGGCTCTGGGGAGGCGCAGCTTCCTGCTGTGTCACGGTGATGTGACCACGAGGGTGGGAACCGGGCCCAGGAAAACTTCCTTCTGGACTGGGTCGACCCTTGTGCAGAATACTGGCGCAGGGCTGAGTGTTTTTCCCTGAGATAGCGAGGCCTCTGTCACCCTGTCTGGAGCAGCCTCTCTGACCACTGCCCTGCCAGGATCTCTCTTACTGCACCCTCGAGACTCTGGGGCTAAGAATTAGCCAATAGCAGGTCCTCTCTAGGTCCCCAGCCAAAGGGACCAGATTTAGAAATCTGGTGACTCAGGTACATGGGAATTTGAAGGTCTCTCATGCTATCAGCAATGCAAACAAAAAAGAAAAAAAATGAATAAAATTCTCAATTTGAATTTAAAAGGTCAGTAAGTGGCTTGTCCTCAAGCAGCAAAATTGTCCTGATTTCTTTCTTTCTTACTACTTTACTACATTTTCCAATTTTTTAAAAATATTACCTATATATTAATAATCTTTGTTAAATAAAAACTTAGAGTAGCAATGAATTAATTTAATTTAATGTTGCTATCCAAGGGACTCCTGGTGAAGCCCTACAGCCTAGCATGCTAAAGATTTGATACTGGGACTGTTTCTTCAATCTGGGCTACAACCTCCTGAAATTATCTAGCATAAACCAAGAGTTTGGGTGTTGTCCTGTCATGTATTGCCTATATCCTGCTAAGTGAGCCATTTTCCTTATAGCCACACACAGTGCAAGATAATGTACCTGTTGACAGTGGCATGGTGACATGATGCCACATAGCCATTTACTGAGCACTAACAGGGCTTAACCAAGTGCCTGGTTTGGGTGCCCTGGAATACATCTAAAATGTTTAATTTAATTAATGAGAAGGGAACCTGCATGAGGCTATAGTATTGGTTCAGGGTCGTATTTCTGCGTTATTATTTTTTAAACTCTGTGGTGTGGTTAATTACTTAACTTTGGTTTTATTGCTTGTGAACTAGGTATAATCATGGTACCTACCTGCTAACGCTTTGATGAGTTTAACGAGACACTCCTAGCAATACACTGAGCATGACACCTGGCTTAGAGCACAGCGTCCGCCTGTGCTTCATCTTCACGTTAGAGAACAAACAGTACAGGTTGGGGAACAGGAGTAGAACGTCTGTTAAAAAAACAAAAACAAACAAACAAAAAAACAGCCCCTGCCTTTGCAGACTATTTTAACCATGTGTAGGTCTCTATCTGAATGGGACCTATATCCCAAGCATCCTGACCAAACTATCCTTGAGGGCTCTCTTTTCTCTTAATCCTTGTGATTGTAAGCTTAAAGGGAGGATGGTGGAGGACACTGTTAGTCAGATAGCGGAAACTTGGCAGCCTATTCCTGGCTATGTATACCACCTATGAGAGTCATAGCTGTGTTGCCTTGCCTTTTCAGGGTCTTTGACGCACACTCCAAGAAGTGCACAGAGTGTCTAAAGTGATCAGGAAGGACCACAGCCTAGTGGATACAACCTTTCAAGAGAATTCCAAGTCCAAGCTAAATTCCTAGTGAGAAAATTTCCAGTTGGTTCCTTTAATTGTTGTCTTTCAGGGTGGCTTTTATACAGTTAAAACCCCCCAAAAGTCAGAGCTTCCAAATCCGAAGGCTCGGGAGTGAGGATAAGGAGGAAGGGAGAGACAGGACTGAGCTTGGAGTGTTTCCCACATGAAGTTATTTCGGGATCTGGGTTGCTAGGTGTCCACATAAAATATCTTCACCAGGAAAGGGAGTTGAACACATTTTTGCTCAAGACTTTTTTCAGCTGTTTGTCAAAGCTAGTAGCAGATAGAAAGAAAGTAGAGGCAAAGACAGCTCTTTGCATTTTACACCCAGAAGGCCCTTCCTGCAAAAACAATATTTGGATGACTATGGTCTATAGACCTGTGCTTTGTGAGTCACGAGCCCATTCATCCTCCAAGAGGTCCCTCCAGGCCATTAGGATGTCTGAGTTGTTCTTTATGCAAACAGTAAAGAGACGCTTTCTCGTTTAGGCGAGTCACTGAACAACGTGACACTTCACCTCCGTGCCCATCCTCACTCTCATCAGCTAGACAAGGCTTTCCATTCCTTTGGCCTATTCACTGCCTATAAATGGGATAGACTTGAAAAATCTCCATGTTATAGTCAAGGGAAATCTCACTGCAGTCCACAAAAAAATGTCTTCCTGGATCTCCAGGCCATTGGAACGAGGCATCCAGAGAAGGAGGGCGAGGCTTCCACTTTTCTACATGTTCTAGATTCTTCTGAGATTGTATCTAATCAGTTCATTTCAGTGGATACTGGCCCATTAAATGACCTCGAAGACTATTTCCATCTTTTTTTACCATTCTGGATTTGATTCCAGACCCCGAGTGACCTGGGAGCTATATATTGAAAGAGTATGACCTCTATTGTATTCCAATAGCTTATTTGAGATGGAATAAATCACAGGAGCAGAGAGCATCATTTAGCTGAGGTGGAGAGAAGGGAGGCAGAAGCAAAGCTTTCCCATCACTCAGCGTCTGATTCAGAGAGCTCTGCCCCAACTCTTTCCAACACTGAGCTGCAACATGTTAAGAACAGGAGACAGTTGTCTATTGAGTGTAGACCATTACTTTTAGAGTTTTTTTTTAACACTCCCATGTTCTACCAAACACAGAGCAAATGACAGAAAATAATAGATCGTGTCTACCTTAAGAAGTTCAGCAACAGCGGATTCAGATGCCCAAAGGTACTGTAAGAACCGGTTTCTCCTTCATGTGGTGCCTGTATTGGCCCTGTTCTCAGGCCCTTGTGTCATGGCCCTGAGTAGGTTATTTCAGGGGAGATGACCCAGAACAGTTAATTCCCTATCCTACAACTTGACTAAGTGGCCAAGAGAAATGGCCAGTGACAATTCGTCCAAGGGGGGGAGGCAGTCAAACCAATCATAACTCATCCCGGGGAGTCTTCATCCTTCTCCTCCTCCTCCTCCTCCTCCTCCTCCTCCTCCTCCTCCTCCTCCTCCTCCTCCTCCTCCTTCTCCTCCTCACACAGGATCTCAATCCATGATGGAATAGGATGAGGTCCCAGCAGGAGGCACATGTGGGGCTGGCTTTTACCTACAGCAAAACAGTACAAGCTGGGTGGCTTATAAACAAGTAGGATTTATTCTTGCATTTCTGGAAGCGGCAAGACAAAGATCCAAGAGCTACAGATGTGGTATCTGGAGATGGAGTCTACTTCATTTATAGACAGACGTCTGCTTACTGTGCTTACATAGCAGGCAGGGGTAGCCAGCTCTCTAAAATCTCTCTACAAGGAGATTAGCTTCATTACCGAAGCCTCTGCTTTCCTGACCTAATTGCTTTCCAAGAGCCCCCTCCCCTAAAACCATCATCTTAGAGCTTAGACCCTTGATGTATGCATTTAGGAGAGACAGGGGATGTAGATCACAACAATTGTCATGTAGACAAAAAATAAATTTCTGCCACACTCACATACCTAGCTGCTCACTGCTTCCTGTCACACCACATAAGCCTGGGTCTTTTTCTGTGCCATACCAGGCAATCAGCAAGCCGTGTTGGTTTTAATTTTCTAACTACATCTTACTTTGGCCCCTTTCCCCACTCTTATTCTATACCGCCTGTCAGAGCTCTCCCCAGTCTGGCTCCTGTAGTCTTTGGAGGATCCCTGTAGAAGCTCAAACCTGATGCCCACACTCCATTGCTTCTGCTCACAATATTCATAAACTGGTCACAAAGGGCACTCACTGATTGGAAATCTAAAACCCTTCATGGTATAACTCAGGCCTCTTTTCCACTATTCTGCACAAACTACATAGCTTCATATTAAATCAGAGAGAGAGAGAGAGAGAATGCCTCCCTATCCCCTCTGCCCAGACTCAATTTTCCATTCTTTTGATTTTCCCAAACTTGTTCTTGCCTCTTTGCCAGTACTGACTTAGGGCCTTCCTTATCTCCGTTTCTTGCCTTAAGTGTGCCTCGTCTCCATAGCGTACATGTTTCAAGCTGTTTCGGTCTCTTGCCTTTCCCCGACTCCCCTGTATCCTGCCTGAAGACCAGCACCATGTCTCCCTTGGATGCTGCAATGGTTAATCCTGACTGTCGACCTCGCCGCATTGAGAGACACCAACACCTACTAAAGCACCCCTCTAGCGTGCCTACCGGAGTGTTTTCAGATAGAGTGAGGTGCAGGCAGTAGCTGAGGGTAAGAACCACAGGAATTTGGGGGCTGCATCTCTGCTTATTCTGATGTGTCCATTTCTTGGATTAAGCAACTATCAGGTTCTCAGCCTTTGCAAGGGGCAATCAATAACACCCCTCCCCTTATAATCACGTAGATGTGTGCATACTTTTTTCCCTGTTGCTCCTGTTCCTCTAGAGAATCCAAACTAACGCACAGGCCCTGCGCCTCACCCAGTGACAGGCACAAAGGGATGAGATTTGTTTTGTTTTAACAAACCTTTCATTCTGAGGACTGCCATACAATTCCATTAGTCCATTTCATCCAGTTATCCAATAAATGTCTCTTTTAATCATGCACATTGTTAGGAGATTGATTCATAGCTAAGCAGAGTTTCCAGATGTACAGTGATGAGTCACCAACAAGGTTCTAAGGTAAGACAAGCTTCTGGCTGAGTGAGCAAGGTGCACAGGGGACAGGTGTGTGAAGAATGATATTGAGAACAGGAACCATTGTTGAACAGCCACACTGTGGCAGTACTTTGAAGCTCTGGGCTTTAGAAAGGCAGGGCTTACCTGTCAGGTGACACCAGGACACTGCCCCACTGGCCCTGTGTGTCCATCTGAGGACAAGATCCTTGCAGGTTTGTGCTGCTGGCATCTAGGGAAGGGACCTGCCTCCCAGACATAATCATCCTTCAAAAGGACCGAAGGAATTGCTGTGCTCCTGGTGGCTTCTTTACTGTCACCAAATATATGGCCTCTGAAGAGCTCTTCCTGCCTGTGCTTCCTCTCTTCCCACACAGTTTTTTTTTCCCCTTGTCAGAGACATTTCTATTTTCTTCCTTGAGACCTCTTTTCTGGTCTGTCTGATTTGTGTTTAGTTTTTGTTTTTCCTGCTTTCCAGATATCCTTTCTCTAATGAGGTCAAAGACTGAGCCACAGGTGACGCATGTAGATTTTGGCTTCACTCGAAGACACGGAGTTTAAACATTCAGGCATCACGAGTCCTTGGAGAAGACGAGTGCTGGATGAATTTCAGCAGAGCAATGGAGAAGGGAAAGGCCTATTCATCATGCTGCATGCTAAGTACGCATTAGTCAGGCATGTCAGCTGCTTTCCCAAGCCCCACCTCAGTGCTTCCCAGAGCACCTTTGCTGGGAAAGAAGGCAGGTTGCAGCCCAGCCTTCGTCTTCGTAGATATGGACACCAGGGCTCTAGCAGGCCAGAAGATTGCCCATACTCACATAAGTGGTGAGGGGAAAGTCAGAATTTAAACCCAGTTTGCAAAGCAGACACTTGGCCTCTGTCCCTAGGAGCATGTACACCAGGCAAGACAGGTTCCAAGAGTCTAGTCCTTTGACATTGACACTTCTTGTGATGCTTCAACATCCTTCTTTTTAAATGAGAAGGAAGCTGTGCATTGTGGCACATGCCCTTAATCCCAGCACTCGGGAAGCAGAGGCAGGAGGACCTCCGTGAGTTTGAGGCCGGCCTGGTCTACAAAGAGAGTTCCAGGACAAACTGGGATTTTACACAGAGAAACCCTGTCTTGGGAACCCGCTCCTCAAAAGTGAAAAGGAAATGGAGGTTTAGGGACTTTTGGTATCAACTTTCTATCTTTTCCTTCAATAATAATAATTTTTAAAAGTTCACACTTGTCATTTGGGGAGTATAAGTACATTCTTACATGGTTCTCTGCCTCATGATGACACCTATACCACATATCTTCTCTGTAAAATATGGGGCAGAAAAAATAATGTTTACCTGCTGAGAGGCAAATGAGAATTATTAACACAATTTAGACTTCATAAACACTACGTATTACTACTAGCACTGTGCATCATCATCAGTACAACAGGTGTTCAAAATCCCATGCATATATACCCCAACTCACTCAACAAAGATTGGTTGAGTGCTAACTCTGAGTCAGACATCATTCTTTGTAAAAGAGACACAAAAGTGAGGGAAAGGAAGTCCTCCATAGGGTGGAGTCAGGCAAAGTACAAAGAAATATGACACCTTCTGGAAGTGAAAAGCACTTTGAAGGAACTGAATGGAGGGCATGGAGTAGAGTGGCTGGGGCAGGGACACCATTTCTAGGAACACCAGAACCCGAGACCTTGGGGGTGAGGACAAACCTGGCAAGCAGTGCCCTAGGGAAGTGCTCTTCAGGTAAAAGAAATGGCTTCAAAGAGCCCAGGAAGGGACTAGGCACAGCATGCAGAATGTGATGCTCTGACTGTAGACACTCTCATGGGGAGAAGGAGGGGGAAGTTTGTAAGCACAGATGGGCTCTTGAGCCAACACTTTCCTTTGGAGTTACCTAGCTTTTCTGAGCTCTGGTTTCTGAAACTGCAAGTCAGGAAAATGCAAGCAAATAGGAAAGAGAAGACATGAAGTCATGGTTCTCGGCCCATGGAAATCAGAGGGGCAAGATCTGGCTAATACTATCGTGCGTGTTTAACTAGAACACGCAAAGAAGGCATTTGAAATGATAGGCGGCAAAGAATTGTTAACAGTTTCTGGGTGCCTAGCATCTCATGGGTTTTCAACAATGTGTCCCCTCAGGAGCTCCGCAGTTTCTCACATTCAAGAGCAGAGGAAGGGCCCGGCATGTCGTTTTACCATGTAATTTAAAATGCATCAACATGATCCCTGTGGTCAGAATGACTTTCCTTTATCAACACGACTGCCTTACTGAATGGAAATGATGCTGGAAGAAAAAAAAAAAACCCAGAATTACAAAACTTTCTGAAACCAATCACTTTTTGCCGAATCATTTAACTAAGGGTGGGGCATCGTTTCTCTGTTTCCTCCATCATTCCCTGAAGACATTCATCCCTTCAGGAAGGAGGGCCTTGGGGTGAAGGGGTCAGTTCAAATCCTGTCACTGTGGAGTCTGGGCTGGTTTCAACCGTTTCCCATCAATGTTTTTTTTTGTGGCTTCTTTAAGTTATCACCTATTGGCCATGGGCCCTGGAGACACCAGAGTTCATAGCTGACATAGTTCTGTTCCCATGCCAGTCAGAAATGCAGATATTTCCACATAGTCATGAAGTCTCTGACCCCGCTGTACCCAGTGCAGATCTGTTTTTTCAGGAGACCTGATAGGTTTCCTGCACTTGAAGGATCTTCACTGAAGCTGGAACACCAACTCTCACTGGGTAGTGCTGTTCCAACCGCTTCACCCTTCTTCGTAGGGAAACTGATGTTACAGTTTCTCTCTATTTAGGACATCAAGATAGGTTGCCATGGAAAAATGACATCTTCTAATTAAAAACACAGAGAGGTCACAAGTTTCCCAGAACAACTAGGGCACAGATCCTAAAAGGAAAGAAATGAAACATTTGAGAGAGAGAGAGGGAGAGAGAGAGAGAGAGAGAGAAAGAGAGAGAGAGAGAAAGCCAAGCAAACCTCCAGAGCCGTGTCAGCCTGTAACTTTCCAAACCTGCATGAGAGGCCTCATATGGATGAAGGGGATGAAGGATGCTGATCAGATAGCAAATCCACAGATAGTGAATCCACAGCCGCTGGATGGTGCCCTTAGCTAGCAGCGTCTCGGCTGCTCAACACACTGGGATGTTCGGGGCATACTGACCTAAACTGTGGACGTCTGTATTTGCTTCTGAGGACTAAGAAGGTTCGTGAAAGGACGGGGCGGGGGAATCAGGAGGCTGCTAGGATACAGTCTCCCCACTCTGCCGGTTTCTCCCTTTTGCACCATTGTTCGCACATGGACGGAGAGTGGCACCTGGAACCTGCCTAATGCCATCATGCTTAACACAGTCCCTCACACTGCACTGTAACCTTCTCCGGGGCGAGCTCCGTGTTGTACTTCAGCTCCGTGCCCGGTGCACAGTGTATATCGCATGTTGCAATGAGTCCTGAGGTAATATTAACATTAAAAAGAGCTCCCGTTTACTGAGTTTCTGAGCACCGCCTGCCATTATTCGTGCATGTGAATTGTCTGCATCCGTATGAATGCTGTGTACCTCAGTGTGCGGGTGCCTGTGCACATCTGTGACTTTGGAGGACAGAGGCCAGGGCTGGGTGTCTTCCTCAATCACTGTCTACCTTTTTTTTTTTTTTTTTTTTTTTTTAAATAAAAAACAGTCTCTCACAGAACCTGGAGCTTGCTAGTTTGGTTAGACTAGCCAGTGAGTTCCAAGAATGCACCTCTACCTGCCTCCTTAGTTCTGGGAGTATAGCTGCAGCCACTGTTGGGTGTTGGTTGGCTGGCTGGCTGGCTGGCTGGCTGGCTGGTTGGCTGGTTGGTTGGTTGGTTTTTCACATGAGTGCTAGGGATCTAATCTCAAGTTTTTCATGCTGTACCTAGGATCCATCCCTCCAGCCTCTAGTACTGGGATAACAACAACATTTTTACAGAAAAACAAACAAGCAAAAAGTTGTGGTTCAAGGATGGATACAGTGTAGATGATGATAATGATGATGATGACAGAGCCTGCCTAGCTGACACTGTCTGACCCGGGGCTCAAGAATAAATGAATCCCTGTGGGGTACATTTCCCCTTACTCAGAGGCCAGCTAGCAAGCATGCGGTTTTTTGCAATTCCTCAGTTACCTCCCTCACCCTTCACTGCCATTCGCTGGCACTGTCAGGCAGGCAGGAGTAGGGACTAGCATATGCATCACAAGGCACACGCAAACGAGCGAACTGAACACGGCAGTGGGAGAGTGTGGCACACGAAGCACCCTTCTTCCCTCTGTGCCCACCCTTTGGTAACACTTCCCCTGTGGGGAGGGGCACTCATACTCCTGGAGGGTGAAGCTGCCACGGATGTAGCTCATCCATAAGGATGGTGCTCCTCGTAGTTGGGGAGGAGGGGCATCTGGAGTAGAAGCCTGTTCTAGGAACTCATAACAGACAGTGCAGTAGAGCGGATTCTCTTTTAGCCTGTCTACTGTGTCACACAGATTTGTGGGAGCCGAAACCATGAAGCATTACACGAATGGTCACCCTAGGAACTGGGCTAGAAAGTCTCTGCCTTCACGTTTGCAAGAATGTTTTGCTCTGTGCATTATCAGCAGTGGATAGTAACTTCTGTAGCCTGAGATGTTCTTTAAGGGCTTTTGCCTATTGTTTCATTGTTAGCCTATGGGGTAGGTACCTCACCAACTCCTGAGATAATGAAACCAGAGCTTTGTTGGACATGCCGGTGTCTCTTAATACTAATCAAAATGTTGATCACAATCTAGAAATAGCATGCACAGACCAGGGGCTTGTTACAACTGTTAATGCCTTGGGCCTAACCACCTTGATTCGGTGCATCTGGGGTCCCTGTGCAGCCCTCCATATCAAACCAGGGAGAGGTACTAGGAAACGAACAGAATGATGCTGAAACCTTGAGGACAAATCACAGGGGACTTTCCATTTTGTGAGGAGTTGGGACGAGGCACCTGACTTCTCTGAAGCTCAGTACATATCCCATGAAATAGGCATATGGGCTGCTCAATGCCGCTGGGTAATTATGAGACTCAGATGAATTAGTTTGCATTGAAGTACCTATTAAACTGCTAAATACCAGACTCTGTAAACTTTCATTGTTGTTTACTGCTGCTCTAATCATGGAAGCTATAGTCTTATATTTCAAACATAAAGCCAAAAGCTAATGGGTAAACTGAGGCTTAAAATAACATAATTGTTCTCAGCAGGTTCCCATTACATCATCCTATTCTCTGTGAACAGCAAATTATTTTCAGGGAAAAGAAAATGAAGCCCATTGAGTGAACCCACGGTGGTGAACAATGACAACAATCATTATGATAATTGCTTGTGGATGAAGAAGAGGAGCCACTCTGTCTCCCCACAGAGACAGGGCCTGACAGAACTGTAGGAGGACAGGGTCTGTCGCAGAGTACCTGCCTTGGCTCCCAGGCTCCTCCACTCCGGGTTCATCTGCCCTCAGACAAGTGACTTCGCCCTAAGAGCCAGGTTCCACTTATGTAAATTTAAAATTATTATAACAACCCTATTAGAATAACAATATTTGTATTTCACATGAAGCTCAGATAGCAGCGTATCTGTGGAAGTCCTCTGCCAACTGCACTAATCCTGATTGTTCTGGTTGATGTCGCTGAGAGCCTCCAAAAGGCACCGACCAGAGAAAACAGCGGCTCCTGGAAGAACTCTGGAGACCCTGGGAGGGACAAAGATCAGGAAGAATGTTTTGTAACTCCACAGACACTGAAAGCAGGGAAAGTCAGAGCCCTTGGTAGGAGAGGCGAGGAAGGAAGATGACCTCCAGGGTCAGGCAATCAAGCAGCTCTGTCACAGAATGGCCCCACCAGCCAAGAATTCAAACGTGCGGCAGCCTGAGCTTTGGATTCTTGATGAACGTCTAGAGTCACAGAGAGGGTGATGGAATTAGAAGTTACTCATATCCTTAAGTGTGCATCGCATCATTGGGTTGTGTCATCTGGGCCTCCCCAGGAAGCTAGTTCCTATAAATCCTTGCATTTATGCATGAATTGCCCAATTTCAAAATGAAGAAGATTTTTATTATAAATTATTAAAGTATACCATATTTTTAATGAAATCAATGTGGCCTGTCCTCAGTCTTTTAAGCCATATCAAGAGCTTTCAAGAAACCACAGGCAAGGAAAGCAGATGTGACAGTCAAGGGCCTATTTGGCATAAATTTGGGGAAATGGTGACATAGATAGATTGGCCTGCCACTTCTTTGAGCTCTCTAATAACTGGGTCTGCTCAACACCTTAAGATTTGCCTCTGAAAGGTGTTCTTATACTCTCTCACTGTTTCATAACTTAACAGAATACATCTTTCCATCTTCTGTTCATATGCCATCGCTGTGTAACAAACAGCTCCCAAAGCCAAAGGGGGTAAAATGATGACAGACCTCATTCTGTTCACAGATATGCCCCTGGACTGGCAAGAGACAGCTCAGCTCTGCCTCACTGGGCATGGACTGCTGTGACTCATATCTGAGTTTTGCCCATTCATGTGTCTGGTGTCCATCCAGAAAGACCGAGATAGCCTCGGGCTCAGGCAGCTTGACTTCCTATGTCCGTATCATTCTGAAGCTGCTGAAGAGAGAGGTAAAGAAGCATCTACAGTTAGGGCTAGGCTGCTCACTCTCAAGATACTCAGTAATCAGAAAAGTACTTCTTCCCTTTTTCAGTTTTTAGAACATATTTGTGTATGTGTGCCTGTGTGTGCATGCACATATGGGAGAGGGGGTTGGACCTCTCCTACCGTGTGGTTCTTGGGGATTGAACTCAGGCCATGGTGAAAAGAAAAGAGCCTTTACCCACGGAGCCATTTCACTGGCCCACAGGTTCTTGTGTCTGAAGGTGCCTTTTCAGAAAAAAAAGAAAAAAAGAAACAAAAGAAAACTGTGAGGTTATCGTGATGCATACACTTGGATGAAAATTCAAGGAGCAGGTCTGTGGTACAGTCAGAACGTGGAAGTCTGAGTGGTAGTCTGCTATAAAGGTTGCTACCACTCGCCTTTTGAATATGAACATGATTCAATTTTGAATATGAACATGTCTCAATATTTTATTGCAGAAAATGTCAACAGAAGCCTTGAATGTCCCACCACGAGCTTCATTGCCGAAATCAGCCCTGAAGAGAGAACCATGCCTATGTCTGGGTTTCGCTTCCCAATTTAATTTGCTTTCCAGCTCAATCCAGAGTTTTAAAGCACAGTGTGGGTTAGGCACCCCTCTGACCCACTACTTAACCCCTAGAATTAAGGTGATAAAAAGACAAGTGTTTGTGTAAAGAAAATAAGCGGGAAAGCTGCACTCAGAGTCCTGATCTCCTCTCCACTCTCTCAAAAGCCAGACACACTTTAATTAGATTTATACATTTCAAGGCTGATACGGTTGAAAGCAAGCTCTGGGGGAAAGAACCGTCCATGTGAAAGTTCACAAAGGATGACTGTCTCCCTCTGGTTCTTAGCCGGCGTGACTAATCGGGATGAGGGCTGGCTGCATGCAAGGTCTTTCAAAACGCTGACCTCTGACCGTGAATGCAGAAAATGTCATTCATCTTCACTTAACAAGAACGGATCCTTTCTGATACCCCAAACCCCAACTTTCTAACCAGAATAAAGTCCATCTAATGACCATTAACCATGCAACAGTGGTAAATTCTTCGTGAACCCACTAGTAAAAGCGGTCTCCAGAGAAACCACAGCTCTCTGAGAAAGACATATTCATGGGCATGCACAGTCGCATGAGAGACGCTGCTTTCTTTTCTTTTAGAGTTTGAGTTCTGGGTTCAGTTTGCTGACCCTGATGACGATATTAGAGGAGATTATGGGTAACGTGTCCAAAGCACTCATTATGTGTCAGACACTGGCACTGGGATAAATATATATATATATAATTATGAGAAATAAAATTATTATTAATACATAATTTTATATGTTACCTCTACAGTAATGCTGAGGTGAGTTACATTACTGTTCCTGCCTTATAGAAGAGGACATTGAAGGCCGGAGAGGCTGTCTGTAGGTGACACACCTAAGAGGCGGGACTGGAGTCCAAGGCAAGAATTGTGACCTCAGGAGTGTGCGCCGTGGACTCAAGTGCTTTCAGTTAAAGCTCCAGGAGGGCCAGCCGTCCTCCACCAGGCACGCTCACAAGGGATGGAAATCAGGCGTGCCAGCTAGAGCATCTCACTGCTAATACACTGACTGGTTGGGTGTGGGCATGTGATCTTACGGGACCAACCAGAGTTCAGAAAAGTGCACATATTCCAGAGGGAGTTTCTTCTTACCGTCACGAGGGAGGTCAGAGAATGAAGTCGATATGGAGAAACGCTGAAAGGGACTATGTGGACAGGGAGGATCATCAGACGGTGTTGACTGACCAAGCTTATACTGAACGCCAGGTTCCTCCTGCTTTTGCTCCCCGAGTTTCAGTCACAGAATCCCTCACAAAACATGCCCGCTTTTACACACGTCAGCTGGGTTTGCTGTCACTTTATGAAAAAGAAACCTCTGACTGAGAAGTGTGTACGAAAACAGTTAAGGAATAAAGAAAGCGGTGGTCAGGGGAGATCTAGGAAGCCTGTGTGAGAACCTCACATCAGAGCAGATTTGCTTCATACAAGTCAGCATTCAGGGACTGACACTTTATCTATGATATATATATATATATATATATATATATATATATATATATATATATATAATAAAATAGAACCAAAATATTCCTTGGTCCAGCCAATCTGTAGGCAGTAGAATAATAATAGGTAGTCATAATAACTTAAAATTTCATGAGTCTACTATGTGGTAGCAAACTTTATAGCAGACTACCATTCACACTTTCATATTCTGACTGAACATGGCTACGAGCACTGTGTCCTCCCATTTCATGGGACTCTCAGGATAAATTAGAAGTGGCTGGTGGTAAGAATCGCACGGGTGCCTTCTTTTTTGGGAGGGACTCTGTCTACCCTGATGTTCCTGTCCCACTGTCTGACAGAACTTCCTGTAACTGCTTGCTTTTATGTTCCTCATCCATCCCCTCTGCATTTTGAAGCTCAGATATTGACCTGATGGAGGCTGGACATAGAGGGTGACCTGACTGGTGGACACTGAATGACGACCTTACAGATCCTGCACTTTCAAAGCAAAACTAGCCTCGCACATCAGTAATGTCCTTGTTTTATGCGTTAAGCCCAAAAGGTCAGCATGACACCACCCCTCTGATACCAAGCTCTCCATCTCACAGGTCGTCAGGCTCTCTCCCACCAGGCAGGCTTCACAGTCTGCTCCAGCTAGGAAAGATGGTTCTCCACCACACATTTTTACTTAATTAGTGCCTAAGCCTTTGCCCAGGAAGCCTTTCCTGGCTTTGCATGAGGCAAAACTTCTCTCCTACACACGATTGTAAAACTACGCTCTTCACTTCACAGGTTACAGGTATCCCAGTCTTTAATAGATAACGCTTTTCTCCTTGCCAGAACTTTCAGCGTGACAAAGGTAGAACACATTTGGCATTTGTACCCTTAGCTCCCACGGTAGCAGAGGCCTGATCTGCTGAATGTGTTCCTGAAAGGCCAGAAAGGCTGTGTTTCCTAAACAAGTCTGGCTGTGTGGTCTGGCAGGCCCTCCCTCACCTTCTTCACACTCTCACTCAAGCATAATCAGAGAGATCCCCTGATCATCTCACATAAAACTGTGTGACTCCTCCAATAGTTACTATTCCCCACTTTCTAACCTCTCGTTAAATTCCCTTTCTAGTACACTTCCCTAAGTGTATTTAGTTGATTAGTTGATTGGTTGGTTAGTTAGGTGGCTAGTTCGTCTTTCTTGTTTCCAAAAACCTAAGTCCACGAAAGCAAATATTTCCACATTGGCTGTTTTTGTGCAGGGCCCACTGCACTGTTGAAGCCAAAAACCTGTGGGTGACATGAATAAATGAGTAGTCTCTGCAAGCATGAAGGGGAAATTGGAACAGGGAGTTTTAAACTGAATGCAGCCCCTAAGATTAGTCTCTTAACAGTGCTGCCCCTGTCCCTCCTCAGACAGCTCAGCATGTGGCAACTACAATAATGTCACCTCAGGGTTAGGCCGGTGATCACTCTCTGCCCCTCTGAGAACCCTCATCGCGCAAGCAACAAAACCCACAGCGCTTACTGACAAGACCACCCTGGGTCCTGTCATCTTTGACCCTTCTCTGAGTTTGCTGCTTCTTCTTCACTCTGTTCTAACCTAGTAGCCGTCATAGAGTTCCTGGACAACGTACACTAGGTACACAAAAAGGAAGAAATCTTCCTTGCCCCTCAAAGGATACCTGTTAACTCTTCAAATGCCTTCCTTTGTCACTCAAAATAACTGATTTGAAAGAGGAGGAAATGAGCTAGTAAATGGATAAGTTGAGGCTAGCAGATACAATGACATTGTATCTCAGCCATTTCTTGTCTTCAGGGAGTTTGGATTTCATTATGCTCTGTGCTCCGTGTTATCAACAGTGACAAGCAGGGGTAACGTATTGTCCATATTAGCTCGGAATTTGCTGTGGAATAAGCCTGCTTAAGTGGTTTTAAATTTGTAAAGATGCTTAAACCCTTTAATCTGGACCTTTCCAGTGGTTCTCTCTTCTAAGTACAGAGGTATTTAGACCTCTGTACTTGGGGTAAGGAAGGGCCTCAAGCCACGTGATGTTTATAAACATGTTGTTTACTGTAGAGACTCCTCTGGTTATCAGAAAATAATCAAGCAGTTCATAAATACAAATGCTGAAAGAAACATGCATGGGCTTCTATTATCTCCGTGAGCAAGACCTTATTGGAAAGCTCACTTAAACCCAGAACCAGTAAAAGGGAGGCTGATTAGATTGATGAAATCAAAAGGAAAAGATGTGATTTAATGGTTGAGTATTTGTCTAGCATATGTGAGGCATAGAGTTCAACATCCTGAATCGGAAATGAGAGCAGAAAAACATGCATCTTAAAATGAATTAAATAGGGCTGGAGGGATCGCCGTTAAAGACTAGGCTCATAACCAAAAATAAAAATACATTAAATAAGGGAGAAAATACCGTGTGACAAAAACAACAACAATAAACAAACAAACAAAAAAACACTCAAGATGCTGGGACAAGTAACGTACCTCCAGCCTAGTAAAGTATGCCAAAGAAATGAACAAACAGGGTTGACAAAGGAAAATGAAAGGTGTTAAGTTAAAAACACTAACGTTACTTGAACACACCCACAACTGGAGAAGTATGTAATGATAGCACCTCAGGGTTCCCTTTTCCACTTATCAGACTGGCAAAAGTTTGATGCTGAGCTCTGGTAATGAGACTACAGGGACCGGCTTCCTCTTTGTTCCCCTTAAGGTTGCCAACAGAGCCCCTCTGGAGAAATAGCAGTCCCAAACTGTGAACCCACTGGCCTCAGGCTCTGGCAATCATACTTCTAGAAATCCGTTCCAGAGACACAGTGGCCCCCCCACAAGACAGTAGTTGTGATAAAGAGATTGGGAGCGCACAGCATCTCTGCCCTCAACCGACTGCACAGTGGTATATGGCAGCCGTGGAACATAGGAAGGCAGAGCTATCTCCTGAACATCTTCACAGCTGGAAAAGGTAAAGACGCAGGAGAAAAATCAAATGATGTGCTATTTTTACATGAAGAGAGACAGGTGTATGAGGACAAGTACCGGTGAAGATAGCCACACATAGTTGTTCATATTTGTATAAGGAAGCCCTGGAGCCAGAAGTCAAAACAGGATAAAAATGGATTCCTAGAGGTGAGAAGAAATGGAGCAAATAGTAGAGAGGAAACAGGATTCATCTGAGTATATTCTGAGCGATGTTCACAGCTTAGTGTTATGTAGTCTATGGATAAAATTTAAAAGAATAAGCATACTAAAAAAACAGTAAAAGAATATTGAGATTTACTTATATCATTATGACCTGTTAGGGTCGTTAGTAACATAATCTTGAACCTGTGTTTGTTACCTAAGTGAATTTTCTTGTGTAAGATTTGTATTATAGCTAATGTAAATGAAAGAATGATGAAATAAAAGATAGTTGATATTTTATAATATTTAAATTTTAATCACAGGGGCAAGCATGAGCTGAGAATTTTAAAGACATACGCATGAAGATACATTACTTTAAAGAAGAGCTCTGAGCTCTTTCTGTTCTCTGTCCACTGAAAACCTCTAGAAGCAATGCCAACTTTGTACTAATGAACATCCCCAGTGTTCTGGTGTGGGCTCTAAATCTTATTCTCTAACAATCAGATACTTATTTCTAAACACTGAAAAGAATGGGAATTCCTGGGAGAAATGTGCAATTCCAGGAACTACAGAAGAATACGACACCTAACACAATTTATACCTAAGGCCAGTGAAGTACGCTATCAGAAAGACAATGGCCAGCTTGCAGGGACTCCTGTGAGACCCATGAGGGAAATCTGAGTACACTGGGTGGCTTTAAGTTAGCGCGTTAATACGGGAGTCAGAAGTAGGAGAGCCTCACACTCACCATTCAGAGGAGTGTCTTACATTCCAGTAAGTCGAGGTCTGGCTGTCTGCTTCTTGATTCCTCATTAAATAGTGATAATTAGATTGAAAAAAAAAATGGGCATTTCTTCTCTTTTTCTCCAGGATCTGTGTTTCAGTTGTAGAAGACAATAGTTTTCAGAAATGGCCTCTCATTGCAAGTGCTTGTCTACCTTGTGGCTGGCCAGTCTTCCATTGAAGTTGTCTCTACACCACCTCACTGAACCCGAGCGGAGTTGTGACTGTTTTGACCATTAGTCAAAAGTTAGGCTTCCGTGACTTATGATACTAGGCCATCAAGGGCAGTTCACCCCTGCCAGTTCTGCTGGAACATCTGTTCTACAGCCCTGAATTTCTGAGTGACAAATTTCAGTTCTCATGAGGCCATGGTGCTGGGAGGAGGCCCAAGGCATGTGAATGCGAGTTCTGATCGGCAATCCAGCAGCCCAGTGCACAAGTCACTCGAGCCAACAGGCTATAAGTGAAGAAACCTGCAGCTCTTCCAAATATGCAGTTGTTAAGTCATTGCAACCTTCAATTATTTCTAGATGAGGACCAGATGTCACAGAACAGAGACATGGCATCCCTGCTGTGCTGTCTGAGTTTTTCACCCACAGATTTGACAAACGTAACAAAATTCTTTTTCTACACCACCATGTCTGGGGTGGTTTCATATACTGCCATATTACCTTTGTAGTGGTTACTGCAAAGGCGTAGTCAGTACAGGAAGGCTATTCTTTATGGAAGGCATCTTATTAATTGGCATGGAAAGAAAGAGGGGTTCAGTAAAATTTGGACTAATAGTTATAAACAAAATAATTTTATACAAAAAAAACCAAAATTTTTGTAAAAAGCATTTTGTAGTCATTAAAGAGAGATTTTATTTAATTGATGCTCAGCATCACTTCCTCATTAGGAGGGAGAGCGAAGAGTTACCTGGATATTTTGCAGGATGTTGAAAAATTACTCCACTCAATTGTTTTCTGCCCTAAAGGGGAAAAGAACAACTTTATAATGAGCAGATCAAGCTATTGTACATGCTGATTTGTTGGTGCTCATTCCACAACCATACCTGGTGTTTGGTTTCAAAGAGAGGAGAGACAGATATTGCTTATGTGCAACAGGAAATTCTAATAAGATCAGGCATGTACATATATATATATATATATACATATATATATATATAACATACAACACATACATAGAGACACAGATTAGAAAGACAGACAGACAGACGGAGGAGGGTGAAGAAAATACATAAGAACTAGGTGGACTGGCCATCTGGCAAAGAATCAACTGGTCTTGGCTGCTTGTACATAAACTACAAAAGAATTATGCTGTTAATTTTTATTTACTGTGACAAACAATTTACATGAGGAAGGATTTAGATTTACTGTGGCCCACAGTTTTGGAAGTCTTAGTCTGGGGGTGGCTGACTCCATTGCTATTTGTCTGGCCCTGCAGAACATCATGGGAGCATAGTTAACCAGGAAGCAGACAGACAGAAGAAGCAAGATGGACCACCCATGGATGGCATACGAACAATGACCTACTTTCTCTGATCAAGGCTTAACTCCCTCATAGACTATTCAGTATAAATTCATCAGCAACATCATCTGTTAGTTTAGTGTCCTCATAACCCAATTACTCCTCAGTAGCACCCCCAAATATGCACCAAGCCTTCAACACACGAGCCCTTCATCAGACACAATTCATATCCAAACTCTAATGTTACGTGAATGTGTTAGAACCGTCTGGTTTTCTGATCCCTCTTACTTGGTGAGATGAAATGTAGAAAGACTGAGCTTAAAGAAGGGCTTAGCAGGAAAGAAGGGGTTAGGGGTAGGAGATCTGGAGATCTGAAGCAGAAAAAAGGGATTTGGGAACCAAGCAGGGTGTGCAAAGAAAGAGGAAGCACCACAAAGCCCCTGGCCCCTAAGAGCAGGTCAGGAGTATTCATAGGTTTCCCAAAGAGGAAAGCGACAGATACTTTTGTAAAGATTCAAGACTAGCCTCAGTCAAGAGAAATAGTCCTTTCAAGAGTATGAGAGTGCATGAGGTATGGCGGAGCACAACAGGAGATGGAGGGAGGATGGGGCTGAGGACGGGGATGGGACTGGAACCAGACAGGGAGAGACACAGGACAGGAACAGGACAGCTGGAACCGGGGATGGAAGGACAGCAGGAAGGCCTCCATTTCAGCAGTCACACGTTGTCAGCCGGTACCTATGAAAACAGTGTCACCTGGGCACCTCTTGCCTAAAGCAAGACTTCATTTCCTGGACTTTTAGAAGTTGAGTGGCCCTCCGACAAAATTCTAGAATGTGATAAGAGGCTTCTTTGAGTATACCCCATTTCCACGCTGCTCAAGAAGAGCCAAGATCAGCACTTTCCATCCTTTCATGGAGGCTGAGGTAGACTTCCTAAACCCTACCAGAGGCCACATTTTGAGGATGGTTGGAGCACCAAGATGGAGGTGCTGACCTTGGCACCACAACCTCCACCTGCCTGTGCTTATAGCTTATGTAAGGAAGAAGTAAAATGTCTGCCTTGACTGAGCTCTCCTGGAATTTGCTGGAAGTAATGACCAAACCAGGCTGGAACTCATGCACCTCTGCAGCTAACATAATTAAGATGCAAAGGTTCCCGGAAATGGTAACCTGGTTAATCTTTAAAATAGTCAAGACAAGTTGTTTTGATTCTGAGTGGGATATATCTTAGGTAGAACTATCTGGTAGAGGGCTACAAAGAAGCCATAAAGAGAGAGACTGGAAGTCCCCCCCCCAAAAAAAAATCCTTCTTGAGTGATATCCAGGATGACAAGTTCTGTGAGACAGAAGAGCTCACTGCAGCTAGAGCAGATTTTGTGGGGCATGGGTTGGCTGCAGAGAATCAGGCCCTCTGCAAGATGACACTGTAGAATAATTCAAGCAATAGATGTTGTGGTATAATTTCTAAACTGGAGAAGCCAAAAATTCTCTCTCTCAATCTCTCTCTCTCTCTCTCTCTCTCTCTCTCTCTCTCTCTCTCTCTCTCTCTCCAGCTTACTTTTGCTATTTTTGGGTACCAATTATACACAGAAAAGCTAAATTCAGTTTGTTAATGTCAGACTGTAGATACTTGTGATCTGGCAAAGGGCAATTGTTTTTGCAATTTTGAAGCTTGTCATCAGGATTAATGAGCCTAGAGAAAAATGTTTTGAGCAATGTTTCATCCTCCAAAGACCCTGGGGTCCAGATCTGGTGAGGCTGGGCACTCTCCCAGAGTTGGTCAGGCACATCCCATGATCCCATACTGCCTGGCCAGCTGCCAGACCCACGGCTCACTCTTTCCCCCTCCAACTCTACAGAAAAGTTCAGAAAGTGCAGGTTGCTCCCACGGGTTACCTGGCAGATACCCAATCCTCCTGCAGAAGAGGTTGACCCTGAAGCCGGGGACTGGAACATTCCCCTGGGGACTCATAGGACTTCTCTTTGCAATCTGAGGAGCTACCGGTTTGGTGCTTTCCAATGGAGAGATGCCACTTCTCTCCGGGATGCTCTCTTCTGCAGCTACTCTCTTCCTGAGAACCTCAAACTGTGGTGCAGCAGGTGCCACAAAGAGAAAAGTAAATTAATAAAGAATTAAATAAATAAATATTTTTTTTTAAAAAAAAGAGAGAAAAGTAGTCACCAGGGGGAAAAGTTGAGGGAGAAAAGTCGAGGTCATCATGGAATCTTGCCCATGTCCCTGTAACTCTGTGAGTGCTGTGTACCTCCCTCTCTGGGATGGAGGCCAAAGTGTCACAGTCTTGTGTAATTAGCACCATGGCCTTCAACTTTCAAAGCAGGTGTTGTTTAATGTTGTGCCTACATGCTCTCTTCATCGTAAGAGGTTTTAACAACCTTTCTCCGTTCTCCCACGCATTCTTAATAATTCTCAGCTTTTGGTGTATCTCTGAAGGTTTTGTGACACTTCTAAAAGCCATGCATACCTGTGTCCCAAATATAGAAGGCCACTGCATAGTTCTACAATGGGCGCTGTGCTGTGAGTTGCTGTTGAGTCTGGTCTGCCTAGCAGTGCTTATCAGTTCAAAAGGAATCATTTCACCTCCTCCACTGGCAATTCCTCCCCATCACACTGTGAGAAAAGGGTATCAGTGAAAGTGTTCCTTCTCCTCTAACCACAGTGTCAACATAAGGCCAACGGAGGCCACTGTCTTAGATCAGGATGCTGTTGCAACCAACCACAACCTAAACTGCACAGCAACAGAAGCTTATTTATCAGGTATGGAGGCTGAAAGAATAAGGTCAGGGGTCAGCTCAGTTCAGCTCTGGGGAGGACCTTCTGCCCGGTTGTAGGCTACCGATTTCTTCCTGTATCTTCACCTGACAGTGGGAAAGTCATGTGGGAAACTCTTCATGACCTAATCGCCTTCTGTCACATTAGAGGTTAGGCTTCAAAATACTCTGTGAATAACAGCTGCCTAGATCCCCCTGAGTAGAGAAAACCAAGAATGGCCATTCATTGCACTGATCTACCTGAAGTGGTCCCAAAGTGAGTATCTATCAATTCCATGAGCCATCCCTTTTTAGCCATTCCAGGTCCTGGCTCTTCTGGATTCTTTTCATTCTGTGAGTACTCTATGCTTTTCCTAATAAATTTCTTGCACTATGCAAATGTAACATGTTTACAACTTAATAGCCCTGACTGCCCCAGCAGTCATGGTTGTCAAGAGTTCAGCACGTATGCCAGACTGTGGTCCTGAGCTGGGAAGCGCTGCGTGGCTGTGTGTTGGGATCTGGGTTAAGAGCTCTGTGCATGTCCCTGTTATTTAGACTCCATAATCCAACAAGTGAAGAAGTGAAAGATGAGTCATAGAGTTAGCAAATGTTAACTCTGGTGTTTGAAACTATTTACAAAGCCCCTCAATCTCTCAGATTGGCTACGTTCTCATAGCTATGTTCTTTTCTCTGGCTCTCCCGTGGTCCTGCGATTATCTTTAACTTCTGTTTCTTGCCTTTTATTTTTGCCTATTAGGTGTTTATCAAATCAACTGCATTGTGAATAAGAAGCTCCTTGAGTATAGGTCTAGAGTAGGCGATGTAGTTCATGTTTCTGCATTTTCATAGGGAACACAGACATGTCCTCATGTTTGTCGAATGAATCAATGAAGTTAACTACTTTAAAGGGCAAATCGGTGAGTGAGCAGTTGTTGATGAGCTGTGACATAGAGGAAGTGCTGACTTGGGCTTGTATAAACACGGGGCTGTGAAACCATTTCTTTTTCTGAAGAATCATCAATCAATGATTCTCTGGCCCTGGACATATCCTGAGCTGACTGCTGACCTTCCCCACACATTCCGCTGTCCTTCCTACTGTGGATCAAGCAGTTGAGGAGGGGATTGCATGACTTGTCCTTACAAGCTCAGAGAACATCACAAGGTCTTAGTCACTTAAATATGGACTCTCGGTAGGCCCGGGCAATAGGCTTGATGTTGCTGACACACAGCCTCACAGTTCTCCATGGTTTACCTGTTTGCCCACTTAAGGAAGTACTATTTCTTCTAGCATAGTCATTTGAATTCCAGTAAGTAAACAGTTAGCATCCTTTTGGTCTCTTAAGTGAAATGAAAGAGAATCCAGACTGCAGTGGGCCACCATACGAAGTATTATTATTACACACCAACTTCATGCTTGAGCTTGATGTTGAATTAATGAGACAGAGTCCCAGGCCTGACAAGGTTTACAGCCAGGTAGTAGAGACTGAGCTGTTAACAGGCTATTTCATCACCATGTGACAAGAGATCAACAGCATAGATCCAGCCCCACCACATGAAATGGGGCTGCCTAGAGTTTTCTTGGCAGCTTTCTTCGCGCACAATTGTCCTCTTTAGGCTTTTACTTAACTCTGTGAAAATCTGTGTCCCAATTATTCCCTACCCCAAACACTTTGCTTCACCATAGTTGGTACCGGGTTATAAATGATTACAGAATTATGTAGGCAAGCCAGTTAAGATATGGCTTAGGTTTTAGGCAGTCATATTTTTTTAGCCACCCTCAATTGAGTATTTACCATATACCTAAAAGCATCGTGGAAGAATATCATGGAGGCCTAACTCAAAACTGGTTTCAGTGTGTAGATATTTTGATCACCAGCTTCAAGGGGTTCAGAAACCTCCTGGTGATATCACTGGAGTGAAGACAGGCTGCAAATCCAGGCCTCTGACGCTAGGCTGTGTTATCACTATAAACCTGTTTCAGTGTCATTCATGAAGATATGATTGGACCACGAGGACTCAGGCTTTAGTGAATGAATTCATCCACTGATGGATTCCTAATCTGGTGGCTTTGCAGGAGGCGGAGAAAAATAGGAGGAAGCACACAGCTAGGGTGTGTCCTGGAAGGTGTTCACGTTTCCCATCTCCTCTCTTTCAGTCTGTTTCCTGGCTGCTGCTGGGTAAGCACAGGGTACCCTGCCCTCTGTGCTGTGATGTTCTGTCTTGCTTCCAATCTAATAGAGATGGAACCAGCCAACTGTGGGCTACAGCCTCTGCCTCTGTGAAGCAAAATAAACCCTCCTATCTTTTCAATTATTTTTGTCACTGTTCTGTCACAGGAGAAAACTCATTGACATATGCCTTCATTCTTTATTTCTTTAGTGTGTATGTGTGTTTGTGTGTTTGCTCACCTGTGTGTGTTTGTATGTTTGTGTGTGTAGATGTGCTTGTGTGTGCATGTTTATGGGCTTGTATGTGCCATGGAGTGCAGGTAAAGGTAAGAAAACCTTGGGTTTTGCTGTTCCCCGTCTACTTCTTTTTTTACATGGGTTTCCTCGTTATTCATGTGTACATACTCAAGGCTAGCCAGGTCTCAAGGGGTCTCCTGTCTTACCATAGAAGCGTTGACTTACAGATGTGAGCTGTTGTGCCCATATTTATGTGGTTCTGGGGAGTCAAAAACAAGTTCTCACTTTTTTGAGGGGTAAGACCTTCACCCACGAAGCTGTTTCCCCAGTGCATTCATTAATAAAGTTACAGAAAATTTCCAAGAAGAGTTGCAGTAGTTGTTCTTGATAGTAAGTTAGGGACAATCTCCAATAAATGTGGTAGAACTCAGAGGCCCGAACAAGCTGGTGGAATGGAGAACTCCTGTCCTACTAATAATTGCACATGATAGTTCCAGCTCCTGGAACTCAGCCTTCCTGTCCCCTCCAGGCCTTGGAGGTTTCTCTTCCCCACAGAGCCCCACTAAGCATGTCTCCTGGGGAATCAAACCGACTTCATAATCCCCTCCCATTATTTACCCTGTCCTCAAATCAGTGTCACATACACAGTGAGTCCCCAAGAAATCTTCCTGAAGACGAGCTTGTATTGAAGACCTTGTTAATAGTAGGCCCATTCTCAAGACACATAATTGTATTGCATGCAGCTCTGTCCTTTAAACAGTTGTCTAAAATCAAACTAAATTCCCTTCCCAGCAACCTCCTGTGATCGCCATAAAACTCTTCACAACATGCCTTGGTATATGGTTTTTTGTTTTTTTCTGAAAATGGCACTCAGAAAGGCTTTCAGTTCAAATCTGAGACACACATTTTGATTGGGCATAAGCGCTGCTATTTTGAAATTAGAAAATTAAGTTGTGTGCACGTGCCCATGCATGCACACACACACACACACACACACACACACACACCACTTCATTTCAAAGGGTTTGTTTATTTCCTGAGCCTCACAAAGATGTCATTCAGTAAAAAATACCCTGAAAAATCACCTATGGCAAATTCCTGCCAGACTTGGATCTCAGAAGGGCTGTCTCCTTCCAGAGCCGGTTAGAAAATCTGCGGTACATAATTAAATCAAAGTCGTCGTTTGTTAGATTGCCCCGCAGACTTCCTTCAAAGCTTTGAACCTCAGTGTATGTGCAGCCAAATCATCTCAGCAGCCACTCGGATTTGTTTACCCGGCTGCCCAGGCAGCTCCACGGGGCCTCCAGCTCCGCAGGGCCTCCCGGGCGGGCTCTGGACCACCTCTCTCACCTCCATTGTTCTAAGTGTGTCCAGATGGCTCCAGCTTGCCTCTGGGCATTTCAGAGCCCTGTTGGGGGAGCCTGGGACATTCAGGGGTACAGTTGTACACTGCCCATTGTGAAATCCCCACAGCCTCACAGATAACCAGGTCTTTAGAATTGTGCTATATATTTGTATTGGAAATAGGGCAGTTGGTTTGACTGGATTCTGGGGAAGAAATCTGAAGACATTCCAGAAATACTGAGTGTTGTTTGGGACGCTCTAATTTGACCCCACAGAGCTAGGAGGTCCCCAGCTGTACACACTCTTCTGATTTGTCACTGTGGTAGCCAGCGTCTAGACGTGGTGCTAAGACATAACAGGTACCCCACACATGTTTGCAAAGTGGCTGAGAAGCGGTAAGGAATTCTTTCCATGAGCCAGCAGCGTCACCACGGGTACACAGTTTCCTTTCTCTCCCCAACCAAAGTGACTAATCAGAGGACATGACTGTCCAGGTATCTGACCCAAGCCCCAAGCCTTGTCACGAGGGCCGGCATCTGTCCCATCTTTCCTTGCATATACAGAAGACTCAGTGTCAACTTTCTGAGGAATGCCTCTAAGAATAGTTTGTTTTCTTCCAAGCATTACTCTGTGGACATTCCTGTAACTAAAGAACTGTTCTTTTCAATTTTTAAATATTTATATACTGTGGTGTGGTGTGTGTGTGTGTGTGTGTGTGTGTGTAGGTCAGAGGACAACTTTCAGGACTCAGTTCTCTCCTTCCAGTGCGGATTCTGTGGATCAAACTTATGGCCTCAAGCTCGGCAGCATCTTTCCCCACCAAGGCCTCTTGCCTGCCCGAAATGTTTTTCTCCAATAGCCCCATGCAAGCTGTGCTACCAGGCTGACAGCACAGTGCTAGTGAGTCTGTCAGCCTGCCATATTCCCAGGAAGGAGCCTGGACATGACTCCTGATGCTCTGCTCCCCCAGCCCCACAGGTCTCTGATTCTCGCTGTGCCTTGCTGAAGCCACACCCCTAGCACCTGTGGGTGGGCACACACCCCACCTGGCTTTTGCTAACACAGTTAGTGAGCCACATGGTACCAGTAAGCCCACAGCACATTCAGACAGCCTGAGGGAGGCTGGGAGAAGCCTTTGGCAGCGGTCTCACCCTCTCTAGAGTCTGATTCTCTGCATTTCTCTAAGTGCTTCTGGTAGGGTCGATTTCTCAGCCAAAACGAACACCACTGTTGTTGGACAGGTCTCAACTCACTCGAAAAGTGGCTCTCAGTCGTTCTCCACCCACTGAGACCCTCCACACATTTTATCAACACACCAGTGTGCTCTACCGGGTCCCTACAGGGTCCTTTTGTCCTGCTGCGCCTGGTGGAATTCTGCCTTCTCTGAGAAGCTCCCCGCCCACGTCACCATTCATCACCTGGTTGTTGCTCGTGAGCTGGACAGTGAGGCATGCAGGGCAGGGAGGGGCTGACTCACCCCACATACTAAGCACCAAGCCCCAGCAGTTGGCCCAGGACAGGCATTTATTATTCTGTGACTTTCATTCATGTTTCTCCAAGTTCTCACAGTTAAGGAGGCGAGTGCCTTGACAGCTCATCCTGCACGCATTAATGAGATGCCAGGCACCCAAGGCAGACGAGATCAGATGAGAGAAATGAAAGTGACTTAGATCTGGGTGAGAGGCTTCAGCTTACTCATGCTGTGGGTTATTCCAGTTGAAATCGAGCTGTGGGTGATGGTCAAAAGCCTTACAGAATCAGGGGACAGAGAGTTCGCCCAGGGACATGTTTGCGAGTTCTGTGTGACTACTCTAATGCATGCAGAGCATTGGGAACTGCCCCTGCGACCCCTCAGTGCACTCACACTCAGACTAGGCTCTGGGAGTCATTACTCGTAACCGTCTCTGCTTCAAAAAGACTGACCCCAGCATCCCGCTCCAATAACACCAGCTCTATTCCCACTGTCCTTGTCCTTCTCGTTCATTTGGACTCCTTTCTTTGTTTCACTCCCTCTCCTATTGTGACTTCTCTCTCATACGCAGCAATTTATCTGCAGTATATTTTCCATAGTTCTTTCCCTTATTGCCAAGACCCTGAATCCCTTTCCTTTCCCTCCTTTGCCTCATCCAACAAAACCAAAGTCCTAGGGAAGCCAGCCCTCCCTTTCTAAGCGCTGCACCTGTGTCAAAGCACTGAGCGCTGGGTTCTTGGCTGATATCACAGTTGTCAAATAGCTGACCAAAAAGTGAGTTTAGGAGGACTGGAATGTAGTTCCGTGGTAGAACACAAGCCCAGGACGTGCAGGGTTCCAGGTTTAGTCCCCAAATACCTCAACAACAAATTCAAAGGGTGGGGAGGAGAAGGAAAGCCCGCATGTGCCACTAAATGTGGACGGACTCATTCTGGCTTATAGTCTGAGAGGATACCCTCCACCATGTCAGGGAAGGCTGCATAACAGAGAGCAGAGAGTAGACAGTAATCAACTGGGGGAAAACCTCAAGGTCTACCCCTCAGCAACATGCCCCTTCCAGCTAGACCCCTCCTGCTAAAGGTTCTGTGACCTTCCCAAACAATACCACACCAGCTGAGAACCAAGTGTTCAAACACAGGAACCTGTGGGGGACACTTTGCATACAAACCATAGCAGGTCCAGAGGTGAAGCATCTGAGAACAGAGCACACTGGCTGTGTGTGCTGTCCTGCTCTCCAGCCCATCCTTGTGTCCTTGACACCTTCCAGAAGTCACCTTGGCTCCTCTGGTCTGCTTCTTCCCACTCTCCACAATTATATGAACTGTGTGTGCTTTCCTTGTGCCTTCAGTATTGTTCCCAGATGTCAACAGAGGCTGTTGCTTCCTCCTTGTCAGAGTAAGGACTGGAAAAGAAGTCTGTGAGCTTCTAGCACCAAACAAATAAACCACCAACATCCACCCATATCCCACCTTCCTTTCTCTCTAGCTGCTCCTGCTCTGGGAAGCAGAAGAGAGGGAGAAGGGGGCAGAGAAGGGGATGGAGGAGGAAGAAGAAGAGAAGAAGGTCAATGAAAGGTGAAAGGGAAGAAGGTAATAAGAGCCAACCCATCTTTGCAGCTTCCTTATCTTCTCACTATTATCTTTTCCCTTCTTTGTTATTAAATATTTCAAACCACATCCCTATGTACTATGTGGTCTCCACCTCCTGGTTTTGTTTTTGTTTATTTGTTTTCTTTTGTGTTTTGGAGACAGGGATTTACTATGTAACCCTGGCTGTCCAGAAATATATTACTTGGACCAGAGGGGCCTTGAACATGCAGCAGTGATCCTTTTAACTCTGCCTCCTGAATGCTGGGATTACAGACATGCGCCACTATTCCTGTTTTGTGGTTTGGAAGGCCTTAAACTGCATGAAGCAGTAGCAGCAGAATTTCTCACAGTTCTGGAGGCAGAGTGGTCTGGAATCAAAGGAGATTCAGGATCTGGTGAGGGCCTGCCCCCTGTTCATGTACTATTTCCTCCATGATGGAGGAGGCAGAAGAGCTCTCCTGAGCTCATTCCTATGGGCAAAAATTCTTCTGGGATTCTTCTCTAATCATCTCTCAAAGGCTTCCTGATCTCATTCCATTGTGAGTTATGATTTCAGTATGATAATTTTAGGGAGACCCAAACAATCATCCTTCACTCCATCCCTTACATACACAGATGTCTGCATGTCCACAGCTCTGACTAACAGCCTGGATACCCTGCATGACTGTTTCTGCCCGGGTCTCAGCTGACATTACAGCAGCATCTGTGGTCTTCTCTTGAAAATCATCCTCCACTGAAGCTTTGGCTTATGGCCTTCCTGCTGTTTACTTTCTCCCTGGTTAATTTCATTCTTGCCTGTGGCTTTAGTTAACAACAGCCAAGGAATATACATATCTTCACCCAGGTCTACAGTGCACCTCCTATTTGATATTATCTCTGGAATGCTGACTTATGCCTGGGTAATGCTCAGTTTCTGAATCTGGGAACATGGTATGGTTTCACCCACTTCACTCAGTCCCATCGATGAGATTTATCACTTCCCACCCTGCCATCTACCCTGTGATAACAAATTGAGGCAGAGCAGAATCGCAACTATGCTATGTGTGCTGGGTATAAAAGAGAAGGGCTCAGCTTCAGGATGTTGGTGGGTTCAGAGAGTTCCTCAGAATGATCAGCGGTGCAGAAGGTTTTACTGGGGGACCCCTGCTGTATTCTGAGGCTTCAGTATTTTCAGTCATCCTTCAGACATCTACACCTTCAGAAGCCAACTTGGACAGTAAAGAATGGACAGCAGGGGAGCTTTCATATATGCAATATCATCCAGTCCTCACAAATAGCCCGTCAGGGCTAGTTAGCCAGTCAGCTCCTTTTCAGGGAGGTAAATTGACTTTCATAGTGTCTCACATCCAATAAATACATGACACTAGTCAGCCCAGAAGCTGTGGCTTTTGATTCTTGCCCAGAAGTCCTGAATCCCCAAGAAGTATAAGAAATGATGTGGGCTCAATCTCCACCACTGGGAAAGCAACATGGCAGAGTAGGTAAACAGAGGTTTACATGGGTGAACAGGCTGGGCTTGAGTTTTGTACAGCGAGTAGAAGAAGCCCGCCCTGGAAGCATGGGCAATTTGCTGAACATCTCTAAGCCTCTGTTCATCACTATTACAACACAGATAGTAACAGAGCCCACGTCTTCTGGCTGCTTTGAAGGGTTAGTGTGCAACGTTTGCACAATGTGTGCAAACTACAAGCATCATTTGGGAACCTGTAAGAGCCCAGCTACTGTGGGTGACCCAGGGAGGGTCATCACCAGCGTATAAGCAAAGGTCTATGAGCAGGAAGAAAGTCCTGTGATCTGTGCAGAACCGTGTCCTGCAGGAAGAAGGCCAGATGTTCTCAGCCATGGATAAAATAGAGGAGGGTAAATCCTCCTCCCTGTTTTCCTCTGAGGGAGCAGCGGAATGTAATAAGCCAGTGGGCACAGAGGGAGTCAGGATTTTGTGACAGTCAGAGGAGGTTCAGTAGACGGCCTTAGTGGGAATTTCTGCAGCTGAGAAGAGGGGGTCTCTGTGCCCAGAAAGTCCATTCTGAAGAGAATTTGAACTTGATCCTGGGAGTTTTTGCAGTTAACTTAGAGATGGCTTCCTCAGGTCTGCATGTATGGACACCGGTTGATACACATCTTCTAGTGCTTAGCATGTTGTAAAGGGGTTTCTTTTTACCCCTCTACATAAGATAATGGCAAAGTCTCTAGGAAAGATGTTCAGGGCCCAAGATGAAGCCCGATATACATTTGTCTAAGAATGCAGTACACAGATACACTCTGAAGATACAGGCCCCTCTTTCTGCCCAGTCCAGTTTCATCTCTCCACTCCACTACCACCACAATGGTGTGTGACCCCAGGTATCCTAAAAACTCCCACAGGCTGCTGTGGGCATCTACTGCCACCTACAGGCCCCACATGGCACTGCCTCTCCTGTTCTACGTTGCAGGGCATTACCCGGCATTTATCTACTCAGAGGAAATACCATTGTGCACTCCCAGTCTGACTACTGACTGCTGGAATTCATCAAAGACAATGAGGAGGGCTGTAAAACGGTTCATTGTGTAAAGACACCTGTCACCAAGACTGACAACCTGAGTTTGATACCTGGGCTCACACGGTCGAAAGAAGGAACCAAATCCCACAAATTCTTTTCTGACTTCTACAGCTATGCTGTGGCCAGCTCCATTCCTACACCATACACACAAGCACATAAAAGAAATCAATAATAAGGTAATAATTTTGAAATACCCTTGTTCTTTATATATTCATAATGGAGCAGGTACCTAATGCATGACAGTGAAATGAATGAATGAATGAATGAATGAATGCTTCAGAGTTTCTGATCTTTCCTTTAGGGGTTTCCATCAGCTGTGGGGAAAGACCACACTGAGAGGCAGCAACAGAGAACAGAGAACATTCCAGTCTGAGTGTCAACGCGATGGGCTCCTGGCAGACCATAGGGGGAAGAATCAAGATTGCTCACAGTCCAAAGCCTTGCTGCCACCGTGACTAGCATGGGCCAGGGTTAGCCTCCTCGTCTTTCCAGGTGATGGATGAAGAGACATCCATCAGTGACTATCCGCCTGCCCTTCCCAGGAAGAGAAGCACAGATGTGAAGAGCAGAAGGAGAGGGAGTGTGGGAGAGGCGGTGAAGACTCCCTGGGCCCCTGCTGGATTGTGGACAGCACTTTCCCTTCTCCACTCCATCTTACCCTTCCTCCAGGGCCTGAGCCACCAGTGTGACTCCCCAGAACTCAAGAAAGATGTACAGCGGGGGAGAGTTCCGTCAGCCTTCCGGCTGTCTGACACCATGCTCCAGATGTCTGTGGCCCAGCACCTTCCTGTGCGCAGAGGCTGCGAGGCACCGAGAGGCAGCAGTGTGTTCTACATCCTGGTCCACCAGCTCCCTGAGGCTGTGCATAGGGACTCTTGGAAGAAAGCAACCATGAAGATGCTGAGGCATAGAACATCGGAAGCAGACAATACCACCTGGGTCCAGCCCCAAACTACCCCGGAAATGTTAGGTCTCAAACAAGGCCACTTAAGTATTTTTCCTTATCCTTCCCAGGCACTACATACACTGTGGGGACCCACTGCAGGGATGTCTTTCACAGTCAGAAGAGCTCTCATTATCCTCTTCCCAAGATAGCATGAACTGGGCATGCTTGCTCTCCTGCATCAGCTTGAGTGTGAGAGGCAGAACCTACGTGTTCAGCAGTGGGTGAGGGGAGATAAGATGGAGAGAGGTGGACGTCATCCCTCTTGGTAGCATTGAGGAATAGTGGACAAGAGCCCTCCAGAAGGACAAGTCATAACCAAGTCATAACACAGATTTCATATAAGGCCAGTGGGTCTCCAACTTGGCAGCCCATGCCACTGGCAGAACTTTTAAAATCCCAGGCCACATCCCACACCAGTTAAACCAGAACCTCCAGCAGAGTCGCCCTGGCAGCAATGTTTTCAAAACTCCCTTGGGCACTCCAATGTGCAGCCACGTTTGCAAGTCACTGCGCTCGCCTCCTCCCTCTTCATTCTCTCCTCACGTGTCCCCACTGCTTCCATGCTCCTGCAGTCGTGTGATCCTTCATGTACAGTCGGCTTAGAGAAGTCTGGCAACCTGTCTGGGGTTGGGAGCGGAGCAAACTATAAGCTCCTCGGAGCTGTCATGCTGTCTCAGCTATTGTTTGCCTGGTGTCTGGCTTGCCCAAGGCGGGTATGAACCATGTGAGGCCAAGCTGGAGTTGTTGTGCCAAGTGGGAAAGGTAGTCTGGAGACGGTTCCTGGATGTAGGCAAAGCGAGAGGAAATGGTCATGGGTGGGGCAGTGGGGTTAACATTCTGGGAGTCTTCCTAGAATGATGACTTCTTCCCCCCTTCGCATACATCGGCTCTCTGACCCCTGGACACCAGCTTCATTCACAAGCTCTACACAGGCTCATCCGCATGACAGCTGGGTTGGCTTCACCCTGGCACTCGAAAGTCCGAGGCCCCAACAAGCCCTGCCCTGCCCTGCCCTGCCCAAGACCAGAGCCGGAGTGATCTGAGAGTCCCTCTCCCCTGCAGAACCTAGTGTTGCCGCTGAGGCGCCCAGGGCACGGATATCCTGCTAGTTGCTTGCTCCGCCCTGACCCGCACCGTGCTTCGCTCCTTCCCTGCTTTGAGGACAGATGATTAAAGACTTCATATTCGCAACCCAGCGCGTCTGGCTTCACCGGGGTTTGGAACACAGGAAAGTGTAGCTTGGTGATCGTGTGCGGACAGGAATGTGACACACGCTGACAGACTCCACTCACAGGTCCCTGCGTGCAGCCAGGATGCCATCCATCCCCTGTCAGCAGGGCTCCTGGGACCTTGTTTACACAACCCTGGGTGGGAAATTTGCAGACAGACAGCCCCTGTGCCTCCTGTAGCCCCTCAGGGACCTAGGCTGATCCTGAAGCTGTATTCCGTGGGCTTCCAAGATGCTCCGAGTTCCCAGAAGCCCTCTTTGAACAGGAGCATTGCAATACAGAGGTAGCCAGCCCTGGCTTGCCCCGCCTTCAGTATTCAATATTCCCCCTTCTCATCTCCAGACCTGTGCCCTATACAGTCATTTACACAAGCCATCTAGGGCACCACCACCTAAAATGTAGAACAGCAGAGACCCAGTCAACGCAAACACTTTACATGTGGGGAAACTAAAGCCCAGGATTACTCAGAAATGTGTAAATATTAAACCCAGAACCCAGCTTGTCTTTCTCCAGCTTTCCACCAAATCATGTGCTTTTGTATCCATTGCAGGTGCTAAGCTTCACTCGTTCTGGCAATGGCCAGGTGGACACAAGCTGTTGTTTTTCCTTTCATAGGCCGCACCTCCTGTGGCTGAAGTCTCTCTTCCCGCTCTTACCCTTGGGATGCCTGTGAGGGAAGAAAGCAGAGCCATCTGCGGCCACTGACGCTGTCCCTTCACCTGCCCTGCTCACCGACTTTGACCTGGAAGAGTGAGGCATTGGGTAGATCAGTCTGATACTCTCTACCTCACTGGCCCCGAGACTAGGGGTGGCAGAGGGAGGGGGACCCCAGGGCTTCTTTGGAGCTACATCCCCACATCTGGGTGTTTCTGTAACGTCGCTGTGGAGAGACAGCCCAAGCCGAGAGCATGAGGCAGGATGTTAGACTCACCAATTACCAGCAGCCCTTCATCCGCATTACTTCATTTTGTCAGTGCAGGAAAATCAGAGGCAATGTCTTTCCCAACTGTAAATAAATAAGATTGCCGCTTGGCCACAGTGCAAGCGCTGGCCATCCACATGTGGTCCCTGCACTGGACAGTGTGACTGAGGAACAAATGCAATATCACAAGAGCTCTGCCAGATGGAGCTGGATCTGGGATTGTGGATGAGAGGTTCAATTTAGAGGAATGGAAGTTGCCCCCTCTTTGGTAGGCACTTTCCTGTATCAACCAGTGGGACACGGTGACTATTTTGGGGGACTCTGAAGCAAAATAGGACCATGGGTGACCCCAGGTCTTGATATGGAAAGAAAGTTGGAAACCAGCAGCTCAGGAGGCGACAGAACGATCAAAAGGGAGCCGTGCCAGTGAAGGAGCTTTAGCAGGGTGGCCTGGCTTCTCTCTATGTCATTCCCTACCCACAGGAAGTCTACTCTAGACACTTTGTTATCTCTCCCCTCTGCCCACACAGCCTGCTCTAGCCACACCAGGCTCCCCAAGGAGGAGCTTCCCCACTACCAAACCCTTATACTCAAAGGCCCTTGGCTTAAGATGTCTGCTCACCTACCTACTTCCTACATCCTGGTGCTCATAACTACTTCCTGTATACCTGCTGTTTTTCCCCTGGAATGGTCCAGCCAGCAGTCCCACTACCACCACTATCACCAGTGTCCCCTTTGTGAACCGGGAAGGAGTGGATAGAGAGATGAGTGGAAATAGGGTGGCACCCTGCAGCAGGAATAACGCTTCAAGAGTGTTTTCCACGAGTCTGGAACTGGGACAAGGAACATAGGCCAAAGTCTTTAGAGCAGCAGGATCTCCATATTGCAGAATGTAGCAGAGCTCATGAAGACTCATTTCCTGCCCCTGCCAGAGGCTACCATGACAGAAACCCTGAGTCTAGTAGCTTAGGAAGGGAGTAAGAGCCCTGGGATGCCCTCGCTGGGACACTGGGGTTACTGACTCATTGGCCATCACCACCACCCACTCTTTCAAGTGGCAGTAACCGTAGCAGAACTATGTCTTATGGGTCCAGGCAGTGCCTGAGTTTCTGGTAGCAGACTGCAAACATGCAGCTAAAGCTGGTGGCTAGCTCTAAAGTCCTCAGCCTTCCCTTTTCCTCTCTTCTCCCTCTCTTGTTGCCTTTCCTAATCCTCTTTCCCTCTTCTCAGGGGCTAGTGCTTGGCTGTGAGAAGTTGGTTTGATGATAACGGTAGCACCACCAACCCCCTTGTGTTAACCTCTTAATGTGATGAAGCTGTCCTTATGAGGTTGGGGGAGGGGTAAGGAACTGTTCATGCGGCCCTTCCACATAAGTGGATCTAAACAACAGCCTTGACAGTTCCTTGGGCCTCATCCAGGAATTGCAATGGCACCGGGGGTCCTGTGGAACAGTCCTGTGGCTCAGGGCCCCTGGCTACTTGCCTTAATAGCTGACTACTGTTCCTGCTGGAACTGGAGCTAGATCCCATGTGTTTCCATCCTAAAGTCTGAGGGTCACATACACCCTGAGATAGCTATGATTGAGGCCCAATACAAAACTGTAAATGTATTCAAAGTATTATGGATTTCTATGTTTGATTATGTATCTGGAAAACTCAATGATGCAGTGAGAACCTTGCAGATAACAACAGCATGTCACAATGTGGAAAGGTGGAACACACTTGTCCTGGGGCTAACAGAGCTCCTCCTAGTCCTAAAACAGGAACTGCTTTCAAATTAAATATTTGCTACACCCTTATCAAGGCGTTAAGCAAAAGCGGTTGACTTGCCACCATCCTACCAACCCATCTGCCAGTCCTTTAGCTTTTCTCATCTAGAGTCGATGCAGACATCTTCTATATCCACTTATACATCTATCACATTATGTCCTATAAGTTCAGTCAAACACAGACTAAATAAGGAAAGTTTGGAAGAAAACACACAAAGTAAACAGAAGCCAAACCCAAACATGTGTAGCTATACAAATGTTCAACAAAGTGGACTTCAGGTTACTCAGAGGACATGAAGCCGATCACTGTGTATCAATAAGAGGAAGAATCCAGCAAGTAGATGTAAAAATTATGACTACATGGACACAAATGGTGGTGCACCCAGTTACTCAAAACAGGCCTGACTGGAGGTCCAAACAATTACATTCACTTGATTTCAATGTTCTGCTCTCATAACCAAAGAAATAACCAAAGAAGTAGAGGCAACTGGCTGCAAGACAACAGACAGTTTGGAGGTAGGGATAACAGATGAGGATGGCCAAGTGGCAGTCAATGGAAACAGTGGCATGGACCATCACAGGGTAACAGCTACCCACAGCAAAGACCAGAGCCTTGCTACCAACAACAGTGCAGACAGTACGGGGACAGCCTGCGGCCTCCGTGTGGTTCCCACTGATAGGTGTTGGCAGCTTTTAACAAAGGACCACTTATTTTGACAACGTACTAAACATTTGTGTGTCTTCTTTCGTTCTGTTTTAAAGAACGAGTTGTTAATTGTTTAGATCTTGAGACTTGAAAAAAAAACTGATCTTACTAGGGGTAGAGTGCTTGGTGGGAATAAATCTACCAAATGTTTGACTTTATATTAAATACAGTTTGTTTTATGATTTAAAAAAAATCAACAAAGACATTTCAGAGTTAAGCTGCATCATGGATCAAATGGACTCAACAGCCAATTATCGACAGCCCATCCAATGGGTACAGCATATCCGTTCTTCTCAATAGCCCATGGAACTTCTTCCAAAAGAGATCACATTTTAGGCTATAGAGCAAATCTTTTTAACAAATGCAAAACTGCCAAAATCATTTCTTTTATCTTATCAGATCATGTGACACAAAATTGGAAATCAATTGCAAGAAAAACTACTGAAACTACAGGCATATAGAGACTGAACAATGCAACTTTTAGTGATTGTGGTCATTAAAGAAATCAAGGACAGGATTTAAGAGTTTCTAGAATTAAATGAAAATGAAATATCATTTGGCAGAGTTTTTGGCATACAGTAAAGGTATTTCTCAGCAGCAAGTTTGTAGCTATGATCACCGACATTTTAAAACAGGCAACTCAAATAAATAACTTACATGTTTACTTTAAGGTCTTAGAAAGACATGAACAAGCCAAATACAAAATTAGGAGATGAAAGGAAATAGTAAAGAGGGGTTGGAGAGATAGCTCAGCTGTTAAGGATATTGGCTGTCCTTCCAGAAGACCCAGGTTTGAATCCCAGCACCAGCATGTGAGTTCACAATCACCTGTGACACTAGGTCTAGGGGATCTATCTGATGCTCTTTACTGGACTCCTCAGATCACAGGCATACATGTAGTACACAGACTTATACATAGGCAAAACATTCATACCTATAAAATAGTAAAAATCAGGGTCAAAATTAATGAAACTGATATTTAAAAAAACAATAAAATAGAGTTGAATTGAAAAACCCTTGCTAAAATATCTAAAAGAGAATAGAGACACAAATTAATAAAAATTAAACAGAAGGGGAACACTATGATAGATAACCAATGAAATCCAAAGAATCATTAGTGAATAGTTTGAAAATGTGTTCTAATAAACTGGGAAGCCAAGACATATATACGCTAGCAAAATTAAATCAAGAGGCTACAAGTAATTCAAGCAGACAGTGAAGTTGAAATGGTAATACAGAATCTTAAGGGAAGACAGCCCAGAGATGGACTAGTCACTGCCTAATTCTACCAGGCCATTAAAGAAGAGCGAGTGCCACCAACATCTCTCAAACTATTCCTAGAACAGAAGGGGAAGGAACACTGCAGACTCGTGCTATGAAACCAGTAGTTATCCTGCTACCAAAGTAAAAAATGGACACAATAAATATAAAAACCGAAGGCTGGTTCCCAAGGTGAACCTAGATAAGAACAAAAAACCAACTTCATAAAATTGTTGAAAACAGAACAAAAGAACACACTCAGGATCCTACACCATGACCAAGCTGGTTTTTACTTCAGGGATAATGCAAAGACGGTTCAGCATGCATGATTAATGTAATCCAGCACATGAGTAGACTTATGGATGAGAATCACATGATCATCTCCATGGACAAAGGAAAGACCTTTGACGAAGTATAACATCTCCCTTGTGGTAAAATGACAGAGGAAACTCCAGAGAGAATGAACATGTTTGAGCATATTAAAAGCCCCACATGACTACAGCATGCTAAATGAAGAAAACCTGAAATCATTTCCTCTAAAATCAGTGATGAAGCACCTGCCTCTACTCTCTCCACTTGTCTTCAATATACCTGCTTGAGTCTTAGAGAAATAAGACAAAAGAAAGAACAGAAGGGATGCAAATACAAGGAGGAGAAATCAATCATCTTTGTTTGCAGAAGATATAATCCAGTTTTTAAGAGTCTAAAGACTCCACCACAATGTGCTTTGATCTGATAAATATTTTCAAGATATAAAGCCAATATACAAAAACCAGTAATCTTTCTATTTAACCAGTAAATTCTTCCTGAGAAAGAAATTAGGAAAGAAATATGATTCATAGTAGTTCTAAAAATGTAAATTGCCTATGAATAAAGCCAACCAAAGAAAGACTTTGAAAAAGACACTAGAAGGTGGAAAGCGGTCTTTTAAGATTCTGGATTTGTTGAATTAATATTGTGAAATGGCTGTATTACTGAAAGTGGTCTGCTGATTCAATGCAGTTGAATTTCAGCACCATGCTTCACAGAACTAGAAAAAGCAATTTTCGAATTCCTGTGGAAACACAAAAGAACATAAACAGTCAAAGCAATCCTAAGCAGAAAGAGCCATGCTGGAGGAATCGCAAAATCTCAAGCTACACTATAAGCTGTTAAAGTATGATACCGCACAAAAACATGTAGCCCAATGGAGTAGTGTGAGGACCCAGAAATAACACAGCTACAGCCTCCTAGTGTTTGCTATAGGTGTCAACAATATGCATTAGAGAAAAGACACTCATCAGAAAGGGTCTGGGAAAACCAGATGTTGGAGAGTAAAGCTGTGTCCCTATCTCTCACCCTTTACCAAGCTCAATTTCAAGATGATCGTAACATAAGCTTTCACACTCTGAAACTGCTAGAATAAAATACAGATAGGCTTATCTATCTGTGAGGCGGTGGCACTTCCCACCAACCTTGATGACCCGAGTTTGATACCTGGAACACACCAGTGTGAAAGAAGAAAACCAAATCCCTCAAGTTGTCTCTAAACCTAGGCACACAAGTGGTGGCGCATGTAACCCCATAAATGAGTACAGGAAGGAAGAAAAGAAGGAAGGAAGGGAGAGAGGAAGGAAGGAAGAAACTTAAATATATATATATATGGAAAATACTTCAAAATACAGGTGTTAACAGGGACCTGAAATACTCCAATAGCTCAGGAAATATGACAAATGGGATTTCATTAAATTAAAAAAAAAAAAGTTTCTGTCTGGGAAAACAAAACAAAGAGGCAGCCTAGAAAAATGGGAGAAAATTTTTGTCAGCTTTATCTGAAAATGGAATTAATATCTAAAATCTTCTCAAAATACTAAACATAAAACCTTATCCAATCAATAAATGGGCAAATGAATTGAAGACACATTCCTCAAAAGAACAAACACAAATAGCCAATAAATATATGGGAACTAGTCAACATCCTTAACCTTTAGGAGAAACAAAAAATAAAACTTACTGAGATTTCACCTCACTCCAGTCAGGACTACCTTGAAGAGACACATGCTGGTGAGAATGTAGCAGAGAGGAACCCTTGCTCATCGCTGACAGATACATGGACCAGCACAGCTATTGTGGAAGTCATTATGGAGGTTTGTCAAGAATTTTAAAAACAGACTGTTGCATTGCCTCGCTGTACCACTCCTAGGTCTACACCCGAGGAATGAAAACCAGCAACCACAGAGACACACACAACGTCCGCTGAGCTGCTGCTCACCACTGGTAATACAGCATCAGCCCAGGTGCCGCCAACAGATGAACGGATAAGAAAATGTAGCAGAAATGCGCATTGAAACATTCTTCTTCCACTAACAGGAGTGAATGCATGCGGTCTTCAGAAGAAACGGATTGGACTGGAGATCGTGGTGTTATGTAAAAATGAGACAGACTCAGAAAGACAAATACCACATTTTCTCTTATGCAGAATCTAGAGTTTACATGTGTGTAATATGCATAAACACGAAAAGAGAAGAGGAACAATGTGGCTGGAGGAAGGGAAGTAAAGCTAAGCAGGGGGATTGGAGGGACAAGAGGAGGTAATTGGGGTGAATAAATACTTTATGTCTTATATGCAGAATCCAAATTAAGGTGTGTGTATGTGTGTGCATAGACTATATATATGCAGGTATGACATGAAAGCCACTGTGTGAGTATCTGGGAGGAAAAAACGGAAAAGCTGGGGAGGAAGAGTGACAGTAGGGCAGGTAAGAATCACTATTAGCAGAATACAATGATATTTGCATACACAATGTCATAATAAACTCATTATTTTGTTCGTTAACTAATTTTTAAATATCGAACAACTTTGCAAATAATGTAAACAGAATATTGCAGATATTACAAAGTAAAATGACCAATAATTACTAAAGAAAAAAAAGTCCACTGTCCCTTCCTCCTTATCACCCTGCACCAAGAGCCTTCAGTCCCACCCAGTTGTCTATAAGTACCTCTGAAACAGGAAATACTGAACAGGTGTCAACCTCAGTCCACCATTTAAATCTCTGACACTGGTTGGGTCAAAAGGTGCCCTCTGCCTGGCAGGCAGGGAGAGGTAACTCATCAGGATGTTCTATTCTGGGCAACTCCCCTCCCTTGTCTGCCACTTTCTGGCGCTTCCTTTAGGCCTGTGACATAAGATTTAAAGAACAGGAAAGGGGTTTCTACCTATCAAGGAGCATGGAAATTCTCACCCATGCATCCCACACGGGATGCAAGCCCAGAAGTGAATGTACTTGGTTTGAACAGTACATAGGACATTAGGAATAGGCCCTGAGCTGAGCTCTTTGTTCGGTGAAAGTCTATGCTGAACATTGAAATGAATACCCAATGCTATAGCTAGAAGCCATAGGGTGACATCTGAACGATGCTTCTCTTTCCACCCAGGCTCCATTCCATGCTGTGTTTTACTGGTGGGTGACGTCATCAAATACAGGTGAGCTGCTCTCTGTGGCAAAGTGGGACAGTGGGCTGGTCCAGAGAGTAAAACAGATTGATAAGAAATGGAGGGAATGAGGTCAGGGTTTAACAGCTACTACAAGTGTTTAACTACACTCCCAGACTCTACTGAACCTTCCAGAGTGATCTGTGGTATGAGTATCTGCAGGGCATGCCTTTTGGACCAAGTATGCCCATGACTACCGATTCTTTAGGTGAGAAAGATACCAGGGCCCTCTTCATTTCTATCATTCCTCAGGGCTTGGGCATTTCAGCCCTTGGCTAGCTTCCATGAAACAATATGATACATGAAGTAAAGTCAAAAGATCTGTATGCTTTTTGCACGAAAAAAATGGATTTGTGTGCATGTGTGTTCCTCTACATAGAGAAACTTGATTTCCATAGACTCTCAGTGTACAGTGTTAAGAATGTGGTTGAGGAAAGCCAGTGAAAATTCTGGAGAACAGGGGAACCAAAGGTCTTGTTGACATACTACAATACCTTAACTAAAAGCAACACAGGGGAGGAGAGGGTATGTTGAGATTAGAATATACCCATCATTAAAGTCCATCATTTCAGAGAAGTCAAGGCAGAAACTTGGAGTATCACATCCACAGTTTAGAACAGAGAGAGAATAAGCATGTGTATCCACGTTGTCTGTTGGCTATTCTCAGCTTGCATTCTCCTCTCTTGTTTGTTCGGAGCCCCTGTGTAAGGAGTGGAACTGCCTGCTGTGAGATAGATCTGCGTATATCAATTAACAATCAAGACAATCCCTCACAGATATATCCACAGGACAACCTGGTCTAGACAATTCCTCAACTGAAACTCTTCCCAAGTTGTACTCAGTAGACAGAAACCCTAATTCATTTCCCCTTCCTTTGGCTGTGCCAGGGTAAGAATGTCAGGATGGCTCCTTCTTCCTCCCTCCATGCCACACCAACACGGAAAACACTGAGAATCTATAGAGACTCCAGTCTAGTTGAAGTTGGTCTTGTGAAGAGGGAGAACAACAGAGTACTTTTACCTAGCAGCCCTGGTATTCATTTATTCTGGCCTAAAGGGAATCACTCTGCATGCTCAGGTCTGCCTTGAATGTACACAATGCATCTTCTTGCTTTTAAAGATTCTGTACAGAGCACTGGTTGAGCATTTCCTGTTGTCTGGAATAACAGTAGAAAGGATGGTAGCATTTTACCCTGCACAGCGTCAGCTAGTGGAGGATGGCAGCAGTATGAAGAACACTGGGAGATCAATTCCAAGAGTAACTAGATACCTTTAGAGACCCATCTTTCCCTTAGAGGGAGAGAACGTTCCATCTTGGGGAAAAAGAAAAAAAAAACATTAAGGAACATCCTACTTTTACTACCCCTGTGTCTGCTGCTCTTCAGAATGGAAAGGATCTTGAAAAATGTCCATGAGAAAACTCGCTTGGAAATAAAATGCTGAAATAAAACTCTGTTTCCCAGCCCAACAATCATGACTCCTGTTCACATAAGAAAAAAAAGTTAAGTAAACTGAAAACCAACAACTTTTCTTAAATTTGCCAGAGAATTGAGGTCACAGAGCAAACCCCTGACCCCAAGTTAGGAAGACAGACAGATAGAAAGAATCACAACCCGCTAGAGTAGAAACTTTCGTGGGAACTAAGACAGGGATAGGAAGAGCAAAAACTGTAATTGACAAATTCCCAGAGACTCAGCGTAGACAAAATTCTGGTGTTGTACAGAGTGGATGGGAGTAGTGCACATATTTGTGATTTTTCTTTTTTTAACTCAAGAATCCTATTAGATTATCACTGCGCAGCTCACAGAGCAGTCCCCTGTGCTTGTGCGGTTGAGGAAATACTCCGGGAACCCTTGCCCTGTTTAGACCTGTCCTCAGGGATGCTGCTTCACTGGAGTCCAGTGTCCTGGAATCAGGCCAAAGCCTGAAGGACTCGGGGAAAGGAAAGTACTCCAGGCTGAGCCAAAGAATAGGTTTGAATAAAGGAAGGACTGAGAAGCTCTTTGGGGAGAATAAGTTCACTGAGACCAACCAAGAGCCTCCCCTCTCCCACACCTCACCATTATCACTGAAGCCTAGTGGCCTCAGCTTCTGTTCCCAATACATCATATCTAACTTGGAGGGGGTGTGAAAAAGATATACTGAGGTAAAAAAAAATAAACAAACAAATCATAGTTTGACAAGACACCAAAGGGAGAGGGAGTGAGGGAATCAGACACAGACATGTGACAAGGCTGTCCAAATTAGACTAGAAATTTTGACGTGATATCCCCATCACTTTTACTTTTTCCCTTGCTGTGACAAAACCTGGAAAAAGTGACATAGGGAAGAAAGATGTCATTTAACTCGTGGGTTAAAGGTACAGGCCAGAATTCGATACTACGATGGAGCAGCTGAGAGTGGCCATTGTCACAGTAAATTCTACCAGAGTGGACACAGGACTAGCCACAGGATTATCATCATAGATTGCTGCAGCCATGAATCATCTGAAGGAATGGGCGGGCATGGGAGCGTTAGCAGGCCTTCTGGTGTTGGTCTCCTTGGTTTGCCTGTGGTATATATGCAAGATTAGAGTCTCACAACAGCGTAATGCAGCCATGACCATTCAGGCCTTTACAGCCATTGAAGCAGGACAGTCTCCCCAAGCATGGTTGGCTACCATAAAAAGCTAAAATGTTACACTCAGGATGCGAGGCTAAGCACTGCACTCAGGGTCAGCCGCTTTCGACCCAGAGAAGAGCATGTCTGATTGCATGCAGGTTGATGCCCCAGGTCCCGCCTCTGAGAAAAAGGTATCGGACGGGTCTGATGCTCTTTGGGTGGATGACACCTAAATGAACATCAGTACAAAGTCCCAATTTATTTCTAATATCAGAGATCAGACCTCTATTCTTGCCTGATGCATCTAAAACAAAAAGGGGGAACTGTAGAGAGCTCCGGAATGCTGTGTCTTAAAGATGGAGCTGGTTTCCGCCTTCCACCTTCCCGATGGTGAGTGCTCTCTGTCACGAACAATTCCACATTTGGCTAAGGCTGTGGATCTGGCTTGCTTCCATGCATGTGGACCTATCTGCATTGCCCACGTGGCACGCTGGGGTTGGCTACCCAGAGGCTATTTAAGCTGTGGGCTGGCTTACCCCAGGGTCAGATGTTTGTTCAAGGTTCCTGAATAAACTGCATTGAAAAAAAAAAAAAAAAAGGTAAAGGCCATGATGGTGTAGAAACCGTGGTGACAGGGGCATGATGAGGTGAGGGCTCATACTGTGTTCACGGTAAGAACATAAGAATGTAGAGACTTAAATACTGGTGACCAGCTGTCTGTCTTGTTTTCATTCATCCTGTAACCTCAGCTCAAGGGATGGTATTTCCAACTCAACCCAGATCCTCTCTCACAGACATGCTTGAAGTCTCTTGGGTAACTTTAAATCCCCTCAAGTTGGCAATAGAGATTTACTATAACGGCTCAAATATCCAGTGATGCTGGTCCGATGACACGAGGGTAGGTATGGAGGTGGGGAAGATCAGGGAGGAATTGGAGGAGGTGAAAGAATATGATCAAAATATATCATATAAAATGTTTAACTAAAAATAAATAAGTGATCTTTTAAATAGGGAGATCTTTGTTTGCTAAAAGAAAAAGTTAAGGTTCTCCAAAGACTAGAGAAAAGCATATGCATCAAAAACTCATTCATATAATGAAAGGAAGACCATTGGAGAAAGAATAAAAATGAAATCCTTAGTATTTATTAGCAAATTGTGAATGACAATTTGCCTAAAATTCGTCATAGCAATAATGCATTCGTTGGTGGTAGCTTAAGAGTAGTGAAATAAATGACAGTAACATTCTATGAGAGTGGAAGGATGTAATACTGAGATTTCCCAGCCATGAAGCAATGTGCTGTTAATTGGTTTTCTGGCTGCATTAGCTACTTTTCTTCCTGTTACGGCACAAACAAACAACAGCAAACCCTGACCAAGTCAGCTTAACAAAGGAAGGGTTTACTTTGGTTTACAGTCTGAGGGGTACAGTCTGTGGGGCAGAAGGCGTGGTGGCAGGGACATGATGCAGCTGGTCACATTCCGTCCACGGGAAGCAGAAATTGAGGAAGGAGGGTGTTCCACTCCCCTTCTGTCTTGTGCTCATGGACCGTGGCCCATGGCATGTGATGTCCACATTCAAGATGTGTCTTCTCACTTCCTCCGAGGAAATACGCTCACAGTCACACCCAGAGCTTATCTCCTAGGTGATCTTTTTTTTTTAAGATTTATTTATTTATTTATTACATATCCTGCATGTACACCTGCATGCCAGAAGAGGACACCAGATCTCATCAGAGATGGTTTTGAGCCACCACATGGTTGCTGGGAATTGAACTCAGGAAGCTTGGAAGAGCAAACAGTGCTCTTACCCTCTGAGCCATCTCTCCAGACTGTCCTAGGTGATCTTAAAGCCAATCATCTTGACAATGAAAACTAATCATCATGGCATCTCTTTGGTAGTTCTGTGAACTCTGGCAGCTGTAGAAATGTAGGTCAGAGCAACCAGAATAAACAGACAATGCACTGAGGACACCAAGACTTTGTTTGTTGGGTTTTTTTGATTTTTGGATTTTGGGAGTTTGTTTTGTGGTTGGTGCACGCCTTTAATCCCAGCACTCAAGAGGCAGAGGCAAGGCAGTCCTCTGAGTTCAACGCCAGCATAGTCTAGTACAGCCAGGGATACAGAGAAACCCTGTCTGAAAAGAACCAAACAATTCCCCATCTCTCCCCCAAAAGAAATAAACACAGATATGATTTTACTTGTGTTTTGAAATTTCAACAATAAACACAAACAGCCATGGCAGGATCCCAGAGGGCTTGCTGAAGGAACTGGTTCATGAGTTGCAGTTGTGGGCCTGCCCCAAACTTCCAGAACACTGGCCTCAGTGGGTCCCATGTCTCCCTTTCAACTCTTATTATTGCCTTCTCATAGGTCATCCAGATGGCCTCTGTTATCTCACACCGTCATTCGGTTTTCAGGGCAGCGTGCAGACATCTCCTTCTCCTCTGTCTTGACCTGCTTCCTTGGAGGCCTCCCTGATGGATTTCACTACCAATTCTCTCTGTAAACTAGTACATTTGCAACACCTAGGCTTTTTAAGGTTTTTTATCCACTTGTATGCGTATGTACGCATGCTCACGCATTTGCATGTAGGATGGCGAGCTGTTGCTACGACATGTATGTGGAGATCTCTTCTTTCTTCTTGGATTCCACGGTTGAACTCAAGTCATCAGCCTTGTGCAGCAAGCGTGTTCACCTGCCGAACCATCTCTCCAGCTCCTGTGTCCTAGACTTGAACTTAACTTTTATAGTTTACCTCTCCTGGGAAAGGTGCACCCGGGGCTTTCCCATACCATAGGCACTGTGGCTTCTGCTCTCAAGGTGGCTTCCTGCTTATCACTGGGCCCCTCCGTGACCCCCTCTCTCAGGACACCTCCTCCCCAAAAGCGCAGCGAAAAGCTGAGTGGGAGGACTATGGAGTGGCTCTTTTCCCCGGGACCCGCTTTTCTTCTTTGTGTGGCTTTAGATGGGCCCTCACCTCTTCTACCTCACGTCACATGCCTCAAGACACACAAACACAGCACTGTTCCCAAACATAGACATAAGCCACCGTTACAAGTGTGGGAGACCATGGGCTGAGCAGATGTGTGCTCTTACAGGCAGGCCCAGCTGCTGTCTGGGTCTGTCTGTACCACAGGTAAGCACTTTCTTCAGATGTACGCACTCAGCTCATTCCCCAGACACATAGCGAGGCTGCCCGCCCCTCACAGAAGACTGTCTTTCCCTCACAGTCCTGAAATGTCAAGTTTACAGGCCACACCAGGAAGTTGGAGAACTGCCCAGGTGCTCCGGTCCCAACATATCACACGAGGGTGGTCAATATCTCATCCTGTACCCAACCTCAGATTTTGGAGAAGCCAGAGGGATTATGCAGATCCATGAACTCCAGAGTGGCCCATTAGTTGCTGGGCAACCTTGGCCAAAAGGCTTAACCATTCCGAGCCCTAGTTTCCTCCCTGGTGAGAGGAAAAGGAAGCTCAGCTTGTGCAGGGGGAAGCCGTTCAGAGGCATTCTCACGGCGTTTGCAAATTCTGCACACTGTGATGATCCATTTACATGCTTAATTTATTTCTGAGTCACCCGGGAGCCTGAGAACCCACCCCACCCACCCAGAAAGCTGTGAAAACGCCTGCTTTACTCATTGCTGTAGACACGGCGTCTAGCGTATCTCCTGGAGCACAGTAGGTGCTCAGAGTGACACAGCGCAAGACATGCCCGGGATGCAGAATGGCCACAGCTTTTGCCAATTTTATTAGAGAGATGGTGCTATCTGAGTCTGTTTCCCACACCCAGGCTCCGTGTTGGGACTGCCTCCTGCGTGCATGTGTGAGTGCCCCAACACCTCCCACAGGTGAAGCTCCTCCATTTCCTTCTGAGTCACACACACATTTTCCATCTTGTTTTATCAAATGACCCTATTGTAGTCTTCTTGAAGACTTTTTTTCAGAGAAAGAAAAAGAAAGAAAGAAAGAAAGAAAGAAAGAAAGAAAGAAAGAAAGAAAGAAAGAAAGAAATCCCGTCCATTATTTACTACCTTTCCTTCAAAGCATGCCATCGGCTCCTCCAAAAATGTCTGTGGTTTCTCAGGAGGTTTTATGGTCAGTGGCTATGACCACCTTTTCCCCTGGTTCCCAAAAGACAAGACCTGTGACCTACAGTACACGTGAATTATTGTGGTGTCCAGTCCTCTCCCCACAGTTCAATGCCTTTTAGTCCTCTCCAGAGGCACAAAGCCTGTGGAATGCCCTTGCAACTCCAGCTCAATAGAATAGTACCCAGTGGAGTAGTGGATAGGATTGTATGAGGTCACATCAGACACGTTCAAAGCCAAACTAGTTCAACAGCACTCAAGTTGTAAATGGAGAAACTGAGTCACACAGACATCAAGTGCCTGGACCTTGTTCAGATGATCCTGTTGCAGGTTTACGGAGATGAAGGACTCTAACCAACAGCAACACACAGCAGTGACCCTCCTGGAGTGACTACAGACATTACATTCAGCTCTGGCCTTCTTTGCCAGGAACCAGGAACCACCCCACCGGCACTTGTACAGGATCCTGTCTCTCTTCTCTACCTCATCTCACTATGGCTTTTGTAAGAGACAAAACAAAACAAACAAACAAACAAACAAACAAAACAAAAAACTTTAAAGTAAAATATTCTGGCATATTTCATTGAGTCATGGTTATCTCCTGGCTTTGGATGCTTTGGAAGCCCTGAGATACCTCCATTTCCAATGCCTAGGAAGACACAGAGGCACCTGACCACTATAGAAATGGGGAACTCATGAGCATCACTTTCATGTAATAATAGAGTAGCACCAAGCCTCTCCTTTTCCCTTCCCTCTAGCCAGCACTCTCTAATCCCTCAGTGGTACGTGCACTGAGCCTCAGGGGTACGTGCACTCTACCCCAAACAACTCGCCAGTTACTTCCTCTCCCAGTCAGTGGTCTTATGTGTTCAGAATCAAAAAAGAGTTCATTGTCAGCCTGTATGCCCTCCGGCAAAATGCTAGATGCAGGTAAAGACAAAGATAAACTCTAATGAAGCCTCATCACAAGTGACTACAGCTCAAGGGGATGAGCAGACGCTTTAACATGGGGGAAATTCCATATTGATAGTGTTTACTTCCCAGGAGCCTAGGGCTGAGGCTACACCTCTCTTTTGATAAAATTAATTCTTCTCTACTCAGGCCACCCCAGGCTCTGGGCCATGGTTCTTTATATCTGCTGACCATGTGAAGGAGACAGCATAGACTAATCTACGGGAACACTCACCTGAATTCCCTAATATATCAGACCATTAATCTCAGCCATTAAAATCCAGTGCCAGTGTGAAACCATAGAGCAGGACGGTAAGGTAAGTGGAAAAGAAGAGTCAAAAATGTGGGCACATCACTAGACTGATTCATTGATTAATGATGAGTACAACCTATCGTGATTTCGAGGGACCAGAATAACTCGCAGAGCAAGGATGCTCAGGTTTGCAGGCTTCCACAAGACCTTATCGGGTTCCAAAAGCAGGGGTGATCCCAGCCCTGTGTGACTTTTCCCTTTCAGAATCTGGTACAACTGAGTTAAAAGACGTGATCACCTCTTGATGTAGCCTCCTTCTGGGTAGGAATAAAATGTTGGCTTTCCCTTAAGACCCAATCACCCATCACGCTCCATTGCACTTTCTCTCTTTTGAAATTCAAAAGTTTCTACACTCAAAAGGAGCTGGATTTGACCATTGTGCTGGAATAGAATTCTGGCAAGTGATTTTTATCCAGCAGATGGCCCCCTCCCAACTTACCACCCACAGACTCTTAAGTCCTGGTGAACTGTTGGCTTCAAATTCGGGCCATTCTCCTATGGCTTCAGGTTAGATTATTTGTTAGAAAGACTCACAGAACTCAGTTCTATCAACAGCCAAAACTGTTGTAGCAAAAGTAGACTACTCAGAACCAAGCCATGGAGTGTCACATAGAACAAAGTCTGGAGGCATCTGAAAGACAAAGCCCTTTTCTCCCAGTACCAAAAATGTTTCACTTCTGACACGTCTTCTGAGGCCACCCCTTAGAGACTGGTGATTGGTTCGTGGTAATGATAATGTGTGGTATTCGCTACTTTAGTTCTCTCAACACTGTTTCCCCAGGAGGGCAAGAACTGTGCCCATGCACATCCCCTTTCCCATCCTTTGTGCTTCTCTCTGTACCATCTTTCTACCCTTGAAAAGGAACCCAGGGCATGGCAGGGCCCTGGAGGCCTCAGCTTGCCTATGTGTGGATTCTCAGGCTGCCTTATGGTCACCTCTCCAGGCTTTCATCATGCCCCTGTAGATGGAAACAGACCAAGAAGGTGGAAGGCTGGAGATCAGACCAAAACACATCCTTGATGTCCTTAGAAGTGACTTCTGTGTCTGTTGCCCTTTTTCCTCAGGGTGTGGGGCTATAACATTTCTCCCTGGGCTATTTCCTCCAAGATTTATTAGAGCCTTTCCAGAAGTCTCCTCACTACCCTTCTTGTCTGTACTGGATAATGCTGTGATGACTAGACATCTTGAATCCCAGGAGTGAGCAGTGTGGCTCTTCCTCACTCAGGGCCACTCATCTGGGAACTGGACTAGACTTTGCTTTGGACCCACACAGAGCCCCTCATAGGTTGGCTCCCAATCTGCTGAGAAGCCTGATAAATGCTCTCTTAACCCTTGAGGTTATATTTTCCATAAGATGACCCAAAATATCTTTTCTTGATACAAATGGAAAAAATGTTAAGCCAACATCTTATTATTCTTGGTTATTTTCAGTTGTGCTTTAATGGAAAACTAAGTTATTCCTTACATTGTGCCTTAACCTATAGCTATTCTTATTACATTTCTGAGAACTATAGTAAGCTTTTTTTAATTTTATGGACCCATCTCACATTTCGTTTCCTTTATCCCTGGATTAATATGATTACCATGTACATTTTATGTTTTAAAGATATTTAGGAGAACTGAATTTTTTCCAGGAGAAAATCACAGCCCTCCTTATAATTTGGTCTCACATAATTTCACAAGCTCATCCCCACTCACACGCCCTCCTCTATCTCTCTGCTTTCCTAGGGTCCCTGTCAGGCAACCTGGATCATCCTTAGGAACACTCTGGGTTTGAATTCGGGTTCTGTTGCTTACTGGCCTTATGATCTCGGCATGTTTTAAACTTAAGTTGCCCCTTCATGAAAAAAAAATGCAGATAATAATAATGCCTATCTCACCACAAAGAAACTCACCTCACACCTAAAAGGACGGCCACCATGAAAAGCAAACCCCAAATAGCAGAAATGAACAGGTGTTTATGAGGGTGTGGAGAGACAGAGCTCATAGAAATTCTGATGGGAACTTAAAACAGATCAGTGCTATGGAAAACAGAATGTCCAACCCTCAAAAGTCAGAAATCTGTACCCCATTCCCCCCAAGTCATCTCAAACTACTCTATGACCCAGAAATCACAGTATCATCTCAAACAACTCTATGATCCGGAAATCACAGTACTGCCTATAACCTAAAATGAACAAAAGCAAGGATGTAAACAGTTACCTGTACATCCATTTCATAGCAACACCAGATGTCACGTCCAGGTGTCAGGCAAAGGCAACTCAGATAACTACACATGGATGGGTGAGGTAATAAACAGAACGGGACAAAATTCCCTTATTGTGGGATAATATCATTCACCTTAGAAAGGAATATGCTGGCATGTGTTACTACTACACGGATGAACCTTGAAGGTATTACCCAACATGAAATAAAACCATTACAAAAAGACAAGTATTACATGATTCTATTTTGGGGAGACACCTGAAGTACTTGAGCTCACAGAACCTGAAACTTATAGTAGTGATTGCCACGGACCAAGGGGAGAAGTATGGGAAGTCATTGAGTGACAAGTACAGAGTTTGAGCTTGGGAAGATGAAGGGTTCTTCAAATGGCAGAGATGGGCTGCAATGTGAATGTATTTAATATCACAGAACCATACACTCAAATTGTTCAAATTGTAAATTTTGTTATGGATATTTCACTAATATATATATATATTTTAGATAGCACTTGTCACAGACCGCAGGAAGCCATGAACTCAGAGTGTATGTCTGTAGTGCTAACAGAATGTGAGCTCTTCCTTCTATAAACTTCCCATGGTATCATCACATACTGATACTTACCGCTCAAACCCCTTCCAGTTCCTGCTTTCCCTTCTCCACTGCGTGCTAAGTGTACATCTTCATTTTCCCTGAGATTTCTCTGCAGTTCCTCCTCAGTTTTCTGGTTCACCTTGCACTAGACCCTGAGCTCGAAGACAGTGTGATCTGTTCCTTTGTTGTCTTTGTAAAATGCCTCCTGCAGATGATGAGCATGTTCTCCAAAAAAGGAATAATTAGGGGGCTAATTAGCTTATAAAGAGACCATCCTTTATTTCTCCAGAAGAGAGGATTTGCTTGGGTAGAAAGGCCTCCTCACTAGCTGCAACTCAAGGCCCACAGGGGCCTGCGTACCTCAAGTTGGCACCTGTATCTCAAAAGGATGTGCCATTTTCTGAACTAAAAGCTCAGTTTGGATCATGCCTTAATTGCTTTTCAATTTCTGTGGCAAAGCACTATGACCAAGGTAAAGAGTTTATTGGGATTCACAGTTTCAGAGGATGAGTTCATGACCATCATCTTGGGGAACACAGAAACAGGCAGGCATAGTGCTGGAGTAGTAGCTAAGAGCTCATAGCTAAGAGCTCAGCTCTGACCCACAAGCAAGAGGCAGATGGAGCTAATTGGGAAGAGGGTAGGTTTTTGAAGCCTCAGAGCTCACCACCAGTGAGGCACCTCCTCCAAGGCCACACCTCCTAATCAATCCTCCCCAAATAGTTACACCAACTGGGACCAAGTATTCAAATATATAAACCTGTGGGTGGCTCTGGGTCATAGAGTGGTTTGAGATGATATTGTGGTGTCTAGTTGGGGAAAATGTGGGTACATTTCTCTGATTTTTGAGGGTTGGACATTCTGCTTTCCATAGCACTGATCTGTTCTAAATTCCTATCAGAATTGCTACGAGCTCTGTCTCTCCACACCCTCATAAATTCTTGTGGAAGATACCACAGGTCAAAAATATGGTGATATTTTCAAGGCTTTTGTTGGCACAAAAAAAAAAAAAAAGATTGTAAAGATTGTTTCAGAATCTTGATGGAAGAGAGAAGAATTGTTGGAAATAGGTAACAGAGAGCTAAGCCAAGTGCCACAAAGTTTGCTCATCAATTGAAATTCTCTGATAGCTAAAAACAAAAACAAATATCCATAGATCCCTGTGAAATTTGCATGTATAGACTGGAGAATGTATCACAATTGTCCTTCTGGAAGACACGGTAGACTCTCAGGTGCTGGTCAGTGTGAGCAGAATCGTGACTGTGGTTACTTTGGGTTGGGGGAACTGTTTTGCTTTGAGACGGGGTACGCTATAGTCTAGGTGAACCAGAACTTGTTCATTCCCCACCCTTCTGCCTTTGGAATGGCTGAGATTATAGACCTGTGGGCCACCACCCTGGTTTAGAGGTGATGGAAATAGAACCAAGGGCCTTTGCAACACAAGGCTCTACAAACTGAGCTATGCCCTCTGCACCCACCAAGATCTGTCTTGGAAAACACTACAGATGCGTTACTTTTCTGGGGCCCCTTGTAACAAAGTCCAAGCAACCAAGTTGTCCGAGTAACATGAAGACATCACCTCACCGTCTTGCAGGCTCCAAAGACAAGACCAAGGTGGTGGCAGGGTGGATTCCTTCTGAAGGCTGGAAAGAAAACAATATGACTTCCCCTAGCTTTGCCTTGTGGCAGTGGCTTGTCATCAATCCTCAGTGTCCCTGGGCTTGTACAGGCATCACTGATCTCCACTGTTAACTCTACAAAATGTCTCTATGTCAATACAGCTTCTAATTTTATTTTAATAGCATGCTTTATATACTTCCTTTCCCAAGAGTAATCTGGCAAACATCAGAGCACTTTCAAAATAAATACAAATAGTTATCACGTAGAGTAAGAGTTTGCCGTGAGTTCCAATAGACCCTGGGAGGGAGCTGCTGCGCACAGCGGCAGAGAGGTGTAAGCACTGCAGTTAAAGCCATCAGAATTTACCGTAAAGAGCTAGATAGTAAATATTTTAGGTTTGGGGTTTTATGGTCTGTGTTACAATGAATGCAACTTTGTCATTTCATGAAAACAACCTTAACAAACAGTAAACAAATGAACATCACTGTTTCCAATAAAACTTTATTAGCAAAATCAGGGCCATATGTCTTGCTGGTCAATTTCCTTCATCATCCCACCACATCCTTTTTATTTTACCCTGTTGTTCTTCCTTTTATGTTCTCCCCAGTCAGAGCTAGCCCACTTGTAGTGTCTCCCTCCCAACCCCCCTGTAACAGTCATTATCTCTCCCCTTCTTGCAACGTCTCAGGAATGATCTTCCACCCTGACAGGAGCCTCACCCTCAGAGCATCTTTTCTCCTCTGTCCTGACTTTAGCTGATATGAATTCAAGCTCCTCCACCCTATCCTATGTCCACAAGGGAGATAATAGCATCAGCATCCACACAGGGCTGAGCTGGAGCCGTGCGGTGTGTGTAGAGCCATGTGTGTGCAGTGGAAAATATTTTCAGGTCATCCGTTTCGATTTATGAATCTCTTTGGCAGCCTTTGTTCTACTCTCACATAAGGCCCTGCCAAGTTTATAAATACTTCCTCCGAATGACAATAAATTTGGTCTCCCCTAATCTTTCTCTCCATAGATAAAATCTCATTGAGGTTGCACTAGCACTTAGACTTAGCAGTAACTGTTTCCTTGCTTGATTTCAACACCCAAAGCACATGAATCTGAGGGCCTCCTATGTCTGAGGTCACAGCTGCTTGACCGGAGGACTCTTGCCTGTCCGTATCCTGACAGTTGGAAGCTCTCTCTCTTGGATAACTGCCTCTCATGCTGTTTTTGTTTTATGAAGTCAGGACCATTGATAAAACCCAGACAGTTTGCAGAAGGGCCCAGAGAAGGTCATTTCTCTGGACCCTTGGCTGCACCTTCTCCGACAGCAGATGCATTCACCAGATGTATCAGCAGCGGCTCTCTTTTCCCCGTGCAAGATGAGTGTGCCCTTTGTTTGCTGAACCTTGACGAGCTTAAAGGTAAGGAAGCATAATAATATGTCATCTCCATCTTGTCCTTCTCCTTAATTCTTTCTTTATTACTTCTGCAACTGGCCAGGTGCTTGCCATGGAGACAGACTCACCGACAGCTTCTGACAGGCGTTCACCTATCATCACTGCTATCAACCTCGCAGTCGGCGCTCCTCTTTCCTGTGTCTACCCAACTCCACAAAACTCACTCAACCACTTAGAAACTGTTTAAAGAAGTCCTCGGTGCAGGTTAGAACCTGAATCGATAATTAACCAATCAATCTTTTTTTCTTTTTTGGTGGGGGTGGGGCACAGTGAAAATTACTGTGTATGCTGCCAGTGGGCCATGGGGGCAGGGAAGGGGGGGTTTACACTTTGAATCCTGTTTTCTTTCCCTGCATTGTTCAATATGTACGCAGAAAGAGAAGCTGTGACAGTGTAAAGGAGAAAAAGCCAAGAGCAGAGGCCAGCGTGTCACTCAGTGGGACCCCCACAGCAAATTTCTTCATTCCTCTTTCCTTTTTCCTTCTTTTCTTTTCTTTTTTTTTTTTTTGTCACCCATCTGCTTCTTTCTGCTTTTCACCATCCAACTGTAAAACATTAGGCAATGCACTCTGACAGCTATTCTTTCTTTTCAAAGCTAATTGTTAACACCCTAATAACATTCACTAATGTTTTCTTTTTTTTTTTTTTAATTTGGAGTTTGTACAATTTCAGCGTTAATTTATAGTTATACAAGAGTCGCATTTACTTCTTGGACCATTGGCCTGTAACCTCCACATGCCCTGACAGGTATAAATTCAAATGGAAAATAAAATATCTTCCTTGTTAGGATGGCTGACAGCAGCGATGATTTAGAGGGTTCCAGCTCTTCCCTTTCGCCCCTCCCCCCACTGGTTACTCACACTCACCTGTGTCAGCCTAGTGACCAATGCACAAGGAATCTTACCATAGGCTCCTGGGGGGGGGGGGGGAGTGGTGACTCACAGCAATCCACCTCCCTCCTGACAAGCCACCTGTGACTTCCGATGCCAAGGGCCGGGCCCCAGACTCTGTACACAGCGTGGTCTCCACTCAGTAAAGGCTGCGGATTGACTGAGGGCCAGGTGGCCAACAGGCTGGCCCCAAATCAGCCCTCAGGAAAGACACACCAGCGAGGTTCAGAGTCGCTGAGGTGGTCTTTGGGATGAGATGGATGACCTTGTGGGTTCGTGGACTTTGCAGTCCTCCAGATCTGAATTTAAATCTCTGGGCAGAGAGACGTCGTGAGTCTAGTCACGGTATTTTTATCTGTACATCAAAGGTAACGCTGCCCATTTCGTGAAATTCTCAGGAGCATCCAGGACACTGCATTTGGAAAGTACCTAAAAGATGGGATAAGAGCAAGGAGCGGGGCAGGGGAAGCAGGGACCACCACCACCTGGGGACACGTGCGAGTTCATCTAGGGGATGTGGGAGAGCAGAGCCCAGCCAGTTCCAAGTACACAGACCTACAAAAAAAAAAAAAAAAATCCTGGCTTCCAATGAGAGTTATTTCCTGAACTTGCTGACTACACAGCACCACCTAGGGGCGGAGCATGCTTGGAGCCTACCGTGGTCCCTGCTAGGAAGCATAGCTAACCCCACGCAAGGTTTCTGTCCCTTGGCCTTTCCCAGTCTCCAGCCCATCCCTTGCCCCTGCTCCCTTCTCTCCCATCCCATGCCCTTTCCCACCCAATCTTCATTCCTTTTCTTCCACTTTCCCCTCTTCCTGGTGCACTGGGGTCCTCAGGGCTTTGAACAAAATGTAAATCTGTGGGAAGTCAGATAACGTCCGTTCCCAAAGAGCTCCGCCCCTCTGCTTACTCTCCCTGTTATTGACTTCTTTTAGATGGCACCGAGAACCACTGGATTGTCATGGCTACGTTGTCCCTGGGCTGGGACAGGGGCTGTCTGGTGTTGTGGACAGTAGGGCCTGGGGAGTTCCCCCGCAGTTGGCGTCACTCTCGGGTCACGTCTATATATCCCCCGGAGCCTGTTTTCGCTAGCGGGAATCCCACTGCGAATATTTTCTTGTTCTCTGACCAAACTACGGACTTTGCCCAGAGAGCTTACAAGCTAAAACAAGCAACGGAGTTCTTATTTAAGATGAAAGGACGGAGCTGGAGAGCTGGTGCGGTGCCTACAAGCACTCGTTACTTTTGTAGATGACCTAGGCTCTATTTCCGGCACCTACAAAGCAGCCCACAACTGTGTGTCACTCCGGGGTCTCCAACACCTTCTTCTGATTTCAGCGAGCACAGTGCTCGCTGGTACATACGGTACACAAACATACAAGTAGGCAATGCACTCATTGCATAAAATAATTTAAAATTTTACATGTGTATACATGGGTACATGCATACATGTATATGCATATATCAAAATGTATATACATGCATACATCTCTCTCTCTATATATATATATATATATAAGCACAACAAACAAATAGAAGAGTAAAGGGCTATTTTGGCCAAGTCTATATTTTATGGGACTTTCCAGTTTCAACTCCCCATTCTAGGAGCTGTGGTTTACATACGGTGCTGAAGTGTTTCTTTTAAAACACATTTACAAAGAGATTGTTGGATTCCGTTCAGCATTCTCTCCACACCTCCTTAAGTCTCCCTCATTCTTCTCAAGAGCTAAGATTTGCTTTCAAATCCCAACAAGTTGCCCTTGAAAAGAGATCAAGTTTGTTCAATATAAAGTGTCTCAAAACCACTGCAACCCAATAATGAACTTCCTGGAGCATTATCAGAATACATCACGTCTCTAAATCCATGTGTTCCTAAATTTCCCAGAAAATTATTGGATGCCAATTTAGGTAGTCAAGAGCATGAACACCAAGTTACTGTGTTCCTGTTCACTCATCCTTTGCCAAACCTAATGTTATTTGGTACACATGTTTGCTCTGATTATTGCAAACAAAATCCAAAATTTGTTTGGATTTTATAAATCATCTAGTTCACATCAAAGAGCCTCAGAATATGCATCTTAATTCTAACTATTCCAATAGCAGCATTAAATACACACACACACACACACACACACACACACACATATATGTTTGATAAATACCTGTGTCTGTTGAATAATAGATAGAAATACCATGTGTGCATTTTCCTCTCATTTTTTCCTAGCTGAGAATCATGTCTTGAATACAAACTGGAACCACAGACTTTAGCCATAATTTTACTCTCTATGGTTTCAGTTGCCTGTGGTCAACCTCAGTCTGAAAATTGCGAATGGAAAGTTTTGGAAATAAACAACTCATAAGTCCTAAGCATGTAGCATTCTGTATAGGATGAGAAGACCTCTCTCAATCTCATTCCATCCTGCTTGCTATGGGATCCATCTCTTTGTTCAGCATATCCATGTTGTATATGCTATTAGCCACTAGGCACCCATCTTGGTTTTCAGATCCACTGTTGGGATATCGCAGTGCTGCGTTCATACAATCTTGACCTTACTTAGCAATGACAAAGCACGACAGTAGTGATGCAAAGGATCTACCAGTAGCATTATTGCTTCTTCAAGCACTGCCATGTCACCTTGGGCTGTCTATTTTTTGTCAAGCTGAAACAAACCTAGACACATCTGGGGAGAAGGCATATTAAGAAAACACCTCTGAAATATTGGTCTGTAGACAAGCTGTGGGGCATTTTTTTAAACTAATGACTGATGTCGGAGGGCTCAGCCCACTGTTAGCTGTGCCACTCCTGTTCAGGTGGTCCTAGTTGGTATAAGAAAGCAGGCTAAGCAAGCTACAAAGAGCAAACCAGTAAGCAGTGTTCATCAGAGGCCTCTGCCTCAGTTCCTGCTCCAGGTTCCTGCCTTGGGTTCTTGCCCTGACGTCCCTCAGTGGTGGAGTATGAGCTTAGAGTTGTGAGCCGAAATAAACCCTTTCCTTCTCAAGTCGCTTTAGCTGTGCACAGCAATAGAAACCCTAGGAAGTCACAACAAAGGCTTGGAAGATGCTCTGAGATGATTCTATAGTGTAGACCAAAGGATCAATCGCCTGAGCACATTCAGGCAAAACCTAGGGAGTTAGGAACTATCAATGAGGCTATTATATGAGGTGTTCGCTTTCTTGAAAAGCAGATGCCAGAGTCTGATGGTTAGGGCTGTTTCACTGCCAGGCTTCCAGGCCCTAAAACATGGATGGTGCAGCAAGGCCAGAAGCACTTCTGGATCTCGGGCCTCTGCTGCAGCAATAAGGTGAAAATACACAGTGTCCACATCCTGAAACATGACATAGGCAGGTCACTGCTTTCATGTCACTCCTCTGTAATGTGTTCTGACCATTTCTGGTGAATTATATATGTGGTGCCGATAGCATGATAACTGGTGATCAGAACTCACCCCTGCAGGTGGCTCCTTCTGCTCCAAGAACTCCTTTCAGGTTAATGCCAAGTCAAGTTCCCTTCCAGAGAGCTTATCCCTATTTCTGTGTGAGTGTATGTGTGTGTCTGCCTCTCTGTCTCTGTCTCTTTGTCTCTTTCTGTCTCCCTCCCTTTGTTTCTCTGTCTCTCTGCTTTCTCTGTCTTTTTGCTCTCTGTCTCTGTCTCTCTCTCTTTCTCTCCTGCTCTGTCTCATTTTCATCCCGTTGCCTCTCTTCTTCTGTTTGAGTAAGCAAATAAATTCAGAAAGCAATGTTGAAGGGGTGAAATTCTAAAAACAATGAAACAAACAAAGCCCCAGCTGCGGCCATTGAAAGCTGTGAGTTTTTGTAAGGCAAACCACTGAGACTAACCTCATGTCAGTAACACTTCCAGGGAGGAGATGAGCAATATCTGCCAATGTAGAAAAACTGTGCACTCTTTGGTACAGCAATTCCAGTTTGGCAAATTAATTTTATAGATAAACTTGCACAAAGTTGCCAGTGTGTGTGTGTGTAGACACATGCTTGTATCAGCTTAACAGAGATGTTGATAGTAGCATTAAAACATCAGGAAGCTAGGGGCATAAATGTCCATCACTTAGGTACTCTATTACCACACAACCACTGAAAAGAATAAGAGATTAACACGCAGGGATTTAGAAAGATAGCTAAGATATGTTGAGTAAATAAAACCAAGTTTAGAAGTATACTTGTGTTCTTTCAGTGCTTAAAAACCAGAAGGTGTGTGTATAGTGTTCGTGCTTAGAAAATGATGGGCTTAAATGTAACACCTTGATACGCTGATTATTCTAGATTAAAGGCACCTGAGACACGTGGGTTTTCTCACAGTTCCCCTACAGCGCTTCACCAAAGAGAAACACAGATGCTCTCAAGCCTCTTTCACCAAGGAAGGTTAAACATAGTGCAGAGAAGGGGCTGGGAATCTAACATCATACCCAGATCCTATATTTTTCTGTATAAAATAGTCTCTTTTAAGAGGTAGCCCCGCTAGAGAGTGAGACTACAAAGTTATGGAGGAAAATAATGTTTCCTTTGTACTCTTAGAACATTTTCACAGGCATAATTTACCTCAAGTAAAATACATTTAAATATAAAAGATATCATTAATTCAACAAAGTTGTGTAATGTAAATGCCCCGAGACATTTTGTTAAACGACAGGGTACTTAGCCACCGATGGTGGAATCCTTTCCTGAGTTTGAATATCAAGGGGTTTGTTCAAACTGCCAGGTAACTCACAGAACTGTGGGGCAATGTTGGAGCTTTGAGTTATAGACCACACTTAGAGGAAGGGAGCCATTTTACCGCTACCTCAAGCCTACACTTCCTTGGCCATTTTCTGTAACAAATACACAGATAAAACAAAATCACTTTCTACCACATAAACATGTACAACTATTATTTGTCTGCCTTGTGGAACTCATTCCAAACCCAGTTGTGCTCAGGTCGATCTGGTTTATAAGATCTAAGGCATGTGCCTGTCTTTTATCAATAAAGGAGGTCAGGAAAAAAATGACTTAAAAAAAAATTCACCCTTGAGAAAAGAAAACGAAGAATGTGAAAAACATCAGATCCAGAAAAGGTATTTGAAAACTTAGGCAGCAGTACATGACAGATAGCTGCTTCCTATAGGTACCTGCCAGGATCTACTCAATTAAACATATCTTGGGGAAACTTAGTCCTAAAGTGGGCTTGTGTCAAATTAAAGACATGTAATAGCAATGGTCCAGACTCTCCCTTAGTTAATCATCTGTCAATTAAGTCTGGGAAAATTTTTGGGTTTTGGCAGAAATAGCTAGGATTTATTTCAAATGCTACTGAAACCCAAGTAAATTCTGGATTTGATGGATTTGTTCTGAGTCCTACAAGAGCGCTCATAGCTACCATTTGTAAGATGTTCGTTTTAAGATTAGGCACCATGCCAAGCCCTTTATGCATAAAGAAGAATGACGGTTAATTTTATGGGTAGGCCTGACAGGGCTGAGCAGATGCTCAGATAGCTGGAAAGATGTTTATAAATGTGCCTAGCAGAGTGGTTCCCAAAGAGAGGCTCTTTTGAATCAGAAGGTTAAGTAAAGATCACTCTCAGTGACATAGGAGACATCAATCTTTTGAGAGCCTAAATTATATATCTCAGGGTTTCTTTTAATCAGAGTTCTATCGCTGTAAAACAACCTCATGACCAAGGCAACTCTTATAAAAGAAAGCATTTGTTTTGGGCTTGTTTACAGTTTCAGGAATTTAGTCCATTATCATCATGGCAAGGACAGCATGCAGGCAGACATGGAGCTGGAGAAGTACCTGAGAGTGCTCCATCTGGATTTGCAGCCAGCAGGGAGAGAAAGTCACTATCCCTGGCTTGGACTTCTGAAACATCAAAGCCAATGACACATTTCCTCCAACAAAGCCACGCCTATTCCAACAAAGCCACACCTCCTAATCCTTCTCAAGTAGGTCCACTCTGTGATGACTAAGTTTTTAAACAGGTCTCACTAAGTCACATGACCCTATTCATGAAGTGAACCATCTTGTATAGTTATATAAATCTTGTATATTGTATCCAGGCAAAAAAATGCTTTAACATACAGCACTACAGCCATCAAACTTACAGGAGATTCTGTCAGTCCATGCTCAACTACAGGGAGGGAGTCAGGAGGAGAAATGCAAAGAGAGATTTAATATGAGGAGGAGTCGGCTTGTGCAGTTGAGGCTTGGCAAGGCAGGCCATTGGCAAACAGCCTGCAACTCCTCAGTGTGAGCTAGACCTGCAGTCCACAGGTATCAGTTCTTCTGAGGGAAGCCTCCACACTACCTATGGTGGTTTGAATGAAAATGCCCATAGGTCTATAGGAAATGATACTATTAGGAAGTTGGGCCTTGTTAGAGTCAGTGTGACCTTGCTGAAGAAAATGTGTCAATGAGGGTGGGCTTTGAGGTTTCAGATACTCAAGCCAGGCCCAGTGGCTCACTCTCTTCCTGCTACCTGCCAGTTCAGATGGAGAACCCTCATCTACGTCTCCACCACCATGTCTGCCTGCATGCTGCCATGCTATCTTCCATAGCAATAATGCACTAAATCTCTGAACTGTAAGCCAGCCTTATTTTACTGTCTGTCCATCATCCTTGGTAAGATCAGGAAATACAACAGACCAAAATATTTCTCCCCGTTACAGTCATATTCTTTATATATATATATAATATAATTGAGTGGGGGCGATTTTTTTTTTCAGTGCAGTTTATTCAGGAACCTTGAACAATCCTCGGACCCTGGGGAAAGCCAGCCCACAGCTTAAATAGCCTCTGGGTAGCCAACCCCAGCATGCCACGAGGGCAATGCAGATAGGTCCACATACACTGAAGGCAAGCCAGATCCTCAGCCTTAGCCAAATATGGAGTTGTTTGTGACAGAGAGCACTCACCATCGGGAAGGTGGAAGGTGGAAACCAACTCCATCTTTAAGGCGTGGCACTACACAGCTCTCTACAGTTCCCCAAGTTTCCTTTTGAAAGTTAAATGAGACTGAAGTTCAGAGGCCCAAGATCCAAGAAAAAATGTTGAGGTAGAGATATGGGGAGAAGATGGGTTATAACCAAGGAAGTGATTAGTAGTGAGTGGTATTAAAAGAAGCAGTTGTCGAAAGCAATGTCCAAGACTCCCTTCCCTGTTCTTCTGTATTAGCCATCCTTGTTCCCAGAGCATCGTTGAAAGTTACAGACACACCTACCATTGCGTTCCTGAAGTGAAGTGGTGCCCAGAGTGAGGGCTGTACCACAGGAAGCAGAGCGCTGGCTGGAGGAAGGGGCATAGTATTCCCAAGGACGGTATATTAATCAAGGCTCTCTGGAGAGAAATAGAGCTACTTAAGGGGGCAGGGGTCTTTGGAGATTTATTTCTGGGAATTGGCTTATGTGTCTGAGGGATCCAGGAAGTCTAAAATCTATTGGGAAAGCCAGCAGCCTGCAGCATTCCAGCTGGAGCTGGTGCTGTGTCCTCAGGCAGATTTACCTCACTCTCCAAGGAATCTCAGTTCTGCTCTCAAGACCTCAAGACTTCAGTCTTTTGGACTGTTGGTGCTTATTGGCTGGAGAGATTAAGCACATTCACAAAGTACTTTTCCAGAAGCACCTAGACTCGTGTTTGCCTGAACTTAGCCAGGTGGGTATATAAAGCTAACCAACATAGGCTGAGAATCAGAGTGAAGGCAGAAAGAATCTCAGAGTCCTCCGAACAGTGAAATGAAATTGACTTCTTTGAGCTGGTGCTTGAGACCATTTGTTTGTTATATCATTAGGGGAAAAAGACCAACAACTTGGAAGTAGGAAACAGAATGACCACATGCCTTGTGGGTGTCAGCCTGGAACAGCCACCTCTAAGGTCCACCCAAGAATGAGCTCACTTTCTGGAGGCATATATAAGTGTTAGAATCACTGTTTCCTACTGATTAGGTTTTATAAATTCTTATTTTTACTGGACTACAATGCAAATATTTTTGTTTCATGCAAAGAAACAATATTTCACTCAAGAAAAGACACTTCTCAAAGGTCATATTTTTGTTGACTGGATCTCTACTTAGTTTTGTTAATTAGTTCAATACTACTGTTTTCTGTAACTGTGAATATCTATGTATATGCTAGAGTCTTTGAAGAAGTGTTACATTCTACTCCTTCCTCATTAATTAATATGCAGCTCTTTGATGTGGACACATTCTATGGAAGTAAGGCCTGCTTTTTACTTTTTAAAAGATTGTGTGTGTGTGTGTGTGTGTGTGTGTGCCAAGTGTGTGCAGCTTGCCAACAGAGGTCACTATATCCCTTAGATCTGGAGTTATAGGTAATTGTTAACCATGCAACATAGGTTCTGGTTCTTTGGAAGAACAGCAAGTGCTCTTAACCAGTGAGACATCTCTGCAGCCCCTGAGAGGCCTGCTATTAACATTTGAAAATGATGTTTTGGCCATAGGAAAGAAGGAATGATCCTGTTGCTTGGCTTTCTGTAGAGAACTATGAGCAAACATCTATTCACCACAGAAGGTATGACATGGGTAACAACAGACCAAAAATGTGGTTCCACCTATGTCTAGCTCAGTGAACTAGTGGGTTTATTGAGGCTACTTACGGGGGTATATGTAAGGGTTACTTGCAGGAGCATTGGTGGCTCAAAGGCAGCTTTATTACCCAAGAATTCACCCTCGTGTGGGTGGTGACTCATCAAGGTTGTACCCTGGCATTCTGCCTAAATCGCAGAATTTAATTAACTGAAGAATCTCTCTCTCTGCAATAACAGTCACTATTTTTATAATTTTAAGAAGGCATCTTGCGAATCTTACAATATTCAAGAACTTCCTGAACCTTGTGAGTTAGTTTATTTCCAGAGTCCTAAGCTTCCTTTCTACCCTGAGGAGAGAATGTTTCCATTTGGAGGAAACAGCTACACAATATCTCATTCTTCCTTCTCCTTGTTACCTTTTTTCCACTCCCTCTTATATGGTGTTTTGGGAGCTTTGGAAAGGATGACATGGATATCTTATTATTTTCTTTCATTTGTGGCTGAGCAGTTCCACAATAACCACTGCATTGGTTATTTGTTCTTAGGAATTGAAGTAGTCATCTGCATCTGCAGTACACTAACTATTGCAAAAGAACTTTCCCTCCATGACTGAAAATGATAGCAACAATAATTTATGGGTATAAACACAAATGTTCTAGGAAGCAATTTGATGAATGTATCGTACCTATCTCTCAAAATGATAATAGCTGTTTCCCTTGGTGTGGTCTATGATCATTCAAGACACAAGCTTTTGTCTTGGCTTACAGAATCAGGGTTCTTCCTGTGGAGTGGGCCCTAGATCCAATTGAAAGGCAATTGGTTTCACCTTTAACAGTTAAACCACTAGGTATCAGTAGACTAATATTGACAGATATATTGGTAATGTAGCACACAGTTTTCATATTCACACAGACTACTGATGACAAGTTTCCCTCATCCCTCATGGTGTGTTCTATCATTATAAAAGAATGCCAACAAGGGGAGAGTTTTCTTCCCAGTCCCAGTCTAATTTCTTCATGTTACCATCAAAACATATTTTCAGCATTAAAAACTTAGCATCTAGGTTCATCATACAACCAACATCAGTGGCAATGGCCATGTGGTTCAAGGACCTTCCTCACTAATGATTCACAGGGAGGTAGCTCACTTTTGATACTAAGATTTTTTTTTTTTTTTTTTACTCAACAATCTTGTAGCTTCTGAAAATACTCTCTCCCACCTGTGTAGGATACCTTTGGTCTTCAAAACCTTTAGCTTCTGTTTTTTCTATTATTCAAGATGCTTTTCCAAATCTGTACAATATTCAGTGGTTTGCATAAAACAATGAAAACCTTTTTTGCAATAGGTTGACAGGATCTCCAAATTGTTATCACAACCCATTCCAAGACATTACCAATTGGTCTCCGATGGCTAAAGGGATATTAATAAACTATTAATAATGAAATAAAATATTGTGAATGTCCAGTACATTATGAAAACACATCTTTATTTATATCAATTATTTTACTAAAAAAAAAAAAACAAAAACAATGTTAGATATACTATCCTGGATGGGGGATACTATTCCATCTAACATTCCACAATCCACAATTACTTTACATGAGCCATTCAATCTTCATCCTGGGTTGCAACCTTGGTGGTTGTGGATCTTCCCACTCCAAGACATCTTGGCAAGGTTGGTTGAGGCCTAAGCGGGAACAGAACTGTCCTCTTGCTTGTTGTACTTGAAACGGAAACCAGCTCCTCAGTCCAAATGAGCTCTGGTCCAGCATTGTGACCCTTGACTTCCCATGACTGAAACCTGGCTGCAAAAAAAGCCCAGACTAGGTGAACAATTTCCATCCCCAGTACACTGTCTTACAGAGGAGAAATGTACTCAGCACACTCTGGGGTGAGTGTAACCTTTTCCACATTTATATTTGTTTATTTTTCACACATTTCATTAAATGTTGCTTAATCTTTCAAGTTTTCCAAGAAACTCATTAACACATTTGGTTTTCTATTCATTGTTACCCTATGAACTCTGACTTGACACAAGTTTTGCCACATTTGCCTTCTAAATCATTTCCTTCTGCTAATCTGTCTTATGTCAATTGTATAGTAATAACAATTTAAAAATGACCTGGGAGGAAAGGGAGAAGCTGGGATTGTTTCTCCTCTGTTATAAATCCAAACCCTCTCCCTGAGTTTCCCATCATCTCATGGCCGGCTACTGAGGAAGATACTCTAGAAGTCTAAACCTTCACATTCTGTGTAATAGTCAGGTTTTTTTTTTTTTTCACCATGACAAAAACTAAAAAGAACAGCCTATAAGAAGGAAATACTTATCTCATAGTTTTAGAGTTTCGGTATCAAGAATTTTAGGGCAAAATCCCAGGCTGTTCTTGGCTACTCATCCTCAGTGCACTGATTAAAGACAGAAGCAGTGGTAAAAAATAGAAAATAAGACAGTTGATTGACATGCATTGGGAGGAGGACCCAACAGAGGTTCCAATTACCCCAAGTCCATCCTCAGGATGCTGGTGTGAACTTTCAGCTCAAATAGGGCAAGAATTAGGAGCAGGGACAAGAGGTAGGCAGGGTCAAGTGGGTCTGGTCAAGATGTGGTCCAGTTGATCACTGTCTGAGTTTGAGTCCTGCAAGAGAGTCCAGAAGAACATTTATATTCAGGAGCAAATGTGATTCTTGGGAGATGATCTCATGCTCTAGAATACAGCATCATCATTGTGGATAAGTGGCTTCATCTAGGGGTGAATTATACTGAGAGGCATTGCTGTTCCTTAAAGCCAGGGTAAATACAGGTTTCAGACAGCGCCTGGATAGCTTTGGGTGCCTTTGGAGGATTTTGGCTAGCACTATATAAAAAAACTGACTGTAAGATGCCTCAGTCAGCCTCACCTTTGTGCCTTGACACATGACAGGTGACGAGATAGGTCAGGTGTCCTGGGTTGCTGGATACACACTGCTTGAATGAGCATGCTGGTGCACACCTGTGATCCCCACACTCAGGGAGGCAGAGGCAGGTGGGGTTAGAGGCCAGCCTAGTCTACACAGTGAGACCAGACAGCCAAGGCTACAGAGAGAAACCCTGTCTTGAAACAAAACAAGACAAAGAAAATGGAAAGGGCAGGGACATGGTATACCTTTCCAGAGCACATCTTTAGGGTCCTACTTCCACCAATCAGGTTCTACCTCCCAATAATGTCGGGTTTTTGTAACCGAGTAGATGAAAACTAAAAATAAATTAAAAAAAAAAAAGGTGATGTCTCACCAAAAGGAAAATGAGCTATATTCCTTTTGATAAGCTTCAGCTTTCATCATAAATGACGTCCAGCTACTCCTCATTCCTTCCTTTTATCTTTTCTGTAACAACCTATCCTTTCCACGTGATACTCTAAGTTACGATAAAAATTAAAAAATAAAATAAAAGTACAACATTCCTGGCACTTCCTCCTCCCTTTCAAGTATCAGTTCTTCACCTGCAAAGCTAGGGTGTTAATAGAACGCAGGAGTTCAGACTTGAGGCTTTCAAAGCAAAAGATAAAATCCACCAAAAGTAAAGGGCCTCTTCCCTCTAGCTCCCTGTATTAGTCACCTTCTGGGGCTGTGATAAGACATCATGGCCAAAAAGCAACATGTGGAACAAACAGTTTATTTTGCCTTGTGGTTTCAGAGAGAGTCCCCATAATGGCAGGGGAGGCATTGATGCACAGCATTCTCATGCCAAAACCTCGCTCTAGTCCACCTTCTAATCTGATTTATCCATACTACCATACCAGCCAGCATGCCACACAGGCTCATGCAGACAATGTCCTCCTGGACTGTTAATTCCCATACCAACCTGCAACCCAAAGATGGCACTTGACTATCTGCTACAAAACTAGGGCAGAAGGGAAGGTAGAGGGGGGTTCTTGATCTAGTGACACCCCCGTTCAGGAGGAAGTAGCCACAATGATCTTGGCACTCCCTAACTCCCTAGTTCCCTCCCATCTGTAAGATTTTTTTTCTATAAAATCATCCCCCTTCTTCCATTACACTAACATAAAAACTACAGTTGTCGTGCTACACAAGCCTCTCTTGCAAGCAGGGCTTCCAGATAGCACATTACCTGGAGAAGGCTGCAAACAGGTTAAGAACACGCACACACACACACACACACACACACACACACACACACACACAGCTTCCTGGCCGTCCAGGCTTGGAGGCAGGATGTCCACCACCATGTTTCAGAAGGCATACTTAACGACACCCATTGTCCTGTAGACGTCTTCATACTACCTCTACCCAAAAATGTCCTTGAGGCTTTCAAACACCTGCCCCAACCTAAAATGAAAAGAACACCATGCCTCTTAGCCTAATTTGGTAATGTCAACTAACTGTAGGTCCGCTTTCTTCTGGCACATCACCTCTCCAGCCCTGCTTTCCCATAAGAGATCTTAGATGAGCAGCCTTTCTTTTCCCAGGCCTGTAGCTTTATTTCAGATCCTTCCACGCTGGCAGTTTTAATGAACTTTTTGCTTAAAGGATAATCTGACTCCCTGCTTCTCTTGAACAGCACTTCTCCATAAGCCTGACATAGACCTCATTTCCTTAACACACTCATTCATCTGTTGACAGACATGGTCCCTAACTCAGCTATTGTGAATAGTGCAACAACAAACGTGGCTGTGCAGGTGACTCTGCAGTATGCTGACAGCATCCAGTAGCTGGGTCACATGTTAGATCTATTTTTAATATTTTGAGGAACATCCATACTAATTTCCATAGTGGCTGGACCAATTTACATCCCTATCAAAGGATTTCCTTTTCCCCACATCCTCACCAGGATCCATTTCCTAATGATAGCCATCCTAAAATAAGATTGGATCCTTGTGTTTTTTTTTATTTAAAACATTTCCCTGATGGCTAAGAATGTATTTTACATTTCTTCATCCTCCATACTTCATGTCTGTTAATTTCATTAACTCATTTGTTAGTTGGGTTGTTTGACTTTTCGGTGTTTAGCATTCTTTAATTTTTTTTTATATATATACTGTAGGTAGTAATCCTGTCAAATGTATAGCTAGCAAAGTTGTCTCCCTTTTGTAGACTGTCTCTTCATCTCATCATTTCCTTTACTGTGAAGTACATTTTTAACTTCAAGTAGGCCCATTTGTCACTTCTTGGCATTGTTTCCTGAGCTTTTGTAATCCTTTTCAGAAAGTCCCTGCATGTGTCTAGATCTGAAAGTATTTTCCCCTGAAAGTTTCTAAACAGAGAGAATGAAAAATGGGGAATATGTCATCAAAGAACATGGTGTGCTGAAAATAAACTCTCTATATAAAGGGCAATACTATAAAATGTTTAATAAATATACATCAATAAAAATATTGTGAGAAAATAAAAGATGTGAATGAGTCTGAGGTCAAATGACTCTATCTAGAGTGGATGACCAGGAACGTTCTACCCATCATTCCATAAAACCCACTAGATGCTTCCTGTTTTGAAAATATGGAGGATATGGAGAAAAGAGTCTATCCCATTTCCCCAAGGCAGATCTGGAGAAATACTTACTATGAAAGCTGGAAATATGGTTCAGTGGGACAGAGCTCTTGCCACACAAGCCTGACAAACTGAGTTTGATCCCCAGGTCCCACAGTGAAAAGAAAACCAATTACTAGACTCCTAAAAGTTGCCCTCAGATTTTCACACATGTCTGAAGCACCCATACCCCACACGCAAAAAATCAGACCCACAGGAGCAATAATAATGAATAAAATTTAAATTATAAAAAGAATTAAGAGGATTAACATAGTTAGTTGTCAAGTCAGCACTGTCATGACTTACTGCTCAGCAATGGAATTTCAATATGTGAATGTAACCCGACTTCACTACTTTGTGGTTCTTCTTTTCCCAACCTTTAGAGAGAAACAAGGACAGGGGAGAGAGGGAAATTAAGAAAATCACTATATCTAATTTCTTTTCTTTGTTTTTTCTTTAATCATGACTACAAACACACGGTAACCAACACCTACCTAAACAACCAACAACCACTGACCCAGCCTCTCAGGACCTTAGCATGTATGTAACCTCTGAAAAGTTCCCAGAATTCCAAACATCACACAGTCTGCATCTGGCAAAACCATGTGTCTGCAAGAGCATGAGGCAAACCATAGTCAGCTGCTGCAGACAGTCCAAAAGAGCCCCATGCCCCCACACGCGGAATTAAAACGAAAGCACAGGATGATAATATTGCTGTGTCTTTAAAGAAAACCAAAATTCCAAAGTTGTCACTACATTTTCGCCCTTCTGTTTTAATCCATTAATTATGCTGTATGTAGTGGAAAATTATAAACAGATACGTTTTCAATGAAATAAGTGCTTTTTGGGTCAGAGGTCAAGGTTTTCAGACCTCTTCTGCTCAATTTTAATCATTATCAGTTTTGATGGTATCCACAACTTTTCATTTTCTGTGGATATATAAACAAATCCGTGTCCCCACCAGAAAGCTTTTGCTGGCTTACATTCTTATGTTAACACGTCCTTACAGTATATAGGTTGATTTAATACCACGGTTCTTTCTTTATAACCCAGTGTCTTTCAGCTGCTGTTGTTCCTTGACTGAACAGGCATATAATTTTTGCTATGGGCCTCCAAACCAGGCACTCAAGGCTGTTTCCTGATGATAAGAAATTACCTTGAATATCTTTTTTAGATCTGCATTCCTGAACCCAATGGCAGCCTTTACTGCCTGACATAAACACCTGGGAAGCCCAGGCATTCTTTCTGTTTGAAATTTTTTCTGATGCAAAGCACTGTATTTCTTGCAGTTAATGCACTGAACATTGTGAGATTTGACACTTTGGGTTTGGTCAGAGTCTCTTTGCAAATGAACATATTTCCCACAACCGAAGCATTGGGCATTTTAATATTGGAGACCTCTAGCTATGGCTTGACATATTATTTTATCACGGTACACGTTAGGAACCAATATCAGTTGTATCCCTTATCCACTTATCTGTAGGCGCTGCTTTTGCCTTTAATGGTCTAATAATTTTTTTTTTCCATTCAGTATTTACATTTTCAAATGCCTGGGTCTCTATCAACACCTGCTTTGTGTCAGGGTCTGATAACTGTTCACAGCTGAGACTAATCTTTATTAAAAAAAATCATTGAAGGCTTTTCCACAGCCTTTTATTATCTTTATAAATGAGGTGGACTTTCCCCTGAATCCCTCAACTTTGTCCCATGCTCTTAAAGCCACTAAGAGAAAGTGTTCTATAGTAACACAATAAAATTGAATCTGTTCCTGTATATCAGAGTACCATCCTTCATCTAGCAACTGGTATTTTACTATATTTTGCTGTTCAGTATTTGCAGCTTCTTCCCTCCATCATGTTAACTATTGCAACAGTGGACCAGACTCTAATACAGCTGTTCCCAATCCCTTTCAGTCTTGGGGAATAATTCTATTTTGAGTAGCCCAGTTGTTTCACATAAGGTAAGTGAATCCCATATGAAATCATGGACTTGTAACAATGCCTTAGATCTATCATTTCTATAAGATGCCATCCTATGTTGTCATAACCTTGTTCCACACCATTAGTAGGCACATGCTGTATGACTACTGAAAAAGTTAGTGGTGATCTCCTAATCCTGGGTGACCCCTCCTCTAATTCTGGTGGTGCAGTTGGTTGAGATTTTCTCTTTCTTTTGAAATGAACTGTTTCATCACATTGCCCTCTCAGATTTTCAACTTTGCTATGAACTGACCATCATCCAGCACAGTTTCTTTCCTTCTTTTCTCTTATGGGATATTTCTGCTCTATTGCTCAGTCACCAGCACTGAGCCTTTTTGTTCTCTCTTCTCCAATGCTTCTCACTTCCCAAGTGCTATCATTTTCACCTGAAACCTCTCCAGCAGCACAGCCAACTCTGCAACCCTTCAGAAAAGAAAGAGTAGAGTGGCCCCTTTTGTTTTCCCATTTCATCCATTTCCCCCTCCCAGGCCCCTCCATTTCCAACCTGCAATTTTTCCAACTGCTTAGCCATCCTTTCAAGCTTTTTTTTTTTAAAACAAAATATACAGAAGAAAAGAAAAAAAAAAGAAAGAAAAGAGAAGAGAAAAACAACAACAACAAAATGGAAACTCCCCTCTGGGAGCAAAGTGGGGATTATCCCAGCAACAGCAACCAAGATGAACTTTTTGCTGGTGTCTTGAAAAAATAAAATCTGTTTCTTCGTCCCCTGTCATTTTTCTCTACAACATTTGAAATCAAATTTCCCATTTTTTTTCTCTACTGAGTTTGGGTGCCATTTATAGCTAGTCTTTGCTCTAAGTGGGTTCTTCAATTTCCACTCTTTACACCCCAGTTTTCGCTCCTAACTCTAGATAGGAGAAAAACATGGATAAATGGGATGAAGGAAACAGGAAAATCACTGAATCTAATTTCTTTCTTTTTGTTTCTTATTTGATCATGGTTATTAACAAACTGCAAACTGCCTCCCTAAATGACCACACACCGCTGACCTCTTAGGGCCCTCACATTTATGTACCCTCTGAAAAGTTCCTGGAATTCCAAACATCACACAATTGCAGAAACTATCTTCAGCTGGCAAAACTATGTCTCTGCTAGAGCATGAGGCAAATCATAGCCAGCTGCCACCGACAGTCCAAAGCAGCCCCATGCCCCCATACATGGGACTAAAATGAAAGATTATTCTTATAATATTGCTGTGTTTTAAAAGAAACCAAAGTTCTAAAATTGTCACTACATGTGAACCTTTGTTAGGGAGTTTACTTCATGTCTACACCACCTGCTCCTTGCATCCCTCCATATAGCCCCTGATAAACAGATAGCCTCTTCTTCCATCTGTCAGTTGAGAAGCCTTTTATGTTCATATCCTAAAATATATTTCTAGTTTTGCTCACTCTCACTATTCTTCCTGCAAGGGGGAAAGAAGTCCTCTTTTCCCTCAGACATTCAGTAGTTGATTCTGAGCGTTAGTATTTAGGCAGCCTGATTCTGGGTTGCCTAGCAACCTATGATGGCATCATGTGTTGCCTACCAGGTAACCACACCTGATGGGTATGGTTAAGTTGCTCCATGTTTAATTGGATTACTTGATTTGTTGCTGTTTAACTTCTTACGTTCTTTATATATTCTGGACATTAGCCCTCCATCAGGTATAGGGTTGGTAAAGATCCTTTCCCAATCTGTAGGCTATTGTTTTGTTCTGATGACAGTGTCCTTTGCTTTACAGAAGCTTTTCAGTTTCATGAGGTCCTGTTTATTGATTGTTGATCTCAGAGCCTGTGCTGTTGGTATTCTGTTCAGGAAGTTGTCTCCTGTGCCAATGAATTCAAAGCTCTTCCCCACTTTTTCTTCTAATAGGTTTAGTGTGTCTATTTTTATAGTGGGGTCTTTTATCCCCCTTGGACTTTAGTTCTGTGCAGGGTGATAAGTATGGATCTACTTGCATTTTCCTACATATAGACATCCAGTTAGACCAGCACCATTTGTTGAAGATGCTATCTTTTTTTTCCATTGTATGCTTTTGGCATCTTTGTCAAAAATCAGGTGTCCATAAGTGTGTGGGTTTATTTCTTGGTCTTCTATTCGATTCCATTGATCCACCAGCCTGTTTCTATGCCATTAGCATGCAGTTTTTATTACTGTTGCTCTATAGTACAGCTTGAGATCAGATATAGAGATGCCTCCAGAAGATCTTTTATTGTAGAGGACTATTTTAGTGATTCTGGGTTTCTTGTTATACCATATGAAGTTGAAAAATTTTCTTTCAAGGTCTGTAAAGAATTGTGTTGGTAATTTGATTGGAATTGCACTGAATCTGTAGATTGCTTTTGGTAAAACGGCCATTTTTACTATGTTAATCCTTCTAAGCCATGAGCATGGGAGATCTTTCCATCTTCTGCTATCTTATTCTATTTCTTTCTTCAGAAACTGAAATTTTTTTTCATACAAGTCTTTGACTTGTTTGGTTAGAGTTATACCAAAGTACTTTATGTCTTTCCATAAAAGGATCAATCCGCCACTTTGTCACCCTCTTATCCTCTTGCCCTCTTGCTCTCCTGCTCTCTCCCCTTTCTCTGTCGGGTACTCCCTTCATTCCCCCATCATGTCTCTTTCTCTCTCCTTCTCTCTCTTCATCTCCATCCAATAAACCTCTTTCATATAAAATCTGTGTGCATCACCATTGGTTCTAACACTGAGAATCAATGTTAGTGAACAGATTAACAAGAAAAATGGCTGAGCTCAGTGGTAAAGGCCTGTAATCCTTGATATTCAGGAAGCTGAGGTAGGAGAATCAAAAGTTGATGATTTAAGTTGGATAATGGCAGAGAAGAGGAGGTAAGGGTGGGAATTCGAAGCCTAGGATATGCACCAGGTGGTAATATAAATAGAAATATAAGAAATATATGTAAGAAATATAAGGCAAAAAAAGAGATTGAATGGAGGAATACTGCTTTGGAGGACAGTGCTGCTATCTCAGCAGACAAAGCAAAGAATAAAGAATATTTTTATCAAATAAAAATCGCAGATCCAGGCATGGGACATCTCCCTGTGAGTTATTGGCCATGGGGGCACAAGAGAGCTCTAAAACAACACAGGAGATTATAATTTTTCTTGGTTATTATCTTAGTTAGGTTGCTATTGCTTTAATAAAATACTATAACCAAAAACATCTTGATGATAAGGTGCCTTTGGCTTAGACTTCTGCATCACAGTTCACCACTAAAGGAAGTCCAGTAACTGAAGGTAGGAACCTGAGGGCAGAAACTGAAGCAGAAGCCATGGAGGAATGCAGCTTACTGGCTTGCTCTCTGTAGATTGCTCAGGCCTGACTTCTTGTATGAGGCAGAACCATCTGCCTAAGAGCAACACCACCCAGAGCAGGCTGGACCCTCCCATGTCCATCATTATTCAAGAAAATGCTCCCACAGACTTGCCTACAGGTAATCTGATGGAGGCATTTGCTCACTTGATGTGTCATATCCTTCATGATCCTTTGTTTGTGTCTAGTTGACAAACTAAACCATCACAGTTACCTACCTAACCACAGGGTAAGACGCTACTGTTAAACGCACTACATACTTTGGGGGAAGCACATAAAGAAATACATGTCGAAGTAACCAGGAAGCTTCTTCCTTGCTGGAAAAAAAAAAAACAAAAACAAAAAAACAAAGTTCAAGACTAGGCTAGGCTACAGAATGAGTTCAAGGTCCTCATGAGCAACTTAGTGAGACCATGTCTCATACAAAAAGTAAAAAGATCAGCGTCCCAGCCCGGTGATAGAGCATTTGTCCATCTCTAGAAACTAACAAGGAAGCAAAGCCAAAACAAAGCGCAAAGAATACGAAGTCAGCGTGTACATGACGATGGAAAACAAGTACCAAATAGCCAATAAAGATGTGGAAGCTTATCAAAGCTCTGCTGGACTTCTTTAAGCTTCCCTCTTGGTATGGAAAAGGACTAGTGGGGCTGTAGGCAACTTTAAAGAATGAGTACATTATTTTAGAGAAGATGAATGAGCCCAGAGAATGGACAAACAGCCTGAGAGCTTTCTTGGACTCTACAAATGGTATCAAGTCTGCCCCTCTCCCTGCTTGCAGACATATCTAGGAAAGGATTCTAGGAACAGAGTGTCTTCTCAAAGATCCCGCCTTTACACAGATAAGAGACTCAGAGGAAGAGCAAGATGCTGAACCTTCTACGAGCTAAAGGAAGCGGTGAGCTTATCGGGAGGAGTGCTGGGCAGGCTGTGGAGGCATGGTGGGGGGCAGTACAGAGCAAGAAGTAAAGGCTGCCTGGTCATGTAGAGAAGCATCCTGGGTCACAGCCACCTATGGTCATTCCTGCCCGAACAGGTGTTCTTCCCAGGACAGGGTCTGTCCTGGGCAGAAAGCAAGATGTCAGGTGAAAAGGGATCCACTATTATCAACCACTGATCTCCACATGGCTTGTGTCACTAAGCAACTTTCCTGTATAGATGGGAGCTTCTTGGCAAAACAACGTCCTGATGAGTGAGTCGTGTCTGCAAAGCTCTGCGATTTGTGTGAATAGCCATGTGGAAACAGGCCAAATAAATATATTTCAGGTGGCTTTTTTTGGGGTCTCACAGTGCTCTAGGTTTGAAGTTCAAAGTGGCGTAGTCTTGGATATCGTTTCCTAAGCCCCCAAATCACATGCTCTCAAAGTGTCATAGACTTCAAATCTTCAGCTTCCCAGATCTTGATCTTGACTGGTTTTGTGAACATGATTATTTGGATGTGTGTCATATTAGCTTCAGCTGTCAACTTGACGCAAACCTAAAAGGAAGTTTGGAAAGAAGAAACCTCAACTAAAAAAATGGCTTTTATCATATGGGCCTATGGTTGCTGATTGATGGAGGAGGGCTCAGCCCACTATGGATGGCACCATCCCCTAGGCAGGCATGCCTGGGCTATATAGACAGCTGAATGAAAGCCTGCCAACAAGCCGGTAAGCAGCTGGTGTTTCTGTGGTCTCTGCCTCAGGGCCTCCCCCAGGTCCCTGCCTTGAGATTCAACCTTGACTTCCTGGATGATGGACTGGACATAAAAGATTAAAAATAAACCTTTTCCTTCCTTGGATTGCTTTTGGTTATGATGTTGGTCACAGCAAGCGAAACCAAACTAATATAGTATGGTCTCCTGAACTACGCACACAAGTACTCAGCACTGGGCTGACTATCAACCAACAGCCTTGCGATAAAAAGAAGATTTTCATTATTCAGGTTAGGACTGAATTAGCTTTTCTGATAGTTTCGCTAGTTAAGTGGGCTGATCAAAATTCACAAAGTTTGGTCAAAAGCTTCTTGTCTTTCACCTGGGTATAATTTATTTTAACACTTTGGATTTTCCTTTGTCTTGTTGGCTGACATGAGACAGAACCAGCTGCAGATGTTAGGGGAGGACAAAAGATGTAAGGAAATACACACATGCACAAGCCAGTCTGATTTGATTGACATGGTCTAGAATCATGGTAACGCAGAGCGGAGTCATCTGAGAGCTTCAAAGTAAACTCCGAACCATCAAAATAGAAGGCTGCAGCACATAAGTAATAAAGTTACATCTTTCACAGCAAACAAACAAATAACACTGCATTTGTAAAACAAGCTACTTTGGTATCAAAAGCAGTTTGATTGCATGGGAAACTGCTTGCCTCGGCAGCTGGATGCCAGTGATTGCATGAAGACAATGGTAATTCATGCAAATGTGATAAAACTATCTTTTATGCCAAGAATAGCACTGACCTTACCTGGAAGTGCTGAGTCTCAAGCATCAAAATGGATAAATTAGGATTGTTCCGGTTGCAGATAACAAGTCCCATCCAGGCTTGTTTGGGAGACAGGTTCCACATACCCTCAGGAAGAGATGCTCACTAAGGCATTTCCGACCCAGCTTCTCTGTATTTGGCGTCTATCTCTCTTGCCCTGTGGGTGATGTGGCCAGCCTGCTGGTTTACATTTGTGTGCCCAGAGGTCTGAGGCCCTCAAAATGGTCCCAGGAACACACACTTGGTGTTTTTTCTTAGGCTTGCTCATGTTTATGTTTGTGGACATGGAAAGGGGGGTCACAGGCGCAGCTTGGCTCAGATTAGATATCAACTACGGAATTTGTCAGTATAGCCAGTGTGGCCAACGTGGTTGTTCTGCAGAGAAGAATTTGTAGAAGGCAAGGAGGTGTTTTTTTTTTTTAAACGAGGTCTCACTATGTAGCCTTCACAAAGTTGTAATCATTGTGTAACCAAGATCAGTCTGCCCCTGTCTCTGCCTGGTGCCGCTGCCACTGCCCCTGCACTGGGATTAAAGGCATGTTTCACCAGGCCCACTTTAAGAAAGATCTCTCCTTGTCATTCTAAGCAATAGATATCACCATGCAGGAGCATAGTGTGGACCCTATTCTAAAAAAGATGTCAACTTGCTTTCACGTGGAGCAAAAACAGTACCTTCTCCAAATGGCTGTTCCATTCCTGTATTCCATGTGCAAAATCAAGAGCTCCCATGTGTGTGGGGACCTGCAGGTGTGGGAAGGATCCTTGCTGCATGTAGACCCTTAGCTCTGAGAGCTATTGCTTCTTGGCAGCCATCGATAAAGCCTCTGATGGATTTCCAGGCAGTTAGATCATTCTCTAGGCCAGGCTCGCTCTGCCTGGTCTGAGCTTCACTCCACCCTACTTCTTTTTATCATTCCTTTATTGATTCTCTCAAAACTACTTAATGAGTGCCTCTTATCTGCCCATCACGTAGACAGAAGAGCCACGTAGAGATAAAGCAAGGTCCTCTCGGGTCTGTCAGAAAAAGCCATCTGTTAAATAAATAGAATGCTCCATAAGGGCTGTGGTTAGCTTATTTCCTCACAGGCCCTTAGGCCTCAAAGCAGCCTTATGCTTTGCAGATCACAATACTTGTTCATCTTTCCCACCTGTGGCTACCGAGTCCTGCACAGATTGATTGGCCTTGGAAACCTGATTCGGGAAACAAGAGAGAAAAAAAAGGCAGACACACGGACACCTTCATAGAAGAGCTGGGATCCGGTGGGCTGTGCCCTCGCTCTGATGGGGCAGCGCCAACAGCCTGGATCCTAGTGCTTTCTTCTGTACAGCCCTGGGGGAGGAGTAAGCTAGTCTCAGTGGGAGGATTCTGTAGGGGAGCTGTCTCCAGCGTGGTCATCCAGGGAGGAGGAAGTTACAGTTGCTAGGTCTTGCTCAAACTGCTAACCTTCTCACTAAGATCAGGGGAAGGTTTTGCCAGTTCCCAAGGTTCGGAAGTCTCTGAAATGGCCGTGTCTACGTCAATAATTCACATTCATTCAGGGTTTCCTCAGCTCCTCAAAGGTGTTTCTATTTTTTTTCAAGTAGGAACTGACTTCCACTCACAGATCCACGTAAGAATTGATGAGCAAACGCACCTGACAACGAAGTGTTTCAGATTCACACAGAAGGAAGATACATGCTCTCATGTCCTATGCTGTCCTTCAGACTGGTCCTCCGAGTGTGGGATGTTGTTACCCAACACTACACGCATGAGCTACGCAGAATAGGACTCAGGGCCATTGCACACGTGAGGGGAGACTACAGAAGACATTTCACAAGGGCCTTGGAGACCTAGATGTTGTTCCTGTAGACTGATGACAGCAGGTTGTGGCAGGCCAGGAGCCTCACACTCTGTGCTGGCCCTGTCCATCCCCAGGGGACCTGGGAAGGAGGAGGGCCCCACGAGGAGCTGAGGCACTCTGCGAATAAGCTTCACTCAACGTCCACAGACAAAGAACAGGCTTGTGAGGTGGGGGGGGTGGGAGGCAGGGTGGGGAACTCATGGACAGCGAAAAGAGTAGCTACAGAAGGCTTACATAGGAGCAGTGTGCATCTGTGGAGGAGCAGGATTTTTCTGCTTCCTAGACACTAAGGGAGCCAGGCTGTCTCCTGTCCAGCAAGTGGGGGACTCTATGCTCCCACTGCTCCTGACTGAGGCAAAGACAATGAGTGGAGGAGAGTGGGGAATAGTTGTGAAATCATGATCCTGCAAGAAGAGGCTTATGGAAGAGTGATGAGGTTTTATTCACACAGAGAAATTATTAGAATCAAGTTTTACCTGGAGCATTTTTTTTTTGTTTGGTTTGGTTGTTGTTCTGAGACATCTCAAAACCATGCAGCCCAGGTTTGTTTCCAATACTCTATGTAACTAGGGATCACCTCGAGCTTCACAGACACACATTCACACACACTCACGTACACACTATTGCTTCCACTTCCCATGCTGGAAAAATAGGAATGTATAAAACAAGAAAGATATAGAATCCAGGACTTTGTACAGACTAGGCAAGCAACTGAGCGAGGTACCTATCAACCCTTTCTGGTGCAGTTTTACTGAGTATCAATAATGGTTTTATTGGCAGACATAGAATATTCCTTATGGAACCAACTTTTCCAACTGCACGCAATATTGTGGTGGGCCTCTGGCATGGTCTATAGCCCACACTTGTGGTCTATGGCTCACACTTGGTGCTTTCAGAGGGGGAGTAATTGTTTGGGGGAAAAACACTCCTCTCCATTCTCTTCGGTGCTCTCTTTCTGAGGTTGGGTGACTCCTGGACCACCTGAGCCTCTTTCTACTTCCCATCTTCACCTCCTGCTCCTCCCAGTCTGCATGGAACAAAGCTCTCAGGCTCGTACAGGAAGTCACCACTAAGCCAGCTGGTATTGATGCATTGCTGCAAACGGTCCTCTGGGTGATGACGGCCACTGGTTCTCTGCCAGCAGAGAGCAGAGGAATCACGATTGCATGCTTTCCTGAGTCCTTTGACTCTTTCAGGCTTTTCTCATTTTAGTGCAGCCCACAAACCGAAGTGAGCATTTGCTAACATTTCCCCCTAGGGCTGCTCTTCCCCTAAGGGAGCCACTAGGCATTTATCCTGATGGCAATGCTCCTTGACTGACTTGACTGGCTTTTGTTCAGAATTCTCAGGCACAGGTGCCTGCAGTGAGCCTAAGAAACTGCCTACTAAAGACTTTGTTAGCAAGTCAAAGTCCCAGAGATCCTGACGCAGTGACCCTGACACACGCAGTGCGCACCTGCCACTCTCCACGGCAGAACCCTCCATACAGGTTTTTAAACTATTAGTTAAAATGGCTAATTGATGGAGTAAATTGATTCAGTCTTTTCTCCCTTTAATATTCCTTTAATTCCTTTATCCACTCATCTTTAAGTACTCATCAAACTCTTAATAAGTGCCTTCTAATCTTATTTTTCATTTTTAATGATTTTTTTTTCTATTTTGAGACAGTCTCCCATATAAGTCAGACCGGCCTCAAACTCGGTATGATTTCCTGACCTCAGTCTTCCAAGTCCCATGATTATAAGCATGAGCTAACATGCCTGGCTCATCTCTTATGATTTTTCATTTAAATTCCGTTGTAAGTTTTAGTCTTCTCAGGAGCGCTGCCAAGGGTGAGGCTCGCAGAGTGGACACTCCAGCTGCAGGCCAGGAGGTGAGAGGCAGGACACGCGCACAGCTGGGAATCATCTATTGGGAAGCAAGTTGGCGATTTGTTCACCTAAGGAACTTGAGTGCTTATCTAAGGGTCCGGAGGGAATGAACCTGGACCCATGTTGTGCTGAGGCAATTTCAACCCTTATGAGCGAATGGAGATTCCAACATGTGTCATCAGAAAGCTGAGTAAGACTTTCATCTGGGCAGCAAGCAGGGCCTCCCATTTGCTTTACTATTGTACTGTGGTTATTTGAGTTTTTTTGGAATGTAAAGATGGTTATGAAGCACACAGAGTGATGTCCTGCCGGGAATCTACATGGACCAATGGTCCACATCTTCAGGACTCTCAGAGCATTTCTGTAGAAGGAATCCCATATCTCAGTCAAACATAAGGGCCAATTTGAGCTCCACCCCAAATCAAAGACTTAAAGGAAGACCCCTTTGTAGAGTCCTCAGCTACTCACAATCATAGAAGAAGGACGGCCCAGATGTTCAGTTGGTTTTATTTTCCAGTTTTCTTCTGGGAATCAATGGTAATGTTTTACAAGCGCTTGAAGGGAGGGAAGGTGAGGGAAATCAATCTATATGTCAATTAGGGAGCAAGCAATGTATCTTATGTTTGTTTTATAGTACCTTGATAAAAAACATTTAACCAAAAGAAACATGGGGAGAAAAGGTTTTATTCAGCTTATGCTTCCATATCACAGTCAATAATTCAAAGAAGTCAGGGTAAGAACTCAAAGCAGATACCTGAAACCTGGAACTGAAGCAGACAACATGTTGATGCAATGTTTATTGGTTTGCTCACCGACCTTCTTAACTACCTGCCTAGGAATTGTACCGCCCAAGGTGGGCTGGACCTTCTCACGTCAACCATTAATCAAGAAAATATCCCTACAGACACGCCTACAGTTCTATCCAATGTAGACAGTTTCTCGGTTGAGATCCCCTCTTCCCAGGCATGTGTGGGTTCACGTGGGTTAACAACACTCTGACAGTAGGGAATGTATAGCTGGATGGTGTTATAATCAGTTTTCTATGACAATCCCAAGTTATCTGAGACTGAATAATTTATGAAGAATAAATAGAAGCTGATTTAGTCTTGGCAAGAAGAAGCAGAGGAAGCTGAGCTCCCTCTTATCAACCTGCTCTTGCCATCAAAGCCTCCCAGGCTAACTAATTCCTGCAAGAACAGCATGGATCCCTTCATGAGGATGCAGCCCTGAGGATAAGACTCCTCTTATGTTCTCACCAGTGCTCAATACTGTTACCTCAGTAAGTAAATTTCCATGAGTTTTGGAGGAGGTTAGCCACATCTAAATTATATCATTTCCCTTAACACCCCCAAACCCAAGCCATTCTTACAGTGGAAAACATATACATTCCTCCCTATCAGACCCAAAAGTCTGAGTCATTTCAGCACTAGCACAAAAATCCAAAGTCTATATTTGCATTGGGGTCAAGGCATGGTTTGTCTTAGAGGGATTCCTGTGGTCTTTTAGCCTGTACACTCAGAACAAGTCATTGATTCCGAACTTCAATTGTGGGGTGGAGAGGAGAGACAGAAGTAACAGCCCCAGCAAGTCCAAGACCTCCTGAGCTTCATTGCCTCCTATCCTACCTTGCTCTAGGTCTGAGGCCCTATCAACAGATCCCACTCAATGGCTGTCCACACGCTGGCATGCCACCCTGGCCTTACCACCCCAGGAAAGTGCAAATGAGGAAAATGTTCATTTTCGCTAGTAAGGAGTACTGCACATTTCCATTTAACCCAACACATTGCTGATATTTAAGATGGCGTCTGTGTATGTGTGTGTATGTGTATGTGTGTGTATGTGTATATGTGTGTATGTGTATGTGTGTGTATGTGTATGTGTTTGTGTACATGCATGCACGTGTGTAAAAGGACTCTCTTGCGTACTGTATGGAAGCACCACCTGTCAATAAAAAGCTAATGGCCTGTTAGCTGAGGCAGGGTATAGGGAGGTAGGAGTTCCAGAGAGAGAGAGACAGAGAGACAGAGAGAGAGAGAGAGAGACAGAGAGAGAGAGAGAGAGGATTCTGAAAAAGATGGATGTATGAAACGGAGCAGAGGTAACCAGCCACATGGCAGAACTAAGAATAGAATAAACAGGATATTAGTTATGAGCCAGTCAGGGAACATGCCTAGCTATATCAGCCTAGGCTTTTGTAAATATATTTAAATATATTTTGTAAATATATTTAAGCCTTATTTCGGAATCTGGGGTAAGGGAGGAAAAGATGCATTTACGTGTGTGTGTGTGTGTGTGCGCGCCCCACTTTATGAATGAGTAAGTAGATATTCAAGTAGAATATATAACCATTTACTCTTTGTTCACACACAGCTGAAAACAGGAGAAGCAGTGAGAATGGATACTTAGTGTGTTGATGTGCCATGGCTTGTTTCCTCCTGAACTTTGACTGTCACTGAGGCGGAGTAAAAGGCAGACCCTGGGAGAAGGCATGTGGGTCATGGGGCCAGAGCCTTCAGGAGTGACTCAACACCTTTCTTAGGGACACACATTTGCTGCCTCCAGATTCTAGCCTTCTTTCTCCTTGCCCAGCCAGCCTCCTTTCTCCTTGCCCAGCCAGCCTCCTTTCTCCTTGCCCAGCCAGCCTCCTTTCTCCTTGCCCAGCCAGCCTCCTTTCTCCTGCCCATCCTTACCTGCTTCCACCACAAGTCAGCAGGCACGATGCCCTAACCAGGCCCAAGTGCCTGCTTTTAGTCTTCCTAGCTTCCGCAACAATAGACTTCTGTTCTTCCAAGTGCCGGTCTCAGGTATTTTGCTGTAGTAACAGAAAATGGACTTGGACAACATGACACCAACACTTCTTCCCTTAACACTCAGAGGCATTCTAACGTGAACCTCCCATGGGCCAGAGACTGAACAACAGTGAGCAGAATCTGGGTCACAGCATATATGGTGGGAAAACATATACAAACAAGGATGGTCAGAGAAGGCTTCAGTTAGAACTTAGGCATGACCAAGAGCCAAGAAGGACTGGAATATAAGAAAGAATTTCTTTAGCTGAAGTGTGTGCAAAGTTTGTCATAAGACAGTGCGACCTAAGGAACCAAAATCTCAGTGAACCTGAGGCAGACAGAGGACAGTAGAATAGGGTGAGCCCAGCAGACGCCTGTGCAAACCTTGCTCTTTATGCCAAGAGGAATGGAATAACACTGTCAGTTGCAAAGGACGTGACAGAATCAGGTTGAAAAGATCAAACTGAGTACCATGTGGAGGGCAGGTTAGAGAGAGACAAGGCATAGGCGGGTGCCCACACAGCCAGTGGCATTACAAGTTCAGAAGAAACACAATGATGGTTCGGTATTTTACCACTGTGCTTCAAGGGCTTAGTCATTCAAAGTTAAGCTCAACTGATATAACCATAAAGTTCTAATAACTATGGATTAAAGTGAGTTATAAATTTATTTTGACCAGCCAATCTATAATTAGTTTAGGTTTGTGTAGTATTAAGGATTTCCAAATAGCTTCCATTTTCTTGCTCTGCCCTCATTATTACTACCATCAGGCCCAACATGGCAGCCTGAGCTCAACCATTACATTTGCATTCCAGCGAGCAGGAGATGGGGAAGAAGGAAGAGGCAGATTGTCTCCCATTGAGAGCGTTTATTGAAAGTCATACTCTATGTTTGTACTCCCATATCATCAACCATACCCTGGTCGATGGCCATAATAGCTTCATGGGAGGTGGGAAAATGCCCTCTTTGCTTTGGGCAGTGAAGTGTGCAGCTTAGAGTCAGGGCTTGGCTCTAAGAGAGAAGGATGGATGTCAGAGTACAGCTAGTGAGCTCAACAACCCACTAGACCAGAGCTTACAAGGGTAAATCTAACAGTGGGCGAGGATAAGCAAAAAGCAGAGACTTGAATATAAAAAGGGAAAATTTTCAGGTGTCAGTTTTCTACATGGCTTGATGTTTCAGTTTGGTCCAGTTATTAGAATATTTAATAGACTGAAAATATTCATCTTGAATGCAAAATGGTGAGCCACTGTAGAAAATGATTTGGCAAATCCTCAGGAAGTTGAACATATTATTATGGTATGATGCCGCTGTTCCTCTCTTGGGGATGTCTTTAAGAGATATGGACACAAATGCTTATAGCACCATTCCCAACAGCCCCAAGGTGGAGACGCTACCAATGCCCACCAACGGATGAATGGAAGAGAAAACTGTGGTATAGCCACACAACAAAATGGAACTCAGCCTAAAAAGCAGTGACGTTCTGATGCATGTTGAATCAGACAGAGGCCCTGTAAACATGCTGAGTGAAAGAAGCTAGACAAGAGACCACATACTGTATGATTACACCCCACTGAAATGTCCAGAATAAACACATCTGTAGAGGCAGGAGGCAGATCAATGGTTGAAAGAGAATGAGAGGAGGGAGGGGAGAGTGTGGAGTTTTTCTTTGGAAGGATAAAAATATTCTAGAGTTAGTGGTAAAGATTGCACAATGTAGTAAGTACCCTAAAACCCACTAAATTGAATACTTGAGAATGGTGAGTTTCCTGCTGTGTGGCTTACATCTCAATTTAAAAAACATTATCTTTGGTTGCCTATAGGGTTTCTTTTAAGAAAGGTTTTAAAAAATTCAGTAATGTATGTGTGACAAATAGCACATTTATTCTTGGTTTGTATCATTTTAGTTATAGGAAGTAAAACATCTATGATGCTTTGCCTGGACTTTGAAGTTCTCTGAAGGATGCTTGTCATGGACCTAACGCATGTGTGCCCCCATGAACTCACTGACCTTTACTTTCAAGTGTGATGGTGCAGGGGGCACTGAGGCTCTAGCTAGATTTAGATGGGGTCATGAGGGCTGTGTGGGTCCATTGCTGTAATAGAGCATCTGAGACATCATATAAAGAAAGGACTTTACTTCCTCTCACAGACCTGAAGTCTGAATGATTCTCCCTGTGCTGCCTCATACAAGGTAGAAAACAATTGCAAAGAGAAAGCAATTGTGCCCAAAAAAAGTGGAGTGGAGGGGGACAACAAACTTACCAGCACTATAACAACATGCCCTCATGAGAGCTAACCCATGTGTATGAAAACGAATCCAGTCCTGCTGCAAAATATTAATCTTTCCCTTGGACTCTCCCTCCCAATGCCATCATGCAGACAAGCAAACCTCCATTGTGTCGTACACAAGCTGTAGCATGGGATAAGCCTTCATGAATGGGATTACTATCCCAATAACAGCCCCAATAGAGCCCGCTTCCTCACTGCCCTGTGAGGAGATAACATGAAGGCTGCCATCTTTGAAGCAGGGAACAAGTCCTCGCCAGACACAAAATGTGCCGGTGCCTGGGTCTTGGACATCTCAGCCTCGAGAATAATAATCACAGAGATGTTCTGTGATCAAGCCATCCGGCTTAGTATTAAACTGACTTCAGTGTCTACCCTCCAGTGCCGGTGAGGTTGAGGTGCTTAGGTCTCTGCTGCTGTGGGACTGTATCCGTTACCTTTCGCTGCATAACAAATCACCACACTGAAAGAGCAGGCATCCGACAGGAGCCAAGCTGGACTGTTAGGGTTTATTCCGGCTCACGCTCTCTCAGACAGCTTCAGTTGAGTGATCCTCCAACACCGCAATGCTAAGAACACGCCTGGCGTCGAAGGCCATGCTTCTCTGCACCCTCCCCTGTCTACAGCATGGACCTCAGCTCCTTACCTTGACAGCTGTCCACAGAGCCGTTCACAGTGCGGTTTCTAACACAGTGGGTGATCTTGGAGACAGAAACGATGATGTGAGCTTACTGCATTTTCATCTTAACCTTGGACGTGGCACCCCTCGCTGCCATGTTGGCCATGTGGATCAAGCCTAGTACAAAGTGGGAGGAGACTACACACATGAATGATGGGCATCTTGGAGGATGGATAATCGGAGAGCAGAAAACCTGAAACTCAGAGTCATGGTCCCTAAAATGCTGCTGTTCTGCCAAATGGGGCTGGAGAGATGGCTCAGAGGTTAAGAGCACTGGCTGCTCTTCCAAAGGTCCTGAGTTTAATTCCCAGTGACCACACTGGCTCAACCATCTATAATGAGATCTAGTGCCCTCTTCTGGCCTGCAGGCAGAACACTGTATGCATAATAAATAAATAAATCTTTAAAAACAAAACAAAACAGTCTCATAGAGGACCCCCATGCCCTGATATATTTTGTCCTTGTGGAACTCCTGTCCTCTCCAGTCATACCAACTCCCCCTTTTATCATATGATTCCCTCCACTCTACCAAAGGTTTGGTTAGGAGTTTCAGCATCTGCTTTGATACGCTGCTAGGTAGTCTTTCAAAGGTCCTCTGCGGTAGGCTCCTGTCCTGTTTCTTGTTTTCTCCTTCTTCCCATGTCCATCCCATTTGTTTTTCTAAGTGAGGATTGATCATCTTACCCTGGATCCTCTTTCTTGTTTATCTTCTTTAGGTGAACATATTTTAGTATATTTACCCTATCTTATAGGGCTATATAAGTGAGTATATACCATGTGTGTCTTTCTGCTCCTGAGATACCTCACTCGGGATGATCTTTTCTAGATCTCACCATTTGCCTGAAATTTTCCTGATTTCCTTGTTTGTAATTGCTGAGTAGTATTCCATTGTGTAAAAGTACCACAATTTCTTTATCCATTCCTCCGTTGATGGACATCTGGGTTGTTCCAGTATATAACCTAGAACCCCTGCTCAAATGTAGCCCATGGTAGCTGAGTTTCTAAGTGGGTTTCCCTAGTAAGGGGAACAGGAACTATTTCTGACATGAACTCAGTGACTGGCTCCTTTACCTCCCCCTGACCCCTGAGGGAGGAACAGCCTTGCTAGGCCACAGAGGAGGATATTGCAGCTAGTCCTGAAGATATCTGATAAGCTAGGGTCAGATGGAAGGAGAGGAAGACCTCCCCTAGCAGTAGTCTTGGAAAGGGACAGGGAGGAGATGAGGGAGAGAGGATGGGATTGGGAGGGAATGAGAGAGGGGGCTAAGGCTGGGATACAAACTAAATAACCTGTGGTTAATATTCAAAAAAATAAAAATTAATAAAAAAAAACAAAACCCCACCAAGTCCAGCTAGAACCCTGCAGAGTGGTGGCCACATCTGTCCAGATGGGTCACACCCAGGGGTCCAGATTCCATGCTACTCTTAAGTTGACATTAGACTCGGAGTAAAGCCTCTTCATCCTAGTCCAGCATCTGTTCCCTCTTTTATGACAGGAGGAGGTAGCCAAGGCCAGTTGTTTCCTTCTTCTCTTTCTTCTTTCTCTTTCTTTCTTTTCTTTTCTTTTCTTTTCTTTTCTTTTCTTTTCTTTTCTTTTCTTTTCTTTTCTCTCTCTCTCTCTCTCTCTCTCTCTCTTTCTTTCTTTCTTTCTTTCTTTCTTTCTTTCTTTCTTTCTTTCTTTCTTTCTTTCTTTCTTTCTTTCTTTCTGATGTTCTATCTGCATGTACACCTGCACGCCAGAAGAGGGCATCAGTTCACAGTATAGATGGTTGCAAGCCACCATGCGGTTGCTGGGAATTGAACTTGGGACCTGTGGAAGAGCAGACAGTGCTCTTAACCTCAGCCATCTCTCCAGCCTGGTCAGTGGTTTTCAATATGAATGCTTTGGAGACCCATGATGTGCAAGAGAAAGCTCTGTTTTTATCAGGTTGTCCTTGTGGAAGCTCACCTGAGAAAAAAAGGTAGGGGCTGGAGAACTGGCTCAGCAGCTAAGGACCTAAGCAATTGCAAAGGACCAGAGTTTGGTTCCCAGAAACTGTGTCAGATGACCTACAACTCTAGTGACTCCTCTTCCAGTCTCCAAGGGCACTTGAATTTGTGTGCATGGACACAAAGGTACACATACAATTAAAGAATAAGAAAAGAATTTTTAAAAAGAGAAAGAGAGAAGATAAAGTTGCATCTGTGGTCAAAAACGATAAAGACACGGTAAGTATGGAGGCCGGGGCCCAAACTCCCATACTGAAATGTCCTGGGCTCTGAATCACAGAAGCCCAGATCAGCAGCTTCCTTCCTGTAGCAGCAGAAGAAGGTGAAGAGCTCACACTGAGGTTCCACCCTGTGGTTTCCTAACTAGGGGGGATCTGACCTCTTTCAGACTCTCACTGACTTTCTTTGGGAGGCCAAGCCCCACGAAGGAAGACTGACCGTGGCGGCACTGGCACCAGGCCATTGTATCTGGCAGGAAAGTGGAGGGTCAGTCATTCCCCCCAGACATAGTTAAGAGGATCGACCTAGGAACAGTGACGGTCCTTCAGGCCCCACTGGCCTCACCTGCACTCACCTCAACAGATGAGACCATCAAATGCAACCCTGGCTCCCTGGCAATGTGAGAAGAGGCTGTACTGAGTGGGGGGGGGGGGGGTGGAGTGCCCAAGGGCATCAGAGGAGAAGTCTCTAGAGCTCCCAGCCTCTGCCTGGCTCCCTCTGCCTGCTGCCGTGAGGAAAGGCAGCCCAGGACAGCTAGATCTTCTGTTTTCAAAGGAATCCAGAAACAACCGTGGGCCTCATTTTCCGATTTTTAACACACGGTGCGGGCCAAATAAAACACGTTGCTGGGACAGACCTGATCCTTGGACCACCAGCTCACAGCCCTGGAATTCCAAATGAGTGACTCGATTTTAATCTAAACACCAGAAGAATAGAAAACAAAGTTTCCATTTTCCGGAGTGTTTGGCCCCTGGAAGTAATTATTAATTGCACTATCAAGTGTCTATTGTGAGCAAAGAAGTCTAGAGGGCACAGTTCATGCTTTCTTATCTGTTCTCTGCCCACAGGCCTTCCTTTCTCTTTCACAGGAGTCCTGTGGCCTGTCTATGGGAAACTGGGAAGCAAGGAAACGAAAGGGGAGAAGTTGGGCAAATGTCTCATTTCATAAGCCCAGAGGAGTAAAATTATGCTTCTAAAGCAACCACTCAAGAAAGTCACCCAGAAAAAAAAAAAAAAAAGGAAAGTCACCCAGGACTTTCTACATGACCTACTGAAAGACTCGGCAACAATAGTGCTGAATGATCAACCATTATTGTCAGGCCCAGGGAATTTTAATATTACTGGACTGGGCACTTTGCTTCTCAGAATGCTTCCAGAGGGCTCAGGGAGGCAACTCTGATCCCTGCACCCACAGGAAAGCCAAGGTGGTGGCATAAGTCTGTAACCCTGATACCTGGGCCTTCACTAGAGGTGGAGGGTAAATCCCTGGGGCTCGCTGGCAGCTTGTCTAGCCAAAACAGTGAACTCTAGGCTCAGTGAGAGGGCCTGAGTCTTCAAAAGAATGGAGAAAGATAGAGGAAAACACCTGAAGGAATAACTTCTAGCCTCTATACATGTACGTACGTATACACACACACACACACACATGCACACACGCACACACTCAGACACACACACTTTTACAGCAACAAGGATCTCTTTCGTCACAGGATCACATGATGAAACAGAAGCCTAGACATGCCAAACAACTCTCCTGATTCACAGGGCTCTCATGCGGCAAAGTTTGGTGTGAGTCCCAAAGCTCCCTGGTTCAGAACACTAGTTTTTAACACTAAAGAAATTGGAGGAATAGAAGAATGAATGAATGAATGAATGAATGAATGAATGAAGTGAGGTAAGACTTCCCTCCCTTCCTCCCTCAACTCTCATCTCTGGCCCTACCCTGTCTCACGATTCAGGTGCTGGCTTGGAGTCACATTTCCCCAACGTTCCCAACCCTTCCTCATCTGTGACTAGGGGCCTCCCAGGAGCTGTCAATACATAGAAACTTGCTCTCCTCCCTTCTCACCACTTCCATATGCTTAGCATCATGCTCCGTGGAAGGGAAAGATTCGGGGAAGCAGCACGATTTACCATTAGAATGTTATTAGTGACCAAGGCATTAGTTTCTGTTATTTTTCGGTGTTCTCTAGTGTATAATCAGAGCTCATAAAGGCGCTACTGTGTGGGAGGTCCACATTTCCTCCCGATTAAGCATCCCCAGATGTCTACAGATCCTTATACATTGTGCCCCCCGCCTGCTTCCTTCACCTTCCAGCCCCACTGTCCTCTACCCTGGCTGAGGAGCCCAGCCTGTCCCATCCTGCGGTTTGCTAATCAGTAGTCATTCCAAAACGCAGCAAGTCAGCCTCTGCCTGAAAGCCCGGTCCCCCTTGATGTGGTCGGGCGTCTGCTTCTGCTCTGATTCAGAAATCCCTCTTCCAGGAGAACCTGACTCCTGACTGCCAAGGGATTTCCTGACTGCTTCTGCAAATCACTGATGGTAGCCTTTTGGTGCAATCCGAGAAGTCCCCGTGGGGTGAGCGCTGGCTCAGTGGCTAGACAGGGGGTCACTAAACACAGTAGTTAGCAAACCTGTAAGCTGGGGGTGCTGTGAAGCAGCCAGGACACAACACTGTTCTCCAGGTTGTTCTGAGGGGCTATTTTCACAAAATACCATACCCCAAATATATTCCAGCAGGCCCAGGCAGGGGCTTCATTACTTCATGTAATATAATGAAGTTTATAGCCCTTTATAGTTTATCAACTCCCCCTTGAGCCCTACTGCCAGGAAAGGGTGCTAGAAAGGGACAGAACAGTGGTTCCCAACCTGTGGGTCACAACCCTTCAGGTGTCAAACGAGACCCTTTCACGGAGGTCACACGTCAGGTACTCTGCATATCAGATAGTTACATCACAATTCATAAGAGTAGTAAAATTACATGTATGAAGTAGCAACAAAACTAATTTTATGGTTGGGGAGTCACCACAACACAAGGAGCTGTGTTACAGGGTCTCAGCGTCAGGAAGGTTGAGAACCACTGATGGAGAAAGACCTGAAGGGTGACATCTTCAGAAGCTGGACCAGATGCTCATCCTGCTGCCATGGGCTAGTTCTCTGGTCTGAAAAGGAAAAGGAGAGGGAGCATACACTGAATCTGGAGGCTTTATTTTCCCTGGCTCATGAAATGGGAAGAGCAAGAACAAAAATTGCCCTCCGAATTATTGGAAGAGTCAAGTAAACGACCATGTGTGAATGTCTCTGGAATGGGATGGGCTTTTTATCAAATGTTAAATGAACTTCTGAAAAGAGGGAATGAAGACAGCTCCTCTCATTTTCCCTCCTCATTATTATGGTGAAGGAACAGTGCTGGTTGCCTCAGGCAAGGGGCCCTGTGTGCAGCGGAAAACAGTTCTCCAGAAAAGGAAGCGCTCCTGTCTGTCCTGGTCCTGGAATCCTTGCCTGGCCAAGAGGTCTGACATTGCTCTACATCAGCAATTCTCAACCTTCCTGACGCTGCGACCCTTTATCACAGCTCCTCCTGTGGTGGTGACCCCAACCCTGAGATTATTTTTGTTGCTACTTCATAACTGTAGTTTTGCTACTGTTATAAATCTATGTAATGGAAATCTCTGTGTTTCCCAATGGCCTTGGGCGACCCCGTGAAAGGGTAGGTCATCTCCAAGGAGTCGCAATGCACAGGTTGAGGACCACTGCTCTAAATTCCTTCAGGGATTTTTTTTTCTTTTGTGGCTAGAGAGATGACTCAGTGATGGTCAAGAACACTTGCTGCTCTTCCAGAAAAATTCAGTCCAGTTCCCAGCACCCATGTTGGTTGGCATACAATCGCCTGCAACTTCAAACCAGGAAGTCTGATGTCCTCTCCTGACCTTGGAGGACATCTGCATATTTGTGCACACATACATACAATTAAAAACAAAATCAATATAGTTTTAAAGCAATTTATATTATGAAAGATGTTATTAACTGTACCAGATAATTTAAAACATGGAAGAATGGAACAATACACCATCTAGTTCTAGATGCTAGCATTTTGTCCCATCTTAAGCACAGGTACAAATTTACCTATTTGCTACATTATATAGTCAATAATGAGTCCTCATCAGGCATCTACAAAGGATGCTGTCCTCTCGTAAAACTTTTAACATCACTGTGCAAATTAACAGTTCCTTCACATCACCAGTTATCTGATTGATGTTAAGATTTTCCCAACTGTCTTAATCATTGCTTTTCTGCTGTGAGGAGACACCATGACCAAGGCAAGTCTTATAAAAGAAAGCCTTTATTTGGAGGCTTGCTTCCAGATTCAGTGGTTAGTCACATATTTGAGCCTAGGGGGACCATTCTTATTCAAAGCCGCCACACCAGCTATCTCTAACATATACATTACAGCTTTGGGGAAATAGGAGTTCTGTCCAAAGAGTACTTGAATATCTTGGCTCTTAAATCTCTGAACATCTAGAAGCCCACTTCTCCGCATAGCTCCAGCCGACACAACACAACACATACATGGCGGACATACTCTTCCCCCTACTCTTCAGCTGTAACTATGATCCTCGCCTAAGGTGACCAAATGAGCTGGCATTTGAGAAGGCTCTTAAAGGCTGGCTTGGACTGGCAGGTGAGTAGGAGCATGTAAAGGGCCCTGGTCAAGGCAAGATCATGAGCCAAGGCAGAAGAAGGTGAGTCTGGGCTGAGGACAAGCAGCGGCGAGCCAGTTCATCTAACTAAAGGTGGCGACATCCTGAAGACACAACCCACAGTGACGGAAAATACATCCAACATCCATTTCCAGAAAGGACACAGCACACTGTTATCCATGGAGTCCTGGAGTGGAGAAGTCAGGACAGATCCTCCTCAGCTCCCCCACTTGGGTTAACGCTAACTTCGCCCCTCAAGGGTTTCTGGGAGGTCTCTTGGCCCTTTCACATCCTCCTTCCTGTTCCACCTCTCCGCACCTCCCACCTTGCCTTCACCTCCTGCTGCTTTCCTGACGCCTGCTGCCAAATCCTGGGGCTCCCTCAGATGTGTGTTGTCCTTAAAGAGCGGTTTCTGCAAGTCGGCGGAGTCAGCCAGTCTCTTCCCGCTTAAATGATCACCTCTCCCTGTGGTGCTGATTTATTATTGCACTGGAATGTCTGGACTCTAATCAGGATAAAGAGCAGAAAACTGAGTGGGGAGGAAGAGCCTGGCTGCGTGAGCGAGTGCGTGCGTGCGTGCGTGCGTGCGTGCGTGTGTTCGTTAAATTTGGTAATGAAGGGCTCCAGAGCCAGGGAAGGACCTGATGAATGTTCTTGACTGTTGGGGGCAGGGGAAGAAGAACCAGCCATGTTCACAACCCTCTGGGATTACGGGTATGGGCATCACCACCTCAGCGTTACCATACTGGGTCCAAGCCTGCATCACGCGCCCCTGGAGGATAATAACCCTCAAGCACCTAGACAGGAAAACTGACCGCCGGACTCTGAAAGCTGTCTTCCTCGCTGAGAGCTCACTTCGACAGCGAGTCAAACAGTACCACAAATTCGGTTAACAAAGTACGGGAGGAGTCCGCATTCTTCTCCTCGCACCCCCTTACCTGCAGGAGCAGTTTGGAAGCAGTCCAGCTGTTGCTGCGGCCAGATGGCTCCCAGGTGCGTGCGGAGACACATCAGAGAGGCAACATCTGGAAAGCTTGGAATGGCATCTTTTTGCTAAAATGTGCCCGAGGGAGTGGAAGCTTCAGAAAGAAAAAAATGCAAAGCTTTGGTGACTGTTGTGAAGAAAGTGAGGTGTTGAAGGTTTTCTTCCTTAATTCAAACTTCTGAAGAACAAAATCGGCTTAAAATCCTAATTGGAAACTGGCTCTGATAATGGAGAGTCAACTTGGGTAGTGTGGGGAAGTCATCTTCGTGACACTGGTCATCACATGCTCATCTTTAGTGCGGGGCTATGAAAAGGCTGTACCACTTGTAATGTCTGTATTTAAATCATCTCTGTCCAGCAGTGGCGACAGGTGATACCAGCCACACACACACACACACACACACACACACACACACACACACGGGCTTGTCTGTCCAGCAGACCTGGGACAGATAACCCTTCTGCACTGTGACAAGGGTGAATGAGATAATGCACAAGAGAGTTTTTGCAAAAACAAAGATCGTATTGTAGCTGGAAAGTGATACCCGAATACATCATTATCTGATAAATACAGACCATTTGGGCAGAAGCCACCGCACAGAAAACTGACCTCATTGCACAGAAAGCTGCCGTGAAGTCCAGCGAAGGGAAAATGGTTTGACCGGGAACCACGACACCCAGCAGGGTTGTCATTTTCAGAGGTTAAGGGTCAGCGTTCATTACAGACCCGGGCTGAGGGGGGAAGGGCAGGTCTAGTCTTTCCTGCCCTTGAAATCATTCTGTGTAGACTATTATCCTAATTGGAGACACCCTTCCTGATTATGGGTTCTAGACTTTCTGGGGGCCACAGAAGTACTGTAAAGGGTTGGTGCGTTGCTCTGCAGAGATAGCTCCGGGACTAGACAACATCCATTCCCCATCCTCCCGAGAAGTATTTACATCTCTCTATATTTCCACTCACGGAATACAATGTATCGTTTTTGCTTTGTAGCAATCTGTCCCAAATGACCTAATGACCCAACAGTGATTCATTACTTTCGTGATTCTGTGGCCCAGCTGGGCAGTTCTGCTGGGTTGGCATCTCTGACATGGCTGCAGTCTGTTGGAGGCTGTGCCGATCTTAGCCTATAGCTTGGGCCTTCCGGCACACAGACTTTCATTCATAAGAGAGAAGGCTGTCTTCCCTCTGTGATCTCAGCTGAACCAAGGCAAACCGTGGGCAAGTCTTACCAAGCCGATGCCTGGGTGGAGTTTACTCATGACGACAAGAAACCAGCCAGGAGGTGTGAGTGTTAGCCCAGAGGCGTGAGTGTTAGCCAGGAGGCCTGAGTGCTAGCCCGGAGGCAGCCTGCTGGTGTGATCATGGACAGCGCTGTGGTTCTTTACGGTAAACCCATGGAACAGGACAGGCCAATGAGATGGCTCAGCTTGGCTCTCAGACCTGAGAACCTGAGCTGTATTCCTGGATACCAGGGGAGGGCAGAGAGCTGACTCCCAAGAGTTGTCCTCTAAGCTTTGTGTGCGCACTGAAGCACACATGCACCTGCACTGAACCAACACACATGCACACACACACACACACAAACACACACATACACAAGTAATAAATGCACATGCATACATGCACACACAAACACACATGTACATACATGAATACAAACACACACATGCACCTGCGCTACATACAGACACACACACTTGCGCTACACTTACACAAACACACGCACATAAATAAATAAATAGATAAATAGATAAAGTTGAAAATAATTACAGAATCAATTCATAACAGTTTCTAGTCCTAATATTTTCTGTTATCAGTTGTACCTTGAAGAATCATTTCCTGGAGGCTAGCGGACTGGCTCAGCAATGAAGAGCATTTCTTGTTCTTCCAGAGGACCAGAGTTCAGCTCCTACCACCCATGCCTGCTGGTTCACAACTGCCTGTAACTCCAGATCTAGAGGATTTGATGCCTTTTTCTTGCCTGAGTGGGCACTGCACACACATGGTACACTATACACACACTTACACACACACACACACACAAACACACACACACACACACACAAACTGCTTTCTAAGAACAAAGCTGTAGATCCTCTCATGAGCTCCCCTGCCCTGCCTAGACTGAGATCCTTGTAGTTAAAAGGGACAGGAGTGGTTTAAATAAACACACTGTCTGCCTGAAGCTTAAAGCATCTGGGGTTTCTGACATTCGGTTGATATTAATGTATTCTGAAAGTGTCACTTTAATTATTGCTCAGCTTTCGGCTAGGGCCGTGAATATTAGATGAGAGGTGTTAGGGAAAGCTTGCTCACTACTGTTCTCTTTCTAAAGGGATAAGATGCAAGCAGAGTTTGTTCTTTCTCGGCCTGGACAGACTATGCCACCCTCACTCTGGATGCCCTCACTCTCCTCTGGCTCCATGGTTTTTATAGGACACAGTGCGGAAAGGAAGCGCCGAATCAGTGGAAAGAGCAGCACTGCAGAAAGCTGGAAGGAGGCAAGTATGAAGGGGGGATTTCCTGGGCAGCTGAGGTCCTCAGAAGGTAAAGAGGCTTGCCACCGAGGCTGATAACCCCAGTTCCATCCCTTGTGTCTACATGGTAGAAGGGTAGAAGAGACTCCCCTGAGGTGCCCTGTGACCTCTGTGTGTCCCACAGTATAACAATGCCTGCACACATACACACACCAAATAAATAGAACAGTTCTTAAACCTGCTTTTTCTAAAAGTTAGTTTTAATTATAAAACAAGAATATAAAGTAATGTAGCATAGAGTTTGTTGATTTCTAGATTAATAAAATTCGAAGTTAATTTTCTAAGGTTCCAGACAGTGACTCTAAAGTAAGAAAGACACCAGCCTGTAACTAGAGAAAAGGTAGGAATAAGCTCTCATGGCTGAAAAATAATAATAATCAGGTATAATATAGATATAATATATATATATTTGCAGAAGGCTAATTCTCAAAATGCCCCATATCTCTTTCTCTGATATGTATGCATTCATACCTACAGGTACATATGTGTATATGAGTGTGTGTGTGTGTGTGTGTGTGTGTGTGTGTGTGTGTGTGAAGGCCAGGGGGGCAACCTTGAGTGTTACGCTTTTGAGATAAAGTCTCTCACTGAGATCCACCAGTAGGCTAGGCTGTCTGAACAGTCAGTCCCGGAGATCCTCCTGTGTCTCTTTTCCCAGCGCTGGATTATTAGCATGTGACGTCACACCAGCTTTTTGAACTCATACTTGCAAGGCAAGCAGCGCTTTACTGACTGAACTCTCTCCCTGGATTCCCAGCTCTCTCTGACTATGCCTGTAGTTCCCAGGGAAGTTTTCAAAACATACAAAGACTTCACTATTCTGAGGAATTATCTGGAGTCCCCCAGCCTGTGAACCCTTTGCTCCTTGGACGGGTTATTTCTCAACATTTGTGCTCCGCAATCCCGGGGTGATGTTCAGGGCCCTCAGCTGTGCCGTTCTGTGAGATACAAATGAGACTCCATCTACCAGGAACAGCTTTTGCTGAGCCTTGGTGGGCCTGCTCCTCGTGAATTCTAGGCTTCTGTTTGAGCTTTCCTATCTGTGAATAATTCATCTGCTTTAGCTAACTTACTGTGTGAGTGTGTCATCTCTCGGAACAGACCTGAGATGGTTCACAGTCAGTAATGTCACAAGAGGAAAGACCTGCCCCTCTACTCCCTTAAGAACCCAGCTTTTCTGTTTCCTTGGGGGCCCCTTGCCTCCTTTCCTGGAATGACTTCAGCCTATTCTGTCCCTAACCAGAAGACAACAGCATCGCTTTGGCTTTGCTCCTTCACTCTGAGCATTCTCCTGTCTCCCAACCTTGATTTCACCTGTTGCACGTATGTTGTCCTTAAAGGCCTCTAGACCTTCTCTCACGAAGTATCCCTAAAGCAAAACTCATTCTTCTAGAACCCACTGCCACATCTCTAGTCCCAGATTCTAAAAATGACAACAAGCTAGAAACATCAGGCAACATTGATGGACCCTATGTGGATTTCTGAAGAGAATATCTTGCCAGGACTTGGTCAGTTTCATTTTGATTGTCACCTTTCTTATCAATACCTGTGTTTGACCCCCAACACACCATGCCTTGTCCCCTTACTGACTATTTATGACCTGGTTATTCTCCCCAGAATCACTCCCCAGGCTCCCTAACTGGACCTTCCACGGCCACCTCCATCTTTGGACTGTCTTACTAACATGAAGATACATTGAGTCTTTAATACGGAAAGTGGCTGTATCATGTTCTCACCCTCCCCAGCCTTCTCCCTCCTCATCAAAAACTGTTCTCTCAACAGGTTTAAAAAAAAACCCTCTGCAAAAGACCTAAAATAAAGAAAATTGCTAGGAATGCCTTCCAGAAAATGCTGGCCTTGTTTTGTGGGACTTCTGGACACTGTGACTAGACACGCTGTGAGCCTTTGATTGATGAGGTTGTTCTGTGACTTTCTGGGGTCAGAGGCTCAGTTTTAGGAAACTGATAGCAGTCAAAATGTTTTCTTCCAAAGCGATACAAATGCTTCATCTGTAACAATGTCAACAGATGTGGTCTCAGGGTGACCATAAATCACTAGAAGCCAAACTCTGATTCAGTGAGCTTTCCAGTGGTTCCTCCCTTGTGGACGAGGAAATACCCTCTGACAATCTCTGACAGTGGGCATCATAAGTTTCTATGACAGTAACGAACTTTCAGTTTTGAAAAAGGTTACATTTTAGTAAATACATTTTAGTAATTTTGAAAAACATCACATTTAGTTTGGAGGCCATCCTCTAAGATACCTCCACGGGCTTCTCCTGAGCAGAGCAGGCAAATGGCAGCGCAAGCTACTTGCATGTCACGGGTTGTGTTTTCATAGCTCCCAGAGCAGCTCCCTGTGGTAACAGGGTCTTACTTTCATGTCCAAAAAACTCTATCATCAGAAAGTGTGGCTTGTGGGATGTCAACAAAAACATAATTTTGAAGTCCCTAGGTAATTAAAACCTGAAACTAATATTAAAGTAAGGCAATTAAAAAAAGTGCTGGATATAAAGACAGATTTCTAAGGATATAACGAGTTATTTACTTATTTTTATTGCTGCAGAGAGGACTTAACTTTGGGTTCATTTGTGTCATTGTAAGAAGGATGGGTCTGCTGGTATGTACTCATAATCCCAGTGCTCTGGAGGCTAAAGCAAAGAGATCGGAAGCTTGGGCTACATAGTGAGACTGTTTAATATATATTGGAAAGATACACGTTTAGATGGTCACATAAGACATAGACACATTCTTGTGTCACACAATATGATATGCTATGTATCTCAGATAGGGTACCAACAACAAGCCAAAGAAACAATTGCTCTGTTTGATGATGAGCCAATAGTCACCATAGCTTGACGGACCAATGGCTCTTCTGAGGTTCTTTACCAAAGGACAGGTGACTCACTGGCATCTGGATCACTGAAATCCACCCCTCCACGCACCATGGGTGCTGCTGCTGCTTGACTCATTTGCAGATAGAAATAGCACAGGGGTTTTGTGAGTACTGTAACTTTACAGCACTTCCTGAACCTTGTAAGTTTCACTAGCTTCCTGACTCTGAGGAGCTCTTCTCATTCCGGGAGGGAGTGTTTTAACTTGGAGGGAGTAACTACATAACAGACGGCTGTAGGAGGCTGTGCATGCAAAATCCTTGCTGCTCTACTGAAATGCTCATATTTCATGAGGTTAATTGTCTGTCTCCCACTAAAATAGAAGTTAATTACTTGTCAACATTAAACTGGATATGAGCAGCACATACCGAGTATGTCAGTATTTGGGATGCAGAGGCAAGAGGATTGTGACTCCTGAGCTACACAGCATTCCAGACCTGCCTGTATTGCTACACAGTAAGCAACACACAGTTTCTTTGTCACCAAAGAAACAAAAAAATAATAACACTGACAATTAAGGAGACACAGTAACAAAACTGAAAAAGAGGAACTATTTGCTCCTATTTGTTTGTGTGTGCACAGCTGCATGCAGGTGAGGGAAAGCTGATGGCAGATATCTCTCAGTCATCCTCCACCTTATTTCTTGAGGCAAGACCTCTGACTGACCCTCAGCTCATTAGTTAATCGGTCTCGCTGGCTGGGTGGCCAGCCCCAGGGCTCCTCCTGCCTCTGCCTCCTCTATGCTGGGTTCCAGGCACGTGCTGTTATACCCAGCTTCTTAGGTAGAAGCTGAGAACTCAGAGCTCATGCTTGCGTAGCAAGCACTTTACCAACCTCTCATTTTCATTTTTTAGGGAAAAATAATTTTTTATACTAACTTGTCATTTTATTATGATGGGAATAAGAAAGAATATAATGGAGGATAAAAGTCAAACTGGGTAAATATCACTTGCTAGGGTCATAGAGAACTATCTGGATGGGAAAAGAACTCATGAGCTTTGTTAAAACACCCATAAATATAAAACTGTTTTTTAAGAGAAAAATGTCAATAATTAATTATACAGTAGGTTGGCAGTGGCTCAGTGGGTAAAAGCCTGTCTTAGCCTAGCTGTCTGTGTTTGATCCCTCAAACCCAAATAAGAAGCCAGACCCCATGAAGGCATCTGCAACCTCAGAACTCCTGTGGTAAGACAGAGGTAAGGTAGAGGCAGGAGAACTGGCTGAGAGCTCGAGGGTAGGTTGACGTATGCAATGCAGCCTCAGAAACAGTAAGGTGTCTCGGTCTTAAACAATCTAGAAGTCAGGAATCTACTCCCAAACGCTATCCTTTGACCTCTACATTGGTTCAGCTGTGCCCCAGCACAGACATCGTGCAATCATTCACCACACATATACACATACATATGCACACGCATGAGCATGTACACACACACACACACACACACACACACACACACACAGGGCCCACACAAGAACTAGTTATTTGAGACTAAACACCAATTCAGAATGTTTTTGTGGCTATTTAATCTTGATATTGTTGATATTATCTTAATGGCTTATTTAGGATTATGTCTCAACAAACTCACCAAAAGTTGAGAATATCCTACATCTAAAATCCAGTAAATATACCCAACCTAACAACTGTCTAGGCTGAGCAGTACAGCAGGGAGCTGGTCGTCTCTCCTCATCATTCTGGGTCCCACCGGGAGCTGCTACTGGCTGCTGCTGCCCGCATCTCGAGAGAGCTTATCGCTTGCCCCAGGGAAAAAAGGGAAGATTCAATAGTGCGAGGGTCACAGAGAGCATGTCATTTCCCACAGGTACAGAGAAGGTGAGTCCTAAACCATCTTGGATCAGAGATTTCTGCCTGTGTGGAAAAGCCTCTGCTGCTAAGCTATCTGCCGTCCAAGATCATTTAATTCTAACTTGGTAAATTCGAGTAAAACAGTTTGACATGGTCTCTGGTTTTCCCCCATCATCAAATCAGAAACCCTAGATTCCGCATCTTCGTTGATGCGGTTATTTGAGGGGTCTTCCGTACAAGGTGGTTGATTGCTCTCTCGAGGCCATAGCTGGAGTGTGGAATCTGAAGCTGCTCCTCGCTGAATGCTGTGTGCCCTCATCTGCACAAATGTACACAGGCAAAACACCCACACACCTAATTTAAAAAAAAAAAAGAAAGAAAATTGCAAGAATTAATTATACCATGGGCTGGGGAGATGGCTCACTGGAAAAAAGAGCCTATCTTGGCTGAGCTATCAGAGTTTGATCCCTGGAACCAAAATAAAAAGTATCCAAAGTAGCTCAGGGATTACCGTACCCAATCCCAACAGCTGGCAATGGGTGTCGACACAGTTTTATGAAGGTGAATTGTCTTATCCCTGGCCCTACCCACACCAGCTTCTTCCCAAGAACCCACAGCATGAAGGGATACATACCTTACAGTTGGTTTTTGCTCATATGAAGTAAATTATAATATTTGGCTTTCATTAAACATTGCTTGATCGGAATAAAAAAGAAAGACTACAAAATTTAAATTCTGCATGAATCTAAGACATTCATGCAGAATTGCCACTCCTGGCTGAGCTAAGGTTCTGCAAACTGTACCAGAGATTATAGTTTTGAACTTGCCAGTCCAGAATTCCAGAGAAATGCAAGTGTTATGTTCTGTTCACACATCACCATGCCTGTTTTATGTGTGCCTGGCCTGCACACATCAAGACCCTCCCTGACCGTTGTCCTACTGACCTCTGTGCTTTCTGTTCCACTCTGCCTCAGCCATCCTGCCCCCTCTGTTCTATGAACAAGTACGTCTAGGTTTACCTCAGGTTTTTTTTCACTTGCTGCCCTGCCTTCTTAGAAAATTCTCTGTATGGCTTGCTCCTTCCATGATACTGTGTTGTGGTTTGAATATGAAACCTCCCCTGGGTTCACATGACTGAGCATGGTCCTCAGCGGCTGCCACTGTCTGAGGAGATTGTGTAGTACCTCACGGAAGGAAGTAGGCCTTGGGAGCAAACTTTGAGGCTCCCTAGCTATGACCCAGCCCCACTTCCTAGTGATGACCCAGCCCCACTTCCTAGTGATGACCCATTCCCACTTCCTAGTGATGACCCATTCCCACTTCCTAGTGATGACCCATTCCCACTTCCCAGCTATTCCCTGATTCCTGAGTGCACGTGCAATGTGACCCGCCAACCTCCTACGTCCGTGCGCCACCTATCTTTCCTACAGTGATGGACTGTATTCCCTTAGAACTGTAAGCCAAAGGAAATCCTTTCTCCCCTCGCCCCAAAACAAACAAACAAGCAAACCACTGGATGCCCTTCCAGAAAACCAAGGTTCTTAACAAATTTACAGGATCTACTCAAATCTATAGGAGCTACCATCCAAGTCTGACAGAGACGTTTCCCAGGGCTTACTTAGCTTTCTTTGAATAAGCAGACCTAGTCCCTCTTCCTAAAATCCCTGCTTATACTTTTCCATCAAAAGGTTCTCACACCAAACCCCAACTTCTTCTAGACCCAGGTTAAATACTCCCTCTTCAGGGAAGCTTTCCCTACCTCCTCCAGGCAGAAGAACTCTTCTTCTGAAGTTCTCCAAGAATTTTATACTTCCAGTTATCCCGTGAACCCAGGGCAAAGCTCAGCGCTTGACACTGCAGAGGAGCTGAAAAGACAGACAAGACTGAACACATGGAAAACAACTGATGAATCCTGGCTTGCAGCTAAGAGGTAGCCTTCAAATGGAGATTTCAAGGAGATCAAAGCTGGGCACGGTGGCTCTCTGTTCTCACAGCATGCCGGAGACTAAGGCAGGGGAAGTGTCATGAGTTTGGGTTCAGCTTAAGCTACAAGGGAATTTCCAGGTCAGCCTGGGCCACAGACCTTGTCTTGAAAAAAAAATTCTCTGTCTCTCTGTCTGCCTGCGTGTGTGTGTGTGTGTGTGTGTGTGTGTGTGTGTGTGTGTTAATGCATTCTCTTTCTGTGTTAGTGCTCTCACACACACATACAGAAGGGGAGGGAAGGAGGGAGAAAGAAATCAGATGCATTGTGGGAAGGACTATGCTCAGTAGGAAAAGTTAATACATGACCCAATTTATTAATCAGAGAGACCCACTCTTACTACACCTCTCAGTAACCAACTCTTTCTTCCCTTGAACCCCACAGCAGGAAGCCTCAAACGACATTGGGACCCTTGGCTACGATCACCCATCCAGCCCACGGTATGCTATTGCCTCACTCTTATAAAGTTACTTCTTCGCCTCTGCGCCCCTGTGTGAGTCCTTATTTTCAAATCTCTGGATGAGAGGCCAAAAACTACAACCCCCCCAGTCCAGACCCTCAGTAACGACTCCACTCCGAAAGCCGGAATGCAAATATTCCTTGCATTGTACGCTAATACATATTAATCAAAAACAAAATTGAAATAGTGCAAAGGACACCACCAACAAAAAGCCTGTGAGGCTGATCTGGTGTGGAACCCCCATTCCTTATATCTGGTGAGCAAGCAAATTACTTAATTTTTCTTCCTCTTGGGGTAAGGAAAAACAAAACAAAGTAATAGCCAATATTCAAATTCTAGCAGGACTGTTAGGATTTAACCATGGGAAACAGGGAGCCCTGTTACTGGCACAAAGTAAATGTGGCCATTGTATTATTATCCCCACTTCCTCCCTCAGGATTTTCCCTCTGTTACATTTAGCAGCTCAAGAAGAGGGCTGACCTAATTGCTCGCCCTTAACACATTTTTAATCCTTAGCGTCTGCTTCTACTTGCCAAAGCTTTCTGCCTCTGGAGGCCAGGGGGGGGGGGGCCTGGGATGTGTAATCTTTCCTGAGCTGGGTGTGGACTTCTGGGACTCCGAGGCTCTGGCCGCCCCAGGTGACTGCACCCAGCTTAAGAGTTCACTCCTGGAGAAGTCTCTGCATTGTCCCCTGCAAACTCCACGTGTGTGTGTTTTGGCTGCTGCAGCTGGAGAGCCTGTGATGAGGGCTGCCCCCATCCCCACTGCCGGGTGGACAGTAGGCCCCTTGCATGAGAGAAGAGCTGGCCCACCCACCTAGAGGAAGAGAGCGGGGCGGGGGGGGGCAACCCTAGGTCTTCCCAGCCCAGAATTACTGCATGGACTTCTAAGTCAAGGCTCTCCCTTGGAGAGGAAAGGTGGGGCAGGAGGGCCTACAGGACGGCAGTCTCCTGTAGCAGTGAGTGTTTATTTCATCTTAGGTAGGCTGTGACCTTATGGTGCCTGGCCTTTCACAACTGGAAAAACTCCAGCCCACTCCTATTTCTTGATGGTTTAGCCTCATTTTAGAGAATGGATAGATGCATACTGCGGTCATTAAAAGGACAAACTGTAAACGTTCTCCTTCATGCCTTTAACGGTTACAAGAGTGTGACTGAAGGCTTGCCCTAAGTCTGGAGCGCACTCAGCACTCATGCGTCAGGCTCTCTGGGCAGAGGCGGCTAAGCCCACATCCCTTGCTTTATCCTGGGCTTCCCACAGACATTCTGTGCAAGTGGGGAAGGGTGTGTGTGTGTGCCTGTGTGTAGAACTGTGGACGAGAGTGGAATTTCAGTGGTGGAGGACAGAGCTGTTCCTCACCAGCTGTGCCATCCCTTGGAGCCACTTTAGTCCTGACTAATGTGCATAGGTAAATGTTTTTTCCTTTGACCCTAAAACCTCAGCCAAGCACCCCCACTGCAGGGCGGGCTCCTGGGTCTCAGGACTACCGTGGGCATCTAATGGGCTCTGGGGAAAGGGTGGGCAGCAGGACACTGAGGACAAGAAGGCTGGACAGAGCAAAAAAAGACAACGTTAGGACTTTGAGGCTCCCTGTCTCTGGAAGAACAGAAGAGAGGCCCCTAGAGTAGTGAAGGACAGAGATCTGGTCCCCTTGCCTCCCAGACTATCTTCTTGCAGAGTGCAGAGCCAGGCAGAGGAAGAGGAGAAGCTCTGAAATGAGGAGAAAGGAAACAAGAACTGGGTGCTTCTTCTTCAGTGTAAGATATTGCTATCCATGGGTCAAAAACAACCCAATGCTGGCAATTTCAACCCAATATGTGCTGCCACATTCTCCTTTAGTCTGTTCAAACACAGAAAATACATGTTGTGATTCCACTGTCTCATGTGAGGCCTGAAAGGCACCTGGTCCAAGCGTCTGTGGTGGGCGCAGAATCCCTATGGCTCTTAAGCCCCAGAGCTTGTCCTACATCAGGACAAAAATACTGTGACTGTGACGTGCTGAACATTAAAGCGTGTTGCCTGTGGACCCAGCTTCCTGCTCTGGTCATTCTTTGCTCTCCCAGTGCAGTGGACTAAGAAATGCCTAGGGCGCTGGTGAGGCACTCCCATGGGTGTGTCTGTGAGGGTTTCCCAAGGAGGATTAACCTCCCCTGAAACTGTGTGAAACCATTGCTGACTAAAAGGGGGTTTGGGGGAGGGTGAGAGAAAGCTAATCCAGTACATTCATAGCTCCTTGCTTCCCAACTGAGGACTGTGACCAGCCTTTCCCAACCAATGGTAGGCTGTGTCCCCTCAAACCGTGAACCAAAACAAATCATGCCTCCTTAAAGTTGTGTCTTGCCAAGTGTTCGGTCACATGATTGCCTTCCACCAACGAATCCACCATTCTTATCCTGTGTTTTGCTTGTTTTTGTTTTGTTTTATTTTATTTTATCTCAGCCCAGCTCTCTGCTTGACAGTTCTCAGAAGTCTGCTATCTGGTTTTCCAGAGGCTCCAGGGGAGAGATCAGAAAGTGGGCGTGGTCAGAAGCAGAGGTAAGAGGAAGCCATAGGAGCAAGCTTCCGTCCTCTTACAGCTGTGGTCTTCCGAACACACACACTAGCTGCTCCCCACCCCCATACTCCTCCTGTGCCTTAGAGATTCTGCTATATCGTGAATGTGGCTAGAATCTCCTCCAGATATTTCTGTGCTAGAGGCTTCGCCCTGTTGTGGCAATAGTGAGAGTCAGAGGGATCTTTATGAGGAATTACCATCGGGGATTAATGCTGGAGTCTAGGAGTAGATTCAGAATAAATTGTTATAGAGCCAGTTCGCAGCCCCACCCCCACATCCTGCCTCACTGTGTGACCAACCCTTCATCCACACATTTGTGCCATAATGCAATGATGTAACCAGTAGGCACTCACCAGAGCCTCCAAAAGTGTGAGATTAAGAAGCCTCTTTTCTAAATGAAGTACCTACCCTCTGGTGTTTTGTTATGGCAACAGAAAGTGGACCAATGCAGACTGTAGTTGCCCCTTCTCCTTTATTAACATCGCCACGAATCACTACCTGGTGGCTTCCCTAATCCTGTTCACTCTTTTATCCCATGCAGCTCCACAGTCCACTTGCTTAGATGGTCCTTTCCTTCCATGGCGATCGTGCCCCATACATTCCCCAGGTTGCTCTTTCCTCAGCTTGTGATAATGCTGCCTTCCATCACATGACGTGGCCCTGCTCTCTTCTTCACTCCCAGTCCCTTCCGTCAATTCTCCAACCTGAGGAGTTCCAGAAATCCCTTCTTCAAGGAATACTGTCAGCAGTACAGAAGTGAGAGTTTTCAGTGCTGGGCTAAGGGGTAAGCTGTGAATAGCGGTGCGTTAGGACCTAGCAGCTGCAGCCAGAGAGAGGACTTAGCAGGTAAGAATGCTGTTGCTCTTGCGTGGAACCTGGGCTCTGTTCCCAGCACCCACACGGCAGCTCCGAACTGCCTGTAACTCCCTTTTTCTGGCTTCTTGGGACACTGAACACACATCTAGGCATATATACATGCAAGAAGAAAGAAAAAAAAAAAACTCTTCCACATAAAGTAAGAGAAAAAAATAATTAAAAATTGTAACAGCTGGAAACACGTGGAACGGGAGGTGACAGAGACTGGGGTAGGATGAAAGCCAGCGCTACGGAAATGGCTTGAGTGTGAAGCATGGTGTCTGAGAAGAATACAGAGATGCAGGATTCCTACTTCTGCTACAAGCAAGGGAGAATGCATGGGAATGGACATAGGAGCCCAGATGCTGGAGCCTGGTTGCTGGAGCCCGGATGATGAAGTCTAGATGCTGGAAGTTGGACGCTGGAGCCCAGATATCGGAGCCCAGTGCAGCACCAGCAACCCCCTAGGAAAGGAAGAAGGACGGTGTGTTGGTTGCTTTTTGTTGTTGTTGTTGTGATAAACCACCATGACCAAAAGCAACTTAGGAAAGAGCAAGTTTATTTTGGCTTAGGGTTCCATCAGGAGAGTTGATAATCGTGGGATAGGCTTATCAGCAGGTGGTTGGAGCAGGAGGCTGAGAGGTCACACCACCGTTGCAAACAGGAAGCAGAGAGAGTGAACTGGAGGCTTCAAACTCTTGAACCACCTCCAGGGAGGCTCCTCAACCTACACCTCCCCAAACAGCCCCACCACCTGGGGACCAAGTGAGACAACAGGGGGACTTAGCTCATTCAAACTGCCACAGAGGGGCAAGTAAACAGCTGGCCCTGTCGGGGTGGGGCATCGACGTACTCGTGCCTGGCTCGGCCGGGGAACGTGACCTTGACCGGGAGAAATGGTGGTCTGGGAGGGGAGCAGCCCTCTGGGCTCTGAACGGTTCTGCCTCTGACTGGGTCTTCGATGACTCATCGCTGAACTGCTGGCTGAACCAGGTGGTCGCTCGGAGGAGAATACCCCTCGCCTGTTTGATGCCAACAACTTCAGCCTCTTCCAGGCAGGCCTTCCTTGAGCAGACTGAGAGCGGAATGAGTGAATATAGCGCTTGGCTCTGTCTTTCTCTTCCTTGTGGGAGAGCTAAGGCTGGGGAAGCGGGCAGCTCATTCTAGACCGTGCTTGTGGCGCCATCTAGTGTAGAAGACAAGCCGCTGCTTGGCCAGCCGGCTGTCACCGAGACTTCGGTGTGAAGATTGCCTGAGATGCTTGCTAGAAACGAGCTTCACTTCTTTTGCCTGGTGTGGAATCTAAGCGCTGAGGATCGACCCCAGAGCTTTGTGCACGCTCATCAAGTTCTGTTTCACTGAGCTACACACAGATCCAATGTGTTTTTCTGGAAAACATCTGAGGTTCCTAAGACAGGTTTCTGGAGCATCTGGTGAGGACTGCTAACGAAGCATAGTCTCTCTTAGTGAGCTGCTCTGATTGAATGCTTGAACAGACACGGAGATTTTGAGACACACGTTGACGGTTTCTACATCTGTGTCTTCAGGCAAAATCTCCTCAATCTGAGCAGGAATGACTGGACTCCAGAAATACACCTGCAACTCGACATGGCCACTTCTAAATGTTTAATCACAATGTCTCACCCCTAATTCACCCCTAATGCCCACATAAGCCTTGTATTACCCATTGTTCTCCAAACTGACCCACACAAGGTCACAGTCATAGGGATAGATTTGCTATGAGGCATTGGCTCATACAACTACGGATTGTCTAGATTTTTTTTTTTTAAGTCATCAAGGTGTTGTTTCAAAGTCAGGTAAGCACTAAGGAAATATTCCAGGCAAATCTGGGGAGTCAAGTTCAATTCTTAGAACCCACATAAAGACGGAAGGTGAGAACCAACTCCACAAAGTTGTCCTCTGCTCTCCACATGTGCCCTGTGGCATGTGAATACTCCCCTGCCCCCCCCCCACATTATACATGTATCACATACACACACAATAATAATAATATAGTAAAATTTTTAAAAATTCCAGGCAAATGTTTACCAACAGAAGTATGTAACTATATGTTAAGATCATCAAAATAGACTTTAAGGCCTTTGAGCTAAGGAGAGTCCACATGAAGATAAAAGCTTCCCTCTACCTGGAAGCATTCTGAGGTTCGCATGCCCTTAGCAGATTCTGTCTATGTAAAGCCAACGGGCCAGCAGAGAAACATTCATGAGCCTTCATCCTGGGTTTCATCTCATCACCTCAGTGATGCCCAGAGCAGTCTGAGGGGACGCTGGGAAGTCGTGAAGACCATAGCTATCTAATGAGCACACATACGTGTTTAAACCCGGTGGCTTTAAAATATGTGCATGGAAATTTAGCAGATTTATGCTTTTTTTTAAACTATTCTTTGTGAGTTTCACATCACGCACCCAGCGCCACTCATCTTCCCATCCCCTCATATCCACCCTCATCCCTAGCAAACCCCTCAAAGAAAAATAAAAACACACAAATAACAATAACAAAAAGAAAGCAAAGCATCGAAAGCATCTGGCCGTGGAAGCTGTACCGTGTCACAGTGTGATCCACTGTATACCCCTCTCTCCACTCATCTTCACTTGCAAATGTTCATTGTAATGAGTGGTTTGGTTCGAGGTCTCTGACTTCTGTGACACATCAATATCGGATCCTCACTGGGACTCCTCCGGGTATCCTGTTGTTGCTGTGTCATGGAGATCCTGCAGCTTTGGATCAGCAGGACTGGCTCCTTCACTCTATCCGTTCACAGTTGATGTAGAGTTGGAGGTGGGCCCACAGAAAGCCCTGCACCTGGGCCTTGGTGACAGTTGAGCTGGTCAGCCTGCACTTCTTCCGCATCCACAGGAGAGCTCTCCAGCGCTCCTCCGGCTAGGCCACTCAGTGCCACCACAGGCAGGGGGGTGGTAAAGTCAGCTCTGCTTGCTCTCCTTCTCATGCCCTCCAGCTGGCTCACCTCCACCCTCAGCTTCAGAGCCAGCTCCACTGTGCTGCCCATTCTCAGATGAGTGGGGCCCATTCTCTGCAGCAGACAAGGGGCTGGGCCTGCTCTCCCACTCTTATGCCCCCGGAGCTGGCTCATTCTTGCCTTTGCCACAAGGCCAGCTCCACTGTGTTGCCCTGGAGAAGTAGAGGACCCATTCTCCAGAGTACTACAGCCAGTGAGGGGCAGGGAGAGCTCTTCCACTCTCATGACTTCAGGGCCAGCTCTCCCAGGTAATGCAGGGGGAGAGGGGGAGATCATCCCCCATACCCTTTCCACCTCATGGCAAATGATTGACAGGTCCAACTATCCCATGCTCATACCCTCGGGCTGGCTCACCCTTGCCCCTCCACCAGGACCAGCTCTACTGTGCTGCCCAAGTGAAGTGCAGGGCCAGCTCTCCATCATTGTCCAGGTGAGGGGCAGGGCCAGCTCTCCATCATTGTCTACATGAGAGGCAGGGCCAGCTCTCCATCATTGTCCAGGTGAGCGGCAGGGTCAGCTCTCCCACACACATTCCACCAGGGGAAGCTCTACTGTACTGCCCAGGTGAGGTGCAAGACCATCTCTTCCGAGTGCTGCTGCAGGTGAGAGGTGGGGACAGTTCTGCAGAGTGCCACAGCCAGTGAGAGAAAGGGCCAATTCTACACAGCTCTTGGACATTTATATGGTCCCGGGCGGCTGCCCAGATCAGAAATGTCCTCATGGTCTCTAGTGGTAATATGATCCACAGACATCAACACCCACCCCTGCCGCTGTATGGCAGTAGAACCAGACATGGCCCTCAGTGGCAGCTTGGGTTGGGATTTGCCATGGTCTCAGGTGGCAGGGTTGGCTACTTCTCTCCACCCTTTCATCTCTAGTTCCATCTCTCTTCATAATGCCCCAACTGTTCTTCTCCTCTTTCTCGCCCATCTGTCCACCACACGCTTGCACACTGTAGTGATTCCTGCTGCAGGTGGGCTGCATGGCTGGCAGGCTTCTGGGTGACTTGGCATGGCAGCAGGCTGGCCTCTAGGTGTGTACAGCCTGCCCAAGTGGCATCGTGGTGGGTGGGTCTGTGGACATCTTCCCCTCCTATGCCTCATGGAAGGGTGGCTGATGATCCTTGGTGGTGGCAGGCAGGTCTCTGGGCATCCTTCTCCACCAGTGCCACAAGTCATGGCAGTGGTCTGGTCTCGAAACATACTTCTTAATAATTCTGGAAACAAAAATCTACACTCTAAAGTGGACATCCTGTGAGCGTTTGAGAAACGACCCTGTGTGCCTCCCCAGGCTTGCTTCTTTACTCCCTGTCTGTGGTCCTCAGGGAGGTACACCAGTGCTCCAAACATTGATGGATACCTCCCTGTGGGGTCTGAATGCAGTTGCTTAAGTATATGCTGAAGAGCCAGCCGTCCATCCTGAAGACATCTGTGAACGAGCTTCCTGTGGTCTGCATGCTGGCTGCTGGGAAAGGCGTCTGAGAAAATGATTTTCCCTCCTTTTTCTCTCCTGCAGATAACTGCAGGAGGGCCGGGAGGACCTCCTTTGCCCATGGAGTGAGCACAGATACCAGGAGAATCAGGGGCCCACCTTGTGAAGTAAGGAGCGAGTACCATAATTCAGCCTTGGACGCAAGTTCTCACCTCAATTCCTTCTCTGGCACCTTCTCTGTCTAGGGTTTTACTGTCCAGATGTATTAACATCATTATTGTTTCAGACTCTGGTTATTTTTTCCTGAGGGCAGAGAGAGAGGGGGGGAGAGAAGAGAGAGAAAGAGAGACTCCTATTGCTCCATCTGGCCTAGAACTCGTGCTGTCCTCCTGCCTCAGCTTCCTGAGTGCTGAGATCATAGAGCTGTAACCAGCCAGGCTCTACTTTCGGAAGGAGCCAGGTTAAGGCACTTTGCAAATGATGATAAAAAGATTACCTGCAAAACCCTGAGGAACACAACTAAAACTAAGAAGAGCCATCGCACTTTAAAGGAGACTGAAAATAAATGAGCAAGACAACAATAAACTAATCAGAGAAGGAATAATAGAATAAGCGAAACAAACAAAAACTATAGAGGAAAGAACAAGTTCAAAGAAATCCAGGTGCAGTGGTGCATGCCTGTAATCCCAGCACTCAGGGAGGCAGAGGCAGATGGATTTCTGTGAGTTTGAAGCCAATCTGGTCTACAAAACCAGTCCAGAACATCCAAGGCCACACAGAGAAACCCTGTCTTGAAAAATCAAAAACCAAAAACCAAAAAAAAAAAAAAATTTAAAGAAAGAGTAAATGAAATGAAAGACAAATATATTAATCAATAAACCCAAATGGAAATGTGAACACTTTAGAAAAAACTGATGAAATGAAGAAAAAAGACACAAACTTCAAACTAGTAATGAAGAGAGCAAGAAAAATAACTATAGTAAGGATTTTAAAGCTGGTAATCAAATATTTGAGGTAAATTTTATTTGAGTATATTTGAAACCTTAATAGAAATGACAGTTCTTAGCTATGACTTTAATATTGACTCAAAAATGAGGAAGCTGGAGGAAAATTGAGTCCAGACTTCTGACTCCTACAGGATAACAGTAGTCATCCAAAGATAAGTCTCTGTGAACACGCTCCCAAAGCTACAGGACAACAGAACAAACAGAATTGCTCTTTTGCCACAGCAGCGAGGGAAGGCAATTTGCATGCAGATGAAGAGTAAATCTGTCCATGAAGAAGACTCACTGGATGAACCTCTTCTTCAGAGGAGGAGCCAGGCATGAAGCAAAGAGTTTTGTGCAAGAGAGCTACAGTGAGACCCATTCAGGAACAGAATAAACAACCTCCCACAGTCAGCTGTGGAGGCGAGCACTTAAAATCCCAGCACGCAGGAGGCTCAAGGTTAGAGGCAAGCCTGGACTACCTAAGGCCCTGTGTCAAAATAAATAAATAGATATAATAAGTAATCTCTATTAGAATTTATAGTGTTGGAATAAGAGCCTTCCACCCCGAGTGGAGAGACACTGATAATAGCCTCAGAGCTAAGTCAGTAGACACACACACACACACACACACACACACACACACACACACACACACAGGAAACTGAGTTTCGTCATACCAACAGCAGAGGGCACTATTGAATCAAGAAACCCAGCACACAGCCCTTTTAGCTGGCGGAACAGTTCTTGCCAGTGGACTTCATGAGAGATGAGGGAAAGAGGCATCAAACCGCAAGTGCGTTCGTTACACAGCTGGCCATCGCTGCAGGCAACGAGAGTTCAGCCTCTCTGAGGGCCCTCTGTGGAACCACGAACACCCAGAGCTGTCTGCTGACAGGTCGAAGCAGCAAGGATTCATTCGCATCCGTGCAGTCCACACTGGTTCACAGGCAATCACAGAAGCCTCTGGGGCAGCAGCTGATTATGAGAGGGTGTGTCGGGGTCCTGGGGCTTTGCCGTTTTGACCCACTGTGGGCCAATTTTTCATCAGTGCTCTCAACCAACTAAAACTTAAAATATCTGCCTCTTCATGTGGGGATCTCCCTGTCCAGCCCCAGTTCCAAATTGCACAGGATCTCCATTACCTTAAGGCCTTTCCTACCCAGTTCCGTTTTTTTCACAACAGCTGTCCCCACGCTAATACTTTTGCTCCTAATTTTTCATGTTTCCAGGAGCCCTGAGCTGATACAACCAAGGATTTCCCCATGGGCACCTACTCCTTAGTCTTCCAGGTTTTCCTAGGTCTCAGAATGGCCAAAGGGACTGGCATGGCCATAACACACGGCAGAGGAAGTGGCATGCTGGGTAGATACGCGGGGCTGGGCATGTGCAGTGCAGCTGTAGCTAGATGCTGTCAGCTCACATCTGTGCTTTGCTGATTGCCCCAGCGGAAGAGCTGAGCTCCTGGGGAGACGTAAAGCTGGACATTTAGGTGGCTGATCCAACCCCTCCGCATCATCCAGACTCACGCCTAACCCCGAGTCCCGCAGTTCAAGAGCCTCATGTGCAGCCATATTGAACAAACAGACCAGGTGGACAGCTGCCCCTGGTAACACGGAGGAACACTGCTTTCCGTCTTTTTCTCCGTGGCTTGCTCAGCCTGCTTTCTTATACACCTCAAAGACCACCATCAATAGGCTGGGCCCCCCTACCTCAGCCACCAATTTATGAACACGGTCCACAGGCTTGCCTACAGGCCCGTCTTAGGGAGACGTTCTCCATTTTCCCAGCTGTAATTCCTTCTTCTCAGAGAACTCTATTTTGAGTCAAGCTCAGAAAAAAAGAAAAAAAAAAAAACATAGGAGAAGCTAGCTCAGAGTTAAGAGCACTAGCTGCTTTTCCAACAGTCCTGAATTCAAATCCCAGCAACCACATGGTGGCTCCCAACCATTTATAATGATATCTGGCACCCTCTCTGGCCTGCAGGTGTACATGTAGATAGGGCACTCATTAATTAATTGATTAATCAATTAATTGATTGATTATTCTTTAAGATAAATACATAAATAAACCATAGGGCAGAGGTCCTCAACTTTTTCCTTTCTTAAAGAAGGAAAGTTAGGCACACGGGCCAGCAAATGAGTGTGCACATGTTGATCCATCTGTGAGATGGGCTGTCAGAGCTGTGTGGAATCTCTTCCTGGAAGCTAAGCTTCCCTCTGACCCCAGGGCTTCAGCCTTTCCCTCTCCAATATGGGATTTCTAGAGAAATGTTCATTCTTTGGGGTCCAGTGTTTAGGGTCGATGATGCAGCTTTAATCCCCGCCCTTTCTTTGTTGGTTCGTCCATCTTGGGGGATCTGAGGTGCTGAGACGTTGATGCTGGATGGTGCGGAGCATCCCTGAGATCTGCTGTGCCTGAGACAAAGAGAACGAGCAGAAATGTGGTGGAAGCTGAAGCGACAAGGAGTGTGACTGATGTCCGGCAACTGCGCAGAAGAGCTCTCTCCGTAAGGTGTCTGCTGTAGTAACATTTCTAAGGGAGAGCACAAGGAGTGCCACTTGATAGAGACAATTTCTTCTTTAGCCTCCTCTGAAGACAACACTGATTAACTGTTTTGTATTTTGGTTTGGTTCCCAGTTGGTCTGATCTCACACAGATGGTAGGCTCTCAGGGAGATAGCATTAAAGTCTCCTTTTCTTGGCCAAATGGAAGCAACTGAGGGTCTTGAAAAGAGAGTTTCCCAGTCTGAATTTACTTGGAGATTGTTAGGTCATGTAGCAGGCCCCAACATGGCAGCGCTTCTGACAATGTCCTAAGGGACCAGGCCAACACAGGCTGGGTTGTTACCAAGTAAACCAGCAGAAACCTAAACTCAACATTCCTCAGAAACTTCATGATAAAGTTTTGGTTTGTCAGAAAAGCCACTACTTCCTTTCTCCACACATTATCCTCGGGGAAAGTGCACCTAGCTCCCAATTAATCTGAACAGCCTGCATCAGCTCAAAGGCCCACCCTATCTCTGCTGACCATCATATAAAAGCTGCTCGGTTGCCCACCAAGCTTCTGCTCTCCATTCCAATGAGACAGCTTGGACACTTGTTCCCAATCAACTGTTTTTCTACCCACAAAGTGATCTAGGTCAGTGACGTCACTGAACTTTGCCTACAGAGATCATTCTCTTTCTATTTTTATTTTAAGCATTATTATAAAAATAACACTGTAAATAACAAAACCATCACACATAGAAAGTAATCCAAAGACTGTACAGCTCATGATTTTTTTTTACAGTGAGAGCAGCCATTCACAATGGAAGCTGTGAAGCTTCATGTTAGATTCTATACTTTCATTGTTGAATACGTATTTATACATTTATCCACCACCAAGAACAGAAAATCCATGGCAGAATTAAAACTGGAAAAATGGTCAGCCTTAGATCCTCTTTCATAGCTCATGTTCACTGCTTGCCTCCAGTTCTTTCCCATCCCTTGATACTCAGCTCCTCTTGTTTCCTTTTCAATGTCTTATACTGTATCCCCAAGTACATTTATTTACATATAGAGATAGGTATATTATTGACTAGACTCTGTATATGAGGAAGAACATGCTCTTTTCTTTCTGATTATAGGACCTTGTTTAATAGTATCCATTTTCCTATAAGTAAGTCATCCATTCTCCTATAAATTTTTATTACATTTTTCTTTAAAGCTGAATAGCTTTCACACCTGTTAATCCACTGTTGAACAATTAGGTTGATTCCAATTCTTTGCTATAGTGATTAAAGCAACAATAGACATGGGTACAAATATCGCTATGGTAGCCTATGGAGTTCTTTGGATATATGGCTAGGAGTGAAATAACTGGGTCACATGATAGTTCTATTTTTAATTTCTTTTTAGAAATCTGAAAACTGATTTCCATGAGTGTGCACCCCCACTGATGGTGAAGAAGGGTACCTCTGTTGCCACATCATCAGCAAGAATTATCAGTGACTAATGACCATGACATATCACATATGTGAGTACCTATTTAATCAAAGCTATGAAGTAGTCACAGAAAAAATTTCATGAAAAAACAATTTATATGGAGCAAAGCCCAGAAGATACACAAAAAGTACTTCTACTCTCAGAGCCAATGCTCTGATTTATTTTAGTCATTTATCTCTTAAATTTACGTTTTAAGTTTGTCTAACAAAAAGCAGTTTAAGCATTTTATGAAATCACATTTTAACAACTTAATTGCCGTTTAAATACAATGTTAGTTTTCTCTTTTCTCAATAAGGCCTAGAGATATAATACTCTGTCTGTAATGCTTCTGTCTATGCTCATGTTAAATGATATCAGGCTTTCTAGGTCCTGTCACTCTTTGGAGGGTTTACCATCTTGTATGATCACATCATGAAAAAGATTTAATGTGAAGATTTTTTAAAAATTGTTTTTATATTTTTACTTACGTATATTTGTGTGTGCATGTGCCCACAGAGGCCAAGAAAAGGGCACCAGATCATTTGGAGCTAGAGTTATGAGTAGCTGAGTGTTGCCTAATATAGGTGCTGGAATCTAACTCAGGTCCTACGGAAGAGCAGCAAGTGTGCTTAACCACCAAGCCATTTCTCCAGCTGGCATTAAGTTGTTAAGTACTATATGCATCCATGAGACTGTAGGAGCTTCTGCCTTATTAGAATCTGTATGAGTGTTTCAGAAAAAGAAGCCTCTGGCAGCAATCTAATGAGAGGATTTTTAATGTGCATCATTTAGAGCTATTTAATTTTATTTCTATAATTACGTTTTGAGATACTTCTATATCTCAGTAAAATAATGCTTGGCAACCTCCATATATTAAGAAAATGTTACAAAACAGGTATGTTTGGTTTCTTCATATAGTTGTTTCTCATATCATCTAAAATAATATATTTAAAAATAAATAAATAAATTTAAAAAAATAAAAAATATATATATATTTTGGCCAACATAAAGCATTTTTATGTCCTCCTGTTTTCTATTATCCTTGACTATTTGGAAAAAATAATGAATGGAAAATTAATTTCTTTAATTTTTTTAGTGAATGTCCTTGTCAATCCATGTAGCCAATACAAAATTTTGTAATGTAATAAACTTTTATCATATGACTCAACAAATGTTTTTTATGTAAGCAAACAGTATCTATTTTGTTATTGTAGATGCTCATTGTTTCTCAGAAACAGTTACTTTAGAAGATTAGATAGCTCTTGATGATGTATTGGAAACATTTCAATGTTTTCTGGAACATAGTGCGTAGACACAAACAAAATAGTCATTTTAATGGATTTTGAGAATTTAAGTGTGCCTTCGTTTATAAAGTAAGGCCATACAGATTTATCAAGTCTATGAACAGATAGTTAAATCCAAATTATATCTCTGAGAGAGTGAAACAAATGAAGACCATCTGCATCCTTTCTTGTAAGCCATGTTGCCATCTCTTCTGCAGCATCGGAAGAGTCACATTTCAGTGAGGCCTGACTGAGAGATAGACTCTGAGTCTGCAGTTCCTTCAGGGAGCACCCATACAAAGGAAGGCAACAGATTCCGAGTCCAGAATCCATCCTAAAAATGCCTCCACTTTAAATTAGGTGTGCCTAGAAGGGTAACTTAGCCTGCAGAGTTTTACAAAGCAGAAATGAAACAAGCGCTGGCACCTTAGCTTCGTTTTCAGGAGCTCTAGGGGCTGGCTAAGTTCTGTCCCACTGTTTCACGCTGGAGGCCCATTTGGGTGGTTGAATCAAGGGTCGGCGCTGAATAGGAATCCCTTATACCAGTGGGCCAACTACCCCAATTATGCGTCCCAGAAAGTCTCAACTCCAAGGGTGAGAGGTAGCTCCAAGTGTGGGGTCCAGCCACTGTGTGTACCTCCTGGGCAAGCTTTTGGTGTGCGTTCCAGCCCTCAATGACTATGTCCTGTTTATGCTTCCTTTGACACTGCGGAATCTGATGAACCAGACCTTCTGACACCTTTGTTAATACTCTAGTCACTTACATGATCACAGCAACTCTTATAAAGAAAAGCACTTAACTGGGGCCGGCTTGCAGCTTCAGAGATTTAGTCCATTATCATCATGGCAGGGAGCATGGCAACATTCAGGCAGACGTGCTGCTGGAGATCCTCAGAAAGCAGGTAGCAGGAAGAGACGCTGGGCATGGAACAGGCTTTGGAAACCTCAAAGCCTACCCCTCCCCCACAGTGACACACTTCCTCCAAAAAGGCCACACCTCCTAATCCTTCTCAAATAGCGCCACCCCCTGGTGAGCTAGTATTCAAATCTATGAGCCTATGGGGGCCGTTCTCATTCAAACTGCCACACCAACCATTATAGAGGCAGACTTAGGACGCGTGGAATGTTACATTAACTTAGCATAGAAGGCCAGTTGGTCACCACGATAGCACAGACTCAATATTCCTGATGCCTACACACATAACAGAGATCTCCAAGAAAAGATTCAAATTCCAATGCATGTAGAGAAGCTTCCAAAGTACCTGAGCCCTGGGACCCTTTCATCTGCACCACAACAATGGCAGCACCTCATGGCTGCCCATGCTTCTGACAATGGGGACAAGTAGCCAGCGATGATGGAGTGCCAAGGTGAGTCCAAATGGCTTTCACGCCTCAGACAAAGAAATTAAAATTAAATCAACGTTAAAAACACACAAATCCCTAACCAGGCTATACAGAAAATCGACAGGGTGAGAGCTCTGCCCAGCAAAATCTCAACTTCCTGGTCATATGCCCAGACGACCATTTAGCCAGGCTATTTGATCCATAGCCCAACTGCCTTAGTTACTATGTGTTTTAAAAGAAATTAGAAAATAGGGCTAGGGAGATGGCTTAGTGGCTTGCTTCCTTTCCGAAGGTTGGTTTTCAGTTCCCACACATTGCGAACAGCTCATGACTGCTTATAACTGTCAGAGTGACAGTTATAGGAGGATCTGGTGCCCTCTTCTGGCCCTCTTGGGAACTTGCATACATGTGGCATACATGATCACAGTCATATAAATAAAAATAAATCTTTTAAAAATGTGGACGTTGAGAAACAAAAATTGATGAAGTAAAAAAATAAATGTATTTAGTTTGATCAGGACTAGGGAGAGAAAAGGTCTTAAGCTCTCTCTCTTATCATAGCAGTGCTACAATTTCATAGTAATTTTGAAGCAAGAGCTATGAGGTAAGCCTGTGTTGAGTTCTCTTTGAGATAAGCGGTCAGAACTGTGTAAAATCTCTTCCTGAGAGACAAGCTCCTCTTCTGTCCTTTCCCTCCCCAGCTGCGGAATTCTTTAAGGCAGGTTGTTGGAGGGTCTCTGCTACACTGTTTTCACTCCCACAGCTGTCTTTTCTTGCTATGTTACCAGTTCAAATGCACCACCCTGCTAATCACAGGCAAGAAAATCCTACACAAGGAAAGACTTTTAATGGGCCTGATGTTACAATATTAGTGGCAGCAGCACAGAAAATTAGCTGCCAGTGGCATCTGCACCAATCAAGGGTGACTTCGCAAACAAAGATTTGAGTTTGTACCAATTACTGCAAACCTTCTTTGCAAATGAAGGTTTGAGTTTACACCAATCATGACATCATCCCTCTTGCAGGACTCTCAGTAGTCCTTTTGCTCTCCTTCTGACCTGGACAGAAATTATTCCAGGTCACCTGGAGTTTACTTGTGATAGCATGACACCCAGCACGAACTGTTTGAAATAGTCCTGCCTGGAGGGTACCTTACAAAGAGCTGTGATCCTTGTGTAGTTTCCTCCAGCTGTGTATGGAATGTTCAAAATGGCTCCCATAAGGTGCTAGCATAAGGGTAGTCTTCCTACCCTTGACTGACTATCCTGCTCGAGGTAGCCAAGACAGTAGGGAGAGCCCAACAGTTGCCAATTAGGGAGTCAAATTACACCATCCCTCAAAGTCTTTGCTTATTTACAGGAAAATGAACAACAGCAGAAATGCTGAGAGTAAGAACTTACAATACCTTATTATTAGCACAGATAGTGATTTTAACAGTGCTTTAATAACTGCTCAGTGCCCAAGGGAGAGTCTGGCCCTTTATCTTTCTCATTCCCTTCTTGCCTCAGCAGTCATAGCCTTTCACAGTAATTATAAACAATCACCCCTGAACAATATTGCAAGTCTTTCTATGTCTGTGCCTCTGCTGTTGTAGCAAGTGTAGCCCTGTATTCCACAAAGCCCTTGGAGCATCCCTGGTGGAATGGGGAATGGATATAGCATCCTTCCCCCCTCTCTTTTCTCATCAACCAGTCAGATAAGAAAATGTCAGTCTCCTCACTTTGAATGTAAAATGTTTTTGCCATTTTCTAAACGTGTCATTCTTGACAATCTTTACACTTGACTTGATAGGAAGGGGTCACCCTGTGCAGGGTAGAGGGGCTATGGCATTCCTACTTCTACTGACTCCCTTGTTGGATCATCCTCCTTCCATCCTGAGCCTTGATCTCTCTTTGTTGGCCCAAGAAAGGTACTGACTTTTTACAATGTGTTCAAAATTTCCATCTACTCCTTTCAATTTTGAAACTTCAGCAAAAATCTCAAGACAACCAGGAATGTCCAATTCAAAATTTTTTAAATGTCCAAGCTCATTGAAGTATGAGCTTAGAAGTAGGGGCATTTATGCTCATAAATGCAATAGGAAATAATAGTCTGTCTCTTTTGTTTCAGAATTGGCAGAAATTAATATGAAAAATAATGTCAAGGGCCTAGAGCAGTTCTGCAAGAGCTAAAAAGGATATAGTTATTTCTTTTCATGTGAGGAAAGGATGCTTTGTTCATGGAAAACATGTATACACAACCCACTTTCAAAATATCTAAATATATATATATAAACTTTTAAAAAGTACTCTTCCGTAACCCTTTATGATATATATATATATATTACTCTTCCCTAACCCTTTATGTTCAACCTGCAAATTATCTTATTCTACTTATAAATCTAACAATTAAAAGGAATTGTAGGGGCTGGAGAGATGATTAGAGCACTAACTACTCTTCCAGAGGACCTGGGTTCAATTCCCAGCACCCACATGGCAGATCATAACTGTCTGTAACTTCAGTTCCAGGGCATCCAACACCCTAACACAGACATATATGCAGGCACAACACCAATGCACATAAAATAAAAATACATAATTTAAAAAAAGGAATTGTAAAGAGTTTGGATTTCCTTTGAAAAAAATTAATGAGTTTGCATGTGGGAGTCAGGTATGGGTCTGTACATGTGAGTGCAGGTGCCTGCAAGTCCAGAAGAGGGCGTTGGATTTCCTGGAGCTGTAGTTACAGGCAGTTGTGAGCTGCCCAGTGTGGATGCTGGAACCAAACTTGGATCCTCTGCAGGAGCGGTGCATGATCTTAAATGCTGACCCATCTTTCCAGCCCCTGAAAAAAAATTAAGAAATCATTCTATTGGTTCTAACTTAAGTTTAACTTGCTTTTTAATTAGTTACATTTCTTGAGACATATAAACTACAACCACAAATTGAACATGTCAGAGTCTCAGAGGCAATTGATACTTCTGTTGTTCCAGATTTAACAGGGAAAATTACCCTCAGCAATTATGTACTTTTGTAAATTAACAGACTAATCTTGTAAATATGGTAAAGCAAAGTCTCTTATTCATTTCAAACATCATGAAAGCATGAAATCAAACAATGCCTATGCCAGACAGCATGACGCTTTAATGATTTCAAGACTCATAACAGGGCCCACATAACACAGCCTAAAGAAAAGAATTTCCCATCTTTTTGTCATGGTTTCTACATTTATTTGGATACCTGTCCATAGTGATACATTGCTCTCCCAATCAGGGGAGGAAATTAACATCTCAACAGAATAAGCCTATCCAAGACACAGGTTGGACATGCACCAACTCTCACTGTCTTGTCTAAGCCGTGTCATTATTCTCTTTCTGCATGACACACATTGTCTGTCCCATTACTCACTTTTTCTGAAGTACTCTGTTGACATACACAGACGTGATGGGTCTATCTGGGTGTTTGCACACACAAATGAGGCCTCCTTCGTGTAACTTGACTTATGCTTGTGAAACAATTATTTTATACCCAGCCAAATCGTACCACAGATTAATTAATTCATCTTTAGGAAAAAGTGCTTCGATATCAAATAGCCATGGTTAAAACACTTGCATACACACACACACACAGACACACAAAGACACACACACACCACTCACAATTTATGTTGCTATCCCATGTAGCTTAGCAGCAAATTTTGTACTTTTCCTAGGTGACGTCCCATACTGTTAGTTCCACTTCTTCGTTCTTCCATGTCCTGCTTGCCATTTCAGGAGGCTGGGAGGGGGCTTGTGTACATGGACCCAATGCTTGGTTGACCCAGGTAGAGCATGTCCCAGATTCACCGAGCAACTGATCTTACTGCTACCTCACCGAGCTGCGGACAGAGCTGGGATTCAGTTTCTGCTGTCATAAAGTCAACTCCCCAGTGCTGAAACTCTGCCCTAACCCTCAGCCTCCTCGACTGAGTCTTTCTCAGCCATCCCTGCATTTCTTCAATTGTGGTCCATGTGGAATCACCTGAAGTACTTGCTACAAGGCCAAATCCCAGGCCACCTCCAAGATATGATATGGTGAATCTCTAGGAACGGATATAGCTAGAACTTTATACAGGTGTTGTTTTTTGTTTTTTTTTTTTTTTTTTGGTTTGTTTTTTGTTGTTGTTATTATTTTTGTGTGATTGGTTTGGGGGGATTTCTGGGGTGTGTGTGTGCACATCTGTGCATGTGTGAGTATGTGTGTGTATATATGTCATGGGAGGATGTAAACATGTATATGCCTGCATGTCGAAGCCAAATATCAATGTCAGCTCTTCGCTCCAATTGCTCTCCAGCCCTTACTTTTTAAGAGAGTTGATTCAGCTCAGCTGGTTGTTCTGCAAGCCCCAGGGATACTCCTGTCTCTACCTCCTAGTTCTGAAATTACTGGGATGAGAAGCATGCACTGGGCTAGCTTCTTCTTCTTCTTCTTCTTCTTTTTTAATATAAGTGCTGGGGATCAAACTCAGATTTCATGCTAGTTCTACAAGCACCTTACCTACACAGCCACTTCCCAAACCCTGTAGCTGACTTGTACAAAAGACAGTTATTATGTAAGAGAGTGCCTGAGAACCATGCATTTGATGCTTCTTATATCTAAGCCTTTCCTTTTAGAGGTGGCATCCTCTGTTCTGTTGTGAGTAGCTTAGAGAGGGGACGATTTTGTCACATTATGCCTCCTCTGCACAGCTCTCAGGGAGCCGCTGACAGGATAAAATTCTTATCTGTTTTACTATGCCTGTGACTTGGCATATATTCTTATTTAATTTAATTGGTTCTGTTTTTATTTCATTACGATCTATTCCATAGGTGTACCCTGTGGACAGTTTTAAATGCTTGATGGCAGTGTTTACTTTCGTCTTGGCTGCTTAAAGTTTCCACCTCGACAGATCATTGACTGTCTCAGGGGTCTTTGGACAAACAGAACCAATGGGATATACATAGCTGGACAGGGGGAGCTGTCTTGTGTCCTGGACTAGATCCTGGAACTCTGAAGGCAGCAAAGCCCCAGAATGTGTCGTCTGCAAGCTAGGGAATCAGGAAAGCTGGTGTGGTTCTGCATGTAAATGTCTGGGAACTGGAACAGAAGGCTGGGGTGTGGGAAAGGGCAGGTGTGGGAAAGGATTTGGGGGTATGTCTTAAGAGTCCAAAGCCCCAAGAATCAAGAAATCTGATATCCAAGGGAGGAGATGAATGTCCTGAAGAAGAGGACCGTGCCATTCAACTTTCTTTTATTTGACTGGATCCCTCAGTTAGTGGAACCCATTTGGTGACAGCAATCTTTGCTCAGTCCGCTGATACAGTCTGCTGACCTCTCCTGGAAATACCCCAAAGACACGTCCAGTAACAGTGTCTTACCAGTCATCTGGGCATTCCATGGCCCTGTCAAGTTGACACATAAGAGTAATCATCATGGACCCTCCCTTATGGACTGATAGAGTTTCTGACCCAAGAAAGGCTTCCTTCAGGGAGCCATAAGCCTGTACTGAATAATGGAGCTGGTGTAGGAATACGGTTGCCTTAAAAAAAACAAAAACAAAAACAAAAAAAAAACCTCCAAGTTGGAGTTTTAGGATTTGAGCTGAAAAGCAAATAGTCTCCACAGTTACTGGCCAGTCCCCTGCGGAAACATTCAGGGAAGTGGGCCCTCCGAACAGCCCAGGAAGCACTGAGAGGCCCACCTGCTGTCCCCTCCACCCTGAGGACTATGCCCACCCACTTCTGCCTGCACCCCCACCGACCACTCTGTAGCCCTGCTGTGGTGAGTTTGACTCTCAGTATCTTCCTTCTGCTTCCCCCATCCCCTGGGGTGGGGGAAGGGACAGACAGACAGCTGGTTGTTATTAGTTGTCTGCGCTACCTCTTCTCTGAAGTGCCTTAATCTTCAGGAGCCCTTATTTACTCAGCCAACTGGAGCGTGGCAGACCACAGATTGTCTTACGTAACTCTCTGTGGACCATTAAGCACAAAGCATGGGCATCACCAGGAAGGGGTAAATCCTATTCACGGCCCCACCTCTGTTTTGTTTTGTTTTGTTTTATTTTGTTTTGTTTTGTTTTGTTTTGTTATTTATCGTGACAGGGTTTCTCTGTGTAGCCTTGGCTGTCCGGGACTCACCTTTTAGAACAGGCTGCTCTCGAACTCCCAGAGATCAGCCTGCCTCTGCCTCCCAGAGGGCTGGGATTACAGGCATGCACCACCACACACAGCTTTCACCTGTCCGTTTTTATTTCCGGCTCCAATCTCTGCGTGCATGCCATATCCCCGTATTTATCTATATGTTTTTCGTTTCTCTTGGGCATCAAGCATAAGACCCCAAACTGATAGAGCTCATTCTTCTCCAAACTTGCTTTTATCAGTCTTTCTGGTAAACACTGAGTCTGCCTCCTTGCTCATCCATCCCCTTGTATGCCACGTTCTGTCCATCAAGCATTGGTCAGGCCCATTCCACGCTGGACCTGGTCTCTTCTTGCCTCATATCCATCATTTCCTTACATTACAAAGACATCCTGACAACTTCCCCGGAGTTAGTATACCACCCCTCTCTGCAGTTTATAGTCCACGTGGCAGCCAGGACAAAAGTAGTATTGGGCCTACTCCACCTAAACATGTCATGGCTCCCATCTCAGGGCCTCAGCCTGCCTCAAAGCCGTACTGTCTGCCGAGAGCCTCTCCCGACCACCAGCCCAACCTCTTCATCTTTTTCCACTCTTCCTAGCCCGCTCGCACCCCTGGTTCCTGCTCTCCAGCTTTCCCAGCATGCTACAGTCTCAAGAACTCCCTTTTCATTCCTCTGTCTTCTTCCAGATCCACCCCACCCCCAACGGAGAGACCTCTGTTGCTTGCTTCAGACCCCAACTCAAATATCGCCTCAAAAGAGAGGCCTTCTCAGGCCCCGATGAAAAATTTGGGCTCTTCCCTTATACTCCCTCCTCACCCTTTGTATCAGGATTCTACAAAGCACAGCTCTTCTGCTCTTCATTTCCTGCTCTGGCACATGAAGTCTGTAACAGTGAAATCTTTGGTTTTTGTTTTTGTGTTTGTTTTTTTATGAACCCCTGGCAAAGTAACACTTCCTAGTTTCTCAGTCAGTATTTGGTGACTATAGAGACAGATTGGTGATTCCTGGGGTAGACATTGTGGGAGGTACTCTGTCTTCCTTACTTCACGTCATCCTCTCAACAGACCTTGTGGCTAAGTACCATGTTTTCATTTTTTCCCAACAAAGAAACCAACATCCAGAAAAGCTAAAAACTGAAACCAAAAGTTCCATAGTGCTCTTTGCTGATAATTGATGGAGTCAGAATTTTAACTCAGTCCGTAACATATTTAAATCCCATGCTGCTAATATGAAAGAAATCCAATATTTCCTTATTTTTTTTTAACTCTTCATTTTAGGGACTGGGAATTTAGCTTAGCATGCTTACGTAGCATGCATGAAGCTCTACCCCACCACAGTGCATAAATCAAGCATAGTAGCACATGCTTGTAGTCATAAATTAAGGTTATCCCTAGCTTTATAGGGGATCTCAGGGCCAGCCTGAGCTACATGAGACTCTGTTTAAACAAACAAACAAACAAACAAAAAAGCATTTTGGGGGCTGGAGAGATAGCTCAGTGGTTAAAATCACATACTGTTCATGCAGAAGACTGGAGTTCAATTCCCAGAACCCATGTCAGGCAGCCCACAGCTGCCTGTAACTCCAGCTCTGGGTGATCGGGTACCCCTCTGGCCCCCTCCCCGTAAGTAATAACTAAAAACTTAAAAATCGAATTTTAAAATGACATTGGGCACAAAATACAGCAATAGTGAATTCTTAACATTAGAAATTTCACACACTCTAGCATAAGACCTTCCCCAAACCAAACCCTGGAGGCATACCACAGAGCTGCCCTTACTTTCCTTTGACTCAGTCTTCAGCATGGGACCCTACCACCACGCTCCCCCCTCCCCCCCATATAGTTAGCCTGGAAAAGCATCCCTCTCCAGTGCTATATAACAGGTGACCTGTGCAACATGAAAAGGATGGAATGTGGCCTCGGAGCAGCCAGGTTCAAATTCTTCTCTGGGGTATACTCACTGGGAGGCTAGACAAGATGCAATACTGCTCGATGCCTGGTCTTATGTGGCCTGGGTCATAGGGCAGCTGTGCTGGTCAAGCAAGGATGCCTGGGCATCAGATGAGCAATACAATGTCTCAGTGTGTGCTGGCATTATTACCCTACTGGCTAATTCCTCTCCCTGGTAGACACTTGGGCCTGAGCACACTGCACATGGGTTTGATCTAACACCTTCAAAAGCTCTCCGTCCAGCCGTGTCTGCCTCACTTCCCTTGTGAGTACCTTCTAAGTTACCTCCTACCTTTGCTGGGTACTTAATCCATGCCCCAGCTCATCCTTCATTCCACAACCATGATGCACACAGCTGCTAGTCTTTGGATGGACACATGCATACGCTTTTTCCCCCGCCTCAGCTTCAGGCAGGCAAAGCTATGTGAGAGGGTGGTCATGTGGAGAGCAACTGTTTGGATATCTCAAACACTGTCGCAGAAGGGAGTTAGGTGTTGGAGAGATCCCTGGCAGATCAGGCTTGTGCACGGGCAGTGATGTGTGTGGAGGGGGTTTGGGAGCGCTGGCCACACGTAGAGTACAGACAGTGGACAGCGAGCGGCTGAGAGTAACGCGTTGGCCTCAGTTCTCACTCAGTGTGAAGCCGCAGCAGCTTTTCTCCCACAGTCTTCCTTCCTCGGTGTAGGGGTGAGTCCTGATCTGGGGTGTTCCAGAAAGTCACCCAGGCAGGCTTGTGGGTGGTGGTTGATGACAGCATTGGTACTCTGAGAGAGGTAAGTCTTCAAGACTCACCTCCTACCCCTACGCAACCACTTCTGTCCTTCCCCTCTCCGTTGCAGTACTACCTGGCAGGGGTCCTGAGGCCTGGGAGTCCCAGAGTCCCGTTTTTAATCACCCGCCTGAGGAGGACCGTAACTTCTGAGAACCTAGTCCCCCACATGTGTAAAAGGATTCCTATCAAAAAGGAATCCAGCTGCCCAGAGGGGACGAAAGCTAGAAAGAATGTTGTTCCCTTTCTAACAGGGAGCAAAAGCCAGATAAAATTTTATAGAGCGTCTGAGAAAACTGCAGCCACAAAGCTTCCCAATAAACCGAATTCCAGAGAGGGACAAGGCCTCAGAAGCGGGGCAGGACACACTTGCGGCCTGTCTTCCCACAGGGTATGAGAGGAAGGCGAGGCCACCAACAAGCAAAACAGGAGCATGCTAAAATGTCAGCACCTCCTTAGAGGCATGTTAGCATGGAGTGGCTGGGGGCTCTAGACACTGGCAACGGCAAGCTCTTCTTCATAAAGATGAAGAAGATGGAGCTAGGGGGCTCAGGAGAGCGCCTCACCATGTTTTCATGACAGAACGTCTGACAGAAACAACTTGAAGAATGGTTTGTTTTGGATGCTGCTTTAAGGGTCAATAGTCCATTCTTGTTGGGAAGGAAGGGATAGTTGGACCCATCCCTGCCCGTGCCAACAGGGATTTGAGGCATCAGGTCACATCTTTGGCTCAGGCTAGATGTTTTGCTCACCTATCAAGCCCCTCCCATAGGTGTGGACCGCGTGTTCAGACGCATGAGTCTGGAGGGGACATTTCACATTCAAATGGTAACACTGACACTGGAGGGGAGAAGATGGTGGATGCTGGGGGTGATGGTCACAAAGCTGCTAATGCCCTTGAGTCCCTTCCCACCATGAAACAAAGCTACTATGGGAGAAACAGTGAACCTAGGTCTGGGCTCCTTGCAGATGAGAAGGAAGAAAGAACCTTTTCTTTTTTGAGGATAGAAAATTCTCTCTAGGGGCCACTACCACAGGAAATAGAAAGGAGGCAAAATCTTCCTCCCTTTGGCTTCAAATTCTCACCCCAATACAGAGACGAGACTGCCTGGGAAGAGGCCATGGGTTTGAGGGCAATGATGGACAGGAAGCACAGCTTAGCTATCACTGTGAGAAATGCGAGAATGCTAATGAAGCTTCTTCCCACCCAAAGGCCTGACATACACACTTCCAGTAAGATGGAGGCCACTCTGGGACAATAGAGATCACGTGCTGCCTTGCCACAGCCCTAACTGAGCAGTAATACTCTGAAGCCGAGGAGAAGGGCAGGGAGCAAACACTCCCCAACCCCATGATGTAAAGACTGAGGTTGAGTGGGGAGCAGACACCCCAAGAAAAATCAGTGGCAGCCCACTGTTAGAACATGAAGCCCAAACCAGATCGGGTCTTGACTAGAGGGCTGCAGTCCCCACCCCCTCATCACAGCTGCTGACCTGACAGGAAAACAAATGATTCCATTTTCAAGCATGCGTTTCCAGCCCCAGATGACGGGCTAACACAGTTATCCTGAGCAGGCCCCTTCAATTCTCAGGTTAAATGTGTCAAAAGTGAGACACTCTGAAGAAAAGCTGTCTGAAAAGGAAGCCGGGCTTTGTCCTCACTGCTCCCAGAATAGAATGCTCCATAACATCGAAGCTTCGACCCACGTTCTGGGCTATAAAGCATGGTGGAGTGCTGAGGAGTGGCCAGAGTGGGGTCCTTCGGGGATCCTCGTCTGTGATACAGAGAAAGGTGCAAGCAGCCGAGACTCCATCTGTCCCACAGGTTTTCTGAGCCTCAGAGGACTGGCTTGCCTTGGATCTGAGGCTTCTATGGCTCTTGGTATTTATTGATGCGTACTATTGTGGGGGTGTTCTGCCTCGCCATCCTTAATACTCTGAAGTATAAGTGGAATGGTAACTGGGGGGTGGGAAAGGCCATATATCTAAATTTCTCTTCTCAGAAAAACATACATAAGCTAGTATGTGACAGGCTTCCACACAGACCTCCAAAGCTTTATGAAGTATAAACGCTGTTTATCCCAGTCTATGTTATTCTTCCATATGGTATTTGATTTAAAAAAAGTCATGAGCCAAACTAACTTTTTTTTGCAAGAGGAAGCAACCTATTGTAAATAGGTGATGCTCATGATCAACTATTGTTCAGACATTTGAACTCTCAGAGAGAACCTGTAGGGTAACTCGAGGGCCTGTTAAAGCCAGAAGATGAAATAGGAGTGTACGAAGGACTGAGGGAGACAGAAAGGATGTAGCTCTGCCAAACACTAAAACAATGATATCAGATATGAGCTTTTTCTCCAGTGGGGCTCTCAGTAGAGAAAAACACAGCTGAGAAAAAAAAAATATATCAGCCACGGTGAATATACAGTGAATATGAGTCATCAGACAGGATCCAAACTAAAATACAAAGAGAAAAGTTCGCGTAAGATCAAAGGATTCAAAGCTACGGGGCAGTATCAAATGGTCTAAGGTACACGTGACTACAGGGACTAGCGAGAAAGGTCAAAATGAGTAAGTATTTGAGCACATCTTTGTGAAATATTTTTTAAATGATAAAAGACATGAAGCTATGGACGTAAGAGTTAATGAGAACCCAAACAGCACAAATACTTTAAAAAACCCTAGATACATGATTGCCAAATTGCTAATACCAAAGTAAAAGAGGGTGTCTTTGAAGCTAGACCGAAGACAGAAACACGTATAGACAAAGATCAGCAACACAATTTCCAGACAATACAGCTGGAAAAAAATGGAATGGTAGGGGGTGGGAGAGATCATCTATCTAAATTTCTATACTCAGGAAAACATATATCTAAAATAAATGGAGGCGAAGTAATCAGCTTTCAGACAAATAAAATCTGGGCAAGTTAATTTGGAGCAGATCTGATTTATAAGAAGTATTGAAATTTAAATTCTAATTCTTTGGGTAGAAAGATACCAAAGTGAATTTGAATGCAATCAAGGGAGAGCGTGCACACAGTAGCCGCTGAGATAATACGAAATGAACCACTGTACTTATCCTGGATTTTACTGTGAGACAATTGACTAGCTGATAACAGAACGTCAGTACATTTTATGATTTGCAAAAATAAAAATAAAATAAAATGAAGGTGTCGTGGCAAATTTAAAAGGTAATGGCCTAATAAATGTTTATTATTAGGCTATAATTATTACGGCAGGATTTTCTAACCCGCTATCAATCAAATAAAGACACAGATACCTGCTGTATTTTATAAAATAGCCTTTACCTGGGGCACTGCAGATAGTAACCCTCTGAATTAACTTTACCGCTCAGCCCCAATCTCGAGCTACCATGAGATCCATGGTCCCAAAATAATCTTTAATGTTCTCCATTTTCTCCATCCACGCGGATCCGGCCGTATGCTCTCTTCCTGAACTGATTCATGGCGCAGGTCTGTTTTCATCTCCTCCGATCCTGTCTCTTCCTCCTTCTCTCCTCGTGATCACTCCACCCCAGCCTGTGAATCCCAAACTCTACCTCCCTTTCTTCTGCCAAATCCCAAGCTTCAGCATTTTTTATTAACCAATCAGCTTTAAAGTTAAGGACAGGTCTATGTGAGAATGTGCTCGTCTGAGCAGGGACAAGATTTTGGGGCCAGTAAGTAACATTAAAATACATAGCACCAGGCCAACTCCCAACATTAAGGTAAAATGTCAAAAAGAAGATAGCACATATATTATCATAAACTTTCATACTTTCTATCACTACTACAATACAGATAAAAGATGGATATACATATTGTCAACCTAGGGCCAACCACTGAAGAAAATTAAGGTTGATAATTAAAGAACACTTACAAATAAAATTAATCACAAATAAATAACACAAATGGAGGCAGGAAAAAGAACAAAGCCAGCAGAAAAAAAAAAAAGCAATGTGGAGGACATAAAGCCAGTCACATGTTAAATTAAGTATAATTTATAATAAATACAATAAATTAAAAATAATTAAATATTAATGGGCTAGGACCTCTGCTTTAACCAGGATGAGTTAACAATGAACAGATTTATCCTCCTCCCTGAGCCAACAAGTTGTACAAAATATACAAGTTGATGTTTTTCATGATATTGAATAGTAAGCCACTGAGGAACAGTGTTCCCTGAGAGACAGGAAGCCAATATGGTAAGAGTTAGGCTTGGGAAGGCTCACTGCCTCTGAGAGCAGCTCAGTCTGCTGCAGAGATAGCACTGAGGACCAGGAGAAGGACAGAAAACCTCCAAAGCCATGCCTGAGTAGAAATGTTTTCATTCGTCGTAAGGCTTGACTCTGAAAAGCCCCAGAGGCTCCTGTTTTGAACACTTGGTCTCCAGCGAGCAGCACTATTTTTAGAGGTTGTGGAAATTTTAGGATGTAGGGTCTCTAGGAATGGGCAGCCGAAAGGCGCAGCAGAGCCCTCCGTCCTGTCATGCCTGCTGCTTCCTGACTGGCTCGCTGCCCACTGCCAGGGTGGTACGCTCAAGTGCAAAAACCAGAAGAGCATGAGCTGGAGCTTCTGCAACTGTGAACCAAAACAAATCCTCCCCCCTTAAGTTGCTTCTGTCTGATGTTGTGGTCACCATAACACAAAAGTGACTAATGCGCACACTTAAACACAAGTCCTAAGGGATCAAATTATTTCCAACTATCGTAGCGGTGTTGGAGACAACAGCTTGAACAACACACACACACTCAAAAATTTTGTGTAGCATTTTGAGCTGTTACATTTGTTTGTTGGTTGGTTTGTTTGTTTGTTTAATGTGTATGGGTGTGTTGCCTGCATGCACATATGTGTACCATGTGCACTCCTGATGCCCACGGAGGTCAGAAGCGTGTCTGATCACCCGGAGCTGGAGTTGTGAGCCACCATGTGGGTGCTGGAAACTGAATCTGGTCACCTGGAAGGGCAGCAGCTGCTTTTCACCACTGAGCCATCTTTCCAGCCCTGCTTCACAATATTTATGGGAGTACAAAATTCAGCTAGCACACAGGATAAAACAGCCAAGGTTCAACATTCAAAATTAATGAATTAAAATTGCCAAGCAAGTAAAAAAAGTGGGAAAAGAGAATCTAAGTGAAAAGAAGAGGTTAATCACTTGAAAATGAAAAAAGAACTGTTAAGGATGCTAAGTCTAGCTGACAAGAACATTAACATCTGTATTTTAACAAAATCAACAGTTAAGTAGAAATAAAATTCACAGACAAAAATCTTTAAAGTGGGCAAGTGCACTCAACAGGATTGGGGACAGATTAGATGTGACATAAGAGAAGATTGATGAACTTAATTTCTCAGACTTTGTAATGAACTTTTGTCAAATGAATTCTTTCAGACTTTATAGTTCTGAAATTTTTGTTACACCTTGGTTTTTTTGGTTTGTATGTTTGTTTTCTGCTTGTTTCGAGACAGGGTCTCATGTGGCTCAGGTTGGCCTCAAACTAAAAAATGGCTACATAGCCAAGGATGACCTTGACTTTTGATCCCCGCCCCCATCTTCTGGGTAATGAGAGTACAGGCATGCACCACCGTACCCAGCATGACTCAGTACCTGATGTTAAACCTAGGGCTTCCTTAATGCTAGGCAAGCATCTACCAACTGAGTCACATCCTCAACCCCTCACGCTAATGTTTGAAAGATATTTCTACTAGACAGAGATGGACACATTGTCTAGAATTGCAAATTAAAAACAGTTACTTCTGTAAAACTGTGACACAAACACCCAAGGGAACAACTTAAAGGAAGAATGGCTCATTTTTGCTCAGTTTCAGAGATTTTTACCCTTAGCTCTTGGCTCTGTTGATCTCGAACCTGTAATGCAACAGAACACTATGGTGGTGGGGCAAGCGGAGGAAGAGGAGGCAGGAAGGAAGCAGAGGACAACAAAGGGCCTGGGGTAGGGCACAATCTTCAAACCAGCTCTCTCCAGATAGGCCCCCCAATAGTTCCCCGAACCTCTGAAAATGGTGCCAGCAGCTAGGGAGACTGTTCATCCAAGGACTAAGCAACAGGAATTATCTGAAAAGAAACACATGAGGGGGGAAAGTTAAAAACGAAAAGTAGGCCTAGCATCCTCATTTTCATCTCTTAAAGTTCAGCATCTGTATCCTCACCCTTCCCGTGTTTTTACTTGCCACGCCTCATTTTTCCTATAGTATTCTGCACGTGCGCAAATTTCACATTACTGCATTTCGACCAATTCCATCGTCTGTGTCAGTCCAGGCAGCTTCAAAGGATGCATTTTGTCCTTCTCCTTAGGATTGCTATTCTTCTTCTTCTTCTTTTTTTTTTTTTTTTACAGGTTTTTTTTTTTTTTTAACAGGTTATCTCACAGGACACCCTCCACTGTACATTTCCTGGGTTGGATGCTATGAACTTCCAACCCAGTGTTCCATATATATTCTGGAACTTTGTCTATTCATAACTACTGACTTCCCTGTGTGAGTCCTAGGCATTGCTCCCTCTCAGCTGTTAGGAGGATATTTTCTCTTACACCTGCACGGCACGTGTTGAGCGGGGCGGAACACCCGAGCGAGCTCTGGAGACCCCTAAACGATCCTTCCCTGCAGCCCTCTCACCTGACGTTCTGCTCTGCAGATTCTGGTCTCCTTGTCCTCTCTTGAGTCCCATCCCTGTCTCAACATAGTGAGAGCACCAGACTTTTTTGTTTTCCCCCCCGTCCTGCATCAGCCTGAGCCCTAGACCTTTGGTTCTCAACATGTAGGTCGTGACCCCTATGAGGTCTGAATGACCCTTTTACAGGGGTCACCTGAGACCATCAAAAACCACAGAATTTACATTATGATTTATAACAGTAGGAAAATTACAGTTATAAAGTAGCAAGGAAAATAATTTTATGGTTGGGGGTCACCACAACATGAGGAACTGTGTTAAACGGATGCAGAGTTGGGAAGGCCGAGGACCACTGCTCTAGGCAGGAAGCTGGAGAGACTGCCTGTTTGCTTCCTGGCTCTTAGAGATCACTATCTGCTGTTGTCTCACACCTGATTTCTTGGTTCCTGTTGTTTAGTAATGTTTTGTCCTGGGAAATGTGGCTAAGAGGCTTTGTTGTGGTTCCTGTAGGAGGAAGATGAGGTGGGACAGGACAGGATCAGCTAGTTTGAATAATTTCAGCAGACTCCGGGATCAGGGCTATCTCTGCTTGTCTGGCACCAGGCCCTGGGGTGCTTAAGGTAGACCACAGAGGTTCCGAGTGTATGGGCTCCACAGGGACCTGATGGAGGAGGCAGAGGGCCACAGATGTCAAGACATCAGAAGTGCAGAAATTACAGAGGCGTGATTAGGGGCTAGAGAGATGGCTCGACAGTTAAGAGCATTTGCTGCCCGTGCAGATGACCTGAGTTTGGTTCCCAGCTCCCAGCTTGCAGTGCTCCATAACTGCGTAACTCCAGCTCCAGGGATTCTGAGGCCCTGCTCCGGCAGTCGTGGTCAACAGGCATGCATGTGGTGCACAAACATACATGCAGGCAAAACAGCCATACACATAAAATAAAAATGAGAGAGAGAGAGAGAGGGAGGGAGGGAGAATTAATCCCACCCCTGTTTGCTCAGATGTCTGCCTTGTCCTACCTGTCCAGATTCAGCCTGCCTCACCTGCAGTTCTCCCACACACCATCTGTGACTCAGGCTCAGGGGAGATAATGGGTCTGATCCGGGGCAGGAAGTCAAGGCCTTTCTTCCAGGCCTGAATCTCCTACACAGCAGGAGTCTGCGCTGGGCTAATAGTTCCAGAGGCTGGACTCACCCTTGGAAAATAATGCCACCCGGTGTTAATCCAAATAATTAGTTTGTGGTGAGTTATTCGGGTTTCTTTCTCATAGCTAGTAGGCCACTGATGCTATCACAAATTAAAAATCAGCCTTAAAGAAGATAGTCCCATGTCCCAGAAAGTATCCTGAGCCTAGCTCAGCACTGCTTGTGATAGGACTATGAGCAGAACCCAGTACTGCCCAGGCAATTGAATTCAGTTTGGAAAGACTTAGCATCCCCAAAGCGTGTGTACAGGTTGCTGTCTTTATTTGGCCCTCTGCCATGGGCTTGATTCATATTCTTTCGCTGCTAACCAAGCTGGCCAAGCCCTGGATTTGCCTATGGTTCTGGAAGGATCCCTGCTTCTGAGATCACATGTCTACAAACCTGGCATCATGTTTTCTCCCTGGGCCTGAGAGCCTATTGGACTGCCTGCCTGGACTTGCAGAGAATCACGGAGGCATCCAAAGGGCCCGCCTTTCTGGGGCGTTAGTATGTTTGGTCCCTAGACCATGGCTATTTAGACATCCTTGGACACAGTGACCTCACACAAAGTATATGCTTGTCCACAGACTAGGCATTGTCAACTTAATGGGATTTAAAATCACCATGGAAACACACCTCTGGGTGTGTCTACGAGAGTGATTCCAGAAAGATTTGCCTGAAGAGTGAAGATCCACCACTAATGGTGGAGTGCTAGACTGACACAAAGGAGAAAGGACATGGGTGTTCCTCCCTCTCCACTTCCTGGCTATGGCAGAAATGTGACCAACTGCCTCAAACTCCTGCCGCCATGATGGACTGCATTCTTGTCCTATAACCAAGATAAACTCTTTTGTCCTTAAGTTGTTTTTTGTTTTAAATCACGTATTTTGCCACAGCAATGAGAAAAGGACTAATACAACAGAGTAGGGAAGCAGCTCAGTGGTAGGGCATGTCCCTAGTTCAAGGCCCAGCATGGAAGAAGGAAATCCTTACAGCACTCCGTGTTGGGTTGGCGGGGTAGTGGCTGGCTAAGGTGGAGGTGTGAGGGGGCATTTCTCTGTGATTTCCATCTCAGTGACAATCAGATTCTCAAAGGGAAGCATTAGACACGCCTCCGCCTCCCCATCTAGCCTGACTCACGTCGCTCAGCTTCCCTGGTTGTATCAGCACTTTCAGAGCCTTTGCCTCCTATTACCTGTAGAACGCCGAGCCTCTCCCTGCTGCCACCGGCCGCTGCTCATCTTGCCCTTGTCTGCACCTGTGCTCTGTCTTGCAAGACCACTCTGTTTTGTGGAATTAGCCCTTCTTTCCTAAACGAATTTACTTCTCCCTGGCCTGGAAAGGTTGCAGAGCCTCCTGTAAAAACAGCAATGACACCTGCCTTACCTCTGCACACCACCGTCTTACCTATTTCACACGGCTGGCATCTCCTCACTAGCCTCTCCACCGCCCAGTGTTTCTTCACTCACGTCTTTATTGCAAAACTATATTTGTTATCACTAGATTATGCTCCTAAATTTTTTTTATTTTATTAATTTTATGTGTATGGGTGTTTTGCCTGCACACCCTGTGCATTCCTGGTGCCCTCGGACATCATAAGAGGGTAGGAAACCTAAGTGGTTGTGAACCACTATGCGGGTGCTGGGAATTGACCTCTGGTCCTTTTCAAGAATATCAAGTGCTCTTAATTGTTGAGCCATCCCTCTAACCCCCCTTCATGACTTTTAAATCCACTGTTATATGGATTAAAAGTGAGGCATCTGAGGGCCGGAGAGATGGCTCCAGAGATCCCGCTACGGCAGAAGAGCAGAGTTCGCTTCCAGCGGCCTGGAGGCAGTGTAAATCAGCTGAGCTGCCTGGAAGAGGTCAAAACCAACTGAGGCACCTGGAAAGGGACACTCTCCAGTCCGTGGAGCTGCCTGCAGGCTGTGCAGTGAGCTCCAGGTTCCCAGCTCTCTGAGCTGTCACCCATGCTCAGGTGGGCTTTGGGGATACAGCCGTCTCTGAGTCGTTTCTGCTCCTGCAAGTCACCCCTTCCCCACACTCATCTAAGTAACTCCTGTGAAATTCATTGGTTCACCAAGTTGGACTTTGGTGGTACCTGTACTTTGCTCTTTCCTGGGCTCCCTATCTGGGCGTGTGTTGCGCCTCCCCAGAAAAGCTTTTGTCACAGAGCAGGTGGGGTCTCGGGGGACGGGTTGAATCATCGCAAGCCTTGGGAAGGTGAATGATGGAAGACTGAAGGAAGGTGTTGCGTGTGTGGTAGTTAGACTGGAGTCGTGAGGAACAGTACACAGGGTCTCCCTTCCCCCGAGCAGTTTGAAACAAACAGATTAGCAACACAAAAGAGCGGCAGGTGGTGCGCACCGTGTCCCCTCCATTATTGATAAAGGTGAGGCTGGAGGAGTCAACGTCAGATGAGTCAACGTCAGAGGAAAGGCCACAGGCTCTGAACAGCTCTGCCCCGGGTAGCTCGCTCCAGTGCAAGGCTCTGTTGTGTGGATTGTCACCCAGCCACCGAGTGTCTTCAACGGAACTTTTCAACCCACGTTTAGTGGGTAAATGGCGCTTCCAGCTGACTCTATTATTCACAATAGTTTATTTTGGACTATCCTCCCTCCACTCCCCCAAAAGCATTGATTATGTCATAGGTCTTTCAACCTATTCACCTAAAGCAAGCTGGAATTCCATCCCGTGAGAATTCACTGTGGGTCTTCTTATTACACAGGGCTCCTCCGGAAGCCCACGCTTGAGCCGGGAGGCCTTGGCCTGCTTTAATTTCGAAGGTTCTAAATGTTAGAGTGAACGAGACTCCGTTTCTGAGATCTATCTATACCAATCCGAGCAGTTTATCACGCTGGACAGACAGCGGCTTGCCTGAGAAATCAGGTTGCTAGAGTCCAGATCTGCCGTCTGGAGTCATTCAGAGGCTGCGGTCAGGGGGGCCGCTGGAGTCTGGTGGCTAGGAGCGGGGAAAATCCTTGAACATCTGGGCGTCCTCGGAAGGAAGTGGCGTAGGTGGTGGAGCAAACGGACTAAAGAAGAGCAGGGAAAAGCAGACAGTGAGGAGTGAGGGCTTCTTGAGGCTACAGGTTCCTGAACGAGACTACTTCAGAAAGAGCACGGGTTTCCCAAGCCGAGCCACTCCCAGCATGCCTGCAGACCAAGTGCAAACTCAGCACTTCTTGCGGTGCATGCCTTCGCGGGAGCATTTTGTCATGGCAGAAGTAGATCTGTCATTCCGGGCACGGATTCTATTACAAAGGAAAGAGGGTGCGGACAGTCACACAACCGTTGCCCACTGCTCAGCACTTTCTGTAATTCTCACTACAGCTCTTCAAGGTCGACACTGGCGTCTTCAACGAGGTCCAGGCGGGGAAACAGCTCAGCGAGGAGGGAAGTGGTCTTAATGAGCCTGGAACTTCTGGCTCCCTGCCTTCAGAGATGCATTCTTCTGGCAGTTTCCAGTAGACCAGGGGCATGTCTGCTCGGGTAGGAGAGGAGCAGGGAGAAGCCGCTGTAAGGGTGTGGGCATTGGTGGTAATTGGTTGGGTCATCTCTTGGGCTACATTGGAGTTTAAGCCTGAGTGTTATGTGCGTTGAAATATGTATGAGTTGGGGGGGGGGGGGGAGAGGGATTGGCTAGAATTTGGTTCTTGAACCATGTGAATATGCGGGTTGAAGCTCTTACGATGGCAAAGGACGAGAGGGCTTGGATTTTATGCACGGTGTGTGTGTGTGTGTGTGTGTGTGTGTGTGTGAGCTTTGGGATGTGTTGGGGTGCTGGGTGGGGAGACGTCAGCGCCTGGGTCATGTATTCAGGCTGCGGTTTGCTGGACCTTGTGTTCTCCTGGGCACATGGGAGGGGGTGTCAGGCCTGGGAGGCCCGCCCCGCCCTCCTCTGCAGGTGGGCCGGGTCGGCCGCGGGGCCCCGCAGCGCTCGCAGCTCTTGGCTGGCGGCCGCGCCGGGCTAGCAGGGCTGGGCTGGGGCTGCGGGGCGGCGCCGGGACAGGAAGCGGAAAGCAGCAGAGAGCGGCGGCCGCGGCGGGGCTGTGCCTCCACTGCAGCCCAGCGCAGGCCGCGGAGCCGGGGCGCGCAGCCGAGAGCGCGGGCGTGGAGCGCGGCGGGCCGGCGCCGGGGTGAGTCCCGGGAGTGGCTGGAGCGGCACGACGGCCGGGGACTGAGCTGGGCGGGAGGTCAGGCCCAACCGCGCGCGTCCCTGCGCCTCAGCACTCCGACTGGGGTCCGGGGCCTCGGGCTGGGAGCCCCCTCGGCCCCTCGGGGGTCTTGCTTCCTGGAACCCGGATCCTTCCATCCCTGCCCCGGGCTCTTCCGCCGCATCCCACTGCCCCGAGTCCCGGGGCTGCCCGCGCTACCTCGGACGCCCCTTTGCCCAGGCTGGCCTTTGGAGTGCGCCCCTGGTTGCGCGTGCCGAGGCGGCGGCCGGGGAATGACGGCGTGTCGGAGGGAGCGGGTGGCTGGACGCGCCGTGCAGGGCAGGACACGATCGGGGTCCCCGCCAGGGCTCGGGGTCACCTGGCCGGGCTTCGGGCACCCGGACGGAGCTGGCTTGTGTTTCTCCCTTCGTTTACAAAACCGCAGCCCGGAGGCCTGGGGGGCGCGGCCCGCTGCGCATCGCGGAGCGCAACAGGCAGGTAGGAGTTTACTTTCAAAAGCGCCGGGGCGGAGCGGAGAGGCGTGCAGCCAGTCCCAGCCGGAGGAGGAGTCCCTGTCCCGGGCAACCTCGCCGCGCCCGTCCGGGCAGCCTTTGCCACCGGTAGGGACTTAGTTCATCCCGCAGCCATTGAACTGAACCCCCTCGCAACGCGCCCAGGGGAGTGCGAGGCTTTATAAAAATTAAAAGCGTCGGTGGTGGCAGCAGGAGAGGGGCGGAGCCGCAGCCTGGCGGCTCGGTGATGAGAAAGGGGAGACTCGGAGCAGGACGATCTCCGTGTTCACGTCTCCGAATCGGCTGTGATGCCCTGACCGCGAAGGTGAGCTCCTCCTAGAGAGATGTCAGGGCTCTTCATCGTGACGGTTGTGTGGTTGGCGCGTGCGTTTTGATAAAACCCACTTGAGAGGTCTGTGGTCAAGATGCGTGGGTTCCAACAGGCTAATTCTGAAAGCTAGCAAGCTGTGAAGGCCGGTGTTTTTACTGACATGTTTATGTTTTACAGGGTTTGCTGAAAATACTGTAAGTTGTATCACCAATCCACGCTGCTAATTAGCCTTCTCCTTCCAGTGGGTGTGTTGACTATCCAACTCCTAGGCTCTGTGCGTGAGACAGCAGAAACAGCCTGCACCGAGGAAGGCGTAATTAGCCATTTTATGTAACCACTAATTAGAGTTTTTAGAATTGAATTAAATCAGTGTGATAGAGATGGGACTTTGATGTGTGGGAGGAAACTGTTTTATTCTACATTTCAAAGACGTATCCAGGAGCATTTAGCATTTCCGAAGGTTGGCGGCTCCCAGGACGATTAGCCAAAACACCCAGTGTGAAGTTTTCAGGGTTGGCCCTGCTGACAGTGTGTCTTGGTGGCAACTTAATTTGTAAGTAAAATGAGAGGGTTGTGAGAGTGTCAGTTTTTTTTTTTTTTTGAAACTGCCTGCCAAGTCTCTCTCTCTCTCTCTCTCTCTCTCTCTCTCTCTCTCTCTCTCTTGTCTTATTTATTGAGCAACAGGACCAAACCATACAGGAAATTGAGTTTCCTTACCAGGCAACAATTTTGTGACATCGTCTGTGGAAGAATTAATGTGGCAAGTGTGGCAAGTCTGCTTTAGTGTATCCCCTCATGTACACCTAAAGCCACACCCCGCTCTGCCGCTGCTGTAGTTTGGATTGAACGGGCGCTCACCATGCTGGTGAATAGTCAGAGGTCTCATTTGGACTTGGAGGCTGCTCCAGATTAATTTCCTTTCTCCTTAAAGGTCCCCCCCACCCCCTCGACTGAGCCTATGAGTAGGAGTTGAACTGCAGGATTCTTTGTAAGGTTATGTGTGGTTTGGAACAATGCACTATTGTTGCCTGCTGCCTCTCTAAGTAAACAAACAATTCTGGTAATTGCTACATAGCATTCAACTTTCCATGGCTCCCTGAAATCCGTCTCCTGAAAGTCAGACCCTTACTGGGGCACTCGCTTGTTGTGTGTGTTAATTTGTGTGTGTGTAACCTTGTTTCCTCAACTGTGCCCTAGCATTCTCCTTTGTCTCCCCTAAAGACTTGTTCCAGAGATTGAGATATTTCATTAAGTGATGTCAGGCTTACCGCACAGTAGGCGCTTGATGGTAGACTCTAACTGCCATTATTTCAGGGGCATGAACTAACTGTGGCCAGCCCTGCTCCTGCAGGGGTGTGAGTGCTCGGCCACTTTCCATAAGGAGGATGAGATTCTGTGGCTGTGGCTGGACTCTGTTTTTTGCTATCTAGGTCCTCCTGGAGACAGAAGAAGAGCCGCCCTCATCCTCTGCTGCTCCTGCCCCTCCAAATGCCACTTAGAGCACCAGACCTGGCACCGTGGGATGTGTGCTGTGCGTCACATCTGTTTCTGAAACTTCCAAACCCACTAGGGGGCAAGGGTTTGCTTGAAAAGAAATATCCATTATCGATACAGTAACCAATCCATATCCAACTGCCAGGGATGTTCCAGGGGTAACTAATGACTCAAGCAGGTGGCAGTTAGTCCGGGTATGTGAGTTGAACTAGTTGGTAAGCCAGGTAAAATGAGGCTGACATTTTCTTTCCTGATGAATGAACAGTGGCCCATAGCCATACATTTTGAAGAGCTCTGTCACTGGAAGAGGATCATTGGTTTGTCACAGGTGCCTGAGGTCTGCGGAGCCTCATGTCACAGATTTGGATAATGTTTTATCATTTACAGGTGTGAGTTCAGCAAAGTGTCTTACACACTTTGTCATACTCTCTGCACTGTTCTTCCTAACCGGAGACCCTCCAGATAAAGCCACATCTGCTGTTCTCTGGACCCCTTGTACAGAAGTGTTCTACCTTCCCAGGCAGAGTCCCTTTAATTAATAGCTCTGAGGAGAGCTGTTGATGTTCTTATAACTTCCTTTCCATAAAGGTTAGCTTATGTTTACCAGGTCATTATCATAACCTGTTATTTCCCATATATGTTTATTTATTTTTTCTTTTTTTGAGCACTGTTTTTCTCTCAAGTAGAAGTCATATATTTTATTGGAGTAAATGTGAGTTTAGGGGAAGATTCTGCTTGGGGTCACTGTCTTTCACCTTGTTTTAGTACAGGGTGAAGGGGGAGATTCATTGCATGCTATAAGATGCTATCTTGTTCCCCAGGCTCTGTGGTTTGCTGTACTCCGGTCCAGACTGGAGCAGGATGCTCTTGGGCACACGCTGAAACAATGGTACTGGTCTTCCCTGAGCACAGCTGGGCTGTATGTTCTGTTGCTGAGTAAGCTGCCCTGTGAACCAGCAGTACAGCTTTGTTCTGGATAGTTCTGAAGTTGTTGGGTTTTGGATTTTGTTTTGGTTTTTTCTACTCTGTGTAAGCTTTCTTCTGCGGTGAAGGCATGCCTCTGTGTCCTGAGATCGGCACATCTTTCATTCATTCATTCAGCAAATGTTTATTAGGTGCCTCTTGTTTGCCAGTTGCCAGGGAGACAGTAAGGAACATGGTCCCTGCACCCCAGGAGCCTCTTCAGTAGCCTGATGGTCACTGATCACATAAGTGAATGTGTGGCCTGGAAGAGCTGTCAGGAGAGTACAGGCGGTAGGTCGTCTAGATGTGGATTGAAGGCTCAGCAAGGTCTCTCCAAAGAAGTATGTTTATACTGAGAGGGATTAGCCAAAATGGTGTGCGTGGAAAGAATGAGTCCCAGCAGATACACTAGGCTCAGGTCAGGTTCCAAGGGTGGAAAGAACCAGGACCCAGGAGCTGGACTGACCAGACTGTTGATCAAATGAAAGAGTCTGTTTTAAAGTTCAGGGGATGCCATGAAAGGATTTGGAGAAGGAGATTAGATTAGCCTGGCTGCTGGCCAGCCTGGACCAAACACAGTACAGGTCCTGTCAGGGGCCAGCATGATAGACAGCTGCAGGTTCTAGGATTTCCTGTGTTCACTTCTGCTGTATCCCATCCTGGCCACAGCAGCAGTTCATGAGCTTGCTACCCAGGGAAACTGATTTCTTTTTCTTACTTTGTTGTCTTTGCTGATAAAGGTGTCCCTCCTGGCCCTGTCCTGAGTGTTGTTAATTCTTCTGTGTGTACATTCCTTACAGAGATAAGTACCAGGATTTGTGTCTTTGTGAACTCATGGTAGCCCTTACCTGAGGCCAAGCCCTTTCTGGACGGAGTTCACTCTGCCTATTACTAGTTTACTTCCTGACTCCTCACTTAGATCTGAGGTGAGGCAAGAGTTGGTAACCATGGTAAAAACAGAACAACCTAGGAGGACCAGGCTCTGTGTGGGCCAGGGCAGGTGAGGAAACCTGGAGATGTTTTCTAGGTTAGCTCTCTATCACTGTGAGCTGGGAGAGGATGGGGAAGGACCTGAGGACAAGCAGAGCTTGATGGTGGTGGGATGTGTGGATGAGCGGGAAAGAGCACAGCACAGAGTGGGTCCATCCACCAGACAGGAGTACAACATCACTGGCAGAGGGAAGACTAAGCCAGGACCTACGAGAGAGGCTGTGGCTAAGAGCTGAATGAGTGGGAAAGGAGCATTTGGCTGGACTTTTCAGGAAGTGTTTGGTTCCTGTTGTGATCATAATATTTGGGGGAGGGGCTTATTGCTCCTCATGCTAAGGAGTTTATCCCCAGAGATGGAGAAGAATAAGGGGGGATGTGCCCTGAGTGTTACGAGATAACTTGAAGGGGGATGGGTGAAGGAGTGTCATCAAGCTAGAAGCTGCATACCGGCAGAGCTTGACTAGGGCAGATGGAGTGCCTCGTTGATGCTGTCTTCCTAGCATTGCTGAGCAGGGTCTAGTGGCTACTCATTAAATATGGAGGTAAATCAATTCGGTAAGAAGGGCCTGGGAAGAAAAGGATAAGGATGTGATGTTAAGGATTTGAGTCAAGGCAACGGAGGGAGAAGAATGGAGGATTTGGTGGCAGCAGAGAGGGAGGGAGGGATTGCAAACATAGCTTTTGCCCTTTGGTTAGTATAGGCTGGAACTGTGGGATAGAACCTGGGCAAAGGTAGTTGATAGAGTTAGGAAAAGGCTTTTGGGAGGGCTGTTGGGAGCTGTGATTTCCATTGAGGGACATGCCTGGAGTTGCCTTAATGGATGCTCCACATTTTGATGGGGACAAAGAATGATGACCTTCAGCCAAGGCGGAAGGAAATGAAATTGGATTATACTGGAGGTTTTACCTCTGAAGACTTTTTAAATCCTCACAATAATCTTGGGACGGGAATATTAACGGTGACCATTTTTCTGTGGGGCAGAGCAGAAGTGCCTGCCCTGAGGTAAAACCTATAGGAAGTACAGAATCAGACTCAGGGGTGGTATGCTGGGTTGAGTCTACCTTTCTCTAAGATACTCCTCAATAATTGGTGAGAAGTCAAAAATTAGAGTAGAATGGGGAGCCACGTTTCTGCTGGAAGGCAGAAACAAGCGTAAGGATGAGAGGAGTTAATTATGAATCTAGAGAAGAATGCTCAGTTTTCTGAAGAAGGTGCCAAGGCTTGGAATCTGCAGGTCAACACAAAGCCGGGCTAGTGGCTATCAGGAAAGAAGATTGTCTCAGGCTAGGCTCCACATCCTGGCTGTACCTCCTATAGCTGGTTGTCTGGCAGCCAGAAGGCCAGTGAGAAATGAGTCCAGCCCAGAGCAGAAAGGAAGGGAGACTCTAACATTGCTGAAAGTTCACTGAATGGCTGGTGAAAAGCCTGGGACACAGTAGGAGGAGAAAAGGCTGGACCTGCTTAATCCAGGGGCTGAGCTGATGTTTTGAGAGATGCCTGTTTGGTTTCATGTTTAGTCTTTACAATCACTCCCTTCCCCTCAAACAGGCTGCTTGACTTTTTTTTTTTTAATTTATTTTTCAATTATATATTATTTTACATACCGATCATAGCCCCCTCCCTCCTCTACTCCCGGTCTCTCCCTCCCACTTGTTTCACTCTACCCCCCCACTGCCTTGACTTCAGAAAAGGGGAGCTCCCCCCCAACACTAACCCCCTACTGCACATCAGGTTGAATCATCCACTAAGGCCAGGCAAGGCAGCCTGGCTAGGGCAAAGTGATCCAAAGCAGGCAACAGAGTCCCTGTTGTAGACAGCACCCTCTCAACTCCACATGAAGATCTAAATGCCCATTTACTGGGTGAAAACCCCACAGCTCAAAGGTTAAAATGCCTTGTTTCAGTACCCAGCTGACAGTGAGCAGGTAGCCTAAGGGGCAACCCCATTCTGCCCTCCGCAGCTGAGCCTTGGGTGGGGTAGCCTGGAGGGAGGGGCTGGCTCTCCGCCCTGCTGCTCTCTAAGCTTTAGAAACCACCAAAGGGAGTCCTCAGGGCCATCCACTCTTACTTTTACCCAGTGCATCTGGTGCCCACGCTGAGTGTTGGCACCACCGTCAGCTCATACAGGCATCAAAGTACTCCTGGTGCTCACGTGTTTTACATGGGACTTCAAAGAGATTGCATCGTTTGACTGAGGTCCCACAGCTACGAAGCGAGGCAAGTCTGTGTGTGTTTATAGCTTCATCCTGGGAAATGGTGGCTGGTCCATCAATTCCTGATTGACAAGCAAGCACACTGAGACTCAGGAAGGCAAGGAAAGGGTGATCACAGCTGGCTGAGCTTCCTAGGTTTTGGTTCTTGATGGCAGACGGCTGTTAAGTAATAACGTGATGTGGAACAAGAGGACCAAGTGTCGGAAGAGACTGCTACAAGTGGCATCAAAATGGGAAAGTAGCCACAGGCAGGGCCAGGGAAAGCAGTTCGCTCTGTCATTGCTCTATGTACGGCCCTAGCACTCCTGAGCAGCCTCTCCTGGCTGCTTACAAACGTGGTTGTGAAGTGGATGAATCAGTGCAGTGAGCAGGGCTTGGGGAAGGAGTGCAAGGCTCTGGCCTTTGGATTTAAGGCCATAAGTATCATTTCTTACAAATATGTGCTAGTTAGGGGGTTGGCTAAACTCTAAGATAATCTCTAAGATAAATTCCTAGTGAAATCATGAGCTGAGACATCTAGGACAGAGCAGGTTCTCTGTGGAAACAACCTTCTCCTCCACCTGGGAAGTGACAGATGCTATGTCTACGGTGTTCCCAGTTTGAAATTTCTCCCCGTGTGGCTGTTGCTGAGGTCTGGGAGCCTGAACCTCCTCCCACTTCAGGCAGGAGTATGGCCTGTCTCCTTTGTTTTCCTTCACGCTTACCTCACTGGCTCTGTTTGTAGTCTTAGCCTCCAGGACAACTGCAGGGTGGGGAACCGTGTTGGGCCCTAGACCAGCCTTGGGAGAGGGGTGCAGGAAGAGGCAGAACTTAGGTCCGACTTTCTCGGGGTGAAGGCTGAGCAAGTGGAGGCTCGGGAATGTACTTGGGAGTGTTTCTAATTTGTTTTTATTGCAGAGCAGTTTTTGAGGGAAGTGGGAAAGGACCTGGGACCTTGCAACTCATAAATCACCTTTGCTGATGTCCCTGCGTAGTCCCTTCCATACGTGATTGTACATCATTGTAACGGTTATATGGATTTGCTGGCTACCTGCAATCTCGTATCCTGCTTGTTAATATCTCAGTTCTTTATAGTTGTCATTTTGTACAGAGATGTGGTCTTTTCTTTGACTGACCGAATCATATTTTGCTCCAGCTATTCCTTGGCTTGGGGAGGTGTTTACATTGCCTCTAGCTTTTTATTTTCCTAGGCAGCAAGGCAATAGTGGTGGTTGTTGATTTTTAATTATCTAAGATAAATTTCTAGGAGTTTGGGTTCTCAAAGAGACTAAGGAAAAAAAAACTTTAATTGACTTTTGGGAAATGATGGCCAAATTGCTGAATAAGTGATTTTCCTGAGCGTTGTTTTTATAACTGACAGTTGCAGGTGGGGTAGACATTTGTCTGGGCGTCTGTGTGAGAGTCAGTTAGTTTTACAGCCAAAGCCATGAAGGTGCCCAGGTCTCTCTCAGACTTTCTTCCTGCTGTTGTGATGTGTGGTCCAGCTTGCTGGACACCCCACTTGCCTCTCAGATGCCAGAAAAGCCTGTTCCTGGATGACTGGTGCATTTGGAGGTTCGGGTTTTATGTTGACCGCAAATTCTGTAACAGGGACCCCAGAGGACAGTTGGCTGTTCTCCGTCTTTGACTCCGAGGATTGATCTCTCCTTTTTCTCCCCTTTCCAGAGTCCTGTTGAAGAGTAGCGTCTCTGTGTCCCACAAGGCTTTCGGAGCTAGTAGGTGAGACTGCGTGGGAGAACAGTGCCTGCTCCTTCGTCAGAGGAAGCTCGCCATTGCTATGGATACCGAATCCACATATTCTGGATATTCCTACTACTCAAGCCATTCAAAAAAATCTCACAGGCAAGGGTACGTAAGTGACCCACCCGTCCACCCTCGTAAATGGGAATGCCTGCTGGTCGGTCAGTAGGGCTTCCTGTAAAGAGAACCAGTTCTTCAGCGGCCAGCCTGAAGGCTCAGGATGCCGAGGGTTCGATCTGCTGGTGCGTGAGAAGCCAAGCTGTAAGGCGGTTGGCATGCTCGGAGGAGTCACCACACTGCCAATTTCCATTTTATAGCTGCCATTAGAGTTGATGGCCTTAATGTCTCACGATTGGTTTTAAATTAAAGTTTCCCCGGCAGCAGAAATGCTTCTCATTTCTAAGTACTTCTTATGGATGTCATTTCTCTCAGAGCTTTACCAATTCTGTAAGTGAAAATTAAAAAGCCGATGTTAATTTGTTGCTTCACCCGAAGATGCTAACTCACAGGCATCTTCCCCAAGAGCATCTCAAACATAAATGCGCATGCGTGCACGCACATAGGTGTGACTGGCCTGGCATCTGATCTCTCTTTGACTAGTCTTCAAAGTGAGAAAGCCTAGTGGGCTCTGAAAACAATGTCCTGAGTCTTGGGGCCAAATTCTCCTTCCTCTGCTGAATGAAGACGCCTGCATTGTACTCAGAGTGTCATGTGCATTCTGACCTGCAGAATGGTTGCCAAGTGGGGGAGTGTGTGTACATGGATGAATGGATGAGCAAACAGCTTAGGGACGAAATGGTGGTCTGTACTATGCAGAGGAAGAATGCAACTGTGAGATGGGTCTAGGGCCCTCCTTGTAGAGCTAGTGAAGGCTGAATGAAATGTGCATGGAAAATGATTAACTCAGCCCATGGTAGGTGGTCCCTCGCTAGTAGCTGTGTTACTGCTATTTATGGCCTTGCTATTTCAGCACCTTTGTTTGAAGGTGACAACTGATCCTAGCTCAGTGACCCAACTGTGGCCACAGCTGTGTGCTGTGTGGAAATGGTGACCGTCCTGGTGTTTGCTCTTCCCAATGAGCAGATCACCATAATCTGTGCCCAGAATAAGATGTACGTTCCATGAGTCCAGTGTGAACAGCCACACCTGGAAAGCAGCCTGCAAGTGTTTTCCAAGATGCCATGTGTGACATCTTCAGAGAAGGGGCTCTTGGCAGTGGTGACTTAGGGATGGGGAATTAGCCACTTAAACTGTTTCTCTCTACTAATTAGTATCTTGTAATTTCTTAAAAAGTGAATGGAGGCCACATAAAGGGGCAGAGGCCTTTAGTCCTAGCACTTAGTGGGCAGAGGCAAGCAGATATTTGTGAGTTGGAGGCAAGCCTGGTGCGCATAGCAGGTAGAAAGTTCCAGGCCAGGCAGATCGGGCTACACAGTGAGATTCTGTCTTAAAAGAGATGATAATAATAATAAAGTGAACGGAACAAAAATATAAAGCTTTTCAAAGATAATGCTCATGAGGCTCCATTATCTTAAGGGAATGGACCTCTGGGCATTTTGTTTGTTTGTTTGTTTGTTTCTTTTGCTTTATTTTCTAAACATTTCTGTATTGTTTGTGTGCTGTGCTAGAGCCCAGCTTGCCTTTCCAGTGGGGACCCAAGACACTTGGTTCGGGTGCTTCGGGGGCAGGGAAGGAGAAGGCCTCTAGTGACACTACAGCCCAGATCCGGAGAAAGCCCTGTTTTAAAAAATAATCACAGATTTTGATCAGTGGACAAACTTAACAGATTTATTATAAAACACTAGAAACGGCTGTTCCCAAATACCTGCTTTTGGGACCTAACTGGAAAAAGCAGCTGGCCTACAGCGTGTCACAGGCTTCCTCTTCCATACAGTATGAATGGGAATTTGGGGTTCCTTTGGGGGCTGGGGGGTGAGTAGGGTGGCTTTAGAATGGAGCCAGCCTTGGTTTCTTTTGTCTGCAAGCCCACCAAGACTTGCACACTTCAAGGCCCATTGCTGCTTTCTGCTGCTCCCTAGGCCTCCTGGGGACCCAGAAATGGATTCTCTAGTGCTGTTATGGGAACTGTAAGAGACTATAACTTTCAATTAAGATGACATGCAGAACGCTTAGTTCTTTTCTTGATCCCTTGTGGAAAGTACTTGGCAAATGTAAGTTGGAGCTGAGGCTTTTAATCAATTGATCAAGGAACGCTGCAGAGCGCCTACTGGGAGGAGAGCTGTCTGGCACTCCAGCTGGCTCCCAGTTGATCAGGGACTATTGTTGAGTGCCCATTCCAAGTGAGTGAGGGGTTTGAGCTTAGGGCTGAGTAAGTGCATTTGGTGGCTCTTTGAAGCCCTCTCTCCTACTGTTGCATTGAATTGTCTGAGGGAGGACCACAGAGGTCATAAGGAACTATGGGGCAATGGTTGTAATCCACTCACAGTGGAATGCTCAGCCAAGGCAAGGACAGTGTCCAGCAGCAAAGGAGCCCTCCGCAGTCATGGGAGCCAGCTGCCTCAGGCATTTCTTGTCCCAGGAGTGCTCCGTGACAGCCTTCTCTGCTTGATGATTTGTGGGGAGTTTAAATGGAGGAGTAGGAAAAGAAAGGGACCTGGTCTTTTGGTAATTTTAGTGCAGCTCCAACTCAGAAAGGAATAATGAAGTGCCTGATGACACTGATTGTCTTGGAGGATTGGCTACTGTCCAAGCCGTTTTCAGACAAAGCGGTCACTGATGCCTGTGGTCTCCAGAGAAAGTCCAGTTCTCTCTGTTGAGAGAGTGTACAGACTATAGCCAACCTCATCTAGCCTTTTGGTTTCCCATGTCAACAGCCACTGGAAGCATTAAGTGCCATTTGGGGAGTACCTGCAAGGTCCCATATGGCCAGCTTCTCCCATGCTCACAACAGTCCCGGAATAGTGGAAGTTGGGGACTCTGCTTCATAGGTGGTGGAACTGAGGCACAGAGAGGAACGTGCTTACCAGACATTGCCAGGCCAGTAGGATCCCTCGTCAGGTTTCAGGCTTGTTGGTCCTTCGGAAGGAACGGGCACCTTTAAAGGAAAATGTGACTAATACGCTCTAAAATGAATTGTTCTAAAGGGCCGCCCTGGCAGTGGAGGATTCCAGAGACCCAGAGCCTGTTTGTTCCACGCCCAGCAGGCCTAGCAGTCCATAGGCAGTGGACAGGTCGTGAGTGGGTGGGGGTAGAGGAGGGAAGGGAGGAGTAACCGGTGGGATGGCTTTCCCCATTTAGAAACAGACAAGCAGCAGAACAGGAGGAAATAGCCTTCCCAGGAAACGCTGACTGTAAGTAGGGACAGTGTGGGAATCTCGGGCTTTCCGGCTGGAGTTGTGTGTGTGTGTGTGTGTGTGTGTGTGTGTGTGTGTGTGTGGCTGGGGAGGGGGGTTTACAGCAGCTCCCCAGGGCTCGGCCAGCGAATTATCTAAACGATGATGCATTTACCTGGGCACATGGTTGCCTCTTGCGTGCTGCCACTTGCTCTCTCCACCCTCTCACGCATGTGTGCATGTGGATACACTTATCTTTGCACAGACAGGCTTATCTTTATTCCTGTGGACCCAGGAAGCAGGAAGACAGATTCAGAGATAAAGACAGAGATTCCTGTGGTCGATGAAGCCGCCCAGAAAGGGCCCTCGGGTGATCCTTACGACTCAGGCTGTTAAATCTTGAGTATCCTGATGTTCCATTTATTGGTTTATTAAACTGTTTACTCTCCCCGGAGTCTTACTTCTATACTCCTAGACACATCTTCATCGTTGGGGAACCCTCTCCTAGGATAATGGGCAGCGACAGATAGAGGCCCCTTAAACTTAGCCATCCCAGGCTAGCCTCAAATCCTGTATGTCACCTAGGGTCACAGGTATGTGCCATTAGGTCTGGTCTATGCGGTGTCAGGGATTGAACCCCGAGCCTCAGTGATGCTGGGCAAACACTGGGCTGACTGACCTGAGTCTCCACTCCCCTGTTCCTGCCTCTCCAGCTGCAGGGATGACTGTTTAGGTATGATCCACAGCGAAATGGCCTCTTGGAGGTTTGCAGTTCTGCAAACTAGAAAGCACTGGGTGGATGATGAACAGTGTTTTTCTTGGACATCACTGTTACGTCCTGGCTCAGCTTGGAGACCTGCCCAGAGCAGTAACTAACAGCAGTGATTTCTGTAACTGCCGTGTGCTGTGACTCACTCCCTTCTATGGTGAGGCAGATCCGAGGAGCAGCTCACTCGGCACCGTGCTTGTAGGGGCCTCACTGGGTGCCTCGCTGGGTAGCCCTCAATCAGAACTGCCCTCAATCAGAACTGCGTGCTGCTCTTCATCAGAACAAAAGGTGGATTTTCCTTTATGCGGATATGTCTGTGTGAGTGTCTTCAGGTGCCTGTGGAACCCAGGAGCTGGAGTTACAGGTGTCTGCCAGCCTCTGGATGTGGGTGCTGGGAAGAGGACTCAGATCCTCTGAGAGAGCAGTCAGTGCTCTTAACTGCCAAGCCATCTCTCCACCCTCACTATTTTAATAAAGACTGCTACACAGCTGAACACTCGCGAGTTTGATCCCCTGCCACTCACACGGCTTCGTACACAGACGCAGACTTCTAAGTAGGAATTCCCACAGCCTCCCCAGAAACAAGGGGTGGGAGAGTCTTCAGGAACGATTCTTGCGGTCCCCTGCATCCTGATGGCCTGGGGTGCTGGTGGGAAAGTGTAGATTCCTGTTGTCTCCCTTCCAGACAAATTCCCCCGAGGGCAGGGCCACCCACTCTCTGCACTCCTGGTGGTTTGTCTGCACAAGGGGTCTGAGACGTGAGAATACTGGTGGCAGGTGCGAAGATGAAATGTTCTTTGGGCTCCTAGATAAAACGTTCTTACCCTGGTTTTACCTTGCGTGTTATCCAGGGAGTCCTGAGATGAAGCTGCTTAGAGGCTCTCATCTCAGTGCTTTTGCATCCTTTAGGAATCCAGCTGGGTGGTCCAGGGGTTTCAGACCTGGTTGGTTTCCACCTGCTTTCCGCCTGATGATGTTCAGGAATCAGAAAAGGCTTTGGTTCCAGTGGCCTTCTCTGTCACAGGATTTGACCTGTGGGATTTTTCAGTAGAGAGCCAGGTTAGATAAGCATGTGACTATCAAGAGAGTGGCAAATGGAATAACAGGAGGGGGGAGTGGAAAGGGGCAGGATCATTCCTCCGGGGCCATCCAGCTGACTGCAGGTGGGACCCGCTGGATTAGCAGTTCTGGATTTAGCCTAAAACTCACTCTGAAGCTTGACCAAGCTGGGAGCAGGAATCTCCCACTGTTTACCGTTGCGCACAGAGAATGCACTTTGGGGTGCTGGTTAGACAGCCCCGAGCACAGAACTAAGACTGTCCACAGTCACAGCCGTCGGGGACTTCCAGTATCAGCTTCAAAGGCCCATTTCCTAACCCCAGCAGTGTGACTGTCTAGCGGTATAAAGAGCGGGGCTAGGAATAGTTTACTCTATAAAATATCCCAATTTTGGATATTAGAAAGAGGAAAGGGACCAGTGTAGGAGGGGGAAAGAAGGCAAAAGGGGGAAAGATGGTCAAAGTACGTTATCTTCGTGTATGAAAAGTGTCATAGTAAAATGTTATTGTTTCATATAATTCTGTATGCTATTTAAAAAAAAAAACAAAAACTAATTGCTCCTCATAGTGGCTTTGATTAGAAATGGTGGCAACAAATTTGGCTTTAGTTCCTGTTCTTCTTCTTACCACAACTTTTGGAAGGCACTTAAACATTCCGGCCTAGGTGTTCTCATCTGTGAGACGGGGCAGTAATACAGGCTTAAGTCATTTGTTAGAACTGAGTGGCACTAGCACAGTCAAACAGCTAGCCAAGTGCTGTGTAAAGGAGACAGGGGAGGGGAAATCGGCATCATTCTCTGATTATTTGACTATCTGCCTGGTTGCCTGGCTCAAACTACACACAGCTAACCATAACACATCATTTCTAGTAGTCAGCTAAGAATGGAGCTATTGTCACTGGAAACCCTTTGTTTCTTGAAGGAATGAACCACTTGCTTATCCAAGGGAGGGATACCCAGGATGGGAGGAGTATTGCAGTAGCTCTGCCAAGTGGTCATTTTGTTTTAGGAGTTTTTGTTGTTGTGTGTTTGCTAAGTTAGCAGACTAGTAGGAGATAGATCTGTAGTGGGGAAGAGGATTTGGTGATGTGCTCATTGCTTTTTTCTGTCATGTGGCATCATCATGGCCCCATTTCATTTCCCACATAGGGAAAACTGAGGTCAAGTAATGTGTGCAAAGTCACACATCTAATATTCGGATGGAGAACTGACTGGCTCTACATGCAAAATGGGAAACCTTGGGCAAGAGGACAGGTAGCTATGGGAAAGACTGATGTCAAGTAGCTTGTGGGACAGGAGGCCAAGAGAACACAGGGACTTTGATGCCACTTTACTGCTGATTGACCAGCTTGTGACCTCTAGGGCTTTGCCACTGTGGCTGATTCCTTTTGTAGTTTTAAGACTCAACAGCAGGGTGTCCTCCCTCTGTCTCTGGAAGACCACCCACAAAGTTCCTGTGGCGTGAAAGCCTGCTTTTTTCTTAGGTGGCCTGAAGATGCACACCCCTGGCTCATTTGTTTCACCTTTGTTTTTGTGGGTATTTTTGAACTCGGCCAAAACCTATGGGAATGACTTGTCCTGTTGAATTTGTAAGAATGAAAAGTCAATGATTCTCTGTCCTGGTTTAGGATTTTCTTTCTTTTCTTTTTATCCCAAAGTGTAGGTGGCATCATGTCCCAGATTTATATTTCTCTTTTTCTTTTCTTTGTTGCCAGATCAAAGTTTGGGTATGATTCTGTGTTCTTCCAGTAAAAGACATTCCTAAGTAGTTTAGGCAAATGATAACCAAATCAATGGAGTAGTAATTATTACAGTGAAATGTGCCCCCATCCACAGTCCTTCTAAAATTAGCCTCTGATAAAATTTGATCACTGTTGGTGGAGGAATGGCAGGCTTTGTTTCTGGTGTTGAACTGGCAGAAAGACAACACTAAATAATGAGTTCAAGGTAGCCCTTCCTTGCAGGTTGTGGGGATGGACGGGTATCAGTGCCCTGTATAGGGTAGGGTTGGGTATAGGCCTAGAACTTTCCTCAACTCAAAATAATTTGTGTGTGTGTGTGTGTGTGTGTGTGTGTGTGTGTGTGTGGCTAGAGAATAATTAACCTGATGTAACTCTGATATCTGATGATTGGATTATTTCCCCTCAGGGAAAGAACAAGAGAAAGACACAAATCACCACGGAATAAAGATGGCAGAGGGTCAGAAAAGTCCGTCACTATCCAGGCTCCCACTGGAGAGCCCCTGCTGGCAAATGACTCTGCCCGCACAGGCACTGAGGAAGTTCAGGTAAGGATCAAAGGCACCCCTCCAAGCCTGCTGCTCCTCAAGTCTGGCTCCTCTAGGCAAACGTTTTCCTAAGCCTTGTTGCAGTAAGTTCTCTTGGGTTTTTAACCTTTATTTTTCTAGCATTTTAATGAGTTTATCTACTTCTCTGGCTTGTCTAAGGACAGCGTGTCCTACCATTGAACAGCTGGTCCTTCTGAAGTCTGATTGGTTGGCCTCCTTTGAATGATGTTGGAAAGAAGCCAGCTTGGCTGATGACAGGTCAGAAAAGGGAAAAATTGCAAGCAAGACTCCCTGGAGACTCATTCCAAAATGGAATAGGACCGCAGAGGGCAGGAACCTCCCTCTCAAAACAAACAAACAAACTAAGGAATGCTTGACATTGACTCGAAGAGACAGTCCAGAAACCAGGTATATGAAAGAAATCAAGGCATTGGCAATCAGATGGCAAGCATAGAAATCAGGGTAAATGAGATAATACTGAGTCAAAGACCAGAAATGCATCCTGCAAACTTTGGGGTTAGCAGTGGTGGTCTTTGGGGTACTCTGTGTTAAGGCCATGGGTTGGGGCTGGGACAAATCTAGAGAATGAGTTTCCTCTGTCCAATTCTAGTGGCTTCTCTGGACCAGACTGCAGGACTGCAGGACTGCACCAGGACTGCAGGAATTTCGATTGTTAGGCCTTGCATATTTGAGCAATATTCGCATTAAGACTTTATATGAAGTCAATCAATTTTAAATATCAGTACTTTGTTACTTAAAAACTCGTGTGGGGTCATCTTTGAGTCCCAACTGTCTGGCAGCCTCGTTGTTGATTTAAATAAACGTATGAGTTATATGCAGAAGTATGTTTGAACCACCCCCCATCTCCTGAAATGTTGCATGCCCAGCCTTGCCTCACATAAACAAAGCATTGTGTGAATACACAGCTGTAAAGATATGGAAGATAAGCTGTATCGTGTATACCTGTAGGTGCCTGTAGGTACAGGTGGCATTTATAATCAGATAGGAAGACTGGAACTACAATCCCTGAAAGGATGCAGGTGCCATCAGGATGCATAACTATGCTTCCCCACCGAATGTGGGGTTTGTTCAGAAGTGAGCAAATATGGATGATGGATGGATGGATGGATGGATTGGGGATGGATGTGTATAGTCTTAGGACTGGATCATTCTTAAAAGCTTCACAGCTCAGTTTCCTCCTAGAAGTGTATTCTGGGGTGCTAGTAACCACTGTGAAGACATTTCCATCTTTGTACCCTGAGTTCCCCGGGAAGCTGTTGGTGTTTACAGTGGGATGGTGTGATGAGAAGGCCTTTTAGAGGTCCTGTGTCTCAGCAGCCCTATTAACTTGAGGAACTAAACTTTTGTTGGCCTCAGCTTCTGAGAATCTAGGGGATTAGATTGCTCAAGTTCAGATCCATCCCCTCCTCCCAAGACCTCAAAGTTGAGAGAAGCCTTTGTAGAGATACACTTTTTTTAGACTGAGATGTGCATAGGTTCTTAAAATGAGCAAGGATTTAGTTAGCAACTCCCTGGCAGGAAGTTGGATGTACAGCTGAGTCAGAGCAGTGGTATTACACAACAGGATGTCCACATGATATTAGTAATGGTTATCTCAGCAGGGATATCAATCGAAAATGCAGAAACCAGCCTTTGTCTTCTCTGGAACACTTACTGCAAAGCCAACTGTTTTCTATAGCCTGTGAATTCGTACTATATTAAAAGCAAGTTGTATGCCTTTGTGGTTTGTCTTCTTAAACTGGCCACAATTTCACACAGAAATGAAGTAGTTCTCAAGGGTAATCTTTGATAAGTTTTAACAGATGAACCCACACCCTCAGCACAAAGAATTCTCCTGGCTCTTCCTAGCCAATTCCTACCCCCAACTCCACCTCTCCAGGGCAACTGCTATTTTGATTTCCATCTCAGTGGATTGGGTTTTGCTTGTTGTAGAGTTAAATATAATTGGAATCATATGAGTTTTTCCCCACTCAGCATGATGATTTTGATATTTATCCATCTCCTATGTGCTTCAACAGTTCACTCTTTGTTATTTTTGCTGACTAAGTGTTCCGTTGAATTGACCACAGTTTGGTCTCTGTCCCCCTAGTGGGTGGACATTTGAGGTACACACATTCTAACTATGATGGATTAAACTCCTGTGAATATTTGTATAGGTATTTTGTGGATATATTTCATTAACTTTTGGTGAAACCTAGGAGTCGAGTTTCTAGACCATACAGTTAATGCATATCTAAATCGCTGTGGAAGTGTCAGGCCGGTTTTCTTTTCTTTTTTCTTTTTGTTTTTGTTTATCTGAGACAGGGTTTCTCTGTGTGGCCTTGACTGTCCTGGACTCACTTTGCAGACCAGTCCTGGCCTCAAACTCACAGAGCTCCACCTGCCTCTGCCTCCCAGAGTGCTGGGATTACAGGAGTGTACCATCACGCCCGGCATATTAAAACACTGAGAGGAGACCTGGCTGCTTCTAACCATTGTCTGTGATCGTTTCTCTCATGATCTGTGATACTGTGACTTTCCTAGTTGATGGCCTCCGTGTTCCTAAGCTGAAATCTTTACTACCCACCCCCATTAATGCTCATGCAATCATGAATTATTATTAATTTTTTTTTAGTGATAAACATTACTTCTTTGCCTGGATCTTTTAAAAATGAAATATAATGTTTTTATTAATCCTTTGAGAATTTCATACCTATATGTATATTTTGATCGTAGTCACTCTTCCTAATAACTTCTCCCAGGGGTCTGCCCTTAGCTTCTCCCCGTTTCCAAATTAAACACACAAATCCACACATTCACGGCTAGGATCTTCATATGCTACAAACGTGGTTTCTTTGGTTATGAGTGATCTGTGTTGCTGTTTTATCTGTGAACTGAAACCCCATGTATCATAAGCCGATGTCTTCACGCCACCACTTTGATACTATGTGTGACAGTTTTTCCTAGTTAAATCATACAGATAGTTTCTGGCGCATCCTGGCTCTGCTGTGCTCTGAGTCGGAGTCCGAGTTTCCAGTGAAACAGCACAAATGTTTGACAGCCTAGCAACAGACTCTTGTTGAAAGAACTGACTGAGTGACCCCGTCAGCAACAACCTAGAAACTTTAAAAGAGAAAGTAATGGAGTTAAAGATATAATAACCCTGATATTCCTGTGCTCCCGTTCAGTTTATCATGGAAACCTATTTAGAAAGAATTTTTGAGCTGTTCTGGCCATAGACAGAACTTTGAATTTTCTGTAGTCAGTGAGAAATGATGTCAATTGAGAAATGATTCCTTACTGAAGTGAGTCCTATGAATGTCATACAGAAATTTAGATAATGTAGGGTTCAGGTGTGGATGGGTTTGCCTTCGTGTGATAGGAATTCTTCTTTTATGCCCTCTGCTCTGCAGAGCCACCAAAGGGTCTAGAGTTTTACTTTGTAAGCCTAGAACTTAGCATGAGAGAGGTTTCCTGGTGTAAGAGAGGGTGTTCTCCTGTAGTGGAGTCAGCATAGGGGAGTCTAACAACTGCTACTCACGTTGGAGGAGAAAGGCCCAGAGTCCTGGCCTTTTCAGTACAAGGGCTGACAGTGTATCATAGGAACGAATCTTCAAACAAACAAACAAAAAATTCAAAGGTTAAATTGTGTTGTCTGTGTTCAAAGGGCAACTGTAGAATACATTTTGAAAATTTCAAGGAAAAACGCTCAAGTTAAAAATGTCCCTGCACTGCAAACGAATCCTATTTCCATGTTTTGAAAAAGTTGGGTGACTGAATTCTTTTTATTTTGTGTGGCTTTTATAAATGGCCGTCTTCCCTGTCATCAGGATGACAACTGGGGAGAGACCACCACAGCCATCACAGGCACCTCGGAGCACAGTATATCCCAAGAGGACATTGCCAGGATTAGCAAGGACATGGAGGACAGCGTGGGGCTGGACTGCAAGCGCTACCTGGGCCTCACCGTGGCCTCGTTCCTTGGACTTCTCGTCTTCCTCACCCCCATTGCCTTCATCCTGCTACCCCAGATCCTGTGGAGGGAGGAGCTGAAACCCTGTGGCGCCATCTGTGAGGGACTGCTCATCTCTGTATCATTCAAGCTGCTTATCCTGCTCATCGGGACCTGGGCACTTTTCTTCCGCAGGCAAAGAGCGGATGTGCCTCGGGTGTTCGTGTTCCGAGCCCTGCTGCTGGTCCTCATCTTTCTCTTCGTGGTTTCTTACTGGCTTTTTTATGGGGTCCGCATCTTGGACTCTCGGGACCCAAACTACAAGGACATAGTGCAATACGCAGTCTCCCTTGTGGACGCGCTGCTCTTCATCCACTACCTTGCCATCGTCCTGCTGGAGCTGCGGCAGCTGCAACCCATGTTCACACTACAGGTGGTCCGCTCCACCGACGGAGAGTCCCGGTTCTACAGCTTGGGACACCTGAGGTAAGGGGCATGAACACTGAGCAAGCGGGAAGGGTGACCGGTAACCCGAGAACCGAGAACGTGGCTGGTTCTCAGCCGGCAGGGGTGAGCTGCACTCCCAGATACAGACGCTAAGGCTGGGGCCTGACCCTCTCTGCTTCTGCTAGGAGCTGTGTGAGGTGAGGAGTGTCCATTCCTTCACAATGGCGCTCCAGCCAGGTTCAGGGTTTTGCTGGACTCGTCCTCTGCGTCCTCGCTGGAAGCTATCAAAGTAGTGCAGAAAAGATAGGTACTGTGATGGCTGACTTGTAAACTTGGCTTATGGATAATGGATAAGGCAGCTAGTGATTCCATGTTGTCCAAAATGATGCACCAGGTACTTAATATAGCCAAGTTTTGGAATCATCCTAGTTGTCCACCAGCAGATGAATGGATTACAAATATATATATATATATATAATTATTAGTATATTATATCATATTATATCATATTATATTATATATACATAACTCTAATATATATATTTAGCTATAAAGAATAATGAAACTATGTCATTGACAGGAAAATGGACAGAACTGGCTGGAGATGATCTTGTTAAGAAAAGTAAGCTAGACCTACAAAACAAATAATCACACTTTTTTTCTCATACAGAACCTAGGTTATTTATATATATATATGAAGCACAAAACACAGAAAAATAGAAGGATATCTATATAGGAAAGGGAAATGGAGATGTAGGAGGGGAGGAGGAATGGGAGAGGGTGGTGGGCGTTGTGGGGAGAGAGTAGGGTTAAAGTGCATGATGTATTTTATCAAAAACATCATTATGAAATGTATCACTTTGTACAACAAATATACATCGTGCTTGTGAGCTCAGTTTTTAAAAATATAATTTTTAAAATAGCGCTTCTGCGTTACCTTGGTGCCTTGGTGGGATTAGTAGCTCTTCTTTTTGTTTCCACTCTCACAGATATCCTGATTTGGTCAACCAATTATGTAGTCACCCTGGTGACTAATAAAGAGTCAGTCTCCAACCAGGGTTGGTGGCACATGCCTTTAATCACAGCATTCAGGAGGCAGGAGCAGGCAGAGCTCTGTGAGTTCAAGGCCAGCCAGGGCTATGGAGAGAGACCCTGTCTCAAAAAATGAAAAAGTGTCAGGCTCCAGCTAAAGAGTAGAAATGTGTAAGGGTTGAGTGTTTTGAGAATGTTTGTGAGTGAGAAGGGTTAAAACTCATTTACATCTGTGCACAAAGTTAGTGCATTATTGTTTGGTTAACTCAAAAGGTGAGAATCATTTTTGTTTATTTTATAAATAAATGAAGGTGAGCATCCTATGCCAGTTATTATTGTAAAAACATCTGTGATGTTATTAATTCCAGTGTTATGGATGGAGAGCTCGGGGCTAGAGGATGTAAGTAATTTACACAACATACCATGCCTTATTTGGACTCCCTCCAGTGTCATGGGGTTGGGTTGGATTAACGGTTCAATTATGACATCTCTCCTTCCATGTAGTATCTTGCTCTTCCATCTGCTTCCTTTCATAAATTTTGTGATCCCTGAGGATATACGCTGTGTCTTACTCTTCCTGGCATCCTTGGTGCCTGGCATGGAGCATGATACATAGTTGGCAGTCATGTGGTACCTGGCTGAGTAGACTGTGGTGGTTTGAATGAGAAAGGGTCCCATAGGCTTACATATTTTAATGCATAGTCCCCGGTTGGTGGAACTGTTTGGGAAGGATTAGGAGGGGTGGTCTTATCGAAGGAATATGTCTCTGAGGGTGGGCTTTGAAGTTTACATTTATTTATAATTTCCAATTATCTGTCTCCTCTCTCTGCCTCTGGCTGCGAGAGATGTAAGCTCTCAGCTGTATGTTCCCTGCTATGAGGGACTCTAACCCTCTGCAACAGTGAGCCCCCAAATTAAATGCTGCCTTTTATAAATTGCCTTGGTCATGGTGTCTCTTCACAGCAGTATAAAAATAACAAGTCACCCACCTTGGATGTCTGGCTTTAAAGTTTCACTGTACTGATGTATGTCATAAGGCAAAGCAGCCAGGACTGGTGAGGACATCTTTATGGCTACTAGAATAACTGGCTTTGTCACCGTTTTGGCTATTGTCTAGAGAGGTGGCCTTCCCCCAGTTTGGAGTCAGATCCCACTGTTCAACCAATGTCACATTGGTGTGCTCTCTCCTTGGTATTTCTGGCCCAGCTCATACTGCCTGAGGATAGGCTGGTTTAGTGTTCAAGTGTGCCATGATTCATTCTTGGGGGAGTTTCTGTTTGGCTGAGTGTCCCACGAAGGATAAGTTGCTGTTTCAAATCCTCCATAGATGCCAGTAAAGCTCTAGAAACAAGTAAGTCATGTAGGGGGCATTGGAACCTTCGAGAACTTTCTTCCCGCTCTTCATACTGGAGAGAGACCCCTCGAGAGAGCCCAGAGCCCAAGCCTGGAGTTTTCTGGAGCTCCCAGGAGAGAGACTGGCATATGGCTTTGAAGTGCTGGGCCAGGCCTGAAGATGGGGGCCTCCGGCACAGGAGGACAGGCAGTTTCAGACAGTGACAGCTGTGAAGCCTATTGAGAGCCAGCCTGGCTCAAGGCAGGCCTTGCTGGGGTCAACGCTGGACTGACAGACTGTGGTCTTGGGGCAGGTGAGCAGCGTTTGGGGTTGTGGCAACCCCAGGCTGTGAGTGAGGCCAGCTGCAGTTCCGTGTCTCGGCCGTCGTTTGAGTAGAGTAATTCCCACCTGCACAGGGAAGGGTAATGTCTTCCTCACTTTCAGTCAGTCCAAGCTGATGGGACAAATGGCTCCTTTTGGGCTCCCACACTTCTCTAAGAAAGGTTGACCTCACCCTCACCTGAGATCTGGGTGCAAATGGGAGGGACCAACCCAACAACTCCTAGAAAGTAGGAAAATAAATAAATAACTGACAGCATCCTCAGTATCTCATTGCCCAGCTGTGTGGGTCAGGGACAAAACTATGTGGGAGAAGGGGAGAAGACAGTCTTTACTGTGGCTCCTGGCCTCCTGGTGATTGCTGCAAAAAGCAGTCACCTCAGGTCCCCTGGAGACCTGCGGGTGACGTGTATCTAACAGGCTTGGCAGGGGCCATTTGAGTGGAATTTCTTCCCTGGCTCCTCACCCCCCTTCCTTTTGTCCCTAACGTGGTGATTTTGAATTCTGAGGTGGAAGGAAAGATGTCCTGTCTCTCCTGGGGCAGGCTGAGTTTTCCTGTGACATCCAGGCTGAGGGAGCTGAAGCAGCGTTGTCACCTCCCCCTGGCACTGCTGGTCGTATCACCAGCTGCTCCGTCGGCTAAATCGGATCCAAACCCAGCAGTGGCGGGAAGAGTCACTGGGCCAGAAATATAACTTCTAAGCCCTTTTGTAAATTGTCAAGGCAGGAGGGAAGTGGGGAGCAGGAAGGACAAAGCAAGCCCCAGACATCAGAATAACAGGGCTTGGCCAGACCCGAACCAGAACCGCAGGGTCTTTCTGCTCTCCCTTTATGCAAAGCCTTTGCTGCGGAGTGACCTATTGCGCTTAGGTGCGGAGTGGTAGGGAGTGCTTTCTTCCCCTTTTCAAAGGAGGTTTTTTCCCTGAATGGATTGGGGCTATTTTGAGAGTTTTCAAAAGAATGCCTACTCTCCAGCTTCCTAAAGAAAATGGGCTTCTTGTTAGCACTTGTAAAAGGCCCTTGCTGTGGCTTCCCTTGTGGGCAGGGATCGTTTGGGGTTTATTTGAAAACCATCTGAAATGGAAGAGATTATTGTTGTAGGGCTGTGAAATTCCATAAATAGGTGTAAGATGTGACCTAGCCTTTAGTTAATGCCTTAGGAGTTAAGAGGGCTTTTCCCTGTTTCTACTTAATTTAAGCCAGGTCAGAACAGGTGGGACAGTGGCTTATTATCTTTTCCAGTGGAGGACAGGTGAAGGGGCCTGTTCACAGTCACCAGGAGGCACAGGCTCACAGCTCATTACCTACCCACCTACATTTGCTATAGCCCCCAGGTGTCTCGCCCATACACACCCCACTTGTCATGGCCTGGCTCCATTCTCTTTCTCGCGGTTGTTGCTAATTTTTTGGTTTTTTGGTTTGGTTTGGTTTTTGGTTGGTTGGTTGGTTTCTTTCTTTCTTTGGTTGGAGGCAGGGTTTCTCTGTGTAGTCTTGGCTGACCTGAATTCCCTTTATAGACCAGGCTGGACTCAAATGTATAGCGATTCACCTGCCTATTGCCTCCCTGGGTGTTGCACCACCGCGCCCGGCTGCTAACTTTTCTCTAACTTTACTAGAAATGTTTATCTGTCTATCTGTCTCTCTGTCTGTCTGTCTGTCTTAGCTGACTATGGGGGGCGGGGGGGAAGATACCCAGAAGAATACAGAAAAACAGAACTTAAAAGTGACATTTAATAACTTCAGTATTTCCTGTGATTTGAAGTCTTTAAAGCGGAACTCAGTGTGTATTTGAGCAGACACGAGTGTAGCTGACAGTGAGCAGCAGCCCCGCCGGCTCCTTGCTGGGGTCAGGCGCCTCCGTGTTTGGAATGCCGAACTCAGTCTCCAGGACAATCTTGTGGGGTAGGCACTGTTTTCTTCGTCGGTTGGTTGAGTAAATGGAGGCTCAAGGGCCCCAAGCATTGGTAACTGTGAAAGACAGGATTTGAGCCATGATGGTATGGTTTCAGAATGATCTTACACTCACTGTTAGGGCACAGAGGATTTACGTTCACGGTCGCACTCCTAAGCACACTTTGTGGGCTTAGCCGGCACTGAGTGGACAGGAGGCCGATGTCAGGGGTGGCTGGCTTGTTCTCTCTGGTCTTTTACCTCCACCAGTTCTTTAATTCACCAGTTGGCAAAGACTGGGCCTTAGGGCAGCAGTAGTAGGTTGGAGGCTCTGGTCAATCATTTTCTACCTTCTCCTCTTTACCTGCCTCAAAGATGTCTTTGATCTAATGCTGTGTAATGTATAGCCTAAGACACCGTAGCTTAACACAACCACGTTTCATTTCTAATGGTTCTGCAACATGGGTCAGGCTCAGCTGGGTGGTTCTTCTGTAGGTCTTGACTGGGTTCCTGTGTAGTTATATACACATAGTGGGCCAGCATGGCTATGCTTTGTTCCTTTTCTATGTACCCTGAGATGCTCTCTGTACCCACATGGATCCTAACACTTCTGCCTAGATGTCATGCCTAGTACCTAGATGTCGGAAGCAGCTCAAGGCTTCGAAGGGTAGTCAAGTAGAAGTTCTCAGGCCTGGTAGAGCTGAGGCCTCGAGCTGGCCCAGTGTCACTTCTGCTATGTTCTTTCTTGGTTAAAGCAAGCCCACGTTTCAAGAGCGTATTATGGCTCACAGTTTGAGAATGTGGTCAGCCATGGTGGGCAAGCCTTAGCAGCAGAACTTGAGGTGGGTGGTCACATGGCACCCACGGTTAGGAGGCAGAGAGCGACGAATGCTGGCACTCAGCTTACTCTCTCCTCTCTATTCGGCCCAGGACCCCAGCCTGTGGCATGGTGCCACCCACATTGACTCTCCCCACCTCTGCTAACCCAACCCAGGGAATCTCACAGACATGCTCAGAGGCTAACTTAATCTAAATAATCCCCTACAGTCTCATCTCTTAAGAGCTCCTACATCAGTGGCTCTCAATCTACGGGTCAGGACCCCCTTGGGGGGGGGCAAATGGCCCTTTCACAGGGGCCACATATCAGAGATCCTGCACAGCAGACATTTCCATCACGATTCATAACAGTAGCAAAACTACAGTTACGAAACAGCAACAGAATAATTTATGGCTGGGGTTACCACAACACGAGGAACTGTGCTAAAGGGTTCACGGCATTGGGTAGGTGAGAAACACTTCCCTAGATCCTGTCAACGCCTCCACCTCAGGCTCAACATTCCCAGCCTGCTTAACTTTATTTTGCCTACAGTTCTGATACTTAACTTCTGTATCGTAAAGGATTAGAAATGTTGTAAGTGGGGATGCAGTGCTGCTCCAGGGGTGTGCAGGAATGTTTATAACTTGCCGATAATCACCAGCAGGAAGAAGAAAAAGAACCCGCAAAAACCCACACAACCCACAGCACTGTGGGGTTTAGCTATTTTTTTTTTTTTAATGCTTCATTCGGTACGACTCTGTGTATCTTAAAAATTGGTATTGGACATGAACCTCTTCTTCACAGGGTTGGTAACTGACCAGAGAACCTTTTTTGCTTTAAAAGAAATGACCCCCAAATTGCTTTTTAAACCGTAGGAATGTATACCTGTATACAGGTGTTACATGGCTTTGTTTAAAAGGCATTTTTATCTTCCTTCTTCCACGCACATGCAGAAACCTTACCGTAATGTGGCTGTATTTGGAGATGGGCTTGAAGTCATAGGCTAAGAATCTAATCTGATAGGATTAGTGCCTTTATGCATAGAGATGCCAGTTAACTTGTTGTGTGTGTGTGTGTGTGTGTGTGTGTGTGTGTGTGTGTGTTTGCCACGTAAGAGATAGAGAAGGCAGCCATCCGGAAACCAGGATAGGAGTTCTCACAAGCACCAAATTGGCCTTGAGCTTGGGTCTTTGATCCAGCCCTCAGAACTGTGGGAGAACAATTAATGTTGCGCAATCGACATGGTCCTCACTCGGACATGTTGTCATAGCCCAAGTTAAGATGGGGATGTTATCAGCACTAGCAACCGTTTACCCTAAAACCCAGGAATCTGTGGGGACAGTAAGCAAGCTTCTCCCTAATGAAACAGGGCTGGGTCTTGTCCTCTGGGCGGCTCACCCGCACATCTCCAGGCTTGAGAAGGGGGCTTTGCTTTCCCTGTTTATTCTGTACTTTTCTGATTAAAACAAGGAAGGGGTTTGAGTTTACTCCAGCACCTTGGGAAGCCTTAAGTCCCCGACTCTAGCAGTGTCCAAGCTGGTCTTCAGGCTACAGATCAGGCTTAGCTGTGGGGCTGGCCCAGGCCTCCCCTCCCACCCTGGGGCCCGGCACCAATAGTCTTGGGCGGCTGCTGAAGGCCCAGAACCATTGGCCGTGACATTGAGGAGTGTTTTTAAATGCCTACTGGAGTTTTTGGCTCATGCGATTACTATCGTGGTTTCATATATAAACTGTTATTTTTAGAAATGGGTGTTTTCATTTGTAACTACTTTCCAGTAACGGCATTTCACCAGTCCCCGTGCGCACTCCCTTGAAAAGAAGCGGATAAAAAAAAGTGAGTGCAAGCTTAAGACTAGAGGGTGAAGGGGTTTGTTCAGGCTCTAGGAGAATTTTCAAGGCTAGCGCAGAGCTGCCGTTTGTGGTTTGGTCCTGTGGTGCCTCTTGAAAGTGGCTTTAATGAGAGTGTAAGTTTTTGGACACTGAAGCCCTGTGTTTATCCAGCCGCTCCCGGGCAGCCGCCACAGCCTGGGATGGCTTGCTGTGCATGGCGTCTGCCTGCAGCCTCACGCTGAGGCCAGAGGATTCACCTCTCACAGGGCATGGCACCCATGGAAGGGAAGCCGGCTTCCACTGCCTGGGGGGAGGGGACCGTGGCAGTTGAGAGTGCTCTCCTAAGGGCTACGCTTGTATATGCCTTCCTAGGAGCCATGGTGCTGTGGAAGGGCTTCCGGGGTATCGCGTTTGTATGGAGGTTATACTGGTATTTTCCTAAGTTCTTTGCTGGAAGAGTAGCTTACCTGGGACCCGTGCTAGTGTAGGCAGCCTACTTGGGGGCCATGCTGATATACAGAGCCGTCCTCTGGGCAGGGTTAGTATAAGCACTGAGGACCACGTTGGTGAAGGTAGCTGTTCTAAAGAGAAACAGCTGAGATTCCCGAACAGGATCCTTTCCCCTCCAGGGCTCCGGTGGGCTGGTCCCATCCAGCTCCCATCCATAAATACAGGTGTGATTGTGCCTTTCAAGGCGCTGGAAAGCAGGGAAGTGGTGACAAGGGCCTCCCTTCTGTGACTCACTCGAAGGCCTTCAGCTCTGTGCCAGGTATAGCCTGTTCCCGTCTTTGTAGTCAGAGATCCCATTGGGTAGCTGTTAACCTTTGGACCCCAGGATTATCATCTGTGTCCCCACGGTCTTTCCGAAGCCAGCAGCGCTGATGCTGAGGAGGGTGAGAGGCAAGAGAAGGCCAGGGTCTCAGGTGTGTGTGCAGGTGATCTTGGTCTCTGTCTAGAGAGATGTTTTCAAACACATGAGGCAGGTACTTGTCTTTGATCCTCAGGTCTCTGGTGTTTATCTCTGTGTGATTCACCACAGTAATGCCTGACACTAAGAAAGGCCAGTTCCCAGATAGGGACTGTGGCACAGACTGGACTGATTCCAGTTTCTGCCCCGTCTTGTCCGCTTGAGTTCCAAGGTACATGTTGCCTGTTATCCGTGTGGGACTTGATCAAGCTAGCTTCCCAAATACGAACATCTTAATTAAAAGGCAGAGGGTCTGGAGATGTAAACACTATTTGTGCCTTACTGAGGCTGCAGTGCTCGGGGCTAATTCTGTTTGCTTCTCTGGGACTCACACAGAGCTTGCTGCGAGTAGCCCCGGCTGTGTCTTTCTCCCAGTCTGGGACAGTGAAGCTCCGTGCATGTGATTCAGCTCTCAGAGATATGGCTGCAGATTGTTGGCAGTTGGCTGAATGGCGGGCATGGATGGTTTTGTTAGTTACTTATCTGGTTGCTACTGTCAAATGCCTAACAAAAGCACCCTAAGAGGGAAAGGCTGTATTTTGGCTCAGGGTACAGCCCATAGTGTTGGGGGAGTCACAGCAGCAGGAGCGCAAGGCAGCTGGGCGTATTGCATCTGCAGAGAGAGGTGAATGTTGCGCCCCAGCTCCTTTCGCCTTTTCATGCACGTCTTCCCAACTCAGTTTAACCTAAGGTAGATAACTTCTCACAGCTTGTCTCCGGGGTGATTTTTAGATCCTGTCAATATTAACCATCACTGGGATGGTCTTATCCTGGCTGGGAGTTTTGACAGACAAGCAAAATCAACTTTAATTCAAGATACTGGGTTTCAACATTTTTGTCGGAAGACCTGGTTTAAGCCCTAAAATGTAGCCACTGGAGCAGGCCTTATAGGTGACAAGATGGCTGGGGGTCCGGGCAGTGTTTTGTTGGTATCCTTGTGCTCTTCTCGGTCCTGATGCCACTCTTCCCTTTGCGTTCCTGCAGCGCCTCAGCTACCAGCCAGCTCAGCCCTGCCTTCCCCTTGACTAGCTTCCTTTCTTTCCTAGCTTCTGAGGGCTGCAATAAGAAAGTGCTACAAACTTTCTAGCTCAAAAGAGCTCTCCCTCTCAGCGTCCCAGAAGTCTGTGATCTCTGTCTTGGCAGGGCCTCACTCTTTCTGGAGACATTAAGAAGAACCCTTCCTCAGTTCCTTCTCCTTCCTGTGCAGCATGCTGGCAGTCCTGGCCCTCACTGGCATAAGCTGCATCTCTCCCACTTCTGCCTCCTTGGTTCTTCTCAGGATACACCATTGTGAGTGTCCATGACATCTGCCATTTCCTCATCAGGTCACACTCGGAGGTTCCAGAAAGATAGAGATTTCAGGAGATGGTCTTCCTTGGGTTCCTCAGAGCTGCCCAGTGATGAACACTGACCCTGCTACTCCCACTACATATGTTTCAGGACAGCAATTACACCCATTTCTCCTCATCCTGTTTCCTCTGCTTGGAATTTCTGGAGCCCAGTGTCCACAGAATGGGACCAACAGTGATTTGTTAAGACTCAGCTCGGACACTTAGCATTGCCTGTTGTGTGGACCCCATCTCCTTGCCTTGCCTGTGTTCGCATTCTGCCCCGGTTTAAAACTTTTAAGGGTGCTCATCATTTGGGTCCTTGTCAGCACCTGTTGGAAAACTGAACTTCCTTTTATATGTCTGGCTTGTAGCTCAATGTCTGGAGCATCACAGGGGTTCAGGGTTTACAATGGCTGTGGTGGAGATGGGGCAGCTGCTTCTTCATTCTTTTCTGGATCTTTTCTGGATGTCAGCATAGTTGGCTCGAAGGATAATGAGTCTATAATCTAAACGGAAGTCTTTCCAGATCTTACTGTGCTGAGAAAACTGTTCAGCACTCCACCTGCCAGCACAGACTGAGGCAGTTGGAATCGCGGCACTGATGTGGGCAGTTGAGTGTGAGAAAGATGTTCACATTTCCCATGCATGGAGAGCGCTGTTTTGTTGACAGAGCAAGATGAATCGGAAGAGGCTGAAACTTAAGAGGGTCTTACCTGTTTGGCCACATTCTCTCCACTTGCTCCGGGAGGACTTGGAGTTGTAAAGGCATTAGCCTGCTATATCCTCAAGACCAGTGCTATTTCTGAATTCAGTCATGTGTCCTAGTTTGGTTGCAGAAGGCACACTCAAGGGGAGTGCAAATGAACAGTAAATAAAGGGATGTGTGTGGAGGTGCGTGCGTGTGTGTGTGTGTGTGTGTGTGTGTGTGTGTGTGTGTGGTGTATGTGAATGCATGCTTTTCTAGACTTCAGTCCCTCTCTTTACAACCTACATGGGTTAAAAAGAGATGATTTATAGCCAAAAATGTTTTCTCCAAGTCTGAGCTGTTTTCCTAAGTAAGAGGACCCTGTCCCCAGGGAAAGCAGAAGTTAAAGATTAGTTTGGCACAGTGGGAGAATAATCTCTTCAGAGGCTGGAGTTGCCTGGGGTGCTCTCAAAGGAATCTCGGGCGGAACACAGAGATCACTTTCATTTCTAGAATTCTGGGAGTGTGTTGGTCATTTTTCTATTGCTGAAGCAAAATACGTAAGACTATCAGTTTTTATGGAGGAAAGATTACTAGGGCCCACAATTTCAGGTTTTTGTGTGTTTGTTTGCTTTGCCTATGCTCACTTAGCCCCAACACTTTGAATCTGCAGCAGGGCAGAGCATTGTGGTGGGGAACATACAGCCCAACAAAGCTGTTCACCTCAGAGCAGCCAGGAAGCAGAGAGAGAGAGAGAGAGAGAGAGAGAGAGAGAGAGAGAGAGAGAGAAAGAGAGCAAGCAGATCAGGGCTCCCAAGGTCCCTTTCAAGAGCACAATCCTAGTAACCTCACTTCCTTCTGGGAGGTTTTTACCTCCTGAGGGTTTTGCTACTTCTGACAGCTCCTCAAGCCGGCAGCTGAGTCTTTAATACTTCATCTTTGAAGGGAACATTAAAGATACAAAGCACAATAAATCATTCTGTATAAATGGATATTGAGCCATGGTTTTATGCCCAGGAATGGCATGAGCCAACCAGCCCCATTCCCTATTATAAAATGTTTGGGCCCATTATCAATAATATGATACTACTTTGCATAACGCTTTAAGGTTTATAAACACATTCCCTGGCATGATTTCAGTTAATCTTCTTAACAACCAAATAAGGTAGTCGGTTTTATCTCTCCATCACAGGCCAAGAGGAAACAGATTTTAGAAAGTAACAGAGTGGTAAGATCAGGTCTGGAATCTAGACTTTCTGCTTCTCAGGCCAAGGCTTTCTCCACCTGTGAGTCATGGCTACCTCCCAATAAGTGAATTGATTGTCAGGAGACAGAGTTGTCAAAGAATGCTGTGACCTTATGGTCCTCATGGTTCCTATCCCCAAGCAAAGCTATTTGGAGGGATCCACCTTGGCTCACTTCCAAAGGCAGTCTCTCTTGGCGAGAGAGATTGGCACAGGTGCACACAAGGGACAGAGAAGCCTCCCCAGGACACACGTGGACACAGAAACTCATGGCTATGACAGTATCACTTACAAGGCGTGCGCTTAGTCTGTGCCCTTTACATTATGTTAAATCATTATTAAATCTTACCAAACCTCTAATGGTTTTATGAAGTACTAAGATTTCATAAATAGACATGTTGAGCCAACAAGTGTTATGTGTGGAGGAAGTAAAGGAGGCCTCCCTTGTGTGTGAGGAACTTCTGCAAGCAGTTAGAGAGGCAGGGACTGCACGCCTAACTCCTTGTAGGATATTACCAGTCTGTGTAGTGCTGGGGTTCTCTGAGTGTAGGGACAGGCCACGGGGTCTACAGAGGGCGAAGGGCTCCCTGAAAGAGGCCTGTATGGTACCATATGTGCAGCATACAAAGAGACAGAGGCAGGGGAGATAGATGTCTGAGCACTGACATTGGAATGGATGGACTGTATGTCCTAGTTTTGCAAGGCTCTGACTTAGTCAGCACCTAAACCACCGAAATGATTTTGATAGCTAACAGCAAGGGAGAAGGCGGAAAATGACATCAGCCGTAGAGTTCTGAGTATTTAGACTGTTCCAGCAGCCTAGAGCAGAATGTGGACACAGGTGGCCTTTGCCTACTGTTTGGCCCCATGTCTTCAGATGTTATGTACAAAGCACAGCTCAGTGATGAACACGGGGAATCGCCATCCTGGGTCTCAGCAAGGCTTCAGGCATGTAGCACGTGGTTTATTCTATAGAAAGATGAAGCTCCGTAATGTTGGATTTTTAACTCAAACAGTTGCAACCTCTTTAAAGTTGGACACATTGGTTGTGTATTGTCTTCGTTCGGTGGACATTCTCATTCCCTCCTATTGTGGGAAGCATTGAGTGCCAGACAAATAGTTCTCTGTAGGCGAGAGTGTGCACAGCTCTTGGAGGCGTTTATAAACTTGGCGCGGGAGTACTTCTGCTCCTGCATTAGCTTGTCAGCCTGGGCATCCGGCCAGGACTGTGCCTGGCTCTGACGCACCCTGGTGCCTCTGTGAGATGACGGGGTTGGAGAAGGAGCAGGGCACCCGCTCTTCTCTTCTGTGGTTCTTGGGAGATGGGCTTCTCTGGCCTTGGGAAGACTGAGGCCCTGCACGAGGCTCCATGTCTCTTGTCCCACAGCACTAGGCCTATCCTGGTAAGTTCTTAGGGGATGCCGAGGGTTTTGCTCAAGCATTGGCAGCCACGAGCCTTTATTATTATCATTTATTACAATTTACTCAATTTCTACCCTGCTCTGGCCCCCTCCATCGTCTCCTCCTAATCCCACCCTCCCTCCGTCTTTTCTCCCTTTGCCCCTTCCCTAGTCCGCTGATAGGGGAGGTCCTCCTCCCCTTCCATCTGACCCTAGCCTATCAGGTCTCATCAAGACTGGCTGCATTGTCTTCCTCTGTGGCCTGGTAAGGCTGCACACCCCAGGGAGAGGTGATCAAAGAGCAGGCCACTGAGTTCATGTCAGAGACAGTCCCTGTTCCCCTTACTAGGGACCCCACTTGGAGACTGAGTCTATGGGCTACACCTGAGCTGGGGTTTTAGGTCCTCTCCGTGCATTGTCCTAGGCAGTGCTGGAAGGTAGCCGGGTAGGAGCTCTGCAAGAGTGAGGCAAGGACAGAAGATGGCACTTGCAGGATAAAGGCATTGGGCAACGACACTGTTTCCTCAGCACTGGACTGAGCCCGTGGGATTCTCTGGGCTCCGCCCTGTGACCTGGATGAAAATCAAAACCCAGCAGCCGGCACAAAGGTTTGCTTTGAAAATGGCCCTGCGAGTAACTGCCTTTAAGTTCTTAGGTTTTTTTTTTTGAAAGGGGGATTTATTTATTCACTTCTTTGTAATGTGGATGTATCTGCAGAGTTCCTAGGCAGCACATTGCCTACAGGAGCCACAGAGACCAGAAGGGTGTATTAGATCCCCTGTTACAGGTAGAGCCATAGAGGTGCTGGGAACTGAGCCTGCGGCATCTTCAAGGGGAGCCAGTGCCTAATGGCTGCGTCATCTCTCAAACCCTTCGCCCCTAGCTTTTTAACTTTGGATGAGGGACATGGTTTTCTGTTATAATAATCCCAGCACCTAGTGAAATTCGTCTGCTGGTCTAAAAGCATGGTATAAAAGCATGGTATAAAAGCATGGAGTGAACTAGTTTGAGCCAGTGTGTCTGTCTAGCCGAAGTTTGTTTTCACACTTAGGGGCTTTGTCTCATCCTAGGCCCAGAGGTTCTGGAAAACTAGCCCGTGGGCAGAGCCAGAAGAGCAGCCGCAATGTTTGAGGAAGTGTGTGATGGGAGTGGGTGCGCCTCTGCATGCACTGGGGGTGAGGGGACCCCTGCCCCTCTCTGGAGAAGGTCACAACAGAGGGCAGGGAGGAAGCTGAAAGCAATTGAGCTGATAAAGCTCTGCAATGACACCCTTCAACTTGAGGGTCACCTCTTGGGGAAGTGACTCTTGCATCCCACACTGTCCTAATGCCTGTTAGGATCCCAGGAAGTGCAGAGGAGAGCACCCTCCCAACTAGGCCTCATCCCCAACCCTGTGTGGAGCGGAGGGAGTCAGGGGAAGGGGGGAGTGGGAGGTGACACACAAGAGCTTCAGCTAAGGACTGCCTGGTGAGTAGGGAGTGAAGTGACAGTCTCTGAGCCACTGTGAGACCATGTACTCATCCAGGAATCCAAGGCAGCCCCCGTCCTGGCATTCTGGCTAGCGTAAATAATCCTGATAAGCCCATTATCTTAGAGTGCCGGGAAGGAGCCTCAGAAGGCAAGATAAAACAGAGCTGTGGTATTTAGCACGCCGTGGTTGGTGAATGGCCTCAAGAGCTGCAGGTGTCCGGTGAAGAGCCAGCATCTAGGCTATCAGTTTGCAATGCAGTTAGTTCCAACCAGACCACAGCGCACGCCATGCCATTGTGTGGCTCGTGAATTTCTGGACCTTTGTTTTCTTGCCTGGAGTGATCACGAGGGTGAGCCGAGATGGGGTGAGCGAAGGCACTTCCTGTATCAATGCTGGTTGATCTTGGAAACAGCAGGTGTTCTGCATCTGCAGCAGAAAGTGTTTCCAGTCAACTCCCAGCATGCACCCACACTCCTGGGAAGGGGTGTTATCATCTGCGCTCTGAAATGGTAGCTTGGAGCTATCATCTGTTGAGTGTCCAAGACAGCGGCTGAAGGGCAGGGGCTCGTGAGGATCTTAGGACCCAGATGATCCTAGCTGAAGCCACGTTTCAAGTCAACTCTGCTTCATAGGAAAGCCAGGGGCAGTGTTGTGTGTGAAACCAGCCACTGAATGAGGGCCTCAGAACTCTTGACCTTCATTCAGGAGCTCTGTGACCATCATCAAACCTCCTACCTTTAGTGGAGGGGGGGCTCCTCAATTTTCTTTCTTTCTTTCTTTCTTTCTTTCTTTCTTTCCCTTTTCTTTTTTTTCTTTCCTTTCCTTTCCTTTTCTTTTTTCTTTCTTTCTTTTTTTTGTAAACTAAGGACAAACAGGAAAATTTCCATGTACACCAAACCCAAATCTCAGTTATAGGTTGTAACTTTCTCCTCTTCCAACTACTGGCTGGATGGGATACTGGGAATGGCAGAGCCTGGGACAGAGAAGGAGGCTATAACAGTGGGACAAGTGGGGAGTGCAGGAGCCAGGGACTTTCCTGGGAGATTACCCTGACTTGCTGTTGAGCTGACCTAGAAGGACTTCTCATTTCAGACCCGCTGTAGTCTGTGAAAACCCTGCATTCATTTTTGCTCTCGTTTCACAGCATCCAGAGAGCAGCATTGGTGGTTCTGGAAAATTACTACAAGGACTTCACTATCTATAACCCAAACCTCCTAACAGCATCCAAATTCCGAGCAGCCAAACACATGGCGGGCCTGAAAGTCTACAATGTAGATGGTATGTGCTCAAAACCGTTTGTGGGGCGTGGGGACACGGTTAGGCTGCTCTGCGGCTAAAACTTTATGGTACATTTTGCTTCTACCTGTATTCCATGCTTGCCTTATGGTCTTTTCTCACTTCAGAACAATTTCTGTTTTTGATTTTAAAGATAGGCAAACATGTTTTCCAGGGGAATGTCAGTTTACCGTCTACATACATGTCAAGTTCATCCACTAGGGGATTTTGGTATTAGAAACTGTATTCCTTACCTCCTGCTGGGAACACCTTAGGTGAAAACCCTTAGGAAATGAATGCTTTTCAAAATCTCAACAACTAACCCAAAGACGGAGAATGCTCCCTAAAGACAGCAGGCCTAGAAGCACAGTTCAGGCTGGGAGCCACTCTCCTGCATCTCAGTCCTGGCTGGGAGCAGGAGCCGAATGGTGACGAGAGGCTAAAGCCGGACTAGAGGAGTCAGCACCCAGGTTCATTCAGGGTGTCAGGTGACCAAGTGTGAGAAACAGGACTCCCTGTCATTTCTTGCTTGGCACCTGGGATAAGACAAGGGTTTTGCAGACTCCAGAAGAGAATCGTGTTGTCGCCAGGTCAGCTGACTTACATAGGTATCAGGTTTTCGTAATGGTATGCTGACTAATTTTTTTTTTTTTAATTTGGCTATCTAAGGTGTATGACTGGTAAATTTCATCCCTGATGGGAAAACTTAATCAGCAGAAACAGGTCCCCCAGAAGGAAGCCTGAGGTCCTGGCCATGTCTTTCTGCTAAGAAACTAAGTGGGGTAGTCCTCAGGCCGACTCACAGACGGGGAGTTCTGTGGTCTCTGGGCTCCAGTGTTTGGGGTGACAGCACCCTGGCTTAGCTTGTTTTCCCGTGTGTGATCACTGTACGTGTCCCTTGACGCTCTTTTTTCTCTGTCTGTCCTTGTTCTCCCGTCCTCCTCACTCTCTCTCAATGTTCGCTGCATGCGATGTCCCAGCTGCCCTTATGGCCAAACTGAAACTCTGTGTAGCAGACGGTAAGTGACATCTTCGGCGCTCTCTGGCGGGTGTCGCTCTTGGCCAACATTTTCAGGGGTGAGCGTCCAACAGCCCCTTCTTCCACGGCCCCCATCAGACTGGGGTTAGAGCTCACGGCGGCTGTGAATGCGTAGTACCTCGCCCAGGGAAGTCACTCTTAGGATCCGTGCGTTCTCCACAGGGCGTGGGCGGGAGAGTACCAACAGACCCCGGCACTGTTTTTATGTTCCATTTCCTGGCCTTCCGTGTTAAAGCTGCTCTACCGTTTTCCTTCCACCAAAGGGCCCAGTAACAATGCCGCCGGCCAGTCCCGCGCCATGATTGCTGCGGCTGCTCGGCGCAGGGACTCCAGCCACAACGAGCTGTATTATGAAGAGGCTGAGCACGAACGGCGGGTGAAGAAGAGGAGAGCGAGGTCAGCGACCCTCACAGCCCTGGCCCCTCTTGTCAGATGTTTTATTTTTCACTTTTTTTTTTAAAACTTCCAGAATTAGCTCCGTGTTTGTAAATAGGACCTGTGTGAATGTTTACAGTCCACTTCGTTCTGTGTCTCAGACTTTGTGTGTCATCACCACCAGATGTACCTCTAAACACCCAACACTGGCCCTAGGCCCACTCACAAAGCTTAAGGTCTGTGGGGCTGGGGCTGGGGCCTGGGCCTTTGCATTTAGAGCAGATTTCCAGCAGCTTCTGCTGCTGCCCTTGGAGAGGGCCAGCCCTACCCACTCAGGTGAGGTAGGTGGCTTCCCTTGTGCCTGCTGCCTCACTCTTCCCTTTCCTGAGCTGCTGTCGGGGGCTATGAAAAGTGGGTCGATCAAGGGGGGTTGAAGCTCTGCTTTATCTTCCTTTTTTTTTTTTTTTTTTTTTTTTTTTTTTTTTTTTTTGTAGCCCAACCAGGCCTTGAACTCTTTGTGTAGCTGAGGATGACGTTGAACTTCTTTTTAAAAAGTTTAAAAAAAAAATCATATGTGTGTTTGTGTGTGTGTACGTGTGTGAGTGTGTGTGTGTGTGTGTGTGTGTGTGTGTGTGTGTACATGTGTGCCACATTGCACATGTGGAGATCAGGACAACTTTTGGGGATTGGTTCTTTCCACCATAAGAGTTCCAGGGGTCAGGGATCAAATTCAGTCTATCTGGCTTGGCAGCAAGCACCTTTACCTGAGCCATCTTGTCAGCCTGACTTACTGGACCTCTTGCTCTACCCATGTACTGCTAAGGATTTACCCCAGGTCTCTGTGGTACAGGCCAGGCACTCTCCCAAGGAAAGCTCCCCCAGCTCTGGTTCTTCATCTGCTGCTTCTGCATGCTCTCACCTTCTTCCCCATGGCGTGTGAACAGAAGTCTTTCTGTCTCACCTTGTATTGGAGAAATCAAAACACAGGTTGAAGTGACTTTTCTGAGCTTGTTTTTGGCAGAACAGAGAGGCCCAGGCACACCTCCACCCTCATCTTATTTCTGCTGTTGTGTTTCTTTCTCCCAGGTTCTTCCCATCCCCTGGGAGGACCACTAGGGATAGCAGTATGACAGAACCTTGGGGAAGTTGGTAGTAGGCCAGGGTGCTGCAGTGAACAAAAGACTCCCTGGGTCTTATGGATTGTCCCCAACTCCCTCCCTCCCCCGCAATGGGCACCGCCTTGATGCTATGCCGAATCTCCTTCCAGACTGGTGGTGGCAGTAGAAGAAGCCTTCATCCATATCCAGCGTCTCCAGGCTGAAGAACAGCAGAAAGCTCCCGGGGAGGTGATGGACCCCAGAGAGGCAGCTCAGGCCATCTTCCCCTCCATGGCCAGGGCGCTGCAGAAGTACCTCCGCACCACACGGCAGCAGCACTACCACAGCATGGAGAGCATCCTTCAGCACCTGGCCTTCTGCATAACCAACAGCATGACCCCCAAGGTGCGCTTCCGGGGCCGGTAGGCAGGCAGGTCCCAGGTTCGGCCAGCCGCCTGGCATCCTGTGTCTCTTCTATGGTTCACCACGTCATTTGGAGACTTGTCTTTTATCTCTATGTACTTGTGTGTCTCTGTGTGAGCATCTCTTGTGTGTGTTTGGATGCCCCCCTGCAAAGGCCAGAAGACCGTGTTAGGTCCCCGGAGGTAGAGTTACAGGTGGCTGCTAGTCTTCTGATATGGGCACTAAACTTGGGTCATCTGGAAGAGCGGCTCGGTCTGTTTAACTGCTGAGCCAGGTCTCCAGCCCCACCTACCCTATTTGTTGACACAGGGGTGTCTCACTGATCCCGGGACTCAGTGATCCTGCTAGACTGGCTGGCCAGTGAGCCCTGGGCTCTTTTCTGTCTCCCCGACGCTGGGGTTACAAGTAGGCACTGCCATGGCCATTTGGGGGGGAGGACACTAAGGATCTAAACACAAATCCTCACACACACTTGTACAGCAAGCCTTTTACCCACCGGACCAGCTCCCTGGCCGAGTTAAATTGCTTTTTAAATGTCCATTTTGAAGGTCTCCCAGCAGGACAGAGTAGCGGCTAGGGTGGACGCTCGTGCTAAACCGACCCATTTTAACCTGGGCCCTTCACCAGCTGTCTGGCTGTCTGGCTGTCTGGCTTCGGTACTCTGCCTCAGTTTCCTGACCTGTAAATTGAGGCTGTTCTTCATACCTCATGTTAATTCATGTCATGATATGCTAGAAGTCATGCCTGCCATTTGACAAAGTCCGACTAAACAGCTGTTGGTTGTTGGTAGAAATGATGCCACCATTTTGGGCGTTGTAGAATTTGTTTTTACGGAACTGTCTTTCAGATGATGGCATTAGTACGCTTGTAGGGAGAGATATTACAGTATCCATCAGTGTTATCTAATGTGGGACTATGGCCAAGAGGGAAATGCATCCGATGTTCACATTCTCACCCGAACCACTCAGTTGGCTTGTAGCTGTGCACAGGTTTTTCTGTACTTGACTCATGCCGTGTAAAATAGGGCTATCTGCTTGATGGGGTTGTTGTGTAAGAAATAATGATAAAGGAGGCTACAAAGCATATACGTCACATGAAAGCATGAATGGCCTTGGCATGGTGCCCGTGGAACATTTGATAGCTTTGTCCCGAAGACATCTAATTCTTACGCTTCCCACAGGGATCGGCACTACCGGCCTGGAAAAGCCATGTAGAAATATCCAGAGAGAAACTGTTAGGTTTTCCATTTCTTTGACCAGTGGTCCCTCACCCAGGAAAATTCTCCAACACAGTCAGGTCCGTTGTGATCTTGGTATCCACGGGTCCCGCCTATGTGGAGTCTGCTGGCTGTGGGTGGAAACACACACCCCCACGCTTTTCTGTAGACACGCTTTTCTGCCCCACTGAGTGGGTGCACACACTCCTGTCACTGTCCCCTAAACAGCACAGCGTAGCAGCTACTTAGCGTCACCGTGTCAAAGGTATAGCAAGCCACCAAGACATGACATATCCTAAAGGACAGACGTGTACAGGGTACATGCAAATGTCGTGGCATTTTCTATGAGGTGTGAACATCAGATTTTGCTCTGTGAGGAGCAGCCTAGAACCAGCTTTTCAATTACTACCTGTAGGCACAACTCTCCATTAAAGGTGGGCTGTCCAGCCCCCGAATATTCTATGTAATTCCAAACTGGCAATCATTTACAAGTGAAAGAGTGTCTAGCGTGCTATAGTATATCATCTGTTGAAGACTTACGCTTTCTTGAATTTTTTATTGTAAAAAAAAAAAAAGAAAGAAAGAAAAGTCTAATGTAGGAAGTTGTTTTCACCCAGTTGTGGTAGCTTATGACTACAATCATAAGGCTTGGGCGGCTGAGGCAAAAGGATCATGAGTTCAGGGCTACCCTGGGCCATGTAGTAAGTTCTGCTCCAACCTGGGCTAGCTAGCAGAACCCTTCTCAGAAACAACAAACAAAAACAAAACTGGATCTGGTGAGATGGCTCTTTGGATAAAGGTGCTTGCCGCCAAACCTGAGTTCAAGTCCCAGAACCTACATGCTGGAGTAGAGAACTGACTCCAAAGTTGTTTTCCAGCTACACAGATACCATAGCATGCATGTGTGTGCATACGCACATACAGACGTGCAGAGTAAACATTTAGAAACCCCAAAACAAAAATTAAAAAAAAAATTTGAGAAAAAAAAATAATCAAACACTGTTTTTCCCCACTACACAACACGCACACACACCCATGCATGCACGCGCATGCACACACACACACACACACACACGCACACACGCACGCACGCACACACACGCACACACGCACACACACACTCCCTGCAGTTTTGGCTCAGGTTGATTGCTGTATGTTCTTGATTGCTGTGTGTTCTAGTTTTTAAGGCAGGAATGCTTTGATATTAGACACATCTGTATTTTGAAAACCTGCTTTCCCTGCTCAAAGCTTCTTGGCTCCTTCCTTCCGCACACGCAGACCTGGCTCACGAAGCTTCAGCTCACTTCCCTCGAGTAGCTGCTCCTGATTCCACCAGATCCGTAGATGTGCCTGACCTCTTGTCTGTTGACACACATTTGAATTAAGTTACATGAGTCAAAGCACCTTCTTCTGTGCCTATCGCCATGGCTGCAGCTGCTTGCCCTGAGCTGCGGAGTGGAGGAGTTACGAAAGAGGACTGCTTGAAAACCGAAAATGACCTCGGCCCAGGACCAGATGAATACATGCCAGTATTTTTCATTGTATATCATCCGTTCATTCTTTCTCTCGACTAAACCGATTCATGTATTTAAGTCTATGCCAGACAGATTAGAAAACAGTAGTGACATAGTTCTTACCCTCAGCACGTGTGAGGCCTGGTGGGGAGTGGGCAGCAAGTCATTATAGTTCAGGAAGTGACCTATGACATCATCCCGGTGATTTCAGGAGCTTCTGCAAAAGAACGTGTCAAGCCGTTGGAGAGGTTCAGGGAGATAGTGTAAGATGGGAAGGGCAAGAGAGGAATTTGGGCAGCAGAGCTCAGCAGGAGGAATGAATGGCACACGAGAGGATGTAGTGGCATCAGAGAGCTTTGGCTTGTTTGGTATCCCTGGAGTGAGAGCTCAGAAGAGTGGAGGGGGACAACGGGTCTGGCCATCTCTAGACAGGGCAGCACCGGCATCAGTTCTGTATAAAATAGCCACCGTGCAATGAGCCCACTGGAGCTGTGAGTGCCTTGTGTGAACTGAACGTTCCCCCACCTCCTGGCAGCCCAGTGAGTGAGGTCCGGTCGTCTCTGCCCAGAGAGAGGGCACAAGACTGAGCAAAGGCACGCAGCCAGCGGGTGGTAGGGCATGCGCTGTTGTCTGCACGGTGCTCGTCTGTCTGCCTCGGATGCAGCGGTGACTCCTACGCTCCAGGTGCTCAGTCCACCCTCAAGAATCTTTTGCTATGGTGGGTGGGGTGCCTGTGTCTCCAGGTGGCATTTATGTCAGCAGCGGCTTCTGACAAGCGTGAGCAGGTAGGCCGCTTCCTTCACCTCACCTCACCCTCTGGTTGCAAAAGAGAAAAATGCAGTAAGTGGTCTGAGGAGTCTTCCTCCCCCAGAGAGGGTCTCACGCAGCTTCAGCATGCGAAGCAGAACTTGGGTCTAAGGTGTGGTCGGGTAATATTTCCCAGGGACAGGAAAGATGGCCCCTAGCCACGAAGCACAGCAGCCCTTGTCGCTTCCCTGATGTTCTTCCTTGGTTTTCAGGCTTTCCTTGAACGATACCTCAATGCGGGCCCCACCTTGCAGTATGACAAGGATCGCTGGCTGTCAACACAGTGGAGACTTATTAGTGACGAGGCTGTGACGAACGGGTTACGGGATGGAATTGTTTTTGTCCTCAAATGCTTGGACTTCAGCCTCGTGGTCAATGTGAAGAAAATCCCGTTCATCGTACTCTCTGAAGAGTTCATAGACCCCAAATCTCACAAGTTTGTTCTTCGCTTACAGTCTGAGACATCTGTTTAAAAGTTCTATACTTGTGGCTTTGTGAAAAAACAAAAAGAAGAATATATAGATAGATTTTATATATAAATATATATATATGTATGTCCAGGGGGAAGTTCTTTTATAAAGACTTTTTTTTTTTATTCTTCAATGCTGACTGAAACTGGCAGAGGATAGACCAGTATCCTTCGACCATCTGCACTTTATTGGAAAGGAAGCAAGTGATGTCCACCCTGACGAGCAGCTGGTGACATCTTTCTTTAATAGATGGAACTTCTGAAGAAGCTGTTCCCTGGAGTTTCTGCGACAGCTGAAAACCAAAGTGTAGCTGCTGTGTCCTCGGGAGCCTCGCCTTACAACTGGTCCCTGCCTATGGCCCAGTACCACATCCCCCTATATTTCTGGTGTCCCCTTATAGATTCTAGGGGACTCGCTGTTTTCTGCTTCAGGAGACCAGACACTACACAGCCACATGTGTGTTTGTACATGTAATTATCCCTATCACTACACCACCCTGGGGAGTGGTGGGCAGTCCAGGAAATGTCCACACGCCTGAGTCTTTGTTCTTTGTTGCCTTAGATTCTGATAAGAGCCTAACAGAAAATGTGCACTGGCGGTTTGCAGCTGCTAAGTGATTTGCTTTTTCATTTTCCAGAGTGAGAGAGAGAGCCCTGCCTGCCCTGTTTCTGGCCCTGTTCCTTTTGGCCTGAGGCAGGTAGCTCTTCCTAGGCCGGATTGCCTACCTGGGCTCCACTCTAGTCCACTCTCCTGAGCACGGGACCAACCACAGCCCCGCCTGGTGGGCAGCCCTGGGCAGGCTAGCTGGGCCCTCAAGACTGACAGGGACTTGCCTTTCCATGTATGCCCTCAAGCTCTTTGCACAGCCTCAGCCCCTCCCACAGTCTTTCTCTGGAGAAGTGGGGTATGACCCTGGGGAGCCATTCAGCTGCAGCTCCCCTAAAGCTTCAGCAAGAACCCCATCCACCTAGTTCTCCTTAGCCCTGCTTTTTGCAAACCAGGGGAGACCAACACTGTGACTCCCAGTTGGCAGGTGCCCCTTGGAGCCATCCAATTTCCCAGGGAGACAAGCCCTCACAAAGCTCATGTGCCAAGCTGCCCTGCCACGGGAAACCAAACAATGCCCATCACCCTGGCAACTACTGCTGTCCCATCCCCGTGGTCTGTGACCACCACCGCCACTGTGCAACTTACCAAAAGGAAAAGGGTCGCTCTGCCCTTGCTGTACAACTTGCCCTTAATTATTAGTCAGGAAGAGAGGGAAAATGGGTGCTGCAGAACTGGGGAAAGGGAGAATAGGGGTCAGTGCTGCAGTCCAGGAGGCCCCTTCTGTCTGCATGTTTTGTAGCTGGTTTCAGAGGACTGTGCAAGGGAGCGCCCAAGGACCTATCAATGCCCTGACACTTTGAAATGGGCTGCCCTGGTCTGTCCGCCTTCCTCTATCTGAAGCGATGTTTCACCAAGTCCTCGCTCTTTCTTTTTGCCAGCTGCAGTGACCTTGTTTCAGAAAAGGAGGACGCTGTCAGCATGCTCCTGTACCCTTCCTGCGTAGGCACCCCAACAAACCATACTATTTTCTCTGTCATTTAAAAAAAAAACCAAAAAATCCAAATTGGCTTAGGATATTTGTGATACTTAGAAAAGCCAGCGTTACTCTTCGTTGGATTAACTTTTGGCTCAGAAAGATGTGTCCGGGAAGGAAGGCGAATCCCTGGACAAGGCACGGAGCCAGGATGCCCCATGTCAATAGTGTGGCTCCATCTGAGACAACCTAGTGTACCCTTGGTGCTCTGCTCTTAGCTCTTCCCTTCAGGTCCCTTCCGACTGGAAGTTCCTCATGATGTCTATCTCAGGAAATATTTTAGGAGAGAAGGTAAGGGGTGGGCAGCCTGTGAGAGACTGGCTGTGTGTGGAGGGGAATGCCGCAGAGCAGCCGCTCCACCACCAACACCACGCGGTCGCCAAGTGCCATAGTGTGAATGATGTAGCGTTAAAAGCAACGCTGCTCGCCGGCGTTTTGTAACACCGTGCTTCCAACCCTGTCTTAAATTAATGGGTCTTGAAGGGGTTAAATTGGAGATATGCGTTGGCATGTGCGTGCCCAACAGGGCAAAGAAAGGTTTAAATTTTAAATTAAGGAATTAATTTGTTTGGTTTTTTTGTTTTGTTTTGTTTTGTTTGTTTTTTTTTTTTGTTTTTTCTCCTGACCCTTCTCCCTCTGGTTTGCATAGGAGAATCTCAGACTTCCTGAAATTATTGTTTGGGTTGTAAATTGAATATTGATTTTTTTTTTATTTTTTTTCAAAATGCTAAGTTTGCATCAATTCCTTCCAGGAAGAAAAACAAAATTAAAGGCAGGATCCTTCAAAGTTCTTGTGTGCCCAGGATCTTAACAGCCGGAGTGGAAGTGGGAACCACGTGAATGATATTTTGTAAAAGAAATGTAAAGTTGCAGAAAGCTGCATCGCGCCACTGAAGACAATAAATTTTTATTTCACTTATTGGACCCTCAGTAGCCTGCTCTTTCTAGAGAATGTAAATCATGCCCTACGGCTAGCACAATGCATGAGCCTGTTAGAGGACACAGGATCCCATTACCTTGAATGTTTATAGATTTTTTTTTCCTTATAACTTTAAACCTAAGTTATTAAAATGCTAACATTAAATGTGAAAGAACTCAGTGAAGAGTGTAGTCTGATATTGCTTTCTTCTCCTTGGTGATTTTCATTATTTACAAAAGCAGACAACTTTTGTTCGGAAGTATGTGCTTTAAAAAAAAAAAAAAAAGTCTTTAATAGTCCATGAATGGAATGTTCAAGAAGTCAGAATAGTTTTAAAGGTTATAAGGCGCATTCATTCTTTGATTATCCATGGAATCAAAACCTAGCTAAAGTTTATAAAGTAAGCCCCAGAGAAAATGCTTAGCCATCTTTTCCCCCCAACAATTATCACCTTCCTTTGTTCCTCTGACTGTCCCTTCTGAGATCTGCAAGAAGACAGATTCTCTACAGCAGAGAGTGTGAAGCCAGTGGCCTGGGTATGTTTGTGTCACTGCAAGTCCTTATTAGGAGCGTGGGACTTCCTAGTGAGTGGGGAGATTGGCCATGTTGGTGAGTCTTAGAAAGGCTTATGGTGCTCGCTCTTGCCACCCCCTGAGTCAGAGGTGGTAGTTCTACTGTCTATGTCATCACCTGGAGTGGATGGATTAAATGTAACAGCTTGTCTTAGTAAAGGTCATTGCTGCTGTGATGAAACCCCATGACCAAAGCAACAGGGGAGGGAAGGGTCTGTGGTTTATGCTTCCACATCACAGTTCATCATCAAAGGAGGTCGGAACCTGGAGGCAGGAGCTGATGCAGAGACCATGGAGGGGTGCTGCTTACTGGCTCGCTCCTCATGGCTTGCTCAGCCTGCTTTCTTACAACACAACACCCAGCACTAAAAAGCCCAGAGGTGACCCCACCCACAGTGGGCTAGGACCTCCTCCATGGATTACTAATTAAGAAAATGCTCTACAGGCCTGCCTCTGCAAACAGATGTTAGGAGGGCATTTTCTCAATTGAGTCTCCCTTCTCTCTGGTGACTCTAGCTTGTGTCATGTTGACACAAAACTGACCAGCACAGAGCTCTGTGTGTAGCTACTACCAACATATTGGACTCACGGAAATGGACTACTCACGCCTCCTCACCGACAATCTTTGACCCAGTGAAACAACAAAGCAGATTCCCCGGTTTGCCCTCTTCATCCCTGGCCCTGAGTGTGGATGATTGTTCTCACTTATATTTCTCTGAGTGTGTGTTGCTAGGTAGGCGTGTTTGCATGTTGGCAACCATAACATCCATGTGAACGGTCACAAGACGGTATGTGTGTCATCTCTACATGTACATGTGGCTGAGCCTGGGAGGGTTTCCATCTCTGCTGAAGAGAGTTCCTCGGGGCTGGCTTACGTCTGTACTCTCCTCTATTCCTTATCCTGGCTTCTCCCCAAGGAGATGTCTGTGGGAGCCTGTTGTCACCCAGTGGTGGCCTGCTCACTAATTTTTTCTTCTTGTATAAGGACCTCTATGACCTGCAAACAGCAAGAAATAGACAAAAAAGGAGTACAAACTCCATCAAGTTTACTGCTCAGGTTTCACTACCTTGGAAGCCTCCAGCGCATTTATTAATGTAACTTAAAAAAAAAAAAAACAAAAAAACAAACCAATGATTAGTTATTGGGATTGCCAGGGACGGCCATGTGATCATTTAAAGAGTCCTGCAGCAAAGAACCTACGATTATCAAGTGGCATAAAGTATTCCTGGGTAGTGTTTGCTCTTTATTGGCTCTTGTTACACACACACACACACACACACACACACACACACAAACACGATCACTACTGTGAATTTACCTGTATGTAACCTTGTCATATCCCATTATAAATAAAACATACCTTTTTTTTAAAGCCCGTAGTGCAGTTCTTGAATGGTACTCAGCAGGGTCATGAACTGACACCAGTTGGTTCCATTGAAACCACCTTACTGAGCTTTAATCAAATGGGTGCTACAAAAACCAGATTTGGGGTCACACTTTTTTATTAACTTTTATGGGTTAGTGTGCAGAGTGACGGATTTCATTGTGGCATCATTCTACTGAAAATGAATGGAGTCCCTACTTTGACAAAACATTATATTTTGGTCTAGAGGAAGGGAAGGGAAAGAAGGGTTGCTGATATTCTCCAGGTGGTACATATCAGACACTGGCCTGCACAGCTTGCCCTCCCCACATTTCCTAGAGGTCCTTATATTTGCAGGTGAGAAAGAAGGTTGAAAGCCTGGCTGGCAACTGGTATTTCAGACAATCTCTTAGAGCCCAGCCCTTTGCCCACTCTACCCAGAAGCATGATCTAAGCAGTTTGGCATTTCTGGGTGTGGAGGAGGGACCTGCAGACAGCAACCTTGAGTGGGAGCCTGAGGCGGAGAATTCCTCAGGAGAAAGGTCATTTCATTCACTTGAAGTTTATACGGTTTGGTCCCGTGGGAAGCCTCTTCACCAGGCTGACCATTGAGAGCAACGGAAGAAGGTCCTCTCCTCAGGAAAGCCCTAACAGGCCAGGGTTGGGCTGCTGGGCACCTCGAGCAGCCACCTCCATTTGCTTCCAACCCAGTCTTCCTCTCCCTGCTGGACCTGGCCAGGGCAAGACACTCCCTTGGGTCTTGGGCACAGGGGCCTCAGCTTGGCTTTTTCAGGCGGGAGGGCTAAGTCAGCCCAGCTCAGGTGGGATAAGAGATTGGCTGCAGCCAGTCAGGCGGGTGGAGATCTGGGGCCCCTGGCCTGGCTCAGCTTCTCCCCACTTCCCCATACCTACCCTTTGGACTGTGGGCAAAGTACACATACAATAGAACTCAGGGGGCCGAGGGAAAGAAAAACAGACCTGTTTGTTCTCTGTCCCACTGTCTGTGCTGTTTCAGTGAGAGATAGAAGAAGATGGAGGGATGGTGTTCACGTTGTCACTGCACTGGGAGTTAAGATGAGAGATCCCCAGAGGTTGACAGGGAGTGAAAAGCTGCAGAATGAAACTAGAGCGTGACACTGAGTCCCTTTTAACCCATCCTGGCCCATTTCTACCTACATTCTCCAACTTGCTTCACCTATGAAATGCGTGTCTCTGTTGGATTATCGTGGAGTAAGGTTTCCAAACACAGCAGAGATTCCTGAAGCCTGAGGCAGTGCAGGTAAGGCGGCTTTCTCAGAAAGCCCAATGACTTGTTCTCATCTAGATGAAATAAAGACACTTTTGTGTTAACTGCCAGGGACAAATGTAACATTCTCCCAGGCTTTTATCTTGAGAGTCAGATTCTTTTGACCCTGACCCAGCATTTGGATAAAAGCATTTGAGCATGCAGTTTGTCTGGCTTTGCCTATCTTTCCGTTTCTCTGAGCATTCAGGCATGGCCAAGAGCATTCGCTGTGAATTTGTTCGTGTAGGACAGTGGTTTTCAAGCTCCCCAAGGCTGTGACCCTTAAATTCAGTTCCTCATGTTGTGCTGGCCCCCAGCCATAAAATTATTTTTGTTGCTACTTCATAACTGTAATTTTGTTACTGTTCTAAATTGTGATGTAAATGTCTGTATTTTCCAGTGGTCTTAGGATACCCCTTGTGAAAGGGTTATTCAACCCCCCCAAAGGTGACCCACAGGTTGAGAATTGCTGATGTAGGCATTTTCAAACCAACAGCCTATGAAAACATCAAATGACAGACTTTCGCCCAGAGAAATAGTTATGACTTTAAGACCCCTGAACCACAGTGGCAAGTTTAGCTCAATTTGCATTAAAAGTAATGTAGCCAGGAGCATGCCACTTCCATCGTAGGAGCCGGGAAAGAACATGTGGCCATTGCTTTCAGGTGCTGCTGTCCCTCCATTACAGACAAAGAAATAGTCATATAGTATGGTTGCTCTTCCTTCAAATTTTCAAACAAGAAAATCTGATGTTAATATCTTATTTTTATGATGTTTACTCCATGCTTTAAATTTCCAGATCTCCTGGAATCCCAAAATTATGACCTGCTTAACCAAAGTTCATTTTCAAGTGGCCACAGACGAGAGCAACTACTTCACGGAGTGCAGGACACCAGCAAGGATGCAACAGTGACAGACACTGTCACACTGGGAAAATGACCCGAACTCCGGTAAGGACGAGAAATGCCTGGGCCGGGCCTTAGGAGAGAGGTCATCTGACGGTTGCTTTTGTGAGCAGAGATTCTAGTCTCTGGATTCTGAACCCACCATCTGTCCTCATCTGGTAGAGTCAACAATACAGAGCAGGTGGCCAGGGACCACGCTCTTTTTGAATCGTTAATGCTGCGCTTTGAAACCAGGAGGGACAGTTTTAGCCTAGCCTGCGCTTAGAGTCAGCAGATGCCTAGATGTATGCTGCTGCATTGATTGGGTGGTCCACCCTAACTGGGCGTCTCTGAACATGTAAGGGACTGAATTACGTGACTCGTTGCCGTATGCACAAGTCCCTCTGTGTCGCTAAGGTTTGTTGAATGGAATGCCCTATCATGATGTTGGTAACAGGCTGGGGTCTCATGGACACACTGCACCTAATATCCAATGTTATTTGGGTTTCTTTTGGGTCCTCCATCGCTGCCCTCCCCCGTTCCTAATGAACTATGAAGCATTTTACACATTACATATGCTATAAGCTTGGAAAATAAATTGAGACCCCCAAGTTGTATCCCATCTTCCTTTCTGTTGTGACTATTTTGGTTTTAAGTTCTCTCTATTTTTTGAGGAATGTTTTCAGTCTCAATTTGATTTTCTGGCAATCTCACATGTTTCTATGAAAATCAAGTGAGTTGTGATAGAGGAGAAAGGGCAATGAGCACCGTAATAAAACGAACAGTTGCTGATCACTTTATGTGGAGGAAAATTCTAAGTGAATACATAGCAAAAGATGAAATCCTTAGGCCCTAAAACCTGGAGAGGAAGCCAACCTTTTGAGTAAATCAAGTGAAAAACATTTGAGACAAGGAAAATAGAAGGGAACCGTCTTACCCTAAAAGGTGTATAGTCAGTTGTGTTTGGTAATTCATTTTACCTTAGTAATTGGTTTGAAACCGTTGACTTACTTGAGATGAGGGAAGCAGAGTTCTTGATGAAGAAAGTTGATGCTTTCTGCTTCTGCACTCAGCTACCCTCCACTTGCATGGAATGTTTGCAGCACACAAATTTTTACCAGTTGCATGGACAGGGATCAGAGAAAGCAATTGACTCAGAGATACTCATCGTATAGATTAAAGATAAGCTATTTCCTTGGGCCATCGGCCCAGATGCTCACAGTTCATAAGTTCACAGCAAACCCTGCTAGAAAAAAAAAATCTAAGCCACATGCAGATAGGAACCAAAAACTCTTTTCTCTTTCAGTCCTTACCAGGATGTAGAATGCTGAGGAGTTTTGAGACAAACAATTGTACTAAAGAAGTGGAAACATCCTGATGAAGACATCAAGACAGCAGTAGGTAAATCCCAGAGCAAGAGGCAGGACCTGCTGGCAGCTGAGTGCCCAGGCAGGGTTGCAGCTTTAGGAGAGAGGAGCCTATTTACCATTAGTGCCAGTGTGCCATGCGGGCATCCTCTAGTTACACAGGCTCATGCTGCCGTGGAAAATCCAAATTATAGCTGACTTTTGGTTTTACTGTCTAAGTCAATGCCAAAATGTGTTTCTGGGCTATGAGACCTCATACTATTTCAGGAAATAGGAAGATGCATTTTTTTTTTCTCAGAGCTGAACCTGGGCACTTCAAACTCTCTTCCTCCTTTGCTTTTCTGCTCAGCTGCTCTATTTACAACTCACTCATTCTTGCCTTCCTTAATACGTATGCAACAAAGTACTGGAGCCTACTAAATATGGACTATTAAAAAGCTATACCTTTCAAATGCATGGGTGAATGGAGGAGAGCACCAAATGTACTCAACACCAAAGTACTGACTGCGCATGATTGCATAGAAGGACTGTTAGGAGCTGATGGCACTCCCAGGGTTATCACTCTGACCTGTAGTTATCTCCAAAGAGTTCAGATTGCTAAAATAACCACAGTGATTCCAAAGCCTCCTCCTCTTAATCCAGCCTGCAAATATTTCTGTCTGCTAGGTGGTTGTGGTCATCCCATTCCCGGATGGTGTGACACTTCCATGCCCTTCCCAGGCTGCTGCTCTGTCCCTTAGAAAGGAAGGCTATGTTTCTGGAGGACTTCTCTCACTTGAGGGGAAACATCTTCCTACACTGCAGATATCCTTCTTGAGCTGAGGAGCATCTGCAGTCCTGTTTCTCTAGTACCCGGCAATCCTAAGCCAATCCCAACCGCTGAAACCATGCTGCCAAAAGCTTTTTGGTTAAGATTCACTTCCAGTAAACATTAGGTTTACTTTTGTGTATTCTTGATAGGAATAATAGCCACGGAGGTCAGTTTATGCCATGCTTACAAAGCTGTCAAGATTTACCGCTTGCCTACCCAAATTTGGGTAGAGTAGAAATAAGTAAGCTGGTCTTCCCTCTAAGGTTGCTATCAGACCTATACGTGAGAAACCCCTACCAATAAAGGTGAAATGTGCTGTGGTCAGTACAGAAGACAGTCATGGCTCCTCACAGGGTGACAAATATGAAGACCGGAGAGGTCAGAATCCCTTCTAGAAAAAAACAAGCTCTTTCAAGTTCTGAGATGACATTTCATCAAGAAATACTGAAAGGGAGTCTTTGTCCCAGATAATATGCTGTATCTTACTCTTCCTTTTCAAAAGAATAGAAGACCTTGTGTTTTTCATTAGCCCACATTTCTAGTTTCATTTGAGTTGATTATGAACTCAGAATGGGAAGATAAATGGGTTCAAGCAATAAAAAGAGTTCCTGGAAATTGCGTCCATCTTAGGACATGCTCTGAGAGAAAAAGAATGCAATGTTTTGGTCCTTAATGTAAATCCTTTTAAGTATAAAATGTAGTTGTAGCTATGACCCTTCAGAGTGTTTGTGTAATCCTGAGAGGTTGGTTGAGCCCTCTATGTCTCGCTGTATTAAGGACAATAACCAGACGCAACTTCTAATCTGCTGTCGGGATTATCTGTGATAACATATGTAAGGCACTAAGCATCGTGCTCTGGGCTAAATAACAAAATGCTCAACCATATCAGTTTGGAGGGCTTTAGACTACTCACTGACCAGCACTGTCCAGGCAGAACCAGCTGGACTCCCAGGGACCCTAATACAGGGACAGCAGAGCACAATTTCAGCTTCACACATATACCTAAGGCCTCTAAGAACACCAGAGCTTCCTGGGCTGAGGAACAGACCATGTTCACAACCCACTCCTTGAAAGTTTAGCATCAGAGACTTTGTGGGACAATCACCTCCCCAAGAGTTTGCCTGAGGTGTGACTGGGCTTGGGTGGATGGAACACAGCTCAACCTGCTTGGTTTTATAAGGGGAGAAAATGATATCGAGGTCCTGCATTATTAACTGAATTGTCCACCCCCAAAATCGTGTTTTCGAAGGCAAGGCCCTTTCAGGTGATAATTAAAGTTAAATAAAGTCCTAACGGCAGGACCTTAATTTGACAGGACAGGTATCCTTCCAGAAGAGAATCATCTATGTACTGTTGTAGATTATCTATCTATCTATCTGTCTATCTATCTATCTCTATCTATCTATCTATCTATCTATCTATCTACCTATCTATCTACCTATCTACCATGTGCAAGCAAACTGAGAAGCCAGGAAAAGAGCCCTCAGAAGGAACCAACAGAGTTGGCAACTTGACATTTGATTAAACCATGGGAAGGCAGGCTTTTGCTGCTTAGGCCACACAGACTGTGGCATTCTGTTCTGTTATGAATGTAAACATCTTTAAAAACTAACGCATTGAAAACTCAATCCCCAACGCAGCTATATTCAGAGGTGGGGCTTTGAGAGGTGACTGGATTATGAGGGGACTAACCTCATCTTGGCCCACAGATGAGATCATAGTTACATGGACTATTAGGAGGCTGGAAAGTAGTTCACCGGAGGGAGGGGCTCTGAAGGATAGTTTGGAATCCTGGTCCCTCCCTCCCTCTTTCTCTGTGATTCCTGATTGCAGTGAGGCAAGCAGCTGCCTCTGCTACAAGATGCTGTTGCCATAGTGTTCTTCTCCGTTAACTCCGGCCCCAGGCAATGGAGGCAGCAGATCTTAAACCGAAACCACTGATATTGTGAGCTGAGGTAAAATCCTCTCTTTTAAGTTGTTTCTCTCAAGTATCTGTTATGGCAACAGAAGCTACCTAGTAAGGCATGAGGCACCTAATGTGCCCTGTAAGCTTTCCTCCCTGGAAGCTGAGCAATGACAGTGGCTATGGTTGACCAGTTGTTCACATAATGACTCAATAAATAAGATCTGCTTTGTGATAGGCAAAGTACCAAGTGCTGGAATACAAAGATAAGTAAATGTCCTGTCTCTTAAAGCCCGTATTTAATGGAAGGATGACTATGCAATGTATTATCATTTCAATGAGAAGTGCTGTGACCGTGGGTGGGCACCCAATGGGAACAAAGGTGACTGAGACACTTTCAGTCACCTAGACAATTACATAGATAGTGATGGTACTCATCCATGCTGGGACTTCATGAAAAGGACAAGTTTAGAGGGGAAAAGGGAATGGGTTCAGGCTTTATTGTGTTGAATTTGAAGTTCTCAGCTAACATGCAAGTGGGTCAAAGACCAAAGATCCATGTTAGAGAGCCATAGTGGAGGTCATTAACACACAGGTGGTCATTGCTGGGCATGGATGAGAGTGCCTGGAAACATGTAGAGAGTTGAGAGACACAGTGACATGCTCATCGTGGAAGGGAAAAGGGCAGAAAGGCAGAACTGGAGCCAGGCAAAACCAAACACTAAAGGACCAGAGTAGGGTTATCCAGATAGCCTCAGTCTTTTCAAAACATGAGTTTAATGCCCATTAGCTTATTGCTATTCCAGAAAAGGACTGCCCCAATTTCAAAAACAAAACCATACAGGGTCTTCTCCATGTTAACAGATTTCAAAAATAAATTAGAACACTTAGCATCTAAAACTACCAAGCACAACGTTATTTCCAGATAATTCAAAAGGCACTTGGGGATCATTTATCTCAGTGCCTCAGGGCATCATGAACTCTAATTATCACTGCCCTGGTCAACTATGGGAGTGCTGATGAATGGAGAGTTAATTGACCATTGGATAAAGCAATTTTAACTCAGAATGGGACAGCTCACTAGCGGGAACAGAGAGGGGGCATTCAGTTCCCAGCTCACCCTAGGCAGCCAGCAGACCCATTCAGAGACCTAAACAATCTCCATCAGAAAAATGAAAAGCCTTTTATCTTTCAGCCTCTTTCCTCGCTTACAGCTGGTGAATATATGAGGTTTGCCAATTGATGGGATGTTCATAGAGCTAAGTGACCCAAACAGAGCATCCTATTCCAGAAATGATGGTGATGCCCACACATTTGGTGATGCCCACACATTTCAAGGAGTCCTTGTAGCCATCCAAAGGCTCGAGTCTGAGTTCACAGAAGTTCTAGGTTTGGGGGACTGAATTGAATAATCATGTGTCCTTCCTGGGCTCTGATTAGAAAGCCACTCCCTGCTGGTGAACTCACCATCAGAATTAAAGACAGTAAGTAAACTTGAGTAAAGGTATCAGGCTGTCCCCCAGACTCCCAGAATTCCTTGACCCGAGATGGTCTAGCAAAGAACAAGAGCTGTTTGTTCCTCCACGGTTAAAAGAAATCAGCATGGGAATCACACCCCTTCTGTCCCTGCTGAGGACTGCGGGGTTTAGAAAGGCATTCACTGAAACGCACCACTTCTGCCGAGGACAGAATATAGAAAAAGATGCTAGAGAAAGGAAAAGAGGTCACTGGGTGTGGGCACCACTGCTCCCTGCCTCCTTGAGCTGTCTGTATGGTAGGGGGTAGTTGTGATGTAGTTCTCATTAGAACCACCCAGGGCTGGAGCTATTCATCATCATCATCATCATCATCATCATCGCTGTCATCATCATCCTCATCATCAGAATTATCATCCTCATCCTCATCATCATTGTCATTATCACCATCATCATCTTCTTCTTCATTGTCATCATCTTCAGTGTTGATCTTCCCAGAAAGCACATCCTCAATCCAGTCTTCCAGCTCCTCCGCTGTGGGCAGATCATCATCATCTGGAATCTCCATCCAGACGCTATCAGCCTGCAGCGAGGGGCAGGACGAGCCGATGAGTAAATGGGTAGAGGTTGAGGGTTTGGTATCAGGGTGTTCTGGGTAGCTGTGTTGAGTGGGCCTCTGAGATTCTCACACCTACCAGGAATGTGTACAGATAGACAGATGGAAAGGCCAAGCTGCAGAACCATCTTATGCAGTATTCTGTTTCAACACAGTAAAGGAAATATGTATTCTACCCAAGAGAATACGTATGTGCACACACTCACTTAATTATTAATTAATTAATTAATTATTCAGATTTCAAAAGTGGCTCACAAAAGTCAAGAAATGTACAGATTGCTGAGACGCTGTGGACCCTCTCTCTTAGTTCCTTCTCCTCACCTCATTGAATCTTCCCACTTCTGTCTTGTTACCAGATATCTGGGCTCAGTTTAAATTTCTTCCCATTCTGTCAATTCACTTAATAGCCCTTCCCACCCTAGGTACATCAGTGTTAAAACTTCTGTCAGGGAGTGGGGGGGGGGGCTACTCTCATGTCATCAGGGTCTCCTGACTCTAGGGTGGGTGGCTGCTAGCATGGGCTTCTGGATGTCAACCTCTTTATCTTCCTCAGGCAATGGTAGCTCTAGGCATGCATTGCCTGGCCTTATTCTTTAGCTTGGGGAGTGAGCACAAGGAAATATTCTTGGGTGGAAAGTTCTAGGTCAATGAGTCAGGTTGGACTAGCTCCACAAGCAAGGAAATGCACTTCTAGAGAAGCCTGGGACTGGCTCTTGAGCTGTACCGCGAGAGTCTAGAAAAGAACCAAGAGTTCCTATTGCTGCTGTGGATTCCTGAGTGATTTTGTAGTCGGGGCTGCATAGCAACCAATAGGGCAACTGAGACCAACTCACCCGGCCTTGGGGAGGAGGGGAGTTACTCACATCAGTTACATTCACCACCCCAATCTGTGGCTTGAACAGGTCAATCTTGAAAGTCTTCTCCCAGTAAGCAACAAGCTGCAGCAACAAAAAGGCCAGGTTAGACAGTGGGCGGAGGGCTCTCCCTGTGGCTAGATTCACCTGCTAGCCTACCACAGTAACTGGATCGAGACTGGGTGAGCGCTTTTAAAACAATTGTGGACACTTAGGAAACGGAAGGCTGGCTCCGGCATTAAAGTGCTTTAAGCATTAAATAAAAGATACCATAGTACTAGCTGTGTCAACATAGAACATAAATGCTTCCGCAGCTCCCAGGAAGACTATCACAAAGATGGCCAATGCCAATCCCCAAATTACGACTTGTTGGTAGTCTGTGGGTAATGAAAGAGCCATTTCTCTCCACCTCCCTTTCAATGTTCCATTCTTAAAAGCCCTTATCTTGTGTCGCTCTGCCACATGAGATGGCTGGGAAATACACTGATATGCTGTAACTTGGCCTAAAGTGCAAACACAAGCCAGGTTTCTTCAGCCCAGCATGAGCTCCATCTGGCTGGGGCGGGCTAATGGAGTTCGTGAAGCTAAGAAGATTTTTCAGGGGCAGGGGTCTCCTTGGTAAATGGAGGGCCTGAAAGGGACTGGGATGTTCATGGATCTGGAAATTAGAAATACCTGAAAATTGCTTTGCAAGAACCAAGGTAGATGTAGGACTGACCAAACGAATGGCAGATCATTTCAAAGTTTGAATAATGAAATAGTTCAGGTAAAGTGGAATATAGCCAGCAGAAAGTAAATTAACAGATCGGTCTTTTATGCTTATATGGCCATGGCTTTCTTATGCTTACCCAGAATTATGCCATTGGCCTCAATTACCAGGGAAGTCTCTGCCTTTTGTTCCCCCAATCTCTATGGGTATAGGGTTCGTCGTAAAATTTCTCTGTCTCATCAGTTTCACAAGTCATAACCTAAACAACTCATAGGTAGAGAATAACCAAACTTGTAAAATTGCCAGCAGTTAGCCTTACCAGAAACAATCAATGGACCAAGCTTTGACTTCACTATGATCATGGTGGGGCTTTCACATCTGCTAGGTTTACATCCTCAGGTGTTGCCCCTTCTCAATAAGAAAGAGATTATAATGGTCCCTGTTTTTAGGGCTATTGGGGGAATGAGCTACGAAGATCTTCAGACAAATCACTGTAACTCAGTACCTATGTGTTAGTCTTCAAGGCACGTGAAGAGACCCAGGTTACGTACACCTCATGTGGTGCTGGAGATCCTGGTTCTTGGTGCAGCATTGAACTTGGCCAATAGAGAATGGTCATTACAGTACAGGATGTAGTGTCCTTTGTTATATCATTATTATCATCACTGGGTTCATGCATGGCATGAATTCTGTGGACTTTGTTCAAAACTGAGAATTATCAAAACTTTCTCGGTAGTGTTCATTGACACAGACTAGCACTGGGGTGGTAAAGTTTTGTGCCTTCCATAGAGCTGTGACAAACAAGCCTGGCATGGTCTCTGCCCTCAGACAGGCTGCTCCTCTGCAATTATTCTCTGATAATTTAGGTTGCCTCTAGAGTCTCATGGAGAGGCAGGTAGGTAGTGATGCAAAGGGCCCATATTGTTGCTTAAAAAAGGAATGTTCCCAGCTCTCCTGGGTAGGCCTCTCCAAGAGGAGTCACCTCTTGGTGCCCCAAAAGTGAGGACAGTGGTAAGGCTGGTCACTACAAAGACCACATGGAGCCAAGTTCAATGTTGTATTAAAAGTATATGCACCCACTCTGTATGCAGTGGCCTCGGGGTTTCTTGAAGCACCTTTAGTTACTTCAGTTTGTCCCTAATGCTTGAAGGCTTTGTGCCAAACACAAATATGGCTGGTGAAGGCCCCCAAGGGATGGGACTTTGGCCTGGGCCACTCACCAGCGGAAAGTCATCTGGGTCAATCCACAAGATGCTCAGGTCAGGGTTGTCAGTGTTGTCCCGGGCAACCTGTTTCAGGATCTCCAGGAACTCATAGCCATCTGAATAGGGTTCAAGAAAGTTGAGTCACCCAGTACGTCACCACTCCTCCCATGGAGCGCAAGAGCATGATTTTTCCACAAGGCTTTCCTGGCCCTCTGGTACATAGCCTCAATTACAGAGTGAGTCTATAAAATGAGCCAGATGAAGAGCCGCAGACACAAAGAAGCTTATACAAAGAAAACGATGGCAATTTTAAACAAAGACATTGAAAGGCCGCATGGAAATGGCCTCCTTCTAAGTGAAGGTTCACCTTCATTTGTTCATTGTGAGATGGAAACTGAGTAGCCTTGGTGAGAAAGGTCAGTCCTGGGGTAAAGGACCCTCTCTGCTGTCCCCAGTGATCCTGTGTGTTACAAACGTGTACCATTCTTGGATCCCTACACCTGCTCTATGGACCAGGAGCAACCTGGAATTCCCAACACCTTCCAATTGGGTAGGCATCCCTCTGCACCACAGTCCATTTCTTGCCTCCCCTTGGGTGCACCCAGCTTTTCCTGTACTCTGCCAGCAGCATTCTATGCCCCAGAGGGGAGTGATGAGTCATAGGAAAGCAGAGACAAGCCCTCCACACTTTGAGCCTGAGCCCTGCAGCATACAGTTTTTTTCCATAAGCAAAATTTTCGAAAGAACATTCAGTAAGCGACACTGTAAACCCTGAACACCCCCCCCCCCCACAAACACACACAGCTAGAGCAGAGACAAGTAGTCTGATCCTGGCAGATCCCTGACAACAAATACTCGTGTGTGTGTGTGTGTGTGTGTGTGTGTGTGTGTGTGTGTGCGTGCATATCCGCACTTTTGTTGAATGATGAATCAGCATGAAGTATTTCTGGAAATTCAGGGAATCCATAATAGAACTCATATTTCATTGAGCAATTAAATTAGGGAAAGTGGAAAAATCAAGGAAGCCCTTAGCAAGCCTCCTAGCACTCATGTAGGTCCTGCATAAGACACCAACAGCCTTAGAGGAATGATTGAGGTGGCCAATCTGATGATGCCTTGCAGGTGGGAGGAGAGGACCGGTGGGGACCTGCTTGGAGCAAGAACCACAGAGCCAGCAGAACAGCAGACTTCAGCTGGCCAGATGCCAATGACCCCACCCAGCCATGGCTGGGTACCAGGGTGGCTGGGTGGGACCAAAGGACCATTTGTCAGACCAGCCTCCTCCATTTGGTAGCATACAGCTCAAGATAGAACTTAGGTTTAAACTTAGGTTTAGAGCTAAACCTAAGTTTAGCTCTAAACAATAGCTACATGTCTCTGAGTTTGTGGTCTGAGGTTCACAGCCTCTGTGCAAACAGGGGGGCTGTGCTTTAGAGCCCCAGTATTTGCTGTTTGGAGGATGGGCAAGAGAAAAGTGTATTCTGTATCTGCCACAGGCTCAGTCAGGAGTTTCCCTCAGTCATCTGTGAGTCTTATGTCTGAATGCAAGGGAGCTGAACACCTCCATTCAGCCCAGCCATTCATTTGATCCAATCCATCCATTGGATTCCTTTGTTCCTTCATATGTCAGTGGGGTCCCCGGAGTTTCAGGAGGTTAGATACAGTATTAGATGCTCACAGGAAACTCCCTCACAAGACAGAACACCAGGAGGTGGTGAATACCAGGAACACGTGACTTCTGGTGCATGTTCCGTGATAGCAGCTGCTGTGGCTATGAGATCCCTTCCTCAATGACTGGGTACAAGCCAGGTTTAACTGCTTTCAAAGCATTAGTTGCTAGGGCACTCCTGACTTGGGGCTTGCTGGCCTCTGCCTCCTTCAGTCCTCAGCCTTAAGTGGATTTATTTAAACGATTCCTTATCCATCTGGGGCTAGAGAAATGGCTCAGCGGTAAAAGAGCACTGGCTGCTCTTCCAGAGGACCCAGCACCCACATGGCAGCTCACAACTGTAACTCCAGTTCCAGGGAATTGACCTCTAGAGCACCAGGTACACAAGTATACAGATGAGGAAAAACACCCACACACATAAAATACAAACCAAAACAGCTGAACAATGGCAACAGTCACCCCGGGTCTTCCTGTCCGACCAGGAGGCAGGAGGAAGAGGCTTGTTTCACTCTTGCCACACATGGTGATCACATGGTCAGGACACAGCTGGAGTCCAGTGAGCCAATGGGCAAGGATCAAGTGAATATTTTTTCTGTATCAATGACTGAAGTGGAAAATTCTGATTTGTTTTTTTTTTTTTTTTTGAAGACTCAGTTGAGTCATGTGATGTTTTGTTGGAGGCTGGCCTGTGAGAGAGCACGTTATGTTTTGCTGCAAGCTGCCCCGTGCGAGGGGTGTGACTTTGGTCAGCTGAGAACATCTGTGGGTTGATTCTGACGAGAGTAGGTATATAGAAGGCCACAGTCAGTGAGACATTGCTTTTTGGATCGACATCGCTGTGCCAGTCTTTGTGCTTTGACACTTGACTTCACAGGGAGAAATGTTCCAGAGAACTTCTTGGGGCAATCCACAAGTCGTGTGGCTTTCTCCAACTTATTCCAATCTGCTGAATTGTGCTGATTCATGTTGCTGTTTTATGTTGGCCTTTGGACTGGACTTCTGGTATCTGGACATCAAAGAGTAGACTCACCCCACTCTTTTTAGAAGGGACTACTTCTAAAAAGGTCTACAATACCCTTTACCTAATAACCTTCTTTTCTCCCACACCTCTGGTCAATGGGTGAAAGGGAGGTTGAAGTATTGAAGAACCCTAAATAATAGGTTTGTTGGAGAATCTAAGCCTACAAAGGACCTGGCTGAGAGGCTTTCTCAGAGCATGACTGTCTGCCTTTCGGAAGGAATAACCCATCATCTGAAATAAGTAGGTAGAGAGCCATGTGCTAGTTAAAGACCTTCAAGCTTGAAGCTGCGCAGGATAGACAGCAGAGGAACACCCACAGAGGTTCCCAAGTTTGGAGGAGACTCAATGCCCCCAGTAACCAAGCTGGTGGAGAGCCCCAAGCTGGTGGAAAACCCTTGCCTGAAACCTCTGTCTCTCCCTTTTATTTCTCAGGTAGACCCTCTGCCCCTCGAAAGTTTGACCCCAGAGCTGTAAATCCTAACAGCCACAAATCCCCCTTCTACCGTCTTCCTTGATGGACACAGAGCCTGCCACAGGCGACCCAGCCCTCCCACTAAGAGCATTGGTACTGAGCACTTACGGGGTAGGATGTTTGCATTTCAAGTCTTTGCATCTTTGGAAGATTTTATTGCCTTTACTTTCCACAGAGCTCAGAGGAGGTGACTTGCCCTTGTCATCTGTGAGTAAGGAGCAGAGCCAGGAGTCTAACTCAGGTCTTCAATCTGTACATCCCAGCACCTACACCACCATCCCATCTTCCTTCCTCACTTCTGCACCTGAGACTTCCAAGCCCTCTGTGAAACTTTGTCCTCAGGGAGGCCCAGGCTAGGTGAGGGAGAAGATGCACAGTGTGGCCTTGATGTTGGGGGGATGTGGGAGGGATGAGGGCTGCTTCTGACCTGCTGACAGAGAAATTAGAGCAAAGTTTCTAGCCTGACTCTGAACACACTCCTGAGTGGTGCCATGCGTGTGGGGGCAATATGGTGATGCTTTATGGAAATCCAGAGTCTCTAAGATGTCCTAAAAAAAGAAGTCTGTGAGAACTGTAGTTCCCTCCCAGGCCCTAGACTGCAGGTCTGGAAGTTCAGGACCCAGGGCTGAGGCGTGCCTGTGTTGGGCCAGGTTTCCCACGACAAGCAAGTGGCCTCTGGGAATCGCATCCTTGTGGGAAGAGAACCCGGTCATTATCCTTTCTTGCTTTTCTGGCAGAGGCTGGTGGGAATGAACCCGTAACAGGCCCTGGGGGACCAGGTCTAGGTCACTCAGAGCCATCTAGGGAAAGGCCCTGTTTGCAGAGGTGATTGTATCTCAGACCAAGCCATGGCCCGGGAGCCAACAGGTTTATCATGCTGTCCACTCTGCCGTTTCCTCCAAACCTCCTCCTGGTTGCTGGATCCTCAGTCTATGCAGACTGAAGGACCCCATTCCTGACTCCATGTTATGGGCAGCTGTGAACGGACGGGTCTCTGCCTGTGGTCCTACAATGGCATCCTGTCATTGTCCATGTGGCAGGTGAGGCAGCTAGGCTAGTTAGAGGTCAATGTCGGGCAGCTTGGAGGTTGTCTTGAAGGATCTGCTCTTTCCCTTGGGCATGTTTTGACTACTCTGAATGCTTCAGAACCAGAGCCAGGATGAGACACAGAGGTGAATAAAGCAGGTGGTGCCCGGGGCCTGCCTTCTCTCCAAAAGGGCCATTGCTCCTCAGTTGTATGGAATACTCCAAAAGCAGAATTCACTTGTCTTGGGCCTTGTGAGGAGTGGTAGGAAGCCACAAGGCTGGGCACTCCCCCTTTCAAAAAAAGTCTGCAGCAGGAAGATGGCCTCTCGGGATAAGAGATGCTGTGGGGTCCAGTGGCTTTGGAGATGAGAAATGGCAGGCCCTGCCATGTCTTACCCAGCCTTCTTTCTCTGCTCTCCTGCTCTCCAGAATTGGTGTGAAAACAAGTCAAGCAACACATTTCCACAATGAAGAGACACACGGAGATAAAGGAATGGACTGCTGGGCTGGAGTTCCAGTTGTATCACTTTCCATTCGTGAGAGCTGGGGGTGACATCTCACGTCATGGCGCTTGCACTCCCTCCTCTGTATACCGGGGAATATAGAATAACTGTCCTGATCTGCAGGGTTGGTATTTTCTGGGTGTATGGGTAACAGTCAACACCAAGCAATAATCAAATAGTGAGGTCGATCTATCAAATTTAAATTTATAAAGCTCCAGGAAGCATTTAGTGTTCCTTTTTTGAGACAGTGGGTCTCCAACCCATTTCTGCAAGGACCCCCAGGGCAGGAAGAGCTCAGGTGCAGCAGGGATTGAAGCATCCTTCCAGGGCCTGTTGCTGAATCTGTTCGGTGCTTGCAGACAGCAGCCATCCTCGTGTTTCTAGCTTGTTAGTGTGAATATTCCCAACCTTGGAGGGTTTCCATCCAGCGCACTCATGTAGAAACACTGCTTGGCAAACCTTTCATCAGATACTGTAAAGAAGATGTCAGCCCAACGCAGACACATCTGGGAGCAGCAAGGGAGAATCTTTCATTTTCAAACCTGTCACATAACTCTGCTCTAAGCGCGGCAGCTTAAGAAAAGGGGCAGGCAGAGAAGGCTGGGATGCAATAGGCAGCTGGAAAAATACGGAGGGTCTAGGAATGTCCTAATGTCCTTCCCAGCCGGGTCTGCCTGTAGGCACAGAGATGAGATCTCACAGCAAGAAAAGCCTACAGGTCATGCTATAGAGCCCAGAGAGCAGACAAGGACTCCTGCCAGGGAGACCCTCCTGCTCTCACCCTTGTGCCAAGGGGAAACACAAACGTTGTCTGGAAAGGTCAGAGCTGTAAGTAAAGTTTGGGGGAGGGGGTCAGGTCACTGTTGTACCCTAAGTTCACAGTCTGCAACAAGCAACATCAGGGGTCCCTAGGAGGATGACTTGTCATGAATGGGATGCTCACACCGCCAACTGATTGGCTCAGACTTGCTTCCTTGGCACGGTCTTTTGATCTACTAGCCCTTGTCCCTTTCCTGTCGTCCCTCGCCCTGAGGCAACCACTGCACAAGCTTCGAGCCTGCCACCAGCTGGGTCACTGTTGGGAAGGGTTATCATAGAGAGGCCCACACCCAAGACGAGCCCTCAGAGGAGATCATTTCCCTTTTCTGCCATGCCTCTAACCCTGTGATCTGGTGCGCACCCCTGAACTGTCTGCGACTCTGCTCTCTTGTGGTTGAGGGTGGAGGGATGGAGAAGGACAGCGCAGACGAAGGGAGGCGCAAGGAACGATCACCTGGCTGTCGTCGGCCTGCCTTGTGGTTAAGGGTGTGGGCTGGGAAGCCAGACAGCCCTCACTCCATTTCTCTGCTCCCCAGCCCGGTAACCTCCCTCAGCCTCAGGTGTAAAAATGAGAATCAAAATTAAACCTTCCTTGTCCGATTGTTCCCGCAGTAATGGTCATTATTGCCACTTAGCTCCCCTCTACTCCCCAGACAAGGTTTTTCTGTGTAGCGTTGGTTGTCCTAGATTTGATTTATAGGCTAGGCTGGCCTTGAACTCACACTGATCCACCTCCCTCTGCCTCCCAGAGTGCTGGGATTAAAGGAGTGCGCCGCCACCATGCCGGGCTTGTCATTGTCACTTTCATCATTACTCCTGTTGCATTTGGCTATAACAGGCCTGACTGCAGTGTTGACCTTGGCTTACAGACCCTGAGCAATGTGGCCCAATTAGCCTTTAAGACTCACTTTTCTCATCCAACACCAAAATAATAAATAATTATCGCTGTATGCATCTCACAGCGTGGCCCCAGGCTTAATGTCTCTTCAGCTCCTCAACAGGGAGGGACATTCTCTAAGAAGTATCTGCTATCCTGGACTTATCACCTTCCTCTTTCAGAAAGTGGGTGCAGCCTGCGTAGGCCATAAGCTTTCAGGTGACCTATTACAGGAGCAAGGGAATCTGAGCAGCTGTCTGCAGGAATGCACTCTCCAGGACCGCAGCCGGGCCTCCGGAGCTCAGGTTGCACACCGAGGCCCAGCAGGTAAATAGTGCCTGACCACCGAGTTGAGGTGAGGAACTTTCGTCAGAGCTGCTTCCAGTTAGAACCCTGAATTGGAAGGCATTCTGGGCTAGCCGATGAAAGGCCTTGTTCCTGACCTCCCCTCCCAGGAGGGCTCTGTTCTTCAGGGACAAGCCCCAGCTTGGGATCTGGAGAAAGGGCAGAGCTCCAGGGCCCAGGGGTATTTGCACAGGGAGGAGGTGGAAGTGGTTTCAGAAGCCTGATTCATTACTGCCGCAATCTCTGTCAAACAGGTTTCTGCAGTTTGGGGAGACCTCTTTGTTCCATTGTTCCAGAGGCCAGATTGGCCTCCCTGCAACCCTGGAAGGGGGCAGTGGGACGGGCAGGAAGCCCCCTGGAGTCTTGCCAGCAGGCAGCTGCCAGTAGCTACTCTGATCACACAACACCAAGGATCCGATGCTGCGTGATTATAGCCTGTAAACCTTGGGAGCTGAGGGTAGTCAGAATCTGTAAAAAGCAGCTGACACTACAGTATAAACAAAAACAAAAAACCTAGATTCCCCCTGAGGAGCATGGAAGCTCTGGAAGTCTGTGATGGGAAATCTGGCACAGCCATGGACACTTAAAAGACTAGCTATCAGATCATTCGGTTTTGATGCGATAGAATATTACTCAATCTTAAAAACAGGTAAGTACTGATAGATATTATATAGTGGGACTATATATCTGTACATATATCTGGAAATGTCAGTATGCTAAAAGATGCCGGATATTAAAGTCTATATATTACATGACTTCATATAAATGAAATATCCCGAACAGACAGACCAATAATAAGCAATTGGTGGTTGTCGTTCATGGAGAGGGTCAAGAATGGGAGTGACTATCGGTGAGAATTGTTGGTAAAGGTCCAGTGTGATATGGCGCTGACATCTGCACAGCCCTGTGAGTATAAACCACACTCAGATGTTATTTTTAAAGAGTGACTGTTACAGTGTGTGGGTTGTCTTGGTTTTAAATATTACATGATTTTAAAAAGTCTAAGTACTCACTCCCCAAACACTTGCTGGGCACCTGCCCTGTCAAGCCACCGTGAGGAATCAGACTTACACTGATGGCTGAGTCAATAGGTCCCTTCTTTAAAGTGCCCCTGTATCCTCTCAGATTGGGTTGAAACTTTTTGACTCTGTTTCCTAGTCACAAGCTAAGGTCTTTTTTTATTGATGTTGGTTGGCTGGCTGGTTTGGGGTTTGAGGTTGTTTGTTTTTTATTTGCTTGTTTGTTTGGAGACAGGGTCTCAGGGAGCGCGGGCTAGTCTGGATTTAACGAGTATCTGAGGATGACCTTGGATTTCCCATCCTTCTACCTCTGAGATCACAGGCCTGCACTACCACATCCAGTTTGTGTAGTGCCAGGGATGGAGCCCAGGGCTTCATGCATGCTGGGCCTGCACTCCCCAGTCCTGGGTGGAATCTCTGTTGGAGCTCGTCTCTCAATAGCGCCCTACCCCGAGGTTCCGGACAAACACCATATAAGTCTGCATTTCCGGAGGCAGTGGTCCCCACACCTGATGGTCTACCATGACTTGCCCCAGAGCAGAGCCCCATAAAACCATAGGTTTTGAAGATGTTGTCTGAACCAACCCAAGGTGGCCATTCCTATCACAGCTGTACACCTGTCAGGCCCTGGGACCCCTGTTCCGACTCTTCACGGCAGCTCAACTTCCCTGACTGCATTCTGGATTGTTCCAGGCCTCCCCACACATCACATTCCTCCTAGCTGCACTTTCACCTTCCCTCCTTCCCTCAGGAGGCTCTGCCTTGTGAATCACTGTCAGGGGAAACTAACACTTTGCCTCTTGCAAAAGTCATTGTTCTCACCCTTCTCTCTCCATTGGCGTTCCTAAGAGGGAAGCCAGGGAACACTGTCCAAGCGCAAGAACACAGAAGTCACCCTTCCATTGGCAGACAGTCATTGGCACTCTAAAAGCAGGTTGCTTCCTCTACCCTGTCCTCACTTTTGGGTAGATGTCTCTAGGCCATTCCTATGCACAGATGATGTTTTACGGGGGGAACACATCCCTTATCATTATCTTAAGGTAGGATTAATTTATATAGGTTTGGTGATAAACTGACAAATAAACATTTAATGTGAACAGAAGCTCCACGCGCGCACACACATACACACACACACACACACCCTCACCCTTACCCTGTAAGACTGGGATTTTTTTTTTTTTTTTAGTGCTCTCCCTGTGTGCTCATTCCCAATTTGAGTAGTTAAACACAATGTCTCAAGTTGCCTAAGCTGCCCTTGAACTGCTGATGCTCTTGTCCCCAAAGCTGGGATTGCACGCCCAGCTGTGTGGCTTTCTTTGACATTCTATTGTTTTCTTAGCTGAGTTGACCACTGAAGACACACTTATACCTGCCAGGTGCCCTTGAACTGGAACTGTGGGGCTTGGAAAGGTGAGAAGCCGGTTCCTGCCAAGGGCTAAGCAGATTTGGTTCAGGGTGGGAACGGGCGGGAACGGGGTGGGAAGGTGTCCTACCTGGGTCACTTTTCTCCGCAAAGGCCACAATGTGGATCCCATTCAAGTCGTCTTCCTGAAGGAGGAAAGAGTCAAAGGCTCCTCTTAGGAGGGGAGAAACACAAATGGGTATCAGGGGCAACAACATGGAAGCTGGCAGGGAAGGGAGGACAGGGGCTGGAGGACGGGCATGGAGAATGAATTCACACGGAGGCTCACGTGAGCGGGACAGGCACACACAAAGGAAACGCGTGCGGATCCGATGGCTGGCAGCAGCACAATGAGCTTTGGTAACGGACTCGGATCGATGGGTTTGTAAGACAGGACAACAGACAAGAGTCAGCAATAAACGTGTCTCACTCCCGTAGTCTGGTGAGTCCCGAGAGCAGCAGCAAAGGGAAAATACGAAGAGCATGAGTCTGGCTGAGGCTCCAGGGGCAACCAAAGCTCTGGAAACAGTTCTAGGGAATGTGACCTTTCCGAGATAGTTGTGCAAATGTGAGTTTTGAGGTTCCCCACCAGGAGATATCACCGGGGATGGACCAGATTACAGGGACTCCTGAGCATGGCTGGCAGATCCAAAACCCACCTAGGGCAGTAAGGAACCCTCAGTGCAACTAAGATTTGGGCCACTGGTGTTCACATGAGAAGTGAGGATTCAACCAATGCAGAACCCATGGAGGAAATCAGGTACTCCTTCTGATGCGCTGACTCTGAGCTCCAGATCGTCTCCCTGGAGCCCTTTCTAATCTCAACTTCAGGCCAATAGCAATTCTTTTAAAAATGGTTTAAAGTTGTTTTTTTTTTAATTTTTTTTAATATGGATGAGTGTTTGTCTGTGTATATGTCTGCATAGCATATGAGTGCACGGTCCAAAGAGGCCAAAGAGGGCGTTAGAGCCCCTGAAACTAGAGTTTCAGTCAGCTGGGTGTGGCCTGCTAGGAGCGCTGGGAATCGAACCCGGGTCTTCTGCAAGACCAGCAAGTGTTCTTAACCACTGAGCCATCCCCCCAGTCTCCAACAGACACATTGCCACGCATGTGAGAGGCTCCGAGAAGAGGTTGGAATTTGGGACTCTGGTGGTTTGGGGACATCGCTGGGGAGGGAATGTCAGAGCAAGGAAAGCAAACCGAGAAGCAAATCAGCTGGCAAAGAGCATTTCGTATTTGCACATCTGGGTGGGGAAGCCCACCTGCCTGTACCACCTTCGCGTTATTGTTACTGGAGAAGGAAGGGTGAGCAGCCTCTTCCTTTGGAAGAGCAAAGGAAGCAGCCTCCTTTGGAGCAGCCTCGCGTATAGGAAATGTGACCCTCGGGGGACTCCATGCTATGAGATGGAGAGACAAAGCCGAGTGGATACTGATGACGGACGGCTGCCACGGGAGAGGTGCTCACTGGGAACCTAGTGTCATGTCAAAGTCATCCTATGGGGGCCCAACCCCCACTACCCCTGTTTCCATTTCGATTGATTTTAATGCCGCCACAATCCTATCTAAATGCTAATTTTTCCCCTTTGTGTTTGGGCTGAACAAAAACCTCCAAAAGTTCTCAGATAGATTAAATAGAAAATATTATTATTAAAAACAAGAGAGTGGGCTCTGCGTCGGCCAGATTCCCTGGGGAATTGAATGTTACAGACATGTGTGTGTGTGTGTGTGCACCAGGTTATTAGGAAAACCCGACAGTGACCAGAAAGAGAGTTCACTGCTGTACATTTGCTATTATCGCCAGACAGACTATCCCGATCAGGTCTCATTAGGCGGCCCCGTGTCTCTGTCGCCTGTCATCAGCTGGAATTGGGCACCCATAACTCTGCGAAGCAGGCTTCATTTCTGCCTGCCCTTCTAGACTGCACTTGGAAATTGGTTTTCAAATTAAGAATCCATATTCATTTTCTGACAGGCTGTTCCAGGTAGGCCTGTCACCACTCTGGGCTGAGATGGGCCCTGGGAGAGCACCGTAACTGAGGCCCAGAGGGGCTTTGTGCAGGCATGTCAGGGATGCGAGGCATGAGCCGGTGTCAGGCACCTGTGGAGACCAGGGGCCCTGCTAGGTGCTGGGAACTTTCCTCAATAAACTCGTGAAGCAAGAATCCATGTGCAAGTCCATGAGTCAACTGGCTGGTGAAAACCAGCACGCACAGGGAGGAAGCGTGTCAGGGGCCAGGCTGAGGCTTCCTCTGAGTCCAGAAGCCTAGGCTCTGTAGATGACATGACTGGCCTTTAGACGGTGCTGCATCTGCATCAAATCCTCCCTCTTCTTCCTTTATTTCCCTTTCCTTTTCCTTCCTTCCTTTCTTCCTTCTTTCCTATTAAGTTTAGGTTAGCTTACAAAGCATTAAGTTTCGATGTGGCGTAGAAGTTCTCTTTTGCTTATTTTATTTTATTTGGGAAAGGGTCTCACCATGGAACTCTGGCTGACCTAGAACTCCCTATGTGGACCTGACTAGCCTCAGACTTAGAGAGACCCACCCTCTTCTGCTTCCTACGCTGGGATATGTCACCACTCCCAGCTGCAAGGTCTCTCTTGATTTGAGGAATCTGCCCTCTTCAGCCAGAAGATAAGCTCCCTGGGAGAAAGGACTATGCCTTAAAATAACAGTCACCAAAATGGCAACAATATTTACCACTGGCCACCCCTTTACGTAAGGCCTTTGTGGATATGAATACACGGGCTCTGGCACAGCATATTCCTATTCAGTACTTAAAGAATCCCAGTGACAGCCAGGCACAGTGGTGCACGCCTGTAATCCCAGCACTCGTGGAGGCAGAGGCAGATGGCCCTCTGTGAGTTTGAGGATGGCCTGGTCTACAAAGCAAGTCCAGGACAGCTAAGGCCACATGGAAAAGCCTGTCTCGAAAAAACAAAACAAACTAAAAGAATCCCAGTGACTTACACTAAGAAGCCACAGAGCTAGCAATGGCATAAGTGGGATTAGCTGGTTCTGTCTAGCCCAAAGCTCTCTGTGCTAGTCCCCCCTGTCTGCTGTAAGGTAGCTTATCAACAACAGGAATCTGGGAAGCTTATTTCTCGTTGTTTTGGGGGTGGAAAGTCCAAGGTCTTCTCAACTAATGACTTTAGTGTCAGATGAGGGCTTGCTTCCTCCTTCTCCTCTTCTTCCTCTTCTTCTTGATAGCAATTCCCTATGTAGCCCCAGCTGGCCCCAAATTCACTATGTAGCCCAGGCTGGAGGCCACACAGTGGCCTTACTAGCCTCCTTCTGGGAGAACATGCATGATTCACCAGGCCCCACTTGGGGCTTCTTTCAAAGATCAATTCCCAACTATGAAGATTCTGTCACGGTGACCTGTCATCTTCTAAAGGCCCCGAATTTGACATCAGGTTTTCAAAACATGAATTTGAGTGAGATACAGATATAGACCATGGTAGCAATAGTGAAGAGCAGGGCAACCTCTGTGAATAAGCTCATTGCTGCTGCGTGCTGTGAATGTGCTTAAAGGGGCTAAAAAGGGGCCTGAGTATGCTGGGGCCAAGCTCCAGACTCTAATAAGCAAGGATGTGGGACCCACTAGGCAATGCCCTCCTGTAGATTTCTCAGCTTTTTGTATGTTCTTGCCTTACAATAAATGTCCTGGCTTGGGGCTGTGGATGATGATGATGATGATGATGATGATGATGATGATGATCATGATCATGATGATCATGATGATCATGATGATGATTACTATTATTTGAGCATGATGTGAAAAGGGAAGCATGCCATAGCATGCATGGAGGTCAGAGAACAACTTCGTGGAGTCATTTCTCTCCTCTCACCTTTATGTGGGTTCTGGGGGACCCCAGGTTCCCAGGCCTGTGCAGCAAACGCCTTAACTAGCTTAGCCTCCCCCAAAACCCCTGTCCCCACGTGTTAGGCTTTGAGACTATTTCTTCTATTAAATCCTCAGGATTTGATCATCTTGAGTGGGATAGAAGCAAAAAGACACATATGGTATATATTTACTTATAAGTGGATATTAGCCATATAATATAGGATAAAAATACTAAAATCTATAGTCCTAAAAAAGCTAAACAACAAGGAGGACCCTAGGGAAGAGGCTGAAACCTTACTCAGAAGGGCAAACAGGATAGACATTGGAAGTAGAAGACAAGGAACAGGACAGGAACCTTCCACAGAGGACCTCTGAAAGACTCTACCCATCAGGGTATCAAAGGAGATACTGAAACTCATAGCCAAACTTTGGGCATAGTGCAGGCAACCTTATGGAAGAAGAGGGAGACAGAAAGACCTGGAGGGGACAGGAACTCCACAGGAGACCAACAGAGCCAAAAACCTGGGCCTGCAAAGACTGATACTCCAATCAAAGACCAAGCAACCTAGATTCCTGCTCAGAAGATGCCCATAGGAAGCTCAGTTTCCAAGTGGGTTCCCTAGTAAGGGGAGCAGGGACTGTTTCTGACATGGACTCAGTGGCCAGCTCTTTGTTCACCTGCCCCTGGGTGGTGAAGCCTTGCCAAGCCACAGAGGAAGATGATGCAGCCAACCCTGATTAGACCTGATAGGCTAGGGTCAGATAGAAGGGGAGGAACTCCTCCCCGACTAGGGAAAGGGCACAGGGGAAGAGAGGGAGGGTGGGACTAGAAGGGAGAGGACTACAACGGGGATACAAAGTGAATAAATTATAATAAATAAAAAAAAAGAATCCTCAGCATTTAAATCTGAGAAAGCAGCCCTCACTTTATCAGCCTCTTCTTATCATAACGTAACAGATTGTTACTAACGTCTACCAACTCAAAAAAGTGCCTTCATCCTCTATGGGAAGTTGCCAAGGACCCTGGCTATTGACAAGTGTTAAGAGAGGCTCAGAAAAATGACAGGCCAGCCCTGGGTCTGGACAGGCTGCACCTTGAAGTTTTCTGAAGACTATGAACCATGGATTCCCCTTAGATTTCCACACAGAAAGCAGCACTAGCCATTTTCTTGGGTGATAAGATACAGTATGCTTTTGTGTGGTCTGTTGTCTTAAAATCCAGTACATCTGTAGAGGGCAAAAGGTAAACCAGGCTTTAGCCAGGCTAGCTTTCCTGTCCTAAGCCACTAATTTGTAATGTCATCAAGAGCGAATTTAAGTGAAGACCAAGTCCATGAACCGGTCCCTTTCTACAACATCTGTGGTTTAACTTGCTGTGGCCCAGCAGCCCATGTGGAGATGCTGCTCTTTGAAGCAGTCCCCCATAGCATGCCCCAGTGACTTCCTCAGAAGTCCTTCAGGCCCACTGGTGTCTGCTTCTCTTTTTCAAAGATGGAAAAGATGGACATAGAAGGACCTGTGCTGTCCCCTTCCCTATTTGGAAACTTGAGTGAGGGCTGGTCAGATCATGTGACCAGCCCACAGCGCAATGTTGGCAAGGAATGAACCATTCTACATATCTTTTTCTCCCTTTTGATTAAACTTACTAAGTAAAAAGAAAGCTGAGAGCTAGTCCTGGCAGGGCCAGGCAGACATGTTCCCCCCACCTCTGCCTGTGCTGAGAGGGACGGATTTCAGGGTCTGATCAGCCGTGGAGGTCCTGGTTCGGGTTGTGATATGTTGTCAGACGGGAGAGTCTCAGGAGTGGGAATGTGTCTGCAGTTGTGTTTTGTCTCTTCCCAGAGTCTAGGAATCAAGAATGGCTTTTGGAGAAAGAGAGAGAGAGAGAGAGAGAGAGAGAGAGAGAGAGAGAGAGAGAGAGACAAAGAAACAAAGAAAAGTACCGAAGACACCACAGATGAGAAAAGCAAGGAGTATTCTCAATTTAAAATGTTATTTCATGTTCTGAAACACAGGCTAGAAGCCTGTTCTATGTTCAAGGTCAGTGAAGAAATACAACAACCACATATGAATGTCAGAATCTGCATTAGATGCTGGGACAGGGTTTAGAAAAAAAATAAAATAAAAGGCTTTCTCTTGCAATAAAAGATAACCAGCAGTACCCCTGGCCAATCTGAGTAAGCTCTATACAGTTAGATGAATATTGATTTCTGGATTTTGATCACCATGGCTATGAGAGAAAAGCTCTTAAAGTATTTTGGGATTCTGTATCAGCTACAGAACTCTCAAATATCACAGAAATATATTTACAAGTTTGTATATGTGTTTACTTATGAACATATTTATATATATGAGAAGATTGAGAAAAAACAAGGTGATAAAATATCAACATTTAAGGACTCTGCGTGAAGAGATAATAAAAATTTTCACATTATTTTTATATATGAAATTATTTCAAAGCAAAACAATTTTTAAAGGGGATGTTGGCTTGTCCATCTTATAGCCCACAGGCCATGTGGGGACATGTTTAGCTAGCTAAAATGAGATCTGAGACAAAACCATAAACTTCCTTAAAACATTATAAGATTTATTTGGGGTAGGGGGAGTGTTGCTTTGCTTTTTATTAGTTTGTTTTTTATTTTTATTTTTTAATGTGATCGTGTGCTTCTGGAGGTTGATCTTTCTAGATGACATCATGTCGGAAGGTCAGAAGGTTGGCCAAATGTTACAGGCATTTGATATTCCTTTACATTCAATAACAAGCCCTTTAAAGGTTAGTTCCTTGCTCGCCATGCCTTCAGAAACTGAAGCAAGTCCGATGCCAGGAGAGTCAAGTTACTCCCTGTTCATCTATGACACTCAACTACGAATTTAAATCTTACATGAACAAATATTTCCATCTTAGTGCCCAATACCACAGTAGCAACCTGTGAGGACATGGCCACTTTAGGAGAAAATATGAGATTAAGGTTCAGATAGTTTTGTACCCCAAGAACTAATGCTCATTAGTTATGTGTACTTGAGTAATTAGCCTAGGAGGATGGAAGTGTTTCTCTATGTAAAATTGGCTAAAATAGTGTTTTTCCTAGATCACTTGGGAGAGCTAGAAAGGTCTAAGTGAAAGGACAGCAGCCTAGAAAATGTCCCACGGACTCTGTTTGCTTTTGTTCATAGATACCACGTGAAGCTGAGGTGCGGAAGGGTGCCTCTCTGAAGCCTCTGGATACTATTTAAGCCACGTGGGGGTGGGGGCTGGCTTCTATAGGCCTTCTATAGGCTCCAGTTGACACTTTTTGAAAAGCTATCATTCATTAACCAAGCACCTGGTCATGCCGGGAACACGGCATCTCTCTTGTCCTTATGAAAACAACATTAGGACAACATCTCTCTTGTCCTTATGAAAAGCCCCTGTTTTAACTGGGGAAACAAAAGTCAGAAATGACATAGACACAAGGGTAGTTAGTACTGAATGGTAGTTGCTGAACTTGAACCCATATCGCTACGACTTTGTAGACTTGGGCCTCTTCCTCTCTGCTGCCCTATAGGTTGCTGGTGGCACATGAGTGGAAGCAGGGAACTAAGGGAAATGAATGTGAGTAGTATTCAAGTGGATCACACTGGACCCACAGAAACCCAAGCTTCATAGGAGCATGAAGCCGTCCATGTTCTCCATACTTCCCTCTCTAGATGCCCACCCTACTCAGTAAGACTTGGTCGTTAGAAGGCACCCTTGCCACTTCCTTACCCATGTTTCAAACATGTCCTCTGGGCGCAGGCGACGGAGGGTGGGCCTGAAAAAAAGAGGAACATTTTTGAGTAGGGATTACCCTAGCAGAAAATGAGCCTCAGCCCAGTGTAAATGAGATGCTGGTTCGTCTACTTGACCCTAAAGAGCCCTGAGTCCACCTCTGCCCACAGAGCTTTCTCACCTGCCATGTCGGGAGAGAGCTAGGTCCAAACCACTCAACCTAGTCGTAGACCTGTTTGATCCAAGGCACACCAATTTATGGGCACTGGCAGAGGCAATGGACACAGCACCTTCCTAGTGTCCCCTCCTCAAGGATAGGGACCCCTCCTGAAATCCCAGAGCCAACCCAGAGCAAGGAGATGGGACAGATAACAATTATTCAAATGTAGAATGCCAGTGCTGACTCTGCAGAGAGAAAGGCCATCCAGGCATTGGGATCACATTGCTTCGGGTTCAGTGGACACATTTGTCCACGTCAGGGAGGAGAGACGGTGAGTCCATGATGATAGCCCATATTCTCAGAGAGCTCTTTCCTCCCAGGCAGAGGCAAAAGGCTCTAGCTGGTAGGCCAGACCAGGCCAAGGCCTCTTGTTTGTATCCTAGGCCCTGCCTGGGACCCAGCCACACCCATTTGTTTACACACGAGCACGGGCTGCTTACATGCTGGAAGCCCAGAGCTGAGCAGCTGTGACAAAGGCCCCCAGAACTGTTTAAATATTTACCATGTGGTTCTTCAGTGAAAAAAATACTTTGTGGAGCCCTGATACAGATGCCAAGTCCTAGAAAAGACCACTATTCCAGAAATTTTCTATAGAATGTGTAGAACCATGCCTCGTTATATTACTTCATTGATCAACCTTATCCCATGGCCTGTGATGTTGGGAGAAAAATAATAACTCAGTAAGGTTGGGAAGTAAACAAAATTACTCCCATAAAGCACCTGGAATGTGGTTCCACATACAGGATATTATCTTGATAAGTCTAGGGTCTCACCTGTATCTTATTTTGGCTCAGGGTAGGGGTAGGGGTAAGGGTACAAGCTAGAAGGAGGTGGTAATACATGGCATTGATATTGATCAATGACTGACAAGGCCACATTGGCCAGTTATGTTCTGTTGGGTGTCTTACTCTAGGTGGTTGCTCTTCATGGCTCTGGACTGTCAATAGTGAGAGGCTCTTAACCATTACCTGGCCCTGTCACCCACCCCCAGCCTCCACGTGTCATCTCAAGCACCTTTGGTGTTCCTTTACAAATTCCACAAGCTCCTCTTCTGTGTAAGGTTTGTTAGGGATGACATTGGGCTCATCCATAAATGGCTCATAGAAGCCGACTTCATTCATTTTCAAGGACATCTTCTTTGCGACCTGTAACAGGCAGAAATCAGATAATGGTTCATTTGAACATTAGTGTAGAGTAGCAGTGGGCTCTCTACCCAAGAGAGGGTGCTTGTGTTCTTTGGCAGCAATGTGAGGTCCTATGGGTAATTTCAACTTAAATGTTGAAGTAGCAGGGATTCATACCACCTGTGGTTTGGGATGGACTCATCTTCAATCAAAGAAGGCCCAAGAGAAAAAGTCCCATCTGGAGAATGAGAGTCTAAGCATGACAAGGAACGGTTGAAATAAAGAGTGGAGAATGTAAGTGCGTGATTCTCTTCCCTCTGCTGTGTTTGCCAGGGCTGGCAGAGCAAGCAGATGGTAAGACAGCATGCTCACTGGATGGCTTTCACTGAACTAATTTGGAGGGAAAAGGCAATTGATGGAAACCATTAGAGCACACAGGTTACCAGAATCAAAAGCCAATCCATTCACCTGTCCATGACTGGTTAAGCCGGAGCATGGAACCTGCTCGGGTTCAATGTCCGTTACCAACCTTGATAGAAACACTGCATACACATGGTGCACATATAAGCACAAAGGCAAAACATTCATACACATGGAATAAAAATGAGGGGCTGCAGAAATGGCTCAACAGCTATGAGCACTGATTGCCCTTCCAGAGGACCCGGGTTCAATTCCCAGCACCCACATGCCAGCTCACAACTGTCTGAAACGACACACACACACACACACACGAAGGTAAAACACCAGTACACATAAAATAAATAACAAATAAATAAAATGCTCTGTTGGGCCTGAGAACTTCCCAGGCAAAAGATCACTAACCATCTTGCTTTGTGTCGGAGAGAAAGGTTTTCTGGGACATAGAACTTTCAGTGCTAAAATTTGGATTGTTCCCAGGAAACCGGGATGAATGGCTCACCCTATAACCAGCCTTGAAGAGAGCGCCCATAGTCTGACAGAGATTTTCTCTCTTGGTTAAAGGGGTCACATACCAGTCTGTTGTCAAGGCAGAATGGTTGCTGTGTTTGCCTGCAAAGCTGCTGAGCTCAGGACCTCTCACTTTGACGTGCTTTGAGGGGCCTGGAATGTGCAAGGCTCAATAGGAAGCCCAACGCTATTCTCTAGCACAGAGCCATGGTCCAAGGAAGCACAGGATGGGACAGTGGCTCCCTTTAAACTGCACAGCATTGCCTAAGAGCTGACACCTTGTGGTGGTAACCACAGGGGCTTTTACACAAGGAGGTCCGCTCTGTGGAAACATTTCTGTCCACAAGTATCATCATCTGCTATTAACTCCAGGTCACTATATTACAAAGGACAAGTTTTAAATTATTAATTCCAACAGTGTATGCACAGTTAGAGCAAACGGGTCACATAGAGCTACCGTCAGGCTGGGCCTTGGTTGGTGTAAAGCCCAGCCCTAGGCAGGCTGAGACAGGAGGATCCTAAAGTCAGCATCAGGTTACACGAGAGTGAGTTCAAGGCTAGTCTCTCTGACAAAGGTCCTGCCTTAAGATGAAAAAGTTAAATAGCAGGCTGAGGATGAAGTTTGGTATTAAAAACCTTTGTCTGACATGCCTGAGGTTCAATCTCCAGCACACAGAGGAGAGGGACAGCGAGAAACAGAGATAGACACAGTCAGAGAAGTAGGAGGCCTGAAGTTTTTCTTATTCTCAATTGCCTCGCCTTGGGCGGGGTATAGTGTAAATAACGGCATGTTGAGGCGGGGATCTGTGGGGGGTAGGGTGAGAGGAGCAAACAGACCAGGGTCTGTACTGACACAGTCCTCTGGTACAGCAAGCTTGAAAATGACACACTCTGTGGAGTTCACTCACTCACTCACTCACTCACTCTCTACGTGGTGGGAACCAGGCTTCTGGTGGGATGAAGAATGATTAGGATGAACAAAAACTGTAATAGGAGCAAGCACAATGCCTGCTTACTATGTGCTGGCCACAGCCGAAAAGCGCTTTAGGTTGGTCATGCTCTGTGATGCTCACTCTGATTGAACTTGGGCAGAGCTGTCACTCTGCTCTACCTAACATACAAAGAACGACTTGGGTGGGCGATTCATCTGTTCATGTATGGAAAGACGGACAGGGCCACAGTCTATGCGCAGAGGGTAAAGAACGCACTCTCTCTAGTTTCTCGTATTCCAGCATCCTCTCCTTTTGAGAATCCCCTCCTCCTTGACCATGCAAAGAAAGGAACCTGTAGCTATTCTCTGAACACTACACTGGCCCCACACATTTCAGCGAGATGCTTCTTTTTTCCTTCTGCCATTAGTTCTCGTCAATTCATCCCACAACCAGGGAAGTAAATGTGCCCTCCTGAAGCGAGAGCTGTTCAGAACCACATGTCATAGCAGGATATGCATGTTTGTGTGTGCATATGTGCCTAGTGCATGGGGTCTCCGGTCCCTGGATGCCACTGCCGAGGTCTGCCATGGTGAGTCTATGAATGTAAAACTGGATTGTTGAGGCCTCAGGTTTTAGTCTGGAAGAGCCTGAGTAAAGATTGCCAATGGTCTTTTGGTTCCTCCCTCCCTCACTACCTCCACCGAGCACTCTCACCCAGCGCTTGTTTTTCTTCCAGCCTTGTATAGTTGCATCTTGGATAGCAAGGGCTGAGGGAGAGCTGAGGCTGGGGAATTTGTTAGCTCCATTTGTCGGTAAGTATTTAGTGGGGCGTGCTGTGTGTATGGCAAGACTCTGGCAAGACCTGGCTCAGTTACCAGATAGTCCCAGAAAAATAAAATTGCCCGTGCTTTTCTTTCTCCCTTTAGTTGGAATAAATATTGGCACTTTCAAACAAACCTTGAAAGACAATGGAGGCTTTCCTGGCATTTGCACACATGGGGGTTTTGACTCGTGACTTTGCTGCAGCTTAACAGGACAGGTTTGTGGTCCTCAATGAAAAGTGAGGTGTGTAGGAACTTGGGCTGCTTCCACATCTCCTTTCAACATCATCTTTTTCAGGTCCCAGTGCGATTCAGAACTAAGTTTTCATCTCTCCGGCCTCCAGGCAGAAGAGGCGCAGGCCAGAGTGGTGAGAGGACGTTAGAGCTGACACATCTCAGGCTGCTGGATGCCGAGGAGGGCTCCAGCCTCTTGCTAACAACACCTCACAGGGGCTAAACTTTAGGGTAGCCTGATCTACACCACAGGGACCTGTGCATCCCGGGAACCGTTTGTTCTTCTTAGACTTTCGATTCTGGGGCTAGAGAGATGGCTCCGCAGTTCAAAGCACACACTGGTCCTGAAAGAGGGCTGGACCTGTGCCCAGCATCCAAGTTAGCGGCTCACAGACACCTGTAACTCCAGTTCCAAAGGGGACCTGATGCCTCAGATGTTGGTGGGCTCTTGCACTCTTGTACACACACATACACATGTAGATAATTAAAACAAAATGAGTATTTCAAAAACTAATTCATATTCCTGTGTCCTGTCACCCCCCAAAAAAAACCCAATAAAACAAACAAACAACAAACAAACAAAAACAAAATCTCTTGGGATAAGCCTATAGATTAAGGTTCTTTTTTTTTCTTTTCTTTATCATGTTTGTGTGTATGTGTGTGTGTGTGTGTGTCTGTCTGTCTCTCTCTGTATGCACATATATGTGCCAAATGGGTATATATGGAGGTCAGAGGACAACTTATGAGAGTTAGTCCTTCCTTCCACCACGTGGGTCCCCAGGATTGAACCCAGGTCACCAGGCTTGACAGCAAGCACCTTTACTGCTGAGCCCTCTCGTTGGCCCACACCAAGACTTCTTAACACCCATTAGTGGAACCAAGATGTGTTGACTGCAGTTCCAAACTACTGATTTTCAAGTTTCCACCAGCGTCCATGTCCTCTCACCCTCTTTACAATTAAACTCTTGCTAAATGAATGGATGAAGCCATGAAGGAAAGAAAGACCATTGTGTTGAATGTTTTCCCAATGTGTGAAAAACTGATATTGTGTTCCTAGCACTGGCTTCTTTCTGGGATTTTTAATGTCCTCTGTAGCTTCAAGTCAAAAGCTCAGAATTGTAATATCCAATTATTTGGGGATTTTCTCTCTTTGGTTGGTGGCCAAATGCCCTTGTTCTTCTGCCTCTCTGGTTTTATTACTTTTTCTGCTCGTCAGCTCTCTCGCCACCTGCTGGACATTGCTGAGGCTGCAGGTGTGCCTTCTGATCCCACCACCTCCTGCTGGGCACCGCTTTCTGCAGGTGAAGTCCCAGGTGGCATCAGCCTGGTGCTGGTTCTGTGTTCCACACAGAGGTGCAGAGAGCTTTTCTTTTTGCAAAGAGGATGAGCCTCACAAAATCACTGAGCAGCAGCACTCAGAACTCTGTTTTAATGGTTAGTAAAGCAGTTTTGGAGATTCCCTGGCCTCCCCTTCTTCATAGCCACAGACATGGAATCACACTCTGGGTAAAATGGAAGGAACTAAAAACAAATACTACCCTGGACTCAGACTAAACTATCACTCAGAAGACTAGAGTGATTAGCCAAGCCCACGTAGGATTTTTTCAAGAAGCTGTATAATCCCTCTTATATATCACTGCCCTGGCCTTTCAATGTCCCCTGCCCGGCTTCCTTTTTTTGTTTTCCCAAGAAGTTTTCCGTCTACTTTCATGTCACGTGTGCCAGAGGTTCTTCATGTATCTACATAAAATAGAGAGCCCGTGCATGAGAGCAAATGTGATAGCTGTGCTCTTTAGGCTGACAGTTCACTCCTTCGGACGCTCTCCAGCAGCACCCATTTTCCGGCAAACAGCTTAAAGCCATTCTCTTTTATTGATTTTATTTTTTATGTGTACAGATGTCATGTACATCGCTTGTGAATGTGGCTCCTGGAGAGGCCAGAAGAGGGCATTGGAAACCCCTGGAACTGGAGTTACAGATGGTTGGGTTGCACAGTATGGGTGCAGGACGCTGGGTCCTCGGGAGGAGCAGACAGTGCTCGTGACTGCTGGCCATCTCGCTAGCCCCAAACTTCCCTTAACACGCTTCTGCTGGTGAACGCCTGGGCTGATTCCTTAGATTGGTTCTTTCCTTTCCAGCAGGGTCTCAGGCAACCAGACTGGCCTCGAACTCCCTATATGGTTGAGGATGACCTTGAACACCCTGCTTACGTATGCAGTGTTGCAGATCAAACCTAGGGCTTGGTGTGTGTTTGGCATACACTATAACAACTCGGCTACATCCCCAGCCCTCAGAGTCTTAACCTATAGTCGCTTAGTCACCCCTGGCTCAGCATAACCAGAGGCCTGTGACGGATTCAACTCTGGCTGCTGCGCTCATCCACGCCAAATACTGCACTATGAACCCCCTCCTCCCCAGTCGAGATGTCTGTCTGTCTATTAACAGCAGCTCTTATTTTGAGCTAACATCTGCGTGCTTGCGATGGCCAAGCTCCCGCCGCGCACTCTACCCGTGGCTTTTTTTCTCTGAGCATAGCTATACAGAACAGTCTTCGACATCATGCAGGACTCAGACTACATCCAGTCTTACCAGTCACGGACTGTCTGACTGACTGAATCCATTTATCGTTCCTTGCTTTGGTTATTCCCTCTCTACAGTCAGAATACTGGGCACCATTGTATGGGCCTTTGAGAGGATGGGATTGGTCTTGCCCGAAATAAGTGCTTAAGAAACAATCATTATCACCATCTTGCTGTTTTCACTCAAAAGTGGTCCCAATTCTAAACCTCAACCAATTAGAGCAAACTTTCTTTGGATTTAGATTACATTGGAATGATCAGTTAGCCCTTCCATTCGGATGATGTGCTTGAAGACAGGGACAGCAGCCTCAGAAGTGGTTTTCCAGCCTCTTCGAACACTCTGGGTAAAGAGGCAAAGAAGGATGGCGGAGCGTTCAAACCTTAATTGCCTGTGTGACTGAACGTGTTTAAATGGGGTTTTCATAGGCACTTACCCCCTTGTCAAAGGTGGCGAAGAACTTAATGTAGGGCTGGAAGTGTTCGGCTGCCTCTTGGAACGCTTTGTAATCTAGGAGGAAAGACACGAAAGAGAGAAGCATTTGCAAGGGGCAAACAGCACACGTGGAGAGAGCAGTGTCAGATAACTATTTAATACCATTAAAAAATAGTTGAAATTGACTGGTGTCCAGTCACCCTAGAGAATACCCCTTCCTCCACAGGTTTGTAGACAGAGAACAGGAAATAAGAGAAACTGAAGAAGAGGAAGAAAAACATACATGGAAACTCCCGCCTCCCCCCACCAAAAAACAAAACAAAACAAAACAAAACAAAGAAACAAAACTCCTTTCACCCAAGTTGCACCTGTTGAAGACACAGTTTCTGCATAAATGAGCCCTGAGTAAAAAGGAAATTCAATGCACACACTATGTATACATTTAAGAGAAAACAACAGGACCCATAAAGTGCTTTAAGCTTCTCAATGGAGGGTTTCTAGGGTTCTTTTCTTATTTCAAAATTTGAGACAGGGTTTCTCTGTGGAGCCTTGGCTGTCCTGGGTTCACTTTGTAGACCAACTTGGCCTTGAACTCACAGAGATCTGCCTGCCTCTGCCTCCCTGAGTGCTGGGACACACACGGCATACGTACACACACATACATGCTCACATACACATACATACACACACAAAAAAACCACAATACATGTGTCAGTTGTCCTAAAAGAGATGACAATGCCACGCATTCAAGAGAGGGTTGAAATAGTTCGGGAATGCTAATCTGGTACCTACTGATGATGTACACTGATAAAGACAGGCCTGGGGTAGCTAAGTGTTTTGGGTAGAGGACAGGGTTGAGGTAGAGAAGGTGGGTGGAAGCTTTTGAAAGAGCAGAGAGAAGAATTAAGCAGAGGAAGGGCGACAGTGAAAGCAATACCAGAAAAGGAGCGGAGGGCATCAGAAGCCCTGTTCAGACTGCCTGTCCCAGTCCCCACGATCTCTGCAGAATTCCTTGCCACCTGCGTGAACCGTGAGCTCCTTTCCCAAGAAAGAATGACCTGAATCTAAGTAGGGAGCCTCCTCCTTCTCTTAGAAGTCTGGTCCATGCTTTCAAGATTAAGGATGGAAGAGGTGGGCATGGGGGTACATGTCCTTGATCTCAGTACTCAGGAGGCAGGTGGAACTCTGTGAGCTTGAAGCCAACTTGGTCTACATAGCAAGTTCCAGGCCAGCCAGAGCCGCATACTGAGAGCCTTTCTGGAAACAAACAAGCAAAAAGATTAAAGGTGGAGGAAGGGACTCCCAGAGAAGTGCTTCCAAATTCACTAGATCTTCAGTCCGTCTTGTCACTAGAGCACTATCTTCTAGGAAGCCTGGTTTTGTCACCTGCATGGTTGGTGTTGTGAAATCTAAGCGTTCAGCCCCCACCTCCAGTAAAAACTAACTGTAGTGTTTCCAGTCTCTTTTCTTGGTCCCTCAGGGGTTCACACCCATTTCAGGGCCTCTGCTTTTAGTGACTGGTGAGCAACACGAGTTAGAATCCGTGAAGACAAATTCCCGAAAGGCCTTCATCCACCTTACAAAGAAGGACAGAGCCAAGCTGTTTGGGGTTGAGTGTTCAGTAGCTAGCCCTGGGACAGTAGCCTTTCCGGTCACTGCCCAGTCTGTGTGCCAATAGTGTCGCTGCAGTGACCACAAGTCATAAAGGACTTCATACTATGGTTTCCCCCCTAAAAGTCCTGAGGTTCAATATCCACAGAAAGACTGTCATGAAGGCTTGCTGGGGACTCTGAATTTCACATAAAAGATATTATAAAAACCTGGCCCTGACAACATCTAAATCTGGCCACATAATCTCTTTTCTTTTAACCTTTGGCTTGGAAGTTCTCTCTCTACCATTTCAAACACTAACAATAAACAGTGTATCAACAACTAAAAAACAAAATGGTGAATTACAAACACTGAAGAACCTGGGAGGTTATTTGGTGATTTCAAAAAACCGTAAACTTAACTGAGCATCTAAGTAAATTTAACTTTAAATTACAGGGTCTCAGAGAGCACAGGCTGGCCTTGAACTCATGATCCTCCTAACCCTACCTCCCAAGTGCTGAGATTATAGACATATACAACTAACATAAGCTAGTATTTAATTTTAATAATTACAAAACCAGTTGGGTAATATCTGTGTATGAACTCCTAAGTAAAAGCACCATTGTTATTTTTCCCACACATAGTATGCTATGAAAAGATATAGCTGGGTTTCAATCCCATCAAAGGATCACAAGAAATATAAAGATTATAACTGTGACCAAAAAGAAGAGTCAGTTATCTGAACTAGGGATGCTTTTGTCAATGAAGAACAGGGACCAAATCAGCTAAATTGTGTCCAATGGTGAGAAAAGAGTTCTATCAATGAAGCTGGGCATGGTGGTGCATGCCTGTAGTCCTGGCATGGAGGCTGAGGCAAGGTGGATCTCTGTGAGTTCAAGGCTAGCCTAGTCTACAGAGTGAGTGCAGGACACCAAGGCTCCACAGAGAAACTCTGTCTTAAAAACAAAACAACAACAAAAACCTAAAAAAAAAATTAATCTTTTTTATCAAAGAAAGAAAAGGCAACCATTGTGGTCAATTCCTTTGCCACCATCCAATGTGTGAAGACATCCACTGTCAATGGTGGTTTTCAAGGAACTGAAGAGCCTGACACTTCAGGAAATTGCATGCTACAATTTAAAGCCTAATACCTAAAGACATAAGCTTCATTCTTGGAAGCGACTAAAGATTCTCCGTCAAAATCAGAAAATGTACTATGTGATTTATTCCCCAACTCATATCTTATTGCTACCATTATATAAGGAAAGTAATAAATAAATCAGTAAGTAAGTAACTAAATACTCAAAACTGAGAAGCCCAAATTCCTTGCAGGCTACTCTCATTTTATGTCTACATCCACCTCATTGATTAGGTTTGCAGGGCCTTGCAAGTAGAGCCCACTGGTTAGGAGTATGAGCACAAAAGCCAAGCCCCTGGACTTTCATCCTGGCTTCTGCATCTACAGGTGACAAGATAGTTAATCAGACTGTAGCGTTCCACCACCATTAAAATACAGACAACTACCCAGACAGACCAACCTCAGGAGCCTATCATGGGGCACCCTGAGGCACAGGCCCTAGCCATCGCAGATGCTAATAAAATGGAGCCATTCTGGTTTTCATTAGCATGGAGGAGAGGAAGGGAGTACTGGCAAGCTCTTTCTTTACTGATCTTGGCCTTGGCCCCTCCTGATCTGTCACACCATGCTTAGTGGAGGAGGAGGGAGGACGGGCAGGAGAAGGGCAGCTGGCATTCAGATAAAGAGGAGTGAGCAGAGGCGGCAGAAGGGTCCCCTGCATAGCAGCGCCCACAGGACCCCCTTCTCCTGCTCCAAGCACTGTGTGTTGGGTGGAGCTTCTCAAGAAGCACGTGAGAAGAGAGACACAGTTGGTAATGGAGGACAGACAGCAGGCAAGCTGCTGTTGGGGAAGTGACTAGGAGCGCTAGTGGGCTGACTAGATAAATAAACAATTCTGGAAACAATTTCAAAACACTTTGAGATTCCAAAAACAAGCGTTGGAGAGCTGCAGTCCCTAGTTGTAGTAATGAGTGAATTTTCACCCCCGGGGCCTAAGGGGACCAGGTCAGTTTTTTTTGTTTTTTAACTATTTGATAATTTCATACACACCTATAATCCACCCCCATTCCCTGCCCTACAACGGTCTCCCTATATTCCTCACTTACTTGCCACATCTGTGTGGTCTTGGTGTCTGTTTGTTTTGAGACAGGGTCTCACCGTGTCGTCCTGGCTGTCCTGGAACTCACTATGTAGATCCTGGTGTCCTGGACCTCGCAGAGGTCTGCCTACCTTTGCATCCCAAGCGCTGGGATTAAGGGGTGCGTCAGTACTCCCTGCTCGCCCGTGTGCTCCTTTTGAAATGCATGGAATCCACGGAGAGCTGTCAGTATGCACACGAGTGCAGGACAGCTTCAGCTGCAGCAGCGGCAGCTTCTCAAGGGCTTACCGCCCTGAGAGAAACCAGTTCTCCCTCGCCGCCAGCAGTTGCCAAAGCTCCTCATCGAGGGGTGGAACTTGAGTCCCCTTGACCCATGCTGGAATCACAGTGTTTAGGTCTTGTGGGTGCCACCAAAACCATTGTCAGTTCGTGTGTGACATGGCCCAGACCAGGTTTCTGTTTTGTCTTTTTAAACTACTCAAAAAGTTACCCTTCTTGTTCCCTTCTCCCTGCTCCTCTGGACTTCCACCCTCCGCCCTCTCCAGCCTGCACATCTGCTGCAGTGATGCTGAGGAAGGTCCTTTTGCTCACCCATAACCTGGCCACAAAGCCTTCATAGGAATCTGTCCCAGGGTGTGGTGCCATTGTAGGCATAGACCGGTGGCCAGCTGTGGGCTTGGCCAGCAGTTTTCCACATTTTCTAGCAACTACCAAGCCTGTCCCCACCCAATCTTCACTTAATCCTCCCCAGCTGAATGGGAAGTTCTCCAGCTGGTGACCACAGGAACTGCCAGCATCAGTGAGATGGCCACTGTGTGTCCCATTTTACAGGAGACGCTGAGGGGGAGGGAGCCGAGCGGGAGAGTGGGGGAAAGAAGGCATTTATTTATTCGGTAGACATATAATAGTGCGCGCACACACACACACACACACACACACACACACACACACACTTACACATACAATAACACATTATAATAACACACACATCATACATACACATCAAAACACACATTGACATGCCAATCCACATATAATTACAATCACACACACAATCATTCAGAAACACACCCCCACACACACACCTTCAAGGCTAGAGAACATGGCCTAACCTTAATGTTCCTTCTGTCTCCCTGTTTTGCACCATTTCTGCACATCTGTCCCTTTGCACAGGCAACAGGAAGAAAGTCAGCTCCTACTGCCCCCAGCAAAAGAGTTATGAAAACTGGTCTATCTCAGCCCACCTTGTTAGGGGCTGGTCTTTAGACTCCCAGGCCTGTGCTGACAGACGACTTACATTCCGAGTCCTCGTTCTTGAAGAAGCCAAGGAGCTTGATGTGGTCCTCAATGCGCTCAAAGGCCTGCAGTTCCAGCTTGTTGTTCACGATCTCCACTGGGTCTTCAATGAGCTGAAATCACACACACACACACACACACACACACACACACACACACAGATGTTTAAATAAGAGAGATCGTCTCTCTCCAGTGGCGAGACAGAACGCTTTGGAGGGAAGGCTTGGGGATGGTTGTTCTTGGGGGAGAGAGGAGCATTCTAGTCCTCTTGCTAGCTAGTTACTTCTTTTTAGATGGTATCTTAAGCTATAAATTGACAGTTATAACTCTACTTTCATACATATACATAGAATGTGTGTATAAGAGAGAGAGAATAAGAGGGAGAGATTGTGTCGTGTGTGTATGAGCGTGTGAGACCCCTGTGCTCAGATGTGGGGGGCAGTGGTCTGCCTCCCTTGGTCATGAGAGGCTATCCCACTGAACTGGGAGCTTGCCCTTCTGGGCTAGCCTTTTCTCAGGGCTGCCTGTCTCCTTCTCCTAGGGCTTCAGGTGCAAGAAGACATGCCAGGCTTTTTACACGGGTGCCGGGATTCAAACCCAGGCCTTCAGGTCGTCGTCCTTGCACAGGGAGCGCTTTTACACACTGAGCCGTCTCCCCAGCCATAACTGCTGGTACTGCTGGAACACAAAGTGCTAGAAATTATGAATAAATTGTGAAATAATGAGATGAAGCTAATGGACGCCCATTACCTCGTAGACTTATCATTCGTGTGACTGGAATATTTGTGTCCCCTCTTAGCGGTTCTGAAGTGTATGTTTGCATTTGCTACACTGGCCACACTGTGCACCCTATCTCAAAGGAAGAAAATGCTACTTCCTCTTCCTGCCTCCATCCCTCAGATCACATCTCCTCCTGTCCGACCCCATGTTTTCACTCCTATGTAAAATTTAAGATAACTGAACGTCTTTTTAGAAGAAACGGAGAGTCTACGTGATGCTGCACTGTGTTTTGAATATCAGGCGTCTCCCAAAAGGCTCCAGTGTTGAAGTGTCCACAGCTTGGGGCTTCCCTCGCTGAGATGGGATTAGGTCATGAAGCCTCTGACTCCACTGATGGATGGAGCCCCTGGTGTCATTAAAAGCTGATGATGCTATTGGGTCGTGATGAGAATTAGGAAGGAGAGAGCAGCTCATGGAGGATTTGCCCTGAAGGCTGAATCTGGTCGCCAGGGCCTTCCTCTTTTTCCCTCTGCTTTCTGGGCAGCAGGAGGTGGCCGCCTCAGCCCTAGGCTCCTGCTGCTGTGATTTCTGCCTTGTCTCAGGCCAAATGCAAGGAACTCAGCAGACTTTGGGCTGAAATCTCCAAACCTGAGAACCTGAGATCTAAAGCAAATCCTCTTTTTTTTTTTTAAATTGTTTCCCTTAGGTGTTTGTCACAGTGATCAAAAATGAGATGCAACATGCAGTATGTGCCTGCCTACACCCAAATCCCTGAGCCCATTGCTTTCCAATTTCTTCCCTAGTGTCTTAGAAACAGGACTATTTTTTTTCCCACCAATTGAGTTGTGTTAATTCTATTTACTTTTACTTTATGTGCATTGGTATGAAGGTGTCGGATCACCTGGAACTGGAGGCAAAGACAGTTGTGGGCTCCCATGGGGATGCTGGGAATTGAACCAAGTCCTTTGGAAGAGCTGACAATGCTCTTAACCACTGAGCTGTCTCTCCAGCCCCTGGAGTTTTGTTAATTCTATAGTATCTCTTGACACTTAAATCAAGAATGGGAAAATGGCCTGGTTCTGGCTCAGTGGTGACAAGTTTGCTAAAGCTCTTGAGAAAATGATCCTTTACTCTTAAGAAGATGATGGGGGCAGGTTTTCTCCTCTCCACGAATATGAAAAAGGACGTGTGATTAATGGGTTCCTGGTGTGGCCCATCTCATCACTCACCTTATAGCACCCACCTTGAAGATAAAGGCCAAGCGCTGGCTAGTTTTATGTCAACTTGACCCAGCTGTAATCATCTGAGAGGAGGGAATACCAATTGAGAAGTTTCTCTGGAAGATCGAGCTACAGGCAAACCTGCCGAGCATTTTCTTAATTAATGATTAACAGGTGAGGGCCAAGCCCATTGTGGGTGGGGCCACCCTTGGGCTGTGGACCCAAGTGCTATAAGAAAGCAGATTGAGAAGCCATGAGGACCAAGCCAGAAGGCGACACTCCTGGTTGCCCTCTTCTTCAGCTCCTACCCCCCAGATTTCTGCCCTGCTTGATTTCCTGTCTTAGCTTCTCCATGAATTCAGCAAATGTAAGCCAAATCAACTCTTTCCTCTCCAGGTTCCTTTTGGTTATGATTTTTCATCACAGCAATAATAATTCAAATGAAGAGAGACCACAGACTTAAAGCAGAATTATCTGCGGATTACAGAGACAGCGCCCCTATTTGATAAATCACTCTGACTCTGGTTTGCTACTTTTATGGGTCAATCACAGTTTCTTGTTTAAAGCATGTAGACTCTTGCTTCCAGAAGCTTCCTCGTAGCTGGTAAGTTTGGAGCAGTGCCATGCTGGCCCGGACTTACAATGTTGCTTCTCTTGAATATTTCCTAGGAATTCTAGGTGTGGGCCAGTGGGTGAGAGCCAAGCGGAGGCTGTGGGCACTATATTTAGCAACCACTTTCTGCCTTCTCTGGCATTTAAGAGCGTGAGGAGAAAGCGATAGATTGGTTGGTGTCTGCTGGAAAATCGCCAGTGCGGATGATCAGCTGTGAGTTCTTTGTGTCATTGTTATTGTTTCATTATTGCTGCTGATATTGCTACTGTTGCTGTTGGTTTTAGGGACAAAGTTGTCCTCACAAAGCCCAGGCTGGCCTTTCATGAACCAAATATTTTGTCACATTTCCCCCTCCTTTGGAACTTGGATTTGAGGAAGTGGTACCTCCATGACTGACGATGAATGTGTTTGTTTGTTTTGTTTTGTTTTGTTTTTTTGCCCCTGGGAGTGTGTGTTTCCTTAGCCCTGTCTTTCCTTAAAAACAAAAAGCAAAACACATTTTTTTTTTTACCTTTGTGTGTGGGAGCATCTGCACACACCCTTGGGGAAGGAGTGTGTGTTAGAATGCAGTTTGGGGGAGTTGGTTCTCTTCTTCCACCCCGTGGGGCTAGGAAATTGAATGCAGGTCACCAGTGTCGGCAGTAAGCACCTTTGCCTTCTGAGCCACCTCACTAACCCACCGTCTCCCCCTTATACAGCCCAGAAGATGACCCAGAGAGACTGGGCCTACAGTCCCACTTCCATCTTCAGTGACTGCTTAGCCCCCTCCTTCTCCACATTCCCTGGCTTTTTCTCAGTGTCACTGCACCATCGTCAAAGGAATACCAGTGGGTATCGTGTGTAAGTGATGGTAAGAGAATACCATGTCACTTCCATCACACCACACACACATGCACACACCCACACTACCCTTGAGTCACTTGGAACAGTTTCTATGATTGCTTGCAGGCCCGCTTTCCAGTAAAAGTAGATCCCTTTAGAATGCAGGCACTCCTCATTGTTTGGAGAAGCCTGAGAAATGCCTTACGCCATGCCAGCATCCCTGGCTCCTCTGTCCTTGCATCAGAGTTGGAGACTCTCCTGTATGGAACAGTGGCACACAAGGCCACATGCTAAATACTCACATCCAAGAGGAATTCCACCAAGACATCCGCTGCAAACTCCCCATCAAACTCAATCGTGCGATCGCCCTTCAGAACATACAGGCTTCCTTCTTCATTGAAACCTGAAATGAACAAGGGGTGAAGGCAAGGTCATTCAGGTACAGAAAAAGCCTCCGAGTTATCCCTGAATGGCAGTGGGGTGAGGACCAGGGGAACTAACATCAACACAGACAGGTCCATCTGTCAGGGTCATCACTGAATTTGAAAGCTGCTCTCCACCCACCACTGGATACTGCAGAACCCTGCCACTCTCCTCATCAGAACCTGTCCTAGCCACAGTCTATCTCAGCCTTAGCCTGTCACCTTAGCCCGGCTTCAAGTCCTACAATCCCCTAATACCAGCCCTGTCTTCCTGCTCTCCTTGGCCAGATCCAGGCTCCTTATTCCTGAGTCTCTCTCCTTGCTTCCAGGCTGAATGCTCTTGTTAAAGGCTGTGTCCAGCGAGAGGCACAAAGCAGGGGTTTGCTTATCTTTTCCTTTTCTCTAAATATAGAGTGACCTGCATCTCTGATTCCATCTTGGTGACTTCTTAGGTTCCGGCTTAGGGCCCATTTTCATCTAAGGTTTCTGCAACTGTCTGGAGCTCCTGCTGTTATTGGTGTCCTTTTCCCCCTTCCCTCCCCCCCCCCCCGCTCCCCATTGCTCGTGGGTACTCATTCTAACAGGACAATCTCTGACAATAGGGGCGTGGTCTTCTCCAGATCCCAGCCTCTTGCACAGAGCCTGGACAGGTGGAGAGACGGCCCTTCTGGGTCACAGGCCTCTTCACTCAGGACTCTGGTAGATTCTGAGAGGGCAGATGGCAGCTTCACCTTTGCCCCAGCACCCTTGGTACAGTTGATGTATTTTTACCAGTCCTTGCTGGGACACTGATCCTTTCCCCCAAAATATTAAACAGCCAAGGTTGACATTATTGCAACTCCATAACATCTTTGATTCTTCAAATTAGTTGTTTTTAAACTCTATTATTCAAGACCTGCTTTCTCCTGATGAACCACAAAAGAAACTCAGGAGCAAGAGGGCTGGTCTGTTGCCTGCTGCCCATCCAAGGAGCCCCTGGGACACCCCAGCACAAGCAGACAATTCTTGACTCTTCTGACATCTGGTCTCAAAATGTGCCTTAGGGAATATCAGTCAGCATCCTGCTTGGGAGTTTGCTTGGGAGTGAGACCAGATCAGAGCTTCATGCACAGCTTTAGCCATTGTCAAAGTAAGGCAACTGGGAGAGGAGGTAAGGATAAAGGGGCAGGTTGGCAGAACACAATCACATCCCAAAGGTGGAACACCTAGAGGGCAGCTGCTTACATCTCTCCAAGGCAAGCTTAGAGAGAAATGTATCTAGACATACCTAGTCTCATCATGCCCTTGTCCAATCTATTCTTGTGAATTCTTACTCAGCTCGAGCTGCCTAGATTTGAATATATCTAGAACACTAGCATTTTTCTTACGTTTACTAAAAATGCCCTCAAATATCACCTGCTCGTCAAAACAGTGGTGGGCTGGGGTCAAGGCTAGGAATCAATAAGCTACTGGGGGAAAAGCAGAACTCATTAGATTGTTTTTGACTCTAGGAAGAGTTGAACGTATTTTTTGCTTCCATGCTCTGGGCGGTAAAGTCAGCCGTTCTCAGTAAGTCAGCATTTTATAGGCGTGAGTTCTTTCTTGTGTTTAGCTTAAGTAGCCTTCTGTAATATAAATCTTATATTTTAAGAAATAAGATTCTAAGAAATAGGTTAGGAAAGAGTTGTTTCTAGTTTGCTAGGATAATGCACCTGCATGGATCTGTGATATTGCATCTGTATGGACCCAGGATAATGCACCTGCATGGGATAATGCACCTGCATGCACCTGGATAATGAAACTGCATGCACCTGGGATTATGCACCTGCGTGGACCCAAAGATGTCCGCTGAACCACCACTAAGCTTTTTTCTTCTTCTTCTGTGCTTACTACTCCAAACTCAATTAACCTTTCTTCAAAAGTCCTGTTTCATAACCTCCTGCTATTTTTAATAGCCACTCTCCACTGGTCATGCGGAAAAAGCTAAATGGACAGCATTGGGGGGTGATATTTGGAAACCAGAGGGGTTCCCCGTGCCCTTTCTCCTTGGGATTATGGAGTAGGGATCTTAAAGGGCACTTGGTTGTGACATATTGACATGAGAGATTACAGCTTCCACTGCATTGTCACTTAACTGTCCCTCACCTAAATCCATCCAGGCTAAAGGTTCCCAGCTGGGGCTCAGTCTTAACACTGGGACCTCCACAAACCTCCCTGCTGTAAACGCATCATGTGTTGGCTGCTGCTGGAATGTTCCCAGAGATGTTCCCAGAGGCCCACTGAGGCACAAAGATAGAGAAGCTGGGCTTCTAGCTGCTATAGGAGCTGCCCAGAGGGCTCAAGTGCCTGTCATTAGTTTCTCTAGGAAGGAGTTCTCTCTGCCTAATGCCAGTGCAAAGATAAATAATTCCTGCCAACCCATTAGATGGAGGCCTAGCTTTACTTTTATTAGGCTTTTCTCTGATCCATAATTGTGTATGAACTATCATTTAATACGTGTTTGAAAATAATCCAGTTACCATGCAAGATAAACATAACTGCTTTTTTAAAAGAAGACACATTTGTTCTTTCCTAATAAATTTCAAATATTAAACTTACCCAGTCTCTTGGCAAGTTTGGCTTCTTTCCTTGCATCTACCATCACAAAGCCTATATTTTTATGTTCCAGAACCTGGGCCACAAGCTGAAAAGATAAACAGATAGAGGAAGTGAGTTGTGGGAAGAGAGATGGCAGAAGCCATCACAAGTGTCAGCACTCTTCCTACTTCCTGCCACTCTGATCACTGACAGATCAGCAGAATGCTGAAAATCTGAAGAACAGGCCAAGAGGAAAAACCTGCAAAAACACATCCGTGGCCACAAGCCTTTTCTGCCCCGGAGAAGATAAAATCGGAGTGCAGAGAATCAAAAAGGAACCAAGGGTGCTCAAACACACAGTGGGGAACTAGCATGGGCCTTAAGAGCTTTTGCACTTGCCCAATAAACTTGTGAGAGACACACATTTTAGTAAAGGAGTCCTGAGGGCTTCCTGACTCTGGGCTGGTGTGATGCAGGTACCCATTGGCATCCAGAGGCTTCCCACAGCCAGTAGTGAGAAAGAACTATGGGGAGTGTCTGAGAATAAAGGTATCATTGACCCTAAAGTCCAGGAGGATGCAGCAGTGCCTTGGATGGAGAGGTGGCTAAAAACTACTCTGAGCAAACAGACAGTAGTCTGCGCAGTGACACCACATATAACACGGGCATCCGGCTAAGCATCCTGAGACTCAGACATGAAAAAATAAAGAACTCTAAATTGTCAGTGTCATCACCTCTCTGTCATCTTGCCAAAAAAGGGGGCTTGACCGAAACGGAAAGATCATAAAATATGAGTATTAAACCTGGGACCTTACAAATACCAGACAAACTGAACCCCCATGCTACGCTTTGGCCCTGGTAGTAGCGTTTTAAAAGCGTGTGTTCATACACTGTTGTAAGAAATACGAGAGTGAGATCTCTTAAGCATCCTTCCGGTTTCCTACAGATACATCTTGTGAAACTGAGGTAACATCACACACCAAATAGTGCCAGTGATAGTTAAGCTAGAGAGTACGTCCATTACCACAAGGAGCCCTCTGCTGTCCTTTAGAGTCACAGCCACTCTGTGCTCTCCCACCCCCACCTCAGCTCCTGGACACCAGGAATTCCCCCATTTGTCATCAACCGTGTAACGCCGTCTAGGCAGGGAATCACGTAGCAGGTAACTTTTGGAGATAAATCTTTACACTTGGTGGAACTGTCCAGAGAGTCTGTCACGTTGCTGCCTGCGTCACCAGCTATACTCTGTCCACTGCTGAGTAGAGATCCATGGTGTGGATACCACAAGTCTGCTTAGTCATTCACCTCTTAAACCTGTGAAAGGGTGTTTGAGCCGATTCCAACTGTTGGCTATGATGAAGAGAGTCGCTATGTGGGATTTTGAGTTGAACGTTAGTCTTAATCTCTGGAATAAATGACTAGAAGGATAATTTCTGACTCATGTAGGAATTGCAGTTTTGGTTTTCACTAAAACCACCAAACTGTTTTCCAAATGGCTGAACTGTTGTGCGTCCTCATGAATAATGTATGAGTCCCCCATACGATCTTGGCAGCATTTGGTGTTATCACTGTTTTAAATTTTAGTCATCCTCATAGGTATGTAGCAATGGTTCCTTGTGGTTTTAATTTGTGCTCTGTGATGGTTTATGTGAACGGTATTCCGTGTTTATGTATGTTTTCTTTTGTGAAACGTTTCTTCATTTGGTTTTCCACTTTTACAGAGAACATGAGCTTTCTCTCTCTCCTCCTTTTCTTCCTCTCCCTCCTTCCCTCCTCCTCTCTCTCTCACATCCCCCGTGTCCACATAAAAGTCCGGCATAACAGTGAGTACCTGCAACCCCAGCTCTAAGGACAAGTGGATCCCTGAGGCTTCCTGGCCAGCTAATGTGTGAGTCAGTGAGCCCCAGGTTCACACCACCTCCAACACACAGATGGAAAATGCAATTTCAATAAAGTCTGATTTATCTTTTTATTTTTTATTTTTAGCTAGGTTCTCACTATGTTGCTCCGGCTGAATTCAGTATGTCTATCAGGCTGTCCTCAAACTCATGGAGACCCACCCGCCTCTGCTGGGATTAAAGGCACGTGTCACTATGCCCGGCTGTGAATGGGGTTTTCAATGTCAAGTCCAAGTGCTAAAGTCTGAACATTTCTATCTCTTTTTTTCTAAAAGTTTTACAGTTTTACTTTTTGTTCTGTGGGTCACAGGCTATTTTGATGAAATTCTGGGGAAGCTGTGAGACAGCCTGGGGTTCTTTTTCTTCTTGTGGCCCCATTTCTGTCCCCTGAACTTCGCCCCTGGCTCTATCAAGACTCAGCGGATAAGTCTGTGAGTGTCTAGCTCTGCCGTCTCCATGCTGTTCCACAGATCTGTGTGTCTGTCGCTCTGTCTGTACAACACAGCCTAGGCTGTAGCACTTGTGAGGTGAACCTTTAAACCTCACAGGTTTTGTGGTTCCACTCTATTCTTTCTGTGAATTGTATTGTATGCATCCATGAACACATGTATGTATGTATGTATGTGTGTGTGTATGTATGTATATATGTATACAATATAGGTGAGAGTTAATTATATTTACTCTTCTATCAAGTTGGGGAGAGTGATGTATTCAGAACATTATCTGTCAATGTGTGAAGACACTGTACATCTCCATTTATTTTACTATTTTTCTACCAGCATTGCAGCTCTGAGCACATAAGCCTTTGTAGCTTAGTTTGGTTTTTTTTTTTGAGGCAGGGTCTCACCTAGTCCAGGCTGGCCTTGAACTTCTAATCCTCCTGCCTCCACCTCCCAAGTGCTAGGACTACTGACATGCACCATTGCACTTAATATAGTGTGTAAGTCTAGTGCAAGTTTTGTTAAATTTACATCCAAATTTTAAAATATCTTGCACTATAGTGGTGTGTTTTCACTGTTTGAATATGTGTTCTCACTAGTACAGGATATATAATTGTATTTTTATGTTTATCTTGTAGCTTGTCACCTTGAACTCATTTATTATTTCTAAAAAAAAAAATCTTTCTTTCTTTGGAATTCTTGGGAATTTTCTGTGTGGATAATCATGCAAAAATTTTATCCCTTCTCCTTTGTCTGACTTTTCATTTCATTGTGTTTCCTTATGTTACCAAATTCCAGTCTTGTTTTGAAGACAGTACCTTGCTTTTTTCCCTGGTGTTTTTGTTTGTTCTTATTTTGCTTGTCTGCATTTCCATCTTACTGATGTATCTATTTTCCTGTTCAGTCCTTTCAATTCTGTTTCATATTTTGCAGTTTGCTGCTCAGTATCCTACAATCCTTTTGGGATTCCTTGACTCCCCTGAGTAACTTTGAGAGTGCGCTAAGTCCTTTCACCCTCTGTTCTGTGGCTCTCACTTTGTCCCTCTATTTCTGTGTCCTCCCTGACTGTACCAAGCATCTTCTTCTTTCTATTCCCTTTCTGGTTAGTCTAAGATTGCTGCTGGTTATCCATTCCTCCTTTTTATCTACCCTTATTCTTGCTTTCTTTTCCTCTGGCTCCAAACCATTCCCTTCTGGTAGGTAAGACTGAGGATCCTACACAGAATGCAGGTCTGAGTGCTGCTCCAGGAATGCCCAGGTGGCCAGGATGGAGGAAGGTCCCCAGGTCCCCGGGAGCAGGCAACAAGTGGTACCCTGCCCCTCCCACCCCAGAGCTTTCTCTTTTCTTGGATTTTGTTTGGGCCTGAGAAGGCTGAGAATGTGTCATCACCACCAGGATCATGATGTGACTCACCGTGAGCTTTCCTAAGACATTCTTTCTGCAAAATCGCTTGGGTGGAGGCTATTGTGTGCAATCCATCAGACCATGATGTTTGTTTGTTTTTAATAAATCTCTTTTTCTTTGCAAGCTCTCCTGTCCTATTTACTGTAGTCAAAATCTTAAATGAATGTTTCCTTGTCAATCATTCGAAGCCAGGAGACCAGCCTTCTCTTCCCCAGCATGAGCCCCTCTGACAGTAGTTCTTCAACTTCGGAATGCACAAGACTCACCTGGGGCTCTGTTAAAATGGGGTTCTCTGTCCTCCTTGACAGAGAATAGAAAATAGAACAGGGGTGGAGCTTAGGAATCCACATTCTCATAAACTGCACAGCCACAACCTGTGGTTCTGAGACCTCAGCTCTCACATCACGCTCTGGAATGCACAACTTATTAATGACTGTTACTTCAGAAAGCTACACAGCAGTGTTGCAACTGTGGGCTCATGCTGGCTTTTTTGATATCTCTTCGCTCAGGTGAGTATTCCATGGAGATGGCTCACTGACCACTGAAGGCACCTGTTCCCAAGGCTCACATCCCAAGTTCTAGCCCTGAGACCCGTGTAAAGGTGGAGGAAGAGAACCGATTCCACAAGGTTGCCCTCTGACCTCCGTAGGCATGCCATGCCGTGTGCACCGTGACATGCATGTGCCGCATTCCCGTATCTCTTCCTAACCAACCCCTCTCTGTCTCCCCCCACCCCGGACACACACACATCAATATCAGGAAAGAAGAAGAACTTAACTTAGAGAGCTAAACAAGAGCAGATGATTCAGCCTTCTCCTCTGCATACATCGTCACAGTTAATCCTTTTTTTTTAGGTAAGCACAAATGTGTTCCTCTCCTGGGCATGTGAAGTACCCTTATCTTGATAGCTACATGGAACTTTTGAATTCACGCGAGTGGTAAGTATGTATCCTGTCCTGTGCCACAGATGTACAGACAGAGCACACTGTCACAGATGGGCTAGAAAACCCCATTGCCTGAGATGGACCTTCCTCCTCCTCCTGTTCTCCTTCCTCCTCAGCATCCTGACTCATAACCCCTGCAGCACCTGAATTGCTATCAACTCCCATCCTCACTAGACCCAAAGCCTGCCCATCTACGCCTATCATCCCCACCATCAGCTCCGGTATGCACCACTCTCAAGCTTAAATCAATGGTAGCCAGACACTATTGGGGTTGGCAGACACCTCAGGGTACTGTGGGTCTGAGTGGGGAGATGGCTGTGGTGCAGACCTGGGATCCCTGGGCTAACTTTTAATGTGACTGGGTCCCTGAGGACCAGTAGTGGCTGGAGAGGCTGGAGGAGGAAAACAGGTCACTGTTACTCCTTGCATGTGGCTTGGTTTCCTCCATCCCACTCTTGCCACGCAAACCCCACCTCACTTGCCTCCTCTCCTCTCCTCTCTAAGCCTTAGCCAACCTCAGATGCCAGCCCCAGCTCAGCTTTCACTACAGTCTCCTTTCTAGAATTTCAGTGACGCCCCCTTGGGAGTGAACCCTGGCATCTAGTCTGTGGTCACCAGCACTGGGAGTCTGTATGGCAACTCTTTCCTCAGTAAGGAGAAAGGCGAGAGTCTTCTGTATTCAGCACAGTTCCTTGGAGACAGTCAGTACCTGCGTGGGTGCATGGATGGGTTGGTCCGAGGACTTCACAAGTTCAAGGAGCTTGTGAGCCAGAGAGGCAAGGAACAATTATCACCAAATACTATGAGTCCGTAGGTGAGGGGGAAAAAAAGGTTGCCTCCACATTTCTTAAATGCCCAGAAAACTCTTTACACATGACTGCGATTTTCTCCTGTTAGCTTGTTGCCATTCCACCACCAGCTGCTGTTGACTAGACTGAAGTCAAGTCATAGTCATAGTCTTGCCTGAGGTCCGTCTTAGAGACTAGTCCCATCCGTTGCCTGGTTGTGTGCAGCTTCTGGATAATATGATAAATAAACAATTCAGTAGCTGATAGTGTATGTTTCTGCTATGTCTTTCTCCTTCTGGTTATTACATTTTATAAAGAGTTATATCACCGTTGCTGCTGTCATGATGAGGTCCAAGTGGGTGGGGTCTTTAAATGAGTAAGTGACCTATGCCTCCCAGACCCCAGTGATGAAGAGCATGGGACTAAGTGTCAATTCCTGGATTGCTGACTTTGTCACCAGCCTGTGCTATGACTTCACCACACAACATGGGCAGCAATGCCATCTACAGCACAGGACTGCTTTAAAGATGAACCGGGATAATGCATAAGGAGCGCTTGACATGGTTCTTCACACACAGTAGGTGCTTAATAAATGCTACATCTCCTTCTTAGTAGTACCATGGCTGAAAAGGGTTCTGGGTCATTACGGATCCCCAAATGCCAAAGCCTGGATTATTGGACTAGAAAGAGAAGTGACCGTGGTTAGCCAAGGATGGGTTAATAAGGGAGGCAGCCAAAACAGCGGAGCAGATTTATAGGCTGTGGAGTCGCATAAGAGAGAGCCTGTGGGCAAGGGTCAGGGGCAGACCAGACAGAGCCTGGCAGGCCATGATGAGTGCTGTGGGTTTGGGTTCCATGCGCTTTGGGTGTGTCTAAACAGCCCTACATACCCACACAGCCCTGCATGGTGTGGCCTGGTGCCCCTTCAGCCCCACTGGGGACACTCTGTATCTTGTGTAATACACCACAAAGACACAAAAGCATTCCCTGCTGCATGTGTATATGCCCTTCACTCCATTGAGAAGACTACCCTCGCCATTCTTCACTAACTGTGCCACCATGGCCGTAGTGTATTCGGACATGTTAGTTCCCCAGAGGGGATCCCCCGAGCCCACTCCCAATTCGGTGCTTGCTCAGGGCGCCCTGAGCTTTTCCTCTGCCACACCTCCTTGGTTTGTCCATGATGACTGTCTCTCCATGGCTGGTGTTAAGGTCTGCAGGCTCAATGTCTGTGTATGCCTTTCTCCCTGTGCTATCTCCAGCACCCAAGAGCACTGGGCTGACCCCCAAATTAGTGCCTCAAGTAAATGAACATATTAAAAGGGAGCCTTCTCGAAAGAGCAGAGGCCAGTGAGACATTGGACCAGGACAGGCAGAAGGAGTGCGTGCAACCAGTGAGGAGAAATGGTGTCCATTCAGATTTGAAGGTGCACGTGTCAAGGTGACCAGAACAAGCTAGCTTAGTGGGGCAAATTGTATTTGGAGAAGCTGAAAGGAGTCCTGGGTTATGCCAGGTGTGGTGGCACATTCCTTTAATCCCAGCACTCGGGAGGCAGACGCAGGTGGATCTCTGAGTATGAGGCCACACTGGTCTACTACAGAGAAGCTCCAGGACAGCCAGGGCTACACAGAGAAACTCTGTCTTGGGAAAAAAAAAAAAAAAAAAAAAAGGTCCTGTGTTTAATGTGTAAGAAGGGTGGGAGAGATGGTTCAACGGTTAAGAGCACTGTCTGCTCTTTCAGAGGTCCTGAGTTCAATTTCCTGGCTACCACATGGTGGCTCTCAACCATCTATACTGGGGAGCAGATGCCCCCTTCTGGCATGCAGGTGTACAAGCAGACAGAGTACTCATCTACATAAAATGAAGTTTAAAACATGTATAAGAAAAAGAGTGAAGATTTTGGATTCTGTGATTGACTGAATATTGTAATTTGGAGTTGAGTAGAACAAAGAAGCTGATCTGAGTTTAGAGAAGGGAGCTCTGAGGACACAGACCAGACAGAGGAAAGAATAAGGGAAGGAAAGGCATCCTGGTGGCCGGCAGGTATTGTGGTCTCAGACCAAGGGTTGCGGCTGTGGAGAAGCAACTGCCTATGTGGGAGGCAGTGTGAGCTGCAACCCAATCAGAACCAGTTGCTGTTCCTTGGCTTTTGACAGAGAAAGGAGAGAGAACAAAGGAGAGCGGCCATAAGGTGATCTAGGGTCTCCAGCCAGAAAACAAAATAAAGGACAAATGGTAACATCAGGAGAATGTTCCAGAACCAGGGCCAGCTTCTTAGAACAGATAGAACGGCCATGAATTCATGATGGCAGAAGTCACTCAAAGTGCCCAAAGGAGCTGAGGATGTGAGAGGTGGAGGCATTCTTGGGGCTGGCACCGTGAGAAAGCCTCAGGCCAGAGTTGGCCATGTTAGAGGCCTGTGCCTGAAGAAGCACCTATGCTCTTCAAGGAGGATCTGTTCAGAAGGTGAAAGGCATGAACGGATCACTGTGGTGCCCTGACTCCAAAGTCGCCAAGGCATGGCGCCATGGGGAGCCCAGGAGGGGTAAGACCCCCATCAGGTCTTCTTTCTGGGCTGGTGAGTCATGAATGACCTTGTAAAGAAAAGCTGGGACAGAAGCCAATGTAGGGAACTGGACAGAGTGGGTGGTGAGGACAGGCTGGGGCAGGTGTGGCTTGCTTGTTCCAGAACTTTGTCCATGAAAGGAAGTCAGTGCACAAGGCTGTGAGAGGGGCAAGCCTCCCTCCCCCACAGCCTGACTGTGTCCTGGGCCTCAGAGGACAGGGAACGCAATAGGTCTGTGTCTCCCACGTTCTTGAATAGAATTTATCAGCTCTAACACAGAGAGAGATGAAGACACTTCCCAAGAACTGTCTTCATGGGGAGTAACTGGAGTCTCCTTGGAAGATGGGAATGCTGTGAGAGTGAGGACACTGGGAGGGTTGGTTGAAGGGATGCGGCTGTGCTTTTGCTTTTCTGCGGGCCCAAGAATCTGCAGACAGCAGAACAAAGAGCCTGAGAATTCTGCAGATATCTGCTCACAGTGAAGGTCCCCAAGACCAGCCCTGTAAGTACCCTGGCTGCACTGCTGCTCTCTCCAAGCAAGTCGGGAGGGCTCTTCTCCCTGCTTCTTCCTGCTTCTCCCTGATAGTGGTTGGCAACATGTCAAACTATTCAAAACCGTGTGTCCCATGAAACCCGAGAGCCCGCGTTTATCTCCGGTAATCTCCTCTCACTTTTGGCCACTCTCAAGCAAGACCCGTGCTATGTATAGCCTGGCAGTTGGCACACATTATGTCCACCAAGGAGGCTGGCTGAGAAAGGGTCAGCTATTTGTGAGAATCAACTATGCATTGAAGCCCTTGGGAGTGCTAAGGAGGAGGGAGAGAGGGACCTCCTCCTCAGTTTGCTTTGTTAGCACTTTGGGGACTATCACCCCACTTAGTGCCAACACAGAGGCCCAAAGGCTGCTGGCTATGTGTTCACTTCATCCCTTAAGGCTGAAAGTCTACAAAACCATTACAATAAAACACCAATCAGAGGAAGAGTGGGACGGCTCAGTGGCAAAGGCACGTGCCACTAAACTTGACCACCTGAATTTGATCCTCAGTACTCACATGGTGGAAGAGGACAAGTGACTCTACAAAGTTGTCCTCTGACCTCCATATATGCACCATGTAATGAGCACACACATAAACTCATACACACAGACACGTACACACACATACAGACATGCACATACACAGGCACACACAACACAAATAATTTAATTAAATGTTTAAAAAGAGAGCAACAGAACCAAAATATCTGGGCCCAGGGGTCTTTTCTGAGACTCATATTCCAACCAAGGACCATGCATGGAGATAACCTAGAACCCCTGCACAGATGTAGCCCATGGCATCTCGGTGTCCAAGGGGGTTCCCTAGTAATGGGAACAGGGGCTATCTCTGACATGAACTCGGTGGCTGGCTTTTTGATCAACTTGGGGAGCAGCCTTACCAGGCCACAGAGGAAGACAATGAAGTCAGCTTTGATGTGACCTGATGGGGAGGAGGACTTCTTCTATCAGTGGACTGAGGAAGGGGCATCGGAGGAGAAGATGGAGGGCGGGATTGGGAGAGGGCTACAGCTGGGATACAAAGTGAATAAATTATAATAAATAAAAAATGAATTTAAAAAGGAAAAAAAGATAACACTAAACGAGTGTTCACTATGGTAACTACAGCACTAACTCACTCACGGGAATTATCTTTTGGAATCTTCATGAAAGTCTCCCAAGAGAGAGCTTTGCAGATGAGGAAATGGAGGAAACAGAGAGGCTGGCCGATTTGTCAAGGACCCCAGAGTTTTAAAGCAACCTCAGTGAGAGCCCAACCCTGACACTGTTCCAGAATCCAAGCTCTCCTCCACTGCAACCTGCTTCTGCAGAGGAAACCAGAGGGAGCTGAGCCCATGCCTTGGCTCTACTGATGACCAGCTGTGAGCTGAACAAGTTATAGCTTTCTTGATCTTCAAGTTCCTATTCCAAAAAGCAAGAACCAACTGTTGCTGGCATTACCTGTATGGGAGTGTTTAGTGAAGGTTTATTTCCTGTAAAACCACTGCGGGGCCCACTCCATTCTGAGCCTCACCCTGACCACAAGCACACATCAGCATCTCTTGCAGAGAAAACTAGTGCTAACACAGCCCACGGAGCCCACCCAGAGCGTCTCACTCAGCAGGTCTGGGTTGGAACCCCAAAATGGACACTTTTAATCAGATCCCATGCAGCTAACCAGGGGCCCACATATGGTGAGAACCTTTGCTCCACACAGCCTCTGGGACGTGAGCACAGCCTCTCATTGCACAGCCTTGGGTAAGATCCAATATGACAGAATGAGGGAGGCTGTCCCTGGAGGTCAGGGTTTTTGTTTATCCTTTTTATACTAACAAGAGCATTTCATGGAATAAAAGCCAAATGGAGCTTATTCCCAGTAACACACACACACACATTCGCATGCATGCTCTGGCGCATACACACACAGATACACATGCACATGAACACACACACAAATTGAACAACAAAATTAATTTTATTAGTTGGGGCTGGCTGCTCAGTGGTAGGACATTTGGCTAGTATGAGCAAGGCTCTGATTCAATCTCCAACACCATATAAATAAATAAGTTGATGAATTATTAACTAACATGGAAATAGGCTGTGCCCTTTCCTAATGCTCTTAGCAGAGTTCTGTTCTCAAGGGCTTGTGGCGAGGCATTCTGGCAGGAGGGCCCCCGCACACTCTACTCCAACCAACTCCCCCCCACCCACACACACACGCCCCAGAGCCTTTCTGGGAAAAGAAAGAGAAGTCTCCTTTCAAAATCCACTTTCTCTTGGTTTACATCATCCTCCATTAGAGAGAGGAGGTAGGCCCCGCCCATGGAGAGACCTACTAGACATAAAGGAAGGGCTTAGACATCTCCGACCTACCGTGCACACTGAAAGGCAGGAATCTGCTCCTATGTGCCTCAACTTTATGAAATGCCAGGCCCTGACTCGATCCCTGCACCCAGGAGGCTGAGGCAGATGCATCTGAATCCTAAGTTCAAGGTCAGTCGGGTGACATATTGAGACCCTGTCTCCAAAAACAATAATGACGAATTCTGACTAGAATATTTTGGTAGTGACTATTAATGACAATAGATGCCATGGAAAACCAGCTTGTGTGGAGAGAGGGAGATTTTTGTAGAACGTCACTTCCACGGCAAATTCAAAAGCAGTCTTTAACTGTGCACCAAATACGCTTGGGCCACTTTACCCGCGCCTTGTGCCTGTTTTACCATCATAAGACAACGTGGAAAGAAAGTACATATTGTGACCACTGGAGTTGCTTACAAAACAAGCAGTCAGCCTTGGAGAACCCTGTCCTGCTTGCGACCACACTGTTAACACACAGACTCAAACTCGTTTGCTTCATAAGTTGACCGGGCCAGGACGGCTGTGGGAAAGGGGTAGGGCAGAAGCAGGTGAGCTTGGTAGGACAAGGCTGGCACACAGCAGATGGGCAGGAGAGGCTTCCTGGCTCAGGCACCTGGCAGCAGGAGGGGGCTCCTGGAACCAGGAACCTTGCACACTCTGATGCCTTGCCAGCCTACTGCATCGCAAGATGGCGTGCTGGATGCCTTCCTGAGTGGCCGTCCAAACAGACACAGCTCGTGTGGATAATTCAGGCCTGCTGCACCTAGCTTAGAAACCACGGAAGTTTCCGAGGCTCCTTCAAACATGCCGGCACTTCAGGCTGAACTGGCTTTCTAGGGGAGCAAGTCGCCTTAGGGGTGCACTGGGACTGAGCCTCAGGAAACACACCGCACGCCAGCCTGCAAAGCGCAAGCTGCAAGAGAGCAGGGCTGGCGGTGGGAACATAAATGTCTTCTGATTTCTCCGCAGATCCTGTGTCTTTTTCCTGTACTGCTTTGTAAGAGTTCTTACTGTATTTCCACGATGCTGGAGACGGCCTCATTTAAACATGTCTGACAGTGGGAGGATGTTCAAGACTGTGTTTGCGAATGGAGAAGCTTCAAGATGAACTGTGGTTCTGATGAAAAGAGCAGAACTTAGGTATCCTGCTCAGGCCTGAGTATCGCTGAGGGGTTTGGTGAGGTAGGACCCTTGAAAACATTTTAAGCAACTATTTTTAATATTGTACTCATGCACACAATTTATTTGGGGGTACATATGCCATGGGGTTCATGTGTCACAGCATGTGTGTGGAAGTCAGAGGACAACTTTCTCTCCTCCCACCCTTACAAGGGTTCCAGGGAACGAACTCCGATCATTAGGCTTAGGTAGTCAGCAGCCTTCCCCATTGAGCCAGCCCTCCATTTGTAAACTCTTTCTTTACTAATTCTATTCAGGGAAGGCTTAGCTGCAGTCAACTGAATCCATAATCCCCCTGGAGCCCTTCTTGTCTCTTTACCGTCGCACCCAAGATCACCTACACTACCTAGAGTGCCTAGCAAAGGCGCATTCTACAGCGCCAAGGCAAGGGAGTGGGAGTGTCAGGTGAGCTAGGGGGTGGGGATAGGGTGCGAGGGGTGAGGGATTCTCCAGGGAGAGCACGGGCTCTACGTGAGGATTCTTTCTCAGAGCCAAACCAAAATAGGCCTGAGCTCATCTGATTTTGTTCGGAGCAGAGCAGGTGTGAGACTGAAGAGGGCTGTCTTTGGGCCGGGAACAGTTGGAAAAACTCCCCGAATCTTGCGTGTGTTGCTATTCTCTGCCCAGCATTCCAACACCGTTCCATCTGTGGATCTACTTGACTCCAACCACTTCATACTGCCTTGGGGCTTGGAAGAGCAACCACCGGGACAGTTGCCAGTGCTAAACAGGCTTGGAATGCAGGGTCAACCTTGAAAAGCTTGGAGCTCTCTGCTCATGTGCACAGACACATGCTAGACTGAGAGCCCCCACGGTTTGGGAAAACAAACAAGCACGCAAACCAAAACCTTCTTTTACCCACATTTCTGTGGAAAGAAGCACAGGAGAACACGCAGATCCCTGGGTCTGACAAATTCAACCTCTTTTTCTGTTCTGTACTTTAAGGAGAAACAGCTCACCAAGACACTTGCCACCAAACCTGCCGACCTGAGTCTGATCCCATGACATACCTGACGGAAGGGAAAACCTGTCTTCCAAAAGCTGTCCTCTGACTTGTGAGCCATGGTATCCATGCCCTTCACAATGTAATTCTTAAAAGTAATCAAGGAAAAATGTATTTCCGATATACACAACTTGTGTGTAAGTCCTTCCCTTTCCCATCTCTTCTCCACCTATCCATCCATTCATCCATCATCATCCATTCATAAATGTCTAGCCGGGTCTTAAGCCTTTGCCCATTTAAACACAGTAACCACTTAGCCACATAGAGTCCAGTGGTACAGTTTAGTATTGCCAAGTGTGGATGAAAGTCCAGAGTTTCAGAAATGTGCTTTCATGACTTGGTCCTGCTTACAAACCTGAAGCCATCCCATTCAGCTGTTCTGCAGTGTAGTGGAAGGAACATGCCATCTGAACCAAACAGTCTGGGTTCAAATCCTGCTTCGTGCTATATTGTCCTTTCATAGCTTCGTGATTTGGGCCATTTTCCCTTATTCTCTGACTCACTACTCTGCAAGGTGGAAATATAAGAAGTAAATAAACTAGTGTGTGCAAAGCTTCTGCCATTGGCCTGGCTCAAAATACATTCAACACCTACCATTTCCCTTCTCCTTTTTTCCTTCAATATCGGTTCAAAAACTATTACAGAATACCCACTGCGTCAGTCTCTGACCTACATGCTGTGACCAGTGACTAGTACAAAGTCTTGAGCTTTGTAGATTTCAGTTTCTATAGAAAGTATCACATTGAGTGCAAGATGTCACCCAAGTGCCATAGGAAAAAAATATGAAAGGGAGAGGAGGAGGAGGAGGAGGAGGAGGAGGAGGAGGAGGAGAAAAGGTCTTGGAGAGATTTATATACATGGGCAAGGAGGTGACATCTTTGATAAGGTAGCTGTGGGTGGGGTGAGTTCAAATGGTCCCAAAGGTTCATATATTTGAATGCTTGATTGTCAGGGAGTGATAAACTGCTTGAGAGGGATTAGGAGGAATGGCCTTGTCGAAGTAGGTGTGTCCTTGTTGGAAGAAGCCAGTCACTGGTGGTAAGCTTTGAGGCCTCAGAAGTCCATTCCAAGCCTAGTGGCCCTCTCTGCCGCCTGCAGATCTAAATATAGAACTGTCAGCTACTTCTCCAGCACCACGTCTGCCTACATGCTGCCATGCTCCCTGCCATGATGCCAATAGACTAAATCTCTGAAACTGTAAGCCAGCTTTAATGAAACACTTTCTTATAAAAGTCTCTGTGGTCACAGTTTCTCTTCGCAGCAACAGAATCTGACTAAGACAGTGACACTTAAACATAGATCTAAAGAAAAAAAATTGCTTTTCAGTATTTACAAAAGAGGAACTTCATAGACAGCAGATGCCACGTCATCTGTCTCTGCGAGTGAGATGACTTCTTGATGTGTAGATGAAAGGGCAACTTAGCTTCACATTACAGAACATTTTCTAGTCTGCTCTGAGCCACCTCCCATGATTCCCATTGGTTGTCATGGCCTCTTCATACCCTATATCCAAATGCCCCCGCTGTCCTCAGAAGGTTTGTCTCTTTTGGGAAAGGAATAATAAGGCTCAGGAGACGTGTTCTCTCTCTCAACTAACTCCTGAGTCCTCCCTAAGGGTACTTTGAAGATCATCTTCTGGTTTGGTCTCAGCAGTCCACACAAGTCAATGGAAAACATCTCAAAAGAGGGCAAGAGTCCTTAGACACTCATATTATTCTCTTCTGAGAAGGCTCTTCCACCCATGAGGCAGGAGGCAATGGGAGAGACCTGAGATGCTTGGCTGAGTCCCACAGCAGTCTTGACTTAGTGCACCCCCAAGACTCAACTTAACATACAAAGTCATATGTAGACCAGCAGGCCAGCATCATTCAAAGGAGTCCAAAGATCAAAGACCAAACAGATGCAACATGATCTTTGGTCATATGGTAATTTATTCAACCAACAGACCCTTTCAGTGCTCTGCAAGCCTAGGGAATCCCATTTACATGTTCATTCTAATTCTAGGGTGGGCCTCCATTTCCAACACACTCTAGGTATTTAGAATCAAGGAGGTCCTGGAACTTGGCTGCACATTGGCATCACCCAGAGAACTCTCTACCTCACAGTTGGACATATAATGATCACCATGGTAAAAAACTGTGGTGTCCTTGCTGGGGAAACAGCACAGTGCGAAAGCTCTTGCTACCAAGCCTGAGGCCCCAAGCTTTATCTCTGAAATCCACATAATAATAAAAGGAGAGAACTAACTCCACGAGGTGGCCTATGTTCTCCACATGATCCCTGTCACATGTGGCCCCTGCACCCACAGTAAGTAAGAAAAAACATACAAACATACATACACTACATACTAAGGGAATTGAGAGATGGCTGAGCATTTAAGAGTACTTGGTACTCTTCCAGAAAGTTCAGATCTAAGCATCCATGTTGAATGGCTCAAAACCTACCATAACTCTATCTCTTAGAGAACAGAAACTGCCTTTGGCTCCTCAGGCACACATACACACACACACACACACACACACACAAATATTATAACTTTTAAACTTAAGAACAATATTTAAAAAGAAGGTACTTTGCTCAGAGTGACAAAAGTTAAATATAAAAAATAAAGCCAGGAAGCTGCCAAGATGGCTCAGTGGGGAAAGGCACTTGCCGCCAAGGAAGGAATCAACTCTCAAAATTTGTCTTCTGACTTCTTACACACCACAGCATGCACACACACACACACACACACACACACACACACACACTCATAAATAAACACATGGAAAAAAATGTAGTATCTAATTATCCTCCCTTACCTATCCCAGTTAAAGCAGAATCTAGGGCATGAAACGTGGGCATTTGTAGTTTTTAAGCTCCTTAGCTGTTAGCTGAGAACTACTGGAACAGGTTAAGAACATGATGGAAAATTCCAGAGACAGGTGAAGGAGTCCACTTTGGGTGAGAACAGCTGCGTTCCACAGAGATGAATTCCCTCCTATGCAACTGGCGCGCCAAAATAAGAGACCAATTCCTTGTTATAGTACACAGAATTCTTACTTGTTTGCTTTCACTTGGTTGTTTTAATCGAGTGAGTTCAAAGCTACACGACTGGTCTTACCGATGTGATGTGAAAAGGTAAATCTTTACGGCTTGCTCCAGATCAAGTAATAAGTAATTGACTGGGAGTTGAGCACATCATTATTGGCATACAAGGATGGGCGTATAAGGATGACCATGTTTTTAGAGCACATACGTGTGTCTTGGTTACGTTTCTGTAGCTATGACAAAGCACCACAACCAAAGCAACTTACAAAGGAAAGCATTTAACTTGAGGCTCCTGGCTCCAGAGGAGTACAGGAAGTCCATGACCACTAGGGTGGGGAACATGGCAGCAGGCGGGCGGGGTGCTGGGGCGGTAGCTGAGAGCTGTATCCTGAGACAACAGCCACGAAGCCGAGAAGGAGATGGCTGGAATGAGATGGGCTTTTGAAACCTCAAATGACGTACCTCCTCCAAAAAGGGCATACTTCCAAGTCCTTCCCAAACGGTTCCACCAACTGGGACCCAAGTATGAGGCATGGGTGCAGGGGGAGGGGAGAAGGTCACATTTTATTCAAACCACCACAACATGTGAGAGCTGTCAATGATGTTGGGCCCATTGCAGTGTCTGAAGAAGCTTTGGCGACAACCAAGCCGACGGCTTTCCACCAGCGTATAGACCAGACGGGCGCGGAGATGCATACCAATGGGAGAGAGCTCAGTTGACAGGAGTACTGAAGACTGGGTGAAATGGCCTATGACACCCATCAAAGAGTGGCAGAAGGGTGGGATCCACACTGTATAGCATTCCCATTGCTTCCCCCCATGCATCGTGGAACCAGCCTCCCTCTTTCCCACGGGGGCTCAGGGGAAACTCTGCCAGATTCACCACACAAGAACAATAGTAGACAGCAGCCCGTGTTGCAGTACTGGAAAAAGCAGTCATCACACAGTTATTCTTGTTCTAAAGTAGACCATTTCCAAAAAGTATAGGTAACATGCCATTTAACGTCCATTTGACTGTCAAGAGGGACACTGCGCAGACACTACATGGTATTACACATGGCTTTTTAAAGGGCAAATTTTCTAAGCAGTAAGTACAGGTGTATCTTGGAAGAGACACTGAAGAGCATCCCCAAATCCTTGGCCCCAGATGCAGCCTGTTAAGAAGCCACCAAATCAACCAGTCTTTGGGCGGAAACCCTAGGTTGTTTGCCAGTCCAAGGGACCCAATTCACCCAAAACAAGTGGCCCAGTTCTGACTGTTCGTGATAAGGGAAACATTGCTCCTTCATCACCCATCCACCCCCGCCCATGTTCACTTTGTCACACTAAGATTACCCTGTCTACGATGACAAATCATTTGCATATAATCTGTGCACACCTTAGAATACGTTTTAAACTGTACTGTATTTGTGCTGCTGAATGCAACGCAAACATTTTATACTGATTATACTGCACTGTTTGGGGAAAAAAATGTAATAATAAAATCTGCTCATGTTCAGTAGAAACACATTCTTTTATCCAAATATGTTTGATTTGAGGTTAAGAGAATACTCAAGATGTCAAATCCACAGATAGGGCGATCAACTATAAATAAAGAAATCACAATAAATAAAAAATAAACATTTTTAAAAAGATTACTCTGTCTGCCGAGAGCACTAATTATTGTCCGACCTGGATGGACATGTGTGTCCAGGCACCCATCTTGCTCATGTTCCTGTGCTAAGGCATTAGTTTGCCTGTGAAATCCCTGAGACATCTGACCCCCTAATAACTGAGTTGTTGGTTGGTCTGTTTTTGTTCCTCGTCTTCTACCCCTCCCCAACAGGACACATCACACAAAGCTGCAACGCTCTAGTTAATTTATGCTGATACCACAAGAGAAAACAAAAAGGGGAAAGGGCACAGATAAATCACTTATGGAAGAAAAATACGTGAATGACAAATTTTTCAAGCCAGGCGTGGTGGCACATGCCTTTAACCCCAGCACTCAGGTGGCAGAGGCAGTCTGCCTGGTCTACATAGTGAGTTCCAGGACAGCCAGAGCTATGAAGTGAGACTGTCTCAAAAGAAAGAAAGAAAGAAAGAAAGAAAGAAAGAAAGAAAGAAAGAAAGAAAAGAACAAAAATGTTCATTAAAACTTTGAAAATCTAAACAGACTAATGTTTTGAAAATTGTTTGAGGTACAAGAGAAAAGTGAGAACAAAGTTGTGGTTTTGACTAAGAAGGAAAACGTGGGGACCCCACACCTGCTCCTCTTGGTGTCCATGAAATTCCTGGGGCCATTTTTGTCCTGTATTCTGAATTTCTGGCAGGTGTCCCAACAAAGGTGCAGCCTTTTCCCACCTCCCCAGGGGATCCAGGCCTCTCGCCAGCTCCTGAGCAGGCCACCCAGGCCTCCTCGCATCTCAACCTTGATGTCACTCAGCTGGGACGCTCTGGCCTGGCCTGGGCTAAGCAACCCTCTTCAAGGAAGGTTCTTGAAAGACTCCTGCCCAGGGTAGCCAGCAGCACCCTTCACAAACGGGAGAAATGCCATGGAGGGGCTGTAGGAGCTCAGCCTGCCTGACTGGGATGAGTCAGGTACCACTGGGCAACTTAGTCTCCCCAGGTCTCCAGTTTCCCGTCTGTACACAAGAACGAGCACCCAGACTCACTTTGCACCATGACTGATGATAGCGTGCTACTTTCAATGGTCTGCTGAGCAAGCATTCCATAAGCCATCACCCTTATTAACTCTCTCATAACCGGAGGGTTTTCATATATTTCATAGATAAGAAACTGCAGTGCCAAGAAATAGTTACCGGCTCTGCCTCATGCCTAGTAGGGGTAAAGCCAGAACTTATAGCCAGAGTTCCTGGCAACCATTCCTATACTCCCTTTCCCTGAGAAACATCAGCCTAAACCCTGTGCTCAGCTCCCCTTTATCAATCCCTGCTAGCTCAGCACCCACCCAGGAAAGGTGTCCGGAAGGATGGGGAGCCTGAGGCCACCCCTTCTTATGATTTTGCTTGGGACACTAGAACTGAGCATTCACAAAGGGGCATACTTGTGGTAATGTGTGCACAGGTGCGATTAAATAAGGCAGATATTTAAAAATGGTTGTCACTGTGCCCTGGCCATGTAGGAGTACTTTTGAGTCTGGTGTAACTAGTCAGTGATGAGCTTACGGGATAATATCATTATGCTTTCTGTGACGTGCTTCATGAGACAGCCTCTCGGTAGCTGAGAATGGCAGCTGGCAATGGAGATGATCCCATGTCTATCCATTTCATGGGCTGGGCAGCAGCTGTGTTCTAGGCCTGTTCGTTTTCCAGCCTGTGGCTTTTACCATCTCTATCGCTTTAGGATTCCACTTTCCCTCCACCCGCTGCCCACAGAATGGACAAAACTGTCACCCTTGCCCCAGGGTGGGAAGAGCCTGGGAAGAACATAATGGCTGTGGAAATATTTTTAAAGACTAGTGCTCTTAGCTGATTAGGAGGCACTTTGAATTCTGAAACGCCTTTTCCATCTTTTAATGTTATTTTGATTTTTGCAGGTGCTTTGTTGGAGTTTATTATAGCTTTTTTTTTTTTTTAGACTTTAAATCTCCCTGGTTTTTACGTGGTGACTTTGTTAATCGTGTTATTTAATTAGCCCGAGTGTCCTGGAGGTACTGCCTGGTTAATTCTCGAGCAGCCCTTCTGTAGCTGTGCGGTAAGCTGGCCATGGGAACCAAGAAGGACTCTGGCAGCGTGGGTATTCTTGAAGTGTCAGAGGCCTTTAGCTGTCCAGGAGGAGACACAGAGAGTCTTTCTGTGGTGCTTGCAAAGGATTAGACATGCCTTCCCAACCCTCCAACCCCAATGCCAGATGACCAACAGGTCATGTAATACAGATAAATTAAGAAATGACTTCAGCGTGGGCCCCAAGCTACATCAAGAACTTTCAGAGAAAAAAGAAGAAGAAGAAGAAGAAGAAGAAGAAGAAGAAGAAGAAGAAGAAGAAAAAGAAGAAAGAAAGAAAGAAAGAAAGAAAGAAACCAAGCTGCCCATTAATGAATGCACAGCAGCCTGGAAGATCACACATCCACATCCTAAGGTTGCCTTGGAAAATGAAATGGAAACGGCATGGTCACCCTCTCTCTGACCAAGAGCAGAGGCAAGGTCAAGGACCCTCACTTCCCCAGGGTCCAGAGGGGAGTATAGAGGAGAGCATGGGGAATTGGCATGAGATGGACTCACAAAAAAATCCCTCAGTTTCCTTTAAGCTGGTGTTTTTAATAAATACCAGGAACATTCGGGGGTGGGGGGTGGGACAAGAAGTCCTGGCGAATTAGGACATGTGAAGGAAGAGCTTTAGATTGGTTGTCTGTAGTGTGGGCTCTGGGCCTCCCATCCTGCCCTGCTTGGGTTCTGCACGCCTGTCCTGAGCAGTGATTGCCCGGCTCCCCGGATAAAGAAGGGTCAGTGTGTAACCCCTTCATCCCTTCCACCTAAAGAGTGTGTCTACACAGTCTACTTCCGCAGGAGGAAAAAGAAATCCTTCAGTTTATGTGAGGCCACAGCACATGAGACCTCTGGATCTACTCTCTGTGCCCTGGTTTCCACATCCCTGTTAAATGCTACGCTCGCTGGCGCGCTCACTCAGACAGGTGGCGGCTGCCCCACTCACTCACCTCCAGCACAACCTCCTTCAGCTGGAACTGTTTCTGCGCAACCTTGTCCGAAGGCACTGGTTCGTGGTAGTAGAGACAGAGCAGGTCATATCTCTTCAAGATCTGCTTGAAGTTCTTCTCCGAAAGGCTGACCACCCGGTCCTTCCCGTCGTACGTAGGGAAGTTCAGCCCTTCTTCTGCCCTGTTAAAGGACAGCAGCAAGGAAACCCCCACCACGAGCAGGTACGTTCTCTTCATTTGGGAAAAGTCTTGTTTCTCACTCCCCAGGATACCCATCACGGTAGACAGGACGGAAGGCCCTAAGGAGGCTTTGCTGAGCTCGGTAGGGAGCAAAGAGGCTGATCTCGCCTCCCTGGGTCCCACAGCTGTGCAGTCTTGGGCTCAGGACAAACTGGGGAGGCTTAAGGTGCACATGCGCACAGAGCAAGAGCCAGGCAGGAGGCTGGGAGGCCAAGCCCTAGATACCTCGCATAGCTCTCCCAGCCTCTGTCTCATTAAGAACTCCATTTTTAGGATGCAGTTGTTTCGGGCTAAAAATAAATCATGCAATGAACAATAATAAAAAAAAAGAGTCAGATATGACGCTGTTGAGGGATTTGTCTGTACAGTGGATTTGTCTGTCAGTAGTGGAGGGGCAGCAGGCAGGGGGGAGTGGAGAGACTGTGTGTGTGAGTGAAATAAGGCAGCAGCAAAGTCAAAGAAGAGAAGGGAACTCGTGGAGGTGGGCGGGGGTGTGAGGAGGAGGAGGGAGAGCAAAAGGGATGATGGTGCCAATAAGAAGGTGGACAGCTTAGAGTATCAGAAACGCCACTTTCATAGTGAAAGTGAACTGCCAGGGCCACTACACAGCGCCTTCGCCTGGCTTTCCACTGACGGCAGGCTCCCCCTCCACGTGCCTTTCTAGGTCTTCTTGGAAGCCCAGCGCTGGCAACACCATGCCCACACGTCCTTGGCAGTCAGGGACATAGAGATAGGCTTTCCCACTAACCCAGCACATGAAGCCGCGGTCCTGGCCCACTTTCCTTTCCAGTTTCCACGGCTGAGGGCTGCTAGAGGCAGGAGAACTGGTGATAATTTTAAAAAGTCAAAAACTTAAAAAGTTTACCAGTCCCCACAGGAACACCCATGGGCTTTTTGCCAATGCCCTGCAATATTTTTCCCCTTCCCTTACCCTTTCCCTTTCCCCACCCTGAATGACCTCTCCATCCCACATCCTACCCCACCTCCGCTTTCATTAACTGCCACCTGCCCCTCTCCCTCCCTACACAGGGTTTCTTTGTGTAACAGACCTGGCTATCCCGGACTCAATTTTTAGACCGGGCTGGCCTCAAACTTACAGAGATCTGCCTGCCTCTGCCTCCCTGAGTGCTGGGATTACAGTCATGTGCTCATTTATTTATTTATTTATTTATTATTTAATTTTTATTTTATGTGCTTTGGTGTGAAGGTACCAGATAGTTTGGAATTGGCATCACAGACAGTTGTGAACTCCCATGTGGTTGCTGGGAATGGAACTCAGGTCCATCTGGAAGAGCAGACAGCGCTCTTAACCACTGAGCCATCTCTCTAGCCTGCTCATTAACTCTTAAGGCACTGTTTTGCCCCTTTCTTTCTTATAGACAGATGGATAGGGACTTTATCCAAGCAGGGAAAGATCAGGATTGAAATCTCCACTCTGCCTTTTTAGTGGCCGGTAGACTCTTGCAGGATCGAACACCCTCTCTGAGGCCCAGGTCTCCATTATTTAAATGGGGAAGATTTAGAACACACAGATAGAAAAGCCTGGCCCAAAGCAAGCCCTTGAAAACAGTAGCCATTGTATGGAATTCCTTCTCACTGGAGTGGTGGGGCATGGATAATAAGTTTGTCCGTTTCTGATATCCTGTGTGAAACTTGTCTGGTCCACTCCCCATGAGCTCAGACAGCAACAGTGTAGGTCTGATTCCTGTGCGTTGTGCGGACCAAGGTGGACTGCTCTGCCGTGGGTGGGCCTGGGATTCAGAGTTCTCAAAGGCTGCACACTGCTGAAGGCAGGGCTCCGGGCTGTGTGGCTTTTCATCCAGCCGTTCTCCTGCCCTTACCCCTCTGGTGGCTCTTTGGTCCTTCTTCTGGTCAGATAATGGCTCTGTCATGCTCTTCAGAGGAGTGAGTGCCGCTTAGGAGTCTGACCAAGGCATATCTTCTTCGTGTTAGAAAGCAGTTACCCGTACCTTTTCCAGGGGCTGGAAGAAAAGCTAGTCCTAGTGTCCTGTCTGACTGTGTGGAGGCCCTCTGCTGCCTGCCACGAGAGCTCTGACCACTCTTTGCTTTCGTGCCCGGGAAAACAGGGCCTTGGAGAGTCCAGCACTGAAAACCCTGACCACATGCTGTCCTCTCAGGGTCGCTGTCCTCCCAGGGGCGCCTTCTCAACACTGTCTAAAGGGAGAGTCCTGGCCAAGCCTGCAAGAGTCCTCTTTCCTTAGAAAAAGTAGATGGCGGTGGGGGTGGGGGTGGGGTGGGAGAGGCTTGTCTTTTTGAGGTCAGCTTTGCAAACTGTTCCCAGTTGTCTGAATCTAAATAAAGGGTTACCTTTATTTAGAAGTCGCTCCACTTTTCTCAAGCTGTTTTCTTTTTTTCCCTTCTTTTTCATTCTGCTCATCCCCTCAACTCCCCCACCTTCCCCACCCTCCCACCTCCCCCACTCCACCCCCGCCGCCACTTTGAAACCCTTGACTCTGCATTACGCATTGATTTGCTATCAGACTTGGGTGTCATAACCTGTGCCCCACGTTAAATCCAGGACCTGTTCTCAATAAGCCAATGAAAAGAGCCAGATTAAAAATGGGGAGCAGAAAACAGATTTATTCAATGTGTGCGCAGTGGGAAGAGGGACAGTGCATCTAGTGGCTCCTTCAAGTTCATCTTCAGGGTTCTGAAGTGAGACTGAAAACCTAACTAGGGGGGCCAAGGATATTTCACCTAAGTGGGACCCTTTGCCATGAAAGTGTGACCTTTAAATGTAGGTGAGAATCGTGTGTTTGAAAAGATAAAATGATATGAACAAGAAAAGTAGTGTTTGGGAAGGTGGGCCAGCTTTCTGCTGCGGCCCCACCGCATTGGCACACCACAGTCTGGGCTTCAGCCCTGTCTCTTAGGTGGTCTAACAAGTCGACAGGACTGTGTGAAAACTTCGTGGGAGACAAGTTCTGCCCTTCCCTGTGCCTAGCGTGAGCTTCCTGGGGAAACTCCCGCTTCTTTGGGGCCTATTGTTTCACAGATTGAGAGATAGAGGAGTCTCTCCAGAATGTTTTCATTCCTGCTCAGCCTACCACAGACTTACAACTGACAAAACTGCAAGGGTCGAGGGAGAATTGTTTGTTTTCAATTGACTCCTGCCTTCAGCCTGGCTCCTGATTGATGGCTGCAGGGAGGAGTTCTTGTCAATAGAGAATGTCTGTGAGGGGCCTGCAGGCCTGCCTGAGGATGTGGTCTCTGACACACCTGAGGTGGCGCGTTGAGGGTCCCGGTGTAACCACTAGAGGGTAGGGGTTGGGGAGGGAGGGGAATGCCTACGTCCGTCCACCCTGTTGGAAAATGCACGTTTTTCTGGCTGATGTTCCACTGTAGCAGCCTTCTCTCCTCACACCTGTGTTTTCCTGGAGTCTCTTCTGGCTTTAGCCTCAACAGCCTCGCATTTGCTGTATCCTGCCTGACTGCCTCAAATCAGCTTTCCGCCTCCATCCAAGCTGCCCACACCACTGTTTAGGACGCTCCTGGATCTGTGTGGGTCTGCTGACACCCGTGGGCTTGGTTATATGTGCAGTTAGTGGCATTTTCAGTTCTGTTGCAATTGATTTTGAACAAGGAGTAAGTAAACAAACAAACACACACAGAGATAAATGTTCATTGTCACGCTGTGATACAAGCCTTTGGCTTTCTAGCAGTTTCTACCTCTTTATCTCTGTGAACAGGCACATCAACCCCAACCACATCCTTTTCCACTTGTTCTGCCTTGAAAGGTGGCGAGATGATTTCAAGAACATGATCCAGTTTGATCCTCTCTGTACTCGGCTTCACAGGGTGTCTTCTTTGCTAGTCCATTATACAGGTTTTCCTAGAGCATCTTCTATATGCCAATTTTTGGGTATAGGGGATAGATGCACCGTAAACCTGAAGTCACAAATTTACCTGGGGTGGGGAGAGAGAGAGAGAATGAGCACGCATGTGTAACCACATTATACAATGTGCCACATAGGAAAACATGCTCTCAGGAACAGTTGAGAAAGACAAAGGAAGAGATAGTGACAACTGACAAGTTGACGGAAGGAAGAAGTTGAGGGAGGTAGAGGCAGGTTCAAGACCAACCTGGTCTATATAATGAGTTCTAGGCCATCGAGGAATAGAGAGAGACCCTTTCTCAAAAAAAAAGTACCTTTTGATACCAGAGTGAGGGTCAGAGCCTGTGCCCCAGAGGCCTCCAGCTGTCCATTTGTCCTCAATAGGCCAATTAGAGGGACAATAATGAAGAGCAGAGAAAGAAGTTTTATTCAATATGGCCACACCAAAAGAGATCAGTAAACGGGTCCAGGAACTGTCTTGTGTCTGTGGGGTTCTGTCCTGAGGTGTAGGTTTAAAGGAAAAGCAAGAATTGTGCATGCTAAGCAATCCTGGTCAGGGTGTGGCCCTCTCAGACACTGATCCATTGTCTCCAGTCTCTCTGGGGAAGCAGGCTGACAGATGGATGTCAGAATGGTGTGAAATCCTCCTGGGAGACAAGCTGCCCCTCAGGCAACATCAGGGCTTTAACCTTTTCCTCTCCTTAACCCCCAGCGTTAGATTACCAGCTAAATTCCAATTTCTTAGGGTCTATTGTTTCCATAGTCTGGTAGCCAAAGGAAGGCAGGAACTTCGTGTCTCTCTAGAATTGCTTCTTTGCTTCAAGGGCAGTTACTTTCTGAGGCTAGACTCCACCAGAGTGGACAGCTGAAGTAGGGGAGGGATGAGGCTGAGGTCTGGAGAGGGGAGCCCAGGGGCTGGTCTCTATCTGCAGGCTCTTTCCAGCTCTAGGGAGACTAAGACCAGAAGGGCTTCACTGCCCCCCTGCTCCTCACCCCCCAACACACATTACTTTCCTTGATCATATTGTTTTATCCTTTTAAACACATACATGCTCGTTACATTTCAAGGTCACACCTACATGCAAAGGCACAGGTCAGCTCTCTTCACCCCTCCTTGGATCTCAGATTTCCAAGTTGTGAAAAATTGAGTGAGAGTTGAACTCTTTTCTGGCTCTAAAGTTTCCTAATTGGTTTTGAGAGTTTCTTGAGTTTCTCGGACCTTTCCTGGGTGGGGCTAGGCTTGAGGACGTGTGGCACACATTCTAATCTCTGAAGGAAGGTTTTGACAGGCGGCATCCAGGAGATGCCCAAGCTGGCCTCTCTCCTCGGGGAAGTCCCTGTCTGTGGTGACCGCCTCCACAGCGTTCTTCTTTGACTAAAATACTCCACCCAGTGGACAAAGCCGAATATGGCATTTTTCTTTGTGTAAGCCTTTGGAGCCCTGTGGCCTTGTTGGGGCAGCTCGCTGCTGCCCTAGGGGAGAGCAGACTCTGGTGTCCACATCCCCACGTTTCGAGACTTTGCCAGCACAGGTGTGGTGGCTGCCCGAAGCCTTCCTTCCCTCGGAGCTCTGAATGTCAGGTGCCTCTCCGAGCCTTTCGACTTCCCCAGCAATGGAAACTTAGCAGAATCAAGTACAGAGAGAATAACTTTGGGCTGACAAGCTCCAGGGCACCACTAGCACGATCTGATCCCAGCTTTTGACAAACGTTACTTCCCTTGGGGAGACTGTCGGTCTAGATGGGCGCTGCCATTTGCTTCCGGATACGTGGCGCTTCTCCTTGGAAACACCCCTCCCACTGGGGTTCTTAGCCTCTTCCATAGGCCTGAAGGTTATTGGATCAGGAAAACATCTGTTACCAGCGTTCTCATAACTTGCCTGGGCCCAGAGCGGAGCTCAGTAACAATGTATTAAATAACATCATGGAGTTCCTTTGCTCCTGGCCTTTTCAGAAGCAACACCAATTTATTCCCTTTTAGCAGCTTGATGAAGCTGGTGATTTTACTCCTTTTAGCAACTGTATGTAGCTGGTAATTTTACCCCTCCGACCGAACAGATGGGCAAACTGAGGGACAGGGAGAGGTTAAGTACATTGTTTAAGGCCCACATGGCTAGGACTGGCAGAGCTGGGATTTGAACCCAGCTGGGGAACTCTTGTGTCTGTCCCCAACACATGTTTCCCAACCAGCTTTCTCTGAGGTCTTGTATCACTTACACAAGCCAAGAACTGCTACACAGCTGTAGGAGGCTTGCCCACGTGGGTTTTCACACTCAACCAGATAAATTCCCTGATAGTTGAGATTACAGAAAGAAAGGAAGAGGCTGTCCTTACTAAAATTATTGCTGTGATGAAACACCATGACCAAAAAGAGCTTAGGAAGGAAAAGGAGAGAGACATTCTAGAGAGACATTGTTTCACTTACAATGGCAGTCAGGGCAGAAACCCAAAGAAGTTAGGAAGCCAGAGGCAGGCGCTGATGCAGAGGCCATGGGGGAGTGCTGCTTACTGGCTTGCTCCTCATGGCTCTCTCAGCCTGCCTTCTTAGAGAACTCTGGACCAACAGGCCAGGAATGGCCTCACCCTCAGTGGGTTGGAGTGTGTGTGGGGGGGGGGGGGTCCACACCTTACATGCTTGCCTCCAGTCTGATATTCTGGAGGCGTTTTCTCAGTTGGGGTTTCCTCCTCTCAGATGACAACAGCTTGTGTTAAGTTGCCATAAAATTAGCCATGGGGCGGCTAATGCTTCCTGCACTTGCTCTGGGGCAGCCGCTGGGCTCATCACACTTCTACACTGTTTTATTTCAATCGCATTGAAGTGAGTATCGAGGCTTCCATTTCACAGGCGAAGAAGCTGAGGCCGAGTAAGGTCAGGTAACCAGCCTGTTGTCACACGGCTGTGAGGAGCAGACACTAGACTTGGGGTTGACTCTATTGTCTCTATCTGGCTTGCTATGGCTTCAGACGGCTCTACATAAGGAGGGCAGCCTGCCCGACTAAAAAGAGGGAGAAGGTCAAATGCCATAGGATTTACAAGGCAGGAGAATAAGGGAAAACAGGAGGACCGAAAAACAAAGCAAAGGAGTAAGGAGGGAAGAAGGAGGGAAGGTACTTAGTTTATTGGAAGAGGTAGACAAGGAAGTAGAAAGATTAGTTTGTCCTGTGATGAGAAGGGTAGCAGAGAGAAAACAAAAGGTGTCAGAGAGGACGTATGGAAGGGTCCAGATGCAAGAAGTTGAGTGAGGCTTCCTCCCATGAAGACGCCAAGGATTCAGTGCTCAGCCTCTTCCAGGGCCACAGAGACTTTGCAGGTATGGTTGAGTACATCCTGAGATAAGAAGATCAAACCCAGGTTATATGTGTGTGTGCGTTCGTGAGTGGGTACGCATGTCACGGCACACATACATGCAGAGGTCAGGGGAAAACTTGGGGGACTCGGGTTTTTGCCTTCCACCAAGAGGGTCCTGCAGCAAACTCAGGTCACCAGGCTTGGCAGCGAGAGCCTTTCCCGCTGAGTTCTCACCAGTCCTGTTATGTTTGCTTTCATATCATTCACAATCACTGCCAACAGATTAAAGGTGAGTCTCAATTTGCTGGTTTACAAATGATTCATTCTGTTTGTATTTATTAAAATAATTAAGCAAGAGAAAGGTGACTGTGTCAATAAATGTTTACATGACACATTGGCTAAGCAAACACACATCAGATATAAAGCAAAGTTTTTTTTTTTCTTTTAAAAGTTATATCTTTACGTGCTGTTTGGGTGAGAATGATCTCCCATAGGCTCATATATTTGAATGCTTTTTCCCCGGTGGGTGGAACTATTTTAGGAAGGACTAGGAAGTATGGCCTTGTTAGAGGAGAAGTGTCACTGGGAATAGACTTTGAGTTTTCAAATGTCCATGCCAATCCCAGTCTCTCTGCCTATTGCTCCTGGGTCAGATATGAGTGCTTAGCTACTGCTCTAGCATCATGCCTGCCTGCCAGCTGCCATCTCTCACCGTGATGGCTATGGACTCACCTTCTGAACCTGGAAGCCAGCCCCAAGTTAAATCCTTTCTCTTATAAGTTGCCTTGGTCATGATGTCTCCTTATAGCAACAGAAAAATAACTAAGACACTACAGAAAACTGCGAATAAGTAAAGTATAAAATTTGACAGGCAAGAAAGATGGCTCAGCACTTGCTATCAAGCCTGATGACCTGAGCGGGGTCTGAAGAACCTGCATGGTCAAAAAAGAGAACTGACTTCTACAAGCTGACCTCTGATCTCCACATCAGTTCTCTGGCACACGTGTGTCCACACATGTAAACACACACAAGAGTAAATAAATGTAATGAAATATAAAATTTGAGGCATTTTGACCTCAGTACATCCACATAGCCATCATCACAGTCACGACAGTGGCTATGTGTGTCCACCCACGAACTTGGGAGTCTTCTATACTATGCCCCTCCTCCACATCCTTCTCCTCGGCTTTTTATTATTTTGACTATCGATTAGTTCACATTTGGTGCAATTTTCTTTTTCTTTTTTTTTTTTTCTGGTTGGCACTTTTTTTTCTCACCATAATTATTTTGAGATCCAATCAGGCAGTATGCTAATCGTTCATCATTTTTATTGCTAACTAAAAATTACATGATGTCAACATAATCAGTTTGTTTATCTATTCCCCATGGTAGAAATTTGTTGTTTTGTTTTATATTCCACAGAGCTACTAAGAGCATTTCACTCACGCCTGTGATTCCTATCAGGTCACTGCAGAACGAAGACACAGTTTGTTTATTATTTACTTGTGAATATTCCATCAGTTTTTGTGCCATCTCTTGGCACGACAGTTTATCTCCGCTGCATTGCTTTGCTCCTTTGTCAAAAGTCAGTTTTCTGTGGATGTGCAGGCCTGGCTCTATTTGTTCCTCAAATCAATAGATCTCTTTAAATGTTAATAATGCAGCCTCAAATTCTGGAGCTTTGAAAGTCTTCAATGAAGCTATAATTGTCCCCATCTTTTGTTTCAGGTTTTTTGTTTTGTTAGTTTGTTGTTTTTGTTGTTCTTGTTCTATTTTGTTTTGTTTCTGCATTTCCACCTGAACTTCAAAATTAACTTGTGATTTTAAAAAAATGACTAGTTCTTGTTTCTTTGTTTTAAGAACTAGAAATAGGGGGCTAGATGTGGTGATGAGTGCGTATAATCCCAGTGCTCAGGAGACAGAGACGGGCAGATCTCTGAATTCGAGGCCAGCCTGTTGTTGGGACAGCCAGGGCTATACAGAGAAACCATGTCTTGGGAAAAAGAAAGAAAGGAAGAAAGAATGAAGCAATTGGAGGGCTGTAATGGATGCTCAGTGGTCAAGAGCACTTGTTCTTTCAGAAGAGCTGGACTGGGTTCTCAGCATCAACATGATGGCTAACAACAGTCCCAGGGGACCAAACACTCTCTTCTGGCCTCCAAGGGGACAGAGCATGCATGTAATTCAGACACGCATGCAGGCAAAAATCCATTCACATAAAATAATTAAGTCTTTTAAAAAACTACTCTGGAAGATCTTTGGATACTAGATAAACAGTTGGATCAGTTAATACCAAATAGTAGTTATTAACAAAATCATTCATCTTCATTAAAAAAAAAAAAGAAATAGAAATAGAGACAGTTTATGGAGACAGGGAAAGCATTCCTGGGAGTAGAAGTGAGCAGGAAAAGGCAATGAGCTCCCAAAAATGGTGGGTGGTCAGAGTCTTCCGGCCTGTTATAAGACATGAATGCAACACAGGTCTGTAACATGTGGAGAAGCCATTGATACCAGCATATCTCACAGCAGGATATTCCTGTGGTATGGGTCTCCTGGTGATGATTCTGTTTCTTTTTTATTTTTATTTTTTTAGTATTTTAATTATGTGGTGGGGTATGTGCATGCCTGGGAATGCCAGCGGCAGCAGCTCCTTCAGACCTAGAGTTAGAGGTGGTGGTTGTGAGCCACGCAATGTGAGTGCCAGAAACTGGGCTCTGGTCCACTGCAGGAGCAGCATTGCTCTTAGCCAGTGGGCCCTCTCTCTTACCCATTACTATTTTTAAAAAGGTGTTTTTATTTTGCTGTTGTCTCTGGAAAACATATTTTTCTGGGCAAGCCAGCAAATGCTGAGGCTGACAGTTTCTGCTGTGCTGCTGTCTTTCTGTGTCTTAAGGTTGTTCACTAATCTCTTCAATGAGTCTGTTGTTCTTGGCAGTGGTGCATTTTTCACTTTGGGCATTATTGTTTTCATCTCTAGAAGTCTAACCCTCTGGCTGGTTCTGTGTGAACGCTGCTTGATGAACCCTCCTGTCTAGCCCTTTCGTCATTCTTTCCTCATCTCAAATAGTTTCCTTCAAAATCAGCGCATGGACCCTAGCACTTGGCTCAGGGCTCAGATCCTCACCATGTCTTCACATATGTCTCGGCTCACAAACTTCTGTTCTTATCTGTCTGTCTGTCTATCTATCTATCTATCTACCCACATACCCACCTACCTATCTATTTAGATTTATTCATTTTGTCTTATTTGTGTGAGTGTTTTGCCTACATCTGTGTCTATACCATGATACCCATTCCTGGTACCCAACGAGACTCAAAAGAAGGTCTGAGAAGCCCTGGAACTGGAGTTACAGATGGTTGTAAGATACGGAGATGGTAGGAACTGAATCCGGGTCTTTTGCAAGAGCAGCAAGTGCTATTGACCGCTGAGCCATCTCTCCAGTCCTGGTAGCAGTCTTCACAAACTTGAGCCTTCTCATCTTCTTGAACCCTCGGCTCCATCTCAGCATAGGAACTCTACATCTGTCATCCACTTCCCAGAAGCTCTCTTCAGGAAAATGTGGAGCTCAGAGACCAACTTACTGGAATTGGTTCTCTTCTCGCACCATGGGGGTCCTGGAGATGAAACTCATGTCCTCGGGCTTAGCAGCAAGTGTCCTTATCCTCTGGTGACCTCCTTCCTCTGCTCTAGATGGAAGGTGCTTTGAACACTGTTGTAGCAGGTGTTTGGTTTTGTTTGTTTTTCTTGGTGAGGTGGGGATTCTTTCTAATAGAAAGATACATTTGCTCCTGCTGCTCTGTTTAAGCTGCAAGCTTCTAGAAGCCTTAGAAATCAGGAATTCAGTCTCAGTCTATTGTGGTTACTGTAACAGAATATTATTAAAAATGGTTTATACACAGCAGAAGTTTACTTTTCATAGTTCTAAAGGCTTAGAGCTCCCAGCAGACTTAGTGGCTCTTGAGGTCCTTCCTGTTGTTTCCTAGAAGATGCCTTTTTACTGCAACAGTGCAGGAGAGAAGGGAGGAGGGACCTCCCTGCAACCCCTTTTATAAGGACAATAATCCCACACATGAAGGCTGTATCTAATTGATACCTGATGCCTTCAAAAATGCTGCTCTAGTCCCACAACACGGGGCGAGGAGCCCAGCATACCCATCACTCCGGCTGGTTGCAGTTATTTCAGGTTGTTTGGGATTTTTTGTTTGTTTGGATTAGGACTATTTCTAAGAAATTAGAAAAACTAGAGATATTTAAATGAGATTATGGTAGGACTCAGGTAGCAAAACCCTAGTGCAAAATAGCTTTGGAAAACTGGAGATGGCCACTGTGGATTGCTGTGTCTTCGTTACTTTTCCGTTGCTATGATAAAACTCCATGACCAAGGCAACTTGCAGGAGGAAGGGCTCATTTGGCTCATGGTTCTAGGGTGATAAGAATCAATCCCGGCAGGGAGCCACTGCAGTAAGCAGCAGGAATGATGGGAACAGGAAGCTGAGAGCTCACACCTCAACTGCAATTGTGAGCATGAAGCAGAAAGAGTGAACAGCAAGAGGAGTAAGACCATAAACTCTCAAAGCTCATCAACAGTGACACACTTCCTACAGCAAGGCTGCTCCTCCTGAGCCTCCCCCAAACAGTGGCACCAGCTGGGGACCAGTGTCCAGATATCTGAGCCTATGGGGGAGGGGACGTTGCTCACTCAGACCATTTTACTGTGATTCTTCTCAGCAATGCCACCAAGCTTTCCCCCATTTTCACTTCTCTGCTATACTTTCTCCTGCCTTAAGCACTCATCATGCTATTGGCTGTGTCTTGTTGCTGAATAGCGATTGCACAACTTCTGGTCTCTCTGCTCAGTTCTGTCATCTAAAAGATATTATAGTGATTTTCTTCCTAGAGACCACAGCAACATTTTCCCCAATCTCATAAGCTAAATCTGAGTCATATGCCTCTAGAAGCTCCAGGCCAGGCACTGTGCTCACCCTGAATCCTTCAGATGCTGGATGGTGTGACTTCCTCTAGAGCCTTGGACTACTCATCATTGTCGAAAAGTAGGAGGAATGTGGGAATGCATGCTAGTTACTTTTCTCCTTGCTACACCTACATGGTTGACAAGGAGTCACTTGGGGAGGAAAGGCATATTTTGGCTAAGAGTTTGGGGGTGCATTGCAGAGAAGGCATGGTGACGGGAGCGTGAGGTAGCTGGTCACACTTTCTCCTCAGACCAGAAGCAGAGAGAGGGATGCTGGGGTTTTGCTCACTCTCTCCTGTCTATTCAGTCTGGGGCCCTAGCTCATAAGATAGTTACACCAGAATTCAGGGTGGGTTTCTTGCTCAGTTAAACCTTCCCGGACAGTCCATGGTGGACACACAGACAGGTGTGTCTTTCGGTTGATTTAAAATCCCATCTAGTTCATCAGTCAGAATGACTGTCACAGGGAGCAATCTCAGTGCTGGACTAGGTGGGTGGTATGCTATTTATAAGCACTTCAGACAAATAACCACACACAGATAGGAACAAAATAACCAAACTGCCCCTTCATCCCTGAAACACAAAAAGCCAGCTTCATTATGATGACAATAGCATTTCTTAACTCTGGTGGAATATTTTGGAGACGTCTAGATGTGCAAATTTGGATTTGAGTTTGATGAATGAAACGAACAGGGCTCTAGAGAACATCTTTTCTTGCCCAGAATTAATAGTGTTCGTATGCTTGCTTCTTCTTAAGTTGTATTTCAGCCTCGACATTCCCTAAAGTTCTTGCCTTTTATAGCACAGTGCATTATAGGAACAAATTAGACAGCCTGGTGATGGCTAAGAATAACTGAAGTTCTACCATGGTCAAAACCGTGGTGATAGCTGAGCAGTGGTCAGTGTGCCTGAGTCAGGAGCTGGCCCAGCTGACACCCCTTAGGACCATGTGGGCTCCTGGGAAGCTGAAAGCCTTTATTTTAGGTGGCAGGACATCTCAAGTTATTATATGGGGTACCTAGAATGCTTAGAGCACTGAGAATGCTGTCACCTCCCCCTTCCACTGAGAAGTTCGAGAACTGGCCATTTGTAGAGCTCACCACTCTCATCCAGGGCGGTGCCACGCCCTCCATCTCCATGGATGAACACGATGCCTGCCTGGCAGGTCCACGGTGAGAGGGCTACTGCCTTCACCTACCTTATGGACAAAGAACCTGAGCTGCGGAGACAGGATTCCTTTGTCCAGCATCGTGCATAATGAAGGAGGAAGCTGGGACCCAAGCAGCTGGGCCTCTGGCTGGAGAGCATGTGTAATGAGCCGCTGTGTGCCTCTGCTAAGTGCTGGAGGGGAAACATAAAAACAGTGCCTCATGGCTTCACAGACAGAACTAACTCAGCGTAAGTGCTGGATTTATTTATTTTTTAACCATAGATATCTCTCTATTTCACGCCAAGCTCTAGCCCTGGGAATTACCACCAATGTTACCACTTTGGGATTTAAAGCCAGAAGTCTCCATCGGAGCTGCTCATTGGGGAACAATTTTGCCTCTCCACTCTCCCCCTCCCCCCCACCGCCTCAACGTCTGTAAACACTGTTGAGTACTTCGGGAGTGGGTCGATGCAGGGGTGCAGTAAATGTCTTACAAAGCACGAGAAGGAATTTTCTGGCCCAAGCCTGTCACTGGAGAAGTTTTAGGCGAGACTGAAACAGAGCTTCCAGGCTGCTCACTGAGGTTCCCTCTCTGTGGACACTACCAGGAGAGTTGGTGAATTCTGGAGTGGCGGGGATCTCATTGCCGCTCACACTGCCTGGATAAGTGGGTGGCACACGTCACTCCTGTAAATGAGCCTGCACCTCTATCACCGTCCTGTAGCTGGTTGCTCTGTATGGCTCTCGCTTTTTGTCTAGCAGACTGGGGGTTAAGTGCAGGCTGGGAAGAACACTATCCTTACCTGTCCCCAGAGAAGCCTCTGGGGTTACCTACCTCTTTCATCCTTCCTGAGTTATAGTCCAGTGTGGTCATCAACTATTTCTGCTCTTCTGTGGTAGCAGACTCTCAACCCTGTCTCAAGATTTCCTGATTATTATCCACAGTAGACAAGCAGGCTGATGGCGCCAAGATTCTCAAGGTTCTTTGAGCGTCTGCTCTGTGATTTGGTTTTGAAGTACACAGGAATGTGTGGACACATAATCTGTGAGGCTTGAGGCAGGTCGTCCTCGTGGCCTCCAACACCTGTGGGCTCTTAGTATCCCCATTTCGTCATCTCAGCAAGCTTCCAAGAATAGACTCTGTATCTTGCAATGTGTGGCCTGGGTCCACGGTATCCAGAAACATCCCTCGGCCCCTCCTTCTGAGGGCAAAGGGACTGCAAATCTTCCCTCTGACTCACAACTAAAGCTCTGACTCACAGCTTCCAAAGCAGTGAGGTTGGAGAGCTTGGAGAAGGGGACTTGGATGCCACAATTCTCCTCCACCTGTTTGTGAATTCAGCAAATGCCTACACAGCTAATATTATTCTCGTACCTCAGTTGCTAGATGGGACTCTATAAACTCAGAAGTCAAATGATTTTCTGAAGGTGACCTCACTAACAAGCTTGGCGGCCCATGTCTCCAACTGCGAAGGTCCTGGCCTTTGCATTCCCGGCCAAGAAATGCATTGACCTTGTTAAGCATGGTAATGTCCGTAAACACTGGTTGCCTTAACTAAGAAGGGGAGTTGGTGGAGGGGTGACTGGAGTGGGTCAGATTTAAGTGCTGAAGCAACAAGAGTATGTCCTCCCTAGCAAAACAAAATGGAACTTCTAGACATGAAAAATAAAATCCCTAGAAATAAAAGAAGGTTTGACATTGGCGGAGAGCAACAAGGCACAAAAAGGAACGATGAAAAACTGGTCTAGAACAGAAAAGAAAGGAAAAGTGGGTGGAGAAAGGTAATCAGGGGAAATGAAAGCAAGGAATTAGGAAGGAAGGTAGAATAAGGAAGGAAGGCAGAAGAAAAGAAAAGAAAGAAAGGAGAGGAAAGAAGGACAGGCTGGCAGTCTAAGCTCTGTCCATCTATAAGACACAAGTGAGTAATCTGGGACACGTGTAACTGGAGTCTGTGAGGAGTAGAACAAGAGGAGGATCAGATACACTGTTTAAAGCAATAAATAGCTAAACAGTCTGATGGAAACTAAGTCCACAAACCCAAGTAGTATAACAAACCTCACCAGGGAAAGCAGGGAGGGGGAAATAGGTAAGGCTAACAATCAACCTCTGGAAAGAGGTGATACAAGACATAATGAAGACTGTTGATTTTCTTGTGCAGCTCCTGTCTCCTCCAGGTCCTTCTCTCCCCCCACCCTTCCAGAAGACACCCAGCTCTCTGCCCAAATCTTGGCTGTGAGTCTCAGCATCTGCTTTGTTCCTTTGCTGGGTGGGGTCTTTCAGAGGACATCTATGGAAGGCTCCTGTCCTGTAACCTTTCTTCAGCTTCTTCAGTGTCTATTCTATTTTCCATTCTGAATGAGAATTAGGCATCCTCTCTAGGGTCCTCCTGGTAACTTAGCTTCTTAAGGTATGTGGATTGTAATATGGTATCTTGTATTGTATGGTTAATATCCGCTTAAGGGGGGCCTGTGGAGACTGATGCAACACCCAAGTACCATGCATGGAGAGGACCTAGGCTCCCTGCTCAGATTTAGCCAATAGGTAGTTCAGTCTCCGTGTGAGTCACTTAGTAAGGGGACCAGGGGCTGTCTCTGGCATGAACTCTGTTGTCTGCTCTTTAATCACTTCCCCCTGGCAAGGCGGCCTTGCCAGGCCACAGAGGAAGAGGATGCAGGCAGTCCTGATGAGACTTGATAGTCTGGGGTCAGTTGGTAAGGGAGGAGGGCTCCCCTTTCCTGAGGGCTAGAGGATAGGGATGGGGGGGAGGGGGAGGGAGACAGGGTAGAACTGGGAGAGAGAAGACGAGGGAGTGGGCTACAATCAGGATGAAAGGTGAATAAATGAAAGAAAGAAGAAAGAAAGAAAGAAAGAAAGAAAGAAAGAAAGAAAGAAAAAGAAAGAAAAAGAAGAAAGCCAGAGAAGGTGACATGTAAAGGGACAGATGTAAGGATGCCTCTAGCTAGACATTTTGCAAGCCAATGGTGCAGCAGCCAGCATGTTATAGGCAGCATCTTCCTTGCCTGTGAGGAGATGTCCAGGGCAGTAGAGTTGGAAGTGATACCAGTGTGAACTGCATTAATGACTGTGGGTTCCTGATCTGCAAGCACTGCCCTGCGCACATGCAGCCTGTCTCACTGAAAAAGGTGTTGAGGGAGTCATCTCTTCCTCTGACGGTCTTGGCACTTGGCAAACCAGGCTAGGTGCCGTGCTCCACGTGGTGAGCTCTCAGATGCACTCATACACAGCGGCTGAGGAGAAGCTGGCAGGGGTAAGAGGGCAGAGTGGCCCCTGCTTCTTAGGCAGTCGGTGTGAGGGAATCTACTGCATTCACTACTTTTGTTGAATTTCTCACTGGAGCTCTCTCCTGTGTGATACGGCAAGAAATGGAAATACAACATATATGGGCTTTACAAGATACAATACATTTGTCACTATTTGTCATGATTTCCAGCAACCACGTGGCTCATAACCATCTATAATGAGATCTGGTGCCCTCTTCTGGCATGCAGGCACACATGCAGGCATGTGTATAAATAAATAAATAAATAAATAAATAAATAAATAAATAAATGAAAAGTAACCTCAAAAGTTACTTTCCAGAAACTCTAACACTGCTAGTATGCTGTACCATTTACTATAAAATGTTGCAGTGAGAAGCTACCTCAGCCAACGATGGTCATACACTGAAAACTAAATATTAAAACTTAAATTCTTTCCAAATTGATCTCTAGGAGTGAGCAAGATGGTTGAGTGGGTAACAACACTTGAGGAATACTAAGCCTGAGGACCTAAGTTCAATCCCCCGGTGTACTGGCTGGTTTTATGTGTCAGCTTGACACAAGCTAGAGTCAGAGAGGAAGGAGCATCAGTTGAGGAAACACCTCCATAAGATCCAGCTTTAGGCATTTTCTCAATTAGTAATCAACGAGGAAGGGCCCAGCCCATGGTGGCTGGTGTCATCCCTGAACTGGTAGTCCTGGGTTCGATAAGAAAGCAGGCTGAGCAAGCCATGAAAAGCAAGCCAGTTAGAGGCACCCCTCCAAGTCCTCTGCATCAGCTCCTACCTCCAGGATCCTGTCATGTGTGAGATCTTTTCCTGACCTCTTTAGTGATGAACAGCATGTGGAAGTGTAAGCTGAATAAACCCTTTCCTCCCCAACTTGCTTTTCAGTCACAGTATTTCATTGCAGCAATAGAAACCACAACTAAGACAGCCAGGATCCGCGTGGTAGAAGGAGAGAACCAGATTCAACAGGTTGTTCTCTTAGCTCCATTGGAACCCACTCACCCACAAAATAAATAAATGAATAAACAACCAGGTGAGCTGAAGCTTCACCTTAATGCTAATGACCATTTCAGGAGTCATTTTGATACAAACTGTCAAGTTGATTTTAAATTTTGTCTGGAAATATAAAGGGCTAAAAATGGTTTAAAAGTTTCAAAGCAAGAACTAAGGGGTAATTTCTTTGCTTAAGGAGTTATCTACCTTGATCTCAAGACACTATGAAGTTATATTAATGAAGACAGAATTATATTCACATACCCCTAGAAACTTTCATCAATGTATCAAAGCGACGGGCCGAGAAGCAGAGTCACACAAATATTTGAATAGTTGACTGTTGAAGATATAATTTAATGGCAGGCTGCTTGCCCAACGTGAATGATGGCTTGGGTGTGATGCTCAGTACAGTAAAATGAATGAATGAATGAATGAATGAATGAATGAATAGATGAATGGATGTGAGAGAAAGGTTGATTGACTATTAATGATGTTGCTAAGGTGGTTTATAGAATAAAATGTGGTTCTCTTACTGTGCAGCTTTTTGAAGTTTTAACTCGCTGTGGCAGGGCAGGGGAAACTCCCCTTTTCTCTGCTTCTTAAAGACCAGTAGTCCAGAGCAGACGCTTGCCACTTCTGGGGACTTCATGGGACCCACACTCAACAGAAACAGGGAAGAGAGAAATTCACAGTCTTGTTTCAACCATCTCTAGGTCATCAAATCCTGTTCTTCCTTCCTGGAGTTGAATGTGTGAGCCATTAAGTTGTTACATCCCCTCCCTTTCTCCATCCCTTCTTCTTCCTCCCTTCCTCCTTCCCTTCCTCCTTTTTTTCTTCCCTCCCTCTTTCCTTTTTACCTTCTCAAGCAAGATCGTTTTTTCTTGTTCCATGCCACCAAAGATTTGGGACCAAGACTCAATGTTCGGGAATTTAAGATATACTCAAACATTGCCTCCTGCCCCCCAACCCCACATTTGGATTTGTGTGTAAAAAGAGCATGCTAAGGAGAATGGACCCACACAATCGGCAGGGAGATGTCCTACCTCAGGGGACTGGACAGCTCCAGCCTTTCTTCCGGTGGGATGATGTGGTTTTGGGGTGAGGTAACGGGTGGTTCTTACAGCAAGGGACCTGGACTGGAGGGAGGTTCCTTAGGATTCGAAAGTTGAGTTTTGGAGCTGTGGGCTTTGGCAGACATGTCTCTCAGGAGAGGTAAGACACAGGCAGAAATGTTCCATGCTCCCCGATTTGGTGAGGCCCACACAGCTGCTGCTGGGCACCCGGAGTCATTCCGGCAGACTGCACATAGTATTGACATATACTGTCATCTGACACATCTCACACACTTCACGGCAACTGTTTTCTTCTGAAATTGAACCCTGTACTCATCCCCAGAGCCAACAGAGGAGAGTGCTGGAAGGAAAAGCCCTGAGGACTAGGGCTCTTGAACAGGAAGTCTTAGAAAATGGTCCCCCGAGTGTCATCTCCCACTTGGGACTCAGGCACACTCATTTCCACTTACTGCTCAGGCTCAGCGGTGGACAAAATTGTTTCCCTTCGTTCTTCAGAGCACAGCTGAGACAAGCTGACATTTCCAGGAAGAGTTTAGCTGAATGCTAAGGGAATAGTAGGTAGTTCAGATGCCTGTTTCAGGCTGGGCTGCTCGGCGGATGGTGTGATCATCGGGAGTATTGTGGAGCAAAAGCTGGTCCCCCGCCCTTCCCACTGAGGGTGGAATATACGCCTGTCCCATTGGTGGCTTTATTTACCCCATGGAATGTTAGTGGGTATAATGTGGACAAAGCTTTTATTTTTGCCAGGCTTGGCTTTATCTCTGGTCACCTGTCCTGCAGTCAGGCCTCAGCATGACCCATGGAAAAGACCCAAGCCGATCCCAGCCTGAGTCACTGGCAGCTGACCCGCATACCCTGCTGTGTGACCTCTGGCATATTAACCAAGATTTAATTCATCTTGTAAAAATAAGCTCTTCCATCTCATCTATGTGAAAATTTGCTATATGTGTATGTGTTTTGTTTTGTTTTCTTTCTTTCTTTCCTTCTTTCTTTTTTTTTTTTTTTGTTTGGTTTGGTTTTTCAAGACAGGGTTTTTCTGTATAGCCTTGGCTGCCCTGGACTCACTCATTTTGTAGATCAGGCTGGCCTTGAACTCACAGAGATCTGCCTGTCTCTGCCTTCTGAATGCTGGGATTAAAGGCGCGCGCCACTGCCCCCTGCTGCTGGTGTTTTTAATAAACGACAAATTTGCATATACAGCAACCAATTGTTTGAAATATATGTCTTTATAATCTTATTACCAGTAAATGTTGGCAAAAAAGGGATGACAAGTGAAGAAAGCTTTTAAAACCCTGAGTATACCTACTATCCTGCTACTATTTACGGCAAGGAGTCTGGGCTTTTTATTCCTGAGGAGGGTGGCAAACTTCTTCTTCAGCAGAGGGTTCCCTGTGCTGTCTGGCCAGTAAGAACTAGGCAGAAGTGGCCTGGATCAGTGCCTGAGCAGTGTGGGCAGGACTTGTCCCTTGGCACTGTGCCAACTGTATCTGTCAGCAACTGCTACTGTAATTCCAAGAAACAAGTCACCCAGCACCCAGAAGCCACCATAGCTAGCCTTGCCACATGGCTAGGGTGTACCCTGTAGTTCCACTGATCTGGGAGGGCCTCCCTCCAGCCCCATCTCCTTGCTGTAAGCACTATAGTATGGTATTATCAGGCTCCCTAAGCTCTTCTACTTTCAATCATTTTGTGTGAGAAAATTTTCCACGACTCCAGATACACAGGTATATAAAATAGCAGTACAAATCAAAACATTTAAGGACAAACACGTATTTGCATTCTGATGAGATATGCTTTTTTTTTTAATAAAGAGTATTCGAACTTTTCACACTCTGGGACACAGCATTTTCTGCATTTTCAGAGTTGACCTCTGTCTTTATTTTATAAGCTTCATTGATGAGGCTGGTGCTTTGTACAAATGCAAAGCACAAAACGGCAGGGGTCTTTTCCAAAGTTGTTGAAAATTCTCTCCTAACCCCAAGCCAAAACTCGGTGATTATTTAAGCAAAACAAAACAACCAAACAAAACAAAAACTTCAAGTCAGCAGTTGAAACAGCTTTCCATAATTAAACACTCTTAACACAATACAAGCCAAACATACCCTCATTGGAGACTTGCAAGCTGAGGAAACATGGCAAGAAAATATTCCATAATTAAACCACGTCGTTTCTTGCAGGGCAGAAAACATGGTCCATATAGCAAAACCACCGAAGCCCATACATAACACACAGCCGCCTGGGCTCTGAGTGAAGGTGTTTCAGGCCGACTGCGCGGGCCTCACTGGGCTTGCCAGCGTGTGCAGCGCAAGGTGTTCATAACCAGAGCTGCGGCAGCGTCACGCGGTGCAACTGGGGCCAGCATCGTCCAACACGCCTCAGACTCACTGCGTGCCAGCTCCGAGTCTGATTCCAGTCACTGTGTGTTTAGAGGCCTTTTACTAGACAACGTTCCCCGTCCCCCCAACCCCCACAATTCCGTACTCAATTGCTTGAAGCCCCAGTGTAATGAGCTAGTGTAGGTCGCGTGGCTAAGGCTGAACGGCACACTAACGCCGAAAAGGACAAGCCCTGGCTGCTGGCAGCTGCCACGCTTCCCCAGCTGTTGGGACACCCGCGCTCTCCTCTCTGCAGGATTGGCTAGGTCACTTCTCTTCTGGCTCAGCACAGTTGCCACCTTCTCGCTGGCCTTTCCTGGCCGGCTCAAGTCCACTGTCAGGGACACTCCCATGCCTTCCTCACAGAACTTAACAGCTTTATATTGTCTCATGGAAGCATTTGTTCAGTGTTCATTCACCCCCCAAGGGCTGCGAGCCTCGTGAACGCAACTCGGCACTGTGTGCCCCGTGCCCAGCTCTGTGCCTGACACAGAACACTTCATAGTCACCTACTGAGTAGACCAGGACGTCTCCCTCCGAGCATCAGAGCTGTCTCTCTTCTACACAGTCTCTAGATTTCCTAAGTGTTCTTGCCTCCGAGTATTCTTCTTCACACAGCCTGTGAACTCAGAAGCTCCCAGCCACAATTACAAAGTCCCTTCCACAGACCCCCGTGTCACAGGTACAGGAATAGACATGGGGAAATTACCCTGGGAAAGGGGGAGGGGGCTATTACCGTCTATATATATACCTTATATATATATACCTTCATATATATATGAAGGTGGGTGCACATCCCCCTCAGTGAATAAAAGAAGAAAGGGAGGCACGATGTCATGCCCATTTACGCAGCTGGCCATTTGCAGGAAATTAATTCTGTTCTCCTCTCTTGCAATTGGGGGCCTAGGTTATTCTGGCACCAAATGCCATTGGTCCAAAGTCCTCCCACCCCCATGCCTTGTTAACCTACCCTGGCACCAGAGGCTCCGTGGGTGAATGCAGACAGTTGGGAGCCGGCCACTGGCCAGGTGTTCCGTAGCAGCTGCCACTCTCTTTCCATTGTTTTTTCTACCACGTCTGGTTTTAACCCTCATCTGCAAGGGCCACTTTGTCTGGGACAGGGAGATAATTTAGTCTGTTTGGCACGTCCCTGATTACCAGCTGAGCCTGATTACACAGTCTGAGTGCCTGTCCCAGGACAGATGTGGACTGCTGCAGGGAGGCAGAGGCAAGGTCCAGTGCGAACTACACTGGGAGCCTCCTCCCAGCTCCTCTTGGGGGCTAGGCTAGCTGCCATTTCCGTCTAGGCAGCCAGTGCTGGCTTCCCTGATTAAGGTGAAAGCCTCTTGCATCTCCTTCTTGCTCCAACAGGGGGCAGAGTGCACAGACCATAGTGTGTCTCCATACCTAAGGTCCTTCCCTAAGGGGATCCTTGATTTCCACAGGCTGCCTCCTTCTTCAGGAGTTTAACAAATCTAGCTGTAACTCTCAGCAAAGACTTCAGAGGGACTTCCGTGAGGGGAACTTCTGGGGGTGTGAAGCTGGGTAAGCCAGATGTCTTGAAACAGATACTTTTGGGTGCTGGTTTTGCAACAAACAAAACAAACCACTGACTCCATTCATACCTACATGGCAACTAGGAGGATGGAAACTTAGTATCTCTGCCTTCAGTGTCTGTACTTACACTGACGTCATAGAGATAAGCTGTTGTCTTCAGCCTTTCCGGTTGGCCTATAACTTGCTTATTCTCAGAGCTGAAGCCTGGCGCTCCTAGGCTAGCACTGTACTACTGAGCTAAGAGCCCAAACTCCTTCACCTTTCCTCTTGAGTCACCTTGAACTCCAGGAAGAGTGAAACCCCTCAGGATGCCACTCACTTCACCAAAGGAGACCAAGCATCCATGAAGGCAAGCCTGCTGCCTCAGCAATTAATAGCTTAGCTGTCCATCAACTTCAGACCACCGTGGAATACCGGAGCTGACCGATAAGGGTCAGTGGTAGGTGGGGCCTCACCTTTATCAGGAGGTACGAATAACTGCTTAGCAATGCATACCTCTTGTCCTCTACTTAACCCTGTTGGGTCCCCCTGAAGGCGGGCTTGAGCACACTGGATCCTATTATTTGTTAGTCTTTCTGAAGGGGCCACGTTGAACAAACCCTCTCTAATTCTTGCTGTTACCTGTCTCTTTAAGTGACATGTCAAGTGTAGCCCATGGTGCTTCCTGGAACCCAAAGTTTTGGCTTAAAATTTTTTGGTAAGAAGCCGGGCATGGTGGTGCATGCCTGCAATCTTAGCATTCAGAAGACAGAAGAAGGAAGAGCAGAAGTTCAAGGTCATTCTCAACTGAATAGTGACTTTGAAGTCCACCTGGGTTGTAGGAGACATTGTCTAAAAACACGAACAAAAAACACAAAAGCAGGCACTGGAGAAATGACTGAGCGGTTAAGAGCTCTTACTGCGCTTGCAGAGGATTTGAGCTTGACTGCCAGCACCCGGGTTTGGCAGCTCACAACCACCCGTAATTCTAGCTCCAGGGGTCTCCCACTCTTCTGCCTCTGAGGTCATCACATGTGCACAAAAGTAAAAATAAAAAAGGTCTTCAAACACCAGGAGCTCTCGTAATAAAGACACAGAGAGATAAACAGGCATTCTCACAGTAGGGACCCGGGAACGGGAAGGGGCAGCTTTGGAGGGCTTCACTGAAGAGGCGCCCTCCATGTGTGTTCCCAAGAACGGTTGGGCTTTCGGAGTGACACAAAGAAGCATAAACCCCAAAGCTATGAGGGCGGAGGGACACCTGCCCTAGAACCTTCCCTTCTCCTGGCCTCCACAGCACCACTGGGACCCGGAAGCAGAACTCTCCTTTGAGATGCCCACACCCAAGCCCTAAAAGATGAGAAAACCTCTTTAGGCTGCTGGTGGCAGTTCTGGCCTGTCTCCTGCTGTGCTGCCGTGGCCAGTTGGACTTGTCCACTTCATCTAACTCCTAAACCAACAAGAGGAGCTAGGTGTTTTTTTGTTTTGTTTTGTTTTGTTTTGTTTTGTTTTGTTTTTTTGGTTGCTTTGTTTTGTGTTCTGAGACAGGATTTCTATGCATGGCTTTGGCTGTCTTGGACTATCTTTGTAGACCAGGCTGGCCTCGAACACCCAGCCATCTGCCTGTCTCTTCCTCCCTGAGAACTAGAATTAAAGGCATACACTACCATGCCTGGCTGATGGGTGTTATTTTTATTACTGTCATGTGCTAACAGGAAAGAATGCCTACAGTTAATGGCTGGGCCTTTGGTAAGTAGATCACTTTACGGCAGACCAAACCCATTTAAGGAACTGTCTGTTATTTGGGAGACAGGATCCTGAATTATGGAGTAGGGAGCTAGCTACCCAGGGCTGGCGATGAGCACAGGGGGCCTAAGGTGCTGCTGAAAGCCACTCTTCAGTGAGTAGACTAAGTCTTTCACAGCAAGGTAGGGGTAGCCAGATACTGGGACAGCGGGAATCTGGAGGCCTAGAGAGGCCAGGTTGGCGAGAGTCGCAGTTTCTGAGGAGAGGATTTGCACAAACTGCACGTGGGAGTAACCACACCACACTGAGTGAAGACTAAGGGCTTGCTATGAGCACCTACAAATGGCCCTTTTGCAGGTCCTCATGGCCCAGGGCCAAAGTCTTCTGTCTTGCTTTTGCTTTCAACTGAGGCAGGGGTATACGGCTGAAGAGGTCCAGGTGAGTCCAAAAGCCATTATGCAAAGGCTGCATAACTGACCCAGGAGAAGGATCTGTTGGTAAAGAGAAAGGCTGGATTTTCCTCCGGCCTCCTCCCTCTATCCCTACTCTTCACCCTCCTTCTTTGCCCAGTAGAGCTCTCTGATGAAGTACAGAGCACCCTGGTGTCTGAATGCTGACCTGTGACTCATTATAACCAAAGCACATTCTCCCGGGTGAAGACTTATGATGCTAATGAGACAGGCAATACACAAGATTGTATGTAGCAACACCTATAAAAGACAAAGCATGATCAGGAAATCCTGTGCTTGGCAAATGACCTCACAGGACTTTACTGTGTGACATAAGAACACCAGTTCTCTGGACAGCATTAAATTTGAGCTACTAAACTCTCTTTTCTGGCCTTCGTTTTCCTCCTTGGCAGTAAATGCACCGTCAATTAATAAGCAGGCCCCACCCCTGCTAATGTCTGTGTGTCCTTATCTAGTTCCTTATTCTGGGACATAAGAGCCTGGAATTCCCCCACAGGGACCCACTGAAGCCTAATATTCACAAATATCCTAACCACCATTCACAGAACACCGTCATGAACTCAGACACTACAACTTAAATTCCCTTTGTCCTTTTGAAAGTATTTAAGTTAAATTTTTATGTGTGTGAGTGTTTGGCCTTCGTGGAAATATATGTACCACATTCATGCCTGGTGCACAAGGAGGTCAGAGAGGGCATCAGATGCCCGGGAGCTAGAGTTAAAGATGGTTGTGAACCACAGCATAGGTGCTTGGAACTGAAGTAGGGTCCTCTGCAAAACAACACGTTTTAACTGCTGAGCCATCTTCCCAGCCCCCTCCTTTTTTGTCTTTTTGCAACTACATTCAGTAGTCTAATGACAGTATCTTAGGGTTTCTACTGCTGTATTAAAGCACCATAGCCAAAAGCAATTTGGGAAAGAAAAAAAAATGCCTCTGATGGAGGCATTTTCTAAGATAAGATTCCATCTTCCCAGAGAGGTCTGTAGTCAGTCACGTTGACAAAAACCAGCCAACACAGCCAGTCTCACAACAACAGTCTCACTGGGTACAAAAAGAGCCTTAGACAACACAATGTCTCCCTGCAAGCAGAGTCCGAAGCTTGCCTCCCTTAAGACCTTTGCCACGGCGCTGTCACATCCTTGTAGCCAGTGAGCTACACCCTCCTGCGCTGAAGGCCTCACCTTGAGAGTCTCCATCCCAGGCTTTTAAGGCTTTCTAACCATCCTTCCTGGCTTATGGAACTTTTAATCCTCCTCCTGCTCTTCCCGGGTTTGAGAATCCTCCGTGGTAAACAGCCACCTGCAATCATTTTCACGTGGCTCCCCTCTCCCAGGTAATAAAAACATGAAACAGAACTAAGTCCGACTCCAACCCTCTTCTACCCTGTCCGGTGTCTCCCCTTGAGGTGAGTTGCCCCTTATCCCTGGCCTTTCTTCCTTGCTGTTGTTTGTCCAGTTTATCGTCTGCCCTGAACTGAAGGTGGAAATGAAGATGCAAGTCACTCTTACCTTTCCTAGTAAAAGTCCAAATCATTGTCTTTTCCCATTCAGAAGGAAGCAATCCAGGCAAGGCCAGAACGGCTCATAGTGAGCATCAACACTGCTTGTGATCATCCGGGAGGTTGACCATTTCATTTCTAATGGCCACTTGGAGTCTTGGGTTCATGATTTAATAATTGCTGACAAAAAAAAAAAAAAGTTGTCCTTGATCTCCTTTGGACCACACACTGGTCAAGCTGGAGCCCTATTATGTCACAAAATAACCTGACCTGAATATAACAACAAACTCCAAGATGTGTTTGATGCAATTCCAAAGGATTGATTATCTGCTTGAAAAGCTTTGTCATTTGAGACAAATATTCTAATCCTTTTTGGGGGACCCGACAATAAAGAGGCCAGGCAAGGCTGGAGAGATGGCTCCATGGTAAAAATGCCTGCTGTACGAGAGGAGCTCAGAGGAAGGAGAGACGCTGCTCCGGAAAGCTGGGCTCTGATTTCCACCTGTGCACTCTGGTGCGCGCACACACACACACACACACACACACACACGCACGCACACACACATTCTCTCTCATTTTCTCTCACACATGAAATAGTTACTATTGCTACTACTAATAATAATTAATAATAATAATAATATACATACATGCAATTTTAAAACTAAAAATGAAAGAGTCCATTTTTGTGTACTGGGGAGAGGGAAATCTTTTGTTGCTGTGAAACCCACATTTATCAGCCTGTGTTCTGATATGAGAGGACACTAGAACCCTGAATTTCAACATTCAGACCATATTTTTAACTTTCTGTGACTTTTTTTCTTGGTCAGGAACACTATAATAGGCAAGGTCATTCACGTAGAGAACTTTAATAATAATAACTTTTATCTCAGATTGAAACAAAAAGAGCTTGAGTTACTCTAGCTCTTCATCCTTGAGATTTTAACTCTATTACAGAAAGTAAAAGAACCAAGTACTTCACAGAATAACTTTAATCGTTCTCCACAAATTGATTGTTCGTACTCGTAAGAGATCGTTACACGTGATGAAACTAATTTTAAGTGAGGTATATATTCCAGTTTGAAGTATTTTACTCCAATAGTGATTGCCTGTGTCAGACATTAGGTGGGTGCGTTTTTGTCTTGTTTTTAGTGTCTTTCTAAAACCAGCCCTAAATGCCACCTCTCTGGTTAGCAGTCTCATTGATATGGTGATGTGTGTCCTCAGCACGCTCTCTTTGTATCTCTTGCTTGGGGGTCTCAATGGCGAAGGAGTGGGAGCTGTCCCTTCCCTGGGTCCCTGAAGCCCAGGTTGTGTTTGTGGACGGGGAGAGTTAATGAGAACAGAGTGCCTTTTTTTCCCTAGCTTCCCCAACCCCATCTGTTCAAACAAAAGGCTGAAAGGGAAAGAGAAGGGGACCCTGCTGGTCAAGGGGGGAGGAATAATAGCATATATCCTTGGGCAACATTTCAGCACATGCAACCCTTTCACTCTGTGCTTAAGCTCGTATTCAGACAAAAGAACTCAGGCCAATGTAGTTTTCATTTAAAAAAAAATGTATTAAAAAAAAAAAAAGACCACATTAGGCCCAAAGGCTTAGGTTATCTTTTTTTTTTTTTTTCCTCCAATGACTACATCTGTAAGTCTAGATTGGAAAATGGAAAATATAAAAAGGATGAAAAAGAAGCACTTTGATTGCAATGAAATGTACAGAGTAACCCACCTGGGTAGGCCGTTGTACAAGACTGATTTCATTTACCTTGCATAAAATTCATATACAACCAATTCATATTGCAACAAAAGGAACAAGAAGGAAGTGCTTCCCTTACTTCCCAAGGAGAGTCCAGGAAAACACTACAGTTTCCAGGGGGTCAAGAAAGTGCTTCTTCCAGTCAAAGTCACAGACTAGCGGCTAGCATCCCAGATGGTCAGAATATCTCCCGGGGGCAGTTCATTGAGGTGCCCTGGCTCCCGGGCTATCAGAGGCCAGCCTTGTGGGATTACATCACAGGCCTCGCTAATGCTCTGCTGAACACAGCTATCCATCCAGGCAGGGGAAGAAACGGTTCCCTGGTTTGAGATCACCACATTTAAGCTGCAGCCGTTAGGTTCCCTTCACCATGATGAGAGAGTGACTTTGTGGTCAAAGAGATGATTTTTTTTTTAACCTGTATCACAAAACTCACACCTCAAGTTGGCTGTCTCCAGAGCTGTGCTGCCATCACATCCATGCCGGCTTGTTGTTTTCTCTTTTTTGGAAAGTGTGCCCTAGAGTCTGCTTTCTCTTGAGCTAATTTTGATGGTTACATGCTTGTGAGAGGAGACTCACCAGTGGGTACTGTCAGGAAGTCAGGGTGCTTAGCTCCCTACATGCTTAGAAAAGGGAAGAGATGATATCTTTAGAATCGTTCTAGATACTCTTTAAAGAATGAAAAAAGAAAAGGAAGGAAAAAGGAAAAAGCAAATGTGAACTTTAAGAAATGTTATCACGAGGCTGGAGAGATAGCTCAGAGATTAAGAACACTGGCTGCTCTTCCCGGGGACTGGGATTAGCTCTCCAGCACCCATGTGGCAGTTTACAAACATCTGTGACTCTCATTCTTGGGGATGTGACACGCTCTTCTGACCTCTGCAGGGACCAGGCACAAACATGGTGCAAAGACAAACATGCAGGCAACCACTCATACACATACAACAATACATTAAAAAAGAAAAAGAAAGAAACACTATCACAAGATCTCCTAGGAACTGGCATCACCCAAGAGAGTTTCATAAGAAAATACATTCTTGACACTGGGAGCCAGAGTGTGGCTGCTTCTAAAGACGGATTCCTTTGCCAATGAGCTCAGAAAACCAGAATGTGTGGTGTCTGGAAAGGAGAGAAGCCTCAGAATTAGTGAGGCAATTTTGGAAGTCCAGCAAAGAACATCCTGATTATCTTGGTAGAAAGTTTTTTGAGAAATGGTCAAGTTCATTGTATTGTCAACCGCCAACCATGAGCACAAACAGAAGGGAAAACAGAAAGAGGAAAGTGAGCAAATTGTCATTGCCAGCTTTCACGTTCTCTCTGTCTCTAACCATCTCTCACCATCTCCATCTCTGTCTCTCTGCTTGCCTCTCTCTCTCTCTCTGTGTCTCTCTCTCATTTGTCCATGTGTGTGTCTCTAGCTCATGTGTGTATGTGTGTGTGTTGTTGGGAAGTGAGCCCAGGGCCTTGTGCAGGTTAAGCTCCACCACTGAACAGCATGACCAGTTGTTTTTGTTTTTGAACAAAGCATTTTCTTTCCTCATTATTTATTTTTGCGTGGGCTAATTCTAAAATGCACTCTTATTCCCCAGGTACCCAGGTCAGTGTTTGGCCCAGAGTAAAAACCACGCCCTGCTTGTCCACAGGGAATGCACTTCTCGGCATAATAACAGTGAGCTGAATTCATTTGCCCAGTCCTCTTCTTTCCTTTGTCCCTGAAGGAAAATAGAATGCCCATTCACTGGCTTTACAGCGGAAATGCGTTCCTAAATTCTTGACTACAAAAGAAATTTGCACGTTAGCAGAATTAGTTGTTCGTGAACTCTCGTCGCTAAACAAAAGTGTCAGACACAGAGTGTGCTTGCTGTCTTGCTGAGGGAAGACAGCACTGGCACTTTAAGAACACTGGGGCTGGAAAGATAGCTCCCTGCATGCAGAGAGCTGCTGTGCCTCTCCCTCCCAAGGCCAGAAGGGCCAACACACCTCTCACAAAAGGCAGGTTAACAAAATTGTAACAAATGTGCTGGTCACATTTGTTTTACAGGACAGAGGAGACTTCAAACTGAAGACCAAAAGACCCAGGGAGCACTCTGTTTTTCTCTCGGGATCTATGAAAAATGCCCAGCTGTGGGGAAATGCCATCGGGTACAGCCTGGTGGGCCTGGGAATAGATGCAGGCTCCTCCTGGAATGAGAGTCTGAAGAGAGTTTAAAGAAAGCCACTGAAAAGATAAATCCCCCTTCTTACGTGTCTGTGCAGAAGACAGGGCCCCACTCAAGACAGCCACCTGGAGCACTGTGGAGCCTAAGGAACAGCTTGTTACCCCCAGCACTTAGCAGAGGCTTATTTTGTTATGTTTTGTTTTGTTTTATGATTTTATTTTTAAGTGTGTGTGTGGTGTGATGTGTGTGTGGTGTGATGTGTGTGTGTGATGTGGTATGGTGTAGTGTGTGTGGTAGGTGGTAGGGGTGTGGTGTGTGTGTGTTGGGTGTCTGTTACCTGTGCGTGGGGTGTGCATGTGTGTGCAAGAGCACAGCTTTGTGCACATGAATGCAATGCCTGCAGAGGTCCGAGGATGGTGTCAGATCCCCTGCAGTTGAGGTCACAGCCGATTGTGAGCTACGTTGTGTGTGTGTGCTGAGAACGGAACCCTGGACCTCTGTAAAAGCTAAGCGACCTCTGCAGTGCCCTGCCCCGACACTACACAGATCTATAAACACCATGGACTTGTCTCGTGGTTAAGAGTGCCTGTTGTGAGGGCTGCAGAGATGGCTCAGAGGTTAGGAGCACTGGCTACTTCCAGAGGTCCTGAGTTCAATTCCAGCAACCACATGGTGACTCACAACCATCTACCATGAGATCTAGTGGCCTTTTCTGGCGTGCAGGCATACATGCACACAGAGCACTGTATACATAATAAATAAATTAAAAAAAAAAGAGTGCCAGTTGTTTTCATAGGCATCTAGGATCACAATGTCACACCTGAGTTTATGCTAATGAGATGGCTCAGGAGGGATCTTAGATGCATCAAGGGAGGAGTCAAACCAGGAGCACTAAACTTCTCAACACCTTCACAATATGGCAGCCGAGGGATCCCTTTTAAAGCCAGAGAGGGGAATTCCTCCTATGGCTACGTGACCTTGATGGGGGTTGGCTGGTGCCCGTGAAGGCTACGTGACTCTGGTCAGGGCTTAGAGTCATGTAGTCTTCTTAGACCTATAGCTAGGCAACCTTATCTGCCTAGGCCAACTGTCCTGACCAAGCTGTGGTTTTTCCTGCCACTGAAGTTTCTTTCTCTAAGGAAAAACTCAGGCCTGTTCTGTCTAGCAAGGAAATGAATATTTAACCAGGCCCTCTCAACTCCATATCCCACACGTGGGATAAAACAAAAACCTGTTTACAGGACTGAAATTTTTTTTAAAAAAGAAATCAAAATGTCCACTAGACCTCACCTCCGGGGAGAACAGGGTTGCCAGAGATGACGCCGGCGCGGTCAATGATTTAGTCAATCACGCCTATGGTTTAACAGACGCCTGGATAAGAACTCTGGATGCCGCCGTTCAAGGGAGCTGGCTGGCTGATGAAGAGATTGAAGTAGAGGGAGCCCGACACCCCCACCTCCCAGGAGAAACAGGAACCCTGAGTCCTCCGGAGCTGTGTCCTTCCATTTCGTTCAGGAATTAAAGCTTTTCATCATTGTCAAAGGGCCAGCATACAACAATTTAGAAATCTTATAGACTTTACCTTCAATTCTGGAACCAGACAACACCCCACAGGATAGAATAAGTGTTTCAGTGGGTCAAGCTAAAAAGGTTGGTTTAGCACACGGAGAAGGGCTGTAGGAAAGAGAAACTAAAGAAAACTATCAGCTGTCAGTTACTTCCCGTGTAAGCAAGGCAACTTGGCAGTAATGTCAGGCTCAAGCATGTGCAAGCACACACAGGTGTGTGTGTGTGTGTGTGTGTGTGTGTGTGTGTGTGTGTGTTTTGTTTAGCATTTGTTTTTGTTTCGAGACAGGATCTTTCTACAGAACCCAGGTTGATCTTGAATTCGAAATCCTCCTGCCTTTGCGTTCCAAGGGCTAGTATTGCCTTCCAGCATCGCCAGGTCTGGCTAGGTTATTTTTCGCACTGAGGGATACGGCAAGGGGAGCTTCATGGGAAATATGGCTGCCTTCTTCCCCTAGTATCTCCCATGGTCAGTTAAACAGCTTAACCTCAGCACAGCAGTGACATGCAACTGTAATGTGGGTGATGCCATTGTGATTTTTTTTAATCTGCTCTGTGGGTGGCTTACTCTAAAACAACGGCTGGCTCTAATTTTCTATTTAACACAAGACTGTATTTGCCTGGCACTCTCAGTGAATTCTGTGAATTGTTCTAGTAAATGATGGAACCAAAGTGTTGTCCTGATTTGAAGTACAGGAATCCTGGGAACACCACAGTCCCCGGTATTGGAAGTAAGGGGAGTCTTCTAGGGGCTGTGGGCTCTCACGCTAACAGTAGAGTCAGACTCAAACTGTGTGGCCTCAGGGCTGGCTTATCAGGCTCTCTGTTGTTCAGAGGACTTGCTCTAGAGCACAGTATATCTTTGCACAGGCCACAGTCCATGATATTAGAGTCCCCACCCCTCGCCAGCCGCCGTTCTGAGCGTTTCACGTGTGCTGCCACTTCTGCTGCCCACTGGGTCATTTCAGTGCTACGCACAAAGCTGGAAGACTTGTGACTTGAACTCAGGCAACTTGCCCTCAGGGTACGTACTGGAAACCACACCCTCCCCGCCCCCCACTCCTCAGCTCCACCCTCCGGATCCTCAAGCAGCTGGTGGCCCATACTGAGGAATATGGAAGAGCTTTCTCCTGAGACGCTCCACCAGAGAGGCTGTGCTGTAGTTGCCAGTTCCCTGAGAACGGAAGTGATGCCACCTGTCTCATCTCAACGGAGACGTTAAGTGTGAAATTCCTCAGACTCAGTCACTGCCGTCACCAGAATCAATATTCATTACAGCCGCATGTATGAGCAAAAGTTAATCACGAGCAGGACCCAGAGGCTGTTCCCAAACTGGCTCTGCTGGAAAGGCAGGAGGACACTCATGGAGATCCACCTTCCTTCCTCTCTGCCACAGAAAGATGGAGCAGAGCAGGGGCTTCTGCTCACAGCAATGGATTTAAAGGGCTCCACAGCTGCCCCCCTCGCCCTTCCTCACGGTTCTTCATATGTAAAGTCTTTTCTGTTTGGAAGACAAAGCAAGACTAGATTAATGGTAGGGCTAGTGACCCCTGTCCATAAAGGGCCTTGGCCTCTCATGAAAATTCTTAATAGAGTTCTTTCCCTTTAATTGCATGCCACGATCTTTGGGGGCCCATCCATCTCTACGGATGCTCCAGGCACCAGCCCCTCTTTGTAATATGGTTCTGCCTGAGTGTAGAATCAGCTGATGAGGCCAGGGGTCCCAAGGCAGTACACCATCTGGCCAAGGTCATGGGTGGCAGATTACCAATTAGGAAGCATGGCAGGGAGGATGTCGTGTGGCTGAGGTCCAGGAATGGATGGTAGAGCAGCCATTAGTAAGAGAAGTAGTATAGGTGTAGCCGTAGATTAATGCACGGATCTCTGCTCTCAGGGGGACCCTGCATGAAATCTTAAATTCGGTCACTGGGCGATTTCAGGAGTGGAAAATGAAGCAACTTTATTAACAGATGTACATGACTCAGAGTGGTGTTCCTCACATTTTCATGAGCATATGAATTACCAAGGAATTTTTTTAAAATACAATTTTGGACTTGGTGGGTCTGACATGGATCTAAAATTTTGTACTTGTTCAAGTCCAGAAAGAAAACAAAAAGATAAAATCCAGAATCCACTGTTGCCGGCCCATAGGCCACTCTGGCATAAGGTCTTAGATCCTATGTGGTTCTCTGCTTCCCCTCTAGGCTTTCTCTACAATAATCTACATCACTGAAACTAGTTTTCTGCAGACTCCATCCCAGATCTTTAGAGAAAATGGGGTCCCTTCTGTATGGTAATCTTTTTAATGATAATTAAGAAAGACTGCCTCCCACACTTAACTTTTTTCTTCTCACTTTAGTTTTTGATTGCATAAGTGGTATATTTAGAATATTTTACTTAAAACAGACATCATGCCATTTTCTTTGTGGATTCTTCCTCTCCTATCTAAAAGAAATCATTATTAACTCACCAAAGGCTGATAATACATCTAATATCCCATCCATGCGCAAGTTTAGAAATTGTGCCTATTTGGCTTTCTAATGGCAGGTTTATTTGAATACTAATTTAGCCCTTATCGACACAGAACACTTAGCTGGCTTGGCAGTTAAGTCTATTAATCTCCGGCATCCCCTATCTTCTTATTGGTAGTAGTTGTTTCACTCGTGCACTGATTCATCTCTTAAAAGCACATTGTTTGTCTTACAGAAGTTCCCTCACTTTTGCCTTTGTCCCCTTGTGATGTCATTTAATATGTTCCTCCGTTCCCTCCTGCTGATGATGCAAGTAGATGATGATGCAGTTCTAGATTTGGGTTTTGGAAATACTACTTTCCTAAATGTTTTAGTTTCTGCCCCCATCACATGAGGAAGAACATGACCCCTGGTTGTTTGACTTTTCGAGCTGTTGGGCTCAGGACCAGAACCAGAAGCATCTATTATAAAGTCTCCCATTGATGTCTCGCTTACTAGCTGAGGATGGTTCTGGGCACCTTGTTTCTCTCTCCAGTGTGTCCTAAGCACTCGTGTGCTACACTTTACTCAGTGTTCTGCACATGTAAATTGTCCCTTAGGCAGGACCACACTGTCTCTACCTGAATACTTGGCCCAGAACCTGGTATCCAGTAGGTATCCAGTGGTTACAGATGAATAAATTCTGCCCCTGACATCGCCTGAAACCTTTGCATGCCTGTTGTATCTTACGCTTTATCTAACTATGCCAAGGACTTTTAGCATCAAAGTCCTTCTAAGAAATATACCCCTATTGGTCTCCATGTAGGCACTGGAGAAAAGATACTGTAACTGTGGCTGAAACTGGTAAGCACTGTGGGGCTATAGTGGGAGATGGACAGAGAAAGGATAGCTACCTTTGTATGCTCATTCCCGGTCCTTGACTCAGCATCAGACAGCAGCTCAGCCAGGTTCCAGATGACCACCTGCTTTGGAAGCAAAGCAAAGAGACATTCTAAGCAACAATGTTTCCTATGGCTGCTGGCCAATAGTAAGCCGAGCTGCTGGCTTCAGAGTAGGAGTCATGGATGCCTACATGGAAGGTCTCCTTCTGTCTTTCAGGCAGCCTGGAAAAAGACCATATGTGATACTGTTCTATTCATAAAGTAGTAGGGGACCATTGACCATCATCAGCACTTAATGGCAGGGAAAACAGGTGATGGAGGGAGGCAGAGGATTGCTCAAGCAGCTTAGCTCAAAGGAAAAGCTACACTTTTGAAAATTGAAGGGTGAATAACAGAACGCCCAAAAGGGGGAGCCCTTATCGGTTATGGGGCTAGGCAGGAACCAGAGAAGATACTAACGGGGATTTGTACTACTCCTGAAGACACCTTGGAGGAACCATGTAAGATCCAAAGGGAATTAGCAACTTTCCAGGTCCAGAGGCAGCAGCCCCATTCATTCCCTTCCTTAAGACTTATCCCTGCCATTGGGAGTCTACCCAGGTTCCCAAGCTTAAAAGAAAGCCTGTCAACTGGGGATAATTTAGTCCACTGGGGCACACTTAGAAATGCCTGGGGACATATTTGGGTGATCAAGACTGGGATAGGAAGACTACAAGACAAATATTTTACAATGCACAGGACAGCCCCAGACTCCAAACCACTATCACCCCCACCAACACCTCCACCGCTACCACCACCACCTCCACGCCACCTGATGCTGCAAAATGTCAGCAGCTATGTTGAAGTCACATGCTTACATCAGTCTTGTCCGTTCCCAGTTATGGTCACATTGCACTGTGTAAACTCTCAGGCTTTCGGGCTCCTTTCCTTCTTATGAATTCATCTGATTTCCTAAATGCTCGCTCTTGGGCATCTTAAATTCTCCCTTCAGAATTATTCTAGAAACAGTTCTAAGAATAGTCTTCAAAATCAACTGTCTCCAATGCATTTTTCTCTTACTATATCACTCTCTCCCACTCATTTCTGAACTTATTTTCCCACACCTCATGCTGTTTGTTTTGAAGAAGGGAAAGACTGGGACCGCTAGGGGTGGTAAGTCCCACCACTCAGGAAACTGAGGCAGGGAATAGTCACAAACTGGACTACCTGTAGCCTCAAGTACAGATTGAGACTTGTCCTGTCTCAAAGAATAATGAAAGAAAGGAACCAAATCAACCAATGAAACAAATGCAAACGCCTCTGGCTTAGAATTCTCTTTCAATACTCCCTACAGTCCATATAAGGTGGATTTACCCAAGGTCCACCGAAACAGGGTACTTCCTGGCCATTCAAATATAAAAATAAAAAACTGGCCCTTGACAGAAGAGGGTGCAGTGGGCCGAGGTGGGGGCAGGGGAAGTTACCTTTGCTGATTTTGAAAAATGCGAAATTATTCATCAGTGCCGTGGTTGAGTTCCCTTCAGTGTTTTGATGATGGTCACAGAAGGTGCCCAAGGGAGAGCTGGAGAGTCGTGGGCTTCTCCAACTAGCATTTGTTTCTTGAAAAATAAAGGTGTGGTTGCAGGCTCTTTCCAGCTCCAGACTCAGAGTCAGCAGCCTCCCCTAGATAGGAACCAGGAGCTGGAGTAGAAGCCGTTTAGAATTAGTCAGCAGGGATATAGTTGTGGGGAGAAGTTGGGTTGCAAATTGGAAGAAAATTCAGCATGGTTGCCAAGCCCCATTATGCCCTTGCCTTGAGGCTTAGCAACCCCTTCCACCATGACTAGCAGGCAATCGGCATCCCCACTCACAACTGTAATCAGATTGTCACCACAAAGGTGCCATGCACATGTCCAGAAACCTGTTTGCCCTCTTGGTCACTACATAGCCTCTGCTATTGCTTTCTTCTTTTCCACCCCTTTAGTTGATGCATGTTAGTCACAAAGCTTCCAGTAGGAGGCAGTGTTGCCACTGTAGATGGTGTCCCCTTCCTGCCTCCAAGAAGCCAAGGGGCATCATCACCCATGCTCCCATGCGTCATTGAAGTTTGTGCTGAATTGATGGAGAAGTAGACACCTCCCCTTTTCTTGCCTTCCTGGCTCTTGAAAGCTTTGCCTTTAGAGGTACAAAGAGAGGCTTATGTAGACAAAGAACTGCAGAGTTCAGCTCTCTCTTTGGAAAACAAGCTTTTCATTTTCTAAGATAAGCAGTCTACAGAGATGCAGCTCCATCTAAAACACAGATACCTTTTTCTAGTCTTCATTTCTATTCTTCATGTTTCTCTCCTTCTGGTTAAGCTATCTCCGGCTTCTCATTTCCCAATGATGGGCGTTTAAAAAATTGATTTATGTATCTATTCGAGGACCTTTCCAAGAGTAACTTTTATGTGTATTTGTGCTCCTCTTCCATTTCTTAAGCATGGAGTTCCTTACAACTTGATTTAAAGGCCTCCAGATTAATAGGACAGAACTTGAGTCTGAAATCAAGTTCAAGTTTCTTTGAGCTTTTCACTCCAGCACATGACCTGGAAATGACTTCTTCTTAAAGAGACAGTAGCAGGAGGCACACTTCCCTCTTCGACATCTGTCCCCAGGAATGTCTGCAGGCTCGTTCCTCTGATCATACGCAGCCTGTCAAATCTTGGAGGAAACTTTGCAGCCTTCAACGAAGACAGAAACATCTCCGATTCTCGTTCCATCTTGGCGTCTGCATTAGTTACTTTTCTAGTGCACTGACAAAACACCCCAACCAGGGTTGCCTGCAGAAGGAGGGGCTTATTTGGGCTTTCTTTTTCCAGAGGGATAGGTATCCATCACTAATACTGTGGGGGAAGGAGCAGGCAGACATAGCAACAAGCTGAGAGCTCAAGTATTAAACCACAAGCAATAAGCAGATAGATAGATAGATAGATAGATAGATAGATAGATAGATAGATAGATAGAGATAGAGAACTGGGGTGGTATGTGGCTTTCAATTTTCAAAGCTCAGTGACATACTTTCTTTTGCAAAACCACACCTCCTAAGCCTACCCAAAGAGCACCACCAACTGGGGTATTCAAACATCTGAGCCTTCAGGGCCATTCTTACTCAAACCACCACAGCCCCTTAGCCTGCCTCCTTCCTAGAAAGCATTAGGCATGTTGGGAGGACACGGTTTGTTTCAAGGTCCTGGCTTTGCTTACAACCAGGACCTTGCGTGCAATTTAGGCTCTGCCACTTATACACATAGGCAAGATTTTAGTATCAGTAGTGAGGTAAGGGGCCATCTTCTTGCTCTGTTGGCTGGCTGCTGCTGCTGAGAATAAGGTCAGAAGACTTAAAATATGCCCTGCAGCTAGATCAGTCCCTCAGTTTCTGGAGATGAGAGGCAGCAGAGGGGAAGGCGGCTAAGGATGCAGAGCCTGCTTAGCTGGCATGGCAGTGTGTGCTTGAACTCAGAAGCCTCTGTTTTTTCTCTCTGGAGGAACATTCTAGAATCAACATCTTTGGTCTTTCCAATGATAAAATACTAACTCACCTTCTGTGTTAAATTCTCTTCTGCTTAAAATAACCTGTATTGATCCCTGATCCCTATGAGGTCATAAGTAACAAAGAAACTCCTACCTTCGCTGGATCTAGATGCAGAACCCCAGTGGTTCCAGGAAGTGCGAAAGAGAGAAGAAGGTGTGCATGGCCAGGGAAGGGGTGTCTGCTAAGTTACGGGGAGAACTCAGAAAGGCTTTATGAATTTGGACAAGGTTGTGTTCTTTAAAGTATGGAATTAAGTGACACACTGTAGAAAGCTCCTAGTTCCTACTCCCTGAGTTGAAAAGGAGGGTGGGTTTAGACTGCACAGTGAGCAGAAATACTTAGTAATCTAAGTCCTTTACCAGACAGATATGAAGAGGAAATGTGGTAATTAATATGTTACAACTTGACAGGACCCAGAATCACCTAGGAGACAAACCTCTGGGCATGTCTGTGGCAGAGCTTCTAGAATGAGCTAATTGAGGTGGGAAAACCTGTATTAATTATGGGAGGAACCATTCCATGGTCTGGGGTCCAGAGTGAATTAAAATTAAAAAGCAAGCCTCGGATTTCATCCCTTTCTGCCCCAGACTGCGGATCATGTGTGACTGACTGCCTCAAGCTGTCTGCTGGGCCTTCTCCATCATGATGGACTGTCCCCTCAGACAAAACAAATGCTTCCTGCCTTCCTTGAGTGACTCTTGGCATATGCTTTGTCAAAGCAAGGAGGAAAGCAACCAGGACAGGAAGTGGGAATCACTTATTAAATATGTATCACATTCTGTTAATGAGAAGGGGAAGGGAGAAAAACCGAGGCTAAGACTGTGCAGGAGCATGGGGCCACATGAAACCAACTCCTAGGCTTTCTGTCAGAGATGACAGCCAGGCTGAGAAGTCTACTTTCCCTGCTGTATCACAGCAAGTTATTTGAGTACCTATCATGCAGTATTTTAGGGCCCGTTCGTGCAATGGCTAACTGTGACTGTCACCTTGACATACCTGGGAAGAGGGAACCACAACTGGAGAATGGTCTCTATCATACTGACCTGTGGGCACACTAACTGGTGTAGAAGGGCCAGCTCACTGTGGATAACACTGTCTCTAGGCAGGTGGACCCCAGGCTGTAGGAGAAAGGTAGCTGAGCGAAAGCGAAGCTGCAAGCCAGTAAGCAGCATTCCTCATGCTTCCTGCCTGGGCTCCTGCTTGAGTTCCTACCCTGACTTGCCTCAACAATGGACTGTGATAGAGATATGTGAGCCAAATAAACCATTTCCTCTCCTAGTTGCTTTTGGTCATAGTGTTTTTTACAGTAACAGAGAGCAAAGTAGGACAACTGGAAACTCACTTCTATTGTCCAGGGTAAATTCTGCTTCACAGTATCTGGAGATTGTAAAATGTTGACATAACTACCTGGTAAAAGAAACAAATGGGAGGGATGGAAGAAGGACAGTTAACATTCGTGGAAAAGCTGAAAGTGAAAAAGTACAATATTCTGTTGGATAATGAAGACCCAAGCAAGAGCACCCCACCCCCAGGCCACTAGGAGAAGGACACAGTGGCCTTGGAATGACCAGGAGACATCTGCCAGCACTCTCCAGGACTGTTCATTGCAGCCTGCTATGTCAAGTCTACTTGTCCTGGCTATGTTTTTGTCAACTTGACATAAGCTAGAGTCATTTGAAAAGAGAGATCCACGTTGAGAAAATGCCTCCACGAGGCTGGCCTTTTTAAAATTAGTGATTGATGTGAGGGGGGCCCAGCCCACTGTGAGTGGTACCATCCCTGCGCAGGTAGCCCCTGGGTGTATATGAAAGCAGACTGATGGGCATGGTGCTCATGCCTTCAATTCCAGCACTTGGGAGGCAGAGCCAGGTGGATCTCTATGAATTCAAGGCCAGCCTAGTCAATGTAGCAAGTTCCAGGCCTGCCAGAGTTACATGATGAGACCCTGCAAGAAGGATGGTAAAGGAAGAGGAGGGGAGGGAAGGGAAGGGAAGAGAAGAGGAGGAGAGGAAAGGGAAAGGAAAGGGGAAGGGAGGAGAGGAGAGGAGAGGGAATAGAAGAGGAGAGGAAGAAAAGAGAGGGGAGGGAAAGGTAGGGGAAGGAAAGGTGGGGGGGAAGGGAAGGGAGGGGGAGGGGAGAAACAGGAAGGAAAGGAAGGGAAGGGGAAAGGAAAGGAAGGGAAGGGGAAGAGGAAGGGAAAAGGAGGAAAGGGAAGGGAAGGAGAAGGAAGTAAGCAAACTGAGCCAATTGCAGAAAGCAACCAGCAAGCAGTTCCTCCATGGCCTCTGCTTCAGTTCCTGCCCTGACTTCCCTGGATGATGTATTATAAACTGTAAGACAAAATAAACCCCTTTCTTCCCATGCTATTGGTCATAGTGTTTTATTACAGCAATAGGAATCCTAACTGGTGCACTACTCCTCAGATGAAATGCCAGGTTCTGTATGTTTCCCTACTGTCCATTCCTCCAGCATGGTAGAGTGAGGTTTGTTTCAGACAGCCAAGACCTGTCTCAGGCGTTCTCACTCATTAGCAGACTACAGACTACTGCAGGCTCCTGCATCAAACGGATGCAGATTAACGCTGGGAAGTGGAAAAGAGACATGGGACAACGTCCAGACAAGGCGGCCTTTAGGTGTCCCTTCCAAGGAAGCTGCTGGGAATGTGTTTTGTTCTTGCAGTACTGGTGTATGAAATCACATGCTGAGGAGGCTTACCCAGTCCTTGGTGACCAGACACACTGCAGTTATGTGACTGGGTTCAACTCTTCAGAGTCTAGCCCCAAAGAGCCAAAGCCAGTGTCCAAGCAAGAACATCCTGGCATGAACTGACCGATCATATCGATAGATACCTTGTAGACCCAAGACTTTAGTATATAAAAAGCCATGGCCCAACAGATTATTGGGAGGCTCAGAGCTCATCTCCCCTTGGTCATTCCTAAAGTTGAACCTTTCTTGGGAACATGCCTGCATTGAGGAACTGTGGTCTCCTGATCTAACCCAGGAGGAGGAGGGTACCAAAAAGACACCCTTCCTGGTCAGAGGTTTGAGCAAGGGAGCTCCTGTCTGTAGTCTCAGTGGTGTCTTAGTAACCTCGGGTGTCCAGCCAGGCCCCTGTTCCTAGCCTAAGGACTGACCTGCTGCTGCTAAAAGCTCCTGGCAGCCTAGAAGATGAAATCCTTGACTGTTAGGAGATCGCCCTCCTGCCCCTTTTCTTGCGCGGTGACAACCAGCATTATTTGTGGCACTCACCCAGGTCTTGCTGTTCCTCTGTATGGCCTCTGCCTTAGCTCTGGCTCTCCTGTCAAGAACATCAGTCATTTCCCTTCCTTGCCTCAGCGTAGCCCCCCTTGGCTCCCTCCAAACAGACTGCCCCTCACCTCAGACAGTCTCCAACCCCCTCCTCAGCCCTAACGCCCTCCTGGTTGGCTGCCCTTCTCTATACATTCCAGTTGTCTGCTCTCTTGTTGGTTGCTACTTCTAGAATACTCTTGCTGATAACAGAAGAAATGTTAGCTTTTCCTTTCCTAAACACCTAGCACAGTTTCTGCTGCAAAATCCATGCCTGATGTGTGCTTAGCCCAAGAATAAAAGAATGTAAATTAACAAGCGTGTGACCAGATGTGGGAATGGACCAGACCTGACCAGACCTGCCCTCCCAGCTTCCTGACACCTTGTCTTCTTACACATTCAGTCAGTGGCATAGACTCCAGTGTGCCTCTTAGGCCTGATGTTTAGGAGCCTGAGCTCAGGCCGGTGGTCTGGTCCCGCAGAACCCCGGTTCCCTCAGAGTGAAGCAGGGACCACAGGCAAAAGACTCTTGTTACTCCTCACCAGTTTTGGCCTCCATCCTGGCTGGCCTCCCACCTGGCCAGACTGAGGAAGAAATCTCTCATTTCCATAACTTCCCAAACCTTCAACTGTTTTGTGAGATGAGGCTCTGGTGGGAAGTATGGGAGCCAAGCTCTCAGAACTAATTGTCACCATGTCACTAATTGTCACTGGATCAACATCCCAGAGTTTTCCCTACATGGTTCATGGCTCACTGCCAGTAGACTTCAAGCCATGGGGAAAGGAGCCTTCTCCATTGCGTCCATTGTCTTTTCCACTGACTCCTAACTAGCCATGCTGGTCTGGCTCATTCCCAAATCTGTTCATTTTCTTCATGAGGTCAGTGTGAAGGCCTGGAGCATCCTCAGGTGGTCAACACTGTCAGTTTCCTTCCCTTCCTTTTTTGGAAGCTATTGCTATTCTAGCATTATTTACAGAGTGAAGTCCTGAATTCTACATCCAGCATTCAAGGCCCTGGGTGATCAGGACTCCACCTGCTCTGAGCTTTGCCAGCTCCAAGCTTGCCTTGCGTCATTCCTTTTACCAGGAATGCCTTTCCCTCACTTTGCCTGTTGAAGCCTGTCCGTGAGGGCTGAGCACAAATAACATTTCCATGAAGTCTTTCTGGAGTCAATTAGCAATAATTACTCACCTTTCTCTCAGACTCGCATGAGGTTTAATTTATTCATCCATTCTACCACTTGTCCTCTGCTTGTGTTAGCAGCTGCTGTTGTCATCTTCCCTCCCTCTAACTAGAAAACAACCCCATAGTGTGAGCAAACATTGATTGGATTGCTGGATGGAGAGAGAGAGGTTGACAATAGCGAAGGTAAATATGTGGGTGGGGTCAGACGAAGCCTGCAGAGCAACACTGAAGTGTCATGGAAAAACTATGCCACAGAAGCTAACCAGATTCAAGGAGACCAGGTTAAGTTCCTAAAGGCTAAAGATTTCTGTTAGTAAGTTCTGGAAGGTTCCAAAAGTGTCTAGTCTTCAGATTACCTAGAGTGAAGAATGAGCTGAGATTCCCTGGCTCTGCGGCCTTGGGTACCACAGGGACATAAAAAGATGGAAACCTTTGACACCTGTGTCTCCCTTCTGCTATCGCTTGTAGCTCAGGCTCCAAATCTCTTAATAGTCCTAAATCCAGTGAGAGGGAAGGCTAGAGGCAGAGACTGTGGCCTATCACCATCAACTTGGTATGAGAAGCTCTGCCAGTAGCCAGATCCTCTGCCTGTGAAATACAGGAGAGGGTGACTTGGGCAAAAGGCAAACTCATGCGTCAGCTCACATAATTTCATAGCTTTTCTTAGTTAGGCTTTATTATTGCTGCAATGAAACACCATGACCGAGAGCAAGTTGGGGAGGAAAGGGTTTATTTGGCTTACACGGCCACGCTGTAGTCCATCATTGAAGGAAGTCAGGACTGGAACTCCAACAGGAACCTGGAGGCAGGAGCTGATGCAGAGGCCATGGAGGGGTGCTGCTTACTGGCTTGCTCTTCATAGCTTTCTCAGCCTCTTGAAGAACCCAGGGCCACCAGCCCAGGGATGGCACCACCCACAATGGGCTGGGCGCTCCCCTAAATCACTAATTGAGAAAATGCTCTGTAGCTGGATCTTACATGTTTTCTCAGTTTAGGTTTCTTCCTTTCAGGTAACTCTTGCTTGGGGCAAGTTGACATAAAATTAGCTTACAGGGGGCTGGAGATGGCTCAGTGGTTAAGAGCACTGACTGCCCTTCCAAAGGACCCAGCTTCAAATCCCAGAACCCACATGGCAGCTCACAACTGTTTATAACTCCAAGATCAGATACCCTCACCCAGATATACATGGAGGTAAACCATTAATGCATATAAAATAAAAACACATACACACAAAAAACAAACAAACAAACAAACAAACTAGCTTACAACACAGCTCCTCTGACTCAAGCCTGACCAGCTTGTCCTTCACTCCTCCTGGGAGTGAAAATGGCTTTTCTCTCCATTTTTCTCCTTCTTGCCTCTGTCTCCCTTCCTTCCCATACATGGGTCACCTCAGTTCACCTTGTCTTTCATAACTGCCTCAACACCCAGATCAAAAGCTTCCTTCTTCCAAGTCAATGTTTATAAACATAATTCACTTTCCTGGGGGGGGGGGAAGTATGTGGTCATCCCTAGTGACAAATGGTAAGAATGCCAAATTCTTCAGCTGTTTTCCAACACACATTACTCAGGAATGAAGCCCTGCAGAATGAAATGTCCTGCACTCACCCAGCAGCCCAGGGCAGGAATGTGAACATGTATTATCTTATTAGTCCAGCCTTGAACAACCTCTGGAGGAAGAGTAAGTGCAGGCTTTTCTTACTCACCCTTTGGTGGACACGCTTCCTGAGTGTCTGAGGTGCCCCAAGGGCCGGTGGGATGCTACAGGCAGGAAGGTGGTGGCCAGCACAGTTTGTCTCTATTGGTGGGGGGCTGTCCTGCAGCTTCCTTTGCTTATACTCCATACGCGCCTATGGGGAGCAGAGGAAGCCTTGCGTGATGAAGAGAAAGAGCAGATGAAGTCCTGACCACTATCGACTCAGCTACTTTCTCCTATATAAGGTAATACGCTATATTGGTCTGTTTTCTATCACCACAAAGAAACACCTGAGGCTGGGTGGCTGTAAACTCATCATTTCTGGAGGTTCAAAGGCATGACACCACGCACAGGAGAAGAGATCACAGAGCAGGACAGGAAGCTAGAGAAGAGGGAGAGGTTCTTTCTATAACTCCAGGTCTCGAGGAGACTGTCTCGACTCCTTCAGAGGGAACACTCCTTCAGGAGCCCAATCAACTCTCACTGCCCTCTATCTCCTTAAGGCTCTGCTGCTTCGTGCATCCCTTCACAGAGGACCAATGGGACATACACCCAACCATATAAGCAACCAACCAAGTCAGACACAGTAGCAGTGTTGTTACTGATCTTGATTATCAGCTTGTCTGGATTCAGAATCAGCTAGGACATACACTTTCTGGACTTGTCTGTCGGGGTTTCTAGAGGTTTCATCAAATCAGGGGAGCCCCGCCCTCAGTGTGAGATTCACCCTCCTACAGGCTGCCCAGGTGAAAAGGGCCCAAGAAGACAGCAGTGTGCATGCGCCTGTCTGCCCATGTCTCTTCTGAGCAAGCCCCTGTGGGGTCAGTCCAGGCCATGCTATGGCTGCTTTCCTGTGTGGATTCGACACCAGTGATCCCATAGGGAGCTTCCAGGTTTTCATCTAAGATTGCTGGGTTGTCCAGCTCCGCGGACTGAGCAGGTCCAGGTTCTCAGCCCCTCCAGCCTGCAGAAGATCACTGGACTACTGTATTGTTCAAGCCTATCTAGTTAGCAGTATATGTATATGTATGTATGTGTATGAGGAGTATGTATATTATATGTAGATATACATGGTGTATATGCATGTGTGTATGATATATATATGTATATATATATACATATATGATGTACGTGTGTATTTGATTTCTTCTAAAGAGCCATGCCTAATACAATTAGACTGTTTCTTTAATTTACCATACATCAGAGTTATTTTTATGTCGGTGACATATATAATTAAGACATCCGGCCAAACTGGTATTTACAATGAGATACATGAGCTCTTTATATGTATCTGCTGTCTAAAAAGTGACCACTTTTTATTATTTCTGTGTTTACTTCTGGCAGGGGTTCTTTTAGATCTTTAAGTCATAGCATTCTGATCTATATCACACGTGTGCCTGGTGCCTGATGAGGCCTGAAGCAGCCACTAGATCTCTGGGAGTTGGGAGTTACAGATGGTTGTAAGCCATCACGTGGGTACTGGGGATGGGATCTGGATCCTCTCCTAGAGATCTCCAAGGCTGGGCCCTCTCTCCAGCCCCAATTTCTCCAACCTTGATGAAAGCATAAACTTCCTTTCTTAGTTTGCCAACTCCTGTCTAAGGTGAAGATATCAAAGCCCTCTCCTTCTCTCTGCCTCACCCACTCTTTCTCTCTCCCTCAACTATAATCAACTTTTTCCTTCCTTTGAAAATAATTGTTCTGTAACTGTTATTAATATTTATATTTGGCTATAGCTTTATGTCAACAGCTAAAAACAATTTGACACATAATACAGACTTGAATAAATGAAAAATATAATCTTGACTAGGAAGATGTATATTTTCCCCAAATTTATAAACTTAATATAGTATAATACATATAGCAACAAGACTTTTTAAATAGTTTTTTAGTTTATGTGTATAAGTGTTTGCCTGCAGGTATATCTGTGCACCAGGTGTATGCATGATGCCCAAGACGATCGCTTTCTGCCCCAGCAAGAATTTCTACCCTACCCTATCCTTAATATAGACAACTTGGTCTTGACTTCCATTTGAAGGGGAACAAGTAGCGGGCTGGAGAGATGGCGCAGTGGTTAAGAGCATCCCAGGTTTAATTCCCAGCACTCACATGGTGACTCACAACCACCTGCAACTCTAGTACCCAGGTATCCGACACCCTCTGCTGGCATGTGTGCAGGCAAGACACCACTCCTTCCTTCATATATATTAAGGATAAGTAGGAAAACTGGAGAGGAATAGGGCTGGGGGAGAACCAAAACCTACCAGAATTCACACTTACACACACACACACACACACACACACACACACACACACACACACACTCTAATATGTGACCCTTCTTAGGGGCCCAGACATACCTCCCCAGGATCTGCCCAGTCTTGAACTCCAAATTTTTCAATAAACCTTCCTGTCTTCATAGGTAGCCTTTTCTAGACACTGCTTGTACTAATGTGAAACCGGCTGACACGGCACCACACCGGAAGACTCTCCTGTTCTTTCAGGAAACTTGTACAAAAACCTCAACTTCTAGGGGCCTGCCCACCAGAATACCAGAGCTGGTGCAGGGCGGCTCACACCTGTGATTGCAGCATCTGAGCGGTAAAGGGAGGGGGACTCAAAGCCAGCCTGGATTGCAGAGTGAGTTCCAGACCAGCCTGCACTCCTTAGTATGACCCTGTCTGAAAAAGTTGTCTTTACACTGACCTGTCATCTGTCAAATGTGCAACAATATGATGACTAAATAAATAATTACGTACCTTAACTAGAAATGTGATTGAAGGGGAAATGTGACTGAGGAGAAGGCTCAGTGTTTAAGAGCACTTGTGCCTTTTGCAGAGGACCTGAGTTCCATTCCCCGCACCCATATTAGGTGGTTCACAGCCACCTGTTACGCCAATACCAGGGTCTCCGACCTTCTCTACTGGCGTCTATGGGCATCTGCATGCATGCAGTGCTTATAAACACATACATTTATATAATTGCTAAAGATAGCTGATGCCCATTGGTACCGAAGGAGAATGACAATGAGAAGCTTCCTCAGCATAGAGTCCCTGCAACTCTTCAACCTGGAAAGCTTCACACATGTGAAGTAGCCTAAAGAAAAGAGTCATAATATCTCTATGTCCTAATATATGCACACACACACACACATACAAACACACACACACACATATATATTTGCTTACACACATAAAAGGAAAAGTTAAGACAAAATTCTTTAGGGAAAGTCAGGAAATAAGGTGGAAGTAGTGATGGAAATACAAGAAGCAAACTCTTTCACTGTATACAAAAAAGTTTTTGAACCATGCAAATATCCTCCATGATTCCGAAGCAAGATTAAATTTTAAAAGGCAATTATGAAGAATTGAAAGAAAAATGAAAGAAATCATTGTAACTATAAATCCAGCTGGTGGCATTGCTACACAGGGAGACACTTTGAAGTAAGTTTAAGATGCAGTAAATATGACTGTGTGGCCCCAGACTCCCATGCTCTGAGACACAAAGGACTCTAGGAAAATAATCACAGATTTTCACGGTAAAACGGTAACTTTGGTTCTGTTATTCTTAAGATTGCATTGTGCTTTTAGAAGGCAAATGAAGCAAATGAATAGGTCATTATATCCATGGCATAGTCATAGTAACGTAGAGGAAAGAAAAATATAAAGTCATAAAGAAGCAATCGGTAGCCCTGAGTCTTGAATTTGAAAAAGAAGTTAACAACTTCCCTGGAGACAAACAAGGAAGCAAAAGTATCTCCTAGTTCTTCCCATTGAAAGTGTTTCTGGGGCCAAGTCAGAAATGATGAGACTCACTTAGCAGCAATGGCCAGTCATAGCAGAGAGGGTCCTCACTTAGGCTCTGGTCCTTGAGCACCACTGTGCACTGACAGGAAGTAGAGCACCCCAGAGAAAAGGGCTGATTTTAGAACTGGGGAAGAGAGTGTTCAAGATGGTCCGAGAACAACTTGTCAAAGCAAAAGCAAGAAGAGTACGAAACACTACAAAAGTCACGTCAAAGAGACCTAGAAGCCAACCTCTAAAGGATCTTGCTGGCCAAGGATGGAGAACACTGAACACCGAGGAAATAATAACAGCAATGGGAAGAGACATGTCAGTGGTTTTGTAAACATATGAAAGGTCTCTTAAGGCTCTTAACCCTGTTATTTTGGGTACGTTGCCACTCAGCACACAGTGGGAAGTCTGTTCACTGCCTGGCAGTGGGAAGCAAAGAGAGGAGGGCTCTCAATGCATCTTCAAAGGGAAGCCTCCATCAATCTAATATCCATTCACAAGCCTCATCGCCTAACGGTTCCGCTGTCTCCCAGCAATGCCACAGCTGGGGAGCCAGCCTTTCACAAGGTTGGTTCTTTGAAAAACTCAAACAATCTAAGCTACAGTAGGTACCAAGCCACAGGTAGAGTTTATTTGAGAGACTATTATTTATACTAAATTTATTTATGGATGTATAGTGATAGAGAAAATCTGATGTATTTATAAACACCACAGGGAATGGAAAGAGGAAGTGAGAAATATAACCCTCTATGGGATGGATCATGAAGGACAGTATATAGCTTATAGTTCATTGTAGTGCATGCTACTTCTGTAGGTGTCCCAAGTGTTTTTTGTTTCTTTTGCTTTTATAAAACTGAAAAAAAAAAACAAAACTACAAACAGCACTAATATTTTATTACCATGCAAATAGTACTCACAGCAAAGTTAGGTAACATATTATATTATTTGCTCTAGTCCAGAGCCTCTCAAAAAATGACTTCTTTTCTACTGCTTTATTTCTTTCCCTTATTTTGAGTTGAGATCTTTGAACAAGTTTGATTTTCTTCAAGTCCTGTAATTTCTTGTTTGTACTGCTACTGGCTTCTTCATATCTTAACTTTGACATTTTTATAAAGTTTATATTTTTCTAATGATGTGTGTGTGTGTGTATGTGTGTGTAACAGTAACTTTTATTTGCCTAAAGTAATTGTTGTCTCAGAGGCTTACTGCCTCTGTCTTCTCACTTAGCCCTGGAAGCTTCTAGCATCCATACAATCTAATCTAGGCCTAGAATGTTTTCAGCCTCTGAGACTTACTGCTGAATAAGTTCACCCTTTCTCATTCTTTCTGAACTCTGGCTGGCTTGTTCTGGATCAAACTCTCCTCCTAGCTGACTTATTCAAACAGGCTTCTCAGCTTCTGACTGAATTGCTTTGCTTAGCCCCTTTCATAATAACTTTGGTGATACGTTCTAATCTCCTGGCTCCTTATTCTTTGGCTCATCTGTCTTTACTTATGTCTAGCTTCTCTGCAACCTGTATGTAAAACTGTCTCAGTAAAATTGCCTCCTTTTTCTCTGCACTGCTCTCTCCAGTAGCTCCTCTTTCCTATTCTGTCAACTTTTTCTCTGATTAGTCATTTTGTCTGCCTCTCAATTACACATCATTTTCAAACATAGGTGCTTCCTTCTACAAACTAACTTTATCTTCCCTTTGGTCTAATGCATATAGACAACTTTGTGTAATCAGAGGCTCCCATTGGTTGGTTGTGACATTGTCATCTTGGAAGTGCGTATGTGTGTGTGTGTGTGTGTGTGTGTGTGTGTGTACACGCGCACGCGTGCACGCGTGAGTGCATGCATGTGCATGCGGGTGCATGCATGTGTTTCTTTCCTAACTAGGATTCATTCTTACTTTTTTTTTTAACTTTTTAACTTACTTTTTTTAACTTGCATATTAATATTTCAGGTATTTCCTTTTGTGTTCACACTTGATAGTTTGGCTGGGTATTAAAGCTATGAGATCAAAATAATCTTTTACTCAAGCTTTAGAGCATACTGCTCTTGAATTTTGGTATGATATGTTGTCCATTCTATTACAGATAGTGAAAACTTCTAAAATTTTTGTCTTTATTTTTTGGAGAGCTAAATTTTCCTAAAAATGGACTTATGTATGGACTCAAAGATCTACCTTCCTCTACCTCCCAGTGCTGGGACTAAAGACATGCACCACCATGCACAATCTTCTATCTTAATTCTAATGTCAGAGTTACTTCACAGTAACATCAGCAAGATGGCAAGATATGACTTCCCAGAGCACTCATTTCAACACAAAATAGCAATTTGAATATTTATCCATATGCTAAAATACTTTCATAAGATATAAAGCATCCAGGTGAGTGATTCTAGCACCAGGAAGATCACAGAGGAAAAGACACACTGAAGAGGGTGGGAAAGGAACCCTACAAATTCTTTCCTAAAGGTCAGTACCAATTTTGCATTCCCTTTAGCGATGCATGAGATCATCAGTTCAACATGAATGTACCTACCGGTGCTGGGTAAGTTTGAAATGTTTTAGGCTCTAACAGTTCTAATGGCTACAAGGCAACATCTCATCACAGGCTTGCTTTGCATCTTCTGCAGTGAACGTGACTATTTTCAGTCTTTCCTTCACACTGTGTGCTGTCTTGCTCTCGAGTCTTGAGAACTTACATATGCTGGGTCTGTCCTAAACTATGACCTAAAAACATTTCATGTCTTCCACAAGTCCTCTGAAAAAGGTGGTGCTAACTTCCTCCTTTGGAGTGGAAGGACACCATCAAGTGACTTCCTTTTAGCTTTAGAGCTGGCAGGTAGTGGTGGCCCTGGGATCTGAGGGCAGACACTGATTCTGAAGTTCATGCTCTGCATTGGGGCTTGGCACACTTTCTCTAAAGGGACAGGCCATAACTATTTTAGCTTTTGAGAAGCATCAAGTCCCCACTGCCACTCCTAAACTCTACCACGGCAGTCAAATGCAAGGACAATCACAAATAAACATACAGACCTGGGGTGTGTGGCTATGCTCCACTAAATTTTTACTTTGCTGAAACTTGAACGCTACATAATTTGAATCATGGGTATTATTAACCCTTAATCTGTGCAATGTTTTCTATGCAAACTACTGACAGTTTCTCTTCAGGTTTCTAAACCAGATTTGAAGGATTTTCCATAAAATATGTATTGAGTTGTCTTAAAAAGTGCATTTCTTTCACAACTACACAGATTTATGAAACAGGCACAGTGGCTCACATGGTCACTATGTATCTGCTGAACTCAAAAGACTGGATTCAGTGGATGCATGGGTGAGACAAGACATTTCATTCTTGACTCTTCCCAAAGACTTTCTTTGATTCTTACTAAGTACCTCTCCACAGCTGTTGTTCTTCGTAGGTCATGCTAACTATCCTCCATAACAGCAGGTTTAATGATTTCATCAACATTTTTCTTCCTCCTGGTCGAGTTTCCATGTTAAATCCTCTTGAACAGTTTGTGAGGTTTGCCTCTGTGTTCTTCCAGTTCATTATTCAAACATTAGCAGGGTGTTTGTCATATACCAGGCCCACCACAGGCACTAATAAGTCAGATCGCCTGCCTCCAGAAAGCCCATAACATAGAAGGAAAGTCAGAAAAAGAAACGCGCCCATGTGTACAGTGGTATCCATATTACCCTAAAAGCTGGTACAAGGGGTCATGAGGACATACAGGTGCCTAGCTTAGGAAAACTATGGGGCTCCATAGTGGTACTGTAAGACACAGTCTCAGGAGAACCATTATGTGGGGGAGGGGGTAAAAAACATCTTTAGAGACATCCATTCACTTCTTGAACTGACCCTTCTTTGTACAATTTAACGAGTTTCCTTTGTGTTACAAGCAAAAACATCACCTGTGCTCTGGTTCTTATTTGTTTGGGAAGTTGGGAAGTCCATATACATCGGAGACAGGTTTTGGTTTTGTCTGGCTGACCCATCCATTCCCACACCAGTCGGAAAGATGGGCAGAAGGCTTGGAACCCTGCTAAATTCCCAGGCAAACCTCAGGCGCCTGTTCTGTGAGAGACAGAACTCCCACTCTCCGTCAGGTGTTCTGCCTGCCTGTATCCATGCTCTGGACCTCTGCGTCTTCTAGAACTGGCTTGCTCTTACTTGGCACTGCCTGCAGCTCTTTGCTAGGGGCATCTCCCTGCTTTTGTTCACAGAGTGGCATCGGCTGTGCTGAGCTTCTTTCATAGACCACGCTTATCAGTGACTGAGAATACTTTCACCTGTGGTGAGGCAGCCCACGGCAAGACTAAGTCTACAAGAGTGTAAGGCAGCTGTGCAAAGGGAAAGTGCTGTTTAGGCAACAGGTTACCACATGCTCAGGCATTGGGGTCAGAAGGCAGAGTGGGTGGGGGAATATTGGGACACAGGGTTTCTGGCCACAGCCTATCACTTACGTCTTAAGTTAATTTCTTATTTTTATGGCTGCAACTACATTGAAATGTTTTGCTTTTTGACCATACCTTTCCCCAGGGCTGGAGAATGCAGCCTCTTCTACAAATCTCTCTTTGCTTGTTGTCAGAGATCATATCATCTCTCAGAGTCACCAGCTCTTCCAGGAGCAAAGCTCCAACAGATAGGCTGTCCAATAGAAGAATAAACCTGATTTAAAAAAAAAAAAAAGAATTCCTGTTCTTTGTACTAGGAAATAATTTTAGCATCACACTCTGTCCATCTGGACATCATTAATATTGTCAACCACTCCCTTCAATAGCCTTTAATGTCTAAATAATTACTCCCTGTGGCCATAATCCGACATGATGTCACTCCCCTCCTGATTTGCATTTCATAGATAACAGACAGCTTGGGAATTACGGAGCCTTTGTGAGCTGCTCTGAAAGCCTAACACTCACTCCCACCCTCACCTCAGTCACATCGTGTCTCCTCCCCTAAATCTGTCACCAAACTGCACAGCCTTCCCCCACTCAATTACCCTTTTCCTTCTGTTACAGCGTCATTGGCTCTGAGGACACCCAGCATCCTGATGGATAACTGCAAGCGAAGTTGACTAGTCAACATGTCAACATCTCTCAGCGTTTTGCTTGCTGTGGCTATCCTTGGCTGGAGTCTTGAATTTTCTTTCACATGTGTAATAGCTACTCCCCTGCCTATACAGGGACAGTCTTTCTCTCTGTGGTCCCACAGGGCTGGCCTCCCTGTGCAGCCTGGACCAGGGTTAGATTTCCTCCTGAGCTTCATTTATTGGCCACTCTTTTATACGCCCTCCTTTGTCACCTAGACATAGACAAACAGAAATGCTTTTCATGGAGCCAGGTAAGAGTGTAGCTGAAAACGATGACTTCTTAAGACATGGAAGATGGTTCTCTTTTTTAGAAAGGTACTTCTAAAGTATTTTAACCTCCCTTCACCTATTTTTTTCTTTGAATTCCTATTCCATCTCCCCTTTCTTGTCTTTTTAACCCCTTCTTGCCATTCCTCTCCCCAGTTTGTGAGTTCTGTTTTCTGTGTCCAGGTTTGCTCCTTGTCTGCAAATACCAACCATCTGGATGTGTGGTTTGAAACATGCTGTCAAATATCCAGATGTTTGGAAACATCTGGATATTTGGGCACCTCACAGCAGTAACAGCTGGATAATGGAATTCATTTTTCACTTCTTAGTCATCAGTTGACATCAGCTGGACAGAGTCCTATCAGCCACAATCTAAGCAGGGCCCATTATCTACTAGATCCCCTCCTGCGTGGGGAATTATCTCTGCCAATCACTTCATTAAAAAAAAAAAAAAAAAGAGGAATCCTCTCTCTTCTTGGCCCTGCTGCAGCCACCTTAGGTAGGTCTAAACCTTGATTCTTATTCAAAGAGGTGGTAGGGACCCACAGTTTCTTAATCGGTCCAGCCCTGGAGGCAAGGCTATCAAGTCCGCAGAATTTGACAAGATCTTGTCTCTTGTTGCCAGCCTGGCCCCAACCAACTAGCCTTGTGTCTTTCCATCTACAAGAGAAAGCAAAGTGATGGCAATTTGTTATTCACATCCTTGAAGTTCTGCAAAGTCTGGTTGTGTTGTGAAGCCCCCACTCTCTGACCAAAGGAGATCTCTGGAGATTCCACCCCCACTCCAGCAAGATGTTCCTAGGGCCTCAAGGTAATTCCCCAGCCTTAACAAAGCTGCTGACACCAGCAAGGCCGAAGGTCAAATCTCAGCTGAGGGACGGAGGCCGCTCTGGTTAAGACGGAAGGACATGGCTGAAAGCGTAGGTGGTATCTGGATTCAGCGTGGACCTGCTGGTGGTTTCTTTTCAGCAGACTAGAGACAGGGCCCCGAGTCAGGACAGTCGAGAAATAGATCAGTCAATTTAGTGAAAGGCAATTCGCGTTTGACGCAGGGCCGGCGCCGAGCAGACGAGCCTGAGGTCGCGCTGCCCCCGCGCCGGGTCGCGGTGCTGGTGGAGGCGCTGGCGGGCGCCGCATCCCTACTCGCCCGTCGCCAGCTCTGAATTTTCATTCCCCTCCGGCCCTCCCCTCCCCCTCCCGCCCCTCCTCGGCTCCCGACCCCCTCTCTCCTTCTCCCAGAGGAGGTGACAGACGGGCCTGTAATTTGGTTCCATTCGCTCGACTGGAGCAACACCTGCCCCCCTCCCCTGGGAGGCGAGGGTCTCATCCCAAACCGTACGAGAAGCCAGAGACAAATCCGAGCCCACATGCAAACAGGACCCGGAGGAGAGGAGCAGCCTGCAGCCCAGACAGCTAGGGGCTCCTCAAGTTCAAACTTGTAAATACCACCAGAAGCTCTCACTTTCAAGTTTTCACTTACAAACAAACAAACAAGTCGCAGAGCTACTCTTAATGGTGAATATTATTTCCTCCCTCAGACACTCAGCACGGTATAAACGGGGTTTGTGATAATCTGCTGGCACTCTAGCCAAGTTTAAAATAGAAGGTGATAGGAGGTGTGTGTGTGTGTGTGTGTGAGAGAGAGAGAGAGAGAGAGAGAGAGAGAGAGAGAGAGAGAGAGAGAATCTGTCTAATAGATAACTTTAGTCCAGACAGACAGAGCCCAGGCTGTTTCAGAGAAAACACATTCACTTCCAAATGTAGGTCTTTTGCTCCCCCCCCCCACAAAAAAAAAGAAAGAAGGAAAGGAAAGATAAGAGCACCCCCGCACACTTTGTGAAAGCATAAGCTTTTGTGTATTCTTGTTCTTCAGGTTCACTTTCTCATTCGAAGCCTTTCTAGTGAAGTGGTGGCCCTGGGCAGCCTCCATGGTTTAGCCTTGAAATCTGGGTGTGATTTAGGAATTAGCGTTTCCTACCTTCCTCCTGACTTTTGAGAGGACTGGGCAACTGACGCTGTGGAGTATGCCTCTGCAGTGGTTTTTACCTCTATTGCTGTTAGTCCCCAAGCTACAACCAGGGAGAGCACGTGGGTCTGCTGGTGGACAGAGCACAGGACCAGTGACAAAAGACGAGGCGAGCATCTGCACATACAACCCTGCAGAGGAGACACTGAGCCCTCGGCACCAGTCTCCTCTGAAATGGGGGCCTGAGGGACACACAAAGACACGTTGTCAATGTCACTCAGGCTTCCAAAAGCCTCAGAGAAGAGCCTCTTTCTTCAATCCCCAGAGAGCTTCCTACTCCACATCCTGTTCCCAGTGTCTGGTCAACATCTAAGGAAAAAAAAAAACAAAACATCACCTGACTTAAAAACAAAAAACAAAACCACACCTGCCTGAGGTAGGTCTGACTGTGTGTCCTCTCAAACAAACATGTTGTAACCATTTCTGATATGATCATCTTCACTTTTGCCACCAACCACAGGCAGCCTTGGCCTGTGGCGGGGCTTTCTGGACTAAGAACTCATTCTGAGGTACACCACTCAAGACAGAAAAAGGGAAATACATCCAACATGAGTGAAAGTGTCAAAGGTGAGGGGTAGAGGGTGAATCTTCACAGTAGAAGGAGGGTGACTGGAGAGAGGTCTCCCAGGGACTGCAGGCAAAGGAGAAATGAGCTGGGCCTCTAGAGAAACTCCTCTCAGGAAAGTGGGTGCTGGGGAGGGGCTGGTACATAGGAAATGCTGTTACATTCTTTCTCCGCTGTGGTGGTATTTTTGTTATGCTAAAAGGAATGAAAGAGCCCTCAGCTTTTAGAGATACTTGCTAATGTTTTCCTGGATTGAATGATGCTGTCCTGTTTAGGGTTTGCTTCAAAAAGCAAATGGTTGTTTTAACTTACTGTTTATTAATGCCTTATGGTTTTACACTGGAAAAGCTGAACATTGAATCCCTGAGGGCCTTCAGACATCTCCTTTCACATCGTTTTTATTTGGATGAACACATCCCTCCTGGATAATTGGTGAATTTCCAGAAATAGTATGGCTTTCGAGGAGAGAGCCTTAGAGGCACATTGGCTTCTGTAATAAAGATGTTATATAAAGTTACATATATGAGTTATGTAAATGCTCATTTTCCATGAATCTGATGGACACAAGTGTATGCTGTCTTACAGGTTTACATTTCACTTAGAAACATGGAATTCAAATTTGTTGAGTTTGGGTTTTTCAGTTCTCATGGCTGGAATTGCTTGTTCCCAGTTCAGAGGTCATTAGACATATAACCATTCATCCAATGTTTCTAAGCATTAGTTTAAATACTCCAAACTGAAACTCCCTTTTGAAGTATTTTAGGCTATTATTGGCTTTAGTATATAATAATGTATTTCCCCTTAAAATATTAAGACTGAAATATATAGTTATTTGATTCTATTGTTTTGTTTTATTTTTAACCCTAAATGCAATAAACAGTGATATAAAAAGGGATATTCTTAAAAATTAGTATCATTATTTACTTTCAAATGTATTTAAAAGGTCTATTTTTGTTCTAAAAATGACCCAACTCACTTATGTTTTAATCATCTTTTAAAAATTAAAACACAAGATAATGTTCATTATTAATTATACAGGCATAGCATGCTTTGATATTTATAGGGAGTGAAAAATTGTAAAGTCCAAAGGAATAATAGAAGAGAGAGAATAAGACCAAAAAGGAAACACACTCACTAAAGGTAGATGCTGGACATGCTACAGGCCATTTTGACATCCTAGCTTGGTAGATACGGCAACCCTCTCTGAAAATGTTATGCTTAATAAGTTCCTGATATCAGAGCGGGTACCTACGGGGACCCTCACAGATTCACCAAGGCAAGCTCTCACTCTCAGAGCTCTGCCCATATAACTCACCTGCCACACAAGGAATTCTCCAGGCCTGAATCCTCATCTGAAGGAATTCTCTTCATCTCCAGCAACTCCCTCAGTCTGACCCTCTCCTTGCTGGGAGGCTGACCTCAATGACCTTTCTTCCAGGCCATCTGTCTTGATTTCGGAGATCCTCTTATCCACATTTATAACTATGCCATCTCTGGGTGATTTAAGAAGCTCCCGAATGAGTTCCCTTTCCCAATAACTTTCTGGATAGCTTTCTAGAATGGCCAGCAAGATGAGAAATTTCCCTTTGGACCTGGAAGTGCTTAGCAAAACTGAACAGGAAAACCCCAGTGAGTTTTTCTCTGCCTATCACCTTATGAGTATTTTATTGTTAAGTCCCATTTTATTAAAGAGGTCATCTAACAAAAGATCCAAAACAGTTGGTGCTACTGAGTTCTGAACATGCACAAATCATGTTCCAAGTGCTTTACATGAACTAATTGACTTTCCTAAAAAACACTACCACCTAGCCGTAGCACTGCAGCTGCAGAGATGGCTCAGCAGTTAAGAACACTGGCTGCTCTTCCGGAACACCTGAATTTGATTCCTAGCCCCCACATCAGTCTGTAACTCCAGCCCCAGGGGATCTGATGCCCTCTTCTGTCACTGGCATGTACATGCACATACATACACACAGATAGATAGATAGATAGATAGATAGATAGATAGATAGATAGATATAGAGAGATGGATAGATAGAGAACGTTTTAAAATAAAAAAATAGAGATCATGCCCTCCTATGTCCCCTTAACAGATGGAGAAACTAGGACACAGAATTAAGTAATTTGGTCAAGGCCACGTCCAGTTGTAAGATAGATTTGTGAAGAGCTTGTTTTGCCAGCATCTGTACTCCTGACCTATAAGGCCAGCCACCACACTCAGGGATATGAGAGAAATCGAAAAAAGAGAAAAAGTGAAGGTCCAGTAGTGTAATGAGGCTGTCAGAAATGTAGGTGATTTAAAATTATGCATTTATGGTAAATTCCACTGTTCCCTGTCAATCATCATCAGGATGATTTCTGACTTTTTGTAGCACTCATAATGTGTCAAATGCAGATGCAGTTGGTGGAGATCACAGATTATTAGTACATTCACAAATGTACAGCTTTCGGGGCTGTCTCGAGAGATGGCTCAGTGGTTAGGAGTGAGTACTGCTCCTCCAGCCGACTGGTGACTCTCTGGCTCAACTCTGGCTCCAGGGGATGTGGCCCCCTCTGCTGGCCTCTGCAAACACTACACTCACTTGCAGATACCATCACACATACACATATGTATGTTTTCAAACTTAAAAAATAAAATAGGTGTCAAGAGAGGTTGGTGACCAAGTCAAAGACTAAGCCACAGTCAGTATCCGAACTTGGCTCTAGAGTCTTGGCGCAGTGACAAGAGAAACAGTGAATTCTCGTATGATGAAGTCTACAAGTGGGAACCAAAGAGCAGAGCATCTGATGCTGTCTGAAGACATGGGGGAAGCAGTAGCAGGGTATCTCTGTGTAAGGTGGATCACAGTGGAGGTGCAAAGGCCTGGGTGTGGAAGGACCAGGCATACTAGGGCATGTGTATGTGTGTGCACGTGTGTGCCTGTGTGCCTGTGTGCGTGTGTGTGTGTGTGTAGATCTGGGTTTAGCAGCAATTTTTAACCTTAAAAAGAGTGACTGAGCCAGGCACAGTGGCACCTGCCTGTAATCCCAGGCGGAGGCAGGCAGATCTCTAAGAGTTCGAGGCTACCTGGTCTACAAAGCAACCCAGGACAGTCAAGGATACACAGAGAAACTCTGTCTCAAAAAATCCAAAAAAAAAAAAAAAAAAGAGTGACTAAAGATGGTGCTAAAGGAGTATAGAACACTGGTTCTCAACCTGTGTGTTGAGACCATTAAAAAAACATATCTCAAACCATCTTGGAAACCTCCAACCATAAATTTATTTTTGTTGCTACTTCTTAACTGTAATTTCGCTGCTGAGTGGTGTCTCTGTTCCTAAGGCCACTGGAAATATGTGTTTTCCAATGCTCACGACCCACAGGTTGAGAACCACAGGTCTAGAACAAAGTTATGAAGTATTTCTGTAACTAGAACATGAACTGAATCTCATTCTCCCCTTCCCCCTCAAAGGCCCTGAGAGATTTTAGGCAACAGAATCACACACTAATTTTAAAAGCTGGTTCTAGAGCCAGTGTGAGGATGGGTGTGCGGTGAGAGAAGACTGAAAGCCAGAAAGGAAAAGAAGAGCCAGGGACAGCGGACAGTGTGACTGCAAATTCCTCCCTGGGTCACCTTACAAAGTTAAAAAAAAAATCCTCCAGTTCCACCAGCCCCACATTAGGGTATGCTGGGCGTGGCTAAGGGCTCTGTCTTCCACACATTCATCCCGCAGATGAATGAAGCAGCCCTGTGCATCGCACGCAGTCCCTGCAGTCCCCAGGTGCTGCCTGAGCCGAGGCATCTCCTAAGTACATGAATGGACACTGTCTGCCCAGGGGTCAAGGGGCAGGTGTGCACATGGCACGGCCACTCCGATGTCAGTGAGCATCTGTACAATGTGACAAGTAAGGACAGATCTGCTAATCAACTGACTCGGCAAGTTGTTTCTCTGCTTTAGGCTTTCGATTTCTAGTCTGTTCAACGTAAACGATGAACCTTGGTGAGTGGTGGGAATGACATGAAGCAGTGGCACTCAGAATGCCACTCTCGGTATGTCCAGGGTCTGCACCCGACACGCAACCTCTGGAGATCTCTACCAGTATTAATAACAATAGACGAGAAGTCCATTTTAGCCTGGGAAAGGGTACTGGCCAGACATGCTCGCAAGCTGGCTGCTAAATGGAAAGAAACCTGATATGATGATAGCAGCAAGGGTGTTACCCAAGTCCCAGCAGCACGGAGGCTAGCTACTTACCTTCCTGTCCCACGAGGGGACATGGACAGGGCTGTAGGAAGGGCCCACGGGCCTTCTCACTCCTGGCCTTTGACATTTCCATCTCTCCTCGGTCCTCCTCTGTGCTGTAGAGAAGCCCACAACAGGTTCAGGTTAACCAGCTGCCAAAGAGCAAAATCCGTGGTGAGGCTGTGGCTGAAGATGGCCGTCTGGATGACAGAGACCACACCCAGTGTGCAGCCATTGTTTTTCTCCATCAAAGCTTGGGACCTAAAGCCCACTGAGAGATCTGAGATCGTTAACGGTGTCATCTTCAGCTTCAAAGAAACCTGTTTCTGTTGGGATGGCTACCAGACCCTCCGATTCCAGAGGGTCTTAGAGAAGGTTCCCAGCCTGGGGGGGGGGTGTTCCATGACCCTCCCCCAGCCTCCCACCCTTCCCATTCAATCACTTCCTCTCTCCTCAGTGTGCCCTTCCTTTCCACCTATGCTCCCCTCCCGACACTCTTGGCCCTAATGTGTGAAAGTCCACAGGCAGTGAAAGGACTGGGGAGGGGGCCTCTCTGAGCAAGCAAGCATTTAGCCCCAGTGGCCTGTCCACAGGATGGGGTGGAGAGCGGCAAAGTCCAGCAGGTCCCTGGGCAGAGAGAGAGAGAGAGAGGAGCAGGAGGTAGAAACCATGTTCTACATCTGTGCCTAGAAGGCCGCGCTGAGTGAAGGACCATCCTGGAGCCAGCTGGGAAAGGCGGGTGACACAGGCAGCGAGCTCACCCTCCCTGTGACGGCTTTCCCTTGTGACACTTTAGAAGACGGTGTAGCTTAAGTATGGACTGTTTTCATGGGCATGACCAGAAATTAAGAGGTTGTAAGAAAAGCACGTGGCGGCAACTGTGGGAGCTGGTCAAGGTCACGAGGCCTTCCTTAATCCTGTTGCGCAGATTGCCCCCCCACCACACCGCTACTGACCTTCTTCCTTTCCTGGCTTTACAGATCGTCACAGCATTTAATGCCATTCAAAAATTAATGGTTTAACCATTTGTTGTCAGTGTCCCGTTCAGCATTGTCTAGTTTGTTGTCGATTTTTAGGACCTAGGGCATTTCGTGGCACACAGTGTGTCCTCAGAAAGTGGTCACGATGAGAGAGAATTATCTCACCATCATTATTCAGAGAATCCTCTCTCAGCCCTCCCATTGTCATGGTGCTGGGCCCGGGCTATGTTCAAAGGATAAGCCAGCCACCCTCTGCTCTAGTGAGAGTCACAATGCTCTGCCTCTCTCTGGAGGATTGGAAATGGCCTTGCAAAGATCGTCTTCTGGGATCCTGCGGGTTGTGAACCTGGGGATGCTGCCCTTTGTCCTGCTTCGAGGGCAGCGACACACGTGGCCCCAGGAAGTGAGTGAACACATCCCTCCTCGCTGTCAAAGGAAGGGCTGTGTCGGCCAGTTCAATTTCAACTCATTGTCCAGGACAAGGCATGTGGACGGTTCCCAGAGGCTGGATGTTTCCTTAGCACAGGAGCATTTACTAGGGTGAGAGAGACTCTGAAGACCGGCAGCTGTCATGTCTCCCTGTTCTCTAGAGACGAGCACAGCTCTAACAGTGTCACGGGCCACATATGCCTTTGCAGCCCTGAGACTGAACAGCCACTGCTGCTGTGGCCAAACCCTTAGCCAGAGAGGAGCGAAAGAGAGAGGTTTCCTTTCTAATACCCTCAGCAGGAAGTGCTTTCATGACAAGCACCTCCAGACAGAAGAAGTAAATGAAGCCTTGCTTTCTAAGTATTGGTGAATCTTACTACTACAAGAAAGCTGGGAGAAAACAAAAATACTAAGAGCCCACAGACGGTATGCACATAAACTGAGACTCCATATAATCACTTTTTAAAGTATGGAAAGCAGGTATTTAGTGTGATATGTTCACAATGGTCCACATGTGCATGTACATACAGGAATATAAGTTATTCATGGATTCTGCACAAACAGTAGTTTGTGTTTTATGCCAGATGATACTTTTCCCGTTTAACGTTGTTTTAAGGCCATTTCCCTTTGCAAGCGTGTCATGTGCTGAACGTGGGTGCCGATTAGAAGCTTCAGTAACACATACCTTGTACTGGAGGGAGGGCTGTCCCAAGGGCCTGTCTGCTCACTGCCTTTTCCTTTTGAGGCAGAGTCTCAGATAGCCCAGACTGGCCTCAACTTCACTACATAGCTGAAGATGGCCTTGAGCTCCTGGTTCTCCCATCTCCACCTCTCAGGTGCTGGGATCGTGGGTGTAGGGTACCGCGGTCAGCTTTTCCCTGCCACTTCATGCAGGCCCTCTCTTGGCCCTGAGTTTTCCCAAGAGCTTGGGTTAGATAGTTACACAGTCTTCCTTTAAAGCAAAAAGGACATTTATGATCCACGCAATGTTTTTACATACATACCACCCTGCTGTTCCTCATGGACATGACATGATCTATACCATCCCAGGTTGTGCTATATCCAAATTTATCAAACCATCAAAAATTTCAGTCCATGAATATATGTATATGTACATGTGTATGTATGTATGTATGAATATATATATATATATTCTGCTTTTTTCTTGTTTTGCTTTACTAATTCCTTTCTAAGGAATTGAATCCATTAAGACATCTCATGCCTAGCCAGCATGTTTGATTTCTAGACAGATGCTTAAAATAAAGAGGACTTTAATCTGATACCTTTATTTATATGCAAAACAGCGACCAATCATGAGATATGAAAAACTCGTCAGGTAGAAACCAGGTTATATCTATTTTCACTACAAAATATTGCATTATATAAAGCAACAGAGACACAAAAAAACCCTGAAAAAGACTAAAATCTTTGGATAGCAGATGTGGTTTTTTTTTTTTTTTTTTTTTTTCTTTCTCTCTTGTCTCTAAAATACACCTCTTACTTTAAGAGTTTCACAGCTAAGAACATGAAACATTTCCAGGTCATAGACTTTTCTTTTTGGTTGTCACAGAGGAAAGTAGTTCTGAATTCTTTTTGTCTTTTCTTTTTTTAGGAAAATAATGTAATTTCCTAAAATCATCCCACACACAAACGTCACGCACACACACACAAAGAAACTACTCTCCTTAAAAACAGTTTGTAAAGTACTTTTCAGACAAAACTACAGGTAAGATGTAACAACACTTAACTTTTTTATAAAACTATAACAGTGAAGGGCTAGTGTTGCTGATCTCACAACAAAAGAACCAACTTCTTAATATATAAAATATGCTTAGAAACAGGGGAAGTGGGAACTCTCTTAAACGAGTGCAATATAATCAGAAAAAAAAGGGGGGCGGGGAGACCACAAGATAATCTCAACAAACACAGAAAGAGTTCGACGCAATCATTTCACGGGAAAAAAGTGTAAACACTTGACCATAAATAAATTGGCACAGAGTATCCAAAGTAAAATTATCACCACTCTGAAAAATAAATGTCTTGAAAAAAATACTCTACTTCTTCCAACATAAATAAAAATAGGTTTGTCTTTCTCTAACTGCATCTACGGGTCCACACGGTAAGATCACAAGTAGATGGGGTTTTTTGTTTTGTTTTTTTGGATATTTAATGGGGCACTCTGCCCAAAAAAGCAATCAGATGTTGAATTTTCCATTTAAATACGGATTTTTCTATCTACTTTAGTGTTCTATCTTGGGGTTAAAATCTCACCAAGCTCAAATCTTCCCACCGTGTGCCTGTCTGTTCTGAATGTATTCTTTTCTCGTAACTTCACCAAGGATTCCGATTTAGGTTCCAATGTAGTTTTTCATTTGTCAAAGGAACAAAAAGTTCTCTGGTACACCTTTCTGTGTCTTAATCTCTGTACGGGAAAGATTTTCTTTTTCTTTTTCTTTCTCCCCAAAGCTTAGTGGTTTGTCAATTAGAAAACCCCAAGATAGTCTTGGTCTGAAGCCGTCAGCCTGGATGAGCTGCCCTCGTTCTTTCAGAACATGAAGATGTGTCGTGACTATAGACATAGGGGAACTCGAGGCCTCCAGGGCGTTAAAGCAACCACCTTAAAGGGATTCTAACACACCGGAGGCCCCGGGGCAACTCCTTCTAGGTGCCTCCAGAAGGTTCTTCTGGCCAAGAAACTAACCTCGCAGGTCCCAGCTCTTTCCACTCAACCCCACCTCCCAGGCTCGAAAACCTTTCCCTGTCTCCTCGCCGAGCAGAAAAAACAGAGGCTGCAAGCTTTCCCCCGCGTCCAGGTGTCTCTGGGCTATCCTCCGGCCTCGCAGTCCGGGTATGTCGCCTCCAGCAGACGCCGGGACCGGCGGCCTCCCGCGGCGTCCCCCTCTCTACACATCCAGGACGTGGTTGAGATAGGAGATGTAGCAGATGGCCAGGCGCAGGATCTCGATCTTGGAGAGCTTCTTGTCCGGGGGCAGGGTGGGCAGCAGTTTGCGGAGCTCGGCGAAGGCCAGGTTGAAGGCCTCCACGCGGATGCGCTCGCGGGTGGCGTGGGCCGAGCGGTACTTGGCCGTGGCGCGCCGGCGCCGGCGCTTCTCCTCGCGGCTCAGCTGCTGCGGGTGCGGGTAGAGCGCGGCCCGGGGGCCGCCCTTGCCGTCGCCGTCCGCCTCCTCCACCGGCTCCAGGTCCGACACGCTGCCCAGCACCTTGGCGTCGGCGCCGCCCAGGGACTCCGGGTCCGAGTGCGTCGAGCTGGGGTGATCCGAGTCGGCGGCTTGGTCCGGACTCAGCATCATTTTGGAGGCTGATGGAGAGTCAGAAAGTCGGTCAATCAAAGGAACCAGACGCTCGGTTTACAATGAAGGGTGGCGGGCGGGGGCCTAGCGAGCCCGGACTCCGAGGGGGCCCGCGTCCTCCGGGTCCACTCCGCGCACCAGGCCCGCGAGCGTGGGGAGGCAAGGGGCTGGCCACCTGAGCGCGTTCCGAGCCCCACGCCGGAGCCTGCAGGCGACAGAGGCGGCCGGTGGCCCTGGGGCGGCAGAGCGACCACGGGCCTGCGGGGCCGGCTGGCATCTTGTGCCTCCTCTGGCCAAACATCAGCTGCTCCATCCCGCCTCCCCGGCCCCGGCCCCTTCCCAGACACCCGAGAGAGCCCGAAGGACGGATGCCTCCGGGTCTGAAGGGAGACGCCGGGCGTCCTCATCGCCCTAGGGCCCCGGGGCCAGGCAGCCGGAGACTCGCAGCGCCCGGAGGGGTCCGGGCTGCGCTCGGGTGCGGGCGAACCCCACTCTGGAACCCCGGGCCGGAGACGGAAAGGCTCCGGTGTTTGTCCCCCTCCCACCCAACCCCCCAGCACGGTCCCTCTCCGAAATAATAAAGAAATGACCGAACACATGTGTTCGGTCCCTTTCAAAAGAAAATTGACTCCTCGGCCCTCGCACGCTCCCGGAGCACCATCTGTCACGCAGCCTGCCACACACATTGGGGACCTAGGGACCCGAGTCACACAATGCCCGGCAGTGTGCCGACCACCTCCCGGGAGAACGCAGGCCGCCGGGTCGCCGCGGGCGGACAGGCTGGGGAGGGGAGGGGAGGGATGGGCCCCGCGGCCGGGGGGTGCGGGACGCCCCCGAGCTCCCGGGACCCGAGCCCCGCGGCGCCCCGCCGGTCCGGGGAGGCCCGGCCGCGTCCCCAGACGATGCCCTCCTGGAAGAGCCACCTCGGGCCCGCCGCTCCCGAGCGCCCGGAGGAAGGGCCCCGGCTGCGCATCTCCGGGAGCCGCCTGGCTCGAGGGATGGTCGGGGAGGGCGGGTGGGGACGGGGACCCGCCGGGGCTGAGCGCTTGGGCCTCGGCCGCCGGGAGGGCCCGGTGTGCCCCTGGCCGGCGAGGCTCCGAACCGCCCGTCAGAGGCTCGTTCCGGAGAAACAAAAGCCCGGGGATGTGGGTTCGGCTCCTGGCCCTGCACTTGCGCAGGAGCGCCCGGGGACGACCGGGAGCTCGGAGACAGTTTTCCGTGCAAGGAAAACGGATCCTCGGAATAACAACAAATGGGCCAAACGAACCGCTGGCAGTCCCCCGTGGGCTTTTCGCTACGTCTATGAGCGAAACAAGCTACGCAGTTGGCACGAAGGGGGCAGAGATACAACAGGGAGAAAAATCACAACGTAGTTTACAGATCGGACAAAAAGTTCCCGGGCTGTCCTCCACGCTTTTAAATTCTCCAGGTATTTAAATAGTCATAGATGGTGCTTCCCGTGGCCATGACCGTGACCGTGAGTGGGGATGCTCCTATAAAATGCAATATGAATCAACTTAATTTCAAGAGAAAAAGAGAGAGAGAGAGAGAGAGAGAGAGAGAGAGAGAGAGAGACACGCAGAGATGACTTACCTTGCAAAAGCCCTGCGGATAATCTTTTCGCCAATCTTTTGGAGTTAAAATTCCAGGGGAACAAGGAGGAGAGATCCTGGCAAATATTAAAAGCAACCACTATTTATTACGCTCACAGATGAAAGAGCAGCTGTCATCTCGCAGCCCGCCACGGCGAGCGGCGCTGTCTTAGGGGTGGAAGGTAGGACTGCTCACTTAGTGGACGGATTGAAAACGCCCGTTCTTTCTTTCTTTCTTTTTTTAAATTGTTCTTAAAACATTTCGGAAATTTCGTTGTTGATCTTTTCTAAGGCGAAGTGGTGAGGTCTCGCGCGCTTCCTCCCCGGGTCCTAGGGTTCTATAAAGTAACAAAAGAGACGCAGAGATAAACACGGTCACATCAAAGGGCTGATTCCTCCACTTTCTAATAGCGGAATAATCAATAAGAAAGATGGTTAAGATAAGATTCCATTCCTTGAGGACTCCTTCCCTTCCCTTAATCGGGCTGGGAGGAAACTGCCAAGTGCGGGCAGGAATGGATGGGGCTCAGAAGTGATTTCTTTCTTTCTTTTTCCCCCCCCTCAAGATAATGCTTTGTTCAGCTGATGTCTCCCCAGTTCCCAGCAGCACAATATGGTAACTGGGCTTAAGGTCGCCTCTGTCTTGTCCCTCACTTGCTTATATGATGCATAAACGGACACCTATTTCACAGTTTCAAAGTCTTTCAAGGCTTGGCTACACCCCCTCCCCTGCCCGACTCCCTCCCCTCTTTACCTTGTGGTAACATATATGTGTATATAATCAGTAGCTTGGAGATGCTTGAGAGAGGTTGCTGAGAAGTGACCGTCTTCCGGAGGAACACTGACAGGCAAGCAGAGAAAGGAGAGGTTGGGAGGGCCCGAGCGAAGAGGAGGCTGCCTGTGCGGTTTCTTGGCTCTTCTGGTACCAATTGATTTAGCCTGGAGATGGTGGAAGAGATAAAGGCTTAAGAAGGGGGATGGAATTTTCCCCCTAAATTGATATTTAATGGGAAATCCTATTGGACAGAAACCTGGACATGAGTCACTTAATTGGACCTGACATCTGTCACAGTGCGGGAGTTTTCACAGCCCAAATATTTTAGCAGATCAGATTCCCACTGAATCTGTGCCATAAAATATAGCAGTTGAAAGCAGTCCATGATAGAAACCCTAGCATCTAAACAGTTTCTGGCCACGCAGGCAATTTCTTGTTTTCAGATTATTAATGCACTGCTTAAGCGCAAGTAAACACTATAGGAACATGGGAAATTCCTCGTGCATTTTGTAAGCTGGCATCTTTTATCAGTGGTTAGGAAAATAGTTGTGCTCAGCAGGTGGAAACATACTAAGATGCTATAAGTAAGGTGATGTATTCAAGATAGGAAATGCTAACATTTATTAGAGGTGAAGGCATCTTTTAAAAGATACTTTAGTCATGAGTATTAAGGGTATTGATGTTTTGGAGAAATGTTCTTCTATGAGATGAACTTGTAGGTGTTTTTAAGGACTTTTGACACATTAATTTAAGTCATTTGCAGAATTAGCAAACCAAGAAGTTAGAGACCGCTAGATAAAACAATTCTAGTTTTTAAGTTATGTTTGTTTTTCCTCTTCACCCATTTATTAATTTGTCTATTATTTGCTGTAAAATGTGACACATTGTTCATCTCAATTACTGCACTTCACTCTTGCTATCTTCACCTGTGAGTGGACGGGTTTAGCTGGGCGGCAGTGCATTTTGCTACAATGTGAAAAATAAAGTAATCCAGCCTGCAGTGCCTTTGCCTTATAGGACCTCCAGTCCCGGATTTACATATTTTACAAAAGTAAGGAAAAATTGTTGTTAGTCACGATCAATTGTCAATAGCAAATTTTTATTCGCTTTCAATTACATATTACCAGTGACATCATCAATTGTGTTTTCTTTTTTTCTTTTCTTCTTCTTCTTCTTCTTCTTCCTACTTATTTATTTATTTATTTAGATATTTTAGACAAGGTCTTACAATGCAGCCCTGGCTGACCTGAACCTCACCGTGGAGATCAGGCTGATCTCAAACCCTTAGAGACATGCTTGTCACTGCTTCCCAAGTGTTGGGATTAAAGGCATGTACCAGCCACCCAGCTACTTTTTTTTTTTTAATTGATCAGGCTTAAAGGAAACAAGAGAATTATAACCATCCTCCTGTCTCCCTATTCCTGTGTAAATGTGTGTGGAGAGGGGAGTCTTTGCTTTCTCTCCATAATCACCTTTGTCCTATATAGAGGTATTCTCCCCAGGGGAGGGGCATGGAGCCACCCACCTGGAGAGCATCCTTCTGGGTTCCTCAGGGCTGTGACATGCACTGTCTACCTTTGTTCACGTAGGCTCTGGCAGGGTCCTGGGTCAGAACAGGCAGGGTAGGAGAGAAGGAATTGAGTCCAAGGATATGGCACCAGTGCAGCTCAGCCTCACTACCGCTCAGCCCAAGTCCAGGCAGAAGTCAACCTCAAGCAAGTGGCAACAGAAATGGGTGAGTAGGTAAGTCCTTCCCTTGCAGGGCTTGTGAGGATGAGGAGTGAAGCTGTGGGGAAGGAGGTTTCCCAGCCTGGCTAGCAGCAGCCATCACTAAGCACTAACACACAACAGAAATGCACACACAGATGTGCACACTCAGATACGTGTGCCTCTCCACTCTCCAGCATGCATACAAGCTGCCTGGCTCCATTAGACGTTTGGGCAGATGGATTGAAAACTGTGGTGGGTTTCATCACCTGAGCTCTAGAAGGCACAGCTGCTAGGAGAGGAGTGTCCAATGCCTCTGGTCACCCTGGTGTTGGGAGTTGGATGGGGGAGAGGAGGCTCAAACCATGGCTGGCCTGATTCTACTCTGGCATGTATGAATCCAGAGTAATTCTCTTTTTATAGCCAGGCCATTGACAATCTGCACATTCATAAATTAATACATGATTAAGGCTGTGTAGGAAAACTTCAGATCCACGCACAGCTTTGCCTAGACATGTCATTGTAGACGGAGACATGGATTCACTCTCTCTCTCTCTCTCTCTCTCTGGTGGGAACACTCCCATCCCTCCCCTTTTCTAAGACATCCCAGGCACAGATGGCCCCTCCTCTCATATCCCCCTGAGAGACTATATATTGTGCACTATGGCTTTTGGTTTCTATCTCTGCCTCTCCCACGAGGCTGGGACATTTCCGGGAAAGGTCTGTAGCTTTTACCTTCACCTCTCATATCTGACCTTGACATATTATATGCACTAAGTTCATTTATAGAGGGTAACTTCCTGTGTACAGAGGTCCCCAGGAAACTGGTGACAAAACCACTTCTGCCCCCAGATGCCCAGTCTTCCATTTTGACCATTTCTGTTCTTGAAAGTGGGTGTCACCAGCTTGCTGTGACATCAATGGATGTGCAAGCATCGGACAAAACACCAAGCACCATGCAAATGAAGATATCCTAAAGTGGAAGAATAATAATAAATAACATCAGAGCAAGAAGGACATGGTAAGTGGTGGTTTCAAGAGCGGGGGCTGGAGAGATGACTCAGAGGTTAAGAACACTCGCTGTTCTTCCGAAGGTCCTGAGTTCAATTCCCAGTCAACCACATGGTGGCTCAGAACCATCTATAGTAGTAAGATCTGGTGTGCAGGCAGAATGCTGTCTGTATAAATAAATAAATAAATAAATAAATAAATAAATAAATAGAGCTGGGTTCTGGAGCCACAGACTGGCTGTGTGGCTTCTGAAGAGCCTTTCTGGACCCCAGTTTTTCTAATCTGTAATGTGAGAATGATGAACATATGATATGTGGTATTCTATGGAATGCTTTTATGTTACGTCTGTTTTGTTTTTATCAAAAAGGATCAAGATAAGGCATGTGGTGCTGGAGCCGTGACCCAGTGGTTAAGAGCATGTACTACTCTTGCAAACGACCGGTGTTTGCTTCCCAGAATCCATGTTGGGCAGCTCATGATGACCTGTGGCTCCAGTTCCAAGGAGAGGAGTCACTCTAGCCTCCATATTCACAGCAGACACACACACACACACACACACACACACACACACCCCTAAAACTAAAATAAACCTTTAAAAAGGCAACACATGAAAAACTTAAATTGTTGCATGTTCTTAATAAGGTTATTAAATATAAACACATTCAGTATATGTACATTGCATAGAAGTAGTAACATACCTGAATATACCCACCAGATTGTGTGTGTGTGTTCATGACTCACTGGCTGGCCCACAGTGAATACTCCCCCAGCATTAGACCACAGATAGAAGATTTTTCATACATTAACTCATGCCCTGTTCATCAGAAAGCTACGAAATAGGCTCTGCTGCCCCCATTTCATACAGAAACTAGGACATGGAAAAAGAGATGGTGTACTCTTCAAAGCCATGTGCTTAGTAACTCACAGGGCCAACATTTGGATCAGGAAAAAACTAACTCCAAACAGTTGTCTTCTGACCCTCAAATCCACACTATGGCACACAGGCATATGTACGTGTATGCACACACACACACACACACACACACACACACACACACACAGAGCATTGTCTTTTTACCACTGATGTGAACACCGTGGCATGCAGGCATGTGTATGTGTGCACACATGCACACAGGAAGCAAGTGAACAAATGTGAAAACAGGTTCAGGTGAGCTAGATTGAGAATGTGAGCCGGACCACATCCACCATGCCCTGCTCCTGTGTCCCTGTGCCCGGTGCAAATACCCCATGCAGGAGAATCGTGTACAGCAGGAAGTGTGTGAGCTAAAGGAGGAATGCACGTGTGCATGAAACAAACCTAGCAACCACCCTTCACTGTGGTTAGCTGTGCGGAGTGGACCCGTGTGCCTTTAAGTTCTCCATCACATCTACAAACAGCATGGAGCCGGACAAGACGGAAAGGGTTAAAAATAAGTTTTCGTCCCATTAGACATCCGTCTTCAATGTATTTTCTTAAAATTTGTACTCTATCACCAGAGTTTTGAGCACATATAACTAGGCTTTGTATATTAATCATTAACAAACTCTATACATGTGCTTCATACAGTATAGCAGAGTATTTCAGCATAAACACATAGACGGCAGATTAAAGTGAGAAACAAATAAGACATGTATGGAATAACTGATTTTATTTATAAATGCGAAGAAATATGCATACAAAGATATTGGTGGGGCATGCTTCTTGAGGGCAATAGTCATTTTCGGTCATCGTTTAACCCTTTATGACAGTGATTTGATGGTCTGCTTTCAAGTCCAGTTTATTCTATCACAATCCACTTTTTATGGGTAACATGGGAGATAAAAGTGTAGCACAAAATTTCAAATGTTAACACACACACACACACACACACACACCCCAAAACAAAACAAAACAAAACGTGGCAACTATATGAAGCGACTGGTGAGCATTCCACAGTATGTGTGAGCATTAAGTCTGGACCTGGAGAGACGGCTTAGCAGCAAAGACCATGCATGGCATGGAATGTTCCTACAGAGGATATGAGTTCAGTTCCCAGCACCTTCAGGCAGTTCACAACTGCCTGAAAGTCAAGAGGTCTGTCTGAGGCTTTCTTCCGGCCTTCCTCAGGCACCTGTACCAACTGTCACATACCTACTCACAGACACACTTGCATACACAGAACTAAAGAGCAATTTAAAAAATCAAGTTTGTACACTATACATGTATACAATTTAATTTATAAACTTAAGGATAGTGATGAAAGGAAATGCAAACTCAAAGCCCTTCAACTGTTGAGTGGGTAAGCCCCGTGTGATATATTCTACAACGGAGCAGCACTGCAGAATAACATGGAACATAATTCTGGTGTGCGCTGAGGCATGAATGTGCCTCGACAGAAGGAGAAAGCTAGATTCTAAGACCCTGTACAGTATTAGCCTTTTCACGTGAAGGCTTCTCCACAGACAGACCCCACAGAGAGCCAGAATGAAACACTGATTGCACAGGGCGAGTATGGGAGGCAGGGGAGCAGATGCACTGTGACCTCATCTTCACAGGTTGATTTTGGTAGTGATGTCAAAACTCTTTAAACACGCAAATACAGCGAGTAGCACACATCATGGCATTACTTATGTCTTGGTAAGGCTCTTAGAAAATTCAGCAAGTGATTGCTGGAGAGACAGCTCAGCCGTTAAGAGTACTGGCTGCTCTTCAAAAGGATCAGGGCTCAATTCCCAGGCAAAACTGTCTATAACCTCAGTCCCAGGGGATCTGATGCCCTCTTCTGGCTCCTTCAGCACCAGGCACACGTGTACATAGACATGCATGCAAGCAAAACATACAAACACATAAAATAAAATAAAAACAAAAAGAAAGAAAAAACACAGAGGATGAAATATTACACTTATATTGTCCTCTCTATTGTTATATCAGTGTTTACTCTCTTACCTGTAAATAATTCTCTTCATTTACTTGATTTCAAATGATGAGGATTTTATTACACTTTCATTTGTTTTATTTGCATTTTTCTTTTCTTCAAAGGAACGAAAGAGGCATAGTCACACAACTGTTGAAACTCACCATCCACATGACCTGAACAGTGTCAGGGTGGTGCAGACAGGTGCAACAGGAAGACACCTACATTTCCCAGCACTTTTAATATTTGTGTGTCGTTCACTCCTTGCATTGGTGGGCTATAATTCGCAACAAGACAATTACTTCTGATGCTGAAAAGCCCACTGAGACATTCTAAACAAATTCCATATAGGCCAATATCGTGCCATTAGTAATAATCATAGGAACAGAATTAAAACCTTTCCTGGCAGCTGGAGAGCTGCTCAGTGGACAAGCGCTTGCTGCTCTACCTGAGAACGTGAGTTCAGCCTCTAGCACCCTTGTCAGGTGGCCAACAACTTCCTCTAACTCCAGCTCTAGGGAATCTATCGCCCTCTTCTGGCCTCCAAGGGCACTGCACACATTTGGCACACACACACACACACACACACACACACACACACACTTAGAAATATAAAGCTTTAAAGGGAAAACCTTTTGTGACAACAACATGATGCTAAGCATACACTGTCGTGGTAGGACACAACTATTTATCTTCACTAAAAATGCACAAACATGGGTTTTTAATCCTTCATTAACACTCAAGCATGCACATTGTGTGGAAGATCATTGATTTATTTTGTTAGAGAATAAAGTACATGTTGTAAGAAAAACTTTTCCGAAGGTTCCAGGTGTCCATCATCCATTTATCTACATTATAATCTCCATTTTCTATCCTGTTTATTAAATATGCCAAGGTTTTGTGAACTTCAGAAAGCATGTTCTCTTCTTATTTAAGTTAGATATTCTTCTTACCATTTGTAAGAAACCATCGGTGTGTGTGAAACCATTGGCTTGGAAATTTTGTAGCAGCGTAGAGATTTAGTTATACGTATCCAGGTGTGGTAAGTGTTCAGAAATATATGAGATGTTAATATAAGACACATTGCCATCACGCAGGACAGAGAATCAACACAACAGAAAATTTTCCAATAATTTCTTCTTAAGATGACCTCCCACTGCTCTTTTCTACACTGCCGTTTAAGTAGTAAAGTATATACATTGAATATGTATACTATTTCAAAATGTGCAAGTGACATAGCGTTGGAATTGTCACCAAAGAAAAATAAATGTGCCAGCATTTATTTTAGAGCCGAGCAAGTCTGTAAGCATTTCAGTGCTTACAACCAGAGCCTTCTGAGCCTGAGGATAACTACCAGGGGGAAATGTTTTTAAATTCACAATTTTACATAATCCCAACACTTGGGAGGCAGAGGCAGGCAGATCTCCGTGAGTTTGAGGACAGCCAGGGCTACATAATGAGACCCTATTTCATACAAACAAACAAACACCCTTAAACATAAAACCCTTAAACATAAAAAACCAAATAGTACCTTTCTTTGTGTATAGTAAAAAATCATAGTTTTCCCCACTCTGTTAACTCTAAAGTCAGCTATATTTTATTTTTAAGTTTATTTTATTTGTGTGTGTGTGTGTGTGTGTGTGTGTGTGTGTGCATGAGTGTAGCTGATGGTGGAAGCTAGCTCCATCAGATCTCTCTGGAGCTAGAGTTACAGGCTTTTCTTAGCCCCTCTGACGTGCATGTTGGTAAATGAACTTGGATTCTCCAAAAGTCCTCACTCTTAAGAGTCTCTTTCTCTAGTCCTAGTAAAATGTGATTTTTCTTTTCTTTTTTTTAAAATTTAATAAACTTTATTGTTTAAAAAATCTTGCAGATAAATACAAACTTCACACACACAAATTAACTAAACCCAAATCTACACAACTCGTTGAAGGGTTCAGAACAGACCGGCTGCTCTTCAGAGGACCAGGGTTTGTTTGCCAGCACTGCATGATCACACTTTTGATAACTTATCATCATATATGTTTTATATGCTTTTCTGGGGATCGCATGCACATGGTATACTTATATAGAGCCATAAATATATGGATCTATATTATATATACATATATATATATATTAGAAGTGTGAAGCTTCACGTTAAGTTTCACACTTTTGATAAATAATCATCAGATATGTTTTATATGCTTACACATCAAAAAACAAAAATAAAATCCATGACTGAATTATGAAAAGAATTAGCTTTTTATCCTCTTTCATAACTGTGGTCCATCACCTGCATTCAGTCCTTCCTTAATCTTTTATACTGAGCCTTTCTTGTTATCTTTTCTATGTGTCGTATTGAGCCCACATGTACATTTGTTTGCATATATTATTATTGGCTAGATTCCACGTATGAGATTTCTGGGATTGTGCATTACCATTACGAAGCCTGTTAGATAAAGGGATCCATTAGCTATTCATTTATTATTATTATTATTATTATTATTATTTAATAGAACCCCACCATAAAAGTGAAGTAAGTTTTTAATATGATCACAAATTAGTAGACATCTGGGCGACTTCTGGTTTTTAATATAGTGAAGATGGCTAACGAGTCTGGTGTAACTGTGCAAGCACAGGTATGTTTTAAAGTATGTATGTTCTGTTCTTGTGGGTAAACAACCAGGAGTGAGAATGCTGGACTGTGCCATGAATATTTGTTTAATAAGAAACTTCCAAAAATCTGCAAAGTACCTGTGCCATTTTGCATTTCTACTAACACTACGTTTTTCTATAGTTTTAGAAATACTTATTGCTAGGTTAAAAACTATTTTAGGGACTGGAGAGACTGCTCAGCTATTAAGAGGGTATTCTTCTTGGAGAAGAACTGAATTTGGTTCCCAGAACCTATGTCTGGCAGCTTACCCCAGCCAATTACTCCATGTCTAGGTGATCTAGTGCCCTCTTCTGGAGTCCAGGAGCACCTGCACTGAAATACATATACCCACACCTATACATATGATTAAGAGCAAATCTTTAAGGAGCTGGAGAGGTGGGTTAGCAGTTAAAAGTGCTTGTTGCTCTTGCAAGGGACCTGGATTTGAGTCTCAGCATCCACAAAGTGACTCACAAGCATCTGTAACCCCATTTTCAGGCACACATGTGCTGTACATACATGTATGCAGGTAAAAGATGAATATACATAAAGTTAAATAATTGAATCTAAAACTTAAAAAAAATCTTCAAGTTTTTTATTTAACTTGATTCTAATAATTATCTAATATTATGTCACTGTGATTTTATTTTGACCTTACTCCATTTGCTCACCTTGTTGGGGAGTGTGACAGTTTGAATAGTGGCCCCCATAGACTCATGTGTTTGACTCATTGGCCATAGGGAGTGGCACTATTAGGAGGTGCGGCTTTATTGAAGAAAGTGTGTCACCGAAGAGGCAGGCTTTGATGTAACATATGCTCAAGCTACACTCAGTGTGGTACACAGTCTCTTTCTGCTGCCTGCTGATCAAGATTTAGAACTCTTGGCTCCTTCCCCAGCACCATGTCAGCCTGCATGCTGCCATGTTTCTTTCCATGATGATAATGGACCAAGCCTCTGAAACTGTAAGCCAGCCCCAATTAAATGTTTTCCTTTATAAGAGCTGCCATGGTCCTGGTGTCTTTCACAGCAATAACACCTTAACACAGAGTGATATTTATTATTTTAAATCCCCTGTGAATTTTACATAATGATATTTGATGTATGCATACAGCCTTGATATTTTCTTTACCTTCATTTAAAATAAGAAACTTATTAACTGGTGTCTTTAATCTGTACCCCACATGCTCCGTCTTCCATGTCCCACAAGAAGCCACAGTCTTCCTGTTCCTAGAGACTATCCTGTGCTTTTAGAACTTTGAACACAATCAGGTCATGTGTCCCCTTTATTTGTCTGCTTTCTTCTAAATGGTTCTCCTTTTGAGATCCAGCCATTCATCAGCACTCTGTTCCTTTCATTGCTCAGAAGTAGTCTTTTTATCCTCTCCACAGTTCTTCATTTCATTTGTAGATTGGAGCTTCGATTTGGCAACTGGTTCTGGTCTGAAGCACCTCCATTAGTGCATATTTCAGCGTAAGTAGGTTGGCACAGAATCTTCTTACCTATTGTTTTTCTGAAAATGTCTTGGCTTTTATTTTTGAAAGATGTGCTCTGGCAGTGGAAGTCCAAGTTGGCAACTGCCTTCATTTTTTTTTTTCTTACCTCAGGTAAAGTATGTTTTTTTTTCTTTTCTTTTTTCTTTTTTTTTTTTTTTGTGTGTATAGTTCTTAATGAGAAGTCTGATGCTCTGTTAGTATTTTTTATTATTTATGTATCATGTTTCTCCTTCCTTCTCATCTGAATTCAGATTTTTAAAGTTCCTGATTATACTTATCATGTCTGTATGCACATTTGTGTGTCTGTGGAGAGGGGATTTGTTGTACACTGAACTACATCGCCAAGCTCAAGAGAAAATTTATTTGACTTCTGGTGTTTAGAAGTTCGAAATATAAGATCAGAAGACCCTTTTACTTTGGCTTATGGTGAAGATGGGAGATGCCTACACATCATGGCAGAAGGATGGATAAGATCAAATGGTCACATTTAGAAAAAGAGCAGAAAGACTTGGGTCTACCAGTTGTCTCTAAGGGCACGCCCCTAATGAAGTAAAGACCTCTCATTAGGTCCCATTTCCCCATTAAAGCCACCTTGAGGATCAGTACTTCAATCACAATAAATCCTGAGTGACATGCTAGCATTACACAAATGACAGTGTGCAGAGGCTGAGGTCAATATGAATGCTAGGAAACTAACATGACTACTGTTATATAATAAGACAGTTTTTGTGGAGTGTTGTTTCATCCTAATCAGGAATTGAATTAGGTTTGGGTTTTATTTCCATGATTACCAACCATGTGGCACAGACTTCAGATTTCTCTGTTGGTAGGTGGCTTTTGCCCAACATTTCATGGTCAGCCAACTCCATTGGTTAAGGCCTGGTAAGGCAGGGCATTGTGGCAGGTCATGTCATATGACTGAAAGGAGCAGTGAGTCAGAACCTGTCTTCTTCTTCTTCTTCTTCTTCTTCTTCTTCTTCTTCTTCTTCTTCTTCTTCTTCTTCTTCTTCCTCCTCCTCCTCCTCCTCCTCCTCCTCCTCCTCCTCCTCCTCTTCTTCTTCTTCTTCTTTTTCTGTGAGATGGGGTCTCACTATGTAGCCTTAGCTCTTACCTAAAACTCACTATGTAGTCCAGGTTGACCTTGAACTCATAGAGATCGGCCTGCCTCTATCTCCTGGATGCTAGGATTAATGGTATGCACCAAAACACCCAACCTCCTCCTTTTACTTTTACTTCAATTTGGCCAAGTTTTAGACTTCAATTAGTCAATGAAACTTATGAAGGTATTTTTGTAGATGGAATCAAAGTCCAGACAAGTGTTTTTTTTTTAAATAAAGCAGATTATTTTCCATAATTAGTATAAGTCTGACTCCATAATTTGAAAGGTTTTAAGATGAGAAGGAAGCTTCCTATAAGAGAACGAAATTCTTCCTGTGGCCAGCAGCTTCAGCCCAAGTTCCAGTGTGCCCTCCTGATAACTTGCCCTGTGGATTTTGAAGGATGGAAGGTTATATTGCTTGGGGGAAGGAATATACTATCTATGCTTTCTATAAAAACCCTTTATACTTATGCTCTTAAAGTAATTTTAGAAATAATTTTAAGTCTCTTATTTAAAAGGTTTCCAAAATAAGGGCATTCAGTGAATTTTGAAATTAAATGTCTTAAGTATTTGAACCCAGTGCGTTTTGATTAGTGTGCAAGGAAAGTGACTTAGAGAAGACATTTAGCTATAATAGCCAAATGTCAATACAGCCAGCATGAGTCACCCATGCCATGTGACACCTCGGCTGTGGACATCCTCTCACCTATGGCAGTCTTGAAAGCCACCAACTGGGTTGTACCTCAGTTTCCACGCCCCAAATAAGCAAATCAACAACAGCAGCAATGAACTGGACACACTAAGCTGAAAGGCAGAATGTTGACCCTCAGAATTACAAAATGTTAAGAAATTAACCCACCGTATTCTTGTAAGATTAAAAAGAGATTAAAAAATTATTATTGACTGAAATAGTTGTAGGGTGTGAGGATGTGTGGGAGGGGCATGGGGCATGTGTGTGAGATAACAGCCGGAGAAGGAAATCAAGTAGCTTTCTTTAGTGCTCTGCGCCTGATTGCCTTGAGACAGGGTTGTAATGGAAGTTTGGCTTCTTCTTAAACAAAACAAAGCTCAGTTATGGTATGTAAATATGTTTTCGTTTTAATTCCGAGTGTGGGATTTTAGCTTGTCCACAGCTGTCAACTGCCTGCTTCAGGGTGTAGTCTTTGCCGCAAGGTAACTGCCTGCCTTGTTACCAGGTTGGTCTAGGGTCTGGAGGGATATAAATACGAGAGCCCAGAAAGAGAAGGTGTGGCGTGTGGCAGTTTGGAGAGCTGAGAGACAGACGGTGTGGCAGCATGGAGAGACAATGAGAAACGTTTCAACGCAGTGACTTGGACGAGATTGCTTGCTGTGATTGCTGTGGTTCTTTGGTATAGCCCCAAAGAACCCATCAACCCTAAACAGCTGGGAGAAATACAGGGCTCTATCCCCCTTCTCCCCCCTAAGCTTCTCTCTCCTACCTAGGGTTGGGGGATTAGAAGGGAGAGGTTTTAAGGAACCTCCCTCCAAAAAAAAAAAAAAAAAAAAAAAAAAAGATTAAAAATGATTGCAACACAGGGGCTGTCACTGAAGCCTAAGCTCACATTATTGTTTTGACTGGGCTGGTTGACCAGAGAGCTTGTTTTATTGTGATATGTGATCCAGATGTTTGTATAGAACCTTCTGGAGATTATTGTCCTATTATGTTTTCTATTGCTGTGATAAAGACCATGACCAAAAGCAATTTGGGCAGTTTTGTTTCATCTTACATTTCCAAGTGACGGTCTATTGTTGAAGGAGGTCAAGATGGAGACTGAAGACCAGAATTTGGAGGCATGAACTGAGGCACAAGCCATAGGGGAATGCTGTTTACTCCTTTGCAGGCTCATATTCAGCTAACTTTCTTGTAGAGCCTGGGCCTACTTGTCTAGGAATGGTGTGTTGGTTTGAATGAGAATGGCCCCCATAGACTCATATGCCTGAACACTTGGTTCCCAGTTGGTAGAACTGTTTGGGAAGGATTAGGAGGTGTGGCCTTGTTAGAGGAAGTGTGTCATGGGGTCAGGCTGTCTTTCTCTTCACCGTGTATATGGATCAAGATGTGGCCTCTCAGCTGTTCCTGCCATGATGGACCCTAACCCTTTGAAACCATGAGCCAAATTAAATGCTTTCTTTTATGAGTTCCTTTGGCCATGGTATTTTGTTGCAGCAACCAAAAAGGAATGCGTACAGATGGTACTACCCACAGCAGGCTAGGCCAGCCTGAGGGAGGCAGTTCCTCAGTTCCCAGGTATGTCAGGATTAGCCACCAGAAATATGCTCAGCAATATAAATATATTAACCTGTTGTATAGCAACCTTATATTGCTAATCCTTAACTAGTAAGCTTTTAAAATGTATTCCCTTTATGTTTCAACACTGAGAATAGTTAGTGGGCCTTCTATCTCTATCTGAACGTTCTCCCTCACCCCCACATACTTAAAAGAAAATCATTTGAGAGTTCCAGCATGATGACACAGCTGATTGAGTAAAGGTGCTTGTGACCAAGCCTGATAACCTGAACGTCATCTCCAGGACTCACATGGGTAGAAAGAGAGAACTTAACTCCCACAGGTTGTCCCTCTGATCGCCACCCACACCACCTGCCAGGTGCAGATGAGGACGCTGTCTCACAGCTCACACTCTGTGTGCATGCACGCATCCACTTGAGACAAGCCCAAAGGAAGCTAACTCAATGAATATGACAAAACGCATTCTAATCATTTGGGAATGAGCAATGGCCTTTATGCCTTTCTTTTTAGAGCCTTCTGTGTCTATTTCCTGAGACAAGGACAGGGCCAGAGTGTACCTATAACGCCAGGAGATTAACGCTCCTATCGACCACAGTTTAAGGGCGGTGATTTGATGTGCTCAGACAGAGCGTGTGGTGTACTAAATTATTTTATTTACATTTCTTATATCTCTTCCCTTCACCCCAATCCCTTCCAATACCCCAATACTGGGTAGGAGAGAAAGGTTAGTGGGGAGAGGGGGCGGGCTTCTCTTTAGCTATTTCCTGCTGGCTAGAACCGTCAGGTTCCTTAAGGCAGGTCCAGTCTTCCTTTCAGGATATCTCCAGCTTCTCATCCAATTGTGTCAACAGCAATAAGGAGCAGCAGGGGGGAGTACCAGCAGCCTTCTTTTTTCTTGGAGCCCCCCAACACTCTCTGCATTCTGCCATTTATTCCCTCTCCAGAGTCCTCAGATTTAAACTGTCTGTAGCTGGCAAAGGGCCCCTCTCAGAGTCTGCACCAGGCCAATAGTTTGCTGCTGTGAACAATTTGAATCAGTCCTATATCCTGGGATCAAAACAAAAACATGTTTACATCCACAAAGAAAAGAGCATAAAGAAGTGCTGAACTCAAAGATAAGAATGTACGAAATGTCAGTGATGTGAAAGCTACCTATGGCCTACAAATTCCCCAAAATACGTTGAGAACACTTAGGAAATGTTAAAAGAGCTTTGAAACAAACAAACAAAAAACTCATACAAATTAGGTGGTTATGGCCACTTTCTATCAGTTTTGTTTGTTTATATGTATGCACAGGTATGTGGGTGATTGTTCATAATACACTTATTGTAAGCATTGTTTTAGAGTGCTAGATTTCTTCACTTAAACATGTTACTATATAATAAGTGGGCACATACATGGTGTGCAGAGAAACAGCCACATGCTGGTTAACTTACTATTTCATTGAGAAGAAAAGCCTTCAGATAGGCATGCTATACTCTAGAGTTATGGAATGCAAGGCCAGGCTGGGGAGACTTGGGTGGAGCTTTGCCAATCATAAGTCTCTGTGGTCAGGGCTGTACAGCTACCTTGTGACGCTTACTGGAAAGAACTTAACTTTCTTCCTGGCTAGTACGGTTTGTTGCCAGTTACCAATAGCTTGCAGATATCAGGAGTCAAATAAGAGAGGGAGAAAAAACAGCCGTGTTGATACAAGGTACCATTATCCTGAGTTCCCAAGAGACCGGGAACTCAGAAGTCAACAACAGAGACCGGGAAACATTAGAGGCTCTTGTTTTGAGCTGGAGGCTCAGGTGGTAGGAAGGGCAAGAGGAGCTGGTTGTTTCCGTTTTTCGTTTTTCCTTCATCCTCTCTCTTATTGATTAAAAATGAATGTGATTTTAGAATAGAATCTATTTACCGTCTAGGTAGTCCATGTTTGGTTTTATAGTTGCTTACAACATACAGAATGTCTAAGCACGTCAGCATTTATGTGTGAATTATAAGCAGACATGGGCTGCATTCTTTTTCCTTTCTTTCTTTTCTAAATTGAAGTTGTTTAGGGCTGGGGAGGTGGTTCAACAGTTGCACACTGACTGTTCTTACAAAGGACAGGGTTTTTGCTCCTAGCAATTACATCATGACTCAACCATTTACAATTCCAGTTTCTGGGAGTTTGGTGTCCTCGTCTGACCTCCATGAGCACCAGGAACATCCGTGGTGCACAATAAAATGAAATCAAATAAATATTTTAAAATATATTAGTTAGCGGGGTGTTGTGGTGCTTATGTTCAATTCCATTGCTTGGTAGGCAGAGACAATCGGATCTCTGTGAGTTTGAGGCCAATATGATCTATTTAACAGGTTCCAGGACAATATTGATTTATTAATTAAATTTCTTCTTTGGCATTTTCATATATGTGTATGTTGCACCCCGATTACTCTTGCCCCTTACCCTACCTCCTCCTCTATTACCCTCCTCCTCTCCCCACAATTTCTCTTGCCACAGTCATGTTTTTGTTTTGTGTTAAATCTCTGAGATGGCATGTGGAGATTTGAATGATTCACCTCATGTCTGTGTCCTTCCCTATTTCCTCTGCACGGCTCTCTGCTCTGGCCTCCTGTTACCGTGCCTCCTCACCAGTATGGACCGTCTCTCCTGGAACCAGAAACTGGAAACTAAAATAAACTCTTCAGTAAGTTGTTTTCGGTCATGGTGTTTTTGTTTGGTTGGGTTTTTTTGTTTTGTTTTGTTGTTTTTTGGTTTTTTGTCTTCATAGCAACGAGAAGCAGCAAGTACACTGTGAGTTTGTAACTCTTCATCATGGCACAGTGGGCTCAGCAGTGGCTGCTCAGCGAATGACAGTAAACTCTCAATTCTCATAATCTATCAATGGGCAGTTTGGTAAGAGGGACCAACCAGGCTTGCAGAGCCCATCCCCCATCCATGGTTGGCTGTTAACAGGCCCATTCTTAGGCAGGCTCAGTGCAGGCAAGCACAGGTGAAGTCCAGCTGTATCCTGCCAGGAAGATGACATTCCACAGCCCCGCCTCCTACCTTCCAGCTCTGAATTCTTTCTCTCCTCTTCCCCAGTGCTCCCTTAGCCGTAGAGACTGTGGTTGAAATGTTTTGTTTATGACTGACTCCTCAATCTTTACTTTGCCTCTGCACCTTGAGCAGGCTTGTGTCTCCGTATTTACCTCCTTCCACAACAAGGAGAAACTTCTCTGGTTTATGCTGAGAGTAAGATTTGTCACCAGCAGCCATGTGCCTAGCTGCTTGGGCAAAAGTCAGGGGCAGGCAGCCTTAAACAATTTTTGATTGATTTTGATGTACATCAAACTTTTCTAGACAAACTTTTCTAGAGCAGGTTCTCAACCTGTGGGTCAATTCCCTTTGTGGGTTAAGTGACCCTTTCACAAGGGTCCCTTATCAGATTTTCCTACATATCAGATGTTTACATTAAGATTCATAACAGTAGCAAAATTACAGTTATGAAGTGGCAACAAAAAATAATTTTATGGTTGCGGTCACCACAACATGAGGAACTATATTAAAGGGTGACAGCATTAGGATGGTTGAGAACCCCTGTTATAGAAGATATATTTAGCAGTGTCCCATGTGTAACCTTTTAAGTAACACCTGTTCATGACTTGTCTACCTGACTCATAAGCTTTTTAGGAATATTTTCTTTTCCTCCCCTATTTTTAATAAAATGCTTATTTTAAGTATTTAAAAGTGAAAATATCTTTAATTAAAAGAATAAGTGCATGGGCACACGTATAATGTATCTCATATCAATGTGTATAATCTCTGCCTTCCTCCTCTCAAATGTTCTATTGATCTTTCCAGCAAGGATGAAAGATTCCCATGGTCTTTGGCAGAAAGAATGAAGATTGGGTGGAAAAAGTATGGCTGAATGCAGTAAGATGGAGATAAATGTTTTGCAAGACAGAGGGACATCCAGACAAGTGTGTGGATCACACACAGAGAAAATGAACAAGAGCTTCCCAGCCCTATAGATCTGCCTAAGGCCATGATGAACCCCTGACTGCAGATGCTAGGATGAGGTGGTGCGTGTACCCTTGAGAACCACAAAAACACTTATGAACTAGCTGTGAGATCCTGACCCTGATGTCATGCTGGTGGAGAAATCCACCCAGATCTCATAAGACAATCCGTACCTTCTCATTTTGTGGCCCCACGAGCCTTGTAATTCTGGGAGAGGTAGGAGAAGAGACACAAACATCTGGCTATGTAGATGGCATCCAAAATCAGGATTTGGTCTTCTAAAGCAGGGCTAGTCATACTTGGATGATAGGCTTCTGGCAAGTTCTCAAAAACTTAGGAGGAATATGCTTGGCAAGAGACTCTGATGAAGAGAATTCCAAAATGAAATTTAGCAGCGGGGGCAGGAAGATATGCCCATTCAAAACCATAGCTCTGCTGGCCACCTTCCCTGCTTCTTTCTGGTATGTCCTCTGCTCTTCTGCCTCTCTCTAGGCCCAGGAAGCTGACCATATGGTTGAGTCATTGGGCTCCCAAGCCTTCTCATTGGCTTGATACCTGAGAAACATTGTGTAGGAAAACCCTGAGTTCAGTAACCATACCTTTCTCCTACCCATTCAGGGCCAGGTGTAGTAACGGCTCCTTGAAGTTGCACGCCCAGGAGGTTCATTATCCTGCCTCGATTTCCCCCATATCATGCTCTTTATAAGTTAGACCTTTCCCTCTCTTTGAGTATGTCAGCTTCCTTCCACAACTCCAGTGGAGCAAGAGGGGAACGGGTAGCTGGGAAGAGGTGCTCGGTGAGTTTCCACGGGATGGTGAAAGGGACAGGAGCTGTGGCCGTTACACCAGGAGCAGTGACGTTCGTGGCTTTAGAAACCTGCATGGTAATGGATGCATTCGGATGACAGAGGGAAGCAGAGCTCTTAAACCAAATTGTTAAATTCCATGCAGGCGGTGAAGACTGTGCCTATCAGACAGTGACTCAAAAGAATAAAGGAACTGAGGGTATCTCATAGCTCTGCCTACCAGGATGCAGCTGTGGTAACAACAGGCGTCAGGGGATGGACTTAGCACAGGCTAGCAGTGAGGAGGGGGAGGGAGGCATAAAAAGGAGCTGGTTATCCACATCAGGGGTTCTGAGCTAGAGGCAGGGCTATCTCCCCCAAACACTAGCTAACCGGTTGTCTAAATGATAAGATTTCCTGACTCGTGGTAAATGGGCTCAAACACGCTAGCTGGATAGCAGATTCACAACCGGGCCTGTGCAACCGTAGGGCCATAGGCCTGCAGCTGAATAGCAGGAGGGATTATGTAGAAAGGCTTAGGAAGTAGAGATGTGCTTGTTTTTTTTTTAAAAAGTAGAATGTCTATTTTAGAAACTACCAGCAGGGAAGCTTGGTGCTGGACCCGGTGCAGATTCCAGACTGAATGTAATGAACAGTTTGAAACTGCTTGGCAAAATAAGGCATAGAGCACACTGGACTCAGCATGGCCATCCAAGGAAACAACCCTCAAAGCATCTGTAGGTGCCAGGAATGCTCCCTGTGCGCCATTCCACCAGGTCACAGAGGATCCTGGGAAACAGGCTCTGCTCTTTCCCCATTTCTAGATGAAGAAAGCCTGAGTCACAAGAGATTGAAGAACTTGTAAGAGGGTGTAGAGGTGGCAGTCAGCATGGCAGGCTGGTACTGCCACCTCTGCTCTCCTTGCTTCACACATCAGTTTCTCTTCACACTGCGATAGCAACACACTTGACAGAAAAAAAAAAAAAAAGAGGCAGGACTTATTTGTGTTCATGTGTTTGGAGGATTCAGTCCATCGTACTGAACATGACTTTGCCGAACACCTTATGCTAGGACAGAGCAGAAGGCGAGAACCCCGGGCAAGGCTGGATTTTTCACTTCTTTCCCCTCTGCTCCGTTCTGAGGTGCCAGCACCATTCAGGGTGAGAGGGCGGGGTCCTACTCTCTCAGCTGACCCTTTCTGGAAATGCCTTCTCTGACCTAGCCAGGAGATGTGCCTCACCGATTTCCTAGGTGATCCGAACTCCAATCTAAACGACCGTAAAGATTAATTATCACACTCCATGATGCTTTCGGCAGAGCAGCTGATTCTGCATGGGGGTCGGGTGAGGGTGGAGTGGGGGTGGGGTGGGGCCTTCCAGGGATACGTCCAACACAGTCTAGCTCATTGCAGCAAGACAAAACAGCTCAAAGTGAAGCAGCTGGAGCTGGAGACAGGCTTACTTGTGGGGGGAATGGGGGTGTTTGTTTGTTTGTTTGTTTGTTTGTTTTAGACAGGGTCTCACTCTGTAGCCTTGGCTATCCTGGAACTCATTTTGTAGGTCAGGCTGGCCTTGAACTCACAGAGTCCTTTCTCTACTTCCGGAGTGCTGGGATTAAAGTCATGTACCACCACAACTGGCTCAGCTTGAGACTCTTGATGGCAGTCTATTGCCAGCCTAGAAACCTGGGGACAATACCTTGGACCTGAGCACTTTGTGTTTGTCAAAATGAAGGTCCTATGTCTTCTAACCTAGCACAATACTTTCTCAAAGACTTTCTTGGGCATGGATAGTGCTTGTTGAATATTTCCAGATGACACCAACTGGTCTGATAACTAGTAAGGTGGATGACAGCTACAATCCACAGGGACCTTTATTTGGGAGAGCAGTGCTCTGCCATGAAATGGTGTTTGAGACTCTGGGTTTCCTGTGAAAACACTCTCTTACAGAGCATGGGCTGAGAAATACCTGACCACTCAAAATCTCTGCCAACACACAGGCTTCTTGGAGTCCTGGGTGGAAAGGACACTGGGGAAGACAAGTTACAGGGGGCCTTTATCACACAGCAGCTCCCCCTAGCCACCATACTCAGACTCCAGGGCCAGGCCTGGGAGCAGCACCATGACATGTGAAAGTGTTGGCTGCCTACAGAGCTAAGGGAATTCAGAGTTCCCTGGGAACCTTGGGGGAACTCAGACAGCAGCCTTCAAAGGGCCACTAATACCCAACGGGACACAGATCTTCAAAGGGGGCACCGTTTCCGCAAGACACAATCAGATGCCTGCACGAGAAAGCTGTTGACCTACACAGAGAGGCTGAAAAATGGCAAAGACAGAAAATGCTGTCTGCATTAGGAGTTTTGTTCAGACATGGGTTCCGACACGGTGACTGCTAACACAGAAAGTCAGTTTAACAGTTATTGTGAAGGAAAGACAGACACTTGATCATCGTGACTCCTTTAGCATATATTTGGATCACAGAGTCTCAAATCTAAAAGGGAAAAGAAATGGTTTATTTGTATGAGGACCAGAATTTATGCTATTATAAAAGAATAGAGCCAACCATAAATGATGCCACTAACAAAGATCAAGCCAGTGAAAGAGTCCAGCTGAGGAGCTGTTGACAAATTTGATGGCTCCTGGGGGGAGGGGCAGTTCCTTTTCTTTGGAGATGTGGCCACTGGCAGGTTCTCCTAGCCCCAGTGGAGAACCTCACCCATGCACATATGGGCAACACTAATTGACTCAGTGAGCTTAAAAAAAAAATGTAAGAAAATAAATTAGAAGCACCTGTCTGCCAGAAGACACCCAAGCACCTAGACCGTGGCCCCTAGGCCCTGGGGGTAGGGGTGGGTAAACAAATGAGGAAGAGTACGTGGTGGAGAGATGGGAGAGAAAGAGAAGCAGAGTGGTTTGTGTGCTGTAGAAAGAGGCAGAACTGGAGATACGGTGGTGAGGAGACCGTGTCTGATATGAGGAGTCTGCACAGCCACCTGAGGCCGTGGTAATGTCTGGGCCATGCTGCTGCTGGGGCCATACTGATCTGAGTGGCCTAAACTGTCACATCTGGGCCATGCTGTCCCTGGGGGCCATGTCTGGGTCTGTGGTCCTACTGCAGGCACGGTCTGTGCTGCTGTCTGAAGCCCGTGTACTATGAGGACGGGATGTCTGTAGCCTAGGCTGCCACCTGAGGCCATGTTGATGTCCAAGCTCTGTGCTGAGTTGGCCACACCCATCGCTGGCAGCCACAGGGGCTGCAAAAGGGAGCTGGTCCCACCCTTTGCTGCGTGGGTGACTGGCCTCAATGGTGTAGGTGCAGGAGAGCTGCCCACCCATCCCCACCCCTCCAAACCCACCTCCCCCAACTCCCGTTCCCACTTCCTGGCATGAGAGAGCCGTCCCTGCCCCTCGATTGGGGGAGGGGAGGTCCAGCAGAGACCTGGGCTGACCAACTCAGTGACTACACTGACCTAGCTCCAGGGCTTGAGCTGTCCCTCCTCGGCTTCTGTCCCATCTGTGAACAGCGGGACAGCGGGAATGGCCAGGTCCTGCAGAACCCCAGCCACAGGATCTCCATGACTCTGGACAGTTACAGGGTAACCAAGAAGAGTCTCTGTGAGGGTGTAGCAGTCGCCAGAGGTCTCGAGAGGTCTCGAGCTAGACAAAGGACCCATCGCAACAAATATCTGCAAGCAAAGTTGATTGGGCAAAGCAGTATCCTTCACGACACACCACAGCTCCCGACAACGCTACGATGCATGTGTGTGATGGGAAGGCAGGAAAACAGAACAGGATGAGGTGGTACAAGGACACGCCGCAGGACTGGACTTGTGGCAGCTTTGACAGTAGTGACTGTGAGAAAAGGAAGGTCTTGCCCGGAGGGGTTGGCAAGATTTTTGGGTTTTTTTTTAAGTTTTCATTTTTGTTTTTATCTTCTTTTGAAGGGGAGGCTACAAAAGGTGGATATGGAAGAGCTGGGAAGTGAGTGGGATTAGGGTACATGAGGTGTAATTCCCAAAGAATCCATAAAAAAAAAATTATGTTAAAAATAAAGAATGTAAAAAGAGAACATGCGGCTGAGAGGGTCCTGTGTGAGTTGGAATAGAGGAGGGAAGGACAGACATAATTAAGATACATTATACGCATGTGTGAAATTTTCCATGACTTAAGGAAGAAAGAAAGGAAAAATAAAATAGAGGCGCCTACCTGTAAGCCTAGCACTTGGGAGGAGGAGGAGGCGTTCAAGAATCAGGAGTGCAAGACTAGCCTGGGCTGTACAGGGACTGATTTTGTGGCTAGCATAAATTACATGATGAGATCTGGTTCCAAAACATCTGAAGAACCTGAGAGTTGGGAAAAGGGAAAAGGAGAGGTGTTGTGAGGCGTTCGCTTAGAGCCCTGAGGCCACAGCCCAGGCCAGCCCTACTCCATGGTTGGCTGTTCAGGCCTCCAAGAGTCCCTCTGGATTTGGTACATCTCTGACTCTGAAAATAACTCTCAGGTGAGACCGAAAATGCCAGTGCAGACACACTCTTGCCTCCTGTGTGTTAGTCCTGCATGTTAGCCAGGATAGGTGGCCACAAAGTCAGGGCTCAGAGTTACCCATTTTATACGAGTTTCACCACTCCGCAGAGGAACCCAGCTTTAAGTACCTCTGATATTAGAAAACAGGTGTCAGACTTTTAGAGCTGCCGACTACCTTTTAGCTAGCCAGCTACAGCAGCCATTTTAAATGTGGGAGAGCAGCATGGACAGGGGGAACCTGCTTTGCCGACAATAATACAAAGGACCCGCATCTCCTTCCTTTTCTAGTCAGCTTCACTAAACAAAAAGTGGAAAAGAGCAGAAAGCACCTCCTCTAATCATGTTCCTTGAAGGTGATGTCCTTCAGTAATAAGTACTTATTAATAATAACTAATAATAATAGTGACTTAATAAGTAAACTTATTTGTAAGTTTACTTACTGTCTATTGTTCGGCTCCCTTTTGCATACACACACCAAGATAGTGATCCAAACAAGAAGATCCAGTTTTGGGTGTTTTTTGTCTCTTATTTACTTTACAACCAGATCATAGCTCCCTCCCTCTTCTCTTCCCAGTCCCATCCCCCTTCCCTGTTCCTCCCTCTCCCCTCCCCTGCCCCTTAGAAAAGGAGAGCCCTCCCCCCACTGGCCCACCAAGTTGCATCAGGACTCAGTGCCTCCTCTTCCCTTGTGGCCTGGGGAGGCAGCCCCACCAGGGGGATGTGATCAGAAAGCATGCAACAGGGCCAGTGTCAGAGAGATCCAGCTTTTTAAGCACATACACGAACCACCTAGGCTAGTGGTTTGAGGGTTGAGGTGCTACAGAAAATCTGACTAGCATCTTTCCATTGTCTCAAGACCCACGGTAAGCATCCAAGAAGTATGGCTGTCTGCTCTTAGAGCCTCTACACCATTGGTTCTCTCTTTTTTTTTTTCAATGCAGTTTATTCAGGAACCTTGAACAATCATCTGACCCTGGGGTAAGCCAGCCCACAGCTTAAATAGCCTCTGGGTAGCCAACCCCAGCGTGCCATGTGGGCAATGCAGATAGGTCCACATACACGGAAGCAAGCCAGATCCTCAGCCTTAGCCAAATGTGGAGTTGTTCGTGACAGAGAGCACTCACCATCGGAAAGGTGGGAGGCGGAAACCAGCTCCATCTTTAAGGCGCGGCATTACGCAGCTCTCTACAGTTCCCCCTTTTTGTTTTAGACGCATCAGGCAAGAGTAGAGGTCTGATCTCTGATATTAGAAATAAGTTGGGACTTTGTATTGATGTTCATTTAGGTGTCATCCACCCAAAGAGCATCAGACCCGTCCGATACCTTTTTCTCAGAGGCGGGACCTGGGGCATCAACCCGCATGCAATCAGACATGCTCTTCTCTGGGTCCAAAGCGGCTGACCCTGAGTGCAGTGCTTAGCCTCGCATCCTGAGCGTAACATTTTAGCTTTTTATGGTAGCCAACCATGCTTGGGGAGACTGTCCTGCTTCAATGGCTGTAAAGGCCTGAATGGTCATGGCTGCATTACGCTGTTGTGAGACTCTAATCTTGCATATACACCACAGGCAAACCAAGGAGACCAACTCCAGAAGGCCTGCTAATGCTCCCATGCCCGCCCATTCCTTCAGATGATTCATGGCTGCAGCAATCCATGATGATAATCCTGTGGCTAGTCCTGCGTCCACTCTGGTAGAATTTACCGTGACAATGGCCACTCTCAGCTGCTCCATCGTAGTATCGAATTCTCCAGTCCAATTACCTAAAATATAGCTAGACAATTGTTTAGACAGATTTGCAGCACAGGAAAAATTCTCATATTGTATGCTAGTGACACAAAATCCAGCATACTTCCATTGATAGCCAAGTTGAGCGATTTGCCATAGGGTATCAATTTGCTCCTGCACGAGGTCAGTCCTCTGATTGAACACCATCAAGGTTCCATTGGTTCTCTTAACAAGTAGGTCACGCCCCCCCCCATCCTGGATATCAGATATTTACATTAGATTCCTAACAGTAGCAAAATTAGGGTATGACATAGCAACAAAAATAATTTTATGGTTGGGGGTCACTACCACATGAGGAACTGTGTTAAAGGGTCACAGCATTTTGGAAGGTTGAGAACAGAGTTGCGGGAAGGGCTCTGTGTTGCTCCTTTGTAAGACAGAGTGAACAAATAGCTGCCAGTCTTAGTCACGACAGCCAAGAGCAGCCTGAGAGCACCCCAGGAGTGTACTGAGTACTGTACTTCAGGGATGGAGTGAGGTAGCACCATCGGGAGAGCCCACCTACCTCAGAATTTCCCCTGCCATGAACCTGTAATTATCTTCATTTATGTTCTCTTGACAGTGTTCACAAAATAGGAAGCAATTGCTTGGATTTGATTTGAGTTCCATACGCTACTGTCTTTTGGGGGAATATGGGGGGGGGACTGCAGCTGTAGTACTTCCTGGTAACCCTAAGGCTGGCATCCCCTGAGTCCATAGGTGGTGAGGGGAGATGACTTGAAAGTTGACATGAGCCCTGTGAAAGATCATCTCCACTGGGAAACACAAAATCGCCACCAAGACGCTATCCGATCTCATATGCCAAGGTCCTGGCATTAATTCTTCAGTGAATCCAAATGGATATTTCTAGTACCTTGGAATTTTCCAAGATGTTGCCTACTTATTCTTCTTCATCTGTTCGCATATTCAGGTGCTAAAGCACAATGAGAATCTGTTTACTCATAAGAGTGTTGCCAGGGTACCTGAGTGCTTTAATCAAATCACGCAATAGATCTGTGCCTCACAACTGAAAAGCAAATATTTCCCTGTTTATCTTTTGTGTACTGCCTCCAGCTGTTGATGCAAGAATGCTGGGATATTCAGTCAGGTTAGCCCGTCTACCACCATGAAAACTGTTGTTTGCATGCTTGGTGAGATTACGGATGATTTTTTTTTTTTTAATTCTCTCAAAAATGTCCTTAAATGTTCACACAAATTTCTTTGAAAAAAAAATAAGCATTTTTTTTAAAGGTTACAGAAGTCTTTTCTGGTAAGAAAAACAGAATATTTTTTTGGAGAGCTGCAAGCAATGGGAGGCTGTTGACAGCAAACAAATGCATCAAGGAGGCGGATTTGACACTTTTCATGTATAAAGGGATTTCTGGATGATTGACTTATATGGATAATCAGCATGTCAAAGTTATTGTGTAGAGAGATGTACACATAATTAATTAATTGCTTCATTTTTCCATCCAACTGCTCCTGTGCCCAACAGAGAAAAACCTCAAAAACAAATTGGCTCAAGGGCATTTCAAAGCCACTGTCCACGTCATTGTAACCACGGAGGTGAGGAAGTGTGAGTGCCCATCTCAGTGGTCAGATGTGGCCTGCTGTGTGTCTCTAAAGGAGCCAAGGCTATCTAGGAAGCATTTCTGGAATGAGGTGATTATCACTGTTTCCACTGTGATTATCTTGTTTTCTGTGTAAATTTCAAGCCTGAATCTAAAAGAGTTTGTGATCGTAGGGTCCCTGGACATTTTGTGTTCATGAAGGTTGACCAGGGGGCAACTCATACTTTACAAGCTTGGCAGTTCCTACTTCTGGTTTCCCAAGTTCAAGGATGTCTTATGTGTGAGTAGTGAGTGAAGGGGATTCTGGTCTTGGGAACTTGACACCTTTGTAGTCTGTGGTGGGCTAGAAGAAGCCCCCTAAACTTACCTATATCAAATATCTAAAAGCAAAGAAAGCAACCATACATGACAAAAGATATGGGACCCGGAGAGCAAGCCAATCCCAGATTATCTGGATGGGCTTCATTGTAATCCCATGATCTTTATTGTGGAGATAGTGTTGGCCAGAGGATGTGGAAACAGAGCCAAGGGATGAGCGCACAGGCTAAAGGATGCACAGCAGGCCTCTAGAAACTCGAAGCAGCAAAGAACTGATTTTCTCTTAGAGCTTCCAGAACTGTTCCCTGACTGGGTCTTACCTTCAGATTTCCGGTCTCTGGAACCTTCACAGAATATATTTCTATCTTTAAAACCACACCATTTGCTATTGTTACAGAAGCCACAAAAAAGCCTATCCAGACTGCCGGTCTTGATTCAGATCCTGGCTCCAACTATTAACTGTAGTATGTAGCATTGTGTTCTGAACCTTAGTCTTCTCGTATATGAAATGCGAGCCTATGTGTAAGGTCTCTAGTACATAGCAATTGGCTCTCACACACTGATGCCCTGTTAGTTTTTATGAGAAAAAATATTCCATGGCTGTAAATCTTTTATCATGTTGTCCCTGAGCACAGTGGGGTCCTTAGCTTGCAGAGGTAGTTTATGAAGGAAAAGAGAAATGTATGTGTTAGGGCATGAGTAAGGAACCAGACCAGAGAGGATGAGGGAAGAGAGCTGATGGCATTGATGGGCAGGTCTTCTTGTGGGAGACCTGGAAAAGTGTCTATGGATCTTGGCCTACTTACGAAGCAGAGGGATCAAAGTTCTTAGAATTGAAAGGGGAATTTCCATGGTTTCATTTTGAAGGACTTAGCTTTTATATATGTATGTATGTACACACACACACACACACACACACACACACATATATATATACATATATATTCGTATTTTAAATCTCATAACTGAAACCTAAGTACACTCTTCATTTGTAGCTTGTCAGCTAAGGGAAAATTACAGGATGGGTCATGGCAACAAGGAGATTATGGGTTGCATCTGATAAATGGCTATTTATATGTACTGAGCCGGCTCTGGGGCATTCTCAGGGTATAATTTCATAGCAGAGTTAACATCATCACATAAAATATGACAACAGGCTTTATACCGCCCATCTGAAGATGAAATTGCAGCCTTCATAATGAGCGAGTGGGGCCCAGGAGGCAGATGGATTGACCCTGCCCCTCCCCACTACCTGTCACATGCAGTCTGCAGGCCCTGGGAATGGAGTGAGGACAAACAGGAAGGGGTGACAGCATATGGCCTCAACCCTCAGAGGTACCCAGCAGCTCACCTGGGGAAGAACAGTACCCAAGCCACATCCTAGGGACTACCCGCTCCCTTCTTTCTGCACCTGAATCCCTGCATCCCTGAGCGTACGTTTCTTGACTAGCATCGCCCTCTCTGAGATGATTTACCTCAGCCTCCATTGATCTTCCATTGACAAGGGCTCTGAACTCTCCCTTGCTGGCTCCGTGGTTAATGATTTATGACAAAAGTCTCAGTGCCCTTAGGTGGTCCCCTCTTGGAGGAGACATAGAGTAAATATTTTAAGTGGACCCTCTTTGAAATGAAAATATTCACAGCAGTGTTAATCTCCTTGGCTCTTTGAGACTTCTATTTGTGTGTATGAGTGTGGTTGTTCCTTCATTGTTTGAAAAACACACCTGTACTCTCCAAGCTTTTTTTTTTTTTTTTTTTTTTTTTTCATTTTCTTGGTGAATGAGTTGGTCTCATTCTATGTAAAAACACAGTCACCCTGTTTACACCCGGTCTCCTTCGGATTTCCTTTCTTCCCCAAGTAGTCCCATCCTGGGATATCTGAGCACCTCTGAGAGTGTGGTGTGCACTGGGGCTCTGAGCTGGATCACGACGTTATTGTTGGCTTCCTCCAGATCCACTGTCTTATTCTCTCAGACTGGTCGATATCTCCTAACTCCCCACTTTCCATCATTACAGATACGATGAGCTTGTACCATTTTGTTTGTTTGTTTTACTTAATGTATTTGAATAGAAACTTTCATTCTCACCCTTCATCGTCATCCTTGTGCTACGCCTACAAGCAGAAGGCTGGGTTAGCTGACACCCTGCCTCCATCTGACGCAGGACCATGTGGGCACCAGGAGGTTGACTTCCGCCTTTCCCAGTGCCTGCTCTGCAGCTTCAAGTTACTTGTAAGCATCAGCCATAAGCAAAAGAGAAGTGTTTTAAGTTTTGGATCTAATCCCTTTTCTCTGATACTTCCTATATGTCTGGTCTTATCCTTCTTACCCTTTGCCCATTTGGGACCAGCAGAGGCAAAACGCTGTAGAAGAGATGAGATCCATTAAAATGCAAGGCAGTTTGGGAATTAAAAATAGACTGTGAAGATATGAGAAGTTATATTGTTATATTTTCATATTGTGCAGTTTGGTTCCCTTTCAAAACATCCGTTGGAGGATGAGCCCTAGTGCTGGCCCCCAGTATCTCCAAAAAAAAAAAAAAAAAAGAAAGAAAGAAAAAAATCAACAAAGCATGAGGACATCTTTCTAGTTAGAGATTACAGAATAATATAAGAAGCTCGCTCTTGTGATCTTTTTAGGCTTTCCTGGTCCTTTGTTTGCCAACTCATTTTATGTTGTAAGGTTGTATCTTGTATGTTTAAAATATTCTGTTCTGAAACTCTGAGCTCTATTCAAATCTTCCCAAAACTTGCCTTTGAAAACAATTAAGCTCAGCCTGAACACTCTTGTCCATTTTCTAGAGCATTCACAATGCTATTTGGGCCATTCCTGCCTGTGTACCGCCCAGTCCGAAAGCTAGGAAGGGTCTCCCCACATGCGGGTCAGTGTTTATAGTCTTGATTGCTATGACTCCGAACGGAAGTCCATTCTGTCTGAAAGCATCCCTGTCTCCTCCTGCTTCACCGTTATACTCCTCTCTGCCTGCGTCCTCTAGGTTCCAGCATCTCCCCTTCCAGACGCTCCAGTTTGAAAGTCCGAGTTTCCCCAGCCCCACTTCAGGGCCTGTTGTGCAGGTAAAAAAAGTGAGGGGCCACTTCTTGGCTGACACTTGCCTGATAACAGGCCAGAAGGTCAACAGGGCTCTGTCCTCGGGGAATTCCCTCAGTAGCTTGGTTCTTGAGCAGGCTGCTCTAGCACTCACATTAAATATGTGGAGGGCCAAGGAGATTTCATAAATCCCTAGCTCATCCTTTGAGTCCAGGATATTTGCCCTATTTTCTTGTTTCTGTCCACTTTACAGAGATTTCTGAGGGTTCAGTGAGGTGCTTTTGAGGTTTGGGGCTATAATTAGCAGGTGAGACAAGATTGAGGACGGTATTCATTCAATGCCACTCAAAATCCAATGTATGCAAACGTCTATAAAAGCCTGAGCCAGGGTATTAGAGCATAGACTCAGCTAAGATTTTCTGGGAGGCTCCTTCATAGCTCTGTACCGGGTCCATAGAATGAATAAATGGGGACAGAGTCGCTACATTACCCTCCCAACTTCATAGTCTGTCTCTCTGATCTCTAACAAGCGTCCCATCACCTACTCTCTCCAGACCAGGACACACTCAACTCATTTTTCCCCGTAGAAGACTTACTTTAAGGTCTGTGAGATTTGTCCTCTGCTCTAGGTCTCAACCTAACATATCATATCCATCGTGGAAGTTTCTCCCCCTTTTGAATCCCAAGCCCCAGCTTTCTTCTTGGGAGAATCTTCTCTCTCTTATCGTGTGGGCATAGGAACAACGAGTGATGGTTGGATTTCGTAGTTGGGCTGTTATACACATAACTCACAGATCCACACCTCCATTGTGCGAAAGTTAGACTAAATGCTCGTAAATCTACACTCAGCAAGATTTTGACCTAACACCTCAGACTCCCAACACGGAGGAGCCTAGACTCAGCAGAACTGTAGACTGCCTACTCTTCCTCTGGAACCCGTCACCACCACCTTCCCCACTGTAGGTTTTCAGTGTATCAGTGGCTCTTCTGGCTGGTGACCTGGTTAGAAGATGTGTACTTGTAAAGGTTTCCTTTAGTGATTTAAAAGGATACTCTCATGATCCAGGACTGTCTGCACTAGCGTGAAAGGATTTCATCAAATATTAGCTACATGGGTTGGAAATTGGGTTTATTTAGAAACAAAATATCTTCAATACATTGACTTAATTCATCCTTAATTAAAGACTTAACCTTTCCTTTCTTCCCTTTTGAGACAGGATCTCACTATTTAGATCAGGCTGGCCTTGAACTCACAGAGCTCGGCCTGCCTCTGCCTCCCAAGTGCTGGGATTGAAGCTGGGTGGTACACGCTGCCACACCTGCTTCCGTGATGGTGGGGACATACAATTGCTTCTGTGTTTTTACGTCTTGTTTCAGCACAGTATATAATAGACCTTGTATGCATTCCCTTCATCACTCTCTCTTTCTCCTTTCCCTCCTATTGACCCCCTTATTCCAATAAGTCCCCCTTCTCCTTCATAGAGGGGTGTGTGTGTGTGTGTGTGTGTGTGTGTTACTCAGTCAAGGGTAACCTACCAGTGACTACCCAGTGAGCAACATGACTCATCTCCCCCAAGGACAGTTAACGGCCTATAGCTCCTTGGGGTGGATTAAGGCCTCATGCCTGCTTTCCCTGTCCTGATGAAAGGCTGATAGACCCGGAATTGAGAAGATCTTGTTCATCTGGGCACTGCTACAATGAGCTCATGGATACAATAACTATGCCATGTCCCAAAGACACCATTTCATAGCACTCCTTTCCATCTTTCTGCCCCCTCGTCTCTTGAGCATTTTGATTAGTCAAAGGATCTCAGGCCTCCTCAGCCATTGGGCTTTTGAATAGTTTTGCAGTACCAGGCATGAACTCCCTCCTGTCAAAAAGGCCTCATATTCAATCAGAAAAGGGTTGGTTTTCCTCCCAGCAGTCATGCCATTATTGTAACAGTGACCACACCTCGTCTGGCAGATTGCTAGTGTAGCTCACAGGTTTACAGCTGGGTAAGACCACTGATGACCTTCCGCCTTCATAGTACTTCCCAGCACTATGAAAGCTTGAGAGCAGGGAGGGAGCTTCCAGGCCAATTTGTCCTCCGTTCCTCTGTGTCCTGCAACCGAAGCATATGATATCTTCAGTAATGAGGTCTTACCCTCTAGTTCTGGTGAGCAATAAATAGCAAGGGCAAAATGCCTGTTTTGAGGGCCTCTACATAGGCTCACACCTCTACAAACCACACACACACACACACACACACATACACACACACACACACACACACAGCATGGTCCCTTGGAAACAGGTGGTAAAGAAGAGACGTGTAAACAATCTAAATCTCCCTTCTTGCTCCTCTGTTAGCATGAACCAGGTCCTTTCTTGTTTTAGGGAGATGTGCCAATCTTCCAGAATGTGAGTACCAACTTATATCAGATACATGTTAGAAGCAACTGAATTGTTTACAGTTACCCCGATTTTCCTATTCCCTGGAATGTGTTAGCTTGTAACCAGACACGAGGAGACGTGGTGAGGTGACTTGCTTCAGCCAATGAAATGTGAGAAGTGACCTGCCCCCTTCTCTGAGAGGAAAGCTTTAGATCAGTGCACAAGCTGTCATGTCTCTGGAAGAAAGAGGGGTTCTAAATGTTAGTTCCTTTTAGACAGCCTTTCCCCTACTTAACTGCTACTTTATTAAAAAAACTGACTCCGTGATTAAAAAAAAAAAAAGTATGAAACAGTTTGCTGAAAATAATGGTGAGGGTGGCAATCACTTGCCCAGTGGGTTTAGCCACTGTTTATAGAGTACACACTGTTGGCCACGGCCCTCCAAGTTTACACACAGCTCCTTTGTTCTCCTTGCTGACCTTTGAGTCTGAACGGAGTCCAAGGTTAGATGGACAGCTTGCAGAGGCTGAGGCCCAGGGCTAGTCAGGGGAGGGGCGAGGCTTGACTCCAGCACTTCGGTTGTAGTGGTTCTGGCAACCACATCACCTGTCTTAGCTTTAACGGAACAGTAACAGCGAAGCAAACTCTAAGGACTCCTCCGTTTTCCTGTATTTGCTGTCTGTCCGGTTCTGTACACAGCGGTGTCTTACTTAATGTGGCGTGGGTCTACCAGCTAGAGCAGGTACAGACCATGGCTTCTCTAAGAGCCTGGTCACTACCGCCTCCTCAACAGATCAGCCGGAGCCTCCCTCACTGGCTGCAGCCTTCTCCCCGCTGCCGTCTGGCTCTGTGATAATTAAGATCCAGTGATTTTTAAAAGGGTTAAGGAGAGGGCTGTGACCCCCAGGGTTCGCTTTCTCCTCGAAGAGAAAGTTGTTCTGGTTTGTTTATTTTTATGTGGCCTCACTGATCATGTGTTAAACGTGGCGCACACCAGTCAGCCAGCTTCGTGATTAGCAGGGAAACGTTTCTATTTGCGAGCCCGCGCTGCCTTACAGTCCCAAATTACAAAGCGGATGAAAAACAAGGTCGCGCGAGACGTCAGTCCTGCTCTAAGAACAAGCCTGCGTGTGGCAGATGCGTAGCCGTTCCTTGGGGTTTGCTTTCGTATCTAGCAAATTCAACCCTCCCTACACCCCAGGAAGCAAACGAGGCAGGTGCCACTATGCCCCTTTCCAAAGCGAAGAGGATGAGGGGTAGAGAAGGTGACGTGACCAAGGGCGCAGTGCGGTGGAGCAGAGCTACGGCTGGATCTCCGGGGACTGACTTTCGGCATCATGTCCTCCGCACCTCCACCCGTTTCTGCCCTTGCAGGTTTTGCCTCCCAAGGGCCAAGGAAAGGCATACCTCATCCCGGCTCAGACTTACCGCTCTGAAGGGGGTCAGCTCCTACGAAAGCTAAGAAACGGGGAGCAGACAAGCCAGCCTAGACCAGAACAAGCCCTGCCGTGCACCTTGAGTTGCTTGGTTTCCCAGTTAACAAGACATGTTTGGACCCGAGTGCACTAATCAGGGTGTCATGGACCTGACGTTTCTGAGTTTCTTGTGTGTTGAATGAAGAAGTCATGAGGGATGCTTTAGGACCTTCTGAGACTAGGGACAGTCTGGAAGGCAGTGGTCCTGAGGGCTCTCGTTGGGCCTCCTGTGACAAGAGGCAAATCTTCCCTTCCTGTGTAAAAGCCTTGGCGGTGTAGGTCTGTGCCCTTAGTGACTAGAGTGCTCAGCCATCCCCTCCCATTCTCCGTCTCTCTTTCTTATGTGTGCACGCGCACACGTGTGTGTGTGTGTGTGTGTGTGTGTGTCATTTTATTACATGATGAAATATTGAAGCATTCAGCTCTGTATTGGGTACCTCTGAAGTCTTTGAATTTAATTTCTAAAATTTAGCTTTTAGGGGCCAAATACTCAGTTGGTTGGGTGCTTGACCCCGAGTCTGGGCTCAGAGCTACAGAAACCAGGCACGGGGGCATCTGCCTGCAATCCCAGCTGCTCAGGGACAGACAGGATTAGAACAGAAAGGTCATACTCGCTCGCACAGTGAGTTCGAGGCCAACTGAGCATACACGAGGGCCTGTCACAAATAATCCCTACGTTTTGATAGATGGATAATTTTATTCAACCAACCAAATTATATTAACCATTTAGGTAGTTTTTCTTTTTGGTTAAACATCTCTGTGAATGAAACTGTGTTCATCTGGACAGAGAAGATGGCTCAGTTGGATAAACTACTAGCCAAAGAAGTGTGATTCAGAGTTTGGGTCCCCAGAAGCCATGTAAGTGCCAGGTGGATGGGTGGCCTGTCGGTAATTCTAGCACTCAGAAGGCAAAGACAGAGGATCCCGGAGGAAGAGGACTGGCCAGACGAACTGTGTTCAGGAGCTCTGGGCGCCAGTCAGAGTCATTCCTTCAAAGAAGTTACCTTAGTTATTAAGGCTATAAATCCTCCATCTGAAATACGTGTAGCCGATACTTTACCCTTGTTTTTGTCCATCTAAAAATGATATACTTTTTTTTTTAATGTTAAGCTTTATTTCCTTTTTTAAGGAATTCCCTACTCCCTCCACCCCCTCTGTTTAACTGTTTAAAATATCCTTCCTCACCCAGAACACTAACCGATTTTAATCCTAATATTTTCAAGTTTGGCTTAAAGTAAACTTTTCTCTTTCATATATCTGGGTTTACTTTGATGTGTTAAGTGTGTGGGCCAAAACAATTGTTTTCTTTGTTTGCAAGCAGCTGGGGTTTTGGCAGATGTAGCTGGACTAGATAGAAATCCAGTTTTGGATGGCATATCAAACAGAGATTTTTTAAAAGAAGAAGTTCGCTGCGGTTTGGAGTTGGAAGAATTGATTCCCCCCCTTTTTTTGGCTTTTCATAATATTTTAATTGATTTTTCAGGAATTTTGCATCATGAACCCCGAGTACATTTATTTCCCAGTTTTCCCAGGTGTGTCCTCCACACCTCTTCTCCCCGAAGAGGAAGAAGATGAAGAAGAAGAAGAGAAAGAAAGAAAGAAAGAAAGAAAGAAGTCTTAGTTGTGTTGTCCATGAACTCACTGGAGCATGGTCAGATTCCCAGTGACCAGCCCCTTAGAGAAAACTTCTCCACCAGCACCCCCGCCGTAAGCCATCAGTTGTGGAGAGCTACCTTCAGCATCCTTATCGCAATTTTTAAGAGTTCTCTTTTGTGGCTTTCTGTCTAGGCTGTTACTTGGTGGGGGGGAGGTGGGGGGGATAGGGGTTGTCACAAGAAGCCCTCTGTGGCTCTTTCTCTCAGCTGTGAGTCTTCAGTCATCAACACTACGGCAGAAGTAGCTTCGTTGCCCTTTACGGTCAATGGGAGCACGGATCATGAACTTGCACCTGGTTCCTGGAGACAGCACAGACAGACCACAGACTTCCACATGGTCTCTGGCATCAGCATGTGTCACGGACCTCAGCATGGTCTCTGGTGGCAGTATAGCCCACAGACATCAACAGGGCTCTCTGCCCTTGCGCAGGCCACAGACAGCAACCATAGCCCTCAGTGGCAGCACAGGACATCATCATGGCTTCAGGCTGTAGCACAGAGCAGGGACATTCGCATGGCCTCCGGTGGTAACCCAAACCCTGGCTGAATTAGAACCATGACCTAGACCTGGCCCTCGGGGGACAGCACCGACCTGGGCATCGCCATGGATTCCATTATCATGAACTGCTGTTCCTCAGACTGAGGCAGTTCCAGTCTGTTACCAGTTTGCCAGTTGGCCAAGAGCTTTGATCATGGGATGGAGACGAAGCTGTTGATGCCATTTTGCCACTCTCCTGAGCTGTGTACATTTATCTCCTTTACTCAGCTGATCGCCTGAAGTGCATCAATTGCTCTTCCTCATGATTTAACCAATGTTGCGTTCTGTGTGTGATGAGGCCCAGCTGTTCCTGATGTGCCTTTCCTGTCTACAGATTCGTTTCAGTGAGATCCGAGTGAAGAGGATTCCTACTTTTTACTCACTAGGAGTATTGGTCTGTTTTTTTCCCTCAAGCTGTGTCCCTCAGGGGTGGGCATCAGGAACTTGTCACTTCCTGGAAAGATGGCTTCTGCTTTGCTCCGAAGGAGATTGAGATGCGTGCCATTTCTTCCTTAAGTATTGGCAAAACTCCCCATTAAACCTATCCTCCTCCCAAGAGTTCTTCACCCTGGATTCAATTTCCTTAAAGATATTCAAGGTGTTTACTGTGTCTTTGTCAGTTGTGATTAGTCCGGTTTCTCAAGGGACTCCTTCATTTCATCTTCCTTGTCAAAGGCGTCAGATGGGGTTGTTCACCGTGACCCGTCATCATCACATCTGGAATTTTTTTTTTTTGTATGGTTGCTTACAGTTTCTATTTCTCCCTTAGTGGAAGGCATTGTCAGTTTTATTGATTTTCCTTCTAAGATCATTTTTGGCTGTGCTGATTCTCTCTGCCCTTTGTTTTCCACACCCCTGCTTTCCAGGTTTGTCTTTGGCGTTTCCAGCCTTCTGCCCGCGGCAGGCTGACTGTATGTTCTCTTTCTAGCTTCCTCACATAGAAGCCTGAGCTCCCGCTTCAGTCCTTTCTTGTTTTTAATGTAAACACCCAACTTTCTAAAATATTTAATTTTAGTATCACTTCAGTTATATCTTATAAATCTCGCAGAATGTGCATGCGTTGTCAATTAGTAAAAAAGCACTATGTGCTCTCCTTGCAATTTCTCTTTTAATTTCAACATTTTCTACATCAGGGATTTTTAAACTGGTTTGTGCTTGCGACCCTCTTTTTGCCTCAGAAATGTTTATGTGACCTTGGGAACATAGGTACATGAAGCAGTTTTACATTTATTGACCAAAAAAAAATATTTTTTGGTCTAGAGCAATGGCTCTTTGAAAGCACTGGTTACTCTTATCCAGGGCCTGGATTTCATTCCTAGCACCCATCTGACAGATTGCAACCACCTGTAACCGGATCCAGGGCGTCCTGTGCCCTCTTCTGTCCTCCATAGACACCAGGAATGCACATGGTACAGGGACATGCATGCGAACAAAACACTCCTGCACATACCTTTAAGAGAAAATTTAAAATAATCGCTTGAAATTTTGCCAGTTTTTAAATTCTGTGTGATTTTTACTGACTACTAAAGGCAAACGTGGACGCTAAGGAGCTGCTGGTGCACCTTGGTCCACTTCAACACGCTCCACAAATACAGCCATGTGATACTCATGTGCTGAGCAGTGATTGCAGGATGATAGCGAAGACTTTGCTTTCCAGAATCAAGCCGTCGTGTTTCTGCAAGAGCAGACAGACAACTCTGTTTTACAGTAAAGAGCAGTGCAATTCACCATGTTACAGTAGTCTGAGGCGTGAACTGGAGTGTTTCAGGCAGTTGCGCGGCCTGAGGGCAGCTACGGTACGAAGAGCTCGCGGCGTGTGCTCACACCCATGGCTGCACTGCAGTCACACACTCACGAGTCCACACGTGAGCCGTGGTTTAAGAAAGTTTGCTCTACACACTCTCTTAGCAGTTTATAACTAACTCCAACAATGGTATAATATGTACATTTTATTTATGATGCTGTCCAAAATTTTCTTGGTGTTACCATGGGAATGTGAGAGTCTACTCCACTGTTACCTTGCTGCCAAAATCAGAACTCTCTCTACTAGGCTAACATTATGTGTGTGTGTGTGTGTGTGTGTGTGTGTGCGTGTGTGTGTGTGTGTCGAGTTGAACGCAGAGCCTCATGGTTGCTTTATGCATAAACTCATGAGTCTTAAAGGAAAAAAAGTCTGTCTAGTTTTTTGCATAGAGATACATGTCACACAGCAAAGATTAAATAAATGAAATAATTTACCCTGTAAATAGAAAGGAAGAGAGAAAGAGAAAGGGAGAGAGAGGGAGGGAGAGACAGAGAGGAGGGGAGAGGAACTCATGGGTAAAACCCAGATTTGCCCTCCAGTAGTAACTCAGGACAAGGTGTGAGGGCAGTGTATAAACACTTGGCTCCCTACAGGTGTTTTTTGTTTGTTTGTTTGTTTTTCTGCTGTTGTGGTTCGGTTTGGTTTGCTTTCGTTTAGTTTGGTTGGCTGGTCGGTTTTACTAATTTTTTTCCGAGTCACGATTTCCCTATGTAGCTCAAGGTGACCTCAAGCTTACCCTCTTCCTACCCCTGTCTCTCAAGTGCTCGTATTAAAGGCACATGACCCCTCACTGCAATGTTTCCTTCAGCTCTTCTTTTTTAAATGTGTGTGTGTGTGTGTGTGTGTGTGTGTGTATTCAAGTGTATGAATGCATACTTCATGCATCTAGGAGACCATGGAGGTCAGAAGAGGGTGCCAGATCTCCTGGACCTTGAGTTTTAGGCAGTTGTTGTATGCTACCGTGTGGGTTGCTGCAAACCAAATCCAGGTTTTCTTCAAGAGCAGTAAGTGCTCTTAATCACTGAGCCATCTCCCTTGCCCTTCCCTTCAGTTTGTTTGTTTGTGTGTTTGTTTTTTTTGAGACAGGGTTTCTCTGTGCAGCCTTGGCTGTCCTGAACTCACTGTGTAGACCAGGTTGACCTCATAGAGATCCACCTGCCTCTGCCTCCCCGAGTGCTGGGATTACAGGTGTGCTCCACTAAGCCCAGCACCCTTCAGTGCTTAAAAGAACTTCAGGAAGTCTAAAGGAGGCGTACAAAATAAAAATGGAGTCTGAGTATTGGGTTTTATAATCTTCTCAATTTGCAAGGACTGAGCAGCTACAGCCTCCATGGTGCTTTATGGGTTTTAGGTTGTTGGCCTTTCCTTAAAATGGAGAAGATCTAATGCAGACTGACCTGTTGGTTTTCATGGAAAAGATTTGCCTTTTTCAGGCAAGGGAGAAAGTACAGTAAACTGTACAGGTGCAGGGGCCCAGGCAGATGAGTTCTAGTCCTGTCTCCTTTGAGGGGTTGAGGCTTTGGGCAAAGATGTTACATGCTGTGCCCACCCTATCCCCCCACACACAAATATACGAGGGAAATTTATATTTTAAAAAGAGGATCAGGTTCAGGCAGTTTGGGAACTCTTCTGCCTGCTGATGTGGACGTTGGTCCCAGGTGTGGGGCAGAGACAGGAAGTTTCAGGACTGGTTTTCCAGGTATCGGAGACCTGGAGCATTTGGATGGCAGCAATGCAGTGACAGGTAGACTCCCAGAGGAGGACTGGTGGCAGCCAAGTCAGAGAGAGGAGCAACCGACTGGGTGCAGAGTGTTAATGAACAGATTGGTGTCCATCTCCAGAAGGGGTCTTCCACTCCACCAGCTTCTGGCCTCCGTCTCGCCTTATTAAGCATTTTTATTACTGTCTTTGATGAAGACATTGATGGCCCAGTGATAAAATCTGTCGATGACAGGAAGCTGGAAGGGATGGCTAATACACTGGACAGCAGAACTACAGCGTAATAAAAGATCTAACAGGCTGAAGCTATGGATCCGATCCAATGAGATTACACGTAGTTAATAAAATAAACAAGTGGCTTTGATGGGATGCAGGGCAGATGAGAAGGTGCTGTCTGATCACGGCCATGATGAGAATAATGGGGATGGTTCAGTGGATTCTAAGTTCAAAATGAATCGCTAGCACCCTGACAGCTTCAGGTGTAACAGAGCGGTGGGGCAGAGTCTGAGGGAGCCTCCAGGCTCGGCGGTACATGTCTGTAATCCCAGCACCTGGGATGCAGAGGTGGACCTCTGTTTGATCAAGTCCAGCCTGATGTGTGCCCCATGCCGGCCAGGGCTGCAGAGTGAGATCTTGTCTCAAAATAAATAAACATAAATACGACGGACATGATGCTCAGATGGATGGCTGGAAAGAATGCTGCGACCCTTGTCCTGTGTGTAACAAGCTTAGCTCCCACCTCAGTGGAGACTGGGCAGAGCCGGGAATGAAGGAGGAAATTACAAAGGACGTACAGCCCAGGCTTCCCAATAGCTAGAGCATTAAGAGAACAGATTGAAATGTCCCCAGGGGAGTGAGGCCCTGACAGTAGGGGACCTCCAGCATAACCATCCTGAGACATTTCAGGAACAGACACTGGACCACATGACTTTGGGGTTCTATATTAGATTAAAGACACTTTTAGAGGCAGGGAGATTTGCATAGGTTTCTAGTGTCAGTAATTACCTTGATAACTTGTTTCTTTCTGGAAAGTTTTAATTTTCTGATGTTTTGGTTACTTTTTCTCTAGACATTTGGTTAGTTAGTTAGTTAGTTAGTTAGTTTTTTCAAGACAGAGTCTTACTATGTAGCTCTGGCTGTCCTGTAACTCACTATGTAGATCAGGCTGGACCTGAGCTCACAGAGATCTACCTACCTCTGACTCCCAAATTCCTGGGTCACTTACCTGGCTCTGATTTTTAACCTTTATCCTCCGGGATGTCTGAAGCAGTAGCTACTCTCTGCTCACATAACAAAAGCCCTAAGCGGCTGGTATAGATCACTCCTTGGCATGGAAAGATTAAAGGAACCAAGGCTGGAATGAACAGGAAATCCTCCGCCTCTCCGTGATCTGCCATCTCACTTCCTGTCACCTTACCAGATAGCTCCTGTCAGGATTTCATTTGCATGTGACAGCCTTCCAATCCAGCTTCCTCATCCCACGGCTAGGTCGTTTCCACTGACAGAACTGCAACAGGGATAATTATAATTTTAAGTTGAAAATGAATAAATAAGTCCTCACTGGGGGCATATTGCATCAGTGAATTACATGATCTATATACATGTACATAATATAATCCATTTTGATTGCTTCTTTCCTTTCCAAAGCCTTCCAGAGTTTCTTTGGAAAAAAAAAAATCTTTATTGTGTGGACTATTAAGATTTGTAGACTTATGGCTTCAAATAAAAAAATATTTTAAAATTATAACCTTCTTTTTTTATCCTAGAAAGGGAAAAAACGAGAGCCAGCAAGGCAGACATTTCCATTATCTACCCAGTTCCCAAAGCCACCTGAACAGCCCCCATCTCTCACCCAGTGGTGGAGAAAGCTGCCTCTACCCAGCGTAATGAAGCAGCACCAGGCACTGTAAGCAAAAATATCCTTGGGACAACACTTGACGGTCTGAGGCTGCTGGCACATTTTGCAAGAAACTCCAGGCCATCCTAATCATGCCTGCCAAAGGAGAAATTCCCTTTCCTGCTCCCCCTGCTCCCACCCCACCCCAGGACACGTTTTCCTCCATATCATTTAAACGCATTAAATCACCGTTGGTACGCAGAGCGGGCATCATGTTAGCATAAGATCTAATCAGAGCGCGTCTGTGGGTCTCCCAAGGCTTTATTCTTTTGTCTCTTTCCTCTGTTTTCCTGTTAGACTGAAGAGCCTTTTTTTGACATCCTCATTTGTTCTGCTGTGTAATAGCACAAGATCTTTCAGAGCTGTCGACATCTGCTCCACTCTGGAGAGCCGCAGAACCGAGCCAGCGGAGCAATCATAATTATGCCCAAATGGACTGAAAGGCTACAGGAGCCGAGAAGGAAAACAAGAGAAAACACAGCGTGGGTGTCCATCCTCCGCATAGATGCACACGCTAAGGTCACCTAAGAACACTTTGGTGTTCTTTGTGGGCACACGATGTTTCTGAGAGTAACAGGCCAACCACTAACGAGGCTCAGAATTTTCAGGCTCCCCGCTCCTCCTTCCCTGCCCTCCCTGCCCTCCTTCCCTGGGCAGACCATATTCATCTGGGGTGTTGCCTATGAAACCACACATACAGTGGGACACCTGAGTGTACTGCGGTGGGGGAGGAGGGGCCTTCACCTTCAGTCCCTTACCCTTGTGCACAGCTGGGGAAAAAGCCTGTGGATGTGTCTTCTTCCCCCAGATAATACTTTCTGTGGGGGAGGGATGGCGCTTGTTGGAAAGATGCTATGAATCTTCCCCAGTTGTCAAGATATTTGTTACGAAATAACTAGTCTGATGACTTTCTCTCAATAGCAAAAAGAGCAGCTGGCATCTCTCGGATGCTGAAATGATTGCCCGGCAGTCAGCAAGTACTTTAAGCACATTATCATTTGCCCTTCAAGAACTCAGCAAGACGAGGCCAGAGAGATGCCTTGGTGGTCAAGAATACACTGCTCCTACAGAGGACCCCACCTTATACCAACAGCTTTCTAAATCCAGTCCCACTGAGGTGAGGGTGGTCAGTCCACCCTCACCTTATACCAATACCAACAGCTCACGACTGCCTTAAACTTCAGTTCCAGGGGATCCCCTGGTCTCCAAGGGAACTACACTCATGTACACATGTATGTATGAAGGGCTCTCTGACAGGCCCGAGCTTGGCGAACATGGCAATGACAGGTTTTGCCCTTTACCCTTCTCTCTCTCGCCAAATACCAATAGATTACATACCTAAAGCTAACCCCCAAGAGTTGTCCCCTTATTTGGCCACTGACTTGTTCCTGAGATAGATCACCAAGGTCCAAATATCAAAACACCAGCAATCAAAACTCTATTTGGCTACATTGTCTAACCTGTCTAATCAGAATTTACCAACTCACCCTAGCACAGACTCCCCCCTTTTCCCCTTTAAAACTCCCTGCAAAAAAACACCTGCTAGGGCTGATGCTTACCATCTGCCTTTGCCAATCCAGAGGCACACCTCGTCCTCACCCCAGGTCTAACCCTCAGCAGTAATAAGACTCCATTGCGCTGAGATTTTGGTGTCTGGGTATGTCCTGTACTGACTTCAAGAGGCTGCCCCAACCCTTTACAGCATATGTAAACAAAAATAATAACAACAAATACATTTTAAAAGCCCAACTCTACAGAACAGAAGTTTCTATTATCCCCATTGGCAGATACATTTTCCTATCCAGAAAAAGATCAGCCCTTGAAGGCTCACAACCAAGGAGACAGGGAAGCCAGCTTCCGGAAAGAAGGCAGTAGCTACGCAATAACAAAGGACTGGCCCTGTCATTTCTTTTGTAAGCCTTCAGCAAGCAGAAGAATTCTCTGTGACACATCACTCCATCCCAAGAAACAACCTCTCTGTGAAGATAACAGAAAAAGGAAACAGTTCCACGAACAGGAGCTGGATGTTTCTGTTGGTTTAACAGGCAATTTTTCAGAATCCAAGAATCCTAGTGAGGTCAGGCAAGGTCCAGGATGAGTTTCGACCCTTCCCGAGTCTTGGGAAGCCTGACGCTCAGCAAAGGTGCAAGGGAAGACTCATGTAGAGAATATACCCTTCTTGCCTCTGTCTTCCACCTCTCCCAACTTGGTTCCTGCGAACCCTGACCACCCTCACCTCCGTGGGACTGGATTTAGAAAGTCTCATGACTTGGTATTTTTAAAGGCGCCCTCTTTGAGGTATTCATTTGACCCAGCAAATAACTTACAAGGCCAAAGGGACTGGCATTTCCAGCAGTGGCATCTCAAGTGTCCTCGAACTGGTAACCCTGCTGGGGTTTAAAAGGAAAGTTTCATCTGCACCTGGTGCTGCACGCCTTTAATCCCACCACCGGAGAGGCAGAGGGATCTCTGTGGGTTCAAAGCCAGCCTCTTCTACATGGTGAATCCCAGGCCAGTCAGAGCTACTTAGTGAAACCCTGTCTCAAAACAAACAATAAATAGATAAAATAAAAGGAAAGTCTCCGTTAGTCAGCTCTGTACCCCTGTGGATAAAATGTCTAAGATAAAATACTGTGAAAGGAAAAGTGCTTGTCTGGGCTCCTTGGTTCAGAAGCGGCAGCTCATGATGGCTTAGCCCACTGATGTGGGGCCTGTGGCAGCTTAGGTTATCACAGAGGGAACATGCCTCAGAAAGTGACCCTGTGAACCCTATGACAGGCAAGAGAGCAAAGACAGAGGCAAGAAAGACTGGTTTCAATATATGCTTCAAAGGCCCACCCTCACTGACCTTAATTTTTTTGCTTAGGCTCTGCCTCCTAAAGGTTCCTCAATAGTCTAGCCTCCACGCCTTCAACACCTGGGCCTTTGGAGATGGTCAAGAACATACTCTATCGGTCTCCATGACATTTTGATTATCGCTTTCTGTGGAAGAAGGGAGAAGGAAGGGGGCCTTCGAATCTGTGTACATGGCTGCATGAGACTTGGATAAAATCAGAAGTTAGGATTCATCAATTAGGATGAAAAAGAAGAGGAGGAAAAAGGAGTTAAAAAAAAATTAGGCAAACAGGGATTACCCTTGGGAGAGAGAAATAAGTCCTAGAGCCAGAGAACATTCAGACCATTCCGTCAAGCAGCTGTGCTACTGAAAGTCACCCAACGGGGAAAGTAAGCAGCCAGAGTGATGGAGACTGCCAGGGCAATAAAACAGCCAAAAAGAGCCAGGGCCAGCCTGAGCTGAAGATGAAACTGGAGCACACCTGGGACCAAGGAACTGCGCCACAGTCCCTCACAGCAGAATTACCATTGATCAGCATTAACAGCATGGCAGCTGTATGTCCACACAGGGCCTCAACTTGTCCACCAAGGAGACACACCGAGCCAGCCAAGCCTGGGGAGAAGCACACTCCATAGTCCGTGTGGGCTTTGAGTTCTTCACACAGGGAACCTGCTCCAGACACACCACCCAAGACCTCTAACGACAGAGAATTCACAGGGGCTTTGTGAGATTCTAAACACCCTTCCCTTCCCTCGTTCTGCACTAGCTACGTAGCCCCTCACTCCATCTCTTTAGAAAGTTCAAATCGTGCGCCAAGATGTTTCCCCTGGTCCCTACCCTGAGGTAGTGAGGTCTCAGATCTCCCGGGGGCGAGCAGACACAAGGACCTTGTCTTCTTGTGAGGTGCAGAGAGGCACACGAGAGCAGCACCTCTTGAGGTCCCTCGCAGCCAAAGGCTCAAGTCCTGGCTTAAGTCCACTCCGATGCGCACATTTGCATATTGTAGCCCTTCAGGGACGATGCTCTTGATTTAATTAATTGTTTGTTTGTTTGCATAATTTCCCTCAGAAAGGACTATTATCAAATCCAATAGATGTTAACAGGATCCTCTTCGAGGATGAATAAATACACATTTAGCTTATCACTTTTACCAGTTTGAAAAGACACAGCTCTCACAAGTGAACTTTCCCAGGATGGGAGGTAGAGGCAGGTCCAGTCTGGAGCCAGTAGGTTGTGAAAGGCATGGTGACTTCTAGAATGGATTTATTTTTTTAATTCAAAACCACTGATGTGGTGTGGTGTGGGGGGCTTTGCTGACTTTTTTCCCCTCTGTCCCTCCCTCCCACCTCCCCTCCTCTTACAGCTCTTAAAGGAAACCTGCTAGGCTGGCTGCACTTCTCTTTGTGTCTCAAGGAATCCATGTGAATATTTTCAGAGTTGGAGAGATCACTCAGTTTGCACACTGTTCCCAAGCACCGGGCCCTGGGTTCGATCCCCAGGATCAACAACAGAAGAAAAAAAAAAAAAGTTTTCAGAACACCGGTTTGCATGATACTGCAGGGAAAGATAGGAACAGAGGCAGGAAAAAGTAGGAAGTAGAGAGGGAGGGTCCTTTACTTAACCTTGCATCCCATTTCTGCCAGAAAAATACCCACGGTTTCCTTGAGCACCTGAGAGTCACATGAGTTTTTTGTTTATTTTGTTTTAATTTTTTAAAAAGCAATTTTATTTTATGTATAGCAATGCGGTTTGCGTAAGAGAATTATTTGCTGTAGTTCTAAACAGGGGAAGAAGGGGAGACAATTTTCAGTTTACAAAACCCTCTGCCCCCAAAACAAATAAAAATTAAAGCAACTTTTTCTAAGTGGGTCAACTTGACAAATGTATTTGGTGTATTTGGTGTCTAATACTTGTTGCCACTAATGGTTAATGGAATTAAAAGCTAGCTTAAAGCTTACATCCAGGGGTGACCCCACCGTGTCACATCGTCTCTGGTGGGGTTGCAGAAGGCGCATACTCAGTAAAGTCTTGCCTCTCTGCAGCCAGGTTGACGGCTAAGACTTCTTTCAAATGGATTTTTACTCTTTTAAGTACTACATTTCCCCTTGTTGTGTGTGTGTATGTGTGTGTGTGTGTGTGTGTGTGTGTGTGTATGTTTGTGCACATGCGTCTAGGTGCCCATTCATGCCTACGTGTGAGCAAGTAGAAGATACTAGGTGCCATCTTCTAATACTCTCCACTTTATTTTTTGAGACAGTGGCATAAAGCTGGCTGGTGAGCAAGCTCCTGGGATCTGCCTGTCTCCACTGGCAATACTGGGATTATGGGTGAGTGAGGCCATGTCTGGCTTTTATGTGGATGCTAGGAGTTTTAACGCAAGTCATCTGGCTTTCAAGGCAAATGCTCTTACCCACTGAGCCATCTCCCCAGCCCCCAAGTCTCATTTTCTAAGGTGGAAGACATTGGGCACAGGGCCAGGTTATTTCTTGTGGTCATCAATTGGTGCGGGTGAGGGCTTTATGACCTGGATGCTGGCAAAATAAGTTCAGACATTAAGAAAATATCACCAAGGCAATTGAAATGATTCTTTCCCTTCTTCCCATGGGTTCTCTGAGTAGTGGCCATTCCCTGCTCTCCAGGAAGCTCAAGGATTCTCCAGAGAATCTGCCGCCAGCCTGTTTCCTACTTGACTACCCAGGGGAGGGCCTGTGTTAGTCACCTCAGCCCTTACAGGCAGCTGGCTCAGGCCAGTGGGGGTACAGAAAATGTACCTTACGTGCTTCTAGGAAAAGTATTTCTGTTCTTCAGAGACTACCAGGAGAAGAACGTCTCTGAACAACTGCTATTTCTGAGTGTGAGGCCACCTGCTTCAGCTACTCTGCTGCCAGCTGAGGACGAAGCCCCGGCAGGAAGGGAAGAGAGGAGAGGGAACTGCAGGGTCCACTTGCTGGAAGCTGGTTTTGCCAATGGATTTCAGTTTGGTGAGCCACTTGTCATCTTATAAGCCTGCTTGAGTTTTCTGCTGCTTGCACATAAAACAAACCTAACCGCATGTTCCCAATAACTGAAAACTTCTAAGTCATATTGATAACGAAGGCAACAAAAGATTGCCTTCACGAGATGGAGCCCAGCACTGAGTAATGGGTGAAACGGTGAGGAAAAGATTGCTCTGGGGCCAGGAGAACTTCTGCAGTGCCAACGACTGAGCTGGGATCTAGGACCGAATCTAAGACACTAACATCATTCCTCATGCCTGGATGGTGTGCAAAACCCTGAAGTGTCACTGTGAGCGGCCAAACAATGCTGGTATGTATGATGCTCTGTTTATAGTGTCAGCATGATGGGATTTAAAACCCACCTAGACACATACCTCTGGCCATGTCTGTGAGCGCATTTCTAGAGAGGTTCGGCTGGGGTGGGGAGGCTCTTGAATGCAAGCAGCCCCCTCTCCTGGGCTGGGGGTCTCAGAAGAGATAAAAAGGAGAAAAGAGCTCAGCTGCTAGCATTCATGTCTCTCTACTTTCTGACTTCACAGGCCATGTGATCGGCACTTTGTGTTCCTGTCACCATGCCTTCCCCATTTCCCCATCTAGATAAACTTGTCCTTTTGTCTTGTATTTTGTCATAGAAAGGAGAAATACAGCACGTGTTTGTTTGCAGTGAATAAGGTAGCTATGACATAGTAGGCAGATTAAAATGATCCTCAAGATCATTTTAGGGTAACACCCCAGAGACTTCTAAAAAACACTAGCAAGAATAGTTGGTTTCCAAGTAGAGAGGCACAGGGGGAAGGACAGTAGTCAACCTAGGTTGTGGACATCAATACCAGTTTAGTACCTACGTGTAAATGGAAGACCCCTTCCCCATCTGCAATGCCTCCATCCCTGGTGTTTGGAATTATATCTATGTGGGGCTAAGAAGAATGCCTTAGCAGAAGATGAAAGACCTGAAATGCAAATTTTCCTTGGAGCACTAATTTGGTACTGAGGTATTAGCCAGTGGAAAGGTGACATTAGCTTTCTCGCTGTCTCATTAACATTCCATTATAACCTTCTGTATCCCGAATAACTAAAGAGGTGCCTGATCTGTACAATACGCAAAAGGAACGCGCTTGAATGAAGGAACAAATGATTGATATCTGAGTCCTCCCTATTAGTAAAATTAATAGGAAAGAAGAAAGCATGAAAGGAAGACCTGAAAGGAGCTAGAAATGAACAAGAAGTGGGAAAGGCAAATCCAGCCCATTCCACACACACATCTTGACACCCCCGTTTCTTCAGTTAGCTCAGGCCTGACCCTGGCTAGCTTTTCCCTTTAAACATGGGCTGTGGGTGTGAGTCGGGGTGAGAATTCCAATCCTTGTACTTGTAAGGCAAGCACTTTGCCATATGGGCTGTCCCCTGCCACTGTGTGTGTGAATATTTCTGTTCCCTATTGGAGGAATGGCTTCCATTAAGATTCCAATGGCTCGTTTTGGAAACTCACCCGGCATGATAGCACAAATGAGCAGATCTAGAGGTTGTACTGCAATCAGAATATTTTTAGGAAATATTCTGGTAGAAATACTTCTGGTAGAAAAGACGCAAGGTTGGGAAAGGATGGAGCTAGCAGGTTGTGTGAGGAAGATTCTTTCCAATGATTGCAACTGAAGATTTAATTAATTATTTTCTTCATTATTTGGTGCTGGAGCTGAACCCTAGACCTCGCTCTTCTGAGGCATGTTCTCCACCACTGAGCTTTACCCCAGCTCCAGAGGATTGAATTTGATCGACACATAATCAAAGCAAAGGGTCCCCCCACACACACACAGCGCTTTGGGGGTACATGTAAAGATGCACTGGTATACTTTTACCTTTTTGTGCCACTTAATAATTTTTTTTCATGGATTTGTAACAAACCCAACAGAAATTATCCTACTACTCAGAAGCAAACTACACCAAAAGACAGAGTCTTATAAAAGCAGGACATCATTAGCAGAGAGGATTAAAGAGCTAAGAAGCGTAATCAACAGGCTCTGGGGGACTCTTTTCAGTCAGGGTTACTATGCTTCAGTGAAGCACCATGGCCAAAGGCAAGTTGGGGAGGAAAGGGTTTGTTTGGCTTACACAGCCACATTGCAGTCCATCACTGAAGGAAGCCAGGACAGGAACTCAACTGGGCAGGAATGTGGAAGCAGGAGCTAATGCAGAGCCATGGAGGGGCGCTGCTTGTTTGCTTGCCTTCCGTGGCTTTCCCAGCCACATCAGACCAAGCAAGAACTCTTACAGGTGTGCCTTTCACTTCTGGATTGTGTTCATTCCAGATGTGGTCAAATTGACAACTGAGAATAGCCATCACAGTTATCAAATGGTTTGACTCTGTCAAAAATAGTGAGCTATAATGAGCCTGTTTTTAAATATTTAAGTTTGTCTGAATATGGCAGGAATGCACGACGGTGGATGTGAAGGCTCAGCTCAGGAACATAGCAAGCCCTGATTGATGACCGTAAACCAGAAATGCTCTTGAAGCTTTTAGTTTAGATATTAGAAAGATCCGGTAGAAATTTCTCAGAACTGATGGTCACCTAAAACACGTATGTGATGACACCATCAATGACTTTTGAGATTCATAGACACTTTTATAAACCATTAGTTAAAAACACATTTGCTAAACTATGTAGCAGGCAAGACTGACTCATTTTTAACCTCTCTTAGGAGGATTTATCATAGAATATTTGTCATCTGAAGATATGATTTCCCCTGGACAAAAGGAAAAATTACAGGACTATAAGGGAAGCACCAATAAAAATATTGTTAATTTTTTTCTCTTGTTTGGGATTTTGAGATGCTTCTGGTTTATTTTATTTTATTTTTTCAAGACAGGACTTCTTTTTGTCACTTTGGCTGGCCTGAAACAAGCTCTGTAGAGCAGGCTGGCCTCAAATTCACAGAGATCCCCCTGCCTCTGCCTCCCAAGTGCTCAGATTGAAGGCATGCACCACCAGAATTAAACATTTTTAAATGCACATCTTTACATAAGTAATCTTGTTTCCTTCTCTTCTCCTTCCCCCTATCTCTTCTGGGTTTTTGAGATAGGGTCTTATATGCCCCAGGCTGGCCCTGAACTCCTGCTCACCTGCCTCCTCCCCATATAGTGGGATTGTAAGCAAGCACATCAGATTGCTTTTTATTTTCCTTTATTTAAACGTCTAAAACTATGTGAGTGTCAGATGCCAAAAGCAGTAAGTTAAGAGGGAAAACTCCTACAATCCACCTTCTTGTTTTCTCACGCCAATCTGGATTGCTTAAGTCATTTTCCCACTTTAAAAAAAAACACACTGAAACACAAAAGTAATACTTCTATAGAGTTAAAATGAACCGGATGTTTGTTGTTGTTGTTGTTTGTTTTTTGTTTTTGTCATCTTCTCAATTTTGGTGGCACCACTCTAGGATTTGGAACTGGAGCAGTGGGGTGTGGGGATATTGAATATGGAAGGCTTAAGTTTAAGGATAGGGTTCTGAGTGGAGAAGCCTTCTTAGGGGTTTTACGGGAGAAGATACCCACAGGATCATCATCTGTCTCGGTCTGTTTGGCCTCTGATGACAAAATTTCCATAAGCTAGGTGGATTATAAACAGCAGGAAAGCCTTGCTTACAGTTCTGGGGACGTCGAAGTCCAAGATCAAGTGGGCATCAAATTCAGTGTCTGAGGAAGGCCAGCCTCCAGCAGACAGACACCTTATCAGTGGGGGAGGGGAGAGGGCAGTTCCCACAGATGTTATCTCCATCTCCTGAGAGCAAAGCTACATCGCCTCTCAGTGCCTTCCCATCACATCATCAACTTCAAGGTGAGGATTTCAACATGCAAACTGTGAAAAGAAAAATATTGAGCCCCTAGCAGCACGGCTGTGTAAAGAACAGAGAAAAAAACTTCATTTTGTACAACTAGTGCCCCGGGTTTAAATCTCAGGCATGGTACTAGAATAATCTTGTGTTCCCGAGCCACAGCTTCTCAATCTGCAAAAGCAGACCGAATATCAGATGGTTGTTTAAAGTCTTGTGAAATTGAAATGGAGCAGTAACAACTGCCGAGGGCTGTTTAAGGAGGTACTATGGTCATAATATGTATTCATGAGTATCACTTCCTTCAGAAATATAGGACACAGGATACCAACTAACACAATGTAAATCCGTTCTGGTCATAAACGCCAATGCGGTTTCTCTCCTCACAAAGCCAGTGAATTTGAATGGATTATTTGAATTGTGTTTCATCTTCCTGCCTTATCCTAAGGCTAATACTAAACATGACAATGATGACATATGTGTGTAACTTACAAGAGAAGTTAGAGGGTTTGGTGACCAGGCAAGATGTATTTAACACATTCGCTTATCAAACCAGTGTACGCACGCAGGAGGCCACATCATCTTGTAGATGGCCAAAGACCAAGAAGCGGAATGCCTACTTGCTGCTGGGCACACTTTTGAAGGACGATCTAAAAGTAGATTTGCATTTACCTTGCATTAAAAGCTAAACAGTTGGTCGTAAATAGTTGTACACCCAGCTTAGATAAGAAAAAGAAAAATCTGGCCAGGTATGGTGATGTACACCTTTGTTTAAAAAAACAAACAAACTAATAATTATTTTTATTTCTTAAAATTAAAATATAATTATATCATTCCCTCCTTGCCTTTACTTCCATCAACCCCTTCTACATAGGACTTCACCTTATTCTCTCTCAGATTCATGGCCTCTTTTCTTTAATGGTTGCTAGATAAAAACCCAACCTGCTCAGTCCATTTAATGTTATTTATTTTATGTACATTATTTTAAGACTGACCACTTAGCATTGAATAACCATCAGGGGTAGGGAGAGGGCTCTTTCTCAAGGAAAATTATTTCTCCTTATCTCAGCAGTTATTAGTTGCCTGTAGTTCTTCGTCTAGGGTTGAAATCCCTTGAGATACCCTCTACCATGTTCGTATATCTGTTAGTTATCTTTGTTCCTGGGTTTGGGCAGCCACGTCGATGAGTCTTTGTGGGAGTAGCTTCCCTGTCATTTCTAGGGGATACAACCTCACAGCGGGTTTCAGGTTCCCCTGGCTCTTGCAATCTTTCCCTTCTCTTGAGGTGTTTCCTGAGCCTTGGGTACAGGGTTATGCTGTTGAGGTGTCAGCTGGGCCTGGGCTCCACACATTGTCTTCTTCTCTGCAATTTGATCAGCTGTGGCTTTCTGTAATGGTCTCTGTCTCTTGCAAAGAGAAGTTTTTTGGATGAGGGGGAGAACTGCACATACCTGTCTGTATGAGGGTGGATATTTGGAATGCGGTTGGGAACTAAACTGTTAGTAAAGAGGTTATAGTGATCCCAACATTTAGAAGCTGGAACAAGGTAGATTTGAAGGCAGCCTGGTCTTCATAGTAAGTTCCAGGCCAGCCAGAGCTATGTGGCATGTGTTTGGGAGCTTCTGAAAGACATTCAAGAATATTCACAGCTAGTTTATTCGTAACAGCCTAAATGTCTACCAAAATAAAACAAACCAATAATTTGTGTTAAAAAAAAAATAGAACAAAGAGCTGGAGAGATGGTTGAGCACTTCAGATCACCGGCTGCTCTTCCAGGAGACTTGGGTTCCACGCCCAGCACCCATATAGAGATTCACTACCATCTATAAGTCCAGTCCTAGGGGATCTAGTGTCCTCCACTGGGCCCTGGGGGCTCTGTCTATGGTGTGCACACCTACATGCAGACAAACACTCATACAAACAAAATAAGTGTACAAATATAAAGGCTTAAAGAGCAGAATAAAAAGAGTAGGCTACTGTTAGACACTCCAGTAAAACTAAGCTAACGAACACTGCATTGAAAGAATAAAACCAGAAACAGAAGAACACCCGCTATGACTCCATTGGTACCAAGTTCAAGAGCGTAGATAGGGCAGATTGACTTGAACAGGCATAAATAGCCTAGGATATTACAGATGGCTGCTGCATTGACCTGGGTTATGTAGTTATTAGTTACGTAGTTGTGTGCAAGTATATGTGTGTAGTTACTCAGCTGTCTCGAGACTTATTCACTTTATTGTACATGTCATACCTCAATTTAAAAATTTCAAGGAGAAAAACCTCTTTGACTTAACAATAGTGCTTTCACCCTAAGGAAGGCAGGAAGACTACAAAGACACTTCCATGCAAGATTGATGACCGTAAGATCATCGTTTGCATTGAATAACAATCTGACTATGAAGAAACGAGGATGCCGCTAAATAAATTATGATACATTAGAAATGACAAAGCCTTCATTAACATTACGCATCGCATTGCTTCAGGATGCAGCCTGCACCTCCTCGTTACTGTCACTGACTCAATGGTCTTTTCACCTTGGGTTTCTGAAGACCTGGCTCTCACTTCTCCCTTGAAGGGGTGACTCTAACACAGCTGTGCTGGGGTGACAAAACACATCCTGACTCGGCACACCCCTCTGTCCGAAAGGCATCACCCGAGCTGACCTGTGACTCGCATTCTGAGAGCCAGGTCTGTGAATTTGATGGACAGGTTCCAACTGTCACCCAGAGCCATACATGGTCAAGCTTGTGTGTCTCTCAGAGAAGCTGCTGTTCTTTGTCACTATTTAGAAGGACAGAGCAGGAGAAAAGCAGGAGATGGCTTGTGCTTCTCCCTTAGAGGATGCTTCCTCTGCAGCTCCTTCCAGAGCCTGTTGCACAGTTGGGTTTAATTTCATTGCGCCACCAGTATCTCCTCCGCCCCTTGCCCCTCTCTCCTTGCTTTTCTGTGTGTACCCTCACTCTTCTCCCATTTCTGTCTGCTTCGCTGTCCTTCCCACTATGTGCGCTCTTCCCACCCTGTCCCCTCCCCCAGCGCTCCCTTCGCTCTCCTTCCTTCTCTTTTCTCTTCCTCTCCGTCTCTCTTGAGACAGGTCTAGTGGCCTGGTTGCCATCTGCCGCCTTTTTTTATGAGGTTGAGATCAGATGGCATCTAATCGATCGTCGCAGTCTCCATGGTTACCAGGGTGACAGAGTACTTGGGAGAGACACATTCTCCAGCCTGGGGCTGTCAGACCATTCCTGAGAGGGGAAAGAAAATAAAACCTCTTCCATCATATTTACACATTTACATCTTTCTCAGAAGCGGCAGAACACAGGTCCTGGGTGTGGTTTTACATAGCTAACCAGTGGCTTGAGGTCACAGGACACAGAGAGGCTTTTTTCTCTTAAAATACACACACACACACACACACAAACACACAGATAGACATACACACGCACATACAAACACACACACAGATTTTTTTATTTCATTTTTTGTCTCAGAATTCACTATCCAGACACAGAGACAATCCCCCCCTCTCTTTTACCCCTTTAATGTTTGGGAATTAATTTACTCGTTCTAATTAGTTGTTAGTCTTCCAGTAGATCACAATATATTCCCAGCAACACTGACAGCTGACAACTATTTACTTCACAAAAAGGAACAATTATGCAAAAAAAAAAAAAAAAAAAAAAAAAAAACCAACACTTTAATCGGATTAGGATCAACAGTTGTGTTAAAGCTGGTTGCTCTTTGGCCAAAAATTAGTTATAATTCAGGAAGCTATATGATGAGATATAACCAAAATGACCTTTATTATTGCTTCTTTGAGACATGGTCTCCTGTAGCCCAGGCTGGTCCCAGACTGCTTTGTTGCCGAGGATGACCTTGAACTCCTGAATCTGCTGCCTCTAGCTCCATGCTGGTGTGTCAGGTGTGCACAACCTGACTCTGAATGACCCTTCCCAAGGCAGGAGGTTCCTGGGCTTGGCTGTAGTCTGCCGGGCTTTAAGTCCTAGGGCGTCCCAGTTTGGCAGAGGCACACTTGGGCCATACTGTAATGTGTTGTGATTCATAGGCCAGGTCTGATCGACAGACAACTAAGAAAGGCCTTGCTACCAAGGACAGAGAGCTAAATGGAACCAAGGATAGAGATTTAAAACAGCTCTAAGGCTGGAAAGCAACCGTCACGCCATTATTAAAGTCAAAACTACACTGGAAATAGTGTCTTTGACTTGGTCCCGTGGTGTTAGTGATAGGCACAGTTGAAGGCAGCTATAGCCTGTCTTTCTCCCTTTCATCTCAATTTTTCTTTTCTTTTCTTTCTTTTGTTAACACCTATCCAAAATTCTGTTATTTTTTTTTTCAGCTTCCTGAGAAACTCAGGAAAAATAAAGCTATAGTCCAGAAATGGGCCTACAGGTAAGGCAGTAACAGCTGCCCATTTAAAGAAGGGATGCAGCACCACACGTGGCCAATGCTTCCGGGGTCCCTCCTGTCTCTGATCCCTCCCGGCCTCCCGCCTCTCCTCATGCACAGTATCTTAGCAAGATTCAGATAGATTCATCTGTGGCGCCTTCGGCTGTTAAGCAAATATCACACTGGTATTTGAAATAGAAATGATTCCATCAATCGAAGGAGAGACTTTAATATAAAAGGGAAATAATTTGTCATGGAACACAAACCTCCTATTCGTTTCTCACCTCTGAATCTTGTCTAGTGGTGGCTTCTCTGTGACTCCTCCTCCTGCCCCCACTCGCTGCCGCTCTCGAGGGTGGCATGGCCTGGAAGAGTCTTCTGTTGAAGGCCTGGCTTTCCTCCAACCCCCATCCCAGAGAGCTGACCTCCCAATGCTCTGTATGCATTTCCCACTCAGAGCAGCCGTTGAGTTCCTCTTACCTCTCTAGATCGTGAGCTCTAGCGCTTGGAGACCACGTCCGTTACGTGTGGGGTCTCCCTTTACTTTGCACTGATGCGCCATTCACGACAAGTTTGCTGAGGATAATAGGAGCCTGCAAAACCATAAGGCAATGCACTCCTGGCTCACAGAGATTTTGTTTGTATTTGTTAATTTATGTATTTGCATATTTACATCTTAGTGCGTGTGTGTGTGTGTGTGTGTGTGTGAGAGAGAGAGAGAGAGAGAGAGAGAGAGAGAGAGAGAGAGAGAGAGACACTCCCTCAGTTACTCTCTACCTTATTTTTTGAGACAGGGTCTCTCACTGAACCAGAAGCTCCCCGATTCTTCTAGACTGGCTGGCTGTGGAGTTCCACAGGTCCTCCTGTCTCTGCTTCACAGCACTAGGATGACAGGCGCTGACCACCGCACCCAGCTTTTTATGTGCATATTGAAGATCTGAACTCAGGTCCTCATTCTTGGGCTCCAAGCACTTCATAGACTGAGCCATCTCTCCAGCCCCAGTTTGGTTTTGTTAAGATCAGCTATCTCTCTATGTGATCAAGACTGGCCTCAAACAAGGAATCCTCCTACCTCAGCCTGTGGGGAGGTTTTTCTTTCTAAAACTTGGAACTACATTTAGCTCCAAGCATTTCTTTGGCTTCAGCTCTTGACTCTGTGTCAGCCAGGAGCCTTCTCTTTCCTCTGTGTCTACTTCACTCTCATGCACAAGCATGCCTCTCTGAGAAGGTGAGTTCTACCTTGGAATGAAATGAGCCATTTGCTCCCTTCAGGACAACTGCCACAGCACGGTGTCAACTCATGCTCTCCTTCAGAAAATTGAGTTTGTCAGTACTCAGCCACACAGCTGAGTGAAATGTTGTGTGATGCGGGGTGTCCCCTGGGAGAGAGAAACTGGCATAAACCACATCCTAATGGGATCCAGAAACAAAGAAGCGTGAATGAAGTGTTAATTGCATTCATAAAGACATTAACAAAGAAATTAAAATGGCAGAAGCTTCCAGTCCCTCACTCAGGATGCACAGGAAAAAAAAATGACATCCAAAGAGGATTTTAACAATAGCCATCAGAGTTTACCGCTTGCCCACTGCAGAGAACTCTCAACAAACACTAAGTTTCTAAAGAGCACTTTGAGTCCACCATCTTGAGTATATCAAGGAACAGACATGCTAACCCCATCTCAGCTCCACTTCTCTCTTTGCTTCTGCACCATTTAGTTTCCAGGGAATCAAAGGGCCTTGCCATGTTGCTTTGTTATCAATCCTGCAGTTCCTACTGGGGCTGGATGCTCATTGTCTGGGAAAGTTTGTTTTTGTTTGTTTGAAGTAAAATGACAAGACTGGGGACTTTTCATAATTCTTCTTGAATAGTCTCAAGATAAAGTGCAGTGAGGGCAACCTGGGGCACCCTGCCCTGCCCTTCGGCTGGGCCCCCAGCTGCTGACGGTGGGACTAAGTGTGCAATAGGTCAGAAGGCTTCACTGAACTGACTGAAGGTAGACCACTAGGTGAACTGCGCCTGCTTAATGAAGTCAAGGGCATGAATTTGAGGCCCTTTGTGGGTCCTCTTGTTGCACTCAATTTCACCTTCACAGATCATGCCACTAATCCCAGACAATCACTTCATTGTCTGCATGCAACTGGTGACCAGGAGACTAGAGGGGTCAATGAATCCCAGCTAATCCAGTGACTGGAAATCTCTCCACCTGACAGAATTGTAGCTAAGGGCTGTGTTCGCAGGAGGCGTGTCCTGTGACCTTCGAGGACATTCTGAGAAACGGGCAGCAGATGAGAGAACAGAAATGGCAAGCCATTAAAACAAGCCTGGGATCAGAATTCAAGTACTCCGACAGCTTCCTGCTCAGCCTACCGTGTGCAGGAGTGTAACTCTCCCAGGATCTCATTTGCTTCAAATTGGAACCCGGTGAAGGAAGAGAAGCTGTGTAAACAAGCAGGTCAATTTTTCCCAGAGCCACACCAAGTCACCAGAGGAGTGGTTCTCTCCAGCTCACCACGGACTGGGGCTGACCCACCTGGTTACCTAAACCATCATGTTTCTCTGTCTCTCCAAAAGCTATCGTATTAGTGGACGAGGCACTAACCTAACAGTTGATTTAAAGCAATATTATTATTGCGTGTTGAGTGCATCTGTGCTGATGGGTGCAGAGCAGTCTGTGGGGTGAGGAGCACAGAATTAGGGACCTCACTCTCCAGCCTTTAGAATCAGAGTCTCTGGTAACTTCCAAACTGGGAACGTCGCTGCAGACGCTGGGGACATTTTTTTCCCCCAGACATGATCATTGTCCTAATTTTGGATATCACCAATCCTAAAATAAAACTCCCTGGATGATTTCTGGCTTTGCATTTGTTTTGTAGCATTTTCGTATGTGATACATACATGTATGTGTGTAAATAACCATTGTTGTTATCTTAGTTGTACTTCGTCATGTATTTAATCATGTATCCAGAGCAGATTGTCTGCCTCATAGAACATATTGTTTATAATACTTGAATTCATACTTTTAAAAAATGTGAAATTTAATCCAATGCAGAACAGGGCCTAAAATTATGTAGAGCTTATTCATATTGTTATTTACACTCATTTATATTAGAGTCTCAGGTAGGCCCAACTGGCATGAACTAGATATATATAATCTAGGATGACCTTGAACTTTGAACTTCTGATCTTCCTTCCAGTACCTCTAAGAGGGCTGAGGTAATATTGAAGCAGGATCTCACATGGCTAAGGCTGGCTTAGAACTCCACAAGTAGCTGAGGATAGCCCACAACTCCTGATCCTCTTGCTTCTACTACCTAAGTGCCAGAACTACAGGTGTGTGCCACCATGCCCAGCTCTGTGATTTTTGAATCTTGAGAGTCTTTTGCTTTTAAGATGGAAAACTAGTAAAATAAAAAGGTTGGTCTTACTTGTCAATGGCTAGGAATAAATAGCACACAAAAATGTAGACTAAATGGGGGAAAAGTCATAGTGAGCAATTGGCAAGTTAAATATTAGTTAAGATAACTGGCTTTCAAGCCTTATTCTGTGGGTAGCAGATTCCCTGAATGTTTCCCCTCTCTTTCCTGGCCTGACTGTGTCATTCCTCTTTGCCTGAAGTCAGGAGACTGATTGAGGCCAGCGAGAAATCTGACTGTAATTACCTGCTGATGTTAAAAGCACCTGCTAAAAGATCTAGAGTTTCCAACTATCATCCTTTCACTTTAACACTGGGGTGTTAAAGCTACATGGTCCGAGATGTCACTAATACTGGGAATAAGAAGTTTCAGTCTTTTAAATTCACCTATGAATAAAAAGTTCGTAGGTGGATTTATTCATTTCCACTTAAAATGTCAGAATTATGAGAATTAATGCATGTTTCTGAGTTATTCCCACAGGATGATATTTTATTCACAGAAATACAAATACATGTAGTTTTTATGATAGTAGGTGCTGGTCATATGTGCCCATTTAAGTTAAAATGGATTAAAGTTAAATTAAAAAAAAAAACAACTGAGCAGCCCATTATAAGCACTTCATAGCCACATTGCATTAAGCAGTGCAGATTTTCAAGGTATTTTTGTCTCCGGTGGAACATGCTATTGGACAGAGCTGTTCTTGTGCAAAAGGCTGGGACCCACATATGTCGCAGAAGTACATTGTACTTAGCGGTTTGTAAAGCAATATGTAAGGTTTCACTGACAATGACTGTGTGGGCAGTCTGCTCGAAAGGGGTGGCCTGGAGCCTTCTTTGTCAGAGTGAAAGCTGGTCCTGTGTGTCACAGCAGAAGAGGAGCCAAATCTCTGGAGAAAGGGCAGGTGCAGATGAGCCATTTCCATTTTCCACTCCTGCGGCTCCCCGAACCTCCATCCAGACCTGCCGCCAAGACATGCTTGTACAGAAGCCCAAAGTGAGCCCATTTTGGATTAATTTTCTGGCCGATGTTTCTTTGCAAAATCCAGCCCGTGCTTCTGATGAAGGGCTTTTCTTTCTTTTTGTCATGAATTTCAATGACTCTGGACTTCAACAGCACTTCCTACCAGCCGTGACATTTAGAATCAGCACTGATCGTAAGAAGTAAGGCTTCACACAAGTCAGTACTGTATCCAAGACCTGAAGATAAGTGCAGGGCGCTGGAGGGGACATGGTTAGGCGAATGCCATTGGTTCACGGCGGCTGGCAGTCAGCAATCAAAACTATCCTGCAGACGGAAGAAAGGCCTCTCCCCACAAAGAAAAAGATGGGAATTTTCTCCAGCCACTTGCCACTTTAGACTCGTAAAAGCTAGCAACAGAAAGCAAAATGTCAGGAAGCCTGTGCCCTCCCCCAGTGTATCTCAATTCTGAGAGTATCTTTCATATGTCAGGAGAATGCACCAGAATGTTTCTACAGAATGATACGGCTCGAAGTCATTTTTGGTGATCTCCTAAGATATGCATCTCTCTTGATTCTTATCCATTTTATTCTTCAGGGTGGGCTTGTTGGACCTGTGTTGTTTTCTTGACAGTCTGTAAGTCCCTTGAAACTGGTTTTCACAGATTTGCATTTCACCCCTACCGACATGGTGGGAGGTGCTGAGAGTTCAACCCCATCAGTGAATGAATATTTATTTATTATCTGTGTGTGTATGTGTGTGTGTGAGAGAGAAAGAGAGTATATGTGCACATGTGTGAGAGAAACTATACCAAGAGACAAATATGGAGATCAGAGGAGAAATTCGGGGGGAGGGGGTCGATTCTCTCCTTTCACCATGGCTTCTGGAATAGAATTCAGGTCCTCAAGTTCTCAAATCAAGGGCCGTTAGTCCCTGAGCAATCTTTCTTTTCCCTCAGTAGGTATTATTAAATAATTACAAATATCATAATTAGGTATGAGCAAGCAAGAGAACATCAGTGACAAATGTGTCAAGGTGGAACTGTGTCAACTTTCAGCTGCAGTCTACAGACAAGATGGAGGAGGAAAGAGGTGAGAATTTTAGAGCGCGAGTTGCCTGGAAAGGTGTCCTTGCCAAGCTTCCTTGAACCTTCAGGGGCTAGGACGCTTTAAGAACAATTATGTGGACGATGTGGGGCTGGAGAGATGGCTCAGCAGATGGCTCACTGGCTTCGCTTCCAGAAGACCTGGATTCAGTTCTCGGCACCCACATGACAGTTCACAACCATCTGTAACTCCGGTTCCAGGGTATCTGACACCTTTTTCTGGCTTCTGAAGTCACAAGGCACTTTGATCCCAGGAGGGGAGGCAGGCAGCTCTCTGAGTTCGAGACCAGACTGATCTACAGAGCAGTCTAGGCCAGCTGAGATGACATAATGAGACCCTGTCACAAACAAACAAACAAACAAACCAAAATACCAAAAAAGTAAGCAGAGGCTAGAACCACTGTGTGGAGAAAACAAAAAAGGACAACTTTGTGTTCTGAGACGGCCAAGTCTCTTACCTCCTCTGTGGAAGGTCCCTTCTGTCATTGTTTTAGGATACAGGCCCTCAGAGCAGTGCATGCTTGTGTTATTTTGTACTAATGGCCACCAACTGTAATAGTGATGGAGTTGACTGAAACGGAACAAGACTGACATAATTGAGCTCAAGCCTGTACGCCTTTCCAGGCGGAGTGAGAGCAAATCTTGAAGTTAAAGTGGCCAGGGGCAGCCTGCGAATCCATCCTACTCCCGAAGTCATTGCTGGCAGGTCAAGATGCCACCCTCTCCAGTACATTCAAGAAAACAGAATGTGGAGGTATGGTAAACGCCTACATAGAGGGGGATTCAAAGCACGCTTGTAACGTCTTTGGAGTCTTTAACATGGCGGCCACCAACTTCCCATGTCAATGTTGTGAGGCAACTTTTCAGTTCCTGTGTCTTTAAATCCCCGCAGCTCACATTTGTCCCCATTCCAACTGTTTTCTGGTGTCTCTCCTGCCGAAATGGTTTCAATTAGAGCCTGGAAAGGGTTGATACGGAACTCTCGCACCATGCTTGCCAACAGGGGAATTGGTTTTCAACACTGCTGTTTTTCATCCAAAAAAAAAAAAAATCCCCCTTCTCACCCTTGAGTTAGAGATTATTCTTAGACAAGTATTTAGCTGATTTTTAATGTCAAAGAAACTTAATTTGCAAACTCGTTAGAAACTCTTTAGTAAAAAGCAGCCTAGTAAAACAGATGATTAATATTGGTAAGCTCCTCATTTGCATATTAATTAGTCTCCATACTCAACTAATTAAAACCATGCTTTAAGGACTATTTTCTAGACGGCTCCCCTTGTTTCTACATACATTTGTGTACTTTAACTCAAATAGGGTTTAGTGAGCAGGTCTGTGCTTACTGTGTGAATTTTTCTGTGTGCCACTTGGAACACCTTAGGTGTCTAAGCATCCATTTCACTGGCACTTATTGCTTTTGTCTCAGGTATCTGTTCTTCTGGGTTTGGATGGATGGGGCGGGGAAACAACTGGGTGACACAGCAGCTTGTGATCATCAAAGGTACAGGAAAAGGACCGAACTCCATTATCAATACTTGTCTCCTTTAAGTCTCATCCTGTAACTCCTTTTGTAGGAGCACATACACATATACATATGTGTACATGCTGGGGAGTAGGGGGAGGGTCTGGGGAGCAAGGCCTCGTGACCAGTGTGTTTTAAGAAATACACTTAGCTAATGTAATAACTTACTCCACTTTTCGTCTTTTGCAAAGAGCTGATCTGTTTTAGAAAACTATCCTTGCAGAAGCCTGGCTGCCTAGGATCGTGAGAATTTAGTTCACAGAAGTTGAAGAATTTCTTAGAGGCTCACTGGTAGTATGTACTTGCCTGCAATAGTGGGAATGCATTTCCCTGCAGGCAAAACAAAACTAAACACATCAGCAAAACAACCCAAATATTTATGTAATCAACTCTTGAATGTACAGTCAGAAGAAGAAATTATTGTAGTGCCAGCAACCGAGTGACTTTAGCCCAACTGCTGAATTCCTACAGTAACCAAAAACCAAATAGCTGTATGAGACTTGTGGAGGAAGGGCTGTTAGTCAGAGACCAGGAAAGAGAACAGGTCCTAAACAGGGAATTTTCACAAATTCCCTTCAGAAATCCTAAAAATGGAAAAACTTCACCCACAGCCAGCCAGCTAGGGGGAGTGCTGAGCTTCAGCCCCGTGCCTGTGACCTGAGCCTCTGCTGTGAGGCTGAACTCTGACCAGCCAGGACTGCCCTCCTTTGAGTGACCCTTCTGTGCATGGCAGGGATTGCAAAAGTGGAAAGGGCGTGCTCAGCAGCTCAGGCTAATGTCCCCAGTCTATGCACTGACCAACATAGACTATACCTTCATCCTCCACATAGTGTGAATTACAAACCAGAAAACTGCACGCTGGGAGACTGCCTCTAACTGAACAAGTACTCTAAAATGGACATCCTCTCCCTTTCTCCCCAGGCTTCAGTCCACCACCACAGGCCACTCTGGTGCAACCAACAGTTCTTCCTGCTCTTGTTGAGTGGATGATGGTGTTCTTCTTCTTATTCCTTGTGGTATCTCTGGAATAGGTGCTGGCCCACGTGGACGGTAAGTAAAACCTGCATTTTAGTGGCTGATTACGCTATAACAGAAAGCCCCCCAAATTTAGAGAGACTAAACCCAATTATTTAATATTGCTCATGACTGTGTTTTTGGAACAGTTCTGCTGTCTCACCTGGGGTCCTGCTTAGTTTAATTGTTGGCTTGGCATACCTGGGAAGGGGGACCCACAGATAAAGAACTGCCTTCATGGACTTAGCCTTCTGGGTGTATCCATGGGGCATTTTCTTGATTGCTAACTGGAACAGGAGGGCCCGGCCCAATGTGAGCAAAGGGTGGTCTCTGGGTGAGTGGGGTGGGCTGTTCTAAGAGAGATAGCAGAGCACACTGGAGGAAGCAAGCCAATAAGCACCATGGTCTCTTTCCTTCATGGTCTCTGCTTCAGCTCCTAGCTCCACATTCCTGCTTTCAATTCCTATCTTGGCATCCCTTGATGGTAGTCTATCATTTGTAAGACAAATAAATCCTTTCCCCTACCAGTTGCTTTTGTTCAGAGTAACGGGAAAGCAGACTAGGGCATCTAGCTTTGTTCACGGTTTTACGCTCACCTGGGCCCCCCCGAGGAGTTGGAAGGGTTGAGACTGCTGGGAAGATGATGTTTCTCTCTATTATGTCTTCCTCCCTCAAGTCAGCTCCAAAGACTTTCTGACATGGATGACTATAGAGGAATTGTAATCTAGCAACATGGCTGCTCTGGCAAGAGATCACAACACATCCAGAGCCCTAGGTCTGTGTGATCATGCTGGAATACAGATATGCCCTTAGTATGCATATTTAATCCCTCTGGCTGGAATACAGACATAATGCATCTTTAAAACTCTTTTCTGTAACATAGACCACCTGTAGTACACACCTTTAATCCTAAGCAGTAATGTCTAGTTGAGGGACAAAGAGATGAATCAGAGAATGATTTGACAGAAGGAGTCAGAGTTAGGATATGCCCAACTCTCACAGGAACGAGAAGCTACTTAAGAGAGTGCAGAGAGGGGAGGAGCTGCAGTACAGGAGTTCACTAGAGTTCCGGAGAACACACAGTTAGTTTCAGTTCAGTACAGCTAAGTGCCGTACAGTTGAGTGCAGTTGAGTTCAAGCAGTTTGGTTAGTGGAGTTCAGAGGCAGTTTTTTTTCAAGCAGAGCAATTCAGTGAGAATCTAAGGGAGCCAGTTTGAATCAGTCAGCTTGGAGAAGAGTTTTGAGCCAGAAAAGCTGAGTTGAATCAGCCAGCCAGAGTTCAGAAAGAACTAGAAAGGGTGAGTTTATTCAGTAGTAAGTCTCAGAGGCTGAAAACATTCTAGGCCTAGGTTAGCAGGCAGAGGCTTGAAGTTGAAGCCTTCAAGGGCCAGGCTTGCAGAAGATTTGATTTTATGGAGGCTGGAAGCTTTCAGGTCAAAGCCTAGAGATAGTTAGATAAAAACACTCTGGGCTCAGCCAAGCCACGTATTCATAAAGCTTGGGCACAGCTCTCATCTCATTCCATCATCTGACTATGTGGGAGATCTCAAGTATAATCTACCAACCACATTTCTCAACCTTAAGGAAGTTGTTATTCAAGGCAGATAAGCGAATACACAACCAACCTACACTGGCACATGTGCTGGAGTACAGACAGCTCCTGGGAAATACCAGTGTCTACAATTCTAACCATGGGCAAAATAACCCTTATTTTTCTCTAGTAGCCAGAGTGTTCCATTCTAATTCCATCAGGGTAGTAGGGATGATGGGAAAACTGTTTTAAACAAAATTATTAATACTATATAGACACAAGTTTAACGATATGGGTTCTGTTTGGTTTTCCTTTTAAAAAAAACAAACAAACATCCATTTAAAAATCCAGATAAACCCGGTAAGTGAATTAGATGCCAGCTAGAATTCATAAGAAGAAAAGAATCGCAAATCTGAGCAATTAATTATTAAGCACTCAACCGCCAAATATAGCACCTGTGGGCACAGAGGCCTCTCCTGTGAGACGGCACAAACTAATTGCAAAGCAGAATCTCAGGGAAGTCACACTGGGAAGCTCAGGACACACAGACAGGTCTGTTTGCTTGGCCACATTAAAAGGAAAAGTGGAAATCTAAGAAGAAAAGTACTTAAGCCCCCATGGGAAATCTATTCACCATGCAAGCATGAGGAGAAAAAAAAAGACAGACAGAAAGAAAGAGATAATGACAGCCTGTGAGAAAGAGGGAAGGTGGTGAGAGTGTTATCAGGAGCCATAGGACCTTGGAGCCTGAGGAGTCTCAGACGATGAGAGAGCATAGACTTGGCACACAGTAGGTGCTCAAAGTAGACACACAGTAGGTGGATGGAGGGGTGTTTGCCCTCCATTTGAGAAAACAGAACCTTTTTATATTTATACATATTATTAAAAATAGTACTTAGAGGGGGCTGAGTGTTGAGGCGTTCCCCACCTCCCCAAAATTCAGTGGTAGAGCGCCCAGTGACCATTGTGATCAAATATTGGAGATGGGCCCATTGAGGTAACGGGGGTTAGAGGGTCAGGCTCTGGTCTGATGGAATTAGTGCCATTAAAGAGGAGGAGCAGAACATGGCCTTTGTTCCTGCCGGTGCATGCAAACACAAATGCAGATGAAGGCCGTGTGAGGATAGCTGTCTGCAAGCCAGGAAGACAGCCCCTACCTGGACTTAACATTCAGCACCTTCATCCTGGACTTCCCAGGCTCCCAAGCTGTGAGAGATGCGTTTTTGTCATTTAAGCCATACATCCGTGGCATTTTGTTCTAGCACTGTGTCACATCCAGACCAGGATAACGCCTAGACTTAATATTTTTACATAAGTACATCTTGTCTTTATTTCATGTACACATGATTATAGAACAGCGCACAGACTATGCATTGTACATGCATTTATATATAACTTTTATGAAGAAATAAAATGATAGAACATGGACTTAGCATAAATGAGGTCCTGGATTCAACCCTGAGCACATTAAAAGATAAAATAAAAATGACAAAAATAATAAAATTATCATAGAGGGTAGAATTATTTTCCAGTTGAATAAAAATTGATTGTATTCATGGTACAGAGGACTCAGTTCTTGGAGCCTTTGCCAGGGCCTTATGTCAGAAGCATTGTGTTAGATCTAACAGGTAACTGATATGTCAAGGAAGTATCAGGCTTTATAGCACAGGCAAGGCACAAACTCTCTGCTTCGTTTTTTCCTTATTTTTATCTTTCTCCTAACTTCCATTAGGGCACGTCTCTCAGGCAGTTCTAGGGACCAGACTTTGAATACCCAATAACACCAAACTGAATGCAAGTAAAGCAGAGTGCCCTGGGTTTAGGTGAAACTGGAGCAATACACGGAACATGACGGTGGAACTTGATCTGTATGAGTGGTTCAGTGCTCACAGAGTGTACACACACACACACACACACACACATATATACTCAGAACAGACCATGTTCTGCTGTCTCCTCTTCAGTGGCATTAATCCCCTCAGACCAGAGCCTGGCCCTCATGAAGTCATCTGACCCTAATTAACTTCGTTTACATTTATGAATTCGGTTCTTGGCACCACAAAAAATAAAATTAAGTGAGGGCTGGAGTGATGGCTTAGACGTTCAGAGCACAGGCTGCTCCTCCAGGAGACCCAGGCTCAATTCCCAGCACCCACAAGGCAGCTCACAGCCACCTGTAACTCCAATTCCAGGGACTATGACGCCCTCTGCTGACCTCCACAGGCACTGCATGCACATGGTACACACACATCTATAGGATGAGCAGCAGCAGCTGTAGTTCCCAGACGTCATCTGGGCTGTGGCTCTCACCAGCTGAGCGACCCAAGGGTCCTGTTTGGAGAACCCCAAATCTCTACCAGTTTGTTTTAATATTAACCATCTCTAGTTATGGTCAAGCCTACAAATCCTGGACTATGATCAGGTACGTGGACACAGAGCCTTGCAAGTAGCATTTTCAGATTTTTTTTTTTTTTTGTGGTGGTGATGGTTTTAGTTTTGTTGTTGGCAGTGGTGATGGTGTGTGTGTGGGGGGGGTGTCTGTGTCAGTGTGTGTGTGCGTCTGTGTGCTATGGCACACGTGTGTGCGGGTATTTGCGGCCATGCATACACATACAAAGGCCAGGCCAGACAGCAGCTGTCCTCTACCACCCTCCACCTTATTGCCTTGAGACAGGCTTCCTCACTGGATCAGAGGCTCACCTTTCAGTCAGGCTGGCCAACCAGCAAGCTCTTGGATTTGCTTTCCTCTGCTCCCCGGTGCCGGTGTCATAGACACATGTGGCCACACATAGCTTTTTATGTGGGTGCTGGGGATTCGAACACAGATCCTAACACTTGCAAAGCTAGTCCTTCCTCCCTCTCAGCCATCTCCCTGGCCACTTATTGAGTTCTTAATGTGAGCAGGTACTAGGACAAGCCCTTTAGTGTGACTTGCCTGTGCTTTAAAGAGGAGCATGCCTGTGTGGCGATCATCAGCCTCCTGCAAAGGCCTGGAGCTTTTCCAACAAACCAGCTTAACTTTGCCCCTTACGTTGGCTAGCATAAATTAAGGCCAAAGATTGTCCTCTCTGAAGCCTGCACCCTGCTGTTCACCACAGCAGAAGTTGGTATCAAAGGCATCGATCTTGGAGTCCATCCAGAGGAGTCGGCTTTGGGAGGGCCATAAAGATATTGATCATTTTTTTTTAAACATAAAGTCACAAGCCCAAGAGCTGAGGTTACCTTTAAAGTGTGGCTCTAGGCAATGGACTAATTTTAACCAAGCTGTCCCTGGCTTGCCCTAGGCTCATTTACTGGACTTGTCTACCTCCAAGTCCCCTAAGGGCAGCACCCACCTCTATCTAGACTTTGCCCCTGGGGTATACAGGTTTAACACTAATTGCCATAATGGAAACTCAATGGACAACTTGCCTGGGGCCATCAAATTAGAGTGACCCGTGGCTTGAGCAGCCTCTCTCTGAAAGAAAGCTGTGCCCTTATGGAAACTGGGATTTGGGAAACTGAGACATGGAGGATGCTCTCAGTTAAGCTGAAGTTAAGGGGATGGATGCCATAATGTCCAACACTGGAACATCCCAGGAAAGCTCATGTACACCGTGGAAAGTAGAGGCTGGAATGCAGATGTCCTCCGGACAGGCCACATGCAAAATGCAGGCACTCAAGGGCAGGGCCTGGTTATTTCATCTTAAACCCCAGGCTTTTATAACTTCTTTGCTCCCCTCTGTGGGTGAAGACAGAACTGAGAGTAGCTTTCACTCTGTAAATGCCAAAGCAGAAACAAAGGACTTTTTTTTTCTAATACAATTTTGTTAGTATACTCTCAACATCTCATTAACTTTTTTGTAATATATATATATATATATACACATATGTATGTATATGTATACCTATATATTTATTCAAAACCTGCCCAACTTAAGCCTAAGGTGTTCCGAATGCACACTGGGTCCTTCCTCTGAAATTCCAAGTGAGGTCTGAAGGAAAAAGGTGGAGTGGGAGCCATCGCGCGTCATTCTCTGCACTGGGATCTCCCACAGAGGAAGCAAGGCCTGCTAGGCAAGTGGTGTGGAAGCAGGAGGGGTGGGGGTGGGGCTGAAGGTGCATGGTGGGGCTGAAGAAGTGCGCTGGGAGCACCTCCTCTTCTCCCCTACGACACTGACCCTGTAACACATAGGAACTAGTGGAGGCTCTAGAGATGGGCTCAACTGAGACTGTTTTGCTCTCCAAGCTGTTCGTGCCCTACCACAGAGAAAGTTCCCTTGGCTGTCTCCTGCTTCCTCTCCCTCCTCTGGGGGCACTTTACTATGCTGGCATAGTGCAGATGGGGGGTTAGTAAAAAAGGGACTAAGGCACAGAGCTTCCGCCTTTGGACAGCAGAGACAAACTTGCCAGGTTCCAATCTTGCGTGAGCAGCTTACCAATCAATACCTTGAGTTCTCTAAGCTTCATTTTTGTCACCTGTAAGGCTGGGTGACATTATTCATTTCTCTCCACAGGCAAGTGAATGTGCTGAGCAAAGTACCCTCTGTGAAGGGTTCAGGATGGTGCTTAGCTCACAGTACTCTTAGAAAAGAGTTCTCTAAGCTTCATTTTTGTCACCTGTAAGGCTGGGTGACATTATTCATTTCTCTCCACAGGCAAGTGAATGTGCTGAGCAAAGTACCCTCTGTGAAGGGTTCAGGATGGTGCTTAGCTCACAGTACTCTTAGAAAAGTGTGTGCTGAGTCAGTAAATAAACTTGCTCCAAGGAGACAATCTTCCAAGGAAGGGCAGCTGGGCTGTGGCAAGTGGAGCTGAAAGAAGGTGGATTGCGCTTCCTGCTACAGGGGTGTGTTACCCTTGCTGGAAATTTCCATTTTCTAATTAGTCTCTTGCAAGTCCCTGAATATTCTAAAGTAAGAGAGTATTTCAAATTATAGGTAACTTGCTTTTCGGGGGAGAAAAGGAAATTAAATGCATAAGTGTTCCTTTAAATAGAGGTTAATTAACTGGCAATTTAGAACATGGAAGTCAGGGGAAAAAAAAAGAAGAACGGAAGATTTTGAGGTAGTCAAGCTGAAAGACATGGAGCTGAATCCCAGTTAGGCAGCCCTTAACTATTTCATCTCCGGAGGGCTCCACCCTTCTGCAAAAGATACATGTGCCTGTCTCTCAGGGAAGCCATGTGGGCGAACTAGCGTGACCTAAGCACAACTGACGTCACAGAGTGATCAGTGATGAGTCCACAGATGTTTGCATTTAAATTTGGAAACAGGCCCGTGCACAGAAGAGACCTTAAGTATCTGGCCCAGCACCTGCTGGTTTCACTGGGTACAATTCTACCTAGCTGTGTATTTTGACTTCCCAGCCTCAACCCGCCTAGGTGGCAGGCAGCCCTGGGAGACAGAATAAATACAAAGAAGGCTGGATCCCCCCGGGGTCCTTCCGTTAGGGGCAATTGCTCTATAGGTGTAAGCGATGTCTGACAGATGAATGTAACACAGTCTGTTGCAATGACCGACATTCCTGTGGTTGTCTCTGAAAGATGCAGGTAAGGCTGGATGTGCCTGCAGCCCAGAGGAAAGGGATCTCAAAAGGGGCATCCATCGTATTTGAAAATGTGTCTCGAGCAGACTAGGAAAAAAGAGGCCCAGTTCCTTACTTGGGGCCTGCAGAGGCTGTGAGAGACTCTCACAGGAGGAGGGTGTTGGGTTGAAGTTTGCCCCTGTGCACTGGAGGATAGGTGGAATGCTGACCTTTGCAAAAGCAGAAGGTCAGCAACCCTAGACTGTCAGGGAACTTTGGTTCTGGAGTGAATGCACACACACTGGGAACCATAGTGCAGAAGGCAGGTGGTCCGCAACCATGAGGTTCAGTGATTGGCTGCCGGAGCCAGATGCTTGAGTTCAAACCCAACTCTGACTTACTGCCTGAAGGATCTCCAACTTAACCTGACAGTATCTTCGGGGTAAAATAGATGCCGTGCAGCAAACTGAGGGTAACTACGGTAGCTTGCAGGAGGCTCTTACAGTCTACTGGGCACACTGCGATCCTTCGATGTCTGGCACCATCAAACACATCCCTTGAAAGCAACTTCCTTGCTGCAATCCTAGTAATGGAGGGCAGAGTCGCCCTGACTCTGCTCGTTACAATCACTTATGTGATTGATACCTTCATGTTTTCATCAAATAGACATTTACTGAGAGGCTGATGCATGACTGGCGATGCTTCTAGGTAAGGCTCTAGCCAGTGACACCTGTGGTAATTTCACCAAATGCCAGCACCGTGCTCACAAATCTACACTGGGGCCCACGTTCTTGGGTCCCCATTGTCAATACTTTACATATTCAGATTTAATTTTGTTTTAATTTTGGGTAATCTGATTGGTGAAAAGTGGCAACTTAATTTTCAGTTCTGGAGAGCAAAACCGCGTCTGCCTTTATATGGTTTTAGTTGCCCTGATAGCTTCTTCTGAGAATTACCCACATAAATATTTACTCCATCTTTTCACTGGGTTGGCATTTTTGTCGGTGGTTTAAATTTGATTTTTATGTTTTAGACCCACAGCACTTACGAGTATTGGATGTTGTGAGTATCTTCTCTCAATTATTCACGCTTGTTTGAGTTTTCATGATTGAGCAGAAATATTGCCTAGTACCAAAGGGAGGAAATTCAGCTCAATTCTGACCAGATTACTTTAACCCCCCTGTATGGATAACCTGTTAGAAAAGGATGTGTGCTTACTTATAGACATAAGTTATCCATTTATCTCAATATCTGTTGTTCTTCTATACCCAGTGTCTTACATTCAATCAAAATGTAATGAAAAAAATGTAATGAAAAAAACAGAAAGAGAAAATCAAGGAAGAAAGCAACAGCAACTGAAGACCTGCTTCAGAGATTGCCCAATGTCTGAACTATCAAATAGGGACTTAAAAAAAAAAAAAAACAGGAAGTATGGTGAAAAATTAGCCCTTCTAAAAGTTACTAAAAGCCAAGAAGTTGTGACAAATGGTTCTTATGCATGGCAATGTAGCACTAACTAAATGTGTTCTGACTTTGGTTCCTACTTACATTCTGTTTATTGTATGTGAGAATCTAAAGCAGAAAGTGGAGAAATGTAACCAGCCTGGCAGAAAGTTAAGACATTAACTTGACCATGACCTAGACAACTTATAAAACAAAGAATTTAATTGGGCCTACAGTTCCAGAGGGTTAGGGTCCGTGACATTAGAAGAAAAGCATAGTGGCAGGGATAGTGGAGAGAGAAGATCTCTAATACACACTGGAAGGTGGACAGTACTGGGAATGATCAGACGCTTTTGATGCCTCAATGCCTGTCCCCATGACAGACCTATTCCACCAAGACCATACCACCTAATCCTTCTCAAACAGTTCCACCAACTGGGGACCAGCTATTCAAACATATGAGCCTATGAGGCCACCACACTGTGATTTCTCTAAGTCATTAAAACTGCTTCTTATTGTTGACTTTTTCTGTCTTGGCTTTATTTGTTACTGATGATTTTGATGGTTTGGCCAGTTCATCAGCCTCTTAGTTGGCAATCTTTAGAATGAAATTGAGGGAATAAATGACGCTTACTCTCTCTCTCTCATCAGGAGTAAGAAACCTTGTCTCTCATGCCTTAGTTATGATCTTCAAACAGGAAATGCTAGGACGGAGGAAGTAGCCTTCAAGACAGAGAGCTTACCCTTACTTGGTGAGCTCCAAGCCAGAGACCATGTCACCAGGGTTCCTAAAGACAAACACCTAAAGTTGTGCTATGGCTTCTGCATGCAGAGGAAAACATGTGGACATATACCAGCACAGAGATGTGCACACATGAACACAAAAGCAAACACACACACACACACACACACACACACAAAACCATCAAAAGCTTAGTTAAATAGAGAGAACTATATTGTTCTATGAAACAAATAGAAATATTTCAGTCTAGAGTAGTGCCACAAAATAAAATATTGTATAAATTTGTGATTATAAGTATCATCAAGTACATTATAAAAACAAAAGTTTAATTCATTACTTATACCACTTTTCCCACAGTTAGTCATGCATATTGTTCTTCATAGTGAATTGAGACAGGTGAGGGGGAACTACACTTCTCTGGGGGGCATTGTCAAAGCATTGTTAACATCTGCTGGAATTACTGTTAGTGTGGATGATGATTTCCTTAAGGCCTTATTGTAAACACTTTCTGATGTTCATTTTCCTGTAAGTAGGCAAAGTTGTTGCGAGATGCCGCCATTTGACTCCATAGCTGTCGGACTCTTCCCTTGCTGCCCTGGCTGCCTTGAACAAAAAGATTGTGAGCCAAACAACCAGCCAGACTGTTCCACCAGCACCATTAGTTTTGAGCACTCCTGCAATGCCTTGAGGAAACTACACAACATTCACAGCTGATTGCTCCAACTTCTGAAGGCACCATCTTAGCAAGGACTGTTTCAAACAGTTTGAGACAGACAGTTTGATGTCCCAAGCCTAGATGAACTCTAGGCAATTCTGCAGCCATTTCTATCTATCTGTGCCAGAGGTAGGACACTTCCCTTCATGGCCTAGCAGAGCTAGTGGTAATGGGACAGTGTTCTGAACCAACCTTCGGTTTCACCAGAGGTTTGCTGCAATTGGGCAACCCCCACTTCTCTGATTTTGTAAGCACTGTTTGGCTCACTTAGCCAATTGCAACAGCCATCCTGTGCTGCCTCCCCTAATGTAGTAACAGTAAGCCACGAAAAAGTCTCAAGTGGTCTTTTCTGCCTGTTTGCAAGAGTGTGAGCTGAGCTGAAAACACAAAGAACAGTGGCAGAGGTAACAGATCAGCAGTCATAGCCCAGCAGATTTCATGTAGAGATGTAAAATTGGCAGAGGTGGTCAGAAGATGCTTGACAGATGACGACGCTGAGTTGCAAAAGCTGCAGTACAACCAGCTACTAAAAGGGCAGAGCCCAAGACTGTCAGCTGACAGCCACAGAGAACAAGCTGCACTAACGGCCTCCCAAGGAAATGCTCCTATAGCAGCGGCTGTAACAGGAAGCAGGTGAACCGTCCTAGACAGTAGCCAGGGCAGAAATCAGGATGCTGAAGACAACGAGACAGTGGAGTCAGACAAGGGAAACCACAGGCCCTGGTAATGGGAAGAGTTCCAGAACTGTCAAGATTCTAGAGTCAAAGGTCTCAGACAGCCCAGGCACCGGAGCTGTAACCCTGGCTGCTGAAAAGAGCAGAGAATGCTGACACCTGGTTTTGCTGAGACACCACAATGCCAGTTGCCGCTAAGGGCTAAGGCATCCTGATTCTCTGACTCTATAAGAACCACAGAGCTAAGGGTCCATCTACCTGAGGCCAATGTGAAACCGTAACACTAAGTGCTGCTTGCTGTTGATCTCACCTACTGAGGCTACTGCTCATCCAGTTCCAACGGATCTGCCAGCAAATGCCAGGGTTTGAAGAGCATCCTTTGCCTTCCTACCATTCCTATCAGGGTAGAGCAAAGGGCTCAGCAAGTCAGTTGATAAAAGCATCAGTGTCAGGCATGACTCTGTCAATAGCAACCTACCCTGGAAAGCTCAGGTCTGCATCAAGTATTTTAGTATTTTTAAATTTTTATTAGCTAATTTATTTTAAAATATTTATTTATTATTTATACATAATTTTGTATACAGTATTTTGCCTGCGTGTTTGCATACACACCGGAAGAGGACACCAGGTCTCACTATAGATGGTTGTGAGCCACCATGTGGTTGCTGGGAATGGAACTCAGGACCTTTGGAAGAACAGCCAGTGTTCTTAACCTCTGAACCGTCTCTCCAGCCCTTATTAGCTAATGTCTTATTGTTGTGACAAAATACTTGACAAGAGCAACTGATTGGAAGAAGGGTTTATTTTGGGTCAAGGTTTTAGGGGATAGAGTTTATCCTGGCAAGGAGGTCATAGGGACAGGAGCATGTAACAGCTGCCTATAGGGGACACAGTTCATCATGGCAGAGAGGACATGAGGACAGAAGTATGTGACAGGAGTCCAGGAAGCAGGGAGACATGAAAGCTGGTGCTCAGCGTGGTTCCTTCTTCCTTCCTTTTCATTCACTCTGGCATTTGTCAGTGGGATGGCTCCAGGATGTTCTTTCTCTCCTCAGTTAAACCTATCTGGAAATGCCCTCCCAGGCACGTGGCTCATGTAAAATCTGTTTATTCATAGCTATAGTCTCTTCACCTGGCTGCTCTTTCTATCTTCTAGATGGTAGATGAGGGCTAATTGGAGACTGAAGGGAAGTTGAAGGAAGGAAATGAAGACTTTGCACACTCTCCCGTTTTGCTGTGTCGTGTTTCATCTCTGGACTGTGTAGAGCTGCAGCCACGGTGACATGACGTTGAAGCACCTTTCCCAGCCTGCTATCCCTCTTTTTACCTCAGGAATGTAGCCTAAAAGGTTTTAAAAGGACTTTTGCAAACATTCGAGATCTGAGAAGAGAGTTCTTCTAAAATAACAGAAGTGAAGAACGCGTTTGGTGGAGGGTAGCTTGGAGGAGTGTCAAGGTGACGTGTTTAAAGCCTGGGATGGTTGGGGTTAACTGTAAGCTTGCCAGACCCCGGAATCACAAGGGGGATAAGCTGGTGGACAGGCCTGAAGGGAGCTATCTTGGCCGATTTGAGCTGGGAAGTCCTACCCACTGTGGGTGGTGCTATTCCCCCAGCAGGAGAGCGTGTGAACGGTGAGGGAGAACTGAGTTGTAACACGCGTTCATCCCTGTCTGCATCCTGTTTGTGGATGTGATGTGAGCAGCTGCTTCTAGTTCCTGCTGTCCAAAAAATTGGACCTGGAACTGTTGGCCAAAAATAAACTTTCTCTTCCTTAAGAGTCCTGAGCCAGCCTCAAGTCTCTCTGGGAAAGATCCCCATGTGAGCGGTGACTGACGGAGGACAATAGAGACTGACAAAGAGTTGGCCTAGGCACTCTCTGTGGCAGAGAGCATCTAAGCTTTCAAGTTATTCTCAGATGAGAAGGTGGAAGCAGGGATCCTTGGCCCCGCTTTGTTCCTCTGTCTCCCCATCCGCACAGCCCCTGTCCTTGGGAGCAGCTCTACCCTGGTCTGTTTGGTACACTCCGGTTCTCTGTTAAGTTGTGTTTGTTCAGAACGTGCATTCAGTGCTTACTGTTAGAAAGACACTGCTGTATTCCAACATCATCATTTTCTTAATGAGTACCCGGAGGCTCAAGGAATTTCAATGAACTGGCCAAAGTCTCCCAGCTCACTAAGAAAGCAAGGCTTTCATAATTCCATGCCGGATCATTTCAACTTATGCGTGGGAGGGAGCAAGTCAGTTCTGAAGCACAAGTGAGAAGCTTGCATAACTGTTCTAAGTGGTCATTACTTTTATTTCCTTAAGAGTAATTTGACTATGGGGCAGGAAAGAGTTAAGAGCATCAGTTGAGGGCAGTTGTTGCTCTTCAAGAGGGCCTGGGTTCAAGTCTCAGCACCCACAGAGTGGCTCACAACCACCTTTAACTCAAGCTCCAAGGGATCTGGCACCCTCTTCTGGCCTTTGCTGGCACTGCACACACGTGGTGCACAGACATCCGTACAAACACCCATACCCACCAAGAAAATGAAGTAGTGAGTTGACTTTAACCCAGAGATGCATAGTGTAGCAGGGCCTGGGGTTAATATAAAACAGTCCAAGAGAAAACACTGGGCTGTTTTTCCAGTGCTGCTTCTTCAGAGTAAGCAGAGAAATAGTAACTCCCTGTAGTAGATTCCAGGTCTGCTAGAAATGAAGGCTGATGCTCCGGGCTTTGCCAACTAGAAATCTCCAAAAGTTTTGTTTTGTGAGAACTCTCAGCCAGATCATTAATTAGACAAAGATTTATTTAAGTTGGTTTCTCTGAAAACATCTTTCAAAAGAAAAAAAAAAAGCTGAAATTGTTTTGTTGGCTCACAGCACACTTTCTCTTATGAAAACAGGTGGGGGAAACAGGAGAAGGAGGCACAGCCCACTGAGAGACAGTCTGATTAACAGTTTCTAGAACCCCAAAGATGATCAGTTATAAAGAGCACAAACAAACAAACAAACAAGAACATTTATTTAAAACATTTAAGAAGGCAATCTAATAGTTCAAGTTTGAAATGGCGCTGTCGTAGGATAGGTGAGGGGCCTCAAATGTAACCTTTCTCTAAGCTCTGGAACCCAATAATATTACCACTGGCTTTTGCAGGTGTGGTAAATTAAGGAGCCTGGTAAGCTGGCACCAGCTTGAGAAGGTTTCCAGGGTTATCTGAGTGGATCCTAAATGTAAGGAAAAAATAAGAGAGAGGGATGTGATTGTAGGTGTATAGAGAAAGAGAAGGCCATGTGACCACACAGGTAGAAACAGGAGTAACAAGAGCCAAGGCATAGCAGCAGCCACTGGTAAACAGAAGAGGCTTTGCTGTAGTCCAGGTGATCTCCCAAAGGGACACGTGTTAAAGATTGGTCTTTTGGGTGAGACTTCTGGAAAAACCATGAAACCTTTAAGAGTAAGGCAGGACCTTTTGGAAAGTCCTTGTGATGGTACTGGAATCAACTAAAGAATGCCTCTGCATAGGTCTCTGAAGACATTTCCAGGAATGGCAAACTGAGAGGAGGGAAACTCTTCCCCAGAGAGGGAAGTGTATTGGCAGGTGGCCCAGATACAAGGAGTCTGAGGAAAACTCGGGGCTATCTGTCTTTGCTTCTGGCTGGCAGGATCTAGCTGCATCTATCCAATTAGAATTCTGCTACTGCTCTGCTGACACCAGAACCCAACTTCTTCAGCCTTCCAACACAAGCTGAAGACCAGTAGTGCCCAGGAATCATTCAGGGCTTCAGTGCCTGACTAGGACTTCTGAGACATCCAGCTTTGTAGGCTGAGCAGATAGCAGGTCCTCAAGCCAGCATCTCTCTTTCTTTTCTGCTCCCCAGCTCAACATAGAAGGAGGAAAGAAAATAAAAGAAAGGCACTCAGGAGGCCAAAGTAGGATAGTTGCAAGCTGAAGGCCAGCTGGATTACACAGTTAGGTTGCAGGACAGCTTGGATCATTCCTTGTGACCTCGTCACTCTACACAGGTTGAAAGCTTGGGGCCATTCATCCTCAGCTAGAGACGGTGGGTCAAATTAATCCTTTTCTATTTATCAGTTACTTCCCATATTTTGTTAGAGAGACAGAAGGGTGACCAGTATGAAGTTGGGTACCAAAAGTGAGGCCATTAATTATAGATATTCTTGATGGCAGAAAGGAATCTTTAACATTGGCTTTCAGGAAAATTTTTGGGAGAGTGTGGAGGACGCTTGAAGATTTGGATCAAAGAGGAGCTGAGCAGAAGGATTTTTAAATATTGATCCTCATGTGAAGATGGGTCCAAGAAGGATGCAAGTTCTAGAAGGGATAAAGAACAGACAAGTGTTCTATGGTAGGAAGAGTAGGAGAGATGCCAGGAGTCCATCACAAGACTCTCCAAGGCCATCCCACTCATGCAGGCCCAAAGGGACAGCAATGTTAATTGGTTTCAAAGGCTTTTATTTTTTCTTCCTTTTCTCTAGCAGCACTGAGGATTGAACTCAGAGTGTCTCACAGTGTGCTGGTATTCATCCCCAGCCCTTGTTTCAAAGACTTGCTTGGGCAGAACCCTTCCATGAAAAAGCTCCAGGATGCCCTGTCCACACCTAGGAGCACCTCAGGAATCGTTTCTCTGGGATATTTGTATTCATCCAGTCTGATTCCCAGAAGCCACAGCAGCTGTGGTCCAGGCAGGCCCTGGAACAGTGGCACAAGCGGAAGGCCTTGGCTTCACACACCTGATGTTGGTCTTGTAGGCATGCAGTATGCAACAATTACTTAAAAGATGCTTCTACGCAGATTTCAAAGGAAAGAGGAGAGGCCACGTAGTACAGTGCAGGCTCATAGTCCCCGCCACAGGCCCTGAGTGATGTGTGGGACCACAGGCATAAAGTCAAGGCCCAGTAGAGACCCCAGGATGTGAGGAAACTGAGTTACTTTCCTTGCACCATAACAAAATCCTAAAGACAACTGCCTTACAAGAAGGTTTTTTTTTTTTTGGCCACAGTTTTAGGAGCTCAGGACCGTGATCAAGCAGATTCACTGTTTGGGGGTCTCTAGTTGGAGTACCAGAGGCCCATGGCAGGGGCAGGTGGTGAGGTAAAACTATTTGCCTCATAGCTAGAAAGCAAAAGAGGAAGGGGAAAGGGCAGGTGTCTCACAATTCCCTTCAAAAATGCATTCCTCACAGTTCTACCTCCTGAACATTCCACTGCCCACTGCGCCACTGAGGGCATCAAGTCTTTCACATGAACCTGTGGGACACAGTCTACAAAGTGTAGCCTTCTGCCCCTGTTCTCCAAGGCTCACATGTCAGCACCTCACATTGCAAGATGCATCCAGTCCCCAGGAGTCTCTACAGTCTTAACGTTTCCAGCATTGCTCACAAGACAAACTGAGCCACGAGTTCCCACCAAAATTAAGCAGGTTACATATTTCTAAGATGCAATGGTGGGATGGGCACAGAGTATGCATTCCATATTTTTAAAATGAGAAATAGGAAGACCATGATGAGGAATGAGTCAAAGAAAGATCAAAACCCAGTGGGCAGCATTCAGGTCTCTTGTGTGGCACTTGCTATATAATCTAGCAGCCCTGCCCCTACAGATTACCTGGTCGGCACAGGAAGGTTCTTTCAGGCAGGGTTTGCACATAGCTGGGGCCTTGCTAACATTCGTATGTGGACCATATCCCCGAAGACTATGTATGAAAGGCTAGGTCCCTACTGTGTCAGCAATAAAAATTTATTATGGGGCCCCAGTGGGTTGGGTAAATTCAGTTTGAAATATAGCCGGTTTTTTTTTTTTTTGTCTCAAATGTATAAAAATGTCCAGTCTTAAAACATAGGATATAGAAATGTCTAAGTTTTCCTGAGAACACAGGTGAAAGTGTTAAACATCCTGTATGGCATTTGCTCCCTCCTGTTCTCTATCCTTTACCCCATTCTCTAAACTTTCCCTCCCTTTCTTTTCTTTTCTTTTCTTTTCTCAAAGCCTGTGCCTTTTGTAATGAAATCTAACCAAGTTCAACTTAAAATTTACTTCTATAGTTCATGTGCCAAACCACTCTCACATTCTAAATATTCCAGTTTATTTTTCTAGCTATGTTTGGCATAACAGATAATTAGTAAAAATATCAGTTCTAATTTATTGTAAATATTAATTCATTTATTCATCAAATTCATAAAGAGTTTCAACTATGCCTTAGGAACCATGCTAGATACTAGGCACCATAACAGTGAATGCAGTAGATTTAGTCCTTGTCTTATTTACTGATTAATAAAGGAGATAGGTATAAAATGACCAATTGTGGGAGGTGCCAGGACAGAGAAGGAGGCTCCTTGGAAGTGGTAACTGTATATCCAGACTATAAAAAGCCTTAACAACAAAATTAACAAGGCCAGTAAAACGTGAGCAAGTGATTTGAAAAGACACAGTGGAAGACATACAAATAGCCAGTATATGAAGAAATGCTCAATATGTTTAGCCATCATAGAATTGTTCCCAGCGTTCAGGAGGCTCAACTAGGAAGGTTGCTAGTTTGAGGCCAGCCTGCCTACAGAGCAAAACTCCATTTCAAACACACAAACATACACATTGAAATTAAATCTCATACCAGTTAGAATGGCTATTTTCAAAATAAGTAAGTAAATAAATAAATGCCGGGGAGGATATGATGAAAGAGAAATTACATACGTTGTTGGTGGGAATGTAACTTAGTCCAGCCACTATGGGAATCAGTGCGGAGGTTCTCCAAAACACTGAGAACAAAGCTGTCCCATGACACAGCCACCCCATCCCTGAGTCTATGAAAGGAAGTCACTAAGAGGTATGTGCATATCTGAAGCTCTCTTCACAATCAGCCTACTGTCGATCAATAGATGAGTGGATAAAGATATGCTGTATTAATTATCATACTGAAGAATGCAATTCCAGGGAAGTGGACGGAACCAAAGGAAGTTGTGTTATGTGATATGAGCTAGATATAGAAAAATGGCCTATGTTTTCTCCAGTAGGTAGAAGTGTAAAGAAAGTAAACAAAATGGCTGCTGTTGGTGTTACCTGCGTCTAATCCCAGCATTTGGGAGGCAGGGCTATGCAGATCTCTGTGAGTTCTAGGGTAACCAGGTCTACAAAGTGAGAGCCTGTCTCAGAAAAACCAACCAACCAGCCAACCAGCCAGCCAACCAGCCAACCAGCCAACCAGCCAACCAGCCAACCAGCCAGCCAACCAGCCAACCAGCCAACCAACCAGCCAACCAGCCAACCAGCCAACCAACCAGCCAACCAACCAGCCAACCAGCCAACCAGCCAGCCAAACAAACAAACATACAAACAAACAAACAAAACCCCACAAAAGCCCTGAAAATAGAAGCAGGCTATTAGGGAATGGAAAGGTGACTAGAGGAAGAGGACGAGAGAGATGAGAGATGGAAGAAGGGAGGATGGGGATGAGCTAGACACAACAGATGCATGTGAAAATTCCACAGTAAAACCAGTGGGTAAACATTAGTTTCTTAAAGTGGCGTTTGCACTGTGAAGGTGAGGTGGAGGGAGCTTCTCACACACAGGGCAGATAGAGAGTAGACTGCATGTGTTCAAGGACAGAAAGGCCTTCTGGGTGGAGCATGATAGGAGAAGGGGGATCATAGAGTGAGATGGAGTGAGAGGTGCACAGGGGACAGAGGGACTTGTGATTAAAGGGCAACGACAGTCACCTCTGTTCCCTTTCCCCTATTGAACAGCCTGAAGAATCAGGAGCTAGGGGCACAAGAGCAAGGAAGGACTTCAAACCAGTATGAACAAAGCATGTGTTTAAAGAAAAACATAAATCTAGGTCACACACACACAGGTTTCTGCTCCACTTGTGACCCAGAGCTTGTAAGACTTTTGCTCTGCAGCCCAGGGCTTTGGGTTGAGCTGCAGGAAGCCTCTGCCCAGTGATCTCCAGAACAGCAAGGTAATTAAGGTCCGCTTGCCTAACTGGTCCATCTTACCTGACCCACCGGCACTAGCGCAGGTTCTCTTGACTGCTAATCATGGTGTGTGGTGGTTTGAGTAGGAATGGCCCCCATAGACTCATGTGTTTGAACGCTTGGCCCATAGGGAGTGGCACTATTAGGAGGTGTGACCCTATTGGAGTAGGTGTGGCCTTGTTGGAGGAAGCGTGTCACTGTGGGGGCAAGTTTTGAGGGTCTCCTATGCCCAAACTATGCCCAGGGTGACGCACATGCTCTTCTGCTGCCTGCAGATCAGCATGTAGAACTCCCAGCTCCTTCTCCATCACCAGCCCTACCTGCACGCCGCCATGCTTCTCCCCATGGTGATAACGGGATAAACCTCTGACACTGTAAGCCAGCCCCAGGGAAATGTTTTCCTTAAGAACTGTCTCTTCTCTGCAATAGAACCCTGACTAAGACATGGCGTCTTATTTTTCCGCCTCATTTAAGTTGTTTTTATTCGCTTGGGACAAGATCTCGTTTTGTAACCCTGGCCGGCCTGGAAGTCTCTGAGATATGCCCCCGCCTCCTGAGGGCTGGGATTAGAGGTGTGCACCACCACAGCCAGCCCTAATTTTTATTTTTACTTTTTCATTGTGTGTGTGTGCATGTGCCATGGCCCATGTGTGGAGGTCAGAGGGAAGTTTTCGCCGCTATGTGGGTTCCGGGGATCAGACTCAGCCTGCCATGCCTGTTCTGGAAGCATCTCTACCCTCTGAGCTATCTCACCAGCTGTTTCACAATTCAGCTTTAGTGGGATATAAGAAATGTTTAAAATAAAAAGAGAAACGTCAATTAGAAAGGAAATATTCATGTACAAAGGCTAATTTCTATTACTTGTGAGCCTATGGCAGCAATGTTGGGTTTAGGCAAACAAGTTAGAGTTCACAGGGAAAGGTTGAAATTTCTGTCAGCTGTGTACAAATTGCTTCGAGGAACACAGGCCTTGTTTAAAGATATGTAAACACTGACCTTGACCCTAAAATTAAATTTGCAAATTTGAAATCTCCAAGACTGTGAGGCTTACTGAATTTGTTCATGTGGTCGAGGATTCAGAATCTACAAGTCATTTTAGTTCACCAGGTTTCTCTACAGGCTGACCATCTTCAGCTGCTCCAAAATCCAGAACTTTTTCATCATAAAAAAAAATAGTGGGCATAAACTCACAAATATGTAATCCTAGACCTGACCATATGAGGCTGGCTGGTCAAAAGACAATAAAATAACCTCCAGATTGTGTGTGACGTGTATATGAAATACAAATAGACTTCATGTTCAGTTTGGGTCCCCTCCCAAAACATCTCATCATATATGCATATATTTTTGTATATAAAAAAATAGATAAATAAATAATCAGAAATCCTGAAACACTTCTAGTCCCAAGTAAGATAAAGGACTCTCAACCTATTCTATAGTTAAACTTTAAAATTCAAAAGTACTTGAGATACTTCTGTTTAGAGCCTTTAACTGGAAACTCATTTACTCTACTGTATGTCCTCCATGCAGTGAGAGAATTAGAGGTCATGTTTTTAGCTACTCCCTGGTTGAAGGAAAATGGAAACACGGGTCTCAGTTGAATGCGTCAAGCTGTCATGCTTACATCCAGTGCCAGCTGGGCACCTGTTGGCAGGCCCAGCAAAGAACTCTGGGGATAAATTTATCTTGCCCTTCTATACTTGACAACAAACAGACTGTCTCTCTCAGACCGTCCTTCCCTAGTGCAAGCTACTTCATTATGTGAAAAAGCTCTCTGCTTAAGTGATGTTTAGTTATCAGCTTGCATCTTAATATCTAACAAATTAAAAACAAAATTAACATGGAGCCAATATCTTTCTGTTATATGTTGTTAAGAGACAACCATGTCCTTGCAACAGACATTTTTTTTTGCCTCAGAAATACAACTGAGAAAGAGCCAAGAGAGAAATAAAACATAAAAACAAATGGCTTACTTCAACTATCTCTAATTATCATTGTTACAAATTTGGTTTATGCCACAGTCATTTTGTTGTTAAAATACCACTTTCCTTATTCCCTCCCCAATTTAGTTTTCATTTCATTGTCCACAGACAATATATCCACTATGGAAGGATAACAGAGAGGAAGAGAAAGATGGTCACCAGGACAGGGACAGTGGTAAACACCACCTTATTAGGCCATGTCACTGAAAGGAGAAGCTAAGACTGCATCATCATTAACAGCCCAGCTGCAGGCTCACCACCCATCATATTTAACCACGATTAGCCTCACCCCTGTGTATGTGATATATGTGTAAGGGAGCTCATGGGTGTGTATACCTCTCTTCCCTGCTGGCATCAAACTGTTTTATATGGCTTTTATGTGGGTTCTGGGGATCCAAACTCAGGTCCTTTACACTTGCAGGGCAGGGTCTTTAGTGAACAAGCCATCTCCCAGACCCCAGACTTACATGTGTATGTAATGTGGAGTTAGATTCAGTGGTTGCTTAAAAATACGGTATTCTTTCAGGCCAACAAGGCTCAGCAGGTAAAGGTGCTTTGCCTCCAAGCCTGACCAGCTGAGTTTGGTCTCAGGAATCCATGTGGGGAAGGACGATAAATGATACAGGCAAGTTACCTGCCAAACATTATACGTGTGCTGTGCATGTATAATATAACAATATCAAGAAAATTTAGAAATATGATATCCATCTATGTTGATATGTCTGAGAGCACTCTGCCCTGTGTCCTTACTTTTTTTGAAAAAGCCTACTATTTTCGTAGATTTTTCAAAAAGTCCCAAGCATTAAGAAAAAGGTGAAAACTCTTAGCCATCTACTGCAGAGGAGTAATACATATGTCATCAAATACGAAGAGTTAAGTCCGACTGCTGCCTAACTAGAAGCTTTGCCCCTACTGACTAGCACTCATGGTACTGTAAGGTACTTTGTACACTATCAGAGGAGAAAGGCAATAAGCAGTATCCCCATCTATAAACCCTTTAACCTACAACAGAGACGTGCTTGTAAAGATATACCAGTGTAATAGTGGCACAAATGTTATGGGAATAACCAACCACTTTCTGCTTGGAATAAGGCCCACTCCACGACATGGGACCCGTATCTGACCCTGATAAAGTGGTCAAAAATCTGAGACTAGGTAGGTGGTGGGCCTAGGGAGGAAGGCTAATACTATTATTCTGTTATAGGAACATAATAATGAAATGGCTCATAGTCATGTCCATCGAGTAGTGTCTTGCTCAGAACCTTCTCCTTGCAGTACGTGGGAGTTAACACATTTCCCCACAACTAGGCCATGTGCAGAGAGTAAGAGACTTTGGAGCACTCAGTCCTAAAGGATGTGATGTTCTCATCAAAGCCCTCCCTTTAAGTCTCAGGAATCGATGGAGAAGAGAAGACAGAGAGATCTTAAGACCCAGAGGTGATAGTTAACTCCAAGGAAACACAAGACTGATGCACGTAGGAGTTCCTAGAGGCTGTGGCAGCACCTACAAGGCCTGCGAGAGGGAAGTGGATGATTCTTGCTGGCAAAGGGAAAATCACTTTTCTCCAATGGAGTCTCTCTGGGTATATTAATCAGACTTCGTCCAGGAGTAGCTGATCAACACATAACAAACTCAATGGTATTTTGGTAGACTTGGCCTCTCATTTTGCTTTGTTTGGACATTTTCTTTTCTGTCTTATTGATATGTTGCTTGTTTGATTCCCATTTTTCTGGGGTCAGTATACAGCCTCCAAGTAAATAGGTGGGAGTAAGAAGGTGGTGGAGGGATGGGAGAGAAAGAAACGAGCAAATATGAAGAAATGGAAGACAGAGAAGCTCAGTGATTTGTGTGCTATGAAATGAGGTAGAACTGGAGACTCAAAGGCAGTTGGGTGGAGAGGAACAGCCTGATGTGAGTCGCCTGCCCTGTCACCTGAGACCATGGTGAAGTCCCAGCCTACGCTGTCGCTGAGGGCCACGTCTGGTTCTGCGACCATGCGGCATCAGGGGTCCGTGTTGAAGTTGATGTCTGTGGTCCAGACAGACATCGCTGATCTGAGCTTCCACCTGGGACCATGTCTCTACCTAAGCACTATACAAAGCTGGCCAGGCCCCTCACTGGCTCTGGCTCTTGGGAAAGCTGGCCCCACCCCTTAATGGGCCTTGACCAGGAAGCACAGGGTGGGGACATGGGAAAGCCAGCCAGAGGGTGGGAGCTCTGGCTTCACTCTTTGCCATGAGGTCATGGGGGCTCTGGAGAGATTCCCTTCTTGGCCATGGCAGATTATCTGTGGGTCTGGAAAATGACCTTGAGAATATTCAAAGTCTTTGGTTGGAAGGGAGAAGTTACAGGAGGATTTGATTTGCTCCATTTGGCTAAGAGTGGGCCGCCCTTCTTATGTAAATGAAGACTAGAAAGAAGATGAGTTTATTTTGTTTAAAATGCAATAGGATCTTTTGGCTCAAGTAGCTGTATGGCAGTAAATTAAGGATTAATTTGGCTCTGAAAATCATGTAAATTCTCTTTGTGAATTTGTGCATTAATGTGACTTTGTAGCATGACTTTCGCCGCAGGGAGAGAAGATCCTGCTGCATTCTTCCTGTGGCAGATAACCCTAGGGAAAAGAGCCATTACAGCGAAGAAGATTTAATGGGTACCATCCTCCTCTACAATCTGCTTGGGTCACTGTTTTGATTTGGGGCTGACTTCATGATCAGATAACAGAACAAGTCTGTAGTTCTCTTAAGCTACAACTTCCTCTTTCTCCTCCTTGCTTTCACCAGGTCATCCAATTCAGTAGTGCCAGGAAGGACAGGTTGTCCCCAAGGTCTAAGTGAGCTCACCAAGCAAAGGACTTGACCAGGCTGAACACTGTTAGCACCAGAGCAGACCAGCTCGTTACTGAGCGGGCAACTAGCAACTCTTCGATGAAGTGCAAAATTGCGGGAGATTTTCAGGATCGTGACACCCTTATTTCTGAGCCTCATTAGCCCAAGCATATCAAACTTCATCCTCCAAAATCTACAGAACCTTCTTTCCCTAAAAGCAATAAACATTTCTGTTCTTGATCTGGAGGTCAGCCCAGGGATATGTGGTTAATTTTCAGCCTTGTAAAATGTCCACCAAGTGCACTATTTTGGAGCAATTCTAGTAAGTCTGCACACAGGAATACTGGGAAACTGTGAGGCGTTTGTTTCCATACAGGGCAAATTTTCATCCATCCAATTGAATCATAACCTCAATTTATTGAGCCCATGAGTATACCAAATTCATCATTTCAGTCTCTTTCCCCTAGTTATAGAACTCTTCGGTGCAAGAAACAGCAGCAGCAGCAGCAATAATAGAAACAGCAGCACCACTGCCGTTTTCATTAAAGATGGGCACTCAGGGATAAATCTGTTGAATTAAATGAATGCCCTATTATCTAGGCTATGTGTCTCTTGGACAACACGTAAAATTAGACTCTTAGCAAGCAAAACACTCTACTACCTAAATTCAGGCATAATTAATGGCTAATTTCCTTCATATTTCATCTCCTTTAACCTCCTGAATCTCAGCCTAGCTCTGTTTACACTTTATTGTTAAGGCTAGAGACACAGAAATGGTCAATTTCTCCACATTAATTGGGGGTCTGTTTAATGTGTTTCACCAACTTAACAATAGTTTTTGCGTGCAAGCTGTTGCTTCAAAAGCCTAGAAAACAGAGGCCTTCGTCTCACTGGGAATCCTGTTTTCTTCTTCCTTTGTTTTCCTCCCCTTTCCTCCCAGCATCTACCCTGGAAATACTACTGGCTCCCTTGAGACCTGTTCATTTCTATCACATATGGTATATGGTGTTTTTGTTTTATTTTGGTTTTGTCAATTTCCTGGTGACACAGACATGTGTATAATGGCTGTCTTTATCAAGGTGAGTTGCTGTGCCATACTCAAAATACAGAGTCATCCCAGTGTGAAGAAAGGTTTTGCAGAAGAAAATGTTCTTCAGATGAAAGAAAGACGGACAGACAGTCGTACCCCTGGGTATATGTAGCTGGTGTAGAATACTTACTGGTCATTAATCTGGTATCTCGCACACCAAATTTCAGTAGCCCCGTGGGACACCAAATTACCAATGAAACAAAAGGCAGGGCAGTGTTTAGGGGCACAGGTTCACAACTGAAGAAGATAACGATGGATTACATGTGCTTCAAAGTTGATCTTTTTCTTTTCTGTCATGTTTAGTAGACACTATATTCCAAACATTATTCTATTTTTTTAATTATTAAAAAGACAATGTATATTGGTCTTGACTTATAAACAGAAGATACACATATTCTAAAATTATGGTAGAAAAAGACTTAAGGGTTTAAAGTTAACAAAATGGGTGTGGGACGGAAGGACGAATGGGGAAAATATGTGCTCAAAATGGAACTCATTGCTGAGAGCCACAGATGCAATACCTTGAGCCTCGGGAGAGCTTTAATTAGCCTGGCTCTTTCTTGAGCCGCATGCTCAGAAGCTCTGCTTCTGTAAATTAGGGCATGGAAACTCAGCAGGGGCCTGGCTGGGTTAAGGGGGGAGGGCAGGATCTTAAAGGGACAACAGTCATTTAAAAGAGCAGTGCCTGTTGGCCCCACCTTTCCTGTCATTGACCTTGTACCCCAAACCTATTCCACAGTTTGGGCCCCTGCCTCCACTCTTTCAGTCTGGCTTTCAGGACTGAATGTAGGGGGTACTTCCTGGTTTCACCTAATGCTATTTGCAAAATATAACCTATCAGTTTTGGATGATTTTACTTTATTTTTTTAATATTTTCAAATAATTTTCTGATTTTACTTTAAATAAGACTTTGTTTTCTCCGTCTTTAAGCTCTCTCAGTGGATCTTGCTTTTGTTTTTTCCAATATTGTTATATGCATTTTCCATCTCACTGCTGCCAAGTTAGATTCTCTAAATCAGATCTCTCCACTTTAGAAAATACCGCAACCCCCTTCACTTGTAGGACAGTACTCAGCTCTTGTCTGTTGCCCTCCCAGCAGCCCGGGAAGCCTTGCTTCACACAGTCCTCAGGCTGCATTGTCTGTTTTCAGAACACCACGTGTGTCCCAATATATACGATTAGAAGCAGGGACTGACTATACAGCACAGGTTTTGGTCAACTTAAAATATTTCAGTTTTTGGGGTATTGGATGCAAGAGTAGACCCTCTATTTAACAATATATTTAATTTAACTCTATGTCATATATAATGTTAATTTTAATTCTTTTTTCACTTAAACACCTTATGATGTCAAAGAAAAGGATTTAAAGTTAAATGCACATTGCTGGGGGTGGTGGCACACGCCTTTAACCCCAACACTCCAGAGGCAGAGGCAGGTGGATCTTTGCGTTTGAGGCTAGCCTGGTCTACAGAATGAGTTCCAGGACAGACAGGGCTACACAGAGAAACCCTACCTTGAAAAGAAATGAATAAATAAGTAAATGCTGTTTCTTTGTCCAAAATGGAATGAAGCCTGTCTAGATTTTATGCATCTAGAGCACTGACAGCATTTGAATGGATGGACGCATACAATCTTCTTTCAGGAATGTCAGAGTGACACTGCTAGACTAGGCCAAATGAACTAACACCCCACAGGGTAAAACAATCACAGATTATCTTTCCTGTTAGGTATAATTATATGTCTCTCCACACACACAACATCTGTAAGCTAACCCATAGCCTCCCAGTTTGTTCTTAAAGGAGCTTACTCTAGGCCTGTTAAGTAACACATCATCACAACAATGAAAAAAAAAAAAACCAGCTTTTTGCCTTCTTATTATCTCTATATTAAGGAAAATTATTTCTAGCAATACATTTTTTTCCTGAATTTTTCTAATCAAAACGCTTCACCTGAACTTTGAATCACTGGGTTAGACTCAGGAAGCAGAGAAATGGAGGCTGGTACTTAATTGCTCTCTTCTTTTTATTCATCCTGAGATGGCAGCCCACACTTTCTAAACATGAGGACTCACCTCTGTTAAGCCTCCCAAGAAACACCGTCACAGACATATCCAGAAAGTTGTCTCCTAGGTAATTTAAAACTTGTCAAGCTGACAATCATTTACAAATATTTCCAGAGTGTGACATCTTTATGTCCTCCTGAGTTTTCTCAGACACAGTATTCTTGAAACCTTGTATAGATTCTTAATCACTTTGGAAAGAAGATGCATACATAGAGTCTATCTATATAAAATTGATAAATATAAACATTGTAGAAAAGTGCACAGTTATGTAGATGTTAAAAAAAAAGTTAGGTATAACTTCTAAAACACTAATAATAATGTAATCCATAGTTCCCAGAGTAGCAAAAGGAAGATGGATTACAAAAACAATTAATCCCAGCACTTGGGAGGAAGGTTCATCTCTGAACTGAAGTCCATCCTGGTCTACAAAGCGAGTTCCAGGCCAGCCAGGGCTATATAGTAAGACCTTGTCTTTAAAAATAATGTAATGATCTAACAGATGGCCAAGAAAATAGAAGAAACACAGAACAGGATGGTGGAAATAATTTTGATTATATAATTCAAGATAAATATAGAGATATTTATTCTTCTACTAAAAGGCCTGGTGTAGTGGTATATATCTTTAATCTCAGTACTCATGAGGTAGAGGCAGGTGAACCCCTGTAAGTTCAAGGCCGGCCTGATCTACATATCAAGTTTCAGGCCAGCAAAGGCTGAACAAGGAGACCCTGTCTCAAAAAGAACTCAACATCCAAAAACAAACCAAGCAGACAAAACAAAGAAACAAACAATAGACTATGAAGTTGAATGGAAAGTTAGAGACTATCAAGATGAACAGGAAAAGGAAGTCTTTCTTCCATAAACAACCTGAAGAAAAAAACAGAAAACCAAAAGATGAAAATAAAATGATGTAAGAATATGAGACTACAAGGGAAGTGTTAATAAAGACAAATGAGCAGCTAGATTGTCCTTTTGTGAACTTATAAAGAGTTTAAAAGAATGAAATAAAGATAAAAATAATAATTCTGGAAGATGTTGATATGTTTATTAAAAACTGATCCAAGCCCTTGAGAAACGGTTAGTATGAATGCTAATGATTTCAGTAATAGCACAAGTATGATGTACGAACTTACAGATGTCTTGAACCCAACAAATGGAAACCATATGTTATTTTCAATACATATGATGTGGTTTTTTGGTTTCTTCTGTTTGTTTGTTTTATAATGAATACATGGTAGGTCAGACAGTTCAAGGATATAATATTCTCTCTGTCCAAGAAATGTTCATCTAAATAACAAAAATGTTAAAATGGTACAATTTTAACTGAATAGTTAAAAAGAATGTTCTAAAGTGTAACTCATTGGTTAAAGAACAAATTATAATGCTATCAAATATTTTAAAACAAAATATTGCTTAGGAAAACTTGTAAATAATGGCATACCCTTTAATATAATTACTTTTTTTTACAAAGGAGAACTGTAACAGGGTGTAATGCTGTAGGCCTGTTGTCTCAGCTTTCCGGAAGACAGAGGCAGGAGGATCAGTAGTTTAAGGCTACCCCTGGCTATATAACAAGTTCAAAGCCAACCTGGGCTACAAATGAAACAAAGATGAGTAGGGAGAGACTTAAAAGCAAACACCCCAACACTGAGGGTATCTAGCTCTTAAAAGAATTACAGAGTAACAAAACTAAATATAAGAAAAACTGAAAGTCCAGGAACTACATTGCTATAGTATATTTCCTGTGTAGGAACAATTTGGGAAAATGCAAAACAAATAATGAATTATTTAAAAAATAATAACAATGTATCCCACACTAAATAAGTCACAATAAAAATAATAAAAGTGGGGTATAGATACAGCCAGATCATGACTTAAGGGAGCAAAACGAGCAACTTTATTCCCCAAACAATCATAAGTTAAAACTGAAACATTTTTAGAAAAAAAAAAAATAGTAAAAGTGCCTTAAGAAAAGCTGCTAGACCCTGGTTAAAGGAAAGTTTTACCAAGCTTTTTTTTTTTTTTTTTTTTTGGTTATTCTGTGTAGTCCTGGTTGCCCTGGATCTCAGTATCTCAGTATCTCAGTTTGTAGACTAGGCTAGCTCTGCCTCCCCAGTGCTAGGATGAAGGGCCTGTGCCACCACTGGCTTAAACACTTCCAATTCCTGTTCTGTGGCTACTGCACTCACCACCTCCAACCCTCGCCTACTCAACTACCTTAAGAATCCGTTTGCTAAAATAATTAGGTAAATGACCAGCAAAGGGTAGACATCAGAATTAATGAAAAATTGTAGAAGCACATCAAGGATGCTGGCAAGACAAAAGGGACCTCCTGGTCATCCATTATACTCTGCATTATATTTGGGAGGTGGTTAGTTTTAATTATCAAAACCTAGCCTCAACCGGGAAGGGAGTCTCAATGAGGAATAGTCTAGATTAGGTTGGCCCTGGACATGCTTCTAAAGGAATTTTTTCTTAACTGGGTTGAGTTAGGAAGGCCCCCTTTGAATACAGATAAGGGCATTTCATGGGTTGGACCCCGGACTGAATGAAAGAAAAGGAGGGAGCTAGCGGGTCACTGGCGAGCACATATTCACCCCTCTGCTCTAGACTGTGAATGTCATGTTGCTATCTGTCCAAGTTCCTGGAGCCTTGACTTCCTAGCAACGATGGACTGTAAGTGGAAATGTGAGCCAAATACCCCCCCCCACACACACACACCTTACTGCTTCTGCCATGGTATTTTATCACACCAACAGAAAACAAAGGCAAGCTGAGAGACGGTTCCGATGAGTGGTTCTCAACCTTCCCAAGGCTGTGACCCTTTAGACAAGTCCCTCTTGTTGGGGTGAGCCTCAACCATAAAATTATTTTTATTGCTACTTCATAGCTGTAACTTTGCTACTGTTACGATGTAATGTAAATATCTGATATTCAGGATGTGTGTGAAAGGGTCTTTCACCCCCCAAAAGTGGTCCCGACCCACTTTGGACACGATCCAGTATCCAAACTAGATACTTGGACGAGTGAGCAACTATTCAAAACAAAAGAGGATCAGGAGCGGGGGGGCTTGAGGAGACTAACACTAGTGGCCACACCTCTCCAGCCCGCAGCCAAGATGTGCCCCGTGTCCTGTCCGTGGGCCTTGTGGGCACCTCTGCAAGCGGGTATGCCGTGGCGCGGGGCTTGCATCTGGCCGTGTACCTAACCCGGGGAGGGGGGACCGATGCTTCCGGGCCCGTCCTCCGAGGGCTCTGGAGCGCCGAGCGTCCTCCGCATCCCACCGCTTGGTGCGAAGGGGCGAACCCCGAGGGACCCGGGCGTGGAGCTCCCGGCCCCTCCCGCGAGCCTCCGTGGCCTCCCGCGCCGCACCCACTTCCTCCTTCCCTTCCGCGCGCGCCAGCCAACCGCTCGCCAAAAATAAAAAAATAAAAAAATCCCTGTCACTTCTGACAGGAAGCGGGGAGGCCGCGCCCGAGCGAGCGGACGCGCATCCCCGCCGCGCCCGGGGGACTCGGTGGGCAGCGGGGTCCCGCCTGGGCCTGGGCCTGGGCCTCGTCCGGCCCTCGGGCCCCGCCCAGCGCTCGGTCCCCGTCTCCAGCTGCTCGGCCCCCTCCCTGCCGGGTCCCCGGCGCTCAGGCGCGAGCCCGCCATGGAGGTGGAGGAGGCGTTCCAGGCGGTCGGCGAGATGGGCCTCTACCAGATGTACTTGTGCTTCCTGCTGGCCGTGCTGCTGCAGGTGAGTCTCCCCCCGGCTCCCCGCCGCCCCGCGGGGCGCGCTCGGCTCGGCCCTAGGTGTGGAGCGGCAGCGTCGGGCGCCGCGCGGTGGCGGGCCAGCCGCGGAGCTCACCCTGGCTGTCACCCCGGGGAGCGGGGCACTGACGCTTCAGCACCGGAGCTGGTTAAGGGATGAAGACCATTACCTGGGATCCGCTGCAAAAAAATGAAAGTGAGCTGCTATCCCCAACCCGTGGCTCCACCACCTCGCTGTGCAAGAGACGTCGCAGATAACCCGCCCACCATAGGTTGGATCTGGCGAGGCCTCCTTCCAGCCCTCTCTCTAAGCTCAAGGGGACTTCCTGGGAAGGGAGCTGTCCACGCATGGGGTTTATTTCTCTCCCGTTTAAAGTTCTGTTGGGTTGTTCAGCTCTGAGGCCGGCGTTGGGCTGATGGCATTGGGAAATGATACCATCTGTATAGTGTGCGTGGTTCAGAACCCATTCGCACACCTCAACCCGAAACTGGATTCTAGGGGGCTTTAGAAGTTTGCTCTAGTAATCATGGCACTATTGGAAACTGAGTCAGGAGACAGACGGCCCCTCTTTTCAGGTAAATTTCAAAGCCAGCCTGAGCCCCTTAAGAGAGTCTCTGGACACAGGTCAGTGGTAAGGCCCTAGCGTGTTCAAGGCTCAGGATTTGATCCTTACCACCAGGGCCGGAAGGTGAAGCTAGCTCCCTGCCCAGAGGGTTGCACTCCTGGGGTGAAGTGGGGTGTGATGAAGCGGGCTGACAGCTCAGCCAGTGGTTAAAGTGTGATGGTATTACTCTAAGGGAAACACTGGCTGGACACTCTTTTCCCATTAAAATCTTCAAAAGTTCAGTTGATTTTACCACTAGCCAGAAAAATGGTTCCAGTGATGACACATGGAAATCCTTCTCTTAGAAGAATAAAAATTAGTTAATGCAGAGAAACAGAGTTGTAACTGCAATGTCTGATCTTCATGCATATTGGTTTCTTTGGTAATATTTTGTCTAACCAGGAAACCAAAGTATATACCCCCCACTCTGGATAATCTCTTCAGATCTTTTCTGCTCACAAACCTTTGGTTGACATATAGTCAGCATTTGCCAGGTTATAGGGTGCTATTGGCAGTGAATGACTGTTTATCTTGTAGGTGTGGGCTGTGTCTGTCACCATGTCCCTTCCTCCATGGGAGTTCCACATGAAGACTGATTTATGATGTAATATGTATCTGAAATGAGAGCTGGTTCTCCTGAGGTCTCTGCTAGAAACAAGTGATGACCTCACTGCATATTGAAGACCTCACTGCATCATAGTCTAAGCCCAGCCCACAGCAATACAGGCTTCAGCCATGAAGAGACCCTTTTCCTACGTAGGGGGTTCAGCCGTCGGGAGAACCTGTGTGTATATAGTAAGAGTTTTGCTGTTGATGATTCCTACTACTTCAGATTCCAAAACTTAATGACCAGTCACCAGGGTTCTCTGTGAGTTGGATTAAGTTTAATGCTGCTCCTGAACTTAGAGCTTGATTGAGCCTTGAGAAACAGAACTTATAGAAATATATATATGATTTATGACTTACAGGCTGTGGTTCAGCCTAGTCCAACAATGGCTCTCTACCAACAAAAAGGTCCAAGAATCAGTAGTTATCCAGCCCATGAAGCTGGATGTCTTAGCTGGTCATCAGAATCTCAAAGAAATAGGCCCTAGTGCCGCTGAAGGAATGGACTTGCCAAGCAAGAACGAGAACAAGCAGACAAAGAAGAAAAAACTTCCTTCTTTCATGTTCTTTATATAGGCTGCCAATAGAAGGTGTGGCCCAGATTAAAGATGTATCTTCCCACCTCAAAGATCTGGATTTAAAGAGGCTCTTCCCACTTCAAATGATTTAATTAAGGGGAAAAAATCTTTCACCTGTGTACCCAGCCATTTGGGTTTTAGTTCATTCCAGAGGTAGTCAAGTTGACAGTGATGGATAGCCATCACAGGCCTCCAGAGGGTTATGATGAACTGGGGGCTTTGGGCTATTGCTTATGCCAGCTTACTCAGGCAGGCCCCTGAGCCGTACTTGCCTCAGTATATTCACAGGAACAGTGGTGGCCTTGCTAAAGCAGGGCATTTCTCTGGACCACCAGCTCCCAAGGAATGACACACAGACTTTTTATATTTATTATTAATGCTTGGCCATAGCTTCGGCGTGTTCCCCACTAGCTCTTATCTTAAATTAACCCCTTTATATTAATCAACGTTCTGCCATGTGGCTTGTTACCTTTCCTTGGTCTCAGTCCTGGCACCCTGTTTCTTTCTTCATATCTGGCTGGTTTCTGTAACCTCATACCTCTTACCTCCATAACCCCCTACCTCTTTCTTCCCCAGAGTTCCTATCTCTGCTGGAAGTCCTGCCTTTCCAACTCTCGCCTTTGCTGTAGGCTGTTCAGTTCTTTACAACAACCAGTCAGAAGGAGTTGGAAGGAGTGTTTAGAAAATATGATGCAGCCAAAGGGTAACAATAACAAAATCTGGCCTGTGATTGGATCTCTGCAAGTATGGGAATTAGCGTTTTAATAATACAGGGACACTCTTTACACAGGGCACAAAAATATCAGCCCAACACCTGCCCTTTTTAGTCCAATAAAAGGCTCTTTCTCTAACATTAATAAAATACAATGAGAACTATTAGGTAAGAATTACATTCATTAAGTCCAGTCCATTTGTATTTGCCAACCTTGGAGAAAATACTATCATATATCTTATCTTGATGAATGCAAAGTTCTGTACCTAAATCACTTTTTAATCACTATTTAAGCTTTTATATCTCTAGCTTTCATAATTTGCATTTGTCAACCTAAAAACATCTTTTAAGACATTAAAACATTTTCTTAAATCCTAAACTACTTAAGCTTAATTGTGAGACTATAACTAGCTAGTCTTCAACCCCAATAGAGACCTGAGAAGGACAAATATTAACCAAGTAAAAAGGAAGTACAGAGCAAGCATCTTCCAAAACTGTAGAAATGACAGAGACTGATAGCTTCCTGGACAGACACCCATGATACCTCTGCAATGTTGGAGCATCCATCTCTTCAGCCTACTCACCCAGAATATCTGACAGATTTTTTTTCTGTGAAGCAGGAATTATGAAGGACTTATCTACCTTGTCTTGACAAAGTTTGGCAGTCGACTTTCTTTGTGGACTGCTTGTCCACAGCTTGGACAGCATGCTATCAGCAGTAGAGGCAAGGACAGGTTTTTTTGTTTGTTTTGTTTTTTGTTTTGTTTTGTTTTTTGCCTAGTGGCTAACTTTGCCACATTTGAAGCAAACTCCATATGGAGATTCTTCAATGTACATGATGTTCTTTGAAGTAGTATTGAAGTGCTGGTAGGAGCAGACATGTCTCACTGTCAAAAAGCCTTTTATTATTAAAACATCTTTAAATGCCGTATCTCTCAAGTTTTGAAGACCATCTATATCTCTCAGTATATTTGAATAGCCAAACATTGCTTGTTTCCAGCTATTTACTCTCTGTTTAACTTTGAAAATACCTATAGTAGGCTAAAGCTTATTTCTGTAATTAGCTAAACTAGTAACCAACATGACTTCAGGTTTGACTGACCAACTACTAACTTGCATTTCTTAATTATACTAAACAGTTTGTAATAGTAGCTTTCAAAAGGACTAGAGCCTCACATTGTATTTTTAAATGAGTTGCATAAGTACAAGACCTTAAATAAGAATTGAAACATATACATAGTATGTTGTAACAAAATAAACCTTAAATTTGTATCACTACACAATAATTTGTACCAATGTAAACTATTTGAGCTGCTTGTTGGTTTCTAGTCTAAAAGTATATTCATTAATCTACCCTTTATTCTATCATTCTTATATCCCCCCTTTTTTTCTTTTCACCCCTTCTCCCCCTTTCTCCTAGCACTAGGGAGAAGAGAAAGAAGGATAGAGGAAAGAAAAAAAAAAGAAGAAATCTCTGAATCTAACCTCTTTTACTTTTTTTTCTCCTTAACCAAGACCATTTACAAGTTAGCAACCAATACCCGTTAAACAATGGCAAACATCTATCACCCCCAAAATGACCAAAAAACACCCACCCCACCTCTTGGGAATGGGGTCTGTCTGGGGGTAACAGCCCCTTTTGGAGGCCCTAAGAAAACTGGGATATTGGCCAAGTCCTGGGAAAACTAGCTGTATCATTTGTTGTCCAGTCTCTGCGTGATGGGAAAGTGTAGGACTTAACTGAAGTCCTGGCTGGAAAAGTCTATGAGGCTGAACCACCTTAGCTAGCTGTTTTGAAGTTGTTGTAGATGTAGAGTTTTGAGAAAATAGCTATTGAGGCTGTCTGTGAGGCTGGATCATCTGGGCTACTTGTCTTCATTGGTGTCTGATGTTTCGGCTCTGAAAACACACGAACTTTTAAAGGTCATATACATTTCTGCATTAACACGTGTGGAAAGTACAGTGTGCACAAATCAGCTAAAGATGATTCTTTGTTTGAGAAGGTTAAAGGCATCAAAGTTTATAATTCCATTTGGACTGCATAATCACAATGTAATATAAACATCTATCCATGTCGTATGAAAGCATGGTATCTAAAAATAAGTCATGAGGACTCTGTAGCCAACACAACTTATTGGCCATGCACAGACATGTCTCAGAGCTGTTCCCATATATGTCACCTGTTCTGTTGTTCTTTCTGGCCTCTTCCTTCATGTCTGTAGCCAAGATTTTTTAGGAGGTCTCTCCTGGTCAAATCTAATCTTAATTAACTTTGATGGAATCCATAGCTTTGCTTCTCTTGTGGAAACACAGACATAACCTCTTCTCCAATGCAATACATTTCTTGACTTCCATTCTGAAGTTAGTACATCTATAGTCTGATCTAATTCAGCAGTTCTTTTTAAACTCCAACATTTTTTTCAGCAGCTGTGCTACGTGCCTCATTAACATTAAAATACTTTAAAGTCAATACAGCAATATTTAATCTATCTCTGGGAGATTTCATATCTCCCTTCTGCTCTATGAGCATTCTCTTTAGAGTCCTGTTATATCCCTTCACAGTTGTTTGTCCTGTAGGGCTATAAGATATATCTGTAACATTTTCTATGCTACAATGTCTGAAAAATTGTTGTCTGTTACTGTGTACATAGTCTGGAGCATCATCAACTTCAGTCTGCAAAAACATCTCTAGCCATCACCTCTAATAAATGTGCAATATCAGAATCATCCTTTTTAGAATTCAAGGTAAAAGCCCACTGAAATTTTTAATATGTATTAATTGTGTGATGTATTAACAGATGTACATATTTAAATTTTTCTTTTATTCTTTTTTCCAAGACAGGGTTCCTCTGTGTAACCTTGGCTGCCCTAGGCACGCTTTGTAGACCAGGCTGGCCTCAAACCCACAGAAATCCACCTGTCTCTGCCTCTTTGAGTGCTGGGATTAAAGGCATGTGCCACCACACCTGGTTCACATTTAAAAATTGCAAACTCTACAAAATAAAACACAGTTCTCTAAGGTGGCATCATTAGACAGAATCTGTATTTTTAACTCAGCATATGGATCTTCATCTAGTAAGTTTATCCTTGACAGTATAAATATAATATCTAATCTGATTATGTTGGTTCACAGCTGAAGCTTTTTTTATCTAGCATCTCTATAGGCTGCCATTTTGCAATTTCCTTAAGCCTTTGTGGATTTCTCTCATTTGGAACAACCTTTCTTGCTATTGCTGTAGGTTCCAGATTGGATTCTTCTGAAGATTCTTTATTCTGATTCAAGGATTTTCCAGTCTTTTTTTTTTTTTTTTTTTTTTTTTTTTTTGCCTCCTACACTCTAGCCCTTAATTTTTCAATGTTCTCCTTCTCTAAGTCTGCTTTAATCTGATCTTTCTTAAAGAGGCTATATAAAATTGAAATCATTACCAAAAATATATGCTGATAATCAAAAGAAAATTATACAGGGTTAAAACGGCCTCTGTGGTCTTTTCCGTGTTTTTAAAAATAGAAAATATTCTCTTCTTTTTACCCTCTCTAGCTCTCCCCTTCCTTTGAAGATTATGCCACATCTGCACATTTACAAAGCGTTTTATTCCCCCCACACACACACTTTTGGAGACTTTATTGTTTCTCTTTCTCGCCTTCCTTTGTATACTTTACTTCTATATTGAAACTCAGTATTTCTTTCTATGGCTGTCAATGTTCAGTTTCTTTACTGTCTTTAACATCTAAGTGCATTTTAAAACAATTTTGTTTGTTTTTCTTTCACTGCTTACAAACTCAATACCTATCTCCGTGTCTCAGTCCTCTAAACTCTGTCTCTGGGTGTTGGCTGTAGGCACACATTTTGGCTCTAGGTCTTGGGGACTTGAATTTCTCAGTCATACCAAAGCTCCAGGGAAAGTGCTCTCTCAGTGTGGCGGCAGGCTCCTCAGGCTGGTGTGTGTTCCCATGAGCTGCAGCATGAGCCCTTTCCTGCCTTGCATGACGCTGCTCACAAACTGCCGCTCAAGGCTCTGGCAGCCAGCCTTGCTGCACCTGGGGGGGGGTGGTTTTTAAAGGGGTCACACTCTGGGCTCTGGTTCCCATTCTTCTTAAAGGACCAATCCTTCTTCTAAAGGGCCAGTACTCCTTCTGAGTTACATGGCTGACCTCCGCCGCTCTGCTCTGAGGTGTGCAGCTGCTAGGGAAGTGTTTTCAAGGGCCTTGTTTCAATCTCTGAGCTTGGATTTCTAGCCCTGTGTTGGGCACCAATTAAAATGGGACTTTCTTTGGACCTCCAGCTCCCAAGTAATGACACAGAGACTTTTATATTTATTATTCAAGCTTGGCCATAGCTTCCGCTTGTTCCCAACTAGCTCTTATTTTAAATTAACCCCTTTATATTAATCTATGTTCTGCCATGTGGCTTGTTTCCTTTCCTCAGTCTCTCACTCCTGGTGCCCTGTTTCTTTCTCGACCTCTGGCTGGTGAATCCTCCTGCCTCTTTCTTTCCCAGAGTTCCTATTTCTGCCACAAGTCCTGCTTTCCTCTCTTGCCTTCATTTTAGGATGTTCAGCTCTTTATTAAAACCAATCAGAAGATGTTGGAGGGAGGGTTTAGAAAATTATGACACAGCCAAAGACTAGCAACACCAAAGTCCAACTTGTAAGAAGAAATCAGCATTTGAATTATACAAAGACAATCTTTACATAGTGCACAAAAAGATCACCCAACACCTTGAACTGTCCATGTGTGTAGCACAGATAAAATTGCAAGTCCTTTAGATACTTTCTTCTTGGGGTGGCTATAAAGACACAAGCACTGTAAGCTGCAGGCACTATAAAGGGCTCCTTTGGGTCTGTAATACCTCAAGAAGTGGAGTGTGGTTTGGAGAGCATCTAGTCTGATGTTTCCACAGCAGTTAGATCCCAACAGCATGCCTGGCAAGGCCCCCCCCCACAGCTCTTTGACAGTGTCCTGACAGAGCAGCTGTCACCTTCCAAAGAATCACTAAAGAAGTCATTACAAATATGAAAGCAGATGATCTGAATAGAGCAGAAAGAACTCTGGTCCTTATCACTGCTGAAAAATGGCTGTGTAAGCTTACGCAAATGACTCCTCAGTCATCACCACGCCGTTGGAGGTGGCTGGGCAGGAAAGTTTGTTTTGCAAATTTACAGGGGTTTTTAGTCTTTATCATTCAATACTTTATCTGGCCCATATGAATATGAGTCTATCCTAGACTGAACAAATTAATTTAAGAAGTATTTATAACTATCCTTTTGGATTTCAGTTTGAAGGTTTTCTTAAAACTGCTCAACTCTTAGCAGTAATAATAGGCATAATTCATAGACAATAGAGATTTTTAAAACATTAAATTATGTCCTCACTACAGTTGAAATCTATTTTTATGACCAATCGGTAATCAAAGTAAAAGGCACATATACTGGTAACCTTCTGTCTTTTTTTTTTTTTTTTTTTTTTGACCAAAGCTCAAACAAACTGAGAGCTGTGTGCATGCCACAGATAGTATTTGATGATTGTAGGGAAAGGAAAAAAGAGATTGTAGAAAAAAACAAACAAAATAAACAGTTCTTTGGAGTGTCTAACATGGTCATGTCATGATGTGAATCTTCCCAGAATTTTAAAATATGCACAGAGATTTTTTTTTTTTTCAGAAATGTATGTTCTCACTAGATTTTTATCTCTGGGCAATGATTTGATGCCTTGCTAGTGTGGAGGGGTTAAGTCCACCACTCTTAAAGCCCAATAGAAAGTCTGAATTGCTGGCCATCAGCAGCACAGGGAACTTGCCCAAATTATGCAGCCCCAAGCCTCGCTGTCCTTTGTCTTATAACTTATAAATATTGTATCCTAGTTGACACACTTTGGTTAGCAAGAACAGTTAACAAGAAGCCAAACTACAGAAACCGAAAAGCAAGGGTTAGTACATTTAGGGACTTCACTGGATCTTGGAACTATGGACGAGGTCTCTGATTGATTAGGTCTTTGTTCCTGTTTGTTCCATGTGCTGGATTCTAAGGTCAGAATGGTGCCTTCACCATGGCACCAGTTGTGCTAAGGTCAGGGGCCTGTTAAAATAGTCACAGTTGTTAAAATTTTATTTTTTAACAATTGTAGCATAAGACTTTTATATATGACCATACCTTAGCTTGCTTATCAGATTCTCGTTTTCAGTTTAGAACCACATACTGTGGTGCTTGGTACTTCATTGTTCCTGAGCTTCACCTCTTGCCTGTTGATTGACACTCCCTTTCTCAAGCACAAGGAGAAAACATGACCTAAAAGCACACTTCTTAGGGTTCCTTGAAAATAATCTAGAGCTATTTCTTCCAAACTCAGTCATGTGATGTTCCTAAAAATGCTGGACATGAGTTTGGTTCCTAGCATTGATATCAGGCAGCTTACAACTACCCATAACCAGCTTGAGGGTTCCCACATCCTCTTCTGGTCTCCACTCACACACACACACACAGGCACACACACACACACCATGTGACATACATTCACAAAGATGGATACATATATGCACTACATTACAACAAACAAATGAGCAAACAAGTGACACAGAATATATTTTGGCACTGGTGAGAAAAAGTCTCAGTCTTGCACCCCTGATCCAGGAAGTCTCTGCCTATTAAAGTTTGGGAAACCCTCGTGTATACTATTTTCATAGTACTGTGCAAATTCGCTGTTCAGTAGGGAAGTATCCCATCGAACCCTCTGGGAGAGGCTAGTTAGATGGGTGTGGATTAGGCAAAGACATACCATTACATCCAGTTGTACCGCAAGAAGACGTGAGGTTTAGAGAGGTGTGGCTGTAGCTGAGCTTCAGACTCGGGTTCAAGATCCATATGTGCTCCCAGCACACAGTAAGTCATACCTGGGGCGTGAGCAGGCCAGTGCACGAAGTTTGTGTGTGGACTAGTTAGCAACTGGGTTTTAGAAATATAAAACCTGCATCCGTTAATATGTTTTGGAAGAGTTTGCTGAGGAGTTTCAGGAGACTGAGCTGGATTAGAGTGGAGAAGAAAGACACCAGTTATTTAGAATGTGTGAGTTCCACATTTTAACCCCCTCAAATGCATCCTTATCAGTAAGTCACTCAGTCAATATCTAATAATGCTCTCTGCCTCAGACACTGGGCATGTGGTCTTGCTTTCATGACTAGGGACTCATTCACACTGTTTCTGTGTTTCTAGTTGACCAGTTAAACAACTGAGTCCTAAGTGCACAAAAGACTGATAGTAATGACAGCAATGAAATCAGCTTTGATTTTTGTTCTTTATGTTCCCCTGAAAAAGATTTGTCCATAAAGTGAAATGACCCCACTCTCATCTTGGCTTCGCTGTTACAGGAAACCATGAATGGTATTTAATTGCCCTGTATCTTGTTTCAGCTCACAAAGTAAACAGCAGGCATAACCATGACTTCACAGTGCAGGGTTGTGATGGTTCCCTGAGACCTACGATGAAAGCCCATAATGGTGTTGCTACAAAATTACTTTAGAAACCTTCCCTTTCGGAAACTTAAATTTTCAATACCCTTGAGTCATTTTGTAATTGTAATTACACTAGGGTGGTGATGGGGGGGGGGGGCTGTAAGGGAAATCCAGCCATCTGTGGCACTTGTTCTTCCCTGGAGCCAGAGCCAGAGGAGAGAATGATTTATCTGAGATGTTGTTAGTCCCCCCCGGAAGGAGAATAGACGGTGGTTTCTTTTTGTGGCTTTAAAGACCATTTGCTGATAGGTGTGATTTCATTAGACAAAAGTGTGGATGAAGGTACATGTGGTAATGTCAGAGTGGTAGTTAAAAGTGAGAGAGTGCTTTGTTTTCTGGGGGACAGAGTAGGATATGAACTGTGAGAAAGCATCACAGTCAAAAATGGCAAACCAAGAAAAATCACCCCTGTGCTCTGTGTGGGTGGTTCTGTCCTCTCTGACTTTCTATGACCACGTAACCCCAGCATGTGGCTCTGCTATGGAAGACTGACATGAATATAACTTCGGACTTTGAACCTCACATCTCTGACTTAATCTCATGGCCACTTGTAAATGTTTGTTACACAGCATGGTTGCTACCTGCCGACTGTCTCCCTGATGAGTAGCAAAACGGAGCTACCGTGGGCTGGCACTGTATAGAGAAGCTGCATATTTTTAGCCTTTCGGGTATCATGAAATGAGGAACCCATGTATTAAGGACCTTGAATGTGTATGTGTGTATGTGTGCATGCACTTTCATGCTTGTCCATGAAGGGGGCCGAGAAGATGTTGTGAGAGGTAGGAGGCGGACAGAGATGAGAAGGGTGGAAAGTGATTATTCTTCTTACAGAGGGCTAGGAATGAAGCAAGTTCACGCTGCTTAAGACATAAATGCTGATTAACTGCTTTCCATCGTTCTTTATGAATAAAGCAGGATAATAGAATTTGAACTGTTTTTCCCAAATTGTAGTATTTACCAAGAACTGTGTCCTTCGTAATGAGGTACACCTCAGATGAGAGGACCCTTTTGAGCATTTCTTCTTTTATGTGGAATATTCTTATCCTAGAACAATCCTGATTAAAAAAAAAAGTGTTAACATATAGTCAGCAGAAACCTAGACTAAGAATAGCACATGACTAGCATTATAAAAATATGTGCTATTTTCACTAGTGTTCTTCCTGGTCATTATTCACCCCCTTGAGGGCGGAGACCCTGGGTTATTTACTTTGGAAGCCCCAAAGATGAATCAGACATAACAAATACGCATGAGCAGAACTTCTAGGCCATTGGAGAGGAAGCAGGAAACAGGTAAATGAAGCTGACTTTTGGAGAACGAGAGCATGCCAGCATTGCTGACAGGAGACGATGCCTCCAGGGAAAGGAGCAGGATGCACAGAGTAGGGGGGCCACAGTTAGAGGGGGAGCATGGCTGGTTTGTTTCGCCTGGCGAAAGGCTGTGCTTTGAGTCATCTCCTGCATTCCCTTGGTCCATGTTTTTCATTTCTTTATACCCATCAATTAAATTTCAGCAGATTGTAATCAGAGGGGCAGCTACTAAATGGATGAAAGTGACTTTGTAATTATAGTTACTGCTAGCTGTGTAATCTATTTGTTCTTGTGATTATTAAGGTTCTTATTTTTATAAGCTGATTGCCTCCTCTTCTAAAATGCACTTAATAGTATGCAAATACAGTCAAGGAAGTATGCAAGCCTAGAAATGTATTTTCCTTTGCACCATATAATAACTCTCACAGCATACAGACCCATGGTAGCTTCACCTTTCTCCCAAAAGGTCCACAGCCCATTGACTCAAAATAGATTGGGACTGCCTTCTGCTCCCTCAGCCTTGCCAAGAGGGGAGAAATCACAGCCCAAGTTTGGATTAGCTTTTGATACAATACACAAGATGTCATGACTCCTTTTCGCTTTCCATAACTAATTCCGTTGTCTACTACTGAAAATGACTGCTGTTGGCTCTTCTTTTTGTCTACCTAGCTGAACATTCCTCTACAGAGCAGTATGGAAAGACCCCCAGCTTTAGTTCTTGGTGGAGTGAAGGGGAATCTTCTGACAGACTTGCTGTCTTCATGTGCCTCAGTCAGCCCTGACAGCTCTTTCAGGGCTCATGGCCACACATTGATAAAAATCACATGCTTTGTATCTTTTAGACAATTGGACTCTCTTTCATTGTGTCTTAAGGTCAAGTTCAAAGTTAATAAGCATCTTATTTCCTTAGAATAAGGTTTTCTTAACCAGAGGAGAATATATGTATTTTCTTAGTGAACTCTAACCCTGAAATAATCATCCAGCAATGAGAACTAACACAAACAGATGTCCACATCAATAAAGTGTGATAGGGCTCCGCACCCCGCAAACTGTGAGAAGCCACAGACCTAGAGAAATCAGCAGATGGCATAAGTAGTTCTTGAATGAATTGGTGCTTTATTTTTCTTCGTTAGTGGACAGTTATGTCCTATGAGTTGCGTGTCACATTTTAAAACAATGTCTTGTTTAGATCATGAGTCCAAAGCCAAGGGCCTCCTGGCTCCCGGTAACAGATTATTTGAGCTGAAAACACTGTGCTGAGAAGGAGATAACTGGAATATTAGTCTTTTAAAACCAGATACAGAGATATAGGCTTTGCTGCCACTGTTGCATAGTCTCACACAGAGCCACATCCCACATGCGGAAGGAAAACTGTCCAAAGAAGCATAAAGTGCCCTGCACTTGGACCGCTGATGACCCTCTCCCACTGTGGGATGCTCTCTCTCTCTCTCTCTCTCCCTTCCTTCCTTCCTTCCTTCCTTCCTTCCTTCCTTCCTTCCTTCCTTCCTTCCTTCCTTCCTTCCTTTCTTTCTTTCTTTCTTTCTTTCTTTCTTTCTTTCTTTCTTTTCCTGGCTTTTGATGTGGTCCATTTTTGTAGCTAAAACAAAACAAAACAAAACACAAAAGCAAGAACTCTCCTCCTTCTCCTCTCCCTCTCCCTGTCTTCTTTCTCCTTCTCCTCTTCTTCAGTTATTTATTTTTACTTTGTGGTGTGTGCATATTTTGCCTGCATGTATGTATGTGTACTGCATGTATGCCTGGTGCCCGTGGATGTCACAAAACGGCGTAGGACTCCCTGGAACTGGAATTATGGATGGTTATGACTTACCATATGGGTTCTGAGAATGAAGCCTGGGTCCTCTGGAAGAGGAACCAGTGCTCTTGGCTGCTGAGCCATCTCTCCTGCCCTTTCCACTAGCCCCCTTCCCCCGTCTTCTTCCTTTCCTTCTTTGTCTTCTTGAGTTAGGGTATCATCTATTTCAAGCTCTCTTGAACTCAGGGTGTAAGCGAGGATGACCTTAGACTTTGGGCCCTTCTGAGTGCTGGGGTTATGGAAGTGTTGCACCATGCATGGTTTACACAGTGCTACCAACTGAGCCACATCCCTAGCCCAGCCACTATACCGTTCAAGGTTTTCAGGCTCCCCAAGTTTTCCGTGCATGCGCCGCCCGTGCCTGCAGCATTTGATTCTGTGCATTTCCTTTCAGCTTTATGTGGCCACAGAAGCCATCCTCATTGCACTCATTGGAGCTACACCATCGTACTACTGGGACATGGCCGAGCTTCTGCCTAACCAGAGCCACAGCAACCAGTCAGATGGCAAAGACCAGGCGTTTGGGGACTGGCTTCTGACTGCCAATGGCAGTGAGATCCATAAGCATGTGCATTTCAGCAGCAGCTTCACCTCTATTGCCTCTGAGGTAAGTAGGTCACCAAAGTAGCCAGGTGACATAAGTATAAATTCCAAAAGCAGCTATTTTGACTGCAGAGTCCTTTTTTTTTAAATTTTTCATCAATTATACTTTATTCATTCTGCATCCCCCCATAAGCCCCTCCCTCCTCCCCTCCCAATCCCACCCTCCCTCCTCCCTCTGCATGCATGCCACTCCCCAAGTCCACTGATAGGGGAGGTTCTTCTCTCCTTTCTGATCTTAGTCTATCAGTTCACATCAAAAGTGGCTGCATTGTCCTCTACTATGGCCTGGTAAGGCTGCTCCCCCCCAGGGGGAGGTGATCAAAGAGCAGGCCAATCAGATTATGTCAGAGGCAGTCCCTCTTCACATTACTATGTAACCCAATTGGACTCTGAACTGCCCTGGGCTACATCTGTGCAGGGGTTCTGGGTTATCTCTATGAATAGTCCTTGGTTGGAGTATGAGTCTCTGGGAAGTTCCCTGTGTTCAAATTTTCTGGTTCTGTTGCTCTCCTTGTGGAGACCCTGTCCTCTCCAGCTCTTACTGTTTCCCAGTTCTTACATAAAATTCCCTTCACTCTGCCCAACAGTTGCCCATCAGGCTCAGCATCTGCATTAATAGTCTGTAGGGCAGAGGCTTTCATTAATGCAGAGTCCTTTTTAACATGGATTAAATCCGCGTTATCAGAGTAAAGTGAAAAAGTGCAAAGTGGCCAATGTGTAACCCCCAGAGCCATGTTTCCGCCCCCTGCTGAGTGCAGACACAGGATAACTTGTGCAGGATAAGTACAGATGGTACCCTGAGTGTATGCGGGAAACCCTCCTTTGGAGGGCAGTTGCTGACCAAGAGACTCTGGTGCTGCAGAGCCAGCCAGAGATGAAGCAGCTGAGGGCAGTCTGCTGAGGGCAGCATTAAGAAATCATGCTTTGATCATCTTTGTACTCCGAGGCTCAGCAGCGACATTGGTAACTGTTCACCACTGCCTACTGAAGAGACAAGTAGCATCATTGTTTTCTATAGGCCAGATGTGTGATGTTCTATAGGTTCCCTTATTTATTCGGGGTAGTTCTGTGGGGGTGGAGGTAGGCTGTCCTCCTTATTTGACAAATGGGGAGAGTGAGACAGTGCTGGTATTTGAACCTAGATTTGCCCGGGAAGCCCGTGCTCTTCATTCTGATTCCAGGAAAGAACGTAAAGTCAGCATCCAGACTCTGATTCTCATCTCTTAGGTTCTTTTTGACTGGCTCTTATTTGTGCATAACTTCAAGCTAACAGAGCTAAGAATCTAGCTCAGTAGTAATATGTTTGCCTATCATCTGTGAGGCCCTTGGCTCAATTCTTAGTTGGGGGAGAGGAGGGAGTGATGAAACTAACTAATTTAAAGAATGGGGATAGAAAAGAGCCCAACCGTGAAAGCCTACAGTTTCGTCTATTGATACTTGCTTCTGCTGCACCGTCGCTGTCTGTGCTCTTCAGCCATTTTAAAATTGTACACACCAGTGTTTTCGCACTAAGTACTTCAGTATTTTTTGAAAAAAAAAAAAAAGACATTCTCTCACAAAAAGGAAAATTATGACTATCAGTATAAGATCTAGAATTATCAGCTACCCCTCAGTTACCAACTTAACAGATTGACACCTAGGTGGAATTCATGCTCCATCCACATCCAGCTGTGTCACTTGATTAATAGAGCTCATGACAGGATTGTTGTCGCTTCTAAATAAATCAAATTGGATTCAGGATCCTCCATTACAATTATTGTCCTTAGCTGTTCAGTGTCTTATGACCTTTCACCTTCCTTTTCTTTGTGACATTATTTTTGGACAATCTGTATTCCTCCCTTTGAAAAAGCTGGAATATTGGTCTTGTTGGGTCTTACTGGTGATGACTTCATGTTTTCTGGGAATCATCTGAGTCCTCCCACTCCATATACAGTGACTGTTGTTTCATTTTTAAGATATCAGAAGTCTATGGGGCTGACTCTCAGATTACAGTCACTGCTGTTTCCCACATCTCCACCGCAGCTTCGTGGCCACCCACGATTCTTGTGTGGCCCACTGAAGATGATGTTAATACTCCTTAATCCAGCACACCCTCCACACAAGAGGCCTGGGGCTTGCTTCCTTCTATACACTGGAATCTTTTCCTTTGTCCCCGTGTCTGTATATTTGGTCTCTATATCTATCAAAAGTGTGTCTGTGTAGACCTCTCTTCAGTGATTTATAGATTATTACAGCCCTTAATTATTTTACTACCCAAGTTATCCCCCTGTTTACTTGTGGGGTGTCTGTTCTATATTTAATTTAAAATGACTAAATTTACATGCAGTCACATGAAATAATACAGGAAAAAGACCCATATTACCCTTTACCCAGTCTCTCCAACATCATCATCTCCCCAACCATCATATGGTACCTCAGGTAAGATGCTGACATTGCCGTGGCTGCCTCTCAGCCCGGGATTCTCGTGCTGGCCTGTTAGAGCGGTTTTGCTTCCCTCCCATGGCTCACCCTTTCCTAGTTCCTTCTCACTACAGATACTTTCTCCTAAACTATGATGTTGTCACTTGAAGAATAGTATAAAAACCAGAATCTGGAGACTTTTGTGATTTTTTTTTCACTCAACTCAATTCTCTGCCGGCTGGCCTAGGAGTGTAGTATTACAGCTTCTAATGAAATTGGGATGGTTTGGATTGATTCTTCTTGCTTGATTCTTTTCCAAATTGTATTATTTTGATTCTTTTCCATTTATACGGAAGTTTTAGAATAATTTTGTCTGTATGAAATATCTGAGGAATTTTTTGTCAGGAGTTGCCTTTAGCCTGCATTTGAGTCTACTGGCATTGCTACCAGGTACAACTTTTTGCAGGATGGTTTCTAGCTTCACCAATCACAAGCCGTTGGCTTGGTCCCCTCAGATCCCAAGTGAGAACAGCTGCAGCTCGGGTAAGCCCACCCAAAGTTCACCGAGGCTCGTCGTGGCTGAAGCAGTCTTTGCAAGCAGGCGTAATTTTGATTCGTCAGAACTTGAACAAGGCCTCTTGAAGGGTCATAGCGTCAGCACTCATTGTGTTTGCAGGTCTCTTTCTACCTGGAGTGGTCCAAGCAGCAGCGTTGCCGTGATGCTGGTCTGGCTAAGTGGCAGTAAGTGACTGCTTCGCTGGAAGTCTCAGGCTCCAGGGAAGCTCTGACAGCACAGCCCTAACCAGGGTTTATTTGGAAGAAAAGCAAGCACTACGTGGTACTCACAGGGAGCTCTTTCATGACGCCAGCATTCTTAACGGTACATACATGGCAGTGCTTACTTAGCACTCAGCCAATACCTTTATGGAGCTTTGGGGTCTGTGTCTGTCTCACTTTTGACCCGCTGATTTCTCCAACATCTACTCTTATATATGAGGCTGGAGAAGCTGGAGAGCACATCACGGTGCCAGTGCTTGCATCCTAGAGTCCCCAGATGGATCTTTCCCTACTTTTCAGAGTCATCTTGTTTTTGTTTCCTGTGTAATGTTCAGCAGAGTTTAGGGGGAGAATAGGAAAAGTATGCCTACCTTGCGCTTGCCTTGTGCCTTTACCCTTCACAAAGTAGACAGCCTCCTTGTTCATTTTGATTTTTAAAAGTACTTGAGAGGCCATTGTTGAGGGGTCGAAATGTGTGGCCCAATAGTAGAACTTTGTCTTACATGCACAAGGGCCTGGGTTTAAACCCCTACACACACACACACACACACACACACACACACACACACACACGAGAATGGGAGGGGGAAGGTATGTGTGCATGTCTCTGGGTGTGTGTCTGTGTCTTTAGCCTAATATATCCCAAGTTACCTATCAGCTCCCATGTCCAAGCTGTGATATCAGTCATCTTTCTAGGAAACCCTGGTTCCATTTGGTTTTCCCTAGGATTGTGAAGTGGGTGAGAGCTGTAGCTATATTCTTTAACAAGTCCATTATCACATTATAATGAAGTGAGTCTCAGACAAAAGTCCACCACAGATGTAAACACTTCTTAACCTAATTATCACCACTGAAGAAAATCACAGTAAACCTTCCTGCAGGCTTAAGGTGTGTGGCTATGAGCTCAAGATTAGCCTGGTCTACATAGTGAGTTCCAGGCCAGCCAGAATTACATAATGAGAACATATTTGCTGTTTTCTCCATGTGCTTCTCTGTTTCCACCTTTCATCCTCTCTTCCCCTTTGTCCCCTTCTTTTCCTGTAATACTTGTCTGTCTCTTTTCCATTTTCACCCATACCTTCTAAGATGCCCACATCTGGGTACATATGCTATGTCTTCATCTTGACTATAGGTGTGTGATTTCTTTCTGAGGCATAAAGGCACATGGTCCGCCCCTTTCCTACCAGAGTCATATTGCAGTGCATAAATTACCCTGTGTATGGTGAGCCTGCACCTCCAGCAATTCCTCAGTGTATCTGAGGTGGGTTAAGGGCTGTCCTGCTGCACAGCTGGGTAATGTAGATTTGCTGGCCCTCTATAAGACTGCTAGAGCCATGATTATCTATGAAGCATCTCAACTCTTAACCAGTTGCTTCAGATTAGGTAGGTCCATGATGCTGTGCAAGGATGGCCATGGTCTGTCTGCACTGTTCATAAAGTAGTGCGGGTGGCCCACTGCTGGGACTGAACTCCATTGCTCCCACAGGCCCCCTCAGCCATCGCAAGACTTTTCATTCTTTGATCCAAGCTTGTAGGTGAGAAGATGAACCTCCAGAAGGACTTACAGAAGGTATAAGAGAAGTCAGTCCATATTCTTTCCACTACAAAAGTGACTTCCAAACACTTCTCCACATAAACCTTAGTTTTAAATCACGTCCTAGGCAGCGTGTCATGTTTAAGGTGTTTGATTTCGTTACATAGGTGCATGTGTATGTGGACATGAATGCAGGTGCCTTTGGAAGCCAGAGACACTGGATCCCCTAAAACTGGAGTTAGAGTAGCTCTGAGCTGCCCAGTGTGCATGTTGGGAATCAAATTCTGATCCCCCACAAAAGCAGTATGCATTCTTAACTGAACCATTAATCCAGGCCTATCTTATGTATGAGTAGGGACTGCTATTACTGAGAGGTCTCAGCCTAGCCCTGCCTCTACCAGCCCCAGAAGCCCTTGTTTGGAAAACATGACCAAACATTCACTCTCCTGAGCTGTGTCTTAACTTCACTGAAGCGGCAAAAAGTAAGGAATCGAACTATGGTTGGGCACTTTGGTGATGGCACACTCAAACAAGGTGACTATGAGGAGATTGTAGTACCTACATCAGGCAGAAGGCTGAATAAAAGAAATACCTTCCCAGCTGCCACTCTCCTGCTTGAGAGTGCCTCTTGGAAAAATAGAGAAACAGGATAAATATCTTCTTCGAGTGGGCAGCGAACTTGCTTGGTGAGCCTTGCTAGTAAATGGAGGGGCCCGTTCACTGACTCCCGTGGTCCTGTTGTGGCATGGAGCAGGCTTGCAAGAAAGCAACTGTCTATGAATGGTGTCCCACACTTGCCCTTTCTGGGTATTTGTTCTAGTCACATGTGTGTGTGTGTGGGGGGGGTCTGGGTATGGGAGCACACACAGATCTACACAAGACAGTGAAGAGACCAGGCTTCTGCTCTGCTTTATTGTCGAGCCACACAAAGCGACATGCTTCCTAATACTACAGAAAATAGCAAAGAGACTTTAAGTGAAAAGCTGGGCATGGTAGAACATGCCTGTAACCCCAGAATTTAAGGAGTTGAGAATTAGGAGTTTGAATCTGCCCTGGACTGAAGATGAGGAGATGCTGCCACATGAAAAGGGGGGGGTGAGTGTGAGAGAAGGAGAGGATAGCCAAAGGGAGGAAGGGGGAGAAGGGAAATGAGCAAGTCCTTTGTTCTCGGCAGGCAGAGCCATCACCCACTCCTCTCTTCCTGCCGAGATTCGGGAAGACTTAACAGGACTCTGCCTTACATTTTAAACATAGAATTATTGATTTTCTCAAAGTCTTATTTTATCGGAAGGGTCATTCCAGCGTCAGTGTCTGCCCTATACACACTGTCTCCTCATCCAGAGTGTGTGAGCCACGTGTGAGCTCTCAGGCTGCTCCTGCTTGGCACCTACAGGTCTCTTGGGGTGGTTTGAAGTGGTTGGTGCAGGTGGCTTCCAGCCTCCCTGTTGTTCCCCAAACCACCATTCAGCCAAAGACTAGCAACAGAGCAGATTAATAGCTGGTGAGCAAGAAGCAGCCATGGCTGGGGTGCCGGTTGCTCACTGGTCTGTGCACCAAGTCAGGTTCATATTAATAGCAGTTGAAGTGCATCCCTAAATGGACCTCCACGCTAGTTAGCACTGGTCCGATTTCAGTCCCTCTTATAGTTTTCAGTTGTTCTCATGGTCTTCACTTTGGCAGTATTGAAACAGTCTGTGGTATATGCATAGTCCAAGACATGGTTCTTATTGAAATGACGTAGTCTAGACATTGAAGTTTGAAGGAAAGTTCTTGGGCCAGCATGATGCTAGCTCAGAGAGTAAGGGTGCTTGTTGCTAAGCTGATGACCTGAGTTTGACACCTGGACCCACATGGTAGAACGAGAAAACCAATTCCTGCACATTTTCCTCTGCCTTTGACAGATGCACTGTGGCACATATGCCTCTCACCTCATTAAACAAATCCAAATAAAATAAAATGAGAAATTTTTCTTTTTTAACCTGTGTAGAGAGATACCATGATAGTGTTTGCAGAGTTCCACAGTCAAGGATATGGTGTTAAAATCCACAGCTTACAGCTTCTGCCAACATCTCACTGCACTTGATCTTGAAGAACAGTTTTATGGAGGGTTTGGGAAGGGTGAATAAAAGGTTATGTGATTAACATGGTATTTAAGTTTTTAAAAGTCCTCTAATCTAGGAGTCTTGACTATCCTCAAATGAGCTAATAGCCATTGGGGTGGATTTATGTAGCAAATTGCTGTCTGCTGTATTCAAATTATTCCCTGAGCTCTGACTCCTACAGAAAATACCAAATATCATGGAGACACACAATTATCATGCTTAATTAATGTTTGCAACCAAAAAGCACAAGGTTGGAATCTTTAATATCATTGTGGATATTGAAGAGCTAAAGTTGACTGACTATTATCTTGAGATTAATATATTTTTCCACAAGCCAGACCCTGGGGTCAAAAGACAGAGTATTAAAACTATTTGAAAAATTCACTGCAATTAATTGCTGTAGGGGCTAATTTTTTTTTTAATGTCTTGCTTCCTTACGCCTGTGCTACTGATTGTTATTGCCTGCACACTTCACCCATTAAGTGGTAATTCAGAGTGACAACTACATGGAAATGAAGCAAGTTAGTTAATCACCATGAAACAGCTCTGGAAATGCCCTGTCCAAGTACTCCCCACTCATGGGAGCTCTCATTACCTGATTTGCTCCCGGTGTGAGGATTTCCTGCACAAAGCCATTTGTAATTTTTATGGTGAAGACAAGGGCAAAGGGGTTGGTGATGCTGTTTGTGTGGAGTTGCTATGAGTAACCACTCAAGATCCTATAGGCCCTCAAGGTCATTCTATGGGGTGTTGGGAAACTGCTGTTTTGGCACTGTAGTCTTAGAATACCCACAGGCTAGGAGTCTGGATGTGGAAGTGGTTGTTATAACTTGGTTTCCCCAAAGTGTCACTTCAAGCTGCAGGGAACTGGATCAGTGGGAATAGGCCAGTCTTATTAGCCCATGGTTAGGTGGCCTGCCAGAGCAACCAGGGAGATGCCTTTGTCTTTGTTGGCATCTTGACAGGTGGACTGAACAGCCATTGGTCTGCTCCCATGTCTTGGAAGGATCAGGCAGTACTTGTGAGATACACTGAGCCCCAGTACAAGCCCACCTTTATAGGAGACTCAGCAGCAGGTGATGGGCGACATGGCTGCAGTCACAGCCTGTCTCACAGACTCACTGATCTCCTGTGTACAACCCATGACACTACTCCTTTGGATGATTATGGGTATTGTTTCTAGTAGAAATACTTGTGCATTAATGAACACGCTTTCATGAGCTAAACTTAAAACAAAGTATCCTAGATGTAAGATTGGCTATAGGAAGAACAGCCCTGCAAGTTCCAAATGTCCCTTATATCCCCTTGGATGAGAATGCCACTCAGTGGCTCTGAAGGAAAGATGGCCAGTTATGTAGTTTCTGCATTCTAGTAACCTCAGAATGTAAGGCTTGAAGTAATGACACCAAGATGCATGTTGGTAGTACATGTTGGAATCCCAGCAGGCAGAGGGCAGAGGAAGGAGGAACAGTGCCAGTTCAAGGTGAGCCAGAAACAGAAACAGAAACGAAATCCCCTGTTTGTGAAGATGCCTGTAAGACTATAGCCTTCACTCAGTACATACATAATTCAGCAAGTCTTTAATTAGTGTTGGCAGGCACTGTAAGATTAGCACATGGGTTACAAATGTGCCCTCAGGAAGCTCAGGGCATCATTTGGGGAACACATGGCTCACTATGCAGAAGAAAATGTGGGAAGAGATATGGCAGAGAGAAGAGAGGGCCAGCTCTGCTGAGGAGAGTAGACCAGGCTAGGGTACGGACTGTGTTACACAGAACGAAACAGCTTAGTAGATGGGAGGCTGAGTGAGGAGAGGAAGGCAGGGGCCTAGCCATGTACGAAGAAAGGTCAGTTCCCTGCAGGAATCAGGCTTCCTGGCAAAAATGGAAATTTTTGCTTCCCTTTGGATGGCCATGCCCTCATCTGGGCTCCTGCAAGGCAGGCCATGTATCACTCGTGTGGGTGATGGAGTTATCACAGGCTTGGGCTGAAACAAGGAGAGCAAGAGAGGGCCAGGCCTCCCTGGAGGAGGGAAATGACCTAATGCTTATCAAAGCCTATGTGCATGGCTCTTTACTTAACCAGTTACAGCCCCTTTTGAAAAGAGGGGCCTGTGTTGAGCCCCCACCTCTCAATTACTGTTCCATGAGATTCACCATAAACTAGGAGTTTAAGCAAAAGTAGGGACAAGAGAGTGGGACATTTAGACCACAAAGGGAACGTGAAGCAGACAGGCCTGTCCTGTTCCTGAGCCACTTAGAGTCAGGCCGCACACGCTTCAGTTCTCAAAGCTAGCAGAGAGGTCCTTTCTGCTCCTCCGGTGGTTATGCTTGCCCAAGGAGCATATGCAGCAGTGGGTGTGCAGTCAGGGGCAGTCAGGGAAGAGGGGTGGCCCGCCAGCGTGGACGGAAGACAATGCACCCGGGGCTGGTGTCATGTTGGGGCCTGCGTATGGCACACAGACCGCGAGTCAGTGATGCTAACCCAGTTTAAAACCAGAAATTTTATTGGGCATTTGTATTTAAGACACACGCACACACACCACGGAATGAGACATACCCTGGGAGGTGTCTTTAAAACGCTGTCCTCTTTGTCTTGCTGTCAGTCTTCTTTTTCTAAGCACAGAGGCCATAGATCACTTCTCTCTCTCTCTCTCTCTCTCTCTCTCTCTCTCTCTCTCTCTCTCTCTCTCCAAGTCAGTGATTCTCAACCTGTGGGTTATGACCCCTGTGGGGTTGAATGATTCTTTCATAGGGGTCACCTAAGACCATCAGAAAACATAGATATTTACATTATGATTCATAACAGTAGCAAAATTACAGTTATGAAGTAGCAACAAAAAATAAGTTCATAGCTGGGGTCACCACAACACGAGGAACCATATTAAAGGGTCGCAGCATTAGGAAGATTGAAAACCATTGCTCTAAGTTACAAGATCTACTTATTCCTAATTTCTTTCTGATTGCTGGTTTTCCTGCATGTTTCCTGAATGGAACACACGCTGAGGACTAAAAATAGAAAGCCTTTCCCCAGTACGTTGTCATTTCTGTGCAAAGGGTGGCTGTGGGGACAGGAGGAGAATAATGTGTAAAAGTTGGTTGGTTAATTATCTAGCTCTAAAGTGTGCAGCCTGACTGCTTGACAGCTCTTTGATGTTTGCATTTTTCATTACTTGGCTGCTAACTTTGCTTTTAGAGTTGTGTCTTAGCATGGAGTCCATTTTACGGAACTACATTATTTTTTTTTCAGATGCTCATATTTCTGACATGTCAGAGAAATGATTGATTTGACCTGACACCATCATAAAGCTTAAGGTTTGATGAATTCAAGGCATGCTAAAGATCTCTTAAAACTCATCTTCAAGCTTTTCTCTGTTTGGTTCATGTAATTCTTTCTGGTAGTAATTCCTAGTCCCAGATTACCTCGCTCTCTGAACACCAGGTCTCCATATCTAACTTGAATCTGTTCTTTTCTAGAAGCCCCCATTCTGTCCAGGCCAGCCTGGCTCACTAAATGTTTGGGGCTAAAAATATGTGTCTTTATAGGTTTTTTTTCCTACTAATATATGCGGGAGTTTTACATTTTGGGTCTTACCATTGTCAGCTTGCCATCTCCACCCCACACTTGTATTGCAGCCATGATAGATTTGCTCTCCACGCACCCATACTTCAGTCCCTTACTGGGACATACCATTTATTCTCAGCCTCTAAACAAGCAAAACTGAAGACTGAACAAAAACCTCTCCCAAATGTGTCACTGATACCCAGCCAAGAGTAAGTCCACCTTCATTCTCATCACCTCTGCTCGCCTACCTTTTCTCCTCTTTAAGAGCTGGAAGGCTCTGCTGAGCACCTGGTCCTGGCTCACACCTGTGCTGGCCGAATTTATCTCCTTTCATCTTTTATGGCAGAGGCACCTGCTCTAGGTTCTGCCCTGCATCGTGCCCGATTTCCTCTCAGGCCTATTTTCCGCAGTTAACTGAATGAGAGTATCTGTGGTTGTGCCACTAGGTATTTGCAGTCCGTTTTGAAATCAATGCAATAAATACTCATGGATTCTTTTTAGTGATTAGAGAAAACATATGTATAAAAATAGATGTAGGTTGTTCAGTCAGGGCAACAGGAGGGGATAAATGCATTTGTCTTTGTAAGTCTTTCTTGCCTATTAGTACACATGGAGAGAAAGTGAGATTTCTTTTTTTACATTTTGGGTTTGTAAATGATTTTTTTCAATTTGAAATGAATTAGTGTAAAAAGAACATTCATTCTAATTGCTTTAGAATTTGACCTGCCATTAACAAAAAATGAGAAAGTCACCACTTTAGTAATCTCTAGCCAGCAAGGACTTGAGTGACTTTCACGTTTTGATTTTTAAAATGTAATGGTTCATTATGATGTTTCTTGAGAAGCTGGGAGCGGTGTCACATGCCTCTTATCCCAGCACTTGGGGAGGCAGAGGCAGATTTCTATGAGTTCAAGGCCAGCCTGGCCTACAAAGCAGGTCCAGGACAGTCAAGGCTACACAAAGAAATCTTGTCATAACAAACAAACAAATAAACGAAGATGTTTCTTGAGAAAATCAGAGTCATCATTATATTTTGTTTTGTTATTGTTTAATTTCTTGTATCCTGGTGACTTCCTGGTTTGGATTTTATCATGGCAATAACTAGCAACCACAGGATGAGAAAAGGAGCTAGTAACTGATCTAGTCTTCCAAGTAACTCTAGACAGTTATACCTACACATTGTCTTTAAGATACAGGGACCCTGTCTTACTGCATCTTAGTCAAGTTTGGACAAAGTAACACTTTGATCACATGGAAACCAAGCAATAAGAACAGAAATGATAATCTAGAAAAACTGAAAACAAAACATGTAAAACAGAGACAGAACAGGATTGTGGAAATCTGTTTGTCAGCTGATGGCCTGCCTCAGCAACTCTGAATTCATGGAGCTCTGCCAGGGACAGATCCCAGATTCTAGGTTTGTTATTCTCTAGTTCACTTTGAAAAAAACCTGCTATTCAGTTTTTCTGTTTGTTCTTGAGTGTGTTCCAGGAGAAGGGGAGGTGCATTAGCCTAACCAGCATTGACTTGAAGAAAAATTAGCAGAAATTACCTTGACACTTGGAACTGGCAGCCTGAGAATCAGGATTTGGAATTTGCTGGTTAACCATCCCTGGGGCCGTTTTTTCCTAAAATCATTGTCTAAGTTGACAGCTATTCAGTTGCAGAGGGATGGCACTGCAGCCTTTTTAGTGGATATGAGGAATTTGGTAAATACAGTCAACACAATAGTCATTTCTTCCTGACTGACAGACCCAGCTCAGGGTCTAAGTATCTTCACCATGCAAACAGACTGGCAGTTCCTAAGCACAGAAAGATGAAGGCTGAAGTCGCAAACCAGCTTTTGAAGGCATGTGAACACGAACATTAAGAACATGATGACTATAACAAGTGTCTGAATTAAGACGTTAATTGTACTTAAGAACAGTTCGATTTGTTCCTGTTTTGTCTATCACAGGAGCAGGGCTTGTCCCTGTGATGAATGCTGAGCTGTCTTCTCTCAGACAACTTGGCATCTAATGTCTCATTTTTCTACTTCAGGATATGTCACTGTGGTCATTCCTCTGAGTCGAACATTCTTCTACACAACTACCAGTGTATCCAAAATTAGCTTTCCACAGAACAAAATTCCTCTCCAAATGCCAGAGCCCTCTTTATCTCTCTTATATGAAATTCTAATACTTATTATACCCTGTTTGCCACAATCCTTAGAACTGTCTTGTCAAGACCTTCAGCAGTCCAAGCTTACAGAGCAAGGAGAAAAATTAGATGTGCTTGGGGCCTAATGAGTAGTCATCAAAGCATGGGGAAGGGGTAACATTAAAAAAAAAAAATCAAAGCAAAACAGAGACAGGCAACCCAGAAAGTGCCACTTGGAGAGTGCTCAATGAAAAGGGCTCTTGGTGGTCCTGCAAAGAGACTATGAAGATGAGATATGGGTATCTTTGTGTCCCCTGAGGTTACTACCTCTGTGACATAATTGACTGATCTCTACTGCTAACCATCACTAGATAGGATGTCAGAAAATGATGCCTATCAGAATGAGCTTGCCCTTTGTTTAAGTTCACAGTTGTCCTAAAGTAGATAATCTTACTCTAGGACTTCTTCATTGTGGTAAATATGCATGACACAAAGCCCACCTTTTTAATGTTTAAGTAAGTGTATATATGGCCTTAAGTATGTTCACATTATTCTGCCACCATCCACCACGCCCCATCTCCAGAAGGTTTTCATTATTCTACATAGAAATTCTGTTCCTATTAAACACTGACACCTTTGTTGCTAATCCCTGTAACCACTATCCTTTCTGTGTGTGTGACGCTAACTCTTGCAAGTACCTCACGTGGCTAGAGTCATGCAGTATTTATTCCTGCAGGCCTTGCTTGTTTCACTTTAAAGTTCATCTGGGTTGTAGCATGAATCAGACTGCATTAGTTTTAAAGGTTGAATAATATTCCATATTATTGTGTATGGCTATGGCACTTTACTTCTCTGCTGATCTATTGGTTGACAAAGGTTGCTTTGATTGTTGGGGATGATGGTGTACTAACGTGGGTGTTGATGGAGGACCTGAATTTGGGATTTGGAATCTGTTCATGCTCTAATTCTTTTGAATATACCCAGAAGAGAACATACAGGATCATATAGTGTCCTATTTTATTTTTTATTGTATTATTTTATATGTCTGAGTGTATGTATGTACATGTATGTCTAGGCAGTGCTCTCAGACATCAGAAGACTGGATCCCTAAAACTGGGACTACCACGTAGCTGCTGGGAATCAAACCTGGGTCCTCTGGAAGAGCAGCCAAGTGCTCTTAACCTCTGAGCCATTTCTCCAGCCCCACCCCCCAATTTTAATTTTTTTTAATGTACATTGGTGTTTTGTCTACATGTGTGAGGGGGTCAGGTCACCTGGAACAGAAGTTACAGACAGTTGTGAGCTGCCATGTGGGTGCTGGGATTGAACCCGGGTCCTTTGGAAGAGCAGACAGTGCTCTTAACTGCTGAGCCATCCCTCCAGCCCCCAAGTTAAAATTTTTGAGGAACATATTCAAGGAATTTTAAACATATTAATCTGTTAAATGAAAGCATTATTCGGTGATTATTTCATATGTGCCATGTGATATGTAGGCAACAGAAAAATGGAAATAAAACAAGAGAGAAACTCTCCAAAAACTGCCAAGGACTCAGGATAAAGCCGTCGTCAAGAAACACACATGTAGTTAGCACTTACATGCTGTGTTCAGTTCTGTTAGAAGTATATGAAGAATACTCTGGAAATACGCTATAGCAGCAATGGTGTCCAGTGTTTCTGAAGTTAACTGTCTCCGTGGATGCTGCCTTAGATGAATGTTCTACCATAGTGAGGTGCCCGCGTGAGTCTGCGTTGTACAGTAGACTTACTTAGTTCAGCGCATAGATTGCACTCTGTGGCCTAACTAGTCCTCCTTGTGCTTTTTCTCCTAGTGGTTTCTAATCGCCAACCGATCTTACAAAGTCAGTGCTGCCAGCTCCTTTTTCTTCAGTGGCGTGTTTGTTGGCGTTATCTCCTTTGGTCAGCTTTCAGATCGCTTCGGAAGGAAAAAAGTTTATCTCACAGGTAACTGTCACCACGTGGGTGCGCAGAATCAGCCACTTTACCTCCCTGAGACTCGTAAGGAAATAATAAGGGTGTTATTTCCTTAAAGTTCTCTGTGAGTCCGCTGGTGGACAGAGAGCTCCTGTTTGTGACATTGGCGAGAGGCCACACTGCAGCCAGCGATGACTCTGGCCAGGTGGGTTTCCGGAACAAGCTCACCTGGACAAGGCCAGATACTTTTGTTTAAAACATTTTTGTTGACAGTGCTTTCTGCAACCCCCAAATTGTAATCTCTGCCCTGCTTCTAAAGAGAGCAGTGAAGGATTGCCACAGCCTCCCCATCCATTTCCCTGTATTCTTCTGTGTTGATTTATTTCAAATGAGCTCTATAAGACTTGGCATAGCTGTCTTGACAGGACGGGTATGAGTGAGGATTTTCAATTTCGAGCACGATTATGAATAACTGAAAATGGTGTGTGATTGACAGAAATTGTAAAACAAAGAAAGCAAGCTTTGGTTTTTCTTCATGGTTTTCAAGGCAAATTGTTAAAAAATAAAATAAAAAAATAGCTCAGAACATTTAAGTTTACAAAGGTTTATTTCACAAACTGATGAATACAATTTATTATTTTCTTCCAATGCTGTTTTGCTTCTGGGTCATTGAATATTGTTCCTCTCTTCCCAGGTTTTGCTCTTGACATCTTATTTGCTATCGCAAATGGATTTTCCCCCTCATATGAATTCTTTGCAGTAACTCGTTTCTTGGTGGGCGTGATGAATGGAGGGATGTCCCTGGTGGCCTTTGTCTTGCTAAATGAATGCGTGGGCACCGCCTACTGGGCACTCGCAGGTACTGCTTCACTTTGTGCAGCTCTGGATGTGCGCGGCTTAGCCAGTCTGAAAACACACTTGGAGATGAGGCATTTTATCTCTGCAGATTGAGTATTCCTTACCCTAATGCTGGGGACCAGAAGCGTTCCAGATTCCAGAATTTTATGTATAATGACATACCTTGGAGAGGAGGTCCAATTCTAAACACAAAACACACTTACATTTCATAGCTGCTTTATGCGCATAGCCTGGAGGTGATGTTATGCAGCATTTTTAGCATCTCTATTTTGGGTTCAAACCATCGTGTCTAAGGTAAGGTATGGATTTTTCCTCTTGAGGAATTGTGTTAACTCGCAAAGTGTTTAAGATTTTGGAACGTTTGGGATTTGGGGTTTTCCTATTCGGGATGCTCAACCTGCATCAGACTTGCTTTCTTCAGTGTGCTCTTCAAGGCATCCGAGATCGTGCTGTTCATAGGCCTTGGAAGAAGTCTCCTCTGCCTCACAGACAGCGAGGTGGCCACCCGCCTCATGACCTGTCTGCAGATGGCTGTGGCCAGCATCCCATGTGCTCGGAACACCATTCATCACTTTCTCCCTTACACTGGGAAATAGTGCAAGGACAGGAAAGTAGGAACTCTTTCACCCGAGGCCCCTTACTATTGAATTGTTTCATGGCTTTCCTCAGTTTTGCTGTTCTCTCTAATCAATAGAGGGCACTGTTGTAGCATTTCTCACTGATGCTAAAATTCTAAATCGAGGCCATATGTTGTATTAGTTTTAATAATTCCAGCCTCCTCACAAGACCACACACACAGGAAAAATATTTAAACTTTTTTACATTTATGTAGTTTATGTGTATGTGTGTTCACATGCACATGTGCCCATATGCTCATGGTCAGAGGACAACTTGCAGGAGTCAGTTCTCTCCTTCCATCGTGTGGCACCTGGGGATTGAACTCACATCATCAGGCTTGACAGCAAGCCCCTTTACCCACTGAGACATCTCACTATCGCAGGAATTATCTTTAAAGGTTGCCTTAGGTGAGGTCTCTATGATAAAACACAAATCAACGTTGGTAGGAAAGGGTTTATTTCTCTTTACTTCTGTAGTCTATCATCCAGGGAAATAAGAAAGGGCACTCAAGGCAGGAACCTGGATTCAGGAACTGATGCAGAGACTATGGAGGAGTGCTGTTTATTGACTTGCTCTTTATGGCTTCCTCAAGCAATTTGCTTATGGCGCCCAAGACCACCACCTCAGGGGTGTCACTGCTCATCAGTCATCAATCAAGAAAATGCACCACAGGGTAGCCCATAGACCAGTCTTGTTGGGAGCATTTTCTTAGTTGAGGTTCCCTCTTTCAAAATGACTCTCACTTGTGTCATATTGACGTACAACTAGCCATCATAATGCCTGAGGGCTAAGGATGTGGTTCAGTGAGTAAAATGTTTGCTGATTTCAGATTCCCCAGCACACATATGGGAAGCCAGGCACAATGGTGTCTGTCTGTCACTTTTTCTGGGGAAGTGGGAACAAGTAGAGCCCTGGGGCCTACTGACCAGTTAGACTAACTGAAATGCATGGTTCTGGTTCAGTGAGAGACCCTGTTTTAAACTGTAATAGAGGAAGACACATAGCAGCCTCTGGCCTCCACATGCCCAGGCATAGGCGCCTGCAAACACATCCCTACATGACACACACACGCACTATGTGACTTCAAATATTATCTTAGGAGAGTGCCTTTGTCTAAATCTCTACCTTTTAGATTATAGATTTGCACTGATAATCTTTTGAGATTAAAAAGGCTTTCATTAACTTGACAGTCATTGGTACAAACAATATTTTTGAACAAACATGGGAATAAAATTGGCCTTTTGATTGATGGAGATGTATCTAAATGTCAATATTATGAGATAATTCCATTTCTACTCTTTAGAACTAGTTTACAAATTTTTAAAAACTTTTTTGATATTATAATTACAGCATCTCTCCCTTCCCTTCCCTCCCTCCAAACCATCCCAAATGTCTCTCCCCCATCTCTCTTCAATTGCCCTCTTTTTTATTAATTATTATTGTGTGCATATATGTGAATGTTTATACATATGCATGCATATATGTATATATATTCCTAAATGTAACCTGATCAGTCCATATAATGTTAGTTATAGGTATGTTTTCAGGGCCGACCATTTGGCACTAAACAACAGGTTGGCATGTTCTTCCCTAAAGAAGACCTCCTTCCTCCATCTCAGCCTTGGCCAGTGACCTGCAGTTCTTTCTGAAAGGTTGAGGCCTCGTGGGCTCCTCCCTGTCCATTTTGGCACGTCCACTGCTATTGTCCTTGTTCAGCTCACCTTTAGGCAGCAGGAATGTTGGTGAGGCTTCATGGCTGTAACTTCTAACATTTCTAGAAGACACACCCTCACAGAAAACCCCCTGATCTTCTAGCTCTTAGAATCTCTTCACCCCCCTCTTCTGCAGTGTCCCCTGAGTCTTAGTTATGAAAGTGTTTTGTAGATGTATCCACTGGACTAGGCTTCACAGTTCTGCATTTTGGTTGTTGGTGTTTTTTCAGTAGTTGTCTGTGTGGGTCACAAAGAGAAGTTTCCTTAATGAGGGGTGAAGACTATACTTATAGGTCCATATAAGGGCAAATATTTATAGATTATTGTTATGGATTATGTTGGCTCAGTGAATTAGTGGTTGTGGAGTTTCCTCTGATAGCTGTCTTCACTAGTATAGGTTTCTAGTGCCAGGCATGGTTTTCTTCCTGTTCAGCAGATTGTAAGTTTAATTAGAAGTTGGTTATATCCAAGGTATGTGTGCCACTACTGAATTACTAGGGTTATTGTGCCAAGCTGGTTGTTGATGTGGTTCATTAGGGTCATAGCTGGGTAGGAATGTTGGTTGCCTTCCCTGCTTTAGAAGCTTGCAGTCATGGAGATTGTTTTAATTAGGGGAAACTGAGAAAGTAAGCAGTTTCAGAGAATTCTAAGGACAATGAGAAAAATTAAGCAATGTAATGGGCCAGATAGTTATTTCCAGAGTAGCTATGTTAAATAGGATGGTTCTAGAAAAACCTCAGTGTACGTGTTCGATTTAAGATTTGAATGAGGAGGAAGGGCCTGAGCATATGCAATTCAGGAGAAGAAATTCCAGCAGTTGGAATGGCAAGGACCAAGGCCTGAGGCAGGGGGAAGCTTCTTCAAAGCTGAAAGATGACTGAAAAAAGCTGAAAAAAGACAAAGGATGGGTGATAGAGAGAGGAATGGGTAGGGGATGAGCCAGGTGGTGCCGATCCCAAGGTGAGTTGCATGAACAATCTGGATTTTTATTCAAAATGTAGAGGAAGGTCATGGGGCTTATGGTACATAAAGGAGTTATGGGACCTCACACAGAAAGATTGTTCTTGTGGGTATATGATACCAGAGAAGAGAAAATGAAAAACTGAGGGGCTTTTCAAGAAGTTGTGAGGTTGGCTGTGTGAACCCAGTGATGGTTCAGACAAGGTGGGAGCTGCAGCAGAGAAGGAGAAGGGAAAAAGGAGTTATATTTGGGTGGCCATGATCTAGAGGGGCATCAGCAGAGATGGGGAAGAGAGGCCTAAGGGAGGCTTCAGGGTTTCGGTCTGGAAACTGGGCCAGTCATCGGCACCTTTTTCATAGTGAGGTCAGAACCAAATACCTGTTGCAGATGCTCAACTCTAGACAGTACAAATAGAGAGGGAAAGCATTTGCTCAGCCTCTCCTGATAGTGCAGCTAGCCTAGGGGATGTCTGAAACCTGGAAGTCGGTGCTTCTCATCTGTGCTGTCCATCCTCTCTGGAAACATTCTCAGCCAGTTGAGACCCAGCAGCTCTAAGCACAGTATTTGAAATGACAAATCCTGGTTAGTCCAGCCAGGGTTATCTTACAGCCAAGGGAACCATGATTGGCAGTACCCACTTGAATGGCATGGGAGTGATAAGGTAGAGTCGGTTCTTCAGGACGCTGTGGTTGAGGGGTTCTTGAAATTAGAAAGGAAAATGAGGGAGAAAGTATTCTGAAGTGGTACTCACAGCCAGAGAACACTCGGGGGCATGACTATGATAGAGATTTCAGAGATGGTTAACTGAGGAGGAAAGACCCACCGTGAAGAAGGTGGCACCATCCTATGGCTGAGGGTGCAGACTGAACAAAGAGGAGAACAAAAGATACCTGCGTGCCAGCGTTCACCTCTCTGCTTCCTGACTGCCCAGACATGAACAGGCAGCCCCACACTCTCACTGCCATGCTTCTCCACCATGAGAGAAGCCCTCTTAGAGTGTAAGCCAGAACAAACCCTCCACCCTGAAACTGCTTTCTGTCAGACGCGTCATCCCAGCAAGGAGAAAAGTAGAGAGCATACAGACATAGCACATGTATAACAAGCATCCTGTTCTGGAAACTACTAACAATGAAAACTATCCTTTGAGACCAGTACTGATCTGATTTCAATGGTGAGAAGACAGAAGTTCAGGAAGATTTAGTGGCTTGCCCATAATCACACTGTGGCACTGTGGCTCTCAGCCTTCCCAACGCTGCGACCCTTTAATACAGTTGCTCCTGTTGTGGTGACCCCAACCAGAAAATTATTTTTGTTGCTACTTCGTAACTGTATTTGCTACTGTTATGAGTGATAATGTAATTATCTAATATGCAAGACACCTGATACGCAACCCTGATGAGCCACTGCTGTAGTATTTGGTAGAACTGGGGTTTAAATTTGACTCCTCTGAAACCAGCCTATTTCCCCCCCTGACGGCTTGTCTGTGTTGGCAGAGGTGAATACTGAGTGACAGGGGAGCCTTACCCTTGGAGCCCAGCCAGGTGTTATTTGATGCACTATAATGAACCTGCAAATAGATATTGATTGTCTCAGATTTCCAGGGGACTCCATATTGTCTCTGTTCCCTCACTTGCTGAATTGTGCTTTCATAATGCTGAACACACACACACACACACACACACACACACAGTATACAAGTCATCATGTTTTGTCATACAGCGATACATTATGAACAGTGATCAAAGAAACCATTTGTTTATAAGATTATCATAGAAAAAAACTAAGACTGAGACCAGCAAATCTCATCTAAAAACTGCCATTCCAGCCAGGCAGTTCCAGCTCCAGAGGTCGAGGCAGGCGAGTCTCTGAGGTCGAGGCCAGCCTGGTCTACAGAGCGAGTTCCAGGACAGCCAGGGCTACACAGCAAAACCTTCTCTTAGAAAAACAAAACCGAAACAAACAACCAAAAAAAAAAAAAAAAAAAACAAAAACAAAAACAAAAAAACCCTCACACTGCCTTTCCATAGAAAGAAGATGCAAATGGCCCAGAATGCTGGCGGACCTTGTACGGGGCCTGGCTTTGCCAAATACAGCACGTGGTGTTATAGACAGCTTCCCCTAACCCTCAAGCTATTTTATTGCTTCAGTGCGTGGTTAATAATGGAACACATTATTCTCAACAAATAGCTCAATGTCCTGCCCATAGTGATAATAGCAGTAACAGAAAGTGTGCCAGAGGTACAGAGTTTGCAGGGACATCAGGCAAGCTGGTACATTTAATCCTCATCCCAACACTTTTTGTTTTGTTTTGTTTTAAAATAGCTTCCTTACAATTCTGTGGTTGATATTTTTCCGTTAGTGTTTTGACAAAAATCCATGCTTCAAACAGCTTATATTCTACTTGGGAGATGCAGGTGAGAAACAAGAAAATGCAAAGTGCCATACATCTGATGGTGATAAGTTAAGTAGAGAAGTGTGATGGGGGATGGGAGTGGTCTAAGATAATATTTTCATGAATTATCTCTGTGATAACGATTAATACCCAGGGGGCTGGCAAGATGGCATGGTGGGTTAATGCGCTCTCTGACAAGCCTATCCGAGTCTGATCTGTGGAACCCCCACAGTGGAAGGAAGGAACCAGCTACCACAAGTCACCTTCTGACTTCCTGAAGCTCACTGTGGCACACGCAAGCACACACACGTAGACACATATAACAGAATAAAACCTCTCAAAAAGATTAAGACCAGCATTGAAGGAACTGCATGACCTGAGAGCCACATCACCCCCATTAAAAAAATATCTCCAGCACCAGGTGCAGGCAGAAGGCAGTGAAAACATTTGACTTCCATCTTGTCCACGCATGGTACATGTTTTCGCTGCCCTTCCTCCATTTCCACAGACTTCTGGCCCCTCTTGGGTGCTTGTGTAGTCGTTCTCCATCTTCTGCCTTTCACACCGAGTAGGGCAGGGCTGATGTCTCACAAGAAGGACGTGCACACTGACCAGGGCTGGAAAGGGCACTGTGGGTGATCTTCTCCAGTGACAATTCTCCTTTCCCTGCATTAGGATCGATTGGCGGTCTCTTCTTTGCTGTTGGCATCGCACAGTATGCCCTGCTAGGATACTTCATCCGCTCCTGGAGGACCCTAGCTGTCCTGGTCAACCTTCAGGGAACAGTAGTCTTTCTCTTATCTTTGTAAGTAGTCTTTTCTCCTTGAAATTTTTGCTCCATAAATAGGGATATCTTGGAAAGATGTGAGCAAGTAAGCGAGCAGCATTACTTCTTTCAGGAGCTTGCCTGCAGTGAATTCTGGGAAGAGCTAAACCACAAACATTCAGTTCTGGTCAGCTCCTTGAAAAGAGAGATGCCTGTTACTTAGTTCAGAATGCAGGTATCCCATGTTTAACCTCTCAGTAGACTGCATTTGGCCTTCAGAGTATTGGAAAATTCTCTCTCTCTTTCTTTCTTTCTTTCTTTCTTTCTTTCTTTCTTTCTTTCTTTCTTTCTTTCTTCCTTTCTCTCTCTCTCTCTCTCTCTCCCTCTCTCTCTCTCTCCCTCTCTCTTCCTTCCTACCTACCTTCCTTCCTTCCTTTCTTTTTTTAAACCCAATGTCTTAGGCTTAAAGACCTTCAAGCTTGCTGCCATGGGCTAAATGTGTGAGTGCGGTCTGATACCGTGGAGCCAAGCCTAAAAGCTGACCATGTGATGACAGCTGTCCACCTTGCACAGGAGTCCCATTTCAGGGCCTCCAAGTTCAGAGTCTACAAGAGACACCTGTCTACAGGAGTGCTCAGAGCAGTGCACAAACAGTTCCCAGGCCAGGATGGGCTCCATAAACAATCACCCAAGTGTCATATCATGGTGGCAAGCCACCAATGTCAGCCCAAATAACCAAGCTCTAATGTGGCCAGTGAAAGCTGTTTCTTCCCTCAAGTGTCAGACTTAAATCTTTTGTGTAAACGAAGGTTTCATCCGATGGTATCCCGGGTTTCTCCTGTGACATAAAGTGAGACAGATCTTTCAGTCTCCGCAACTTAGTAGCTCTTTATTCAGTTTCTTGGTTGAGATTTGGTGGGATCTGAACTGAAACTTGCTTCCATAGTGTCATTGAAAATAAAAGAATGGTTAAATGCAGAAATGATTGTCGCAGAATATTTAACTTGTATTAAGAGGAACAAAAGCATTAAAGGATTGAGTTATGTGAACTGAGGTAAGGGGATTTTATTATAAAGGGAAATATCAGTACTTGATTAGCTGGCACATTGTGTGCACTTTTTGAAAGTAACGAAGACGTGCTTCATACAGCGCATTGAGTTAATAAGGACTCAGGTAAGTATTGAAGTATTGGTGAATAAATGAATTTTCTTTTCAAATATTTAACAAAGCCTATATCCCTGCACCTAGCCGGGCTCTTATTCATCTCTCCTTCAATAGCAGTGCAAATTCAAATTCAATTCAGTGAATGATGTGAGCCATTGTGCCTTTTTTTTTTTTTTTTTTTTTTTTTTGGTCTAAGTATGAATTAGTTACTGCTTATTGCTAGATGAGGAAATGCCCTCACTGGGAACTGACTTCAGGACATGAACAATAGAGAGCAAGGGGGAAAAGGACACACGGGTTCTGAAAGCATCCTCGCTCTCAGATATCATCTTCAACATGATTGATGAAGTCTCAGAAGGAGTTGTTTTGCTGATGAAACACAAAAAGGCTGGGGAGTACATGGCTCTGTTAACCCCAGATAATCGTACCAGGATTTTGACATGCTTCCTGTTGGTTCTTTTTTACTCCTTCCAACTTTGCCCAGTTTAAATTTGATTTTCATATGTTTTTCACTGTATAGGCAGGTCAGCTGTCTTCCAGTTAAATTTGTTTATATGAAGACTCAATCAGACCATTGTACACGGTAGCTCTTACACGCACTTGGGCCAGTGGGTACAACTGATCATTGGCAGATGCAGCTTCCAACAGAACAGTGTTGACTTGGTTATTTACTTATTAGTCAATATCAATAATTAAATGGCAGTAAGGAAGTGGCTAAACAATTTTACAAGACATTTTAAATGGCTTTGATTAAAAGTCCAGTGTTGTACATGAGTGTCTTTTTCCCCAGTGGGTAAGTTCTGTACAAACTCCTTTTGTTCCAGCATCTCTCCTCTCAGCACCCATTATACTGCCCTGTATAAAATGGAAATGCTCACTAAATGGTTGTTTGACAGAATGCCTGTCTACTAAATCTCCAGGTCCTGTAGTGTTTGTTGCTCTCGCCATCCTTATTGAGAAGTATAAAGAATCTGAAAAAAGAAATACCTATTTTATTCATCAGAATTTGGCTTAAGGCAGAAAGCATCAGATTGGACTTTTAACAAATACAGTACTTTGGTGTTGTGCTTAGTAAAGAAGACTCCCAGGCTGGAAAGATGGCTCAGTAGTCAGAGTGCCTGCTTTGCACATGTGGAGAATTGAGTTGAAATCCATGTACAAAGCTAAGTGTGGCCATATGCCCCAGTAACCTGGCACTGTGGAAGACAGAGAAAAGAGAATTGCTGGCCATCAGCCTCGCTCCAGGTTCAGTGAGAGACCCTGGCTCAAAGGCATAAGGCAAAGAATAACTAGATTAGAAGATCTGACACCCTCCTCTGGCCTCTAAGAACACAGCATATAAACCTACACACAGGGGTGCGTATACACACACACACACACACACACACACACACTATAATTTTTAAAAAGCCTTCCATTCTGCCATTCTGTCTTTGGAAAGCCCTCTTAAAACACAGGCAGAATGATGAAGCAAAATCTATATAGTATAAGTTTTGAAACTGTGAAGATACACGTGGCCTAGTGCAGAGTGGTTCAACACATTGTGGCTGTATCAGGAAATGCCTGTTATTCTGTAACTAGAAGTTAATCAACAACTTTTATTCTTTACAGCCCCAGGGAAACAAGAAAGGCCATCAAGACACTTTAAAGCTGGTGTATTGGATGGTTTGAACATTCTGAGTGACAAAGATCTGTTACATTGTCTCATGCTTCCATGTAATCTCAAAGTAACACTTCCTCCTAAATAACAAGTCGATGTTACAAACACCTTTAAAATGTTTTGTTCAATAAAGATTTCTATCTCAATGTTAAGACTTTCCAGAACTTAAGAATCCAGTTGTTTAGGCAAGGTGGTGCATGCCTGTAATCCCAGCACTCCCGAGGGTCTTGAGATCAGGGCTATTCTGGGCTATGAGGCCAACCTGTTCTACAGAGCGAGACTCCGTCTCAGAAAAGATAAAGCTCCGTTATGCCCACTACTACGTCATCTATCAACAGCACCTAGTGGGGGCTCAGAGCTGTGCCTGACCTATGCTTTGTGAGGGCATGCACCATTCGGTACTGGAGACTGGCCATTCACTTACCGAAGTTGATTTAAAAAGGAAGCGGAAGCTGTTTACCTTTATTGAAACCAATGTTTGAAAATCATGGGCTCAGTTCCAACTAATAAAATGAGCCACCGTTTTCCGTCACAGTGTTCAGAGCAGCCTCTGTGTTCTCTCCCATGTGCCACTCAGGAAGTCGTATTTTAGGCTTGCGGTGGAACTGAGCCATGGTGAGGGAAGCCACCTACCAAGCGGGTGTTTGCCTCCCTCCTCTGCACGTGCACCTGTATGAATATCCAGCCTTTAATGACGTGTCTTTCAGATTCATTCCTGAATCACCTCGTTGGTTATACTCCCAGGGTCGGCTGAGTGAGGCGGAGGAGGCTCTGTACCTCATTGCCAAGAGGAACCGCAAGCTCAAGTGCACTTTCTCACTAACACATCCGGCCAACAGGACCTACAGGGAAACTGGGAGCTTCCTGGATCTGTTCCGTTACCGGATCCTCCTAGGACATACTCTGATCCTGATGTTCATCTGGTAATCTGAGAGATGTTACAGAATCTTCAGTTTGAGTGCTAAAAGGTCTCTTGATAACCCGGTCCTTCCGCAGGGATGGTGAAAGGTTGACCTCTTGTCAGCCTGAGGTTGTTCTGTTAAAGAAAATCAAAACAGAAACAAAAACAAGGTCCCTTTCCCTCAATGCTTGCTTGTGAACCCCTCTACTCTCTTGGAAATGTTATCTCTGGCACTGACAGGTCCCCGGGAGGTTGAAGGGCTGGACAAAGTCACATGCCGAGTCAGTAGAGGAAGGGTCAACACTCTGAGCCTGATACCCACTTGCTTGGGATATTCCAGCCTGCCTCTCAGAATGCTTCTGAGTTACTATAAGCTGCATCCCAGATTCTAGGTGGCCCCTTTGGAAGAATGCAGTTTCAGGGAGACAGTTTATGTGGACTCATAGTCCAGGGAATGATAAATACATAGTGAATGTCAAACAAAGACCCAGGGTTAGAGGCATGGAGGTTAAGAGAGCCCCTGCAATAAAAACCAAACCTGCAATATAGTGCAGACACCGCTGATTGGAGGTTCCTACAAGTTAGAAGCAGAGGCCAAGTGCACAGGAACCCAGAGCTCAACCCAGCTCTGAGTTTGCTCGTCACGCGGCCCATCAGCTGCTTGGGAGGAAGCACCTACTTGCGATGCTTCTGTGTCTGTGTGTGTGTGTGTGTGTGTGTGTGTGTGTCATAAAAAAGTCCATCTACGGCATTATACCCGTTAGGTCAGATGTTCTACTGCTTTGTCTTCGAGCTGTACTGCAGCTCTCCATGGCTGGTCCTTCACAGCCGAGGATACCTGGCCCACTACTGTGTTTTTTGGCAGAGGGAGAAATAAAGTGTTCCCTTTGCCGCGCACTCCATTGCAACCACAGCATACAGGCTTTTTCCCGGGAAAACAAAACAGAAGCAGATGAGCAACTTGTCCACTGTGGACTGCAATGGATGAACTAGGGGAGTTGGAAAGCCCAAGCAATCCATCACTTGGGTGGGAACTTGTGGTTTACCACTGGTTCTCACATGCCAGTGAAGGCCAGCCTCGGCATTCTTAGAACCAGCTGTTCCGTGCTGTGCTTTTAACATAGCAGCTTGCTAGACACTGATGTTCCTCCGGCCACTTCACTCTGATTTGGAGCATCAGGCAGGCACTCAGTTGAGCTGCGCTCCTTGGCCCAGCGCTGCAGGAGGCAGGCTTGTGCCTGTCACAATACCAGGGCGAAGAGGTGCTCCCTAAATGTGAATTTCAATGCTGGTGTGCAGAAATGAGTTAACGTCTCTTGAGAACCTCCCTCCCTGTTGATCTTCCCAGAAGGCCCTGCTCTGCTGTGAACCGTGGCCTTTTCTTTTCTACCCTGGTCTCTATAGTGTGTGTCCCTGCTGAAGTCCTTGGATGGGAAGTGACTAGGGTTCTAGGGGACGGAGAGCCAGGCATTTGTGGCCTACAGATGACCCACCTGAAGATCCAGCCTATTCTCTAGCCATGCCCTGTTGGCTTTCTCCATAGGAGGCTCTGTCCAATCCTTCTGATAATATCACAAGGCCACAAGCCAGTGTTCCCTAGATTGTTGAGCTCAATAAAGAATAGGGCCATTGTTTTCACTTCAGTACGAAAATGCTTGAGGAGGCAGGAACAATGTCTTTCCTCAAGCAGGAACTGTCCAGCCATTTGCTTTTTATAATACATAGACATAAATCATTCCCAAAGCCCCATTATGCTTTTGTTTCTTAATAGGATAAAAGTTTAGATTAAGATAGAAAGCTCAGTGGGAGAGTAAGACTCATTGCTTACAGCAGAGGCTATTATATTGAACTGGTGTTATATTCAATTATATTGAGAGTCTTGTTTCTGTCCTATGAACTCTGTCTCACCTCTCAGTCCTTTAATCCCCAATGCAGGTTTGTCTGCAGCTTGGTGTACTATGGCCTCACCCTGAGCGCAGGTGACCTAGGGGGGAGTATTTATGCCAACCTGGCTTTATCTGGCCTCATAGAGATTCCGTCCTACCCTCTCTGCATCTACCTGATTAACCAAAGATGGTGAGTATGGGTGACAAGGAAGCATACCGTGGAGGCTATGACTGCAGTGTACACACATTCTCCCATGTGTGCATACCCAGCTGTTGTGCTCTTCGGCCATAGACAGTGCATGCCCAGCCCTGCCCATCGGAGTTTCTCTCAGGCTAAATGTACATAAGCTCACTTTTCTTGATGTTTTTTTAATTTTTATTAATTATAGTTTATTCACTTTGTATCCCCCCCATAAACCCCTCCCTCCTCCCCTCCCAGGCCCACCCTCCCTCCCCCTTCTCCACGCATGCCCCTCCCCAAGTCCACTGATAGGGGAGGTCCTCCTCCCCTTCCCTGTGATCCTATTCTATCAGGTCTCATCAGGATGGCTGCACTGTCTTCCTCTGTGGCCTGGTAAAGCTGCTCCCCCCTCAGGGTGCGGTGATCAAAGAGCAGGCCAATCAGTTCATGCCAGAGACAGTCCCTGTTCCCATTACTATGGAACCCATTTGGACTGAATTGTCCTAACTAACTAACTTGAACTAACTGTCATGGGCTACGTCTGTGCAGGGGTTCTAGGTTATCTCCATCAGTGGTCCTTGGTTGGAGTATCAGTTTCAGAAAAGACCCCTGTTCAAGTACACAGTAAGGACATTTGCTCAACCAGGTTTGTAGCAGCTTTATTTGTAATAGCCGGAACCTGGAAACAGCCCAGATAAGTTCACTTCTTATTGTAGTGGTTCTTGAGTTCTGTGTAGGTGGATTCTTATGCAGGCTCTAACGCAGTGTGAAAGGTACTCCACTGGAGGGGTGTTGAGTAGTCAATGCAGACCCATACATAGGCCTGAGCAATGCGCTGGTTAGCTCCATGTACACAGACTCCCATCACCTCAGAATTCAGAAGCTCTTTTAAGCAGAAGATAAAACCTGACAGAACCTTGGAAGTCTCCCTACCTCCTAAGAACTCCTTTGAAGGGCAGAGTCTGCCCTGCTTTTTCTTTCATGAGCAAAGGAGTGAAATTCCAAATGCTATTTTATAGAACTCAGCATCCTGGTCTGTCTGGTTTTTTTTCCCCCCTCTGTTATTTAGTGAGCAAGAGACTAGTTCCATTGTTCCATTTCTTGTTGACGTTATCATTTCAACCTAAACTATAATATTGCATCGCATGCTACTGTTACTCAGGAAACCAAGATTCCTTTGGGGTTAATTAGCCTCATTAATAAAAGAATTTAGGAACAGACTTGGAAGGAAGCTTGAGGACAGTTTTATTAGAGTTTCAAAGAAAAAGGATGGGGCAGGATGGAAACCCAGAGAGAAGAGAGATGGCGAGAATGCCATACCTTTAAGTTATACATGGAGGTCAGAGAAACAGTGCCATCCCAGTGCCAAGGAAAATATGCTTAGCCTTTGGCCAGTATCTGAAGGAGAGATGAGAAAGATCAGGAAACAAATGGTAAATGCCAGACCAGCCTGTTCCAGGTTCTTGTTTATTTTTATTTTTAAAGCAAAGAGTAAAACATTGCTGAGAATAGGAGTGGGCTAGTGAGCTGAAGGAGAAAGCCAGGAAAGCATTGGGGCCATGAGCTCCAATGCCCTTTGTAGCTCCAGCCCTGACTCGCCTGCCATACCTGCCAGCATGCTTCAGCTGAGAGCCCAGCAGCCCAAATGCAGGACTCTGCTCAGTTGGAGGTTTTTCTCCTAGAGAGTGTTGCAGGTGCCTTGCCTGAGCCCTCTACTAGTGACCATCACTTCCTCTCACCGTGGTCCCAGCCATCACACGCAGCATCGCTGTAAGGACACATCCTCCTCTTTTACAGTTAAGCCTCTGATGGCCATTTCTAGCATCACCAGGAGGCTATTCATGAAGGTAGCCTATGCTTAGGGCTTGCCTAGGTCAATGTCATTCAAAAGCCATTCCATGCTAGCTGTTAAAAATAACCTGGAAAATAGCTGTCAAAAAGACATCAGACCCTTCCTGCTTTTCAGAAGCTACTGGCTTAAGGGGGGACTGAGATCTAAAGGGGAGAAGAACAGGGGCTTTGGGATCAAGCAGACCTGGGTTTCCTTCTAGTCTGACCTGTGTGTTAGCTTCCTGACTTCAGTAACTTCCCCCGCTAAGCTTCCGTTTGTACTTAGTCTAAAACCAACAATCTTAAAATTACCCTGGCAAATTAGTTATCAGAATTACAAGTAAACACTGAAGTTCATGGTGTTGGAGGGATGGCTCAGAGGTTAAGAGCACTGGCTGCTCTTCCAGAGGTCATGAGTTCAATTCCCAGCAACCATATGGTGGCTCACTACCATCTATAATGAGATCTGGTGTCCTGCGTGCAGGTGTACATGCAGACAGAACATTGGAAGAGGGAGGGAGGGAGGAGGGTAGGGAGGGGTCTAGGGAGGGGACTACAGCTAGGATACAAAATGAATAAATTGTAATAAATTAAAAAAATTTTTAAATAAAATAACCAAAATGGTAGAATGTTAAAAAAAAAAAAAAGAAAAAGGCACACACACACACACACACACACAAAGAACATTATATACATAATAAAAATACTGAAGTTCACAGCCTATTGCTGGCTCCTGGAGAATGGAGATTAATGGGGCTTCTTTTTTCCAAGAATAGACTTCTTACTTTGAAATTAAACTGTGTAATACATTTTACTGGTATTGAAACCACTAACAAGAATATTTCTTGTTTATATTTCTAAAAGATGGAGACAAAGATAAACAAATAAAAAAGCGCCACCATCCCTTGTATTTAAACATGTCAACACCCTAAGAGGAGGGTAACCAGAGAGTAAAACGAACTAGAGGACTCCATTCTCTCTATCAGCTTCAGACTGGAAAAGATGGAGAGGGTTACAGCACATGCCTGCGTGTTTGTCATGAGGACTGAGGGAGGTCCTGTGTTCACGATCTTCCCACCAGCGGGTTCCCGTGTTCATGCTTGCTTATATCCTGATCTGTCTCCTGACCAGATACACTTGCCACACACCAAAATTAAATTGAGGACAGTTAAGTAGGAAAGTTGCAGGAAAGGGAAAACAACTTTGTAAGATCTTTTAGAGAGACATGTGATTTCCTCCTATTGTTTAGGTTTGGTCGGAAGCGGACGCTAGCAGCGTTTCTGTGCCTTGGAGGACTAGCCTGTCTCATTGTGATGTTTCTTCCAGAAAAAAAAGGTATGCCTTTCAAATCTCTGTGAGGATTCTGAACAGCACTTTTATTACAATGAATCTCAATATAGTAAAGAGATCACCATATGCCATATTCATTTCTGTGATTGCATGTTCTTTAGTGATTGTGCGGGCTATAATGGGCCAGATTCTTTGCATTGCCTGAACTATTCTTTGGGTGAACACTGTGCTCAGAGGTGTGCTATTAATTCTTTCAGGCTATTAAGCTACCATCTGGGGTGTCTGGGATGCAGCACTCAGGATGTCAGGGTTGTTTACTTGATGATGTGGGAGGCCAAGGTCCGTTCCGCAGTGAAAGAAACTCCTTCCAGGCTGCAAATGAAGCTGTACACTCTGGCCAATCTCAAGACTGGAGATTGGAAACTAGTTCTTAAAGGCAGCTTAGGACCCCCCAAATGTCTGCAGCTGGTACCCCAAGGTTAATAACAATAACAGCAACACCGTAAGAGTAACACTCAATGTCCGTCACAATGCTTATGCTCTGGGTCATTTTATAGTGTGACTAAGGACTGCTGAGATGACTCGGCTGGTAAGGGCCTTTGCACAAAGCCTCATGACGTGAGTTTGATCACAGTTACAGGATGGAGGTGAACAACTCCCACAGGTTGCTCTCTGACTTCCACACACATGCTGTGGTATCACATGGACACACACACTTACACACACACGCACACACAAATGGATAAACATAATTTTAAAAAATAAAATTTAAAATAAAGGTGGTGGTACACACCTTTTTTTTTTACTTGATTTTTTTTTATCTTTTACAATTTATTCACTCAAGATCCTGATTGTAGCCCCCTCCCTCATCTCCTCCCAGTCCTACCCTCTCTCCTGCTCACCCTATCCCCCTCCCCTAGTCCACTGAAAGGCGAAGTCCTCCTCCCCTACTATCTGATCCTAGCTTATCAAGTCTCATTAGGATTGCCTGGATCCTCTTCCTCTGTGGCCTGGCAAAGTTGCCCCACCAGGGGGAAGTGATCAAAGAGCAAGCAACTGAGTCCATATCAGAGACAGCCCCTGCTCCCTTTTGTAAGCAACCCACATGGAGACTGAGCTGCCTATGGTCTACATCTGAGCAGGGGGTCTAGGTCCTCTCCATACCTGGTCCTTGGTTGGTACATCTGGCCCATCTGGGGTCCAGATTTTTTGGCTTTGTTGGTCTTCTTGTGGAGCTCCTGTCCCCTCTGGGTTCTTCTTTCTTCCCTTCCCCCACCTCTTCCATAAGACTCCCTGTGCTCTGCCCAAAGTTTGGCTGTGAGCACATACCTTTAATCTCAGCAGCACTTGGGAGGTAGAGGCAGGCATATCTCTGAGTTCAAGGCCAGACTCGTCTATAGATTGAAGTCCAGGACAGCCAGGGATACACAGAGAAACCCTGTCTCGAAAAACCAAAACAAACAAACGCAAATAAAGTACATTTGTAGGAGGCTTTGGTGTTTTTATAATTCTTCAGCTTTACTAAGCTCTCCCTTTGGAGTGGGGATGTAGCTCAGCTGGTAGAGTGCTTGTATTGCCTGAAACCCTAGGTTCGGTCCCTAGGACTACGTGACATCTGGTCATGTTTGCAAATCTGTAACCAAGCATTCTAGAGATGAAGGCAGGAGTATCAGAAGTTCATGGTCATTCTTGGCTACATAACAGGCTTGAGGTAAGATACACGAGACCCTATCTAAAAATAAATGTCTCCTCAACACCCCGTGTAACATTGTTACCCTACATAAAAATTCTGTGAGCCGGATGTGGCAGTGTGTGCTTGCAATTCTAGCGCCCAGGAGACTGAAGCAGTAGGATCCCACGTTTGAGGCCAACCTGGGCTATGTAGCAAATTGGAGGCAGGCCTGGACTACATAGCAAGACAATAAAGAAGGAAGAGATTCTGTAGATACAGAGGTACTTGCCAGTTCCCAAGATTTTTTGTTTTGTGTTCCTTTTTTGGTACTTGCACATTAGAGGTGTGACAGATCCTGCAGAGGGAGATGTGAAAGGAACTTTCATTTGCCTAGCTCAACTTACTGCTGCCTCCTGCTAACCCAGGCCTAGTCCTGGAACCTTCTGGCCTCTGTACAATCTAACTTGGGCCTAAAATGTTTTCAGACTCTGACACTTACTGCTGAATAAGCTCACCCTTACTTGTTCTTACTGAGCTCTGGGCTGGCTGGTTCAGCTCAGCTGTTCTGGCTCAAACTCCTCTCCCAGCTAACTTATTCAATTTGGCTTCTCTCTCAGCCCCTGAAATGCTCTGCTTGGCCTCAACTTCACCTGTGTCTACCTTGCTCTCTCATTCACCCTCTTTCTGTAAAACACTTCTGGTAAAACTGCCTCCTCTCTCTCTGCATTGCCCCTTAAGTAGCTTCCCTTTCCTCTCTCTTTTCATGAAAGCTGAGTGTATAATATTCTGTCAGATCTTCACTTTTTCTGCTACTCAATTAAACATCATTTTCAAACATGGGCACTTTTTCTACAAACTAACTTTACCTTCATTGTTCTAGATTAAAGGTGTGTACCACCATACCTGGACCTAAGCTTTCCTTTACCTGAAACTTACTCTATACCAGGCTGGCCTTAAACTCAGGTCTTCTCGCCTCTGTTTCCTGGATAAAAGGTGTGTTTGTATTCCCACCAGATCACACGGACCTCGAAGGTCTCTGGATGTGACCTCTTGCCAGAGCAGCCATGTTGTGAGTTAACATTCCTCCACAAGGTGATGTGGTTTCCAGTGAGGAAGGTCCGAAAAGCCTTGCTATGAGGGCACGTGGGCTAAGAACAGCCTGCGATGAGTTTTGGGATTCTGATCTCTGTCATATGGCTCTTGTGCTCTGGAAGTGCTCATGGAGATGGTCGGGCTGAAATTTGATAACTTCTGGGCAGCATAACGTGTTCATTACGTGTCAGAGCAGCCTGCATGTTAAGTGTCCCTCAGCTAAGGTGCTTCTCCTCAAGGTTCAGTTGTTCTAGGTTCTTATGCAGAACCTTCCAGGATGCCCATATTTATTTCCTGACCCCGCTGCGTACCTGCTCCACTGTCAGCCACAACCCGAAGTTCTGTACTGTGAACCAGAACACAGACTGTTCCTCAGCTTTAGTAGTGATTCGGGTTGGGATTGTTCCACAGCTGGTTAGGGATTTTTATCAACTCACGGAATAGAGAGAATTCAGGATGTTTGCCCATTTTTTCCTCCTCTGCCGGTGTCATTATCCTCATTTTGTTTGTCTAAGGCAGGAAATAATGGACTTCTAGTTTTGGTGGCTTCATGCTCAGCAGAGCTTGTCTTATGTAGGCAACTTGGGAATGTAGTTCTCTACCACAGCAGTGATATTTAGGCCTCATCTCAGAGAGCAAACCTTTGGCCTATTACCATAAGCATTTTCTGGCTGCATTGCACCCCTGGAAGGCAAGCCAAAGGATGTCTCTTTTCCCCTCCTGCTCCTATGCACATTCAGGTGGCCCACCTCTAGGAGTCTACACGTGACCCTTCTGTAACAGTAACTCTATTCTGAATAGCAAAACAAAAATCCAAGGTGAACACCCAAGAGCAATCTCCTATCCAACCAGCCATCCCTCTTCATCCTCATCTGTCCTGAGAGCTGCTGGAACTCCCTGCAGATTTTGCCCCTTGATGGACACAGCTTGAGACACAATGAAGCAATATTTTCCATGGGATTGGGGAATATAACACGGCTGTTGTGCTTAGAAAAAGTGGACAGCCTTTCTAAAGATTTCCTAGGAGAGAAATTCTGTAACGCCCCTTAGTAAATGATTAGTGACTGCTAGAATGCTCCTCACCCACAATGGCTGAGCTCATTTCCCTTCATTTGACTCATCACTAAAGAGAGAGAACAGATGGCCAACTTTTTTTTGCACACAACCTTTGCTATTCTTTCTAGAATCCTCTCTGAGCTTTAAAAAATTCTTTAAACTATTCATATTTACCCCTTAAAATGTTTTGTTTGGTTTCTTTTAAATCTGTTTTTTTTTTCAGAGTTTTAAACTATAGGTTATAAACACTCTGAAAAGTATATATTAAGAAAGAGACCGAGCAGTTTCTGTTCGCATCACATTAGCTCGAAGACCACTCATTTCTCCACCCTGTTCCTGCTCATTTCCCTAAGTTTTTCCATTAAGAATTCCACACCTGTGCTCTCCCCTTTCTGCCACTCAGGTGCCCTTTACCCACTGGCTTCTTTTGAGCATCTGCGTATGATTGTGGTTTTTCGTTTCTGGGGCATTTGTGGATACTGTGACACGATTTCTCTAGGAGACACAGAAAATAAGCTAAAAACCAGATGTTGAGTATCTTGCAGCCTAGGATTTATAATTATAAGTTGAATACCCCTATTCCAAAAAGCTGACACCTAAAATGTTCCAAAATACCAAAACTTTCTGCACTGAAAACCCTGAGCGCTTACAAACCTGACGCCCCATGTAGAAGATTCCACACTTGACCTCGTGTGATGAGCCACAGCACAAATGCCCAGAAAGTCTTGTATGGCATTGCCTCCTGGCTATGCAGTGTTTATAAAGCACAAATAAATCTGCTGCTTAGGCCTGGGTCCTCTCCCCAAGACGCCTCCGTGTGTATGCGCCAACACTCCCAAATCTCCCCAAATCAGAAACACATCTTTCTCAAGCACTTGAGAAAAAGGCTCCTCGGCCTATGTTAAAGAGCCCCTTCATAGCCGTGTGGTTCCTTCCTAGTCAGCCTCCGGGTGAGTGTTCTCTTCTAGGAATGGTGTCGGGGCCACTTACTCACTTTTTACACACATCGCCAGCGGGCATTTTACTTGGTTTGCATTCTTACTCAGAGGAGGGTCCTAATTAATGTTACAGTATCGACTGCCAATTGGCGTGTTGACAAAGCACCGGATTCTCCACAGACTCAGAAGGTCATTATGTGTCACTTACCACATAAGGAAACTAAAGTTCAGACTGGTCAGGTAAGTGTGCCCAGCTTTCTGACGAGGGGTTGGAGTTTCAGGTGCCCTTGACTCACAGAGCAGCGAGTGTTCTCACTGAATTGCGTTGACCGTTGTAATTACAAACGGTGACGCTGCGGTGTCTGAGCGCTGGCACTGTGTGATTAGGGCCTGGCAGGATTAGCCAGGGCTGAACAGAGGATGTTAGGATAGCTCTGAGCGCCGGTGGGTACGGCTCATGCCGCTGCAGCCTCTGGAAGGTGAGAGCCCGTGCCAGATCAGCACCATGGGGAGTCTGTGCTTCAACTCCCCACAGCGGCCAGCATGTCTCATCCCCTTCCTTGGCCTGCTCTCCCATCTCTGACCCAGCTTCTCCAACATCTGTGCACGCAAGGTCCTCTCTGTGACCAAAGCCCACTTCCTGGCCTCAGACAGCTTGAACTCTAATGAAGGAACGTAGTGATCCAAAAGGAATGAATAGCAGTGCCACAGGAGAACTGATAAGTACTTGAACTTTCAGCCATGATAGTAAGAGAGCATCTCCCTTCCTGCTTTAAGCTATAAAACATTTTTTAAAAAAGCTATAAAGTGTACATTAAAATGTTCATATTCAGCCATTGGATAACAGCCTGCATATAACAATGATACCAGAGAGAAGGAGACTAGCAAAGGTGGGCTCCAAGAGAGTCTCCAGGCCACAGGGCAGAGAGGGAAGTGCAGCAAAACTTGGCAACTTACTGAATCAGCAAAATAGATGCTAAGCATGGCTAGAAGTTGCTAGGCAAAAATACTGAGAAATAGATATTAAGGTGCCTAGAAGAAACAGATATTAAGGTGGCTAGATGTTGCTGGGCAAAAGTATTGAGAGGAGTAAAACACACAGAGGAAGACCTCCAGAGATCTTCAGAAAAATCCTCCGTGCTCTGTGTATGCAGTGGAGGAAACTAGACAAGAGGGGGAAGAAGATGTGACACAAATGGGGAAGACTGCCAGACAGCAGTGGGGAGGACTGCCAGGCCAGGATGGGGAGGACGAATCCCCAGACATGAGTGGGGAAGATCATGACCTGGGGAAGACCAGTAGACAAGAGCAGGGAGGGCTATGAGCTTGGAATGGAGAGATAGGAGTGGCAGAGATCATCAAACAGTAGCAGGCAGAGCCATCGCTGGAACCCGGGGCCATGACTGCTTTGTGCATCCTTTAACTAGACATTACCCATTAGAGGAGACAGCCTGGACCAAAAGTGAAAGGCCTAAGTGAAGGCTGTTGGTCCTGAAAGTATTCAACACAAACACTGCAGGATCGATTGATTCTAAGTAACTGAGCTGCTTCACAGAGCAAAGTCAAAGCAGCATTTAAAAGATGCTAAGGGCGCCCAGCAATCTAACCAGGGAACGGAACAGTCTCACATGGCTTTCAGTCAGTCAGGTATGTATAAGCAGGAGAAAACCTCCACACAAGGGGAGAAATCAGCAGCAACAACCCAGAGGTGTACAGGTTCTGGCCTCTTCTGGTGAGGAGGCCAGAACATACAGCCGTGGCTGTAGCTGTTTCCCTTGTGCCTAAGAATGTCCAAGCAGCTACTGTGACTATATTCTGTGTGTTTAAGCACACAAATCCAAGAAGCTGTTATAATGATGTTTCATGTGCTGAAGCAGACAAAAGCATACTTGGAATAAGCAGAAAATGAGGCCATAAAGAAGATGTGCACTGAATATCTAGAAAGGAAAAATACAGTGTGCAAAAGCAACACAGTGATGGGTCCAACTGGACACCACAGCAGAAGAGATCCATGAATTATAATCATAGCAAAAACTATTTTAAAAATTGAGCAAAATCTAACAGAGCACCAATGAGTTGTGGGAAAATATCAAATGGCCTGCCATGTAACTTTGGTCTCAGGGAAAAACATTATTTGCAGAAATGATGACCAAAGGCTTCATTAATAGATAAAAATTCAAATGCATGGTTAAAAAGTAGCCAGTTAATGGCCAGGTAAGGATCCTAAATGTGTGTGCCTCTTAAAACATTCAGACTCCCCAAACGGAACTGTGCAAACTTAAACTTGATCCTTCAATAGCTGATTCAGAGATCGATTGAAAAGTAGAAAAGCAAGACACAATCAGCATAGCCAGCTGATTTGTACACACCTTACCAAGTGCAAGGGCACATGGCTTTCATTTGAAGAGCCACAGAACATCTGGAGAGATGTCATAAGTGGGGCCACAAAGTATAAACACAAAGAATTAAAATGATTGAAGACTTATAAAAGTATTACTTGACCAGAAGGAAATTAAACTAGAAACCAATAGCAAAAAGATATCTGGAAAAGCCTCAAACATTTGAATACTAAACAATACTCTTTTAAAAACACACAGATCAAGTAAAATAACAAAGGAAGTTGGAAGGTATTTTAGTTAAACCATAAATCAAATATATAATATCAAAACTCATGACATGTAAAAAAAAGTGAGGCTTAGGTATGAACATTTATATAATTATCAGTAATTAAGAGAACAGATTAGTAATCTCAACTTCTGTCTCTAAAAGATGAACTTTAAAAAGGAAAGCCAAGCTAAACAGAAGGCAAGCAGAAGAATTAAAATAAGAGGGGGAAAAAATATCAAGGAATGAAAACAGAAAAATGACAGAGAAAAGCAAGGAACCTAAAATCCTGTTGTTTAAGACCAACTAAAATTAATAAGCCTAATAAAGAAAATGAGACACAGATCACAAATATCAGAAATGAAAATGGGACCATCGCTAAAGAAGCTTTAGGCATTAATGAGAAAACGTGAATATTCTTATATAGTAAATCCAATTTAGGTACAGTCTTTAGAGAAACAAACTTAAAAAACTTATGTGAAAGCCAGTAGATGACCTTTGTAGCCCTCTGCCGGAGAAACTGAATGTGCAGGTAGAAATATTCCCACACAGAATTGCGGGGCTTTGCTCCTCGGTTCTAAAAAACAGGTAAATAGGAAGAAATTTCCAATTCACTTGATTTTCCAGCAGTTCACTTAAGGCCAGCAGTTACCTTGAGGACTCAGTCAGACAGAAGCAAACTTTACCCCTCAAATACAGGCACCCACCAGTGTCAGTCACCATATTTAAAATCCAGAAAGAAAGAAGGAAGTTACATGATAATTCAGGACAGGTAGAAAAGGCATGTTTCGGAGTTCAGCACATATAAGAAATATTAGCAGCTGGAAGCAGAAGGGAATTTCCTTAACTCGACAAACACAAGTGAAGGAAAATCTCTAGCAAACGCTGCATTTACCACTGAAAGAGTGAATAATACTCGCTGTCATCAGGTTGCTCATTCTCTATGGAATATTGTCAAAACATACCAGTTATTGCAATATGGCAGAAGGGAAAGGGATCCAAGCTGAGCCAGAGTGAAACAACAGAGAATTCTGAACAATAAAATATATACTAGAATTAATAGATGAGGGCTGGCAAAATGACTCAGCAGGTAAAAGCGCTTGCTGTCAAGCCTGGCGACTTGAGTTCAGTCCCTGGAACCCACATGGTGAAAGGAGAGAACCAATCCCACGAGATATCCTCTGACTACCACACACATGCCATGCTTCACACACACACACACATACACACACACACACACACATTTTAAAATAGTTAATAAATGAGCTTGTCAGAAACACGTGATTCACAGTTTTATTTCTATATATTTTTAGCAAAATAGTCTACTATGTAATTAAACAGTGGCCCTGGTAATAAACAATTTTTAAATTTTAGAAATTTTAAAAATTTTTCTGTAGCATATATAACATAAAAACCATAAAAGGTTGATAGGAGGAACTAAAGAGGGCTAAATAACTGAACTGGCAATAGTAATAATCATAAATAAGATGACCATGTTCAAAGAAAGAACTTATTTAAGCCATCACTTCTTACCAAACTGATTTATCTTTAGTACAATATCAAATGTCCATGAGGATTCTTTTATTGATAGGACTAATTTGTACAACAAACAAACAAAATATTATGACTTTTAAAGGGATCCTAGACTAACTAACATAATTTTTATCAAGGAAAACAAAGTTGTAGAATTTATCTATGTTTAACCTATTCTGCAGTTATAGTAATCAAGACAGTGTGGTATTTGATAGGACGGACCAGGGGAAAGAACTGAATATTAAAAAGAACCACATGTGTGAACAACAGAAGTCAGAGCATATGCAGTCGTGAACTTGAAATGTTTGCCAGGCCTCAGTGCTGAAACTGTGCAGCTTCTAGAAGAGTAAACAGACAAGACAGCAGAGTAGTGACTGCGTTAGTCAAACATTTCTTTTTTAAATTTTTATTATTGTTTGTTTGTTGGTTTTGGCTTTTTGAGATGGGGCTTCTCTGAGTAGGCCTGGCTGTCCTGGATTCTCTTTGGAGGCTAGGCTGGCCTTGAACTCACAGATATCCACCAGCCTCTGCCTCCCAAGTGCTGGGATTACAGGTGTGTGCACTACACCCAGCTCTTTTCCCTTTTTAAACAAGATTTTTTTTTTTTTTTAGTCTTTTAAAAAAAGTGAATGGATTTACTTACATATGTGTATGGCTGTTTTGTCTGCATGTATGTCTGTGCAGCTTGTGTATGCCGAGTGCCCAAGGAGACAAGGAGTGTGTTTTGGAGAACTACAGACTGTTGTGAGCTAAAATGTAGTGCTGGGAATAGAGCTTGGGCCCTCTGGAACAGCAACCAGTGCTCTTAACCACTGAGCCACTTCTCCAGCCAGGCAAAGATTGATTAACTAGTGCGTAAGAAGCACTGAAAGAAAAAAGAAGCATAATCTAGACTTGATCAAAACACAGGGTATTTCTTTATAAAAGATTCTGACCAGTGATAATGCTGCACGCCTTTAATCCCAGCACTCAAGAAGCAGAGGCAGGCAGCTCTGAATACGAGGCCAGCCTTGTCTACAGAGTGAGTTCTAGGGCTCCATAATCTTGAGATTCCCTCTCAAAACAAAAAAGGAAAAGATTATTGGGCTAGGGGTATAGCTCAGTTGATAGAGCACTTGCCTGACACATCTAAAACCCTGGGTTTAATCCCCGCACCACATAAAAATAAGTGTGATGGCTCATACCTGTAATCCCAGCACTAGGGAGGTGGAGGCAGAAGGAACACAAATTCAAGGTCATCCTCAACTACACAGAGAATTCAAGGTTAGCCAGGGAGTACATGAAAAGTCACAAACAAACAAAATGATCCAATAACAAAAAAATCTCCATTGCCAGGGGGTAAGGTGTGTGCCTGTTAGGAGTTCTGGGCCAACTAAGGCAGCATAGGGAGACAAGGGCCTCTTCAAACAAAGCAGACGCATCTTTAAAAAGATAGAACGGCATGTACAGGCCAAGAGGAAGTGTTTATAAAATAATGCATGACCGAGTATTGAATCCAAAATAGAGAAGGGAATCTTAAAACTCAGTTTAAAGAACGATAAAATATTTAAGAGGATAATTCTCCACGAAGTTGTCAGAAAGGCGAGTGAGTACACACGAAGATATTGAAACCCGGCAGACACCAGGGAAGTGCTGACTCTGTGCTGAGACGTAAACATTGCACAACAGAGCGGCCAAAAAGAGAAAACTCACTCACAGGGGCGCTGCCAGCCCGGAGTTCCGGGCACCGTGGACGGTGCCTCACACGCTTGCTTCAAGTGAAGCATGGGAGGCCACAAACTATTAACTCATTCAGGTGGAATTCTACAGAAAATGAGGCTGTGGTGACGGAATTATGCTTGCTTGCTTGCTTGCTTGCTTGCTTGCTTGCTTGCTTGCTTGCTTGCCTTTAAAGAAAGAAGATGGGGCTAGCAAGATGGCTTAGCAGGTGAAAGTGCTTACTACAGAGCCTAATAAGCCAAGTTCAGTCCCCAAGACCCACATTGTAGAAGGAGAAAACAGGCTCCCAAAAGTTATCCTCCGACCTCCATACATGCCCCCCCCCCCACACAAATGCAACTAAAAACAAATGGGGTTGGTGTGTGACTTTGACAGAGTGCATGCCTAAGACCCTGGGTTCAGTGTTCAATACCAGAAAAGAAAAGGCAAAGGTAAAAGGTTCTATTACACTACAAGGCATGTAGCTATCTCACTGTTTGTAAACATGAACAACAGAAAATCTGCCTGTGGAGAGCTGGGTTGCATTGGTTCACTTGGAATCCCAGAGCTTGGGAGGAGGGGGAGAGTTCAAGGTCACCCTTGGCTACAGGCGAGTTCAGGGACAGTCTGGGATACCTGTAACCCTGTCTGTCTCAGAACACTGCAAACTAAAACAAATTTGCTTATCCTCACCCAGTGAAAGCAGAGAATGACTGAGATGAAGTTTTGCTATTTGGAAGCAACTGACTATTCTTGAGGCAGGAGTTCAGGGCCAACCTGAGTAACAGGGGGAACATGAATCTATTCATAGAATATATACATGAAGAAAGAGTGAATAAAAAATAGAGAATGGGATCCCCCAACTCAATAATAAATGGACAAAAGAGACGTTTATTCTGATGGCTCCAAAGGGCCTGAAAACAGTCCTTCAAAGTTGCATTGTTGGAGCTAAAGTATGACCTCGAGGTGTTCCATGTGTGGGAAGACACAAGTATTATGCAAATCCACTTTTTAAAAACCACAATTCCATTTTAACTTCCTCTTTAGATAACTTTTTTTTTTCCTTTCCAATCAACATTTTGACCACTCACTGGGAATGACTGCGAATGTAGGTCAGTGGCTGCAGAGCCCGGCAGCCGCAATAGCAGGAACCCTAACAAAGAAAGCTGTCTGCTGTTGACATAAGCCATCTTGGGGGAGAGGTGGGTTCCCCTGAATAGTTGACTGCAGGTGTGTTGGCAGGAGCAGAGGAGAGAAGTAAAAAGTCAACACACCTCAAGAGAAATAAGAGATATTTTATTCTTGAATCAAATATGAAGGACCATGGTCCAGGAACCTGTTTATATTCAAGGTGCCCAGGACAATACTAAGGAAGCAGTCATGGACTTGTAGGAGTCATTGGGAAAAGAAGTAATAAATGTGCCTACCAGTTATGTTTGTGGAAACCCCAGGCAGATGATTACAGCAAAGTGATCCAATCAATAACAATTCTTACGGATTTCCGGTACTCTCTGGTGACATTCTTATCCTTAGAGTTGGTGGAAGACAGGGTACACTAGAGTACATCTCAAAGGCTTTCCTTTAGAGTCAAAGATATTAGCTGAAACACAGGGGTGGGGAGTGAGGGCGCTAGAGAGAGCCTGACATTTGGACTGCGAGCTGTACCGTCATAACTCGCCACAATTACAAAGTTGCAATCAGCTGGTCCCTATGAGGAGCGTCTTCAGCATGTGGTTTCTGTTTGCTCGTTCGTGAGAGAGTTCAGTTTACACAAACAGTTACGTATTTTTGTTTCTGTCAATGCTACCCAATACCTTTTCCTGATTTAGTTTTCTAGAAAATAGTGGGAATGTAGTCTCTTTATTGGCTTAAATGGGGAAGTAAATAATCTAATAAAATTGTTACCAGAGGAAGTGAGATCAGAGTCCTAGAAATATACCTTGGAGCAAATGCTGAGAGGCATGGGTTGTCTTTCTAGAGAGAGTCCTTGCAGCTTCAATATATACTGCTTATGCTAGCCAAGGTCATCCCAAAATGTCTTGGCAGCATTGACTGTAGCCTGACGTGACATGTTTAAGATGCCCACTCAGGGTCTCGCAACACCATGTTAAAGTAGATGAAGCCGAGTCCCACAGTCAAGGAGGAGGGGGTCATGATTTTGGATAAGGCATGTGATATGCCCTCTTTGTTGGCAGCTGAGGCAGCATGAACGCAGATTCTTCCTGCCACATTCATGCCAGTTGCAGTCCCAGGGCCTCTTAGCTCAGCAAATACTTAGTGAAAAACTGTCCTACAGGGAATTCTGTGAGTCAGGCTGGTCTAAATAAGACACCAAACTTAGCATGAAATTCCTTGAAACACACTTTTGGCAAACAAGATGAAGAGTGAGTAGTGACAGGAGAGGGCCTGAGGCATGCCTGTCTAGGGACTGGAAAGTAGAAGCAGGCAGGCACAGGAGATACGATGGGAAGAAAGGCTCCCGTGAGCCAGAGAGTCCCTAGGAAAGGACACGGTCTTGTATTTAGAAGAAATGTCAAGAAGAGAGAGGCAGTTACATTGGTGATTAGGTCAGTGGTGCTGGCTTTCACGAGTATGACTTTGGGAGAAGAAAGCAGCAGACTGGAATGCTGGGAGTTAGGGAGGAAGTGCAGTGGCAAGTTTAATGGTGACAGAAGGACGCAGAGCATGGGAGAATTGTTTTCTTCTCATGAGGAGAAAATTGCTATTTTGAAGGTGGGGGTGTGTGAGTTTTTGAAGGGGAGACATTCAGTGTGTTTGACAGGCAACTACTATAGAATCCCAGTTAATAAAGAAAAGAATCACAGGATAATCGATAGTATTTTAGTAAGGATGTAAAATTGAAATAGCTTCGCATTTTATGTAAATAGATTTAAGAAGTTCAAATCTAATTACCAATTAATAATCCAAGCAAGAAACTGAGAAGAAAAAACAAATTAGAAGTTTTTTTCCAAATTTTTTCAGCTTTTGTTCTCTACAGAACAGTGTCATATCTTCTTTCTGAAATTTCATAAGAGTATCCTGCAGTTGAATGGACTGTTTCAGTATTTGAGGTTTTGGATGTCCCACAAAACCCCACGTGCTGACAGTGCTCAGCTGTGGACTTCACAAGTGTTGTCTCTCCTCAGACACAGGCGTGTTTGCAGTGGTCAACAGCCACTCCTTGTCCCTGCTGGGGAAGCTGACGATCAGTGCTGCCTTCAACATCGTCTACACCTATACCTCTGAGCTGTACCCCACTGTCATCAGGTACGGCTCTCAGTGGGGTACGGCTCTCATGCTGCTGCGCCCCATCCATGCTGCCCAGGCTTTGTCGACTGTGCTTTTGTGGGCAGAGACCGCCTTCCCTATCTTTATTCGGGCGTATGTCAATCCTAAAACCATTTAATCACCCATTGTCTCACTGTTCTATTGCTGTGGGAGATACCGTGACTAAGGCAACTCTTTAAAAAGAAAACATTTACTTGGGGCTTGCTTGCAGTTCCAGAGGGTCCATTGTTTTAGATGGGCAGTGAGTGCATGCTTACATAAGAAAGAGCATCTTTCATCCTAACATCCCTTCATAAAGATAAGAGCAAACCCACATTTAAGGTAGGGCTGCAGCCTCAGCTCTGCTCCCTGGGCCCTGGGCTGGTCCTCCCTGTGCCAGCCCTTTGACAAGTCTCCTTAAGGATTGTTTGAAAGAGCCCCTCCCTTTCCTCAAGCAAGAGGCCTAGGGGTGCTTTCCACCTGATGATTTAAAGTCTCTTCCCAGAAACAGCTCGGTCTGCAGTTGCCTGCTCCTCCTTGATTGTTTCTGCAACTTGATTGTTTCTATAACTTGGGTGCGATGCCAACCACACGGACATTTTCATGCTAACAATACTGCCGATAGAACTGGATGGCCATCCTGTCTGGAAACAGTGCCATTCTCTCTACTCCTCTTTGCCTTTTCTGCCTAAACTATTCATGCTGTTCTGGGTTATCAGGCAATGTGAACACATTATTTCCCATTTATATACTTGGCTTTCAATAGTTAGCTGAGTTGTTTTGTTTTGTTTTTTTAAAGAAATGGGCAAAGTTTTTGGATCACAAAGCTCTGGTTCGCTGGATATCTTAACTAATAGATGAGCTAACGTTCATTATTTGCCACGAGAAATACTCAGATGCTCGTTCTGTGTCATCTTCTGTCTAATATGGCTGCTATTAGCCTCATGTGATTATTTAACTTAATTTAAATTACAGAGCTAGGTCTGTGGTTAAAGAGCACTGTCTGCTCTTACAGCTGACCCAGGTCCAATCCCCATCACCCACATGGCAGCCCACAACTGTAAATCCTGTCCCAGGGGTTCCAACATCTTCTTCTAGCTGCCAAAGGATTAGGCATGGATACATATGTACTGTCAAAACATTCATACACGTGAACATAACTAAAGCTTTTTTTAAATTAGTTTCTGCTAAGTGTGGTGGCTCATATCTTCAGTTCCAAGAGCTTAGGGGCAGAGGTAAACAGTTTGCAACAGTTCAAAACCAGCCAGGGTCACCATAGCAAGACTTGCTTTTAAAACAAAAATTCATTTCCTTCTCTTCAAGAGTCACATTTCAAGCACTGGAAGCCTCATGTGTCTATGAGGTGGGCAGAACTCTTCAGCCTCACAGAGAGCTCTAGTAGGCAGCGCGGTGCCTTCTCCTTAGGATTATGCTATTTTGGGCTCATTGTATTCTTCCAACTCTTTAAATTGTCCCCCTGAAATGTAGTGGTTTTAATTGATTAATTAACTAATTAATTAATTTGTTGTTTTCTTACGCCTTCCAGAAATGTTGGCCTTGGAACGTGTTCCATGTTCTCCCGAGTTGGTGGGATCATTGCTCCCTTCATCCCCTCACTGGTTGGTTTGTACCTCCTGGTTCTGTTCCTCTGGGTTCTCTGCTTTGCAACTCACTTGTGCTTTTGTGTGGAAAGAAATAATGAACAGGTTCAACCAGGAGGAGCTGCACAAATGTGAATCTTGTGCCTTTCTGATAAGAAGTCCAGTACGATGTCAGGGTGGATGGACTGGGACATTTGCCTTTGGTGGGTCTGACCTTTTGTTCATCTGGACTCATTGGAGGGTCTGGTGGTACCAACACACCTCTTCCCATCAACATCCCGAAGCCAGTGAATATGTATGGGCTTCTGTGGTGTGCTGGGTTCTATGCTAAGGGTTGTCAATACGTTATGTGACCCTCACAGTAGCTGTAAGAGGTAGGCATTGTCACCAGTTCTAAAGACAGGAAGTGCTTTAGAAGCAGGTTGACTATTTGCTCGTCCCTGGGAAAGAAACTGAAGGAGAAACACACCTAGACCCTACATGCCCTGTCTTCTCTGACATTTTTTTAAGTTCCATTATCTAAAACAAGGGTGGGGATCAGGAGAAACAGGTGACCATTTTAAAATCCTCCAGGCCTTAAAATGCTCAAGTCCTGTGAAAGCCCTGGGGACCCCACAGATCTCCTTGATTTTACCAGATATAAGCAATCCTACAGATAGCCAGACGCTGTTTGTGAAACTGACCAGAGACTACAGAGCCCAACTTTCACGATAAAGACTTTAAAAAAAAAACAGACTGTCTTCACCCTGGGACAATAAATGTCTTCACTGCTAGATAGTCCTGAGATCAGTCATGGAGCCTTTCGCTGACTTTAGAGTCAGACATGTGGTAACCAGGAGCACCGCGGCTGCACCGTGCAGCATGTGTCTTCTGAGGGTCGGAAGGCCCCTTGTTATTCAATGCCCTCGGCGCTGCAGATAGCTTTTCCTGCTGTCTCAAGATCAAAGCATCCAGGGCGTTTCCCCATGTCCACTAATAAGGACCCTGACCCCTAAAATGTTTATAAAAAAGACTGGAGAAATGGCTCAATGGTTTGGAGCACATCTGTTGTTGCAGAGGACCCTGGTTTGATTCCTGTACCCCCAGCAGGCAGCTCGTGACCTATACATTCAGGGGATCCAGCACTGACACGCGCACCAGCACACCTGTGCACATATACACATATAATTAAAGATCCTGAACTGTTTTTAAGTATTATATCACAATGTGTTATTACATAAGGAAATACCTTTAAGATATTACTTATACTGTGGTTTTGACACTGCCTTTGGGGGATTTTCTTAGAGGATCTTGAGAAAAATACCCTAAAAGGTAGAATCAGCCTACTGTGGCTGGGAGTCCATACACTAAAAGAAAACACTAAAAGAAAGGTATTTCTCTAAGAATACCTTTTGAATCGCTGGAGCAATTGCTGGTAATGCCATAGTCGGCTCAAATAGTTTACAGTTCTGTGTTCTGTGGGACTTTTTTCTTTCAGTTTCTATTTCTTTAATCTTGGATCTCTCAGCAATGATGGTATAACACATTTGACAACTACAAAGTTTATTATCAGCAAATAGTCCAGGGTCTCCTCCGTATGAAGAGAATGTAGAGATCAGTGTGGAGCAGACTTTTCTTTTGGGTGGAAGCTGGACTCCAGAGTTCCCTGTGAACTGTGCCTATGTGGGCCTGCTGTGCTCACAGATAGCCATGGCTGTGCCTTGCTTGACATAGTTGGTCCAAGGCTTCTAGTCCACAGTCTAACACAGCCCTTTGGCTCACTTAGACCCATCCCTGTGTACCTGAGGAAACATTCTGTGACTTCCCTGATAATTGCCTCAGAGCAAAGAAAACAAAGCATGTGGTGTTCTTGTGGGAAGGTGCTGATTAGACAGTAAACCCAGCAGTTCTTGGTCACAAGACTGCTGATGTCTCCTGCTAAGAAACTGATAGGTTTGTTTGTTTTCATTCCACTTCCTGTCTCCACAGAAGGACGTGCAGTGGTCTCTGCCCTTCATCGTGTTTGGAGCCACCGGCCTGACCTCAGGCCTCCTAAGCCTGCTATTGCCAGAGACTCTGAACAGCCCTTTGTTGGAGACATTTTCTGACCTTCAAATGTACTCATATAAGATGCTAGGGGAGGAAGCCTTGTCTCTACAGACCTTGGATCCTCCACAGGTATAGAGTCACTTGCTGTAGCCATCCAGGTACCCTGAGATTTGAGCCCCAGAACCACCTAAAACTGGGAGTGGCGGTGCACCCCTGTAAACCTAGCACTTGGGAGGTGGAGGCAGGAAAATCAGAAGTTAATTTCAGCGGCATAGCAAATTGGAGGCTAACTTGGTCTGTTTGAGACCCTGTCTCAAAACAACAGCAAAATTGTCTTATGAGTGTCTGGGTGTCTCATTCAGGCCTTCATGACATCATGCAATGGCCTCTACAAGATCTCTTTTGCCATTTCAGCTCCTAGACAAGGCCAGCGCCTTGGGGAGTGAGAGCGATGACGAGGAGGAAGAGTTCTATGATGCAGATGAGGAGACACAGATGATCAAGTGAAGACCCTACATCCTGCCCAGAAGCAAAGCACCATCATCATTAGTGCTCCATTCAGCATCAGGACCACTCAGCCCACACCGATGCTTCCACACGTGAGGTTGGAGGAGAGATTCCCAAAGAGAGAACCTTGGCACCATGAGAGAAGCATTGCTGATTTGTTCAGGATGAGCTAATCAGCACCATGCCTCTAGCCACACAGCTCAGGTTCACCTTCTAGGTGCCTGACCTGAACCTCATGCTGCTTCCCTTCCTCATAACCCAAAAGCCGGGGTGTGAAACTGCTCAAACTTCTACTAGGATTAGCTAGGCCTTCCGTGAGATTTTGTCTTCCTAGTAAACTTGGCGTCTGCCCCTGTCACCTGGGACTCCCCACCAGGAATCTTCTGATGCAGGCTAGTGTGTGCAAGATCCCCAGCTTTCCCTTGGCTGGTGAAATGAGTCTTCCGCTGGCTCCCAGCTCATTGGTTGGCAGTGCAGCTTGTGCCTTTTGGTCTGAGGTCATTCACTAGCAAAAGCCAGAACCAACCAAGCAGTTTGCTGAGGTTAGAGGACTGGTCATGCCACGGCAACTACCTTTGACACGTATGTTGTGCAATTTTTCTAGATCCCACTTGGAAACATTTGGGAATTTTGTCACTGTTGTTGTGAGATTCTAGTATTGGCAATAACTTCAAAATCATGCCCAGTCTACAATGAAACTTTACAAGTTGGAAGTAGTCTGCAAGCGATGAGCTGAGCACTCTTTAAACGACTTAAATAAGAGTGAAGATTGTCTTTCACAGTGTTTGTTCTCTTCAACGTGCACAGAGGGATTTGGGCAGCACATCAAGGTTTGAACTCTGCCCTGCACCAGTCTCTACATGTTTATTCAAAAGGCATGGTGATTTTTAAAGAAAATGTTGAGTTTTCATTAAGTGCTTCCATGGATTTCCAAATGAATCAGAATCACGCTTAATTCTCATTTCTCACAAAACTTGAACACCCTGAACTAAGCATATGAGCCAGGAGTCCACGTGTGGCAATTAATCACTGTCCCAGCCAGGGAAATTACTGTGTTTAGGAGTTCTGTTCATGCTAATCGCTCTGGAAGAGAAAGCTCATGGATGTGAAGGAAGGGTGCTCTGTAGATACTCCTGGAACTTGTGGAGGCCTTTGTCCTGTTGCTTCCACATGGTTCCTGGTCTCCTCCATGCTGTCTTGGCTTACACTGTGCCCATCTGTTTCTTTATAAAATCATTTTTTTCCTTCCTGTCCTTGATTATGGGGGAGCCATAATCTACCACTGTAGAAAGCACTGGCCAAGATGCAGTGAAGACCCAAAGGAGATCCTGTGTGTAGCTGTCAGAAAGATTATGGAACTCCTTGGAGCATCATATCTGCAAATCCCAGCAAAGAGTGCCCACACCCCAAAAACTATGAAGTCCTGCCTGCTGCTCTCTCCTCTGGTAGAGGTCAGCTCTACTTGGGAAAGGAAGACAGGGTTCCCAGAAACTACTGATTCTTGTCAAATAAAGTGTTTAAAATAAAGCAGTAAATTAATACATATAATTTTGATCAGTTTGATCCCTCCTAATATAACCCATTATAGAAAATTGGATATTAGAAGTTAGAAACATATCCATCAGCCTAGCCACCAGAGGAAGCAGTGCCGTGGCCTTTTCCGTTACCTGGCGCTGTTGAGATTCCTGCTGTCTCTAGCTAAGGAAGTGAAGATCCAGGCAATTCTGGCATGGGTTTGGTTTTTCCCCAGCTAAGAGAAGGAGAAACCCTAGATTGAATTATGTGTTGTGTAATAAGGTTGGCTTGACTGTTGGCTGCTCTTGTTGGATATATTATTAAATTTTTCTTATCCCTGTGTAGTCCTCTAGCATAGTTTATTACTTATATCCACTGCCTTTGTAAAGATGGATTTTATTCCCCATGGTAGCTGTTAGTGAATATTAGGGCCACAGAAATCTTACTTGGTAGGTAGCATATTTTGCTTGTATTGATAGTCCATTAAAAGCATCTTTAAAATAACAGTAAGGACATCTGAAAAGTCATAAGGAATTATACTATTAGCTATCTACTCAAAAATACCTATAATACATATAAGTCAGCGTATAAATATACATACAGAGTTTCAATAAAAATTTCCTATCTGAGTTGACAATGCTTCCACCAAGAGCCATAGACTATAACTTGAAGCCAAACGCCAGGCTGAGAATCCCTCTTTTGAGTTGGTCAGGATTGCCCAAGAGATTCCCGAAACATTATAGGCTATCGCTATTGCTACTGGCTGCCGCCCAGAAGTGAAAGGTAAGTTCATGTTGCTGAAGACATCGTGTGCTGAAGAACACAGGCCTCTATATATTGTGTGTGTGTGTGTGTGTGTGTGTGTGTGTGTGTGTGTATAAGATACACACATGTAACAATACAATGACGCTATAAATTTTGGGGGGGGGGAACATCAAAATGAAGATTTTGTTTTTCCTGAAAGGTGACGAAAAGAAAATGTAGGCCAAGTAGAAAAACTCCAGATTTCAGGCCCAGAGGTCTAGTGGCTTGTGCAGTCTTCACACTGCATGATGCGTTCAGAGACACTATGCTTCAGTTTGGGTGCTGCATTTAAACCACAGCCCCGGGAGGGTGGGTGCTTTTCTTCTAGCTGCTCTGAAGCAAGGGAGATGTTCTTCAGTTCTCAAAGGAGCACATTAGCCAGATAGAAGAAGACTAAGGTTTTCGGAGCACTGCCCGAGTGGCTGAGGCCTGAGCATGCACACTTCAGTTTAGTGTATCGTTTATACTCTTAGCACATACAAGCTCAGGTAACTGGAATTAACACATTGGAACTGAAATCCCACTGTTCAGAAAGACTTCTGCCTACAGATATTTTATCATTGGTCCTTGAGTTGCAACGGTATCAGAAATGTGAGGATTTTCTTAACGAAATAAAACTGGGTATTAGTGGCCACCTTTTGTGAGTTTAATAAAGTGCCACAGAACACGGGCCTTTTGTTCATACAGAGTGCACTGTAAGTACAGTGTAAGTACTTTGACAAATACAGGACCTGCTAGAAGTCATGACTGCTGTATTAGATGGATAACAAACAAGTCAGGGCCTTAAAAGAGACCCCCCAGGAGAACAGCGTAAAAGGAGAATACAAAGATGACACATTGTGGAAAATGCATGAAGCGGTACATCAGAGGACAAAGACTCCTCGTGGCCACTTCAGTGGGCACAGCATTCCATACACGTTCCAAATTAAAGCTCTCAACAGACTAAGAATGCAGGAAGCACTAGCAAGACGGCTCAGCCTGAACCTTATCAGTGCCTGGGACCCACATAATGGAAGCAGAGAACTGGTTCCTACAGGTTGTCCTAGGACCCGCACAAAAGCTTCCTTAGCAAAATGAGGGAAATTGTACTTGATACGGTGAGTAGCACATAGCATCTGCCTCTCCTGGTACCTCATTCTTCAGGTTTCCTGATCCACAATAAAAAC